>NC_088689.1:65852500-68790833 GCF_028017835.1 Emys orbicularis | reverse complement strand
TTACAACAGTGGGTGGGTGAGGTTCCATGGCCTGTGATGTGCAGGAGGTCATATTAGAGGATCATGGTGGTCCCTTCTGGCCTTAAAGTCTGAGTCTAACCCTGCTGCTGACCCACGTGGGTGTTAATACGATGCCACAGGATGGAATTTCTGTTTTTTCACTTTGCTTTTCTAAAAATCTAGGACATTGCGTGCGCGCGCGCGCGCACACACACACACACACACACTTGTTAAAACATTATTCAAGTTGCAAAGTCAAGCACCCAGAAATTCAGAAATGCCAGAATGAAGGTTATCTGTGCAACCCTTACCCAGCCCCCTGGTGTGTATGTGTTTTGCTACAGTCTGTAATGACCTGACAGGGTGGGAGGGGATTGGCGCCAGCAGCCAATCAGCACAGGGGAAGGAACGGCAGAGTAAACCGGGCAGAGAGCAGGGGGATGACATTGCTGGTACACAAAGGCCCTTGCTGAGCTTCTCTGGCGAGCTGAGTCTCTGGCAGGATGGGGATGGGTGAGGGGGCTAAGCAGGGGCAGCATTCTGGATCCAAGGATGCTGAGGGACAGGCGGAACTGAGGGAGCTCACCCTAACCTGTTTCTCCAGAGTGCTCGCACAAAATTCCTCCCCAGGAGCTCCCCCTAAAATGCTCTCCCTACCTGGATGCTGACCCTAAAACGCACTCACTCATGAGTTCCCCTTAAAGCACTCTCGCTGCCACCCTGCATTGCTCACCCTAAACCACTACCCCAAGGAGCCATCCCGATATCGCTCTTCACCACGGTGCTCACTCTAACCTGACTCCCCGTGGTGCTCATCCCAAGCCACTCCCCTCACTCAATTGCTCACCATACACTGTTTCTCTGACTTGGGTGCTCACCCCCATTCCAGAATGCTCACCTAACCCACTCACCCCACTGGTACTCACCTAGGTCCCCCCAGGTAACTCCCTCCTCCCCCCCCCCACAGCTCACCCTAAATCAGGATGCTCATCCTCAACCACCCCCCGGAGCTCCTCCTACCCATTCACCCCACTGTGCTCCCCTGCCTCCCCAGGGTACTCCCCCAAACCAGTACCCCATAATGGTCACCCCAAATCTCTTCCCCTCCCCCCCCCGATGCTCACCCTAAACTGCTCCCCCACGGCTACCTAAACGTCTCCCCCCACACTCACCTTAGCCTATCTGGTTTCAGAGGGGTAGCCGTGTTAGTCTGTATCAGCAAAAACAACGAGGAGTCCTTGTGGCACCTTAGAGACTAACAAATTTATTTGGGCATAAGCTTTTGTGGGCTATAACCCACTTCATCGGATGCATGGAGTGGAAAATACATTAGGCAGGTATAAATACTGTCTGTCTAGACCCCATCACCCTAGTACCTGAGTTCATGCACACTCTGTCAACTGGGAGATTGGTTCAGTCCCACATCAAACCTTTGCACTTAGACACAATGTTCCTGGGATGTAGCCACCCAGACTATGCCAGGACAGCATCTTCCCTGTCACTTGGCAGTGCTCTCCTCTCCAGTCCCTGGTCCCTCCTAGCCCTGCTTAGCAAGCACAACATACACATGTGCTCTGTTCAGATACCGCTGACAGCAATTAACCAGCTGGCCAGATGCAGCCGATTACCCTGTTTGCATGTGAGCCCCACAGACTCCATTCTGCTCACTCTGTCTCCATCGGATACTTTCATCAAGATGGATAACCAGGGTCTGGGCTTTGGGGAATTCCTCACGGGCAGGGCAAGCTTTTCCAGAGGCTCGCAGGCTAGAGCAGTGCTGATTGTTTGTGCAGCTGCCAGAGCCCCTTGTAAGCCATGGAGAGGCCCCTGTTTGTGGTAGTGCAAAAGGGCATCAGGTGGGAACCTGAGGATGAATCTGAGCCAAGGAAAAGGAAGGGGGACATCAGAAGTAGATGGCTAACAGTGCAGTCTATTTATCTAGCAGGGGGCAGGATGGGACTCCTATTCCTTGGGACAACCGGAGCTAGCCTGGGCACTGTCCAGGAGACTAGACTCCACGGGACAATTGCATTGAAGTAGCTTTTTGCACAGGTCATTGAAGCCTATTGCTTCAGCAGTGGATTGGAAAGCCCGCTGTGTTCTAAACCTAGCATTTGTCGTCTGTCTCAGGATCTTGTGTGTATCATTTCAGAGCAGGTAGAACATGTTTTTCCTTGCATAGTGCCTCTTATTCACTGGTAATGAAGCGTTTCATCTTTCGCACACGGGACGAGTGGACTCAGCTATGCCTCTCTCTCAAAACAGCGCAGAGAGAGTCTGCAGTCAGCAGCATTAGGAAACCAACACACCCCTTTCTGCTGAGGCAAGGCTTCCAGGATTGGTGTCATGCCGGGGGACACAGCACATTGCAAATGAAACTCACCCTGCGTATGAACTGTTATATCTCTCCCAACACAAAGAGCAGACAGGTTCTTTTCTATTTGAATACCCAGCTCTTCCACAGCACTTTTATCAGCAGATCTCAAAGCACTTTGCAAAGGAGATCGGAATCTTTACCCCTTTTTACAGAAGGGGAAACTGAGGCAGTGAGTGATTTGGCCAAGGTCACCAGCAGAGTAAGGAGTAGAATCTAGGTCTCTGGAGACCCAGTCTAGTGTCTTATCCATTAGGCCTCACTCAGAGAGCAACACCACAAGAAAGAACCAAAGTAAAATCTCCATAAGAGAGTACAGCGTGTCTCTTCTGTGACAGACCCTGCATTTAATACAAAATGGCTGCCTGTCTGGACAGAGACCTCAGCGATTTAAAGGTGCAGTACAGCAGTAACAATGGAATAACAGCTCTATAGCTAAATAACCCACATAATTATTGCTTTCAAAGGGTTTCTTTAACTGGACATGATGGTGACCAGCAGCAGACTCGTGGTGTTGTGGCTGCTTTGGGCTCTTCTCACTGTTGTCCAGCCAGCAGTAGCCCAAGAAGTCTGAGTGACACTTCAAACATGTTCCCTCAGCACCCCGTAGGAAGGAGCAGCTGCTCAGTTAACCCCTGAAGAGGAGACCTATCCTGTTCACAGGGTCTCACCCCACAAGCAGGCTAACTGGCTGGGCCCTGTTAGAGGTAGTGGTTTGGGAGCTGGGAGCGTTAGGGGAGACTGACATCTCAGCAAAATGCCGAGGCCACTGCCAGTAACTGGAATATCGATTACTTATTCCAAAAGCAGCTGTAAGGCCTCTGTAGCAACGTTAGCATGACTAGGTAAGCTGGGGCGGGGGGTGCCCACAAGAACTGAGCATGACCCTGCACCATCCTGTTGGGCTTTCTACTAAACTGCTGAAGCATGCTGTTTTGAAAAACAGGAAGTCTGTCTATATTTGACTTCTGGTGTGTGTTTGTGAGGGCCCATGAGACTACAGACTCCACAAAAACACATCTGCACAACTAACAGCTTAAACTTCTTGCTTAACTAATGGCTATTGGTGACTGACAAGTTATGTAACACTTACCAGCATAAAAAGGAGGAAAACTCTGAGTTGAGTGGACTCATCTTAAGATCTCCAGGGGCAGACAGAAGGCTGGTCACCAGAAACCTGTCACTGACCACTCAAAGACCACTCCAGACTTTGGGTAACTATAGATTTAGGGTGCTCTAACCTATTGCATACATGTGTATGTACTTGAGACTAAAGTAAATGCTTTAAGTGAAAGCACTCTTGTTTGCACCAATCATTTATCAGATGGAGGAGCTGTATCCCCTATTGATTTATTTCCTGACACCGCCTCGCAAAGAGTAAAGTTACCAAGAGCTTTGGGTTCAGGAAAACCATGGATAACAGGAGGGTTGCACTATTTGGGGGAGCTGTGCTCGGGAAACATGGGTAGGGCTACAGATAACCATGCAGCCTTTGTGACCATGGCCAGCTCCAAACAGGTCTATACAAGCTGAGATCCAGCTGAGCAAAATGTCCTCTGTGACCCTAAAACTGGTTCTGTCCTGCCTGTTGTTGCTGTCATACACTGCTACTGCCCCACGCACAGTTAACTGCTCCATCCCCACTGGAGCAAGGACTGGGAGCCTGGATTAATTGATGTCAGGCACCATATGCAAACCTGAATGAGCATCTGAGTTCCACTAATACAGCTTCCTTCTCACGGTGAGGTCTCAAGCAGTTTCTCCACTGGATGCCCTGGGGTTTTGCTTCCATTTCCTGGGATTGTTTAGGGTGGTTGGGAGGGGCGGGAACCAACAACTGAAAAACCAGTCTAGACAGGCCTTGTGGAAAATGCCAGCTGTCAGCTTCCTGAGAGAACAGCTCCAGCAGTGGTGCCCTGAAGGCACCACCATCACCTGTAGAGACTAGAGAGAGTTGTATTTTAGTGGCTGCACTGCACACCATCACTCACAAACAGACTGTTCCAATATGTTCTGCTGGTTTTATGAGACAAACAACTGTCCACTGGGACATAAGATGCAATTACAAGGCAATTTCAATTAGAAATCAAACTATAGCTCGATAAGGTAAAAAGGTCAGAGCTATATTTAGCAATGCAGCTGGATGATGGCTTTGCATCCAGCTCCAAAAATCTAGGGAAATCCCAGCTAAGGCCCAAAACCCCTGCCTTCACTCATGATTTTCTGCCAAACACGGATCCCAGAGCAAGTTTTGAAGAGGATCTTTGCCTGGATTTACAGCTTTACACACTTCCTTGCTGTAGCAGGCTGAGCCTGCAACTTAAATATATTATTTACAGAATTTGTTCCTCTCCAAACTTTGATTTTTTTAAAATAATTAAAATAAACAGATTAGCCTTAGTGGTGGGATCCCACCTGCCAAGTTTCAGAGGAGAGCTATAGCAAATATGACAACCAACATTCTGTGGGTCCACAATTTAAACGAAGGTTTAAGAAGCCAATCAGGAAACTTAAGACAAGTCAGTTTATTGTCAATTGTGATACATTATCTAAGAGCACCTCCTAGAGGATACAGAGTGAGAGAACACCTGAGAGGGAATTTGATGAAGAATAGTTAACCTGGATTTTGGAAGAGGAGGTCCTACTAGGGCACTTTGAACACTTCACTGGCAAATAAAGAAACGCTGGTGAAAAATTCAGCTGGATTAATTTCCCCAGCTGTTCAAAGCACAACACTGTTGTTTTCTATCGCCCTTCATTTTGTAGAGTGAAGTTGCTTTGTAACATGACCTGGGGAATCGTCCACCAGGTAACTTCAGAGTTAACTGGTTATTAGAAATGGGCTCTAACCAAACCTATGACCTGAACCTACATGAGATCCCGAGCCAGACTCTGTGGCTCATGCCCAGCTGTGCTGCTACCCATTTCCAGTATAATTCACGGCGCACCACCAGCCTCACTATAATAAATGATGAATCACAAAATCTATCTGCAGGAAATTGACTGTCACATAGAGTTACCTCCAGAGAGCAGATCCTGCGCCGCACACCCTAACTCACCCATCGCGCTGCACAGCCTCATCACCAGAAGTGGAGATAAGCCCCTCCAAACCACTCAGAGACCTTGGGGAAAACTGTAAGAAACTCCAACCACCATCACGCCTGCCCCCAAAATACCACCCAGAACAAGGGCGCTCCATTGCTACAAACAGCCCTAAACATAAAGATTGCCAGAAAATCACTAGGAGCAACAGACACTCCGAGACAAGAGCTCTTGCGCATTGCACCTGCATCCTGCTGCAGGAATGAGCCAGTTACAAATGCAACACACTAACTGAATGACTCCACAGCATGCAAACTGGGAAAAGCAGCCAGGAAAGCAGGGAGCATAACATTCCATGGAAAAAAACATTCCTAACCCAGGGATTGGTCAGTGTATGCCAGGCAGCTTCCACCACAGGGCCTGAAGTCCTGGTATCTCCATGACACCAGACAGAAGGTGAAGACCAGAATGAACCTGCCTGACTGCACTAGAAGGGAGAAAAGAAAGATACCAGCACTCCTGGAGCAGACACTTCTCATGAGTCCACCCCTCCACGCCCAATGGTTGTTAAATGGAAAATGTGAAATCTCCCCCACACTGACTGATATTTGAACCCAACTTGTTCTATTCCAAAGGGGGCCTCCGTAAAGATATCAGATTCCCAACACTAGAAGAAAGCTACAAAAACCTGCTCTGGCCCCTGGCTAATCAACGTCAGGATGTTTCTCTCTGTGCTCTGTTCACCCTGTCATTGTAACGTAATCTCTAGTTGGGATCCCCACACAGAAACTCCAGTCCACTCCTGCACCTGGTTTTCCAGCCTTCCCCTGTAATCTCGATTCTGAATTCCAGATTGCTGCCTGGCCAGCCCCTCTGGCTCTGCTCCCCCAAGCCTGTGAACCGGATGGGGAGCCTCCAACCCTCACGGCCTTTTTGCTTTTAATTTCACTCAGACTAAAAGGCTGCACCTGGAACTAAGATCTGGGTTTGGGGTTTTGTAACTGCTCGATTTGTGTGTGTGATCAGCCAAGGAGCACCTACAGCTGCTGGAAACACCAGACACTAGCAGTTACGACTTGGTCCTTCTCCCACTGAAGTCCATGGCAGAACTCCCACTGACTTCCATGGGAGCAGGATGAGGCCCTCATTCAGTGTGTGTGGTCCATGCCTGTTATTACACGGTACCATTACAGGAGAAAGGCTGAGCTCAATGGAGTCTGGGATGCTGAGCCCCCCGCAAGGGATGCCATGTTCCACAGGAGCACAATCCTTACCCAAGGTTTGATCTGCCAGCCGCTCTGGTGTCAAGAATCATTTTAGCTTTTTGACCACAGTGTGGCACAGGGAGCTTATGGCCAGCTGATTATTCACCATGATGCCCAAGTCTTTTTCTCCCAGGATAGAGCTCCCCATCCTGTAAGTATGGCCTACATTCTTTGTTCCTGGATCTCTACATTTACATTTGACTGTATTACAATGCACATTGTTTGCTTGTGGCCAGTTTACCAACTGATCCAGACCTCTCTGAACCAATGACTTGTCATTCTCATTATATACCACTCCTCAACCTTTGTGGCATCTGGAAACTTTATGTAACCCAGTTAATGGGTCTGACAAAAAAGGAAGCCAAACTTGTTGCTGGGTTGATGAGCGATGGGGAAGGGGTGTTCGAATTTATAGGGGCATGAGGGCCGAGGGGTGAGGCCATGAGGGCCAAGGCGTGAGACCGTGAGGGCGAAGGTGAGCTGTACGGTTTCATATGTTTTCACGGCAAGGCAATTTGGTGCTTTTTCATAGTTTCTGATAACACCTACCCCTGCGCACGAGGAAGAATTTGAGGCCTGGTTGGATCCAGCTGTTCAGCTAGAACAGAAATGGGCATGCTCTGAAAGGGAAAAAAGAAAGACTAGTGGAAAATCTGAGAAAACCAGTTGCTGAATCTATCAGGTCACCCAGGGCCAGTAACCAGAGGAAACTGCAGCTGAATACCTCTCCACCTTGGAGGGGGTGTTTGGAAGCACTGAAACTGGAGAGGATGTTATATTAAAATTCTGGACCACCTGTCAGGAACTGAGAGAGAAGCTGTCTCAATATCTGGCATGGATGGAATGACTCCTGCAGAGGACCCAATGCCCACTATAAGAAGGGCGTTGCGGGGAGTGATTTGGATCGCCACAGACCGGAGCAAGTGTTAAAGGGTGCTAGACGTGCTGGATTAACGCTGCTCCACTTGCGATTAGAGGACAGAAATGGGAATCCCCCATCTTTCACTAAACTGATGAGAGAGGCCAGGAAGCGGGAAACTTGGGACTCTGAAGATAACTTTTCCCAAGGGACTGAAATGAGAGTGTGTACTTTGGAAGCCACTCAGGATAAACATCCCTGCTGAAAGTGACCGTGGGATGAAACAGATCGCTGAGTTGCAAGAGAAAGTAGCTGTCCTGACAGTGAAACAGCACTCAGAGTGTCTCCCCTACAAATGACAAGAGGCCAAGTCCCTTGACTCCCAGAGAAAATGCAAGATGGACCAAAGTCTGAGGCTGGAGTGACTATTAAGCGACTAGAGCATTCAACTGTTCTAGATAGTAGCTCTCATGTCACTAAAAGCATCAAACCCTTTTACCAGTAACATCTGACTCATCTGCCTCTGCAGCCCCTAAGCAGGTTGGCCATATGGGGGTTAGGAGATGACCAGTGCCCAAACCTGGGATACATGCTAGAGAGACAGGCGGCAAGAAAATAATAGGGCCTTGGCATGGGTATGTCAGTAACACTATCCAACCTGTGAGTAACACAACACCCAGAGTGGATTTCCCTGGATTCATGAGGCTCTCTACAGCAGTAAGACAGTGTGAAACTTCAGAGGGACCAGGTCAGGGAGCACCCAGAGTCCTGTAACCACCTTCGCTCCCCCCAACTCAAAGATGTGAATGCTCAGTCTTTGCCTCTAGCCTGCAAGACTGTGTGGACCAAAGTCTGAGGCTGGAGTGACTATTAAGCGACTAGAGCATACAACTGTTCTAGATAGTAGCTCTCATGTCACTAAAAGCATCAAACCCTTTTACCAGTAACATCTGACCCATCTGCCTCTGCAGCCCCTAAGCAGGTTGGCCATATGGGGGTTAGGAGATGACCAGTGCCCAAACCTGGGATACGTGCTAGTGAAATTAAAATTCCCAAAGGATGTGGTTGGAACTGAGAAAGAGATAGATACCCTTGCTTTGATCTGTCCGTCCACCGGCTATCCAACCCGGGGCCTTGTAAGACCAAATGCAGCCATGTTTGGAGCTTTGGCTCAACTATGCAAAGAATTTGCTGGCCCTAAGCACGTGCAAAGGCTGAAGATCCATGCACTGTGTCTGGAAGCATATCAAACTAAAGGAGGAACGCGAGACCAACGTGGACGTGGAGGACCTGTGAGAATGATCAAACTAAGATATGGGCCTCCGGTTACTATTCCTGGTAGGACAACCTATCTAGTGGATGGAATTGCTCATGTGGATCAGAAGGCCACCAAGCAGTTAACCCTGGCTGAAGCCCCAGATACAGATGCACTGCTGGGTGGATTGATGGTGAAGAGAGGCGTAGCCAAAACCTCATCTCGCACAAAAGTGTAAGTAAAGCTACTGGTGGCTAATGAAACTGGGCGCCCGATCGCTATCCTGCAGCGAACTGTGCTACCACAAGTATACTTGGCTGCAACAGTGACCTATCCTGCCCCCAGCAGGACAATTCTACCCATGTTTGACCTAGAGAAGGTGAACTTTGGAAACTCCCCACTTCATTGAGTGTGGAAAGAGAGTTTGAAACGGAAACTAGCACAAAGAGCCCAAGTGTTCTCCACTTGTTAGTGGGATGCGGGTTGTGCCAAGGCAGTTGCACATCACATTTGGCTGATGCAGGGTTCCTATCTCCCTTAAACAGTCAGGTGGAAGCACCACCAAATAGTAGCTAAGAACCAGGCCCTTGAAACCCACTGCAGCCAAAGCAGAGGGAAACTGGGTCAGGGCTTCTGTTGATAAGTAGCTGCCCTGAGGGGTATGGTGACCCATAAACTCCCTTATATTGATCAGTAATGAACTTATGTTTTCTTCCAGAACACCGATAACAATGTTAAATAGCCTAGGGCCAAGAACCATTCCCTGCAGGACCTCACTGGAAATGCTCACTCAGCGATGATTCCCCATTTGCAGTCACATTTTGAGACCTACCAGTTAGCCAGTTCTTAAGCCACTGAATGTGTCCCATGCTGGTTTTGTGTCATGGTGCCCAATGGAGCCCCCTCGTCAGCAATGACCAACCTTCTGCTATGGTGGCTTCTAGGGCCTGGAACTCCCATGGGAGCATCTACATCAACCCATCACTCCTGCTGAAATTGGCTCCCTCTTTCAGAGGGGATTATAACATCAGTCTGTGTGAGAGAAGGCAGGTCTTTATTCCCCTCTAGTGACTGGTCCACATAGAGGATAAAAGCCTACTACAGCTGATGTATTACCTCACATGGTTGAGGCTCATGCATTTAATGCTATAGATCCCAAGGTCAAACCCTGTTGCCAGCCCAAAGCGGGCCAGTTGTAATGACCATCCCTGTAATTTTAAATGGTGCCCTATGACTTTTTCGGAGGGCTGATTGAGGTTATTTATTATTGTCTGTTGCTGCAGCTTGTGCATTTATTGCATCATTTGAATGGTTGGTGGTTGTGCAACACCCCAAGCACTTCGGCCGGAGCCAAGGCACTTTACAAGCACTATTATTCATACAATACCAATCAATAGTGCCGTGGGGGGGTAGATGGGGAGAAATCCACATACTGGAGGAAGCAACAAAAATGCAACCAACAAAACTGGGAAGGGTGCAAACAGTGGTAGGCAGTGGAGTTTTAACGTTCTGAAATCTCTGAATACTCAGGAGACTAAATGATGGATTTGGATTGAAGAGGAGAAAGTCCCTCGGTCCTTCCCCAGCTGAAGAGACGACCCAAGAAAACACAGCATTTGATTTACACCCTAGTAAATCTTCCCCAGATTAATTCGCCCAGCGCTGTGATAACATGTGGATGGGCTTTAACCGGCCTTATGTAAACACATCCTTCATGCAAAGTGAATTCACTGAAGGGCAGAGAAGAGAAAAGCAATTTAGAAACATGTTCTTTACAGGGAATGGAAAAACACTTTGTCTCCGGCATTGGGAAAGGTTTTTAGAAGTGCTGCCAGGACACTCGCAGAACATTTGATGCAATCAGTCTGCTACCAGGAGATCCGTTACACACACAGCGCTGTTCAGAGGCCACTGGGTGATCCCAGAAACAATCGCAGGCCTGGCTAATGTCACCACACCCGGAGCTGCTCTCTGCTGGCTAAATATGATTGACTTATTGTGACAAGGGGATTTAGTCTGCTTTTCCTACTTGAAGATTAAGATGGACTTTTGCATTTGGGTGAGTCAGTATTATCGGTCCCTAAAGAAAATTAGGCTTTGAAGGTGGCTCAACCATTATTTTATTTCTGAGTCTTTCCTACAATGGTCAAATTCAGCCTAACAACTCAGCATCACATCCAATGTTTCCTCTCCTCCAGCATCAGCATGCGCGGCTGCACATCTCATTTTGTGATGGTTCATCAAGGGTATTTTATCATCAAGACCACACACGAGATTGCAAGCAAATTCTGCAATGCTGCCGGGTTGTGAAAGAGGGTGGGAGCAGAATTCAAGAGCAGAATCTTTGCTACCCTACACCTCAGACCAGTATATCCAGGAAAATGCTGCTATTCTACTCTGGTAATGATCCATTATCGCCCGACAGTGGTGTAAATGATATACAAGATGCAGGACAACACATGGTTCTGCTTTGGAAATTGATGCAAGGGTCCAATGTTTCCATAGAGCAATGCCAGATGGGAGATATGCTGCACAGCCAGCTGTTGTGCACGGAGGCCTGTTCTAAAGTCTGACTGTTACAACCACCCATGTGGAGGGTAACTCCCTGCCGGCATGTACAGGTGTAACAGGCTTTCCTCCTTTGGCGCCCCCTGCTGACAGCCACTCCAGCTCTGTGGTGATCTGCCTCTTCTCGTGACTCACCCTCCAGTCAGGTCACATTTAGTCCCACCTCCTCCGGGGCAACTCAGGGTCTGTCTACTCTGCAGTCTAAGCTCAGGGTTAGTAGACCTCAAGCTAACAGACCCTGGGTTTGTTAACCTAGAACTTGAGCTTCTACACTCATATGTAATACCAGGTTAGCAATCGTTGAACCCTGGGTCCCATGTGTGGACACGGGACAGTTCCAGCAGCTCCTGTTCTGCTTTTCCACTCAAACGGGAAGATGTCATCGCAGAATTGAGGACGGATACCAAACCCAATCATATTCCTCCATGTATATATTTGTAAAGTAAACACTGAAGTGCTCGTCCAAAGGTGAGCCACAATCCCGTCTCCCACAATCAAGTGTCATGCTGTTCGTGTTCAGAACTTCTGTCCGTAGCGGAAACAGATCTGAGGTTCCACTGCTCAGCCCAGTTTTCCAAATCTCTGCTTTCTTCTGAAACGCTGCACTCTTGTCACTCCCCTCAAGGATGGTGGTGGCGCCCCTGTAAGCTGGCGAGGCCGCCCCTCTGCGTCCGCACCTGAGGGAGGCCACACCTCCTCGCAGTTTGGTCTGCTAAAGCCTTCTTCAAACAGGAAAAATGGGGGAATTAGCGGTTCTCAAGGGGCCTGTCCTTCAAACGGGAGGTGGCCACACACAGTCTGGGATCTGGCCTGTAACCAGGGAGAGCTGTAGCAGTCTATCCATCTAGCTGTTAAACAGGGCGGAGTAGTCAGTAGTCAATGATCTAGTCTGCAACCGGAAGAGCAGCAGCAGTTTATTCACCCTGTTGCTAGGCAGGGTGGGGCAGTAAAGAGCCAAGGCTCTGACTTGCAATCAGGCAGAGATGTCGCCTTTAAGCAGGGTGGGGCAGTAACCAGTCAGGGCTCTGGCCTGCAATCAGGCATAGCTACAGCAGTCTATGGACCCCGCCTTTAACCAGGACGAGACAACAAACAGTCAGAGTTCTGGCCTGCAACCAGGCAGAGCTGTAATCCCGGTCCAGGCTATGGGGCTCAGGCTTGGGGTAATCAGCACACTCAGTCTATGGGGCTCCAGTTTGGGGTGAGCTGAGGAGCACAGGCTTCCTGGCCTACCGAGGGGGAGTACTGCCACCCCAGAGGTGGGTTGTCAGGGGGGACGTGGGCCCACCCAACTCCACCGCATCCCAACCCAGGGCCCTATCAGTGGTGAAGTAGTCCACCACTGGGTCAGTGGGGATCCGCCCACAACAGGCTGACCTGGTTTCAGGCTCACTCTCCACCAGACTACTGCCTGGTTCCCCTGGGTTGCTTCCCTCTCTCCCCCTCGGGCATACCTGGATGCAGGTGTCATCCTCAATCTCCTCTGGGTACTCTACCAAGGGTAGCGGTAGCAGCTCCTCTGCATCAAGAGCGTCAGGGCTCCCTGGAAGTGCATGCTGGTCCCTGGGGCAACAGCAGTTCTCCTTGGTGCTTACCTCCAGCACCGGGGAAGAAGCATCTATCTCCTCCAGCAGCTTCTTCCCAACTGAGCAGCTGAGCCAGCCTTTTATAGTTCCCTTTCTTGTCCCACCCCTCTGCTTCCGGCTTGCAGGGTGTGGTCCTCCTGGCTCCTCCCACCAGGCAGCCTGCGGTGTTCCCTTCACGTCCGAATCTGAGGGAGGCCACGCCTCCTTGCTACAGCCCCATTGTGTGGACAGGTTTAGCGTATTCAACAAGTTTAAAATGTCTGCGAGGTATGCAAGCTTTGTGATCCATATCGGGTCAGAAAAGTTTGTGGAGATCTTGGGATTGTGCACAGAAAGAAAACCCAGCAGCTCTTTGCAAAGCTCAAAAACTCTTTCCAACACTCTGCTGCGAGATAGCCAACAAACTTCCATATGAAACAATAATTTGTCATGTCCAGCACCCATTTCTAAACACAGCTTTGCAAAAAAGCGGGAATTCAAAGGCCAGGACATTAAAAATTGTACAACTATCACAGCTGCATTTAGCACATCATGTAATTTAGGTTCCATATTCTTTGATACAAGGGCCTGGCAATGCAACATACTGTATTGTGTGTTACAATTACCTGTGGGTTTATGGCTCATATTCTTGCTACAACACCACTCCTATTGCCTGTCATAGCAAACAGTAACACACTTCTCCCAAATCGGCAATTCAGCTTTCATGAAATCATCCAATAATCTGAAAATTTCCTGACCTGTTGTCCATTCTGGTAATTCCTTTCAAAGAAAATCTTCCAAAATTCCTCCCAGCCAAACATGCCAAACAAAAACTAATAATTGTATGCATTATCAACATCACTTGTCTCATCAAGCTGAATTGCAAACTGTTCACATGTACATAGCCTTTCAGTTAGTTGGCATTTTACATCATTTGAAAGCTCTTCTATTCTTCTACTAACTGTGTCATTAGAAAGTGGTATGGCCTTATGTTTCTTTGCCGAATCTTCACTTACCATCACTTCGTATATTTCTACAGCAGCTGGAAGAGTCAGTTCTTCTCCAATAGTATGGGATTTTTTACTCTTCGCAATCCGAAGCTCTGTCAAGAAAGATGCTTTCAGAGCCTTTTCCAGAACCGATGTTCTGTTTGTTATTTGAGTTTTCTGTCGATAGTATTTTTCTGTTTTTCATTGAAAAAAGTCTCTCAATTTATCTTTATACTCCAGTTGCCTTGTTGTGAGGTGTCGTTTCAACTTTACAGGTTTCATTGCTTCATTTGATAGGATTTGTAAGCATACAAAGCTTTCCAGTCGTCCATTACTATATTATATAAAACCAAAATCAGTATAACTTTCGGCTAACTTTCTGTTCTTCATTGTTTCTTACTACTTGACTCTGCATTGGCCATGGCTTCAACACAACTAGCAGTACTGGTAAAAGGACGTTTTAAAAACTTATCCATTTTCAATGTAATTTGCTCACACACCATCAAAAGATATTCCACTTCCACCTGCCAAAGACATCTCAGTCATCAAAAAACTTATGTCACTTCTGATTTGCTATCGCAAAGCTGGGAGATTTTTGACATTGATGCTTATGCAATGTGAGCATTATGTGGTATAAACAGAAATATTGGCTTTGTCGGTTTTAATTATTACGCAATGCTGACGTGCGGTGAGATTTTTTTTTTTAAATTTCATAATATTTTGCGGCCACCCTTGTGCAGTCTCTAAGGACCCCCAAGGTCCATAGACCCCAGTTTGAGAACCGCTGCCCTAGACAAGCCCTGTCCTGCCCAGTGAGAGCTAGCTGTCCAGAGGCAACCAGGGCATTCTAATCACCAGGTTCCACAGGGAGATGGGAAACCCTCAGAACTGCCAGGCAGTCCATATCCCAGGGGGGCATTGGAGCAGCATCACGGAGATCAGCACACAGGACACATACTCTGCCCAAGGCTTCCACCCTCGCTGCCTCGCTGGGGGCCAGGCACTCTTTCTCCCACCCTGGGGCACTCTCTCCTTCCCCACTCCCTGCCTCGTCTGATTCACCCCAAACTTCTTCCAGCACGCAGCTGCTCCTGAGCAATTTCCAGCTGACGGGATTCATGCTGAGGAAGTTCGGGGAGGCCAGCAAAGTGCATTAGAACCCTGGCTGTGGCTTTGCTACCGAGGTGCCACAATCACGCACACAAACAAAGTTCTTCGCCCACCACTGGGGTTCAGCTACCTCTGGAATGGAACTCAGCAGCTGCTGCACCATGAACAGGAAATCTGGGCAGCAGGTTAGGGCTGGGAGTGAAGGGGAGTCCCATGACCTGTGGGTGGGAGGGAGGGGTGGCTGAAACATCAAGAGAGAGTTTCCCTAAGCTGGAACCTGGCCCGAACACTGAGACTAATAACGTCCTTGCGCTAAGGGCCCCAAAACCTGGCAACACCTCAGCTGGACAGATTCTGGTACTAACCGAGGGGACTGGCTCAGGGCAGATCACCCACCCCACACTGAGTCACATGCTCTTTCTGGAGTTTCCGCTGAGGATTCCCACCCACTCCCGGAGCTGGCATTGTTGTCAGTTCTGAGGTCGTTCCATGCATCCGGAGCAGTGTGCAGCAAAGAGGGTAGTGGAAGCAGCAGACTCGGTCTGGAGATGGGGGTCACTGATGGAGGGGAGGGACAAGGTGGGACACATGGGGAAGAGATGAGCTATGCTGGATCTTGATGTGCTGGAGAAGAGGGAGCCAGGTCTCAGGCTCAGAAGGGGCTGGGACGTGGTGGGGAGCAGAGACTGTCCAGTGACGGTGCAAATAGGAGAAGTGGAAAGGCAAGGGCAGAGCCTCACACAGCGGGGGAGAGGCGAGGGCCCCATGTGAGACCTGATGAGATAACAGCCCCTAGCTCCAGGGCTGCTGCCCACCGCCCCTCCCCACCCCACAGAGGGAGCCACAATTTATGGCCTGCTGCAGCGATTTAACACATCTTGTAAACAGCAGGAACTAGCCTGATAAAGATCACCAAGGGCTGAATGGCAGCACTCCGAACTGGCTGCCAGCGCGTGGCTGACTAGAACGCCCGGCTCAGTTCCAGCACAAGCACGTAGAGCAGCTCTGCAGCAAGCACACGTTTGAGACGGAGCCGAGCAATGCAGCCAGGGAGCGGAGATAGACTGCCACGCTGGGCTGGAGGTCAGGGGAATTGGCTGCTGCCCCGGGCTCTGCCAGACTCATTATGTTGTTGGCATCCTTTCGTCTGTGAGAGACGGTGGGAATTGCAGCCTATGATGTAGATGGTTTGCAATGTCTCATGTGACTGAATAGTCCAATCGGAGATTTGCATGATCTTTGGCAGTTATTGCAAATGTATGTGTAAGCGGGGGAATGGTCCCGCTATTGTGGGGAACTTTCCTGTCTTATACACTACCCCAGTGAAATGGGCTAGTGAAAGGATCTGAGTCCTCGCTCCCACTTCCTTTACCCAGAGGCCTGCCTGACCTCAAGGGCTCCCCTTCCACTCTCCTGTGTGGCAGAGTCCTCATAACCCCAACAAGGCTGGTCCAGGATTCCTGGGGGGCTCGACCCCCAAGCTTGCTGTGGTCACTTAGGGCAGGGGCTAGGGTGTCCCCACTCCGGGGTGCTCTCTCCACACTGGGCACTTCCCTGACCCACTGATCATTACATACAGTTCAAAGCAAATTCAATTTATTTAAACAGCAATCAAATTAAAAAATAAGGAAAAAACTGGAAAGGTTAAAGGAAAACACATGACCCTGCTCTGTGGCACGGGGACATCACAAACAGCGTCTCTGGAATGTAAGGGCAGTTCACAGGCTGTTCCTCACATGGCCCAGGCCTCCTTCTCAGGCCCTGGCTTTGCTGCAGGGACGCTGCGGGTAGGACACTTGCTCTGGTGGTGGCCACAGGCTCTCAGGCTTTAGGTGGCAGGACCCTTCTTCCCAGTATCACCCCCGCCCCATCGGGGTTACGATCCCCCTCCAAGTCTGGCCTGCAAGGCATCTTGGCTGGGGGCATCTCCCTGCGCTGGGCCTGCTGCCCAGGGTCCCCCTCACTCTCCCCAGCTGCTCACCGCACCCGGCTCCGGACTGCTCCAGCCCCAGCTCCAGCCCCAGCTCCACCACTCTGCCTCAATTCTGGCTTCACTCTGCGGCAGCACTGCTGCTGCTCTGCCTCCAGCTCCCTGGGCTGCTTCTCTGGCCCCCCTGGCTCTGGTTGCTGCAGCTCTCCTCCCAACACAGGTCTCTGCTCTCTGGGCTGCTTCTGTGACTCTGCTCCCAGCTCTGACCTGCTTCCTGGGCTGCTTTTCTGGCCCCTCTGGCTGGCACAGATCTGCTCCCCAGCTCAGCTTGGGCCCCTGCTCTCTCCTTAGCTCGGTCCCACTCTGTCTGACCCAGGCAATTCCAGCTCACACGGAGGATGGGACCTCCACCCCCACCCCCCCGCACCTCCGGCCTCATGATTCCCTGATTAGCCTGCCCGCCCTATCAATCAGGCTGACCTGGAGCATTGGCCTCTCCCCATTGTTCCTGGGGCCTGTCAGTGTCAGGATCCTGATTTCCCATCGACCCTTCCCCTTTCTTTTGGTACTGGGGGCTATTCAACCAAAACACCCTCACTGAGTTTTAGTAAGGGGACAACAGTCCCCTTAGGCCTGGTCTACACTAGGAGATTATGTCGAATTTAGCAGCGTTAAATCGAATTAACCCTGCACCCGTCCACACAACAAAGCTATTTAGTTCGACATAGAGGTCTCTTTAAATCGATTTCTGTACTCCTCCCCGACGAGGGGAGTAGCGCTAAATTCGACATGGCCATGTCGAATTTGGGTAGCTGTGGATGGAATTCGACGCTAATAGCTCCGGGAGCTATCCCACAGTGCACCACTCTGTTGACTCTCTGGACAGCAGTCCGAGCTCGGATGCTCTGACCAGCCACACAGGAAAAGCCCCGGGAAAATTTTAATTCCTTTTCCTGTCTGGCCAGTTTGAATCTCACTTCCTGTTTGGACATCGTGGCAAGCTCAGCAGCACTGGCAACGATGCAGAGCTCTCCAGCAGAGGTGACCATGCAATCGCAGAATAGAAAGAGGGCCCCAGCATGGACTGATCGGGAAGTCTTGGATCTGATCGCTGTGTGGGGCGATGAGTCCGTGCTTTTGGAGCTGCGATTGAAAAAACGGAATGCGAAGATCTACGAGAAGATCTCCAAAGCCATGATGGAGAGAGGATACAGCCGGGATGCAACGCAGTGCCGCGTGAAAATCAAGGACCTGAGACAAGGCTACCAGAAGACCAAAGCGGCAAACGGACGCTCCGGATCCCAGCCCCAGACATGCCGTTTCTACGAGACACTGCATTGCATTCTAGGTGCGGCCGCCACCACTACCCCACCACTGACCGTGGACTCTGACGATGGGGTATTGTCGACAGCCGCTTCCTCAGAGATGTTCACGGACGGGGAAGATGAGGAAGGAGATGAGGAGGACGAGGCAGTCGACAGCACTTACAATGCTGATTTCCCCGACAGCCAGGATCTCTTCATCACCCTCACGGAGATCCCCTACCAACCCTCCCAAGGCGTTAACCGTGACCCTGAATCAGGGGAAGGATCAGTCGGTAAGTGTTTTAAACATGTAAACATTTATTTGGAACAGAACAGGAATGGAATATTAACAATGGGTTTTTCATGATTACTTTGCCCTAGGCGCTTAACTTTTTAGTCCTTGCCAGTGCAACTACTGCAAAAGTATCTCAAAATGTCCGGTTTCTCATGATTAGTTTGCCCTAGGCGCTCTACTTTTTAGTCCTTGCCAGTGCAGCTACTGGAAAATTAGGTCAATATGTCCAGGGATAGAGCTGAAATCCTCCTGGGACATCTCCACGAAGCTCTCCTGGAGGTATTTTGAAAGCCTTTGCATCAGGTTCCTGGGGAGAGCGGCCTTATTGCGTCCTCCATGGTAGGAAACTTTTCCGCACCAGGCTATCAGCAAGTACTCTGGGATCAGTGCCTCGCACAGCATGGCCGCATACGGCCCTGGTTTTTGCTGGCATTCACGCAGCATGCGGTCTTTCTCAGTGTCCGAAATCCTCATCAGAGTGATATCACTCATGGTGACCTGCTTTAAATTAGGGGAATGTTAGTATTGGGACTGATTGCCTGTTCCTTTACATAAGTTAACCGGCGGTTTACAGCCACGCGGTGGAGGCGGGACAGGGGCAGCATACAGGGATCTATCCCGGGGACAGCCGCGAGGGGGGTGGGACGGGGCAGAGTTCATGCTGGCCGGATTGCCGGAAGCAGGAACTGGCCAACGCTAGGGGCATTGCTTTGAACGTGAAAGGAGGACACTGCTATAAATTGAGCTTTCAGCAGCCAAAAGTCTACGGCTTACCATGTCTGCCTGCTACCCGAATTCCGCTGTCCTGCCCCGCTTGTGTGATCTGTACTCCAAGACCCCAGGCAGTGAATGGGAAGGCCGAAAATTCGACCTTGTCCTGAGTGCGCATGTGATAGGTGCTGTGCATGGTCTTGTTCACAGAGAAAGACTATGTTCATTGTTCACAAAAATGTATCTTTGTGAGGAATTCACTCCCTTTTTCCCATCCCACAGCTGCGAGTGTCTCCCGACCTACCCCGGCATCCCCCTCCCAGAGGCTGGCGCAGATTAGGCGCCGTAAGAGAAGGACACGGGACGAGATGTTCTCCGAACTTACAGGCTGCTCCCGAGCCGAGGCGGCACAGCAGACCCAGTGGAGGGAGAGCATGTCGCAATACCAGTGATCACACAGCGAACGGGAGGACAGGTGGCGTCAGGAAGACCAGCAGGCGACTCAAACGCTGCTTGGACTAATGAGGGAGCTAACGGACACGCTCCGGCGCCTTGTAGATGTTCTGCAGGACCGGAGGCAGGAGGACAGAGCCCCGCTGCATTCTAACGCTAACCGCCCTCCCCCGCCACAAAGTCCCATCCCCCCCTCACCCAAAGTCCCAAGAAGGAAGGGGCCGTGAAAACAGTCACTCCACCCCTGCAGACTGCTCAAGTACCAGACGGCTCTCATTCCCAAAGTTTTGATAAGTCCTTTCCTTCAGTCCAAAAGCACCTCACCCAAGCCCCCGTCCCAGTGTCATCCCCTACCTGTGCAGTTGTTAATAAAAAAATACGTTTCTTTTAATTACTGTTTCCGTCAGGTTCTTCTAGAGGAGAGTGTGTCTGAAGGGGGGAAAGGAGGTTGGGAATTGGAGAGGACAGTCACCTTTACCAGGGTACAGACACGGGGGCAGGTTCAGCAGCAGGTCACACACACATTGCAGTCACTAGGCACCCTGGTCAGTCTGGGAGGTGGTTTTCATGTTCTGTGTGGGGGGGCTATGTGAGTTTGTGGCGGGGGAGGGCGGTTACAGATCTTATGCAGCGGTCCTTAGCCTGGATGACAGAGCCACGCAGCAGGGGATCTGTAACCGTCCTCCCCCGCCACAAAGTCACATAGCCCCTACACACAGAGTCCCGAAAAGGAGGGGTGGCAGGCTCCGTTGAAACAACCAGTCCACCACTGCGGACCGCTCTAGGAGCAGGAGCCTGTCATTCCTCGAGTTTAGAAGCGTCCTTTCCATCACTACACCCGCTCCCCACCACAGTCTGCGTCCCAGTTTCAACCCTTTACCACGAAACCCTTAATAAAGAAAACGGTGTTAATGAACAAAGTTCCATTTATTTTATTTTTAAAGGTGTGTTGGAAGGGGGGAAACAGGGTGAAGGGGGTATGTAACTGGAGAGGATAGTCAACATTAACTGGGTAAAGAAACGGGGGCAGGTTCAGCTTCTCTTTAAACAAACTTAATAGTCACAGGTTACCCTGCTCACTCAGGAACCTAGCTTTCAAAGCCTCCCGGATGCACAGCGCGTCCCGCTGGGCTCTTCTAATCGCCCGGCTGTCTGGCTGGGCGTAATCAGCAGCCAGGCGATGTGCCTCAACCTCCCACCCCACCATAAACATCTCCCCCTTGCTCTCACAGAGATTGTGGAGCACACAGCAAGCTGCAATAACAATGGGGATATTGGTTTCGCTGAGATCAGAGCGAGTCAGTAAGCTTCTCTATCTCCCCTTGAGATGTCCAAAAGCACAGTCCACCACCATTCTGCACTTGCTCAGCCGGTAGTTGAAGAGTTCTTTTTCAGTGTCCAGGGCGCCTGTATAGGGCTTCATGAGCCAGGGCATTAGCGGGTAGGCTGGGTCCCCGAGGATCACTATAGGCATCTCCACATCCCCAACAGTTATTTTGTGGTCCGGGAAGTAAATACCTTCCTGCAGCTGTCTAAACAGACCAGAGTTCCTGAAAACACGAGCGTCATGAACCTTGCCCGGCCATCCGATGTTGATGTTGGTAAAACGTCCCCTATGGTCCACCAGTGCTTGCAGCACCATTGAAAAGTAGCCCTTTCTGTTAATGTACTGGCTGGCCTGGTGGTCCGGTCCCAGGATAGGGATGTGAGTTCCATCTATAGCCCCACCGCAGTTTGGGAATCTCATTGCGGCGAAGCCATCTATGATGACCTGCACGTTTCCCATGGTCACTACCTTTGACAGCAGTACCTTAACGATTGCGTTGGCTACTTGCATCACAGCAACCCCCACGGTAGATTTGCCCATGCCAAAGTGGTTCGCGACTGACCGGTAGCTGTCTGGCGTTGCAAGCTTCCAGAGGGCTATGGCCACTCGCTTCTGGACAGTCAGGGCTGCTCGCATCCGGGTGTCCTTGCGCTTCAGGGCAGGGGACAGCAACTCACAAAGTTCAAGGAAAGTTCCCTTACGCATGCGAAAGTTTCGCAGCCACTTTGATTCATCCCAGACCTGCAGCACTATGCGGTCCCACCAGTCCGTGCTTGTTTCCCGGGCCCAGAATCGCCGTTCCACAGCATCAACATGACCCATTGCCACCATGATGTCCACGGCACGGGGTCCTGTGCTTTGCGAGAGGTCTGTGCCACTCTCAGACTTAATGTCCTCACCGCGCTGCCGTAGCCTCCTCGCCCAATTTCTCAGCATCTGCCTCTGAAAAAGGTGGATGATAAGGTGCGAGGTGTTGACAACGGCCATAACTGCAGCGATGGTCTCAGCGGGCTCCATGCTCGCAGTGCTGTGGCATCCGCGCTGTCACTGACCAGAAAAGTGCGCGAACTGATTTCCCGCCGGCGCTTTCAGGGAGGGAGGGCGGTGGTGACGGTTGGATGACAACAGTTACCCAAAACCACCCTCGACACATTTTTTTCCCCAGCAGACATTGGGGGCTCGACCCAGAATTCCAATGGGCAGCGGGGACTGCGGGAACTGTGGGATAGTTGCCCACAGTGCACCGCTTCCAATGTCGACGCTTGCCCCGTTAGTGTGGACTCACAAAGTCGAATTACTGTTCGTAGTGTGGATGCACACGTTCGACTTTGTAATATCGGTTCCACTAATTCGATTTAAGTAAAATCGAACTACTCTTGTAGTGCAGACATACCCTTACATATGTATCGTGGTTGGGAGCTGCTTGCTTCCTACAGGCTCTTTTCTCTTCAAGCTGTAGGAGCCAGCTTCTATCATGGACTTTGATACCCTGATGGAGACGATGGTGCCACTTGTTACGATCACTTGCCAAGATTTCCCATTGGTCAGGATTAATTCCAAATTCCTTCATATCTCGCTTGCATGTGTCTTTATAGCGAAGCTTGGGATGTCCTGTTGTTCTTGTTCCCTCTGATAGCTCCCCGTATACCATGTCCTTGGGTATGCATCCGTCTTCCAACCTACTCAGATGACCCAGTTAGCGCAGTCGTCTTTGCTTGAGCAGGGCTGTCACACTTGGTAAATTTGCCCTTCAAAGAACCTCTGCGTTGGTGACTTTATCTTGGTGTTAAGTATGCGGCGTAAACAACGTAGGTGGAAACTGTTGAACCTTTTCTCCTGAGGAGCATAAATTGTCCATGTTTCCCCACCAGACATGAGAGTGCTGAGGATGCAAGCTTGGTACACTAGCATTTTGGTCTGGATGGTAAGCTTTGAGTTGTTCCATGCTCTTTTAGTTAATCTGCTAAATGTGGTGGGAGCCTTTCCAATGCGAACATTTAATTCTTCATCCAGCGAGAGGTTGGTGATCACTATGCGACCCCCGAGCATGCTCTAATAAATTTGTTAGTCTCTAAGGTGCCACAAGTACTCCTGTTCTTTTTGTAAAACCTAAATAGCTGAACTTTTGGACTATTTCTAGCTAGCTTCCATTTAAGGTAATTGAAGGATCTTGTGGAACCTCCTGTCATTATGTAACAATAAAAAAATCCCTTCCCCTCTCCATGCCTCAGTTTCCCCATCTGTGAAATCAGAGGCCACAGAGCTTACCCAGCTTTGACATCACTGCTAGGTGCAAAAGAGTCATGATGGCATCTGATGGGACAATAAATGTTCTGAGGGCAGAATCATCTAG
The DNA here is from genome assembly GCF_028017835.1 of Emys orbicularis. Classification (NCBI taxonomy): domain Eukaryota; kingdom Metazoa; phylum Chordata; order Testudines; family Emydidae; genus Emys; species Emys orbicularis. The sequence goes on along the minus strand of NC_088689.1, from coordinate 68,767,433 downwards.
CAGTGCACTGTGGCTAGCCGCGGTCTGCCTTGCAATTGCTGTAAACAGGTATGTAAAGTGCAATGCTAGACAAAGCTGTTGCTCAGCACTAGGGCCAAGAACTCCACTTGTCCCATATGGCTGGTCCTTCTGACATTCCTATTGCAAGCTGGTGTCAGATGTTTAGTGGCAGCATTGCAGCTGCTAGCTCTGGGACGTATAGATCTGTTATGCAAGCGTCGGCAAATGGCTGCACCACTCCATCTCCTGAGACCCTGGGCCTTCATCATCCTGATCTTGAGAGATCCTGACCAGACCGGGCCAGAGTGACGGACCCAGATGCCATCACCACCTCCCCCAGCTCTAGCTGAACCATAACCACCACCTGGGTTGTGAGATATTATCTGCCCCTCCACGTGTGTCCTTTTCCTTCCCCACCTTAGCCCTTCTCTTTCCTAACTCTCGCCTCTTTCCTTCTGTCTAATGAGAGCCTGGCTGAGCCGGGCAGGACTGTATATTTTGAAATACTGCTGTGAGCCTGTGAGCAGAAAGGCAACTAACAGCACTGCCATTAGCAGCCTGATGCCATGTCCAGGTCTGAGCATGGCTGGTAAGACCATTTGTTTTTCCAGCAGTGATGTTACATGTGAAAGTCAACACCAGAGACAAAAGCCGCATTTTCTATCTTTGCAGGTCTTTTCTCTCCCCTTTTGTGTGTGTTCATCTTGTTTTGTCTTCTTAGGAAATGGGATTGGACTTTAGCAAGAACAGCAACAGCAGCTCTAGCTTATCTCTGCTACTTTCATCTCATTTTCCCCAAAAGGACAGTTATTACCATCCTTGATACCATCTAAGACTGTCAAACAAGGGGGGGAGATTCCTTCTAAAAACTGTCTCCAGCTAAGGGGAAAGGGAACAAGGGATGTTGGTAAAATGAGAGCCTGATTTAATACTTTAATTTTCAAATGCTTTAACAGTTTTTCCTTCTTTTCTGTATCTTTAGCAAAAAGTTAAATGGACGTTTCATGGTGTGTTTCCACGGTACTAAGCAGGCTGCGGTCTCTGTATACCGAACCCCGTAGCTTGTTTTGCAGTGTTAGTGTAGGACTGTGACAGGGTTATGTTAACACCTTTGATTCTTTGGGTCCATATATTCCATCTAAATGAATGCAACAGTCCACAGGTGGGTCAGGCATGGCTGGGGCAGGGATTGGCGCCTCTCAGTGGAGCACCTGACAAAGAGGCAGAGTGTCTACTTAAGAGAGGGCTGCAGGGCTGACTATCACCATATGGAAGCAGAACATGCAGGAGAGAAAGAGGGCAGGAGGGACGCTGTCCAGCCTGAAAAGCTGACAACCCTCACGCTCCCAGAAGGGGTGAGCTCAGACTTGGGAGATGGCGTCTCAGGATTATTGGTTGTTTTCAAAGATCTGTAACTCCAGTGACATTAAGAGTAAAGTTACTGTGGTTAAGAAATTCCTTTGCTAACCCTGTGTTCCTTGCTTTCCTGCCACCTTGTCCCTGAAGGGGTTTGTAGTGGGGTGAGCACCAGCTCCGGCCCTGGAGGGATTGGAAAAGCCCTGCAGAGGGCTGGGGCTGGGGCTGGGCAAGGGACTAAAACCCTGGCTGATTGGGGAAGTGGCTGCAGCTGGGGCCATGCTTCAAACCAAGCAACTGGGTCTTATAAGAAGGCCAGGGAAGCCAGAGGGAAGAGTCTCTGTCTGGCTGGAGAGGGAGACAAGCCTGGCTGTTGGGGAACTTGCCTGGGGATCTAGAGTGAGGCAGGGCTGGGGAAAGGCCTTAGGAGCTGGGAAGCCCTAGGCCAGCAACTCCCCAGGCTGCAGGGCCTAGACTTAGGCCCAGCTAGGTACTGGGGATGCAGAGGGGCAGCCTGAGGGTGGGTAAAGGCAGCCAGTCCAAACCCCTTTGCCTATGATGAGTGGCTTATACTGCAGTCTGCCCCAGTGAATGGGGGCTAGCTGGAGACTGGGCAGTAGCCAAAACTGAGGCAAAGTGGGGATAGTGGGTGGGGGATCCCCTGGGAGGGGGAGACCCTAAGACTTGAGGGGTACTGCCAGGGGGCAGCACCTCAGGTAAAAGGGCACTGGGGTCCAGGGAGGGACATGGGGGTCAGAGGACAGGCAGATCACTGGCCTGCAGAGGGCGCTCCAGATGCTGGAAGAGCTAATTCCTGGAAGTAACCAACAGGAGGCACCACAGGGGTGAGTCCGTGCCGCTACAGGGTTAAACTAGAAGCCCAGAGAGACCACAGCTTAGGTGGAGCTCTGGGGAAGTATGTGCAGGCAACTAGAGGGTTTGGAGGTCTCAGCCACTGAAGTCGGGATCTAAGCTGGCTGAGAGGCAGTGCCCCACAGTCCAAGGAAGGCTCTCAGACAAGAAGTCAGAGCTAGGGTGTGTGCCCTGTAGACCTAGAGCCAGACTAGCCTCAGTCCAGATGCAGCTGGCTTGGAAGCATGTGGGACCCAATGACTGGGTCCACTCCCAACAGACTGGTGACCATGCGGGGCCAGGTTCTAACACTCGCTGGCTGAGCAAAGTGAGGCTTGGCAGTCAACTCAGCAGCATTTCTCTGCATGTCTGTCCGTAACACGATAACTTGCGTAAACTCTGTCCAATCAGTTCCACAATTTCAGGGAACATGCTGGGATTGGTGGGAAGAGCCCTTATGATTCTGGGGACCATCGGAAAACCAGCACCCTGGAAAAGCCTGATTTCCACACCCCGCCCATTTGGTACTGTAAGTGAAGGAGCATTATGACATCCAAGGTAATGCAGCCAGTCACTATGCCCTCCCTCCAGTTAATTTGCATACTGCAATCCTATTGGATGAAGAGTCAGCAAATGAAACAGCAGGTCAGGTCTGAGCTGTGTTGACACAGTTGGGGGTTCAGGACTAGGATAGCAGGGGCTGGTACAGATCAGGAGCTGTACTGGCTGAGTAAGAATGAGCCTGGATATTTGCACTGTGACTCCCTCCACACTAGCCCTGGCTCAGGCAGCATCATTTACCTTTGCCCAGTCAATACAGTTTACGTTCATCTAAACCACACCATTTGGTGCTGCAGCCAAATGGGCACTGGCCAGGGGAGAGATGACCATGGCAGGAACAGCTAATTTCCACTAAAATCAGGTGATTAGTGGATTTATGTAAGGTTCTAGTCCTGCTGGGGAGCTTCTGGGTGCTGAGGAGGGGCAATGGGGGAGGAACGCACAGGGTTAGGAGAATGTGTTGATTTGGATGAAATTTTCACGGGAAACCCGGCAGGAGACCCTGGTGAGTGCAGCGAGCTCAGGCTACAGGAACAATGATGTAGGAAAACCTCTAGTAAATAATGATTAACATGACCTTGCAAATCACAGCAAGCTAACCTTGGTTTCAGTACCTCTTTGAATTGCTTTCCATTCCTCACATTAGTACTAGCACAAGGCTTCCAGGCAAAACAGTAGCAGACTGGTTCAGTAGAGCTGGCCACTGACTTTGTGCAGGTATCACTTATACAATAAAAGGGCCAAGGCAGAAGAGGACCAGCCCATTGACTTCAGCAGAGTTACTCCTGATTTATACCTGTGTTGGTGAGAGAATCAGACCCATGTATCACTTACAGAGTTCTGAACTCACAGTATACATATGCAGCAATCAATCATTCACAATAGCTGTCACTGCAAACTACATTCAAATTATAAACGTTATTTTAGGTGTGATTGAATCATAGAATATCAGGGTTGGAAGGGACCTCAGGAGGTCATCTAGTCCAACCCCCTGCTCAAAGTAGGACCAATCCCCAGACTGATTTTTGCCCCAGATCCCTAAATGTCCCCCTCGCGGATTGAACTCACAACCCTGGGTTTAGCAGGCCAATGCTCAAACCACTGAGCTAACCCTCCCCAAATAAAAGAACACACCTGCAAAATCAGGATGGAAGGTAACTTTACAGGGTAATAAGAAGATTTAAAACAGAGGATTCCCCTCTGGGCTCAGCTTCAGAGTTACAAAAACAGGAATAAAACTACCTCTGTAGCATAGGAACATTCATAAGCCAAAACAAAAGATAACCTAACGCATTTCCTTGCCCTACTTACAATTTCTGTGGTTTTAGATGGCGTATTCCAGGTATATTTTCAGGAGATGATGTACCTGGTTGGCTTCTTCCTCTGTCTGGAGAGGGAACAACAACAAATCCTTCCCTCCCACAGTTTTGAAAATTGCTTTGTATCTCCATTGGTAATAGGATCCAGACTTCTAGGTCACCAATGACCCCATCACATCATCTCTCCACATGAAGGGATAGCTCAGTGGTTTGAGCATTGGCCCGCTAAACCCAGGGTTATGAGTTCAATCCTTGAGGGGGCCATTTAGGTAGCTGGGGCAAAAATCTGTCTGGGGATTGGTCCTGCTTTGAGCAGGGGGTTGGACTAGATGACCTCCTGAGGTCCCTTCCAACCCTGGTATTCTATGATGGAGGGTGACTTTCAGGATCAGGTCCTTCTACTCAGCCCAGGTTGGCAGTGAGTGAAAGCTGATGCTAGTTAGGTAGCTTATGTGACATAAGCTGCTGGTGCTATTCCTTAATCTGGTTCTCGCTGGGCAGAGACCAACAATTCCACTTAGCAAAGACTTTCTAGGCTTTGATTCAATGTGGATTGAAAATAACCTTTCCAAAGCTTTTGCAAAATGGAATTTTGTTGAAATGCCCATTTATGGAATGAAATGGTCAGGTTTTCGATTTGAATTGACCAGAGAGTCCAGCTGGCACATTGGGAAGCCTTTCATCCAAAATAGCCTTAAAATCGATGCCTCTGCAAAAGGTTTCAATTTCAGCAAACGGCATTCCCCAGCAGATACACACCTCACTGAAACTGTTCCAACCAGCTCCACTGCCAGAGCAATTTGTCCCTCTGATTAACAGTCTCAGCAGACAAACCAAGGATTTAACGAGCTTAAAGATTGAACTACTGTCCCCTTCCACCTTAGAGATGCCCAGGTAAGCGCTGAGGAAGCATAGGGCTCTGCCCAATGGTGTTGCTCTCCTATGGAGAGTGAATGCCATTCTCCAGCACTGCCAGCTGAAGCAGCACTGAATTCACACACACAGGTCGTGTCGCTGCTCTAGGTGATTTATGTGTGTGTTTAACCCCCAGACTGATCATGTCAGTTTCCTGCATGCCATGAAGGACAATGAGGCGGAGGAGCAGTGAGTGGTACAGGCTCCTTACCTGTCATGGCTGGGTCACTCCACATAAATACCCAGGAGTTGCAGGCCACCCATTAACAGAGTGTTTCCATGCCTCCCTCTCCAGCAAAGCCCTCCCTGAGAAAGGTAAATCAATTCAGCGCCCGCTGGTGGTAACTGAGACGAGGACAGAACCAGGGATCGCTTCCCCAGGGCTGATGCGCAGTTCCTGACCCCTCTGCCCTCTTTGCCTGCTCCGCCCCCCTTGCTCCCTGAGGGGAAGGAGTCAGCAGCAAACATGGGGTTATCTGCCTGCTTGCATTACAATGGTGAGATGGTTCAAATGGCCAGGAATTTGGGATGCCCAAACGGAGACGCCTGAAAGGGGACTGCTGGTACAGAAGCACTGAGCATCTGCCCTCTGGCAATCCTTTTCGGGTGTGTCTGGGGTCCCCCCATTCCCACTGCTCACTGTGGAAATGCTTTGCTGCCCTTAGCCTGTCCTGTGATTTCCCAGCAGCAGGTTGGAGGAGGTGAATGATGTGCAGCGGGGCAGGGCTCAAGATCTCCCCTGAGCTTGGAGGGTTTGAGTCTCCAAACTGGGATTCTGGCAAGGCCAGTTTTGATCTTGACAATGGTCTCTGCACGGCACATCCCCTCCCCCCGACCTCCCCAGGCCTCTGCCCAGCACGTCCCCTCCACCACCTCCCCTCCACCACCTCCCCACCCAAAACAGACTCTGCCCAGCACGTCCCCTGCCCCCCACCTCCCCAGGCCTCTGCCCAGCACGTCCCCTCCACCACCTCCCCTCCACCACTTCCCCACCCAAAACAGACTCTGCCCAGCACGTCCCCTGCCCCCCACCTCCCCAGGCTTCTGCCCAGCACGTCCCCTCCACCACCTCCCCTCCACCACCTCCCCACCCAAAACAGCCTCTGCCCAGCACGTCCCCTCCACCACCTCCCCTCCACCACTTCCCCACCCAAAACAGACTCTGCCCAGCACGTCCCCTGCCCCCCACCTCCCCAGGCCTCTGCCCAGCACGTCCCCTCCACCACCTCCCCACCCAAAACAGACTCTGCCCGGCACGTCCCCTGCCCCCCACCTCCCCAGGCCTCTGCCCAGCACGTCCCCTCCAGCACCTCCCCACCCAAAACAGCCTCTGCCCAGCACGTCCCCTGCCCCCCACCTCCCCAGAACGGCCTCTGCCCGGCACATCCCCTCCCCCCAACCTCCCCAGGCTTCTGCCCAGCACGTCCCCTGCCCCCCACCTCCCCAGGCCTCTGCCCAGCACGTCCCCTCCACCACCTCCCCGCCCAAAACAGACTCTGCCCAGCACGTCCCCTGCCCCCCACCTCCCCAGGCCTCTGCCCAGCACGTCCCCTCCACCACTTCCCCACCCAAAACAGCCTCTGCCCGGCACGTCCTCTGTCCCCCACCTCCCCAGGCCTCTGCCCGGCACGTCCCCTCCACCACCTCCCCACCCAAAACAGCCTCTGCCCGGCATGTCCCCTGCCCCCCACCTCCCCAAAACGGCCTCTGCCTGGCATGGACCCCTCCCCTCACCTCCCCAAAACGGCCTTTGCCTGGCCCCTCCCCCCACCTCTCCCAAAATGGCCAAGGAAGGGCGTGAGGATATAATACTGTAGTACTGCTGGCTGTTTATGCGGTTTGGAGCTCTTCGGCCTTCACTGATTGTTTTAATAGAAATCACCAAGGCTTTGCTTTGCCCTCAGTGGGAGGGACTTTGCCGTACACCCTGAGATTCCCTACAAGATACTGAATATATCAGTTTTAATTCTGTGGAGCCTGATTCCTGGCCGAAAACCCTGTTACCCCCAGCTCGTTAATTAGTATCAGTTGGCAATCAACACAATTATTATTAGCCATGACAAAGGCTCAGGCTACAATTCTGACAGTGTGCTAGCTAGCACCGGGGTTCTCTCAGGGTCACATCACTCCCCTTTTCCCTCTGCTGCCCCTTACTCACAGTTTGTTGTCTGAAGCCAGTGAAGTCCCAGAGCCCAGGGGTGCATTCAGGTGGGTACATCTCCCAACCTGGGGGGAGAGCGATGCCTCTGCCTCTGTCACTAGTTGCCAGCACTGGGCCATTGCTGTCACCTCGGTGTTGCAGTTGCTGCAGTGCCATATCCGGAGGTTCCTCCATCTAGTTTAAGGACTTCAGCTCTTAGTTATTTCATGGGATTGTGGGGAACCCCAGTGGTGCCACCTCCTCTGTATTGTCTTTCACCAGAACATGGTCCCACACCAGATCTAAGGCTCAGCCCCCCAACCAGCTTATTGGTGTTTTCAGCTCTTTGAACACTGGAGGGAGAGGGCCAAACAACTTTTGGAACTCTTTAACCAGAGTCCACACTACTATGTAGGAATATCTATTTCACCCATGTGGGTTTTAGCCCACTAAAGCTATGCCCAAATAAATTGGTTAGTCTCTAAGGTACCACAAGGACTTCTCATTGTTTTATCTCACCCCCATTCACTTGGCTTTGGCATCATTACCCCCAGCTTAGTAAGTGAGGTTAAATTAGGGGGACCCCCCCGTCAATTAGGACATATTGACTACAATTCTGCTGCCCTTTACTCATACAGTATGGATAACGACATTGCATTACCCCTGCATCCAAGAATATAGTGAATTTTAACTCAAAACAGCTGAAATTGATCCTTTTGGCCAAGCAGGATGGTCTCCTGATCACTTAGGCAAAGTAAGTGTGTCTGTGCAAATTTGGTCTGCTCCTGAAGGCTTTTCCTCCCAGTTCATCAACAGATGGCAGAGGTGATCTCATTCAGACCACTGCTTATGTCTGTGTGCATTGAAGTTTCCACATGAAATTACCACACACACTTTGGCAGAGGAGTGGAGGAGAGTTAAAAAGTCAAAAGATTGGCTAAAAAAACATTAGTTGAGATTTTGGGGCCATTCTCATGATTTGGAGGGGGGTGTATGAGTCATGATTATTGCTCTTTTGAGGTTGGCAGTACTAGTGAGGCTGGGAAGTTTGGGGAGGACACGTCATGTTCTTCATAGGTATTACAGTGGTTGAATCCCTGCTTTAAGTGCAATATTCAACTCAACTTTAACTATGGAACCAAAGTTGGAAAATCCATAGCACGCAGTCCGGGAGACCATACAGCTCTCTTAGCCAGCATTCTTCTAGGGAGAGAGTAGAATTCTTCTGTTTTTTGATTTAGACCTCATTAGGTAAATCAGACCTAGAGGACTCTCTGCTGGGCTGAGAGCTGGGGACAAAGAGAATACAAACATCTTGGAGGCAGTTCCCACTGCAAAACTCCTGCGTAGATGACAAGCCAAAGCTGACAGGACTGAGCCAGACATTGATGAAGGAGAAAACTAATTTCCCCCTGTGGTGGGGCTAGCAGTCCAGGAAACGTGGCCCTCTGGGACAGATGTATATCTCTGCATGTTAACTGAAAACCTCACTGATTGGAGACCTCCCTAAATCCAGGATCTCCCTATTAAGTATTCAGCTGGATTGTTTTAATGAGATATCCTGTTGTGCTGCAGACAGTGTCCATGGTTAGGGCTTTTCAAGTCCTTCCTCATCCCCTCCCCAGTGGCAGAGAAGGGTAGCTAAGGGCACGGCCTGTGCTTTGACTATGTCATATTTTCAAGAAAGATGTGGAGAAATTGGAGAGGGTCCAGAGAAGAGCAACAAGAATGATTAAAGGTCTTGAGAACATGACCTATGAAGGAAGGCTGAAAGAATTGGGTTTGTTTAGTTTGAAAAAGAGAAGACTGAGAGGGGACATGATAGCAGTTTTCAGGTATCTAAAAGGGTGTCATAAGGAGGAGGGAGAAAACTTGTTCACCTTAGTCTCTAAGGATAGAACAAGAAGCAATGGGCTTAAACTGCAGCAAGGGAGGTTTAGGTTGGACATTAGGAAAAAGTTCCTAACTGTCAGGGTGGTTAAACACTGGAATAAATTGCCTAGGGAGGTTGTGGAATCTCCATCTCTGGAGATATTTAAGAGTAGGTTAGATAAATGTCTATCAGGGATGGTCTAGACAGTATTTGGTCGTGCCATGAGGGCAGGGGACTGGACTTGATGACCTCTCGAGGTCCCTTCCAGTCTAGAATCTATGAATCTATATAACTTGCTGACCATTTGTAATCTCCCCACTGCTGGTTCTGTTCTCCCTGACCCCAGTGCCGATCAGAGCAAGCGCCCCTCAGGCCACTGCTACCTGAGTGTAAAGCTGATAGGAGGCCAGAATCAGGCCCCATGGCATTTCCCAGTGGAGCAATAATTACACGTGACATGCAGTGGTTCAAGATTTCCATTCTCTCTTTGATTCTTCTCTGGGCTTACGGTCTGTGTGAAGAACAGAATTTGAGAGCAGTAGGACTTGTCTTTTTCTCTTCTAATGCTGTCACTTAAAGTGAAGTCCGAGGGGTAAACTACAGCCTTGAGCATTAGGAGAGCTGGATTCTATCCCTGCTGCTGCCACAGGCTTGCTGTGGCATCTCAGGCAAGTCAGTTAACCTCTTCCTGTGTCTTGGTTTTCCCCATCTGCAAAATGGGACAATAATACCTATTTCAAAGGGGTGAGAGGCAGCTTTAATACAGTCATAAAAGGAAAGAGCTTAGAGCGCTGCAGACTCCAGGAGCGGCCTAAGAGCCTTGTACTGCAAGCACTGATCTATTGCAGTCTCTTTGATACGTGCACTTAGTGAGAATACAGTGCATTGGAAAGGAAATGCCGGCGTGTCGGGCCCCGGTGGGAGAGGAAGCATACTGGCAAACGCTGTTTGAAGGACTCATGTTGCCCCTGGCCTGAGCGAAGGAGGTTGAGGGTTAAGTTCTCAGCCCACAGCATGGCTCAGCGGTAATGCCCCGCTATCTCAGAAGGAGCTCTGTGAGCACAGAGGGAGCACGGGCTGTTAGAGCCAAGACGTGCTGTGCAGATCTGAGAGCAGGGTTCTGCTCTGAGAGGGGCTGCAGCGTCCTACAAGGAATGCGGCCTTCCAAAAAGTGAGAATGTGCTGATTGCTTCAAATAAGAATCTTCTAAGCTGACCAAACCAGTCTGCAGCAAGGGGGGGGGGGGGGGGGGGGGGGGAGGCGGGGAGGCGGAGCCTGGGTGGATGGCCCTAGGCACCAGGCATTGGAGGGAGATCAGTCAGGATGGATACAAAGGATTTTTTGTAATTGCCTTTGTGGGAGTACTTTCTCACTGAATTTTAGGGGAGGGCCTAGCAACATGGGAAATACTCTTCCTCCTAAACAAGGAAGCAGGTGCCTGGGCTGGCCTCGTGTGCTCAGAGTCAGTCCCTGTGAGGGAAGAAAGATGGGGCGTTGAGCTGGTGCGAAAGCATTGTTGGTAGGAAAGCACACAGATCTCTAACAGAGCAGCAGGAGACCTGGGGTGCCTGCTGGCACTGTGGCAGAAGATAAACGCCCTGAACACCTTCCTGATCCCACGCATCTCGTTCACCCTAAGGGGATCTGCTGTGGCGAAGGTGCCCCTCAACAAGGCAGACAAGATCATCCGGAAGCTGGTGAAGAAGTGGCTGTTCCTTCCCCAGAGAGCCAGCAACGAGCTGGTCTACATCGCCCACAGGCACAGCGGTGCCAACGTCCCCCGCATGGGTGACCTGTGCGACGTCGCGGTGATCACCCACGTCTTCCGCCTGCTGACATTTCCCGACGCCACGGTGAGGAACATTACGGCGAATGCCCTGCGTGATGCGACAGAGAAGCGGATCGGCAGAGCCCCCTCGAACCAAGACATCGCCACCTTCCTGAGCGGCTCCCTGGATGGGGAATTCGGACGGGATGGGCGCGACATCGCTTCACTGTGGTCCCGCACTCGCAACGCCACGCGTCGCCTGGGGAAGCGCATCGGCTGCCGCTGGGAGTAGTTCGAGGAGCGCCGGGAGTCTGGGTGCCGCAGATCAGGTCGGACGACAACACCATCGTCACCCCGACGGCCAGGGGCTTGCTGGAGAGGACTCTGAAAGCCGCCATCCGCTCGCTGTACGTGGAAACCCTGAAGCGTAAACCAGACCAGGGTAAAGCCTTTGAGTTGACCAGCAAGTGGGACGCCAGCAACCACTTCCTTGCCGGGGGCGGCTTCACCCGTTTTGCCGACTGGCAGTTCATCCACCGTGCCCGGCTCATCTGCGTCCCGCTCAACGGAGCCGTCCGCCACGGGAACCGAGACAAGCGTTGCAGAAAGTGCGGCTACCCCAACGAGACCCTGCCCCACGTCCTGTGCAGCTGCAAACCCCACTCCAGAGCCTGGCAGCTGCGCCACAACGCCATCCAGAACCGCCTGGTGAAAGCACCATCGCCGGTACTGACAGCCAGCTACGACCTGACTTGGTCGTAACCGACGAGGCCCAGAAAAAGATCATCCTCGTCGACGTCACGGTCTCCTTTGAGAACAGGACCCCGGCATTTTGCGAAGCCCGAGCTCGTAAGCTGGAAAAGTACACCCCCCTGGCTGACACCCTGAGAGCGAAGGGCTATGAGGTGCAGATGGACGCCCTGATTGTCGGAGCCCTGGGCGCCTGGGACCCCTGCAACGAGCGTGTGCTGCGGACCTGCGGGATTGGTCGACGCTACGCACGTCTCATGCAGCGCATCATGGTCTCAGACGCCATCTGATGGTCCAGGGACATCTACATCGAGCACATCACCGGCCACCGACAGTACCAGGAGGCGTGAGCCAGAGTGACATCGTTCTCCCACTACGAGAAAGGGACCAAGTGACCTTCTCCGTTGGATCATATGAACTGGAACCATAAACTCCCTGAACATTAAATCTCACCAAATGAGGGTCAATCCATCCTCATCATCATATCCACTCATTATTATCCACACCCGAACATAGCCACTTTATGAACTTCATACCCTCATATCTCAATGTCTGTACTTTGACCCATCAACCTTTTACCCCCAATCGGGGATATTGCAGATTATGTATTCCTCATGCCACCTTATCTTAAACCAAACTTTGCACCCTCGATAATCTGTATGTTATTCCCTGATAACCAGAAACTTCTATGCTCAAACTCTGTTCACTATTTTTTTTTAAACATCATCTTAATAAAATTTTTATGTGCAGTTAAATCCTCCCTTTCTGCAGGGCTCACGCCATCATTCGGCATCTGGTGCTGCACACCTACAGCCTGTCAGCAAGGCCGGTCCGGGTTTAGGGCCTGGGGTCTAGGGTTACCAACTTTCTAATCACACAAAACCGAACACCTCTGCCCCACCCCTTCTGTGAGACCCCACCCCTTCTCTAATGCCCTGCCTCCTGTTCTTCACTCTTCCTCACCCTCACTCACTTTCACTGTGCTGGGCAGAGGGTTGGGGTGCTGGAGGGGGTATGGGCTCTGGGCTGGGGCTGCAGGCTCCGAGTTGGGGCTGGGGATGAGGGATTTGGGGTGTAGGAGGGGGTCCTGGGCTGTGGGGTGAAGTGCAGAGGGTGAGGGTTCCGGCTGGGGGTGTGGGCTCGGGTGGGGCCGGGGGTGAGGGGTTTGGTGTGTGGGAGGGGACTCCGGGCTGGGGCAGGGGTTGGGGTGCGGGGCTGTGTGAGAGCTCCAGTTGGGGGTGGGGCTGGGGATGAGGAGTTTGGGGTGCAGGAGAGGACTCCGGGCTGGGGCAGGGGATTGGGGTGCAGGGTCCCAGTGGCGCTTACCGTGGCTCCAAGGAAGCGGCCCCCAGGTCCCTGTGGCCTCTAAGCGCATGGGCGGCCAGGGAGGCTCCGGGCATTGCCTTCGTGCCCACAGGCACCACTCCCTGCAGCTCCCATTGGTCGTGGTTCCTGGCCAATGGGAGCTGCAGAGACAGTACTTAGGGGGGGGGCAGCACACTGAGCCGCCTAGGGGCTGCAGGGACCTGGCGGCTGCTTCCGGGAGCCCCACGGAGCCAGGGCAGGTAGGGAGCCTGCCTTAGCCCCAAGCCCCCACTGTGCTGCCGACTGGACTTTTAACAGTCGAAAACCGGACGCCTGGCAACCCTACTGGGGTCCCCGTATTGAGAACCCACCTGTGATGGGGTATTCACCCCACACCAGCCTGGAAAGAGCTAATGAGGCTGAGGAGGGGGCCAATTAACTTGATAGGCCACAGCTGAGGGGACTGAGGCTGGCTAAGCAACCCCTGATTGGGGACAGAGCCCAACCAAGGAGGAACAGATGGGGCTATTATAAAGCCAGGAAGTTGGCAGCAGAAGGGGCTGCAGTGTGGGGGCCGTCAGTCCCTCTCTGGCCGTAGGGAGGGAGAGGAGGAAACCAGGGGGAGAGGAGCAGCCCTGGGGTCCTGGCCCTGAGGAAAGGGTGCTCCCAGAGGAGTGGGGAGAAAAAGCCTGTTAGAGGCGAATAGGTGCAACCTGGGGAAACAGGAGCAAGGTTGGGTCTGTGCAGGCCTTGGCTGCTGGTGTAGGGTCCTTGGGCTGGAACATGGAGTAGCAGGCAGGCCTGCGTCCCCCTACGAGCCCCTGGGGAAGTGGCACAGACCCGCAGTGGAGCAGGAGATTGCCTGGGACAGTCATCCTGTGGGACTTTGGTACCATGGAAGGGGATGACTACGGTGACCTGGCCAGAGGGCCGAGCCATGGAGAGAGAGCACCCTGACTTGCAGGGAGAGAGAGGGGCAGGGCATGTGAATTAGCAGCAGAAGGGGGCGTTGGACCTGCAAAGAGCTAATCCCCAGAGTGGCCAGGAGGAGGCGCCCCGGCGGTGAATGAACCCCACGACACAGCCTCATAAAAGTCAGCTCCTCCCAGGGAGAAAGGGTGCCTGTTTAGAGTTCTAGAACCGCTCCAGACCCACAGGGCTCCATAGGTGACTGGCAGTGCGCAGGTGGCAGCGTGAGGTAAAGGCCCAAGGGAAGCCGTACATCTCACGGTGTGGTCTAATGCTGGCTGTGTGGGAATACGTGGAGAGGATGCAGCGAGGCTGTGGTATCAGGGGAGGGTTGTGCAAAAAGCACACACCGGGGGTTGAGGAGGATGTCTGGCAAAGGGGTGGGGGGTAAATGGGGAGCAGGGGCCAGGCATCACCATGTGGAAGGGGGGTGCCGAAGATCAGGGAGCAAGAGGGCAGGCTATGCTGGGGGAGAATGTGTGTGTGCAAGGTCAGGGGAAGTTTCGAGCAAGAAGGAGGCAGGTTATTAGGGACCATTGCTCAGGGAGGGGGTGCAGGAGGGAGCAGCGCTGGGACCTCATCCAGGCCAAACCCCTGCCCCGATGCCTTTCCGCTGGACATGCTCCCTTCCCCCAGGTGAGGGGCTGGGGGGGGGGGGGGCAGCTGAAATCCACACTGTGGGGCCTTCCTGGCTGAGTAGATTCTAAAGAACAATTCAAATCCAAACCATAGGGCGTTAGCCTAACCTGTCCTGGTGGTTATAGAACACACTGCACAGTGCGTCCAGACAGAGATGCTAGACCGGGGTGGGTGAACTTTTTGGCCTGAGGGCCACATCTGGGTGGAGAAATTGCATGCAGGGCCATGATGGTGTGGGAGGGGGTGTGGTATGCAGGAGGGCGCTCAGGGCAGGGGTTTTGGATGCAGGAGGGGTGTGGCGGGGGTTAGGGGGCTCAGGGCAGGGGACTGGGGTGCGGCAGGGGGCCCAGGGGAGGGGGTTGGGGTGCAGGGAGTGGGTGCGGAGTGCGGGACAGGGCTCAGGACAGGGGGTTGGGGTGCAGGGATTGGGTGCAAAGTGCGGGACGGGGCTCAGGGCAGGGAGTTGGGGTGCAGGAGGGGTGTGGCGGGGGCTCAAGGCGGGGGTTAAGGGGCTTAGGGCAGGGGATTGGGGTGCAGCAGGGGGCTCCGGGCAGGGGGTTGGGGTGCGGGGTGTAGGAGGGGTGCAGCGTGCAGGCTCTGGCCCGGCACCGCTTACCTGGAGCGGCTCCGGGGTGGCAGCGCCGTGCCGCAGGATAAGGTGGGCTCCCTGTCTGCCCTGGCCCCGCGCCGCTCCCAGAAGCGGCCGGCACCATGTACCTGCGGCCCTTGGAGTGGGGTTGGGGGCAGAGGGCTACGCATGCTGTCCTCGCCTGCAGCTACCTCCCCCAATGCTCCCATTGCTCACCCCTGTGCTAGACACACCGTTCACTAGCACAAGCATCATGGAATAACCCCAGCACTGGGTGCTGCTAGATGATTCTGCCCTCAGAACATTTATTGTCCCATCAGATGCCATCATGACTCTTTTGCACCTAGCAGTGATATCAAAGCTGGGTAAGCTCTGTGGCCTCTGATTTCACAGATGGGGAAACTGAGGCATGGAGAGGGGAAGGGATTTTTTTATTGTTACATAATGACAGGAGGTTCCACAAGAACCTGAGTGAACAAAGGAAGACAAATCTCTAACAGATGCAGCATGGGAGGTGACATGTAATAAACTCCCAGGTGTCTCCTGCTCATATGCTGTACACCTGTGACATGCTGGCAGGGCTCAGGTGGGACTTGTACAGTTAGAGGCCTGCGTTAAAGCATTGCATTGAGAAACAATGGGCTTGATTCTTACCTCCCTCATACCCATTTTACACTAGTAAAGCTCCATTGGTGTGAATGGGGCTGCTCCTGATTTACACCAGTAGAAGGGAGAGCAAAACCAAGCCTGGTGTAGTTAAAGCGTTGTCAGTACTTTCATTTAAAAATAGAAACTGACTTTTTCTGGGAAACCAATTCCTTTGCCCTAGGCTAGGGACGCTAGAAGAGGGCTCAGCCCACCAATAGTTTTAAAGCAATTTTTTTCAAATCACTGTAGTGGCTTCTGAGTTTCGAAAGGCCAGGATTGTTGTGTCAATCCCACACACCTCCTCCTGCTCCGGACTGGTGTATCCAGCATGTCAGTTCTTCCCTAGGGCTGGCCTTTAATTAACAGAACATTTGTCATTGCTACTGCTGCCTCCAGCTCAGGGGTTCTCAAACTGGGGGTCGGGACCCCTCAGGGGGTAGCGGGGTTATTACATGGGGGTTCGTGACCTGTCAACCTCCACCCCAAACCCCGCTTGCCTCCAGCATTTATAATGGAGTTAAATATATTTAGAAGTATGTTTAATTTATTAGGGGGGTAGCACTCAGAGGCCTGCTGTTTGAAAGGGGTTGCCAGTAAAAAAGTTTGAGACCCACTGCTCCAGCTTGACTCTCAGATCCCAGGCTGAGCTTGCAGGTGTGGCAGTTCAGAAAATACATCTGTTTGCCTGTAACCTGAGCGGACACAGGGCCCGATTCTCCACTGGTCTGCACAGTATTTAGTCACTAGTTGGTGCAAATCGCTACCAGAGCAGCACAGCAGCCTCTTGTGTGCACACTGCACTGCTGTATATAACTACGCGAGGTGCAGGGCAGTGGGAAATCAAGCCTGAGGTCGGGAAGTCAGAGAGGGACAGTAACCCTGAATCCCACACAGTTTTCACACTGTCCCTTTTCAGAGCAGAGCTGAATTTGAAGGTGGTTTCAGTTGGGTGAATATTAGAGATGAGCCTGAACCAAAGTCCCACATCCAAATACCTCCCACTTATGCGAGGGTTTACATCTGGATCTGGACTTCATCTCAAGCCCATCTCTGTAATTGGCCACGCCATCAGTCAGACGCCAGCAGCCAGCAAAGATTGAATCTTGGCACAAACTTCACAGCCCAGCTCTAGCGCTTCTCACTTCTTCCGTCTCTTGGGTGACTTTTTTCCCCTCCAATCTTTGGACAGCTTCTGAATATTCTCAAAGCTGCTTCTTCAAATTATTAAACCTATAGTGACCTCTTACATGTACTAAATATCAATGTTGACAGTGTAACCTATGCACCTAACGGGGAGACTCTTTAAGAGACCCGTTCGGGGGGGCAGGGAGGGAGGAGTGATTTGTGTCTGGGTCAATGTTGCTAGGCAGATTTAGCCCTCCACATCCATAAATTTCTGGAATTGGATGTGGTAGTTTGGGGTCAGCTCCAATAGGTTCTCTGTCAGGGGTCAGACTAGGGTTACCATATTTCCACAAGCAAAAAAGAGGACATGGGGGGGGAGGAGCCCCGCTCTAGCCCCGCCCCTGCCCCACCCCCATCCACTCCCTCTCACTTCCCACCCCCTGATTGCCCCCCTCAGAACCCCCAACCCCCCCCGCTCCTTGTCCCCTGACTGCCCCCTCCTGGAACCCCTGCCACTAACTGCCCCCTAGGACTCCACCGCTTATCTAAGCTGCCCTGCTTCTTGTCCCCTGACTGCCCCCTCCTGAGAACGCCCTACGACCCTACCTGTCCCCTGACTGCCCCAACCCTTATCCACACCCCCACCCCATATTCACACCCCCGCCCCCAGACAGACCCCCGGGAACTCCCATGCCCTATCCAACTGCTCCCCGCCCCCGACAGGACCCCCAGAACTCCTGACCCATCCAACCCCCTCTGCTACCTGCCTGCCTCGACCCCTCTCCACACCCCTGCCCCCTGACAGCCCCCCCAGAACCCCAGACCCATCTAACCCCCCCTGCTCCCTGTCCCTGACTGTCCCAACCCCTCTCCACACCCCTGCCCCCCTGACAGCCCACCCAGACCCATCTAACCCCCCCGCTCCCTGTCCCTGACTGTCCCAACCCCTCTCCACACCCTTGCCCCCCTGACAGCCCCCCCCAAACTCCTGACCCATCCAACCCCCCCTCCCTGTCCCCTGACCAGGGCCGGCTTTAAAGAGCCCAGGAATCGGGCTGCAGTCCGGCCGGGGTTGCGGGGCTTGGGGCCGGGCCGGAGGTGCTCGGCCGGCGCTGCTGGGGCCCGAGCCGGGCTGGGTCCGGGCCGGGGGTGCTGGGGCCCGAGCCGGGCCGGGGGTGCTGGGGCCCGAGCCGGGCCGGGTCCGGGGGTGCTGGGGCCCGAGCCGGGCCGGCGCTGTTGGGGCCCGAGCCGGGCCGGGTCCGGGCTGGGAGTGCTGGGGCCCGAGCTGGGCGGGCGCTGCTGGGGCCTGAGCCGGGCCGGGTCCGGGCTGGGGGTGCTGGGGCCCGAGCCGGGCCGGAGCCGCTGGGGCAGCCGGGCGCCGCTCGGCCAGGGCCGCGCCTCCCCGGAGCTCTCCTCCTCGCGCCCCCCCCCCCGCCCCAGCTTACCTGCTGCTGCCTCCCGCTTGCCCCTGCTTCTTTTGAGACTTCCCGCGAAGATCTGATTCGCGGGAAGCAGGGGAGGGGGAGGAGCAGGGGGGCGGAGCGTTCAGGGGAGGGGAGGAGGGGGAAGACAGCTGCGGGCCGGACAGCGTGGTAAGGCTGCAGGGGATGGGGGGAGACGGGAAGGGGCTTTGGGTGCCCAGCGGCGCTTGGCCTTCGCTTTTCTATCTATAAATAGCCGACCGGGGGGAAATCCCGGACATTTTTAGATTTTTAAAAATCCCCACCGGACGGCTATTTATAGACCGAAAAGCCGGACATGTCCGGGGAAATCCGGACATATGGTAGCCCTAGGTCAGACTCCAGGAGGACAACTAGTCAGGGCAGCTGCTTTGCACAAGGCCGTGTGCCCCGTGTGAACTGAGGGAAGCTGAGCCCTGGGGGAGCAGAAAGCAGGCTGTTGTCCCTAACTCTGAAGCATCTTGCAGCAGGTTTTTTTTAAATCTATACACTTAACTGAGTGGTTGGTTAATCAGTTAGCTGACTGGCTAGCAGCGATTTCAGCAGAGGAAGAGTCTGCCTGGATTCCAGATGAAGAGTCCTAGAAGCAAGTGGAGGGAAGATGTTGTTTTAGACTCAGCAGACTGTATAGATTTGGTGATCAAAGACTCTAACTGAGACTTAGGAGAACTCAACCTAAGCTTTTGGGAACTTTCAGTTTGTTTTCACTGTGTTTCTGTGGGGACTGACCTGTTCAGATTTTAATTTGTTTTCTTTATTTATGTTTATGTATAACTGTGAAGATAATGTCTGTGGACTATACAATAGCCATGTTATTTTGTAAAAATTATATTACTGTTGTTTGCTTCTTTATCATAAGATATCAAAGGGGTAGCCGTGTTACTCTGGATTTGTAAAAGCAGGAAAGAGTCCTGTGGCACCTTATGTGACATGCATCCGAAGAAGTGGGTATTCACCCACGAAAGCTCCTGCTCCAATACGTCTGTTAGTCTATAAGGTGCCACTGGACTCTTTGCTGCTTTATCATAAGAGTTTACTTAAATTCATTTATTTTGTTACTTTTGGGATTTGGACGTGGGGAGGTTGACCCTGAGCAATCCTGGCTGAAAATCCTTAGAGACTGAATTCTGGGTCTCCGGCTGCTTTTCTAGGGGAGGAGTTGGGTTTTTTTAGACACTGGAGAAGGGCAATGCAGTGAACTGTAGCCCAGTGGTTTTCAAAAAAAATTTCTGGCGACTCAGTTGAAGAAAATTGTTGATGCCCGTGATCCAACAGAGCTGGGAATGAGGGGTTTGGAGTATGGGAGGTGCTCAGGGGTGGGGCAGAGGGTTGGGGTGCAGGTGTGAGTGCTGCGGGGTGGGGCCAAGAATGAGGGGTTCAGGGTGTGGGAGGGGTTCAGGACTCTGGGCTGGGGCTGGAAATGAGGGGTTTGGGTGCAGGAAGGGGCTCTGGGTTGGGGGGGGCTCAGGGCTGGGGCAGGGGATTGGGGTGTGGGGTTGGAGTGCATGCTTACCTCGGGTGGCTCCCAGTCAGTGGCGCAGCTGGGGTGCTAAGGCAGGCATCCTGCCTGTCCTGGCATTGCGGACCATGCTGTGCCCCAGAAACGGCGAGCAGCAGGCCCAGCTCCAGGGGCACACAAGCGGCTCCGCGTGGCTTTCGCCTGCAGGCACAGCCCCCACAACTTCCATTGCCTGGGAAGCCAATGGTCGGGACGAGGGCAGCGCGTGAAGCTCCGTGGCGCCCCCGCCTAGGAGCCAGACCTGCTGCTGGCCGCTTCCAGGGTGCAGCGCGGTGTCAGAACAGGTAGGAACTAGCCTGCCTTAGCCAGGCAGCACCACCGACGGGACTTTTAACGGCCTGGTCAGCGGTGCTGACCAGAGCCGCCGCGACCCAGTGCCTTACATTCCATGACCCACTACTGGGTCGCGACCCGCAGTTTGAAAACCACTGCTCTAGCCTAGGGTTACCATATTGCAGTCCTGGAAAAAGAGGACAGTCCAAGGGGCCCCGGCCCTGCCCCAACCCCGCCCCTTCCCCGCCCCAGACAGTGGCGGATTAATAATTTTGCCACCCCTAGGCTGGGAAATAATTGCCGCCCTGGCCCCACCCCGACTCCGCCCTTTTCCCGCCCCCATTCCAACCCCCTCCCCAAAGTCCCTGCCCCAACTCCGCCCCCTCCCTTCCCCTATTGGATCCCTTCCCCAAATCCCCGCCCCCGGCCCCACCTCTTCCCCCAGCGCGCGGCGTTCCCCCTCCCTCCCTGCCCCACGAAACAGCTGTTTCCAGCAAGCGCTGGAAGGGGAGAGAAACAGGACGCGGCGGCGCGCTTGCAGAGGAGGCGGAGGTGAGCTGGAGCAGGGGGGCGGGGCGCGGAGGGGAGCTTCCGCCCCTGCAAATTTGCCGCCCAAGGCCTAGGCCTTGTCGGCCTAGGCAATAATACGGCGCTGCCCCCGGCCCTGCCCCAACTCCGCCCCTTCCCCAAACTCCCCACCCCAACTCTGCCCCCTCCCCTGAACGCTCCGCCCCCCTGCTCCTCCCCCTCCCTTGATTCGCGGGAAGCCTGAAACAGGCAGGCAGGCAGGCAGGCAGCAGGTAAGCTGGGGCGGCGGGGGGGGGGGACGCGAGGAGGCGCGGCCCAGTCCGGCCCCCCCCCCCCGGCCGAGTGGCTCCCTCCGGCGGCCGGCCAAGAGGCTCTGGCCCCGGTGGCTCGGGCCCGGCTCAGCTCGGGCCCTGGGGCGCCGGCACCGGTTCCGGCCGAGTGGCCCCGGCCCCGGCCGAGCACCCCCGGCCCCGGCCCTAGCGACTCCAGCTCGGCTCGGGCCCCAGGGCACCGGCCCCGGCCCCGGGAAAATCCGGACGTATGGTAACCCTACTCTAGTCCATCCAAAAGTTACACCAGCACAGCTAGATAAATAAAGCAGGCCCTTGCAGTGAGATTCTAGAAAATCCTGAGGTCAGGATGCATTTCCCATGGAACAGACGGCTGTTTGCCAAAGACCCCACACCACTGGCGCACGCCTGTGCTTAGAAGGCATGCCTAAGATTTCAGGTTAATTGAGCCTTCCTCGATCCCAAGCAGTTCATCTGTAGCTTGCTAAGAACTGCAGTGGGTGTGAGAAGTGTTGATTACATGCAGGAGGAGGAGCATCCTCTAGCACCAAACAGCACAGGCCGGGAAGGAAGAGGAGCAGCGGCTGGGAGGACCCATGGGGAGGCATTATTGTGATCTGGTGAAATTCAACTGGAAGGGCAAGCACTGTGGCTAGCGCATCTGTCAATGCTGCGTGGGGCCCGTGCCGGGTGCTGGCAGCTCTGTGAATTCTGCTGCCAATCGTTTGTGTCTCCAAGTCCCTCCTGACAGCACTACGAGAGAAAAGGAATTCAGAGAAGAAAAACTGGTTGGGGGGCAACTTAGACAGGACGATCAGGCCTTACCATCTCCTGCGCTGCATCCAACTACCTGGGAGGAGCCATTGCTTCACCAAGGGAATGGATCAGCGAGGAACAGGCATGTGAATTGAGAGCCTTTCCCAGCGCAGGAGCACCTCCTGCTGCAAGCAGGGCCGGCTCCAGGCACCAGCTTGGCAAGCAGGTGCTTGGGGCGGCCACTCCGGAGAGGGGCGGCCACTCCGGAGAGGGGCGGCAGGTCCAGCAATTCGGCGGACGGTCCCTCACTCCCGCTCGGAGCGAAGGACCTTCCGCCGAATTGCTGCCGCAGATCGCGATCGCCATCGCGGCTTTTTTTTTTTTTTTTTTTTGGCTGCTTGGGGCGGCCAAAACCCTGGAGCCGGTCCTGGCTGCAAGGAGATGCCAAAGTGCCCCTCTCCTCTTGCCTTCTCCAAGTCAGCCCAAGCAAGGCAATGCCGGACGCCTGGCAGGGAAAGCCTCTTCTCTGGATCTCCAGAGCCCAGGTTCCCAGCCAGAGAGGCTGTGGGGAGCACACAGAAGCACCAGAGACTCATCTAAACTGAGCCTGAAGATCAAGTGAGTCTGCCTCCAGGACCCCTTGCTGCTTCCTCTCCTGCAGGCCTCCAGCCTCTCCCCCTTGCAACGCTTCTTAGTTCCAGCAACACAGGAACGGGGGCGGGAAGTGCCTGTTACACACACCCTCACCTGTGACCCAAGCTTCTGCGTCACCATGAAAGGCACGGCACGGACTGTCCATGGAGTGAAACGTCGGAACCCTCCCAAGATACTGCGCTGGACCACTGGAGGGACTAGGGCCTGACTGTGCTCTCATGACCCTGCCACTGTCAGGAGTAACATCACTGGAATCAATGGAATGACACCACTCTAACACCAGGAGATCCGAGACCTGGCCTGTCCATGGGCTCCTTCCCCATGGCCAGCCTCTCCTCCTACGGCTTTACATGCTCAACCCCCGCACACCACCACCCCCGTAAGCCATGTGGTGACCTGAGTGATGGCTCTTGCTTTGCTGATTTGCATCATGGCCCTTTGGAGCCAATGCTGCGCGTAATGGAGCTGCAGGATGAGCCCCTCCAAGCAGGAACATCTCCTTAAATAACCCAGCTCCATCCCTCAGAAGATCTCAAG
The DNA here is from genome assembly GCF_028017835.1 of Emys orbicularis. Classification (NCBI taxonomy): domain Eukaryota; kingdom Metazoa; phylum Chordata; order Testudines; family Emydidae; genus Emys; species Emys orbicularis. The sequence continues at coordinate 68,744,607 of NC_088689.1, read as the reverse complement.
CATTTCCGTGCATTTCTGAGGCCAAAACCAGGTCTTTTCTGTCACTCCCTGTAAAGCTCCCTGGCTATTTATCTACTTAAACAGTTCTACAGCCTGCCCATTGGGCTTCAGAAAGCAGCTTGGAGGCTCTTGGCTGTACGCCTCCTTCGCCAGGCGAATCCATCACTATCTCCCTTGTGCCTCGGACACCTTTGGGGGCCCCTTTGTTTGTTCCCACGTGGGCTGGGATTTACCAGCAGCAGCTTAGTCACTCCTGCCAAAGAAAGGGCAAAGACTTCCATGCTGATGAATGGATGGATGGACGGATGGATGTGAGCTTGGCCTTTTGTACACTACACACACGCCCACCCATTTCTAGCAGAAAAGGTACTTCTTCAGCCATCATTATCAAATATGCAGACAAAGGAACTGCACGTGGTGCCTCGTCCATGTGGAAGCTCCCCTTATAGACTTTCACCAAGGGGGCAAGTCCCCCCTGTACAGGATAAAGACCCATTTGAACCCTATTGTGAGGGGTTTGATGGGATTAAAGTGGTGCCTGAGCCTAGTGCTGGCCCTCTCTGCCTGGGGAGAATTTTCCACCAAACCACCAGTCCTTAAACATGAATGTAACTGAAATTCTTCCTGGTACAGGGATGTAGCTACACTAGACAGTCCATTCATGCTGGCTAAAAGCTGTCAGTAACTTTCTGGATCAAGAGCAACCCGCTGATCTCAGCAAGGGATTTGTAGCATGATCCAGCCAAGCACATATGTGCAATGGCATGGATCTGCCCACGGGGATACATATAGACTTGCTGAGAGGCAGCATGGTCTAGTGGTCTAAATGCAGGGGCAGAATTCATAGTTCTGTGCCCCATTTTGCCACTGGCTTGCTGTGTTATGTTGGGTGGGTCACGTCACTGCTCTGTGCCTCAGTTTCCCCCATCTAAAATGGAGATCAAGATATTTACGTGATTGGGTTGTTGAGAGGATGTACTTAATGTTGGTGCAATGCTTTGAATGGGAAACATGTCTGTGATTAGGGAGTTAAATAGTCCCTATTCATTTCACCCATAAGGCAAATGTCTCCACCAAGTGAGATGTGTTCTGATCGTTCCCTTCACACCCGCGTTTGGCTCCTGCACTGTGTCCCACGAGCTCTGCCCTCCCAGCAGGAATGTTCCTTTTGGAGAAGAATAAATAACTAGAGACAGATTGACAGAAAGACAGACAGACAGAAAGACAGACAGCCGGCAGGTGCCCCTTTAACTCGGACTGGTACACACAGGCTGATGGGCCCTCAGCTAGGATCATTCTGACTCGCTCGGTCCAAGCCCACGGAACTGTGCCCACTGGCCCCGCTGGTGACCGGGCCCTGCTGTTCAGGGGGGCTGTTCATGACACTAGCTCCCAGCAGCCTTTCCCAGTGCGGTTTGGTGGCTGTCGAATGCTTGCGGAAGAGGCTGGGCATGGAGGGGTTCTGATGGGCTCTCGCTCTGGGCATGGCCGGCTCTCCGCTGAGGCACCCACCCCGCTCTGGGACCGTGCCAGTGAGAAGTTGCACAGTCTGTGCTGCCAGCAAGGGACTGGGGGGGAGGCTTTTCTTCCTTTGGGTTCAGTTGTCTCACCTATATGAGTTTTCTGGGGGGCACAGTGGGCAGGGATCCTTCTTACCCCCCATGTGAAGGGAGGGAGCTGTGATGAGCTGTGGGGCAGAGCTTCAAAAATGTTTAGGGGGATTAGGAGCCTGTGCACCATTGCCTTTTGGTGGGCTTTGCTCCTAAATCCTTTGGGTGCTTTGGAAAATCTCTGCCATCAAGTCCCTGTTCTGAATACCTCCCCAAAGGTTGCTATTGCCAGTGGGATGGGATTGAAGAGAGAGACCACTAGCCACTTGCCTGTTTGTGTCTGGAGAGCGATAGGATGGAGGCTTGTCTGGGGATTTCCTGCCATTCCAGGCCTATCATGGGATTAACTTATCCCTCAGAGAGGGACAGAAACTGGGAAAGGCCCAGCCCCGTCACCACATAACACTCCCGCGAGCTGGGCAGGAGACACTCACTGGATCCTCCCTGCTCCAGGTTCCATACCCCACTTCATCATCCCTGGACAATTCCTTCCCTGCCCCAGGAACGGGAATGAGCCCCACTCCCACTCTTTAGCATCCCATGGGCAGCACCATCCCATCCAAGCTGAGTAGATTGTCATGACCGTAGCATGTAGAGGCCCCAAGCACAGATCAGGGTCCTGTTGTGCCAGGCACTGTACACATACAGAGCGACAGACTGCCCCAAAGAGCTTCCACCCAGGAGACTAGCGTCCTCCAGCCTGCCCCAGAGAAACGCGCCCTGAAGGCCTCCTAGTGGAGCAGGACACAGCTGTGCCTCTTTGCCTGGGTCCTGAGCAGGGAACTGTCTGAAAGGGTGAGTTAATACAAAGCCTTTTTACTAGGCCACCCGACTCCCCCACTGTGATGCCGTGAACCGTCCTGGCGCTGAACACCGCGCCGCTTGCATCGCGGCAGATTGGGAGACCCACGGGCAGGCGGGTGGTTGACAATCAAGGTCCTGTGTGAGCTGTGCCTTGATCCCCTCCGTGACAGAGGCGGCAGGCCCAGTGGAATGTCCGCCCAGAGCGGGGAGCGTGTGGAGGGGCAGCTGCAGGGGCTGGGCCTCACATCACAAGCACTTTAATTGCACGCCTTTCTGTTAGAAACCCTATTGAGTCATTTTCCTCTCCGAGCTGGAATTCTGCCAGCCCCCGCCAGGGTCATTGCTCTGCAGTGGCTCCTTCTCTTCAGCCAGGAAAGCTTCCTCCTGCCTTGATCCGGCTGAGGGCAGCCTGCACCAGGGACCGGCCATGGCTGCACAGCAATGATGGGCGCCTGCTGCCACCTGCTGGGCACAGAGCAGCCTTGCAACGATGCCATCCCGGCATTGCAGCATCGGTCTCGCTGGGTCGCTGGGTCAGATCCAGGTGACTGGAAAGCGACGTCTCACGGGGTGAAAACTCCATGCCCCGAGAGACGCAGGTCAGCTGACAGAGCCCCAGTGTCGCGCTGGATCAGGGTGGTGGATCACTTACAGTAACCCCTCCTGTCGGGTCTACACTGACACGCTGCAGCAGCACTGGGCCGCCATGTAGCAGAGCCCTGGTGCGCCCCCACTGGTGCCCTGGTCTGTGCCCTGGAGCAGGGGCTCACGCGCCCAGCCTCAGCTCCATCGTGCACTACTAGCCTTTGTGCTTCCTTCAGCTCCCGACTGTGCAGGGTGGCCCCCAGAGGCTGGCACCCTGCAGGGGCTGATCTTGCTGCGGGCTGGGCATGCAGGAGGGGAGCAGCGAGTGTCCAGCTCTGGGCCCCATGCTGTGGTGGCAGCATCGTGGGGGGCAGCTACGCTAGATTGTCATCTCACCCAAGACGGGGGCTCAGAGCGCCCTCCTCCACGCTGCCATTCGTCACTGTCGCTGCGGGAGGGGCTGGGCCAATAGGTAGCTTCGGGCCCAGCTGGATGGAATAGTCCAGTCTCTTGCTGGCTGGGCGGGTGTGGCAGGTCCCCCTGTGTTCAATCCACAGAGGATGCGAGTCTGTGACAGCCCCCGCTAGGAGCCTGTGTCCGTAGCTCAGACTGTTGCAACAGCTGCTTTTAGCTCGGGAGTCCTGCTCATTCCCTGGGGTGTCAGCTGAGAGGGCGGCCGTCGCCCCTGCCCCTGCCCAGGGCAGCAGCACAAGGCGTTTGTCTGAGAACAGGCCGAGCACCGCAGGTTTCCCGCAGGCTGGTTTGAGGAATCGTGATCTAGGAGACATCCGCAGGGCTGGCCGTGCTGCACTGTGTCCTGGGCAGAGTTGGGACCCAGGACGTGAGAGCCTAGGAAATTCAGGCCTGGACAGGGATGCAGTGTTGCCAGCTTGTGGGAGTGTATCGTGATAGTTGCTGGTTTTCATCATGTCCCAGCTCTTGGAAGCATGTGAATGGGAGAGACTCGGCTGCCATTTTTTTAAAGGGGGTGTTTCTGGCTATTGGGGGTCACAAAGAAAAGCTCGGAAAGGGACCCCAAAACCAGACAGCAAATAAAAAGACCTCAACCATATTATTTTTTAAATCTCATGGTTTTCGGAGGCCTGATGTCAATTTTTGAAGCCCTCGGATTGGCAATGCTGGGTCAAGGGGCACAAGAGATCAGGTGGGATTTTCCTGGCTCCAGCCAGGAAGGGGATACTGAAATACTGGGCAGATCTACAGATCCAGCCTCAGACAAGTGGGGATGCATCCAGACATCTGGCTCCTTAGCAAAAACCTCCCAGGAGAGCTGGTCAGAAAATGGAAGTGCTGCCTGGCAGTAAATTCTGATGTTTCCACATTTGGTTTTGCCCCACAAAGTCGAAATTTTTGTTTTGTTTTTGTGGAATGGAAATTCCAAAATATTTTGTTTCAGAAACATTTAAACGACCGACTCAAGGTGCTTTGAAACTCTTATAATGTTTTGATGGTCTCAAAATGCTTTGCTTAGGGAGCGTTGAAACAGTATAAATTCATATAAAATATGAACTATAATAAAGCAGAAGATACTCATTGAAATACAATAATGATAATGAAATACTGTCATAGAAAAGATTCAGCCAACTGAAAAAGTTGAAATGAAACTAAACAAAACTCTTGATGAAAGACTCCATTTCGCTTTCAAATCGGTTCAATATTTGCCATTGCAAAACTTCTCAAAATTGACACGTTCCTGAAAACTTTTGATTTCCACTTACCAGTGTGTTTTCCAGTGGAAAACTGTTCAGGGGAGAATTTTCCTACTAGCTTCCCAGGAGCCCTGCGGTGCTGCCACACTCTGGTCCTGTAATTGCTTGGTTAAGATTATCTAATGGCATGTAGGGGAGTCAGGAACGCATCACCTTCCCCAGATCCCTCAGGGGGGGCATGTGGGGAAATGACAGCCTGCAAAATACCTGCTCCTGTGCAAAGGCACCCAGTCCTGGTCCCTAGGATGGAGCGTTACTGTCTGCACCACAGGCTGAGCTTTTCTGTCTCCAAGCAGCTTTGACAATCAACCCCCCTGGAAAGTCTCGTCTGGATGCACTGCTTCCCTGCAGCACAGTTCAGGCCTGGAGCCCCAGGTGCTCCACACACTGATCAACGGCCAGACTGGGAGCTGGGTCAGACCAAAGGTCCATCTAGCCCAGTATCCTGTCTTCTGACAGTAGCCAATACCAGGTGCCCCAGAGGAAATGAACAGAACAGGTAATCATCAAGTGATCCATCCCCTGTTGCCCATTCCCAGCTTCTGGTGATCCACTCCCCCAGCCCTGCCCTTTGGCAACAGGACACATGACAGCGGGGTGCACTGATGGATAGCGAGATGAGGTGACTCCCCTGACATGACTCAGGGGGTCGGTGGCAGAGCCGTGATGGAACCCAGGCGCCCTGACAACCTGCATTAGCTGTAAGCCCACAGTCCTCGCACCGCGATTAGCATGAGCGATTGACCTTGGCGATGGTGGAAGCCACCTTCCGAGTCGCCCTGCAGCCACTGCAATGATTAACCGAGGCCTCTGAAATCACCACTTCCCCAGCCAGCAAGGGGTGAGACACAGAGACTGCCCCCTCCCCCACAGCCCCCTGCGCTCCTGGGAATGCACAGTGCCCCCTGGGCAAGGAGCCTCATGCTTCCTCTGCCGCCTCAGTGGTCCCTGTTGCCCTGTCTGTCCTGGAACAGTAGAAGGAACCAGCTGGAGGGGAGGGTCAGTCGGGGTCTCACACACATGCCCCCCTTTGGGGATCTGCATGCCCAGCTCTGGGGTGCATGACTAAGAGGACGGCTCCTGATCGCCATCCGTGCCAGTCCTCGCAGGCAGTATGCAGCATGTGCTGGCTGGGGCTCCCCTCTGATGTTGGGCTCACATGCATGGGGTGTTCTGCATCCAACAGCAGCGGCTGGTCTGCCCTGGGTCCCCCATCCGGGTGTGCTGAGGGCATCCGCAGTGCCCAGCACTCCCCTGCACCCAGTGCCCCTGGAGCCTGGCTCCCCCACTCCCCCACTCGCATGGCCCTTCCCAAAGCCTCTCCCTCGTGCTTGCATTAGGGCAGGGCCAGCAGCAGCAGGGCCAGTCACCATGTAGCCCCACCCCAGGAGGGTTAGTCAGCCCAGCACTCACAGCGCCAGCAGCTACCAGCAGGGAGCTGGGCTCTGGCGCCGGGGGCAGTGGCGTGTTTGAGCAACCGCCCTTTGAAACGCCAGCCGTTCCTGAGGCTGTGTGGGCTAGTGAGCAGGACACGAGCCTGGCAGAGCCTGTTCTGTGCCCCTTCAGACAGTGCCCTGCAGGGCAGGGCCTGTCTCTCCCGGGGTGTGTGCAGCACAGGCAGGGCCGGCTCTGGCTTTTTTGCCGCCCCCAGCACGGCAGTGGAGGGCGCCGAGCCTGGCCGCGGGCCGCTCTCCCCGGCGGCCGGAGCGCTGCGGGGAGGGCGGCGAGCCCAGTCGTTGCCCCGCTCTCCCTGGCGGCCGGAGCCGGAGCACCGCACCGCACCGCCCCCCTCCAGGTGCCGCCCCAAGCACAAGCTTGGTGGGCTGGTGCCTGGAGCCGGCCCTGAGCACCAGGCACAGCAGGGCCCTGAGCTCAGCAGAAGCCTCTAGGTGCTGTGGCAATGCATGACCCCAGCTCATACAGTCCATGCCCAGTGAGCCCCGTGCTTCCCTCCCCCGCAGCGCTTGGTGGGGAACCCACGGGCTGGCTGACGGGAGCGGGAACGTGCCCAGCATGCTGCTCCTGCGGTGGCCTTTGCGCTTGGCCAGTTGGCAGCAGAGCTGTGAAATGCCCCTGGAATGGATGCATTGCTCCAGACATAAAACCATGGAGCCTCCTCTTGGGTGACATCCACCCTCCCTGTGCAGATGCCAGAGTGACAAGGTGGCCCCCAGGGCATGGTGTAAATGCGGGCAGGGGACTCTGCTCCCGAGAGAGGAACTGGGAGCTCCATGTTTGTCTCTTGGCGAGGCCAGAGCAATTGGACTCAAGGGCCGAGTGAGACGGTGTCTGTCCTCAGTGCCAGCCTGGCACGCGCGCCCTGCACACTCCATTTCCCTGCCCCGTGGCCTGGCTGGCTCTGCAGGGCCAAGACAATCAAAATAGATTTGAGTGCCTGCCCTGACCCTGCACATGCTTCTCCATCCTGAGTGGTGCTGGGTGCTCCCCCGGGCGTTCCCAGCTGGGTGCTCGGTGCCCAGGGAAATCCTCTGCCAGAGGCCTGTCAGCACGGAGCGGGTGGGGTTTGGGTCTGCGGGATGCCTTCAATCCCTGAGGAACTGCCAGCAACAGGCTGCTGTCGAGCGGAGACCAAATCCCCATGCACCCCCTCTTCCCTCCCCCTCCCGCCAAGTGGTTAATCTGAGCTGCCAGAACTGCGATGCATTAAGGCCTTTCTGTGGCATTTAATCAGATTGCTCTGCCCCAGCCAGAGAAGGAGGAAAGGCCCAGTGCCCCCTGCTGCCTGTCCCACCGGCTCCAGGGGCCGCTCCCCTGGGCAATCATTAATCGCAGCCCTCCAAACAATGCAGGAAACAAACAAACAGCCAGGAGAAGGCCAGCATTTCCCAGCCCCTCGGGGAGCTGGAGCGGGCAGCGCCGACCGGTTCCCTGTGGTGGCAGCTTGTTCCACTGCCAGCACCTGACCCAGGCGGGGCCTTTGCCTTGGGAAGGTCGGGTGGGGCGGCAGACGGAGCTGGCCAGGGAGGCATGTAGGCTGGGGAAGGAATTCCAGCTGGCGGCTCGAAGGCTTTCGTCTCCCGGAGCCATGAAGCACAGGGCCTTTTGGACTGCACTGGAATACACCTGCCGACTGCTGGGCATCTCCACGGCAGCGGGTAAGAGGCAGCATTGCCCTTCATGCTCAGGGGAGTCAACAGCTGGAGCAAAGTAACAGGCAGTGCATGGGCATCCGGACGCCTGGGTTCTATTCCTGGCTCTGATTGTGCCACCCTCCCTTCCTCCATCTGCCCATTGGGGATGATGAGCCTTGGGGCCTAGGAAGCAAAGTGTGAGGTGTTGTTACTCCCCGTCGCTAAGTGTCAGTCGGTGCATCCTCTGGCAGGTGGGGCTGCTGGATGGGGCTCAGCAAAGCCCGCAAGCTGGGGGCCACAGGGACTGCTCTTGGGAAGGAAGGTTAGTTCCCCATGGTGCGGGCTGGCGCAGCAGAGTAACCTGGATCCATGGAGGGAAGGGCCTCATGCTCAGTGGAAGGGGCTGAGGGGGGTCTCCAAATCCTGAGCAAAGCCAGGGGGAAAAGCTGTCCTGTCCCAAGCGGGATGAAGAGAGGAGCCCCAGCGCTGGTGGAGATGCTGCTGCAGCATTGCTCCTCTGCCTTCCTGCTAAGCTGCCGGAGAGCAGATTCAGGGAGCTGTTTGCTCTTTCCTTGCAATGCAAACATCATAAACTCCTCCACCTGTTTAGCCGAGGCTGAAGGACCAAATTTCGGTTGGAGGAGGTTGCGTTTGGCTGTGGGTGACATACTAGGTGAGAGCTGAAAAGGGACTATTTGAGCTGTCTTCTCCACGGCAGAATGTGCAGAAAATCTCCCCCTGCAAACCCCAATGGTGTAGAATAGCCATTTGCAGGTAAAAATTGCTGCATTGGGAGAGGGTGGGGAGAGTCGAGTGCAGAGGGTCGGGGTGGGAGCAACAAAATCTATTCATGGCACTGGCATCAATTTGCTGGGGCCTTGGGAAAATCACTTAATCACTCTGTGCCTCGGTTTCCCCATCTATAAAGCAGGGACAATGACACCTACCCCTGGGTGCTGAAGGTGATTGCTTCTGTAATTCTTGGCTGGGAGATGTAGCTGTGCAGAATCTCACTAGAGCCGGCGAGTGGGTCCTGTTGGCAGATCCTGCTTCATTCCAGATGCTAGTGTGCTGGAGTAGGGCATTGCAAAGCATTTCCCAGGTGAGCAGCAGCAGGCTCTGGGAGACACCTCACGCAGCCCTGGGGCAACAGGGGGCAAGAGACAAAGAGGTCAGCTCAACTAAGCCGAGCACAATCCCGGGGCTGAACGCATGGACGGACAGGTAGAGCGCTGGCTGCTGGCTGTGGAATGTACTCCCCGCAGCTAACTGCGCTGGCCAGGCACCGCTAGAAAGGGCAATGCTGCGGGGCAAGCAGACTGGAGAGATTCTCCCCTGTGGGGCTCTTACAAACTGGCACATAGGACTGGCGGGGTGAGCCTGTGCAGGAGACGAGCTGGATCACAGCTATGCAGACCTCGATCACACACACAGAGTGAGGCTCACACTCTCCCCTAACGCTCCAGTGATAATAGTGGATGCTTGCCCAGGGGACAGCCCGACCCCAGTGCCATGTGCCAACGGAGCATAAAAAGCTGAAATCATAAGTAGCTTACAAAGTTGAGATGTCTTCCTGGAGTGTAATCTCGCTCTCTCATGGTGATGGTGTTTACCTTGCAGTATCTTGAGCTGTCTTCTCTAGCTCCTCTGGAAGTTAGTGAAAGTCAGCACCCCCACAATGTGGAAACTGCCTTGGACTGCGCTACAGAGCCCTGTACATTTCCCTCTCTCCGCTCTGGGCTCTGCCCAGTGTCACCTGCCTTCCTCAGAAAGGAGCGAGGGGTCTCCATGTTTCATTTCTCCCTATGTTGTCTGAGGCTGTCGCTGGAGGGAGCAGCCAGCTCAGTATCATGTTCCCTGCCCAGTGAGGTACAGGTGGTTTTGCATCCTTTATTTTAATGCTAAAAAGGTTGGGAAATGGAGACCCCAGGGAAAAGAGACCCCAGAGCTCAGAGCCGTCCGAAGAGACTTGCCAAAGGAAGAGGCTAATGGATCAGCCTCACTCATAGAGTTCGGGCAGGTTGGGTGATTCCATAGATTGGCCCTCAATAGAGCCAGTTGGAGAGGCAAATAAATAAAATATCCCCCCCCAGCCAAGCTCTGAGTGCGCTGGCTCCCCATGATTGGTGGAGCCATGATAGTCACTGATCAGGCAGCCCTGTGATTGGTGAAACCATGTTGTTAGTGGTTGGTCAGTGATCAGGCAGTCCCATGATTGATGGAGCCATGTGGTTTGTTGGTGGTCAGTGATCAGGCAGCCCCGTAATTGGTGGGGCTGTGTGGTTTGTTGTTGGTCAGTGGTCAGGCAGTCCCATGATTGATGGAGCCATGTGGTTTGTTGTTGGTCAGTGGTCAGGCAGTCCCATGATTGATGGAGCCATGTGGTTTGTTGTTGGTCAGTGGTCAGGCAGTCCCATGATTGATGGAGCCATGTGGTTTGTTGTTGGTCAGTGGTCAGGCAGTCCCATGATTGATGGGAATGGTTGGGAAACCCAAAAGTTTCACAGATTTTAGCACAGGTGACTCCTGCTGAAAATCTGTATTGGGAGAAGCATTGTTAGTTGTTCCAAATTCTCCTGTTTAAACTGTTTAATTCATAATTTTGTGCCTGCGCCTTAGGCATGGCTCAAATCACAGACAGCAAATAGCCCAAGCAAACAGCCCACACAGGCTGATGATCCTTCGTCCAAACTGTTCAGCCCACACTTGTGAATCAGCAGGACAGGAGCAGCAATCAGGAGGCAATCCTGCACCATTCACTCGCCGGAAGAAAGATTGAATCCAGAAGAGGATGGCCAGTCCTGCTCCCAAGCATGGCCTGCTGACTGGCTTTGGATTCCCCTGTGCTCAGTTCTGCCTGCATTTGTAGTGATGATCATCCGGGGCCTGCAGAGCCCCAGGGCAGCAAACCCCTGCGCTTTGTGCCCAGATTCCCAGAACATGTCAGTATTGATGCAAGGGGCCAGAGCACAGCACAGAGACAGAAGTCTTGTACCATTCACAGAGCCAGCAGGGCAGCTCCCCAGCTCTGAGCTGGAGAGACCGCCTCTAAGGAGCAGGACGGGAGTTCACTCCGCGACAGTTCGGCTGGGGCAGCTGATCAGCGGGCCAGCTCATGCCAGTTACGATACAGTCTTCCAGGAACTGGCCTAGGGCCCGACACGTTGTACAAAGGCATCGGAATAGCCAATGGCGCTCCTGACCTGCTCTGGAGTCAAGCCAGTGTCTTCAGTTCCCACGGTGATGGTCTATGGTGAGCACGTTAGCCGTCCGGAGGGGATTCTCCTGTACCCAGAGCTCGTGACTCGGAGCTGAGATGAAATGGGTGCAACAGATGTGCCTGAGTCCATAGGGTCGGAAACCACAGATGATACCAGGCATTGCCAAAGATCCCCAAGCAAAGGCCCATTTGCACTGCATGCCCCGCTGTGCTCCCACCAGCAGGGGTCACTGTAAACCCAGGCCTGTGAACCAGCACTTGTTGGGGGGGGACATACACCCAGCTGTGTCTTGGTGGCTGTGACCATTTGGATGGCTGCCCTTCCTCGTGACAGATTTTGTCAATGTCGCCACGTCAGCCATCTGGACTACTGTCCCCACTGAGTCAGTCCCTGGGAGTTTTGCTGTGGGGTCAGGAGTTCAGCCTGTGCCTCCACGAATCCCCCCACAGGCAAGCCCCAGAGGGTGAGTTACTGACCAGTGACACCCCTAGGACAGTCTGCCCAAAGGGGGGCAGGATGCTACTGGGAACAGCTCTTCCAGGCTCAACGCCTCCCGCCCAAGCCACCAAGCGTCCTGCCCCCTGCAGTCACCAGACAGAGCCTCTGCGTTGGCTTTTCGGGCGCGGTCGTCCTCCATCTCGGCGCCATGTAGAACCACAAAGGTGCACTCACAAAGTAAGCTCTGGCTCCACTAGCACATGGGCCGATCTGGGTCTGGGGGGCACCTGGAAACCCACCCAAACGCCCTGCTGTGCCAGGACCCGCCTGTGGGTTTATACAGAGATAGGGCTTTGCTGTGAAACTCCAGCCTCATCCCCTGCCCGCCCTCGTGGTGTGAGCATGGCACCCCCGAGATCCCAAGTAAAGCCCCAGCCTGGCAGAGCAGACGTGAACCCACAGGACCTTGAGGCGAGGCAGCGGGAATTTTCTGTGCTATGAGGTGCATGGCAGGGACTGACTTGGCTAGGGATTGCTGCCCTGTGGGTGCAGAAGGGTTAAAAAGCTGCTTGTGGGGTGGAGCAGCAGCCAGGAGGGGTGTGCGTGGGATAGGTCGTTAAGGACTGCCTGGAACCTAGGATCTGGAAAGACAGTGGTAACCCCAAGGACTGAAGAACTGACCCCTACTGAGGGGGAAACTCTGGCAGGCGGAAGGTGACCTCAGCGTGGGTCTGCAGGAGAACAATGGACCAGGAGCTGGGGGAGGTGACAGGAGAGGGGCAAGTCTACACCACACAATTAAGTCGACCTAAGTTATGTCGCAGTAATTAAATCAGTTTTGCATGTCCACACTTCCTCCTCCTTTCGGCAGTGATCATCTCGTCTGAGCTCCTGTGTCACACAGGCCTGAAAATGTCCCCACAATAATGCCTAGAGCTGAGCTTGTAGAAAAATATCCAATCCTGATTTTAAAATTGCCAGTGATGGAGAATCCACCACCACCCATGGTCAATTGTTCAATGGTTAATTGCTCTCCCTCTCTAAAAACTGACGCCTTATTTCCAGTCTGAGTTTGCCTAGCTTTAACTTCCAGCCACTGGATGGTGTTCCAGCTTTGTCTGCTAGATAGAAGATTTATTAAATATATGTTCCCCATGTAGGTACTTATAGACTGTAATTAACTCACCCCTTAGCCTTCTCTTTGTTAAGCTAAATAAGCAACAGAGAGTCCTGTGGCACCTTTAAGACTAACAGATGTATTGGAGTACCACTTCCTAGACACCACAGTACAAATAAATGATGGTCACGTCAACACCACCCTATACCAAAAACCCACCGACCGCTATGCCTACCTTCATGCCTCCAGCTTTCACCCCGGACACACCACACGATCCATCGTCTACAGCCAAGCGCTGAGGTACAACCGTATCTGCTCCAACCCCTCAGACAGAGACCAACACCTACAAAATCTTCACCAAGCATTCTCAAAACTACGATATTTGCACAAGGAAATAAGGAAACAAATCAACAGAGCCAGATGTGTACCCAGAAGCCTCCTGCTACAAGACAAGCCCAAGAAGGAAACCAACAGAACTCCACTGGCCATCACCTACAGTCCTCAGTTTAAATCTCTCCAACGCATCATCAGTGATCTACAACCCATCCTGGACAATGATCCCTCGCTTTCACAGGCCTTGGGCGTCAGGCCAGTCCTTGCACACAGACAACCCGCCAACCTTAAGCATATTCTCACCAGCAACCACACACCGCACCATAACAACTCTAACTCAGGAACCAATCCATGCAACAAACCTCGATGCCAACTCTACCCACATATCTACACCAGCAACACCATCACAGGACCTAACCAGATCAGCTACAACATCACCGGTTCATTTACCTGCACATCCACCAATGTTATATATGCCATCATGTGCCAGCAATGCCCCTCTGCTATGTACATTGGCCAAACTGGACAGTCACTAAGTAAAAGGATAAATGGACACAAGTCAGATACCAGGAATGGCAATATACAAAAACCTGTAGGAGAACACTTCAACCTCCCTGGCCACACAATAGCAGATGTAAAGGTAGCCATCTTACAGCAAAAAAACTTCAGGACCAGACTCCAAAGAGAAACTGCTGAGCTTCAGTTCATTTGCAAATTTGACACCATCAGCTCAGGATTAAACAAAGACTGTGAATGGCTAGCCAACTACAAAAGCAGTTTCTCCTCCCTTGGTGTTCACACCTCAACTGCTAGCAGAGCACCTCACCCTCCCTGATTGAACTAACCTCGTTATCATGCTCCAATACATCTGTTAGTCTTAAAGGTGCCACAGGACTCTCTGTTGCTTTTTACAGATCCAGACTAACATGGCTACCCCTCTGATACTTAAGCTAAATAGACTCAGATAGCTCAGTCTATCACTATAACGCAGGTTTTCTAAGACTTTAATCATTCTCGTGGCTCTTCTCTGAACCCTCTCTAATTTATCAACATCATTCTTGAACTGTGGGCACCAGAACTGGGCACAGGATTCCAGCAGTGGTCACACCAGTGCCAGAGACAGAGATAACATAACCTCTCTGCTCCCTGAGAATCCCCTGTTTATGGATCTGAGGATCACATTAGCCCTTTTGGACACAGCATCACACTGGGATCTCATGTTCAGCTGATTATCTATCATGGCCCCCGATCTTTTTCAGAGTCACTGATTCCCAGCCTGTAAGTAAGGCCTACATTCTTTGTTCCCAGGTTTACACGTTTACATTTAGCTGTATTAAAACATATATTGTTGCTTCCACCCAATTTACCAAGCCATCCAGATGGCTCTGTATCAGTGACATGTCCTCTTCATTATTTACCACTCCCCCAATTTTGAGTTATCTGCAAACTTTGTCAGTGATGATTTTGTTTTCTTCCAGGTAATTGATAAAAATGTTAAATAGCGAAGGGCCAAGAACTGATCTCTGTGGGACCCCACTGGAAACACACCCACTCCATGACGATTCCCTGTTTATGGTCACATTGTGAGACCTATCAGTTAGACAGTTTTTAATCCATGTAACGTCTGCCCTGTTAATTTTATATTGTTCTATATGTTCAAAATGTCATGCGGTACCAAGTCAAATGCCTTTCAGAAGTCTATGTATATTATGTCAACACTATTACCGTTATTAACCAAACTTGTAATTTCATCAAAAAAAAATATCAAGTTAGTTTGACAGAATCTATTTTCCATAAACACATGTTGATTGGCATTAATTACATTACCTTCCTTTAATTCTTTATTAATTGAGTGCCATATCAGCCATTCCATTATCTTGCCTGGGATTGATGTCAGGCTGACAGGCCTAGAATTACCCAGGTCATCCCACTTATCCTTTTTAAAAATTGGCACATTCGTTTTCTTCACGTCTTCTGGAACTTCCCCAGTGCTATTGAAAATCAACATTAACAGTCCAGCAAGCTCCTCAGCCAGCACTTTTAAAACTCTTGGATGTTAATTATCTGGATTTGCTGATTTAAAATATCTAACTTCAGTAGTTTCTGTTTAACATCCTCCATAGATACTAGTGAAATGGAAAGAGGGTTATCCTCACCATGTGATAAGACAGTTTCATCTGTTTTTTCCCAAATACAGAAGAGAAATATTTATTGAACATTTCTGCTTTTTCTGAATTATTACTGATAATTCTATGATTTCCATCTAGCAGTGGACCAACACCATTGTCAGGGTTCTTTTTGTTCCTAATATATTTTTTAAACTCCTTCTTATTATCCTTAACTGTGCTGGCCATTGATTTCTTCTTGTGTCCCTTTGCTGCCCATATCAGTTTTCTACAATTCCTAACTTCTGATTTATATTCGTTATTAACAATTTCCCCTTTCCTCCATTTGGAAGTATAACTGGCTTGTGTGCACTGCTGCCCTCTTCAGGAAGGAATCCAGAACTGAACACCTGTGTGTCTTAGTCCCTAGACTGCTGACAATGATTCTCCTTTAGATGGAGTGGAAGGGGTGTGTGATTTTGGAGTAGGAGGATTTAGGTTCTAGCCATGTTTGTATCTGGAACCTAGCTGTGCTCTCAGTGCAAAGCTCATTGACTCAGCTCAGACCCACACAGTGTGTGGTTGTGTTGTGCGTTACACACCTAGGGAGTTATGTCACAGGCTTGGGAGACACTTCTTTTTTCACATCACACACCAGCCTTTGTGAGGATCAGAGCCCCTTGCAGCCCCCCACCCCCCACCACCCCATTCGCCATCCCACGAACACACCCATCCTGCCCTTCCCTTCAGGGGTTAACGAGGCAGGCTGGAGCTTTCCCGGGAGTGCAGCTCCCAGGACCCAGTTGCAAGCCAAGGAAGGGTCTCAATGCGCTCAGACCCTTAATCCACCTTAGTGCATAATCCCCCGCCTGGCTGTGTTGGCCGAGGGGCCGTGCCGTGTAGCACAGAGCGAAAGCTCATTCCAGGCTGCTAAGCTGCCTGCCCGTCTTTGTGCTTTTCTGTTGTTTAGTAAGTGGCATTATCGCCATGGCTACAGCCACTATTAACATAGCTGGCATGGTTGGCATGCTTTCCCCTGCCGCTACTGATCCGCCACCCCAAGGTAGCCAGGGCAGGGCTTGGTAGGGGCAGGAGGCCTAGGCCAGTGGGATGGCCCTTCCAGTAAGGACAAGCACAGTATGGCAGGGAAGGAGGCCAAGAAGGCTGGCTGGGTGGTTAGGGCCAGGAAGGCAAGGAGGCTACAGGGAGCTGGATAAAGACTGAGGGTGGGATCTTCTGAGGCTGTCAGTGTTGACCAAGTGGGAGCAAGTCAGTGGGTCTTGGGTTTACCCCCTGCCCCCATGAGTGGAAAATGTTTATCCCCCTCTAGCCATGTGTGCTGAGGGAGGGAGAAACCCCGCCACGGGAGTGGGGGGGAAAAGGGGACAGCAGGTCCCGGTCTGTGCAGGGTAGAGCCCAAGGAGATTAGCAGGGAAGGGGCTCCTGGCCGGATGCTGCGAGTGTGCCCGTGTGCATCAGGTAGAGATGGGCCCTGGGCCAAATTGCAGGATCCACATTCCCCAGCTGGAGCCAATGCCGGCCTCCAGACTTTGTGCTCAGTCAAACCCAAGTGGCGGGCTCAGCCCAGGGCAGTGGGCCCGTGACACACGGACTAGTCCTGCTCTGTGGATGCTGGGCTTGGGGCCATCACTTTGTCATCCAGGACGCACGTGGCTCCTGAATCAGCAATCCCAGCAGCTTAGGCAGCAGCAGAGCAGCCATCTGCCTCCTGCCCAGCTCACCCTGCCCCAGGGAGGCGGGCAGCTTCGGCCAAACCCGGGCAGCATCAGCAATAGGACGGTCCCCCTGCAAGAGGTGTTGGCTCAAAGCCACGCAGCTGCCAGCTGCCTGCTGCCTGGCACAGCTCTGTGACAACGTCCTGGCAGGCACCGTGGGAAGGCAAACAAACCGCTCTGCCTCCCATGCAGCCGCAGCACAGGGCACTGACCAGCCAGCATCCAGGCACCTGCGAGCCAGCCCCTCCCCTGGCCTGCAGCCCCGCAGTGCCCGGCTTCGCCCTCCGCTCCTGGGTGGCAGTGCAGCCTTGGGGAAGGGCTTGTCCCTGGGGAGTCTGCTCCCTCTGTGAGTCCCCAAAGGCCATGGCTGGCTGGGATCAGAGCCAGACACCGATATTTGGTGCCACTTTGGTTGAGCTGCGAAGGAGGCTGCTAACCTGGCTGTGTGGACAGGAACCAACCACTGTCACACCCGGGGCAGGTCATTGCAAATGGCTAGTGTGTGCTATAGCAGTGTCTAGAGATACCCATCGTGCCAGGCACTGCACACACACCGCCAAGGAAAGCACCAGTCCTGCTCCACACAGCCAGCACCCTCGGCACTGCCTGCTGCAATGATTTGCAAACATGTTAGGTGGTTGTGGCTGGCCGCTCCCGCTTAAACACAGTCACACAGAGAGATCTCACTAATGTACTACCCCCATCACACACACACACACACACACACACACACACACACGACTCCTCTGGGGCCTGCCATGGGATCATGGGTTTGCATGGGGCCCTGTGGCTACAGCCCATTTCCCACAAAGCTTTCCCACGCGGGCTCAGCACCAGGGCACTTGTGCCAGCCCATCCCCAAGGGGCAGGCAGCCTGGTGCCCTCCGCCATGCCCAGCCTGGCTGAATCTATCTGGCCCTGGTATGGCACCAGGGCCCTAGTACCTGCAGGCTTCCCCAAAGGCTCGGGGCTGGCTGCCTGTGCAGCTTGTCCAGCCCTCTGGCCTCCACCCACAGACAGTCCCCTGGGGCGCAGCCCAGGCCGGGGGCTGCTTGTGCAGGAGCAGTGGGTGTTGGTGGCACTGCCCTGGTGGAGAATGAGAGGGTCGCTGTGCCCTGTCACCCCCCGCCCCAGGTCTGTCCACAGGCCAATGCGGCCTGAAAGGCCTGGGGCAGGAGGCGCCTTGGGTTTCTCAAACCCTGCCCCCCGGTATGGTAGCAAACCCTGCAGGGCAGGAGCGGCTGCAGCCACCATGGGACGCTGGCAGTGCTGGCAGCTTGAAGGGGCGCCTGCGGGGGTGAAGGCCAAGTTCAGAGGCCAAGGTGGCTACTTAGGCCTGCCCTCTGCCCTGCTCGAGTGTTGTAGGCTGAACGGTGTGTGGGACTGGGCTGCTGGCTAGGCCATGGGGCAGCCTATCCCCAGGCTGGGATGCGCCACCCCAGATTTGCCCAGTGCAGAGACAGGCCCAGCTGCAAACTCCAGCTCTGGCCCCAGAGCCACACTCGGGCCTGGCCCTGCGTCGGGTGCTAGGCATGCTGGTGCCTGGAGCTCAAGGCACGTGAAGGGCCCAAGATGGGTCAACTCACTCACAAGCCTCAGGGCCAGCCCACAGCACCTGAGGCCTCCCTTCGCCCTGCCCCGTCCCCAGGCGCACCCTCACAGTAGGGTTGCCAGGTGTCCGGTTTTCAACTGGAAGGTCCGGTCAAAAAGGGACCCTGGCAGCTCTGGTCAGCGCCGCTGACTGGGCCATTAAAAGTCCGGTCGGCGGTGCAGCTGGGCTAAGGCAGGCTCCCTGGCTGCCCTGGCTCCGCGTGGCTCCCGGAAGCAGTGGGATGTCCCCACTCCGGCTCCTACGTATAGGGGCAGCCGGGGGGCTCCACACGTTGTCCGCGCCCCAAGCACTGGATCTGCAGCTCCCCTGACCCTCTACCGCACCCCAACCCCCTGCCCCAGCCCTGATCCCCCTCCCGCCCTCCAAACCCCTCAATCCCAGCCCAGAGCCCCCTCCTGTACCCCAAATCCCTCATCCCTGGTTCCACCCCAGAGCCCACACCCCCAGCCGGAGCCCTCCCACCCCCCAACCTCCTGCCTCAGCCCAGAGCCCCCTCCCATACTCTGAACCCCTCGGCTCCACCCCCCAGCCCGGAGCCCCCTCCTGCACCCCAACCCCTCATTCCTGGCCCCATCCCAGAGCCCACACCCCAAGCTGGAACCCCTACCCCCTCCTGCAGCCCCTTGGACCACTGGGGGCAGGGGATGGTAGCCCCAGCCAGGGTGACAATCCGACCCCCTACACCGTGGGGTGCATGCACACAGCTGGGGAAGGGCCGACAGCAAGACAGTGTTTCCAGGGCTGGTGGTCCTTTGCCATGATGGCACAAAGCTGGGATGCACCATCAATACAGAAGAGGAGTGGACTATTTTACAGGAGGAACTGGATCACCTGGCTGTTCCCAGTGAAGGGTGCCATGGAGACTCCAATGCTCATTGAGTCCCAGGGACTCCCAATACCATATGCAAAGTGGGGGGAGCAGCAGCACTAGCCCATTAGGGAAACTGAGGCATGGAGTGGTTCAGTGATTGGCCGAAGGTCTGTGGCAGAGCCAAGGACAGACCCCAGCCCTTTTGGCTCCAGTCCTCTGCTCTAACCACTGGACTCTCTGCCTTCTCTCCCCACCCACACCCAGCCAAGGGCCACGTGAAGAGCAGGCAGGGCAGTGATGGGGTGGGCGTTGCCATGACTCCAGTGCTGCCTTCTCTTTGCAGTGCTGGTTGGAATGGGAGTGGAGACCCTGCAGCGCGGGCAGTTCCAGAGCCTGGCTGTCTACCTGCTGTGAGTATCGCTGGGTTACCGCGGGGAGTGGCTCTGCCATTGGGAGATGTCAGGCCGAGTGGCCCTCTCCTGGCCTCGCAATGTAGGAGTCTGGGACCCTGTGAGCCATGGGGCAGCTCAGCCCTGCAAGCTCCACGCAGCGCTGCCTGCCCCAGTGGATCTGGCCTGGGGCCGCAACGCGCTGTGACCTCCCCTGTGCAATGGCTGGGCAGGGGGAGCTGGGGCTCTGAAGCCCAGTTAGCCGGCACTAGGTAGCCTCGAGCCCCACGCTGGCCCCGCCGCCCCCATGGCTGTGGCCAGGCCTGGCCCTCATGGTCCTCCACTTCAGTTTCTCAGGGGCAGCGGTTTCCATCTGCGAAGTCTCCTTCTTCGTCAGCCTGTTCCTGGGCATGTGTATCACGTGAGTACTCCCTGCCCACGCCCTGCGTGTCCTGCCCACGCCCACACCCTGTGTGCTTGCCCATGCCCCTATATACTCCGCCCACCCCACACACCTTGCACCCTATCCATGCCCTCTGCTCACCCCATGCCCAAACCCCATGTGCCCTGCCCATGCCCCCTGTGCACCCCGCCTACCCCACATCTATGTCCTTGTGCACCCTGCCCATGCTCCCCACCCATGTCCCCTGTGGACTCCACCCACCTCACATCCCCACCTCCGTGTGTCCTGCCCATGCCCTCTGGGTATCCCACACCCATGCACCCCTCATGAGCCGTGCCCACGCACTCCTCATGCACCCTCCCATATGTCCCACCCACACCTCCATGCATCCTGCCCACACTCCTTCCCCTGCTCCCCCTTGTTCCTCACCCACGCCCAGCTGGTGGTACAGGGCTGACCAGGTGGGGCTGCAGACTCACCTCCAGGGGAGCCTGCCCCCTGCTGGCAGCACCAAACCCTGCTTGCTGGCCAGGCTGCTGCCCCCAGGGCCTGCATGCGTCACTCACACTTCCTCTTCCTCAGGGCCTGGGCACCCATGGGTGTGTCCCCGGGCTGGGGGAATGGGTGAGAATGCTTGGCACTCAGCCCTGTGCCCCCTGCACTCCATGGGCCACTCAAGCTTTAGACATCCCCATGTCCAGGCCTGGCCTGGTGCTCTGAGCTCTGGGGCCAGTGGGCACCAGAGAAGCCTTTAGACCCAGCCCTGCCAGACATGTGCCTCTGGTGCTGGTGACCGGTTCTCCCTGCCCAAGCCTACGCCTGCCCCTCTCTCCCCAGCTACCAGCCAGACTCCCTGGCACACGCCTTCTGGAAGCGAACCACCCAGCCAGCGAGCTTCCAGAAATTCCTGGGTTATGTGCTGCTCTCGGTAGCCTGCTTCCTGCATCCCGTCCTGGTCTGGCACGTCACCATCCCTGGTGAGGAGCACGCTGGGGCCACGGACAGCATGGGGGGCAGGGGAATGGGGTATGGTGGTGGGTGCCAGGCTGGGATGGCATGGCCCGGTTGTGATGGGACAGGAGTGCTAAGCTGGGGGCCATGACCCAGCTGTGATGGGACAGGGGTGCCAGGCTGGGGGCAATGGCCCAGCTGTGATGGGACAGGGATGCCAGGCTGGGGGCCATGGCTCAGCTGTGATGGAACAGGGGTGCCAGGCAGGGAGCCATGGCCCGGCTGTGATGGGACAGGGGTGGCAGGAAGGGGGCCATGGCCTGGCTGTGATGGGACAGGGGTGCCAGGCAGGGGGCCATGGCTCGGCTGTGATGGAACAGGGGTGCCAGGCTGGGGGCCATGGCTCGGCTGTGATGGAACAGGGGTGCCAGGCAGGGGGCCATGGCCCGGCTGTGATGGGACAGGGGTGCCAGGCAGGGGGCCATGGCCCGGCTGTGATGGGACAGGGGTGGCAGGAAGGGGGCCATGGCTCCACTGTGATGGAAGGGAGGGGCCATGGCCCGGTTTTCCTGGCGACCCCTCCCCAGCTCTTTGCCATGTCTCGTCTCCTCTCCGGTGCCTTTTCCCAGGCTCCATGCTGGTTCTGACCGGCTTGGCCTACTTCCTGCTGAGCAAGCGGAAGAAGAGCCCGGTGCGCCGGGAGGCGCGGGGGCCACTGGAGCAGTATGTGGACCCCTGTGCCACAGCTGCCACCTCCACGGGCTGTGGCGACACCGAGCAGACCTTCACCTTCCCCGGGGGGCGCCGAGAGCAGCACGCCTCCCTGCTCGGCCACATGAAGAGCATTCTGAAGGGCAGCAAGGACAAGGGCGCTGGCTGGCCGGCCGAGCCCGCCCCAGCCCTGCCCACCCTGGCCCCAGGCAAGCAGGTGCACTTCCAGGAGAAGCTGGTGAGGATCATCCCCTCCATCAGCGAGAGCCCAGACGAGGCGGAGAGCGAGGCCGAGGAAACCACGTCCGACACAGCCCCAATCCTCGGGGCCACGGAGACCCCGCTCCTCGTCACGCCCCTCAGTGCCACAGGCCTGTTCTGAGTGCCCGCCCACCTCGCCCGCAGCCTGGGGCGAATGGCAACAGCCTGAAGCTCCCCACCTGCTGGCCCGGGGCCTGGCCTCAAGGCTCAGACATGCTCCCCCTGCGGCCCAGGCGCCACAGGCAAAGCCAACCTATCTGGAGCAAGGCAGCCCCCGCCAGGTGGGGTCCTGGTGCCCGGGAGCCCAGCCAACCCCCCACAACTAATGCTTCTGCTGCCGGCTGGAGGGCGGGGCTGGCGGGTGCTGTGCCAGCTTCCGGGGCTGGCTGCAGCGCTGGCATTCAGGGAGCCGTCCTGGCTACTTATCTGCTGGGGCCGGACCAGCCTCTGGGCAAAGCCCTTCAGTTCCCATCTTTATTTGGTTGAACAGTTCCTGGGACTTTATCAGTGTGTGTTCCAAACACTGCAAACGGGTGGAAATCAGGACAAACAAATCCACTTCCTAGTTTTCTGGGTAAATATCAGGGTTAATCCTGGGAGGGCTTGGGGGGATGGGGAAAGAGCGCAAAATCGAGCCCAGTCCGAGTGGTGAAGTGACAGCCCTTCCATGCTGTGGTTTATGTCCTGAGCTGTACATCAGCTATACATGCACAGGTGAGTGTGTCTGTCTGTCTGTCCTTCACACTGTTGCCTTCCTTTAACAGACAGCCTCACATTCACACTGCGACTAACTTACTATTAACAGAGAGGCGTCTGCTAGTGGGATGGGTTGGATTTTCTTAACCTAATCATTATTTCCATGTACTTGAGCGGTCCAAAATTCAGATGAAAATCAGTTAAAACCAAATAATAGCTTTGGTAAAACCCTAGGCACCGCCCGCCCACTCGCCATGGGATCCTGGCAGGCTCTGGCCATGTGTCAGTACACCCTGGGAACCGTCCAGCCCCCCCACCCCCGTGGGATCCATGCAGGCTCTGCCCTGGTGGGCTGAGCCAGGCTCTGCTCAGTGTATTTCCAGGACAGTGAAGCCTTCGCTCTCAGACATTTTCCAGCCCCTCCGTGGGCATCTGCTCAGTGCTAGGCGGTCGTACCAGCGGAGTTGCAGCGTCTGCTCTAGCCCCCCATCCTGCTGTGTGGCTGGCCATGGGCCATGCTCCCCAGCCAGCTGGATCTAACCCCCACCCCCTTGGGCTGCCGGCTTTCTCACAGCAGCATTGCTGATAAGCCGCAGGGAACGGAGCCAGCCTAGGGGCATCAGATGCCATCTCGTGCTCCCCCCTGGGGTGGCTGTGGGGCCATGCGGGAACAAGGGACACAGCACTCCCACCAGCCTGCTGTTTGCAGGAGAGGGCTGGTTGCCTGAGTCCCTGCAGCCATCCCCCCTCCTTCCATGCCCTAGAGCATGGCCCTGGGACAGAGTGGGTCCATCTTCCAGCGCCAACGTCTGCCCTGCCCTCCACTGCCCAGGGGAGCAGCATCTCCAGGGATAGGGATTGGGGGGCTGACGATCAGGGCCCAGCCTGTGATGGGTTCGGTCACAGAGATCTGCTTGAGACTGTCGCCTGATGTGCTGAAATTACCTCTGAGCCCGTTTTCCCTGCCAGCTTGGGAGTCCAGAACCCTGCCTTGTTGAGCCAGACACGCTAGCCTGCTGCAACACAGACCCAGGGTTTGGGCCACGCCCCAAAAGCTGCAGACTTTAACTAAAAACAGCTCAGCAGGTTTCCTGCCTCCAGCACCCAGACACCCAGCTCCCAGTGGAATCCAAACCCCAAATAAATCCGTTTTACTCTGTATAAAGCTTATACAGGGTAAATTTGTAAATTGTCCACACTCTATAACACTGATAGAGAGATATGCACAGCTGTTTGCTCCACAAGTAATTAATCACTTACTCTGGGTTTATTAATAAACAAAAGTGATTTTATTAAGTATAAAAAGTAGGATTTAAGTAGTTTCAAGTAATAACAGCCAAAACAAAGTAAGTCACAAAGCAAAATAAAACAAAACATGCAAGTCTAAGCCCAATACATTAAGAAACTGAATACAGGTAAATCTCACCCTCGGAGATGCTCCAATAAGCTTCTCTCACAGACTAGACTCCTTCCTAGTCTGGGCCCAATCCTTTCCCCTGGTACAGTCTTTGTTAGATCCAGCAGGCATCTCATGTGGTAAGCAGGGGTTTTCTCATGACTGGCAGCCCCTTTTGTCCTTCTCCACCCCCTTTTATAGCTTTGGCATAAGGCAGTAATCTTTTGTCTGTGCTTTTCCCCACCACTGCCTCATCAATGGAAAAGTACAAGGATTAAGATGGATTCCTGTATCATGTGACAAGGTCACATGTCACTGTAAGACCCCCTAGTCTCCATTCTTCCTGGGTTGGCCCACACATACCCAGGAAGGCTTGCAGGTAAATAAACCATTTACAACTAATTGCCCTAGTCAAGGGGAGTCATCAAGATTCTAAACCACCATTAATGGCCCACACTTTGCATAATTACAATAGGACCTCAGAGTTATACTTCATATTTCTAGCTTCAGATACAAGAATGATACATGCATACAAATAGGAGGAATATATTCAGTAGTTTATAACCTTTGTTATGATACCTTACAAGAGACCTTTTGCAGAAAGCATATTCCAGTTACATCATATTCACGCTCATAAGCATATTTCCATAAAACATATGGAGTGCAACATCACACAGCCATCCCGGGGGAGAACAGAGGGCTGGAACCACAAAGAATCACCAATTGAATCAGCCAATTGTATCCGGGTAGGGGTGTAGTAGGAGAGGAGTGAGGCAGGGCTTTTGTGAAAGCTGGTGATGCACCGGGGATGAATGTCCTTGTGAAATGTGTTAACACCATGTGCAGAATTACAGTCGCTCGCTGGTGGGCTGCTTTAAAGTTGGTGCCCAAACACGGGGAAGCGCAGGCTTCCCCCAGGCAGGGTGAAAGGTGGCTGTCGACCTGTCTCCAGTGAACCGGAGCAGTACGGAGTCAAAGCAATGGAAGCCCTTATCCATATGAACATAAGGGGATGGAAGAGCCGCGGGTCAGCTTGCCTCTGGGACAGAACAGTGAGGTTTGGGAAATACAAGCAGAAGCAAAAAGCATCCGGCACCGAGGGACCACAGGATGCAGCACCCTGCGAGCCTGTGAAAGTTGGGTCCCCTTGTCTGCAGGGCTGGAGATGCCGGTACCTTGATGTGAGTAAGAAAACAGGTTCAGCAAAGAGTAACTGGCTTCAATGACGTTTTCGTCACCAGAAAGCGGGTGGGGTTTGGTTTGGTGGTGACCAGCCCCGGCGCGTCTGTCCTGGCTTGGTATCATTCACATCTCTGCTCTTTGTGAATAAACTTTGCCTTGGTTTCCCTCCCAACCAGCTCAGTGCAGTGACACTGGAGTACCTGGGAGTCCTTCAGCGAATCCGCCAGGCTGGGGTGTTCATCACCATCTATCCCAGCATGTCAGCTACGTTCCCTGAGGGGCGGATCCCCACTGCCCTGCCCCTTGGGCAGGCGCTGACACCAGGCGGTGGGTGTGGGAGGCTGGCTCGGGACTGGCACGAAGGAGGGCAGAGGGGCCTGGCCCCCCAGACTGGGGGCCCTGGATCTGAGTCCCTCCCCACCAGGGCATGGCTGTGCCAGGCTGAGCCCTTCGCTGGCTCCTGCAGGGATGCTGAGGGGGTTTGGAACAGTGGAGCACAGACCCAGCTGGGGGGATGGGCTCCGTGGCTGCTCCCCCTCTCCCCATGGTGGCACTCAGTCGCTCCCCTCGCACTGTCAGCGGCTGATTTCTCTTCCCTGGCAGCCAGGTGATTCGGGGCCAGGGAAAGTGAGTGACGCCGGGAGCTCCTTGTTCTGCCGAGAGAGCCATCTTCCCTGCCTCCAGCGCCATGCCAAGCGAGGCCAGCCCAGGGCTTCCCTCTGGCCCCAACCCCACACCGGCCCAGAGCACAGGAAGGACGCCCAAAGGGAAAAGCTAGCTGTGCCAGATAAAGGGAGCCAGCAGTGTGGAGAGACAGCTTTCCACCCCCAGGCCTTGGGAGAAGGGGTAGTTACACCTAATGGCTCCAGAAACAGCCTGGCTACAGAAGTACGGAAAAGGTGGAGAGGCGAAGCACTGGAAACAAACCAGACACTGGGAGCTACAGAAGGAAGGTCCCTGAGCAGCCTGCGTGTGAAGCCAAGAAGACGGGAGCAGAGGGTGCCCCATCACACTCATTCTGGCTAGGCTTGGTCTCCATATAAATGCCCAATCTGGCTTTGACTCGTGCTGTTTTTGGCTGCAACAAAATCCTGTGGCAGTGAGTCCCACAGGCTAACTACCCACTGTGTGAAGAACCATTAGTTCAGAATTTCCCACCTTTCAGAGCTGTTAAATGTCCCCTTGTTATGGTGTGAAGAGACAGGGAGAACAGACACCCTGACCTTCCTTCTGGGTCCCACCGATTATTTGATATACTTTTATCACATCCCTCTCCTTGGTCTCCTCTCTAGGGTAACAAGCCCAGCCTTTCAATCTCTCTCCACCAGGGGTTTTTCCAGGCCCTGATCATCCTCGCTGCCCTTCCCTGGTCCCTTCCAGCCCTGCCCACCAAGTTCCAGAGGAGGTTGCACCACTGATTGATTAATATCACAGCATTAATCAGGAGTTTCCCAAGCAAGGGGGCTTGGATTCCATGTGCTGTGCAGTGGCACAGCAAGGCCACAAGGTGGCGAAGTGTCTCTTGCATTGTGGGTTTGCAGAGTAGGTCCTGCAAATAGGGGAAATTTCAATCCAATTCATCCCCATCCCTGGCTGTGGCCAGCGATGGAACCGGTGTCTGCTAAGTTCTCCGCTGTGAGACTCGGGGGTGTGAGCCAAGCAGGGGGACTGCAGTCCCCGAACGCTCTCACCCAGCCATGGCTCCACTTCTCTTTGGGGCGTGTTCCTGCCACCCAGCTACTCGCCCACTATCTGGCTCTCTGGGTGCCAACTCCCAGGCACCACCTGTAACTCCAAGCAGCTCCAGCCAGGCCTGGACCCTGCCTGCCTGCTCCCCCAGGGGCCTGCGCTCAGGAAGTTTGCAGTGATGACAGACTCCAAAACCCAGTGTGATTTATTTGCCCAAAAGGTGATCAGAGCTTAGCAAGGTAGGTTTAAAAACAACAGAGACCCATTTGTCTAGTGCCTTCCCTGTACTGGGCATTCCCCTCCAGCCCTGTTCTCTCTGGGCACCAAGTTACCCCTGCAGCGCCTGGCTCTCCGTCCGTAAGTCTCTGGGTCAGCCTTGCGGCCCCTGGACTCTGTGTCTATCAACTCCCAGCCGAGCCAACCAGTGCCCCCTCCGTCTGCCAGTGGCACCATTAACAGCTCTCTCTCCTCAGCGCTGGCTGCGCAGCCCTGGTGCCGGCTCGAGGCTGCAGGGCCCCTGTTGGCAGGGATGTTTCCCACTGAGAATCGAGCAGCTTCATCGATGTAGTTCTTGGCAAAGGTTTCAAACCACCCAACCTAACCACCCTCTCTGCAGAACTGGTCCATTTGAGAGGGATGTATGGCCCTGAGCTATTGTTTTATCCTTCCTGCCTGGTTCCTTTGCAACCCTCCTGTGGAGGCGAGGAGACAGCTGGTATGCAGAATAAGTACTGACAGAGAGAAGGTTTATTGGACCAGTCTCTGGTGGTGGGGGAAGGGACAAGCTGTCAAGCGTCACCGAGCTGTATCCTCAGGCCTGGGGAAGGAAACCTAGGTGGGCAGGGCCGGCTCTACTGTTTTTGCCGCCCCAAGCAGCGTGCTGAATTGCCGCCGCGGTTGGCGGGGGCAGTCTGTGTGCTGTTAGGGCGGCACGCGCGTTTCCGCGGCGGCGGCAATTCGGCGGCAGCTTCTGTCTTCTGTCTTCAGCCAGAAGACAGAAGCCGCCAAATTGCAGCTGCTGGCAGCTGAACATAGAAGCTGCTGCCAAATGGCCGCCGCCGCGGAAACGCACGTGCCGCCCTAACAGCACACAGACTGCCCCTGCTGTCCGCAGCGGCAATTCGGCGCGCTGCTCAGGGCTGCAAAAAACACACAGACTGCCGCCCCTTGCAGATTGCCACCCCAAAGCACCTGCTTGGAATGCTGGTGCCTGGAGCCGGCCCTGAAGGTGGGACAGACTGTGACTCATAATGGCTTCACACTTGTTGTAGGGCACCACTCTCCACACCTGGAGAAGAGCTGAGGGTGGCTCAAAAAGCTTGTCTCTCTCACCCACAGAAGCTGGTCCAATAAAAGAGATCACCTCCTCCACCTCGTCTCTGTCATATCCTGTGGCCAATATGGTGCCAACAGCACAAACAAGAAATAATGCACCGATCTTCCCGAGGTGTCACAACTGCAGTGGGGCTGGGCTGAGCAGCACGGGCTGGGCACAGGTTCATGGGGTGGCAGCTGTAACTGTAACTGTCAGGTGTAACTGTAACTGATCCTGCAGATGTCCCATTGGAGGGGCCGGGGGGCAGAAAAGCTAGTCTGAAAGGGGGAAGCGGGTTTACAGTTTAACTTATACAACGTGCCTGCAGAGATAAGGGCAGTCTGGGATTGTTCCTGCCCAATGGAAAGAGCCCTAAACTTTCTAAGCTTTCAATCTCTGGGAAAGAGGGTGGACGTGGGCTTTGCTTTCTCCCAGCCACTGCGAGGGTGGAGCTTTCCACTCTTCCCGTAAGCCATTGGGAGCATGGTGCGGAACGCCTGGTCGAAATGGGACCCAGGCAGCTCCGGTCAGCACTGCTGACCAAGCCGTTAAAAGTCTGGTTGGCAGCACAGCAAGGCTAAGGCAGGCTCCCTACCCGCCCTGGCTCCACGCAGCTCTCTGGAAGTGGCCAGCATGTCCCTGCGGTCCCTAGGTGCGTGGGCGATCAGGGAAGCTCCACGTGCTGCCCCCGCCCCAAGCGTCGGCTCCGCAGCTCCCATTGGCCCCCGGAACCAGGGCCCGTGCAACCACTTAGGCAAACTAGGCGGCCGCCTAGTGGTTGAGGGCGCCTAAAAGCCCACTCAGGCGAGAAGGTGGAGTGGAGATGAGCTGGGGCGGGGGGGGGGGGGGGGGGCGCGGGGCGGGCCGCCCGTAGTAACAGGGGGGGCGCACAGGGGAACCGCTCCCCGCCCCAGATCACCTCCACTCTGCCTCCTCTGCTGAGCACACAGCCCCCGCTCTAATTCTCCTCCAATCGGTGCCGCAAGCCTGGGAGGGGAGGAGAATTAGAGCAGCGCCAGCGTGCTCAGCGGAGGAGAGCTGGGGCGGGCTCCCCGGGCAGGGTTAGCTGCCATGGAGGGGGGTGGGGTTAGCTTCCGCGGGGGGGTTCCTTGGGTGGGGTTAGCTGCCGTGGAGGGGGACGGGGTTAGCTTCCACGGGGGGGCTTCCCGGGCGGTGTTAGCTGCTGTGGAGGGGGGCAGTGTTAGCTGCTGTGGGGGGGGCGGGGTTAGCTTCCATGGGGGGGGCTCCCCGGGCCGGGTTATCTGCCGTGGAGGAGGGGCTTGCAAGGGGGGGTAGCTCCTGCGAGGGGGGGCTCCCCGGGTGGGGGGGGTTAGCTGCCGCGGCGAGTGGGGTTGCTGCCGTGCGGGTGGGGGGGGGGCTCCTCGGGTGGGAGGAGCGGGTGGGCGTGGTTAGCTGCCACGGGGGGGCGGTGGATGGGGTTAGCTCTGGGGGCGGGGGGGGGGGCGCAAGGTGGAAGTTTTGCCTAGGGCGCGAAACTTCCTTGCACCAGCCCTGCCGGGAACCATGGCCAATGGAAGCTGCGGGGGCGGTGCCTGCGGGCACGGGCAGTGTGCACCACGCTGAGCCACCTGGCCATGCCTCTGCATAGGGGCCAGACATGCCAGCTGCTTCCGGGAACCGCCCCAAGCCAGGGCAGGCAGGGAGCCTGAGATAAGCGCCACCCAGCCAGAGCCCACACACCAAATCCCCTGCCCCAGGTTGGAACCTCCTCCTGCACCCTAACTCCTTCCCAGACCCTGCACCCCCACCCAACCTCCTGGCCCAGGTCAGAACCCACTCCTGCACCCAAACTCCCTCCCAGAGACCTCACTCCCGCACGCCCTCCCACACCCCAACCCTCTGCCCAAGCCCTGAGCCCCTTTCCACACTCCAAACCCCTCGGCCCCAGCCCAGAATTCCCTCCTGCACCCCAAACCCCTCATCCCTGGCCCCACCGCAGAGCCCACACCCCCAGTGGGAGTCCGCATCCTCTCCCACACCCCAACCCCCTGCCCCAGCCCTGAGCCTGCTCCTGCACTCCAAACCCCTAGGCCCCAGCCCAGAGCCCGCACCCCCAGCCTGGAGCCCCTTCCTGCACCTGAACCCCTCATTTCTGGCCCCACCCCAGAGCCCACACCCCCTCCCCAGAGCCCATACCCCCTCCCGCACCCCAACCCCCTGCCCCAGCCCAGTGAAAGTGAGTGAGGGTGGGGAAAAGTGAGTGTTGGAGGGACGGGTGCTAGAGTGAGTGAGGGCGGGGCCTCAAAGAAGGGGCAGGGAAGGGAAAGGGGCCGGGCAAGGGTGTTCAGTTTTGTGCAATTACAAAGTTGGCAACCCTAGGTTCTGGCTCATACCTCTGCATAATAGATACCCTGCTCATAAGCCTCGACTGGGGAGGAAGGGTATGGCAAACCCAAGGTGTGCGGTCCCACATCTTGGCCCAGCCCCACCCTGGCCTGGCCAGGCCGCGCTCACTTGTCACCTCACTGCGAGAGCAGCCTGGGCTGACAGTCCTGCTCTGGGCCACAAGCTGGGCGGGGAGTTCTCCCTGCTTCATCTCGCGTGGCCGCAGCTAGTCCCCATGCAGGGGGAGCCCCGGGAGGCCTGCCCCTCGATCCCAGAGCGTGGCCTTGCCTGTGCATTGTGCTCACTGCTTTGCCCTGGTCCTGTGTCACTGCCCCCTCTTCATGCAGTGGCGCTGCTTCCTGGGGTCCTTCCGGTGTCTGTAAGAGAAGGAGGCTCCTTCAGAGCAGGACCAAGGGCCTCTCAGCCACTGGGACCCAGAGGGACAAGCCAAACAGGCCACGCTCTGCTCTCTGTGCACTGGCAGCAGCTTGCAGTGACCCCACTGCCCTCCCTGCAGCCCAGGCAGCTGTGCAGCCAGCATCGCAATCTGGCCCAGTGCTGCCACTGCACACAGCGAAGGGCCAGCCTGGGGAGCAGGTGCTGGCAGTTGCCAACAGGGGCCAGGGCCCATTTCTCCGAGCACTGACCTCTTCCAGCAGTGCAGCAGATTCTTCCCTTGCCTCTTGGATGAGTCGAGGCACGTTTCTCTCTGGCCTCTCCGTTGCTTCACGGTTAATCTAGAAGACAAGCAGGTGTGTTTGGTCCCCTGCAGTGCCCAGTGCCCTGGCGGTGCCCCTGGGGCCTGTACTGGAGCTGGGGTCTTGCTGTCAGGCAGACGAGTATCATGGGCCTGATTCTGATCTGGAGAGTCACTCCACATTTACACCAGGCAAACGAGAACACATTTTAAGACAAAGTTCAGTGCCTGTTCCTGCAACAGCCAAACAAGGTGTGAACCAAGCAAGCCAGGAGAGTGGCAATGTAAATAGCTTGGCTAGTGGAGAGAAGGAGAGGTTTCCCCCCTGGCCTGTAGCACAAAGGAAAGGCTGTTCACCTTCCTGTCTACAATCAGATAAGTGACTGGGAGTGGGGCAGAGGAAGGCCTCCCCCCACAACCCACCTCCGCAGGGAGATGTGAGTCACACCGGCCCAGGTGAAACTTCCCTGAAGCCTGGTGCTGGGACCCAGGGAGCCTGCTCACGGTCTCCCCTCCCTGGGAAAGCAGAGAGGCTGAGCCCTGTGGTAGCTGGGTGTGGGGAGACATAGGCAGGGAAAGAGGACGGCCAGATGCTTTTGCCCTGGGCGGGGGGGGGGGGGAGAGGCCCCAGAGAAGGGTAACGCAGCTGGAAGGCTTCTGCTGGTAACAGAGACACCTGG
Source organism: Emys orbicularis (assembly GCF_028017835.1). Taxonomy (NCBI): domain Eukaryota; kingdom Metazoa; phylum Chordata; order Testudines; family Emydidae; genus Emys; species Emys orbicularis. Next base: position 68,712,697 of record NC_088689.1, on the reverse strand, counting down.
CCAGAGGATGGCCATGGCTACGGCAGGTTCTCTCAACCAAGAGAGCCTGAATCACAGCCCACTGGGGGCGGGGAGGGGGTAAGCGAGGACTCTGGCTGGCACAGCAGCCAGACGCTACTCACATGATCTCATGGCGGTCGCAGTGGGCTCCCTTCTCAATGATCTGGAAATCCATTATGAATCTGGGACTAACCTTCTCTTGGAACTTCGAGCACATGCACCTCGTGGGTACGTGGACTGCCTGGGCCCGCAGGGCTGCATGGGAAAAGACACAGCTAAGAGTCCTTGGGTGAACGCCCTCTGCAATCCTGCCCGCAGGTAGTCTGCACGGCCTCTGCTGCTTACCTGTTCGGTGCCCGGGGCACAGGCAGAAGAGGAGCATGCCTACGAAGGCCGCCTTGGGCACGGGGGACATGCTAGCTCCGGGGAGTGGCACAAGCAGCAGCACACCAGGAGCCGGGCTCTATAAAGGCAGCCGCAGTCAGGGGGCGTTCCCATGCCCAACCCAGCAACAGAGGGTTAGTATCAGCTGCTTCCTGGCAGGGTTCTGCTTTCCATGGAAATGAGCGCGAGACAGCTGCAAAGCCAGAATGACTGGGGAGCTCCCCCCCATGTCCTTTGATTTGTTGTTTGAACAGAGCCCTAACCGAGCAGTTTAGAGCCCAGGGAGAGCAAGAATATTTGCTCCCCTTAGAGGTGGAATGTGGAGGGGCACATGGAGTCATGTCCCCCCCACCGATTTCTGTGGCACACACCTCCCTAGAGGGCACGCCACACAGTTTAAAAACCATCACCTCCTACCAGGAGCCGGCGGACCGGAAGCTGGGGGGAGCCACCTGGCCCACTCCTGGCTCTTCACGCTGTGGGAACCAGGGCGCTGGCTGGCTGCCCGGCAGCCCTCCCTGCCCTGCTCCCAGAGCCAGGCTGCCTCTGTATTGCCAGGCACACCCCAGGCAGGGCGGGCAGCACAGCTCAAAGCTGCACCTGACACGCTCTTGCCTCTGCCCTGAAGGAGCCTGGCGCCGGCTGCCGCTGCCTCCTGGAGCTGGCCCCTGCTGCAGAGCCTGGCTGCCCTGAGATGCTCCCCAAGGTGCTCCCTGTAGTAGTCAACCCCTTGGGCATCTGCCTCTCAGCAGCCTAATCACACCTCTCGCGCTGCCCAGGGACCTGCCATTGCAGCCGGGTCCCTCTCCCTGCATACAGCAGAACGACCCCGTGTGCCCCTTGCTGCCCTGCCCCAGGCTGCCATGAGTATGGTGCCCAGCCCAGGCGCTGGGAGCAGGCGGCTGCTGCTGGCAGGGCTCTCTGAGTGACCCCTAGGGTTACCATATTTCAAGTTCCCACATAGAGGACACTGCCGGGGGAGGGGGAACTGGGGGGGATACAGTTGGGGGGTGCTGGAGGGGTGTGTGGGTACTGGGAGGGGTCTCTAGTAGGAGTATTTGGGGGAGCTGGAGGGGTGTGGGGGTACTGGGAGGGGTCTCTGGGGGTGCTGGCAGAGCTGTTTGGGAGGTGCTGGAAGGGGTGTGTGTACTGGGAGGGGTTACCTGGGGGAGCTGGTGGGAGTATTTGGGTGGTGTTGGAGGGGGTGTTGGGGGGTGCTGGAGGGGATATTTGGGGGGTGCTAGACGGGTGTGTGTGTACTGGGAGGGGGCATTTGGGGGCGCTAGAGGGGAGTGTGTGTACTGGTAGGGGTGTCTGGGGGTGCTGGCAGGGATTTTGGGAGTGTTGGAGGGGGTGTGTGTACTGGGAGGGGTGTCTGGGGGTGCTGGCAGGGATTTTGGGGGTGTTGGAGGGGGTGTACTGGGAGGGGATATTTGGGGGGCACCGGAGGGGTGTATGTGTACTGGGAGGGGTTACCTGGGGGAGTTGGTGGGGGTATTTGTGGGGTGCTGCTGGGAGTACTTGGGTGGCACTGGAGGAGGTATTGGGGGGTCCTGGAGGGGGTACCTGCGGCCTCACACTGGAGAGGGGTCAGTGTCACTCCCTGTCACGGTGGCAGGGCGGCTGGCGCAGCATCAGCCTGTCAGTCAGCATGTCCCTGCAGGCCCATCCCCTCCCGAAAGTGGGGAGCCGGCAGTACTCAGCACCCTGCCTGCCTGCTCCGGCCGGAGTCACTGGGCCCAATCTTGCAGGGGGATGGGGGGGTTGACGCTTCTGGTATTTGAATTGGGTGATTAGACACCATGGAGACAGGCAGTGCAGTGATACACACGCACACACTACAAGATCTGCGTGCTAACACTGCACTGAATGTGACACACCTAACACAAGCCCACCAAAGCAAGGATGTGGACGGGGGGATCTCGAGTAGAGGCAGAGAGGTGATTTTACCTCTGTCTCGGGCACTGGTGTGACCACTGCTGGAATCCTGTGTCCAGTTCTGGTACCCACAGTGCAAGCAGGATGTTGATAAATCGGACAGGGTTCAGAGAAGAGCCACGAAAATGATTAGAGGCTTAGAAAACCTGCCTTAGAGTGATAGACTCAAGGAGCTCAGTCTATTTAGCCTAACCAAGAGAAGGTTCAGGGGTGAGTTGATCATAGTCCATAAGTATCCAGTATCCAGTCTGAATGTGTCTAGCTTCAACTTCCAGACCTTTCTCTGCTGGACTGAAGAGCTCACTGTCAAAGGCTGGAAGGGGTTAAGGTAGCCAGGGAGGACAATTAACTGCCCAGGCTGAGGCTGCACCTGGAGTGGGGAGGGGGAGGGATTGATTAAATGCGGCTCAGCTGGGCAGGAACAGGGGGGCTGTAGAGCTGAAGGAGGCTGCATGGAAATAGGGAGATGTGATTGGGGCTATAGTGCGAGGGAGCCCACAGGTACTCCCTGGGAGGAGGGAGGTTGGACTGGCAAACCCAGGGAGGTAGGGAGAGCCAGACTGGTAGGAAAGGCTTAGAGGAAAAGCAGCAAGGCATGGGGCAGGGCAGACCTTGGCTGCAGATGAGAGGGCCCTGGACTGGAACCTGGAGTAGCGGGAGGGCCCAGGTTCCCCTGCCAGCCACTGGGAAAGTGGCACAGGCCAGGCAGTGACGAGCAGGCTGCCTGGCACAGTTTAGCTTGGAAGACTTTGGTACCCTGGAAGGGGAGGGCCATAGCGACGCCAACCTGGCCCAAGGGCCAAGCCACAAAGAGGACGCTGCAGCTCTGGAGGGGCCACAGGGCATCACAGGACAAGTGAAGAGACCATGAGAGCAGGTTACAGCACCTGCAAAGAGCAAATACCTGGAGTGACCAGCAGGAGGCACTGCTAGCGGTGAGTGGACCCTGTGACAGGGCTGTTATATGGAGGGCTAGACTAGATGATCACAGTGGTCCCTTCTGGCCTTGGAGTCTGTGAATCTATGAAACGAGAACACATTTAACAGTACATGCCCTCTGCTCCCACCCCAGGGACACACTCCCCACTAGGACAGCCACGCAGCTCTGCCCCACCAGGGAGGCCAGCCTTCCCCAGCCAGGGGTGAGTGTGATGGTGGGTGGGTTGGGATGCCTAGCCTGTCGGCGTGGCTGGGAGTGTGGGGCAGGGTGCTAGCAGGCTGAGATGAGGAGTGTCTCTGGGGAGGAGCAGGGGCTGTGGGCTGTCAGACGCTCTCATTCTCCATGCCCTCCCACACTGGGATGTGTTGTGGCATGGCCTAGTGCTGGTGATTCATTCCCAGGGGCTTTGCTCCACCAAGGCTCTCCGGCAGATCAGGGGCCCCTCCAACAAAGAGTCCGACTCCTGGCTCACTGCCTGGCTGATGCCAGCTCCACTCTCCCTATGGGGCTTTCCTGGGGGACAGGATCCACTGCTGTGCCTCAGATCTTTCTGTATGACATGGCACGAACGCCGCTGGCGTAGTCCCCCTTCTCCTCTATGTCATGAGGCCCCCGGGCCATGGAAAGGGCAGCAACTGGACACAGCATAGCACTGCCCTCCTCAATGCCCATGAGGTGCAGATGGTCAGGGGTTGCAAAAATGAAACTGTTGTCTTCCCTTTGGGAAACTTCCCCCGATCCCCAAGAGTGAACGGAGAGTGCCTGACCATGCGGTTATGGCTCGTGGCACTGCGAGGCTGAGAAATCATCTGCCCACGCAGCAGTAACGCCTCTCTCCAGGAACAGGCACCAGCTGGGCACTTCCACGCAGGCCCTGGCATTAGGGGTGCCAAATAAAGGAACCTGAGTGTTTTGGATCCCAGAGAACTGAAGGACGTGTTCTCCTAGAACTGGACAAGGAGTTCTGGATAAGCCGAATGGAAAAGGTCTCAGAGGGAATCCCAACAGCCAGGTAGAGCACACTACAGCAACACACACTACTGTGGCTCGCTGTTAAAATGGTCTTCCAAAGCCTCCCTGAGCCATATAGCTCCGCGCTGAGCTCTTCTAATAGCCCTGTATCTGGCTGTTCAGATTCAGCAGACAGCCACTCCACCCCAGCAGAAACTTCCCCCCCTTTGCTTCACAGACACTATGCAGGACATAGCAGGCAGCTCTAACCATTGGGATATTTCTCTGTTCAGTAAACAATGCCAGTGCCCCTTCAATCTTCCATTAGGAGTCTAGTTACAGGCTGCTGAGCTGAATTTACTTTGGGCCAATGGTGCACCAGCACTGGGGCTCCCCTACTATACTATGAGCTGAAATCACAAAAGAGCTAAAGTTATTAAGAGCTGAGATCACTGAGTGCTGTGTTAACTAGTGGGGGAGCCTGAAGCTATATTGCTCAGCAGCTGGCGGAGCAATTTGTGGGGACGACTGGAGGAGCAGCGAGCGGCGCGGAGCCTTGCGGGGCCGGTTGGAGTGGCCCAAGGAATGGCGAGCGGAGCTGTTTGCGGGGACGGCTGGAACGGCTCACAGGTCGGTGAGCGGAGCGGAGCAGCTTGTAGAGCGGAGCAGTTCGTGGGATGGCAGGAAAGTGGACTGGCTCGTGGTGAAGGCTGCGGCAGAACCCCCACGGAGAAACAGACGGCTGGCCAGCCTCGGATCACGTAAGGTGCCCCTTAACACCCTGCGTGCCCCCCCCCCTTTTACTCAGGGGCTGCACTGACCAGGGACAGAGACTTTGGGGGTTATTGGACTTTTGGGACTTTGGGTGGTTGCTGGACCCAAGAGACTTTGGGGGTGTTGGACTTTGGGGACTCTGGGTGATTTTTGGGTTGCTGGATTTAAGAGCCAAAGGGAAAGGACACAGCCCAATTTGCTGGGGAGGGTTTTGCTCATGGTTTGTGTTATGAATCCTGTTTGTGGTGTTTTTTCAATTTTATGCTGATGTCGTTTACCTCATGTTATTAAACATTTTTTGCTACACTCAGACTTCATGCTTGCGAGAGGGGAAGTATTGCCTCTTAGAGGTACCCAGGGGGGTGGTATGTAATTGTCCCAGGTCACTGGGTGGGGGCTCGAGCCGGTTTTGCATTGCGTTATTGAAACGGAACCCCTAGATACAGAACCCGGCCCTTGTTGCTGCCAACTTAGATGGGCAGAAGGGTTACATTTAGTCCTAAGTGGAGCACAGGATCAGGTCCAAGAGGTGAATATAGCTGGACCACTTGGTAATAGTGACCATAATATAATTAAATTTAACATCCCTGTGGCGGGGAAAATGCCACACTGTAGCATTTAATTTCAGAAAGGGGAACTACACAAAAATGAGGGGGTTAGTGAAACAGAAATTAAAAGGTACAGTACCAAAAGTAAAACCCCTGCAAGCTGCGTGGAAACTTTTTAAAGACACCATAATAGAGGCTCAGCTTAAATGTATACCCCAATTTAAAAAACATAGTAAGAGAACCAAAAAAGAGCCACTGTGGTTAAACAAAGTAAAAGAAGCAGTGAGAGGCAAAAAGGCATCCTTCAAAAAGTGGAAGATAAATCCTAATGAAGAAAATAGAAAAGAGCATAAACTCTGGCAAATGAAGTGTAAAAATATAATTAGAAAGACCAGCTAGTCAAAACTCTGGCAAATGAAGTGTAAAAATATAATTAGAAAGACCAGCTAGTCAAAGACTCCAAAAGTAATAGCAAATTTTTTTTTTAAATACATCAGAAGCAGAAAGCCTGCTAAACAACCAGTGGGGCCACTGGAGGATTGAGATGCTAAAGGAGCACTCAAAGACGATAAGGCCATTGTGGAGAAACTAAATAAATTCTTTGCATCGGTCTTCACTGTTGAGGATAAGGGAGATTCCCAAACTTGAGCCATTCTTTTTGGGTGACAGATCTGAGGAACGGTCCCAAACTGAGGTGTCATTAGAGGAGGTTGTGACGTGCAGTCTATATGGTTTTATAAAAATATGCTAATGAGTGAATATAATGTAATTGGAATATGCTTCATGCAGAAGGTCTCTTGTAAGGTATCATTACAAAGCTTATAATCTACTGAGTGTGGTCATCCTATTTGTATAAATGTACCACTCTTGTATCTGAAACTAGAAATATGAAATATAACTCTGAGGGCCTATTGTAATTATGCAAAGTGTGGGCCATTAATGGTGGTTTGGAATCTTAATGACTCCCATTAACCAGGACAATTGTCTGCAGATGGCTGTGTTTACCTCTAAATCTTCCTGTATACCTGTCTGCTGGCAAGTGGGCAATGAAGTCTTGCAGTGACATGTGATCATGTCACCTGAACTGGAATCCATCTTTAACCTGGTGTCTTTCCATTGGGAAGGAGGGGGTGGGAACCCAGAGAGGGACAAAGGATTCCCGCCTTATGCAAAAGATATATAAAGGGGTGGAACAGAACAAAGGGAGAGGAACTATCATGAAGAATCCCCTAGCTACCACCTGAGCTGGAACAAGAGCTGTACCAGGGAAAAGAATTGTGCCCAGGCCTGGAAGGTGTCCAGTCTGAGGAAAAAACTTACTGAAGCATCTCTGAGGGTGAGATTATCTGTATTCAGTTTGATTAGACATAGATTTGTGCGTTTTAGTTTATTTTGCTTGGTGACTTAGGCCTGGTCTACACTATGATTTTAGGTCGAATTTAACAGCGTTAAATCAAATTAACCCTGCACCCATCTACACAATGAAGCCATTTACTTTGACATAAAGGGCTCTTTAAATCGATTTCTGTACTCCTCTCCGACAAGTAGCGCTGAAATTGACATTGCTGGTTCGAATTAGGGTTAGTGTGGACGAAATTCGACGGTATTGGCCTCCGGGAGCTATCCCACAGTGCACCATTGTGACCACTCTGGACAGCAATCTGAATTCGGATGCACTGGCCAGGTAGACAGGAAAAGCCTCGCGAACTTTTGAATTTCATTTCCTGTTTGCCCAGCGTGGAGAGCACAGGTGACCACGCAGAGCTCATCAGCACAGGTAACCATGCAGTCCAAGAATCGAAAAAGAGCACCAGCACGGACCGTACGGGAGGTACTGGATCTGATCACTATATGGGGAGAGGATTCCGTGCTAGCAGAACTACGTTCCAAAAGACGAAATGCCAAAACATTTGAAAAAATCTCCAAGGGCATGATGGAGAGAGGCCACAATAGGGACTCATATCAGTGCCGCGTGAAAGTTAAGGAGCTCAGACAAGCCTACCAGAAAACCAAAGAAGCAAATGGAAGGTCCAGTGCAGAGCTGCAGACATGCTGCTTCTACGCTGAGCTGCATGCAATTCTAGGGGGGGCCACCACCACTACCCCACCCCTCACCGTGGATTCCGAGGAGGGGGTAATCTCAGCCATGCCTGAGGATTCTGCGGACGGGGAAGATGAGGAAAAGGAGGATGAGGACGAGGTTGCGGAGAGCACACAGCACTCCGTTCTCCCCAACAGCCAGGATCTTTTTCTCAGCCTGACTGAAGTACCCTCCCAACCCTCCCAAGGCGTTATCCCAGACAATGAGGCCATGGAAGGGACCTCTGGTGAGTGTACCTTTGTAAATATAAAACATGGTTTAAAAACAAGCGTTTTTTATTGGTTAATTTGCTCTGAGGACTTGGGATGCATTCGCGGCCAGTACAGCTACTGGAAAAGTCTGTTAACATGTCTGGGGATGGAGTGGAAATCCTCCAGGGACATCTCCATGAAGCTCTCCTGGAGGTACTCCAAAAGCCTTTGCAGAAGGTTTCTGGGCAGTGCAGCCTTATTCCGTCCTCCATGGTAGGACACTTGACCACGCCATGTTAGTAGCAAGTAATCTGGTATCATTGCATGACAAAGCCTGGCAGCGTATGGTCCCAGTGTTTGCTGGCATTCAAGCAACATCCGTTCTTTATTTCACTGTGTTATCCTCAGGAGAGTGATATCGTTCATGGTAACCTGGTTGAAATATGGGAATTTAATTAAGGGGACAGAGGTGGCCGTTCCTAGTGGGCTGTTTGCCTGTGGCTGAAAAGAAATCCTTCCCTGCAGTTAGCCAAGCGGTGTGGGGGCATTGGCGCTGAGCTTTTCGCATTTGGCTAGCAGGGATCTTCCCTGATACCAGCAACGTGGTGGGGGGAGGGGTAAAGCGATCATCCCACAGAATTGGATGGGGGTGGGTTAGTTTGGTTTCTGCAGGGATCTTCCCTGATACCAGCCACGTGGTGGGGGGAGGGGTAAAGCGATCATCCCAGAGAATTGGATGGGGTGGGGGTGTTAGTTTGGTTTCTGCTGCTGCACGTTAACAGGAAAACTGCAGCACTCAACGGGCTTTGCTTGGTATGTGGGAAAGGAGGGCGCTGCTTTTATGAAGGTTGCAGAAGCCGAAAGACAATGGCTTACCATGGCTGCATGAAAGCTGAATTCTGTTGCCCGGACCTGCGTCTGTGATCTCTAACACCAAAGCCGCAGGCACTCAATATAAGATGCAAAATGCGACCTTGTACCGAAATCACATGTGCTATGTAATGTGAATAGTGTTGTTCACCGTGAAAGAGTATAAGCATTGTTCTGTAAAATGTATCTTTTTAAATACTTCTCTCCCTTTTTTCCCTCCCTCCCGCAGCTGCAAATATTTCAAGCCTCCCTCCTCCGTCCCGAAAGCTATCTCAGATAAGGCGGCGAAAAAAACACACGCGAGACGAAATGTTCTTGGAAATCATGCAGTCGACCCGCGATGAAAGAGCTCATCTGAATGAGTGGAAGGACATGGTATCAAAGTACAGGAAAGATGCCAGTGAACGTGAGGACAGGAGGGACCAACGTGAAGGCAGGAGGGACGCTCAAGATGAGAGGTGGCGGCAGGAAGATCAGAGGAGGCAGGATGCAACGCTGGGGCTGCTGCGTGAGCAAACGGACATGCTCTGGCATCTGGTGGAGCTTCAGGAACGGCAACAGGATCACAAAGTGCCGCTGCAGCCCCTGTATAACCGCCCTCCCTCCTCCACAAGTTCTATAGCCTCCTCACCCAGACGTATAAGAACGTGGGGGAAGGCTCCATGCACCCTGCCACTCCACCCCAGTGGACAGCCCAAGCAAAAGGCTGTCATTATTTTGAACTTTTGAAGTGGCCTTTTCCTTTTCTCCTCCCCTCCTCCCAAACCCCACCCGGGCTACCTTGTCAGTTCTCTCCCTCTTTTTATAATCAATTAATAAATAATACATGATTTTTAAACGATAGTGACTTTATTTCCTTTGAAAGCAAGCTGTGATCGAAGGGGGAGGGTGGGTTGCTTACAGGGAATGAGTCAATCAAGGGGGCGGGTTTTCATCAAGGAGAAACAAACAGAACTTTCACACCGTAGCCTGGCCAGTCATGAAACTGGTTTTCAAAGCTTCTCTGATGCACAGCGCTTCCTGGTGTGCTCTTCTAATCGCTCTGGTGTCTGGCTGCACGTAATCAGTGGCCAGGCGATTTGCCTCAACCTCCCACCCCGCCATAAAGGTCTCCCCTTACTCTCACAGAGATTGTGAACCACACAGCAAGCAGCAATAACAATGGGAATATTGGTTTGGCTGAGGTCTGAGCGAGTCAGTAAAGTGTGCCAGCGACCCTTAAAATGTCCAAAAGCACATTCTACCACCATTCTGCACTTGCTCAGCCTGTAGTTGAACAGCTCCTTACTACTGTCCAGGCTGCCTGTGTATGGCTTCATGAGCCATGGCATTAAGGGGTAGGCTGGGTCCCCAAGGATAACTATAGGCATTTCAACATCCCCAACGGTTATTTTCTGGTCCGGGAAGTAAATCCCTTGCTGCAGCCGTTTAAACAGATTAGTGTTCCTGAAGATGCGAGCGTCATGAACCCTTCCCGGCCAGCCCACGTTGATGTTGGTGAAACGTCCCTTGTGATCCACCAGTGCTTGCAGCACCATTGAAAAGTACCCCTTGCGGTTTATGTACTGGCTGCCCTGGTGCTCTGGTGCCAAGATAGGGATATGGGTTCCATCTATCGCCCCACCACAGTTAGGGAATCCCATTGCAGCAAAGCCATCCACTATGACCTGCACATTTCCCAGAGTCACTACCTTTTGTAGCAGCAGCTCAGCGATTGCTTTGGCTACTTGCATCACAGCAGCCCCCACAGTAGATTTGCCCACTCCAAATTGATTACCGACTGACCAGTAGCTGTCTGGCGTTGCTTCTCACTTCTCACTTCTCAACTGTGAGGGCTGCTCTCATCTTGGTATTCTGGTGCTTCAGGGCAGGGGAAAGCAAGTCACAAAGTTCCATGAAAGTGCCCTTACGCATGCGAAAGTTACGCGGCCACTGGGAATCGTCCCAGACCTGCAACACTATGCGGTCCCACCAGTCTGTGCTTGTTTCCCGGGCCCAGAATCGGCGTTCCAAGGCTATAACCTGCCCCATTAACAGCATGATCTCCAAAGTGCCAGGGACCACGGTTTGAGAGAATTCTGTGTCCATGTCCTCATCAGTCTCGTCGCTGCGCTGCCGTGGCCGCCTCCTCCTTGCTTGGTTTTTCAGGTCCTGGTTCAGCATAAACTGCACGATAATGCACGAGGTGTTTACAATGTTCATGACTGCTGTCTTGAGCTGAGCGGGCTCCATGCTTGCCGGGGTATGGCGTCTGCACAGTTCACCCAGGAAAAAAGGCGCAAAATGGTTGTCTGCCATTGCTTTCACGGCAGGAGGGATGAGGCTATACCCAGAACCACCAGTGACAATGTTTTTTGCCCCATCAAGTATTGGGATCTCAACCCAGAATTCCAATGGGCGGGGGAGACTGCGGGAACTATGGGATAGCTATGGGATAGCTACCCACAGTGCAACACTCTGGAAGTTGACACTAGCCTCGGTACATGGACGCACACCACCAAATTAATGTGCTTAGTGTGGCCACATGCACTCGACTTTATACAATCGGTTGCCAAAAATCGAATTCTGTAAATTCGGAGTAATCCCGTAGTGTAGACATACCCTTACTTTGTTCTGTCTGTTACTACTTGGAACCTTAAATCCTGCTTTCTGTATTTAATAAAATCACTTTTTACTTATTAATTAACCCAGAATATGTATTAATACCTGGGGGAGCAAACAGCATGCATATCTCTCTATCAGTGATATAGAGGGCGAACAATTCATGAGTTTACCCTGCATAAGCTTTATACTTTAGACCCCATTGGGAGTTGGGCATCTGAGTGTTAAAGACAGGAACACTTCTGTTAGCTGCTTTCAGGTAAACCTGCAGCTTTGGGGAAAGTAATTCAGACCCTGGGTCTTTGTTGGAGCAGATGGGAGTGTCTGGCTCAGCAAGACAGGGTGCTGGGGCCCCGAGCTGGCAGGGAAGGCAGGGGTAGAAGTAGTCTTGGCACATCAGGTGGCAGCTCCCAAGGGGGGTTCTGTGATCCAACCTGTCACAGAGGTTTTGGAACAAATTGATAAACTAAACAGTAATAAGTCTCCAGGACCTGATGGTATTCACCCAAGAGTTCTGAAGGAACTCAAATGTGAAATTGCAGAACTACTAACTGTCATCTGTAACCTATCATTTAAATCTGCTTCTGTACCAAATGACTGGAGGATAGCTAATGTGACGCCAATTTTTAAAAAGGGCTCCAGATGTGACCCTGGCAACTACAGGCCGGTAAGCCTCACTTCAGTACCGGGCAAATCGGTTGAAACTATCATAAAGAACAAAATTGTCAGACACATAGATGAACATAATTTGTTGGGAAATAGTCAATGTGGTTTTTGTAAAGGGAAATCATGCCTCACCAATCTACTAGAATTCTTTGAGGGGGTCAACAAGCATGTGGACAAAGGAGATCCAGTGGATATAGTGTATATAGATTTTCAGAAAGCCTTTGACAAGGTCCCTCACCAAAGGCTCTTAAGCAAAATAAGCAGTCATGGGATAAGAGGGAAGGTTTTCTCATGGATTGGTAACTGGTTAAAAGATAGGAAACAAAGGGTAGGAATAAATGGTCAGTTTTCAGAATGGAGAGAGGTAAATAGTGGTGTTCCCCAGGCATCTGTACTGGGCCCAGTCCTATTTAACATATTCATAAATGATCTGGTAAAAGTGGTAAATAGTGAGGTGGCAAAATTTGCAGATGATACAAAACTACTCAAGGTAGTTAAGTCCCAGGCAGACTGTGAAGAGCTACATAAGGATCTCACAAAACTAGGTGACTGGGCAACAAAATGGCAGATGAAATTTAATGTTGATAGATGCAAAGTAATCCACATTGGAAAACATAATCCTAACTATACATATAAAACGATGGGGTATAAATTAAATGTTACCACTCAAGAAAGAGATCTTGGAGTCATTGTGGATAGTTCCCTGAAATCATCCATTCAAGGTGCAGCGGCAGTCAAAAAAGTGAACAGAATGTTGGGAATCATTAAGCAAGGGATAGATAATAAGACAGAAAATATCATGTTGCCTCTATATAAATTCATGGTATGCCCACACCTTGAATACTGCGTGCAGATGTGGTCTCCCCATCTCAAAAAAGATATATTGGAATTGGAAAAAGTTCAGAAAAGGGCAACAAAAATGATTAGGAGTATAGAATGGCTTCTGTATGAGGAGAGATTAATAAGACTGGGATTTTTCAGCTTGGAAAAGAGGCGACTAAGGGGGTGTTGGAGAAAAACCCAATTCTCACTCTTTTGGTTGGGTGCAGCAAAATCAGATACTTTATTTTCTCAAGCAATTGCGTAGAGGGAGAGAGTGCACTAGGACACAGGGTCTCCCCCTCCTAGGCTGGTCTCTCTACAGGTAAACAATTACAGCAAGCATTTATACCTTTTGTTACAGACAATAATGAGCAACAGCTGCATTTTGTTTATACATAGGTCATCCTGATAACTTATTTTTCTCACTTATTTAGACTCTAGTCTACATTCCATATTATCTACACAAGGTCGCAACAACTTATCACACAGTTCTTTCCCACTCACCTCACACATTCCTCGCTTCTACAAATCTCGCATTATTAGGGTTACAGCTAGCCTGACTCTTGCTAACAAACTGTCATGCATTGCAATCCCCTTCCTGTCAGTTCTTTCTCTGCTTCCATACCTCCCCCCTTTTGTACTACTAGTACAACAAACATTCTTAAATCTCTATTTGCATTAAGTCTTGGAATTCAGATTCTACATCAGATGCTTCAACCTTAGGGGTTTTGATTGGATGTAATGACAATGCATGATTAGCATGGACATGAAAGGTATTACTATTAGTACGTCCTTTACAACAACAATAACATAATCCTAAGCTAACTAATAGCAATACAAGCAATAACATTCCCATAGCAATAATATGATGGGGTTGTTGTTCAGTTTTAGTCATAAAGCACAATACATCATACTTAGTACATAAAGTAGACACTCTATAAGCTGTATGAAAGGCATACTTTTCAACTTGATATATATTTTGAAGCATGTGAATTTGCCCTTGTATTTCAGAGATTCTCTGAACCTCTGGTAACTGTGAAAGCAAATTTTGAAATCGATCAGGTACTAAGCTGGTCCAATTAAAAGGTATCTGGAACCTAAGGGCTACTTGCACAATTCTATCTGCAGGCCAGTAAATAATATGATTGCCTGCAGTGGTAGTGAGATTAAAATGTATATCTTGCAATGTGGTGGCTTTAACACATCCACATCCTAGAAGCACAGAAAGGCAGGGTCTGAGCACACGCATCACTGGGCGAGACGGCACATCTCATCCAGCTTCCCTTCCCTTGAAGAGAAGCAGAACTTGAGGGATAGCTCAGTGGTTTGAGCATTGGCCTGCTAAACCCAGGGTTGTGAATTCAGCCCTTGAGGGGGCCACTTAGGGGATCTCAGGCAAAATCAGTACTTGGTCCTGCTAGTGAAGGCAGGGGGCTGGACTTGATGACCTTTCAAGGTCCCTTCCAGTTCTAGGAGATAGGATATCTCCATTAATTCTTTTTTAATTTTTTTAAAATTAGCTTGAAAATGTCTCGGTGAATTACCCAATCCCACATGCGTCCTCCCCATGGACCCGGTAGGATTCGGTATGTGGGAGCCCACACCCCCAACCGGTCCGTATGCTTGGAAGGAGCACTGTGAACATCCGCACATCCACCCAGAAAATCTCCAAGTATGTCTCCATGGCCACAGATCAGATGGTACTCCTGATGTGTCTGTAAGGGCAGTGGGCCAAGCCTGATGCTCAAGATCATTCTGAATGGCCATTAGCTGGTCATTCAGGAAATCCTGAATTTCTGAACATGCTAGATCTCACTGCAATGCCTTCCCAGCCTCAGTGATATTCAATACCATCTCTGTCAGCAACTTCTGGGTCATAGAACTAAGGGCGGAAATAACATGTAACTCACCAACTCCAGGCTGTACCTGGGTTAGCTGTACCCCAGAACTAAGGCCAGTGGCCTTCTCTAGTTGTCCCAATTTCTCATCATGTTCTTAGCTTCTAAAAATATTCCAACCTGCTGCTGCACTATTGGCCGCATCCCATAGGGATCCGGTCAAGTCTCTCTTCTTTCTAGAGGAAATAACCCAAGCCCTCTGTTGTGCTAATCTAATGGCAGCTCCCTGTGAGCAATTTGGGTATGTAGAGGTGATCTGGAAATTGGATAAGGGCAATGTAAATTTAACAGTCCCTAATGTAGTATTAATCACAGTCCATCGATATCCTAATACATCTCTCTTTGGTGTAGTACTGTACCACATCTGTGGGTTAAACACCTTTATGTACTTCCGGGAGGCTTTAATATTAATGGCATAAGAGGGGGTGTATTGCAATAAGGTACAGGTAACATTATTAGTCACTGGAATAATTTCTATGCAGGTAAAATTTCCAGTGGCAGAACAAACTCTTTGGGTATTTGTTTGATTATTCACTAATTGGGTGACCAAATAACAATAAGGGCCTCTCTCATTTAACACAGTGCAAGTTCCAGGAACAGACATCATCTCCACTGATCCATTTGTTTTCCACTCAATTGTTCGCTGTACATGGGATATCATTGTCTGTATTTGGATGTGTTACAGGGGTAATAGTGTAATGGAGGTGATGGCAGGGGCAGTGGCAACAAGGTGCCTTTGGTACTTGTCATTTAAAATCCAATTAGGGAGGGCAATACATGCTGAAGGACTTATCCAAAACACAGGGTGCAGCCTGCAGAATAAACCCCAAAATCCAATCAATACCACATTCCCAAGCATGGGTCCCACAAGTTTCTTCCTGCCAGTGTATAATTCTTTGTTTCTTCACCAGGGTCAGTTCTTAATATCTTTTGTAGTCAGGAATCCCTGGACTTTGGTGGTTTCAATGGAGCGAGTGTTCCTTCTTCTCTTTTCCTGAAACAGTTGTGGTTCAGCATCATACGGGGAGAGGTTACTAGCACATCACCCTGTAATGGTTTTGCTTCTTCTAGAAAAATCTAAAGGCACAGTAGGTCTGTCAGTGGACAAGGGAGAGGTTACTAGCACTTCACCTTGCCTTTTTTTCCCCCTGCTGTCCAGAAGGCACAGCAGAGCTAGAAAGAGAAATAGGCTTATCATCAGTCAGAGAATCCTCCCAAGGTGGAGGGGTCTTTTTTCAGTAAGAAGCATGGGTCCAGGTAGGCAGTCCTTGGCACTTCACAGCAGTGTTGGTGGTTAACAGGACTTGGAAAGGGCCCTTCCAGCATGGAGCCAAAGCAGTCTTTCGTTGATGGACTTTATGTAGACTCGGTCTCCTGGTTTCAATAAATGGCAGGGCTGCTGGGGTCTTTGGGTAGCACTTCTTCTACCTGTGAGAAAAGACACCTAACACATTTCATTAATGCCTGGCAGTGTTTTGCAGATTTTACAGCTGCTTGGGCTCATTCAAGCCCCCCCTTTTCTTGGTTGTCAGCCAAGTCTTAGCTGTAAGCAGTGTCCTTGAATGGAGCCAGCGTCTTATCTTTGGACTGAGCTGGCTAGCTATTTTTTTCCCCCAGTTAACTTGTTCTGTTCTTTTTCCTTCTCCCCTTCTTGGCTTCTTTTAACCTATAAAGGAAACTTCCACTCTTCACTCATACACCTTTTCCCAACAATGAACACATACACATTGCCATTATACAGTACTGTGGGGAAAAAGAACTAGGTAGCCTTCTTAATGACAACCAAAGTAACACCGAAGGCCCAAATTCAGGCCCTCTGACAGAAGCTGACTACACAGACGGCCTTTATGTAAGGCAGTACAGGCCAGAACCTGAACTAAACTGGGCTGTGCAATCCCCTGCCAAATACGGTCATGGGCCATGACCAGAGGAGGGAGGGGAAGGAAGCCATGCGAAAGGCCTTAGCAACATGATAACAACTGGCTGATGGAAAAACATGATAACTGCTCATTGATGAAACATAGTAACGGCTTATATGAAGCAATTGCTTCTAGTAAAGGTCAGCTACCTGCCATCAGCCAATCATATATCATCTTTGGGCGTCCTGTAAACCCCCCCGGAGAACAATATGTACCCTGACGAAAAACAACACCCCAACTGGTGCCAAGTACCACCAAGAAACCACCAAGAAACCTCCCACCCAATAGGCACCCAATTCTCGTAAGTAATGAGGAAGCTACCGGGAAAAAGGAACAGACCCCTACTCTTATTTTCGCATAAATGACGTATTATTTGTAATATGCTTGCGGTTTGACGGAATAAAGCAGCCTGCGAGCTGCTGCTGGGTATGACAGTTTTCGGACTGTCATCCCAACACGTTGGTATGTATTGCAATAAACTAGCCTCAGGCTTGAGTCTGTGAACTAAAATCAATGCGTGGGTGACTTTTTCCATGACAGTACTTTAGTCTTATTATTCAATGTATGCCATATACACCCTTCCAGTAAAATAACTTATATACAGAGCTTTGGAGCAACAAGCCAGGACAAGCACACCCACTTTTGAGGAGTCCACTCGGTACACATCTGGTGTCCAATAGCTTCCCTCCCTCCCCAGCCCTCTGGCTAGAAATCTGAGGTAGCCAGAAGGATCCCATGCGCAATATGGGGAGTGGGTTAACCTTTCATGTCCTTGCTTCCAAAGACTATTGGTATGCAAATTTTAACAACAATTTTTTCAATTAAAAGAGCTGGCCAATGAAGTTTCTTTTTCTTACTTAAGCAAATGTATTAGACTTTAGTATATCACATTTTCCTGATTTATCCAAACACTTTGTATTCCAAGTTGAATAAAACAAGTATCTGCTTTTTTTTATTTAATCCTTCTATTTAATTTTGAACTAGACTGTCCTATGAAAATATTAAACACAACAATTCTGGCCATGAGACAAACACCACAAAACAGGACATAGAACACAGAACAGAATTCCTATTTTGCCAGTAAATGCATGGTACGTTGAATGTTGTTCAGCTGGCATCAGTTTTCTCTGATTACCTGAAAGACAAAAAACAGAGGTCTACCCCTTCTGGGCAGTCAGTCATTGCTTAAAATATTTCCTTTATATACAAATACTCTTGTTGATTTCAGGCAAAACAGAGGAATTACCCCATATTTGCTTGTATTTGTTTCATAGGCAGCCCAGGTTTTAGTGGCTTCTACCCTAATCAGTTAGATAATTTGCATTAATACAGATGCTTTCTGGCTTGCTTCTGGATCCAAAGCTATCCACAGCTGTCAAGGTTCCTTCCCCACTCTGAACTTTAGGGTACAGATGTGGGGGCCTGCATGAAAACTTCTAAGCTTAACTACCAGCTTAGATCTGGTTTTGCTGCCACCACTCCCAAGTGCCAATTCCCTTCCCTGGGTAGCCTTGAGAGACTTCTTCACCAATTTCTTGGTGAACATCGATCCAAACCCTTGGATCTTAACACAAGGAGAATTTAACCATCCCCCCTCCTTTCCCCCACCAGTTCCTGGTGAGTCCAGATCCAACCCCTTGGATCTTAAAACAAGGAAAAATCAATCAGGTTCTTAAAAAGAAGGCTTTTAATTAAAGAAAAGGTAAAAATCATCTCTGTAAAATCAGGATGGAAAATAACTTTACAGGGTAATCAGATTCAAAGAGTCCAGAGGAACCCCCTCTAGCCTTAAGTTCAAAGCTACAGCAAACAGAGATAAACTCTCTAGCAAAAGGAACATTTACAAGTTGAGAAAACAAAGATAAACCTAACACACCTTGCCTGGCTGTTACTTACAAGTTTGAAATATGAGAGACTTGTTCAGAAAGATTTGGAGAGCATGGATTGATGTCTGGTCCCTCTTAGTCCCAAGAGCGAACAACCCCCAAAACAAAGAGCATGAACAAAAGCCTTCCCCCCCCACCAAAATTTGAAAGTATCTTGTCCCCTTATTGGTCCTTTGGGTCAGGTGTCAGCCAGGTTACCTGAGCTTCTTAACCCTTTACAAGGTAAAAGGATTTTGGAGTCTCTGGCCAGGAGGGATTTTATAGTATTGTACACAGGAGGGCTGTTACCCTTCCCTTTATCGTTATGACAACAGCTTAAAGATTCTTACTTAAAAAGGGACACAATTAACTTTCCCAGACTTTTGATTGCCTTTTACTTCTAACTCCTGCTTTCAAACACACAGTGATCTGAAAGAAAACACTATTTATAGTGCCCCTTAGAGCCTAATAGGATTTTAATTAAATAGCATGGTAAGTTTGCATTTCTTTTATCCCTGCTACAATATACACTGCACATGTTCTGGGGGAAATGCACATTTCCTCCATAATTCAACTTCCACAACACTAGTCACATTAATTTCTACACAAGGTGTAACTGTTTCTTTTGCGCTTACAAAATCTCCATGCACCCCTAGTAAAATGACAGCTCGACCACACAGAGCCAGGGGCACTGTCCTTCTCTCTCTTTACCAGATCTTTTATCTGCTATTTTCTTACCCAAAAACAAATTCAAATCTTTTATTCTCCTGGCTTTTACTACCCTGCTGCAGCCACAACCTTTGGTCTTTATTTAAAACATTTTAAATCTTGTAAAGCATTAAGTCACCTTAAGGATTAAATGCTAAATACCATATTAAACAACCCTAGTTTCCTGTGTCTGGAAAAAGTATTCTCGGTTTTGCACCTTTAAACAATACCAATTCGTCTCAAACTTATAAAATACAGATTGTACACAGCAGGAGTGTTCTTCAGCAAATTCGACTAACTTATTCATAGTCGAATAATTCCACTTAAATAACCTCTTGCCTAGATTACTTACAGACATTCCTACCAAGTTTCACTGCTTGATTCCCTCTAGCAACTACAGAGTTAACTTCTCACTCTCTTTTCTTAAATCATTTGCTTGTCTCCCAAAACGATACCCAATCAACTCAGATTTTACCATTCCAATTATTGTCCTGGGGATTTGAAATCCCCATGCTTATAATTACTTACTCCTTTCCTTCCACTATGCCCTCAAAGTTTCCAACCTGTTTTCCAATCTCTCTATTTGTTGCCTGCCCGCTTGGGCCCGATCCTGCTTTTCTCGCTGAACCGTCCCTTCCATGGGCACCGGCTTGTTCCACTACCAATTTAGCTAGGAGGGTGGGCTTCTCAACTAGCCCCCACCCTTCCTGGTCTCTTCCCTTAAACATTCTTACTCACAAGGCTACCCGAGTCCTCCCTCGTGAGGCTTGCCACCTGGGCAAAAACGCAAGACCCATTGGCGTTTAACTATTCGATTTCCTCTTTTGGCAAACACAATGCTGTTACGGTGTATGCTGAGCACAAATGGTTAAATTTTGACAAGTCCCTGAAGGACCGGTACTTGCTTAGCTAGTGCTTCCTTTTCTTCCTGGAAGTCCTGTCTCAAGGCTTGCAACTTGCCCTGGGCGTAGGTTTGAGTTGTTGCCTGGTTCATGATCTATGCTCTTAATTGCTCAATTCTAGTTATCAAGTACACAACTCTTCCCTTTTCTCCAACTTCTCTATTGCCCAGTCCTGCTACGACTGGGGGTAGATCCACCTGACACCCTTCCCGGTCAACCGTGGTGGAGAGAGGAATGCTAAACCCCTCTCCGATTCTCAGACTTACTGCGGCTGAGAGTAGGCACACTTTTAATCATGCAATTCTCAACATATAACACCAACAATATCAAGCAAAGCAAACATAAAATAACAAGGGCAAAACAAATAGATGGTGTGCATTATGACTGAATTTTAAAGCTTCATTAATAAAATAATAAACCAACAACAGAGAGTGTTGGAAACGCTCCCACATCACTCAGGGAAAAAAACATTAATGCCCCAAGCTCTAAGCCACTTTCATACTCACACACGTACGTCCAGACTGGCCACGTCTGTGTATAACGTCCAGAGAAGGGGGAGAGGTGGACGGGAGATTATCCTTTATACAGCTTGTCCAGAATCTCCAACTTGCTTCCACTCTTGGAAGGGCTGTTCTTTTACACCCTGGGGTCTCCTGGGGCATCTTTTCAGAGATTCCAGTCCAGGCCGGCTGCCTGTGGCTTCTTCAGCATCCCCAAACCACGCCGGATCCAGGGTCGCAAAGGCAGACTGTTGGATCTCACTGGACAGTTAAGCTTTGCAAATGTAATCTCAGTCCTGTAACTTGTATTGCTTTTGGTTTGCCTCTGTCTATATTTTTTCACAGCCATCTGGAGCTGAAAGCAGTTTTTCTTTGTATTTAGCATGGTCTGCGTTGATTTTTGACCTTGAACGCAGAGCAACTTTCTCTTTATCTCTGGGCCAAGCTGAATTTCAAATTAACCCGTTCCTTTACTCAATAGACAAATTGCCCCCACTGTGTGTCAGAGGCTTTTTTGGTGATTAAGAGCTCCTCTGAGATGTATGATCTTATCTAGATTGAAGGTACCTTATAGTGGGCATTGTTTAGATGGATATTCACGCATGTAAAGATTCCAATTTCTAAATACCTGCAGGTTCTAGGACCATAATGTACATACATGTAATCTGCTGGGGTACCCTGAGGGGGAATGCTTAGACTGCCCCCACCCATTTTCCAATCACACACACTGGGAGGATGCCCTGTCCGCTCTAGCGGCACATAAACTAAGGATCTCTCCCTACAGGGTACTCACACAGGAGAGGCTAACAAGGATGGCCATGACCCTCCTACACCTCCCTTCAGCAAAGAGCGTCGGTTGGTCTCAGAGACACGGCACCGCTCACTCTCGTTGCATCCAGTGAGATGATCAGACTGTCAGCGGCTCACACAGAGAGGAAAGGGGGAGGGAAGATGGGTTCACACACTCCTAGACCCAGGTAGCTTCCTCGCCGGATGATGCCAGGCCGAGTCAGCCCACCGTGGGTCGGATCTTCTACAGATCCTCTAGTTACGGGGCTTGCTTTAGAATATTTCTGGTCACGAGCTTTCGCTTCACAGAATACTCTGGGCATCTTCCGGTAACTCTCATTCACACTGGTGTACACACACACACACACACCAAGGCCTCTATTTCTAAATTTCACGATGCATCTGTACCTTATGTCCGGACTCAATACACTATGAGGCGGTAACAACCCCTCTTCAGGCGGTAAAAACCCCTCAGCACCGGTGCATACCTAATGCATTTCCCTTATGCATTAACCTTATTGGGGGTGGCAAAACTAAGTCCCCAGCACCACATACACTAACCTTATTGGGGGAGCAAAACAGTTCCCCAGCACCACTCTGCATCTGATCCTGCTGCACAGTCAATACGTTCGGATGGCGTAAGCCCAACAGGGACAGACGGCCCCACGGACAGTCCTCCTCCGATACCCCAATAGAGATTTCAAAAGGTCTCCTACCTCTACTATGGAGCCATGGGGTTCGAAGGGGAACGGTCCACAGCAGTTGCCGCTATCTCAGCGGGCGATGCCATCCGGGACGAGCCCCCAAATTGTCGGAGAAAAACACAGTTCTCACTCTTTTGGTTGGGTGCAGCAAAGTCAGATACTTTATTTTCTCAAGCAATTGCGTAGAGGGTGAGAGTGCACTAGGACACAGGGTCTCCCCCTCCTAGGCTGGTCTCTCTACAGGTAAACAATTACAGCAAGCATTTATACCTTTTGTTACAGACAATAATGAGCAACAGCTGCATTTTGTTTATACATAGGTCATCCTGATAACTTATTTTTCTCACTTATTTAGACTCTAGTCTACATTCCATCTTATCTACACAAGGTCGCAACAACTTCTCACACAGTTCTTTCCCACTCGCCTCACACAATCCTCGCTTCTACAAATCTCACGTTATTAGGGTTACAGCTAGCCTGACTCTTGCTAACAAACTGCCATGCATTGCAATCCCCTTCCTGTCAGTTCTTTCTCTGCTTCCACATGGGGATATGATAGAGGTCTATAAAATCATGAGTGGTGTAGAGAAAGTAAATAAGGAAGTGTTATTTACTCCTTCTCATAATACAAGAACAAGGACCACCAAATGAAATTAATAGATAGCAGGTTTAAAACCAACACAAGAAAGTATTTTTTCACGCAATGCACTGTCAACCTCTGGAACTCCTTGCCAGAGGGTGTTGTGAAGGCCAATACTATAACGCTGTTCAAAAGGGAGCTAGATAGATTCATGGAAGATAGGTCCATCAATGGCTATTAGCCAGGATGGGCAGGAATGGTGTCCCTAGCCTCTGTTTGCCAGAAGCTGGGATTGGGTGACACGGCATGGATCACTTGACGATAACCTGTCTGTTCATTCCCTTTGGGGCACCTGCCATTGGCCACTGTCAGAGGACAGGATACTGGGATTGATTGACCTTTGGTCTGACCCAGTATGGCCATTCTTATGTTCATGGGCCAATGGAGCAGGGAGCAGGCTGGGTTCCCCAGGATTACTACTGGCATTTCAGTATCTCCAGTGGTAATGTGCTGGTCAGGAAAGAACATCCCTGCTTGCAGCTTTCTGATCAGGCCTGTGTTCTTAAAGATGTGAGTGGCATGCACCTTCCCTGACCAGCCCACACTGATGGCAGTGAAGCATCCCCAGTGATCCACCAATGCTTGTATAACCACAGAAAAGTAGCCCTTTCTGTTGAGGTACTCTGTGGCAGGGTGGGCTAGTGCCAAAATGCATGCCAGCTATCGTCCCATTGCAGTAATGGGGTCTACAAACCTCATACTGAGCAGAGGCAGTAGAGGGAGGGGAGGCTAACCACACCCCTATGCAGCTGCCACAACTGCCAGTCATGGAGGCAGGCACCCACAGCTGCAACCAATAAGGGAAACAAGGCCTGCTATAAAAGGAGAGGGCTCAGAGAAGGAAAGGGGGCAGAAAGGCCTGGGACAGTGAAAGGGCAACACCTCTGTACCAGGCTGCCTCCAGAAACAAGGCCCAAAGGGACCAAAGCAGACTCCAGGGCCTAATTAGAGGCCAGGGGGCTAAGAACTGCCCTGATTAGGGGCTAACCAAAGAAAGCCAGACAGGGAGCAGTAGAGACCCCATGTGAGACTACATCAGGGACCGCTGACAGAAGCCCATTGCTGCAAACCCATCCACTATGTCCTGCACATTGCTGAGAATCAATGGCCCCTGCGGTGGATTTCCCCACTCCAAATTGATTCCCACTCACTGGACGCAATCTGGCATTGCAAGTTTCCACAGTGCGATTGCCACTCACTTCTCCACTGTCAGCTCAGCTCTCCTGGGCTGGGGTGAGCTCAGCGCCCAGATCCTGGAAGGTGGCCTTGCACATCCGAAAGTTCTGCAGCCACTGATCATCCCAAACCTGCATTACGACGTGATCCCACAGTTAGTGCTTGTTTCTCGGGCCCAGAAGCGGCACTCCACCATCTGCGGCTGCTCTGTGAATGCCACCAACAACCTTGAATTGGCTCTCAGTATGTCCCATAGCAATCTGTCCTCCAAAGAATCATGTTCCCCACTCATTCGGTTCTTCTTGCGGCTCTGCAAATACAGCAGGATCACGCGCCCTGTGCGTGTAACGCTCATAACAATAGCACAGAGCTATGCAGGCTCCATGCTTCTGTCGGAGATGGAGGACAGTGAGGAAGGCTGCACGAGTATGTGCGATTTCGAAAAAAAGGTGCAAAAATTACAGGAGACAGATGCCATTGTAGGAAGGAGACAGCTGCAAACTGGGAAGTTGACCCCATGCTCCCAGTCATCCCTGCATGACTCATTTCAGCCCCATCATGCATTGCCAAAACTTCCCAAAAGACAATGTGCTGGACGGTGGTGAGTTGCACCATGGGATACCTACCCATGGTGCACCACACTCTGCATTGATACAAGCGCTCCTGGAGAGTACGCGCACCACCGACACAAGGTGCCACGTGTGCAGACACAAGTATTGTACTAACTGCGGCGGCTGTATGCCGATGTAACTTGAGATGACGAATGTTTGTAGTGTAGACGTGGCCTAAGGACCAGCAGCAAACATCTAACCACTGGACAGCCAAAAAGT
Organism: Emys orbicularis; assembly: GCF_028017835.1. Taxonomy (NCBI): domain Eukaryota; kingdom Metazoa; phylum Chordata; order Testudines; family Emydidae; genus Emys; species Emys orbicularis. Next base: position 68,687,980 of record NC_088689.1, on the reverse strand, counting down.
CTAAGGACTGGCAGCTGCAGCTCTATTTTCATTGCAGAGTTCCCTGGAGTGATCTGCACTCACGTGACTCCACATAGCTAGAGGGAGGCAGGGGCGCTGCAGTGTAACCCTTGAGTGCCTGCATCTGCCCTGGCACTGCACTATGTGGCACTAGGACTGCTACGGCACATCCAATGGTGCTTAGCGCAGGAGCCAGCAGAGCTCTTCTATGAATTCTTTTGCAGTGTGTCATGGGAGAGCTTGTCTGTCCTTCCTGGGTGCATGGGGGAACTGTGGGAAGGCCTAAGGACCAGTAGCACTCAGCCCAGGCATACGCTAGAGCAGCCAAGGGGCAGCTCTGACTTATGCCACTGACATAAGGCCCCAGAGTGACCTGACACCAGTGGGGCTCTGATTTGCCACCCCACTCAGGCATAGACACCCCCAAAGCACCCCTCCCTCCTTTGTGCCACAAACAGGGGGTGGCGGGCACAAGAGTTCTCCTGCACAAGGGAGTTCTCCATTGGCAGCTGCAGTGGGCCGGGGAGCATGGCCCCAGGTCTTCAAGCTCCTCCTGATCTGAGCCACATGCGTCTATTGCCATCCTCTTTGTGCCACCTGCCATGCAGATTTGCCGGGGATGGGCATAGCTCAGTGGTGCTATGCCTGCCCAACCCAGCGCCTGCCATGGGGGTGAGTTCTTCCCAAGCAGAGGGGTATTTCTGGGCCAGAAGCCACTTCGCCCCCTCAGCACTTGTATGGCCTGCAAGGTGGTGTGTGTGTGTGGCCAGGCCTGGCTGTTCTGCACACCGGGGTATTCATCCCATCTGCGTGTGAATTAGAACCCGGAGAGGTGGACTGGTGGGACTGGCCCCATGGCAGGCTCAGAAAAATCCCAAGGCTGGGTTGATTGGTGCCTCCCACGTGGGGGCTCAGCCCTGCAGAGACATGGGGTGCTGAGTTCTATAATAATATGGAGATATACCTATCTCATAGAGCTGGAAGGGACATCGAGTCCAGCCCCCTGCCTTCACTAGCAGGACCAAGTACTGATTTTGCCCCAGATCCTCTAAGTGGCCCCCTCAAGAATTGAACTTACAACCCTGGGTTTAGCAGGCCAATGCTCAAACCACTGAGCTATCCCTCAAGTTCTGCTTCTCTTCAGGGGAAGGGAAGCTGGATGAGATGTGACATCTCACCCAGTGATGCGTGTGCTCAGACCCTGCCTTTCTGTGCTTCTAGGATGCAGCAGCTGCCCCTGTTACAGACAGACAACCGTCACCAGCAGAGGCACAGAGAGGTGAGCAGCTGGGAAAAGGGGACGCTGGCAGGGCTGGGAGGCAGCGTGGGTGGGAAGTTCCCAGTGAGTCACTGTGCCTAACAATTGTGCAACACACACGGTCTTATGTATGTGGAAAGCAGCTGTTTGTCATTCAAGCTCATGTGCTGGGACAGCGAGGGGGCCCACGCGCTCTGATGGGGTACAGGCACACCCTGCTGGGGCAGCCCCTCACCCAAGCATCTTGTATATAACCCTGCCCTGCGGCCAGCCATGAGACTTGTCCATTGCGTCTGAGCGCCTCACAGCCATTAATGTGCTTACCCTGGGAGGAGGGGCAGACGGGGATCTGAGGGACGAAGTGACTGGCACAAGGGCACCCAGTGAGTCTATAGCAGAGTAGGGAATTGAGCCTGCATCCCTGACCATGACGCTGCCCAGGGGTAGCTTTGTCTGTGCCTGCTGGGGGGCAGCTTCCCGACTCCACTGGCCTCTGGCAGCACAAGCCCTGCCCACCAGCCTCCGCAGGCCTCGCTCTCAGTACAGGTGAGCAACGGGCACACGCCAACCCCGAGCCCTTGGAAGATCCCTGGAGTGCCAGCCCCTGCCCCACTGGACGCTCACAGAACTCTCTGGTTCGCTGCTTCCAAAGGAACAGAACACACCCACTTGCACGATTCAGCTCCCGATCCCCGCTTGGCCTTGCGCCCAGCACTTAGATCATGTTATAGTGAAAACAAGGACACATGTATCATCCAAGGGCAGAGATTCAAGTTACCTTGAGTAGAAGTAACTGGCAACAAATGGTCACATCACACGCGTCCCAGAGACTAGGCTTAATTACAAGGCATTCCCCCGTCGCCTACATGACAGCTTTCCCCCACCCCCACCCTCAGCCTTTCCGCGGCCCTTTCAACTGGTTTGGCTGAGAGCCCTTTAAGTCCAATGGCAGCTTGTCCTCCCTGACTGGAGGAATCCCTGGGGGTTCATCTGCACTCCACATCTGGTTTCCAAAGTTCATTGTCTTACCCCTAAGCAGGGTAACTCTGGCTGGGTTTGTGTTTTCCTCCAGCCCCTGCAATCTATTGATTACCATTTTGCTCAGACGATACACAATTTGCATGCAACCAGCCAGAGGAAGGTGGGCGTCTCCTTCCCCCTGTCTGCCCAGCACATGGGGATCACCTTTGGGTGACCTGTTTTAACCCACAGACTTAGAGAACATATAATCAGTCCAGATACATAACTCCTCACACGTTCCCCAGGCACACATCTCGCAATGGCCAGTGTGGCACTGGCTTTCAGTAGAGACCTTACGTGACATGCTTTGGTGAACCCAGGGGATCCCTGAACCCCTCCATAAACCTGAGTCTGAGTCCCAGGCTAATGCCCTAGGCACTGAGCCAGCCTTTGTCTGAGCTGGCCCTCCCTGAGCCATTCCAGTCTCCCTTGCCAGGAGTGGGTCCCGGGTCACAGCATTTTCGAGAGAGGCTGCAGTTTCTGGAGGGCTCAGCAACTCCCAACAGCTGGCCCTGAGCTCTCTGGAAAAGGTGGCCCTGTAGCACCAGGATTGATCATTGGGTAGGAGTGTCAATGCCCTTTTAACTGTGCCGAGCTACCATCAGTGCCCAGTCTGGAGACTTGGAGAGCTGGAGTCTGTTCCCTGCTGCACTACGAGGCCTGGGACAACTCACCTAACAGCACAGTTAGGAAGCAGACTGTTAGGAAGCGGGGCACAAGCCCCAGATTGGCTGTGAGTTCTACACTTCGATTACACCAACCAATTATCAAGCGTAAACTTCTTCTTTACCTTATCAAATCCTTCCTGGCATGCTTTCGTCCAAATGACTTTGTTTGGCTGGGTCTTTTTACATAAATCTATGATTGCAGATACAATGTCACTGAACCCCCGCACACAAACCTTCTATAATAGATTACCAGACCTATGAAAGATTGGACCTGTTTTTTGGTTTGGGATACAGGCCAATTTACAATGGCTTCAACTTTCAAAGGATCAGGGGTTATTTGATCTCCCCCGACACAGTACCTCAAATAAGAAACTCTGGCTGCTCCAATTTTACACTTAGGCCTTGGCTACACTTGCAGATGTACAGCGCTGTGAGTTAAACCTGACTTTGTGCAGCTGAGTAGGGAAAGCGCTGCAGTCTGTCCACACTGACAGCTGCCCAGCGCACTGTCGTGGCCACATTTGCGGCAATTGCAGCGCTATTGGGAGCGGTGCATTATGGGCAGCTATCCCACAGAGCACCTTTTCCCATTCTGGCGCCGTGAGTTGTGGGAAGGGAGCGTGGGTGCGGGGCATTCTGGGTCCTGTCCCAACGCCCCATGATGCATCGCTTCGCATCCCAGAAATCCCTTTGTTTCCATTCACCTTTGGCGCCATCTTTCAACGGTTTCTGTGCAGCGCGATCTGTGTGCGGGAAATGGAGCCCGAACTGCTGAGGCGTATGCTGACTTATCTCGCCAGCACGTCACATTTGGTTGTCGAACTATTCCTTAAGATCCAAAGTGACAATGAGAGTGAGGAGTCCGACGATGCTATCGAGCCGCGTAACGCGTACGACATGAAATTGCTTGTGGCATTCACGGACATGCTCAGCACCGTGGAACGCCACTTTTGGGCTTGGGAAACAAGCACCGAGTGGTGGGATCACATCGTCATGGAAGTCTGGGATGACGAGCAGTGGCTGCAGAACTTTCGGATGAGAAAAGCCACTTTCATGGGACTGTGTGAGGAGCTTGCCCCCACCCTGCGGCGCAAGGACATGAGATTGAGAGCTGCCCTGCCAGTGGAGAAGCGGGTGGCTATTGCAATCTGGAAGCTGGCAACTCCAGACAGCTACCGGTCGGTCGCAAACCAGTTTGGAGTGGGAAAGTCGACCGTTGGAATCGTGTTGATGCAAGTTTGCAAGGCCATTAATCGCATCCTACTCAGAAGAACCGTGATTCTGGGTAACGTGCAGGAAATAGTGGATAGCTTTGCACAAATGGGGTTCCCTAACTGTGGAGGGGTGATAGATGGGATGCACATTCCTATTCTGGCACCACCCCACCTAGGATCCGAGTACGTTAATCGGAAGGGGTATTTCTCTATGGTTCTCCAGGCGCTTGTGGATCACCGTGGGCTTTTCATTGACATTAACACAGGCTGGCCTGGAAAGGTGCATGATGCACGCATCTTTCGGAACACTTGGCTGTTCAGGAAGATGCAGGCCGGGACTTTTTTCCCAGAGCGGAAGATCATGGTAGGGGAAGTTGAAATGCCCATTGTGATCCTTGGAGATCCCACTTACTCATTAATGCCGTGGCTCATGAAACCCTACAGAGGGAGCCTTGACAGCAGCAAGGAATGGTTCAACTACAGGCTGAGCCGGTGCCGAATGACTGTGGAGTGTGCCTTTGGCCGTTTAAAGGGCTGCTGGCGATCTCTGTATGGGAAGCTGGACTTGGCCGAAAACAGCATCCCCGCGTTTATATCCGCGTGCTGTGCCCTCCATAATATTTGTGAAGGGAAGGGTGAAAGCTTCACTCAGGCATGGACCTCCGAGGTTCAACACCTGGAGGCTGAATTTGCACAGCCAGAGAGCAGGGCAATTACAGGGGCCCAGCGCGGGGCTGCAAGGATTAGGGATGCCTTTAGGGAGCAATTTGAGGCTGAAAACCAGCAATGATATCTGGTGCCCTGCACGGGAGTGAAGTGCAGTAGTTCCAATCTTTGGGAATCAGTGTCTGCTAAGCAGACGAGCAGACTTGCAGTGCCTGTTTATTTCCTGGTCTAAGGAATCTTTTACTTTATGCAATAATAAAGAATGTTTTCAAAGCCAAAGAATCCATTTATTGAAAAGAAAAAAAATTATTTATTGAAAAAAAACAAGGGGGTGGAGTGGGGAACGGTACAATCACAGATTCGCGTATGTCTGGTGTGCTGTGCAGTGAGTGCTGCACTTCAGGATAGCTATACTGCATGATGATGGGGGTTGAGTGCAGAGGGTAAGGGTCGTGGTTTTCAGGGCTGGGTGGTGAAGATACTGGTGTTGGAGGCAGCGGGTGGCGTGAAGAACATGGAAGTTGGGGAAAGTGGGTTGGAGGTGACAGTGGGGCACAACGGAATGAGTTTTGGGACAAGGGCTGTGGGGGGGGGGGCGTTTGCGTTTGCGGTACTGCTCCTCTTTCTGCATGGCTACGAGCTCCTGGATAGCGTCTGCTTGACACTCCAGGATGCTTATGAGCCGATCCGTGCTTTGCTGCCGGTGCTCCGTGCTTTGCCGCCGGTGCGCTGCATTTTCCTGGCGGATCCTGCTTTCTCTCTCCCTCCAGTTCTGTGCTTTCTCATTCTCTTTAATAGATTGCCGCATCACTTCTTGCAGCATGTCTTCTTTGCTTTTTCGCGGTCTCTTCCTGAGTCTCTGAGCAGGCGATAAGAGGGACGGCTGAGGTCTCAAGGTTGATGCTGCTGTATAGGCAAAATGCAACATTTAACAGAGGCAGCATTGTTTATACCAGACAGAATAATGATTCCCCCCGCACTTAAGGAGTAGAAAACACACAGGGTCTACACAATTGCATAATTTTCCCATCCAAAACAGAGCACACATATCCTACGGGAGCCTCAAAATGGTGAGTAAGGGGGACTGATTGTTTCAGGGCTGCACTGTCCTCTGGGTTTCTGTGCCTTGGGGAGAGCCAACAGCTTCAGGGGGCACCTACACTGAACACTGTCCCAACATTTTCCACAGGAGTTCGTCCTGGACGATATCTCGCTGCTGAGGGTGACCTGGGAAGCAAGGGAGGGTCTTCTACTGCAATGCGGCTTCCGCCCTGGCCCATATGAGGCTTGCCTGTGTGCAGCAATGGTCCCCCCCGCCCCTCACGGCACAGTGGCGCGGACACGTTAACCTGGCTGGGACAAGGACCACAGTGGCTCTCCCGATAAACCTGCGCAAGCACATTGCACACATTCTGGATGAGACATTCGAGGAGATTACTGAGGCCGATTACCGCGATGTGATAAACCACATCAATGCACTATTCCGCATCTAGGCATGCATGCCTAACCCTCCTCTCCCAAAGAGCCTGCACCGAAAAAATTCCTTCCCGAAAAAAAACCCCGCTTACCGGGAACATGCTCTTCTGTTTGTCCTCCACCAAGTACCGGCCGCTGCGACTGGCTACCTTCCTCCTGGCTCGAGAAGAGCTCCTGGCTGCATGGCTCCAGGGATTCCGGGGTGTCTCCATCCGGCCCACCACCATCACTCCCGTTTTCCTCCTCCTCTTCCTCCTCCTCTTCCTCCTCCCCCCCCACACCGGCTCTGAAGTGTCCATGGTGGTGCTCAGAGTGGAGGTGGGGTTAACCCCAAGTATCGCATCCAGCTCTTTGTAGAATTGGCAGGTCGCGGGGGGAGCACCCGAGCGGCCATTTGCGTCGCGGGCTTTGCGGTAGGCACTCTGCAGCTCCTTCACTTTAATCCTGCACTGCAGGGTGTCCTGGTCATGGCCCCTTTCCATCATGTCCTTTGATACCTTCCCGAAGGTATCGTAATTCCTACGGCTGGAGCGCAGCTGGGACTGTACAGCTTCCTCCCCCCAAACACTGATGAGGTCCAGCACCTCGCCATTGCTCCATGCTGGGGCTCGCTTGGCGCGTGGAGGCATGGTCACCTGGAAAGATTCGCTGATAGCACTCCACACCACGCCGGGCTGAGCAAACAGGAAGGGGATTTTAAAAATTCCCGGGGAATGTAAAGGGTGGGTCACATGGTTGGTTACCTGAGGCCAGGGCAGTAGAGTTTGAACTGATGACCAGAGTGGCTAGAACAGGCATTGTGGGATACTGCCAAATAATTCTGGAGGCCATTCACAGCGCATTGGGCGGCCACACTGGCGCCGCAGCGCTGCAGTGGCAGCGCAATACTCACTATTCCTCTCGGAGAGGTGGAGTACATGCAGCGCTGCAACCACGGAGATACAGCGCTGCAAATGCCTTGCCAGTGTGGACGGGGAGTGAGTTACAGCGCTGGGGGCAGCTTTACAGCGCTGTAACTCGCAAGTGTAGCCAAGGCCTTAAAGGCTTTTATGGGCAGGTCTGCCTGCCTCTTTGAGTTTTGACAGCACAATTCCCAAGTGTTGTTTGTGATCAGCCCAAGTGTTGCTAAACCCTGCAATGTCATCCACATATGCTCTTGCAAAATTCTGTAAACCATTTAACACTTGGTGACCAGCCTCTGGAAGGTGGCCCCAGAATTAATTAGCCCAAACAGTAACATTGTGACCTCATAGACTCCGCGATCAATGACTGAAAAGGAATCGGCCAATAACCTGGAGTTAAATCAAAAGCACTGAGATATTTACCTTTGCTTAAAATGTCCAGCATATCGTCAATTCTAGGCATGGGATACACATCTGGTACTGTGACAGCACTGAGTTTTCTATAATCAACACAAAACCTTGCAGTGTTGTCTTTCTTAGGGACCAAGACCACAGGTGATGCCCAAGAGCTGTCAGACTCTTTAATCGCTCCTAGGTCTAACATGTTTTGTATTTCTGTATGAATGTGTTTCTGCACCTTGCCAATGGCCCTGTAGGGTCTGCTTGGAGGTGGCTGTGGTCCTTTTGCGATGATCTTATGAGTCAGCAAGTATGTCTTCCCTGGCTTGTTAGAAAATACTTCTTTGTATTTCTGCAACACTGACAACACCTCTGCCCTTTCAACTGGTGTTAATTCACTGCAGATATCGATGCTTTTCAGAGACGAGTCATTTTGGCAATCAGCCATTAATAATGAGGTGGCGTGCCTCAGTTTCCCTTTCTACACAGCAGGTCACGTTTACCATGGCTTCCCCGCTGTGATAGATTTTAAGTCTGTTCACATGTACTAGCTGTGGAACAGCAACACCGTGAAGCTTTTTTAACATGATATGTATCTTCATTCACCACTTCTGTTACTTCAAGGGGCCCTTCCCAAGAATTTTGCATTTTGTACTTTTTCACAGGGCTTAATAGCAACACCAAATCCCCTATTAAGAAACTGTGTTTACAAGTATTCTTGTCATAACACATCTTTTGTTTGGATTGACTGGCTTTGAGGTTACCCACTGTGTCTTTTAACTTCTTTCTGAACCTTTAAACATATTCAGTTACTGGCTCTTCCTTTACCTCTGTGTACCTTTCCCAGGAGTCTCTGATGAGATCTAGGGGTCCCCTCGCTTTCATTCCATACAGGGGACTAAATGGGGAAAACCCAGTTGATTCTTGGGGTACCTCCCTATAAGCAAACAGCAAAAATGGTAATAATTTGTCCCAATTTTGAACCACTTTTATTTGCATACATCCCCAGCATGGATTTTAGGATCCCATTGAATCTTTCCACCAAACCATTGGTTTCTGGGTGATATGGGGCAGTTTTTAGCTGCTTCACCTCCACATAACTTCCATAGCTTACTGAATAGCTGAGATATGAAATTTGACCCACAGTCAGATAAAATCTCTTTAGGGAAACCCGCTCTGCCACAGATTCTGTCTCTATGTTGGGTGGGTAGGATGTGGCGTCGGGCCCACAGTATCTACTGCTACCCTCAGAAATGCTTCCTGTATCACAGGCAAGGGACATAGAGGAACTTTCTGGGGTCCTGCAGGTCTTTTCCTTTTTTGACATAATTCAAAGGACTTGCAATAATTCCTTGCATCATTCTGTATTCCTGGCAAGTAGAAATTTTTCTTCAACTTGTCATAGGTTATCTGTGCCTCCACATGACCAGCAAAAGTACAGTCATATGCCAACAACATTAATTCCCCTCAGTGCTGGGTTGGCACAACCAACTGCTTATAAGGCTGCCCTGGAGTGGCCACTTAACTAGGTGATTGTCCATTCGATTTTGTTGACACCTGGCTGAGGCATCAGCTTCCCTTTTGTCTCCGGGGAACTGGTTTGTGGCTGCTCCCCAGGCTTGGAACATGTTTTTGTAATCCCATACAGTAGAATCTTATAACTTTACATGCAATGTTGTCACATATATTTTATTGGAACAATAATGGTCAGGAAATTATGAGTTTTCAAATGATACCTCACAAGGCATACTTTGTACAAAATTTAGCCTTGTAAAAAAGGTGAACACAGGGATACAGATCATCACAGGTGGTAATAGCCAAACAACAAAGTCGTTTGTCCTTTTTAATGTCCCACGATAGTCCATCTGGTGTTGATGGCTTTTTCTTGTTGGGCAGGACATAACATCTTTTACTGGAGATCAGCACTTCACACTAGTTAATGTCTCTCTCCATCTTCTTCTTCTTCCTTTGTATGGCTTCAGAACAACAACGTCCATGTCCAAGTTTAGGTTGGCGATCCCACTGATTGCCATCCACTCCACATCACCTGACACAGAGATACCACCAGGATATGATCATTTGGGGCTATTGGTTGACGAGATGTTCCATAGTTTGAAGTCTGTCCTGCAGTCACACATAAGATTGTGTGTCAGTCCACATTTATGGAGGAGGTAGGCATATCTGCCGTGTGATGTGCAGATGTATGGACCATATTTTCCATGGGGCTGAAAAGCTACTGGGTTCTTCAGTTCGGTCCCTGATGAGGTATTTGCTCAGGATGTTGGCGTCCTTCCACCTTGCTTGCCATTGATCTTCAGGGGGAAACCCTGAGTCATTAAGCTCTTGTGCTGCAAGCCGGAAAGGTTTCCTGGATTGGAGATGGAATCTCAGTATGTTGTTTAGATCTTCATATACTGGAAGATCTTTGTTCCCTCAAATAAGTTGGCACTCTTAACTCATGTCATGGCTAATTTGGGGTGGGTGGATGTGCACTAGTACAGGAAGCCATGGTTGTGGTGTTGATTTGGCTGTGCCCATAATTATCCCGTAATCAGAGGGATATCAGCCGCTTGAACCCGGGTTAGTGCAAACTGAGGCATGAACCCTGTCCCAGGCACTGGCGGAGTAGAAATGGGGGTCTAGTCTGGTGTCCCTGCTAGGAATCGTGGGTGTTGTTTGGAACAACAGCAGGGAAAATGTTTGCAGGCAGACGGGTGGTTTGAATGTCTACAAAGCAAAATCTTGTCCCCCGTGGCCATAATAATACTATGCAGGTATTGTACTCCTCCAGAGCACCCCAGCGTGGCTGGTGAAACGTGGGGCATGACCAAAATTTTCTGTTGGGGGGGAAAAGATGGGGTGAAAGTCCCGAGATTGTTGCCTCCTCCAGTTGTGACATTGTCGCAACAAAACGGTCCCATTTCTCCTCTTCAAAATGTTTGGTTTCAGGCCTGTTTATTATTATTATTATTATTATTATTTGGTGCTGGGATTGGAGCTCTGTTACCACATAAAACAGGTGAAAAAAGCCAGGGTCAAAAGGAAACATTTCAATCAACCCAAAGCAGAAAAGGGGTTTTTTTTGGTTGTTTTTTTAGGGGGGTGAGGGAAGGACAAGAATTTTCCTTTGCGCCGAACTTCGCAATGTTCCGCTCTGTTACAACTCCACACAAACCCAACTGCTGAAATCTTAAACCCTCCACAAAAGGAAATTTCCATCCCCTGGGAGGCTCCACCCTTTGTCTTCACACAGCTCTGGGTAGGATGACTACCTGGCTGGTATTTGACCAGTCTGGCTGGTTTGTTTATGGATTTGTCAGTTACCAGAAAAAGAAATCAATCTGCATTGTTTCTGCCAAATGTTGTACCTGACAATTTCTAGATGAGATTTACACGCATCTTTATTTTGTTGTGGATATTGTGCAGGTGTTGGTGGTATGTGAGGCTCCCATGGTGCACTGGGGCAGATAGTACATGTGCCAATGGGCTGTAGTGCTCGCTAGGTCTAGCTGCTTGGGCCCCGCAGAAGCAGTTGTGGGCTGGTTTTGGACTGGAGGGCATGCCTGCTGGGCACCGTGCCTTACACCCCGTCTCTGTTTGGCTGGGTTCAGTGGGGTTCCTCATTATGAATAGCTTGAGCCAGACTGCCCCACCCACAGGATTCCCAGCTGAATTCTGGGGCTCAGGCCCATCTCTACATCTTGAGGCCTAGGTTAACCCTAATGGCTGTGTGAGTGTTTTGCTCAGCTCCTGACCAGCTCCATGTAACCCCCTCAGACACCAGACACCCTGCGGGGAGGGCGAGGACGCACTGCGCTTGGCCCTGTTTGTCAGTATTCAGTGCAGATGGTCTGACAGTGGAGGCTGTGAATAGAGACAAGCTTGTGCTAATTCAGCAGAATTGCAGTTGTATGTCTCGCTCACAGCCTCCCTCAGGGCTCCTGGAACGCAGGGAATCCAGAATGATTTGTTTGGCACTCCTGACAAATGGGGCAGGGACATGGCTGTCCCCTCACCAGCGGCCACGGAGAGAAACAAACACCACATTGGTTGCCATCCAGGGGCACGCAGGTCGACAGGCACTTGGCAAGCCAATTGCTAGTGCACCCCTGCCACGTGGCTGGCATATGCCCCTAGTGCCCTGCCTGACCCGTGGGGCGTGGGATACAGCAATGTGAGCCAAGCCATCTCCTCTCTCTGAACACCAGCTGGCTGGCACACAGCCTGTGGATGTACATATCCCCAGCCAGGAGTTCACAACTGCTAAAAGAGCTGCTGTTTGCTTCCTCCCCAGCTGCATCCTTGTTGACACAGGGCTGCACATAGCAGCAGGGCCGGCCCAGCCTGCTCGACCTAAAATAGCCCACACCACATGCAGAGGAATCTGACCAGCCGCAGCATTGGCCTCCCTTTGTTTGCCCAACGGTAACTGGCATCGCAGCTCGGTGCCTTGGTGCAGGTAGCCAACCATCAAACGGCCCATAGTTGCCAACAACCCCTCTGAGAGGACTTGGAAACAGCCAACAGCCTTCCCAAACCTCCTCCAGATTTGACAGAGCCCAGCTGCCCCCGACTGAATAATGGTTTCCCCGTCACTCATGGGGTGTATCAGAGGGATTAGTGCAAACCGAGGCGTTAACCCTGTCCCAGGCACCGGCGAAGCAGAAATGGGGGTCTAGTCTGGTGTCCCTGCTAGGAATTGTGGGTGTTGTTTGGAACAACAGCAGGGAAAATGTTTGCAAGCATGTACTGTACTCCTCCAGAGCATCCCAGCGTGGCCGGTGAGCGTGGGGCACGACCAAAATTTTGGGGTTTTTTTTTGGGGGGGGGGAAGTGGGGTGACAGTTCCGAGATTGTCACCGCCTCCCGTTGTGACATTGTCACAACAAAATGGTCCCCTTTCTCCTCTTCAAAATAATGTTTGGTTTCAGGCCTGTTTATTATTACTATTTGGCGCTGGGATTGGAGCTCTGTTACCACATAAAACAGGTGAAAAAAGCCAGGGTCAAAAGGAAACATTTGGCAGAAACATTTACCCACTCTGGGTAGGGTGACTACCTGGCTGGTATTTGACCGATTTGGCCGGTTTGTTTATGGATTGGCCAGTTGCCAGAAAAATAATTTAATCTGTAGGGTTTTTTTACGTGGGTCTAAAGATTTACGTTATGATCACAATACACTGGGGTATCTGTGTCTAGCTAAAGAGGCTGTAGTGTTCCCACTACTGCAGTTTAAGCGACAACAGATCAAAACAGTTGAAAATACAGCAGCTGTCTGCCCACCATCACGCAAGCACCCCGCGCGTGTGTGAGAGGGTTTGAGTCACATGAGAGTGAGGAGATGGACCATGTTATCGATCTTATCTCTGAGTGTTCTCTCTCTAGATACTATATGTGCTGGCATGCAGGGTGGGCGCAGGTCTAAGGGCTGGGTCTCCCCTCTCATGCTACCACAGTGCCAGCTCTGCGGTGTCTGGAAACAGCAGGCTCTGCCTCAGTCAACTGGCCCTGAGCTTGTCCCTCAGTGCCCAGCGGCGCTTCGCAAGGAGAAGCTGCTTGGGCTGCTAGGCCAGCAGCCATTGCATGAGCTGGCTCAGTGTGCGTGAGGGAGCGGTAGCGCCCTGTAGCGGCCAGGCCTTTAGCACAGAGAGGCCTGGGGTTCCAGGGTTCGAGGGGGACAGGGGGCTTTTCTAATGATAGTGTCCACCATCTGGAGGCCTCTCCCCTCTGGGCCCCCCGTGGGGTGTTTGGGTGCTCTCAAAATATTACTGCCTGCTTCTTCCCTCAAGAAACTATATATAATGGGAGAGTAGAAACCAGGAGAGCCCCCCCAAAGCTTAGCTTATTCAAAAAAAGATGCTGGCAACTCTCACTGATTCGTTAATCCCATTCTCTTCTGTCTGGGGTATCACTTCCCATTATCGGCGACCTGAATTAGTACAGAGCACTTATGCAGGACTAAATTCTCAGACAAAAATGATCATGGGGGCTGTGGATATAGAACACCTAACCTAGAATGAACTAGTGGCAAAAATCAAACAGGCAGGGGATTTGCTGCGAGAGACTGGTGTCTTAAAAAGACAAGTCAGCAAAAAGACTACCTCACAGCCAGTACAGGCTATCACATTTGTGAATAAAGGTCCTTACTCTGCCAGTCACCCTCCCAATTCTAATCCCCCTTCCTCCCACAACCCTGGGCAGCGCCGACCCAAGGAGACCCTTAGGAACATGATTTGGATGGAGCTGGTGAAGTTAGGGGAGAATATGGGAAAATATGATCGTCAGCCCCTCAGCATCCTGATTAATGCTGTGTCTCAGGTCATGTGGAGAATAGAGTTAATGCAGGGAGCAACCCCTCAGCCCACTGCCCCAATATGGAGTATGTCCCCCACGCCCACTCCCTGTCAAAACCAGATCCCTGCCCCCTCTTCTGAGTGGAGGCTCTCGAGGGAGTTGGCCGATCAGTGGGGTGCCCGGTTCCCCATGGGCCTCCCCAGCTGATTGCAAGACTTCAGTGCAACGTATGGGGGAGACCCACTGTGAGGGCTACAGTGGGGAACTCAGGGACATTAGCCCAATTGTTAGTGGACACCGGAGCATCAGTAAACATTCTAAGTCCTCAGTGGATCTCTGGAGGGAGACCCACTGATAAACAGGTTATCAAGGAAAAAACTGGGGACACCTGGGTGACACACAAAGGGACATCAGGGAAATCACTCAGAAGAAGCACACTGGAACAACAGAGCTGATGCCTTAGCCAAAGATGCTGCTACTAGTAACCACACTAGAGAGACAGACCAGGTAGAACAAATAGAGGCAGTAACTACTCAAGGAAAATCTTTAGACAAAGGAATACTTTGGGCTTAAGTACCCTTCAAAATGGGGATACAGAAATCCGGTCCTTAGCCAAGACAGAGAAAGATCCCACAGGAAAATACAGGATTGAGCAGGTTGGAGATGTCTGGTGGGCAGTGGAGGCAGATGGTCAAAGACACATGGTCAAAGACATGGGGGGATCTGATTCAGTTTGTGCATGAGCAAGGGCATAAAGGAAAACAGGATAAATAGGGTTAAAGATACGGGGGGGTGGCCAGGCATAAAAGCGGATATAGATCAGTGGTGTGATAATTGCAGTGCGCCATCGTTAATGCTGATCTCTGTCCCTCGTCCCGGATTCAGATAGATTACATAGGCCCTTTACCCACCACCAGTAGAGGGAATAAATACTGCCTGGTAATAGTAGATCCCGTCTCCAAATGAGTGGAAGCTATCCCTACTAAAACCAACACTGCCTCGGTCACTGCTAAGCAGCTCTTTAATATAGTTTTCTCAAGAATGGGAATTCCCAGAGTAATTGATTCAGATTTGGGATCCCATTTTGTGGAGATGTTATGCAAGAGCTATGTAAGGCTTTAGACATTAAGCAACGTTTCCACATAGCTGGACACCCTGAGTCCTCTGGACAAGTTGAACGAACCAATCGCACACTAAAGGAAGCTTTGAAAAAACAAGTAAAGAGCTCAGGGAGGGTTGGGACGAAAAGCTATCACTCATCTTAATGGCTCTAAGAGACTCTAAGGCGATACATGGGTACACTCCCTTTGAAGTTATGACTGGAAGGCAAATGCACATGTCTGAAAGTTGGTGGTTGGGCGTGGAACTGCCTAGTGCCTGGGAAGGGAAGGTGGTAACAGATGAATGGGTAAAAACCTTAGTAGAGACGATAGCTACTTTACACAAGCAAGTGGTAGCACAGCTAGGCATAGTACAGCAAAACATGGACAAAAAACTGGCTGGGGAAAACCTCCTTTAATAGGGGAATTAGGCCAACCAGTAACGTACAGAAAGTTTTCAGGGAAGGAGCACTCTTTGACACACACCTGGGATGGCCCTGGCTTTATTGTGAATCGGGCCAGCCCCAGTGTTTATCAGGTAGAAATCCTGAATGGAAAAAATGGGAAACCCTAGCAGAAATGGTTTCATTCCTCACAGCTCAAAGACTGGAAGGGTAAACCACCTGACCCTCAAGGAATATTATAACTGTCTTCTCCATCCTGCCAGCCACCCGTCTTGGCCAGCAAGAAGGAACGGCTTTGGGCCGTTGGAAAACACACATCAAGTGAGCTTGTCAGTGCCTACCCCGATGTTGAGGCAGGAAAAGGCGAGAGAAGTCCTCGACTTATTATGGCCACCCTCATATAGGTCACTGCTTTATGTTCACCCTGCAATATTGGTCTCAGACTCTCCCAGTATATACGGGGGGAGTGTGGGAGTTTGTTCTCTCTTCTCTGCCCACTCACAGGTCCCAAAAATTAGCCATGACATCCCACCATTGCACCAGCACCCTGCAGTTCATAAATATCTGGAGGAAGAGGGGTAACTCATCCTTCCTTACAAACTGAGCTGCAGAAGCTCTGAACTTCGGGGGAGAATGGCAAACTCAAGATTCAACACCACACCCAGGAGATCTCTAGGCTGGCAGCTACAGTTAAAAACACAGGCTATCACTCCTGGTGGGAGACTTTGCTTGGATGGAGCCCCAGTGCAACAGGTCTTTTGAATATCACGCTTCACCCCATTGTGGTGATCATCAGTTTCCAAATTATACTAGCAATTGGTCTGGTTCTACTGGTTTGCTGGATCCAGCGACTGATGCGGCGGCTGCAATGGATGGAAGATCAGACCCGGTACCACGGAGGAAGGATGTGATGGGGATACTCACTCAGCGCAAACACCCCATCAGTGGGGAGACTTGTTACCTATCAGCTCTGTGTTTTTGGGAAACTAGGGCGCAGTACCCAGCCTGTCTGACTAACGAAAGACCTTCCCCCCTCCACCCTCCAGCCTCTGCTTGAACCAAAACCGATCAGAAGAAAGACTTACAAAAAGCAATGAAAAGGCAGTGGGAGACACACCTTAACCCAGGGGTGGGCAAACTTTTTGGCCCAAGGGCCACGTCTGGATGGGGAAATTGCACGCAGGGCCATGAATCCAGGGCTGGGGCAGGGGGTTGGGGTGTGGGAAGGGGTGTAGGAGGGGGTGCAGGGTGTACGAGGGGGCTCAGGGCAGGGGGTTGGAGTGCAGGAGAGGGTGCGGAGTGCAGTAGGGGGTTCAGGGCAGGGGGTTGGGGTGCAGGAGGGGTGCGGCAGGGGGATCAGGACAGGGGGTTGGGGTGCGGGTTGTAGGAGGGGTTCGGGGTGCGGGCTCCAGCCCGGTGCCTCTTACCTTGAGTGGCTCTGGGGTGGCAGTGGGGCTAAGGCAAGCTCCCTGCCTGCTCTGGCCCCGCGCCACTCCTGGAAGCAGCTGGCAACACGTCCCTGCGGCCCTTTGGGGAGGGGAGGGCACAGGGCTCCACAGGCTGCCATCACCTGCGGGTACCTCCCCCGAAGCTCCCATTGGCCGCAGTTCCCCGTTCCTGGCCAATGGGAGCTGCAGGGGGCGGTGCCTGCAGGCGAGGGCAGCGCATTGCGCCCTCTGCCCTCTCCTCCCCCAGGGGCTGCAGGGACGTGTTGCCAGCTGCTTCCGGGAGCAGCACGGGGCCAGGGCAGGCAGGGAGCCTGCCTTAGCCCCGCGGCACCACAGGGGTGGCAATCCTGCGGGCCACATCCAAAGCCCTGACGGGCCTGATCCGGCCCGTGGTCCGTAGTTTGCCCACCCCTGCCTTAGCCCCTGGGACAAGGGTGACAGGATTAAGGAAACTCCCCTAGCCTCATTTGCATCGAAGATGGGACAAAGAGGCATCTCTATTAGCATACAGAATGGAGAACAGAGATTCCAAGACAAGAACCGCACGGAACTCTGGGACCAGAAAAGCAGGGAAGCACTGCATGATGGGGGAATCTCTGCTCCAGATGTTAATGAACCCACGCCTGCACACATCCAGCTCAGTAGTTATCAGACCAATTCTAGTAATAAATCCTTTATTGGTATCCAAAATAGTGAAGCTCCCTAATTGCATTGTGAGTTCCCTCCAAGGAACACCGCCCATAGCCAAGAATGATCAGTTCCAATTGTCTACAAAACAACTTTGATATACTCCCTTGAGCCATCAGTTTACACATAAACAAATCTAGTGTTCTCCCTTGAACCATTGTTCTTCCCTACAAAAACCCCTACCCACGCTCAAGTAAGTGTTCTGATGCCTGGATCCAAAATCTGCATCATTTCCATTGGGACTTCATCTTCTCCTGGCTGATTGTGCTCTGCCTGCCTCCAGCACTCTGGACCCTCAGCTACCACCACCACCTGGGACCCCCGATTGGTTCAAGCTTCACAGAGTGGTGAGGACATCTCTCTCTCTCTCTCTCTCTCTCTCTCTCTAGGTATCGCCTTCTGACCCTGACTTGTGTGATCAGTTATAGTTTTCTAAACCTGACTTTTATAATCAAATTTAAGTTAGATTTAATATTGTAACTGTTTTGTTTGTTTGGCTCCCCTATGGTTATTACCTGACAATAAATAAGTTTCATGATTAAGCCAGTTGCTTCTCTCTCTTTCTCTCCCCTCCCTCCCCCCCGTGGATGTTTTTTGGCTTCCCCATTCGCTCTGCAGCAACACTCCTCATACCTAAGCTAAAGATCCCTGCAGCGCCCCAAAATCCTATGGGGTTTGCTCATCAAGTGGGTTACTATCAGAACAATTGTAACATGAAAGTGGGGATAGGGACGTACTGAACCTGGGACATATGAGGGTGGCAGCTTGGAAGTGCTGCTTAATCCAGTCTGCTGAGTCCAGGGGCATATGAGGGTGGCAGATTGAATGTGCTGCTCGACCCAGGCTGCTCAGGTGTACTCTATTCCGGTGCGGTGCCCAGGGCATATGAGGGTGACAGCTTGGAAATGCTGCAAGAACCCAGCCCTGGGGAACCTAGGTCCTGCAGGACAGCTCCATTTGGAGGGAACTTGCAGCAGGGAGAAGTAGAGCTGCCTATGAGAACACACGTGACACAAGCAGTACATTGATAGAATTACAGAACCCGCCCCCCCCCCCGGAAGAGTAACCCTAATAAATGAGCATACCCCAAAGTAACGGGCAAATCTGGTAACAGTTGATCCCAAAAGCAGGCATCCCGCACCCTGCCCACTTTGTGTTTGTTCCTCTGCAGCAGCTCATCCTGCTCTCGTCACTGCAGGGTCTGTGGCCTGCTGCTCCCAGTCCGAAGGTGCCTGCAAACCCTGGGCGCCTTGCGGTCGTAGTTACTCTCAGGCCTGTGCGGGGGGCGGGGGTCTCTCTTGCCCCTCCCCAGCGGAGCAGTGTCTGGGGCTGGATTAGTGTCCCCAGCTCTCTGGGTTTGTACCCGGGAGCTAGTCACAGCAGTGGGCCTGGATCTGGAAGGGGGCAGTTTGGGACGGGCCTTAGTCCCCATGGCGCTGTGCTGAGCAGGAGCCGAGGCAGTTCTGGCACCTGCCCAGACAAGCTTTACCTTAGTGGGCAAAGTTTCCCCTCTGGCCGGGCCGCTCGCTGCCCAGGGCTGCCTCTGGTGGAGTGGGAGCGTGCCAGCGCTGCTAACATGCAACATGCTGCCTGATGTGACATGCGCGTGCGCCTCGTGTGATGATGCGCACTGCAGACAGAGCTGGCCGGAAGGGAGTCGCTCGTTCCCCAGCCCAGCTCGCCCATTTCTGTTCTTAAGTCAGGCTCTGGCCATTGGAGCTCTGGCTGCACTGTCCTCTCCCCTCCGTGGGGCCAGCCATAGCCGGTAACGTGACCTCACACACATGTGTGCATGCAGGACTCCAGTGCACCAGAGCAGGGCAGCTGGCTGCCAGGTTGCCCCATCACCCCCCTCCCTGCCCCCCACTGGGAAGCAGGACCCCATGGGAACAGCAGATCACTAACCTCATCAGCAGGGGAGATTGCAATCTACATGTCACCTTCCAGCATGGGGCAGAGAGGGTGCGAGCGGGGCCAGGGTGGCAGTGCAGTTTCAGAGCAGAGAGGGCGCCAGGGCGGTGGTGTTGTGTCAGGGCAGCGAGGGTGCTTGGGGGGGCTGGTGCAGTGTCAGGGCAGAAGGAGGCTGGGGGGACCCAGGGTGGCAGTGCAAAGTCAGGGCGGGTGGGGCGGCTGTGGGGGACAGTTCAGTGTTAGGGCAGAAGGAGGCTGGGGGGACCCAGGGCGGAAGTGCAATGTCAGGGCGGGGTGGGGGAAAGCGGTGCAGTGGGAGGCCAGGGGGACCCAGGGCAGCAGTGCAGTGTCAGGGCGGGGTGGGGGAAAGCGGTGCAGTGGGAGGCCAGGGGGACCCAGGGCAGCAGTGCAGTGTCAGGGCAGAGGGGGGAGATGAGGGGCCAAGGGGGCAGTGCAGTGTCAGGGCAGAGTGGGGCCAGGGGCTCAGGACAGCGGTGCAGTGTCAGGACAGAGATGCACAGAGGTAGTTGCTGAGCGCTGCGTTCCACTTAATCCCTTTATTGAGCCAGGAAGCACGGGAGCCCCCAGCACAAAGCTGGACTGAGCCAGGATCATGCCCGCCCAGGGCTCCGGCTGGCTTGTGTGCCCGTCACTCAGGGCAACATCCTCCTACCCGCCTGGAAAACACTGTCTGCACCCTGTGCCCTGCCCTGTGACTGCCTGTCTGCTGTGAGGAGACCCCTGGCAGAGCCGGGCTACTGGGCAGGCCCGGGCCCCTAGCCAGAGAGATGTGGGGCTGGTAAGAGGTGTGGGGTGCTGTTTGCTGAGCGGTGTGTGTCTATACAATCCAGGCAGGCCCTCGGGCTGGGTGCCCAGGCAGTGACCCCCAGAGAACAGCCGCACGGAGCACCATTTACAAGTGAGTTTTATTAGAGTCCATCACAATTCATAGATGACAGGTAGGCGGGTGCTCTGGGCCCTGCTGGGCCTGCCCCTCACCACACAGCTGGGAAGAGCTGGCCGTCTGCGCGATCGCTGCCAGCGGCATCTCCGCTCCAGAGGCAGGGCTGGGCCGCTCAGTTTCTGGGCTGAGCTGCTGGTGGCACTGAGGTTCCCCCGGGCCGTCTGCTGGGGGGCTGCTGGGCAGCCTGTGTTGGTGGCCGTCTGGGAGGAGCAGGGAGCAGGACTCGCTCATCTCCGCAGTCCCGGGCTCTGCTCCTTTGCTTCTGAGAGTCCAAAGAGCCAGGCTAGAGGGTCAGCGCTGCCGGTGAGCCCCAAGGGGCTGTGCTGCTGGTTGAACTGGGCTGTGATGTCCTGCAGTGACGCTGCATTGCCCTGCACTTTCTCAGGGCTGGGGAGTGCGACCCCGCTCCGGGCCACTTTTGCCTGTGCCCTCTGGGGCTTGTGAGGCTTGTTCTGGCTGCTCTGGCAAGGACATGGGAGCCCGCTGGACAGCAAGGATGGCTGGGCCAGCTGGCTAATGGACTGAACGTACTCATCCAGCCCGGCCAGGGGCTCCTTGGCCTGCGCGTGGCTCCCTCCCAAAAACAGCATCTCCCCTGTCTCGCTGATCGTAGGCAGGTGGGTCACGGAGATCAGCCGCCTGGCTCTCATGCTGCAAAGACAGAGAGAGAGAATGAGGCACTGGGCTGGTCACTGTCAGAATACCCCAGCCCCACCCCTTCTGTCACATCTGTTAATCTTTCCTCACTTCTCCCAGTGTAAATGCAGAGTCATTCCACTTACTCCAGATTTACCCTGCTGCCCTGAGAGCAGGGTCGGGCCCAGTGACTGTGCATACCATAAACTGAAGTGACTCTTACATTCAGGAGATCCATAGATCCCAAGGCCAGAAGGGACCCGTGCGAAGATCTAGTCTGACCTCCTGTGGAACACAGGCTGGAAACCTGCCCCCCAATAATTCCTAGAGCAGAGTTTGTATGTAGAGAAACATCCAATCCTGATTTTAACATTTTCAGAGATGGAGAATCCACCACGACCCTTGGTCAATTGTTCCGATGCCTAATGTAGCTGGCTTACCCAGCCGCGCCAATGCGCAGACAGCCCCGCAGCTGGCCTTGCATGGGGCTGGATCCCAATGTGCCAGCTCCTGGGTTGGCACGCACCATCATGAAATGCTCCGGGAATCCCAGATCCGGGCAACACGCTGTCCCGTCTATTGACTAGGACACACAGACTCAATGAACCTGCTGCAGCCATGGATAGTGGATCTGGGAATTTCAGCCCAGGCAGCAGAGGCTCCTGCTTTCAGACTCAGGATGCCACTTTCAATGACCCACCCAGGAGGCTGCCACTCCCGTGGGGGCAGAAGAAACTAACTGCATGAAAAACAACTGAGGAAAGAAATTCTCAGCCACAGTTGGAGCCAGATACCAGTTTGCGCAGCCAGGTTTGTACAAACACACAGCAAAGGTGATACTCCTGCCACTCAACGACCCTTACACAAAGCACAGAGAGCAAAGAATCCTTAGCCCTGTCAAACTGGGGGAGTCCTTCTTAACTAGGGTGACCAGATGTTCCGATTTTATAGGAACAGTCCCAATATTTGGGGCTTTTTCTTACATAGGTGCCTATTACCCCCCATCCCCATCCATCCCGATTTTTCACACTTGCTATCTGGTCACCCTATCTGTAACCCAGCTGGAGCCTAAGACAGCTTTGCCTCCTCAGTTGCAGCTGACAAAGGCGGGGCAGGACCCAAAGCAATCTAGGCTTTGGCAAAGCTGTTGCCCTTTCAAACTGGACAGTCTGGATCCCTGACTGTACAGGCCAATTAGCACTGAAGTAGACGGGCTTGTTCCCATGCTGCAGAATGGTGTTTGTTTGCCTATAGATTTGCATCTGGAGCCAGACAGGCTAGGTGGCTATTTTCTTCTTGATTCAAACTCCACAAGGCCTGGGGTTTTCGATCCGGGCTGGATCGACACCGCTTGGCCTTTACTCTTCAGCCAGCTGAGCTGTTAGGATACAAAGCAATACAATACTAAACGCGAATCCCCCATTTTACTACCGCTGAGAAACCGCATCATGTTACCTTGTGCGTGCAAAGTTGCTGTCTTCTTAAGAAAAGAGGTCATAGTCTTTTAGCTGTGGAATGAATTCCGTGATACTCCCTCTGTTTGCTGTAAGGGGCAGAGAGCTTTCTTTCCAATCCTGTGTTTGCTCGCACACCAGTGTATTGCCTGGAGCAGTGTATTAAATCAAGGCCAGGATGTTGCTCAAAAGCCCTGCTCCCTGCGCCTGAATTTATACCTTCCGCCAGTCAGTGGCTATAACTCACTGCCAGCAGCTACCTAAAATAGAAACTGCAGTGAACAAGGCGAACTCAGGAAGGCAGAGGGGCACGGTGTCCTCAGAGGAAAAACACAGGCTAGCAGAAGGAGGGGCCTGGGTAATTTCTGTGACCTTTCAGCAAATGTTTTTCTTTCAGATTAATGTCCCAGCAGATTCAATTATTGTTGATTGAAGGAGTATTCACTTCATGCTCTTCCGTGGGGAGAGCTCAGGCAGTTTACTGCTCTTGGGCACAGCCAGTCCTGAGGCTTTGAGGTTTTTTAAGTGTACTATGGAAAAACCCCAGCTCCCACTGGAAATCTATTTTTGCAGGGACCCAAGAGGCGACCGAAATAATCACAGCAGCATTGAAAAGGCTCTGCCCCAGAGCATGTTGAGGGTTGAAAACTGCCCAGTTGTTGCAAAGCGTCTTGCCTGGAACAGCCCGTTTTGAGCAAAGCTGTTTTCGCAGTTGCTAATGTGCAAAGTTTCCCAATGGCCCGTGTGTTTGCGGCCAAGTTTCCATTGTCATGAAATTCTGGGAAAAAAATCCCCAAATCTCCCAAGGCTTAGGGCAGGGCCGGCACTTCCACTAGGTGACCCTAGGCGGTCGCCTAGGGCAGCAGGATTAGGGGGGCGGCATTTTGCCGCCCTCGGCGGAAATTCGGCGGCGGGGGGTCCTTCCGCTCCGGATCTTTGGCGGAAATTCGGCGGCGGGACCTTCACTCGCTCCAGGACCCGCCGCCCAAGTGCCCTGAAGACGCGGAGCAGAAGGACCCCCGCCGCCGAAGACCCCAGGCCCCCTGAATGCTCAGAGGAGGAGCGCTGCCGCCTAGGGCGGCAAAAACCCTGGCGCCGCTCCTGGCTTAGGGGGATGGGCCAATGAGCAAAATGAAATCCTGAGAGCTGGGAGCACAGGGAATGACCTACCGTTGTGCAGCGCTGTCACAGGGACCAGGGTTCAGGCTCCATACACCAGTCGGCTCTGGGGCAGTGGGGTAAAAAGAACTCTGGGAAAGGGAAATGGCACCAAGTTTCGGAGCCTTTCTGCAGTTTCAGAGTTACAAATGCAAACAGGAAAATCACCTTTTTAATGTAAAGGTGATGTAAAATCCCCAGCTGGTATCAATCAGTCGTAGGTTCAGTGGAGTCAAAGAGACAGATCCCCAGCAGGTATGAATGGGCATCGCTCCATTGGAGTCAGTGGGCTGGATCCCCAGCTGGTGTGAATGGGCATTGCTCCATTGGAGTGAGTGGGCTGGATCCCCAGCTGGTGTGAATGGGCATCGCTCCATTGGAGTCAGTGGGACAGATCCCCAGCTGGAGTAAATGAGCATCGCTCCATTGGAGTCCATGGGCTGGATCTCCAGCTGGTATGAATGGGCATTGCTCCGTTGGAGTCAATAGCACTCCAGCACTTTACACCAGCTGGCAGTGGTTGAGGGTGAGGGGGTGGTACCGTGGGGGGGACCCTCTCTCCAGGGCCCGATCCCCTCCGATGGGAATGTCACAGGGCTGCATAGCCAGCCAAGTGCTCACAGCCCCACTGTCCCCGTACTTCATCGACAATAAACCTGGCTGGGTGATTTCATCCCTTAACGGATCTTGTGGTCATTGGGCAGTTCACTCAAGGTCTGCTGTGCCAATTGTCTGTGCAGGGCTGGGGCAACCCACAGAGGGAACACGCACATGCAGCCAAACATCTATCAACCTCTAACCACAATAGCCAAACAGGCACAGGTTCCCAGCTGAGGCAGCCCTTCTCCAGAACAGGGCCACAGGAGGCAGCATGTGCCCGGTGCAGAGCCTGGCTCTGGGATCCATTCCGAGCTCTGCCACTGCCCTGCTGAGCAGCCTTGGGCCAGTCACTGGCAGTGCCATACCTACGCTTTTCCCTCTGTAGGAAGAGGTTAACGGAGCCTGAGGGACCAGAGCTGGAGTTGCCTAAATCCTTGCCCAAGGAGAGTGCTAGAGCCCCGCTTGCTCCAGGCCTCCCTCCTCAGGCATGTGCCCAGCCCAGGCCTGCAAGGCAGTGGAGCAGCACAGGAGGTCCTGGGGCTAGATGCATGTCTCCTTGGAGTGGCGTCTCCAGCAGGGATGGGGGCCTGACAGCTGCTCTCAGCTCAGTGCAGCGCTGGAGCTGGCTGGGGCTGGATGCCATGGGGCCCTCCCACTGGGATCTGGGTGTGGCCGTGGGTGTGTTGCACCAGGAGCGGGGTGCAGAATGGTCAGAGGTGGCAAAGGAGGCTGAATCTGGCAGTGCAATCTGCGTAGCGTTGAGCGGGTGGTCGGAGGAGTTCCTGATCCGTCGGGCCCTGGTGGAAGCGGCTGGGGCTCCTGTGACCTGCTTGCACCAGGGCTGTGTGCGCTCTGGGCCCTAGGGCATAGCCAGGTTGGGATGCAGACAGGGAACTGGGAGGCCCCTGGCTTCTCCCTACAGATCACTCCGTGCGTGCCCCCAGTAAGCCTGACTATACGTGACTTTGGCTGCGTGGAGCTGTTCTCCGGGCGGGCCGTGCCCCCGGTCATGTTGCTCCGTCCCAGCCAAGTGCATGTGGAGCTGCAGGTGGAGCGGCGGGGGGAGCCCTTCCTCTGCGGAGCCACTGCCATGCTGCAGAGCACGTAGGGAGGCGTGAGCGACTGGCCGGCCCTCCCGCTTCCCCTCTGCCGAGGCTATTCTTGTCTCCTCTGGCAGTACCCTAGGGAGAGGGCAAGCTGCTCATTGAGGGGCTGCTAAATATATCCCGGGGCCTGTGCCGACCTGTCCTCCTGCAGATGCAAGGTGAGAACGAGAGAATCCGCCTCCCCAGCCCTGAGCCCTGGGAGGTGGAGGCGGCTGCTGGCGCACATGGGTGAATGCCATGGCCAGGGGAGCGGGGCGTACTCGGGCATGGCCGAGCAGGCGCTGTGCTCCCGGGGTGCAGGCTGCCACTGCCTGGGCACGGATCCTGCCATTCCCATTGGGCACAGAGCATGGGGCCTGAGTCTGCTCTCATGCATGCAGGGCCTAGTTCTGCTCTGACCCCCCTGAACCCGCTTCTGCTTTATCTCCCGTCAGCGCCCACTCCACTGGAAACCCAGGGAGTTACCCCGGCTCCTGGCCACATAACTGTGACCCAGCTCAGCCCTTGTGAGCCTGCGTCTCCAGGGCCCTGCGCCATGCGCAGCCCTGGGCACTAGCACAGCGTGAAATGCTTCTGCCTCATGCTTGCCCGCCCTGCTGTAAATGTAGGGTTACCATATTTCAACAATCAAAAAAGAGGATACGGGGTGCCGCCCTAGCCCCGCCCCAGCCCCGCCCCCTCCCACTTCCCACCCCCCTCAGAATCCCCCTACCCCCTACCTGTCCCCCCCACCCTAACTGCCCCCAGGACCCCACCCCCATCTAAGTCTCCCTGCTCCCTGTCCCCTGACTGCCCCAACCGCTCTCTACACCCCCTTCTCCTGACAGCCCCCCCAAACCCCTGACCAATCTAACCCCCCGTTCCCTGTCCCTTGCCTGCCCCCCCCCCCCCCACCAGGCCGAGGGAGAGCTGTCGGCTCCACGTGCAGCCAAACAAATAAGGCGCTGCTCTGCGGGAGAGGAGGGAGCGGGGGAGGGACTCTGGCTGCTAGAGGCCCCAGTGGCTGCGAGCGGCTTTCAATCAGGCACAGCTGTCCAATCAGCTGCGCCGCACTCTGCATGAGAGGAAGGGGGAAATCCCGGACATTTCTACCTTATTAGAAATCCCCCCCGGACGGCCATTTAAAGCTAAAAAAGCCGGACATGTCCGGGGAAACCCGGACGGATGGTAACCCTAGTAAATGGTGTGCAAGGCGCAGGACAACAGATACCCCCTGAGTCCCCCTGCATACAGCCCCTGGCGACTGCTGAGCAGGGTTGGGCCTTGCACCGGAGATTCCTACAGGAAAGGCCCCAGTGCAGCAGGGAGACTCCCCAAGGGCCAGAGCCCAGCATACTGCTTGTGGGTGCTGTGCTGAGGGGCTGCCCTTCCCCGAGATAGGAGCTGGTGATGAGCACTTGTGGTCATCAAAGCTCTCCCGGCAGTCAGTAGGGGCATTAGCCCCCATGCCCCAACACCATTCCAACACAGCCCCTGACTGAAATTCCCACTGCAGTCAACTGGGTCAACTGGGTATGTTATTCTTCACTTCTTGCCCTAGACTATGTTCCACCCCAGAGGTGGCTGCATCCCACTCCCTGCCGTGTGCACCTGTATAAGGGCTGCCTGGGCCACACAGGGAGTTCTTCAGGAATGGCTGTTCTGAATAGCTCCATGCGTGGATAAGCCCTGGGGTCCTGTGGGAGCAGGGCGCTCCCCTGGAGGGGGAGCTAGCACATCCGAGGGTCAGGGCTGCAAAGAAAAGGCCTATGGAGAAGGCAGGCCGAGTTCTCGCTGGGTTAGTTGGGCAGCGGTGTGGGAACATTGCGGGGTGAACCCTTCCCTAGGGACGCCCAGACCCGTTGGCTCCCCCAGCTCAGGCTGGGGCTTCTTACCCACCCCCTCCCACCACTGTTCTGTCGTTTGTTCCAGGTGCGGATCCGCAGCGTGAGGAGCTGGAAGGACCTGGGAGAGGTGGGACGATGAGGCCATGGACCAAGCCTGACAGCAGTAAGCAGAGCCCAAGGCTGGGGGTGGGGCTGGGGGCCCTGCCTGGCAGCTTCAGACAGCACCCAGGGCCCGCTGGATGAGAGGGCTAGGCTAGCGCTGACCCAGAGACCCTGGCTGCATGGGCTGCCCATGTGTCTGCTTCCGTGTAACTCCTCTGGATGATCTGGAGGGACAACAGGGCTCTCCACAGCCCCACTCAGCCTGGGCAGTCCTGCAGTGCTGGGCAGGACGTGCTTGGCCTGTCACTCCTGCTTTCCCTGAGCGCAGGACGGGTGTGGCTGCCCTAGGGAGGCAGCTAAGGCTGGGGCCCATTGTCACTTGGCTGCATGCCAAGGTGCAGTCAGGGCTGTGGGAGTCGCAGCTGGTGCGGAGGAGGTGACGCGCTGCCCAGCACCACAGGCTGCCTATGAGCTGGTGCTGGCTGCCAGTGCTGTGAAGAAGGAACTGCCCATCCTAGGTGGCAGCCCGTAATCGCAGGCCCAATGAAACATGGTTACGTCTCCCCTCTTCTGTGAGCAGCTCTGTAGCGCCTGGTGGGACAGTCGCCCGCGTGAGGCCCCCTGCACGGAGACGTATGAGCTGCGATGAGGGCCAGTTGGGGCTGTTGATGGGAGCGTGTGTGGGGCTAGTGAGACGTCCCCGGCACGTGGAGGCTCTGAGGCCATCTCTTGGCTGGGCCCCCTGCAGCGCAGTCTCGCTGACACACAGCCCGGCCTGGCTAGCGCTTGCTCACGCTGACGCTGGCAGGAAGTGTGGGCACTGCCCTCTGCCAGCCAATGAGCCCCCCATGTGCCCTCCTCGCTGCTCAGTACGTGACGGGGGCCATGGCCCCACACATTGGAGACATCCTGTCAACACCTCTGTAGTAGGAACCCTCGCTGTGCTGAGCCTAGGGTTGGGCTGTTACTGTAGGCCTGTCACTCTAAAGCCTCACCAAGCAATCTGGCTCCCGGGCCAGGACCTTGGTGCCCAGCCTGGAGCTGAATAAACAGCCCCAGTGCTCTCCTTGAACAGGCAGTGCCCGCGGTGAAGAGGAGACCCCGCTCCTGCTGTGGCTGACGGCAACATGAGAGCCCTGATCCAGCCCCGGTGCCAGGCGCACAGCGCCGGGGAGGCACAGGGGGTGAAACCACACAGGTTTGCTATTGTTGGTGTCACTAGGCATCACCCTAGGTAACTCGGGAGGGTGGAAAACCACAAGTGTCAATGAAGCCTTCCTGCACTAGGCCTAAATGAACCAAACTCCTTCCATGTTTAAACTCTAATCGACCTCAAAAGCCAGGTGCAAAATGGAATGTGTAAGCAGCCAGTTATCACTTGCAACCCCGCCCTACCGGTATCAAGCGGTAATAATGAGGCCTGCATGTTTT
This sequence comes from Emys orbicularis, assembly GCF_028017835.1. Lineage (NCBI taxonomy): Eukaryota > Metazoa > Chordata > Testudines > Emydidae > Emys > Emys orbicularis. The sequence goes on along the minus strand of NC_088689.1, from coordinate 68,659,257 downwards.
TGGCTGAAGGGGAGATAATAAATCAAAGGGAAAAAGGACAAGATAACGGTTTAAAAGAGTTACTAACAAGCTGGACTTATAGCCGCAAAGATGACCTAACTGCTTAAATGTAATTGCTATTTGCTTAGTAACTATTACCAGGGAAGGGAGGGGTAGAGGGAGGAATGGGGGGGGGAAGAATGGGGGGAAAGAGGGAAGAAGGGAAAGGCTTGCTGCAAACTGTATAAAAGATAAAGGCTGCTTATGTTGGTGTGCTTGATTTGAGACGTGCCAGTCTCCTAGCACCGCTTTGGGATCCCAAATAAACTTTGATTGCTTCTCCACCCTGGTGTGTTTATTGGCGTGATGCACACCGGGCAACGAACCCCACTGTTGCTGTCCTCGGGCACTCTGTGCCGGCAACACTATCAATGGCCACTTCTCCAACCGCAGGGTCACTGCGGCGGCTCAGGGCTTGGGGTGGCCAGGGTACCTGGAAACAGGGAGTAGCTCAGTGGAAGCTACTTGGCTGGCTGCCATGGCAGCAGTTTGGCAGCAAGAGTGGGATGCGCTGGCTCCGTGTGTGTGACAGGGAGGGCCGGCTAGGGCCAGGGTATGGGGCCAGCTGCTTCTGTCCCGCATGGGTGGTGGTGTCTCACTTAGCTCACAGGCAGAGGCCTTAGGTGGTTCTGGAACTGACAGAGTTAGGGGTCGAACTGACGGAGCCGAGTGTGTGTATGTGTGTGTGTGCACACGCTGTACTCCTCTGCGTGTGTGTGTGCGTGTGCATGCACACATGTGGTATTCGTCTGTGTGTGTGTGTATGTGCGCATGCATGTGCGTGTAGTACTCCTCAGTGTGTGTCTGCATGCATACATCTGCAGTACCGCTGTGTGTGTGCATGCGCTTGCACGGTACTCCTCTGTGTGTGTGTGTCTGTGCGCACGCAAGTGTAGTACTCCTCTGTGTGTGTGTGTGCGCACGCATGCGGTACTCCTGTGTGTATGTGTGTGTGCGCACGTGTGGTATTCCTTTGTGTGTGTATGCATACATGCGTGTGCAGTACTCGTCTGTGTGTGTGTGTGAGTGCAGGTATGTGTGCACCAGTGTGATTGGGTGCATTTGTGGGGGGGTGGGGGTTCCCCTGAGCAGCTACAGGGAGCTGGGGTTCAGGAATTTTACCCTCATTGCCAATACACTATTATGCTTATAAGAAGCACACGGAATCTTTTTAAAGGGGGTAAGGCAACACGCCACATTTATTGAGAGTCCAATTTAAGCATTAAAATCAGCATATGCTTCCATTCACACACACCAAAAGGTTCTGCAGTTGGATCTTATAGTTACCAGTCCTTAGTGTTTCTCGGTCAGTTCCAGTGGCCAGCTGAAACTGCACACGAGGGAGGGGAGCTGGGCCTCTGTCAAACGCGTTTGAAGCTCCACTGTTGATGCAGAACGAACCCAAAATCCCATAGCAATACACCCTTCTTTTATAGTAATAAGTTCCCATACAAGCCTATGGACCTTGCTGTGTCACACTGCAGCTGTTAATCACGAGGTATTCAAGTTTCAGAGGGGTAGCTGTGTTAGTCTGTATCAGCAAAAACAATGAGGAGTCCTTGTGGCACCTTAGAGACTAACAAATTTATTTGGGCATAAGCTTTCGTGGGCTAAAGCCCACTTCATCAGATGCATGGAGTGGAAAATACAGTAGAGAAGTATAAACACACAGCATATGAAAAGATGTGAGTTGCCTTACCAAGTGGGGCGTCAGTGCTAACGAGCCAATTCAATTAAGGTGGAAGTGGGCTATTCTCAACAGTTGACAAGAAGGGGTGGAAATCACTTTTGTAGTGCTAATGAGGCCAATGTAATCAAGGTGGCCCATTTCAAACAGTTGACAAGAAGGTGTGACTATCAGCAGGTGGAAATTAGTTTTTGTAGTGACCCATCCATTCCCAATCTTTATTCAGGCCTAATTTGATGGTGTCAAGTTTGCAAATTAATTCCAGTTCTGCAGTTTCTCGTTGGATTCTGTTTTTGAAGTTTTTTTGTTGAAGAATTGCCACTTTTAAGTCTGTTATTGAGTGTCCAGGGAGATTGAAGTGTTCTCCTACTGGTTTTTGAATGTTATAATTCTTGATGTCAGATTTGTGTCCATTTATTCTTTTGCGTAGAGACTGTCCGGTCTGGCCAATGTACATGGCAGAGGGGCATTTCTGGCACATGATGGCATATATCACATTGGTAGATGTGCAGGTGAACGAGCCCCTGATGGTGTGGCTGATGTGGTTAGGTCCTTTGATGGTGTCCCTTGAATTAGGGTGACCAGACGTCCCAATTTTATCGGGACTGTCCCGATATTTGCTTGTTTGTCCCGCGTCCCGACCGATGTTCGGTTGGGACACTGGACAAACAAACAATTTTGCCCTCCACTCAGGCGCACAGGCGGAGCCCGGAGGGGCTCTCGCCCCCCCCCGACTCTGCCCCTTCCTTCCCCCATTGGATCCCTCCCCAAATCCCCGCCCCCAGCCCCGCCCCCTCACTGCCCCATTGGATCGCAAGCCGGGCCTGGGGAGGAGATGCCCCTGTGCAGCAGCCTGGGCACACGGGCCATGGCCGGCTGGGGCCGGGAGTGCTGCAGTGCAGCGCGGAGGCTGCTCCAGCCCTGCAGCCCACGGGGCAGCGCGGTGGGTCCAGGGGCAGAGCGGAGCGGGCAGGGCCCGGGTGGGCGGCGCGGCCCGGGAACGTGGGCCGCCCGCCGGAGACACGCGGCGGAGAGGGGTTGTGGGGGCGAGACTTGTCCCAGGTGGGGCGGCCGGCGGACAGGGGCGAGGAGCCGGCCGGGGTCCCCCGAACCGATAAACTTCCCCGCCGCTGCCGGGGAGCCCCATGCCTCTCCCACTCAGCTGCGCTCCAGCGGCTCGCCCCACCGGGAAGGAGCCGCTGGAGCACAGCTGAGCGGGAGAGGCGCGGGGCTCCCCGCTGGTGGCGGGACGCGCCACATGTGCCCGGGGCAGGCCGGGGGGTGGGAGGCTCCGCGGGGAAGGCAGCGCGCATGGTCGGGGCGCTGTGTGCGATCCAGCGGCGCGGCTGGGGCCTGCTAATGCCCCCGGCCCCTGCGAAACTGCTTTTTTTTTTTTGCTCCGCCCCCCCGCCCCCTCCCTCCCGCGTCCCGATATTTCATCCCTGTGATCTGGTCACCCTACCCTTGAATAGATATGCGGACAGAGTTGGCACCGGGGTTTGTTGCAGGGTTTGGTTCCTGTGTTAGTGTTTTTGTTGTGTGGTGTGTAGTTGCTGATGAGTATTTGCTTCAGGTTGTGGGGGCTGTCTGTAAGCGAGGACAGGCCTGTCTCCCAAGGTCTGTGAGAATGAGGGATCGTCTTTCAGGATAGGTTGTAGATCCTTGATGATGCGCTGGAGAGGTTTCAGTTGAGGGCTGTAGGTGGCGGCTAGTGGTGTTCTGTTACTTTCTTTGTTGGGCCTGTTCTGTAGTAGGTGACTTCTGGGTACCCCTCTGGCTCTGTCAGTCTGTTTCTTCACTTCACCAGGTGGGCATTGTAGTTTTAAGAACACTTGACAGAGATCCCTTAGGTGTTTGTCTCTGTCTGAGGGATTGGAGTAAATGCGGTTGTATGTTAGAGCTTGGCTGTAGACAATGGATCGTGTGATGTGGTCTGGATGAAAGCTAGAGGCATGTAAGTAAGTATAGCGGTCAGTAGGTTTCCAGTATAGGGTGGTGTTTATGTGAGCATCGCTTATTTGCACTGTAGTGTCTAGGAAGTGGATCTCTTGTGTGGACTGGTCCAGGCTGAGGTTGATGGTGGGGTGGAAATTGTTGAAATACTGGACCCTTCCCATGGGTCCAGGTGATGAAGATGTCATCAATGTAACGCAAGTAGAGTAGGGGCGTTAGGGGACGAGAGCTGAGGAAGCGTTGTTCTAAGTCAGCCATAAAAATGTTGGCATACTGTGGGGCCATGGGGTACCCAAAGCTGACTTAAAGGTATAAATTGTCCCCAAATCTGAAATAGTTGTGGGTGAGAACAAAGTCACAAAGTTCAGCCACCAGGTTTGCCATGACATTATCGGGAATACTGTTCCTGATGGCTTGTAGTCCATCTTTGTGTGGAATGTTGGTGTAGAGAGCTTCTACATCCATAGTGGTGAGGATGGTGTTTTCTGGAAGATCACCAAAGGATTGTAGTTTCCTCAGGAAGTCAGTGGTGTCTCGAAGATAGCTGGGAGTGCTGGTAGCATAGGGCCTGAGGAGAGAGTCTACATAGCCAGACAATCCTGCTGTCAGTGTGCCAGTGCCTGAGATGATGGGGTGTTCAGGATTCCCAGGTTTATTAATCTTGGGCAGCAGATAGAATACCCCTGGTCGGGGCTCTAGGGGTGTGTCTGTGTAGATTTGTTCCTGTGCTTCTTCAGGGAGTTTCTTGAGCAGATGGTGTCGTTTTTTTTGGTAACACTCAGTGGGATCAGAGGATAATGGCCTGTAGAATGTGGTGTCAGAGAGCTGTCTAGCAGCCTCTCGTTCATATTCCGACCTATTCATGATGATTACAGCACCTCCTTTGTCAGCCCTTTTGATTGTGATGTCAGAGTTGTTTCTGAGGCTATGGATGGCGTTGTGTTCTGCACGGCTGAGGTTATGGGGCAAGTGAAGGCAACTCCCATCTTTTCATATGCTGTGTATTTATACCTCCCTACTGTATTTTCCACTCCGTGCATCTGATGAAGTGGGTTTTAGCCCCCTAAAGCTTATGCCCAAATAAATGTGTTAGTCTCTAAGATGCCACAAGAACTCGTGGAGGTATTCAAAGTTGTTCTTAGTCAGCATTATTTTGAGTTGTTACCAGGAGCATCCGCAGCTGTTTTTTACCTCATCCCTCTGGCTCAACTCCTTATCTTATCCCTGGGGTGTATGCCTTTGCTTTAGGGTCATGGATTTGCCATCCAGGTGATTCTGATAAGAAAGTTGATGCCTCTTGACTCCTCCACTCCCCTCTTGACTATCTGGCCCAGCTGTCTCTTATCAGTTACTCACATATCAAATAGTAAATAAGGCAGTGATCACAGCCATAAAACTTTTATTCTTCTAAGAACAATCATTAACACAATCAGCAAAGAATAAACTCAGAACAATTTCTTCTTACTAATTCAAAGCTAGCAAAATGGAGTATAAAGCAAAATAAGCAAAATGGAGTACAATTTACTCGAGACAGTTTCTCCCCATTAGGCTTTTGGCCTATATTGTCCCCCTTTTGACCCTTTAATATCAATATATTAAATGGGTCACATCTTGTGTAATTGCTTTAAGGGAATGTATTGCAAAGCAATTTGGGTTTGTGGTTTTAATTTGAGGTACATTTTTTTCATCCAACAGCACATAAAGCACATTATGACAAACATTATTTCAATTAGTACAAAGAAAACAATTATGGGATGAATCATAATATTTAAAACTGATGTCCATGAAGGGGACCAGCCTCTAAAAAAATTTCATACCAATGGTGCACCATTATTTGTTGAGCTTGTGTGGATACTTTCAGAATTTTAATTCCCTGGTGCAAAATAGCCAGGCTTCATGTTTGTACTTTTATCCAGGTTAATTGACTAATTTGCTTATTCCCTGCTAGCCATTGGTATGAGGTGGTCCAATTAACCCCCAAAGAAAAATTAAAACTCAGGGCATTATTGGCATCTACTAGGTTAACATCCTTATTTTTATGAACCGGAAAATAGTAAGTGGCTGAGGGTTCGCAATATTGTCACATTGCACATACATTGTTGTACAGGTGGCCTTTGAGTATACTTTTTCTGCTACACAATTTTTTCCAATTCAATAATACAAACACAATTTTTTCCATCATAGTATACTTTGGTGGTGCTATTATCCAATTCATTGCAGTAGCATGTTGCTAAATCTTTGTTTTGCATGGAGCAAGGCTCCTCTAAAATTGGCAAGGTGGGGCATACCCACTGTCGGGTAGTTCATTTTTTTACACCCATGGTGATCAGTGAGTTCCTCTTTTTTATTTAAATACATTTCTGCCCATCGTGGGGCTCAAATATGCCTTCCATGTAGGGTTGGGAGTGCTAGGACAGACCATAGGGTGTACAGGTACCTGGCATGGCGAACCCGTATTACCTGTATAGCAACGTGTTAGGGTGTTTGTGTATACATATGATTGCATAGGCTTATACCATTCTGGCATAGTAAGCCCAAAATGTATGACTGATGCAGTCCCAAGTGTGCCACTGTAGATTTAACGTGTCCACCCCTGTCTGTACCAACTCAGTGATTTGGTGTTCTTGCCCTTGTGCTATTATGTGGTGGAAAGCTTCTACTGCACTGGCCTTAGTTTTTAATGCTTCCCATTTCACTGAATTTAATATTTCTGTTCCGGCTCCTATGCCTCCCAGTATAGTACTGACTAGATCTTTTTTTTCCCCATGAAGGGGAGAACATTTTTGTATCAAGGAGCCATACCAAGCATTGAATAAGGGGGTGCTGTATGGTTCATATTCGGGCCGTGTGATGGTTAAATTATTCTTTGTCCAATTAACTGTGATATGTAGCGTTGTTATTATGGGTGCCACGTATGCCTTAATGGGTGGTTGCTTTTTAAGTGACTGTGGGTAGGGTCTTTCCATGATTGGAGGACCATTTAACAGTAGCACTGTTATGTTGCCCACAAAAATCGTTCTGTTCACCCATACTTTAATCGTGCGCACCTCTAATGGTCCTGGCGTTAATGGTGGAAAGGTGCCATGGTAATCTGAGTTGCTCCTCAGCTGGTACCATTTTTTTCTGAAGATCTGAAAGACAAGAAAAACATTTTTCTACCCCCTTTGGGGGGGAGGGGGCAGGGCCGCAGATCATTGCTTAAAATACTTATTGTTTTACAAATTTTCTTGCTGATTGCAGGCAAAACAGAGGAATTATCCCCATACTTTCCTGTGTTTTAGTTCTATGGGTAGGCCATGTTTCAATGGCTTCTACCTTTTAAGGGTTTAGGGTGAATTATTCCACTGTGCAGTTATGAGGTGATGTACCTCAGTTTTCCTTTTTATACAGCAACATAGGTGCCGACTCTGTGGGTGCTCCGGGGCTGGATCACCCACGGGGAAAAATTAGTGGGTGCTCTGCACCCACTGGCAGCCAAGCTCCCTCACCCCCCGCCCCACCTCCTCCTCCTCCCCTGAGTGTGCTGTGTCCCTGCTCCTCCGCCTACCTCCCAGCGCTTCCCGCCCAGCCGCCGCCAAACAGCTGTTTGGCAGCGTTAGCACACTCTGGGAGAGAGGGGGAGGAATGGGAACATGGCGCGCTCAGGGGAGGAGGCAGGGAAGAGGTGGGGGCGGGGCAGGGACTTTGGGGAAGGGGTTAGAATGGGGGTGGGGCAGGGGTGGGAAGAGGCAGGGCAGGGGGAGGGCCTCATGGAAGGGGTGGAGTGGGGGCGGGGCTGGGGGGGGGTCAAGCACCCACAGAAAAGAGGGGAAGTCGGCGCCTATGTACAGCAGACCAGGTTTGTAGTAGTTTTTCCGCTGTGCTAAGCTTTTACGTTTATTTACAGGTAATAGCTGAGAAGTATTATTACTATAATGCCTTTTTTTTTTTTTTTTTTGGTGCTCACAGAGTTTTCATGTACTTTTATTAAAGTGACAGTGACAGTCTGATTACTTAGAGCCACCTTAAGGCTCAGCGTTTCTAATCTTGATTCTTTGTGCACCTTACCCCTGCTGTTGCTCCAGAGGGCACTGTCTTTTTCCTGTTTATTTGTACTGCAGCTCTTGGCTGCCCCTTATTACATCCATGACTTTGGTCTTTATTTACAAACATATTAAACTTTATAAAGCATTGTGGTACTTTAAGGGTTAAATGCTAAATACCAAAGCCAAACAACATTAATTACACTGCTCTACAGCCAAAATGCTTCTGAAATAAATGTAGTCAAACTTTACTAATTCTGGGTCACTGAGAACGAAAATGATGCTTAAAATTGTTGATTGGCTCTAGTTTTCAAGATATGCTATTGGGTCAGTATATACGACCCTTGACTTGGGACTGGCGGAGGATAAGTGAGTTATAAAGGGAAGGGATCTCAATTTAAACCAGAAATGACTAAAATACATCTTTGACTGGATCTATGAATAAATCTATGACTGGGTTTGGACAGTACTTACTTTTTAGGCAAAACAATGAATGATGCAATCTGAAGCTGGTATTGCGTCATACATGATATGAATTACATCATGTTATTCCTAGAAGTCATGGATGATGCAATCATAACGAAGCTTACATCACTCTGCTGAACAAATTGCCCTATATCAGCTCTAGAAATCATACAGTGTCGTGCTCTCTTATTTGTCAGTGTTTGATTTTGCAAAGGACACATTTCTGTTTAGCCAAAGTGAGCAGAGATGCCTCGTACTTGTGTGAACAGTGCAGATAACTTCTGCTATGTTTGTGGTGAAGTGACTTTTGCATCACAAAAGCGCAGTATAACCACTATGGTTAAGAAAGCCTATCACCTTTATTTTGGCTGCAAAATTGGAGATCAGGACAAGAGGTGGGCCCCACACATATGCTGCAACACTTGTGCAACAAATCTTCGCCAGTGGTTGAACAGGAAAAGGAAATCTATGCCTTTTGCAGTGCCAATGATTTGGAGAGAGCCAACAGATCATCCCAGCAATTGTTACTTCTGCATGGTGCCTCCAGTTGGGAAAGGTGTGTCAAAGAAGAAAAAGTGGACTGTGCATTATCCAAACATTCCATCAGCTATACGCCCAGTACCCCACGGAGAAGGACTGCCGGTTCCTGATGCACCAGAATCATTCTCACTTGAGTCAGACGAGGAAGAGGATGAAACTTCTGGTCCTGAACCATCAATGTCACAGGACCCACATTTTCTCCCATCCTCCTCCTCTGAACCACACCTCATAACACAAGGTGAACTGAATGACCTTGTCAGGGATTTGGAACTACCCAAGAGTAAGGCTGAGCTGTTGGGCTCCAGACTACAGCAGTGGAATCTCCTGGCAGGTGATGTTAGGGTTTCCATGTTCCGTGACCGTCAAAAGGATCTTGTCCCATTCTTCTTCATGGAAGGTGATCTTGTAGCCTGCAACAACATCGATGGTGTGATGGCAGCCCTCAACGTCGTTCACGATCCAGATGAGTGGAGACTGTTCATTGATTCATCGAAGACGAGTCTTAAAGCTGTTTTACTGCATAATGGCAATGTTTTGCCATCAATTCCAGTTGGTCATGCAGTCCATATGAAGGAAACCTATGACAACATGAAACAACTTTTGAGGTGCATAAACTATGACCAACATCACTGGCAGCTTTGTGACTATTTGAAGGTTGTTGCTTGGTCTGCAGACTGGATACACAAAGTACTGCTGTTTTCTCTGTGAATGGGATAGTCGTGCAAGAGATTCCCACTACATCAAGAAAGATTGGCCACTCCGACAGTCATTGGAGCCTGGGAGGAAAAGTGTTCAGCATCCACCACTTGTTGAATCAAGGAAGATTTTGTTACCACCCTTACACATCAAGCTGGGTCTGATGAAGAACTTTGTCAAGGCCATTGACAAAACACAAGCAGCTTTCAAGTACCTCCGTGGAAAATTTCCAAGGTTAAGTGAAGCTAAGATAAAGGAAGGTGTCTTTGTTGGTCCTCAGATTCGTGAACTTCTTCGAGATGGTGCATTTGACCATGAACTGCGTGGCAAGGAAAAGACGGCATGGAAAGCCTTCCAGTTAGTGGCAATAAATTTTCTCGGAAACAACAAGGCAGACAACTACAGGTTGTTGGTGGAAAACCTCCTCAAGGCATACAAAAGCCTTGGTTGCAACGTGTCACTAAAGATACATTTTTTGCACTCTCTTCTAGATTTTTTTCCACCGAACTGCGGAGCAGTGAGCGACTAGCACGGCGAGCGATTTCACCAGGACATTGCAACAATGGAGAAACGCTATCAGGGCAAATGGAGCCCATCAATGCTTGCAGACTATTGCTGGACAGTGACAAGAGATGCTCCATTTAATGAATACAAGAGACAAGCCAAGAAGCGCCGAGTAGACACTGAATAGGACTAAACTACGTACAGAATAGTTTTTTGCCTTTTGTTTCATAATAAATTTTATTTATATAACCCTTTTGCTGATTTTTAAAGTGTTACATAAACAGGACAGGTGAAATATTATCATGTAAAGCAACCATAAACACATGAAAAGACCTAGGTTTACAATTTATGATTAAAATTCTACTATTTACACAATATACATAGACATAAAATGTAAAAACTTAAATATCTTAGAAACAGTAGCCAATCAGTTGTTTTAATTGTCATATTTGAATTCAGCACATCAAAATACATAATAAATAGCACATTTTATCTCTGAAGCAGACGACTTCTCAAAAATTGTAGACCAGTGTTACCTGTGTCTGACAAAAAGTGTCTGTCAGTTTTGCAACTTTGAATGAAAGATTCAAATGGATTTTTAGTGGCATTATTTAAAAACCAAAACCAAACCAATTCATCTTAAACCTACAAAACAAGGTTTTACAAACCAGGAGTGTTGGTTTAGGTTCTTAAGATTATTTTTTTTAACATCAATTGCACTGTTTTAATGACTTTACACAGCTGTACAGAGATTACATTCCCTTTTATACACTTGGGTGCAGTTAAATTCGAATAGAAAACCCTTATGTTCCTTAGTAAATTATCACACATCAAACAGTAAAAAGGCAGTGATTACTGCCATAAAACTTTTATTCTTCTAAGAACAATCATTAACACAATCAGCAAAGAATAAACTCAGAACAATTTCTTCTTACTAATTCAAAGCTAGCAAAATGGAGTATGTCGGAGAAAAACTGAGTTCTCACTCTTTTGTTTGGGTACAGCAAGTCAGAAGCTTTATTCACTCTCACAGTGTGCAGAGGGAGAGAGCTAAGCAGGTCTCTCTCCCTGATACCTAATTACAACAAGCATTTATACCTTTCATTACAGAAAATAATGAGGGACAGCTGCATTTTGTTATACATAAGCCATCTTGATATCTTATTTCTTAATTGTTTTGACTCTTGCCAACATACAATATTTCCTATACCTTATCTACACAAGGTCTTCTACACCTTATCTATACAAGGTCACAATAACTTCTCACACAGTACTTTCTCACCCGCCTCACACAATCCTCGCTTCTACAAATCTCGCGTTATCAGGGCTACAGTTAGCCTGACTCTTGCTAACAAACTGTCATGCATTGCAGTTCTTTTCTGACAGTTCTTTTTCTGCTTCCACAAGTATAAAGCAAAATAAGCAAAATGGAGTACAATTTACTCGAGACAATTTCTCCCCATTTGGCTTTTGGCCTACAACAGGAGCCCACTAACCAGCCGATGCTGGCGTCAGACGCATCCACACTTCCCCTGTCCCTGGGGAGGCCCCATTTGCTGACAGAGGGCAAGTCATGGCATAATTATTAGCTCCTGTTTGCCCAGGGCCGGGAGACACTGGCTGCTCCAGTGACGCGAGGGTGGCAGGGCACTGGGCCAGGCTGGGGAGCTGTGCTCCGGGTGACAGTGTGTCGGGCTGGTTCCTGGGGCAGGTGATGGGGTCGGAAGGGGAGGGTCTGCATGCTCCTGGGCAGGGGTCTGGGTGAACCGCCCTAGCAATGCCAGGGCCCTTTGGGAAAAACAGACACTTGCCCTCTCCCTCTTAAGGATGGGCCCTTCTTGGAAGAGCAGCTCAGTCCTGGGCCCTGGCTGCTTTGCACTGCTGGGCTGCCCTGACAAGGTATGTGTGCACCTGTACGTGCACCAACGCACACATACCTATACACACATGCACACACTCACATCCACACGCACGCACACTCCCACCTGCACACACGCACGCATACATTCACACCTGCCAGCACACACACCCGCGTGCACACATTCACACCCACGCATACCCACTCACACCTGCATGCACACACAGCACACTCACGCCTGCATGCACACACTTGCATGTGCAAACTCACACCTGCATGCACACACTCACAGCTATATGCACACATCAGCGCACTCATGCCTGCATACACACACTCGCATGTGCACACTCACACTGCATGTGCATACTCACCCCAGCATGCACACACAGCTGCATACACACACTAGCACAGTCACACCTGCATGTGTACGGGGAGACTTTGGCAATCCAGTAAAGTACCTGAAACCACTATTACTTATTGCTAACAGTAGCCAAGTCAGCAGGGCGTACTGAACCACTATTGCTTGTTGCTAAAAGAAGCCAAGTCAGCAGGCCATAAATTGGTCATGCAGCGGCCTCAGCCTAACCAAGGCAGGAGGGGAGGAAGGGGTTTTGGGTGCCACAGACAGGGCAGCTTGACCCCACATCCTTCCTGCTAAGAATGTTGAAATTGCTGATATATGTATTTTAGAAAAACAGGAAGTCTGTCTATATGTGCCCCTGGGAATGTTTGTCAGGACCCCAAGCATAGGTGCTGACTTCTGCTCCTGCCGCGGGTGCTCGACCCCCCTCTGCCCCTGGCACCGTCCCCACTCCACCCCTTCCATGAGGCCCCGCTCCCTCTGTCACGTTATTGATTTGAACTGGGACCATATAGAGCAGGGGTCGGCAACGTTCGGCACGCGGCTCGCCAGGGTAAGCACCCTAGCGGGCCGGGCCAGTTTATTTACCTGCTGACGCGGCAGGTTCGGCCGATCGCGGCCCCCACTCGCCGCAGTTCGCCGTCCCGGGCCAATGGGGGCGGTGGGAAGCGGCGCGGGCCGAGGGATGTGCTGGGCGCGGCTTCCCGCCGCCCCCATTGGCCCGGGACGGCGAACCGCGGCCAGTGGGGGCCACAATCGGCCGAACCTGCCGCGTCAGCAGGTAAATAAACTGGCCCGGCCCGCTAGGGTGCTTACCCTGGCGAGCTGCGTGCCAAACGTTGCCGACCCCTGATATAGAGCATGGTTGCAACCAAAGTCCTGTAGTGGCACCAAATCTTGTATAAAGGGGGTCAAATGAGGTGTCTAAGACAAGGTTATGGTTTGCTGGTTATGATTATGCTGTCTATATGTGTGTATCAATTTTGTAGTTGAAGTTTTGAATATTGGCTCTATACTGTCTGTATTTCAAACTTACGCTATGCTTCTGAAAAACTTCCCAGACAAGTTGGTGTTAGCTCTGCCTAGCCTGCTTGATGGCCCATTAAGGACCATCAGCTATACAATTGACCCATTGAGAGAAGGCAAATACGCCTTGCAACTCAGCAAAGTATGCAGGAACTGGCCCATGTGACTCCAGACTCCATTTTGCTGTAATTTTCCACAGTAAGAACAAAGAGATGTTCTTACACCTGGAAAAGACTATAAAAGGCTGCTGCAGTTCCTCCATCTGGTCTTCAATCCTGCTTCTTACCTCTGGAGGGACTTTGCTACAAACAGAAGCTCTGAACGAAGGACTGATGACCCATCCCAGCTGGGGATGTACTCCAGAGACTTGATTTTGAACCTGCAGTTTCTATCACTGCTACAAGCCTGAACCAAGAACTCCCAGCCTTCTGTCCTGCACCTCCACACACCCCCAGCCCTCTGCCCTGACCTTGAGTTGCCCCCCAACACCCAGCCTTCTGCCCTGCACCCCCACCCCCCCAGCCCTCTGCCCTGACCTCCCCCCAACACCCAGCCTTCTGCCCTGCACCCCCACACACCCCCAGCTGTCTGCCCTGAACCCCCCCCACACCCAGCCTTTTGCCCTGCACCTCCACACACACCCCAGCCCTCTGCCCTGACCTCGAGTCCCCCCCAACACCCAGCCTTCTGCCCTGCACCTCCACACACACCCCAGCCCTCTGCCCTGACCTCGAGTCGCCCTGCTCAGCCCACTGCAGGCCTAGGTGAACAGAACCCCAGGCTGGCAGTGGGCTGAGCAGGCTGGTGGCGTAAGATCAGCATTTTAATTTAATTTTAAATGAAGCCTCTTAAACATTTTGAAAACCTTGTTTACTTTACATACAACAATAGTTTAGTTATATAATATAGACTTATAGAGAGAGACCTTCTAAAAAACGTTAACATGTATTACCGGCACGCGAAACCTTAAATTAAAGAGAATAAATGAAGACTCGGCACACCGCTTCTGAAAGGTTGCCTACCCCTGATGTATGTAATTGATTCCATTTAACCAATTCTAGCTCTCATCTGTATCTTTTTCCTTTTGTGAATAAACCTTTAGATTTTAGATTCTAAAGTGTGATTTGTGGGTAAGATCTAATTTGTATATTGACCTGGGTCTGGGGCTTGATCCTTTGGGATCAGGAGAACCCTTTTTCTTTTATTGGGGTATTGGTTTTCATAACCATTTGTTCCCATAACGAGTGGCACTGGTAGTGATACTGGAAAACTGGAGTGTCTAAGGGAATTGCTTGTGTGACTTGTGGTTAGCCAGTGGGGTGAGACCAAAGTCCTCTTAGTCTGGCTGGTTGGGTTTGCCTTAGAGGTGGAAAAACCCCAGCCTTGGGCTGTAACTGCCCTGTTTAAGCAATTTGTCCTGAATTGGCACTCTCAGTTGGGTCCTGCCAGAACCGCATCATTACAGTGGCGTAGTGGTGCTAGGATCCACAGAACCACGTCAATTAAGCTTTGGGTCAGAACCCCACGCTATCCAAATTTGAATTTTGGGATTGAGAGTTTATTGGTTAAAGATCAGTGACCATGAGCCAAAAAGCAACAGCAGAAGCAATGAAACTGCAAGCCCTGATGGAGAGCCTGCAATTTGAACATGAGCAAAAACTGGCAGAAATTCGAATGAAAGAGAAGCAAGCCTTGGCCCAGCTAAAGAAAGAAGCTGCTAAGAGAGAAGAAAAAGCACGTAAGGGGCGTCTGGAGCTTCTGGCTGCTGAGGAGAAAGCTCGACAGATGCAACAGGAGACAGCTAAACTCCAGCTCCAAGTCAAAAAAGCAATGGAAGAACAGCAGAAACTGTATCCTCTTGAAAATCCAGTTTATAACTATGTTGATATGTGGTATTACTCTGGGCAGTTTTCTGTGTTTAACCAGTTTTGCTATGGCCATGGAGAGGGGGATTCTAACCTGGGGGGGGGGGGGTAATAGCTGTTTGTCTGTGCAAGAAAGCAGTGTGTCTGTGAATGGAGTTTCTGAATGTCTGTCTAATGTCTCAGAAGTGAATCTGGAATTAGATCAAGCACAGAAAGATCTCATTAGTCAGGAAAATGTTTCTCTGGAGCAGATTAAAGTGGATGGTCAGGTTGAAGCCCTAACTGAGGAAGGAAAGGGTAGATTTTTGGTGGGTAATAGCTGTTTGTCTGTGCAAGAAAGCTGTGCCTCTGGTAAGGAAGAAGGTGTCTCCAGCTCTTCTTTATCTATGAAGCAGACAGAAGGTGCCTTTCAGCCTGTGATGGTTGAAAATAGTGTAGTTGTCTCAGAGTTGGTTCTGGATTCAACTAAAGCCCAGGAAGGGAATGGTCCTAAGTTTGTGTCTGCTGGGGAGAATGGCACTGTAACTAGGTTGCATCCAGTTAGTGTCTTAGCAGAATCCCAGAGACCAGACAATTCTGGTGCTTGTATTTTACCTGTTGCTAATGTGTGGTTGGAAAAGGGTGTAGCAACTCTGTCTGATCAGGGTGATATCCTAGCCAGGGCACAAGGAAGGCCGAAAGATTATTTAATTGTGTTACCTACTGATGGTGTGGAAACTTGTAGCAAGAAGGAAAAAATTCCTAAACTTGTGTGTGGCAAAGGAAAGGAGAATGCTTCTAACCTTTCATTTAGTGAGTCTATGGGTTTGCCTGAAAGGGGATTGTGTAGAAATCCGCCTGATGGGCCAAAGGTGATCCTAAATGTAAGTAAGACCCAGAAAAAGTTTGTTGCTGCTCAGGAAAGTGTTCCTTTAGAGCAAGCCCTAGGTGAAGAGGGTAAGGGCAGAATTTCTGTGAAGGGGGAACTGTTGCTTAGAAAAGCTCCTGGGAAAAGGAACCCTCATGGTAATCTGTGCAAGCAGTTTACTGCAACTGAAGGGTGTGAAAGTGATTTAATCAAGGAAGTTTCAGTTCCTAACCGCCAAAAATTTTCTGTTGTGAATGTGAATTTTCTGACTCCTTTTGAAAGATCCAGTGTGGGTAGCTTTGAAAAGGTTTCAGATGGAGTGAAAGCTATTAAGAAAGTTGAACAGTCCTATAACCAAGTGGCTGTGTTTGGCCAGCTTGTTGGGGAGACAAGGTTGTTGAGAGAGAAATGTCTCCATGCTGATTCTGTAAGTGAACAGACTGTATCTCAGGTTCAAAGGGAAAACTGGGTAGCTGAGTCTGCAGAGCAGAACAGCTGTGTAGTTAATCTCTGGAGATTGCAGGGGATGGTAGGTGCACTCTCATCTCTAGACACTTTGGATATGACTTGTGGTCTCTCAGTGAACTTAACATCTAATCCCTTGAAAGCAGAGGTTTCTAAGGGAAGTCACAGGGTAACCCTAAAAGGCCCAAACCCCAATGGTATTGAGCCAAAGGTGTGGCATGACAAACATGATTGTAGATGGACACTTGCAATAAATTTGTTATTGCTAATGGTAATTTTTGTAACTAATGTGTTGCTATTACCAAAAACTGTAAAAATGTATAATGTGCCTAATCTTTTGGAAAATCCCTTGAACATGTTAAAAGGAATACATGAGAACACACTTTATGTTAAAAGGCCTTGTTATACTGATGTTTCACAGTTAATGCCTGTAAACAGTATTGGAACTTTTCACAAGGAAAAAGACATTCCAGACCTAATGCGCTGTTTGAAAAGGGAAACTGAGGCACACTACCATAGTGCTTTCATGGCTAAATGCCAAAATTCCTATACTATGAACAACATTAATATCTACGTTGATTTAATGTTAGTTGGGTTCCAAACATTTGCCAGAGCTTGTATGGATAAAGGAGCTGTTTTCTTTAGCTCCTGGCAAGATCACATAAGACATACAGAAACCATGCTGCAAAAGCAGATCCAATCCACTATTGTTCTAACTAAGTTTTACCTTGAGTTTGTAAAGAAATTCAATCATGTTATTGAACATGACTTTGATGAACCATTTCTGTTATACACTGGTGCGGCTTCTAACCCAATACTAGCTGTAGTGAGACAGACCCAAGAATGGGGAGCTCTTGAGATGCAGTCAGTGATGTTTGTGTCATCCATTCCTGCATCAATTTTGCGTTGGGGGTGTCACGTTATTGATTTGAACTGGGACCATATAGAACATGGTTGCAACCAAAGTCCTGTAGTGGCACCAAATCTTGTATAAAGGGGGTCAAATGAGGTGTCTAAGACAAGGTTATGGTTTGCTGGTTATGATTATGCTGTCTATATGTGTGTATCAATTTTGTAGTTGAAGTTTTGAATATTGGCTCTATACTGTCTGTATTTCAAACTTATGCTATGCTTCTGGGAAACTGCCCAGACAAGTTGGTGTTAGCTCTGCCTAGCCTGCTTGATGGCCCATTAAGGACCATCAGCTATACAATTGACCCATTGAGAGAAGGCAAATACGCCTTGAGACTCAGCAAAGTATGCAGGAACTGGCCTATGTGACTCCAGACTCCATTTTGCTATAATTTTCCACAGTAAGGACAAAGAGATGTTCTTACACCTGGAAAAGACTATAAAAGGCTGCTGCAGCTCCTCCATCTGGTCTTCAGTCCTGCTTCTTACCTCTGGAGGGACTTTGCTACAAACAGAAGCTCTGAACAAAGGACTGATGACCCATCCCAGCCGGGGATGTACTCCGGAGACTTGATTTTGAACCTGCAGTTTCTATCACTGCTACAAGCCTGAACCAAGAACTTTGCCATTACTGTATGTAATTGATTCCATTTAACCAATTCTAGCTCTCATCTGTATCTTTTTCCTTTTATGAACAAACCTTTAGATTTTAGATTCTAAAGGATTGGCAACAGCGAGATTTGTGGGTAAGATCTAATTTGTATATTGACCTGGGTCTGAGGCTTGGTCCTTTGGGATCAGGAGAACCCTTTTTCTTTTATTGGGGTATTGGTTTTCATAACCATTTGTTCCCATAACGAGTGGCACTGGTAGTGATACTGGAAAACTGGAGTGTCTAAGGGAATTGCTTGTGTGACTTGTGGTTAGCCAGTGGGGTGAGACCAAAGTCCTCTTAGTCTGGCTGGTTGGGTTTGCCTTAGAGGTGGAAAAACCCCAGCCTTGGGCTGTAACTGCCCTGTTTAAGCAATTTGTCCTGAATTGGCACCCTCAGTTGGGTCCCGCCAGAACCGGATCATTACACCCTCCCACCCCTGCCCCGCCCCAACTCCACCCCCTTCCTGCCCCAAATCCTGCCCCAGCCCCACCTCTTCCCCGCCTCCTCCCCTGAGTGCGCCACATTTCCGCTTCTCCCCCTCCCTCCCAGCACGCCACCAAACTGCAGGAAGCGCTGGGAGGGAGGCGGAGGAGCGGAGACCGGGCGTGCTCAGGGAGGGAGTGCGGGGGGAGGTTGGCTGCCAGTGGGTGCAGAGCATCCACTAATTTTTCCCCGTGGGTGCTCCAGCCCCGGAGCACCCACGGAGTTGGCGCCTATGTCCCCAAGTCATGAACACTCTTTTTTTTTTTTTTTTTTTAAACGTATCTGGTTAAATTGATAATCAGAAGGAAACCTCTTGCTTGACCTTTAAAAACTGATTGCTAGGCAAGTTTTCTTTAAGGGATATGTCATTGTATTACTAATGTATGAATAAGGGGGAAAAGTTTGAGGTGGCGGGACTTCTCAGAAGGGGCTCTTCAGGGACGCTCCCTGTGGACGCATCTTGGGGTCCCCACCGGCAGACGGAAGTTTGGCCAGCAGAAGTCTGTCACTGTGCCACTCGAAGGCCACACTCAGCTTCGGTAATTATCAAGGGTTGGGGGTGTTTTATTAACCTGTTGCAAACGTGTGTAAGTGCTTGAGACTAAGTAAAGTTTAGCTTTAAGTGAAAGCACTCTTGTGTTGTCCTGTTTGTGCCAGCCATCTATGCGTCGGACAGCCGTGTCTCCCCACACTCTCACATGCATGCCCACCCACAGCTAGCGGTCATGTACTCCATCTCGCTGACCCAGCCCATCTGAGTGTGCAGTGCTCTTTCTGGGAAAGGCAGCCCCGTGGTTTCATTCCTAGCTGGGAAATCCCAGCAGTGAGTGGCTCTGTGCGGTGATATGTAGCTCAGCCATTTCCTCAGAAACAGCTCCATGGGAGAGCAAGACTAGATCCAGTTCTCAGCCCAGTCAGCAGGAAATGCTGGGTTTGCAATGTAGTTACTGGCTGGCTGGAGCCCGATCCAACAGAGAGGAGAGGAATCACCCTTAGACCAGGAGCTTCATCACCGTGACTGCAAACCCCACAAGCTCTTGAGCTGAGTTAGAGCGAGGGGGGCAGAGTACAGGTTGAGCCAGGATCCTGCTTCCTGTCTAGGCCTGACCCCGCCTTAGGCTTATGGGGGTTTTCTGCATTCAGGGTTCACACTGTGTTCAGCTCAGAGCCCTGCCTCGGCCTGCATGTGACGCGGTCCACAGGATTCCATCCAGGCATCTTGCCCCATTGCTCCCTCAGGGGCCCCTGGCCAGAGGGTCCCAGAGGCCAGGAACTGCCGGGGGGAGGGCAGGGTTACATTTCCCTCCAAAATTAGTTTTCAAACAGTGGCACCGGAACACTTTTACTAGTGGGGGAGCTGAAAGCCAGCCCTCTCACCTCTGTCCGCACCCCACCCCCGCCCCCGGAACAGGGCAGTGTCTACGGGAGGGGGGGACCTGGACAGGGGTAAGGGGGCCAGGGTGGACAGAGGTAAGAGGGCTGGCTTTCAGCCAGGGATCCTGGCCGTGGAGCTGGCAGCCGGGATCCCAGGCACGGGGCTGGGAGTGCAGCCCCGGGTATGGGGCAACAGGCAGGACCCCGCATGTGGGGCTGGGAGCGGAGCCCTGTGCTTGGAACCAGCAGCCTGGACCCCGCGCTGGGGGCCAGAAGCAGAGCCCCAGGCGTGGGGCTGGGAGCCCGTATGCGGGGCCAGGAGCAGAGCCCCTCATAAAACCTGGGGGTGTTGAAGCACCCCCGCACCCCTAGTTCCCGCATGTACGTCTGCAGTACTCCTGTGTGTGTGTGTGTGTGTGTGTGTGTGTGCGCGCACGCATGTGTGGTACTCCTGTGTGTGTGCGTGCAGTACTCCTTTGTGTGTGTGTGTGTGTTTCTGCGTTCGTGCGCTACTCTGGGGGGGGGCACGTGCATGTGTGCAGTTACTTCTGTGTGTGTGTGTGTGTGTGGTACTCCTCTGCGTGTGTGTGTACACGTGTACTCCCTCTGTGTCTGTCTGTATGTGTTCATGTGTACTCCCTCTGTGTGTGTGTGTGTGTGTGTGTGTGTGCTTGCACGTGGGTGTTTGGTACTCCTCTGTGTGCGTGTGTGTGTGCACATGTGCACACATGCGGTACTCGTGTGTGCGCGTGCAGTACTCCTCTGTGTGTGTGTGTGTGTGCACGTACAGTGCTTGTGTGCTCTGTGTGCGCGTGTGTATACACATGGGTACTCCCTGTGTGTGTGTGTGTGTGTGTGTACTGTGTGTGCGTGCATGCGGTGCTCCTCTGTGTGTGTGTGTGTTGTAATGAACTCAGGACAGACAGCTGCAAGGGCGGGGTAGAAAACAGTCCCAGAAGGGTAAAAGACCCTCCTCCCTATCAACTGAGGAGGGGTGACTACAGGTCAATCAGGTACAGCTGAGAAGGGGTTACCAGAGATCAGTTAGGATCAGCTGAGAGAGTTACCTAAGGTCAATTAGGATCAGCTGATTTCAACTAAGAGCTGCCTGAGACCTTTTTAAACCCTTCCCTGTGAGGGGAGGGGGGGAAGCCAAGCTGCCAGTAGGTGAGGAGTAGCAAGATACCAGGGGGAGGCTGAATTCCCTCCCATAAGTGAGAAAAACAAGCCTAAAAAATTGGCTGAGAGAAGGAGTGGACTGTCCGTGTGTGGCTAAGAGGGACTGTTTTACCCCAAGCCCATCTCGCCAAGGCTAAAAACAGCTGAGGCTGGTGAGACTGAGAAGGTGCCTTGCCACAGTGTGTACACTCATGGGTACTCCTTCTGTCTGTGTGTGTACACATACACATATGTACTCCCTGTGTGTGTCTGCATGTGCTCTGTGTGTGTGTGGGTGGGTGGGTATATGCATGTGCACTCTGTGTATGTGTGAGTGTGTACTCCCTCAGTGTGGTGTACACACATATCCCTTGTAGTGTACATGTGTGTGTCTATCTGGATCAGCATGTGTGTGCGACTGAGCTGGCACTTGTGTCCCTGCGCATGCACAGACAGACCTGTCAGTGTGTTTAAACAGAGCTCAGCTTTTCTCTGTAACTAAAGGGGAAAGGCTGCAGCTTTCTTGTCGGGGAACCTGTCCTCCCTTGGCAGTTGGATCCTGCCTGCGGCTCTGCCTGTTCAGGACTGACGCAATGGAACAATACGTGACTTTTGCTTTTTGTTCCCTCCCGAGCAAAGATCTCTCCCATGACGCCACTAAACCCCTCCTGGGACTTGATGGCAGGTGAAGACGTCATGTGTAATCTGGCTGCCTAGCTCAGCTCCTCGTGAGAACCTAGCGGTGATGGTCAAGGCCTGTTTCTGCGCTGGGAGTGGTCCAGAGGCCTGGCCCTCTGCTGGCTGCGGCAGGAGTACGGCGGGGGAGAGCCATGGCCTGGTGCCCAGTGCGTCTGACTGCACCTGATCAGCGCTGCTGCTGTCCCTGGGGATTGCTTGCCTGTGCAGCTGTGGACTCAGCCTGAGGCCCAGCCCTGTGGGGGATAGCAGGGATGGGGGGCTGTTAAGGCCCCCCCAGGCAGGGCCAGCTCTAGTTCAAGGCCACCCCAAGCCAAAAAAAAAAAAAACCTCTGGGAGCGCAACTGCCAAAGCAACAACAAAAAAAGTCGCCCCGCCCCTGAAATTGTGCTGCCCCAAGCACGTGCTTGGTTTGCTGGTGCCTAGAGCCGGCCCTGCCCCCAGGTTGGACCCTCGCATGTCTCCAGCCAGCATGTGCTCCCTGCACCAGCAGCCTCATGTGATGGGCCGGGCCAGGCTAGGCTAGGGGGGAGCCCCGCTTTCAGCACAGAGGCCATGCGTGTCTGAGGGGAGCCAGCCTCCTCCACCTGCATGACACCAGCCCCTCCTCTTAGACCCACGGGATCACTCTACAGCTGGCTCTGTGCCTCCCTTCTGCTTCCCAATCCTGGGCCCGCTGCAGGGGGAAACTAGCCCAGCATAACTTAGAGCATCCTCACCCTAAAGGCTGCTCTCACTTATGCCGTCTGCAGGCAGAGGATCTGGCAGAGCTCTGTGACCTTGTCCTGCTCTGCCACCCGCCGCCCCATCTATCACAGCCCCCCCGGCTGAGCCCTGTGCTCCATGGCACCCGTGTGACAGGGCAGTCCAGAGCTGCCTTGTCAGGGCAGACCAGCAATGCAAAGCAGCTAGGGCCCAGGACTGAGCTGCTCTTCCAAGAAGGGCCCATCCTTCAGAGGGAGAGGGCAAGTGTCTGTTCTTCCCAAAGGGCCCTGGCATTGCTAGGGTGGTTCACCTAGACCCTTGCCCAGGAGCATGCAGACCCTCCCCTTCTGACCCCATCACCTGCCCCAGGAACCAGCTGACACGCTGTCACCTGGAGCACAGCTCCCCGGCCTGGCCCAGTGCCCTGCCACCCTCGCGTCACTGGAGCAGTCAGAGTCTCCCGGCTCTGGGCAAACAAGAGCTAATAATTATGCATGAGTAGAAACTTACCCTCTGCCAGCAAGTGGTGCCTCCCCAGTGACAGGGGAATCGTGGATGCATCTGACACCAGCATCGGCTGGTTAGTGGGCTCCAGTATTGGCAATGAGGGTAAAATTCCTGAACCCCAGCTCCCTGCAACTGCTCAGGGGAACCCCCCCACACACACACACGCAAGTGCACCCATCACACTGGTGTACCCATGCACACATACCTAGACACACGTGCACACTCACAGCCGCATGTGCACACCAGCACACTCACACCTGCACGCGCACACTCATGTGCACATTCACACCAGCACACTCACACTTGCACATGCACACTCACTCACCCACAGCTAGCGGTCATGTACTCCATCTCGCTGACCCAGCCCATCTGAGTGTGCAGTGCTCTTTCTGGGAAAGGCAGCCCCGTGGTTTCATTCCTAGCTGGGAAATCCCAGCAGTGAGTGGCTCTGTGCGGTGATATGTAGCTCAGCCGTTTCCTCAGAAACAGCTCCATGGGAGAGCAAGACTAGATCCAGTTCTCAGCCCAGTCAGCAGGAAATGCTGGGTTTGCAATGTAGTTACTGGCTGGCTGGAGCCCGATCCAACAGAGAGGAGAGGAATCACCCTTAGACCAGGAGCTTCATCACCGTGACTGCAAACCCCACAAGCTCTTGAGCTGAGTTAGAGCGAGGGGGGCAGAGTACAGGTTGAGCCAGGATCCTGCTTCCTGTCTAGGCCTGACCCCGCCTTAGGCTTATGGGGTTTTTCTGCATTCAGGGTTCACACTGCATTCAGCTCAGAGCCCTGCCTTGGCCTGCATGTGACGCGGGCCACAGGATTCCATCCAGGCATCTTGCCCCATTGCTCCCTCAGGGGCCCCTGGCCAGAGGGTCCCAGAGGCCAGGAACTGCCGGGGGGAGGGCAGGGTTACATTTCCCTCCAAAATGAGTTTTCAAACAGTGGCACTGGAACACTTTTACTAGTGGGGGAGCTGAAAGCCAGCCCTCTCACCTCTGTCCGCACCTCATCCCCGCCCCCGGAACAGGGCAGTGTCTACAGGAGGGGGGGACCTGGACAGGGGTAAGGGGGCCGAGGCTGGGGGTGGGCGTGGGGCCCTCAGCCAGGATCCCAGGCATGGGGCCGGCAGCCGGGAACCCGGGCGCAGGGCCAGGAGTGCAGCCCTGGGTATGGGGTGGCAGCCAGGACCCCGCACGTGGGGCTGGGAGCGGAGCCCTGGGCTTGGGACCGGCAGCTGGGACCCCGCACTGGGGACCAGAAGCAGAGCCCCAGGCATGGGGATGGGAGACCGCATGTGGGGCCAGGAGCAGAGCCCCACATAAAACCTAGGGGTGCTGCAGCACCCCCGCACCCGTAGTTCCCGCACCTATGTTTTTAAAGAAACAAAAGATTTTTTTGGGGAGGGGGAGTTTCCGTCAAAATGTTGTTATTTTTCAACAATTGCAATGAACATTTTTGACTCAAACAGAAAATGCATGTTTGGTTTTTCAGTTTTTTGGGGTCTTTTTTCCGTTTTTTTTTTTGGGGGGGGGGGGGATTCGCCAGAGAGGAGAAGAATGACTCAAAACCTGGCAAAGGATTGAAGATTTGGGCCTTGGTTCATTTCATCAAAAATTCCAGGAAAAAACAACAACAAAACCCAACATTTTTCATATTGTTCCTGTGGAGGATTCTCCCACCCACTTTTTCAATCCCTGGCCTGTTGAGTTCCTGGATGGAACTCAACATGGATTCACCAAGGGCAAGTCATGCCTGATGAACCTGATTGCCTTCTATGATGAGATAACTGGCTCTGTGGATATGGGGAAAGCGGTGGATGTGATATATCTTGACTTTAGCAAAGCTTTTGATACGGTCTCCCACAGTATTCTTGCCAGCAAGTTAAAGAAGTATGGATTAGATGAATGGACTATAAAGTGAATAGAAAGCTGGCTAGCTTGTCAGGCTCAACGGGTAGTGATCAACGGCTCGATGTCTAGTTGGCAGCCGGTATCAAGCGGAGTGCCCCAGGGATCGGTCCTGGGGCCAGTTTTGTTCAACATCTTTATTAATGATCTGGATGATGGGATTAATTGCACCCTCAGCAAGTTCGCAGATGACACTAAGCTGCAGGGAGAGGTAGATACGCTGGAGGGTATAGGGTCCAGAGTGACCTGGACAAATTGGAGGATTGGGCCAGAAAAAATCTGATGAGGTTCAACAAGAACAAGTGCAGAGTCCTGCACTTAGGAAGGAAGAATCCCATGCACGGCTACAGGCTGGGGACCAACTGGCTAAGCAGCAGTTCTGCAGAAAAGGATCCGGGGATTACAGTGGACGAGAAGCTGGATATGAGTCAGCAGTGTGCCCTTGTTGCCAAGAAGGCCAACGGCATATTGGGCTGTATTAGTAGGAGCATTGCCAGCAGATCGAGGGAAGTGATTATTCCCCTCTATTCGGCACTGGTGAGGCCACATCTGGAGTATTGCGTCCAGCTTTGGTCCCCCCACTACAGAAGGGATGTGGACAAATTGGAGAGAGTCCAGCGGAGGGCAACGAAAATTATTAGGGGGCTGTGGCACATGACTTACGAGGAGAGGCTGAGAGAACTGGGGTTATTTAGTCTGCAGAAGAGAAGAGTGAGGGGGAATTTGATAGCAGCCTTCAACTACCAGAAGGGGGATTCCAAAGAGGATGGAGCTAGGTTGTTCTCAGTGGTGGCAGATGACAGAACAGGGAGCAATGGTCTCAAGTTGCAGTGGGGGAGGTCTTGGTTGGATATTAGGAAACACTAGTTCACTAGGAGGGTGGTGAAGCACTGGAATGGGTTACCTAGGGAGGTGGTGGAATCTCCTTCCTTAGAGGTTTTTAAGGCCCGGCTTGACAAAGCCCTGGCTGGGATGATTTAGTTGGTGTTGGTCCTGCTTTGAGCAGGAGATTGGACTAGATGACCTCCTGAGGTCTCTTCCAACCCTAATATTCTATGATTCTATGAATGATGGCTCGGCTGCCCTGTATCCCAACGCCTAGAGCAATGGTTAAAGCCTGCGGGATCGTTGCTGGCCCGGAGCTGAGGATGCTGCCCCTGAGCAGAGGAATCTGGAACAGCTGTCCTGGCGAGCTCCCACACAGCATTGCCTGTGCAAAACCCACTGTGGCCTGAGCCCTTAGCCAAGCCTAGTCTGATAGGGCCCAGCCGGGATTTTCGCCGTAGCATTTAGCAAGCTGGCTGTTGGCGGGGGGTCTGTCTGGTGGTGTGTATGCTGCTGCTCGGTGCTCTCCAATCAGCCGCTCAACAGGGAGGGTTTGGGATCTCTGCTCCCTGCCGAACCGCTGATTGGTGGCCAGCCAGCAGTAGTCTCCATGCAGCTGTGGCACTTCAGCCTGGGTGGCTGGGGATTACCTGGGCTCCCTCGGGCCTTGGCCTGAATGAACTTGCTGGGGGAGAACAGGAGAGGGGCATGAATGTGGAGAGGCGGGTTAGGGGAATCGCCCTGCCAACCACAGCTTACAAAAGACAAGCCGAGGTGGGGCATCAGCAGGTGAGAGGGTGCCCATGGGCTGGGCTGCTGCAGCCCAGCCTTTCAGGATTGCTTTTTGCCTTCTTCGTTTGCAGCCTTGCTGTTCTCGGGGAGGGGGGCAGTCTGTCATCCCATTGAGGACAGGCCAAGAGGAGGCACAGGCTGCAAGCAGACCTGGTGGGGAGGCCCAGACTACATCCAGCTGTGATTGCTGGGCAGGCGGGAGCTGCCTGTTAAAGGCGAGTGCACTGAAAATGTGTGGGACCACACAGAATCACCGGCTGTGTGTCATCTGGGTGTATTTGTGCCCCACACCCAACCTGTCTAATCCCTGATGGGCGGGTTGGCTGCATGCTGGGAACTAGTCTGTGCCAGCCAGGAGGACAATTCACTCCTGTTCTTTAGGGGTGAGATTGTCCAGGGGAGGAGCTGTTCCTGCTGACGTACAGTGTTGTGTGACCGGCAAGGCAAGGGTGTATCTAGCCGCATGGCTGTTGTGCCTTTGTTGCGTGTGCATTGCAGAGCCCGGACCCATTCTGGGCAGACACACACTCTGTGCTCTCCCTTAGACGGACTTGACATTGGTTCTTTCTTGGTCTGAGCTAAAGTCTGGTCCCAGTAAAGGGCTGTGGTTGCTGCTGTGTGTGGAATCACACACCATGCGTGCCCCAGCTGCGTTCTCTCTAACCAGTGCTGGGTGAGGGTAATGCCTCTGGCCGTCCCGCCCGGGTGGATCGGGGCGGGCTGGAGAAGGCAGGGGGCGGTGAAGGGGCGGGCTGGAGGAGGGAGGAGGGAGGAGGCAGGAGGCGGCGACGGGACGGATCGGGGCGGGCTGGAGGAGGCGGCGAAGAGGCGGATCGGGGCGGGCTGGAGGGGGCGGATCCGGATGGGCTGGAGGAGGCGGTGAAGAGGATGGAGGAGGCAGGGGGCGGTGAAGGGGCGGATCGGGGCTGGCTGGAGGAGGAAGGAGGCGGCGAAGAGGCGGATCGGGGCTGGCTGGAGGGGGCGGATCCGGATGGGCTGGAGGAGGTGTCTCCAGGAGGCGGCGGGGCGGGCGCTGCTGAGCTCAGCGCGCCGCGGGATGGAGGCTGCCGACGGGGCCCGACCCCGGGTGCTGGTGGTGGGCGCGGGGCTCGCCGGGCTCGGCGCTGCGCAGCGGCTCTCCAGCTCCCGAGCCTTCCCCCACCTGCGCCTGCTGGAGTCCACGGGCCGGGCCGGGGGCCGCGTCTGCTCCCAGCGATTCGGTATCGGCCGGGCCCCGCGGGGAGCTAGGCCCCGACCCAGCCGGGCTGGGGCAGTGTCCGGCGGTGTGCCGGGGTGCGGCGTCCCTGGGGAGCTGTGCCAGACTGGGGGACAGCAGGCTGGGTGCGCCGGGCTCTGGCGCAGTGTCTCTGTGGCGTACAGCTGCCTCTTGCCCTGCGTCCCAGCACCTGTCATTGAGCGGTTGATCATGACTAGTGAGAACAACCACTCTGGACGCTTCTTAACCCTCCCGCGTGAGGGCCCAAGCTGGTCTCTACCTGTTAGAGACCAGGATGAGACCTATTGTGGGATTGGGGAGCTGTGCCAGGCTGGGGGCAGCAGGCTGTGTGTGTGCGCACCAAGTTGGGGGGCAACAGGCTGGGTGGGTCTGAGGCAGCATCTCTGGGGCAGGAGGGTAGGGAGCTGTGCCAGGCTGGGGGGCAGCAGGCTGTGTGAGTCTGTGCCAGTGCTGTGTAATGTTTCCCCTGCCTCCTAGGGAGTGAAGTGGTGGAGATGGGCGCACACTGGATCCATGGACCCTCCAAGGAGAACCCTGTCTTCCAGCTGGCGTCTGACTACGGGCTGCTGGACGAGGAAGCCATGTCCGAGGAGAACCAGCAGATCGAGGTGGGGGGCCACCCCCTACTGCCCGCGGTGTTCTACTCCAACGCGGGGCGAGTCCTGAGCCCAGAGCTGGTGGAGGGGGTGAGGAACCTGTTCTCCACCCTGCTGGACCAGACGCGTGAGTTCCTGCACGTGCCACAGGTCTCTGTGCCCAGTGTGGGCGAGTATCTGCGGAAGGAGATTGCCCAGCAGGTGAAGGAGTGGACGGATGACGACGAAACCAAGTGGCTGAAGCTGGCCGTCCTCAACACGTACTTCAAGCTGGAGTGCTGTGTGAGTGGGACCCACAGCATGGATCACGTGGCGCTGGGGCCCTTTGGGGAGTACACCATGCTCCCCGGCCTGGACTGCACCTTCCCTGGGTGAGTGGGGCAAGCTGGGGCTGGCTGCGCTTTCTCAGCGCTTGCAGGCTTTGAGAGCAACCTGGCGCAGCGTCTGCCCATCCTAAGTAGAGTCCTGCAGAGTGGGAGAGCCCAGCTCCCCCCTTCCAGGCTCTGCAAACAGCCCAGCCTCTGCTTTTAAAAATGTCCCTGCAGAGCAAAGGACTGGCTCTTAGCCCTCTGCCCGCAGCGCAGGGAGCCTGCAGTCCCAGCTCCCCCCCCCCCCCCCCCCCGAACCTGGAGCTGGCAAGGTGAAGGTGGGCTGGGCTTTCTCCCGTGGAAGGCAGTGGGAAAGGCTCTTACAGGTGTTGCATTGGGCCCAGTGTTGCATTGGGCCTGAAGGGGCTGCATCCCTTGTTTAGGAGGAGCTGAGATCTCTTTCCCGAGCCAGAGGGTGACTTAAAACGGGGGATGCAGGCAGGGGAGTGTTTCCATAGTGCTGTGTCCGCGGACAGCTGGGAGCACGGCCCTGGCTGCTCAAGAAGCAGCGACCTTGTCGCGGTGTTGTTTGTGTCGCTGTCCCAGAGGGCAGCGTGGTGTGCGGCTTGCCGAGCCGAGGAACACAGGGGCTCGATGCTGCTCGGCAGGCAGGAGTGGCCTCTCGCTTGTCCAGGGTGGGCTGGTGTTACTCTGCACTGCCAGATGCTTGGCTTGTCCCCTGTGTCTGTGCAAAGCGGTAATAACACTACTGGCTCACTGGGCGGCAGGGTGCAGAGCCCAAGGTGCCAGCCTTGGGGGCAGAAGCCCTTGTGGTGGTGCCATTTTGGGGCACACTGGCCGTAAAAGGAGAGGCCCCCCACACCCCTAGAAAGTTGTGGAAATGCTCATGCGTTGTGTCTCCCGCTGGCGTGCATGTGTCCGTCTGTGTGTCTGTCTCCCCCACTCCCCTTCTTCCCTCTCCAGGTATTTCTCTGGTCTGCCCTGCACAGAGGGAGCCCAGCAGTCATACAGTCGCCCACGTGCTGGGGCACCCCAGTAGTCCAGGGCAGCTCCAGCAGCAAGGAAGGCTGTGAGGGGGTGTCAGGCTCCCCCAGGGAGCAGAGAGGGGGTGAATTAAAGCCCACTCTGCTGCCCCTCTCGCCTAAGCCTGGTCTGGGGCACTGGGGCTGCTCTGGGCCTTTCCCTGTGGGGAGGCAGCTGAACTGGTGTGTGGGTCTGTCTGAGCTTGGGGAGGAGGCCAGTGGCCCCCAGCGAGCCCTGGGCTGATGTGCTGGTGCTGGGTGCTTCCTCTCCTGCAGCGGCTATGGAGGCCTGCCGGACTGCATGCTGACCTCGCTGCCCAAGGAGAGCGTGCTGTTCCACAAGCCAGTGATGGCGGTTCGCTGGGGCGGCTCCTACCGGGAGGAGAGCCAAGAGGGGCGGACGTTCCCGGTCCAGGTGGAGTGTGAGGACGGCGAGAGGTTCCTGGCAGATCACGTCATCATCACGGTGCCTCTAGGTGAACCGCCTCGCGTCCCCCTTGCTCCCGAGCGCCTTGCTCCCATCTGTTCCCGTCGCAGCACCTCTCTGGTGAACCAGACGCTGCCCCGTGGGCTGGCTTGGCCGGGCCATGCCCTGCCTGGGCTCACTGGCCTGTCTTCTGCCCACGGGAAGGGCAGCTCTGCCCTGATGCCCCAGCTGCGGCATTGTCCCTCCTCCCAAACCGAGCCCTGGTGAAACCTCATCGCAGGGTGTTACGCTAGGGAGGAAGGAGCTCTGGTAAAACCCAGCCTCCCCTCCCCCACCAAGTGGCTCTGTGCAAGAGAAACCAAATCGAACTGCATTGTAAAACAAGAACACAAGCTGGCTTTGATTAGTCCGACAGACCCCATTCCCCTCGCTCAGCTGTCCCCTGGGATGTGCTTTGCTAGATCTCCTGGCCCCAGAGAGTCTTCAGGGCAGAGAAGACCCAAACCTCCAGTGTCAAAACCCAGGAGGAGAAAGCCCCTTGGGTGGCATCTCTGTACTTCCTGAAGAAGCTGAGGGGCCCACGCCCAGCTGAGCAGAGAGCACAGGCTGGGCAGTACCAGAGGGTATTCTGGCAGCCACGCCCAGAGGGAGTGGTAGGATAAATGGGGGCAGCCCTTGTGCACACTGAGGGAAAGGCCTTCCAGCTGGTCAGACTTGGGAGGCTTCCCATGGGGAGGGCTGGCCGGGTAGGGCACCCAGATCCCTGCCCTGAAGCTGGGCGAACCCAATCAGTAATCCCCCAGCTGGTTCCCGCAGGGGGCAGATGTGGGAGCTCCCCCACCCCAGAGACCCAGTGTGCAGGACCCCTGAGGGCAGAGACGCGGTTGCATGTCTCACCAAGGGCCCTGAAGACAGCCTCGCTTTTGGAGGCCCCTTGATGGATTGTCCATCTTGGCCCACTGGTTCCTACCATCCAGGCCTGCCCCTTGCCGGATGATCGCAGACACCAGCAGTGGGTCGCAGTGGCCACAGCAAGGGCTCATGCCCTGCGACAATAAGGTGCCCACGGACCCAGCGCCTGGGCACATGTTGTGCCTGCTGCTTCAGCACCAGGGTGGATTTGATTGAAATCAAATTGATTTAAATCACTAGTCAGGAAGACTCGACTTAATCATGGATTTCTACATAAAAGTGCATTCTTGTTGGTTGTTACCAACCTGAAGATCCTGCATGTTCAGACATGTTCCTTTTATCATCTTCAACGCAGCTTCCTCCTGGGAAGGAACACTTCTCGTGATGTTGTTTCATTTGGGCAACCAGGCCTTGCATTTCTTTGATGCACTATTTGCATTTTGCACGCATGCCTGTCTTACCCACAGGTAGAGGAACTTCATTAAAATATTCCCAAACTGGGTCTCTTTTACGGCCTGCTGCCATTATAGGTTTTCCCTTCTAGTGAGAGAATGGTATGGTAGATCTCAAATCAATGAAGGCTACACTCAGAAAGACCTCAGAAAGACCTCAAAACTTCTGGAATATGCTGCTCAAACAGTTTCACTTTTGTTTCTGCTGCCTGTCCCTCCCTTCTCACATTTATCTCCAGACTTCTCCTTGTCCAGATATATTCAGCCCCCAACAATCTTCTATTCATTGAACTTTCTGAAACTTTGCACTTTTAGAGGGAGGTAAGGGATTGACTCTGTGAACACAAATTTGCAGGGGAACAATAGGATTGAAGTGTTATTTCTCACCTCTATATATTATTCATTTATTTATATATTTAAAAACATTTTTGCTCTTAACAAGCATGTTATCTCTGGAGACACAAATCCACAGTTTGAGAACTGCAAAACTAAGCATCTCTGGCGGTATCTTTTAGACTGAGCACTGAGTCCCCTTGGGTAGATAGAAAGATTAACTAATTAATCAATACAGAAGCCCCTGGAACCCCATAAGATTGGATCCCTAATCCATGAACTATTGGAACTCATTTACAAAACTTTTCTTAAACATTACATGAATATAGTCTCATACTATGGAATTAGAATTTATAATCCCTATTCCATGATGAGAAATCTTTGCTCAAGAATGTATCCTAATTAAAACTAACTTTAGATAGGTTTTTTTCCTCAAAAAGCATTTTATCAAAAAAATCCGATTTAAATTTAAAAAATCAGATTTTTTTTTTTTTTTAAATCACTGATTTTTATCCACCCTGTTCAGCACCAACCAAACATGTGACTCTGGGGTGTGCCAGCCACGCCTGCCCTCGCCAGCTCCGTCCTGCTGTAGCAGTGGCGCTGACAGCCCTGCAGGGGCAGCTGGGCAGCGCAGGGATGGAGTTCTCCCAGCCCTGCAGGGGCAGCGGGGCAGCGCAGGGATGGAGTTCTCCCAGCCAACTGCCCATGACCGGAACTGACTCCCAGGAGCAATTGTGTGGGTGTGGAGCTTGGCCAGGTCCCTCTGCCCTGACCTGGTTTCCCTGCAGCAACTGCACGCTCAGGCTGTGGATGAGGCCGAGACCTTGGTGCCGGGTGGCATCCATGCCATGCTCAGTTATACAGAGGCCTGGGTGGTTAATGACGAAGGACCGCAGGCTATCGTAGCCATGCATCCAGAGCAGAGCAGTGGCCCTGGCTGCTTCAAACAATGCTTGTGTCTTTTATAAAGAGCCAAGACTTGGAGGGTGCTGGGATGGCTGGTAAGGCTGCCAGGAGGCGCGTATGGGTCAGTCTGCTCTCTGTAGCAGAGACCAAGGCGAGGGGCTAGCTCCCCTTTTGCAGTCTATCTCAATGTGCCAGTGCCCAGGTGAGGTGGAGCCCATCCAACAAGGGGCTGGGAGGCAGCTCTGTGAAGGGCACCATGAGGGGCAGGATCGCTGGCTATGGCTGCTGCAGCAGTGCCAGGGACAGCAGCAGATTAACTTTCTCTGACCAAGCCCAGGAATCGATCCCGCTGCCACGCTGGGTATAATCTCAGCGGGGACAGATGCCTGTCAGCCAGGATGTGCCAGCTTGCCACATACAAGGGGAACCGAAACCCCAGCGAGCTTGGGAAGGTCAGGGGGTGGAGCGCATGTCGCTCAGCAAGGGAGAGACACAATGAGCTGTCCGCCCTGCTGAGCAGCCCTTGGCAAGGATGCGGAGCAGCTGTGTGAGAGCTATGGGGACCCGCCGAGGAGGAGTGAGGGTGGTAGCTGTATTTGCTGCTCTGGGAGGAGGCTGGGACGTTTGGGTCCTGCCCGCCCTGGCAGGGCCTCCAGGCAGTGCCTCCTGGCTGGTTAAGGGGAAGGCCGTGGTACTCAGAGCTGTTTAAAAATGCTGTTTGTCTCCTGTTTCAGCCCAGCACTGGAGAAGGAAACTCTCCACACCCTAGCTGAGTGTGTGAAAGACTGAGAATGCCCCATCCACATCTCAGCTAGCCAAGGAGTGCTCCCCCAAATGGGACACCCCTGCTATCTCTGCAGCAAAGAACCGCTCCCTTTAAAGCTCTTTCAGCCTCTACCTATCAGGAGCAAAACATGACCCAAGCCCATTGTCTCCCCAGTGGCAGGGCCCTGGATGGATGGCTTCCTGCCACGCCCCCAGCCAAGCAGGGGCAGGGCTAACTGCAGTCAGTCTGGGGATTAAATCTAGCCTGTCCGGCGGGACCCCGCTCTCTCCCCTGAGTCAGATCCCTTCTTCAGCATTCAGGAGGCAGCAAACACTTTTTGTCGTTGTTCGGTTCTTGAAAAGAAGTCATCCAGGAGACTTGCAATGTCCAATCAGAGGTAGAGTTCTTATGAATGTGCAGAAATGCCAAGTGATTTAGATGTTCTTGGCCCATTGTCATTCGCAAATAATTTTTCAGACTGCGCAGGAAACTGAATGATCGCTCAGCGGTGCAGGTTGTAGTCAGAATTGCGTAGCACAATTTCAGGAGAATTGTAACTTTTGACAAAAACGTCACTCAAGCTTTCGTTTTGTTTCAGAAATTGCTTCATTTCGCTCACTGAATTAAGCTGGCAATTTCTCGATCTGCAAATATCACTCAACATTTCTAAATGAAGAGATAGCCTCTCCGTGTTAATGTCACCATGGAAAGCGTCACTTATTGGGACACTGTCCTGTTTTGAGCCATTTACTGCATCAGTTAGATGCTTCTCCAATTTTACTGGGAATGTAAAGCTTTCTGTTGAAAACCTCTGTTCAGTGACAACTTTGCAAGCATCAATGATCCTGACATATGTTTGATGAAAATACTGTTTGGGGTCACTGAAAGTGTGAGGAAGGTGTCATAACTATAAAAGGAAGGGTAACAGCTCTCTGTGTACAGTACTAAAATCCCTCCTGGTCAGAGACTCCAAAATCCTTTTACCTGTAAAGGGTTAAGAAGCTCGGGTAACCTGGCTGACACCTGACCCAGAGGACCAATGAGGGGACAAGATACTTTCAAATCTTGGGGGGGGAAAGGCTTTTGTGTGTGTCCTTTGTTTAAGGGGTTGTTCGCTCTTGGGACTGAGAGGGACCAGACATCAATCCAGGTTCTCCCCATCTTTCTAAACAAGTCTCTCTTATTTCAAAATTGTAAGTAAAAGCCAGGCAAGGCGTCTTAGATTTACTTTGTTTTCTCAACTTGTAAATGTACCTTTTACCAGAGTGCTTATCTTGTTTGCTATACTTTGAACCTAAGACAGAGGGGATTCCTCCGAGCTCTTTAAGTTTGATTACCCTGTAAAGTTATTTTCCATACTGATTTTGCAGAGATGATTTTTACCTTTTGCTTTAATTAAAAGCCTTCTTTTTAAGAACCTGATTGATTTCTCCTTGTTTTAAGATCCAAAGGGGGTTTGGATCTGTATTCACCAGGAGTTGGTGAAAGGAAGGAGGGGGGAAGGGTCAATCTCTCCTTGTTTAAGATCCAAGCAGTTTGGATCTGTATTCACCAGGGAATTGGTGAAAGGTTTCTCAAGGCTTCCCAGGGAGGGAATCCATCGAGAATGGTGGCAGCGGGACCAGAGCTAAGCTGGTAGATAAGCTTAGCAGTTTTCATGCAGGCCCCTACATTTGTACCCTAAAGTTCAAAGTAGGGATACAGCCTTGACAGAAGGCTTCCTTGGTCAAGCCAAATTGGTGGCTTGTGTTTTCTCAGGAATGTAGGATCATCTAAATACGATTTCTTGCCTTATCTACTGTTGTTTCCCAGAAGTGATTGTATGATGAATCGGTGCACATCCCACTCAACACCTCTTGCAACAGGCCAACTTTCTTCATAATGCTTGCCAATGACACGTTTGGGCTTTGAATTTTTGCATTAACATTTTCTACAGAACCCATGGATTTCAGAAGAACTGTTAGTGTAAGGTACATTGAAAAAGATTGAAGTTGCTTCAAGAATCCACTGCATTTTGAGCCAAATTCATCTGAAGAGTGACTAAATTCATCCAGGCAGTTCATCATGGCCTCGTAGTTGCTGAGCAGTGATTTAATTCTGCTGATCCTTAGTGTCCATCTTGTTGGGCACAGTGGTTGTAAAGAAGGCTCCCCTTCACTCTGAAACTCTCTGAATGCTGTCATACGCTTTGATGACTCCCTGAGGGCATTGATGAGATCGTTCACCATTGAAAACATATCACAACATTCTGGAATATTATGCAGGGCATCCTGCGTGGCAAGGTTAAGGGAATGTGCAGCACAGTGCACAAATTCCACTCTCGGCTTTCGATCCTTCACTCTGGCTTGGACCCCAGTAAATTTACAGGACACATGACTGGCTCCGTCGTAACACTGCCCCCAGCAATCAGAAAAGGGCAAATCACACCTGAGAAGTGTATCTTTCACAATTTTGAAAAGAGAAGCAGCATCCATTGTGTCAGTTTGGTAAAACCCAATACACTCCTCATAAATCTAGTCTTTACTAGAAAAGAATCTTAAAGAAAAACTTATTTGTTCATTTCTTGACAGATCAGTAGTCTCATCCATTACAATGGTGTAAAACCTAGAAGCCTTTATCTTTTGCACAATTTGTCTTAGCACCATCATTGCCATCGTTTTGATTATTTCGTTAATAACCTCATGTGATAGCCACTTGTATTTTGTGCAACTAGGCCACTGTCTCAGTTCCTCTGAATTTGTGCTGCAGAGCAACAAGGGCTGCATCAAATTTGAATCACTCTCATTATGTCTACGTAATGCTATGCCTTGTTGAGCTAGGTACTGAACACTGTTACAAATGTTGTGCAGTGCATTCTTAGCTGATTGTGGTTCTTTTCTGTAACTGGCCGACATTAGTGCAGAAACATTGACTTGGATTGCAGAGCAGCATTCTTCATTACCCCTTCCTTGTGACAGGAGGATTTTTTGTGTGATGTAAAACCACGCAATGCGCATCTTGGAATCCAGCTGAAATAAACATTGATTTGGCCTTCGTAGAAAATATTAAGATCTTCTTTTCAGAACAGTTTTTGCAGACTGAGCAAAAAGCGCCACAAGATTACAAGGGCCAATTAGAAGTGGAAAGTCAGAAGCAGCACTCGCCTGCTTCAATACATTATATTTTGTTGTACGCTTATACAACCAATTATATACTTTACTTTAAAGAGTATAAAATAATCAAGTATTGTGCTAAATACCCCAAACTGACCGCCAAATTGAAGCTGCGTGTTTTCCCCCTCAGGCACTCAAACAGTATACGGACGCCTTTCAAATGAAGCCGGATCAGGGCCATATTTGTAAGAGATGCAGCAGTGCAGAGTGGGTGAATTCACGACACAGACTTTCAACCTTCTGCTTAGACGATGATGAGAATAATGCGGGTCTCCATCACAGTCCCGGGTCATTGTCATCATTGCGTATGCAGACTGTTGGAAGACTGCGCATCGCAAAAGCACCTTGATAATTTAGCCTGTTTTCACGACACAGGGTTGCGCTACCTTAAGAAATAAGGTTAAGCATGCCCTTCAAGTTGATGCTCAGTGGACAATTGTGAACAGACATATTGTTCACATCAAAATGTATGTAAAATATAAGCCCAAACATTGGTGGAGCCTGGCCCACATTCCTGAATAGTGGTGGAGCATGGGCACCACAGGCCCATATAACTCGCCGCCTCTGTTTGTAGGGTTCCTTAAAGAGCATCACGAGACCTTTATTGACCCTCCGCTGCCTCCCCGGAAAGCAGACGCCATTAGACAGCTGGGCTTCGGGACGAACAACAAGATCTTCCTGGAGTTTGAGCAGCCGTTCTGGCCACCGGACTGCCAGCTGATCGAGGTTGTCTGGGAGGATGAGTCTCCTCTGGTCGAGGCTGGGACCGACCTGCAGGCCAGCTGGTTCAGAAAACTTATCGTCTTCTTGGTCCTCCAGCCGCCGGAACGGTATGTGGGGGCCTGAGTTGGGGTGTGGTAACTGGCTTCTGGGGGTGCTCTGGGTTAGAACAGATGGTACAGTTCAGCTCACGAGAGTGCCACGCACCAGTCCCACACTTCCCTGTCATTCAGGGGACTGGTTCATGGCAGTGTTGTGGCCTTTTCTCACTGGTGCCATCCAGCAAACTCTACCCACTCAGCCCCTTGAGAACTGTCGGTACCCAGCTAAGTAGGCAGGATACCAGGGAATACAGGGCAATGAATGTTACTGACCAGGCCTTGCAGAATTGATTTGTCTACTCCAGTTTATGTTAAACCCTTGGTTCTTGTCCTTGTAGCAGCACAGAGAATTTTCTGAGTGTGGCCCAAGTGTGACTGGTTCAGTGTTGCCCTCCGGAGTCTGCCGACAGGCAGCTCCAGTACTGCTCAGAGCTCTGCCAAGCAGCCGCAGAGTGCAACTGTGACCCTAAGAGCCCCTAACGCCCACTGACATAGGTTACACTGTCTCCCATCAGACCTTCCAACTCACTCCACCCATCCCTCCATTGTCATGGTATTTATCCAAAGGGTTCTGTCACCCCTGAAAGCATGAAACCAGATCTCTTGCCACCCTGAGTCTGCCCTGCTCCCAGCAGAGTCCTGGCCCACAGCTATTTCCTACTTGTACCAGTGACTCACCGCACCTGGGAGTTTTGGGCCACAGCACCTGCCAGCTGTGCCTCAGTTTCCCTGCCGGCTGAAGCGCTAGCCTGCAGCTTTCCTAGCATTGCCAGATTCCCACCATTCCCAGCAGCCATCTTTGCTTTCAGTGGAGTTGTGGCCCCCAACTATTTACCTAGGTATACCAGAGTTCCCCCATGCCTAGCAGATCCTCTCTCTGGAATGTTTCAGAGTAGCAGCCGTGTTAGTCTGTATCCTCAAAAATAACAGGAGTACTTGTGGCACCTTAGAGACTAACAAATTTGTTAGTCTCTAAGGTGCCACAAGTACTCCTGTTATTCTCTCTGGAATGAAGCTGCTCACCTCTCTTTTCTTAGGTATGGGCACGTCCTCTGTGGCTTTATTGCTGGGAAGGAATCTGAGTACATGGAGACCCTCAGTGACGCTGCAGTTCTTACGGCCTTAACTGATGTCATCCGTAGACTGACAGGTAACCCCCCCCCCCACGGGCCTACATGTGAATTCTTCAGTTAATTGGCCTGAGCTTTCAAAGGGACTAGTGATGTTGGGGCCTCGCTGCCTGGGGCCTCAGCTTGACTTGCCTTAAAGGGACCTGCTTTTCAGCAAGTGCTGGGCACCCCCGCTCTGGAAATCAGGCCTCTCCCTGGTGCCTCCAGCTGAGGCCCCCAAAAGCACTAGCCCCTTTTGAAAATGGAGGCCATGAAACAGGAAGCCGAGGGCTCCACGCCATCAGAGTCCCACCGTAGGAAGTGAGCCACCCACCACGCAGGGGAGAGCTCGCCTGGGGCGATGGCGGCTGTTGAGATTCCAGCTTTGCTGCGTTAGTTGAAGTGTGAGGCCCCGCACTGGTTCGCAGAGCTAACTGCGGAGGCAGGCGCCTGTAGGGTGTGGAACGGTGAGCTGGGCTCTTCAGCCATGTCCTGGTTTGTAAATGATGCGTAAGCAGATGGCATTATCCCCCTCCTCGTCTGCTAGCACAGCCCCTGCATGCTGGGTGGGATCCCAAATTACCCCTTCCTGCATGGCCCCTTATTGTTCACTTTATAGTCCTGAACTGGAGCTAATGTGACTCACCTGGTCTGGTTGCTAGGATGAGTCGCAGACCAGCTCTGCATGTCTGTGCAGAGTCCTAGCGCCTGACACCCTATGAATGCTGCTTGTGCTGTGAGATGCAGGCCCCCTTGCTGGGTGTTCAGCTGCTGTGTTTGTGATTCAGGGAACCCTCACCTCGCCCCGCCAAAGAAGGTGATGCGATCTCAGTGGCACAGCGCTCCCTACACCAGGGGCTCCTACAGTTACGTGGCCGTCGGCAGTTCAGGAGATGATATTGATGCACTGGCTCAACCCCTTCCCGAGGATGCAGCTGACCCCCGGGTAATGGCTTTGCTTTCACACCTGGGTACAGTAGCAAAGGAGTGCAGTGTTCCTTCTGCACGGCCTGTGGGGTGAACAACTGCAATTGCCGTGGGGGGCTGGAGATGGGAATTACAGCAGCTGCCTTTGTTTGATTGTGACGGTCCTGTCTGATGTCTGTCTCTCCCCCCCCCCCCCCCCCCGGTCTCTCGCTGCTCCCTCTGGTCTGACTGGTCAGGGCCCAGCTGGTGCCATTGTCCCCCTCTGCTGGGGGATGAAGCGTTTCTCCCCGGTTGGCTGGCATAGCGTGGGGCATTGCAACAGGCTTCGCCGCCATGGGGAAATCTCCCCCCTCGCACTAGTGCAGCCGGAGTTCTGGCAGGGCTAACGAGGGGATGGATGACACACCAGACACTGGCATTTGTCAACTCTGAGCAGGGGTAGATGTGCTGATGGCAAAAATGCCTAATCCCTGGCTGCAGCACAGCACCAGAATGACAGCTACAGCGTTGGCGCATGTGCCAAGGGAAATGGGGAGGGCAGCTTGGCATTGAAATACCCAGGGAATCCACTGCTTAACAAAGCCCCATTCATCGACAGCTAAACTAGAAGGATGTGGGATCTGGGCCTCTCCCAGCCATAATGAAGCTACAGGTCATGGGTATATTGCAGCAAAGCCCTTATAAACGGTTCAACAAAATGCCCTAGGCACCATGACCCGGGGCAGGTTACCGGGACGTTTGCTGTCCCCAGCGTGGGAAGTGCCATGGGAGGTGTGGTATACGTAATGCGGTGCATGCACAAAGCTGTGGCTGCAGTGGAGTAGTCCCCCTCTCCGGTTCTGTATGCATCACATGTCCTGTTGGAAGCTGGACGATTATCCCTGAAAGGGGCATGCAGTCGCCTTTCCGCATGAGTCCAAGAACAGTGTGATTAACCCTGCAAGTGCTGTGCTGGGCTCACGCCTGCTTCTGCTCTTCCCATTGCAGCCGCAGCAGGTTCTCTTTGCTGGAGAAGCCACGCATCGGACTTTCTACTCCACTACGCATGGGGCCCTTCTGTCGGGTTGGCGGGAGGCCGACCGTCTGCTCAGCCTGTATGACACGTCTGAATCCCACCAGCACAAGCCTCGGCTCTGATACCGCTTGCTCGCTTCTCCCTGCTGCCGGGATGTGGTGGCTTCTGGTTTCCAGCTCGTTCCTCAACCTCGTTGCCAAGGGAAAGGGGTTAGTTTGTCTCTAGCCGGCGCGCCCGCTCTTTGTGGCTTGTCTCTCTGATCTCCCTGCGATCAGACTAAAGGCAAGGTAGCTGTAGGCTTGAAACCAGCACTGGGAGCTGCAGCACCCACACGGACGAGGGGGACTGGGGAATTGAAACGTCACCTAACTATGCAATGGAGTGCTGTCAGTAGTAACAAGTAAATCTCTATTGTTAGGGCTTTGCGGTTGCAGCTTGTCTTCTCTGCCTGCTCCTGAGAGGAACGTGGTAGCCAGGATGCTCCTGAGACAGGTGGTGTAAATGTGTGACCCACATGTCAGGCCACAAACCCCGGTCGCTCCTGAGCCAGGTGGTGTAAACATGTGACCCACGCGCCAGGTCACAAGCCCTGGATGCTCCTGAGACAGTCGGTGTAAACGTGTGACCCAAGCCCCGAACACTCCTGAGATAGGCGGTGTAAATGTGTGACCCCTAAGCCCTGCTGAAAGCAATGGGCAGAGTCCCATTCTCTCCAGTGGGCCTTGACTTCAGCTCTGACATTCCCATCACCAGGGTGGGAAGTCGGACTATGGAAGGGCTGTGTGAAAACTGGCGGCTGAATTTCCCGTTGTCCTCTCCAGGGCAAAAATGGGTGGATCCTTGCCTGGCTGAGGGGTGTCAGTGTCCCAAAGGCCTGGTGGCCCCGTATCCAGTATGGCCCTGCCCCCAAGGTGTGGGGAGGATAGAGCTGAATGCTATGCCCCTCAGCCTGCCCCACAGACACCAACAGCAAGTCCAGGTAATACAGCCCAAGGGAAACCTAGGGGCAGCCACCTCTCCTGGGCCATAGCGTGAGTTCTCCATTGTCTAGGAGTTTGTTTACCCCGTCCCTGTGACTGTGCAGACAGGAGGGAGAGGAGCACTTGGCTCTCGTTGCTGGTGCCCAAAGGCCTGGAAAGTGCTGTTCCTGTTCAGAGCAGCTTGTGGGGGGCGAGCATCCCCTCCCCTTGCCAGCAGGAGACACCAGCACGAATCTTACACGCGTCCTGGAGTGTGAAAGCACAGTCTGGCCTCAGCTTGTCTGCTCCCTGGAAAAGATTAGTGCCAGGTTAAAATTCCTCCAAACTCGGCTGGGCTGTTATCCACTCAACCTGCCCTGATTTAAGCCATGTACAAGTCAGAGGCCATGGAGATGAGCAGCGGGAGCCGGGCCAACAGCAGATGCGGCTGTGGTGTACTCACGCCGTGCTGCAAGGGTGGGAACGGCAGGGCCAGTAAGGATGCCCAGGTTGTGGAGTGGAGATGAGTGAAGGGTGGAGTTAGCAGGGGCAGACATGCAGCGGTGGGTGGAGGCTCTTCTCACCCTGGAGAGCTGGTGTCAAGTAAACTGAAGCCACTGATCAGAAGAGGCATGCAAAGGGCAGTTTCTGCCTATAGCCATTGGGACCCCCACAGCAATGTGACTGTGCAAGAGGGGACTAGGAACACCAGCCCCCAGCACTCTGCTAAGCTGGAGGAGTCAGCCCAGCCCTGGGAGGAGACAGGTGGATTTAGCACCAAAGCGCAAGTTGTTGACAAGAATCGCAATGTAGGGTGCATGAGAGTGGGGCAGAACTGAACTCCAGGAGGGGGTAGGGGCTCATTTTCTAGAGGGCCAGGCTGCTGGCAAGAAGATCCTACAGCACTGAGATAGCAGGGAAAAGAGGAGAGTGTAGGCGTGAGGAGAGGGGAAGTGAATCCATTGAAACAATCTAGGACACAAGGAGGGAGCCAATTCCTTGCCCTTCCAGGAGGGAGGGCTGATCTGGATGCTTGGCAAAGGGAAGGAAGGAGGGTCTGAAATTAGCGTGGGGTGGTGGTAAGGAAAGGAGCAGCTAGTTTTGATGTGGGATACTGTCCTGTCTAAAATGACACCGGGAACAATTCCATTCCACAGCCATCACCTTGCTCTTGAGCCAGAAACCCCAATGCCCTTCTGTCCCCCTCCCAGAGCAGCACCAGCTGCTGTGCAACCTCCCAAGGAGGACAGACTCATCAGAGGATCTGCTACAAGAAGCTGCCCAGGCAGTAAATCACTGCAGAGGAGTGCCTCATCTACCATGCTATTAGGACCAAGGTTCAGCCTGCTGCGAAGAGAGCCTCTGTGGCCAGCAGCCACGCTGCTGTGACATGAGACTGCTGGAACACAGTGGGGATGAGGTGTCAATGGCACCCCTTAGCCTCCTCCCAGTGGCCTTGGCACCACACAGAGTTGCATGTTTCACTCAAGTACTATGAACCCTGGCACTAATTCTTAGAAAACTGTAATGCATTGCCATTCTGTCAGTTGAATAAAGTGCCACCCTCCCCTCCCTCTGCCCAGCAGGGAGATAGAGACTTCTTACACCAGAGGTTCTCAAACTGGGGGTGCAGAATGTATTCTGGGGACCATGAGAAGCTTTAGGGAAAAAATTCACTTTACACATTTAGAGCTGGGCAGTCGCAGAGCAGTGGCTGCTGGGCAGCACTCAGAGGTGGGGGGTGTAAACTACTACAGCCACAAAGACGGGAGGTGCGATCAAATAAGTTTGAGAACCATTTACACTGCTATTTTCAGACCTATTGCACAAGTTCAGATTTGACATGCACTTAAAGCCTCATAGACCAAGTCTGGTTAGATCTGAACACATGGAGCCCAGTGCTGCTCCTAGCTAAGCCAGTGCAAACCCAAAGAAACCCTACTGCAATGAAGTGGTGAGCCACGTTCTGACCCTGTGGCAATTCCCCATCATGTGAGAGTCTATGTATTTTTGCTGGCTGGAGGAATCTTACCGCATACCACTGTGCGTAGGTGTGCTTTTCTGCGTTCCCTGTGTACATGGCATTGGCAACATTGAAGGAGGTCTGCACGCTGGTTATTTCATTCTTTTCACACTTCTAGCAACAGGACAAATGTTGCCTAAAGGCAATTATTTTACTCAGCACTTTAGGAAGTGAGCAGCAAAAATGATGGTAGAGGTAGCCCCAACTTCCTCAACTAAGGCTATACAATGGTTTCTGTTTTCACACTGTTTACAGTCACTCACAGTGCTGCAAACCTCACAGTTTGGGCTCCTGCTATTCACCCTTGCTTTCTGGCAGAGGGCAGTATTTTAAAAAAGATTTTAGCTGCCTTTAAGTATTAGAGTGGTGGGAGAGGGAATGCACTCACCATTATTATAAAAACCTGGTCTTATGTGTTGAACAACTCTGTAGCTCAATTGGGTGGGGTGGGGGTTGGAAGGTGAATTTTGGGAAGGCAATATCTTTTGCAGGGGAGAAGCATAAATCCAGCAAAAAGTGGATTTGATTCTGAAAACAGCAAGCTGCGCAGTCAGCACACTGTGTGTACAGGCTCTGTTAGTGTATAAAGCACAAGAAGGCAGGACACGTGTGCATGGGGGAGAGGGGATATGGACCCTTGGGAAGGAAAGTTTCTGTGGGTGAGGGGAGAGAGTAAAGCCCTGTGGTTATGACAGGGGTCGCTGTCCACATGATTTGGGGATATCAGCATGAAAGCTGGTAGAACTGGGAGCCTAGTAGCCAGAGAGAAGAGCAGGAACTCAGCAGCTTTGACCCTGGCTCTTTATTCAAAGCATCAGATGCAGCAGTACGCAGGATGTCATCTTCAAGGAGGGCAGTAATACAGGTGCTCCTGGAGGCGACATGGAGTCCATCTGCATCACTGGATGCCTGGCGCAGCGGGGTCTGAGACTTGCCTTCCAGATGCTGTGGAGCTGGACAGCTCTAGTACCAGTTGGTGCAAGCGATCTGGTATCGCACATCATCCAGCAGTAGCATGGGTGTTTCCTCGGCTGGCATGGGGGGTATTGTTTCAGATGGAGTGGGGGGAGCTACCCTGGCAGGGGGGCTTTTGCCTGGCACAGGTGCTG
Source organism: Emys orbicularis (assembly GCF_028017835.1). Taxonomy (NCBI): domain Eukaryota; kingdom Metazoa; phylum Chordata; order Testudines; family Emydidae; genus Emys; species Emys orbicularis. The sequence goes on along the minus strand of NC_088689.1, from coordinate 68,614,818 downwards.
ATGCCATGGCAGGGGGCGCCACGGGAGGAGCTGCCCTGGGAGGGGGGCTTGTGCCTGGCCCAGGGGTCGCTGCCCTGGCGGGGGGAGCTGCGGGGGGTGCTGCCCCAGCTGGGGGGGACGTGCCTGACAGGCCAGGGGATGAGTCCGTACTCCTTGTGCCACACCCTGGCTGCCCCTCACACCGCGGCTCTGCCATCGCTGCCTGGGGGGAGAGAGAGAGAGGTGTGTGTCATAGGAGCAGCGGTCAGTACCCTGCCTTGCCCCCCCCCCCCGGTACCAGCCCGCCCGCAGTACTGCCCCCCGGCTCAATCCGCCCCGGTACTAACCAGCCCGCCGTGTTCCTCCCCCCACTTCCCAGCTCACAGAACTGCAGCTCCCGCGCCGCCATCTCACCTTAGGCCGCCTCCGGCGGCACATGCGCAGCCACCACCGCTCCGCCCCCAACATCCTACGTCACAAAGCCCCGCCCCCGATGGAGTCACACCACAGCGCGGGCCCCCAGGGCCCGGAGTTCGGGCAGGGGCGGCTCATAGATGCGCCTACGACTGCCTTGTTGCCAGGCGATGAGGGACACACACACCCCGTAGAATGGTTGTTGGGACGCTGCTCTGGTTGTGACGTTTTGGCTTCTCCCGTTATTCTCGGCCCGGCCCGGCCGAGTGGTCTGGGGGCGGGGCCTGTGAGCGGCCGGAACCGGAAGCTGGCCGGGCGGGGGGTGTTGCGGAGGGCGCGCTCCGGGTCGCTCCCCTGGCGGCCGGTGGGTTCCAGCGGCGGGATGCGGCTGGCGGCGGGCGCGCTGCGGGCCTGGCGGGAGCGCTTCGATTTCGGCGGCCGGAACGTGGCCTCCTGGTTCCCCGGGCACATGGCCAAAGGTGGGGGGCTGGGCTGCGGCGCTTTGCCCGAGGGTGACTCCGGGCCGGCTCAGGGATTTGCAGGAGGACTAATTGAATCTGCCGGGTTATGTGCCGTGGGGCTGGAGATTCGCTTGTTCTCCCAACGCCCGGGGGACGAGCAGTGTCTGTGCCCGCTACGGAGCCGGCCGCGTTCCCCCGCCGCAGCGTACGCGGGAGCCCGCCCCGCCCCGAACAGCTGCCTGCCCCCGCCACGTGCAGGCGCCCCAAGCGGGGGAGACCCGCTGTGATCGATCTGTGTGTGGTCTCTCTCCGGATACTGGGTTTGCCTTGTCGGGGGGTACCAGGTTTGCTGCCTTTCAAAGATGGTAGCCCTGTCAGTCCCGACTCCCGCAATATTTGGGGCACGCTGGAAGTCCGGATTCCTGCAGGCGTCTTATTATTGGGATGACCAGACAGCAAGTGTGAAAAATCGGGACAGGGGGTGGGGGGTAATAGGAGCCTATATGAGAAAAAGACCCAAATATCAGGACTGTCCCCATAAAATCAGGACATCTGGTCACCCTACTTATGATGGCCAGGCAGGCTCAGGCCCGGCCTGTGGAGCATCTCTGCCCAGGGCCTGGTCTGAGCTGCGGGCAGGGCTGAGCCAGTCCCTTCCCCTGTGGCCAGGCTTGGTGGGCACAGCTGACCTGGCTCCACTTTGGCAGGCCTGCGGCGGATGAAGGAGTCGCTGCGCAAGGTGGACTGCCTCATCGAGGTGCACGATGCCCGAATATCCTTCGGTGGCCGGAGCAGGTGGCCTGGGTGGAGGCTGTGCTGGTAGCACCACGGCCAGAGCCCAAGCAGCACAGTGGAGCCCTGCCCCCTTGCTCAGCACCATGTGTAGCCCCTGGGCTGCTGCGTCCTTCCAAAGCCAGTACGTAGAGCCCGCGGGGCTGTGCGTAGCCCTCTGTTCCCCACTGCTTCCCTCCCTGGCTGGGGCCTTGCCGTGGTGCGGTGTGCTGACGGGGCTGCGGGAACTTGCCTTGTGGGAGGTGAGAGTTTGTCTCCGATGAAGCAGAGTTCTGTGGGCTGGACCCTTCCCTGTCACTGCGGGTATCTCAGTTCTTTGGCTTCCTTAACGGTAGCACATCCCATTCTCAGGCCGGAACCCGGCCTTCCAGGAGGCCCTGGGAATCAGACCTCACCTGCTTGTACTGAACAAAATGGACCTGGCTGATCTGACTCACAAAGCAGTAAGAACCCAGTTTAAAATCTTTCTCCTCCCACTCTTCACAACCATCTTCCTGTTTAATTCAATGATGCAGCTTCTCCTTGTAATCTAGAGTAAACGTTGGGGCTGAGGCCAGGTCTACATTATAAATTTAGTGGTATAACTATGTGGCTCAGGGGCATGAAAAATCCACACCCCTGAGCAACACAGTCATATCAGTTTCACCCCCTGTGTACACAGCGCTATGGCGACAGGAGGGCTTCTCCCATTCATATAGCTAGTGCGCCTCAGCAGTGGATTAGTTACACCGATGGGAGAAGCTCTCCCGTTTGGGCCAAATGTGTTAACATAACCTAGGCACTGTCCCAACGTTAAACAGTGTTAAACAAGGTTCAGAGTTTGGTATACAGAGGCCTCAGCCTGCTTAGTGCCATGGCAAACACACCGTGAAACAGTCTTTTATTAAAGATCCAGAAGAAAAGAAAAATAGTTGAAGTGTTTGAAACGGGGAGGTATTTAAGTAAGGCTTTCAGTTCATAAACATCCCTTGTTCCCTCTTCCTTTAGTCCTCCATCTCCCAGCGCTAGGCTGCGGATGCAGGATGTGGCCAGCAGTCCATCGAGATGGCACTAAGGCGATCCAAAAACCCCGACTGTCAAACAGGCCACGTCTTTACAGAGTCCAAGCCAGCTGCAGCTCTTTTTGGAAACCGTCCAGCCAACCAGTGGGTGCAGTGGGGGAGATAGGCTCCCCCTGGACAGCTCCTTCACTCAGCTGACAGTAATCCCCACTGGTGTCTGCTGATACCTGGCTGTTCAGTGACCTGTGCGAAGCACCCTTGCTGATGGCTTGATCTGCCACTAGCTCCGTGTTTGAACCATCCCTTCGCACACTTTCTTCTTGTTGGGCTCTAGCAGTGAGGCTCAGTCCAGAGAGCTGTCCTCTGGGCCAGGATGGAGGCACCACGGGGCTGGGGTCTTTGTGTGGCAGAGGCAGCAGAGTTGCTGCTGCTGTTGTCATTGTTGTCATATACTACTTGGCTGAACGATCCTGGATTCAGCCTGCAGTCTCCATTGTAGGTAGCATAGCCATGTAACACTCCCTGATCCTCACCGCACCCCTGTGAGCTATGGCAGGTTGGCTGAGTTTTGTTATCCCCATTCTACAGATAGGGAAAGGGAGGCACAGAGCAGGGGGGCTAGACTCCGGGCCTCCCACAAGAGCCTGTCTGCCTTTCTGAGCTGGCCAGCATTCATGCTTTCCAGACAGGTAGTGGGGAGCTGAACAGATATTTGTGTTTTAGCATTGTGCCTTCCCTGTGAAGGGTAACTCAGCTGATGGCTACAGCACACTTCACCCCAGTTAGCTCCAGCCTGAGCAACCTTACCGTGGTTTGCCCTGTGTGACTGGGGCAAGGGGGCACCGTGGGCCGCTGCATTCTCTGACATGGAAATCTCTCATTTCTTGCTAGAAAATTCTGGAGCGCCTGGAGCAGGAAGGGCTCAAAAACATCCTCTTCACAAACTGCGTAAAAGATGAAAATGTCAAGAAGGTAACAGCCCCTGTCTCTTCTAACACCAATTCCTTATGGTGTGTGTCCGCTCCGCAATGTGACTGCTTGGAGCTGAGGGCAAGCCGTGCTGCACTCAGCTGTTCAGCGCCCTGGGTGCCTCGGTGAGATCAGGTCCCATTAGTGACTGCAGTACATTTTTACTGCAGGATTCCACTTTAGCTAATGCTGCCTCGGAATTGTTGACTTCAGATCTAAGAGCCCAGCTTGAACCTCTAAGCCCAGGGGAGTTTGTGGCGCTGGCAGTTAGAAAGAGCATCTCTTCACTCATACATTGAGTGCACCTTCCCCCAGGCTTGCTGAGAGACCACATGGGCAGCACTGCCTGCTGACATCCGTACAATGTGCCTTTCTGAGCAGTGCCCTAGTGGCAGGCAAGGCCGTTGCGGTACACTGAGAAGTAGGATCTGAGCACTTGTGCCGGGGACATCAGGGTTAAGCTTTGATTATTTTAAACGTTATTAAATGCTCATGCAGCCACAAATGTGGCCAAGCGCTTCTCTCAGACCTGCAGGGGAGTCCTCAGCTCCCATATTCTGCCCTGCAGTGGGAGATCTGTGCATGCAAAATGAGCTCGGTATCAGTTGACATCCACCCTGCGGAGAGCAGAGGAGAATCTTACCTTTTATGTGGACCGAAACCATCAGTGTGAACATTCCCAGTCTCCCCTGCTTTGCCTGCATTAAAGCTGTGCATTAGTTGTACTCTGAACACAGCTGGAAGTGAAAGCCGGCTAGGAAGGACTCACCCCACCGTGTCTCTGTCCATCCTGTTAGCACCTTCATTTGGAAGCAGTTGCCAGTTAAAACTGTGTTAAAGTACAGGCTAGCTGCAGAGAAGTCCCTGGCTTTCCCACTAGCTGGTGCATTGCAGCAGGAGGCGTGCCTGTCCCGCCAATGTGTTCTGCCTGGCTGCTCGTAGCAGCACTGTGCTGGCCAAGGAGTCTAACGGCAGGGTCCTACCCACTCGGGACAAAGCCACCAGTGCTTTGCTTAGCATCTGTCTTTGTATTGCCTTGCAGGTCATCCCTCTCATCACGGATCTGGTCAGCAGAAGCCAGCGCTACCAGAGAGCTGAGGTCAGCTAACGGGCCAGAGTGAGAATGGGGAAAGTGTGTGAGTGAGACCCACACACTGCTGTCCGGTTCCCCACATGGGCAAAGGGCTTGTCCAGCTGGACGCACTGATCGGCGTGTAGATGGTGCCCAAAGAGGTCCTGGTTCTCAGAGTGCTGAGAACCCTCCGTCCCCATTGGAGCCAGCAGGAGATACAGCGCTCTGGTGGCTGTAGGGCCCCCAGCATGCTCTCAGCTCCTGGGGCTGGATCTTGCTCCTAGTTACACTAGCAGCAGTGCAGAGACGCTGACTCCAGTGGAGTAAATCTGGTTTTCCACGGTTTGAGTGGGAGAAGAGTCTGGCTTCTCTGTTCAGATGGAAACATTCCACTGGTGGCCTGGGCTTCCAGCTGGTCTACCTGACTGTGCTGAAGCCAAGGGTGTAATGAACTGTGCCGGCCTCCATTCCCTGGCAAGGCTGGCTTATGACTCCTTGTTTCCATGCAGATCCAAATTAATCTACCTGGACACATCCACGCTCCTGTTGTTAGCTCTGCCCTGCCTGGTGTGTGTGTGTGTGGGGGGGGGGGCACGGGGAGCCTGGCACGGTGCTGGCTGGCGGATCTGGGAGCTGGGTGGGACGGGGAGCTTGGCACGGTGCCGGCTGGCGGATCTGGGAGCTGGCTGGGTGGGACGGGGAGCTTGACACGGTGCCGGCTGGTGGATCTGGGGGCTGGCTGGGTGGGACGGGGAGCTTGGCACGGTGCCGGCTGGTGGATCTGGGGGCTGGCTGGGTGTCACGGGGAGCTTGGCACGGTGCCGGCTGGTGGATCTGGGCGCTGGCTGGGTGGGACGTGGAGCCTGGTGCGGTGCTGCCTGGCACTGCTGCCAAGGGAGGGAGCGGTTCATCCATCTCTCTTCCTGTTGTTCCAGAACGTGGAGTACTGCATCATGGTGATCGGAGTGCCCAACGTGGGGAAATCCTCCCTTATCAACTCCATGCGGAGGCTGCACCTCAAAAAGGGTACTTCCTTGTGTGCCTTCCCATTGTGCCCGGCGGCTCGGGGGGAGAGCACCCCCTGCCTGTGGGTCACAAATCCCTGGAGGGCTGGGGGCTTTGAGGTGGCCTTGGGGCAGGTTCATCAGACCTCCTAGTGGTTCAACCCTCTCCTGCAGAGAACTGGCTCCCCCAGCTGCTGAATTGGCCCTGCAGGCTGCATCTTTTCCCTGGCTGTTCAGTCACCCAAGCTGAGCAGGGCTGGGCTTAGCCAGTGTTTAGCTAGGAGGTCCCGGAGGCAACAGGGGAGTTGGGCCCTTGTTCCCCTCTCTGCAGCTGCTCTGCCGTTGCTGTGATGTTCGATGAGGGATGCAGAGGGGCTGGCAGAACTTGCTTAGGAGCAGCGAGAGAGAAACCGGGGGGTTCTCTGGGGAACAGGCGCTGGCTGAACGGGGCCTCAGCTCTGGGACGTCAGTCCCATGAGGCACACCGATCAGAGGGATGGCTGGGAGATCTCTTGGATATGCACAGGGCCCACCCCTGTGCCATGAGGCCAGTGGCAAAGCTCCGTCAGTGCCCTGGGAGCAGGCCAGGCCAGAGTGAGCCTTCCTTCTCCAGCTGACTGGGCCTCTCCTTTTCCTGAAGGGAAAGCGTCCCGTGTGGGTAGCGAGCCAGGGATCACCAAGGCCGTGCTTACCAGAATCCAGGTACTGTCCTTGGGAGCTGTGCCCCTGAGCACGGCCTGCTGGGGCGCTGTGCTGGCCATGTACAGAGCGTGTAGCTAATGTGTGCACAGCACGAGGGGCTGCGTGAGGCCAGTAGCCATTCAGTTGAAATGGTGAGAAGGTGGCCGGGTTAAGAGACCCCTGGGACAACACAGCGTTGGTAGCTTCCAAAATAACCCTGGGGTTGTGCGCTCCAGGCAGGGCCTCCCCGTGGCTCCATAGTGATAGAATATGGGGCTGGGAGCTGGGCCCCCAGGCCTGGCTTGAGGGGACTGCTTCGCCAGGTCCCCAGGACTGCAATGAAGTGCATGCCAGGATCTGTAGTCTCTGCACTGCTGGTAAAGGTCACCTTTAAAGGAAGTGGCCCTGGGTTCGGGCCTTCTCTTGGCTGGCTCTAGAAGACCTGCTGGCTTCAGGAAAGAGGCGATGTTTATGCAGGCTGTTGGATGATTGGGGCCTGTTACATTGGGGTGCCCTCCAGAAGCCCCAGGGGGTTTGGGGAAGAGCTCTCTAAGGATTCAGCACCCCCACCCATTTGGGTAAGGGCTGGGAGCTCTGAACCCACCTCCATTCATCCCCCAGCAGAGCCAGAGCGCCAGGAGCCCACACCTGGTGTGGAAACCTCCTTGGCCTCCTTTGCCTGCCAGGAAAGATCCTGGATGACACCAGCCCAGTATGGTTCTTTGTGGGTGACCCATGTAGGAGGAGGCTGGGCTCTGCCCCGCTTTGTGCTTTGCTTTGGCCCTTGGGCTGCTGGCAGGTTGCTCGAGGGACCCTCTGGGGCGGAGCTGGGGTGCCCAGTTGTACTGGGCCGTTTCCAGTGCCAGCGTTCATGCTCCACAGAGTCTCTGCCCTGGGCTGGTGGATCACAGAGTTGTCGCACGCCATTCCCAAGTCGGCTGGTGGGGGGAATCGGCTTTGAAGTGCCAGCGGTCCCCTCCGTTTGTGCTGGCGCTGCTCAGGGTACTGCTTTGGGCTCTGCTCTCTGACCCACAGCTTCGTAACAAGCCTGCCTCTGCCTGTCTAGGTCTCCGAGAGGCCCCTTATGTATCTGCTGGACACGCCTGGAGTGCTGGCTCCGAGAATAGAGAGCGTGGAGGCGGGCATGAAGCTGGCCCTGTGTGGTGAGAAGGGCTTTGGAGCTGGAGCTGCAGCTGCTTCTGGCCAGGGGCTGTCCTCACTTGGCTCTGCTGGGGCTGAGATAGGAAGCCCCGGAGCTCATGATCATGGGCACAGTGTGGGGGAGGGGGACACGCTCCACAAAGGCAGCAGGGCTTTGTGGAGGCAGTGCGGGCCCTGCCTTGAGACATGTTGTTATTGAGTGCTTGGGGCAGAGCCACTGCCTGTCCCCCTACTCTGAGGAGCCCAGCTTGGGACAGGCTGCTGCTCCCAGCTGCCTGGAGGGGGGAGCATCACTCAGCGCATGTGCTCCAGCTAGGGTGACCAGACAGCAAGTGTGAAAAATCGGGACGGGGGTGGGGGTAATAGGAGCCCATATAAAAAAAAAGCCCCAAATATCGGGACTGTCCCTATAAAATCGGGACATCTGGTCACCCTAGCTCCAGCCCAGCTGTCTGCCCTGCCCCTCTCCCCTGCCTGGCCATACTGGCTGTGAGCTGCAGCTGGTGAACATCCAGGAGATCAGCTGCTGGGGCTCTCGCCCTGGGGTGGGGGTGGCACTGCAGGCTCTAGAGTTCAGTAGGAACAGCCCATTTCCCCACCCCGGGGAGCTCCTTAGTAGGCCAGTGGCCACCTCCATACTGTGTCTGGCACTGTGGGCTGGAGTTTGGCTGTGCCCAGGGTGGCTCCTGGGGAGCAGCGCCTTGAAGGTGCCCTGTGCACACGTTCTCATGCTGGCCAAGCCGGCCCCAGAGCAGGCGGCTGGAGCCCTGTGGGAGAGGGGTCGAGGCACAGCTCCCAGGCCAGTGCGGACGGGGCTGTCTCTTGCCCTCTGCCCTGCGTGGCTGGCACTCAGGCTTTGTTCTGTGTCTCATAGGGGCCATCCGGGACCACCTGGTGGGCGAGGGCGTCATGGCCGACTACCTGCTGTACACCCTGAACAAGCAGCAGCAGTTCAGGTGAGCACTTCCTGAGCACCTGGCTGCTGTGGGGTCGGGGGGTGGGGCTGGGTGGGCTCATGCATTGAGACCCCAGGGGCTTCCCTGGTCTTGGGGGCTGGCTCCTGCCCATGTCTCCCCAGTGCCACCCCTCAGCTCTTGCTTGGAGTCTGCTCTTGTGCACGCTGTTGGCAGGGAAGCTCCTGCAGCGGGGGCGCTCCTTGCCAGAGCGGAGGGTCTGTCTGCTCCTAATGTGAGCCTGATTGGCGGTGCCCCTGCACTGAGCTGCCACAAGGGGCTGTAGGAGGTGGAGTGGTGCCCAGCGCGTGTCGTATGCAGAGTGTCACGCTGCATGACTTTGAGGGCCAACCTCAGGGCAGACTATCAAAAGCAGGGCGACACCCCAGGCTGGTTGCATGGTCTATAATTAGATTGCACCAGCCCAGTAACAAGTGGGCTCCTAAAGAACTAGAACAGTCTCACCATGGAATCACAGACAGTCCCCTTGGGCTCTCCGGTCTGTCTTGCCACCCAGGCAAGCTGGACTTAGTGAGGGCTGGTTGCTCTGCACCAAAGATCACAAAAGATTTGGGTTGCTGCTAGTCCCGTCCATTTGTACCTCAGATCTCACACCAAAGACAACACTTGTAGCCAAGCCTATGGTAAACTAACTAATGATGTATTCACTAGGAAAAGAAATGAGAGCACTCTTAAGGTTAAAGCAGGCAACCGTATAGACACACATGATGTGTGTCTATGGTCTTTAAAGGTGATGGAGCTGTAGCAATCTGTCAGCACTGACAGATTTTTAGGGCTAACCCAGGTTGACCCTGGGGGGTCTCTGCTTCTGTTTTGTGGCTCCAGCCCTGGGAGAGTCAAAGGAGATGTTAGCTATTTTTATTTCCTTCCTAGCCTCTTCATGGGTGTGAAGGGACAATTAACACAGTCTTTGTATTGTGATGTCCCACAATGGCTCATTTAGTTTTGATAGCCCTGCCTGATGGGCAGGAGACATGCCTCTTGCCAGGTTCACCATTCCAGATCAAACACTGTTTACAGTTACAAAGCAAAAACTTGTTTATCTTAGAGCTTGTGATAAAGATATTACAAGTGTGATTGATGCAAGCAGCAACTTACAGACATTTCATAAAGTTCTAAGGTCAGTACCCACCTTAGCCGTACTGACGCACAGGAGAAACAGACTGGTTTCCAGCAATGAATTTGTCTGTGATTGGCTGAGGCCTAAAGCCTTGGCAAGAGCTGGCACCTGTTGAACAAAATGCAGCTCTTGTCCCAGAATCGGCTGCTGTGCTTTGCTGGTGCCTTCAGTGCTTTCTTCTGGCCACTGGGAGGCGCAGCGCTCATGGCTTAAAAGGGACAGCCAGCCTCCTGTACAGAGGGTCTGCAGGGGTTTCTGGGTGGCTTTGCTAGTGAAAAGAACGAAGAGTACTTGTGGCACCTTAGAGACTAACAAATTTATTTGGGCATAAGCTTTCGTGGGCACGAAAGTTTATGCCCAAATAAATTTGTTAGACACTAGTTCTTTTTGCTGATACAGACTAACACGGCTACCCCTCTGAAACCTGTCTCTTTGCTAGTGAAGGCTCCCACCTGGAAAGGGCAGGTATCAGCCCTGCTGCCCCATGCCAGAGCAGCGAGGTGTTTGCTGCCAGAGGCCCCCGTAGCCAGCCGGCGCTGGCAGCCGTCCTTGTAGAGTGGCAGCGGGGACACCACACCGGTAGGGATGTGCAGAAATCCCTGCTGTCCCCAGGAGGTGGCAGTAGAGCTGCTTGGGTCACTGATGGGGCTGAAAGGAGCCCGGAAGGACCTGGAACCTGTCTTCTGTGTGGCTGGCTGGTCAACGTGACATGGAGGGTGCTGGCCCTGCCCCAGAGCAGGCACTGCATGCTGTGCAGCCACACCATCCCTCTGCACGCTCCAGAGCACCCTGAGCACTGAAGTGCTCTGCCCAGGGAAAGTTGCCCTGTACCCTGGCCTGGCTGGTGCTTCTGCCCCTGCCCTGTGGTGCTAACCCACTCTCGCTGCCCTGGCACAGCTACGTGGAGCGCTATGGGCTGGGCGAGCCCAGCGACGACATTGAGAGCGTGCTCAAGCGGGTGGCACTGAAACTGGGCAAGACGCACAAAGTGAAGGTGCTCACAGGGACAGGTGAGTGCCCCTGCAGGCCTGGGACCCCATGGGGGGACGGGTGAGAGCTAGCTGGGGGCATCAACAGTTGAGTGCTCTCCCATGCCAGGCGGAGAGCCTGTGGGGAGGTGGGTAAGTGCTGTGCCCATGCCACCTGGAGATTCCAAGGCTTGAGGGGAGGACGAGGGAGCCCCCTAGCTGGGTGGGTGGGGGACAGAAGGGGAATGGCCCACCCACTGCAGGTTCTGGGGGAGCTCCCCGGCCTAAAGGCACTCAGGGTAGGAGCGCCCCAGCTGCTGCCAACTGCAGACCCTCTGTTCAGCGTGATTTCCTGAAGAGGCATGGCCAGGGTGTGGGGCTGGCACCAGGAAGGGCAGTGGGGGCTGGCAGGAGTTGCCCATTGGAGCAATGGAGGCTGGTGACTGTGGGTGTGGGGAGGGAGGATCTCTGAGCCGTGGTGTGTTGTGGGGGAGCCTCTTGTGTCGGTTTGCATGGAACCAGGGCCGTGCAGCGCCCAGGGACCAGCCAGGGCTAGCTCCTCTCCCCCCACTCCCGGCCTTCATTTGGGGCTGTGTCTGTACAGTCGTGGACTCTGGAGCCCATCCAGAGGTGCTGGGCTGGGCCATGAGCTCCCCGCTCACCTACAGCTTTTGCCTTCTCTTGCAGGGGACGTGAACGTGATCGCGCCCGACTACCCTGCAGCCGCCTATGAGCTCCTGCGCACCTTCCGCAAGGGGGAGCTGGGCCAGGTGCTGCTGGACTGAGCCCTGCCCAACCCCCACACCTGGCTCGAGCTCAGCTGCCCTCCTCTTGCCCAGGCTGATCATGGCTTGGAGGCGGCTCACGGGCAAAGCGGGATGTGGTGGTGCCCAGGCTGTTTCCCTCCTCCTGCCCCATGCACATGCAGCTCCGGGGTCAGTATGGCCGTGGCCAGGAGAGCAGCCCTCATGTGGGTCTGTGTTTGGCTTCCCAGCCAGGGCCCCTGTCATCACTTGGGTGGGCTCTGTCTGCCCATCATCCCCAAGGGTGACGTGCTGTTAACAGACCCTAGCCCAGGGACTCCACATCCTCTGTTTGGGGGAAGGGGGGAGAGGCGGGTCTTGGGGCAGTTCAGGGCCCTGCCTTTCCCCTGCGTAGGTTCATGCTCCTTTCGGCTGTTGCCCCTGTGGGCAGAGGCAGCCTCCGTGTCTCCTGGAAGAGCAGAGCATGCCCTGCCAGGGACCCCTTCTACACGAGGCGCTCTTTTGCTGTCCCACAGCATGGACCAAAGGGCTCCAGCTGTGTGCGGGCAAACCCTCATCTGCTCTGTCACTGCCACAGTGCTGGCAGCCCACTGGTCTTTAGTGGCCAGCAAGCCCCAGGTGCTGGGCCTGGATCCTGAGGGCAGGTACAGTGTGTGGTGGCAGCTTCGTTTAAAATAAAATCTGGGGCACGTGTAGTGAAATCCAAGCCCTGTGCTGCTGGGATTTAATGGCCATTAAATTCAGTTCCACCCTTTCACCACGTTGGTATTTATTAACACAGCACTGCGTCGCTGGTGTTCTCGGGGGCTGGCACTGGGGGCAAGCATGTGAGCTGGATGTTCGTGCTGCAGTGATTTGTGGGGGGATCTAAGTGTTGTGATGTAAATTGTCTTTAGGTTTCAGATACAACCCAAGGGGCAGCAGCAGCTCCCCTCTCTCAGAGCGAGATGCTCAGGCTCTGCACACACAGGCAGCGTCGCCATGTCAGTCACTCAGGGCAGCTCTCCTCCTCTTCCCCCCCCCCACCCCCCGAGCAATGGGCTCAGGCAGCATCACTGTGTCTCACATTCAGGTCACACTTTCATGGTCCTCTTTGCAGGCCCCCGTGGGAGTGCTGGAAGCTGAGACTGTGAACATGATTCTGATGTAAGGGCTGGATCCCACAGTGGCAGGGTTCGTGCTTCCCTGCAGACATAGGACAGCTGTTAGCTCTGGCAGAGAGCAAGTTCCCTGCTGAACCCCTGAGGGTCTTGCTGTAGTGGGCAGTGGTCTGAGTGTAGTGACATTTGCCCCTGCACTTGGGTGGGTAGAGCAAGGACTGAGGGGACTGCAGCACTGCTCACACTGCCCCACAGGAGCTGGCTGCTTTTCCTGCCCAGCTGCCGCTAGGCCCCTTGGGGAGTGAAGTAGCTGGGCCCAGCTGAGCCTCCTCCATATGGGGCTGAGTCTGCTGGGGCAGGGTACCACACAGGAGTCCTCACTGACCAGACCCTCCTTGATCACAGCGTCCGTCAACCTCCCCGAGGTAGGGATCTCTAGTAGGAGAGAGCTCCTAAATCCGCCAGCCAAAGGCTACGCTAGTTCCAAGGGCTGGAAGCAGTGACTGGGCTGGAAATAAGGTACACACTTTTAACAGTGAGGCCACTTAACACACGGCATAGCTGACCAGGCACTTGGGGGATTCTCTGTCACATGGAGTCTTAACTCAAGATTGGATAGGGGCTGGTGGCAGCAATCACGGGGTGGGCTCTCTGCCTGTGCTCTGCAGGAGATCAGACTGAATGATCCTATGTGTCATTAACCTCTCTGATCTCCCAGTGAGAATGCAGGGCTGAACTGCTGCCTGTTCCCAGAGCTCTGGGGGAGCCGCGGGGGAAGGTGCTGCAGGCCATACATGACCAATGAGCAGGAATGGGAGAACCCATGGCCAGGGTGTGTCCCATGGGCACTGAGCAATTGGCTAGAGACAGCCATCCAAGCTTCTCTTGGTGCTGGCTAGGGCAGCTGTGCCTGGGTGGGGGGATAGTGTGTGCTCCGTCGGACATGGACTGTGCTCTGTGCTTCCCCCTGTACTCAGCTCACCCTCTGCTTCAGCGAGGCAGCCTGGCTGAGCAGCCTCCCCATCCCCCCGGGCACACAGCGATTGCACCCAGAGTGTAGGCACAAGCCTAGCAGCCCCCACAACCCCCCAAGCGTTATCCCTGCAAAGCCATGGCAGCAGTGGAGGGTGATGGGATGAGAAGCCTGCGGCACTTCAGGGGAAGGTCCCATGCCAAGTGCAAGGGGGGCAGCCCTTGTGCCCCAGGGCTGGAAGAGGGGTGTCTGCAAGATGCCCCTGTCCTCCCTCTGATGCCAGGAGCAGGTGCCACTCTGGCATGTCCCTCCCCAGCTCTCAGTGAGTCGGACTCTCCTCCTAGATTTTATTTCCACGTCACCGTGAACACACGTATAAAACCATTACAAACAAGGAACATTAAAAACGGGAGTGCAAGAACGTGCGGCCCCCTGCTTGCTGGGCGGGCTGGCATCAGGGCTGGGGCAGGGCTCTGCATGGAGAGGAGGGGGTGTCATAACTACACTGTTCACATGAACATACAGCGAGCTGGCCGCTCGCAGGGGCTGTCTAGACGGTGCCTGAAGCCCAGCCTGCCACGCAGGGCCTGGGGGGATTCCCACCAGTCCTAGGGCACTGAGGAATAGCTTAGTGCCAATCTACCTCCTGCACCCTGCCTCTGGCTGCTGGTGGGTTAAGTGGGGGTGGTGGGGGAGTTTGGTCCAAAATGTAGAGGGCATTTTTTTTAAAAAGCCCAGAACCCCTGTGCCCCAAGTGCAGTGATTCCATGAACAGCCCGCTCCCAGGGCCCCTCAGGGGCCAGAGCTTGTGCATCTGTGCCAATGCCAGCCAGCACACCCAACGGCGTGTGGGGAGGCCAAGCTGTTTGATGGACAGCTTAGGGTGAGCCTGGTGGGTGGGAAGCATGGAGCCCCCTCCCTTGGCCTGTGCAGAGCAGGGGGATCTGCCCCCCTCCAGGCTGGAGCCTCCCAGATGTTGGGGAGAGCACTCTTCCCCCCACCCCCTGTGGAAAAGCTGCAAGGACTGAGACTGTATTAACTCTCCTGGCTGTGCTGGGAAAGGCCCCCAGGCTGCTAGCTGGAGCCAGAGCAGGGCCTGTAACTCTGGGGCTGGCTTCCAACCAATCTGGATCCCCACATGGATCTGCCTGTTTCCTGCCCTCTTTACCCCCAAGTGGAACTGGGGGCAGTTTCCTCCCCTCCCATGGGCACTTCCCCAATCAGCTCCTCGGTCACTTGAGCCCAGTTTCTCCCTCAGCCAGTGCCCAGAACTCCCTGGCAAACACGCTGGCTGGTACCAGAGGAGTTTCCAGCTGCAGCGGCTTCCCAAACCTACTAGTGGCTCAGCAGGCAGCACAGCTGCTGGCCAAGGCTCAATAAGCCTCATCCCTAACCTGCCACCATGGGACACGTGACTGTATTGGCGGTACCTGCAGCATGTTGCATGGGGCTCTGCCATTTACAGCACTGAACAGGCTGGGAACCATCGTTGCTGTGGCAGCCATCCGGGTTGAGCTCTGGCCTGTTGGAGACCTAGCACATACCTCTGCTGGTGCCACTGGCTTTCCTATGGGAACTGGCCACTCGAGGGGGAAGGAATGTACACGTGACCATTTGCTAGACAGCGTGGGAATATGGGACACAGGACTCCTGGGTCCTCTCCCTGCCCTTGGAGGGGAGTGTCGTCTCATGGTGAGGGATAGGGTAGCCAAAGCACGTATATTTGGCACATTCACTCTGCCAGACAGCATGGCTGAGTTTGGGTTGGTCATGCCAGAGGCTGGGGTGTTAGTCCCAATTTGCTTGAAGTGACCCTGTGCAATCGGTTACCATAGTAAGAGGGGGTAGGGTTAATACTTGACTGCCTCCTGGGGTTGGAGTGCAAGGTGGGGGCGGGGGGAGAATAGGATCTGGGGAGTGCACGGCAATATGACCGCAGGCAGGAGAAAGGAGCACTGAGCTCATGGGTTCCTGCCTCTCAGCTCAGTGCACCTTCCCCAAGGCTACAGGGTGGGGGGCACTGGCAGCCTGGCAGCGCACCGTGAGGCCTGCTGAGCGGGTGGCTGCAAAGGAAGCAGGTGTCTACCCTGTGTCCCAGAGGGCCGGGTGAAGACCAGCATTCCTGTGCATTGCCCACATGTTTGGCTTGAAATCTTTGCATTTTCTTCAGCTGGGGCTGGGTCCAGCACTAACCCAGCCTGAATGGGGGGGCATTCCCCTGAACCCCCTCCCCTGCTCCAGAGGATACAGGGTCTTCACTTCCCCAGAGCCCCAAGGGCAGCCTCCTCTGCAGGGGATGAGGTGGTGCACCGGCTTTGTCCCAACCCTTCCCAGCTCTCCTGCACCATGGCCTCCCCCCACGAATCAGGACACTAAACCACGGCCCCTCTGGCTAACCGGGACAAGACAAATCAACCATTGTGACCCAACCCTCTAATCCCCTTTTGTAAATTAACAAATGAAGGCTGAGCGCAAAGACCACTCCCCTCCCTCTGCCTGATCGCTCTGCCACCCGCCTTCTGGACTTCCTACACTGTGTTGTTCTCAAGCTAGAGGGGCCTGCAAAATCAGGGCATTCAGAGTGGGAACTCATTCTGGGGCCAATTTCTGACCGATCAGCAGTTGGAACGCCAACGGATCGATTTTCCTGGAACACCTCTGATGTGCCAGTGCTGTGCTGTGATTAGGTACAGAGGTTTTGGGGCTGAGGCACCGTGGTTTTCATGCAAAACCAAGAGACTGACCTTCTGCTGTATGTGCAAACCTGAGCCCACCCTTCCCCATGGTGGCACTGCGCCGTAATGGGCACCCGCTCCACAGCCCTATCCAAAGCAGCTGGAGTATTTGCTGGGAGGTGGCTTGGCTGGGCCAGGAACACAGTACAGCTCTGCATGGCTGCGCAGCTCAGTCAGGGCGTAAGTCAGGGCAACCTGCAGCTGAGCGGCTCCCAAGGCAGGGCTACGGCTGGTAGTGCTGTTCAGGCCTTCTCCCCGAGCAGCCTGGCTCGACGGACCTCATTTGGGCAGTGAGTTCGTGGAAGCCAGTCCGTCCTGGTGGGCGCTGCTGAGATCAGTGGGGCTCAGACCCCTTCAGCCAGTGTCCGGCAGTCTGCGGGGGGGCAGGGGTGTTCTGGGAGTGCTGAGGAAGCGGCGGCTGGGCAA
Organism: Emys orbicularis; assembly: GCF_028017835.1. Lineage (NCBI taxonomy): Eukaryota > Metazoa > Chordata > Testudines > Emydidae > Emys > Emys orbicularis. Next base: position 68,598,224 of record NC_088689.1, on the reverse strand, counting down.
GGAGGGCCCTTGGGCGTGAAGGAGCCAGGGGACTCATCTCTGGTTTGGGAGCAGCTGGCTCTAATCGTTGCCTCCATCTGTGGAATCAATCGGCACCATCCTCACCAGCCTGAGTCAGTGCCAGCGGTTGGGGTTCAAGCCAGGAGGAGGTTGACTCCCGCTTCACACCCAGCTCCGACCCCCCACATGCTTGGACAGGCTGGCCCAGAGTCCCAGATCCCCACACCCCTTCCTCCCCCTCCCCCAGGAGATCCTGCTCCACATTGGCACTGACATCAGAGTGGAGCTGCTTCCCTCACCATGCAGCTTCACCCCAGCCGGCCTTCACCACAGCCCCCGCAGGACACACAGGGCCGCTCCGGCCTCCCTTCCATGTTACCCCGGCTCGGCAGGAGAGTGGGGCCCCAAGGCAGGGAGCTGGCACGCAAGGCCCTACCCCAGCCTGTGGACCCAGGCTCCGCCCCTCATGCTCTGCCTTATCCTGCGGGCCCTGGCCCCACCCCACCCTGTGGGCCCAGACTCTGCCCCTTGTGGCACAGGCTGGCAGGGCCGGTGCTTTGGGAAATGTCCATGTCAATCAGCATGAGTGGGGACGTCACAAGCTGCAGTGATGGCAGCGCCCGGCAACCTCACGCCACCCACAGCAGCTGCTCCAGGTCCCCCTGCTGGGGGCCTCGGGCTGCACCACCTGCCCTCACCACAGCCAACAGCAAAGCCCCAGTGGGATCAGGCCCCGGGGCACTGCCCCAGCTGCCTCGCTGGCTGCTGCTCCGGCTCCAGCCCGTTGGGCAGTGCAGGCTGCTCCAGCCCCGCGGCAGGCAGGAGAGCCGCTTAGCCTGCAGGGGGCTGGGGCAGACGTAGCTGGATGGGGCTGGTGCTGCCTGGGCCCAGCAGGTGGCGCTCTGCAGGCTCCGACACACGGAGGGTGGGTCGGGCACCATGGGCCCTTACAGGGGAAGGAGCTGGAAGAAGCCAGTCACCAGGCAGAAGGAGATGGCAAGGTGCGCCGTGTCCTGGGCCCGGGCAGCCGAGGTCCACGAGCGGTAGCTGTACACGCTGCTGCCCGTCCTGTTGCCTTCCTGGAACTCAGAGCCGTCATCTGGACCAAGCTCTCCGGAGATCCTCATCCTCCTGTGGGCCGCTCCCGCCGCCACGCCTGCCGCCGCGCCCGCCGCTGCTGCTGCCGCCACCCGCAGCCCCACTCCCGAGGAGCCGTAGCGAGGGGCAGCCTTGGCCCGGCTGCGGGCCATGCCCCGGCCACGGGCCGCCCCCCGCGCTCCGCCCCGCCCACCCTTGCAGGTGACGCTGTCGCAGAAGAAGGCAGCCAGCAGGAGGAGCGTCCAGCAGGTGGCGGTGCGTCTCTTCATCCCGGTGCTACCCCCCGCACCTGGAACGAGAGGGACCAAGAGGCACGTCAGTGCCAGGCTCAGGGCACGGGTGTCGGCGCAAGCGGTGCCGTCCCCCAGGGCTAGGAGGGCCAGGCGCGGTGCCAGCGTTCAGGCTGGGCTGCAGGGGACTCACGCCCCTGCCTCAGCCCCTGACTGGAGTTGGGTGCTAATGGCAGAGCCCCGCCTCCGCTGGCGTGGCTGGGCCAAATCTGAGCGGAGCTGTGCCCCTGTGCGCCAGGTTTCAATGCCAATCAAATTTGGAGTGGCCAGGCGGGTAACCCAGGGCCCTGCCTTAGCAACAATCTGGCTGTGCCCGGCCTGCTGCTCTGAGTGTTACCCTCCCAGCAGGGATTGGCTGCTGGGCTCTGCCTGGGGCTGGCTGACGTGGGGGGCATCCACGGGGACTGAATCCTGGGCAAGCACAGGAACGGCTGCCCCTGAAAGCCAGCCCGATCAGCCCTGAACTGAACTCTGATTCTGAAATCCCAACCCCTCCCCCGCTGCTCCTCCTGGCCATGATCTACTGCCTCCCACCACCAAGGGGGTGCAGGGGTGTGTGGGCAGGCTCAGGGGAATGTGGGGGGTACAGGGCAACAAAAATGATTGATTAGGGGTCTGGAGCACATGACTTATGAGGAGAGGCTGAGGGAACTGGGATTGTTTAGTCTCCAGAGAGAAGAATGAGGGGGGATTTGATAGCTGCTTTCAACTACCTGAGGGGGGGTTCCAAAGAGGATGGAGCTCGGCTGTTCTCAGTGGTGGCAGATGACAGAACAAGAAGCAATGGTCTCAAGTTGCAGTGGGGGAGGTTTAGGTTGGATATTAGGAAACACTATTTCACTAGGAGGGTGGTGAAGCACTGGAATGTGTTACCTAGGGAGGTGGTGGAATCTCTTTCCTTAGAGGTTTTTAAGGCCTGGCTTGACAAAGCCCTGGCTGGGATGATTTAGTTGGGAATTGGTCCTGCTTTGAGCATGGGGTTGGACTAGACGACCTCCTGAGGTCCCTTCCAACCCTGATATTCTATGATTCTATGATTCTAGGGGCTGGAGTGAGGTTGGGGGGCTCTGGGGAATGTGGGGGTGCAGGGGCTGGAAGGGAGTTGGGGAGCTCAGGGAATGTGGGGTGCAGGGGGCTGGAGTGGGGTTGGGGGGCTCAGGGAATGTGGGGGTTCAGGGGGTTGGAGTGGGGTTGGGGGGCTCTGGGGAATGTGGAGGGGTTGGACAGTCAGGGAATGTGTGTGGGGGGGCTGGAGTGTAGTTGGGGAGCTCAGGGAATGTGGGGGTTCAGGGGGCTGGAATGTGAGGGCTCTGGGGAATGTGGGTTTTTGGGGGAGTTGGGAGGCTCTGGGAATGTGGAGGGGTTGGAGGGTCAGGGAATGTGGGGGGAAATGGGGGGCTGGAATGGAGTTGGGGGGCTAGGGGAACATGTGGGGCTGAGGGCTGCAGGGGTTTGGAGGGCAAGAGATAACAGTAACCATCACACACTATTTCACTCTGCCCGGCCAGTCCATCTCCCTGTGCCATAGAGCCCATTTCCCATGTTCCCCTCCAGGAACAGCGCTCACAGGGGCTGGGCTGGGGGCGCAGCAGGTAGGGTCTTGCCCTTGCCCTTTGGCTTTGCGGGAGCTTAGGTTTGCCATGTGCGGCTGGGCTACGCGCCCCGCTGGCGTTGCAGGACATGGCGAGGCCCTGACTGGGATCCAGTGCGGAAGAGGCCAGGTCCTGGCTGGGAAGCCAGCAGTGGGCACATGGTGCCCGATCCACAGGCTGGCAGCAGGGAACCCTGACGGCAGCGATTTGTCAGACCCTCCGCGGCCGAAGGAGCCGATCCAGAGAGATGGGCGCCACCTTGTGCCCCGAGCGCCTATGGCCCAGTCCTGCCAGGCATAGGGCTCCCTCTGTAGAAGCTAATGGGTACACTCCTGGTAGTAAGTGTATGGGGCCCCACTCTGTGTCCTGGCCACCATGCTCCCACCTGGCCCTTCACATGGGCACTCAGAGCTGCTGGCCCTGCCAGCGGGTTGGCCCCAGGACTCCAGGCACAAATCAGCGGTTGTACAAGGCCAGGAACGAAAGGAGGACGCCATCTGCTCTGGTCACCCCAAACTCCTGGGAGCCACACTGCTGAGGAATACGAGGCAGCAGGGCTTGGGCGCCATGGGGGCCCCTGGGTACAGCTGGGCTGGGAGCTGCGGGGCACGGAATGGATGCCCAGGCCTGTAGCCCTGCACACGTGAGCCAAGCTGCACCCAGGCCCTTCACAGAGCCCCCCAGCAGAGGCAGCATGCAACTGGCTGCAGATCACTGGCAATGGAGTGGGGAGCAGTGGGGGAGCTGTGCCAAGGGGAAGCCCCTTGAGGACGAGGGGAAAGGGCTGCCTGCCAGGAAGGGGGTGTCGGGCGCAGAAGGGAAGGCTGGTGCCTGGCTCCCGGAGGGGGTGAGGGATGGAATAGCAGCATCCCCCACTGCCAGGCTGGGAGTCAGCAATGCCCCGCAGCTGCTGTTCCCCCCTCCCCTGTATCTGTGCCACGCAGCAGAGCTGTGCCCACGCTGATCCCAGCCACGCCCTCTGCTGAGCGCCAGGCTGCACACGGCACAGGCATTAGCACGCTCGTTTCTAAGCGACGAGAAGTAGATTCAGCTCCAGCAGAGCAGCAAACCCCTCCCCCATAGCCAAGGCCTCAGCTTCCCTTGGTACTGGCCCCCCGGGCCAGGCAGGTGAGAGGCCAGGATGCCCACCCAGGCTTCCCGAGGGCTGCAAAACTCCCAGCCCATCAGCCAGAGACCCCAGCGACTCTGTGCAGCTGCTCCGAGGGGGAAATCTGCTCTCCGGCCCTGAGCACCTTGATTCCTGCCTTGTCCCTGCTGGTTCCAGGCGGCCAGCCTGCACAGCCTGCGTGGGGCCAGGACTCTGCCAGACGGTCCCGTTCCCTCCGCACGCGCCAGGCTAGCCTTGGCACTAGGCGCCACCTTCCCTGCTGGTCCCCCCAGGCCAGAAAGCTGTGGGCATCCCTGTACGCTCTGCGGCCGGGGCAGAGTCTTCTGCTGGGGCTACGGCTGGGGCGGGGCTGTGCCCGCAGTGCCCAGGGCTGTTGCTGCGTCCACCTGCAGCATGCCCCATGCTGGAACCAGCAGCACCTGGCTGGGGCGGGTTGTTCCTCTTGGTTTGGTTTTGCCCTGATGAGAAGTGTCAGTCCCAGTAAATGGTTACAGCAGCTTCCTAGCCTGAGCCATGCAGGACTGGCGTGTCCATGCCTGCCCCCACCTCCTGGGCACGCAGGAGCCCCCTACATCAAGGGGATCTCATCATCAGCAAGTGCAGTAATGGCTCAGGTTGACCCCCTCTCCCCAGGACAGGCCAGTGTCTTGCTGGTGACCCGGCCACAGCTCACCCAGCTGCCTCCAAACGTGCCAAGCTGCCACTGTTAATAGCCCTCACCACAGGCAGGGAGCCAGCAGGCAGGGTTGTGAGGCACGGGGGCGGGCAGGGAGTTGAGTGAGGAGCTGGGAGCAAGGGCAGGTTTGTGGGGAGAGGACTGGGGGGCCAGGAGCAGGGTTTGGGGCAGGGAAGGGACTGGGGGGCAGGGTAGTGGGGCGGGCAGGAGACAGGGGCAGGGTTGTGAGGCGGGGAGGGGATGGATGCAGGGAGGGGCTGTGGGGCAGGGTGAGGAGGAAGGTTGCGGTAACTTGCGAGGGGCGGACGGACCCGGACACCTCGCCGCCCGCTGGCCGCAGGGGGTTGGGTCACCCTGGAGCCACCCGAGCGTAGTCAGGCTGCGTTCGCTGCCCGCTCCCCCGGCACAGGCAGCACGGGGCATGGCCCCACCGCACTCGCAGCCACCAGCATCCCGGCAGGGCCAGGCCCGCTCCCCCACCGCATGGCCAAGAGGGACACGGACCCCGCAATCCTCTGCACCCCCCCCCGCCATCCTCTGCACACACACACCCCACACCATCCTCTACACACCCACATACCATCCTCTGCGCGCACACACGCACACACACACATCACCGTTCTCTGCACACACACACAGAACGCGCCATCCTCTGCACACACACACACACACCCTGCCATCCTCTCTCTCTCTCACACACACACCCTCTGCACACACACATACACAGAACCCTCCATCCTCTGCACACACACATAGAACCCGCCATCCTCTGCACACACACACCACACACCCTGCCATCCTCTGCACGCACACACACACAGAATCCGCCATCCTCTGCACACAAACATATAAACACACACACACACATACACACCTGCCGTCCTCTGCCCGCGAGCGCACACACACAAAGACAGACAGCTATTCTCCCACGCTGCCTACCTGGCAGGGAGGGGCCAGCCCCGCGGCCAAGGCTCCAGCTCCACCTCGGCTCAGCGCTGCCGATGGACGCTGCGGGCACTAGGGACCCCCGTCCTGGGCTCGGCTCCTGGGTCCCAGTTGCAGAGGCGGCGGCGCTGGCAGCCCCAGCCTCTCCTGCTCCGCCCAGGACTCCTCCCCACCCAGCACTACGACCAGAGCTGGGGGGAGGAAGAGCCGGGTGGTTGGCTAGGGGCGGGGGTTGTGGTGTTCAACGGTGCTCTGTGTGTGGGGGTGGGGGTGGGCGGGAGTGTGTGTATGGTGTGGCCCGGGTTCTCTGCGTGGGGGTTGTGGTGTGGCACGTGTGCTCTGTGTGTGTGTGGGGGGGGGGGTTGCGATGTGGCTCGGGAGTCGGGTGCTCCGTGTGTGGAGTCGTGGTGTGGCATGGGTGCTCTGTGTGTTGGGTTGCGGTGTGGCCTGAGTGCTCTGTGTCGGGGTTGTGGTGTGCATAGGTGCTCTGTGTTTGGGGGAGTTGTGGTGTGGCACGGGTGCTTAGTGTATATGTGGGAGTTTTGGTGTGGGTGCTCTGTGCGGGGGGGCTGCTGTGTGGCACAGGTGCTCTGTGTGATGGGCTGCGGTGTCGCCCGGGTGCTCTGTGTGTTGGGTTGCAGTGTGGCATGGGTGCTCTGTGGTGGTGGTGGGGGGGGATTGTGGTGTGGCACGGGTGCTCTGTGGGGTTGCAGTGTGGCACAGGTGCTCTGTTTAGTGGGGTTGTGAAGTGGGTGCTCTGTGTGTCGGGGGGTTGCAGTGTGGCACAGGTGCTCTGGGTACGGGGATGCTGTGTATCATGAGTGCTCTATGTGGGAGGGGTTGCGGTGTAGCACAGGTGTTGTGTGTTTGGGGCAGTTGCAGTGTGGCATGGGTGTTCTGTGGGGGGGGGGGGGGTTGCAGTGTGGTACGGGTTCTCTGTGTGAGGGTTGTGGTGTGGCACTGGTGCTCTGTGTTTGGAGGGTCGGGGTGTGGCACAGGTGCTCTGTGGGGTGGGTTGTAATGTGGCATGGGTGCTCTGTGTGGGGAGCTGCAGTATGGCACGGGAGCTTTGTGTGCAGGGTTGCGGTGTGGCAAGGGTGCTCTGTGTGGGGGGAATGCAGTGTGGAATGGGTGCTCTGTGTGAGGGTTGTGGTGTGGCATGGGTGCTCTGTGTGGGGGAGATGCGGTGTGGCAAGAGTGGTGTGTTGGGAGTTGCGGTGTGGCACGGGTGCTCTGTGGGGTGGGGGAGGTTGCAGTGTGGCACAAGTGCTCTATGTGTGGGGGTTGTGGTGTGGCATAAGTGCTCTATGTGGGGGGTTGCAGTGTGGCACGGGTGCTCTGTGCAGAGGGGATTGTGGTGTGGCACGGGTGCTCTGTGTGTGGAACTGCGGTGCGGCACGGGTGCTCTGTGTGTCATGGGGTGGCAGTGTGGCACAGGTGATCTGTGTGGGGCGGTTGCTCTTTGGGGGAGGTTGTGGTGTGGCACAGGTGCTCTATGTGGGGGGTGCGGTGTGACACAGGTGCTTTGTGTTGGGGAGATGCGGTGTGGCACGGGTGCTGTGTGTGTGTGTTGGTGCGGTGGGCTCTTATTTTAGTGACACCCCTATCGTTCCCACAGGATCCTTTTGCCAAGTCCCCACCCACCCCTCCCCCTCTCAGTGCCGCAGACGATGATGAAGATTGGCATCTATATCTGGGGCACGGCTGGATTATACTGCACTATGCGATGGCGGGACTCACTGTATTTTCAGGAGAATGTATGTGAAGCAGTTGGGATTAGAGGGGGCAGTGAGCTGGGGAGCCCTCTGCGGGGAGGAGTGGATGGGGAGAGGTGCGGGGGCGAGTGGGGATAGGGCCGGGGAGGGGACATGCGGGCAGGTTGGCAGGGGTTTGGAGGGGAGACAGGCCATGCTTCCTTGTCTTCCTCCTGCTACTGCTGGGAGCCCCCCTCTCACTATGGTGATGGAGGGCTGGAGGGGGGCTCAGGAATGGTTCAAAGGGGGTTGCAGCTGGGACCTGGCATGTCCTGTGTGCCCAGGCTGGGCTCTTGTGCCTGCTCTGAGATTGGGGCTTGCAGCAGCACAGCTATCTTAAAGGGACAGCCAGCACACCATACTGGGCACAGAGAGACCCAGAGCATGATCACTTGGGCCTACGGGGAGGAATTTGCTCTTTATTCTTGTGTGCATGGGTGCTTGTGTGTGCGGGTGCACGCATGTGTGTGCGCAAATGTGTGTGGGTGCTTGCATGCAGGTGTGGGTGGGTACACCTGTGTGTGTGTGCAGATTGGGTTGGGTACACATGTGTGTGTCTGCAGGTGTGGGAGGGTACATGTATGTAGGTGTGTGGGGGGTGCATGCATGCACATATATGTATGCTTGTGTTTGGGGTCGTGTGTGCTGGGCTGTGCATGTGTCTGCACGTAGGGGGTGGAGTCGTTATTTATAGAATCACAGAAGAGATGGAACATTCCTCCACCCTGCCGCAGGGGTTAGCACAGATTGTTCCAGTGACAGATGCATTCTCCAGTGCTTTGTCCACCCCCGAGCAATGGGCTTCCACCACTCCTGTTGTTTCTCATCAGCTCACTCCTAGGAATCGTCTCCGGCTGTTTGTGGAGGGCTTGGTTATGTGACTGCCTTGCCTTTGTTTTCTAGGTACCGCACGGTTACACCTGTAAAGACTCTGCTGCCTGTAAAGCTGCCGGCAGTGGCTCATGAGCGTGAGTACCAACCTCATGGCAGACGGTTAGGAAGCAGGGCACACTCCCAAACTGGTTGTGAGTTCTATACTTAGATTTCACCAACCAGCTATCAAATGTAAACTGCTCAGATGCTATAACAGCCTAACCATGGAGTCACAGACAGTCCCCTCACTGCTCCGATTTGTCTTGCATTCCAGGTGAATCTGCCTTTGATAGATGGTCCCTTACACCAAGAATCAGAGCAATATTCAGGTTCCTTCCAGAACCAAAGGACCAATCACTTACCCCAGGTCAATTGCACCTTAGATCTCACACCAAAGGCAATGCTTGTAGCCAATCCCATGATCACGCCTGTGCTAGGTTCCAGCCAATCCACAAGCCCGGAACTGGCCATGTGATTCCCGGAGCAGGTATATAAGCCCCACAGGCGAAACAGCAGCTCAGTCTGCTCAGTGTGACTTCAGGGCTTGGAACTCTCTCCTGCCTGATGGTGGCAAAACTCCCCAGGCCTTAGCCTATCCCAGCCTTGCTGCTGCCTTGCTCCCAGTCCCCCAGCCTCGCTTTGGCCACCCTGGACTCCTAATTCTGGCTCTGACCACTAGGCCTGGTGTGACGTTATTGATATAATCTGGGACCATATAGATCATTGTTGCAACCAAGGTCCTGTAGTGGCATCCAAATCTTGTATAAAGGGGGTCAAATGGGGTGTCTAAGACAAGGTTATGGTTTACTGGTTATGATTATGCTGTCTATATGTGTGTGTCAGTTTTGTAGTTGAAGTTATGAATATTGGCTCTATACTGTCTGTATTTCAAACTTATGCTATGCTGCTGGGTGTCATCCCAGACAAACTGGTGTTAGCTCTGCCTAGCCTGCTTGATGGCCCATTAAGGACCATCAGCTATACAATGGACCCATTGAGAGAAGGCAAATATGCCTTGAGACTCAGCAAAGTATGCAGGAACTTGCCCATGTGACTCCAGACTCCATTTTGCTGTAATTTTCCACAGTAAGAACAAAGAGGTGTTCTTACACCTGGAAAAGACTATAAAAGGCTGATGCCTCATCTCCATCTTGTCTTCAATCCTGCTTCATACCTCTGGAGGAACTTTACTACAAGCTGAAGCTTTGAACAAAGGACTGAGGACCCATCCCAGCGGGGGATGTATTCCAGAGACTTGATTTGAACCTGCAGTTTATTCTATCGCTGCTGCAAGCCTGAACCAAGAACTTTGCCATTACTGTATGTAATTGATTCCATTTAACCAATTCTAGCTCTCATCTCTATCTTTTTCCTTTTATGAATAAACCTTTAGATTTTAGATTCTAAAGGATTGGCAACAGCGAGATTTGTGGGTAAGATCTGATTTGTATATTGACCTGGGTCTGGGGCTTGGTCCTTTGGGATCAGGAGAACCTTTTTCTTTTACTGGGGTCTTGGTTTTCATAACCATTTGTCCCCATAACGAGTGGCACTGGTGGTAATACTGGGAAACTGGAATGTCTAAGGAGATTGCTTGTGAGACTTGCGGTTAGCCAGTGGGGTGAGACCGAAGTCCTCTTACCTGGCTGGTTTGGTTTGCTTTAGAGGTGGAAAAAAACCCAGCCTTGGGCTGTAACTGCCCTGTTTGAGCAATTTGTCCTGAGTTGGCACTCTCAGTTGGGTTCCGCCAGAACCGCATTGTCACACCTGGCCATCTCCATCCTAGTTTCCGACACACATCTCTGTACAAGGCAGGCTGCCGGCCCAACGTTTGCAGGCTCGTGGGTATCTGATCTTTGTGCATGAGCATTTGATTAGCTGAAGGATTGATTCAGAAGCGCATGGTATTTCACACACGTAACTCTAGTGCACTCGTGGCCAAAATGGAGTCTGCTCTGCCAGCAGTTCTGGACAAGAAAAGGCGCCCACGGGAATACAGCAGGGAAACTCCCTTCCACCCCGCCCGGGGCACCAGTTCCAAGCCCCCTGGAGTAAACACACACCCTGAAATAGTACAATGAATATAGGAAAGGGAAATATTTACAGAGGAATGAATGGATAAAAATGGGGGGAAAGATGGGGGAGCGGTAAAACAGGGTTACATCCAACATGAGGACCCTCTGATCCAGTGGTACCACAATATGGAGTGGCAGTCACTGAGCATCTACACTCAGAGTCCAGGAATCCTGGGCAGAGTTCCAGTTTGGCAGAGTCTTGGGTTCTCGTGGTTGTCTTTGGTGCCAGTAAACTTTCCCCAGCAAACCCCTCTAGTGCCCTCTTCTGCTGCTCTCTGCAAACCCACACACAGCGACAACCTCTATGTTTAACTAGCTGCAGCCTCCTTCCTTATTGCAACACAAAGTCACAAGCCCCAGTACTCACGTCCCCATGCATCTCTGGCAACAGTGATACTGGGTCCGGCTCTGGAGCTGTGCTGCTGTAGTGCTTCAGTGTAGACTCCACCTATGCCAATGGGAGGGGTTCTCCAATGTCTGTAGTTAATCCACCTCACCAAAAACCCGCAGCTAGGTTGACGGAAGAATTATTCCATGGACCTAACACTGTCTGCACCTGGATGTTAGGGAGATTCCCAAACCTGAGCTGGCTTTTGTAGGTGACAAATCTGAGGAACTGTCACGGATTGAAGTGTCACGAGAGGAGGTTTTGGAATTAATTGATAAACTTAACATTAACAAGTCACCGGGACCACATGGCATTCACCCAAGAGTTCTGAAAGAACTCAAATGTGAAGTTGCGGAACTGTTAACTAAGGTTTGTAACCTGTCCTTTAAATCAGCTTCTGTACCCAATGACTGGAAGTTAGCTAATGTAACGCCAATATTTAAAAAGGGCTCTAGAGGTGATCCTGGCAATTACAGACCGGTAAGTCTAATGTCAGTACCGGGCAAATTAGTCGAAACAATAGTTAAGAATAAAATTGTCCGACACATAGAAAAACATAAACTGTTGAGCAATAGTCAACATGGTTTCTGTAAAGGGAAATCGTGTCTTACTAATCTATTAGAATTCTTTGAAGGGGTCAACAAACATGTGGACAAGGGGGATCCAGTGGACATAGTGTACTTAGATTTCTAGAAAGCCTTTGACAAGGTCCCTCACCAAAGGCTCTTATGTAAATTAAGCTGCCATGGGATAAAAGGGAAGGTCCTTTCATGGACTGAGAACTGGTTAAAAGACAGGGAACAAAGGGTAGGAATTAATGGTAAATTCTCAGAATGGAGAGGGGTAACTAGTGGTGTTCCCCAAGGGTCAGTCCTTGGACTGATCCTATTCAACTTATTCATAAATGATCTGGAGAAAGGGGTAAACAGTGAGGTGGCAAAGTTTGCAGATGATACTAAACTGCTCAAGTTAGTTAAGACCAAAGCAGACTGTGAAGAACTTCCAAAAGATCTCACAAAACTAAGTGATTGGGCAACAAAATGGCAAATGAAATTTAATGTGGATAAATGTAAAGTAATGCACATTGGAAAAAATAACCCCAACTATACATACAATATGATGGAGGCTAATTTAGCTACAACGAGTCAGGAAAAAGATCTTGGAGTCATCGTGGATAGTTCTCTGAAAATGTCCACGCAGTGTGCAGAGGCGGTCAAAAAAGCAAACAGGATGTTAGGAATCATTAAAAAGGGGATAGAGAATAAGACTGAGAATATATTATTGCCCTTATATAAATCGATGGTACGCCCTCATCTCGAATACTGCGTACAGATGTGGTCTCCTCATCTCAAAAAAGATATACTGGCAGTAGAAAAGGTTCAGAAAAGGGCAACTAAAATGATTAAGGGTTTGGAACGGGTCCCATATGAGGAGAGATTAAAGAGGCTAGGACTCTTCAGCTTGGAAAAGAGGAGACTAAGGGGGGATATGATAGAGGTATATAAAATCATGAGTGATGTGGAGAAAGTGGATAAGGAAAAGTTATTTACTTATTCCCATAATACAAGAACTAGGGGTCATCAAATGAAATTAATAGGCAGCAGGTTTAAAACAAATAAAAGGAAGTTCTTCTTCACGCAGCGCACAGTCAACTTGTGGAACTCCTTACCTGAGGAGGTTGTGAAGGCTAGGACTATAACAGAGTTTAAAAGAGAACTGGATAAATTCATGGTGGTGAAGTCCATTAATGGCTATTAGCCAGGACGGGTAAGGAATGGTGTCCCTAGACTCTGTCTGTCAGGGGGTGGAGATGGATGGCAGGAGAGAGATCACTTGATCATTGCCTGTTAGGTTCACTCCCTCTGGGGCACCTGGCATTGGCCACTGTCGGTAGACAGGATACTGGGCTAGATGGACCTTTGGTCTGACCAGGTACGGCCTTTCTTATGTTCTTATGTTCTTATGGGTTAGGCAGACTTAATTACACCCCTCAGGGGGTGTAGCTGGGTTAACCTATCTTTGTAGTATCAGAGGGGTAGCCATGTTAGTCTGTATCCACAAAAACAATGAGGAGCCCGGTGGTACCTTAAAGACTAACAGATTTATGTGGACATAAGCTTTCGTGGGTAAAAAAACCTCACTTCTTCACTTTTACCCATGAAAGCTTATGCCCAAATAAATCTGTTAGTCTTTAAGGTGCCACCGGACTCCTCATTATCTTTTTAGTGTAGATCTAAGAAATGGCCAAACACCAGGAATAAGATATGGGATGTTCATCAAATTCTTCAGGTGCTTGTTCCACAGACAAGATCTGCATGTGGAAGAGCTTCCCCATGTTTCTGGTTGGCTCCAGGGAACCCCAGAGGTTGACAAACAAAGAGTAGCACCTTGCTTTCTGCTGTAGAGTGGACTATTGACCAATTGTGGTGAACTCTAAGTCAAATAAACCGGTTAAGGAATGGGAGGTAATGTTTAAGGAATAGCTTGCTGTGACACCCAGAAATCTTCCAGAGGTCACACTTCCTAATACCCCAGCAAATCCAAAACCAACTAGCTTTTACTCCAAATCCATATCTGTACATTGGTCCGCTGTAGGGATCAGCTAGATCCCCCTCTCTATATGTGATTAACCTGTCTTGTTCCTTCAGCAGAATGTCTCTTGTTCTGCTGCAAGCACTGAAAGATGGGCAATTAATGGTACTATATAATCAAAGAATGTACAGGCTTGTCCATTTAACTTAGAGGCAATATGAAGGAGGTCTCCTTTTCAAATGACTGTTGTATTATAGAAGTGATAAGAATTGCTATGGCACCAGAAGGAGAAAGAATATTGAAAGAGATAAGCACTTAATCAGTGTGTAACCCTGGAATATTAAAATAAACGAGTAAGTAGAGAGAAATTCCATTTAATAGTAGGGGTTAATAGAGAAATATAATCCTTAAAATGAAGAAAACAAAAAACCTTAAGAAAAGGTGAGAGATATGCTATCCAACAGTGCCATCTACTGGGTACTGATGGAAGCAGCAGAGAAACAGCTGAAATCTAAAAGAGCTCTGATGGCAAGGATCCAATAGAAATAAGAGGGTCACTACTCAACCCTGTAAACAGGGTATAAAAACTGAAGTCATGGGGTGGGAGCTCCTAGGTGACCCAACCCACAAATAAGCTGCAGAATCTAAAAGTGGAACTGGACACTTGGCTCAGTAGGGAGGGACCACCAGTGCTACAATTGGGTTAAGACAAGTGCATCTGATCCTTCTCTCCCTGGAAATATGAGAACCTTTTAAGATACTACATTCCTGGTGAGCTAATAAACAACCAAGTGTTGTGATGGGTGCATCAAGACTTCTCTGGCCCCTGCTGGAGTCGTAGAGAGCTGACACACCAACCCGAAGGAAGAGCATTGCCTGGGATAGAGGGGGAGGGAGCCTAGACCTCCCAGCACTGCCTAGGCCCAGGGACATCACATGGTCCTCCAGCAGTTAGAAGGGCCGGGAGGGGACAGTACCCAGATAAGAAGGCCTGCCTCCTCCTCTCAAAGGGAATGCTGGGTGGTGCTGTGCTGGGAGAGGAGCTGCCTGGTGCTTTCCCAGAGGGGCCAAGGCCTCACAGCCTGGCTGTCCCCACCCCAGAGGGTTCCGGGGGAGCAGCTGTTTATTGACTGGGCAGTTCTGGGACCAGACAGCTGAGCTTCAATGCTCTGTTCCCAGCCTGGGCTGAGAAATGCTGCCCAAGGGCACAACAGATCCGGGAAGGGCCCAGCGTCGCATCATGTAACTAGTGCTCCAGCTCAGCTAGTACAGGTGTGAGGGATCACACCCGGCCAGGCTAGCAGGAAGTCTGCAGCATCTACCGGCACCTCAGCAACACCATGAAATTGGTCACATTCATAGAATCATAGATTATTAGGGTTGGAAGGGACTTCAGCAGATCATCTAGTCCAACCCCCTGCTCAAAGCAGGGCCAATCCCCAACTAAATCCCTAAATGGCCCCCTCAAGGATTAAACTCACAACCCTAGGTTTAGCAGGCTAATACTCAAACCACTGAGCTATTGCCCCCAATTGACCATGGCTCTCCAATCTTCCCCTCCTCTGAACCCACCCACTGCCTCCCAATATTCCCCTGAACCAATCCACGGCCCCCCGATCCACCCCACTCCCCTGAACCTGCCCAATCCTCCCCTGAATCTACCCACGGACCCCCGAGCCTCCCCACTCTCCCCAACCCACCCACTGCCGCCCAATTCTCCCCCAAACCCACCCATGGCCCCCTGATTCTCCCCCTCTCCTGAGCCTACCTACACGCTCGATCCTCCCCTGAACGTACCCACAGCCCATCATCCCTGCTCCCCTGAACCCACCCACAGCCCCCTGACTCTCCCCCTCCCCTGAACCCACCCGCAAGCAGAGGGCGGGGCTATGCCGACGAAGATCTTGGGGGCGGGGCTCCGGGTCCCGTGGCTCAGCTCCGCCATGGCTGTTGCGCTCCGTGCGCTGCTCTGCCCGGCCCGGGCCCCAGTCCGCCTGCTGCTGCGAGCCCCGGCTCGGCTCAGCTCGGCGGGTGAGCGGCGGCTGCTGAGTATACTGGGGGGCGGGTGTGCAGGTGCTGGGGGACAGTGCGGGGGCTGGTTGTGGGACCGGGGTGGGGGCTGGGGGACAGTGGGGTGATTTAGTTCCCTGCAGGGTGCTCGGCACACTAGCTCCACGCTCTGGAGCCTGCTGCCCCTGCCCGGCTGGCTCATCGGGCGATCGCTCCCCTCTCTGGCTAGCATTGCCAGTTGTGTGCCGGGTGGTGTGGGGAGCCCCCCTGGGCCTTGGTGTGCTCTGCCTGTGTGTGCTCCCCCACCTCCCGGGAGAGGGTCCTGCCCCACAGAACTGGCTCCCTGCACTGCCCCATCCCTCTCTGACCCTGCGGCCTGGGGATTCCTGTAGGTCAGTGTGGGGGGCAGTGCTATGCTTTGAGATTGCTGTCTGGAAGTTCATGCAGGGGCCTCAGGCCCAGCTAGTGTGGCCGGCTCTGGAGGAGTTGTTGTCCAAAAGCAGAGGGTAAAGTTCTCCTGACTTGAGCTCTGCTCTATCCAAATGAATCTGGTTCCCCCAGCAGCTCCTGTCTCACTCCCTCACTGCTTGCTGCCCACCCCTGGAGGTGCTGCCCAGGAGCTCAGGGCTGCGTTGCACTGTGGGTGGAAGTAATGCCAGAGCTGTGCCCGCTGCCCTGTCTCCCCTCCGAGCTGGCGGGGGAGCTGTCAGTCCTGTTGACTTCTGAGGCACTGTTTGCACCCACCGTGCTTTGTGGGCATGGGGCCTTGTGCACTCATGACAGCACCTCACGGCTGTCAGTGCCTCAGTCTGGTTCCAGGGGCTTGCCTGAGGACTGGCCAGGGGCCACCTGGTCATACCCTCTTCCCTCGCCCTGTGCAGACAGCTCCTGCGGCTGATGTGGATGTGTCAAAGGGCATGCCAGCAGGGCTCAGGGTGACAGGAGCCCATATGCGAGGCCTCCACATTCACTTCTTTCTCAATTAATTCAGGGCTTGTGGAAGGGACCGGATGTGTTGCCCTGGAGAAGGAAAACCTGGATCTAAGGTCAGGTTTAGAATGGGCAGCAGGGCAAGCCTTCCCCATGATGCCCTACAGTGTGCCTCAGGCCAGCTGAGAGGCAAGGTCAGTCTCCAGGTGTGCTGGTAAGGGGACATTGTGATGCTGCTGGTGCTAGGAGCTGGGCTGCCACTCGTGTGGATAACTGAATGGCTGTTGGGAGCTACCCCCAGGTGGGTTCCTACTGGCCATTATTTTGTACCGGGTTCTTTTCTGACACCAGCCTCATAAAATTTACCAGTAGCCTAGGCCCAAATCTCCTCACCCACCATTGCTATGGTGAGGATGATGGAAAAATAAGGGTCTGTTTTAATTGCCGACCAAAAGACTGACCTCTTACAGGCTGGCTTCTGCCAGGCTGCTCTGGCGTAGTCGCGGGAATGTTAATTTCAGTTTTGCAGCACTAACTCTAGCTCAGTGTGTTCAGAGCCTTTTACAGATTCCTCCTGCTTCGTACTGTTGGTTCTCTGGGCATTTGTTGAATGCTCTGGAGAATAGTTTGTGTTGCTCTGTGAAGCGCAGACAACGTACCCGTCATAGTACAAGGTACACGTGACAACAGCCCCAAATAAAATACAGCGTAAACAAGACAGACACAGAGTAGGCTGAACATAACTTGGGCTATGTCTACACTACGCAGCTTTTAGCGACATGGCTGTGTTATGCCGCTAAAAGGCACGCAGTGTAGCCACTGTTTGTTGGCAGGCGAGAGCTCTCCTGCCGACAAAAAACTTCCACCCCAACGAGTGGCGTTAGCATTGTCGGCAGGAGAACGCTCCTGCCAACTAAGCGCTGTTCACACCCGCACTTGTCCTCGACAAAACTTTTGTCTTTCGGGGGTGTATGTTTTTGTTAACACCTCTGACCGACACAAGTTTTGTCTTTCACTTGCCAGTTGCCAGTGTAGACAAAGCCTTAGTGTCATGTGAAATTATTCACTCTTCAGGAGGAGAAGTGAGGCTTCAGGAGAGATTTACGCGCAGCGCAGATAGTGGTTTGGCAGATTGAAATAAGGGGAGGGGATGAGAAATGGAACTAAAATAGTCGTGGGAGGAACAGACTGTGCATCCAAGTTGGCATTACTGACCGGGGGAGAGGGCTGATGCAATAGGAGCTGATACGCAGGGCCTTGCATAAAAATATTGCTCACATCTTCTCAACAAACTTTTTTTTTTTTTTAATGTTGAGAAAAGAAATTACAGCCAAATTCATTTGATTGCAGGTCTGCTGAGGAGTGTTAGTGAGTGGGTTAGAGTGAAGAGACTTGCTATATTTAGTTTGTGTATATGTATCTGGCAATTCTAGATATTGTAGCTGCTGGATAATTTATTTACACAGCCTATGTAATATGCCTGGATTGCTTTTCCTCACGTGTGTGTGGAAAGTCCTATGGATTGGTTGTTACAAGGAGGAGGGAGAAAAATTGTTGTTCTTAACCTCTGAAGATAGGACAAGAAGCAATGGGCTTAAATTGCAGCAAAGGAGGTTTAGGCTGGACATTAGGAAAAGCTTCCTAATTGTCAGGGTGGTTAAGCACTGGAATAAATTGCCTAGAGAGGTTGTGGAATCTCCATCATTGAGGATTTTTAAGAGCAGGTTGGACAAACACCTGTCAGGAATGGTCTAGATAATACTTAGCCCTGCCATGAGTGCAGGTGACTGGACTGGAAGACCTCTCAAGGTCCCTTCCAGTTCTATGATTCTATGGATGGGTGTCTGAAGTGTGGGGGCATGTATGATTGGCTCCCATACCTTTCGTACAGGAAATTATTAACGTGATTTTTTTTTTTAGGGCAACATTCTTTCAAATCCGACTAATGAAGCAGGATTCAGGCATTGTGCTCTCTCAGTGGAAGGTTCATGCTGAGCAGCATATTGGAGTTGATGCTCCTGGCGTATTTGAGGGGAGCTGTAGTCTGAGCTGGGTTGGAAACTGGATCTGGTTATGCTTTCTTTTAAACCTGGGGATGCAACCCTTGTGATTTCTCCATGTATTCTTCTCCCCTTTTTTGGTTACTCAAGGTAGATGCTAGCCATCATAATGCTTATTAGGCTAAATAAGTTTTATTGCCCAATAAACATTCTGCAGGACCTGGTGTGTAAACAGGATGTTTGTTCCTTTAAGTGTCTTCCTGCAAATGTCCTCACTTAAGGTCCTACTGGCTGCTGTGGAGGTGACTGTGACCTCACCGGTAGAGGATTATGATGTCAGTTGTGGAGTAAGCGACCAGAACAATTGCAGCCCCTGTGCAGGATAGCACATGGGCAATCATTTCCCCTCCTGTTTGCCATCTGTAAAGTGGCGTGATGATCCTGACCTTCCTTTGAAAAATGCTTTGAGAGCTATGAAAGCTGTGTATGAATTACACTTCGCACCGGTTAGGTGCAGTACAGAAATATTGAGAGACGTGTATGTGAAATGCTTTGATTCTGTTTACACAAGACGAGATCTGCTGCTCTTTTATGAGACTTTCATACTAATGGTGCATATATAGATCAGTTTACTCGATCAGTCCACTTCCATGCAGTTAATTCAGGAATTTGACTTCAAAGGGCACCAACTTCAAGGTCAACTTGAAAATCCACCTTGCTGTTGTGCCATCTGTTGTTAAAGTTGTACGTAAGGCCCCTGTCCTCCAATATGATGTAGGACTCCTGAACAGAGCCCCTTGTGCGGCGCAACATTCCCATAACTGAAGGATTGATCGGGAAAAAATATTTTCCTCTCTTTTCAGTTGTGCATTATGCATTTGAGAGCACCTTGCAGAGTCAGTTTCACTGGTCTCCTGGCTAGTCAGAGAGGGGAGACAGCTAATTGGAAAAAGATCCTTATAAAACTCAGCGGAGGAGCGGGAAATCTTTTAGACACTTTTAAATTGGAATTTAAGAATAAAATCCGGATTTATGGTGCCCCTGCACAGAGCATCAGAAAATGATTTTGTTTTTTTTAATTCCAATCGACAGTGCCCCTTTAATCAGTGCCTGCAGCCAGGCTCACTGGTGGGTCTGTCATTGGTGGTGCTGCCAAAGGGGTCACAGCTGCTGATGTGATGTAAAGCAGGGTCTGGATAGAAAAATGGGTCCTGTCAAGGCCAGCTACAGTGAGGACAGAGCTTGAACCCCATCATTGTCCAGGTTCTCACAAGCCTGGGGAGGCAACTTTCATGAGTTAAAAACCTATGATATGGGCCTTGATTTTCATGCCTGGCTTCCTGACGGCAGGCACCGGCATCTGTATTTAGGCTCCTATGTAAAGGCAGCCTGACTTGCAACATTACTGAGCACTTGTAGCTCGCACTGACTCCAGTGGGACTTGTAAGTGCTCAGTAGTTCTGAGATCCAAGCCACTTCATTAGGAGCCTACGTATGGATTTTCAGGTACCTCAATTTGAAAATTTTGCTCTTGATGGTTCTGTGACGGGTTGGATCACAGAAACCCCCTTGGGAGCTGCCACCCGATGTGCAAAGACTACCCCTGCTTCTGTTTTCCCTGCCAGCTCAGGACTCCAGCACCCTGTCTTGCTGAGTTAGACACTCCCGTCTGCTCCAACACAGACCCAAGGTCTGAATCACTTGTCCCAAAGCTGCAAGTTTACCCGAAAATCAGCTTACAGGAGTGTGCTTGTCTTTAGCACTCAGATGCCCAACTCCCAATGGGGTCTAAACCCAGATAAATCCGTTTTACCCTGCATAAAGTTTATGCAGGGCAAACTCATAAATTGTTCGCCCCCTATAACACTGATAGAGAGAGATGCACAGTTGTTTGCTCCCCCAGGTATTAATACATACTCTGAGTAAATTATTAAATAAAAAGTGATTTTATTAAATACAGACAGTAGGATTTAAGTGGTTCCAAGTAGTAACAGACAGAACAAAGTAAGTCACAAGCAAAATAAAATAAAATGCGCACATCTATGTCTAATCAAACTGAATACAGATAATCTCACCCTCAGAGATGCTTCAGTAAGTTTTTCTCAGACTGGACACCTTCCAGGCCTGGGCACAATTCTTTCCCCTGGTACAGCTCTTGTTGCAGCTCAGGTGATAGCTAGGGGATTCTTCATGATGGCTTCTCTCCTCTCTCTTCTGTTCCACGCCTTTATATATCTTTTGCATAAGGCGGGAACCCTTTGTCCCTCTGGGTTTCCACCCCCCCTCACTGGAAAAGCACCAGGTTAAAGATGGATTCCAGTTCAGGTGACATGATCACATGTCACTGCAAGACTTCATTACTCACTTGCCAGCACACACATATACAGGGAGACTCACAGGTAAACAGCCATCTGCAGACAATGGGAGTCATCAAGATTCCAAACCATCATTAATGGCCCACACTTTACATAATTACAATAGGCCCTCAGAGTTACATTTTATAGTTCTAGTTTTAGATACAAGAGTGGTACATTTATACAAATCAGATGATCATACTCAGTAGATTATAAGCTTTGTAATGATACCTTACAAGAGACTTTTTGCATGAAGCATATCCCAGTTACGTTACATTCACTTATTACCGTATTTTCTCTAAAACTATCCCAGTTACATTATATTGACTTATTATCAAGTTTTTATAAAACCATATAGACTGCACAACGTCACAGGTTCCCCCCAATAATCCAAGGAGGCCAAAGAATTGGGCAGCATTTCCCAGGCGGATCTGTCTCCTGCTAGATTCTGCATCAAAGCCCTAAACCAGTGCTTGGGACAGGGTTGCTATGGCAAAAAGCGTCACAAAATCCCCATTCTGAGGACGTGGCAGGTTCAGGTTAAGAGGAGCAGATAGTCTGGGAGATGCCAATCGTACCTGCACACGCACACAGGAATAAATGTAACCAGAACAATTGAAGGGATTTTTATTCAAGTGCAATGCATTTTATTGGAGGTTCCTGGTTGTGGAGGCTGCACCTTTTAACCCAGAAGTGTCTTGGATTATTGCTGCTTTTCTGCAGGTTGTCCTCTGTAGTGTACTTCTACCTTTGAGGTACATGGTGGAGGGCTCGGTTATGCCCCCCACCAATGGCATGGGAAGGGGACTGAGTTTACACCATCAGCAATTAACTCATCTTTGACTACTAGTGGTAAATATGCCCAATGGCTTTTGATGGGATGTTAGATGGGGTGGGATCTGAGTTACTACAGAGAATTCTTTCCTGGGTGTCTGGCTGGTGAGTCTTGCCCACATGCTCAGGGTTTAGCTGAGCGCCATATTTGGGGTTGGGAAGGAATTTTCCTCCAGGGCAGATTGGCAGAAGCCCTGGGGGGGTTTCGCCTTCCTCTGCAGCGTGGGGCACGAGTCACTTGCTGGAAGATGCTCTGCACCTTGAAATCTTTAAACCATGATTTGAGGACTTCAATGGCTCAGACACAGGTTTGATACAGGAGTGGGTGGGTGAGATTCTGTGGCCTGCATTGTGCAGGAGATCAGACTAGATGATCATAATGGTCCCTTCTGACCTTAAAGTCTATGATTCTGCAGAATTTACAATTTCATTTGTCACTTTTTGCTGGACTAGGATCCAGGATTCCTGGGTTCAGTGCCAAGTTCTGCCATTGACTTTTGGTGTGATCTTAGGCTAGTCCTTACCCAGCAAGGCCCATCTATAAAATGGGATAATGGTACAACCTACCTTTGCAAAGTGCCTCTATCCTCTGCTGACAATTGCTAAATAAGAGCTAGGTGTGAATTATTTTAAAGTAGGTTGCTGGCCTTAATGATTATGAACAAAACCTTCCAAATGGGATATCAGATGCAGCCCTATCTGCCTGAGACTGCAGACTCCCCAGTGCCTCTGCTGCTGCCCAGAGCTTTCCAGAGCAGCAGTATAGTGAAATTATCAAGGCTCTGGTTGTTTTGAACCAGCCCCAGCTGTGAAATAGACAAGACTTTGTCAGTGTCACTGCTCCCTGGGGAAACTCTGAACCAAGCACTAGATAATCCGTGGGGAGGGGGCCAACGCTGAAGGCTGAGAGAAGGGACAGAATAATAGAGGTCATCTCTCCCAACCCTCCCCACAACACATGGCTAAGAGGCTTTAGGAGAGGGTACAGTAAGGGAGAGAGTCCTGCAGCAGTCTGGTGGAGAGACACAGAATGCTTCTCCATTCTAGCAGGTAGGAAGGGTTTTAAAGAGCTGTCAGCTAGAGGCTGAAATGAAATGTGGAGCCACCTAAGGTACAGGGTAGGAGTTTTAGCAGTCTGGGTGTGGGATAGTTGAGCTGCGCACCGGCCATTGCCCTGGAGGGCAGGCCCCTACAGCCTGCCCAGCTCCCACAGCCTCTGGCTAGGCTGTGCAGTCCCCAGCTAGCAGGGGCAAGCCCTGTGCATTGTAGAAATGCCAGGGAAAGTAGCAGGTGGGTGCTGACTGTGCTCGTAACCACAGGAAGCCAGCCCTATCCTGAGTCGCTCTCAGTGCAGGACACTAGCCAGCAGAGCAGACTTGTGAAGCCCAGAGTCAGCAAGCAACAGAACTGCTCCACACTGATGCAGGGGCGTGGTCACCGGGGGCCCTAGCAGAAGAGCATTGTGGGGTGGCTTTGGCAGAGGAGGAGCAGGTGCTTGCCCTTGCAGGATAGGAGGGGGATCCCAGCCCGCCGGAAAGCAGGTCCATCCCATGCAGTGCCGCTAACTGCTGTAACAATGTGCTGGTGTCCCTTCCCCCGGCAGGCACTCAGTTCCAGTATCTCGTGGTGGAGAAGAAGGGGGCGAAGCAGAATGTAGGAGTGATCCAGCTGAACCGCCCCAAGGCCTTGAATGCCCTCTGCGATGGCCTGATGAACGAGATGAATCAGGCCTTGGACTTCTTTGAGAAGGACCCACATGTGGGAGCCATCGTCATCACTGGCAGCGAGAAAGCCTTCGCAGGTAGGCAGAGAGGGCACCCCGGGGCTCTCTGAGGAGGCTCGCTCAGCACGTCCCATAGCGAGGTGGGTGGGCTGGAAGTTGCTTTGCCTTAGTCACCCACTTGCCATTGGTAGGTGGTGGGCTTGCAGGGGCTGCAAAGGCCTCGGGGTGACTGCTGCTGCTTTTAAATGCTATGTCTCCTGGTGAAGAGGATGTGTGAGAACTACGGGAAAACTCTGTGCCCAACTGGCAGCTGCCCTCTGGATGCCCTCCCTTGTGGATGGCAGTGCTAGGGAGCTCTGCTGTTCCTAGCGGGAGCACTTGCAGAGGAAAACGGGGCTTGAGTTTGGGAAGGGGAATCAGTGACTTCTGTCGTGGGTCCAGTTTTGGATGGAGGAGCCTCATCCCCACTCCTCTTGGAAAGGGGAGAACCCAGCTGTGTGTGAGAGATGCAAGACATGAAGCCGCTGATAATTCTGGGGATCCCAAGTGGTTGGCTGCTCCCCCAGAATGTTCAGAGACTTGTGAGCTTTAGAGATGGGAAAGGCCCCTCTTGTACCAGGGACTAGTGAAGGATGCTTCTCAGGGCTGGCCTGGAATACAGAGCTAGGTGGGCTTAACTACGTTACTCAGGGCTGTGAAAAATATCATGTCCTGTGCGATGTAATGAAGCTGACCTTCATCCCAGTGTTGACACTGCCAGGTCGATGGGAGTATTCTTTAGTTGACCCAGCTGCTGCTTCACAGAGGTGGATTTACTACAGCGATGGAAGAACCCCTTCAGTCACTGCAGGCAGTGTCTACACCTCAGCGCTGCAGAGGTGCAGTCACAGCGTTTCTAGTGTAGACGTACCCTCCGTGTGTGACCACTTGGATTTTAAATGTCCAAACACTAGAGCTTCCAGCCCTTCCCCTGGGCAAAAAAACAAATCATACCTGAATCATGGCTAGGGTCTGGCTTTGCCACTGAGAACCCAGTGTGAAGCTCCAAGGATGGGGGATTATTTTTAAGGCCAGATGCTATAACCATGTCTTTCAGGCATGCAATGTGACAGGTGCTCTTGTTAAAGAGAAGCTCAACTTAAGCATCACACCTTTGTCTGAGCATATGTTACCTACTGCTCTTCCTACAAGTTACCCCTAAGATCACTGTGTGGAAAGAGTAGAGAAAATATTTCTCTTTTTCAGTTAGGGAGCTCTGAGTGTAGAGTCAGTTTCCTGGGTTCCCCAGTACAGTCTAAGAGTCCTTTCCCCCATCTATCAGTTTTTCACATAGTAACAGGAGGAAAGAAAACTTTTACAAAATAGGACAATTTCTGTGTGGTTTTTTTTTTTTTTTTTTTTTGCAAATCACAAATCTTATGAGGGCAACTTGGAGGCAGGGGTTGGACCTGAAACTATTTCAAGAGGCCCCTGTAAGTTTTAGACAAACCAATCTAGTGCGGACCACTTACTGATCAAAGGATGTTAGCGAGACAAGGTGGGGGAGGTAATATCGTGTATTGGATCAGCCTCTGTTGGTGGGAGAGACAAGCTTTCGAGCTTACACAGAGCTCTTTTTCCTTTCTGCTGAATAACATCTAATATCCTGGGACCAACAGGGCTACAACAATACGTGGCCCAAGGATGGTCATTTCCCAGTTCATCTTGTCTACACAATATTCTCTCTTTCAGCTGGAGCAGATATAAAGGAGATGCAGAACAGAACCTTCCAGGAATGTTACGGGGGCAATTTCCTTGCACACTGGAACAAAGTCGCTCTGGTCCGGAAGCCGGTCATAGCAGCTGTGAATGGATATGCTGTGAGTTTGGGTTTTCCCTTCCTTAATCTACCCCTGCAGCCTAGAATGTGTCTTGGTAAATATTGTACTGTGGTTAACTTCGATGTCATTGTTTCAGCCAGCTCCGGGCAGATCCAAATGTCAGTCTTAACTGGGAATTGTGATAGTCTTAATATACTTTTTATGTAGAGGGCTAATGGAAATTTTTTCTGAGTCAAAGCAGCAGGATAAGCAGCATCCAAACTCCTGCTCCTTACTTGCAGCTCTGGCTGTGGAGTTTTTTACTCCTGCTTAGCCCAGGAAGCAGCTCTGCCTTCCTCCCTTGACCACTTGGGGAATGTCCCATCCCTCACCCCCTAGTCCCTCCTGGAAGAGAGGAATGGGCCTTGGAATGCTTTGTACTAAGCTGTTTCTCTTTGGGCTCCTTGAGTGAGTTCTATAGCTCTGTGCTGGTTAGCGCATCAGATGGGAACTTGGAAGAAGGGGGTTCAAGTCCTGGCTCAGCCATATGCTCCTTGGATGATTGTGGGCAAGTGACTTTAGTTCCCCCTCCCCTGCTGTGGATGAATACAGCACAGACTGTGAGGCCTCTGATCCCATGAGAGCTAGCTCGACTGCAAGAAACCCTTGTGTGCCGGGTGGCGCTGTGCCAGTTCTAACCCATGCCCCTCTCTCCCCTGAAGCTGGGCGGTGGCTGTGAGCTGGCCATGATGTGCGATATCATCTATGCTGGCGAGAAGGCGCAGTTTGGGCAACCCGAAATCTTGCTGGGAACCATTCCAGGTAACCCCTGTTGAGTACACTCCTGCCTGTGAGTGTCTAGGGTGGCCAAGCTCCTTCCCAGCCTTGGCACTGGCTAGTGGCGTTAGGGATATGAACGCTTTTAAAAAGACACATTGAAAGTTACTGTGAGAGGCCCAGTGACACGTGGTAGACGGAGCATGGAAACTGACCCATTCTGGTCACTCAGATAAAGACATGAGTGCGATCAGTTCAGACCAAGGCATCCCTTATGGGCTTGGTTAGTTCGGAATCCTACCAGGCTTTCAAATGTTGACAGCCCTCTTGAGGTGTGCAGAGACAAATATCACTGTCTGACAACTTCCTGCTTCACAGTGAAAGCCCGCTCCGATCTCTGGCGTGCGTCTTCCTCCCTTCTTTAAAATGACCACACCAATCTCTGGTCCCATTCCTCCTTCGCTGTTCCTGCTGCTTTTCAATGCTCTGGGCTTGGCAGGTGATCGGTTTTTTTCATGTATGTATCTAACACCAGGAATCTGTAGGTCTTGCACCTGCTAGATGTGTTGTCAGGTTACTTTCTTGTCCATTAGACACCCCTCCCATCTCCTCCAAGGTCAGGTGGTGCTATTGTTGGGTCATCTGGAGCCTTGCGTTCAGTAATTAGCCTGATTTACCCTCTGATTTTTGACTGGTAGCTATTGATAGACCTGCATGCCTGTGGCCGAGCACAGGGCAGCTGTCAATCACGTGGTCACTTTAAAGACCCATAAAAAGAAAGGGATTCCTGAGCTTTCCCCGATCTCAGATCCCAGATGCTGAAGAAATGTACTTGTAGCAGGGTCCCGTTGCCTACATCTGTGCGGAGAATAGTTCAAGTGGTTACATACAGAGAGAATGGCAGGCAAGTGTGCCCCATAATTCCATGGGGTGGGGGTATGGGGTATGGTGACATCCTTAAGCCCCAGGGCAAAGCTAGAGCCCTGTGATAAAATAGCAGCAGCAGGTAGAAATGCGCCTGTATCTTACATTGTGTTACATAAGGATCCAACAGCTTGTCTCCCTGCCCACCCCTTCCTCTTCTCCTTGCCGTGCTGCCTCCCCTGTGTGCACAGACCTGACCTGTTGCACATGTGTGTGATCAGGGTGTGTTTATTTAGGAAATTCCTCCTGACTGACCCTTGCAAGCTAATTGCGGCCTTCCTAATTAACCACAGGAGCTGGCGGGACTCAGAGACTCACAAGAGCAGTCGGCAAGTCCCTGGCAATGGAAATGGTCCTAACCGGAGACAGGATCTCTGCTCAGGAAGCTAAAGAAGCAGGTATGGGCACAAGTGTGTACGCCTTCCTGCCAGGCTCCTCCTGTGGCACTGGGTGGGAAGGGAGGGGAGGTTTCCTGTACCCGTGCTGTGGGTGAGAGGGCAATCCATGAGAGCTGCTCAGGCATCATTTCTGGTCTGGATGAGGGTGGGTCTTGGGACTTGCCAGCTGACTGAAGTTGTCACTTCATGCCCTTCTCCGGAACGCATGGCTCCTGGGGAGGGCTCCCCATCTGTAGATGACTGAGACCCTCCTGGCTCTGTGCCTTGGGCATGTGTCAGTTAACTAAACAAGTCAGGGGAGAGAGTGCATCCTCTGCTGCCAGGCACAACGGGGCCTCTCAGCCCTGCGGCGTGCAAATCCATCACTGTTCCTTAAAGCCGGCTGTTCCCTGCTGCATGTGTGGCCCAGCCATCCCTGTAACGCGGAGCAGGAGGTGGCTTCCCCAGGCTGCAGACTGGCCAGCACACGAAGGTGTCCCCTAGGAACATACCTGGATGGAGGCTGCTAGGGGCACATGGCTCTTCCCTCTTACAACTGACTCTTCCACGCTGATCCCGTCTCTGTTGAGCGTTTGCCCAGCCGCTCTCCCTGCGCTCCTAGTGCAGAGGGTCCACTGCCTGGCGTCGTTTCTCTTTGCCGTGTCCTGGGATAAACCATTCAGAGAGAAGGGGACATTACTGGGAAGGATTTCCTTCCCCAGGCATTCTCCCTTCACTATTACTCCCCAGATCCTGTGGGGAAGCTGATAGTGATAAATCAGCTCAGGAGCTCTTCAGCCCAACCCAGCAGGCAAGGGGTCCAGACAGGAAGGCAGCTCTTTGCACACCATGGTCCTATGAGGGGTGGCCAGATCCCCATCGGGAAGGGATGCAGTCAGCAGCTGATGCTGGGTGGAGGGGACCGCATTGCTCTCGACTGGAACATGGCATTGCGTAGACAGCAGCCCTCTGCCCCGTACCTAGACTAGAAACGGTAACGACCCTCCCCCCATTCCATCTCCTGGGTGGAGTTTGGCCTTTGTCCACGTAGCTGGGCACATGCTTATTGTCCGCTCCGGATCCGGTGGTTTCATTTGGACTCACTACCGGGAGGTAAAGGGGGGATTGGGAGCAAGGTGCCTGCTGCTGCTCAGTCTGAAGCACAGAGGGAGCTCAGCATGGGGTGGCCTTTGGATGGTGGTATCCCATGGCCTCCGCAGGCTTCACTTGGGCATTTCTCTGCTGCAGGGGGAAGCTCCAAAGTGGGGTGACAGTGGGAGCTTTCTGTGGGCGCTGCAATGGCATCCCGCAGCTCCATGCCAGTGTCTCCCTCAGCTGTGCTCGGTTTAGAAGGAAGAGGAGTTTGCTAACAGGAAACGTAGCCTGGGCTCCGACTCCAGCTGGACCCTTTCTGGCTCAGGCCCCGTCAGCAATAAAGATCCCACAGCTGGAGCTGACTTGGGGCCAAGACTCCAGCTGCCTTTTGCACAGCCCTGCAAAGCCCACACCTGAGGGCGAGAGGGCTGCGTGGCCAGGCCGAAGCTGCTGGGTTCGAATGCTGCTCCCTGCTCTGCTTCCAGCCCCTTCGCACTGTGGTGCTGGGCACTAGGAAGTGTCCAGCTCAAGTGATGGCAGCCGTGGCTCTGAATACACGTGGGAGTGAGTTGCGGGGATGGAAGGGGGGGCTCATGCACAGTCATGTCTTAGGCCATGCCCATGCTTTACTCCAGTGAGGCTTTGCGCCATGTACAGAGCCTGCTAACTGACCCGAGGTTCATGCGCTGAGTCTGCTGGATGGCAGCTGCTCTGCGTTACCGGTGTCGGACATTGGACCTTGGGCAAGGCTGTCCGATGAGCACCGCTGCTCTGCTCTGTGGCTGGTCAGAGGCTGGGAGTTGTGAACGTGTTCTCGGATGGTGGTGTCTGGGGAGGACACAGGAATGCTGAGTGCCAAGTGCTGACGGTCCAGTAACTTGCCCCCTCCTCTCTAGGCCTGGTCAGCAAAATCTACCCTGTGGAGAAGCTGCTGGAAGAAGCCATCAGCTGTGGGGAGAAGATTGCAGGGAATTCTAAGCTTGTAACAGTAATGGCCAAGGAAGCTGTCAATGCAGGTACAGGCAGTGCTGAGTGATGGCTGAATGTGGGGGTGGGTGCACTGGGCTGATGTGGCCCCACCAGGGCTCAGTGGGAGGCTGAGGTACTTTGGGTCCGTGGCCGTAGAGGGCAGCCTTGCTGAGGAATGGTGTCCCGGAATAGGCACTTGCATGAAAAAAGTAGTACAGTAACTCCTCGCTTAACGTTGTAGTTATGTTCCTGAAAAATGCTACTTTAAGTGAAATGATGTTAAGCGAATCCAATTTCCCCATAAGAATTAATGTAAATGGGGGGGTTAGGTTCCAGGGAATCTTTTTTCACCAGACAAAAGACTATATTTTATATATATAATATATATATACACACACATATACACAGTATACGTTTTAAACAAACAATTTAATACTGTACACAGCGGTGATGATTGTGAAGTTTGGTTGAGGTAGTGAAGTCAGAGGGTGGGATATTTCCCGGGGAATGCCTTAGTGCTGAATGATGAACTAGCACTCGGCTGAGCGCTCAAGGGTTAACATAGTGTTGTTAATGTAGCCTCACACTCTACAAGGCAGCACAAATGGAGGGAGGGGAGACAGCATGGCAGACAGAGACACACACTGTGTGTGAGAGACAGAGAAAGATACGCATTGCCCCTTTAAGTATGCTGACCCCACTCATTGTACATTGCCTTTTTAAATAGATCAGCAAGTTGAGATAGCAGCTGCTGCCAGCAAGCTCCCTCTGTCCTGAGCCCTGTCACGTGTCACCCCATCTCCATAGAGCAGGGGGGAAGTAGGGGGGAGGGGGACACCCTGACATTAGCCCCCCTCTTGCCCCCTCCCCTGCACAGCAAGCAGGAGGCTCCTTGGAGCAGCTCCAATGCAGAGGGCAGGAGCAGCACAGGACAGTGCGGGGAGGGACAGCTGAACTGCCGGCAATTGATAGCCTGCTGGGCAGCTGCCGCACAGGGAACTTAGGGGCGTAGGGAGCTGATAGGGGGGCTGCTGGTCCACCCTGGTTCCAAGCCCCCATCACCAGCTCCCAAGGGCTGCTCTTTCTGCAAGCAGTGGACAAAGCAGGCGACTGCCAAACAACGTTATAAGGGAGCATTGCACAACTTTAAACGAGCATGTTCCCTAATTGATCAGCAACGAAACAACGTTAACCGGGACGACATTAAGTGAGGAGTTGCTGTATCACGGTTTCAAGGGCACCTGCACCTTTAACCCCCCTGCATGGCCCACTCTAGGAACGCCCCTCAGGTCGGAGGTCTCTAGCTGTCACCTGTCCCTCATCTCTCCTATTCCTTGCCTGTGGCACATGGCTGTCTAGCCTCCTGCGGGCTGTAATAGTTTGGTCTTGTTTTGGTTGCTGGGTTAGTGTGCGGGGGCTGGGTGGGGTTGGTGGCCTGTGATAGACAGGAGGCCAGACTAGGTGATCTGGGGGGCCCTTCTGGCCTTCAGCTCTGGAGGCTCACATCTGGCCAATCGCAGTATAATGGTCTGTGAAGATAAGCCTGGGTTCATCAGATCTGCTGGTTGTTCCTAAAACCTTGCAAACGTGGCCCAAGTGCACTGCTGCAGTGACGTGTGCGCAGGCAGCCTGGCGTGCTAGCCCAGATGGGGTGACGTCCTGGGGTTAACGGGGACTATGGGCAGGCCAACATTTACCCCTTCACTGCCAATGCTTTTCACGCAAACATCCAGCTGGCATGCTCATCCGGCCGTCCCAGGTGGCCTGCCCACCTGCCAAAGCCCCAGCCTGCCCCCAGAGATCTCAGACAGTGCAGTCCTGGGTTCATACAAACAGGTGGGGATGGCGGGGAATCTAATGTGCTGTGGCTCCACAAGAGCGAGGGGTTCTTTGAAACCTCCCTGGTTTAATGTCAGCCGGCTTTGGGTGCAGACTGGGGAGACCCCCTGCCCTGCCACCCAGGAGCTGGTAAAGAAATGTGGAAGGAGGGGAGCAGAGGTCTGGAACGTGCATGATTCTGGCCTTCCCCCAGTGAGGCTGCGGTGGGGCAGTACAAACCCTTTAGGTCTCCTTGGGGGACTCTCCTCTCAGGGAGCGGGCTAGATGTGATCGTTAAACACCCAGCCATCCCCTCCGCTTTCACCCGCGTCTGCCACTGGCTCCTCTTTTTCAGCCTTCGAGATGACGCTGACTGAGGGAAATAAAATGGAGAAGAGGCTCTTCCATGCCACCTTTGCTACGGTGAGTATAGGTGCTGCCCCGCGGGCTGCTTGTCTGGAGAGCGACTGTTGTACGGACCATGCCCCTGAGCCCCTCTCTCTCTCTCAGGATGACCGGAAGGAAGGGATGGCAGCCTTTGTGGAGAAGAGAAAGGCAAACTTCACAGACCACTGAATGCCAGCGTGCCTTGTCCTCTCGGAGCTGCTGAGCTGGAGCCTCTGCCTTGATCCCCTTGCAGTGTGGGACTGACAAATAACCATCACAGCAGGTTGCGCCCAGCAGTAACCAGTACGGGTGCCCAATCCTGTGCCACTGCCCTGGGAGAAAAGGCCCTTTGATTCACAAACGCTATATTACACGGGGTGTTGGGGAAAGGAGCTGCCGTAGGCTACCCTAACGGTTTGGGCCCTTCCACATAATCAGGTGATGGGGGTGTAGGGAACACGTCTGATCTGAATCTCAAATGACCTGACACTTTTGTTCATGATAAGAAAATCGGAAATGGAGATTGTCGTGTGATCGTTATTAAAGGGCTCCCCCGGCTGAGTTGGCGGCACTGCCCTCGCCAGGGAAGGGCTGGTTCGGACTGCGTGCGACAAACGCTTTGGTGTGCCGGCTCCAAGAGCTGGAGACAAAGGAGGGCTCTGGGCTTTGGGTTGGTCACTAAGCAAAACCCCACTGCCCTGGCTGTGCTGCTGTCCTCTCCCCATCGTGGGGACTCGGGGCTCCAGCCTTGGAGGTGCCCTTGGTAAAATGAGTGTAACAGACAATAGGAAACCTCCAACTCAAGGGACATTCTCCATCCTCAGACTCCTTTCTGCTCTGACGTGGCCCAGCTGAGCAGGAAACTGGCTCCCTCCTCTCCCCTGACTGGGCATGCGGGTCTCTGACAGGGGGCTCTGGAGCCAGATCAGCCCCTCTGCCTGTGAGCTTCTTGTTGCAGTGCTCTCCTACGGGCTGGGGAGCAGTGGCCCGTGTGCTGATGTGGGTCTGATTCCTAGAGCTGAGTGACCACGAGCTGGTGCCTGGCTTCCAGCTGCTGGCCCCCAGCTCACAGATGGGATGGAAGGGCCGGTGACCTGGCTCACAGAGACGTGCTGAGGCGTTCTTATACAGGACGTAGGAGTAGCCAGGTTGGATCAGAGCAGGGGACCGTCTCATCCCAGGGTCTGTCACCGACAGGAGGAGGTGTTAAGCAAAAAGACCCACTAGTGGGAATAACCCTAGGGGTGTGGCTTCCTGACCCTTCTGTTACTGGTTGGCTCATGTCCTGAAGCACGGGGCTAACCACCAGGATGGCTGCACTGGACGTGCTAACGATATGAGGGGCAGAGTTAAGGATATTTGAGTGAGCTTAATGTAAAATTCTTTGGCTCTTTGAGTTTCTAAAGCTCCAGTGCTATTTTATTACATAGCCCTTTCAGTTACTGTCTCTGCCTGAACAGTTTAACCAAGTTTTTTCTCAGTGGGAATTTCCTTAGTTTTTGTTATACAGTGGAGGACAAATCCTGGTGCTGTTGCTGCAGGGAAGTATTGATCCTCTGCCAGGTGGGTACATAGCAGCTTATTGGTGTATCTCTGTCTCCAGTTCACTCTAACTGCCCCATCAGCTACCTTATGGGCGTTCAGCCCACCCCTTTGATAGTGGCCTGTTAGGAGTCTGTCACCCAGCAAGTTCTGCTAGGGACTCCACCACATCCCTGGGGATTGTGGGGTGATGATGCTCCATCCATATCCTGACCCCAACAAGTGCAATGCCTTCTAAGCCCCACCAGATTCCTGCTGTGGCTATCCGATCATGGCTGCCCTAGCAGGTCTCCTGCCCTTGTTACCAGTGGGTAGCGCTGCACTGTGCTAGCTAGGACAGGTGTGAGTGTTTTACCACTGTGCGCGCTAACACAGTGGTGCGCAAACTGGAGGGTGTGCTCTCCTGGGGGACAGGAGGGGGAGAGGGTGAAAAGAAACTGGGATCTCGCAGGACCCACTGCCATAATAGCAGGAGCGGGATAAAAATAGAGTGGGCATTGCAGAGCGGGATTAAAAAAATAGTCCTCCCACACCACAACCAACATGAATGCCCTGGCCAGCAGCCGTCACTCTCCAGCCACCCAGCTCTGAAGGCAGTGCCGCCGTCAGCAGCAGTACAGAAGTAAGGGATTACTTCAGATTACAAATAATGGTGGAGGTCATGACAAATTCCATGAGCGGTAAGGGGGATGCCACTGGAAAAGTTTTTGCACCACTGCTCTAACACCAGGGTTAGATGTCCTCGTGGGAAGAATAGTGGAGCCCCGTGCACACTACAGCTTTTGGCAGTAGTGCTACAGTGGTGGTGATCACAGCTGTAAGTGTGCTAGTGTAGAGACAGTCAGTGGTGCCAGATCAGCTGTGATTATTTGACAAGGGTTTTCTGACTGCCAGCCCAGGAGGACCAACCTGGGATCTGAGAGGAACTGTTGCCTTCCATCTTCTGTGATTTTGTGCTGCTTTATCCCCTGTCTGAAGGAGGCCTGGGAGGGCTTGTAAAGGGATTTTCTGGTTGAGTTTTGCTGTAGACATTCATGTCTTGTTGACCATTGAAGACTGTGGATAATTGCAGACCTGGTAGGTTTATGACATCAGAGACACCTGTGCAATATTTTAGTGGGAGTTAATATGCTATTCCAGGTCTAATACCACCCTCGTTACCATAGTGCCTTCCAGAAGTGCATTAAGCAACACAACTATTGGCATTTGTTACCTGTGATTTTCTCCCTATGGGGAAAATTACATGAGATTTTAAGGACTCTGTGGTTGTTTTTTTTTTAATTGAAGCTGGGTCAAAAAAAACATGCTGAGGCAGTTCTGTGGGCTGCCACTAGGTGGGGCACAGAACTCTCTATTGGGATTCCATTGGTCCTGGCCCCTTATAACTGGGTAAGAAACAACTGAGGCTTCTAGCTTTGTGTTAACTAAAGTAAATGAGGAAAATCATAAAATTGAAGACATGCAAACAAATCAGATTAACGAAGCAGGTGAGTCTCAAGTAATCCATCTAATCTAATTATCAAATTGGTGAAACCGTATACAATAAACCACCAATCCTTTATAAGCGCTATGTAATGGGCTGTCTCCCTCCACTACTAAAACTGGGGAAAAGAGAACAAACCCCAAAGACTTCGGCAGGGAGGCTGTTGTAACTCTTGCATGTTGTGGGACTCCAGTGGCGAGGCGGCAGGGTGCAGGGAGCAAGGCCTCTTTATCAGGCTGGAGACCAGTGTAGCCAGAAGCAAGCGACGGCTGGAGGCTAACAGCCAGAAAGCCGTGGCTGTTGCTTTCCCTTTGGTTTGTGGGGATGGCGGCCTGGCCCTCGGAACTCCTCAGGAACGGTTTGTTGCCTTAGAGTGGCCTGGCCTAACGCGGGCTGATTAGGTCACCTTAATGCAAACAATGAATCTCCCCCTTGAAGTAATTTTGGGCTCAGAAAATCCGCCCATTTGCAGCTGATCCCCACGGGGTTTGAGGCATTTGAGATCCAGGGTCAGTTCGCAGACATGCTCACAACCACCCTCCGACAGTCCCGTCTCAAAGTGCAAAGCTAACAAAGAGTTGAAATCACAGAAAAATACCTGGCCCCTGCTCAGCACTGCACATATCATTGGGACAGACAACAGCGGGGAGAACACTAGCTCTCCAGGCCCCGGCAGAGCTGGCCAGTGAGCAGTACAAAACAAATCTGTTTGGGGGAACAGACCTCCGCAGGCAGCTGGGAACCAGCTGAGCACAGTGTGAGGGAAAGTGCTTTGTTTCCTCCCAACGCCTGCAGGCTGGGGTCTGAGCCGTAGTCTCCCCACACCTGGGCACTTCTAGTATCCCAGGAGCACCAGCTGGGACCAGGGCCCCCTGTGTGAGGCACTGTTCAGGCAGCCGTGAAACAGCGTCCTGGTCCCAAAGAGCTTGCAGACTCCTAGGCAAGGCAGATGCAGGGACTGCTGCTGTCCCCCATGCACAGCTGGGAACTGAGGCCCAGGGCGAGACAGTGACTTGGCCAAGGTTGCCTGGAGAGGTGGTGGCAGAGTGGGGGACTAGAGCTCAGCTCTCTCATGGGCCGGGCCACCGCTCTGCTCCCCAACCCACCCTCTCCTATGTGTGCTGGCTTCCCCCCCATGCTTCAGCATCTGACGCCTGCACTGGAGCCATCAGAGCAGCTTCAAAGCCGTCTTCCGGTGCACTGCCACCGGTCCTGTCTATTCCACAGGGCAGAGATTCTTGGCAGCTCAGGATACTCCAGTGGAACACGGGTGAAATCCTGCCCTGCTGCTGTCCTCAAAGGTCCCCTTAGGCAGGAGCTGGCACCTCGTGTGTCCAGGCGGTGCTCGCAGGCTCACGGTACGCTGAGGCTACACTCAGCCTGCTCCTGCCTGGCCTGCGTCTGCTGGTTCTTTCCCCTTTGTGCACAGCTCTCCTATCGGAGCACCCGCGCCCCCTTCCAGCAGCGCGGATTGCCTCTGCTGCCTTGCAAGTCACCTCCTGCAGTTACTGGAGTGTGAATTGGATCTAGGAAGGGCCAAACTCAACTCCACTGACTCGGTGGGGTTTTGCGGGAGAGGAATTGGGCCACTTGGGTCGATGTGACGTTCTCCGCAGCGTTGCCAGCTCTTGTGATTTCATGTCGAGTCTCGTGCTCGTTGGTGTTTTTTCTCAAGCTCCCGGATGCTTGTGATGAGCTGGGACTCTCGGTGGGCGTTGAAAACACAGTGCTGCTAGTGGCAGAGAAAAGCTTGAAACTGATTTGAGTGCGTGAGCTGCAGGCCTCTGAGCCGGCAGCCAAATACAACTAACCCCACCTGTATTTTCACAGAACCTCCTGCTTTTCGAGCCAGCCTCCTGAGTGTTTGAGGCCTGGCTGATGAATTTTGAGCACCAGCATTTGATGCTGGCTTCAGTGTAGGAAGCAAGCTGGCTGGGGACACAGACTTCCCCCCTCCCCTCTTGCTAATTAGCATTACGTCTAATTAGCTAAAACCACTTGGGCATTAACACCACTCCTGTCCCAGCCGCCTGTCCTGCCTTCCCTGCTAACAGATGCCTCTGTGCAGGGCGTGTTGGGTTTCACTGCCGGGTGGGTGCCTTTCAGCGGCTGCAATCCGCAGCTCGCGTTACCCTCTGCCAAGGGGTTTGACATGCTAACCCAGGGGGGCCCATTGTTCCCCGTCAATGGCCGACAGGAGGCGAGCCCGCTTCTCCGTTGCTTTTCATTAGCTGAAATTGCTGCCCGGGAGTGCTGGCAGGCGCTATGCTCAGGCAGAGCAGTATCTCCTTTCAGGCTGGGGGATGGGGGGCACACAGGCTCAGCGGGGGGAGACAGTGACCTTTGGGGACAGCGGTGCTGCTTAACCTCCATAGAGCGTGGAGCCCAGTGCTGTGACTAGAGGGGCCTGAGGGCTCCAGTGCACCCTGGTTGATCCATCCCTGGGCAATTCCCCCTTATGGGCAGGGACCTCATTTCAGCAGAATTGGTGGCTGGGAGGCAGTTGTCCCAATGGCTGCAGTGGCCCCATGGGGGCAGAGGTAGCCAGGTGCTGGTGAGGACAACCCTCAGGCTGCTCTGACCCCTGCCAGGTCTTGAAACAGCCCTAGCCAGCCCAGGTGCAGGAGGCACGAGGGTGGCATGAAGCCCTGGCACAGGATGAAATGGGCCCAAGGGAGCAGCTGTTCTAGCCACCCTGCCCTGAGACCCGTGAAAGGGGTAGCTGCAGCAATACCTGAGAGCTGGGTATGGAAATGCTGGGGCGGGCGGGGGGAGCCCAGGGCTGGGACTAGGGACACCTGGATTCTGCTCCTGTCTCTGGCCTGCTGGGTGACTGTGGGCAAGTCATGGTTCCACTCAGTGCCTCAGTTTCCCCTGGGTGTAAAGCAGGGAGAACAGCCCTTCCCTCCTCCACAGGGCTGGGCCTGAGCCTCAGGGAATGGTTTCATCCTAATGTTCTCTGTCATGGCTGTGGGGAAGGTAAGCTGGTTCCCGTCCCTCCCCAGGGTGGGCAGCCTCTCCTTGCCAGCTGGGCCCTGACAGCCCTTCCAAGCCCACTGAGCTTCACCATGCTTTCACTCGCCTGCAGGAGCCCCGCAGTGCTGCAGGGAATGCCGCTGGTGTTCGCCATGCGGGTCTGGCTGAGCCCAGCCTCCCGGCAGCAGTTAGTGTGACATACTGGGGGGGGCAGACTAGGAGCCAGGGACCAGGCCCCACTGAGTTAGGTGCTGCCCAATCTCTGGGCAAGGAGGCAGTCCCTGCAGGACTCCCAGGTCCTGGGCTGGCTGCACTAGGCAAAGCGGGGATGGATGCCTGTCCAAGGCCCTGAGTCCACTCCCAGCCGGGCCCTGGGCATTCACCAGTGCTAGCTGGAAGTGGGGCTCGCACTGCCTGCTTGGGGTGCCAGCTGAGGCCTGGCTGAACTGCTGCCCTTTGCAATGCTTTGGGTCTGGTTAATAGAATTGGGAAAGCAAATGTGTCACAGTGGCACTGGGCACTAGGCCAGCCCTGCTGCCTCCAGCCCTGAGAGCTCACTCCCCACTATGGGGCTGCCCCATGCCCCAGTGGGCTCAGTCTGTTTCTTGCTGGTGCACTGCTAGGTAGCCAGGTTCCCTGGTTTGTGTCCTGGGCATGGTTTGGGGGACAGTAGGAAGGGGGGCTCAGTGCATTTAACAATGCACTAGGACAGGCCCTTGCCAGCAGCCCTCCTGAGCCCCAGCAGGTGGGGATGCCGGCTGTTTGGTGGTCCTGGTGGAGCTTGCGCTGCCATGCGGTGTTTCTGTGTGGTGCAGCGGGAGCCTGGCATGAGGTGTCCCCTCAGCGGCAGCAGCTGCCCCAGCAGGAAGGCCACAGTAGCACTGGTGGCATGAAGTCCAGCTGCAGCAGCCGGTGCTGGAGCAGCTGCAGCTCCCATGCTCAGGTCTGCACAGCGGACAGCCGCTGGGGCTTCCCCTCTAAGCCGGCCCAGGTAGAGCACAGCCCCCCAGTGCCTGCCACTCCAGGTGGGGAGGGAGAGGCGGGGAGAGAGAGAGGGAGTGTGTCCCCCCAACCGTGGCCCTGTTGGCCTAGCTGGAGCTGCCCCCCCAAATCTCGCAGTCAAACCAAGCCCTGTTCTTTTGCCCAGGCCGCTATGGGCTCAGCGTCTCACGTGGAACGTCCCTGCACCTTTGATTGTACAGCCAGCCCGTGGCATCTCAGCTGCATCCTCGGGGCTTTTACCCTGATTGTTTCTGTGGAGAATGATCCAGCTGCTCAAAGTGAACTCTGGCCCACCTGCCTGGCTGTGTTCTTTGCAAACCCAGCCCCAGAGCCATGGCTGGAGCCCCCTCCGGGATGCCCGTCTGGACTTGGGGATCCCACTGGCACCAGGAGGGCTAGATGTGCAGGGGCAGCAGGATCCTGGAGCCAGGTCCCTCTGGGGCATTTACTGGAAAGCTTTGCCCTGCCTGAGTGGTGCCT
Source organism: Emys orbicularis (assembly GCF_028017835.1). Lineage (NCBI taxonomy): Eukaryota > Metazoa > Chordata > Testudines > Emydidae > Emys > Emys orbicularis. The sequence continues at coordinate 68,559,392 of NC_088689.1, read as the reverse complement.
GTAGAATGTTCTAAAGCCCAAAGGCCAGCCCCTGTAGCGCAGGGCAGGACCATCGCTGCCTTTTAATGGTGGGGAAACTAAGGCACAGGGCAGGGGCTGAGGAGGCTGGTGATACAGCCAGGAACAGAACCCAGCTCTTCTGGACCTCAGGCCTGTGCTGCCCCCTAAACTGTTCCCCTCCTGCCTCCAGAATGCCCTGCATCTGTGCGTGGAGCTGGGCGTTGGTGGGACACAGCAGGGGCCGGAGGTCAGCTCAGTGGCTTCGGTACTCTGTAAGTGGAGCCAGCCGCTCCCAATGCTGGAGCTGCTGCCTGGGGTGTATCAATCACCCAGAACCCAGCCCCAGACTGGCCCCTGGGGCTAACAAAGCTTGGAAAGGCTCCTGGTGCCTCCCTGTGTTTCTGAGCAGTCTCTGAGTGACCCAATCTCCCCTGCACATGCCACGCCTGGGGTCACACACGTGCAGCTGCTCTGGCTTGGCACTGTGAAGGTTGGTTTGGAGGCAGCTCCAGCCCAGTGCAGGATTCATTGGGACCCAGCCTTCCTCAGCATGAGCACCCAAGCCAGACCTCTGCCCCCAAGCCAGCACAGGGGGGCAGAGAATCACTGGCCACAGCTTGTGGGGTGGCCCTGATGCATTTCTGGACAGGGATTGGGCGAGGCAGACAGCCCAGGAACCCCTGGGCACTCAGTGGATCTGAAATTGCCCCACGGCTCGTTAAACGTGGGCCCTGTAAGGAGCCGCTGCCAAGTGAGGGTGCCACCAAGTGGCATGAGCTGCAGGAAGGGCAGAAGCCAGGCACATAGCTCACGTGCTGCCTGGTTCTGGCAGGAGCACACCATGACCCAGCCGCAGCATGGTGGGAGAGAGTCATTCCCACTGGGGGCCACGGCACAGGCCAACTGCCTCCGAGCAGAACATTCAGTGGCTGTGGAGCTGCCAGTGCTGGGCTCCTGTACACAGGGCATCATGTCAGGCTAGCATGCGAGGGTGGGAGTTCAGAGAGGCCAGCAAGACCTGAGCCTGAATTGTCCTGATGACCAGGAGACCGATGTGGGGTCTGCAGGTAAAGAGCTCCTGGTGATTCCTGAGCACCCCTTCAGGCCAGGCACTGAATGGGCCCAGGAGGGCCTGACAGAGAGAAGGGTCATTGCCTGCATTTTATAGATGGGGCAGCAAGGCCAAGGCCAAGGCCAAGGCCTGGATGGGAATTGAACCCATCTTAACTGAAGTCCCAACTCAGCACCTTAGCCCCAGAGCCACCCTCCTCATGTTTGTGAGGGCAGGGCAGAGCAGCCCCTGCAAGCCACAGGAAGTGGTCCTGCCCCAGGCCAGGGGATTTGCCTTCCCAGGCTGACCCAGGGAAGATGGTTCATTTAGTTGCTCCTGCCCTGTGCGCTAGGCCCCCTTCTAGTAGTGCTCTCCTGCACCAGGGCCCCTAGGCCCTGGAGCCACTGGCAGGGGGGTGCACCCCGGGGATCCCTGTGCCCAGCCCCCAAGCCCCAGACTGTAGGGTTCTCCCTCAACTTGCATCTGTCCAAGCTGGGTCCTGATCCCTCTGTACGTGCACAGGGCTGTCACTAGGTGGTGCCCAAGGCTCAGACGTGGGGTTTGGGCTGGGCAGCCTGAGTCCATACAGGCTGCTGCCCCATGCTGGGCTAGTGCCCCCTGCCCCAGTCACCAGCCCCAACAACCTGCCCTCTGCCCACAGCCCTCTCTGCCCCCATTACCAGCCCTTTGCTCCCAGCCATGGCCCCCAGCTACCTGCCCCAGTGACCAGCCCCTGCCCCCAACTACCTGCCCTGACCCCTGTGACCAGCCCTCTACCCACAGCTACCAGCCCCAGTGACCAGCCCTAGCAACCAGCCCCTGCCCTGTCCCCAGCAACCTGCCTCAGTGACCACTCCCTGTATGATGGGTTGCTCACCCCACGGTAGTCTAGAAGGAGTTAAGGGACTGAGACAGGACCAATTAACCAGTTAGGCGACAGCTGAGGGGAATTAGGTGGTGATAGGTAATGGAGCCCACCTGAGAAGGAGCAGGCTGGACTAATACAAAGCCAGGAACTTTGAAGTGAGGGATCTGTGATCATGCTCAGGATGCTGGACCAGACCAGACTGCCTGGTTGACTGTGTGGGTCTCAGCCCTGTGGGCAGGGTTTATCCAGGCAGGTGGTGGAGCTAAAGCCTGAGAGACAGAGTAGGAAAAGGCTCAGGGGGACACTGCAGACCATGGCTGCTGATTGAAGGGTCCCTGAGCTGGGACCTGGAGTAGAGGGTGGCCCTGGGTTCCCCTGCCAGCTGCTGGGGAAGTGGCACCACCAGGGCAGTGAGGGAGAAGACTGCCATTTTGGCTAGAGGGACTTTGATAACCCCTGGCAGGGGAAAACACATGGTGACCTGGCTGGAGAGACAAGCCATGAAGGGTGAGTACTGAGTTGCAGAGTGAGTGGCAGGAGGGGTGTTACACCTGGAAGGAGCTAAGAGCTAGGAGGAGGCACCCTAGCGGTGGGTGTATCCCATGACTCCCGGAGACTAGCCCTGGCTGTTTTCCTCCCAGCTGCTTCTCCAGTGCCTAGCCTGTTTCCCAGCTATAACGTTACACTCTCTGCATGGGTTTCTATGACATTCTGGGGTGCAATCCAGACCAGTAGGGGGCTGTGTCACCCCTGTCTTGCAAACTTAGGTGCCTCACAATCCTTTTCTGCTGTAGCTCCCATGTAGGCTGCTCACAGACAGCATGTAGGTCACACCCTGAGTGTCTGTGTAACTGCAGCTTCAGCCACACTCTGTCTTCCACCAACCTCAGTTACCACTTGCAGGGTGACCCCAGCACACTCCTGGACTTCACCAAAATGTGTGTTGTGTATGGTCCAGCCCCTTCTGGGCTGGCCAGATATATTGGGTCTGTTGTCCCGCTGAGGGGATCAATATACAGCAGTTTGCTACCCTAAATTGAGTTACCCATGCAGTTCATGACAGCAGATTAGTTTTGATTAAACTTGTTTGCTTCTTTATTTAACTACAAGGAGACAGGTTTTAAGTGAGTACAAGCGTAAGGTATGAAAGTCAGAAATGGTTACAAGAGAAACAAAGATAAAACGCTTCTTAGGACTAACACTTAACTAACTAGAGTTGGTTCAAAGGGAAGTGGTTCCAAGCTAAGATGCAGATTGGTTTGTTCCTGCCCTCCTTCCTTAATAGGTGATGGCCCATCAACTTTGATGACACCTGGCTAGAAACATCATCCTGTCCTTTGTCTTTGAGAAACAGGTTTATCTCCTCCCCAGACTTGTCTGGTAAACACACTTCAGTCGTGATTTCAGCTTGTGTTTGTAACTTTACATGTAAGGTTGCTACACACATTTCCCCATGAGGTCATTGATCAGCAAGTTGTTAGTTTTCAAATGATACCTCACAAGGCACATTTTGTAGCGAGGGGGTTACAGGGGCGTCAGCTGTGAACACAGGTGTGCATTCGGTCACAGCTTCTGGCTTAGCGTCCTGCGAAGGGCACTCTGGCTGGTGAGACTCCCCTTCAGAGCAACAGACAACCAAATAAACCCAGCCCCCTCCACCGGCCTCCCTTGTGTGCTACACTGGGCCTTCCACAGGGTGGCGCCCTTCACACACCACTGGGTTCCCAGAATGGATTAGGATGGCCTTGGGGGGAGATGGCACTGGCCCCATCAAAGCTGCCTGTGGTCCTATGGCTGCTCCCATCCCGCTATCCGCATCTGGAAAGCAATGGGGCTGAAGATGGGGGTGGGGCAGGGGGATTTACTCTGGGTCCCCAGGGGTTAAACACTGGGAATAGTGGGCTCGGGAGGTAGATTGGGAAGGACTGCGCTCCCCAGCTTTGCCCAGGGCTTGGGGCCTTTTCTTGCCTGCCCAGGAGGTGAGGTAAGGCTGGAGCCTGAGGGCGGGTGCATGGAATGTGCCCAGACTGTGGCTGGGAGGGGGCAGCGGGGCTATAACAGCAATAACCAATGCCCAGCTCCTCTCCAGCCATTTCCATCCCAGCTCTCCCCATGCTTCAGCCAGGAGGGCCGGGGTGTTGTTCCTTGGCACAGGCAGGAAAGGGACTTGCCCTGGGTCCCCCAGCTGGGCAAGGGATAGAAGGGGAGTGGCAGAGCAGTGTTCCCCCTGTGTGCTGGGGAGCTCTGGGGCCCTTCGCCATCCCCAACGGGGGCATGTGTCTGGCACTGCTTGGGCATTCTCTGTGCTTCCCCCTTGCAGATTCCCCTCCCTCCTCAGCACAGGCTGAGGGTATAGCTACACTGAGCACGTGCAGTCCATGGGACCATAGGTTAGCCTCCGTGCAAACACCCTTTGGCACACGTCTCGGCTGAGTGGCAGAGTCCAGGTTACCGCCCTGAGCCCTGATCTGCATGGTGATCACTGGGCTAGTGCTGTAGGTGGTGGGTATGTCACTATAGCAGGAAAGACATAGCCCCAGGGCCCTAACCAATGCACCCCACAAAGCACTGCGTACACTGTGAACCAGGGTCTGTCTTCCCAGTCCCTCTCCCCTGTCAGGGATACCCCAGGTCATAGGCTCCCTCTCCCCACCCTCCAGAGCGAGCCCGGAGGATGGCAGGGACGCAGCCTCGGGGGCACTTGTGCAGATAAGTGCAGGGAAATGGAGCCCACTGGGGCCGTGTTTGCTCAGTGTTCCCCAGCTCCAGCCCCTGCATTGCTGACTGCAAATCTCACCACCGTAAAAGTGACACGCGGACTGGGGTGGGGCCCCCTAGTGACGGGGGAGGGGGCTCTGCTCCCAGCTCCTCTGCAGGGGGTGCCTAGCCAGAGCCCAGGGTTCCTATTCCCAGTCCCTTCAGTGTGAATAAGGGCTGGGCATAAATATATGTGCAGAGGGCTCAGCCCCAGCTCCCCCTTATCCTCCATGGCAGAGCCATTAGGGGGCACTGGCTGGCATGGGCCTGGCACTTCCCCTGTGGTGCAGGGATGGAATGGCTGCCAGGGGGTGCCACAAGCTGCTGTGCAGTGAGTTTGGCGGGCCTCAGTCCAGTACCTGGGGGGAAGCTGCCCACAGCTCAGCAGAACCCCCCCTCTGTCCAGACTGCCTTGCTGGAGAACTGGGCAGAGTCCTGGGGGGGTGGAGGGATGGGTAGGGCAGGGCTGATGCATGCACTGGTGATGGGCATGCTTGGTAGCAGGCTGGCCTGCCCTATGGGTAAACCCTCCCAAGGGGTCTGTCTGGGCCCTCTGCTGCCCCCATGGCCTTGTGCTAGGTGCCATGGGAGCAGAGGTGCTCAGTGCTGGCATGGGGATGGGACCTTTGCCTGTTCATGTAGCCCTGGGCATGGGAAGCCAGTGTGCCCATCAAGCAAGAGCTGGGGGACGGGGGGGAGTGCAGCCCTGCTCCACTCCATCTCTCCTGGCGCTGCCTGCAACAGCTCTTCCTTTGAACCCCCCGCCACCCCGGCACAGTTGGCCCCATGTGGTGCCCATTAACCCCCCCGGGCTGTGAGCCAGTGCTCTTCTAATCGCCTTTGTCCTCTCTGTATTCACAGCCTAATAGATCATGTGAGGCTGAATTCACGTCCTGGTGCAGCTATTGAAATACGTGTCAGATGGGGCCGGCTGCCTGGGCTAGCCGGACCAACCTCCATCCAGCCGGAGCCTGTGGTTACATCCCCCCCACCCTGGGCTGGGGCTGGCATTCCTCTCTGCTGCCCCCAACTGCTGCCAAGTCAGGTTTGTACCATGGCATCCCAGCCTGCTCCCTGCCAGCACAGCCACGGGGCCAAACCTGGGGTAAGGGTCCTGGTTTAGAGGGGTGTAAGGGAGAGCCCCAGAGGGGCAGCCTGGCTGCCTGTGCCCAGCAGCATGGGCATCGCTTACTCCAATGAGAGCCAGATGTGCCCAGAGCAGAGTACTCCACTCTACACCTGCTTTGCAGCTGCGGGCATGGCGACCCTTGGGGATTACCCCCTACTGCAGCCCTTGGGAGCTGGTGGCATGGGGAGCTGCCCCACTGCTAACCCCACAGGCAATTGGTGGAGCCAAGCCTTGCAGCTTCCCTTGTCTGCAGTGGGGCAGCTGCTTCCACTCCAGAAACCAGGAGCCGTGCCCAGTGCGTGGAGATGGGGCACCGCGATAGGCCAGGCGTCATCTCCAGACCGAACGGAACTGGAGCCTCTAGCCCTCTCTGGGCCGGCACAGCTTTGTCTGCAGGGTCAGGCTCCAAATGATTAAAGGCAGAGACAGGGATTTGAAAATGACCCGCCTGTTCTGACTTTCCTGATTAACACCCACCGGCTCAGAGAGAAACCGGCCAGCTTTTCCAACCACAGAGGAGGGGGGTGCGGGGAGGAAGCTTGCACAAAAATTGGCCTGATGTAATGACACTAGTGTAATCATACTGGTACAGTCCCTGGTGTGGGCATGGTTATACTGGTATGAAAATGCTTATGCCAGGCTCTCTACTCCCATACGGGAAGGGGAATAAGCTCTGTTGTATAAGGCACCTTTCTATCGGGGTCACTGTGCCCATGCTAGGGGTACTGGTGGAATTCTAGCTGTACCCTCCCAGCCCCCCTAGTTACGCCGTACAAACGCAGCCGGTAGGCCAGGGATTGTCTCAGCCTGGAGAGTGCGGCGGGTGGCTGGGTTTTGCTTTGTGCACAGTGGCGATGCCAGTCGCCTTGGAGTGAAGTGGGCAAAGGGCCGGGAACAGGCTGGTGCCCAGCAGTCCACGGGGCAGAATTACACATTTTTCTGCCTCTCCAGGGGCAGCAGATGAAAATCCATTGCGAGGGGAGGCTGCCAGCCATTAAGTGAGTAGGGTCTGGCAGACAGTGACCTGGACTGGCACGCAGGAGCCCAGGGTTCTGTTCCCGCCTCTACCTTGGGCATGTCACTGCCCCTCTGTGCCTCAGTTTCCCCATCTGTAAAATGGGGTTGATGCTGCTGATCTGCTGGGAGAGGCCTGAATGAAAAGCCGGGGATGACAGTGAGGGTGCAAATCATGCTGCTGTGTGTCACGCACGAGGGCCTCAATCCTGAAAACACACGAGCCTGACTTTAGTTCTGCCATCCTCCCCCACATGTTGTGCCCATCAGGGTCACAGCTCTCCTGGCCTGAGAGCCCGGGCATGGGGAGCGCTCAGGGTAACGGCTCGGGGGCTGCCCTTTGAAATCTGCCTGTGCCATGTGTTTCCAACATCCACCCAGCACCGGCTGCAGAGTGGAGAGCCTCCAGCTTGTTCAGCAAGGGGAAGGGGAGATGTTTTCAAAGGCACATCAGCCAAAAAAAGAGAAAGGGGCTTCTCAGGCAGCGGCTGCTGTGTGCCCTCGTGGGGGGCGGGGGGGGGGGAAGGGAAGATGGGGGGAGGACTTCCTAAAATAGAATGCTGACAAGAGAGCGGAGGGGCGTTGGTGTCTGGCACTTGGGCTGAATATTAACCGGCTGGGAAGTGGCAGGGAAAGGGGATGCATTGTCCTTGCAAAATCCAAGGCAAAAATATCCAGGGCTGGAGGCAGCCTTCTGGGCAATGCAGACCCAGTTATCCCTGGCCACCCCAAACCTGCCTCCAGGACCCTCCTCAGCCCTGAGGGGCCAGCTCAGCCCCCAGCACATGCGCTTTCTCTTCGTAAAAGCGCTTGGTTGCAATATTTAGTGCCTGTGATCAGAGATGGCAGCAGCCGGTGCAGGGAAATCAGCTGCCAATGTCTGAAATTCAGCTAGAGAGAAAATCAGGAGCCATGGCAAGGAACGTGGGCACAGAAGGAAGCTGGCGGGGGAGAGACCAGGACAGGTTTTGGCAGCAAGAAACTGCCAAGCCCTGGCTCACCCTCTTCCCCAGGCCATGACTTGCTAGAGGCAGAGGAATGAGGTCTGTCTGCTGGCTCCCTGTGAGGACCCAGCAGAGGCCATGCCAGTGAGGGAGGCAGTGGGGTTACGATCGTTACTGCTTATGGTTCATTACTAATAATTATTAACCGCTACTGATTCCTGGGTATTAACCCTTTTTTGTGTTGTTAATCACTAATATCCTCTGCCCCCCGTGTCCTGCTCCTGGATGCTCTGTGGGTGGGGGCTCTCTGCCTGTTGTTCTCCCTGCCTGCAGGGTTGTTTTCCCTGCCTGCACTGAGGTGGCAGGTGTCTGGGTTCACCTCGCAGCTCAGGCCGGGTGGGTGAAGCTGCTGCCACGGGCGTGAGGCTCCCAAAGCAGCCCAATCCAAGCTCCATTAGCAGGAACTCAGGTAGAGGTAATAAAGGAGTGAGATGGGGGCAGCCTCGAGCCCCTGTGCCAGGCTGGCTTGCAGCCCAGGATCACAGCTGGGGTAGTGGGACCCACGGAGACCAGAGCCTGGGGCCCAAGCCCCGGGCACTGCAGGGAACCCAGCTGGGATAGGGCTTGGACTAGCAGGTGCCCTGTGCATTTGGTAGGCTGGGCCAGCTGGCAGGGCCAATGCCCCCTGGTTCCCTGACTTACTGTCCCTCCCCCATCTACACGATCCCCCCACTGGGGGTGACAGTCACCCCAGCCCCATTGACGTCAGAGCCCGGGGACCACACTCCTCCCCCCAGTGAGTCCTGGCTGAGCTGCCCTGTCTGCCTCACAGCGAGCAGCTGGCATGGCAGGATTGTCAGGGCAGCCCCTGGCTGGGTCTCCCTGAAACACCCTAGGGGAAAGGGCACCCGGTGCCCTGCTGCCACCTGGCGGGCCAGGCAAGCTGCGTCCATCGCCAGCTCTGCCCATGCCAGGCCCGCCCGCCCTGCTCTGCACAGCGCCGGCACCATGGCGGATCTGATTAGCGCGCAGCCCTGTTCTCACCCCCCTCCCCGCCTCCGCTGGCCCGGAGACGAATCGATTTGTATTGGCATTCAGGGCCGCCCCCGAGGGAGCTCTCTTCTCAGCGCCTGGGACAAAAGGCCCACGAAGGGGGGCGGGGCGCTCCCGGCACAAAGCCCCTCACAAGAGAGCCAGAGCCCTGGCGGCTCCGCTTTGATGGCTCCCCTCCCCAGCTAAAGGTCAAACTAATAAATGTAGGGCCCTTGGCAGCGCTCAGGGCGCACAAAGGAGGGGGAGCGTTGCAGCGGGGCCGGGCGGCCCCTCGGAGCGTGATAAACGCCTCTGGCAAAGGGCAAGCAGCATGGGGCCTGCGCCAAGAAAGGGCCTTTGAGCAGCGCAGTGCAGACAGCCCCTCCGCTCCCTGGCCTCTCCCAGCCCGGCAGCTGCTTCCCAGGCAGGGAACACGAGCGGGAGCCCTTCCCTTCCAGCCCTGGGGCTGCCAACCAAGGTGCCCGCTGCATGGGCAGCAGCTGCACGCTGGGCCTGGCTGGCTGGCACATTGGCATGAGAGCCTTTGGCCTCACATTGGACTGGCACACCCGCTGCCCTCTCAGTGCCACCAGGAAACCTGCTGCTCTCCCAGCACTGCCAGTGCCCCCCTCCCCGCCCAGTGTGCCCTGTACACCCTCCTCCCCCCGGGCTAGGGTTCCTGGGTTTGGCGCCCAGGTGGCCATCCTGCCCCACTGCAGTCAGAGCCCACCTCCCCTTGGCTCCACAGAGCCAGGACTTCACTGCAGTCACAGGGCTGCCGCTACTGTGAAGCAGTTATAGCAGGTGATGCTACCTACCCCATTGCCCTCAGTCCCTCTGCCCCCCAGCCCAACTATTACACACTGCCCCCAGCCTGACCCACAGCCCCTCACCACTTTTACACACTGCCCCACCCCACCTCTATTCACAATCACTGCCCCCTGCCCACCCCCATTCAAATACACAGCCTCACAGCTTCACCCCACTTTTACACACTGCCCCCCACTGTTACACAGCCCCCAACCCCACCCCACTTCCCCAGCTTCACCCCACTGCCTCCCCAGCCCCACTGTTACACACTGCTCTCAGCCTGGCCCCCAGCCCCTCATCACCTTTCCACACAACCCTAGCCCACCCCTATTCATAGACTCTTCCCCCCTACCCCACCCCCATTCAAATACACAGTCTCACAGCCCCACCCCGCTGGTACACAGTGCCCCCAGCCTCACCCCTATTCGTAGACACTGTTGCTGCCCCAGGGCACAGGTCCCTTCTCCACCCCAGAGCAGGGTTCCGTGGGGTTGTGCTATGGGAAAGGCCCCTCTTTGCAGTGGCTTGGTGGGGCAGTTTGGGCAGCTGGAGCAGGGACAGTGCCAACCCTGCCCCCTTGATTAATGGCCAAACATGGACGTGTTGATCTGGCCCATCCCCCGTGGTGCAGCACAGGGGCCTTTCACACAACAAATGAGGCGAGTAATTGCTGAGCTGTTCCCAGCAGAGATATGAGGGGCATGTCCCCTTGGAGAGCCGGCCTGGACTCAGGCCCCGGCAGCTGCAGGCCAGCCACTGGCTCACATGCTACTGGGATCCCCAGCGGGACTCAGAGTTTGGTCCCAGGACCAGGGGACAGGGCTGGCAGGATCTCACCCTAACCCATCCCCCTTCTGCAGGGTGATTGTCCCGGGATGGGAGAGGCAGGAGGTCCTGAGGAGCAGGGCTGAGATTGTTGCTTCACGGTGGGGATGAATGCTGAGTCTCTGGGCTTGTCTACACTAATAGTGCTGCAGCAGGGTCTATGCTGATGGGAGAGCTTCTCCCGCCAGCGTAGATACACCCCCTCCCCGAGAGGCGGTGGCTATGTCGACGGGAGAAGCACTGTCTGCCCTGGGGGTTAGGTCGGTATAACTGCGTGGCTCGTGGGGTTGTGTGTGTGTGGATTGTCTACACCCCTGAGCAGGAGCGCCACCAGCTTTTCTGCCGCCCTAGGTCCCGCCCTGAAATGCCACCCCCCACAGAGGCGGCGGAAGGTCCCGCCGCCGAAATACCACCGCGGTCGCCACCCCCCAAATTGTAGTGCCCTAGGCGACCGCCTAGGTCGCCTAATGGGTTGTGCCAGCCCTGCCCCTGAGTGGTGTAGCCGTACCGCCGTAAGTTCCTAGTGCAGACCAAGCCTAAGTGAAAGGGAAGAGAGGGCTTTAGCTAGAAACTCCCAAGCCAGGCCAAGACCGCAGCCAGCCTCCCCGCAGAGCACAGCACAGCACAGCAGCCTGGCAGGGCCCACAAGGACTGGCTTTGGGGAAAAGGGGGATGAGCAAAGCAAAGCAAATCTGCAGCTGCGATGGTGCATTTGGAGTGTAGACTGAGGAGATGGGAGCAGTGACATCAGGGCAGACACAGGGCTAGGGTCAGGCACTCCTGGATCTGTGGCAAGCATCCTGCAGGCTGGCCAGGCTCTGAAGCAGCAGCAGCGCTACCTGGCGAGGCAGCAAGGGGGCACTGTTGTCTTTTGAGAACTTCAGAAAGCAGCCCGGTGCTTGTTTCAACCCCAGCCCTGAGCAAGCCCTCACAAGGCCGCTTCCCTTGATCTAGTCTGGCCTGCCTGACAGCAGGTTATCTATGCAGGAGAGATTTAGATAACCCACTGCCTGAGCAGCAGAGGGCTTTCCTCAGCCCCGCATCTGCATCTGAGTCCTGGAACAATTCTTGCTTGCTTTCTCCCTCCAGACGCTCTGTCCTCCTAGGCTGTGAAGCTGCAAGAGAACAATTCAAGTTCTTCTGCACACGGGCTGCAGCAGTGGGCCATACTGGGATGTCACAAATCGATTGGTTTCATTTGGGTGAGGGGGAAAGTGTCCTTTGCTCTTGTTTCCTCTAGCCTGGCTTGAACTTACTTCTAGATTGGCCAGGCCAGATGCTCTTGAATGTAAAGCAGCCCAGGTGAAAGCAGCCTTGACTATCCTTATCTGGGACAGAAAGTCACTCAACTAAAAAAGGTGGAACTAGACTAATTTGTTGTTCCAAGATGTGTACGAAAGAGGAGCCGATATTTCTATGCTGTAAGGATGTCTGCTTGCCTGTCTGTCTATCTCTCTAGCTAAGGTTTTTTCCACTGCCGCCATGTGTCAAAATAAATTCATGCTGTAGTGAAAACTCAACTCTGGCAGCCCTAACGCGCTGAGCCCCAAGGGGCTGCAATCTGAGCTTCGCTGGCCAGGGGAGGTGGCAGGGCTCTGATCCTCGGATCTCCTTGGGGCAGCCCTGAGGGGTGGCTCTGTGCCACCTGTATGCTTTCCCGGGGCAACGTGGAGCAAGCTCAGGATTGATCTAACTTAACCCGCCGCATTGGCCCCGGTATGCATGCCCCATCCGTTAGGCAGGCCTGTGACCTGCCCCCTGCTCAGGGACAGGGGGACAGACCTTAGAGCTGTCCCAGCTGGGGCTTTTCTCCTAGTGCTGCTCTGGTGGTGCCATGGGGCCAGAGCGTGGGCCAGCATCTGGCACCCAGTCTGTGGAGACAGAGAGACAGCAGGGGGAAGGTCACTTGGCAGCATTGGAGGGAGGGGAGCTGGCACCTGCTTCTCCCTGCCAGCAGTGTGGTCTCCTCATCTGCAGTCTAATCTGCTCAAGTTTGTCTGGGCTCTCCTGAAGCCACCTCAGGCCTTGGCTAGCCAAAGACTCCAGCCTTACCTCCCAGGCTGGCTTCCTTTCCCAGCTCCTGTTCTGTGCAGAGAGCCTACGCATGTGGGCTGGGCTTGCACGTGTGAGGGCTGTGTGTGCTCGACGCTGGTGTCTCTGCATGTGAGTCTGTGGGCCTGGCCAGCTATCTCCGCAAAGCCTTCGGGGGCGGAGGTGCAGCTGGCTCTGGGGAGCTGTGGCCGTTCGACAGGTGAGGAGCTGCCCAGGTGGTTCAGGGCAGGGGCCATGTCTAGGGTGGAGTCCGTGAAGCGCAGCGAGGAGAGAGGAGCCTGCCTGGAGCAGGATGCTCTAGGAGACAATGCTCAAGGCCAGCTCAGGCGATGGCTCTGAACATCAGGCAGCGACTGGCCCGTTGAGAGGCCCGTTGCAGGTCAGAGCCTCCGGCACTGGCAGAGCATGTCCTGGGTCACCGTGGAGCCTAGGAAACCAAGAGAAGCTAGGATCTAAGGTTCAGCTGAAACAATGTTCATAGTGTGAGACAAGGCAGCGCGTGAATGGGAGATGGAAAGCTCCTATGTCAACTCAGCAGAGACCAGAGCCCTGCAGCACCCCCGCCCCCATCCCGCTGCCCCCCAGCCAGGTTGCAGAGGCCACATAGCACCACAACGGCACTTTTCAATACCATGTTTCCCTCTGGAAACCCCTCCTGTCACCTCCTAGGGCTCCACCACCCCCCTCAGCCTGTAGCATTGCTGGGCCCCTTCGGGATGTCCCTAGCACACCAGGAGGTGCCAGGGGAGCACCCAGGCAAGGGGAGAATTTTAGAGAGGGAAGTTACAACTGATTTCTGGGCAGAAAACTACCCCCAGCACAGAGAGCAGGGCATTCGGCAGCCAGGAGGTCTGAGATCAACTGTGTGTGAGACCTTTGGATACATCACTTCCACTCCCAGTGCCTCCAGTCCCCACCTGTGTGAGGTGAGAATAGCCCCTTTCTCATCCTCCCTGTCTAGTTCATCTGGGAGCTCCCTGGGGCAGGGACTGGCTCCAACTACTTGCAGGGACAGCACCTGGCGCGCTGGAGTCCACATCCCCTTGGGGTTCTGGCATAGACCAGACACTGAACAAAACGGTGGTCCCTGCCCCAAAGAGCTGACAATATTTAATTATTATTATAGAATTGGCTGGGGCATGTTGTGGCAGCTGCTCATTTACAATTGCCATTCTATAGGCCCCTTCCCTAGCTCCAGAATTTGTAGACGGGGAATTCTCCCAACCTGGTGTAAAATTGTCAGATGTGCGAAAGGGCCAGATTTTCAAAGGCCCCTAAAAATGCAGCAAGGCGGCTGGTGGGATTTTCAAATGGGAGTTAGACACCTAGACACATTTGAGAACCCCACCAGGCACCTATAAGCATCTTTAGGCACCTACTTTTAAAATTCTGGAACACTGGAGCCCAAGTCTCATTGAAGGTCAATTGAACTGAGACTTCTAAGTGCCTAATTCACATCGAAAGATGGCCCCTAGGCCCTTTTGAAAGTGGTACTCCAGGAAGGGTGAATTTTTCTGCCAAGTTTTTGCAAAAATAATGCAAAAGGTGACCAAGGGAAATAAAACATACGCCTTTGCCCTTCAGAAATAACAACTGGCTTTGTGCATCCATCCGTCTCCCATGGCGGCTCCTGATCACTGCCCTGACAAACCCAGCACACAGGGCTGGAAGTCCAGTCCTCTGCTGTCTCAGTCAGCCCCTCATCTCATCCTGTTCACAAACTTATCTGGCTCCATCTTCAAATGAGTTTGGTTTCTTGCCCCCACTGCTCCTGTTGGGAGGCCGTTCCAGAACTTCACCCTCTGACGGTTAGAAACCTTCTTCTCATTTCCAGCCGCAATTTGTTCATGGCCAGTATATCCCTATTTGTTCCTGTGCCCACATTGTCCTTTAGCTTCAGTAGCTCATCCCCCTCCCTGGTGTTTACCCTGGATGGATTTGTAGAGAGCAGTCAGAGCCCTTCTCAGCCTGCATTTTGCTAGGCTCAACAAACCAAGCTCTTGTAATCTCCTCTCATAAGACAGGCCCTTTGTTCCCCTGATCATCCTAGTAGCTCTTCTTTGCACCTAATAATAATATAATATATGGAGATATACCTATCTCATAGAACTGGAAGGGACCCCAAAAGGTCATTGAGTCCAGCCCCCTGCCTTCACTAGCAGGACCAAGTACTGATTTTGCCCTAGATTCCTAAGTGGCCCCCTTAAGGATTGAGCTCACAACCCTGGGTTTAGCAGGCCAATGCTCAAACCACTGAGCTATCCCTCCCCACCTGTTCCAGTGTGGATTCGTCTGTCTTGAACATGGCTGACCCAAACTGTACACAGGATTCCAGATGAGAGCTCACTAGTGCCTTGTACAGTGGCATTAATACTTCCCTCTTTCTGCTAGACGTGCCTTGCCTGATACATCCTGGGATTGCATTTGCCTTTTTCACAGATCCTTATAGTCATCCTATGATCGACCCCCATACCCAGGTCTATCTCCTCCTCTGTCTACCCCAAACCCCTCATCCCTGGCCCCACCCCAGAGCCCACACCCTCACAACCCAATCCTCTGCCCCAGTCCTGAGCCCCCTCTTTCACTCCAAACCCCTCATCCCCAGCCCTACCCCAGAGTCCACCCCCCCAGCCGGAGCCCACAGCCCCTTCCATACTCTGAAACCCTCGGCCCCAGCCCGGAGCCCCCTCCTGCACTCCAAACCCCTCATCCCTGAGGTGGTGCATGAAACCTGCTCCCCAGAGAAGGGCCTGGGTCAAGCCTCCTCCTTGGCTGTCAGGGGAGCCCTCGCCACTGTGGGATGAGGTGCTGGACTCTGCTCTCCCTGCTGTTAGCTATGGGGAGGGTCCCTGAAGGGCTTTCCTTGCAGCAGGTGTGTAGCAGAATGGGATCCCTGCACCCTCCTCCTGAGCGTCTCTGCAGTGCCATCCAGATGGGCGCTGCGCGGAGCCTTATGCAGGACTCCATGGCAGAGCTTTTCCCCATGCACACCCCGCACACCTGATCTGGAGCTCTCCCCACACGGGGAATGATTTCCTCCCAGCAGACTGGGCGGAGCCGCGTTTAATGGGCTCAGATCCGGCACCCATTGCAGCTGGGGCATCTACTCACTGCTGGAGAAGGCTGGGTGTCTCCTGCCTAATGGACCATTCCCGCCTCTCGCCCTCGTCCAGCCTCAGCTCCTGCAGCTGCCTCCTCTGATTCAGGGAGCAGCCAAGTCGGGATCCCTTCTTCTTGCTTCTACCTCAGACAAGCCGTATGGAAATTTGGGCTTTTGTCCTGGAACCCAACTGTGTAGGCCAGTCCCCAAAGTCATCCCCCTTGGGGCCCTGCCCTTCCTGGCTCTGAGATTCGAGACCCAAGCTACATTATCCGTTTCCCCAGGTGACCTGAGGCCGTGACGTCTTTTCCATTGAGCAGAGGCTGGTTTCAGATTCTCCTTGCACATGTCTGGGTGGGTCAGTTTCGGGCTTTAGAGGTTCCACAAGGGCCAGCTGATTCCAAGCTCGCTGGTTCTTCCTTGGGAGCTCAGACAAGAGGGTGGCAGGAGCATCAGGACAATGTGGCTGAAGGAACTGTGCGCCAATGGTGTCTCAGGGGGGCCCACGGAGGAGAATATTGTGACTGCAAGAGGGGGGAACATCAACAGGCAGGAGGATGGGAGAGAAACAACTATGTCCGGTGGCTTGGAAGAGTGTATGTGTGCAATGTTTTTGTGTGTGTGTGTGTGTTTATATGTGAGTGTGTCTGTATTAGGATAACAAGGTGGGGGAGGCAATATTTTTTATTGGCTCAACTTCTGTTGGTGAGAGAGACGAGCTTTCGAGTGTTCTGTTAGTGTGTTTATCTTCTGTCTGTGTTTGTGTTTGTCTATGCGTGGGTGTGTTTAAGGGCATGGGATGTGAGTGTCTATGTGTGCATGTGCCTGTATGAGTGTGTGTGTTTAGCTGTGTGTGTCTGTGTGCAGAGTTTTTGAACGTGCGTGTGTGTCTGGGTGTGTTGGTCTGGGTGTGTACTGCAAGCGTGCGGTGTGTTTGTCTATGTGTGTGTTTAGCTGTGTGTGCTGAGTGTGCAGTGTGTTTGTCAGTGTGTGGAGTTTTTGAATGTGCTTGTGTGCGGTGTGTTGTCTATGTGCAGACAGACAGATCTATTTATTACATCCGGTTACAAACTACAGCCGGCTCAAAGGCCCCCAAGCTGGGCTCTCAGGCAGGTTCCTTGCTGTCCCTGCACTGCTGACGCTGGCTGGCTGTTTCATAGGATACAATTCATCTGCAAATCTCTTCAGTAGCGCCCCATATGCTGATTCCATGCTGCTCATTCCTGCCCTCACCACAGCCCCCGGTAATTAGCCTTGTTACTAAGGCATCATTCCCTGTAATCCCCACATGCGGCAGGGCTGTCTCCGGTCCATGGCGCCAGGCTGAGGCCCTGAACTCACACAGAAGCTGCTTGGTTTGACTGCAGTGGTTTCCCCATGCAGCGGGGCCTGGCCTAGCCCTTCCTGCTGACACACCCTGTTACGGCCAGCACACCAGCATCTCTGGGGAGTTCCCTGATGTGCCCAGGGCAGACTGTGCCCCTGGGAATGGGAGGCAAGGAGGCAGGTCAGAAATGGACACGGACAGAGGGGCAGGAGGGCTGGGGTTTGACGTCCCTTTCAAGAAGGGGATATGCTGGCTATTGCTGGTGAGAGGCACTTGCACTCCAACCATGCAGACACAGGCTGGGCACCACGACTCAGCAGCAGCAGGAGGCATGTCAGCAGCAGGAGGCATTGTTTGCTCTCTTGTGAGGAGAGAGGGTGTTTACGTCTGGCCCCCTGGAATGAGGATCTGTCATACAGGGCATTGGCAAGGAACAGCACTGGATCACCTGACTCCAGTCTCATGAACTGGGTTGGGCCTGTACTTCTTCCCCATGGCAGGGCAGTGTCCCCTGGCTGCAGGACTGCCAGCAGGAGAGCCGCCCACCAAGGCCCTGCTCTGATGTTCTGCAGTTTATTTTGGAGGACTTCATCTTTGGTGGTCTCCCCCGGGACCTTGAGTGTGTCTCCAACTGAGCACCCACTCATGGAAGTGCCCCAATTAGCAGCCACTTTTGATAGTGCAGAAAAGTGAGCCTCCTGCTCCCCATCTGTGCCATGGAGAGCCGAGGGTTTGTCCTTTGCTGTGTGCTCAGTGTCAGGGCTGGGTTTCAAGCTGTCTGGAATGGCTTACGATCATGAGTGCCAGCCTCAGGGCAGACTGTTAGGAAGCAGGGCACACCCCCAAACTGGCTGTGAGTTCTGTACGTAGAGTTCACCAACCAAGAATCAAATGTGAACTCCTGAGGCACTATACCAGCCTTAACATGCAGTCACAGATGGTCCCCTTGGGTACTCTGGTCTGTCTCACCACCCAGGTGAGCCTACCTTTGTGATAGATGGTCCCTTACACCAAGGATCACAGCAATATTCAGGTTACTCCTAGTCCCAAAGGGCCACCCACTTACCCCAGGTCAAGTGCACCCTACATCTTTCACCAAAGACAACGCTTGTAGCCAATCTTATAAGAAACTAGCTAAAGGTTTATTAACTAGGAAAAATAAATTCGAGTTATGTGCAAGGTGAAAGCAGGTAAACATACACACACAAATGAGTTACAGTCTCAGGTTTCAAAAAGTAATGGAAGCTGCTGTAATGTGCAAACTCTATGTCTCCTTTAGGGCTAACCCAAGCTGAACAGCTGGGGATCTCTTGCTTATGCTTAGACGTCATGCCCTCTCCCTGAAGTCCAAGTAGCGTAAGGATAACAATTTCTTCTTCTCAGGGATTTTTATGCCCTTCCCCCAGTATTCAAGCTGTGATGGGATGAGTGTTTGTGCACATCCCCTCTTTAGGGGTGTGAGGAAAACAATCAACAAAGTCTTTTGTCCTCTGATGTTCCCCAATGGTTTGTCTGGTGTCTATGGGCAGGAGATGACCCCTCTTATGGTAATCTAGTATTTCACACTTGGTACTGCTTCTCTCTTGGCTGTGTACAGTTTTAGAGCAAACACGTTTATATTACCTTATAACATGGGTTACAGCAACCCACTAGCATTTCATAAAGCCCAAACACTAAACGTAGCTCTGTAAATCTAATACCTATTTTAACACTACTAACACTGGGGAGTCAGACTGGTTTCCAGCTCTGCATTTGTCAGCAGTCAGTGAGGCCTAGGGGCCTTGGCATGAGCTGGCACATGGTCTGCCAGCGTCACACTGGGCAAACATTTTCTGTCTAAACCATTTTTCGATGGAAAATTGGGTGGTTCAACTCAGTGACCTGATTCCTGACAGGTGCTCACTTTCTGGGCAAAATTTTGTTTTTCATCAAAATCCCAAATGCCTGAAAATGAAAAAAACATCAGTTTGGCTATCCTGTGTGCCTCTGTCCCCACAACCCAGCCTCCACGAAGGAGCCACCATCTTTCCTGAGGGCAGCCTGGCTTCAGGACTACTGGGAAACAACGAAAGCTGGTGGCCATCTTTACTGGGGGCAGTGTCACCTTCCCCTGCAAAGGCTGTCGGGTAAGGGCAGCCATGTTGGCAGAGGGCAGCCTGTGGTTCCAGTCCCATTGACGGTGGTGGGTGACGGCAGCCGTTCTGGCCTGGGGGGCAAACTTTTGAGTTTGAAGACAGAAATCGGGAGAGAATGAAGAGGCTGAAATAAGCACCTGCCATGAAGGGACTCGTGTTGAACCTGGGAGAGGTGACCCGGCAACAGCAGCGTAACTAGCAGGAGAAGAAGCTGGCTCCATCCACCAAGTATTGCCTGGTCAAACTCTGCCCCCATCCCAGTGATAGCTGAGCACTCCCGCTCTGTGAGGCGTTTGCCCGCTGGGAGCCAGGGATGGGGGATGAGGCAATGAGAGACTAAGGCCCAGGGCCTGAAAGGAATGCAGGCGCCTAACTCCACAGCAACCCAGGAGCTCAGTGGGAGTGAAGCACCTAAATACCTTTGAGGATCCAGGGCTAAGGGACTTGCCCCAGGGGGGCCTATGGGAGAGCAGGGACTTGAACCCAGGCTCCCCAGACCCAGGCCAGCACCCAAATCATCCTTCCTCCCTAATCTACCCAAATCCCACTGTCTGTCTTAATGGATCAGCTGTGGCTGGCAAAAGCCAAGCCCTGTCTGCATAAGGGATTCAAGTAGCGGGCCGGGACTGCATGCTCCGCCTCCTGCCCCTCTCAGCTCAGGGTAACCTCCACTGCCTGGTCTTGCAGGTCGGCTGGGCACTACAGAGAGAAAGGCAAAATGCTCATATCCTGCTCTCCCCAAAGCATCTGGCCCTCCCCCTGCAACGTGATGGCTCGCTCGTGACGCATCATGTTTTATAAAGATGCGTTTGAGCAGCCTATTAGTAACCAAACTCTCTGTGGCGGCGCAGAGCCCCGGTGCAGGGGGGCCACAAACCGCAAAGCCAGACTGAAGACTTGTCAATTGAAGAGGAGTCGGCATCAAAGGCCGGGAGTCGTCTCTGGGAAAATGTGCCAAAACATGGTTTGAATCACTCCGAACTAGCCACGGTAGCTCTGCTCCCAGCCGGCCCACGGGAAGCAGCAGCATTTATTTCATATTCAGCTTATCTCTTTGCACTGGAGATTAAGATGACTTTAATGGACTGGCGTTTCAGAATGGATTTATTGAGCACATGTTGACAGAAACCAGAGGTCTGTGTCCTCGGGCCGGAGTTACTCGGGAATGGCCTGGGGCTGCTGGAGGACTGGGTGATGGGAAAGGTTTTGTCAGTCTCTATCTTTCCACAGGCTTTGCAGGCAGTACAATTACCAAAGACTGCCCATGCCGCGTGTTGGCTGTGATTCAGGCCATGTGCCTTGGGAAGGCGTGTCACGTGTCCAGCTCAGCCAGGCCTCACTCTGACGGCACACCACGTCCCACGCCCGGAGACCAGGGTGAGTGTCAAGGCTGTATCCCCACTTTGAACTTTAGGGTACAAATGTAGGGGCCTGCATGAAAACTTCTAAGCTTATCTACCAGCTTAGCTCTGGTCCGCTGCCACCATCTTAAGAATTCCCTCCCTGGGAAGCCTTGAGAAACCTTTCACCAATTCCCTGGTGAATACAGATCCAAACTCCTTGGATCTTAAACAAGGAGAAATTGACCCTTCCCCCCTCCTTCCTTTCACCAACTCCTGGTGAATACAGATCCAAACCCCCTTTGGATCTTAAAACAAGGAGAAATCAATCAGGTTCTTAAAAAGAAGGCTTTTAATTAAAGCAAAAGGTAAAAATCATCTCTGCAAAATCAGTATGGAAAATAACTTTACAGGGTAATCAAACTTAAAGAGCTCAGAGGAATCCCCTCTGTCTTAGGTTCAAAGTATAGCAAACAAGATAAGCACTCTGGTAAAAGGTACATTTACAAGTTGAGAAAACAAAGTAAATCTAAGATGCCTTGCCTGGCTTTTACTTACAATTTTGAAATAAGAGAGACTTGTTTAGAAAGATGGGGAGAACCTGGATTGATGTCTGGTCCCTCTCAGTCCCAAGAGCGAACAACCCCTCAAACAAAGGACACACACAAAAGCCTTCCCCCCCCCCAAGATTTGAAAGTATCCTGTCCCCTTATTGGTCCCTGGGGTCAGGTGTCAGCCAGGTTACCCGAGTTTCTTAACCCTTTACAGGTAAAAGGATTTGGAGTCTCTGGCCAGGAGGGATCTCAGCACTGTACACAGGAGAGCTGTCACCCTTCCCTTTATAGTTATGACAGTGAGAGGGGAGCAGCTGGCGAGTCGGCTCTCTGAGGGAAGTGCTGGCAGTGGATTCTGCCTGGGCTAGAGCTGGGGGAATGTTCAATGCAGGTGCTCGGACCTGCAGCTGGCAGACTGGGGGAGCCTGGATGCCAGCTAGAATTGAGATCCCTTTTCTGCCCTCAGTTACCCACAAGCCACCTCTCCAAAGTCTGTGGGCCCAGCCCTCACCAGGTCAAACCCCAGGGATGCCAGAACAGGGGGAGCCAGGGGGCCATGGCCCCCGCACCTTTTACTGGCCGTAAGGGTGAGTGACGGGGGAGGAGGCAGAGCGGAGCGAGTGGGGGGCAAGGTCTTGGGGAGAAGAGGCGATGTGGGAGGCGGTCTTGGGGGAAGAGGCAGCGTGGAGGTGGGGCCTTGGGGGGGCAGCATGGCATAGGGGGCAGAGCCACAATTTGGGTTCCTCTGGCTCCCCCCACATTTAGGGCACTTCCGCCGCTCCTGCCAGTGACTCCTGGCAGATCATTTCACCCTGGGGGGGGGGGGGGGGGGGGGATGTAAATTGGTGTAGAATCAGCTCGGTGCTGAGTGCGAGGACAGGGTGGGAGGAGCTTGTTTGGGTTCAAGGAAGGGCTGGTTTGGGAGGGGAAGGGGGCTAAGGGGTCTGGTGGGTTATGGAGTCACCATGGCTGTAGGAGCAGGATTTTATAACTGTACTATGAGAATTAATGTATGATTTGATTTCATCCTGCCAGCTACCCTTTTTGAATAGCAGAAAGGAATGACAGACCAGAACAATCCTTATGACTGATTATGGTCACCCTTTTGTTTTAGGATAAGTTACAATGTCTACTATGGTTTCCTATATGTATTACAAAATAGGCACTCTAGTTAAATCTACATTTCTTCATTTTAAGGTTTAGAAAGTAAGAGACAGGATCTTGTATTGTGTCTACGTTAAAGAGATTAGAGGAATGTTGAAGGCCTGGGCCCCAATGTGAATTGTTTTGATTATAAGATTTAGAAAGGCTTAATTTACAATGCCTTTTCTTGCTCAACATAAAAACTGCTGTATACCTTTGAAGATCTCTGTAAAAGACTGTTTGTGTGAGTGAGGAATGCATGCATCAGGAAAAGATAAGGTTTGAAGGCCATTGTTACAGCCAGATGGTCAAAGAAGAAGGAGTGAAGAGACTTAACGACATCAGAGAACCACCAATGTGCATCCATAATGAAGGAAGGGCAGACCCTGAGGCAAGGCTGGCACCCCTAAGGAGAACACAAATTAATAGAATTGAAACCAGGACAGGATGACCCTCTCGGAGGTGTATTGGAATGTTTACATCAAAAGATAACAGAGATTGACACAGCAAAATCCATAGACTTCAACAGAGAAAAAAGACTATAAGAACAGGGTGCTTTGCCATGGGACTTTGGGTTCGTCTTGCCACACTCCAGGAGCATCGGATCGTGACCGACAGAGCCGGGCTCCCCTCTGTGACCAATCTGGCTGGCCATTAGATTGATCCAGACTCTGGACTGGTAACTATAAACATCAACTGGCAGGACTCTGTGTGTGTATGTGTATGTGTATGACTGAAAAGCATATGCTAACTGCTGTATTCTCAATAAATGCGGTGTTTTTGCCTTCTCCTCTATAAAAGATCCCGTGTGCTTTGTATAGCATAACATGGCAACAAGCCACAAGGGAGGCAGACCCTAATGGACTATTGGGATTGGTTCTGACTGGGTGGCTTGGAGACACCAGGTAGACCCCAGCCCCCTCTGGGACACTGCTGTTCTGAGCAGCACTCCCCATGCCAGCCATCAGCAGTGCCACTGGGGCACTGCCCCAGGGGGATCCCTGAGCAACTGCTGGGCATCGCTGTCCCCTGGTTGTGTCCTGGCCAGCTCCTCTGGAGGGAGCTGGGGGGTTGCATCAACCAGGTGTGCAGCAACTTCTTTATTATCTTTACATTCCAGCAACACACACGTATCTTGGCAATAGCTCCACAGACCCACACGTTCATAGCTCCAACAACGCACACCACATCCCTGGACCAGCCACCCATTTCCTTGTTTAACTAGCTGCCTACTCCTCCTAGTGGCTGGTGCATTAGATACATGATAAAAGAGGGTCAATTTTAACGATTTACTACACAACTTACAAAACCAACCATAATAATAAGTAATGCACTTCAAATTGAAATAATAATAATGATAAATAAACAGGCATTCCATCACTGTTACGCTGTATCATCTTTTAAACAGGTAAATGAACGTTTCTCCAGTGCAGAATGCCTCAGGTCAACCTCGGCGAAAGAGAATTCCCACCCTCAATGCTGCATTTTCAGGAACAACGTTAGGTTCAAACCTGTTTGTCTGCAAGGAGGTCACGTGACCAGTCCGTCCAGGAGGTCTATCTGTAACAGCTGATATTGTGTCCAGCGGATGCTGCTCTAGACTTCCTGAAACCAGTGCTGAACCCAACTGGGCACCCTCCGACAGCCATTCCATTGCAGCAGCACTAGCATCTCCACAGTTTACCACACCCTTTTACTCAGTGTCGGCACCCAGCCCTGCCATCCCCCAGCATGACTGTGCAAGACACTGGTCCTGTGCTAGCTTGAATGATAGCTGGCATCCATTACTACCCGGGCCAAAGTTTTTAGTATAAACAGCTTCTCCAACAGTAAAAAATATGTTCTTTAGCATATTTGTCATGTTGCTGCTTTTGGCTTCTGTTATTTTTCCTGTATTTTCCCATTAAGTATGGATGGATAAGGGCTAACTTTGACCTTTGTTTCCTTCCATTAACATCTCTGCTGGGGACAGACCCGTGGTTGACTGCAGTGTTATCTGACAATTAAACAGGTAATGAGACACTTTCATATCTATAGTACCTCCAGCTATTCTTTTAATACCTTCTTTAAGTGACTGAATTGCTTATTCAGCTAACCCATTTGATGATGGATGGTAAGGTGCCATTGTAATGTGTTGAATGCTGTTTTGCTTCATACATTTTTGGAATTTCCATACTAGTAAATGAACTTCCATTATCTGATACAAGCTTTTTGTGTAAACTACGGATACCAAAAGTGGTCCTTAGTTTTTCTGTGGTGGCTTCACTAGTGGATGTATTTATGGGTTAAATGTCTACCCATTTGGAATGTGCATCCACTAGTACGAAAAATATTTTTCCCAGAAATGGTCCAGCATAATCCCTATGTACTCTCCTCCGCGGTTTCTCTGGCCACTGCCAAAGATGATATGGAGCCACAGTAGAAGCCTTGTGACTCTCTTGACAGATAGAACAGGATGTACCTCACTCTCAATATCAATATCCCTCTTTGGTCAGCACATGTAACTCTGGGCTAATCCTTTCATTTTAGCAATACCTGGGTGTATCTGATTTAGTACATCCTTTATTATGACACGTCCTTGCTTTGGAACGATGACCTGTGCTCCTCATAATACACACCCGTCTTGCACATTAAGTTCACTGTGTCACTTATAATCAGGTGTGAGCTCCTGAAGCACTTTGGTCTGGGACCATCCCCTTAGCACCACTTTTGTGAATACTGGATCTACACCAGTCCATGATTTTACCTGTAACACTGTCACTGAAAGTGTATTGAGACAGTCCATTAGTAACACTGTCTCTTCACTTTTGTCTTTTTCGTATGTCTCCGCTAAAGGCAAATGGCTTAAAGCAGCTGCATTTCCCAGCCTCTTCTCAGCTTTGTATGCAATGGCATATTCATAGGCTCTTAATGTCACTGCCCATCTTTGGATTCTGGGTGATGTCATTTGTGGCATAGCCTTCATCTCAGGAATCAATGAGATCAGGGGTTTGGGGTCCATGCAAATTGTTAACCTATGCCCATACATATATTTGTGAAACTTTTGCACCCCAAAATAACAGCTGATCCTTCTCTCTCTAACTGTGAATAAGTATGTTCAGCAGAAGACCGAGTCTGGGATACAAAGCCACCTGGTTTCTCTGGCCCATCCTCCATCCGGTGAGCTAAAATCACTCCAGGAGATGCATCACAAGTCAAAATCAGTTCTTTGTCAGACTGATAATGGATCAGGACTTCTGAGGACTGCAGCAATAGTTAGAATCCTGAAATACTTGTTCCTGAGCTGATTTCCAATACCATTTAACCCCATTTTTAAGTAACATATACAGAGATGTGATGGGATGGACTAGGCCCAGAGGCCCCCTGCTGGAGGCCTGAGGGTCCCGCCACACCTGTCCCAGGAAAGGAGCAGCGGAAGAGTCCTCCAAGCAGCCTAGAGTAGCTCCAGGGAGCAGCCAATCAGGGCCCAGGAGGGCCATATAAAAAGGAGCTGCAGTGCCAGAGACAGTCAGTTCTTTGCTGGAGCCAGAGGAGTGCAGATGGTGCTCCTGGCTGGCCAAAAGGAACTGTAACACCATGGACAGCTCAGTGTGGGCAGGGACTTGGGGAACGAGGAAGAGCTCCTGGCTGACTACTGGGCCTGAACATAGAAGAGCCCTGAGGTCAGAGTGAAGCTTTGGTGAAGATTGGGGCTGCGGGGAAGTGGCCCAGAGAACTGAAAGCAGTTTAGTTAAAGAGATACAGCAGCATGTGACTGCTATTCTTAGGGTCACTGGGATGGGATCTGGAGTAGTGGGTGGGCCTGGGTTTCCCCCCATAATTGCTGGGGAAGTGGCCTACAATTGGCCAGCAATAAGCCTCCAGAAGGGGTTCAGAATTACTTAGTGGCTGAGCTGGGGCCAGAAATGACCAGAGAGGGTGAAACCATTGCCTCCCAGGAGGAAGCCCTTGGTATGGCTCGATACCAGGGCCGGGACTGGTTTAAAGACTGCAGACACACATGACCAGAAGGCTCGCCTGTGAGAGGTGGGTGCCAGGCTGTTACAGAAGGCATTAGAAGTTTTGATAAGTTTGGCAAAAACTTCCTGTAGTAGTTCAATAAGCCTTCAGCTCTGAAATATTCATAGGTGCTGGGGCATCTCAAATTGCTTTGACTTTATCTCTGACTGGGTGTAGCCCCTGGGCATCCACTTTATAACACACAAATATCACTTCATATGCCATGAGGGAACACTTACCCCCTTTTTAGGTGCACACCTGCTTCCTTTAGCCTGTTGAGCACATCTGCTAAACATTGTAAGTGTTCTGTGTCTGTGGTAGCTGTGATTAGTGTATCATCCAGATATACTGCCACACGTGGAACTCCCTGGTCAATCTATCCATGGTTCTTTGGAAAACAGCAGGGGCCGAGGACACATCAAAAGGTAACCAATTATATTTCAACAGTCCTTTGTGAGGATTTACACAGATGTACTGCTTGGACTCTTCTTCCAGGATGATCTGTTGGTAGGCATGGCTCATATATAATTTTGTGAACAATTGCCCTCCTGCTCAAACTGCAAACAGATCCTCCATTTTTGGAATTGGTTATTGTTCTAACTGTGAGACTCTACGTACAGTTAACTTATAGTCACTACATAGGCATATGGAGCCATCTGGCTTCAACACTGATACTAGTGGCACAGCCTGTTCAAAGAACTGCACAAGTTCAATAATACCAGTTGCCTGTAATCTTTTTAACTCAACTTCAACTTTTTGTTTCATGGCAAAGGGTACAGACCTGGGCTTGAAATTATGAGGCGGGACATTTTGGTTTATGTAGATTTTAGAAGTAGTGCTTTTCAAGTGCCCATTCATCTTTAAATACTTCCTATGGGTATTTAAAACAGTTTCCAGAACTAGATCATTTTCTGATTTCGAGTGATGCACTTTTTCTTTCCAGTTCAGTCAGCCAACCACCCTTTACTAAGCAAGTTAGGGCTAATGCCTGAACCACTGGCAAAGGTAGATACCTCTCTTAGCTCTGGTGGCTAACCTTCACCTTGATGGCTCTCAGCATCTTTACTACTTCTCTAGTGTAGATATTTAATTTTATCCTACATGTCTGCAATGATGGTGGTTCACTGTCTTTCCACAATGTCTCATATGCTTCTTGGTTCATAATAGTCAGACTGCATCCTGTGTCGAGCTCCAATTGTACATTTTTTTTCATTTACAGTCAATCCAATATGAATGCTCTAGGAATATTTGCTTCCATTATTCTATAGGTAGTATAAGCTACTTCCTCCTCTTCTTTTTCACTACTTTCCTCCTTCAGTATATGGAAGGTACTATGGCTATGAGGCTGTTTTTTATTGTGGTTTTGGGATTCCGCTTTCTTGGGTTTGTTTCGACACACTCTTCGAATGTGCTCAGTCAATCTGCAAAAGTGACATGTTTCATGTTTAAATCTGCAAACCATTAGGGTGTGTTTGCCTCCACAAAGATAACACTCTGCTAGCTGTTTCCCAGGTTGCCTTGCAATTCTGTACATAGCACCATGTGTTTCCTGCATGCTATTTCCATCTCCCCCAGCTCTTGTAGCTTGGGCTTGTAAATCCTGTACATTTTTATTTGCAGTCTCCATAGACTGGGCCAATTTCAGAGCTGTTTCAAATGCTAACTAGGGTTCAGACTGCAATCTCCTTTGCATTTCATCATTAATGCTGCAAATTAATTTGTCTCTTGCCATTTGTGTCAGAGTCGCACCATAATTACAACCTTGAGTGCTTCCTTGGTTCTGTCACAAATTCTCCTACTGCCTCCCTGGATTTCCTCCACCGATATTTAAACTAAAATTGTTCTACTAAATCGCCGGAGGTTGGGCTGAAGCAGATTTACGAGCTCATCAAAAGTTTTAGCTCCAGGCTTTTCAGGGGCTAACAGATTTCTCATTAAACTGTAAGTCTTGGCCCCTACGCTGCCAGATATAATAGCTCTCGTCTTACCTGTAATATCATTAGCAGTGAAAAAACAAAATAATATGTTGCAGTTTTCGTCCAAGTTTGGTGTTGCGAATTAAATGGTGAAATAGGGAAAACAGCCACAACTTTTGGGACTGTGTTTGTAAGGGCGTGTAGGCCTTCCTTACAGATAACTTCCCAGGCCTACTTCTTTCCCTTTTTTTGCTCTTGTGTGGTTGATTCCACTTCGTTGCCCTATGCTGTAGCGTAAAGCAGCAGTACTCCGTCTTGGAGCACGAACAGTCTTTTTATTCAGGCAACATGCATGTATCTTGGCAATAGCTCCACACTTTCACGGTTCCAACAACGCACAACACAGCCCTGAAACAGCCCCATATTTCCTTGTCTAAATATCTGCCTCCTCCCCCTAGTGGCTGGTTTAATAGACACATTGAAACATCCAGCCTGTTAGTTCTATCCTGGCTTTGGATCAATTGCCACCCGTCCCCCACTCCACTGCTCTCATCCCTGTCTTGCTCTCCTTTGGCCTGGACAGCCCTAAGCACCCAGCACCCTGCTGTGAGCAGCCTGGCAAGATGGACGCAGCTCCTACATGCCCCACAGACTGGCCAGAGCAACCCGTGGAGAGCAACCCAGCTGAGCAATTCCAGGCCCAGGGAGCATAGCCAAGGGCCAGCAAACACTAAGTGGGATGGGGGCCCGTCGTCTTCTCCCCTGCCCCATGGGCACGCTTGCCTTCCGCAGGGAGAGTTGGGGGCAGCCAACTCCAAGGGTGCACTTGGAGAGACCTCTGTGCAAAGGCTTCCCCATGAAAACAGCAGAGAGAGAGCAAGAGAGGTTTGGGGAGGTGGGCTGGTCAAACCTGAGTTGGCTTGGGGAGTGCACCGTGTCTCACTAAATATCTCTCTCTCTCTCTCACTCACACACACACACACACACACACACACACACACACACACACACACACACACACACACACACACACACACACACACACTGTCTTCACTATATCCCCCCCAACACACACTGTCTTCACTATATCCCCCCACATACACACTCACGCTGTCTTCACTACATCCCCCCCCCCACACGCTGTCTTCATTACATCCCCCCCACTGTCTTCACTACATCACACACACACACAGTCCTCACTACATTTCTCTCTCTCTCTCTCTCTCTCTCTCTCTCTCACACACACACACACACACACACACACACACACACACACACACACACAGAGTCTTTACTGTAATAAATCATTGCCAGAATTTCTTGTCAAGCAAGTGACTGGTTCGGGCAGCTGACTTTGGGACCCTGATCCTTTGTATAGCCATGGCAGTCAGAACAGCTGTGAATAGGTTAATGCAAAGCCCTGTCCCAACTCTCCCCTGCATTGCATGGGGCATTTGGGTGAGAAATGGCTCTGTCCAGCCCTGACTCGTTAAGGGTTGTCTGTCGCCAATATTTACCCAGCCCTGGATCTGTTGCTCAGCCACGGTCTCAGAGGCTCTTGCAAGGTATTTGCTCAGCTGGAGCTAGGCAGAGCAATTGCAAACCCAGATGGATCAAACCCGATGTGTGTATGTGTATGTGTTTGTTCTTTCTCTCCATTAACACCTGCAGTGGGTTTAGAAGCACAGGGTCCCAGGGAGCCAAAGGCCACGGCCTAGAAGAGACCCAAAGGTGCTAACCCAACCCTCATGCCCCTGCACAAGGACTTGTAGAAAAGCTCAGGGGCCCCAACCTGCTATCAGCCCAGCGGCAGCCCATTATGGGGCCTGGCCCCCTCACTCTGGGGTGAGTGAGCAGGAGAGCAGGCCCAGAGGGCAAAGGAAGAGACTTTCCCTCAAAGTGTCAGTTGGACCGGGACCATTCTGCTCGGACTCAGCCCTGAGGAGCCCTGGGGCGAATGGGATCTGCTCATCCCATCCCCACCCTGCCAAGCCCTTTGGTGCCAGCAGGACCCACAGGCCGTAACCCTGCAGGACAGGCTATTGGGCCAGTAGGAGCCAGCACTGAAAAGTGCCCCATTGGTTCTTGACGGCCCTTTGGCTCACGGGGTGTCATGTGACTTGACTAGAGGCCCCGGTGCCCTGAGGAGAGGGCTAGAGGGTGTGGGAGAGTTAGAATCATAGAATATTAGTGATGGAAGAGACCTCAGGAGGTCATCTAGTCCAATCCCCTGCTCAAAGCAGGACCAACCCCAACTAAATCATCCCAGCCAGGGCTTTGTCAAGCTGGGCCTTAAAAACCTCTAAGGATGGAGATTCTACCACCTCCCTAGGTAACCCACAGCAAGGGGGGACGGTGAATGTGAGGGGTGCACTGTGTGAAGGGGCACACAGTGTGGGGGAAGAGGGTGGGTGTAGGGCACACAGAGTGGAGGGAAGGAGTTTGTGTGGGGTGCACAGTGGGGAGGAGGAGTGCGTGTGGGATGGAGCGGGGCTCTGGGGTGCACAGTGTGTGGGGGAGGGGTGGGTGGGAAGCGTGGGGGTGGGGTGGAATGTGTGGGGGAAGGTCCCTGTGGTTTGCAGGGCAATGATTCTTTCAGGGACACATGGGGTATGTCCACACTGCAGCAGGGGGAGCCTCCCAGCCTGGGCAGACAGACTCTTGCTGGCTGGGCCTGAGCCAGTGCACCAAAAATAGCCATGTGGCTCTGGTGCAGACCTGGGCTAGCTACCTGAGCTCAGACCCAGGGCACAGGGTGGGCTTCAGAGCCCAAGCAGCCGCCTGAGCCACAAAATCCAAGCTGCTATTTTTAGCTGCTAGCTTGAGCCGAGCTAGCACAAGCCTCTGTAACTGGGCTCATTCCCCCTGCAGTGTAGACATGGCCACGGTGCCCTGTGCCTGCCTCCCGTCCTGGATTCCCCTCTGGCTGAAGCGTGTGAAGCTGGGAGCAGGCCTGGCTCTAGCAGCTGTCCCTGCATTCTCACGAATGCCCTTCCTTTTCCCACCACTGCCTGCCCTGTGAGTGGGTGCACCTGCGGGTGATGAGGTCCCACCCTGGGGAGACAGTGGCCCCCTTTGCCCCACCCCCCACTGGAGGAGGCTTATTTATTAAGCCTTCCAGCTGAGGCTGGTGTCACTAAGGGTATGTCTATGCTGCAATTAGACCTGCGCAGCTGGTGCATGCCAGCTGACTCAGGCTGGGGGCTGTTTCATTGCAGTGTAGCCGTTTGGGCTCAGGCTGCAGCCCGGGTTCTGGGACCCTCCCACCTCACAGGATCCCGGCAGCCCATGAGCCTGAGTCAGCTGGTATGGGTCAGCTCCGGGTGTCTAGTTGCAGTGTAGACATGTCCCAGAATCCCCAAGTTGGGGGGGGGGCATTCTGTACACAGGGGCTGCCAGCTCGCTGTGGGTGCAAACTGATTCCAGAACTGCTGCAGTTCCAAGCTTTCAGCTGCTCTGAATCAGCATGTAGATACAGTTCAGCACAAACGAATAACAGCAGCAAGCCGCTTTCCAGAAGCAGCTCCCTGCCTAGGGCATTGCTACAGTAAACGCCTCTCCTAGCCCCATGCTGGGGTCACAGCTGGGTCACTGGGGGTGCCTGACACTTCACAGCCATGACACTCAGGGAAGGGCAGATTTCATAATGATGCTTGTCCTGCCAAGAGACCTCAGCCAGCCGACCATCTTCCTGCAGCACCTGCCGGTCCCAGCAACTGCCATTTGAGTGATAGCTCAGAGTAGAGCCTGACACAGCCTGAAGCCAGAGCCCTCTTATTATCCAAGACACAGGGTCTGATAGGACAGAGAGGAGGAGAGGGGCTGGTACACCCCCCCATCCTGGGAAGGAAAGGGCCAAGGGAACATACAGCCAAGGAGAGTGGGTAGAGGGGACACTCGGCACAATCCCTCTTCCTTTATTACTGGTGAGTAGACAGGATCAAATCTCCTCCCCTAGCCATGGTAGAGATGGTCTCTGTCTTCTTCTGGGCCACTGATGGCTTCAGCATACAGTGCCGCTATCTGCACAGGGCCTTCCTCTTCCAGAGCAGCATCTGGGGGGTGGTAGATGTGGTCTCGGTCTTCCTCCGGCACCGCTGCAGACTTGGCACCCAGCGGGGCTGGCGGGTCTCCAGCACTCCTGGGCGCTGCAAATGGAGGAGGCAGGGAGAGCGTTAGCTTTCTGGGCATGCTGAGGATGCCAGCGGGAGAAAGAGTGTCATCCCTCAGCTTGCTTACCTCTTCCGCCTTGTGCGTCACTAGACAACAGCCTCATTCCGGGATCAATATCCGCTGTTTGTTCTTCATCCTCGGGTGGCTCAATAGCTCTTATGCCCAGAATACTGGAAAAAAGAAATATTAATAATAATAGTTAGCTCTTATATAGCCCTTTCCAGCTGTGCTTTACAAAGGAGGTCAGCCTCATTGTACAGCTGGGGAAACTGAGGCACTGAGAAGGGAAGTGACTTGCCCAAGGTCACCCAATGGGTCAGTGGCAGAGCTCACAATAGAAGCCAAGTCTCCTGACTCTGAGAGTTTTGTAACCCTCCCCCTTTCCCCTCCCCAGTTTCTGCCAGGAAATCCCAAACCACATACATGGAGTAATTAGCCTCATTAGCATTTCAAACATCTTCTTGCAGGAACATTTCACCAAAGATCCCCTTAGAAGAGGCCTGGTTCCTTCCCAAGACCTCTGCACACTGGTGAGTCCCCACACACATGACCAGAACAGTGCTGCCCCGTTAGGAACATGTCCCATCTCCTACCGGCCATGTGACATTCCCTCACTCTGTGACTGGACAGGAGTAAAGCTGGATGCATTATTCATTGTGAACAATATTAGATGCACCAGAATTCACTCTGTTTTGTTTGCATAGTCACAGATTGTAGCACTAATAATTATTTGGCCTAATATGCTATTTGCTGTATCGCTTGGTTGGTAATTTTCGCGCAATTCATTCAATGCTATATTTTTATTCGCAATATGTGATTGGATACCTAAGTCACATGGCATTGTTCCTGCTCCTTGACTGGCTACTGAAACCTATTAAACAGGAGAATAAAGAGTAGCCAATAAGGAGTGTTAGGCCAAATAACTGTTAGTGCTACAATTGGTGAGTATTTCAGGATTCAAAAACATTTCCATGGAAACCCAGTGGTCATCTGAATTCTTGCAACTAAAGAACAAATAAACATGAATAATGTTTGTGAGTAGCAGAGACTTGGGATTTGGATTCATAAATTCATGAACTAGGATTTTCATGACTCAACCAGCTTAATTATAAACAGGGGAGAATTCAAAAGGCAAAATGATGACCAGAGGATTAATTCTGGGCCAGTACCAGATACACCAGCATGTTCATTCAAGCTGATTGTTCCTGTGATGCTTGTGAAGAACAAAAATGCCACAGAGAAAAATAAACAAACTCTTTTTTCCACATAATAAAATTACAAGTGTTAGCCACCTGTGAGGATGCAAACATTGTGACTGTTTGATCTGGAAGCAAATAATGAGATGAAATTCACTAGACAATCATAAATCTTAACAATGACTGATATGGAGCCAATGGCTCAGTGGACAAGGGGACTGTGTCTGTTTAGGCCTTTGGTGAATTTGTCCCAGTAGCTCTGTTGTTACATACATTCTGATTTCTGAAGGACACCCCTTTAAAGAGGCCTCTACTCCACTTCTAATTTTGTGCTTGCATCAGATGGCACGTGCAAGTAACAGGATTTAGACCTTTTCCTACCTGCTTGGCAAATACAGAGAGGGAGTGAAACCTACAGATATATCAAGTATCAGAGGGGTAGCCGTGTTAGTCTGAATCTGTAAAAAGCAACAGAGGGTCCTGTGGCACCTTTAAGACTAACAGAAGTATTGGAGCATAAGCTTTCGTGGGTGAATGCCCACTTCATCAGACACACTTGCACAGAAGCCAATTAGGAGACATGCAAATATGCATATATGATCTAATTAGTTAATATTGTCCCAGGACTCAATACACTGAAGGGGTAAATAGTTGTGATTTATTGATATCACGTGACTGTTTTCAGCCAATCACAACCCAGGGTTTTCTGCTCTTACAGTGATCACTATTAAAAAGTATGCCAAATTTTGGAAAACAAGCCTCAAACAACCCCCCAAAAATCAATATAATTCTTTTAAAATTTCCTGCAAATTTTATTGTGGTTTTTCTTGGAAAACTGTTACTGAAAAATATGTTAGTAAAAAATGTTACTGAAAAATATTTGGTTTTTCAGCGAAAAATTGGGAAATTTGATTGAAAGTGAAATTTTTGCCATGACATTTTCATTTTTGACAAAAGCCATTTTTTGGCAACATTACTTTTCAATGAAAAAGCTTTGTCATACTCTAAATAACCCTAACTAACCCCAGATCTTCCATGGGACAATTAACGAACAGGTGGGATACAGCCAAATGAAAGCAGTCAACCCCCCATGGCAAGCCTGGCCTCACTCATTTTTGCTTGACTGAGGAAAATCTGGGACTACCGGAGAATTCCCTCCACTACAAGAATCACTGGGTGAGGTTCTCTGATCTCTGTAATGTAGGAGGTCAGGCTAGATGATCATATGATCTCTGAATCCATGAAGAATGTGTCAAATAGATAGTAATTCAAAAAGAAAATGCAGAATTTCTTATGCATTGTAGCAGGGCATGGTCCCTCCTGACTGGGGCTTTTCCAGGCTGCACAGTTCCCAGGCCTCCACAGTTCCTCCTGCTGGGGCCTGAGCACCTTCCTGCCTCCCTGGGTTCTGGGCACTTATGCAGCTTGCAGAGCAGGCCGGCCCTTCTCTGGGCGCAGCTTCCAAAGGCTGGGTTTTTGCATCAGCAGGGGTGGGGAATTGCATTCACTTCCTCAGGCAATCCATGCAACACTGTCTACCCCAAAAGTCCATTCACGTCTGGCCCATTGTTCAGTACAGTCCTCTGCAGTTCATAACATTTCCCAGTGGTCACATCCCATCACCCCCTACAAAGAGGGGTTACATTTAATCCCGACCCACAGTAAAATGTAACCTTTGCATTTAATACAATGGACCCCAACGATGCATAAACTTAATTAGGTAAGGTTTTTCAAGGCTATTGCAAGAAATTGCCATACTGGTCACAGTGACAATGATGATAATATTAACAATAACCATCTTACATTTGCTTCTTAATGTCCTGTTCCAAGGAACCCTCCATTTCTTTGCCTTCTTTCAGAACCTGAAATCAAAGAGCAAGTCAGCAGCAGTGAACCTTCCCCCTTCACTGGACAGCTAATGGCCTCCGGTGGGCACAGAGACAAGCCAAGTAAACCTCTCCTGCCTCCCCTGCCCTGGCCAGCGGCTTTGGGCTTCGCTGTGAAATATTCCAGTCCTAGGCGGGTCAGCAGCTGAACCCTCACTGCCCCCATTGCACTGCGGGGGTGACTGATGCGGCTTTGGGACCCGTTCAAGGCTGCACATTCAGCCCGCGACAGATCCCAGAACGAAACGCACCTTTCCTCACCTCCCAGCCTGGCGTTGCACCCAGACCTGCCTTGGCATTACAGCAGTGCAGCGCCAGGGCTCTCTGCCAGGGGTAGCTCAGGTGGTACAGACAGCCGCATTCCCAGTGGGGAGCTATCCAGAGGGGCCTTGTGTGTGGAGGGGAACTGCTGGATCTCGTTGTGGGCCAGGAGGGTGGGGGACCAGGGGAACATGGAATAACTGTGACACTGGGTATGTTGGGTTATTTTATGTTAGGGAGTCAGGGCAGTGGAATATGCACCACTGTGTAAGGACCGGATGGGGTTGGGGGGAGTCCCAGCACAGCAGAGGTAACTGGCATGCCTTCCCACCCCATCTCTGCCAGTGGGCAGCGAGTGATGTCCTGTTGCAGGCCAGCAGCGTGCTCCCCTCACACCAGCGGCCCCAGGGCTCGCAGCAGAGAAACGCTGTCATCTCACAGCTCAGCCAGTACACGCTCTGCCTCTTGGAGTGGGGAGCCAGGACTCCTTCAGCTCCGATCTGGAAGGAGCTGCCGTTGCTGCATGCAGGCCGGGGCGATGCAGCCTGCAGTGACAGTCATTTCATACTTGTGCAGGACTTTCATCGGGTCAGAGCAAGGCCTTGTCCAGGTACCTGCCAACACCACAGTCACTAGCAAGGCTCAGGCCAGGCCCCGCAGCCACTGTCACACACTCCTACCACGGAGCAGAAGCGGGGACTCTCCAGCTGGCCTCGGTGCTGGCCCGGTGCAGCAGGACATTCGTCTCGGTAGCAAAGCAAATCTGATGAACCAAGCCAGCATCCTATGCTTGTCCATGGGCACAGACCCCGGGTACTTCACCTCAAGGGCACAAGCCGCGCTGTGTGAGCGAGAGGGGCCAGGCACCGGCTGTGTCTGTCCACGCTGAGGGGAATGATGAGCTGTATAAGGCAGGAGTGCCGCTAGCATTCAGACGAGCACATGCTGGGGCAGAGCCAGGCCTCACGAGGCCCTGTGAGCAGCCTGTGACAAGCGCTGGTTTGGTATTAAGTAGAGGGGCAACTGGCACATTCCCATGTTCTCAGCCTGGTGCAGAGCCTACAGTTGCTCCACAGTCGTGCTGAATAGCCCTGCTCCCACGGCCTGCTGCTGGGGTGAGTCGAGGTGAGGAGCTAGCACATCCCCTGCATCCTCCCTGGATTGCGGCACATGAAGCGAGAGGGTCCCAATGCATTGGCTGCACCCACCTTCTCTCTGCGCCCCTCCCCCAGACTCCCATCCCCTGTCCCCATGACTCACTATCCCAACGAGCCCTCTGAACCCCATGACCCCTCCATAGAGCTCCCTTGCTCCCTTCTCTATGCATCCTCCAATGGGCAGCCACCCTATCCTGCACTCCCCACCTTCTTTCGCGGGGCATGGCAGCTTTGCAGGCCCCTGACTGCTCCTGCTCCAAGCGCATACTGGGCCGCAGCCCCAGAACCTCTCCCCTTTAACTCACCAGCTAGCAGGACCTGCAGAACGCTTGCTGTGGGAAACTGGGCCCAGCAGTAGGTCCGCGGCACAGGGAACGGGGTGGAGGTGATTACTAAAGGGCCTGGAGCAGGGAGGTTCGGGTGGCACTGGGCATCACAGACCTTTGGAGGCGTATCTGAGCCAAACCTCCAACTGTGCAGTAGTTAGCCCTTGTCCTGCCTCCCATTCTCCTGGGATGGGCACTCATTTTGGAGGGAAGGAACCTTCTGAGAGCCAAAATAGCTGGCCATTTGCAAGTCTGATTACACTGGTCTACAATTTTTGAGAAGTGGTC
Organism: Emys orbicularis; assembly: GCF_028017835.1. NCBI lineage: Eukaryota > Metazoa > Chordata > Testudines > Emydidae > Emys > Emys orbicularis. Next base: position 68,522,109 of record NC_088689.1, on the reverse strand, counting down.
TGCTTCAGAGATAAAATGTGCTATTTATTATGTATTTTGATGTGCTGAATTCAAATATGACAATTAAAACAACTGATTGGCTACTGTTTCTAAGATATTTAAGTTTTTACATTTTATGTCTATGTATATTGTGTAGATAGTAGAGTTTTAATCATAAATTGTAAACCTAGGTCTTTTCATGTGTTTATGGTTGATTTACATGATAATATTTCACCTGTCCTGTTTATGTAACACTTTAAAAATCAGCAAACGGGTTATATAAATAAAATTTATTATGAAACAAAAGGCAAAAAACTATTATGTACATAGTTTAGTCCTATTCAGTGTCTATTCGGCGCTTCTTGGCTTGTCTCTTGTATTCATTAAATGGAGCATCTCTTGCACTGTCCAGCAATAGTCTGCAAGCATTGATGGGCTCCATTTGCCCTGATAGCGTTTCTCCATTGTTGCAATGTCCTGGTAAAATCGCTCGCCGTGCTCGTCACTCACTGCTCCGCAGTTCGGTGGAAAAAAATCTAGATGAGAGTGCAAAAAATGTATCTTTAGTGACATGTTGCAACCAAGGCTTTTGTATGCCTTGAGGAGGTTTTCCACCAACAACCTGTAGTTGTCTGCCTTGTTGTTTCCGAGAAAATTTATTGCCACTAACTGGAAGGCTTTCCATGCCGTCTTTTCGTTGCCACGCAGTGCATGGTCAAATGCATCATATCGAAGAAGTTCACGAATCTGAGGACCAACAAAGACACCTTCCTTTATCTTAGCTTCACTTAACCTTGGAAATTTTCCACGGAGGTACTTGAAAGCTGCTTGTGTTTTGTCAATGGCCTTGACAAAGTTCTTCATCAGACCCAGCTTGATGTGTAAGGGTGGTAAGAAAATCTTCCTTGATTCAACAAGTGGTGGATGCTGAACACTTTTCCTCCCAGGCTCCAATGACTGTCGGAGTGGCCAATCTTTCTTGATGTAGTGGGAATCTCTTGCACGACTATCCCATTCGCAGAGAAAACAGCAGTACTTTGTGTATCCAGTCTGCAGACCAAGCAAGAGAGCAACAACCTTCAAATCGCCACAAAGCTGCCACTGATGTTGGTCATAGTTTATGCACCTCAAAAGTTGGTTCATGTTGTCATAGGTTTCCTTCCTATGGACTGCATGACCAAGTGGAATTGATGGCAAAACATTGCCATTATGCAGTAAAACAGCTTTAAGACTCGTCTTCGATGACTCAATGAACAGTCTCCACTCATCTGGATCGTGAACGATGTTGAGGGCTGCCATCACACCATCGATGTTGCAGGCTACAAGATCACCTTCCATGAAGAAGAATGGGACAAGATCCTTTTGATGGTCACGGAACATGGAAACTCTAACATCACCTGCCAGGAGATTCCACTGCTGTAGTCTGGAGCCCAACAGCTCTGCCTTACTCTTGGGTAGTTCCAAATCCCTGACAAGGTCATTCAGTTCACCTTGTGTTATGAGGTGTGGTTCAGAGGAGGAGGATGGGAGAAAATGTGGGTCCTGTGACATTGATGGTTCAGGACCAGAAGTTTCATCCTCTTCCTCGTCTGACTCAAGTGAGAATGATTCTGGTGCATCAGGAACCGGCAGTCCTTCTCCGTGGGGTACTGGGCGTATAGCTGATGGAATGTTTGGATAATGCACAGTCCACTTTTTCTTCTTTGACACACCTTTCCCAACTGGAGGCACCATGCAGAAGTAACAATTGCTGGTATGATCTGCTGGCTCTCTCCAAATCATTGGCACTGCAAAAGGCATAGATTTCCTTTTCCTGTTCAACCACTGGCGAAGATTTGTTGCACAAGTGTTGCAGCATATGTGTGGGGCCCACCTCTTGTCCTGATCTCCAATTTTGCAGCCAAAATAAAGGTGATAGGCTTTCTTAACCATAGTGGTTATACTGCGCTTTTGTGATGCAAAAGTCACTTCACCACAAACATAGCAGCAGTTATCTGCACTGTTCACACAAGTACGAGGCATCTCTGCTCACTTTGGCTAAACAGAAATGTGTCCCTTTGCAAAGTCAAACACTGACAAATAAGAGAGCACGACACTGTATGATTTCTAGAGCTGATATAGGGCAATTTGTTCAGCAGAGTGATGTAAACTTCGTTATGATTGCATCATCCATGACTTCTAGGAATAACATGATGCAATTCATATCATGTATGACGCAATACCAGCTTTAGATTGCATCATTCATTGTTTTGCCTAAAAAGCAAGTACTGTCCAAACCCAGTCATAGATTTATTTTAGTCATTTCTGGTTTAAATTGAGATCCCTTCCCTTTATAACTCACTTATCCTCCGCCATTCCCAAGTCAAGGGTCGTATATACCGACCCAATAGCATATCTTGAAAACTAGAGTCAATCAACAATTTTAAGCATCATTTTCATTCTCAGTGACGCAGAATTAGTAAAGTTTGACTACATTTATTTCAGAAGCATTTTGGCTGTAGAGCAGTGTTACAAACTCAACCCCGAGAGGAATCCCCTCCCGATGGGCAGTCTCTTCCAGCTGGGCTTTTGTGGGAAAAAGAAATGATGCCTCTGCTGGAGGCCTCAGGGTCCTGCCATACCCACCCCAGGAAAGGAGCAATAGAGGAGGCTTCCAGGCAGCCTAGAGTGGCTGTAGGGGAAGCAGCCAATTAGAGCCCAAGAGGGCCATATTAAAAGGAGCTGCAGTGCAGTGCATAGGCAGTTTCTTGCTGGAGCTAGTGGAGTGCAGATGGTGCTCCTGGCTGGCTAAAGGGAACTGCAGTACCAGGGACAGCTCAGTTCTGGCAGGGACCGGGGGTATGGGAAACAAGACCTCCTGGCTGGCTGCTGGGCTTGACACATAAGAGCCCTGAGGTAAGGGAGAAACACTGATGAAGGCTCGGGCTGTGGGGAAGTGGCCCAGGGAACTGAAAGCAGTTTGTTAAAAGGACATGGTGGCACATAGCTGCTATTCTTAGGGCGCTTGGGCTGGGAACCCATAGGCCACTGGGGAAGTGTCCTCAGGGCTGGTGCAACCACTAGGTGAACTAGGCGCTCGCCTAGGGTGCCAAGTGCTTGGGGGCGTCCAAGATTTTTCCTCCCTCCCCTCCCTTCCCCTCACACAGAGTGCGGCGTGGCTCATTGGGCGCCTGGCCTGATTTAGCTGCTCCCATTGGCCTCTAGCCGGGGCCGTAGCAACAAAGAACGTGGCCCCCTCCGAACGGTGGCCCCCTCCGAACATATGTCCGGGCGGGGCCCCTTACAATGCAGAAACTGGAATGCGGTATTTATTTTGCCACTTTTAGGGGCCCCCTTCCTTGCGGGGCCCCCTCCGGTCAGAGGGTACGGAGGGCGCTTGCTACGCCTCTGCCTCCAGCAGGCAGTGTCCCTCCCCCCCTCCCCTTGGCTCAGCCTCACTTTGCCAGCATGCTGCGGGGGAGGGGCTGTGGGCTCCGCAACCTGTTTGTTTTGGCTCCCCGTGGAGCCAGGGGCTGGAGCAGCATGGTGGTAAGGAGTCCTGGGGGGCTGTCAGGGGGCGGGGGGAGGGTTGGATGGGTTGGGAGTTCTGGGGGGGGTCTCTCAGGGGGCAGGGAGTGGTTGGATGGGGCGTGGGAGTCCTGGGGGTCTGTCTGGGGGTGGGGGTGTGGATAAGGGTTGGGGCAGCCAGGGAACAGGTAGGGGGTAGGGTCCTAGGGGGGCAGATAGGGTGGGGGGGTCTCAGGAGGGGGCAGTCAAGGGACAAGGAGCAGGGAGGCTTAGGTAGGGGATGGGGTCCTGGAGGGCAGGTAGGGGCAGGGGTCCCAGGAGGGGGCAGCAAGGGGACAAGGAGTGGGGGGGGGGTTGGATGTTCTGAGGGGGGTGGGAAGTGGGAGGGAGTGGATGTGGGTGGGGCTCTCCCCCCGTTCTATTTTTTGATTGTTGAAATATGGTAATCCTAAAAAAGCGGTGCCCTGGCTCGGCAGGCAAGAGCCGCCTTCCGGAGGCACCGGAGAGCCAGAGCCTCGGCTTGCGGGGGTGGCGAGCCCCAGCCATTGAGGAGCTGGTGCGGCACAGGGGGGCAGCAGCCCTGAAAAGGTGGTGGCACCGCTAGCGGGGAGCAGCCGTGCCCCCTGCCCTCCTGCCCAGGCTGTGGCCCGGCACGCCCCCCCAGGGGCTCCTGCAGGGTGCAGCAGTTGCATGTGGTCAGTGCCCCCCATGCGCCCCCCAGTTCCCCCCTCGCTGTGCTCAGGCTCTATGGCTCCCAGGCATGTGAGCTACCGGGGTGCAGGGCCCTGAGCCTACTCTGGGAGGGGCAGCGGCAGTGGAGGCTCACACTCCCGGGAGCCGCAGAGCCCGAGCGTGGCAGCGGGGAGCCGGGAGGCGCACGGGGTCTGCCACCCGCATGCATCCACTGCAGGAGCCGCCGGGGGGGGGGGTGCCAGGTGTGTTGCAGCCCGGCCAAGTGCACCCCAGGACTTACCCCTCACCGCGCTCGGGTTCTGCAGCTCCTGGGCATGTGAGCCGCCGCTGGACCTCCCGGAGCAGGCTCATGCCCGGGAGCCGCAGAGCCTGAGCATGGCGAGGAGGAAGCCAGGGGGCGCGTGTGGGGCCTGCATCCACTGCAGCCTGTAGGAGCCCCTGGGGGGGGGGTGCCCGGCCTCAGCCTGGGCAGGAGGGGCGGGGGGCGCGGCTGCTCCCCGCTAGCCGTGCCACCACTTTTGCAGGGCTGCTGCCCCCCTGTGCCGCGCCGGCTCCTCCATGGCTGGGGCTCGCCGCCCCCGCAAGCCGATGCTCTGGCTCTCCGGTGCCTCCAGAAGGTGGCTCCTCCCTGCCGAACTGCTGCAGCGGCCCAAGCCTGGCAAAGCCAGTGAGTGGACTCGGGGCAGGGACCGCCGGGGTGGGGTGGGGTGGGGAGGGCTCGTGGGGGGGCTGTGCACCCTGCAGGGGAGTTCAGGGGGCAGGGAGGGGGGAACCTGGTCTGGGGAGCAGCCCCTGGGCACGGCTGGCCCCTGGGGTCTATAAAGGCTCATTGGGATTTGCCCCTCAATGAACCAATGCGCAAGGTGGAAGTTTTGCATAGGGCGCAAAATATCCTTGTACCGGCCCTGAGTGTCCTATAATTGGACAGCAATAAACCTCTAGAAGGGGATCTGAACTAATCAGTGGACCAGCTGAAGAGCTGGGGCCAGAAGGGCCCAGAGAGGGCAAAACCATTGCCTCCAGCAAGGAAGCTCTGGGGGTAAGGCCTGATATCAGGGCTGGGACTGTTTAAAGACTGCAGACACACCCAACCAGAAGGGGCACTTGCCGTTACACAGGCTCCCAGGCCAGTGTCTCTCTGGGCCAAGTACACTGATGGTTCAAGTAACACACGGGGCATGATTCTCATTTGCACCGAGGCCCCTTACTGCTCTGGCTGTGTAACGGGGCCTTTCAATGGGTGTATGTTACCTTTACATGCACTGTAAGGCCCAGTAAAGGGGCTTCAGTGTAAATGAGAATCTGGCCCACTGGATGTTAGTGGGGGGAGTAGGGAAGGTGTGTTGCTCGTATATTCAGTGGGTGAGCAAGGGGCAAGAGCCAGGGAAAAGCAGCTACCAGTGGGCAGCCATCCCACCCACCTTCCCTGGTTTGGAGAACTCCCCACAATTTCAGCTTCCCAGACTCTGGCATGGGCAGGATGCTGCTGCCCCTTCACACACACAAATGTGGACCTGGGACCACATTTGTGCTTTCTGCATGCAGTGGCCCTGGCTCCCCACTCACTGCAGGACCCTCTGCAAAACTGCCTCTAATTTCTCACTCCTCTTCCTCTGCTGTGGGCCTTTGGTTAGGACATTCTAACCATGCAGAAGCTGCCCTTGTTTGCAGTATAGTGTCAGAGGGGTCTTGTTTCACAGAGAGTGCCAACTGGCTGGCAAAGAACGCTAGGCCCAAACCAAAGCACTGTTGCTGAAAATGCTATGGCGGATTGAAAGCTGAACCCAGATCACAACTTCACATGTGGCTCCTACCGCTCCAGTGGGTGGAACCAAGCACTTGGACTTGAACCCTGGGGACATTTCATTCTGGGTCCAAACTTTGCAGCTTGCCTTCATCTAGGGTGACCACCCATCCCTAATTGAGCAGGACAGTCCCAAAATGTACATTTCAAGTCCCAGTCCTGGGCTGAACGACTCCAGGACAGCATTTGTCCCCGATTCCCTGTGGCGCTGCTCTGCATCTGCCCAAGGCTCAGGGGTGGTGCCAGCCTCTTCCCGGTGGTGGACTGAGGAGGGCCTTAGCCCCCCTCGCATGAGGCCCCACCCCCTGCTCCTTCTCTTCCCCCCCCCCAAGGCCCCGCCCCTGGCCAGGCCAGGCCAGAAGTCACAGCCATGCAATAGTAAGAGCCACCCAGGGAGCCTGGGCTGCTAGGGGGAGCTGTGGACCCTCCACCTGCCCTGGGCAGCAAGCCCTGGGGGGCAGAGACTTCTCTCAGGCACTCCAGGCTCCTGCCCAGGGCAGGTGGAGGGTCCAGGGCTCCCCACAGCGGCCAGGGCTCCTCTTACTACTGCCCAGCTCTGGCTCCTGGCCTGGCTGGGGGTGGGGCATCAGGGGGAAGAGGAAGAGCAGGGTGGGGCCATGGAGGGAGGCAGCATGTGTCCCATTTTTGCATTTTGAAAAGGTGGTCACCCTTCCCTCATGTCTACAATGAACCGAACCAAAGGCCAGGATCCAAACATGCCCGAACTCTGCAGCACTTGTAATCCAGATCTAGAGCCATAATTTGCACCTGGGACTCCCCTTCATTTCCTCAACAAAACCTAAGCAGCTGGACCTCTGGGGAGTGAGGCTCGTAGCTGCTCTGACGGGCTGGAGCATAGGTGGTAATATTACAAGTGAATTCAGCCAGGGGGGTCTTGCCCACATGCTCAGGGTCTAACCAATCACCATATTTGGCACTAGGAAGGAATTTCCCCTGGGTCTGATTGGTAGATACCCTGCAGGGTTTTCACCTCCCTCTGCAGCACAGGTCACTTGCGGGTTTGCACTAGAGTAAATGGTGGATTCTCTGTAACTTGAAATCTTTAAATCAAGACTTCACTAACTCAGCCAGGGGTTAGGGGCCTACTACAGGAGTGGGTGGGCGAGGTTCTGTGGCCTGTGATATGCAAGAGGTCAGACAAGATGATCATGATAGTCCCTTCTGGCCTGACAGTCTATGAGAGCAAGAGCTAAGGTCATTCTGCTTCTCACGGCTGCCTTGAGCCCTGCTCTGCAAGGCAGTGCAGGCAGGGACCCCATGACTCTCAGCACTCTCACACACGCTTGGTAATTCAGAGTGACAGAGGTGTTAAGGAGAGCATCAAGCATTCAGCGGTGTGCTGCTTGCACAACATGCTTCGGCAGAAATATTTGAGCTGAGCAACAAATGCACTGCGGATATCAGCATTGGCTGTGGGGCAGGGAAAAGGGATGACCAATGTTGCCTTCCCACATGAACCAGGAGATGTATCAGTCCAGGATCCTATTAGGGTTTGGCACAGAGGATGTTACATCACCTTGAGCCAGCTAGATGGAGAATGAATTGCAGATCCTCCTGAGCTATTGTGTGGGCTCGAAGGGAAGTTCCTGCAAAGCGGTGCCCATGCCTATTGCAAGCACATGGAAGGGCCATGATCATGGAGCGCAACAGACAGAACTGAGAGGAGTTTGGTGCAGACCTACCTGGGATGTGCTGTCGACTTGCAGAAGAACAGCCAAGCCAATGCCAACGAGGAACCTGGAAGGATTCCCGGAAGGAGAAGGTTAATTTTGGCAAAACAAATCCATTGGTGCTGCACCTGCCGCATGGCTGTGTCTGTCTGTCTGTCTGCTCCATTGGCTTCCACTAAACAGGTTCAGAAGTTCTAGGGCTATTGCTATTTCTAGCAGCGTTCCCCAGGATGGCTGACACCAGTAATATATGACTCTCCACGTGTGTCTGGGGAGACTGCCTGTCATTGAGAGAGGTTTGCTATATGGGCAACTCCACAGTGAAGGTTGTGTTGAGTTTCTATTTTAAACCGGGGCTGACCCTCTTTGTGTGTATAGTCTGGGAGGGAAGATGGACTCTAAATAACTTTGATGTAACTCTAGTAAGTGGTGAGTTGCTATTCTTCTGAAATGGGCCCTTTGGGAAAACTGTCCTGGCGCATCAGCCCACTTTCGTGTCACGCTAGCTAAAAAAGCATAGCCACACCCCCTCCTCTCCATAGACTGCAAACTGCTCAGACACAGGGCAACCACCCTGAAGGAGCAGTTTAGGGTGAACACTCAGGAGAGCAGTTTGTGGAGAGCACCATGGGGGACAACCCAGGGGACAGAGGATTAGGGGGAGCACCCTGGGGCGGAACGACAGGAATCCTGTAGAAAAATTAGTCTGTGATCATGTCATTAAAGATTGGCTCATAATGCACATGCATCAGGGGGCCAAATTAAGGTTGCATAAAGAAAGGCAACCTTCATTCTGGCATCTCCTAGCTTTTCAGAGCCTGGCTTTGCAGTCTTAATTCTTTACGCATAGCTTTTTTGTGAGTAATAACCTCGAGAGCCTTGTCTGCCAGGGCTGGATAGTGCAAGGTGGAGTCAGGTGTTCACCGGATGACAGCATGACCCAGCCCCTCGGCCTGTGCCTAGACCAGTGTCTGATTAAAGCCTTACGTTGGTGCTAGGCTAGCTGGGAAGGTGCGGAACCCCTAACCCAGTCCGATCAGAGCGCAGTCCCATTCCCGATGGAACTGACAGGGCAGGAGAGATTAGCAGGCTGGCCTAAATTAGCTGTGATGTCCTCTCACATAGACACTACTAGAAATGGACGACCTCCCCCTCCCCCGTATGGCAGGATCTTAGCAGTGGCAACTGAATGTACAACAGTGTAAAATTGCTGCTGCTGCCCCAAGGGAGGTGGGGTCAGAGGGGCGGGGCGGAGGCTGGCTGCCCTATGCAATACCACTAACCACGTGGCTGGCAAGAGCTCACATTGCCGCTGCTGCTGCAGGCTCTGGGCCTCCCAACAGCTTGGCAGAGGGAGGCCGGAGGCTGAGGGAGAGCCTGGCCATGAGCTAAGCTCCATGCTGTGGGAGGTGGCAGTGTTTCTAATGAGAGCTTTCTGTCTGAAAGAGGAGAGGGGGAGCCTTTGCCATGGGCGTGGCTGTGTGTGTGCTCACACCTGCCCTTTGTAACTGCAGACTCAATGGGACGCCAGTCACCCGATCAAAGTGCTAAAGCAGCTGGCTGGGTAAGGGTGAAGGCACACCCACGGCGCAGGTACGCAGCTCCTGTCTTTGCCGTAGGAATGGCTGCAGGGCCTGCCAATGGCTGCATAGCCCGGCTGCCAGGTAGGGACGTTGGACAGCAAATAGCACTTGCCAGGACCTTGCCACTGGTTGCCGTGCAGATTCAGGGACACACATCTGGCCAGGTGCTAATGACTCTCACCACTATTAGGGAGACGGGCCCGAGCAGCAAAGTACCCCCAGTTCAGGGCCCCTCTCAAGTTACCACCAGGGCACCTGCCTGTACATGCACCATCAGGGCAGGCAGGCCGCGATGTCCCGGGCTGGGGGTGGGCAGAGAGGCACATTCCTACTGAGCCTGGCCCCAGTGGTTGCATGGGACTGAGATCCCAGGGGGAGGGATGGTGACACGGCAATAGAGGCTGTGAGTCTCCAGGACACTGGGCACCAGCAGCTCCAGAAATCGGCAGGTAACTAAGTGCTGCTCAGCTGTCAGTATCAGCTCATCCCGTCTCCCCTCCACAGACTGAGACACACACACCCCAGGGGGGCAGGTCAGGGGCATGGCAGCATGGGGGCATGGAGTCTGGTGTGAGTGGTCTTGGCTCCCTGGGCTGAGCCCCCTCCCCTCACTGGAGAGCCAAGCCCCCTGAGGGAGCAACTTCCCTGTCCCAGCATGGGTCTGGCATCACAGACCCAGAGAGGTTAGGACCAGAAGGGCCCATTCTGATCATCCTGTGTGAGCTCCTGCAAGATAGGGCTGGCTGCAGGGGTCATGGGGTGGGCTCGTGGGAGGACTGCTGTCACCCAGGCACGGTACCACCCTTTTGTGGAACCCAGCTCTAAGCAGGGCTCCAGACAAGGCAGATGTGGGCCTGGGAGGCCCTGGATTAACTCAAGTGGGGCTGGGGGGGAAGGTACTGAATTAAGGTGGGGCTGGGAATGCCTGGGCTGGCTGCTGGGCAGGCGTGGGGCTAAGGGAAGGCACAGCTGGACTCAGGGACACCCTGACACCATCCACAGGGCTGTACCCCACTGGGTGTCAGTCGATCTCAGGCGAGGGGCCGTGATCGCATCCTCCGCTGCACAGGGGGGAACTGGAGATGCTGTGACCATCACTCACACTGGGGTGGAGGGCGGGGGGTTAACAAGCAGGAGACTCCAACCCCCCTGATTTCATCATTAACAAATAAATCTCCTGATTTTGGGGTCTGGCTTGTGATTGCTGAGTACTTGGGGGGGGGGCTGCTATGGCCATGGGGGAATTATGGCTCATGGGGCCAAGGCCCCCCAGACCCGGAGCCCAGTGCACTGCCCAGCCCTGTGTGCCAGAGAGACGTCACACCTGTTGTTCCTCATGGCCAATACAACAAAAGAACCCATTCACCAACCCAGTGGTGGCCATTCTCCAGCTGCCGTGCTCCAAACTGGTGCCACCCAGTAAGGAAGGGAAGGGTCTTACCAGGCCATGTCTGTTCTCCCTACAGCAGCACAGGCAGAGAACTCCGGTGGCTGGGGCTGATGTGCGGCGGCCACTTCCTGCCTTTTACTGTGCAGACCGTCCAGAGTCCAGGAGCTGATTACAGGCCCTGATCTGCGAGTGCTGAGCTCCCTTTGCTCCCAGGAAGGGCATGGGGGCTGGAGGTGCAGAAGCCTCTTCGCAGGCATGTAGCACCATGCAGGATCCGGCCTGCTACCCTTTGCCCCTTAGGCTGGGCTCTGCATAGGGGCCCATTCTGATCCCCATGGATATTCTCCCTGCCCTGCCTTCCCGACACCCTGAGCAGCTGCTCGCCCTTCGCTCACAGCCACTCCTTTGCAGAGTCAGCAATGCAGCACGAAGGAGTCCAAGGCAAATCTCCCAGCTGGGGAGGGCAGTGGCTGGCTCCCAAGGAGGCAGCTCTCTCTGCAGAGAGCCCTGGTTGAAATGGAAGGGTCAAAAGGGCCCACGCCGACTGTCAGACCAGCCCAGGCACAGGGAGTTCCTGCCCATGCACAGCTCCCACTCAGAACAGGACACTGGCCTGGGGATCTGTTGCGTGGCTCTAAGAGCAGAGCTGGGCCTGGGTACCTGGCTGTGTATGTGAAGACACGAGGGAGATGCAGTTTTGCTTCCATTAATTATTCCACAATTAATTTGCATCTGTTCATGAAGAGCAATTTCTCATCTTACAAGAAGTGAGGTGTAGATTTTTCTGGCTGTCCAGTTAGCATTGCACACACTGCAGGGCAAGATGGGGCACTGGTTTGAAAGGGGCAACGGTCACATTGTCATGGAATAATCTGATCCAGGGGCAGGATCTGGGGATCAGGATGGGGGGGATAGAAGATGTGTGGGAGAGGAAAGGGGGCAGCAGCAGAGGAGAAGGGGAGGGGCAGGCACCCGGGGGAGGGGATAGAAGCAGGAGTGGGGATGGGGCAGGTGCTGGGAAGATAGGAGCAGAAGGGAACTGGGGCAAAAGGGAAAGAATAGCATGTGATCATGTAATTACAGACTGTCTCATAATGCATCTGCACAAGGGGGCAGAGTTAAGGTTGCAGCGCTGGGCGGGGCTGTGTGGTTGCTAATGGGGCATGGCTGTTCCAGGTGATAGCCTGGACTGGGACCGCGGAGTCGGGATTCAGTGACCGGTCAGGGCCGCTCTTTGTTTCCTCTACTCATTTCTCCCCTCATCCCCGCCATGTGAGCGTGGCTTTGCTGATTCACATGGGCAGTCTTGAGGGGATGATCTAACATTCTCGGAGAGGGCCTCTCGTCACCATGGGACCGCGCATTCAAATGGACATTAGAATCCAACAAGCCACAGAGCTGGAGATGGTAAGGCCAGAGGGGACAGTTCTGCCCATCCAATCCAAGCTCCTGCCTAGCACAGGCCAGAGAGCTCCCTGACTCTGCATGGGCCGGGATACACCACGTTTGGCCCGTACATGATGCTGCTCAGCTACAGCTCTCCAAGGCGGGGAGCTTTTTAGCTGTGGCCACTAGGGGGTGTTCCCTGTCTCTGGGCGTGTAGCCCAGTATCTCGGCCCAGGCGCTCACTGGATGCTACTGAGAACTTTGGCCTCAGTGACTTGTCCAAGGTCACACAGGGAGTCAGCAGGACTGGAGACTAGGGCAAGGAATCCTGGTGTCCCGGCTCTCACGCTGATGTGCTCCCCACACCCTGCTGTGAGCACTGCAAGGCAGCTGTCCTGTGACATTTCTGCCTGCTGGGACAAATCGTTTGCAAAAGCCAGAGGTGAAAGTAAGCCGGTCCAGTCTGGTCCGGCGTACCAGCAAGAGCCAGTACGCCGTGCCGGACTGCACCGGCTTCTGCGGTGGGGATTTAAAGGGCTCCGCGGTGGCTGGAGCCCCGGACCCTTTAATTTGCCCCTGAGCCCCGGGGGCTCCCAGCCACCTCTGCAGCTGGGAGCCCCGAGTTGATTTAAAGGCCCTGGGGCTCCCAGCCACAGCCAATGCCTCAGGGCCTTTAAATCTTGAGATGCCCCGCCTCTTCTGGTTGAGGCCCCACCTCTTCTGGATGAGGCCACGCCCCCTCAGGACTCCAGCAGTACCGGTAAGTCCTGTAAGTTACTTTCACCCCTGGCAAAAGCTCATGACATCCAGCACCACTGAACCCTGGCACCCACTCTTGTGCTGACGCCAAGTCGAACCATCACATTTAACCCTAATATGGCTACAGAGCCCTCTCCCCCTTGCCCTCCCATCTCTCCTTGTCATTCCAACACCTCAGGGTTAGTTCTTGGGCACAAGTGCCCCTTGCAGGGCAGCTCCTGCCGGGTGGGGATAGCTTGCATTTGAGGAAGCAGCACATTTCCTTATACACAGATGAACATGCTGCTTTTGAGATTTTCAACTAGGGCCGGGTCAGGGACTAGGGGGTTTGGATACAGAATGCTGGTTCTGCCCCTTATGTCACAGGACAGCTGCCTTGCAGTGCTCACAGCAGGGTGTGGGGAGCACATCAGCATGAGAGCCAGGACACCAGGATTCCTTGCCCCTTACTGTTAGATCCATTCCAAATGTTGCCTCTAACTTCACCTGAGCATTTGCAAAGAGGTGGACTCCGGGGTGAAAGTTACCATGTTCAGGTTCATGTACCGCAGGGGAGTCCCAGGTATGGAGAAGTAAAGTGATAAGCTCAAGGTCATGTGGTGAGTCAGTGTCAGAGATGGGAACTGAACGCAGAGCCCGTGGTGCCCAGCTAGCCTTGTGCTGGGGCTGGAATTTCCATCCTGTGGAAAATTTCACACTTCCACATTTAGCAACAAAACATTGGAAATATGAAATTTTCCACAGAAGAGGAATTTTCGAAGAAGGCAGGTGTTTTGGTCAAGCGCAGTACAGTGCGGTGGGGTGTGACAGAGCATAGCGGTGTGTAACTAGTGTGATGGAGTGCAGCGGCATGATATCGTGTATGGTATCAGAGGGTGTGATGGGATGCACAGATTCTTGATTATTCCAACAACAAGAAACTGTGGATCCTGACAGTGTTGGAGGTTTGCTCCAGCCAGCTCTTTGTGATTAGTTATAGAGTGCTTTCCTGCTGAAAAGCCCTGGTTATCCAGTCCGGGAGCAGAGACAAGGCAACCAATTAGACATCAAGAGAGGGAATGATGGACAATCACAGCAAGTGACCAGCCAGCTGTTCCGGAGTGACTGTTAGTCTGGTAATCGTCCATCTGAGCTGAATGAATAGACTGCCAGCAAATAGGCCTGGCTAGCACATGATCTGGGACCCCCAGGCCAGACAGAATCCTTCAGGTAGTTTGCTCATTTGCCAGCTCCTCTCGAGGGGCACAGGCGGAACCAGCGCAGGCAGTTTTAGCTGGTTGTTAGCCATGCGGAGAAGGGACTGCTCAGCACCAGGAATGAACCCTAGTTCAGGATCTGAGGCTGAGATAAGCAACGTCTCTGCTTTTGTGGCCGGCCTTGCTGCGTGTCACACACGTTGCGTTGGGCGTTCAATGACCGCGCCGTTTGATTGCTCTGCGCTGGCTTCCTACACAGAGAGCAACATTGATTGTCAATAACATTCCCCAGCCAGGATTCCAGCTTTCTAGTTACAAGATGCCCCTATGAATATTTTATGAGCTGCGCTAACCAAAGGGGATAGAGGCATTAACTTGAAAGCTTGAGAACTTGATCAAAGAATATAATATGTCTGTGACCGTACTTCAAACACGGCTTAACCCCAGGGTAGCTGCGCATAAATATGTGCAAAGAAATCCCAGTTCCTGTTTACTGCACATTTCAATATTTATATTTAGCTGCTAACAGCCGTAACGCTTGAGGATTTAAAAATACGATAAGACTTTGTATTCTGGAGAGATGAATGACTGTAATAGAGTTGCAGTTATGAAATGCTATTGGTATTTTTATCTATTCTAGAGGCATCATAAGTGGCTCCATAGTTAAGGTTGAATTGAGATTTGCACTTAAAGCAGGAGATAAATGTCTTTATTTTGTGCAACAAATACAGTGTATTTCCCCCAAATTCACAGCACGTAATCAGAGAGTAAAGACTACATTTTCTAAGGCTACTCAAGTGAATCTGTTAATTAGTTTCTGAGTAAAAATTAAATAAAAAGGGCCCTTTAAGACTTATTTTTGTGATTTTTTTTAACAGTCCCTAAAGAGGCAAAAATTCACCATCTGTCATGAACAGCCAGGCCAAGATCTATGAACATAGTTAATTTTACACTCTGTGATAGTCCCATTGATTTCAATAGGACAGCTCATGGGGTGAAGTCCTGCCCCACTGAAGTCGGTGACGAAACTCCCATGGTTTGTGGTGTGTAAAGTTACGCACATGCATAAGTCTTTGCAGGAGCAGACACACAGTCATTGCTGGCATAAGCCATAAGTTTCCTTTGAAGAAAATGGGCTGTGATTAAAGCATTTTGGAAAACAACATTTGTAATGAAAAATGTTGAAATTTCACATTTATTTCCATTCCACGGGGTAGGAAACAGAGCTTTTGTTTTTTCAAAAATTGTAGTGAATTTTTTTAAATAAAAATATTTATTGAAATAACAAAAACAATGAGGAGTCCAGTGGCACTTTAAAGACTAACAGATTTATTTGGGCATAAGCTTTCGTGGGTAAAAACCCCACTTCTTCAGATGCATGGAATGAAAATTACAGATACAGGCATAAATATTTGATAATTATGATAATTTATGATAATATGATATTTATGCCTGTATCTGTAATTTTCACTCCATGAATCTAAAAAGTGGGTTTGTTACCCACAATAGCTTATGCCCAAATAAATCTGTTAGTCTTTAAGGTGCCACCGGACTCCTCGTTGTTTTTGTGGATACAGACTAACACAGCTACCCCTCTGATTATTGAAATAACGTTGTTTACAGGAAGAATGTGGCTTTCAATAAACAAGACATGTCAATAACCACTTAGAGAATGTTTTTATACAAAAATTTCAATAAAAATATAATGAATTTTTTTTTTAAAGGCCATTTGCGGGTAGCAATTCCCAATAGTCTGTTGTAACCAAGCCAATCTATTAATGATTCTTGTATGCGGTTGTTGTGATTATAATCAGGGCCAGGTCAATAGTTCAGGTCATTCTTAAGCAGTGTCATTGCTTGTGACATCAGAAGTTGCTCAGCCAAACCTCGCAGTTCTTCTCTAGTTAATTTCCATGCTCTCCCCTTCACTCGCTTGTATGCTGCAGGGGGGTGTGGGAAGGAGAGGCCCTATGACAAGCCAAAGGACCCAAAGTTCCAAATGGAAGATGTCTGGCCTCTTCTAGGAGCTTCTGAACTCACTGGCACAGGACAACAGCCCTCTCTGCAATCGCTTTAATGTCAGCTACACTTTCACAGCATTGCAATCAATGTAATGATGATTTCACAGTGCAAACGGAACCAGACATCATGGGTTAAACGTTCATATGCCCAGTGGCATAATGTGTAAAATGTGGAGCAATTAAAATGTGAAGAAAAATCCGGCCTTTACGATTCTGCAGATCACTCCTCCCTCCCCATGTGTAGAGCCAGGGGCCAACTGCAAACCAGCCACAGCAACCACCAGCTTTATCTGGCCCAAAGTCACAGCTATGTGTTTCAGCACACGCTCCATTGTCTTGCCTTGGCCGGTAACATTTCCAGTGTTCCTTTCACAATTCCTTAGTCCCTCTAAGCCCACACCTATTTTTTCCTCCTATTTAACAAATTTGCCCTCTCTGTGTCTCAGCCACTGTATGCAGTGTACACGCTTATTGTACCTGCAGATTGGGAGCATCTGGATTTGATTCTGTTTGGATAAGGACAAAAAATGGATGGAACAGAATGTAATGCTCACATTTCAATTTCAAAGGCTGGCTAGCAACCTCTGTCCTTAGATAACCAAGGCCTTTCAGGTAGTTTACTCATGGCACATCTTTATTTTAGAGTGTGCATTTGTTTGTCTTTATCATTAACTTTACCCAGCGTCCTTCCAATTAGAACATTTAGAACATTAACCCTTGAGCATGTGGAAGGTGTACATTACAATGACATGGAACTTTCCAGTCTGAAATTCATAATGACAGAATGAATACCAGGCTGCTGTTTCAACTCCAGCATTAATTATTTCGTTTTAGAAATGATCAATTTTCAAATGAAACGTCTGAAATAACATCAAGCTTCCATGCAACGAACTCTCCCAGTGCCTGACCTCTTGCATCACAATGTCCACTGCCCCGTGTGACTAATGGGAGGTTGGTGTCCTGCTGGGCTGTGGTCTCACCAGTCAGCTCTCAGTGCACCATCGCATCCAAACCTGCCCCCCCCCAGTCCAGCCTGTTGCCTAGACATGAAGCCCCAGCTTACACATGGTGCTGATCCAGACGCGGGTGTTTGTCCTTTCGTTGCTTTCTCATCATATTGCCCAGGATGTTACTTTCCATTCTGGTTTCTAGTCATGTCGCTTACGGCACGACTGGAAGGTGCTCCAATATTACAGCGCTGAGGAGAATGGAGACTAGACTAGCCTGTGATAAACGGAGCATGTAGTTTTGCGAATAAACATACTGAATTTAGTTCAGATCCGGAAAGTTCCCCAAATTTGTACCAAAAGTTCATTTCTGTTGTTGTTGCTGTTCTCCTGTTTCAAACAGAATTGAGGAAGCAGATGCAATATCACGTGAGCTGGGTAACCGATCATACGACTGCAATCGAAAGGAGGGATACTCAGTGTGACCCGTTTACGAACAGTTACTGTCTGGTGAAAGTGACTGGATGAAACTTCCTGGGGAATCCTCACAAATGATGAAGCTGGTTGCAGAAACCAGGGCCGTCTCCTGAGCCATTTGGAGCCCAAGAAAGGGACTCCTGTCAGGCGGGTTATTTTTTTGAAAGGTGTATTGGGATCAGCTCCATTTCTGTGCTTCCTTTGCCTGTGGTTTGTCCGTGTGTTGTGCTGTGATTGTGGGGTTCACCATCCCTGTCTAGAGCTTTTGGGGGCCATTCTGTGGTAGAGGAAAGCTGGGGTGTCCAAAGAAATTCCATGGGCAGTGGGTACCTACCTACCCCCTGACCTCCCAACAGTTCCAGATGTCGCAGAGCCATCCTGCTTAGACCTCCCCCCCCCAGCTCCTCTGTCCCAGCTGAAGTAGAACATTTCCTGCACTCCGGCCTGGATTAACCAATCCGCACTCAGTGCACTTGCACAGGGCCCATGTTTCAGGGGGCCTGCGACCACCAGATTTGGGTGGGAGGTGGTGTGATGGCCAATCCTGAGTGGTGTTGCGACCCCATATGCCAGGCCACAATGCCACTCACTCAGATTTGGTCTGGCTGCCCCTCCGTGTGGGGCAGGTGATGGGAGCAAGTGGAGCTGCTGGGTCGGACATAGAAGAAAATTATCTTGAATGCACATGTATCAGAGTTATCAGTGATTCAGAAACCGGTAATGCCATTTTTGACATGGAGTGCCCCTCCCCCTCACTTTTTGCCCACTTGATCCTTCCTAAATAGGTTATAACCATTGATTTTAACATTCCAGTGGTGCAAATCATCCCACCCAGCTTTCAGTAATAGCAACTAGAGTGAACTGAAGCACATGAATGAGCAATTCAAATTCCTCTGGTTTGCTACCCAGGCTCCAAGCATCGGTGTATAGGCAAGTCAATATTCTGACTCAGTTTGCTCTCACTGTCTTTGTTTATGGTGTGACAGTTCTCGGGGTGCCCAGGACTGTGAGTCACCTAGTTACCTCCTTGCCTCTAGCGAGACTTGCTTGTGTTTAACTGGGCGTCAGTTCCCTGACAACATCAGCATGTGTGCCACCCAAACACTCTCCTCTGGGCAATGCCAGCCCTTACTATGCCTTGCGGGTTAACAATCAACGTACCCCTTTAAACATTCCCCAGTAGTGTCCAGCCTCTACTCCACTGAATATTCAGAGAAATACCGGGCCAGCTGTTCCCCAGGGACTAGTGAGCATCCCAGCTTGTATGAGTCACTCAGGATAAGCTCCTTATATAACATCGCAGTGCTGAGATAGATTTATAGTGAAGACAGCCCTAAGTTTATTATGAAACATTTGAGATTCAAGAGATAGTGAGTAAGGATAGTGGAAACACCCACATATCTTCTGCAGTGTTTCAACCACGGTTGTGATCCTGTTTTCATGAGTGTAAATGCCCCATCCGATTACTTCTGAGGTGCAGGATGGAGGGCTGCCTTCCCTCATATCCCCCAATGGTTATTGTCTGTTTCCTGAGTTAGGATAATCCTCCGTAGCTTATTCTCCAGTGTGCTGCCTCCCTGTTGATTTCACATCACCGCCGTTGATGCTGTATGCAAAGGGACCTCCATGGTGCCAACTTACAATGCTTAGTTTACATGGCTGACCGAAAGACAGGTGAATAAACACCTTTTGTCTGGCAGAAACCTGTTTGTTCTGTATCTGTAGATAACTCCTTACATAGTATCTGTACATACCTGTCACAACATTAATGGCCAGCGTGACCCCAGCTTTCATTTGAGACCTCAACCACATTCTGTGGTGAACCAGCGTGTACAGACAGAGATCAGGGCATTCCTGTAACCCCCTTGCCAGCAGGCATTGAGGGCTTCTCAGGGTCACATACAGGAATAGGTCTGAGCCAGACACACAGCCCCGAACAGCCCCAATGTTGTGTGTGTGAGAGTGGGCGCAGGCATATGTGCCTGTGTATATAAGCAGGTATTTGCATATATGTGTGTGCGTCTGTGTAGGTGTGTATCTACTCCACCAGGTCCCAGCCCAGGGCCCTAACAGTGGCAGATGGTTCCACCATTGGGTCAGTGGGGATCCCACCAAAACACACCAACTTGTTTTCTGGCAGCACAACCAGACTAAAGCCTGGTTTCCCTGGGCTACTTCCCTCTGGGAGCAGGGCTCCTTAGTCCAAGGGTCCACCATCTCCTCAGGGTACACGGCTGGTGGCAGTCCTGGCAACTCCTCTTCGTGGACGGTCTCCTCCGGGGGCAGAGTGTTGCACAGTGCAATTTGGGCTCCAGAGTTCTGCAGCAGGCTGGAGACATCTACTTTCTTCCCAGGCTCCAACTCGACTGAGCTGCAGGGCCTGCCTTTTATACTTCTTGCCATGCCCCTCTGCTTCGGCATAGGGGGCGGGGCTGGTTTGGCTCCACCCACCAGGGGAAGTGGCGTGGTCCCTCTCTGTCAGGCTCAGATGAAGGCCACTCTGCCTCACTACAAGAGGTCTTGGTTTAAAAAAAAATAGCATTTATTTTAAAGTTGAAAGTGTATTGATTAAACATAAGAAATTAAAAGAGGTTTTTATACTGAAATAGAATAAAAAATCATTAATAGGTTTTAATGAAATTTGTTTTGCATAATCACTTTGTTTTATTTTTGGAGGCAAAATATTAAAGGTTATTATGCTATTAACAACTTTTTGTGATGAACAGGAAAGAGTTAATTTTCCTGCCAGTCCTGATGTCTCTTGTTTCTAACACCCAGACTGACACAAGGTGGAAGAGATACAGGATAGAGAAGGTGGGGGCAGCAGGGCTTTTGGGGATGTTGTTGGAGTGCTGGGCTGTTACAAATGGACACTCTGGCTGGCGGGTCAACTACGATACCTACTGCTTGGACCCTGGTTCGTGTCCCAACCAGGGATGTTCTTGGGTTGGTTTTCCGGTTTTTTTTAAGACAGGGCAGGACTGTGGTCCTCTCATCTGGCTGTGCTGATGCAGTGCAGTTGATTTCAGGAGATGCTGAAAAGGCGAGAGAGTGAGAGAGAGGCTGGGAGGAAGGAAGGTGGGGGCAGAAAGTAACCCAAGGGAAGGGAGGTAGAACAGGCTCTCGGCGTCTCTGCAGTGCTGGCACTTAGGGTCCCCCAGTGGGTGAGAACTGGATACCATGATCATATGATGACTCTTACAGCTCACAGGTGAAAAACCAAGTTCCTTGAAGAAGAGCAAGGCCTGTTGGCATTCTTCTCTGGAAGAAAGTCCTCTGGCCTATTGCTCCTTCTATCTAGAGTCAGGGAAGATGAAGCGTGAGAAGATGAGCTGGGATGCACTGGGAAGACGAGAAAAGATGTTTTTTTCACAGTCTCCTTGTTAAGAACCTCCAAAAAGGACCAACCACATAGTTCATCCCCTGGCTACTTTGTCCAGTACCGCTGGTTGGAAAATGGGTATTGTTTAGCAGAACATTTTGACAAAAATGAAAAAAAAAAACTGTCAAAATTGCTCATAGAAAATATTTGGCTCTCATATGGTGGGACCAACATAGCTACACACAACCCTGCAAACAACATGGGAAATGTTGGCTTTTCAGCAAAAAAATGAATGCCCACATTTTTTATTTGCAAATACCACTGCAGTGGCTCATGGGAGTTGTAGTTCCTGCATTCTCCTCTATGGGCTAGGCTCCCCAGCCAGACTACATCTCCCATATGGCACAGTGATCTCTGCTCATGGTTTGTCACCGGGGTGCATCATGGGAGTGCGGTAGCCATGGTGCATAGTGTCATGTTCTTGTACTTCTCACTGCTCAGGTGTGCACTGTGGCTCATGCTCAGCATTTCTGACCTTGTGCTGTGTGGTATTACAACACACTTTCCATTGTACAGAATCCCAGCACACAAAACAGTCTCCTAGCGTGCTATGCCTAGAGGTGCCTGCCTGTGTCTTGCACCATCCATCCAGAATGACTCCCTAAGAGAGGGTCATTTTGGGGTTCATGGTTGAGCTGGTTCCATTCTGTTTCAGAGATGGGCAGCACTTGGGTCAGATCAAACCAGACAGGACTAAGGAATCTGAATTAAAAACATTTATAACTGGACACTCACAGTGCATGTTTTGGGAGATGTTAGTGTGTGGGGGTGACAGGTCAGAGGTGGGGAGATGAAGGTGGAGAGAAAGTACTAAGGTGGAGAGAAAATGGTCTAGTGCATGATGGGCAAAGGAGAGATTCATAGACGCTAAGGCCAGAAGGATCCATTCTGATCACTCAGGGTACGCCTACACTGCAATTACACACCCGTGGCTGGCCCGTGATAGCTTACTCGGGCTTGCGGGGTTCAGGCTAAGGGGCTGTGTAATGGCTGAGCTAAAGCAGGCATTTTAGTGAGCCACCCCATCTAAGCGCGGTCAGATATATTGCTAGCTAGATGACGCTAAGGTTAGCAGCATCCATTCAGTGAGCTCTGCTGAGGGCCTCAAAACCCTGCTCTCTGCTTTGCTTCCAGCTCTGCGAGCAGTGAGCAGGGTTACTCCTTGGCTCAAGAGGTAGCAGTGTGTGCTGGGGTGATAAAGAGCTGGGTGTGAACCCCTTGGATGGCACAGGGAGGGGCAGCAAGAGGGGGATGGGGCCATCGACCATGATGGAATTTCTTGGGGGTTTCAGTTTAGTTTTATTTTACAAATCTAGGTAATTCCCCCCAAAGAACTATGTTAAAAACAGTCCGGCCCCAACCACTGCTTCCAGGGAGGTCTGGCTGTGCTGCAGCCCCCAGTTCAGCCCTTGATTGAGAGCCCCAGGGGGCTTCATTTGCCCCATTTCTGGCATAGATTCAATTATCTTCTGAACCCCGGGAATAAAGGGGTGACACACAGAGTGCTGGGAAGAGACAGAGCTGTATGCCCTGGCCCCAGTCACACAGCAGGGTCAATCGCTCCATCCCAGGACCAATGAGGCCCATCTCCATGGGCCCCAGGTGCACAGTCAGCTCCCCGGGGAGCTGCACTGCAGCAGGACCTCCATCAGCAAGGCAGTGGATTGTGCACTCAGCTACCAGCAGCCAGTGAGCGGGGCTGCTCCCGTGCTGAGGCCCTTTGCGAGGTCGGGGGAAGAGAAGGGGACCATGGAGCAGCATAATCACAAAGGGCCAGAGGGCACAGTGAAGGCCCCGGGTTGGTGCTGCTGGGCAGTGAGGGCTCATATTGCCACCCTCTGGAAGCATGATGCCACCCACAGCCTCCCTGGACGCAGGCTGAGCGGGCGCATGGCATTGCCATTCAGGAGGTGTAGGACGAGCCCTGCCCTGCAGTGCCATGGCCCAGCTCCTGCCCAGCCCTGTCCAGGAGAGGGCAGGCTGCACTCGCCTGTGCCAGGGGTGCACAGGGACGAGGGTGGCGCTTTGTACCTGGCCCTCCTGGTGGGAGCTGCCCGGTCGTCAGTCAGAGCTACCAGAACCCTGCAGGGAAGGGCAAGAGGCAGGGTCCAGCCCTGGGGACAGCCTTGGGGTCACTGTGAAGACCAAGCCCCCAGCACCTGCCCCTGAATGATGCAGGAGACCAGTCACATCTGGGAGCGACAGCTGTTTGGGGCTCTCAAGGGCCTCATGCTTCAGGTCCTCAGCTGGCAGGGAGCCAGCAGGGGCTGTGAGCAGCTGTGCTCTTAAAGCGCCAGGCTGCTCCTTGAAGCTTTCGAATTCTTCCCACAGCCCTGGAATACATCACCTAGGTAACCAGTCTTAACCAGCCCGCCTGCCTTCACCCCAGCAGAGCATTTACAGGCAGAATCCTTGCAGGGAGAACAGCAGCGTTTTCCACCATGTAAGTGATTTCTGAATCCTTCCTAGCAGGCCGGTGGGGCTGGTGGGAGAGGTCCCTGCGGAGCCGGGGCGCTGTGTCGGTTGCATGATAATTACATACATTGGGACTGGCATGGTACCCAGGCGGCTTTCTCTGTCCTTTGCCTTTGCGTCTAGCCGGAGGAGACAGGAGTGGTGTATGGCTGGGTTTCAGGGCTGGGAGGGAGGCAGTGTAGATCCAGGCAGCAGCATAGGTTTAGGGCTGGGAAATGATGCTGACACATTCAAGTGTTCGGTAGGTGAAGTTTGGAGGAACTGCGGCACCATTGCCTCGCAAGGATTGAAGGGAATTGCCTCTCTCCAAAAGCAAGCTGCTTTTGCAACAACACACAGGGACACAAGATGATTCGGAAATAGCCCACAGCAGAATATTTGCTTTCTCTTTCTATTGTATTGGCTGGTGTTTTCACAGTGCCACTCCATGGGATTATAAACATGGCTCTGTCAAACTTCTCTGTGCATGGGTGTCCTGCACACTCTACTCTCAGCCTCTGCCCTTGCAGAGCTCAGAGACACAAAGAGCTGGGGATGTTGGAAATTGATCAGATGAACCTGGATTTTCCTTCTCAGTGGCAGTCCACACTGAGACGCCGGCTGGCTGGTATTTCTGCTATCCATGGCAGACTGCATCTCTGAGCAGCAGCCACTTTGCTACAGGCAATGAAATTGGTGCTATTTGCCCCTTCTTAGCCAAAGGTTCAACCCCTCCCCTGTTTAATGGTTCTGGGATGCAGGACTGCCGCATAGGCTGGTGTGTGAGGCTCACTCAGGCTCTGTACGCCTAGCTGATGAAATGCAGAATGCCGACAGACATCTGCACATGGGCTTTGTGTCTTTGCGCAGGAAAAGGCATTCACTTCGCTCGACTTCTACCTCTTCCCCACTGCAATAACAGCCACTGGTGCTCTGTCCCCCCACCAGAACGGCTAAGGCTGGAGAGCATTTTCATCGCTTAATGTCGTTATCGGCGAACCATGATTCCTATTTTTAGGCGCTCTGCTTCCCTGCCCCTCCTTTCGCTAGTGTGGTGGGTCTCAGAAATAACCCGAGCCTCGTTTGCGTCATGGGCGTGGGGCTGGGCCTTACTCACACAGCTGATGTAGGAGGTTCGGCCGAAGCAGCAGATCTAGCTTGTTTCCACCCAGTCACTCACAAAGGAGTCAGGATGAGAGGTGTCGAGCCCAGGCTGTCAGCCCAAAGCAAGGTTGCCAGGAACTCTGTCTCTGTTCTGTTCCTTCACAGCCATTGTGTTAGGTTTGGACAAGTGCTTTGGTAGCATCAACTGGGAAAAAACAAGCAAGCATTGTGCAGCCAGCATTATTGCAGGTGCATGGAACTCTAGCATTATAACCACCACTCTCGGGGTCCCCCAGCAGTTGTGTTCTGTGCCCATTCTCACTGGCTTAGCATTGGAAGTGGGCCAGTAAGTGTTTCCCAAGTGCTTTAGAGAGCACTGCCTGTATGTCTTCCAGAGGACAGATGTCACATACAGGTGGATACAAACCTTTAATGTATTCATGAGATTTTGGAAAATCCTTTGGCCTGGCCAGAGGCTCCATGATCCAGGGTGTGTTGGATAACGGTGCGTCACTGCTCACCTCTGAGCAGCCCGCGCTGGCTGGCCAATCAGATACCTGGACACGCCAGGCCCCCTGTCGCCTGGGAGCCACCACAACTAGCATTATTCACAAGCATGTTCTATGCACAGTGACTGATGTCTGTCGTGATGGAAAGGACGCCCCGAGGCCAGGCCTTTCCTGCTGGGACAGTTAGGGAGCAGACTTGCCTGATGCCAAAGCAATTGATCACCCTGGGCTCCTTTCTAAGGAAAGTTACTATTGGACCAATTTCATCCCAGGTGTAACTCCTTTGAAACCCACCTGTGGCTTTCCCCAGGGAGGAGGGTTTGTGGACTATGCTCTGTAGAATAGCCAAGGATATCAGCCAGGGCAGCTTTGAATTGGCTGGAAAATGTGGCAGTGCCCTAGAGAATGCCAGTTTCCCAGGGCATGTCCTCCTCTGCTCTCCCTTCCGGGGGGTTCCCAGCCCGTTGCAATCAGCTCCCTGCACTGCTGCATTACTAATGTTGCTAGCGAGTCCTAACTGGCAAAAAACAGCAGTGGTGTGGCATTTTATCTGTAACTGTGCCCCTGCCTGACCACTGTCACTTTTGCTCACCACTCGTGTCCCCTCGTCTGGACGAGGGCTCTGCTGCCCTGACCCGTGGACTTTGCTGCTGCTGAGTGCCTGCACCCAGAGAAGCCGGCTGTGCCAGCCGAGAGGGCCTGGGCGACAGATATGAAGGGAAGCAAGACAGTCTATATGAGACCACACAGCTTACACGCTACAGCCAGGGCTCCCAATCCTGCTTCTGTCGCTCGCTCTGACTTTGGCCAAATCACTGATCCCCCCAGTTCCTCATATATAAATGAATATGCAGGGCAGGATTTCCAATTAGGCACAGTAGGCCCATGCCTCGGGGTGCCGGCATTCTAGGGGTGCCTAAAAGTTAAAAGTGGGTTAAAAGTTAAAAAGTGACTACATACAGCTCCCTTGTGGGCAGGCGGCCTCCTGGCACGGGCCAACTTTCTAATCGCACAAAACCAAACACCCCTGCCCCGCCCCCTCCTTCCCTGAGGCCCTGCCCCGCCCCTTCTCCAAGGCCCCGCCCCTGCTCGCTCCATCCCCCCCCCCCACTCGCTCTCCCCCATCCTCACTCACTTTCACCGGGACGGGGCAGGGAGTTGTGGGGCAGGAGGGGTGAGGGCACCAGCTGGGAGTGCAGCTCTGGGGTGAGACCAGGGACGCGGGGTTTGGGGGGCAGGAGGGGGCTCTGGGCTGGGGGAGGGGGTTGGGGTGTGTGTGGGGGGTGAGGGCTCCGGCTGGGGGTGTGGGCCCTGGGGTGGGGCTGGGGATGAGGGGTTTGGAGTACAGGAGGGGGCTCAGGGCTGGGGCAGAGTGTTGGGATGTTGGGGGGAATGAGGGCTCTGGGAGGGAGTTTAGGTGTGGGAGGGGATTCCGGGCTGGGTCAGGGGGTTGGGGTGTGTGTGGGGGGGTGAGGGCTCCGGCTGGGGGTGTGGGCTCTGGGGTGGGGCTGGGGATAAGGGGTTTGGAGTACAGGAGGGGGCTCAGGGCTGGGGCAGAGTGTTGGGGTGTTGGGGGGAATGAGGGCTCTGGGAGGGAGTTTAGGTGTGGGAGGGGACTCCGGGCTGGGTCAGGGGGTTGGGGTGCGGGACAGGGTGCGAGGTGCAGGGTCCCAGCAGCGCTTACTGCGGCTCCTAGGAAGCAGCAGCCAGGTCCTTGCAGCTCCTAGGTAGAGGCGTGGCCAGGCGGCTCTGTGTGGTGCTCGCTGCTCTTGCCCCCACAGGCACCACCCCCGCAGCTTTCATTGGTTGCAGTTCCTGGCCAATGGGAGATGTGGAGCCGGCACTAGGGGTGGGGGCAGCGTTCAAAGCCTCCCTAGCTGCCCAGGCATATAGTGGCCGCAGGGATCTGGAGGCCACCACCGGGAGCAGTGCAGACCCAGGGCAGATAGGGAGCCTGCCTTAGCCCTGGTCCCTGCTGTGCTGGTGACCGGACTTTTAACGGCCCGGTTGGCTGTGCCAACTGGAACCTCCAGGGGCCCTTTTCAACCGGGCATTCCTGTCGAAAACTGGACACCTGGAAACTCTATGTCCGTCCAGCGTTTGGGACTGGAACAGGGTAAGTGTCTGAGCCAGCCCACCTCGTGGCGCTGTGAGCCACAGCCACGCGGGGCGGCTGCTGAAGGTGCAGGGAGCATTACAGCACCTTCCCAATCTCAACCGCCCCACTGCCTCCGCCCTGTGCTGGGGAGGGGAAGAGAGGGGAGGGGAGAGGTGTGGGCGGAACACCATTCACTTGCATGTGCAGAGTTGGGGCGCGGCTGCCGCGCTGGGCTGCAGGAGGGACAGAAGACACCTGAGGACCATTCGTTGTGGGGAGAGGTACAGTTCCCCCCTTGCGCCTCGCCTGGGGTGGGTGGGTTGCGCTCCGACTCGGGCTGGGAGTGCTGTGCATGGCTGAGGGTCTCGTGCCTTCCCAGGTTGGCTGTGTTTATATTTCTTTTCCTTTCATTTTTTACAGAAGACACAAAAGTCAGCTGTAGGCGGGGGGGGGGGAGGAGGGAGGAGAGGGGCGCTGAAGATGCTGTGCCTTGGGGTGCGTAAGGTGTAAATCCAGCCCTGCCAATATGGTACATATCTGGCTAATAGACTGGGCCAGCTGACTTGGGTGAAGGGGCTGTTTAATTGTGGTGTAGATGTTCCAGCTAGGGCTGCAGCCTGTACTCCAGGACCCCCCCCCCCCCCATCTGGCAGGGTCCTAGAGCTGAACTCTAGTCTGACCCCAAACATCTACACTGCAATTGAACAGCCCCTTAGCCCGAGTCAGCTGGCACAGGCCAGCCGCGGGTTGTTAATTGCAGTGTAGACGTACCTTGGGGGCCAAATTCCCAGAGGTCATTTGGGCACCTGAAGATGCAGACAGGCACCAAAACACCTGTACAAATCGGGCCCTGGGAGCCTGTCCAGTGGTTCTGCCAGAAGTGACGGGAAACCCCCCATCCCCTGGCGCCTCAGCGTGCCGCATCCAGGAGTGGCTCTGGACAGCGCTGCAGTGGCATGGCTCGGGCGGGGCCTGAGGTCCTCCCGCTTGGAGCCACGTGGTAAGGGGACGGGGCTGCGAGCTCCGGCAGGCCGAGCGGCAGGAGCTCCTGGACGTGGCTTGCTGAGGCTCTGGGAGAGGGGGTAAGCGGCATGGTAAGCCCCTCTGAGCCGGGCACCCCCCGACCCCCAGCTCTGAGCCCAGCCCCTCTGAACCAGACACTCCCCCTCCCCCCTCCCCCTTCCCCAGCCCTGACCCCCAGCTCCGAGCCCAGCCCCTCTGAGCCAGACACCCCCCCTCCCCCGACCCCCAGCTCCGAGCCCAGCCCCTCTGAGCCAGACACCCCCCCTGGCCCCATCCCCCCCACAGCCCTGACCCCCAGCTCCGAGCCCAGCCCCTCTGAGCCAGACACCCCCCTTCCCCCATCCCCCCCACAGCCCTGACCCCAGCTCCGAGCCCAGCCCCTCTGAGCCAGACACCCTCCCTCCCCCATCCCCCCCACAGCCCTGACCCCAGCTCTGAGCCCAGCTCCTCTGAGCCGGACACCCCCCTGGCCCCATCCCCCCGCAGCCCTGACTCTTAGCTCCGAGCCCAGCCCCTCTGAGCTGGACACCGCCCGACCCCATCCCCCCCCCCCATCCCTGACGGAACTCTGCCTGGCTTCCAGCTCTCCCAGTGGAGACCCGTGTGCACAGGGGAAGCAGGGTCTCAGCGCTGATGTGTGCTGTGAGGAGCTGAGGGCAGAATGTGCCCACGCGTCGAGGCCCTGCCCTCCAGGCGCTCCTGTCTGGGCTATCCAGCAGCAGCAGAAGGCTGCCATCACTGCTAGAGCAGCTGACTAGGAAGCCAGCTCTAAGCAGGAAGGAAGGGGTGAGTGCCCCACAGGTTATGCAGTATCTCCATCAGGATCACCAGCAGGCAGCCTTCAGCCTGAGAGTGGCTCCTGCCGCGTGCCAGCCCGCTCCCCAGTGCTGGCGCAGAACTGGCTCTCACTGCCATGAGCCAGGTCCGGGTGACTTTGTTTAAATGTGTTTGATAAATGCAGAGCATTGATCTGAGCTGGATTTGCCTCCTGCTGCATTCAGACCACAGCCTGCTGCAGGGAGCTGGGAAGGCAGAGCTGTTCTCCACTTGGGCTCGGGCTCAGTGGCTGAAGCCAAGGTTCATTTCCAGGAGGCTTTTCCGGGGCAGCCTGGGAGCACAATGTAGTAAAACCGCATCCCGTGGGCAAGTTAGTGAGAGGAAGCTCAGGGAGGTGTCCTTTGAGCAGTAAAAATCTACACAATCATCATTTCAGTGGTATCACCCTCTGCAGTGTGGCAGGGGAAACTCACTCCTTCCCCGCAGACCTTCTGGCTCCCAGGGCCAGGTCCTCCAGTTGGTGGAAATGTTGATAATACAATGTCATTGGAAACGGGTCCAGCTGGGTATCATTTGAAAGCCCTTTCTCCCACGAACACAGTGGTACCAAACATGGCATCCTAGAACAATTATGTAGATATGTATTCGAGAAAATGTTTAAAATCAACATTTATTTAATCATACTTTAACACAGATGCATTGCTTCACAAAAAGAGACACTGCTCTTTGGTAATCCTTGGGTAATTAGACTTGACATGTAGGACTGAAAATGTGTGTTCATCAAAGTCATCATCAGTGTTGTGTTGTTTCTGTCTAGGGCACCACTGCTAGACACTCACACTGGTCCTCATCTGAGCCGAACTTGTATATTTCCGTGCAAGGCAGGCTGCTGGTCAAACATTTGTAGGGTGATGAGCATCTGGTCTTCGCGCATAAGCATTTGATTAGCTGAAGGATTGATTTGGAAACCACCATATTTCACACATAACTGATGTGATCAGTCCATCCTCCAAGCCCCATCCATGACCAGTAGGGGAGGGTAGTTTGGTTGCACTCAGTCATCCCAGAGCCATTCCATTGCTTCATAATTTGCCCTCTTGAGAGCAGGTATAAATGCACCCCTTGTCGGTGGCAATTCTTTTCCATTTGTCTGTTTCTTGGAAAACATCCACCAGTGTAGCTTTGCAAGTGTCGTACTGTTGATCTTCAAATGGTAAACTCGCCATAAGAATGCCTCCAGTGCATTTATGATCTCATCCGTGACTGTCCATTCCATGCACCTTCAGAGCAAGGAGAGAGACTTTGGAGGCTGAATCAAATGCCTTTCAGTAAGATAATTTGGTCTTTCCAGCCAGCCTTCCAGTGGTGTGACATCCTGAAAAAACGTGGGAACCTGGCAGTGCGGTGGCTTTTAATGTCCTAAGTGATAGGAACACATCTCGGAGGGATATACAGCAATTCTGTTCCCCAGCAGTAGGCACAAAAGCAGAATCGTGCAGAAGTCTTGGGTAGCATCTCACAGAGAGCTATAGAACACTTGTGTCTTGTGCAAAAATCCAGAGGTTAGTAGCTCCCCTCTGTGTGCACTGATGGCATGCAAATAATTTTAGTGTCTGCCTCCTCATGGGAACTACGGAGAAACTCCACTGAACAGTGTATGGCAGCAGTTTCATTATAGATGCCTTCAGGCTTATTGCGGAGGAAGCAGGTGTTCTCAAAATTCATGCCATGGGACCCAGTATGAGGCAAGTCTCGCCCACAACTGGCACTTGACCCGGTATCTTCAACTTTTTCCTGATGCTCAATGCTCTTCCTCTCCAACTTTGCCAAATTCAGTTTATAGGTGCACTTCTTATTGCATCTAAGGTGCCACCAAGGGTTGTGTTTAACTAGGTCCTCTGAGATGGTTTTCTCCAAAGGTTCAGCTACTAGTCAGTACTCTTTGTCTCCCCATTGATGCCTGAAAATGATCAAGCTCAAAGTAAAAATAAGGAATTTGTAATAAATTACTTTGGGACTTCGCATTACAAAATGAATTAATGTATGTTATGTAACCATGTGCATACTGTTTGTGGATGGACTCCAGAAATTTCTGGCTGGATGCTGATGTTTTAACCATTTGTCTCCTCACAACTCTTGGCACAATAAACAAAGCCAATAATCAACACCACTGAACCGCTTCTTTTTTGCCAATAATGGCAAACCAACTTGAAGAGCTCCTTCCTTCCATTTATGGTAATCTGTAACTTACAAAAATTAATCAGGCCTCATGTTCTGAGCATTAACTTGCTCCAGTCATCCCTGGCCAGTGGAGAGGCCCTTAGTGGCTTGCTCAGAGCAGCTTTGCCATCTTAACCAAATCAGTCTGGGCTGGGACCAGGCCCAGGGAGTGGAAAAGTGGCTTAGAACTACTCCCCCTCCCCATGCCTTTCTCGGGTCCTGCAGTGAGTGCAGTTTGGCTGCACCCAGCCATTAGCCGCTGACCCATTAGCCACTGTCTTTTTGCAATTCCTAGCAAATGGAAAAAAGGTGCACATTTTTAACAGTGAGGGGAATTACCCATTGGAAGAGCTCACCCTGTGACACTGTGGATTCCCCATCACTTGGAGTCTTTCAATCAAGATTGTACGTCTCTTTCTAAAAAATATTCTCTAGCTCACCCAGATGTGAGAGGGTCAATGCAGGGATTCTGGGGTGAGGTTCTCTGCTCTGTGTTATGCAGAGCTAGGTGATCTAATGGTCACTTCTGTCCTTAGACGCTATCAATCTCTGAATTATTCGTCGCAAACATATCCTCCCTGTTTTGTTCTCCAACTGTTCATGAGCTGACCCCAATTTCTGAGTGGCTTGCTTGCTCCTCGCAATCCTCTGCCGAAGAGCTGAACTGCACCATTTTCAGAGAGTCATGAACTGTTCTCTTTGACTCTTTGCCATTTGTTACTCTGGGTGTGGGATTGATTACCTAAGTCACATGGTGGTGTTTCTGCAATTTGGAAACAGTAAACTCGTTTGAATGAGAGAATAATGAACAAACTTGGCAGTCTCATTCACAAAAATGTTTGCTGATCAATTTTTGTCATAGTAGACAAGCTTTAGAAATATATTTAGAAAATGTTAGGACAGTTTGGATCTTTTCCTGATCTCTTTTGCACAAAAAATAGCTTTATATTTCGCTCTATATGAGGACCCCAGATTTTAAAATAGCTGGGTTCCTTCC
This sequence comes from Emys orbicularis, assembly GCF_028017835.1. NCBI lineage: Eukaryota > Metazoa > Chordata > Testudines > Emydidae > Emys > Emys orbicularis. The sequence goes on along the minus strand of NC_088689.1, from coordinate 68,490,112 downwards.
TTGCTGGTGGACAGAGAACAAGTATGTATTTGCTTTCTAATAGATTTTACATTCCCTTTCCTCTTATCCCATTCCCCCCAAGGAAGTGGGCGGGGGGTGGGGGGGAGGAGAGTAAGGGTGGCCAGGAATGACTCCCAGCACAAGTATACCAGTTCACACATAAACACGCTCATTTGCACACACATCTGCTCATTCAGAAATGAAAGCTCCTTGCCAGATATCTGTGCAAACAGAATGTTCACAGAAAGCAACCCAAAAGGGGTCTGACAATATTCAATGAGCAAATCCCTCATGGGACTGAGCAAACAGGTCTGTGACTACCCCACCCCACTATTCAGCCAGCTGGAATGTATTATTCCTTGGCTTCTTCTAGAGTGGTTTCTGTTGCTGGTTTGATCCTGCAGCAGGCTGCACCTTGTTGTTGAGCAGATGCAGAATCCTCAGGCAGGGGGTAGCTTGCAAAATTGATTTCCTCTGGTTGTGTGTGTGTGTGTTCCTTTTTGAATAAAAGCTCTGCAGTCAGTGAGCAGTTCTGCCTTCACTGAGCAAAGACTCCTGGACAGCCTGAGGGACTTGCCTCATGTCTTCTCACTTCAGAGCAATTTTAGATTTGGTCTCTGCCCTCCCTGTTCATAACTGTCATAACAGGACTAAAAGGGGTGATTTGAAAGCCAGGATCTACTATAAAAGGAGAGCGCTTAGTTGCTTGGTTTAAGTTGCTCTTAAATAGACACATATTAACCTTTGGTGCTGAAAGACACGTCTGTGCCTGGAAGACATTGTCTACATCCAAAGACTGCACCATTTTAACTCAAATGAAGGTTTAAATTGCTGTCGTGAAGCTGGTACGACCATCAGTGCAGACACACTCAGCTCAGAAACAACCAGCTCATATCCATGGAGCGTCACTTGGTCAGCTGGATTTCAGTGTGTCCGGGGATTCATCTAGGGCTGGACCTGTTCCCGTGGCAGCACTGCAGTGCTGAGACCAGAGTCCTGCTGTGCAGATTCTTCTCTGTCCTGTTGCCACCTATCAGTGCTGGGAACAGCTGGAGGCCTCCCCGGCTGGCTCTCTGTAGTGCGGGTTCTGCTGAGCCTCCAGCTCCGTCTGAGCCTTGCTGCAAGGGTATCCTTAGCTAGTCCTCTGGGGCAGGCAGCAGCCTCTCTCCTGGAGCTAGGCACTGTTCACGTAGGCCCAAATTCATGAACACGTGCTTCAGTCCATCCCTAAATGGAGGGATAGCTCAGTGGTTTGAGCATTGGCCTACTAAATCCAGGGTTGTGAGTTCAATCCTTGAGGGGGCCACTTAGGGATCTGGGGCAAAATCAGTACTTGGTCCTGCCTAGTGAAGGCAGGGGGCTGGACTCGATGACCTTCAAGGTCCCTTCCAGTTCTAGGAGATAGGATATCTCCATTAATTTAATTTAAAGAATGTAACATGTCTGCTTACAGCTAAGCATCTAGTACAATGCTTTGCTGAATCAGGGCCCGTCCTGCCCAGATACTAGGGCGACTGGTGCCAAGTAAATAAAAGCACCAATGAAGGCTATGTGGAGTGACAGTACAGGTGGCTTCAGGACTTGCCCCCAGCTGAACCCTTAACAGCAGGGAAATCTTGAGGGAAGGAAAAGTCTCCTTCTTCCTTGCTGCCTTCACATCCAAACCCCACTGTCAATGCTGCTCACGCCCAACAACACTGTCAGTGCTGCCCACACTCCAGTCACACCAGACAACACTGTCTGTGCTCTCTGACACTCCAGTAATGCCCCAACAGCACTATCAGTACTCTGTGACATTCCAGTCATACTCGACAACACTGTCAGTACTCTGTGACAGTCCAGTCACACCCCAACAAGGCTGTCATTGCACTCGGACAGTCCAGTCACACTCTGAGAACACTGCAGTGTACTCAGACACTCCAACCACACGCAAGCCACACTGTCAGTGCACCCGGGCACTCCAGTCACACCCAGACCACACTGTCAGTGCTCTCTGAAATGAAAATTTGAAACATTTTGTTTAAAAAATATCACACCAAAATGTTCCAACTTTTCCAAAATATATTTTCCTCCATTGTCATTGGGCCAAAAGTATTCACCAAATTGGACCCAAATTCACAAATAGTTTAATTTGACCAAAAATGCATTTTTCAGGAATACTATTCACAGAAATAAATAAATAATATTCCCCAGCTCTGGTTGGCGATTAGGCCTAACTGGTGGATAAAACAATGAGGTACTAGCTAAGGACCCAGGGTTTAGAACCCCAGACTGTAGAGCTTTGGGTATTTGATATTCCCACAGTACCACCAAGAGGCTGTAAAGAAGTATAGCCAGGGAGCACAGTGGAGAGTAGGCACCACAAAAGGTACCACCCACAAGACCCAGATTGACAGTACCCTGTGGCCCTCCAATTGGCCAAGTGTCCCTACTTAACCCCTGGGGTTGGCCTAGGAAGTTGTTGGGGGCAATTTCATGGACCTTGCCTTGTCTCTGAATCCAGCCTGACCCCAACTTCTGCCTCCCGATTCTAGCCTGGTACTGCCTCTGGTCTTTGACCCTGGCCTGATTCTGACTCTGGTTTATGGGACCTGGCTTTGCGATCCCTCCAACTCCTGCACAGTGATGCCTGTCCCTAGTGGGCAGGATCTCAGCCCTGCTGTGACTACTAGGCCAGACTGCCTGGTCCCTCACAGATAGTCTATTCTGCCTATTGCTCTCTTTTGGGATCCTTAAAAAGAGTCTTTGGAGTGAAGATGGATGGAGTGACTGTTATCATCATGGCTGCCAGCACCACTGTATCCTGGGATCCACCATGATACCATTTGTCATCCTTATCCTGAGAGAGGACCCAATCAGATCGGAACAGAGAGAGGGACCCAGATGACATCTCCACCTCTACTAGCACTGGCTGAATCCTGAACACCACATGGGCTGTGAGACTTGGTCTATTGCTGTCACCCCTTCATGTGTCATGTTTCCTTCCCCACCTGATTTCTTTCTTCCTTTGCTGTTTAATTGACTGGGCAAAGTGATGCCTAACGCTCAACTCGATGGCACTTCTGTCTGTCCACACTTCATTGTTTAATGTTGTACCAGTAAATAAGGGTTTTAGTAACATCTTATCCCTTGTTGGGCCAGAGACAGTCCCTCTTCAGCACAACACTCCTCCTGTTCACATCCCCACACACAAACCTCTCACCTGAGTTTGGTCGTTTGTTCAGTCCAGGCAACCTGGGCATGGCAGTTAGAGCTTGAGTTCTGCTTTCACTCAGGTTGATAACACCCCTACTTTAACAACCAGTTAAAGCCTCATCTATGTGGGGAAGTTGGTCAGCACAACTGACCAACTGAGTACTGATAGTCCTCCAGTGCCTTCCCACAATTCCCGGTGTGTGCCCAGGAGGATGGACTAGCTCTCCCATAACGCACTGGGAAAGAATCATAGTGGTTCCTCTTACTGCAGCACAGAGAACCATGGGATATTCCCCATCAGTCCTAGTGTAAGCGGGGGAATGGTCCCGCTATTGTGGGGGACTTTCCTGGCTTCTGCACTACCCCGGTGAAGTGGGCTAGCGAAAGGATCCGAGTCCTCGCTCCCACTTCCTTTACCCAGAGGCCTCCCTGCCCTTGAGGACTCCCCTTCCACTCTCCTGTCTGGCAGAGTCCTCGTAACCCCAACAAGGCTGGGCCCAGGATTCCTGGGGGGCTTGACCCCCAACCCTGCTGTGGTCACCTAGGACAGGGGCTAGGGTGTCCCCACTCCGGGGTACTCTCTCTGCACTGGGCACCTCCCTGACCCACTGATCATTTTATACAATTTAAAGCAAATACAAATTGTTTAATTAACAATTACTTTTAAAAAAGAATAAGGAAAAATGGGAAAGGTTAAAGGAAAACCCATCACCCTGCTCTGTGGCAGGGATCATCACAAGCAGTGTCTCTGGAACGTCAGGGCAGTTCACAGTCTGTTCCTTGTAGGTCCCGGGCCTCCTTCTCAGGCCCTGGCTGTGCTGCAGAGACGCTGCGGATTGGACACTTGTTCTGGCGGTGGCCACACGCTCTCAGGCTCTAGGTGGCAGGACCCTTCTTCCCAGCGTCGCCCCCGCCCTGTCAGGGTTACGATCCCCCTCCAAGTCTGGCCTGCAAGGCCTCTTGGCTGAGGTATCTCCCTGTGCTGGGCCCACTGCCAGGGTCCCCCTCACTCTCCCCAGCTGCTCACCACACCCAGCTCCGGACTGCTCCAGCTCCACTCTGCCTCAGCACGGCTGCTGCTGCTGCTCTGCCTCCAGCTCCCTGGGCTGCTTCTCTGGCCTCTCTGGCTCTGGTTGCTACAGCTCTGCCCCCAGGACAGGTCTGCTCTGCAGGCTGCTTCTGTGACTCTGCTCCCAGCTCTGACCTGCTTCCTGGCTGCTTGTCTGGCCCCTCTGGCTCTGGTTGCTGCAGCTCTCCTCCCAGGGCAGGTCTGCTCTCTCTGGGCTGTGCTCTGGCTTTTGGGGCTGCAGCTCTGCTCCCAGCAACTTAGCTCAGGCCCCTGCTCTCTCCTTAGCTCGGCCCCACTCTGTCTGACCCAGGCAATTCCAGCTCACACGGAGGACGGGACCTCCCTGGCCTCCTGACCCTCTGATTAGCCTGCCCGCCCTGTCAATCAGGCTGATCTGGAGCATTGGCCTCTCCCCATTGTTCCTGGGGACTGTCAGTCTCAGGCTCCTGATTTGCCATCAACCCTTCCCCTTTTAGTACTGGGAGCAAGCCAATCAAAACACCCCCACTGAATGTTAGTAAGGGGGCAACAGTCCCCTTACACTAGCAACACATGTGGTGGAGTGCAGCATCAGTTAGGACCCAGTAAATCAGGTAGGGCTTTGCAGATTGACTGCTCATACCCTCTAGACTCACCTGGCTGCTGATCACCTGAGTTAACTTTGCAGTGAAGACATAGAGATTTTTTTATCTCTTCCTATCTATTAATTTATCCAAGAGAAAGTTCAGCGGTAACTTGATCATGTCTGCAAGTACCAACCCAGGGAGAGGATTTCTGAGTATAAATGGCTCTTTCCTCTAGCAGACAAAGGCAGAATAAGAGCCAGTGGTTGTCATCCCATTTCCTGATTCCAGCAGCCAGTGCTTTAAGGAATACACCACAAATCATGAAACCTGTGATAAATTCACTAGAGTTGCAACACTGAAGCAAAGAATGCTGTACACAGCTGTGATTTCCTGGGGTATTTAGTAGAAAGGAACCTAAGCCACGAGATTCAGATCCAGATCATTTTCTTAAACTTTTCTATAAAATATCTGCAAAATGCAACACAAAGTTTCCTTGTTTCTAGAAAGCTGGCTGTTTTTAGGAAAACAAAACAACAACAAAACCGAGTAAAGTTGAGCCAAAATTGAGGAAGAAGGCCATACTGGTTTAAAAAAAATGACCTGGTTTAGAGGGTAAGTGAAGGCAGCTATAAAAAAACAAAAACAAACCCATAACAAATAGAAGAAAGGGAAAGCTGATAGTAATGAATATAAATCAGAAGTTAGGAATTGTAGAAAATTGATGAGGGAAGTCAATGGACACAAGGAGAAATCTATGGTGTGACGAACTGGGACTGTTCTTAATGTGGTCTTTGAATGCTGAGTGGGGAGTGTTGGCTGGGAAGGCAGGGGAGTGTGGCTAGGACGGTCTGCATTGGGGGATGGGAGACTGGCCTTGAGGGAGAATACCTGAGCATGTAACATGAGAACCCAGGAAGGGGTTAGAGGCCAGGTGACACCTTGGCCCGGGAAACTGAACAAAGGCTGGGGAGAGAGTTTCAGGAGCTGGCTGGTGGAATGGCTGGCAGGCAGATGGGGCTCTGACCTTCCCCCCAGGGGGCTGTGGTGCCCCTGGGGCCCCAAGATGCACCTAATTGGGGGGGGGGTCCTGTTGTCTGTGCCTGCAAGACTTGTCTTGGACTGTATTCCTGTCGTCTAAATAAACCTTCTGCTTTACTGGCTGGCTGAGAGTCATGGTGAATCGCAGGAAGCCGGGGGTGCAGGGCCTTGTGTCCCCCCACACTCCGTGACATATGGCCAGCGGAGTTAAGGACAATAAGGAGATTTTAAAACATATTAGGAACAAAAAGAATCCTGACAATAGTATCAATCCATTACTGGATGGACATAGCACAGTAGAACCTCAGAATTATGAACACCTCAGGAATGGAGGTTGTTTGTAACTCTGAACAAAACATTATGGTTGTTCTTTCAAAAGTTTACAACTGAACATTGACTTAATACAGCTTTGAAACTTTACTGTGCAGAAGAAAAATATTGCTTTCCCTTTATTTTTTATTTTTTTTTGTAGTTTACATTTAACACAATACTGTACTGTATTTGCTTTTTTTTTATATCTGCTGCTGCCTTATTGTGTACTTCCAGTTCCAAATGAGGTGTGTGATTGACTGGTCTGTTCGTAACTCTGGTGTTTGTAACTCTGAGGTTCTACTGTAGAATTATCAATAATGCAGAAAAGGCAGAAGTATTCAATAAATATTTGTTCGGTATTTAGAGAAAAACAGATGAAATACTCTCCTCATATGGTGATAACACTCTTCCCATTTCACTAGTATCTCTGGAGCATGTTAAACAGAAACTACCAAAGTTAGACATTTTTAAATTAGCACATCCACATATCGTGCATCCAAGAGTTTTAAAAGAGCTGGCTGAGGAGCACGCAGGACCATTAATGTTGATTTTCAATAAGTCTTGGAGTACGGGGGAAGTTCCAGAAGACTAGAAGAAAGCTAATATTGTCCAATTTTTAAAAAGGGTCAATGAGATGAGTTGGTTAATTATAGGCCTGTCAATCTGACATTGATCCTGGGCAAGATAATGGAGCAGCTGATATGGCACTCAATAAAGAATTAAAGTAGAGTAATGTAATTAATGCAAATCATCATGTGTTTATAGGAAAATAGATCCTGTCAAACTAACTTGATACTTTTTTTTATAAAATTGAAAGTCTGGTTGATAAAGATAATAGTGTTGATATAACATACTTAGACTTCTCTAAGGCATTTGGTTTGGTACCACACAACATTTTGTTTGAAGAACTAGAACAATGTAAAATTAACATGGCGTACATTAAATGGATTAAAAACTGGCTAATTGATAGGTCTCAAAATGTAGTTGTACAAGGGGAATCATTCTTGAGTGGGTGTGTTTCCATTGGTGTCCCACAGTGATGGGTTCTTGGCCCTACGCTATTTAACATTTTTATCAGTGACCTGGAAGAAAACATAAAATCATCACTGATAAGTTTTCAGATGACACAAAAATTATGGAGGGGGGCTGCAGGTAAGTAATGAAGAGGACAAGTCACTGATGCAGAGCGATCTGCATCACTTATAAATTGGGTGCAAGGAAACAACATGCATTTGAATATGGCTAAATGTAAATGTTTACATCTAGGAACAAAGAATGTACGCTGTACTTGCATGATGGGGGACTCTATCCTGGGAAGCAGTGACTCTGAAAAAGACTTGGGGGTCATGGTGGCTAATCAGCTGAACATGAGCTCCCAGTGCAACACTGTAGCCAAAAGCGCAAATGTGATCCTTGGATGAATAAACAGGGAATGTTGAATAGGAGTAGAGAGGTTGTTACCTCTGTATTTGGCACTGAGTGCGACCGCTGCTGGAATCCTGTGTCCGGTTCTGGTGCCCACGGTTCAAGTACCATGTTGATAATTAGAGAGGGTCAGAAAAGAGCCACGAGAATGATTAAAGAATTAAAAAACATCACTTATAGTGATAGACTCAAGGAGCTCAGTCCATTTAGCTTAATAATGAAAAGGTAAAGTGGTGACTTGATCATAGTCTATAAAGACCTACATGGGAACAAATATTTGATAAAGAGCTCTGAAACCTAACAGAGAAAGGTCTAACACGATGCAATGGCTGGGAGTTGAAGATAGACAAATTCAGACTGGGAATAAGGCGTACATTTTTAACAGTGAGAGTAATTAACCTTTGGATCAGTTGACGAAGGGTTGTGATCGATTCACTATCACTGACAATTTTTAAATTGAGATTGGATGTCTTCGTAACAGATCTGGTTTCAGAATTATTTTGGGGCCTGTGTTCTAGAGGAGGTCAGACTAGACGATCACCATAATCCCTTCTGGCCTTGGAATCGATGGTTCTGAGTGCACCTGGCTCATGGCTCTGAGGAGAGCAGGCCTGGGTGTCTGACACTGATCAGATGATTTTTCTGTCTGTTGAAGGAATCAGCCCTGCAAATCCCAGTGTCTCATTCACTGGTTGGTGTTCACCATAAAAACATGAGAACGGCCATATTGGATCAGACCAAAGGTCCATCTAGCCCAGTATCCTGTCTTCCGACAGTAGCCAATGCCAGGTGCTCCAGAGGGAATGAACAGAACAGGTAATCATCAAGTGATCCATCCCCTGTTGCCCATTCCCAGCTTCTGGCAAACAGAGGCTAGAGACACCATCCCTGCCCATCCTGGCTAATAGCCATTGATGGACCTATTCTCCATGAACTTATCTAGTTCTTTCTTGACCCCTGCTATAGTCTTGGCCTTCACAACATCCTCCGGCAAGGAGTTCCACAGATTAACTGTGCGTTGTATGAAGAAATACTTCCTTTTGTTTGTTTTAAACCCAGTGCCTATTAATTTCATTTGGTGACCCCTAGTTCTTGTGTTATGAGACAGCGTAAATAACACTTCCTTATTTACTTTCTCCACACCAGTCATGATTTTATAGACCTCAATCATATTCCCCCCTTAGTTGTCTCTTTTCCAAGCTGAAAAGTCCCAGTATTATTAAACTCTTCTCATATGGAAGCCGTTCCAAACCCCATATCATTTTTGTTGCCCTTTTCTGAACTTTTCCTATTCCAATATATCTTTTTTGAGATGGGGCGACCACATCTGCACGCAGTATTCAAGATGTGGGCATACCATGGATTTATATAGAGGCAATATGACAGGGATATTTTCTGTCTTATTATCTTTCTTAACGATGCCCAACATTCTGTTCACTTTTTTGACTGCCGCTGCACATTAAGTGGATGTTTTCAGAGAACTATCCACACTGACTCCAAGATCTCTTTCTTGAGTGATAACAGCTAATTTAGACCGCATCATTTGGTATGTATAGTTGGAATTATGTTTTCCAATGTGCATTACTTTGCATTTATCAACATTGAATTTCATCTGCCATTTTGTTGCCCAGTCACCCAATTTTGAGAGATCCTTTTGTAGCTCTTCACAGTCTGCTTGGGACTTAACTATCTTGAGTAGTTTTGTATCATCTGCAAATTTTGCCACCTCACTGTTTACCCCTTTCTCCAGATCATTTATGAATATGTTGAATAGGACTGGGCCCAGTACAGACCCCTGGGGGACACCACCATTTACCTCTCTCCATTCTGAAAACTGACCATTTATTTCTACCCTTTGTTTCCTATCTTTTAACCAGTTACCAATCCAGCTACACCGACCCTCTCTGTGCCATACGTTAGAGCAGAGGTACAGGGCAGAAGGAGTCACTCGCTCATCATGCATCAGTCTGTAGAGATGGTGCAGAGGTTGTTTATAATTGTGGAGTACAGGAGAGGACTGAGGTTTATTACAAAGAAGGACTTGTAAACAGGACATCCAGCACTTTCCGACTCTACAGAGGATGTGTGGCTTGTCGAGTCACTGCTGAGCTTCATGGGTTGGAGTAGTTCTGGGTGCTGGATGTGACCCTGGATGCTAAATAGCCTTCCCACCTATGCCCTTGTCCCACCTTCCTGTCTTGCTGTATACCACAGCCAGCAGCTGGGATTCGTTATCTAACATCCCATACGGCCCTATAAGGAATCAGGGGGAAGGAGCATAAACAGATGAATGACTCTGCCTGGCACAAGCCGCTCTCTTTCTCCTGGAGTGGTATCTGATTCTGGACTGACCCTGTGACACTCCCCCAATCACCAAGAAGAAGAAAATGGACAGAAAGACAGGGAGGGCCGCTGGGACCCTGTGTCAGTGGAATGGGAGGGTTGGGGGCCCTGAGCGCTGCTCAGGCAGGAGGAATATATGGAAATCGCCTGTGAACAAATAACTGACAATAGCAATTATGGCAGGGCTCTGAACTGGGGGCTGTTCTGTGCCCCAACCGCCCCCCACCCTGATCTCTTAAGCCCTTCCCAGGGAGAGGGAGTGTTCTGTGGAAGTGAGGGCTGAGAGTGCATATTAGTGGTTTAAGGATGAACACTTTCTCAGGGACGTTACAATTATTCCCTAAACAAGAATCAGAAACTCTGAGCATTCAGATCTAATCTTAAATGTGAAAGAATCCCAGAAGGTCGGGAAATGTGCGGCGAAGGTGCTCAAACGGCCGTAACTGTGCCTTGCACTGGCCTTTGGTCCTCCTTTTTTTTTGTTCTTTTCTTATTTAAGCACTGAACCTATGACTGATGGTTTGTGCTATTGGAGGTGGGGGTGAACAGCTTTCATTTAGGGCTTTAAGAACTCATGGATGATGGCAGGCCACAGCCTGAAGCCAGGTGTAGCCTGGAAACGTTTGCCAGTATAGTAATGATGGTCTAGCTAGTCCGTATAGCTACATGGCAATACCCTCTCTAGTGTAGACAAGACCTGAGTTTGGAAAAGTCAGTTTCCAAAAAGACATGGGTGGGTGGAGGGTTGGATAATCAGCTGAATACGAGCACCCAGTCCAATGCTGTGACCAAAAGGGCTAATGCGATCTTTGGATGCATGAACAGGGGAATCTCAAGTAGGTGTAGCAAGGTTATTTTACCTCCATATTTGACACTGGTGCAACTGATGCTGGAATACAGTGTCCAGTTCTGGTGTCCACAATTCAAGAAGGATGTTGAAAAGTTGGAGAGGGTTCAGAGAAGAGCCACGAGAATGATTAAAGAATTAAAAAACCTGCCTTATAATGATAGACTCAAGGAGCTCAATCTATTTAGCTTAACAAAAAGGTTAGGGGTGTGCAATTACAGTCTATAAGTACCTACATGGGGAACAAATATTAATAATGGACTCCTCAATCTAACAGAGAAAGGTATAACGTGATCCAATGGCTGGAGGTTGGAGCTACACAAATTCAGACTGGAAATAAGGCGTACATTGTTAACAGTGAGTATAATTAACCATTGGAACAATGTACCAAGGGTCACGGTGGATTCTCTATCACTGGCAATTTTTAAATCAAGATTGGTTGTTTTTCTAAAAGATCTGTTCTAGGAATTGTTGTGGGGCAGTTCTCTGGCCTGTGTTATGCGGGAGGTCAGGCTAGATGGTCACAGTGGTCCCTTCTAGCCTTGGAATCTAGGAATAATTGTCCCATGATCCGGCCCCTCCCATCCTCATCTTCTCTTTGACACCTTTTGTCACCATGTCTCTAAGGTGTTTGCATCCTAGGGCTGAAAAAGTCAGGTGTTTTGAAAGAGCTCTTTGGGGCTGATCTTCAATCCCTTTGAGCTGCTCACATTTCTGAATGACGTCATAAAACCATGCTTGAAAATACAGCCGACACTTGCAAAGCAGAATGCCTAAAGTCAGGCTCCGAAGCCCACCGTTGCTTAGACCCATATCTAGGCATCTGGGGCCAGATTTTCAAAGAGTTCAGTATCTGACAGCTCCTATTTAAAGCACCTAAATGGAGCAGACAGATTTTTGAAAGTGACCAACCCTCAGAAGAGTATATGAAGAATAACAGGAGAGGCTGAGCAGCCTGCAAGCCTGGCCTCTGTATTTAAGTGCTGAAGAGCTTGTGCTTACTAGACTTTTGCATATCCCATGAACTGATTGCCAATTATCTCAAAATACTTAACATCTCTGTATGGGCTGGGTCTGATCTAGGGGCTTGGCACTGCCCTCAGAGCACCTGCTAAGCTCCTGCCGAAATCCATGGACTTCCCGTCCTGCCAACTTTGGGAATTTTGTCACAAGTCTTGCAGTAGTTGCTTTTCGTAAAGCCCCAGCTCCTGGAATCAGAGGAATCTCAGCTTTCATTTTTAAAAAAGTTTTAGCCCTTCTGATTGCGGAGGAAAGCATAACCCAGGTGTGTCCTAAGGGCAACAAAAAAAACCCCCAGCACTGACTATTAAACAAACCTCCTGATTTTAACCAGGTCTCCTGACTTTGGGACCTGACTGATGGGTTTTGAACACTTGGCCTTGGAGACACTGGCACATGCATACATGAGCCCTCGCTCCAGTCAGGTTGGTTCTAAGCTGTAGTTTGTCTCTGGCTAGTTCAGGCGAACTAGGAGCTGGGCTCAGGCTGTGCTGTGTGTGTTTTTATGGCTTTGAGAGAAATTTTGGGAGGCCTGGGCAGCTGACCAGTAGCACATTCATAAAGTTATGGCAGGAATCACCAGAGGTGCTGTTACATACAGCCTGCAATTTCCTGTTCGCTTGCCACCAGTGTTCAGTCTTGGAAGGAATGCTGTGTAGTCATTCCATCAGTGGTGCAGTTTCTTTGTAGGGGAGCTGTGCAAGCAGCAAGGGGTGGAGGGATTGCTCTGTCCCAGTCACTCCGACTAGACCTCTTCCGTGGGCCACGGTTGCTCCCCAGGCACTGGGCGTCGGTGTTGGACACTTGGCTAAGAGGCTGGGAAGGGGAGGCTGACGGTGGGTGGAGTCCTCTTACTGCTGTTTGGATATGCAATAGGGTGACCAGATAGGGACAGTCCCGATATTCTGGACTTTGTCATATATAGGCACCTATTAACCCCCACCACCGTCCTGATTTTTCACACTTGCTATCTGGTCACCCTAATATGCAAACAGCTGGCAACAGGCATGGTACAAAGTCCCCGATCCACCCAGCTCTGAACCTGGTGGCACTGGGTCCAAATCTGAACATGGGACCCCGCCTCTCTGTGGGAACACTGCGGGGGGCTGCATCTATAGCTGAGAGACTAGCTAGGAGCAAAGGAGTAGGGGGTGAGGGATGGGACAGTTTGATCCATTTCTCAGTGAAGGTAGTTGGAAGGGCTGCACAGTGGGATTTCCGGCGGGGAACAGCTTGCACAGCTCCCTTGGCTCAGTGACGGGGCCTCGCCAGCACCTCTCCAGGTAGTCCCAGCCATGGCCATCCCAGCGTGCAGCCAAAACCCCACCAGCCCCGTCTGGGGCTCTGGGACTCAGTTAGCTCAGAGCATTGTGGTGCTGTGCGGCTGTGCACAGAGGGACGCTGCCGTGATCACGGCCTGACAAAACGGGATTCTGGGTAACCCGCGGCTGTCTCTGGAAACCAAGCAACTGTCTGACCTATTGCCCCTCCCTCCCTCTCAGCAGCATTATCTGACCATGGTGAAACTGGGCAGCAATCTCTGTGAGAAGCCGGACAAGGAGCAGGGCACCGGCAGCGGTGATGACAGCTTCGACAACATCCCTTTGATAACGCCGCTGGACGTCAACCAGCTACAGCAGCCCTTCCCTGACAAGGTAATACCAGCGGTGCCCCTCGGTGGCCAACACCAAGTGCAAGTCCCCTCTGCCCCTGCTGGCCCCCTCACCCTGTCTGATGGGGCAGCAGTGGTGCTTTGCTGCTTCATTTGCCTCTCAGGAGCTATTAACCACTTTCCGGTTCTCCCGGGGCCCTGTGCTGTGTGTGAAACCAGCAGCCAAGCCCAGCATGCCCCCTGTTCCCACAATCCCACTGCTGGGGCTGGGTTTGCTCAAGGGGAATTGGACTGTGCCAGCTCGGATGTGCGCGGCCATGCCCCAACACGTTCAGGGGAACTCAACAATAGTCAGTGCGGCAGAATCCACCCTTGGGCCAGTGACAAAGGGGCCACGATTTCCTTCGTGAGTGAAAATTACCTCACACGATTTTTTTTCTGAAAAGGAAAAAAACAATGAAGTGAATAAAATTGAGTTTCTTCTGGATTCGGTTATGTGGGGGCGTGATTAGCCTGGGGCGCCTCACCTTTTCCCATAGTAGAGCCAGGCTCTCAGATGGTGTAAACTGGGCTCTTCGTGCCAGCTGGGGACCTGGCCCAGAATTGCTCTCTGGCCATGGTGTCTGTGCCTCTTTATTTGCTGGTTCGAGAACATGGACAGATGCTGTGCTTAGCCCGTAGCTAAGCTTTGAGACTAAAGCTAACGTTCAGAACTGACAGCACTCTGATAGCAGCTCCATCACCCCCTCACCACAGGCCCCTCGCTCTCCCAAGGTAGGGTCCTCCCCCTGGGGCTCACTGAGCAAAAACATGCCATCTGCATGCTAGCTAGTCAGTGTGTGCAAGCCAATGTGTGCAAATAGGTCTCTGGTTCTGTGCAACACTTTTGTTTCCCAGGAGTGAGGGATGGACATTTTTGCAGAAACGAGCCAATTCAGGGAAATCCAAACTTCTTTGTGAACAATTGGCAAACACAACACTGGGGTTGGGTTTGCTCAAGGGGAATTGGACTGTGCCAGCCGGGATGTGCGCAGCCATGCCCCAACACGTTCAGGGGAACTCAACAATAGTCAGTGCAGCAGAATCCACCCTTGGGCCAGTGATTCTCGTTTGCACTAAGGCCGCTATACGTTGCTGTGCCACTGTAAAGGGGTCTTACAGTGTGCACATGTACCCTGCCAGAGCAAGTGGTGGAAAGGAGCATTGGTGTGAATGAGACTCCGCCCCTATGTGTTTGCTGGGGCCTCTGTGGAGGGCTGGAGGACAAGGCTAGAATGAGGCAGGAAGCAGGAACAGGTGGAAAGGCAGGGCTCAGCAGTCAGGCAAGTAGGCAGGGTCCGTAGTAGCAGCTAGTCAAGATTCCTCTACTTGCTCAGACAACTTCCTGTGTCTCTTTCTGGTTTATATAGAGCTTCCCAGCCAATCAGTGGGGCTGGACATCTCCCCCAGTCAGGAGCTTTGTGGGTGGGGCCCTTTGTGAGGTAGAGCTTTACTGGCCCCCTTCTCCAGTCATTCAGGTGAACTGCTGGGTAGTGGCCATGGTTTGAATACTGTCTGGGGATGCCCGGGTTCGAGGCCTGCCATCCTTCACATCATCCCCTCTCTTAGGGCACCCTCTGGTGGGAGGGGTAGTTGGGAGTGGTGAGGGAATTGGTCCTGAATGTGGGTTGGAACATCCATGAGTGTCTGCCAGGAATGCATGTTAAATAGTCTTTGACCAGAATAAACCAGATGGGACTCAGCCTCCCTTATCGGCCTTATCAAAATGCTCATGCAGTTGGCTTTTTCCAACCAAAAAACATTGTCGGAAAAATTGCCAACTGGCTGTTGGCTGAGCACCCTCTGCCCGATGGCCAAAGTTGGGGCCCTTGGGTTGGGGACTTGGAGCTGCCGCATGTGATGCTGTCTCTGTCGTCTCTCTCCTTAAGCCCAATTTCTCAGCTCTGTGTTTTGGATGGACAGTCTTTGCTCCTCTCTGCTAACCTGGGGTCAGTCACTGGGGGGAGCGAGTGTCTCTGCATTTCAGTCTCCCCTGGCCCTGGCTCCTCCATCACTCCTCTCGCTTTGTGCTTTGTGGCGCCCATTCTCCGCTGCATCAGAGCAGCACTTGGACACAGCGGAGAGTGGGAGTGCAGAGAGCCAGCAGCAGCTTTCTGCCCCTTAGCTGCCCAGCCCTGGAGAAGGTTAGGCCAGACGGGACTTACTGTAATGTCACCAGAATAAGCCTGGGCCCACAACACCCTGGCCCATCCCCTCCTTCCATTGATGTGGGGAGAGGGTGTGGAAAGTGGCTATGCGATCAGAGAGTCCCCAACATGGGGAGCTCTGCTAGGAATTTCTAGCTGCTCCACGCTGCATAAGAGGCTGTATCAGACCAGAGAATCTGGCCCAGTGTCTCCAGTGTTCCACTTCTCCCTTGGCATGTGGTGAGAGTTTCGCTTGGCTTTGCGCACATCTCTGTTGGGGGTCCGATGCCAGGCTGCCGGTTGTGGGCAGGGAGCCATGGTTTGCTGTTGCCTTGTCTCTGTTGGTGCCAGTCATTCTTGTATTCGTCTCCAGTGTCACTGGTTCTGGAGATGGAGAGGAGGCGAGTTTTGGGGTGTGGCTGTACAGAAATGAATGAGGGCTTGCTCTGGAGTGAGCGTGTGGCTTTGGGTTGGGGGGTGTTTGCTGCTGGGGTGGTACCAAGGGGCTGGTGTCCTCGTGCGGTGTTGGTCAGGGGATCACAGCTGTTGTTACCGGGAATTCAGGGCACAGACTTTGTTGGCACAGTTGCTTTTGGGAGTTTTTCCTCAGTCAGGATGATCGGCCGTTACCACTGGGCCCAGACCTCACTCCTTATCGGAGAAGGAGTTGGGTGACGCTGCAGAAGGGCATTAACTGAGGGCTGTATTCATCCAGTGGTTTCTTTATGGCACAGGAGGTCTGTAGGGCTTCTCTGGCACTGCAGACTTTCTGTAACAGTGTCAGAGAAGCCCTACACTACAAAATTATGACGACCTAACTTATGTCAGATACAGCCACCACGGTTATTAAATCGCTTGTGTGTGTGCACATGCAGCTTCTTGGGTCAGCGGTGTGCATCCTCACCAGGAGTGCTTGTGTCGATTGCATTGTCAGCATGGGGCATTGTGGGAAGGCTGCAGGAGGCCAGTAACAGTTGATGTAAGCAACACAGCGTCTAAAGTGACACCGCGTCAACTGAATGACATCGACCGTGACTCCGTGCTGCTTGGAGAGGTGGCGTTACTAAATCGGCGTCGAGAGGCACTGACGTGGGTGGGAGCCAAATTGAAGTGAAGACACTTCCACAGCTAGGTCGATGCGAGGCAGCGTACGCCAACCTAACTGTGTAACGTAGACCAGGCCTCCATCTGTCTGGTGAAGCATGCCTGTAGCACACGTGTTCAGCTGCTGCTGGGTGCCTGCAGGCAGAGAGGACTTTGGTCAGGACATGGGGACCCTTCAGGGCTTGACTCTGAACTATTCTGGGGTTTATTTTCCAGGTTATCCCTCGTTGGCACATTCTCCTGTGCGCTGTCACAAAAGGACACTGGTGTAACTTGCTGGAGAGTGGGTGTGACAGGTCCCCACCGTGCTGATCCGCAGAGGCTATGTGCCTGTTACAGCCCCAGCTACACAGCCTTGTGCTTTTTGCCTGGGAGGTCCCCACTTCAATCCACAGGGTGCTGACTGTCACAACAGTAGGACCTCGTCACCAGCAACCTGCAGACACTGTGGCCCCAGTGCTCGGCTGCCTGGTGCCCCGAGAGAAGGGAGGGCAGAGTGTTCACCCCCAGTTCGCACTGGGGTTTGACCACATCAGGTGCAGGGAAGGCTTTGGGGCTGGTTTCTCAGCTCCACTCCATCCCATTTACATTGCTCCTGCAGAGCTTCGGGGACAGAAAACTGCCCTGAGCAGGCTATTCCCTTTGCACAGCGACTCCCTGGCAGGGGTGGACCTGGGTGTGCCGGACGTATCTCATTTCCTCTGGGCCTTCCCAGAAATAAGGCGCACGTTTTTAACAGCGAGGATAATTAACCATTAGATCAACTGACCAAGGGCCGTGGTGGATTCTCCATTGCTGTCAATTTTTAAATCAGGCTTGGATGTTTTCCTCCAAGATCTGCTCTAGGGGCAGGGCAGGTCTCTGGCCTGTGCTGCACAGGTGGTCAGACTAGATGATCACAGTGATCCCTTCTGGCCTTGGGATCTATGACGCTGTGAACATGAATCCCCTGGTTGTGACGCAGTGCCCAGGGCTGTCAGGGCTGTGCCTCTGCAAGCTAGCAATGGGCACGCTCCAGCCGCTGAGCCCTCCAAGCGTCCCCTGGAGTGTCCAGCCCCTGGTCCACTGGACACTCATAGTATTCACAGATACACTGCTCCCAAAGGAACAGTGACCCCAGCCTACACGTTGCATCCCAGATCACAGTTCCGCTTAACACACAGCACCTAGATCTGACTATCGTGAAAACAAGTACAAGTGTATTGAACAAGGTGTAGAGAGTCGAGCAGCAGCGAGCCAAAGTATTGGAAACAAATGGTTACATGTAAAATCAAATCAAAACACGCCTCTGGAGTTCAGATTGAATTAACAAGATGCTGTCCTATCTAATTCATTGTACTTCACGCAAAGTCTTTGCAGCATTTTCCAGCCAGGCTGGCTCTGAGCCCCACCCCCCTTTCCTAAGACGGAAGATGCTGAGGTTTGGCTCCTTGGCAAAGGATGCTGGCAGTACCTCAGTACTCCCAGTTACACCCCAAGAATCCATTGTCTTTGCTTGATAACAGGTCGCCTCCTGCTAGTTTTGCATTTTTCTGCAGCGTTCCTCTGGTAGGTTTTGCACTCTTTTGATTAGCATCAGGCTCAGTAATGCAGAGAGGCCTCCATTGTGATACATACAATGCACGGGACACACCTGACCAGCCAGAGAGATAAGTGTCGTCTGCCCCTGCCTGAACAGAATCTGTCCAAGCCCTGTCACTTCCTGGTGGCCTGCTTTTAATGTCGAGGCTTTAAGGACATAATTCCCACTATAAATACATAACTTCTTAACTATCCCATACGTGCATTTCACTATGACTAGGAGGACCAGTGGGCTACTGGCTCTCTGAAGAGACCTCACATGCCACTCTTGGTGAATTATTAGGGATGTATCTCACCCAGGGGATCCCTGTAAAGTTCCATGCCAGCTGGCATCAAGAGGCCCCTGGGTCCCTCTTGGTGTAGGGGTCATGTTGAGGGTGGGAGAGGCCTGGGGCCTTGTGCTCCAGTCACCACCAGCCAGTGGCATGGTCCCTAGGAGGCTGTTACCACAGCGTAAATAGAGCCCTGTGATTGCTCTAATTTATGCTGTGCTCCTGGCTACCCCTAGGGTAAAGGGGGATGGCTTAAAGCCGCCTTTGCTCCCTCCACTCCAGTTCTGAGCCAAGCACAGCTCAGCCAGACCTGAGGTTCTGGCCCCTTAAATTGTAGTTGTTTAGCAGGAGCCCAGGCAGATGAATCTGTTCCATGAGGGTCGGTCAGGCATCAGTGTACGTAGTGGAAAGAGCAGGGCTGAGGTTAGCTTCCTGACTGGTGTGCGTGGCTTGTGTTTGCACCATACCGTTCTGCATCGGTTCATGAATTTAATCAGCTCGTATGTTTTCACACAGATTCAATGTTTGTAGTGATTTAAGATTCAGGTTTCGGTGCCGGAATGACTCTCTCCTGCTGGAGCAGGGTGCTGTGTTGTAGTGAGCATATCCAGTGGCTCTCCCTGCTGGAGGGTTCCAATGTTTTCTTCATCTGTAGCAGCGTCTATGCAATCATTTTACCATTCAAAGCATGATCCTTCCTCACTGGCTGTGTGGCTGGGGATTGCCTGGCTGCTCTGCTGGGGACTCTGTGTTGCTGTAAGGTGCCTTGTGCCCTGGTGTGCGTTCAGAAAGGCCTTTTGGGTGCCCGGTTTTAGATGTGAATTGCTACCCCTCCACGCCATGGGCTGCAGTCATGGGTGTGAGGGACTCTGCCGGCAAATCATGGCCTGGGGGAATCCCTGCTCCCCACAGAACTACACCCCTTGCAGAGAAGGGGGGTAGGGCATTCAGTTGTTACTTCTGGTGCAGTGGTGCATCAACATCAAGAGATTGTACTCACAGCTGGCGGGCCCATTGTGTTCCCACTGGCGCCGCTCACTAACCATCCCTCTCCATTGATGATTTCCAGGTCATTCTCACTCAGCCGGCAAGTACAGAAAGGATGGTCCAAGATTGCACAGGTGACTAGTCACTCTGAGTGCCTCCCTTCTGGGGCCTGGAGATGCCTTGCAGAGACCCAATTTCCAGAGAGCTACTACTCAGAATTTGCTGAAAACCAGCCCCTCTGAAAGGGCCTCAAGTCAGGCTCCCCAAGTCATCTGTGACAATAATGACCATGGTTTCTGTCTCCTGCTAGCCCCAGTTCAGCCTGGCTCCTGATGGCCACGGTGTGTTTTCTCTGCACCACACACCATGTCTGCAGCCAAACACAGCTCGCACTGTGGAATCTGAATGCAGGCCGGCATTGGCAAACCCAGGGACCAGAATTTAGGCTCCTAAATCCACACCCAGTCATGTGAGTCAGAGATTGTCAGTGACACTGAATAACTGGCTCCTGCTGGTTTCATTCGGTAGGAGCAGGGGGTATGCAGCACCTCTGACAACCAGACTGCTTATGGAGTTAGGTGCCTAGCTTTAGGCATACATGTAGCAAATGGTGACCTGCCCTGCATTGCTGCATGAATCCGGCTGGAGGTCAGGTTGCTTTTTGGTTATTGGCCTCACTACCAAATGAGCAGGACTCTTGGGAGGCCACTTATTGCGGTGCCACTGGGAGCAGAACTCCCTTCAGAAATATGCTGAGCCCTCCTGGCATTGCCAGCAGCTCTGGGCTGGGGGGATTAGGGCAGGAGGAGGCTACGGGTGGCTCTCTCTTGGAATGAGCTTTGTTGCCTCACTACTTTTTCTGCCCTCGGCCCCCAAGCAGCTGTGATGATCCATTAGGAAAGCCCCAAACATGGTGTTGGTGAGTTGCTACTTGCGAGTGGCCCAGGCCCATTCCCCCAGTCTGCTCTGCTTTTTGCCTGTCTGAGCAGTTGTTCCATGCAACCTCGTCCGGCTGTATACAGGTCACCGCTCACGGATTCCTCTCCTCACAGGTGATTGTCAAGACCAGAACAGAGTACCAGCTCCAGCAGAAGAAGAAGAGAAAGTTACATGTCCCAGGAATTAAAAAGCTGAACATAAACCTATACGATGAAGTATCAGAGAAGGTCAAGGTAAAGCATTCTCCTGCCCCCCCCCCCCCCCGCCTCAGCAGGGATTGTGATTTGGGGGATTGTCTCTCACATTGACACTGAAACGGGAAAAGTGAATAATCCAGATTAACTCAGACCAGCCCTGTTTTAGACAGGAGAGGGGCCAGCGTGTCACCTCCCGCTCTCTGTCCTCAGAGGAGAAGCCAGCAGCCTGAAACTGGAGCAAGTCGATTTACATTTCTTACAGAACAGTGCATGGGCCGGTCTGTGCTCTCCACAGGCAGGAGGCTGGTGGAGATCCCACCTCCCTCATGGGCAGTGTGAGGGGGAAAGGGCAGAAGAGAAGGAGGGACAAGGGGGGGCCTGAGGCTGTAGAAAGGTCTGTGCCTGGGGCTGCTTCCTCTGCTGGAGAGCGGAAAGGGTTAACAGTCCTACAGACAGGCCAGGAGGAGGTGGCTAGCATGAGATTCCCTGGGGATGGCCAGGAGGCCCTGGTGCTGACCAGCCCCCCAGGCAGTCACTGCAGTGAGTGTGTCAGGAAGGTGCCCTAGTCCAACAGCACAGGTGGAGTAGGGGGGAACAGGATCTGGTTTTCTTCAGGAGAAGCCACCCCTCTGCATCCCACGGAGGCTCAGGTGGCAATGGAAGAGGGAGAGGGAAATGGGGCCTGCTGGGAAAGGGCTTGTTCGGGGGGCAGCGGGGGAGTGGGGCTGTGGGTGAGGGGCAGACTCAGACAAGCTGGGTTTGAATTTTCAGTGCTTGGCCGAACCAAGGGCCAAAGCTGGGGTGTTTACCCATCCCTTGTGCCCCTCTACCTTGGGGTCCCTGGGCATATGGCAGTGCCATGAGCCCAGAGGTGAAAGTAAGCCGGTACGCCCCGGTATGGCATACCGGCAAGAGCCGGTGCGCCGTACCGGGGCAGCCCGGCTTCCCCAGGCAGCAATTTAAAGGGCCTGGGGCTCCCAGCAGCGGCTGGAGTCCCAGGCCCTTTAAATTGCCGCTGGAGCCCTGGGGTAGCGGCAGCGGGGCTCCGGGGGTTATTTAAAGGGCTGGGCTCCCGCTGCCTCTACTGCCCTGGGCCCTTTAAATAGCCGCCGGAGCCCTGCCACTACCCCAGGGCTCCGGGGGCTATTTAAAGGGCCGGAGCGGTAGAAGTATTTAAAGCCCTTTAAATAGACCCTGGAGCCCCGCTGCCGGAGCCCCCAGCTGCCACTGCTACCCCAGCGGGGGAGGGGGAGGGCACTTACTGGTACAGGGCGGGCCGGGGCTGGCTCTGACCCCCCCCATCCCCGCCCCTTCTGTCCGAGGCCCTGCCCCTTCTGGGGGCCAGACCTGGCCCCAACCCAGCCCCGTACTGGTAAGTCCCTATTTCTACTTTCACCCCTGCATGAGCCTGGACACCGTGGGTCCCTGTAGTTCATTCACCTTAGGCTCAGAGGAGAGGCAGGATGGAGCCCGGGGACGAGGGGTTTGTAGCCATTTCAGCACAGGGGTGTGGCTATTTGTTCACTGCTGCTGTTCCCGCCCCACAGGCTCACACACCCCCTGGCTCTGATATGCACTTGGCAGGGGCGTCTGCAGTGAACACCATGTGGACTGGGCAGTGACAGCAGACTCCCTTCCACATGGCTAACATGGATTGACATAATATACTCCCTATGAGCCGGTCTTACTGCTACTGGGTTAACTGGCTGTCCAGTGACTTCTGCCTCCAGAGATGCAGATTGTTTGGGGGGCCCAGGCCAAACGTTGTGCAGTGTCCTGGTTTTCCTGGTGCGCTTTGTCTCCAGTCCCTTGAGAAGTCACACTGGCTGTTTCTTGTCCCTCTGAATTTCCAGGGTGATTGTCCTTAGCTGCACGTTCTTTAGGGCCCGTTTTAGGACTTGCCAGTCTTACCTCGCACTCCTGAATTTCGATCCTTCTCATTGCACGTAGAGATCTCTGGGGGCCATATTCTGCCCTCCCTATTCACACTGAGTAGCCCGTGACTCAGGGAAAATCTGACCTTAACTTTCTTCATCCCCCCACATGTGCTTTGTGGACACTTGAAACCCTTGAGCTTATGCCGTGTCAGACTGTATAAGGGCAATAACATTCCCGGTAGGGTACAAGAGATACACACACTCAGGCATGGCATTAACCAGACGAGATGGGTCAGGAAGACACCCCCACCCAGGAAGACACCACCCCCAGGCAGCTTATTCCAGACATGCCCATTATGTTTTCTTGCCCCTCCCTCTGCAGCCTCTGGTTCTGACTATTGTTGGGTACCAGACCCTGGGCTGTTGGTCCGGTGTGCTGAGGCCATAGCCACATCCGCACCCCTACAAACACAGCCTGGTTTTCAGTCCAGTCTCAACCTGACCTCCTCTTTGACAGCCATGGGTTAGTTCCTGCAGTGACTTGCGGCCAGGGGTGATTAAAGCTGTTAGGTGCATCTAGCTGTCTCTTTGCATCCACAAACTGAGAGCCCAGTCTGAAAACCAGGCTCCTGATGCATTTCCTTTGCCCCCACCCCCTACTCAGATTCCACCTCATATCTTCTGAGGGGGAAAAAAAAGAAAAGAAAAAGAGAACGAGCTAATGGGTCTCTAAAGCAGCTTCATCTAATCTGGGAGTGAACCCACTAATGTGCATAAATGTAGGGTGATTGCACAGCATCTCTGCAAAGCCGAGTTAAGGTTGTTTGGATGCTTTTTCATATCCTATTACAATGGTAGGATTTCTGTTAAGTTAAACTTTCCCTCTGAATTTCCTGGGTTTATAACACTTATTTGGGGGATAATTGCACCATCCCTATAATGTTTTTACCCTAAATTACTGATGTACTCTTAGACTTAACTCCATCTTGGGGTATCTTTTGCTCTGCAAAAAATCACAACAATTAGATACAACATCATCAATAACTGTGTTTAATTATAACCTAATTTCTTCAAATGGAGCCTAGGCACTGGATTTCAGTGAGTTTTACCTACATGGGAAGTCTGAAGAGGCTGGTCTGTTCCAATAAGGCCATTTGGGACAAGAACATGTCAGATGCAGTATGCTCCATTTCCTAAAGGACTCATTTGTAGTTTAACTTCTAAACTAATGAATGGGTACACTTGTAAATTCCCAGGCAATCCGTTCAATACTCAAAGGCTGAGCGCTGAGGATATGGTGTGCTCTTCCAAAGAGGATGTGTCCCTGGTATGAGCGCAAATCTTAACTCTGGTGTCCTCACCATCTCCCTGGTGTACTGGTGTATTCTGTCCATTGGCCTGGTCCCAGGGGCCCAGTTCTTCCCCAGGGTCCCGGGGGATATGGAAAACTCCCTCTGGCATTACAAAAACCAGGACCATGACCTAGTCCCTCTTCCCCTTCTCTTTGATAAGTCATGTACCTGAGTGCAGCATGTGCTGGTAGTGGGGAATTCCTGCTTCCCACAGAGCTCTGCAACACATGTCAGCATCAAGGTGAAATAAACGGCCATGGGATCCATGTAGCACTCACCTAGCATTACCTAGGAATCACAATGAAGGGAGTGGGTTGCCTGGCCGCTCCCTGGAGAAACAGAAGGGGCTGGGTTAGAATCCATCGGGTCTGCCGGAGAAGCTGTTTCTAAGAGAGGAGCTGGGTCTATTGGGGGGGGGGAGCCAAAGTCTTCTTCAGAAGCTGTGTGACCCTCATAAAGTTTCCCCTGGCTCTGAGCTCCAGCTGTGAGTTCCTCATACGTCTGGGAGCTGCAGCACATCCCCACTCGGAGCAGGGGCTGGGGGTCGGTCCCAGAGCTGGGTGAAAATTTCCAGCCAGAATTATTTTACTGAAAAAGGCAGATTTAGATCAACTGAGACATTCTGTGAATTTGTGTTGAATTCACTGAATTGTTTTAATAAATAAAAATCCCCCCAAATAAAATGTTTCCTTTTGAAACGACTTCTCATTTTGAAACGGATTTCAATTTTATTTTGAAAAAAAAATTGAAAAAGATTAAAGCTCTAAAAATGAAACAAAACATTTAGTTGGACTCAAAAACCATATTTTTTTTGAACATTTTGGTTAGGGCAGCGAACTGGAAAATCAGGTGCCTCTGACTGTGCCCCCATCTACACTGTACAACCCCTGTGGGATCAGGGAGTTTGAACTGGTGCGGGTGATGGAGAGGCCAGAGGCTGAGCCACCCACAGAGGCTGGCTCTGCATAAGTGGCACAATCTGGAATGGGCAGAGATGACCCAAGAGATCCCTGTCTTCGCTGTCTGACTCACACCAGGGCCCTGGTGCTTTAATGCAGCTGTAAATAGCAGCTCTCACACTATGAGTCACAGCCAAAAATAGAACTTCAGAACCAACAAGCCAGCCCCCCCCAGGAAGCTTTCTGTTGGAGGAAGCAGGGAAAGCTCTTTGCAGCCACTGGGTATAAGACAAATAACATCAGACCTTGCGCCACCCAGAGCCAGCCAGGCAAGTTCTGGAAGTGAAAATGAGCCTTCCCTTGCTGACTTTCTTTTTTCGTATCCATGCAGACTGGGTGCCTGGCCTTAGCCGGTGTGCCTGAGGTGGGCACCGTGACACTGCCCATGCTCGGCAGCACCAGCGGGCATTTCCATCCCACGCTATGGAAGGAGAAGCGGCTTTATTGAGTGATTTATAAATGATGTCACACACGTTCTGTCCTGGGGCCTGTTTTTCTCCCACCAGGGTATGAGTTATTGCCAGTGACATCACTCTATCTACTTATCTTGGGCCTACAAATATTCCCCGCCCCACGGCTGCAGCTGCAATGGCCATCTGCTTCCCTCTGGAATCCATAGAGTCATAGAGGCCAGAAGGGACAGTTCCAACCATCCAGTCTGTCCTCCTGCCCACCACAGGCTAGCGAGCCCCCCACCCACCAGTGACTCCTGCAGGCTGCCCAGAACATGCAGTGGAGTTAGAGCAAATCCCTTAGAAAGAGACATTCTTTCCAGACTCCAAGTGACGGAGAACCCTCCATGTCTCTTGGTGAGCTGTTCCAGGGGCTAACTAACCTCCATTTAAAATGTGCACCTTATTTCAAGTTTGTCCAGCATTAGCTTCCACCCACTGGATCTTGTTCTGCCCTTTTCTGCAAGATTAAACAACCCTCTATTATTGGAAATTTCTGCCCCAAGGAGATGCTTGTAGACCATGATCAAGTCACTTCTTAACCTTCTCCTAGATAAATGAAACAGACTGAGTTTCTTTAGTCTCTCACCGCAAGGCAGGTTTCCAGACCTGAATCATTCATATCGCTCTCTTCCAAATCCTTTCCAGTTGGTCCAGTTGATTAGAAATGCAGACACCAGATCTGGACGTGGTATCCAGTGATGGTCCTACCAGTGCCATATACAGAGGTAACACCGCCCCTCTCATTGTAAGGTCTGTGTGGACACCTGACCTGGATATGGTGACGGTCTCATCAAGGCAGGGTACCCTCTCTCATTGTTTGTCGATGTCTTCAGGTTTGGGGATTTTTGCGAAAAATACACAAAACATCTTCATCTGGGCTCATGCCAGTTGTTCTGTTTTGTTCCCTTTCCTTCCAGCTGACGGGGTTGATTCTCATCACGATGGCCTTCCTGGCCTGCCTGCTCATGCTGGTCATGTACAAGGCACTGTGGTATGACCAGCTGAGCTGCCCAGAGGGCTTTGTGTTTAAGGTAAGATGACCCCTGTCTCCCTCTGGCCTGTCTCGGTTATCGCCTTACTCATGGTGGTGCTGGGAAAGGAAGGACGCTGCCATCTCCTCAGTGTCAAATGTTTGCATTATGCTGTGCCCTGGCTCGCGTATGGGCCCCGATCTTGCCTGGTGCTGAGGGCCCTCAGCTGTCCATGCTCTCGGCTTTGGAGGATGAGCTCCCTTTGGGACTGTTGGGATGTTGTGCTTTTGAGAAGGTCAATTGCTGAACCCTGACACTGGCCTGTATCGCCCAGTAAGTGTCTTGTAAGTGATGTTCACATGGAGGTGGAGATGAGTGTGGGTGAACGGTATAACCAGCTGATCACAGCCGCTGGCTGTGTTCTTTCTTCAGACACCCCATGTCCGCAGGGATCCTCCGGGGGGACCCCAGCAAGCATCACACCTGCAGAGCGAAATGCCTGCTCCTCTTGACTGGGGCAAAGTGTCCTATGAGTGATGTGAAGGAGAGATCTGCTGATTCGATCTACCCAGTGGTACAACCATAGGGATGGCTGTAGCAATTTGCCTACCTTCCTCTGATACTGCGATGCCCAGAACTGAACTTGGTGCTCTTGTGCTGTAGAAGAGGGGAATTGTCAGTCAGTCTGTCTATCCCCAGGGAATCTGAATCAGCTCCCTCTTCTGACTTGATGCCCTTTTGTATGCGGCCCAAAACGTAGGGGCTGTTTTACTGCTTTGTTTGGCAGCTTGCTGGGGCTGTGCTTTCCAGCACACTTCTAGCTCCTCCCCCCAGGGCTTTTTGCCAAGCATGTGCCTTACACGGAGTACTTGTGTATCACTGATTAGCTTGCATTTGCCCAGGATCAGTCCAGTGTGTTATTTCTCACCCTTGGCAGTGCTCTGGCTACGTGAGCCGTTTGCACACCATTGTTGTACATGCCCAGACTGGCCTCCAGCTGGCGCCCCTGCTGGGTGATTTCAGAGCGCAATGCAGAGATGCAGGATGCCACTAAGAATGGCCCTTTCCCAGTGGAAACACATTTACTGCTTTGGAAAAAGAAACCCCTGTGTCTGTGCCCCAAGCAGCAGAAACCAAGTGGGTGGCTTCATGGGATGGAATATCCCCCCATCTTCAGGCTGGCAGGCTGTGACTGCTGGGCAGCCGAGGCACAAAGGGGGGGCACTCCAGGGTGTGTTCTTGGAGCAGAACTCTCCTTGCGCCTCCTCCCGGTGAGCCTTGACTCCTGTAATTGGCCTGTGTGTATGAGGAGGGCTGAATATCAGAGGGATGCAGCCTGCCATGTCGGGCTGGGGGGCAGGTGGTAAGGAGAGACCATGCCAAGGGCCCAATTCAGTGCAGGGTTTTTTGCCAATGGAAGCTGGTGCTGACCCAGTGGGAGGAGCCCATCTGGAGGAAAGTTTACAAGGAGGGGACAGCAGTGGCACAAGGTGCCAGCAACTCCTGCCCTGCCAGGGGCCCATGCCCACCCCCAATGCTGCTGCCTGCAAAGGAGCATGGTCAAGGGAGCTGGGGTAGGCCTTGTCAGAAATCTTTTTTGATGGAAAATTGGGGTTTTGATGGAATGAAATATTTCATGGGAAGTGCCTGGTTTCCACGGAATGGTCCAAAAACGGGCAGCCTGAAAACCAAAATATTTCCATTGTGAGGCGGTGCCACGTGGGCATTGTAGTTTGGGTGCCTCTAACTCCCCATTCTCCTCTCCGGCCAGGCCACATTTCCCTAAGTGAGGGGTGTAACGGTCGAGGGGTTCCACCGCTGCTGATACTCTGTGTGTGGGGGGCGGCACATGGTCGCGCCGTGAAGAGAGCACTGTGAAGCTGTGATGAACTGTGGTGTGAGTCACCCAAATACACATGCTTCCCGCCTCTCTTGCTGATCACTGTAACCCACCAGCCAGTGCATTCACTTCATGTCCCTCTCCATGCCCAGTCCACACAGGTTATGAGTCTGTGACAATCCGGGCCTGCGGCGTCTAGCTTCTCAGCCCAGGCTACAAAGACTCGTGTTTAGGGGCGGTGCAGTAGGCAGCCAGGCAAGTGTAATGCAGGGCAACCTGCTGCTGCAGCCTCCCCTGGTGGTACCTAATTCTGGGAAGTCAAGGAGAGGCAGGGAGTGTTTTGGGGAGTGAGTAAAGGCACAGAGGGTGCCACAGCAGATGACACTAAGCTGGGGGGAGAGAACCGATGTGGACAAATTGGAGAGAGTGCAGCGGAGGGCAATGAAAATGATTAGAGGCCTGGGGCACATGACTTACGAGGAGAGGCTGAGGGAACTGGGGTTATTTAGTCTGGAGAAGAGTGGGGGGGGGGGGAGGGATTTGATAGCAGCCTTCAATTACCTGAAAGGGGGAGGGGGTTCCAAGGAGGATGGAGCTCAGATGTTCTCAGTGGTGGCAGATGACAGAACAGGGAGCAATGGTCTCAAGTTGCAGTAGGGGAGGTCTAGGTTAGATATTAGGAAACACTATTTCACTAGGAGGGTGGTGAAGCACTGGAATGGGTTACCTAGGGAGGTGGTAGAATCTCCTTCCTTAGA
This sequence comes from Emys orbicularis, assembly GCF_028017835.1. Taxonomy (NCBI): domain Eukaryota; kingdom Metazoa; phylum Chordata; order Testudines; family Emydidae; genus Emys; species Emys orbicularis. The sequence continues at coordinate 68,461,207 of NC_088689.1, read as the reverse complement.
GGTTTTTAAGGCCCGGCTTGACAAAGCCCTGGCTGGGATGATTTAGTTGGTGTTGGTCCTGCTTTGAGCAGGGGATTGGACTAGATGACTTCCTGAGGTCTCTTCCAATCCTAATATTCTATGATCCCTCCAGCTGACCGCTAAACACGAAGCACTTCTCTCTCAGTAACTTTCCAATGGGATACAGTGTTATAGACACAGAACTGAATGAGACATGTCATTCAGCTGCTCACACCCTTCCGGAGAGTCGACCTAGAAGCAGTCTCAGCACCATAGCTTCTCCCTCTGATTCTCAGGCAGAGGCAGCTCCCCTTCTCCTTGATTCTGGGGACAGCTCAGCTACACCAAAGCTGGATAAAAAAAGTGTGAAATTAGCAAACAAAAACGACATTCAGTGGCAGTTAATGTTGCATTAGGACTTGTCACTAACCCAAACCCTTTAAATGTGACCTCATATCAATTATGACCAAATCAGCCCATCTGACTGCCACACATGCCATGCATTTGGGAACATATTCTGTCTTAACACAGCTGAGATCACTGGTAAGGTTTTGTGTTAGATGCAAGTTTGATGCTGTTGGGGCATGTGTTGCTTTTGGGTATTGGCTGGAGATGGAAGTGAGCTCTGTGGTGCGTTGGAGGGTGCTATTGAAGATGTAGACAATACAAAGGTGACAAGGATTGCAGGAATCTTTCCACTTAACTGCTTATTTCCAAGCTTTTAAGTTTTTGGACAGATGGGATGTGTCCTGCATCAACCTGAACTGTCACTAAACGTAGATTTTGTTTGTTAACATGTATTATATGTTACACACACCGATGCACAGACAGACACACACAAGTTAAAAGAAAATTAAGGTTGCAAAGCCAAGCACTCAAAAGTTAGGAAATGCCAGAATTAAGACTGCCTGTACAACCTTAACTCTGCCCCTTTGTGTGTATGCATTCTGATACAGTTTGTAATGATGTGATCACAGACTATTTTTTCCACAGGAGGTACTGGGGAGATGTGAGGGGATGGAGCATGCTCAGTGAGGGCAGAACCTTTGGAGAGTTTACTGCTAACATCTATGAAGTTTCTATGGAGCATGTGTCAAATGCGATTTTTCCAATGGCTTATAACTTGGCCAAATTTAAAAAAGAATTTGCTAATCTGGGCAAAGCAATGTATTTCCCCTCCCTTTGTTCTCTGAAACAGCTGAACTGTTTTGACTGAAATTTCCCCCTCAAAATCAGCCTGAGCCAAACACCTGGCAGGGGAAATGTCGGGCCTGCTTGGCCAGCGTGTTGGGAAGAGTGGGGGCTGTTGGTTTGTTGTGATGCTTCCCCAGCAACAGGCTCAGGGAGCAGTGGCGGGGGCAGGCTGTATTGGGCGCTCCATCAGAACAGCACAGACAGGCCTGTTGGAAGGCTAGCCAGCCTGTTGAGGAGTGAACAAGGGCAGACCCCAGCTCAGTGTCTAGCCCCCTGTGGAGTCCCAAGGGTCAGAACTTGGGAGGGATAGCTCAGTGGTTTGAGCATTGGCCTGCTAAACCCAGGGTTGTAAGTTCAATCCTTGAGGGGGCCACTTAGGGATCTGGGGCAAAATCAGTACTTGGTCCTGCTAGTGAAGGCGGGGGGCTGGACTCGATGACCTTTTAGGGTCCCTTCCAGTTCTAGGAAATAGGATATCTCCATATTTAAAAAAAAAAAAAAAAAAAAACAACTCTGAGGGGGCATCTAGCCCACAGATTCCTCCTGTATAGTGTGCCATGCAAGACCCACAGAACTTGGGGAGATGCAGGAGTTCCTGGCCCCAAAAGCTGCCCTGGACTCAGTGGGGCCAGGATTTCAGCCCTGGGGTCTTTTGGGGGACTTTTCTGCCCCCAGCAGTTTTTGTGTGGGGATCCCTGCCTAACTCCAGCAGGTCCTGTGGGACGCCAGTGGGCTGCCCAGTTCTGCTAGGCCAGACTGTGAAGACTGCAAGGTGCCAGCAATGGCCCCCTTCCCCCACACTCCTCCACTTGACCAACACTGACAGCATAGACCATCTTCTCACGGGTCCCTGAGCACAGGGTGTCCATCCTCTCTGAGGGCTTCAGAAAAGGGGCAAAGGAGGGAAGGTGCACTGAGCTAGGAGCCCATGAGTTCAAACGTCACCAATTCCACTCACTGCTGTTAATATTTGTGTGAATGTCACAGCCCTGATTATTGGCCAGTGCCGGGTGCCTCGGCTGCAGTGAACAATCATATGCCTGTTACAAACAAAGGAATTGAGAGGTGCTGGAGAGGCTCCCCCCCATGTGCCAGCACTGCTGGGGCAGAGGTGAGGCAGAAGGCACTCCGTCCTTTCTTCGCCCTATAGCCCCCCTACCCTTCCCCCATCTACCTCCCAGACCATGTTGCCTCTCACGCTGACACCGTTGAAGCTAATAGTCTAGGTTTACCCCACGCAGGCAGGATTTGGCCCATCTAGCACATTAAGGACATCTGAGGCCTCTCCCCAATAGGATAAAAGGCAAGTTTTAAAGACACGCTCCCTAGTAGACTTGAACTAATATGTTCTCAAACTCTAGGGCAGCCGGGGCAGGCTGCAGGCTGTTAGCTGGTCAAGGTGAGCCCTAGTGGGGAGACACCAGCAGACATGGGTTAAAATCAGGGTCGGCTCCAGTCACCAGTGGAGGAAGAGGCGGCATTCCGTCCATTCTTGGGGCGGCACAGTCCGGGCAGCTTTTTTTTTGCTTGGGGTGGCAAAAATGGTAGAGCCGGCTCTGGTTAAAATACAATCTGTCCTGCCTGCATGAGGATTTGAAGGGTTTGTTCAAAGGGGCTAGCTGCCGTGTTTAAGCATACTCTAGCTGTTCTAGCATGGAAAGGTCCTATCTGATGTAGGACAGCAGCCGGGATCCTGCTACTAAATCACTGAGAGGCTTTTGAAATTCCCCATCCTGCACCTTCCCAGGGCAGGGCCCAGCCTTTCTCTTGTCCTAACTCCTGTGCGTGCTTCCTGTGGGGAGAGCGGCTCAATGAGACTGGGGAACATGTCAGAAGCTGGAACCAGCTCTGCGTGAGATGTTTGCCATTAAACCCCAAACTCAGGGGAAATCACCTGGCTTCCAGGAATTTGGGATGGTCAAAAATGCTCAGTTGAAATGATTTTTGAGAGAAAATGGGGGTTTGGGCTTTTCATGAAAAGTGCCTGTTTTCTGTGGAAAAACCAGATACTCCCAAAATGAATATTTCAATCTGGGGATCCTGATGCATGACCTCATGGGAGTTGTAGGTCAGATGCCTCAGGTCCCGACTGCTTCATGTCCTCTATGGGCCGGGCTCCCTGACCAAATGATATCTCCCATAATGCAACACAGCCATGAACTCCCATGATGTGGCTGTCTCCCAGCACCAAGAGGAGGAGCATGGGGGATGTAGGCAGGCCAGGGAACCCAGCATATATAAGAGAATGGTCACTGAGTCAGAAGTCGAAGCCCATCCACCCTGTTTCCCAGCTCGGACAATTAGACAGGGAGCAGAATTCTGCTTCCTGATGCGAATCCAGAGGAACCCGTGTTGCCAGGGGAGTTATGCCAGTGTAAAGAGATGCCGCCCCAGGGAGTGGATCAGCAGGCACTACAGGGGGTCGGGTTATCTGCATCCTTTCTCTTGCCGCATGGAAGAGCATGACCCAGCACAGTTATTGGTTACAAGGGAGCTTGGGGCCCAGCCAGCGTCCCTGCTCCCTCTGCTTTCTAACCAAGGCCTGCAGGTCTCTTTTGCTCATGGTGTTTTCTGTTCTTTTCCCCAGCACAAGCACTGCACTCCCGCCGCGCTGGAGATGTACTATTCAGAGCAGGAAGTGGGACCCCAAGGAAGTCTCTACACGGCCATTAACCACTTAAATCAAGGCAAGAAAACCGTCCCTGACCTGCCTTCCCCTTGGTTACCGGTCATTAATGCCTTGAAGAAAGCTGAGAAAGGCAAAGAGGATCCGGCTGGCATTCAGCAGTAAGGGACAGGAGCCAGACACACCTGGACTGTGGTTCCAGGAGTGCGTGTATTAACTTCAAGGAGAGTATTAATCCATTCAAAGCTAGTTTTGTTCCCAAATCAACCAACAAAAAGACAATGCTGAAAGGGCGCCTAGGGCAGGAACAAATTGTTTTCTTTCTGGCACAGAGAAGAGATTTTGCTCCATTCTGAGAGATGCCCCTCCCCCAATCTCTTGAGCATAAAAACGTTGTCCGAATGGTTATTCTTTGCTTTTCTTTATTTCTGTATTTATAATGGGGACTGCCGGGGGAATCTGTCGGCATGGCGGCCGAGTAGCCATTAGAACGCCATGCCACGCCAAGGCTGAGATAGTGTTTTTCTGCACCTCCATGGATAATTTGAGATGGACTGAAGTAATACTCTTCTTCGTGCTATACAGGGGTTAGCTTTCGTCTGCACACATTGCATTAACCCCAGAAGGACCTTTCGGTCCCTGTCCAGTAGTGTTTCGTTAATGGTTTTTCGACACGGTGGTTGCTGAGTGCCCATGACCTTCTTCATGTCAGGAGGGAAGAAAATAGGCTATGGGCAGACCACAAAAATAGCAACCTTTTAGAGCAGCTAAGTGCTTCAGTGTTGCTATCCAGTGCTGTATGGAGGCAAATGTTAACACGCATTGCACTTTAATTTGAGTAAGCTTTTAAATGTCATTTATGCTTCGCTAGTCTCAGTTGCAATTTGATTGCTAATTACCAGGCTAAATCTGACACTATTTAATTACATTGCTGCTGGCTAGGGTACCTTTTTTGTTTGGTCATTAACACATCTTCAAGTCTGTAGGATCTGGTTGGTGTGAAATCACTGTGCCACTCTCGTTTGCACCGTGTGTTTGTGTGTGTGTGTGTACTGCTTTTAGGCCCTCGTTGTGGAACATCACTGGCGATTTTACACCACTTTGTATATTTTTATAGAGATTGTGATTTGTCACCTTGCAGCAAAGCACTTCCAAGTGTCTCCAAGTGCCAAAATGAATGTGGTGATCAGCAGCTTTTCTGTAAGTAAAAATAAATGTACATCTTCACCATGGCTTATTCATTCTTCTCCCGGTTGTAATTGGTTTTGGGGTTTTTTTTGAGTCTTTCTTTGCAAGGGCTCAGCAATGCTGACAGCTGTGCCAAGTCCAGCCACCTAACACGGAAGTGTAAAAAGTGATAATCAAATTCACCGTCACTGGAGCACGGTCCTGCGTCAGGAGCCCAGTGCAGTCATTGCTCCGGCATTGGGAAAGTGCCATGGAATTTAATAGCTTTAGAGCGTCCTAGATGTTAAGGCCAGATGGGACCATTCTAATCACTCAGACTGACCGCCTGTATAGCACAGGGCAGAGAGCCTCACCCAGCGACTCTTGCAGCCAGCCCAGAACTCCTGGTTGAGCTAGGGCATGTCTGATTTCAAGGAATGCCCCACACAATTGGCCTCCCTGTTGAAACATCTGTGCTGTTAAATATTTCATTTGCATCCACAGCTCTAAGCTCGCCCCCAGGATCTTGGTTTTGGGTTCGATGCAAATCTGAAAAGGCCCAATTTTGCTCATTTGGAGTCTGAACCCAGACTCTGTCCAGACTGAGCCTCAAAATCGGAGCCCAAACCTTGGCCTTGACCTAATCTAGATTCAAACACGTCCTTACTCCCTTTCTGCTGTGGGAGTTGCTTGTAAAACAGAGTGGTTGGGAAAAGGCCCAAAGAGAACCAACCTCCCCAGCCTTTCCCCAATAGCAACAGGCTCTTGGCACCTCTGGGGCTGCCGGGCGCCATAGAGAAAGTTTACAATGCTGCAGGGCTGTCAAGGTTTTTCAGTGTGTGCCGCCATGTTGGCTGTCTCTCTCTCTCTCACTAACGTCTGGCTTCGTTCGTTATTATCCACATTTGGCACTAGGACAAAAGTCACCCGTGACTGTGACACACTCCTGGCTCTGATGCTGCACAGCACTGTACAAAGGAGCCCAGTATTGTCACCCTGTTTCACAGAGAGGGGATGTGGCAGAGTTAGAACTCGAGCCCACGTCTCCTGCCTTAGCCACTGGCCCATATGCTGCCTGTGGTGTTTGGCTGTTCCCTGGAGCAATGGAGAACCCCTAGCTCCATGGCGCTGACTCATGTAACAGCTAATGCAATAACATGAGACCTTTCCAGTCATCAGTGTGCCCTCTCGGGCCTAGTACAGTACGGCAGGGAAAGAACAAACACTCCCTCAGCCAGCCGCTAAAGTCACTTCCTGCACCTTTGGAGTTTGTCGGTGAGTTCCTCGTCTGGTTTTCTTCCTTTGCCAAAGACGACAGACCAATCCAATTGCAATCTCTCCCCATGCGCAAACGGAAAGGCTTTGAGCTGTACTTGGCAGAGAGACTTTCCGAGTCTTGGTAAAAGAGCCCAGCTTCTTGAATCCGCTTTTGATTTTGCATGTTTTAATTGGTCCCTCCATATGGTAACCCAGAAGAGAGTCCCTCATCACCTTCCCCTGGGCTTGCAGCCAGGGAGAGCCCACTCTGGGCTTCTGGGCCCGTCATTCACCTGTGGGGGAGACACCCCGCTCTCGACAGTGACGAGTGAAGATCAGGATTCCCTGAGAGGCTCTCTGGTCTGCCAGCTGCCTTGGATGTCCCTCCCCAACAGGGTTTGGTATCATTCATGTTTACATGGATAACCCTGCTCCCAGTATCTGCTGAACTCCTTGTCCCCAAAGCAGAGTTCAGCGTGCTTGTGCCAAATGCTGGTCGAGCTGGTACAGTCAAGCACCAGTTGGGAGCAGGGGGGTTTCAGGCAGGTGGGAGATATGCACAGCTTGCAGAAGTCTCCACTTCTTGCTCTCTGAAGAGCACCATGCAGGTGCCCTGAGAAGGGCTGTGGCTAGAACGCGGCTCCCCTTTGGAGTTCCAGGCACAATCCACACGGGTCTGTGGCTGGCTGGTGAATGAGTGTGACGGGTTGGATCACAGAAACCCCCTTGGGAGCTGCCACCCAATGTGCAAAGACTACCCCTGCTTCTGTTTTCCCTGCCAGCTCAGGATTCCAGCACCCTGTCTTGCTGAGCCAGCCACTCCTGTCCGGCTCCAACACAGGCCCAGGGTCTGAATCACTTGTCCCAAAGCTGCAAGTTTACCTGAAACCAGCTCACAGGAGTGTGCTTGTCTTTAGCACTCAGATGCCCAACTCCCAATGGGGTCTAAACCCAGATAAATCCGTTTTACCCTGCATAAAGCTTATGCAGGGCAAACTCATAAATTGTTCGCCCTCTATAACACTGATAGAGAGATATGCACAGTTGTTTGCTCCCTCAGGTATTAATACACACTCTGAGTAAATTACTAAATAAAAAGTGATTTTATTAAATACAGACAGTAGGATTTAAGTGGTTCCAAGTAGTAACAGACAGAACAAAGTAAGTCACCAAGCAAAATAAAATAAAATGCGCAAATCTATGTCTAATCAAACTAAATACAGATAATCTCACCCTCAGAGATGCTTCAGTAAGTTTTTCTCTGACTGGACACCTTCCAGGCCTGGGCACAATTCTTTCCCCTGGTACAGCTCTTGTTCCAGCTTAGGTGTTAGCTAGGGGATTCTCCATGATGGCTCCTCTCCCTCTCTGTTCTCCACCCCTTTTATATATCTTTTGCATAAGGCGGGAACCCTTTGTCCCTCTGGGTTTCCACCCCCTCCCCTCACTGGAAAAGCACCAGGTTAAAGATGGATTTCAGTTCAGGTGACATGATCACATGTCACTGCAAGACTTCATTACTCACTTGCCAGCACACACATATACAGGGAGACTCACAGGTAAACAGCCATCTGCAGACAATGGGAGTCATCAAGATTCCAAACCATCATTAATGGCCCACACTTTACATAATTACAATAGGCCCTCAGAGTTACATTTTATATTTCTAGTTTTAGATACAAGAGTGGTACATTTCTACAAATAGGATGATCACACTCAGTAGCTTATGAGCTTTGTAATGATACCTTACAAGAGACCTTTTGCACAAAGCATATCCCATTTGCATTATAGTCACTTATTATCAAATTTTTTATAAAACTATCCCAGTTACATTATATTCACTTATTATCATGTTTTTATAAAACCATGTAGACTGCACAACGTCACAATGAGGAGTAGAGAGCTTTGGCAAATGAAGTTTTCTGCACTGGATACAGATAACCTTGCTGAACCTCAGGGCTGGTGGAGAACCAGGAAGTGATGTATGCTGCTAGCTGCATTTTGTCCTGTATGCAGAGATTATAGCTACAATTCCCAGCAAATCTCCCCTTCTTTTTCTCTTCTGCAGAAGTTCCATGGACATGCACAAATTTCAGGCCTTCATAAATAAATAATTCACAGTGGAGAGAGCTAAATAGCAGGGTCCTCCAAAGATCTGTACTGGGACCAGGGCTGTTCACCATATTCATAAGTGATCTGGAAAAAGGGGTAAACAGTGACGTGGCAAAGTTTGTAGATATCCAAAGCAGACTGTGAAGAGTTACAAAGGGGTCTCACAAAACTGGGTGACTAGACAACAAAGTGGCAGATGAATCACTCGATAAATTGCCCTGTTCTGTTTACTCCCTCTGAAGCCTCTGGCACCAGCCACTATCAGAAGACAGGATACTGGGCTAGATGGACCATTGGTCTGACCCAGTCTGGCTGTTCTTATGTTCTTATTTCTTTCTATGTACAGTTACATTTACATGTAAATAGACAGGAAATGGAGATAGGTACCTGATACTCCATATAATGACATGAGTGCAATAAGAAACCAATTCGAAGTACTCTGCTCAGAAATATTCATTAACAGAATACAATTATAGATGTGAGTACATGGCTCAGTCAGGAATTAGACAGGAACAAAGGTTCACTTTAAACTGCTGTACATTTCCAAGGGGGCCTTGTAACACTTAAACATCAGGCCTTTTTCCAGGAGTTGTTTCTCTAGCTGTGCCCAGGACCATGTTAGTACAAAGGAAATGGAAGTATCTGCCTAGGAATTCCATGTCAGTCTAGGAGAGTGTGGTGGGAGGGTGATTAACAGGCACTGCCATGAACCAAGTTAAGCCATGGGGTCAAACTTTGGTTTGTAGGATTTTGCAGTAAATACATGTATCAAAAAGAATAACTACGTAGTAATTATCCTTTGGCTGCCATGTAGGTAATGTACCAGGATTTTTACAAATATGTGTTCAATATGAGACCAAAGGGGTAACATTAAGTACTTCAGGCATTAAAGTGAAGTTTCTCGTTCTGTGCAATAGTGTTAATTACAGGTATCAAAAATTAGAACCACCCTGAATTACAAAGAAATTGTACTGTAATCAGTGTCCCTGTATTTCATTATCTCTATGGCACTGGACGAGTACATGGAGTTAAATAACAAAGTCGCTGCTCCAAAGAGCTTAGAGCACTGGAGTTACAGGCGTTGTTATTCACCTTGTACTCAGATATCTACCGATTCTTTTCTTTGGGAAAATGCTGGGTTTTAAGAAGAAAACATACTCCAAACAGACAAAGTAGATCCAGTCCCTGATAGCTGAAGAGCCATGCACTTTAGCTGAGCTCTCCAACATGCAGTTCCTACACTTCCTTCTCTTTCCAGAAAACAGGGAAGTTAACACGGAACACTATTCACTTCTCGAGTATGGGGCTCCTCTCTCTCTGAGCATCACCCTGTTATACACAGGCTCTGTCCCACCCACCCCACAGAATGGCGTAAGAATGGGGATCACATACGAAAGCCCTCCAGCTGCATATGCATGTAGTCCATGCTTCCATGAGCTGTCTCTAGGGTTGCCAAGCATCCGGTTTTCGACCGGAACACCCGGTCGAAAAGGGACCCTGGGCGGCTTCGGTCAGCACTGCCGACTGGGCCGTTAAAAGTCCTGTCGGCGGCACAGCAGGGCTAAGGCAGGGTCCCAACCTGTCCTGGCACCACGCTGCACCCCAGAAGCAGCCAGCAGGTCTGGCTCCTAGGCGGGGGGGGGGGGGGGAGGGTGCTGTGCGTGCTACTCCCACCCCGAACACCAGCTCCGCACTCCCATTGGCCAGGAACCGTGGCCAATGGGAGCTGGGGTGAGGGGGGTGCCTGTGGGTGAGAGCAGCGAGTGGAGCCTCCTAGCCACCCCTCGCCTAGGAGCTGGACCTGCTGGCTGCTTCTGGGGCGCAGTGCAGAGCCAGGATAGGCAGGGACCCTGCCTTAGCCCCACTGTGCCACTAACCAGGAGCCACCCTAGGTAAGCCCACAACCAAGCCCCTGCCCCAGCCATGAGGCCCCCCCAAACCCAGAGCCCCCTCCTGCACTCCAAACCCCAGAGCCTGCACCCCCCAGACAGAGCCCTCATCCCCCAATACCCCAACCCCTACCCCAGCCCAGAGCCTCCTCCCACACCCTGAACCCCCCAGCCCAGAGCCTATACCCCCTCCTGTACCCCAACCCCCTGCCTGAACCTGCAGCCCCCTCCCACACTCCAAATCCTTGGCCCCACCCCCCAGCCTGGAGCCCCCTCCTGCACCCATGCTCAGGGCTCTGCTCAGCATGCTGTGTAGATATTCCAAGAGGTGGAGATCAATGCTGCTGAGAAGGCAGGCTGTTAGATCTACAATGCAAGGAAAGGGCCAAGGCACAGCATAGGAAAAATCAATTTGAAATGGTGCATTTGCAATACAAGCAAACATTGGCTACTCTTTGAACTACTGCTGAAGGAGGCCACAAGGGAAAGCTCTGACTTTGGCACATCTGGCTTAGCTACACCAGCGCACCTTTATTGGTTAATCCTCGGGGTTCATAATGACTGAGAGGTGAACAATCAAGTGCACAGGTCAGCTGTTTAAATATTTAATTTAACACTGTCCAAATATCAGGAAGCTGGGGGGGATAGCTCAGTGGTTTGAGCATTGGCCTGCTAAACCCAGGGTTGTGAGTTCAATCCTTGAGGAGACCACTTAAGGATCTAGGGCAAAAATCAGTACTTGGTCCTGCTAGTAAAGGCAGGGGGCTGGACTCAACTTGACTCAATAACCCTTCAGGTCCCTTCCAGCTCTATGAGATAGGTATATCTCTCTATATATTAAAGACCCTCATTGTTCCTAAATTAATCAGATGGAAAACCAACCATAGCTTCTGAGATTTCTGAGGCCAGGTCTACACTACAAAGTATTTTCATCATAGCTACCTTGGTCAGGGGTGTGAAAAAATCACCCACCCCTAGCCGTTATATCTATGCCATCAAAAAACCTCATATAGACGCAGCTGTGCCAACAGAAGAGGGCTTCTGTCAGCATAGCTAATGTCATAAGAATGGTGTTATTATGCTGGGCAAAAAACGGCTCCTGTTGGCATAAGCTGTCTCTACACTAGAGGGCTCTGCTAGTAGAGCTTAGTACAGATAGTATAGATGATAGCTGTACTGGCAAAGAATTTGTTGTAGACAAGGCCTGAGACTCTAGCTGCATCAGATCTTGAAACACTTTCATAGAGCTGCTTGGAAAGCAGGAATTTTTCCCTTGGGGATTTTTGAATCCCCTTTCAAGATTTTCTGATTGTGAGTTTCCAAGTCTTACACAGGAGAATTTGAAAAAGTAAGAAAGAGGAATCAAACCTACATTTTCTTACTGCTTTGCAACCTTAACCAGTTGGAAATCAGTCAGAAAGTGGAAGAAAATGGGTTGGCCACACTTTCTCACACTGTGGAGTTGTCCTGCTGGAATTCCAATTTTCCCACGGGAAACTGTGTTTTTGATGAAACCATATTTTCCATCAGAAACATTTTCTGCACAGAAAATTCTGACCAGTACTCCAAATTGGGGCTAGGTAGTAGATGACTAAAGAGACCAAGTGAGCTAATGCTAATGGAATCAGACTAAATGCTCTAAGGGTATGTCTACACAGCAAAGAAAAACCCGCGGCTGACCCGGCACATGAACTCACACTCACGGGGCTTTGGCAGTGGGACTGTTTCATTTCTGTGTAGATTTCTGGGCTCGGGTTGGAGCGCAAACTCTGGGAACCTCCCACCGCTGCAGGGTCCTAGAGTCCTGTCTCCAGCCCGAGCCTGGAAGTCCACACTAACAGCCCCCCAGCCCGAGCCCCGCGAGCCCGAGTCAGCTGCCATTGACCCGGGTTTTTCTTTGCTGTGTAGACATACCATAAAGGGCCACATTTTCAAAAGAGCCTCAACTCTGCCGCTTCTATGACTGCACCTGCAATTTTGCACAAGCAACTATTTATGGCTGTGATTTTGCACATGCAGTCACATATGCAAATGACAGAATGCAGGAAAGAGATTCACAAAGCTGCCTAAGGGTAGAAATTAATAGAAACTGGGCACCTAAATCCCCTAGGTGTCTTTGGAAATCCCACCCAAGAGGTCTAGCTAGCTGGTATAAAGGAGCAATTAGTAGTTAGAAGCCTCACTTTGAATATTTGCACCTACCTTCAAATGACTGTGCCTGCAAAAGTTGCAGCCAGCAGGAACTGTGAGAATGCAGCTGCAGGAGCAATCTTAGAGGATATCTTTGGAAATGGCTCTCTCTAGGCCTTTCCCCACTGCTAACTTTGATGATTCTAGGACACTTTACTACAGAAGAAGAGCTATGTGATTAGAAAGCTTGTCTCTCTCACCAACAGAAGCTGGTCCAATAAAAGATATTACCTCACCCACCTTGTCTCTTTCATACCTTGGGACTAACATGGCTACAACTACACTGCATACAACAATCACATACTGTTTTTTCCACAGGACCCCTGCCTCATTCAGTGCACAGGATGGATGGCGCTCACTTACTGAGCAGCTATTCAACATTTTGTTTTATTCTTATTGTTCAGTGTATGATTCTAGGCCATATTTACTGCTCACTATTCAAACCCTGCTCTGAAGACAGATTTATTAATTTCTTCATGAGAAAGTCTACTTAGTAGGAAGACATTTTACATTAGAAATTGATTGTCTGCCCATTTGGGGCCTCTATCATTGACCTGCTGAGTGTGAGGCTGCAGTGGTGGATTATTCAGTTATAAAATATGTATAAAGATGCTGGTGCAAAAGGTCAACCAAACAAGACCAGTGCTTGAGAACTGCTGTAGTATACTATGTTAACTAAGCTACCCTATGAAAGTGCGGAACTTGGGCTGCCTTGCAAGCTATTCTTCCAGAGCAGACTCTATTATACAACTAGCTTGGACTGTGAGGAATAATTCAGTAAAACCTCTAAACAAGGAAAAACGCTTCCAGCTTTTTCAAAGGTTCAGTGTTTTTCTTGGTTCGTTTCCTGGCTCAAGCTGTTAGCGTTTTCATAATCCCCAGGAGCTATCTTCCTGCAGGCCAGATAACGAACAGGCCTCTGTGCACTATGAAAGATGATGATTGTGTGAAATGCTTTAGCACCCCTACAATTTACAGAGCTGCACTGTTACATATATGGATTTCAGAACTCAAAAGATCAATCATTTACTTCATCTTCTGGCTCTCCTGAGGAGATCCACGCTTTGCTGGCAGCCTCTCTGTTCCGTACAAATGCTACCTTTAGGTTTCGTAAGTATAATGCCTCGTTTTAAGGTGTAAGGTTTTGAATGCTGAGCTTTATAAATCTGTCTCACAGCATGGACCTCTGCAGCGGAGAGAGCTACAGTTCTCATCTGTTCCAAATGGCAGAATATTTGTCCCTGGATTGCTGTTGCTATTACTTGGTTTGCTGCTCATTGAAAGAGACCGGAACAACCCTTGCCCAGCCAGTATTTATGGAGCATGTCACAAGCCAAGGATTTCAGACAAACGACGCCCAGAAAATTCAGGGCCAGGCGCTGGAGCAGAAGAAATGGGTGGCTGTCAGGAAGCCAGTCACAGGCGAGCTCTGCCTGGTCTTGGCCCCACGTGTAGGTGAAAGCAGCCTGACATTCACTTGTTAACCCACTTGAAATTGAACATATCCAGAATAAGATGCAGACAGGAACAGCTGGCCTAAGGGGTTCATGGGACAGATCCCCTTCCCCCACCTCCCTGAAACATCCCAGCTGTGTAGCAGGCTGATCTACTTCAGGGTGCACTACCACCTGCTGCCCCAGGGCAGGAGTGGGAGCACTCAGACTGCAGCAGAGAGAGGAGGCACAGGGCAGTGAATGCCACTCTCAGGTCTGATTCAGGGCATGGGGCACTTTGTTCCCGTAAGCCCTCCCAGCCACCTCTGCTTCTGCTTCAGATCTAGCACCCAGGCATGGAGAGGCTCTGCAAGAGGGAGGAGTGTGTGCAAAGTGGGGTGTCCTGGGCAGCTGGTTGGATCAGGGTGCAGAGCTGGGCCAAAGTGCAGCCCCACTAGTGCTTTTTGGCCCAGCTATTGCTGGAGGCAAAAAGCGGTTCCCCCAGAACCTCAGGGTGACATGCCCTAGCCTGTATGCAGGGGCCATCGACTGGAGTCACAACCCGGGATTGACCGTTCCAGGTCGGAGTCAGATCCCACGTGGGATGCAGCTCACAGAAAGAACCAGTCGGAGCTGATCAATCCCACCATGGCGGCTAGTCGGTGAGGGTCCCCCCCCCGAGTCATCGTGGCCCTGTCTCGGGACCAATGATTCCCACCAGCTGCTTCAAGGATAACATCATCCAATCCAGACCGAGCCTACTCCTTGGCTTAAAGTCAATGCTCATGCAGAGACCTCAGGTGGAGAGTCAGGGGCTGCCGAGGGGGCCTGTTCTGGAGGGGGATCCAGTATGCCGTGACTGGCAGTTGGGACACCAGCTCCCATGGAAATCAAATGCTGCCTTGTCATAGATCCTTCCCCCGACAAGAGCTTGGAATGGAGGAGTGAGCACTAGAACTAGAGATTTGCAGAAATCAGGGCAGATTGGCAGACAACTTGTGAACAGAAAATTGGCTTGAATTTATAACCAATATTGGGCCTGACTCATTTCTGTGTTACTCACTAAATTTCAGTGCAGTTGCATAGGTGTAAAACTGAAGTAACACACAGTGGTGAATCACAATGAATAATTTAGCCCCCCCTAAGATATTCTCATTGTCTGTCTATTGCCACCCCCACACACAATCAGCAGAATTTCTATGCCATGATAACAGTTGCTTTAAATATCTTAATATAGCCTTAAAATTACTAAAAAGTTGGAAAACTGGGCTAACCCGACAGTTTGGATTCGTTCATGTAACTTTGTTATTGTGATTGCATTTACATACACATTTGAGTCAAACATGTTAGTCTAAGTGTCTTAACCAGTCAGTAGCTGAGGGAAGGGTATTGTGCAAATCATGAAGGAATCTTGCCAATATGTGCAGCCTGCAAGAATGTGGCCTATATCTTCTAACCAGGCACAGCAACAAAGGGAAGAATCACGAAAATCCCACTTAGAGTCATTTGTCATACCTGTGATCACTCTACGTCTGAAGTGATTGATCTTTGTCCACAGATGGCGTGCAAGGTCAAAACCTGGGGGCTGGACTATCGGGTCTGTCATGAGATAGGCACTGGCTAAGGTTGAAGCTTGTTCTTGCCACCTAGTATGCCATCTGGAGGTGACTTGAAAACTCTTTACAGGAATTATCCAAATGGAGTGTCTTGCGCTAAGATGGTAGAGCAGTGGATTAGACACATCTATAAACTAGGGTAGATGTGGCATGTCCTGTACCTTAAGGAACAGATTCTGCAAGGTTACTTGTCACCTGATGTGAGAAGGGGCAATGTTGGACAGGACTAGCAGCCAGGCCAGGTTTATCGGTCTCATGGTAACCAAAATGGCTAAGGCACAAAATGAGTTATATCTAGCGAGGGACACAAAAGGCAATAAGATATTCTTTAAATACATTTGAAGCAAGAGAAAGATGAAGAAACATGTAGGACCTCTACTTATCAGGAAAGGAGAGCTAATAATGGATGACATCAAGAAGGCTCGGGTGTTTAATGCCTATTTTGCTTCAATCGTCATTTAAAAATTGTGACCAAATACTCAACACAATTAATATTAACAACAAGGGGGAAGGAATGCAAGCCAAAACAGGGAAAGAAGAGGCTAAAGAACTTTTAGGTAAGTTAGATGTATTCACGTCAGCAGAGCCTGATGAAATTCATCCTGAGGTACTTAAAGAAGTAGCTGGTGTAATCTCAGAACCATAAGCAATTATCGTTGAGAACTCAAGGAAGATGAGTGAGGGCCCAGAGGACAGGAGAAGGACAAACATAGTACTTACCTTTAAAAGGGGGAACAAAGAGGACCCAGTGAATTATAGGCCAGTCAGCCTAACTTTGATATCTGGAAAGATACTGAAACAAATTATTAAACAATTAGTTTGCAAGCACCTAGATGATGATGATAAGGTGTTAAATAATAGCCAATATGGATTTGTCAAGAACCAATCATGTCAAACCAACCTATTTTCCTTCTTTGACAGGTTTACTGGCCTAGTGGATAGGTGAGAAGCAGTAGATGTGATCTATCTGATTTTTAGTGAGGCATTTGACCACAGTCCCACATGATATTCTCATAAGCAAAGTAAGGAATTGTGATCTAATTACTATAAGGTGAGTGCAATTGGTGATTCATTACTCTGTCAGCAACTCTTGTCAGGCCTGGCACGCGATCTATACTTAACACGTTGTTGGCATGATATATATACACCAAAAGATGGCCTGTAATATATCACTGGAAAACTAATAACTCACTGATCATTAATATTCTTGTGTGGGATGTGTACAAAGTTGTGGATATGTGCTGGAGGCCTCAGGGTCCTGCCACACCTGTCCCACGAAAAGAGTAGTAGAAGAGTCCTCCAAGCTTCATAGAGAGTCTGCGTGGGAAGCGGACAATCAGAGGCTGCAGGGAGCAGCCAATCTGGGCCCAGGAGGGCCATATAAAAGGAGCTGCTGAGCCAGAGTCAGGCAGTTGCTGCTTGGAGCCTGAGGAGTAAAGGAGGTGCTCCTAGTGGGCTGAAGGATTTCAACACCATGGACAGCTCAGTGCTGGCAGGGACTGGGGGAGTGAGAGAGCTCCTGGCTTTCTGCTGGGCCTGAATGTAGAACAGCCCTGAGGTAAGGATGAAGCATTGGTGAAGGCTGGAGCCACAGGGAAGTGGCCAGGGAACTGAAAGCAGTTGAGTTAAAGGGACATGGTGGCATGTGGCTGCTATTCTTAGGATCCCTGCACTGGTGGAGTAGTGGGCGGGCCCAGGTTCCTCTCATAAGCCACTGGGAAAGTGGCCTACAATTGGCCAGTGATAAACCCCCAAAGGGCCCAGGTGGAGAGCTGGGGCCAGAATAGGCCAGAGTGGGCGAAAAGTCTCCAGAGAAGAAGCCCTGGGAGCATGGCCCCCTACCAGGGCCAGCAGTGCTTAAAGACTTTGTTGAACTAATACCCCAGAAGGGGTCTGTTTGAGTTGTGTTCTATACAGATTGTGTGTGACTCGGCCAGAGGGCTGAGACACGAGAAACTGCCAGAAGGGTTCACCACAGACTGAAAGAGGTGCAGACACACACCAGAATAAGGGGGCACTTGCAAGAGGTGAGTGCCACCTCATTACAATGCCCCTGGACAAGAGAATGTGTATTTGCTTGTCTGACCATCCTGGTCATCAGGCAGAGACCATGAAGGTGGCATTTACATAAAAGGTTAACAAAGCCATCAGGCTAACTGGGGAGGAGGTAATCACTCAGCTGTTACTAGCGGGGGAGGAACTAGTGTGAAGTCTTCACCAGACCACATGGCATCTCTTCCTAGCAGGAGAAAAGGAACTTTATTTGAGGATACATTTCAAAGGTTTACTGGCCTATAAAGCCAGGGGGTCTGAACCGCAGAGAATAAGCAATTGAATCAACTGATTATATACAATAAACTGTAGTAAAATGTCTCAAGTAACATCTTTTTCTGAAAGCTGGTGACACACTGGTGATTAATATATGTGAAATATCAATTTTTAATACTTTCGGAGGAATTTTTGAAAAGCATTGACATTATGCTTTGAAATCTGTGACCAAATACAGGTTTCTCCCAGACAGGAGTGGAAGGGAGCATAGTGGAATCAAAGAAGTGGAAACCCCATTTACATGTGAATCAGCAGGAGGATGGGAAGCCCAAAGGAAGGGAAGAACACCATGAGGTCTTCACACCTCTTGATACAGGTTCAATGAAATCTCAGAGAGATAAGGGGGAACAGAGTTATTCTGGCATCTTTCATCTAGGAAGACCAGAGAAACCAGCACCTTGTACTTCTGTGGATGGTCCTGTGTGAGAGAGAGTTAGCAATGGCTGGAAAGAAAAAGGTTGGTAAGGAATCTACCTTGAATTAGACTGTAGCCTGAGTTAAGTCTTAGCCATTTGGAAGCATATTTTCACTTTTATTTGCTTGTGACCACTTTTTCTTTATCCTTTGTACTTAAATACACTTAAAACCTCTCGCTTTTGTTAATGGACGTGTTTTACTTTTAATCTAAACCACCCCAGTGCTGTTTAAATTTAAGTGATTGTTAACTCCAGTTAAAGGAATAAGCCAAGCTTTGGTCTCTTTAACCCTTGTTACTTCTCTGAGTGTTCCAGAAGGAGGTTGGACACGGCAGGAAATATGGTTTTGAGGAAATTCAGGACTGGGGATATGTTGGGGTCACCCACAAGTAGAAACCCAGGTTGGTGGAGAGCAGGGCGGGGCTCTTGTGTTGTAGGCAGGCTGCTGGGGTCAGAGCGCTGAACTAGGGCTGCACAGCCCACAGACACTCAAGAAACTGCATGCTCGTCTGCTGGCTGTTGGTGTCCAGGCCGTGAGCCACAGTAGCAGAGCTTTTCAGGCACCAAGGTTTACAGGGCAGACAGTGACACAACCTCGCACTGGTCTGGGTTGAACCCTAAAATGTCAGTGGGTGCACAACTAACTGAAAAACCATACTCAGAGTAGTTATCAGTGGTTTGCTGTCAAACTGGGAAGGCGTATCTGGTGGGATTTTGCAGGGGTCTGTCCTGGGTCTGGTCAATATTTTCATGAACAGCCTGGATAATGGAATGGAGAGTTTGCTTATAAAATTCCCAGAAAACACCAAGCTGTGGGGAGTGTGGTTTGCAAGCATTTTGGAGGACAGGATTAATTCAAAATGATCTTGACAAATTTAGTGAATTGGCCTGAAATTAATGAGATGAAATTCAATAGATGTGCAAAATACTATACTTAAGAAGGAAAAATCAAATGCACAACTACACAATGGGGATTAACTAGCTAGATGGTAGTACTGCTGAAAAGGATTAGGATGTTATAGTGCATCACGAATTGAATATGAGTCAATAGTGTGGTGAAGGTGCACAAAAGGCTAATATCTTGGCGTGTATTAATAGGAGTGTTATATGTAGGACACAGGAGGTAGTTGTCCTGCTCTAGCTGGCACTGGGGAGGCCCAAACAGGAGGACTGAGTCCAATCCTGAGCACCACACTTTAGGAAAGATGTGGATAAATTGGAGAGAGTGCAGAGGAAAGTAACAATTGGAGAGGGTTCAGAGAAGAGCTATGAGACTGATTGAAGGATTAGAAAACCTGCCTTAGACTCCAAGAGCTTAATCACTCTATCTACTTAGTTTAACAAAGAAAGTCCAAGGGTGACTTGATCAGTCTAGAAGTAACTTCAATGTTCAATAGGGAACAAATAGTTGATGATGGGCTCTTCAATCTAGCAGAGAAAGATATTACATGATCCAATGGCTGGAAGTTGCAGTTACACAAATCTAGACTGGAACTAAGGTGTAAATTTCTACAGGGAGAGTAACTAACCTTCGGAACAATTTACGCAGGGTCGGGGTGCATTCTCTGTCACTGACAATTTTCAATCACGATTGAGTGGTTTTTTTTCTAAATAAATCTGCTCTAGGAATTATTTGCGGGAGTTCTGTGGCCTGTGCTTTACAAGGGGTCTGACTAGATGACGGCAGTGGTCCTTTCTGACCTAGGAATCCGTGAATCTTTGAACAAAAATGATAAAAGGTTTTAAAAACCAGACCTGTGAGGAAAGTTTTTTTTAAAAAGGGGCAGTTTAGTCTCAAGAAAAGAAGACGAGGGGGAGGGGAGGAGGAGCTGATAAGTCTTTAAATATATTAAGGACTATTAAAAAGAGGATAGTTCAATGGTTCATAATGTCCACTGAAGGTAGGCCAAGAAATAATGGGTTTAATCTGCAGGGAGATCTAGCTTCCTAGAATGAACACTCATTGAGTGGGGTGATCCACAGGGAGTAGCTCAAACCTCCAAAGTGTCTGGCCAGCGGCAAGACATTAGCACTGCAGGGGAGGGGTGGGTGTGGCAGTGACATCACAAAGGCCATTTGCAGGACCTCAGCCTATTGGTCAGAGGTGGTGGGGAGATGGTGACCTCACAGAGAGCTGCTGACATCAGCCAGGCAGGACAGGGGCACAGGGCCAAGGAAACCTCAGAGACCCCTGTGGCTTTGCTTCAGCAACTCTCCTTCTCGAGGTCTCTCTTTGAGGCCTGAGAGAGGATTAGGGTTCACGTACGTGAGCGCCAGGAGTAACCTCTTTTGAGTTTTCTCCTTTCTCTTTACTGATTTTATTAGAAAACAGACATCCGTGTTTAGAAGGTAAGAGCCTCTGAGAGGTTTGGAACTGTTCAGTCTGTTCCATCTGGTGCCAGCTGAATTCTAGGCATGGAAAACAGTAGCTTAAGGTGGCAGAATTTTATTCCCAACCTAGGATTTTGTCCCTTAGACTCATTGGGGACATTAGGGTTTGTCCTTTTTGTTTTACCATTTCCTCCATCCCTCCCTCCTTTCTCTTCATCTCTTACTTCTTTTGTCCTTCCTCCTGTTCCCCTCCCACCACCAGGAGGGGGGTGTGTGTGTCATGGGGCGGGGGTGTGTGCTCTGCAGCTCCCATTGTGGAAGGTCTACCCAAAAATGTGGGGCTGAAATAGTGCTCGGACCGTGATCCCCACCGGTGACCTGGGCCATCCTTTGGGCTCTCTGGTGAGAACCCTCAGCCTCCCGCCCCTCAGTCTCTACCCTGATTGGCTGAGCAGGGGGTTATTGACAGGGAGGAGACTCAGTTCCTTGTTGTTCTCTTTTAAGACCAAGTAAATAAGTCCTAACCAGTCATATATTTGACGAATTTTGCTGCTGCTCTGCATTAATTGTCTCTGAGCAGTTCATGATTCTCTCTAACATTCCAGTTCTCCTAAAATACTTGCTGAATAATTACTATGAACTGTTGTTGGTCTAGAGCTCATTTGAGAGCACTTTATTCAGATCATTCAATGTATGAAATTCAAGATCCGATGGTTAGTTTGAAAGTCAGGGCTCTTGGGTCCTATTCCCAACTCTGCCACTGACTGTGTGACCTAAGACAAGTCAATTCTCCTTTCTCAGCCTTAGCTTCTCCCTCTTTCAAGTAGGGATAACAATCCGCTCCTATCTACCTCAGGGGGGGAGGATGGGAATCCATTGGAGAGTGTCACTATGAGCAGTGCATAATCTGAGGTGTCCTATCATGGTTACTCAGATCAGATTATGACATAATAGAATAGCTGAAATATTCTATTTTATTTTTTTAAATTGTTAGGAGCAGCAACTACTTAGCTCAGACTGAAGCATCTTATCTAATTTTCGAGATCTAAGTGTCTCCTCTTTGTGTGCGATGAGACAATTTAACACACTGTGACAAACAGGAGATGCTTTTGTTTGGCAACAAAATATTTTTGCAAAGAATTTTCTTCCCACTTGTTATGATTTCAAGAAACCAACTGGTTTAGTCTGAATGGGATTTTCTGACAGAACCAGTTTCAATGAAATTTCCTCACCATCTTGATTCCTGGGCTCTATCCCTGCCTCTGGGGGGGTTTGTTGTCTGTTAGAACAGGAGTCAGGACTGGTGGCTTCTCTTTCTGGCTCTGCCCCCGCCTTGCTGTGTAGGCCCGTGGGTAGGTCACTTCCCTTCTCTGTACCTCAGGCTCCCCATTTGTCCAATGGGAACAACAGGGACAGTTCTCAAACTTTGGGCAGTCATGAGCCTGGGTGAGATAAGGGGCGTTAAAGCCCTTTGTGAAGGAAAAGGGGGAGTTTCACGGTGTTGAGCATCAAGGAATTCTAAACTTTGCTAAAATGTCTAGTCTGCAGAAACAAGAAATGGTCAGGGCCAAATTTTAATCATTGTCTTTTTTAAAGCCCATTCAGGGATGTGAGTCTCACTCTTTTAGAGTTCTGGGGTTCTTTGCCAGGAGTAGAGAAGAGGTTCCTGCCTCCATTTTTGTGGCCTTAACAAACCAGGTGCTGTGCCCCAGTTCTCATCCCCGAAAAAGAACATCTTCCCATCCATTAACAGGACAGTACCTATCTTTAAAAGGGGAACAAAGAGAACCCTGGGACTTACAGACTAGCTAGCCTCACTTCCATACCTGGAAAGATACTGGAACACATTATTAAACAGTTTGTCAGCACCTACAGGATAATTTGGTTCTTAGGACTAGTGAGCATGGATTTGTCAAGAACAAATAATTCCAAACCAATCCTATTTCCTTCTTTGACAGGGTTATGGGCCTAATGGAGGTGGGTAAACAGTAGATGTGATCTATCTTGGTGTTAATAAGGCTTTTGACCCAGTCCCATAGGACATTCTCACAAGCAAACTAGGGAAACATGGTCTAGATGCAATTAGTATAATGTGGGTGCACAGCTGGTTGAAAGCCCATACTTCAAGAGTCCTTCTCCATGTTTGGCTGTCCAACTGAGAGGGTGTACCTAGTGGGTCCAGCAGGGATCAGTCCTAGGTCCGGTACTATTCAATATTTTTATTATTGGTTTGGAAAATGGAGTGGAATGTATGCTTCTAAAATTTGCAGATGACACCAAGCACAGGAGTGGAATTCAGAACACCCTTAACAAATTGGAGAATTGGTCTTCTTGAGCCAAACTCCATGGCTGGGCCCCTCTCTATAGACTGGACTGAAGTGAAACCCCAGAACCAAACACTCCTCCTCCTGGGCAGTGCACGCCGACCTTTAGCAGCTCATGCTAAGATGCTGCTTAGCACTGTCAAAGCAGCTTTTGCTGGGGGATTCTCCCTGCACTTTCCAATAGTGGGAAAGTATTAAATCCCCATTTGACTGCTGGGGACAGAGCCATAGAGGGGGGAGCAACTTGCCCAAAGTCCCAGAGGTCAATAGGAAAACCAGCAATGGAACCCAGGAGTCCTGACTCCCAATCCCCTGGTCCAATCACTACAGCAGAGCACACTCCCTCTCAAAGGCAGGGGGACTGGACATGAGGGCCTGGTTGTAATTGCCGCTGTGGGAAGGAGTGTGCAGCCGTGGTTAGTGAAGGGGCCTGGAAATAAGGACTGCTGGGTCCCATCCATTGCTCTGACACTTCCCCTCCCCAGGCCTGTTTCTCATCAGTAGGGTTGGGGTCACAGTCCCTACAGCCCAGGGGGGTTGGGAGGCTTCAGGAAGCTGTGTAAAGTGCCGGGATGTCAGGAGCTGGGAGGAAGTGCCACCCCTGCACTAGGGCAGTGTTCTGCACCCCCTGCTGCTGGCCGAGTTTCTCTGTCCCTTGGCAATAAGACAGACTCTTGTTTTCACAGCCAGTCGATCGCCCAGTGTCATCACCCTGCCTGCTGGCTGGGCAGGGTAACTCCTCAGGTCACCACTTCTCCAGCCTGCCTTGGGCTTGGAGAGTGAGGAGGAGGGCGAGAGACAGCTGGCGACCCTGAACATCCGCCATCCATCACTCCATCACCTAGAGCAAGTGAGTGGCATTAGGGTTCCTCTGTGGCATCCCCTGTCTGTCTGGGGAGAGGCAGAAAGAGAGGGAGAGAATCTCTCCCAAAGGAGATTGGATTTGCAAACCGCCCCCAGGAGCCCCTCGCTCTCAGACCAGGGAGGGGCTTTTCCAGAGCCGTCTCCAGTGTATTTGGAAAGGTCCCAGCAATGGGGCTCCCAGCCCTTCCCTTGTGAGAGACTGTTCCCCAGGCGGAGAGTCTCTGAGCTGGGCCAGACCCTCTGAGCTGCTGAGCATGGAAATCAATGGGAAACGAGGGGGCCCTGGGCTTGCTATGTATAATCTCCTCATTGGGAAGTGTCAGTGAGGCCCAAATCTCACACGCTACTTTGTCTCCTTTGGGTCTCACAGGAGCTCATTGAGGAGCTGCCTGATAACTCTCCACCCGGCGCCATCCTCGCTAACACCCTGATTGCTGTGGGCAACTTCAGGTATTGAGACCTTCCCGCCCAGTTCCCCTAACCCCGGTGCTGCTCAGGCCCAGGGCTGGGAGTCACTGCCCCTCCCATTCCCAGGTCACCTCCCAAGGGTGGCTCCTCTGGCAGAGGTGGTGGGAAAGTTCACTCTCTCCTGGCTGGGCTATTCTTTTCACTCCAGTAACATTGCAATGGCTTTGGAGAGAGGCTCACTCCCAGGATCAGATACAGGAGGGGCAGCAGGGTCCAGGGAACAGGTGCTCTTCCTGCCCTGCCACTGTCTGTCTGGGAAACCTTGGCCTTGTCATTCCCTGGCTCGGTGCCTCAGTTTCCATTCTCACCAGCCTGTTGCCTATTTCCCTGCAGTTTCACATCCGTGTTGGTGCCAGTCCCACCCCCACACTGCACAGTCTAATGCCAGCTCCTCTCTCTTGCCAGAGCCAGAGCTGGAGACCCACCTCCTTCGAGCTGCCCTGCATGCCATCTTCACCCTGGGCACGGAGAAGGACACCACCCAAGTCCAGGTAGATCATGCTAAAGTCATGGATTGAAGAGCCAGCTGTCATCCTGCCATGAATCCTTGCTAATTGCCTGCAATGGGATGTGAATGAGAGAGGCGAGGATATGTGTTTGGAGGTCTCACCAGTGCTTCCCAGAGACCCCTCTTCCCATCCTGTGGCAGGTGTAGCCCCAGTTTCCCTAACTCTGACCCATGGCTCTCCCTTGCTTTGCAGGATCTGCATATGGTCTTGCCAGACCTCCTGGATGCCATGCTGGGGAACCTGCTGGCAGCATCTCCAGACACCGACAGGCTCCACTACATCTTGGAGGTGAACCCGATGAGAGGGGTGGGGGCAATTTTACCTTAACTCTTAAATCCATTGTCCAGTCTGTCCTCCTAGCTGGGCCCCCAGTGGGCTGTCCTTGGTCAGGGCAGTCAGTGCAATGCAGTGTCAGGCCCTTCCTCCTTGAAGGACAGAGGAAGGAGCTGGGACTTCACCCAGAGCTCTGCCTGGTTCTGTTGAGCACTAACCACAGGGCCCCTGGCTGGCTTGGGGAGTGAGAGTCTGAACCCCTCCTGTGAGATCCAGAAGATGGTCCTTAGAGAAGAGTCACAGGCTCCTTCCTAGAGAAACAGGAGGACCCCAGAGAATCAGCCCTTCTCTCTGACGGGCCCTAAGATTCCTGGGGGGATTGTGCTCACACTCAGTCCCTTCACCCAACCAAGGACTTGAGAGCCAGGGAGGGGAGAGGAGTCTGTCTCCTTCCTGGTGAGCTGTTCAGGAATCAGGAGTTAAGGGAGGATGGGACCAGCCCCGACACCGAGCGTTGTCCCAGTGTAGAGAGACAATGACAAGTTGTGACCTGCAGGATACAAGCATCGTCCTAGGGGCAACAATCCCCTTCTAAACCTCTGTGATCAATGAATCAGATATTCCACTCTGCGCACAATGTCTCAGCCCCCTGGGGATGGGGGGGTGTCTCATTTGCACAACACGTGCACCTGCCCATTGATCCTGAGCTGCCTCCTTTCCCCACAGCACATTAACTACTGGATCGTGTCCAGGGTGTCCCAGGAGAGAGCCAGGGCCGTTAGGAGCAGCAAGGCCCTACTCAGATCCACCATCACCCTCCCTGAGTTTGACGTAAGTGACCTCTGACCCCAGCTTCCTGGCTCCAGGCGTAGGTGGGCTGGCTCCAACTGGCTGTAGGATCTGCTGCTGCAGGGGCTGTGGGTTAGGAGTGTTTCTCTTGGAGAGGCAGAGTCAGAGCAGAGAATGAGCTTGGCTTGAGTCAAGTTCTTCTTGTCCTGCTTAAGTGGTGACTGGGCTTTTAAGGGCACCATGCTCCAGGTTCATGCCTTCTTGTCATCCTGGAGCAGCTGGGGAAGCAAGTCCTTGGAGGGTCCTGCCCACATCCCTGTGCTCCAGGCTCCCTTGGGGACAGAGAAAATTAAGGGTCTAGCTCTAGCTCCTATCCTCTAGCATCTCCTGCAGAGGGGCTGAGGGGAAGGAGAGTCCTGGCCCAGGGGGGACTGGGAGCTGACAGGAAAATGCTGATGGAGTCTCCTCTCCCTCTCCCTTCCATTAGAACTCAGCAGAACTCCCCAGGATGGGTCACTATGTGGCACAGCTGGCTCTGTTCATCAGTGACCCAGCCAAGGACATCAGCCGGCAGGCCAGGGAGGGGGTTTACCGGCTCTACCAGCTGCTGCTACACCAGAGGGGTAAGGAAATGCCACCCAATAGAGTGAGACAGGGACCCCAGCCAATTTCTCTCAGACTGACCCCGGCTGGAGGATGAGTCTCTCTCTATTTCTTTCTCTGTTCTACACCACCCTCTGCAATTCTGTTGGGCCAGGCATGCAGCGAGGACTCTGCTCACTGTGCAGCCACCAATGGGATTGGAAGGACATAAGCACTGCAACCAGAATGACAAGTGTGTGTGTGTGTGTGTGTGTGTGTGTGTATCTCTTTCCCAGGGCTGACCATCCATGAGGCCAAAGACCTGTGGTGCTGGGACTGGCACTAGGACAGCAGGCTCCTGGGCTACAGGGACACAGCCAGGGTGGGGGAGGTAAGGACACTCTTGCCAGGGCATGAGACAGCTCAGGGAATGTGGGTGTCTGGGTCCCCTGCAGTGGCTGCCCCCTGGGGCCACTAGATGGAGATGCCATTCTAGTCCCAGGATTTGGAGCCTGGCTCTGGGCAATCTGCTAATGCCTCACATCCTGTTGGTTTTAGGTCTTCGGAAAGTTCTTCTCAGCGGGGCAGAGAAGATTCTTCCTCTGGACGGCAGTGCTGGCCATTCACGACCCCCTGCTGCATGTCAGCCAGGCTGGGCTGCTCCTCGCCTACTCCCTCCTGGGGGAAGCCCAGCAGCGGATGGGGGACAAGGTAAGCAGCTTGATTAGACTCAGGAGATTGGGGCGGGGCCCAGGCCTCATTCCCATCCTATGGCCATTCGCTGGCCTGGCAGCAAGGAGCCTGGTGGGGAATGAGAGTGAGAGCAGGTGCTACTGGAAAGGGAGATGAATTCACCTCCATGAGCAGGAGGGAGCCAGCTTGTCCCCGGAGCAGCTCCAACCCAGCTCTTTAGCAAGGCTAATTAATGACAAGCATTGCCTCATCGCGGACTTATGTTCTTAGGACACGGTGCTATCGCTCTTGGGAAGGGCAGAAGAGTCCCCAAGTGCCCTCTGCGAGCCGCTCCTGTCCCACAGGGCTGCTCTCAGCTCCCAGTGGCCTAGTGTCCATGTCACCCAAGCCACCACCCAGAGTTGCTCCCATCACTGGCAGCCTGGGAGGCCAAGAACTGACTGGTGATGGCGACTGACCAGGCAGGGTTGAGGAACATGGGCAGGGGAAGCTTGTCCTGCTGCTGGCAGGGCTGGACCCCCTCTAGAGAGAACGGGAGGATTCAGTCAGCAGGGGCTGCTGATCTGCCCCATTCACCAGGGCTGCCATCCTGCGGCTTCAGCATTAGTAGCTGGGATGACTTGGGGAAAGGTGTCAAGTTCCCCACATCCCACCTCACTGCTGCCAGAATCCCTCCTGCCCACCCTGCTAGAGCCCCCTCCCTGCCCAACCTGGGTGGGGGTGAAGAAGAGGGTTCTGAGAACTTGAGCTGTGGATTGGAGGTGGAAGAGCTGTCAGGGGCACTAAGGGGAAGGTGGCAGGAGCTCACCCTACAAGGACGGGGGTTGTCACTGGAGGTCACTAGAAAGGACAACAAGACTCCATTCTGGGGGTCAGGAGGGTGAATCCATCCCTCAAAGGTGGGCAGGTGCTGGGTGGAAATGCTGCTGGTTCCAGGTGCCCTTAATCCCCCCTGATTTCTCAGGGGCATCTGAGTCTCTGACACGTTCTCGTTCCCTTGCAGCAGGAGGACGTCACGGCCAACGTGATGCGCCAGCTCCGCATCATCCGGCACTTGCGCCAGGTGCCTGAGGCACTGCAGGGGCTGTGCCTCTGAGGCCACCAGCAACTCCCGCTCCCTGCTGCAGGTACTGCTCTGGCTCACTGTAAATGGGGAGCTAGTGGAAGGGGAAATGGAGCCCCTTGGCACTCACAAAAATTCTCTCCCCTCTCTGTGGAGCAGGGTCCTTCCCTCTGCCCCCCAAATTCCTTCATATAGGGCAGGAGCTCTTTCCCTCACACCCATTCCCCTCCCCCTTTCCTTGGTCTACCCGCATCCCATTCCCCCTGCGCCCAGGCAGAGCTCTCCCTGCCCCATATGGTGCAGAAGGGCCATTGTGTCAGAGCCAGAGCCACAGCCCCTAGCCCCACTGAAGCTCGGAAAGCTCCACTTTTGAGGAGGTGGGGGTGGGACAGAGGCTCAGGGCTAGCTTCACCTCCTGCCCTTTATTCTCCCCTTGGCCCTTCTACAGGGTCTCTGGGTGTGAAATGAATAGGAGCCTCCTTCTCAGCTGTCTTCCAGGCCCTGGGATCTGTCATAGTCTCCCAGATGGGCGCAGCCTGCAGCTGAGCCACCTCAGGGAGCAGTGGGGACAGGTCACCTCGTCCCATCAAAGCAAGCAATGCTGGGTCTCAAAGAGGCTTAGATGGAAGACCCCACTCCCTCATGGAGGTAAGAGCCATTTACTCCTTGGGGGCATGTGGGTCTCTTGGGGGAGAAATGGGATCCCCGATGCAAAACCTGGCTGGGAGCTTCCCCCGTCCCTGGCTCCCAGCTCTGGGACAGAGACGTCTCCATCATCGTACCACCCTGGTTTTGTTCCTAGGAAAGGGCTCCCCAGAGATGTCCTCGAACCTGGACTCCTGAGAGCATTTCCGGTAGGAGGCTCCAGCCCCTCGGGCATGAAGAGAACATCAGGTAGTCTTGTTCACATGGCATCTCCGGTCTCCAGCTCCACTTCCCGCAGCAGGGCAAACGAACCCATCAGCTCCCAGAATCCCAACTCTTTGACCTCCTTCCACTCAGCAGTGGGGTTTCTCCAGCCCCCTCACCACACCTGTCAGCCTCTGAATGATGAAGGCCTGAATATCAGAGTCACCAGAACAAGCAAACTCCAGTTCCAGGCAGTGGGGCCTGTGTGTACTCAGCCCCTCTGGAAACCAGATCTGAAATGGGGAGCAAGGACCCCAGTCCAGTAACAGTAGGAGTGGGCAGAGCAGGCCTGTAACAGGGTGCTTTCCCCTGGGCTGCACAGCCTGGGGCTTAGCCAAGCTGATTACAGAATGAGCCCTAACTGAGAGGCACCATGTACCTCCCCCTAAAGAGCCAGACTTCAGTGGTGATACAGCCCAGCTGGGGTATCAACAGGAATGAGAACGAGGTAGGAAGTTCAGAGCAGCAAGGAAAGCCTAGAGGGGAACTTGAGACGAGAGGTAGGAAGTGCCCAGGGAAAACTGCAGCAAAGAGAAAGTAGCAGACCTAGCTGTTGGGTACAGGGCACTGGGCTGCTACCAATGTCAGGGTGGGACTGGGTTCCCCTACTGGCCCCAAAGAAGGGGGCATACATGCACCCAGAGAGGGTTACCAAGCCCAGCAAGGGGGCTGCAGGCTGAGCAGGAGCCCCAGCGATGGCAGAAGGACTTCTTTCTGTGGAAAGACCTCTTTGGACATTTAGTGTGAGACAAGCTGGGCCCCAGAAAGGTGGACTAAAGATGGTGATCTGGCCGGAGGGCTGAGTTACCAGGCAGAGAAACTGCCATGATGCTGGAGCGACCATTGATGGGTGACACTAGCCCAGCGAGAGGGCTGTGATGCCATGCCTGGCTGCCAGGGGGGCACGTAACGATGAGTAGATTCGTTTATGACTGGCATAGCCAGGAGGATTGAATTCCCCCTGTGATCCGTGAGGGCCGATGGAAGTCTTGGTTGCTGAAGGAAGGTCTGTCCTCCCAAGCGGGTGTATCGAGAGAGCGATCTGGTCACTGGATTTCCCGCTTCAGTTCCAGGGACTGGTTAAGCAGCCAAAGCAGATCTAGGGGTTTCTCCAGCAGCTCCTAGAAAACCAACAGAAGCAGAAGGAAGTGCAGGCGGAGCTACAGACGCAGGAGCAGCAGCAATACCCATGAGAGATCCTGCAAAGGGAAATCAACCCAGGGTCTGCTGTGCCCGTGGACAAAAAGAGCAGACACGGAGAGCATGCCTGGGCTGTGCTGAGAAGGTTAGCCCAGGAGAGCAGGGCATGAGAAAGTGTACAAGCGTGGCCTAGTGCCAAGATGGGGACAAGAGTTCTTTGTTTTGGGTGCAGAGAAGCAGGCCATATCAAAAGACATGGGTGACGGCCTGCTTAGGAAATTGCTGAGTGGCAAAAGGAGCGGCCAGGGCCCCGAGAAGGTAGAAAGAAAGGAGACGGTGTCCTCTGACACAAACTCACATGAGGCAGGCAACGTGGAAGTGCAGGGATGGCCATGGACCTTGCAGACCCTCCACCAATACAGGGAGGTGAAGGACAAAATGGTTGGCCCAGAGATGAAGCAGACTGAAGTAGGGACAAACACAAGGGTGGAGCAATCCATGGTGGGTTCTCAGACCCTGACGGAAAAGCCTTTGGCGTATGCAGCGCCAGTGGCAAAAAGGCTACAGAAGAAGCTAAAGGCTTCAGAAGAGGCTCTGCAAGCAGTTGTTAATGAGAATGAGTTGCTGCAGGAAGAGCATTGGGATACTGCAGAAGAGAAGGATTGCCTCTTAATTCTGGTGAGCGAGCTGGCAATGGAGCTGGAGACACTGTGGGTGCAGGCTGTACAAGCGCGCAGCCAGTGACAGTGATGAGACGAAGAGGGATGAAGCTTGGACAAGAATAGAACTTGCCCCCCTTGTGGGCCAAGGAGGAGCGTATATAACAGGGGGGCTTGGCCTGTGGGCTATAAAGCCTGGAGCTAGGCCAAATGGATTACAGAGTGAGCTCCACCTGAGGGGAATACCATAGCAAAGTTACAGGAGCAGGCCCAGCTGTTCGGTACAGGGCCTTGGGGCAGAACCTAGAATCCAGGGTAGGACTGGTTCTCCCATGGTCTTGAAGGGGACATACAAGGCCATAGAAAGGACTACCAAGGCCAACAAGGGCAGGCCGAGCCAAAGTCAGGCTGAGGAAGAGCCCCCAAAGGGACAGAAGACCTTGTTTCTGTTAAAGACATTTTTGGACTTTTAGTTTGGGATGAGCGCGACCCAGGAAGGAGTGGACTAAAAGACGGTCACCTGGCTGAAGGGCCGAGTTCCCAGCCAAAAAACTGCCAGAGTGCCCTAGCGACTCTCGGCGGGGGTGCTAGCCCAGCAAGAAAGCTGTGACACCAGGCCTTGCCAGGAAGGGGCACCTATCGGTGAGTGAACTCTGTTACAAGCCTGCTTCCATTATGGAAACAGCCTGGTATTGGAGAGTGTTAGGATGGCCTATGGGAGAGGATGGCTGGAGGGGATGTGTAGTGAGGCGGTGTGGCTCCTCGCCGCCCCGGAGGGGGAAGAGCCCATCTGGAGGCCGGAGTGGGCGGAGCTAGGGAGCAGGTGCTCTTCCTGCCCTGCCACTGTCTGTCTGGGAAACCTTGGCCTTGTCATTCCCTGGCTCGGTGCCTCAGTTTCCATTCTCACCAGCCTGTTGCCTATTTCCCTGCAGTTTCACATCCGTGTTGGTGCCAGTCCCACCCCCACACTGCACAGTCTAATGCCAGCTCCTCTCTCTTGCCAGAGCCAGAGCTGGAGACCCACCTCCTTCGAGCTGCCCTGCATGCCATCTTCACCCTGGGCACGGAGAAGGACACCACCCAAGTCCAGGTAGATCATGCTAAAGTCATGGATTGAAGAGCCAGCTGTCATCCTGCCATGAATCCTTGCTAATTGCCTGCAATGGGATGTGAATGAGAGAGGCGAGGATATGTGTTTGGAGGTCTCACCAGTGCTTCCCAGAGACCCCTCTTCCCATCCTGTGGCAGGTGTAGCCCCAGTTTCCCTAACTCTGACCCATGGCTCTCCCTTGCTTTGCAGGATCTGCATATGGTCTTGCCAGACCTCCTGGATGCCATGCTGGGGAACCTGCTGGCAGCATCTCCAGACACCGACAGGCTCCACTACATCTTGGAGGTGAACCCGATGAGAGGGGTGGGGGCAATTTTACCTTAACTCTTAAATCCATTGTCCAGTCTGTCCTCCTAGCTGGGCCCCCAGTGGGCTGTCCTTGGTCAGGGCAGTCAGTGCAATGCAGTGTCAGGCCCTTCCTCCTTGAAGGACAGAGGAAGGAGCTGGGACTTCACCCAGAGCTCTGCCTGGTTCTGTTGAGCACTAACCACAGGGCCCCTGGCTGGCTTGGGGAGTGAGAGTCTGAACCCCTCCTGTGAGATCCAGAAGATGGTCCTTAGAGAAGAGTCACAGGCTCCTTCCTAGAGAAACAGGAGGACCCCAGAGAATCAGCCCTTCTCTCTGACGGGCCCTAAGATTCCTGGGGGGATTGTGCTCACACTCAGTCCCTTCACCCAACCAAGGACTTGAGAGCCAGGGAGGGGAGAGGAGTCCGTCTCCTTCCTGGTGAGCTGTTCAGGAATCAGGAGTTAAGGGAGGATGGGACCAGCCCCGACACCGAGCGTTGTCCCAGTGTAGAGAGACAATGACAAGTTGTGACCTGCAGGATACAAGCACCGTCCTGGGGGCAACAATCCCCTTCTAAACCTCTGTGATCAATGAATCAGATATTCCACTCTGCGCACAATGTCTCAGCCCCCTGGGGATGGGGGGGTGTCTCATTTGCACAACACGTGCACCTGCCCATTGATCCTGAGCTGCCTCCTTTCCCCACAGCACATTAACTACTGGATCGTGTCCAGGGTGTCCCAGGAGAGAGCCAGGGCCGTTAGGAGCAGCAAGGCCCTACTCAGATCCACCATCACCCTCCCTGAGTTTGACGTAAGTGACCTCTGACCCCAGCTTCCTGGCTCCAGGCGTAGGTGGGCTGGCTCCAACTGGCTGTAGGATCTGCTGCTGCAGGGGCTGTGGGTTAGGAGTGTTTCTCTTGGAGAGGCAGAGTCAGAGCAGAGAATGAGCTTGGCTTGAGTCAAGTTCTTCTTGTCCTGCTTAAGTGGTGACTGGGCTTTTAAGGGCACCATGCTCCAGGTTCATGCCTTCTTGTCATCCTGGAGCAGCTGGGGAAGCAAGTCCTTGGAGGGTCCTGCCCACATCCCTGTGCTCCAGGCTCCCTTGGGGACAGAGAAAATTAAGGGTCTAGCTCTAGCTCCTATCCTCTAGCATCTCCTGCAGAGGGGCTGAGGGGAAGGAGAGTCCTGGCCCAGGGGGGACTGGGAGCTGACAGGAAAATGCTGATGGAGTCTCCTCTCCCTCTCCCTTCCATTAGAACTCAGCAGAACTCCCCAGGATGGGTCACTATGTGGCACAGCTGGCTCTGTTCATCAGTGACCCAGCCAAGGACATCAGCCGGCAGGCCAGGGAGGGGGTTTACCAGCTCTACCAGCTGCTGCTACACCAGAGGGGTAAGGAAATGCCACCCAATAGAGTGAGACAGGGACCCCAGCCAATTTCTCTCAGACTGACCCCGGCTGGAGGATGAGTCTCTCTCTATTTCTTTCTCTGTTCTACACCACCCTCTGCAATTCTGTTGGGCCAGGCATGCAGCGAGGACTCTGCTCACTGTGCAGCCACCAATGGGATTGGAAGGACATAAGCACTGCAACCAGAATGACAAGTGTGTGTGTGTGTGTGTGTGTGTGTGTGTGTATCTCTTTCCCAGGGCTGACCATCCATGAGGCCAAAGACCTGTGGTGCTGGGACTGGCACTAGGACAGCAGGCTCCTGGGCTACAGGGACACAGCCAGGGTGGGGGAGGTAAGGACACTCTTGCCAGGGCATGAGACAGCTCAGGGAATGTGGGTGTCTGGGTCCCCTGCAGTGGCTGCCCCCTGGGGCCACTAGATGGAGATGCCATTCTAGTCCCAGGATTTGGAGCCTGGCTCTGGGCAATCTGCTAATGCCTCACATCCTGTTGGTTTTAGGTCTTCGGAAAGTTCTTCTCAGCGGGGCAGAGAAGATTCTTCCTCTGGACGGCAGTGCTGGCCATTCACGACCCCCTGCTGCATGTCAGCCAGGCTGGGCTGCTCCTCGCCTACTCCCTCCTGGGGGAAGCCCAGCAGCGGATGGGGGACAAGGTAAGCAGCTTGATTAGACTCAGGAGATTGGGGCGGGGCCCAGGCCTCATTCCCATCCTATGGCCATTCGCTGGCCTGGCAGCAAGGAGCCTGGTGGGGAATGAGAGTGAGAGCAGGTGCTACTGGAAAGGGAGATGAATTCACCTCCATGAGCAGGAGGGAGCCAGCTTGTCCCCGGAGCAGCTCCAACCCAGCTCTTTAGCAAGGCTAATTAATGACAAGCATTGCCTCATCGCGGACTTATGTTCTTAGGACACGGTGCTATCGCTCTTGGGAAGGGCAGAAGAGTCCCCAAGTGCCCTCTGCGAGCCGCTCCTGTCCCACAGGGCTGCTCTCAGCTCCCAGTGGCCTAGTGTCCATGTCACCCAAGCCACCACCCAGAGTTGCTCCCATCACTGGCAGCCTGGGAGGCCAAGAACTGACTGGTGATGGCGACTGACCAGGCAGGGTTGAGGAACATGGGCAGGGGAAGCTTGTCCTGCTGCTGGCAGGGCTGGACCCCCTCTAGAGAGAACGGGAGGATTCAGTCAGCAGGGGCTGCTGATCTGCCCCATTCACCAGGGCTGCCATCCTGCGGCTTCAGCATTAGTAGCTGGGATGACTTGGGGAAAGGTGTCAAGTTCCCCACATCCCACCTCACTGCTGCCAGAATCCCTCCTGCCCACCCTGCTAGAGCCCCCTCCCTGCCCAACCTGGGTGGGGGTGAAGAAGAGGGTTCTGAGAACTTGAGCTGTGGATTGGAGGTGGAAGAGCTGTCAGGGGCACTAAGGGGAAGGTGGCAGGAGCTCACCCTACAAGGACGGGGGTTGTCACTGGAGGTCACTAGAAAGGACAACAAGACTCCATTCTGGGGGTCAGGAGGGTGAATCCATCCCTCAAAGGTGGGCAGGTGCTGGGTGGAAATGCTGCTGGTTCCAGGTGCCCTTAATCCCCCCTGATTTCTCAGGGGCATCTGAGTCTCTGACACGTTCTCGTTCCCTTGCAGCAGGAGGACGTCACGGCCAACGTGATGCGCCAGCTCCGCATCATCCGGCACTTGCGCCAGGTGCCTGAGGCACTGCAGGGGCTGTGCCTCTGAGGCCACCAGCAACTCCCGCTCCCTGCTGCAGGTACTGCTCTGGCTCACTGTAAATGGGGAGCTAGTGGAAGGGGAAATGGAGCCCCTTGGCACTCACAAAAATTCTCTCCCCTCTCTGTGGAGCAGGGTCCTTCCCTCTGCCCCCCAAATTCCTTCATATAGGGCAGGAGCTCTTTCCCTCACACCCATTCCCCTCCCCCTTTCCTTGGTCTACCCGCATCCCATTCCCCCTGCGCCCAGGCAGAGCTCTCCCTGCCCCATATGGTGCAGAAGGGCCATTGTGTCAGAGCCAGAGCCACAGCCCCTAGCCCCACTGAAGCTTGGAAAGCTCCACTTTTGAGGAGGTGGGGGTGGGACAGAGGCTCAGGGCTAGCTTCACCTCCTGCCCTTTATTCTCCCCTTGGCCCTTCTACAGGGTCTCTGGGTGTGAAATGAATAGGAGCCTCCTTCTCAGCTGTCTTCCAGGCCCTGGGATCTGTCATAGCCTCCCAGATGGGCGCAGCCTGCAGCTGAGCCACCTCAGGGAGCAGTGGGGACAGGTCACCTCGTCCCATCAAAGCAAGCAATGCTGGGTCTCAAAGAGGCTTAGATGGAAGACCCCACTCCCTCATGGAGGTAAGAGCCATTTACTCCTTGGGGGCATGTGGGTCTCTTGGGGGAGAAATGGGATCCCCGATGCAAAGCCTGGCTGGGAGCTTCCCCCGTCCCTGGCTCCCAGCTCTGGGACAGAGACGTCTCCATCATCGTACCACCCTGGTTTTGTTCCTAGGAAAGGGCTCCCCAGAGATGTCCTCGAACCTGGACTCCTGAGACCATTTCCGGTAGGAGGCTCCAGCCCCTCGGGCATGAAGAGAACATCAGGTAGTCTTGTTCACATGGCATCTCCGGTCTCCAGCTCCACTTCCCGCAGCAGGGCAAACGAACCCATCAGCTCCCAGAATCCCAACTCTTTGACCTCCTTCCACTCAGCAGTGGGGTTTCTCCAGCCCCCTCACCACACCTGTCAGCCTCTGAATGATGAAGGCCTGAATATCAGAGTCACCAGAACAAGCAAACTCCAGTTCCAGGCAGTGGGGCCTGTGTGTACTCAGCCCCTCTGGAAACCAGATCTGAAATGGGGAGCAAGGACCCCAGTCCAGTAACAGTAGGAGTGGGCAGAGCAGGCCTGTAACAGGGTGCTTTCCCCTGGGCTGCACAGCCTGGGGCTTAGCCAAGCTGATTACAGAATGAGCCCTAACTGAGAGGCACCATGTACCTCCCCCTAAAGAGCCAGACTTCAGTGGTGATACAGCCCAGCTGGGGTATCAACAGGAATGAGAACGAGGTAGGAAGTTCAGAGCAGCAAGGAAAGCCTAGAGGGGAACTTGAGACGAGAGGTAGGAAGTGCCCAGGGAAAACTGCAGCAAAGAGAAAGTAGCAGACCTAGCTGTTGGGTACAGGGCACTGGGCTGCTACCAATGTCAGGGTGGGACTGGGTTCCCCTACTGGCCCCAAAGAAGGGGGCATACACGCACCCAGAGAGGGTTACCAAGCCCAGCAAGGGGGCTGCAGGCTGAGCAGGAGCCCCAGCGATGGCAGAAGGACTTCTTTCTGTGGAAAGACCTCTTTGGACATTTAGTGTGAGACAAGCTGGGCCCCAGAAAGGTGGACTAAAGATGGTGATCTGGCCGGAGGGCTGAGTTACCAGGCAGAGAAACTGCCATGATGCTGGAGCGACCATTGATGGGTGACACTAGCCCAGCGAGAGGGCTGTGATGCCATGCCTGGCTGCCAGGGGGGCACGTAACGATGAGTAGATTCGTTTATGACTGGCATAGCCAGGAGGATTGAATTCCCCCTGTGATCCGTGAGGGCCGATGGAAGTCTTGGTTGCTGAAGGAAGGTCTGTCCTCCCAAGCGGGTGTATCGAGAGAGCGATCTGGTCACTGGATTTCCCGCTTCAGTTCCAGGGACTGGTTAAGCAGCCAAAGCAGATCTAGGGGTTTCTCCAGCAGCTCCTAGAAAACCAACAGAAGCAGAAGGAAGTGCAGGCGGAGCTACAGACGCAGGAGCAGCAGCAATACCCATGAGAGATCCTGCAAAGGGAAATCAACCCAGGGTCTGCTGTGCCCGTGGACAAAAAGAGCAGACACGGAGAGCATGCCTGGGCTGTGCTGAGAAGGTTAGCCCAGGAGAGCAGGGCATGAGAAAGTGTACAAGCGTGGCCTAGTGCCAAGATGGGGACAAGAGTTCTTTGTTTTGGGTGCAGAGAAGCAGGCCATATCAAAAGACATGGGTGACGGCCTGCTTAGGAAATTGCTGAGTGGCAAAAGGAGCGGCCAGGGCCCCGAGAAGGTAGAAAGAAAGGAGACGGTGTCCTCTGACACAAACTCACATGAGGCAGGCAACGTGGAAGTGCAGGGATGGCCATGGACCTTGCAGACCCTCCACCAATACAGGGAGGTGAAGGACAAAATGGTTGGCCCAGAGATGAAGCAGACTGAAGTAGGGACAAACACAAGGGTGGAGCAGTCCATGGTGGGTTCTCAGACCCTGACGGAAAAGGTTTTGGCGTATGCAGCGACAGTGGCAAAAAGGCTACAGAAGAAGCTAAAGGCTTCAGAAGAGGCTCTGCAAGCAGTTGTTAATGAGAATGAGTTGCTGCAGGAAGAGCATTGGGATACTGCAGAAGAGAAGGATTGCCTCTTAATTCTGGTGAGCGAGCTGGCAATGGAGCTGGAGACACTGTGGGTGCAGGCTGTACAAGCGCGCAGCCAGTGACAGTGATGAGACGAAGAGGGATGAAGCTTGGACAAGAATAGAACTTGCCCCCCTTGTGGGCCAAGGAGGAGCGTATATAACAGGGGGGCTTGGCCTGTGGGCTATAAAGCCTGGAGCTAGGCCAAATGGATTACAGAGTGAGCTCCACCTGAGGGGAATACTATAGCAAAGTTACAGGAGCAGGCCCAGCTGTTCGGTACAGGGCCTTGGGGCAGAACCTAGAATCCAGGGTAGGACTGGTTCTCCCATGGTCTTGAAGGGGACATACAAGGCCATAGAAAGGACTACCAAGGCCAACAAGGGCAGGCCGAGCCAAAGTCAGGCTGAGGAAGAGCCCCCAAAGGGACAGAAGACCTTGTTTCTGTTAAAGACATTTTTGGACTTTTAGTTTGGGATGAGCGCGACCCAGGAAGGAGTGGACTAAAAGACGGTCACCTGGCTGAAGGGCCGAGTTCCCAGCCAAAAAACTGCCAGAGTGCCCTAGCGACTCTCGGCGGGGGTGCTAGCCCAGCAAGAAAGCTGTGACACCAGGCCTTGCCAGGAAGGGGCACCTATCGGTGAGTGAACTCTGTTACAAGCCTGCTTCCATTATGGAAACAGCCTGGTATTGGAGAGTGTTAGGATGGCCTATGGGAGAGGATGGCTGGAGGGGATGTGTAGTGAGGCGGTGTGGCTCCTCGCCGCCCCGGAGGGGGAAGAGCCCATCTGGAGGCCGGAGTGGGCGGAGCTAGGGAGCAGGTGCTCTTCCTGCCCTGCCACTGTCTGTCTGGGAAACCTTGGCCTTGTCATTCCCTGGCTCGGTGCCTCAGTTTCCATTCTCACCAGCCTGTTGCCTATTTCCCTGCAGTTTCACATCCGTGTTGGTGCCAGTCCCACCCCCACACTGCACAGTCTAATGCCAGCTCCTCTCTCTTGCCAGAGCCAGAGCTGGAGACCCACCTCCTTCGAGCTGCCCTGCATGCCATCTTCACCCTGGGCACGGAGAAGGACACCACCCAAGTCCAGGTAGATCATGCTAAAGTCATGGATTGAAGAGCCAGCTGTCATCCTGCCATGAATCCTTGCTAATTGCCTGCAATGGGATGTGAATGAGAGAGGCGAGGATATGTGTTTGGAGGTCTCACCAGTGCTTCCCAGAGACCCCTCTTCCCATCCTGTGGCAGGTGTAGCCCCAGTTTCCCTAACTCTGACCCATGGCTCTCCCTTGCTTTGCAGGATCTGCATATGGTCTTGCCAGACCTCCTGGATGCCATGCTGGGGAACCTGCTGGCAGCATCTCCAGACACCGACAGGCTCCACTACATCTTGGAGGTGAACCCGATGAGAGGGGTGGGGGCAATTTTACCTTAACTCTTAAATCCATTGTCCAGTCTGTCCTCCTAGCTGGGCCCCCAGTGGGCTGTCCTTGGTCAGGGCAGTCAGTGCAATGCAGTGTCAGGCCCTTCCTCCTTGAAGGACAGAGGAAGGAGCTGGGACTTCACCCAGAGCTCTGCCTGGTTCTGTTGAGCACTAACCACAGGGCCCCTGGCTGGCTTGGGGAGTGAGAGTCTGAACCCCTCCTGTGAGATCCAGAAGATGGTCCTTAGAGAAGAGTCACAGGCTCCTTCCTAGAGAAACAGGAGGACCCCAGAGAATCAGCCCTTCTCTCTGACGGGCCCTAAGATTCCTGGGGGGATTGTGCTCACACTCAGTCCCTTCACCCAACCAAGGACTTGAGAGCCAGGGAGGGGAGAGGAGTCCGTCTCCTTCCTGGTGAGCTGTTCAGGAATCAGGAGTTAAGGGAGGATGGGACCAGCCCCGACACCGAGCGTTGTCCCAGTGTAGAGAGACAATGACAAGTTGTGACCTGCAGGATACAAGCACCGTCCTGGGGGCAACAATCCCCTTCTAAACCTCTGTGATCAATGAATCAGATATTCCACTCTGCGCACAATGTCTCAGCCCCCTGGGGATGGGGGGGTGTCTCATTTGCACAACACGTGCACCTGCCCATTGATCCTGAGCTGCCTCCTTTCCCCACAGCACATTAACTACTGGATTGTGTCCAGGGTGTCCCAGGAGAGAGCCAGGGCCGTTAGGAGCAGCAAGGCCCTACTCAGATCCACCATCACCCTCCCTGAGTTTGACGTAAGTGACCTCTGACCCCAGCTTCCTGGCTCCAGGCGTAGGTGGGCTGGCTCCAACTGGCTGTAGGATCTGCTGCTGCAGGGGCTGTGGGTTAGGAGTGTTTCTCTTGGAGAGGCAGAGTCAGAGCAGAGAATGAGCTTGGCTTGAGTCAAGTTCTTCTTGTCCTGCTTAAGTGGTGACTGGGCTTTTAAGGGCACCATGCTCCAGGTTCATGCCTTCTTGTCATCCTGGAGCAGCTGGGGAAGCAAGTCCTTGGAGGGTCCTGCCCACATCCCTGTGCTCCAGGCTCCCTTGGGGACAGAGAAAATTAAGGGTCTAGCTCTAGCTCCTATCCTCTAGCATCTCCTGCAGAGGGGCTGAGGGGAAGGAGAGTCCTGGCCCAGGGGGGACTGGGAGCTGACAGGAAAATGCTGATGGAGTCTCCTCTCCCTCTCCCTTCCATTAGAACTCAGCAGAACTCCCCAGGATGGGTCACTATGTGGCACAGCTGGCTCTGTTCATCAGTGACCCAGCCAAGGACATCAGCCGGCAGGCCAGGGAGGGGGTTTACCAGCTCTACCAGCTGCTGCTACACCAGAGGGGTAAGGAAATGCCACCCAATAGAGTGAGACAGGGACCCCAGCCAATTTCTCTCAGACTGACCCCGGCTGGAGGATGAGTCTCTCTCTATTTCTTTCTCTGTTCTACACCACCCTCTGCAATTCTGTTGGGCCAGGCATGCAGCGAGGACTCTGCTCACTGTGCAGCCACCAATGGGATTGGAAGGACATAAGCACTGCAACCAGAATGACAAGTGTGTGTGTGTGTGTGTGTGTGTGTGTATCTCTTTCCCAGGGCTGACCATCCATGAGGCCAAAGACCTGTGGTGCTGGGACTGGCACTAGGACAGCAGGCTCCTGGGCTACAGGGACACAGCCAGGGTGGGGGAGGTAAGGACACTCTTGCCAGGGCATGAGACAGCTCAGGGAATGTGGGTGTCTGGGTCCCCTGCAGTGGCTGCCCCCTGGGGCCACTAGATGGAGATGCCATTCTAGTCCCAGGATTTGGAGCCTGGCTCTGGGCAATCTGCTAATGCCTCACATCCTGTTGGTTTTAGGTCTTCGGAAAGTTCTTCTCAGCGGGGCAGAGAAGATTCTTCCTCTGGACGGCAGTGCTGGCCATTCACGACCCCCTGCTGCATGTCAGCCAGGCTGGGCTGCTCCTCGCCTACTCCCTCCTGGGGGAAGCCCAGCAGCGGATGGGGGACAAGGTAAGCAGCTTGATTAGACTCAGGAGATTGGGGCGGGGCCCAGGCCTCATTCCCATCCTATGGCCATTCGCTGGCCTGGCAGCAAGGAGCCTGGTGGGGAATGAGAGTGAGAGCAGGTGCTACTGGAAAGGGAGATGAATTCACCTCCATGAGCAGGAGGGAGCCAGCTTGTCCCCGGAGCAG
This sequence comes from Emys orbicularis, assembly GCF_028017835.1. Classification (NCBI taxonomy): domain Eukaryota; kingdom Metazoa; phylum Chordata; order Testudines; family Emydidae; genus Emys; species Emys orbicularis. The sequence continues at coordinate 68,419,513 of NC_088689.1, read as the reverse complement.
CTCCAACCCAGCTCTTTAGCAAGGCTAATTAATGACAAGCATTGCCTCATCGCGGACTTATGTTCTTAGGACACGGTGCTATCGCTCTTGGGAAGGGCAGAAGAGTCCCCAAGTGCCCTCTGCGAGCCGCTCCTGTCCCACAGGGCTGCTCTCAGCTCCCAGTGGCCTAGTGTCCATGTCACCCAAGCCACCACCCAGAGTTGCTCCCATCACTGGCAGCCTGGGAGGCCAAGAACTGACTGGTGATGGCGACTGACCAGGCAGGGTTGAGGAACATGGGCAGGGGAAGCTTGTCCTGCTGCTGGCAGGGCTGGACCCCCTCTAGAGAGAACGGGAGGATTCAGTCAGCAGGGGCTGCTGATCTGCCCCATTCACCAGGGCTGCCATCCTGCGGCTTCAGCATTAGTAGCTGGGATGACTTGGGGAAAGGTGTCAAGTTCCCCACATCCCACCTCACTGCTGCCAGAATCCCTCCTGCCCACCCTGCTAGAGCCCCCTCCCTGCCCAACCTGGGTGGGGGTGAAGAAGAGGGTTCTGAGAACTTGAGCTGTGGATTGGAGGTGGAAGAGCTGTCAGGGGCACTAAGGGGAAGGTGGCAGGAGCTCACCCTACAAGGACGGGGGTTGTCACTGGAGGTCACTAGAAAGGACAACAAGACTCCATTCTGGGGGTCAGGAGGGTGAATCCATCCCTCAAAGGTGGGCAGGTGCTGGGTGGAAATGCTGCTGGTTCCAGGTGCCCTTAATCCCCCCTGATTTCTCAGGGGCATCTGAGTCTCTGACACGTTCTCGTTCCCTTGCAGCAGGAGGACGTCACGGCCAACGTGATGCGCCAGCTCCGCATCATCCGGCACTTGCGCCAGGTGCCTGAGGCACTGCAGGGGCTGTGCCTCTGAGGCCACCAGCAACTCCCGCTCCCTGCTGCAGGTACTGCTCTGGCTCACTGTAAATGGGGAGCTAGTGGAAGGGGAAATGGAGCCCCTTGGCACTCACAAAAATTCTCTCCCCTCTCTGTGGAGCAGGGTCCTTCCCTCTGCCCCCCAAATTCCTTCATATAGGGCAGGAGCTCTTTCCCTCACACCCATTCCCCTCCCCCTTTCCTTGGTCTACCCGCATCCCATTCCCCCTGCGCCCAGGCAGAGCTCTCCCTGCCCCATATGGTGCAGAAGGGCCATTGTGTCAGAGCCAGAGCCACAGCCCCTAGCCCCACTGAAGCTTGGAAAGCTCCACTTTTGAGGAGGTGGGGGTGGGACAGAGGCTCAGGGCTAGCTTCACCTCCTGCCCTTTATTCTCCCCTTGGCCCTTCTACAGGGTCTCTGGGTGTGAAATGAATAGGAGCCTCCTTCTCAGCTGTCTTCCAGGCCCTGGGATCTGTCATAGCCTCCCAGATGGGCGCAGCCTGCAGCTGAGCCACCTCAGGGAGCAGTGGGGACAGGTCACCTCGTCCCATCAAAGCAAGCAATGCTGGGTCTCAAAGAGGCTTAGATGGAAGACCCCACTCCCTCATGGAGGTAAGAGCCATTTACTCCTTGGGGGCATGTGGGTCTCTTGGGGGAGAAATGGGATCCCCGATGCAAAGCCTGGCTGGGAGCTTCCCCCGTCCCTGGCTCCCAGCTCTGGGACAGAGACGTCTCCATCATCGTACCACCCTGGTTTTGTTCCTAGGAAAGGGCTCCCCAGAGATGTCCTCGAACCTGGACTCCTGAGAGCATTTCCGGTAGGAGGCTCCAGCCCCTCGGGCATGAAGAGAACATCAGGTAGTCTTGTTCACATGGCATCTCCGGTCTCCAGCTCCACTTCCCGCAGCAGGGCAAACGAACCCATCAGCTCCCAGAATCCCAACTCTTTGACCTCCTTCCACTCAGCAGTGGGGTTTCTCCAGCCCCCTCACCACACCTGTCAGCCTCTGAATGATGAAGGCCTGAATATCAGAGTCACCAGAACAAGCAAACTCCAGTTCCAGGCAGTGGGGCCTGTGTGTACTCAGCCCCTCTGGAAACCAGATCTGAAATGGGGAGCAAGGACCCCAGTCCAGTAACAGTAGGAGTGGGCAGAGCAGGCCTGTAACAGGGTGCTTTCCCCTGGGCTGCACAGCCTGGGGCTTAGCCAAGCTGATTACAGAATGAGCCCTAACTGAGAGGCACCATGTACCTCCCCCTAAAGAGCCAGACTTCAGTGGTGATACAGCCCAGCTGGGGTATCAACAGGAATGAGAACGAGGTAGGAAGTTCAGAGCAGCAAGGAAAGCCTAGAGGGGAACTTGAGACGAGAGGTAGGAAGTGCCCAGGGAAAACTGCAGCAAAGAGAAAGTAGCAGACCTAGCTGTTGGGTACAGGGCACTGGGCTGCTACCAATGTCAGGGTGGGACTGGGTTCCCCTACTGGCCCCAAAGAAGGGGGCATACACGCACCCAGAGAGGGTTACCAAGCCCAGCAAGGGGGCTGCAGGCTGAGCAGGAGCCCCAGCGATGGCAGAAGGACTTCTTTCTGTGGAAAGACCTCTTTGGACATTTAGTGTGAGACAAGCTGGGCCCCAGAAAGGTGGACTAAAGATGGTGATCTGGCCGGAGGGCTGAGTTACCAGGCAGAGAAACTGCCATGATGCTGGAGCGACCATTGATGGGTGACACTAGCCCAGCGAGAGGGCTGTGATGCCATGCCTGGCTGCCAGGGGGGCACGTAACGATGAGTAGATTTGTTTATGACTGGCATAGCCAGGAGGATTGAATTCCCCCTGTGATCCGTGAGGGCCGATGGAAGTCTTGGTTGCTGAAGGAAGGTCTGTCCTCCCAAGCGGGTGTATCGAGAGAGCGATCTGGTCACTGGATTTCCCGCTTCAGTTCCAGGGACTGGTTAAGCAGCCAAAGCAGATCTAGGGGTTTCTCCAGCAGCTCCTAGAAAACCAACAGAAGCAGAAGGAAGTGCAGGCGGAGCTACAGACGCAGGAGCAGCAGCAATACCCATGAGAGATCCTGCAAAGGGAAATCAACCCAGGGTCTGCTGTGCCCGTGGACAAAAAGAGCAGACACGGAGAGCATGCCTGGGCTGTGCTGAGAAGGTTAGCCCAGGAGAGCAGGGCATGAGAAAGTGTACAAGCGTGGCCTAGTGCCAAGATGGGGACAAGAGTTCTTTGTTTTGGGTGCAGAGAAGCAGGCCATATCAAAAGACATGGGTGACGGCCTGCTTAGGAAATTGCTGAGTGGCAAAAGGAGCGGCCAGGGCCCCGAGAAGGTAGAAAGAAAGGAGACGGTGTCCTCTGACACAAACTCACATGAGGCAGGCAACGTGGAAGTGCAGGGATGGCCATGGACCTTGCAGACCCTCCACCAATACAGGGAGGTGAAGGACAAAATGGTTGGCCCAGAGATGAAGCAGACTGAAGTAGGGACAAACACAAGGGTGGAGCAGTCCATGGTGGGTTCTCAGACCCTGACGGAAAAGGCTATGGCGTATGCAGCGGCAGTGGCAAAAAGGCTACAGAAGAAGCTAAAGGCTTCAGAAGAGGCTCTGCAAGCAGTTGTTAATGAGAATGAGTTGCTGCAGGAAGAGCATTGGGATACTGCAGAAGAGAAGGATTGCCTCTTAATTCTGGTGAGCGAGCTGGCAATGGAGCTGGAGACACTGTGGGTGCAGGCTGTACAAGCGCGCAGCCAGTGACAGTGATGAGACGAAGAGGGATGAAGCTTGGACAAGAATAGAACTTGCCCCCCTTGTGGGCCAAGGAGGAGCGTATATAACAGGGGGGCTTGGCCTGTGGGCTATAAAGCCTGGAGCTAGGCCAAATGGATTACAGAGTGAGCTCCACCTGAGGGGAATACTATAGCAAAGTTACAGGAGCAGGCCCAGCTGTTCGGTACAGGGCCTTGGGGCAGAACCTAGAATCCAGGGTAGGACTGGTTCTCCCATGGTCTTGAAGGGGACATACAAGGCCATAGAAAGGACTACCAAGGCCAACAAGGGCAGGCCGAGCCAAAGTCAGGCTGAGGAAGAGCCCCCAAAGGGACAGAAGACCTTGTTTCTGTTAAAGACATTTTTGGACTTTTAGTTTGGGATGAGCGCGACCCAGGAAGGAGTGGACTAAAAGACGGTCACCTGGCTGAAGGGCCGAGTTCCCAGCCAAAAAACTGCCAGAGTGCCCTAGCGACTCTCGGCGGGGGTGCTAGCCCAGCAAGAAAGCTGTGACACCAGGCCTTGCCAGGAAGGGGCACCTATCGGTGAGTGAACTCTGTTACAAGCCTGCTTCCATTATGGAAACAGCCTGGTATTGGAGAGTGTTAGGATGGCCTATGGGAGAGGATGGCTGGAGGGGATGTGTAGTGAGGCGGTGTGGCTCCTCGCCGCCCCGGAGGGGGAAGAGCCCATCTGGAGGCCGGAGTGGGCGGAGCTAGGGAGCAGGTGCTCTTCCTGCCCTGCCACTGTCTGTCTGGGAAACCTTGGCCTTGTCATTCCCTGGCTCGGTGCCTCAGTTTCCATTCTCACCAGCCTGTTGCCTATTTCCCTGCAGTTTCACATCCGTGTTGGTGCCAGTCCCACCCCCACACTGCACAGTCTAATGCCAGCTCCTCTCTCTTGCCAGAGCCAGAGCTGGAGACCCACCTCCTTCGAGCTGCCCTGCATGCCATCTTCACCCTGGGCACGGAGAAGGACACCACCCAAGTCCAGGTAGATCATGCTAAAGTCATGGATTGAAGAGCCAGCTGTCATCCTGCCATGAATCCTTGCTAATTGCCTGCAATGGGATGTGAATGAGAGAGGCGAGGATATGTGTTTGGAGGTCTCACCAGTGCTTCCCAGAGACCCCTCTTCCCATCCTGTGGCAGGTGTAGCCCCAGTTTCCCTAACTCTGACCCATGGCTCTCCCTTGCTTTGCAGGATCTGCATATGGTCTTGCCAGACCTCCTGGATGCCATGCTGGGGAACCTGCTGGCAGCATCTCCAGACACCGACAGGCTCCACTACATCTTGGAGGTGAACCCGATGAGAGGGGCGGGGGCAATTTTACCTTAACTCTTAAATCCATTGTCCAGTCTGTCCTCCTAGCTGGGCCCCCAGTGGGCTGTCCTTGGTCAGGGCAGTCAGTGCAATGCAGTGTCAGGCCCTTCCTCCTTGAAGGACAGAGGAAGGAGCTGGGACTTCACCCAGAGCTCTGCCTGGTTCTGTTGAGCACTAACCACAGGGCCCCTGGCTGGCTTGGGGAGTGAGAGTCTGAACCCCTCCTGTGAGATCCAGAAGATGGTCCTTAGAGAAGAGTCACAGGCTCCTTCCTAGAGAAACAGGAGGACCCCAGAGAATCAGCCCTTCTCTCTGACGGGCCCTAAGATTCCTGGGGGGATTGTGCTCACACTCAGTCCCTTCACCCAACCAAGGACTTGAGAGCCAGGGAGGGGAGAGGAGTCTGTCTCCTTCCTGGTGAGCTGTTCAGGAATCAGGAGTTAAGGGAGGATGGGACCAGCCCCGACACCGAGCGTTGTCCCAGTGTAGAGAGACAATGACAAGTTGTGACCTGCAGGATACAAGCACCGTCCTGGGGGCAACAATCCCCTTCTAAACCTCTGTGATCAATGAATCAGATATTCCACTCTGCGCACAATGTCTCAGCCCCCTGGGGATGGGGGGGTGTCTCATTTGCACAACACGTGCACCTGCCCATTGATCCTGAGCTGCCTCCTTTCCCCACAGCACATTAACTACTGGATCGTGTCCAGGGTGTCCCAGGAGAGAGCCAGGGCCGTTAGGAGCAGCAAGGCCCTACTCAGATCCACCATCACCCTCCCTGAGTTTGACGTAAGTGACCTCTGACCCCAGCTTCCTGGCTCCAGGCGTAGGTGGGCTGGCTCCAACTGGCTGTAGGATCTGCTGCTGCAGGGGCTGTGGGTTAGGAGTGTTTCTCTTGGAGAGGCAGAGTCAGAGCAGAGAATGAGCTTGGCTTGAGTCAAGTTCTTCTTGTCCTGCTTAAGTGGTGACTGGGCTTTTAAGGGCACCATGCTCCAGGTTCATGCCTTCTTGTCATCCTGGAGCAGCTGGGGAAGCAAGTCCTTGGAGGGTCCTGCCCACATCCCTGTGCTCCAGGCTCCCTTGGGGACAGAGAAAATTAAGGGTCTAGCTCTAGCTCCTATCCTCTAGCATCTCCTGCAGAGGGGCTGAGGGGAAGGAGAGTCCTGGCCCAGGGGGGACTGGGAGCTGACAGGAAAATGCTGATGGAGTCTCCTCTCCCTCTCCCTTCCATTAGAACTCAGCAGAACTCCCCAGGATGGGTCACTATGTGGCACAGCTGGCTCTGTTCATCAGTGACCCAGCCAAGGACATCAGCCGGCAGGCCAGGGAGGGGGTTTACCAGCTCTACCAGCTGCTGCTACACCAGAGGGGTAAGGAAATGCCACCCAATAGAGTGAGACAGGGACCCCAGCCAATTTCTCTCAGACTGACCCCGGCTGGAGGATGAGTCTCTCTCTCTATTTCTTTCTCTGTTCTACACCACCCTCTGCAATTCTGTTGGGCCAGGCATGCAGCGAGGACTCTGCTCACTGTGCAGCCACCAATGGGATTGGAAGGACATAAGCACTGCAACCAGAATGACAAGTGTGTGTGTGTGTGTGTGTGTGTATCTCTTTCCCAGGGCTGACCATCCATGAGGCCAAAGACCTGTGGTGCTGGGACTGGCACTAGGACAGCAGGCTCCTGGGCTACAGGGACACAGCCAGGGTGGGGGAGGTAAGGACACTCTTGCCAGGGCATGAGACAGCTCAGGGAATGTGGGTGTCTGGGTCCCCTGCAGTGGCTGCCCCCTGGGGCCACTAGATGGAGATGCCATTCTAGTCCCAGGATTTGGAGCCTGGCTCTGGGCAATCTGCTAATGCCTCACATCCTGTTGGTTTTAGGTCTTCGGAAAGTTCTTCTCAGCGGGGCAGAGAAGATTCTTCCTCTGGACGGCAGTGCTGGCCATTCACGACCCCCTGCTGCATGTCAGCCAGGCTGGGCTGCTCCTCGCCTACTCCCTCCTGGGGGAAGCCCAGCAGCGGATGGGGGACAAGGTAAGCAGCTTGATTAGACTCAGGAGATTGGGGCGGGGCCCAGGCCTCATTCCCATCCTATGGCCATTCGCTGGCCTGGCAGCAAGGAGCCTGGTGGGGAATGAGAGTGAGAGCAGGTGCTACTGGAAAGGGAGATGAATTCACCTCCATGAGCAGGAGGGAGCCAGCTTGTCCCCGGAGCAGCTCCAACCCAGCTCTTTAGCAAGGCTAATTAATGACAAGCATTGCCTCATCACGGACTTATGTTCTTAGGACACGGTGCTATCGCTCTTGGGAAGGGCAGAAGAGTCCCCAAGTGCCCTCTGCGAGCCGCTCCTGTCCCACAGGGCTGCTCTCAGCTCCCAGTGGCCTAGTGTCCATGTCACCCAAGCCACCACCCAGAGTTGCTCCCATCACTGGCAGCCTGGGAGGCCAAGAACTGACTGGTGATGGCGACTGACCAGGCAGGGTTGAGGAACATGGGCAGGGGAAGCTTGTCCTGCTGCTGGCAGGGCTGGACCCCCTCTAGAGAGAACGGGAGGATTCAGTCAGCAGGGGCTGCTGATCTGCCCCATTCACCAGGGCTGCCATCCTGCGGCTTCAGCATTAGTAGCTGGGATGACTTGGGGAAAGGTGTCAAGTTCCCCACATCCCACCTCACTGCTGCCAGAATCCCTCCTGCCCACCCTGCTAGAGCCCCCTCCCTGCCCAACCTGGGTGGGGGTGAAGAAGAGGGTTCTGAGAACTTGAGCTGTGGATTGGAGGTGGAACAGCTGTCAGGGGCACTAAGGGGAAGGTGGCAGGAGCTCACCCTACAAGGACGGGGGTTGTCACTGGAGGTCACTAGAAAGGACAACAAGACTCCATTCTGGGGGTCAGGAGGGTGAATCCATCCCTCAAAGGTGGGCAGGTCTGGGTGGAAATGCTGCTGGTTCCAGGTGCCCTTAATCCCCCCTGATTTCTCAGGGGCATCTGAGTCTCTGACACGTTCTCGTTCCCTTGCAGCAGGAGGACGTCACGGCCAACGTGATGCGCCAGCTCCGCATCATCCGGCACTTGCGCCAGGTGCCTGAGGCACTGCAGGGGCTGTGCCTCTGAGGCCACCAGCAACTCCCGCTCCCTGCTGCAGGTACTGCTCTGGCTCACTGTAAATGGGGAGGTAGTGGAAGGGGAAATGGAGCCCCTTGGCACTCACAAAAATTCTCTCCCCTCTCTGTGGAGCAGGGTCCTTCCCTCTGCCCCCCAAATTCCTTCATATAGGGCAGGAGCTCTTTCCCTCACACCCATTCCCCTCCCCCTTTCCTTGGTCTACCCGCATCCCATTCCCCCTGCGCCCAGGCAGAGCTCTCCCTGCCCCATATGGTGCAGAAGGGCCATTGTGTCAGAGCCAGAGCCACAGCCCCTAGCCCCACTGAAGCTCGGAAAGCTCCACTTTTGAGGAGGTGGGGGTGGGACAGAGGCTCAGGGCTAGCTTCACCTCCTGCCCTTTATTCTCCCCTTGGCCCTTCTACAGGGTCTCTGGGTGTGAAATGAATAGGAGCCTCCTTCTCAGCTGTCTTCCAGGCCCTGGGATCTGTCATAGCCTCCCAGATGGGCGCAGCCTGCAGCTGAGCCACCTCAGGGAGCAGTGGGGACAGGTCACCTCGTCCCATCAAAGCAAGCAATGCTGGGTCTCAAAGAGGCTTAGATGGAAGACCCCACTCCCTCATGGAGGTAAGAGCCATTTACTCCTTGGGGGCATGTGGGTCTCTTGGGGGAGAAATGGGATCCCCGATGCAAAGCCTGGCTGGGAGCTTCCCCCGTCCCTGGCTCCCAGCTCTGGGACAGAGACGTCTCCATCATCGTACCACCCTGGTTTTGTTCCTAGGAAAGGGCTCCCCAGAGATGTCCTCGAACCTGGACTCCTGAGAGCATTTCCGGTAGGAGGCTCCAGCCCCTCGGGCATGAAGAGAACATCAGGTAGTCTTGTTCACATGGCATCTCCGGTCTCCAGCTCCACTTCCCGCAGCAGGGCAAACGAACCCATCAGCTCCCAGAATCCCAACTCTTTGACCTCCTTCCACTCAGCAGTGGGGTTTCTCCAGCCCCCTCACCACACCTGTCAGCCTCTGAATGATGAAGGCCTGAATATCAGAGTCACCAGAACAAGCAAACTCCAGTTCCAGGCAGTGGGGCCTGTGTGTACTCAGCCCCTCTGGAAACCAGATCTGAAATGGGGAGCAAGGACCCCAGTCCAGTAACAGTAGGAGTGGGCAGAGCAGGCCTGTAACAGGGTGCTTTCCCCTGGGCTGCACAGCCTGGGGCTTAGCCAAGCTGATTACAGAATGAGCCCTAACTGAGAGGCACCATGTACCTCCCCCTAAAGAGCCAGACTTCAGTGGTGATACAGCCCAGCTGGGGTATCAACAGGAATGAGAACGAGGTAGGAAGTTCAGAGCAGCAAGGAAAGCCTAGAGGGGAACTTGAGACGAGAGGTAGGAAGTGCCCAGGGAAAACTGCAGCAAAGAGAAAGTAGCAGACCTAGCTGTTGGGTACAGGGCACTGGGCTGCTACCAATGTCAGGGTGGGACTGGGTTCCCCTACTGGCCCCAAAGAAGGGGGCATACACGCACCCAGAGAGGGTTACCAAGCCCAGCAAGGGGGCTGCAGGCTGAGCAGGAGCCCCAGCGATGGCAGAAGGACTTCTTTCTGTGGAAAGACCTCTTTGGACATTTAGTGTGAGACAAGCTGGGCCCCAGAAAGGTGGACTAAAGATGGTGATCTGGCCGGAGGGCTGAGTTACCAGGCAGAGAAACTGCCATGATGCTGGAGCGACCATTGATGGGTGACACTAGCCCAGCGAGAGGGCTGTGATGCCATGCCTGGCTGCCAGGGGGGCACGTAACGATGAGTAGATTCGTTTATGACTGGCATAGCCAGGAGGATTGAATTCCCCCTGTGATCCGTGAGGGCCGATGGAAGTCTTGGTTGCTGAAGGAAGGTCTGTCCTCCCAAGCGGGTGTATCGAGAGAGCGATCTGGTCACTGGATTTCCCGCTTCAGTTCCAGGGACTGGTTAAGCAGCCAAAGCAGATCTAGGGGTTTCTCCAGCAGCTCCTAGAAAACCAACAGAAGCAGAAGGAAGTGCAGGCGGAGCTACAGACGCAGGAGCAGCAGCAATACCCATGAGAGATCCTGCAAAGGGAAATCAACCCAGGGTCTGCTGTGCCCGTGGACAAAAAGAGCAGACACGGAGAGCATGCCTGGGCTGTGCTGAGAAGGTTAGCCCAGGAGAGCAGGGCATGAGAAAGTGTACAAGCGTGGCCTAGTGCCAAGATGGGGACAAGAGTTCTTTGTTTTGGGTGCAGAGAAGCAGGCCATATCAAAAGACATGGGTGACGGCCTGCTTAGGAAATTGCTGAGTGGCAAAAGGAGCGGCCAGGGCCCCGAGAAGGTAGAAAGAAAGGAGACGGTGTCCTCTGACACAAACTCACATGAGGCAGGCAACGTGGAAGTGCAGGGATGGCCATGGACCTTGCAGACCCTCCACCAATACAGGGAGGTGAAGGACAAAATGGTTGGCCCAGAGATGAAGCAGACTGAAGTAGGGACAAACACAAGGGTGGAGCAGTCCATGGTGGGTTCTCAGACCCTGACGGAAAAGGCTTTGGCGTATGCAGCGGCAGTGGCAAAAAGGCTACAGAAGAAGCTAAAGGCTTCAGAAGAGGCTCTGCAAGCAGTTGTTAATGAGAATGAGTTGCTGCAGGAAGAGCATTGGGATACTGCAGAAGAGAAGGATTGCCTCTTAATTCTGGTGAGCGAGCTGGCAATGGAGCTGGAGACACTGTGGGTGCAGGCTGTACAAGCGCGCAGCCAGTGACAGTGATGAGACGAAGAGGGATGAAGCTTGGACAAGAATAGAACTTGCCCCCCTTGTGGGCCAAGGAGGAGCGTATATAACAGGGGGGCTTGGCCTGTGGGCTATAAAGCCTGGAGCTAGGCCAAATGGATTACAGAGTGAGCTCCACCTGAGGGGAATACCATAGCAAAGTTACAGGAGCAGGCCCAGCTGTTCGGTACAGGGCCTTGGGGCAGAACCTAGAATCCAGGGTAGGACTGGTTCTCCCATGGTCTTGAAGGGGACATACAAGGCCATAGAAAGGACTACCAAGGCCAACAAGGGCAGGCCGAGCCAAAGTCAGGCTGAGGAAGAGCCCCCAAAGGGACAGAAGACCTTGTTTCTGTTAAAGACATTTTTGGACTTTTAGTTTGGGATGAGCGCGACCCAGGAAGGAGTGGACTAAAAGACGGTCACCTGGCTGAAGGGCCGAGTTCCCAGCCAAAAAACTGCCAGAGTGCCCTAGCGACTCTCGGCGGGGGTGCTAGCCCAGCAAGAAAGCTGTGACACCAGGCCTTGCCAGGAAGGGGCACCTATCGGTGAGTGAACTCTGTTACAAGCCTGCTTCCATTATGGAAACAGCCTGGTATTGGAGAGTGTTAGGATGGCCTATGGGAGAGGATGGCTGGAGGGGATGTGTAGTGAGGCGGTGTGGCTCCTCGCCGCCCCGGAGGGGGAAGAGCCCATCTGGAGGCCGGAGTGGGCGGAGCTAGGGAGCAGGTGCTCTTCCTGCCCTGCCACTGTCTGTCTGGGAAACCTTGGCCTTGTCATTCCCTGGCTCGGTGCCTCAGTTTCCATTCTCACCAGCCTGTTGCCTATTTCCCTGCAGTTTCACATCCGTGTTGGTGCCAGTCCCACCCCCACACTGCAGTCTAATGCCAGCTCCTCTCTCTTGCCAGAGCCAGAGCTGGAGACCCACCTCCTTCGAGCTGCCCTGCATGCCATCTTCACCCTGGGCACGGAGAAGGACACCACCCAAGTCCAGGTAGATCATGCTAAAGTCATGGATTGAAGAGCCAGCTGTCATCCTGCCATGAATCCTTGCTAATTGCCTGCAATGGGATGTGAATGAGAGAGGCGAGGATATGTGTTTGGAGGTCTCACCAGTGCTTCCCAGAGACCCCTCTTCCCATCCTGTGGCAGGTGTAGCCCCAGTTTCCCTAACTCTGACCCATGGCTCTCCCTTGCTTTGCAGGATCTGCATATGGTCTTGCCAGACCTCCTGGATGCCATGCTGGGGAACCTGCTGGCAGCATCTCCAGACACCGACAGGCTCCACTACATCTTGGAGGTGAACCCGATGAGAGGGGCGGGGGCAATTTTACCTTAACTCTTAAATCCATTGTCCAGTCTGTCCTCCTAGCTGGGCCCCCAGTGGGCTGTCCTTGGTCAGGGCAGTCAGTGCAATGCAGTGTCAGGCCCTTCCTCCTTGAAGGACAGAGGAAGGAGCTGGGACTTCACCCAGAGCTCTGCCTGGTTCTGTTGAGCACTAACCACAGGGCCCCTGGCTGGCTTGGGGAGTGAGAGTCTGAACCCCTCCTGTGAGATCCAGAAGATGGTCCTTAGAGAAGAGTCACAGGCTCCTTCCTAGAGAAACAGGAGGACCCCAGAGAATCAGCCCTTCTCTCTGACGGGCCCTAAGATTCCTGGGGGGATTGTGCTCACACTCAGTCCCTTCACCCAACCAAGGACTTGAGAGCCAGGGAGGGGAGAGGAGTCTGTCTCCTTCCTGGTGAGCTGTTCAGGAATCAGGAGTTAAGGGAGGATGGGACCAGCCCCGACACCGAGCGTTGTCCCAGTGTAGAGAGACAATGACAAGTTGTGACCTGCAGGATACAAGCACCGTCCTGGGGGCAACAATCCCCTTCTAAACCTCTGTGATCAATGAATCAGATATTCCACTCTGCGCACAATGTCTCAGCCCCCTGGGGATGGGGGGGTGTCTCATTTGCACAACACGTGCACCTGCCCATTGATCCTGAGCTGCCTCCTTTCCCCACAGCACATTAACTACTGGATCGTGTCCAGGGTGTCCCAGGAGAGAGCCAGGGCCGTTAGGAGCAGCAAGGCCCTACTCAGATCCACCATCACCCTCCCTGAGTTTGACGTAAGTGACCTCTGACCCCAGCTTCCTGGCTCCAGGCGTAGGTGGGCTGGCTCCAACTGGCTGTAGGATCTGCTGCTGCAGGGGCTGTGGGTTAGGAGTGTTTCTCTTGGAGAGGCAGAGTCAGAGCAGAGAATGAGCTTGGCTTGAGTCAAGTTCTTCTTGTCCTGCTTAAGTGGTGACTGGGCTTTTAAGGGCACCATGCTCCAGGTTCATGCCTTCTTGTCATCCTGGAGCAGCTGGGGAAGCAAGTCCTTGGAGGGTCCTGCCCACATCCCTGTGCTCCAGGCTCCCTTGGGGACAGAGAAAATTAAGGGTCTAGCTCTAGCTCCTATCCTCTAGCATCTCCTGCAGAGGGGCTGAGGGGAAGGAGAGTCCTGGCCCAGGGGGGACTGGGAGCTGACAGGAAAATGCTGATGGAGTCTCCTCTCCCTCTCCCTTCCATTAGAACTCAGCAGAACTCCCCAGGATGGGTCACTATGTGGCACAGCTGGCTCTGTTCATCAGTGACCCAGCCAAGGACATCAGCCGGCAGGCCAGGGAGGGGGTTTACCAGCTCTACCAGCTGCTGCTACACCAGAGGGGTAAGGAAATGCCACCCAATAGAGTGAGACAGGGACCCCAGCCAATTTCTCTCAGACTGACCCCGGCTGGAGGATGAGTCTCTCTCTATTTCTTTCTCTGTTCTACACCACCCTCTGCAATTCTGTTGGGCCAGGCATGCAGCGAGGACTCTGCTCACTGTGCAGCCACCAATGGGATTGGAAGGACATAAGCACTGCAACCAGAATGACAAGTGTGTGTGTGTGTGTGTGTGTATCTCTTTCCCAGGGCTGACCATCCATGAGGCCAAAGACCTGTGGTGCTGGGACTGGCACTAGGACAGCAGGCTCCTGGGCTACAGGGACACAGCCAGGGTGGGGGAGGTAAGGACACTCTTGCCAGAGCATGAGACAGCTCAGGGAATGTGGGTGTCTGGGTCCCCTGCAGTGGCTGCCCCCTGGGGCCACTAGATGGAGATGCCATTCTAGTCCCAGGATTTGGAGCCTGGCTCTGGGCAATCTGCTAATGCCTCACATCCTGTTGGTTTTAGGTCTTCGGAAAGTTCTTCTCAGCGGGGCAGAGAAGATTCTTCCTCTGGACGGCAGTGCTGGCCATTCACGACCCCCTGCTGCATGTCAGCCAGGCTGGGCTGCTCCTCGCCTACTCCCTCCTGGGGGAAGCCCAGCAGCAGATGGGGGACAAGGTAAGCAGCTTGATTAGACTCAGGAGATTGGGGCGGGGCCCAGGCCTCATTCCCATCCTATGGCCATTCGCTGGCCTGGCAGCAAGGAGCCTGGTGGGGAATGAGAGTGAGAGCAGGTGCTACTGGAAAGGGAGATGAATTCACCTCCATGAGCAGGAGGGAGCCAGCTTGTCCCCGGAGCAGCTCCAACCCAGCTCTTTAGCAAGGCTAATTAATGACAAGCATTGCCTCATCGCGGACTTATGTTCTTAGGACACGGTGCTATCGCTCTTGGGAAGGGCAGAAGAGTCCCCAAGTGCCCTCTGCGAGCCGCTCCTGTCCCACAGGGCTGCTCTCAGCTCCCAGTGGCCTAGTGTCCATGTCACCCAAGCCACCACCCAGAGTTGCTCCCATCACTGGCAGCCTGGGAGGCCAAGAACTGACTGGTGATGGCGACTGACCAGGCAGGGTTGAGGAACATGGGCAGGGGAAGCTTGTCCTGCTGCTGGCAGGGCTGGACCCCCTCTAGAGAGAACGGGAGGATTCAGTCAGCAGGGGCTGCTGATCTGCCCCATTCACCAGGGCTGCCATCCTGCGGCTTCAGCATTAGTAGCTGGGATGACTTGGGGAAAGGTGTCAAGTTCCCCACATCCCACCTCACTGCTGCCAGAATCCCTCCTGCCCACCCTGCTAGAGCCCCCTCCCTGCCCAACCTGGGTGGGGGTGAAGAAGAGGGTTCTGAGAACTTGAGCTGTGGATTGGAGGTGGAACAGCTGTCAGGGGCACTAAGGGGAAGGTGGCAGGAGCTCACCCTACAAGGACGGGGGTTGTCACTGGAGGTCACTAGAAAGGACAACAAGACTCCATTCTGGGGGTCAGGAGGGTGAATCCATCCCTCAAAGGTGGGCAGGTGCTGGGTGGAAATGCTGCTGGTTCCAGGTGCCCTTAATCCCCCCTGATTTCTCAGGGGCATCTGAGTCTCTGACACGTTCTCGTTCCCTTGCAGCAGGAGAACGTCACGGCCAACGTGATGCGCCAGCTCCGCATCATCCGGCACTTGCGCCAGGTGCCTGAGGCACTGCAGGGGCTGTGCCTCTGAGGCCACCAGCAACTCCCGCTCCCTGCTGCAGGTACTGCTCTGGCTCACTGTAAATGGGGAGGTAGTGGAAGGGGAAATGGAGCCCCTTGGCACTCACAAAAATTCTCTCCCCTCTCTGTGGAGCAGGGTCCTTCCCTCTGCCCCCCAAATTCCTTCATATAGGGCAGGAGCTCTTTCCCTCACACCCATTCCCCTCCCCCTTTCCTTGGTCTACCCGCATCCCATTCCCCCTGCGCCCAGGCAGAGCTCTCCCTGCCCCATATGGTGCAGAAGGGCCATTGTGTCAGAGCCAGAGCCACAGCCCCTAGCCCCACTGAAGCTCGGAAAGCTCCACTTTTGAGGAGGTGGGGGTGGGACAGAGGCTCAGGGCTAGCTTCACCTCCTGCCCTTTATTCTCCCCTTGGCCCTTCTACAGGGTCTCTGGGTGTGAAATGAATAGGAGCCTCCTTCTCAGCTGTCTTCCAGGCCCTGGGATCTGTCATAGCCTCCCAGATGGGCGCAGCCTGCAGCTGAGCCACCTCAGGGAGCAGTGGGGACAGGTCACCTCGTCCCATCAAAGCAAGCAATGCTGGGTCTCAAAGAGGCTTAGATGGAAGACCCCACTCCCTCATGGAGGTAAGAGCCATTTACTCCTTGGGGGCATGTGGGTCTCTTGGGGGAGAAATGGGATCCCCGATGCAAAGCCTGGCTGGGAGCTTCCCCCGTCCCTGGCTCCCAGCTCTGGGACAGAGACGTCTCCATCATCGTACCACCCTGGTTTTGTTCCTAGGAAAGGGCTCCCCAGAGATGTCCTCGAACCTGGACTCCTGAGAGCATTTCCGGTAGGAGGCTCCAGCCCCTCGGGCATGAAGAGAACATCAGGTAGTCTTGTTCACATGGCATCTCCGGTCTCCAGCTCCACTTCCCGCAGCAGGGCAAACGAACCCATCAGCTCCCAGAATCCCAACTCTTTGACCTCCTTCCACTCAGCAGTGGGGTTTCTCCAGCCCCCTCACCACACCTGTCAGCCTCTGAATGATGAAGGCCTGAATATCAGAGTCACCAGAACAAGCAAACTCCAGTTCCAGGCAGTGGGGCCTGTGTGTACTCAGCCCCTCTGGAAACCAGATCTGAAATGGGGAGCAAGGACCCCAGTCCAGTAACAGTAGGAGTGGGCAGAGCAGGCCTGTAACAGGGTGCTTTCCCCTGGGCTGCACAGCCTGGGGCTTAGCCAAGCTGATTACAGAATGAGCCCTAACTGAGAGGCACCATGTACCTCCCCCTAAAGAGCCAGACTTCAGTGGTGATACAGCCCAGCTGGGGTATCAACAGGAATGAGAACGAGGTAGGAAGTTCAGAGCAGCAAGGAAAGCCTAGAGGGGAACTTGAGACGAGAGGTAGGAAGTGCCCAGGGAAAACTGCAGCAAAGAGAAAGTAGCAGACCTAGCTGTTGGGTACAGGGCACTGGGCTGCTACCAATGTCAGGGTGGGACTGGGTTCCCCTACTGGCCCCAAAGAAGGGGGCATACACGCACCCAGAGAGGGTTACCAAGCCCAGCAAGGGGGCTGCAGGCTGAGCAGGAGCCCCAGCGATGGCAGAAGGACTTCTTTCTGTGGAAAGACCTCTTTGGACATTTAGTGTGAGACAAGCTGGGCCCCAGAAAGGTGGACTAAAGATGGTGATCTGGCCGGAGGGCTGAGTTACCAGGCAGAGAAACTGCCATGATGCTGGAGCGACCATTGATGGGTGACACTAGCCCAGCGAGAGGGCTGTGATGCCATGCCTGGCTGCCAGGGGGGCACGTAACGATGAGTAGATTCGTTTATGACTGGCATAGCCAGGAGGATTGAATTCCCCCTGTGATCCGTGAGGGCCGATGGAAGTCTTGGTTGCTGAAGGAAGGTCTGTCCTCCCAAGCGGGTGTATCGAGAGAGCGATCTGGTCACTGGATTTCCCGCTTCAGTTCCAGGGACTGGTTAAGCAGCCAAAGCAGATCTAGGGGTTTCTCCAGCAGCTCCTAGAAAACCAACAGAAGCAGAAGGAAGTGCAGGCGGAGCTACAGACGCAGGAGCAGCAGCAATACCCATGAGAGATCCTGCAAAGGGAAATCAACCCAGGGTCTGCTGTGCCCGTGGACAAAAAGAGCAGACACGGAGAGCATGCCTGGGCTGTGCTGAGAAGGTTAGCCCAGGAGAGCAGGGCATGAGAAAGTGTACAAGCGTGGCCTAGTGCCAAGATGGGGACAAGAGTTCTTTGTTTTGGGTGCAGAGAAGCAGGCCATATCAAAAGACATGGGTGACGGCCTGCTTAGGAAATTGCTGAGTGGCAAAAGGAGCGGCCAGGGCCCCGAGAAGGTAGAAAGAAAGGAGACGGTGTCCTCTGACACAAACTCACATGAGGCAGGCAACGTGGAAGTGCAGGGATGGCCATGGACCTTGCAGACCCTCCACCAATACAGGGAGGTGAAGGACAAAATGGTTGGCCCAGAGATGAAGCAGACTGAAGTAGGGACAAACACAAGGGTGGAGCAGTCCATGGTGGGTTCTCAGACCCTGACGGAAAAGGCTTTGGCGTATGCAGCGGCAGTGGCAAAAAGGCTACAGAAGAAGCTAAAGGCTTCAGAAGAGGCTCTGCAAGCAGTTGTTAATGAGAATGAGTTGCTGCAGGAAGAGCATTGGGATACTGCAGAAGAGAAGGATTGCCTCTTAATTCTGGTGAGCGAGCTGGCAATGGAGCTGGAGACACTGTGGGTGCAGGCTGTACAAGCGCGCAGCCAGTGACAGTGATGAGACGAAGAGGGATGAAGCTTGGACAAGAATAGAACTTGCCCCCCTTGTGGGCCAAGGAGGAGCGTATATAACAGGGGGGCTTGGCCTGTGGGCTATAAAGCCTGGAGCTAGGCCAAATGGATTGCAGAGTGAGCTCCACCTGAGGGGAATACCATAGCAAAGTTACAGGAGCAGGCCCAGCTGTTCGGTACAGGGCCTTGGGGCAGAACCTAGAATCCAGGGTAGGACTGGTTCTCCCATGGTCTTGAAGGGGACATACAAGGCCATAGAAAGGACTACCAAGGCCAACAAGGGCAGGCCGAGCCAAAGTCAGGCTGAGGAAGAGCCCCCAAAGGGACAGAAGACCTTGTTTCTGTTAAAGACATTTTTGGACTTTTAGTTTGGGATGAGCGCGACCCAGGAAGGAGTGGACTAAAAGACGGTCACCTGGCTGAAGGGCCGAGTTCCCAGCCAAAAAACTGCCAGAGTGCCCTAGCGACTCTCGGCGGGGGTGCTAGCCCAGCAAGAAAGCTGTGACACCAGGCCTTGCCAGGAAGGGGCACCTATCGGTGAGTGAACTCTGTTACAAGCCTGCTTCCATTATGGAAACAGCCTGGTATTGGAGAGTGTTAGGATGGCCTATGGGAGAGGATGGCTGGAGGGGATGTGTAGTGAGGCGGTGTGGCTCCTCGCCGCCCCGGAGGGGGAAGAGCCCATCTGGAGGCCGGAGTGGGCGGAGCTAGGGAGCAGGTGCTCTTCCTGCCCTGCCACTGTCTGTCTGGGAAACCTTGGCCTTGTCATTCCCTGGCTCGGTGCCTCAGTTTCCATTCTCACCAGCCTGTTGCCTATTTCCCTGCAGTTTCACATCCGTGTTGGTGCCAGTCCCACCCCCACACTGCACAGTCTAATGCCAGCTCCTCTCTCTTGCCAGAGCCAGAGCTGGAGACCCACCTCCTTCGAGCTGCCCTGCATGCCATCTTCACCCTGGGCACGGAGAAGGACACCACCCAAGTCCAGGTAGATCATGCTAAAGTCATGGATTGAAGAGCCAGCTGTCATCCTGCCATGAATCCTTGCTAATTGCCTGCAATGGGATGTGAATGAGAGAGGCGAGGATATGTGTTTGGAGGTCTCACCAGTGCTTCCCAGAGACCCCTCTTCCCATCCTGTGGCAGGTGTAGCCCCAGTTTCCCTAACTCTGACCCATGGCTCTCCCTTGCTTTGCAGGATCTGCATATGGTCTTGCCAGACCTCCTGGATGCCATGCTGGGGAACCTGCTGGCAGCATCTCCAGACACCGACAGGCTCCACTACATCTTGGAGGTGAACCCGATGAGAGGGGTGGGGGCAATTTTACCTTAACTCTTAAATCCATTGTCCAGTCTGTCCTCCTAGCTGGGCCCCCAGTGGGCTGTCCTTGGTCAGGGCAGTCAGTGCAATGCAGTGTCAGGCCCTTCCTCCTTGAAGGACAGAGGAAGGAGCTGGGACTTCACCCAGAGCTCTGCCTGGTTCTGTTGAGCACTAACCACAGGGCCCCTGGCTGGCTTGGGGAGTGAGAGTCTGAACCCCTCCTGTGAGATCCAGAAGATGGTCCTTAGAGAAGAGTCACAGGCTCCTTCCTAGAGAAACAGGAGGACCCCAGAGAATCAGCCCTTCTCTCTGACGGGCCCTAAGATTCCTGGGGGGATTGTGCTCACACTCAGTCCCTTCACCCAACCAAGGACTTGAGAGCCAGGGAGGGGAGAGGAGTCCGTCTCCTTCCTGGTGAGCTGTTCAGGAATCAGGAGTTAAGGGAGGATGGGACCAGCCCCGACACCGAGCGTTGTCCCAGTGTAGAGAGACAATGACAAGTTGTGACCTGCAGGATACAAGCACCGTCCTGGGGGCAACAATCCCCTTCTAAACCTCTGTGATCAATGAATCAGATATTCCACTCTGCGCACAATGTCTCAGCCCCCTGGGGATGGGGGGGTGTCTCATTTGCACAACACGTGCACCTGCCCATTGATCCTGAGCTGCCTCCTTTCCCCACAGCACATTAACTACTGGATCGTGTCCAGGGTGTCCCAGGAGAGAGCCAGGGCCGTTAGGAGCAGCAAGGCCCTACTCAGATCCACCATCACCCTCCCTGAGTTTGACGTAAGTGACCTCTGACCCCAGCTTCCTGGCTCCAGGCGTAGGTGGGCTGGCTCCAACTGGCTGTAGGATCTGCTGCTGCAGGGGCTGTGGGTTAGGAGTGTTTCTCTTGGAGAGGCAGAGTCAGAGCAGAGAATGAGCTTGGCTTGAGTCAAGTTCTTCTTGTCCTGCTTAAGTGGTGACTGGGCTTTTAAGGGCACCATGCTCCAGGTTCATGCCTTCTTGTCATCCTGGAGCAGCTGGGGAAGCAAGTCCTTGGAGGGTCCTGCCCACATCCCTGTGCTCCAGGCTCCCTTGGGGACAGAGAAAATTAAGGGTCTAGCTCTAGCTCCTATCCTCTAGCATCTCCTGCAGAGGGGCTGAGGGGAAGGAGAGTCCTGGCCCAGGGGGGACTGGGAGCTGACAGGAAAATGCTGATGGAGTCTCCTCTCCCTCTCCCTTCCATTAGAACTCAGCAGAACTCCCCAGGATGGGTCACTATGTGGCACAGCTGGCTCTGTTCATCAGTGACCCAGCCAAGGACATCAGCCGGCAGGCCAGGGAGGGGGTTTACCAGCTCTACCAGCTGCTGCTACACCAGAGGGGTAAGGAAATGCCACCCAATAGAGTGAGACAGGGACCCCAGCCAATTTCTCTCAGACTGACCCCGGCTGGAGGATGAGTCTCTCTCTATTTCTTTCTCTGTTCTACACCACCCTCTGCAATTCTGTTGGGCCAGGCATGCAGCGAGGACTCTGCTCACTGTGCAGCCACCAATGGGATTGGAAGGACATAAGCACTGCAACCAGAATGACAAGTGTGTGTGTGTGTGTGTGTGTATCTCTTTCCCAGGGCTGACCATCCATGAGGCCAAAGACCTGTGGTGCTGGGACTGGCACTAGGACAGCAGGCTCCTGGGCTACAGGGACACAGCCAGGGTGGGGGAGGTAAGGACACTCTTGCCAGGGCATGAGACAGCTCAGGGAATGTGGGTGTCTGGGTCCCCTGCAGTGGCTGCCCCCTGGGGCCACTAGATGGAGATGCCATTCTAGTCCCAGGATTTGGAGCCTGGCTCTGGGCAATCTGCTAATGCCTCACATCCTGTTGGTTTTAGGTCTTCGGAAAGTTCTTCTCAGCGGGGCAGAGAAGATTCTTCCTCTGGACGGCAGTGCTGGCCATTCACGACCCCCTGCTGCATGTCAGCCAGGCTGGGCTGCTCCTCGCCTACTCCCTCCTGGGGGAAGCCCAGCAGCGGATGGGGGACAAGGTAAGCAGCTTGATTAGACTCAGGAGATTGGGGCGGGGCCCAGGCCTCATTC
The DNA here is from genome assembly GCF_028017835.1 of Emys orbicularis. NCBI lineage: Eukaryota > Metazoa > Chordata > Testudines > Emydidae > Emys > Emys orbicularis. Next base: position 68,398,019 of record NC_088689.1, on the reverse strand, counting down.
CCATCCTATGGCCATTCGCTGGCCTGGCAGCAAGGAGCCTGGTGGGGAATGAGAGTGAGAGCAGGTGCTACTGGAAAGGGAGATGAATTCACCTCCATGAGCAGGAGGGAGCCAGCTTGTCCCCGGAGCAGCTCCAACCCAGCTCTTTAGCAAGGCTAATTAATGACAAGCATTGCCTCATCGCGGACTTATGTTCTTAGGACACGGTGCTATCGCTCTTGGGAAGGGCAGAAGAGTCCCCAAGTGCCCTCTGCGAGCCGCTCCTGTCCCACAGGGCTGCTCTCAGCTCCCAGTGGCCTAGTGTCCATGTCACCCAAGCCACCACCCAGAGTTGCTCCCATCACTGGCAGCCTGGGAGGCCAAGAACTGACTGGTGATGGCGACTGACCAGGCAGGGTTGAGGAACATGGGCAGGGGAAGCTTGTCCTGCTGCTGGCAGGGCTGGACCCCCTCTAGAGAGAACGGGAGGATTCAGTCAGCAGGGGCTGCTGATCTGCCCCATTCACCAGGGCTGCCATCCTGCGGCTTCAGCATTAGTAGCTGGGATGACTTGGGGAAAGGTGTCAAGTTCCCCACATCCCACCTCACTGCTGCCAGAATCCCTCCTGCCCACCCTGCTAGAGCCCCCTCCCTGCCCAACCTGGGTGGGGGTGAAGAAGAGGGTTCTGAGAACTTGAGCTGTGGATTGGAGGTGGAACAGCTGTCAGGGGCACTAAGGGGAAGGTGGCAGGAGCTCACCCTACAAGGACGGGGGTTGTCACTGGAGGTCACTAGAAAGGACAACAAGACTCCATTCTGGGGGTCAGGAGGGTGAATCCATCCCTCAAAGGTGGGCAGGTGCTGGGTGGAAATGCTGCTGGTTCCAGGTGCCCTTAATCCCCCCTGATTTCTCAGGGGCATCTGAGTCTCTGACACGTTCTCGTTCCCTTGCAGCAGGAGGACGTCACGGCCAACGTGATGCGCCAGCTCCGCATCATCCGGCACTTGCGCCAGGTGCCTGAGGCACTGCAGGGGCTGTGCCTCTGAGGCCACCAGCAACTCCCGCTCCCTGCTGCAGGTACTGCTCTGGCTCACTGTAAATGGGGAGGTAGTGGAAGGGGAAATGGAGCCCCTTGGCACTCACAAAAATTCTCTCCCCTCTCTGTGGAGCAGGGTCCTTCCCTCTGCCCCCCAAATTCCTTCATATAGGGCAGGAGCTCTTTCCCTCACACCCATTCCCCTCCCCCTTTCCTTGGTCTACCCGCATCCCATTCCCCCTGCGCCCAGGCAGAGCTCTCCCTGCCCCATATGGTGCAGAAGGGCCATTGTGTCAGAGCCAGAGCCACAGCCCCTAGCCCCACTGAAGCTCGGAAAGCTCCACTTTTGAGGAGGTGGGGGTGGGACAGAGGCTCAGGGCTAGCTTCACCTCCTGCCCTTTATTCTCCCCTTGGCCCTTCTACAGGGTCTCTGGGTGTGAAATGAATAGGAGCCTCCTTCTCAGCTGTCTTCCAGGCCCTGGGATCTGTCATAGCCTCCCAGATGGGCGCAGCCTGCAGCTGAGCCACCTCAGGGAGCAGTGGGGACAGGTCACCTCGTCCCATCAAAGCAAGCAATGCTGGGTCTCAAAGAGGCTTAGATGGAAGACCCCACTCCCTCATGGAGGTAAGAGCCATTTACTCCTTGGGGGCATGTGGGTCTCTTGGGGGAGAAATGGGATCCCCGATGCAAAGCCTGGCTGGGAGCTTCCCCCGTCCCTGGCTCCCAGCTCTGGGACAGAGACGTCTCCATCATCGTACCACCCTGGTTTTGTTCCTAGGAAAGGGCTCCCCAGAGATGTCCTCGAACCTGGACTCCTGAGAGCATTTCCGGTAGGAGGCTCCAGCCCCTCGGGCATGAAGAGAACATCAGGTAGTCTTGTTCACATGGCATCTCCGGTCTCCAGCTCCACTTCCCGCAGCAGGGCAAACGAACCCATCAGCTCCCAGAATCCCAACTCTTTGACCTCCTTCCACTCAGCAGTGGGGTTTCTCCAGCCCCCTCACAACACCTGTCAGCCTCTGAATGATGAAGGCCTGAATATCAGAGTCACCAGAACAAGCAAACTCCAGTTCCAGGCAGTGGGGCCTGTGTGTACTCAGCCCCTCTGGAAACCAGATCTGAAATGGGGAGCAAGGACCCCAGTCCAGTAACAGTAGGAGTGGGCAGAGCAGGCCTGTAACAGGGTGCTTTCCCCTGGGCTGCACAGCCTGGGGCTTAGCCAAGCTGATTACAGAATGAGCCCTAACTGAGAGGCACCATGTACCTCCCCCTAAAGAGCCAGACTTCAGTGGTGATACAGCCCAGCTGGGGTATCAACAGGAATGAGAACGAGGTAGGAAGTTCAGAGCAGCAAGGAAAGCCTAGAGGGCAACTTGAGACGAGAGGTAGGAAGTGCCCAGGGAAAACTGCAGCAAAGAGAAAGTAGCAGACCTAGCTGTTGGGTACAGGGCACTGGGCTGCTACCAATGTCAGGGTGGGACGGGGTTCCTCTACTGGCCCCAAAGAAGGGGGCATACACGCACCCAGAGAGGGTTACCAAGCCCAGCAAGGGGGCTGCAGGCTGAGCAGGAGCCCCAGCGATGGCAGAAGGACTTCTTTCTGTGGAAAGACCTCTTTGGACATTTAGTGTGAGACAAGCTGGGCCCCAGAAAGGTGGACTAAAGATGGTGATCTGGCCGGAGGGCTGAGTTACCAGGCAGAGAAACTGCCATGATGCTGGAGCGACCATTGATGGGTGACACTAGCCCAGCGAGAGGGCTGTGATGCCATGCCTGGCTGCCAGGGGGGCACGTAACGATGAGTAGATTCGTTTATGACTGGCATAGCCAGGAGGATTGAATTCCCCCTGTGATCCGTGAGGGCCGATGGAAGTCTTGGTTGCTGAGGGAAGGTCTGTCCTCCCAAGCGGGTGTATCGAGAGAGCGATCTGGTCACTGGATTTCCCGCTTCAGTTCCAGGGACTGGTTAAGCAGCCAAAGCAGATCTAGGGGTTTCTCCAGCAGCTCCTAGAAAACCAACAGAAGCAGAAGGAAGTGCAGGCGGAGCTACAGACGCAGGAGCAGCAGCAATACCCATGAGAGATCCTGCAAAGGGAAATCAACCCAGGGTCTGCTGTGCCCGTGGACAAAAAGAGCAGACACGGAGAGCATGCCTGGGCTGTGCTGAGAAGGTTAGCCCAGGAGAGCAGGGCATGAGAAAGTGTACAAGCGTGGCCTAGTGCCAAGATGGGGACAAGAGTTCTTTGTTTTGGGTGCAGAGAAGCAGGCCATATCAAAAGACATGGGTGACGGCCTGCTTAGGAAATTGCTGAGTGGCAAAAGGAGCGGCCAGGGCCCCGAGAAGGTAGAAAGAAAGGAGACGGTGTCCTCTGACACAAACTCACATGAGGCAGGCAACGTGGAAGTGCAGGGATGGCCATGGACCTTGCAGACCCTCCACCAATACAGGGAGGTGAAGGACAAAATGGTTGGCCCAGAGATGAAGCAGACTGAAGTAGGGACAAACACAAGGGTGGAGCAGTCCATGGTGGGTTCTCAGACCCTGACGGAAAAGGCTTTGGCGTATGCAGCGGCAGTGGCAAAAAGGCTACAGAAGAAGCTAAAGGCTTCAGAAGAGGCTCTGCAAGCAGTTGTTAATGAGAATGAGTTGCTGCAGGAAGAGCATTGGGATACTGCAGAAGAGAAGGATTGCCTCTTAATTCTGGTGAGCGAGCTGGCAATGGAGCTGGAGACACTGTGGGTGCAGGCTGTACAAGCGCGCAGCCAGTGACAGTGATGAGACGAAGAGGGATGAAGCTTGGACAAGAATAGAACTTGCCCCCCTTGTGGGCCAAGGAGGAGCGTATATAACAGGGGGGCTTGGCCTGTGGGCTATAAAGCCTGGAGCTAGGCCAAATGGATTACAGAGTGAGCTCCACCTGAGGGGAATACCATAGCAAAGTTACAGGAGCAGGCCCAGCTGTTCGGTACAGGGCCTTGGGGCAGAACCTAGAATCCAGGGTAGGACTGGTTCTCCCATGGTCTTGAAGGGGACATACAAGGCCATAGAAAGGACTACCAAGGCCAACAAGGGCAGGCCGAGCCAAAGTCAGGCTGAGGAAGAGCCCCCAAAGGGACAGAAGACCTTGTTTCTGTTAAAGACATTTTTGGACTTTTAGTTTGGGATGAGCGCGACCCAGGAAGGAGTGGACTAAAAGACGGTCACCTGGCTGAAGGGCCGAGTTCCCAGCCAAAAAACTGCCAGAGTGCCCTAGCGACTCTCGGCGGGGGTGCTAGCCCAGCAAGAAAGCTGTGACACCAGGCCTTGCCAGGAAGGGGCACCTATCGGTGAGTGAACTCTGTTACAAGCCTGCTTCCATTATGGAAACAGCCTGGTATTGGAGAGTGTTAGGATGGCCTATGGGAGAGGATGGCTGGAGGGGATGTGTAGTGAGGCGGTGTGGCTCCTCGCCGCCCCGGAGGGGGAAGAGCCCATCTGGAGGCCGGAGTGGGCGGAGCTAGGGAGCAGGTGCTCTTCCTGCCCTGCCACTGTCTGTCTGGGAAACCTTGGCCTTGTCATTCCCTGGCTCGGTGCCTCAGTTTCCATTCTCACCAGCCTGTTGCCTATTTCCCTGCAGTTTCACATCCGTGTTGGTGCCAGTCCCACCCCCACACTGCACAGTCTAATGCCAGCTCCTCTCTCTTGCCAGAGCCAGAGCTGGAGACCCACCTCCTTCGAGCTGCCCTGCATGCCATCTTCACCCTGGGCACGGAGAAGGACACCACCCAAGTCCAGGTAGATCATGCTAAAGTCATGGATTGAAGAGCCAGCTGTCATCCTGCCATGAATCCTTGCTAATTGCCTGCAATGGGATGTGAATGAGAGAGGCGAGGATATGTGTTTGGAGGTCTCACCAGTGCTTCCCAGAGACCCCTCTTCCCATCCTGTGGCAGGTGTAGCCCCAGTTTCCCTAACTCTGACCCATGGCTCTCCCTTGCTTTGCAGGATCTGCATATGGTCTTGCCAGACCTCCTGGATGCCATGCTGGGGAACCTGCTGGCAGCATCTCCAGACACCGACAGGCTCCACTACATCTTGGAGGTGAACCCGATGAGAGGGGTGGGGGCAATTTTACCTTAACTCTTAAATCCATTGTCCAGTCTGTCCTCCTAGCTGGGCCCCCAGTGGGCTGTCCTTGGTCAGGGCAGTCAGTGCAATGCAGTGTCAGGCCCTTCCTCCTTGAAGGACAGAGGAAGGAGCTGGGACTTCACCCAGAGCTCTGCCTGGTTCTGTTGAGCACTAACCACAGGGCCCCTGGCTGGCTTGGGGAGTGAGAGTCTGAACCCCTCCTGTGAGATCCAGAAGATGGTCCTTAGAGAAGAGTCACAGGCTCCTTCCTAGAGAAACAGGAGGACCCCAGAGAATCAGCCCTTCTCTCTGACGGGCCCTAAGATTCCTGGGGGGATTGTGCTCACACTCAGTCCCTTCACCCAACCAAGGACTTGAGAGCCAGGGAGGGGAGAGGAGTCCGTCTCCTTCCTGGTGAGCTGTTCAGGAATCAGGAGTTAAGGGAGGATGGGACCAGCCCCGACACCGAGCGTTGTCCCAGTGTAGAGAGACAATGACAAGTTGTGACCTGCAGGATACAAGCACCGTCCTGGGGGCAACAATCCCCTTCTAAACCTCTGTGATCAATGAATTAGATATTCCACTCTGCGCACAATGTCTCAGCCCCCTGGGGATGGGGGGGTGTCTCATTTGCACAACACGTGCACCTGCCCATTGATCCTGAGCTGCCTCCTTTCCCCACAGCACATTAACTACTGGATCGTGTCCAGGGTGTCCCAGGAGAGAGCCAGGGCCGTTAGGAGCAGCAAGGCCCTACTCAGATCCACCATCACCCTCCCTGAGTTTGACGTAAGTGACCTCTGACCCCAGCTTCCTGGCTCCAGGCGTAGGTGGGCTGGCTCCAACTGGCTGTAGGATCTGCTGCTGCAGGGGCTGTGGGTTAGGAGTGTTTCTCTTGGAGAGGCAGAGTCAGAGCAGAGAATGAGCTTGGCTTGAGTCAAGTTCTTCTTGTCCTGCTTAAGTGGTGACTGGGCTTTTAAGGGCACCATGCTCCAGGTTCATGCCTTCTTGTCATCCTGGAGCAGCTGGGGAAGCAAGTCCTTGGAGGGTCCTGCCCACATCCCTGTGCTCCAGGCTCCCTTGGGGACAGAGAAAATTAAGGGTCTAGCTCTAGCTCCTATCCTCTAGCATCTCCTGCAGAGGGGCTGAGGGGAAGGAGAGTCCTGGCCCAGGGGGGACTGGGAGCTGACAGGAAAATGCTGATGGAGTCTCCTCTCCCTCTCCCTTCCATTAGAACTCAGCAGAACTCCCCAGGATGGGTCACTATGTGGCACAGCTGGCTCTGTTCATCAGTGACCCAGCCAAGGACATCAGCCGGCAGGCCAGGGAGGGGGTTTACCGGCTCTACCAGCTGCTGCTACACCAGAGGGGTAAGGAAATGCCACCCAATAGAGTGAGACAGGGACCCCAGCCAATTTCTCTCAGACTGACCCCGGCTGGAGGATGAGTCTCTCTCTATTTCTTTCTCTGTTCTACACCACCCTCTGCAATTCTGTTGGGCCAGGCATGCAGCGAGGACTCTGCTCACTGTGCAGCCACCAATGGGATTGGAAGGACATAAGCACTGCAACCAGAATGACAAGTGTGTGTGTGTGTGTGTGTGTATCTCTTTCCCAGGGCTGACCATCCATGAGGCCAAAGACCTGTGGTGCTGGGACTGGCACTAGGACAGCAGGCTCCTGGGCTACAGGGACACAGCCAGGGTGGGGGAGGTAAGGACACTCTTGCCAGGGCATGAGACAGCTCAGGGAATGTGGGTGTCTGGGTCCCCTGCAGTGGCTGCCCCCTGGGGCCACTAGATGGAGATGCCATTCTAGTCCCAGGATTTGGAGCCTGGCTCTGGGCAATCTGCTAATGCCTCACATCCTGTTGGTTTTAGGTCTTCGGAAAGTTCTTCTCAGCGGGGCAGAGAAGATTCTTCCTCTGGACGGCAGTGCTGGCCATTCACGAACTCCTGCTGCATGTCAGCCAGGCTGGGCTGCTCCTCGCCTACTCCCTCCTGGGGGAAGCCCAGCAGCGGATGGGGGACAAGGTAAGCAGCTTGATTAGACTCAGGAGATTGGGGCGGGGCCCAGGCCTCATTCCCATCCTATGGCCATTCGCTGGCCTGGCAGCAAGGAGCCTGGTGGGGAATGAGAGTGAGAGCAGGTGCTACTGGAAAGGGAGATGAATTCACCTCCATGAGCAGGAGGGAGCCAGCTTGTCCCCGGAGCAGCTCCAACCCAGCTCTTTAGCAAGGCTAATTAATGACAAGCATTGCCTCATCGCGGACTTATGTTCTTAGGACACGGTGCTATCGCTCTTGGGAAGGGCAGAAGAGTCCCCAAGTGCCCTCTGCGAGCCGCTCCTGTCCCACAGGGCTGCTCTCAGCTCCCAGTGGCCTAGTGTCCATGTCACCCAAGCCACCACCCAGAGTTGCTCCCATCACTGGCAGCCTGGGAGGCCAAGAACTGACTGGTGATGGCGACTGACCAGGCAGGGTTGAGGAACATGGGCAGGGGAAGCTTGTCCTGCTGCTGGCAGGGCTGGACCCCCTCTAGAGAGAACGGGAGGATTCAGTCAGCAGGGGCTGCTGATCTGCCCCATTCACCAGGGCTGCCATCCTGCGGCTTCAGCATTAGTAGCTGGGATGACTTGGGGAAAGGTGTCAAGTTCCCCACATCCCACCTCACTGCTGCCAGAATCCCTCCTGCCCACCCTGCTAGAGCCCCCTCCCTGCCCAACCTGGGTGGGGGTGAAGAAGAGGGTTCTGAGAACTTGAGCTGTGGATTGGAGGTGGAAGAGCTGTCAGGGGCACTAAGGGGAAGGTGGCAGGAGCTCACCCTACAAGGACGGGGGTTGTCACTGGAGGTCACTAGAAAGGACAACAAGACTCCATTCTGGGGGTCAGGAGGGTGAATCCATCCCTCAAAGGTGGGCAGGTGCTGGGTGGAAATGCTGCTGGTTCCAGGTGCCCTTAATCCCCCCTGATTTCTCAGGGGCATCTGAGTCTCTGACACGTTCTCGTTCCCTTGCAGCAGGAGGACGTCACGGCCAATGTGATGCGCCAGCTCCGCATCATCCGGCACTTGCGCCAGGTGCCTGAGGCACTGCAGGGGCTGTGCCTCTGAGGCCACCAGCAACTCCCGCTCCCTGCTGCAGGTACTGCTCTGGCTCACTGTAAATGGGGAGCTAGTGGAAGGGGAAATGGAGCCCCTTGGCACTCACAAAAATTCTCTCCCCTCTCTGTGGAGCAGGGTCCTTCCCTCTGCCCCCCAAATTCCTTCATATAGGGCAGGAGCTCTTTCCCTCACACCCATTCCCCTCCCCCTTTCCTTGGTCTACCCGCATCCCATTCCCCCTGCGCCCAGGCAGAGCTCTCCCTGCCCCATATGGTGCAGAAGGGCCATTGTGTCAGAGCCAGAGCCACAGCCCCTAGCCCCACTGAAGCTCGGAAAGCTCCACTTTTGAGGAGGTGGGGGTGGGACAGAGGCTCAGGGCTAGCTTCACCTCCTGCCCTTTATTCTCCCCTTGGCCCTTCTACAGGGTCTCTGGGTGTGAAATGAATAGGAGCCTCCTTCTCAGCTGTCTTCCAGGCCCTGGGATCTGTCATAGCCTCCCAGATGGGCGCAGCCTGCAGCTGAGCCACCTCAGGGAGCAGTGGGGACAGGTCACCTCGTCCCATCAAAGCAAGCAATGCTGGGTCTCAAAGAGGCTTAGATGGAAGACCCCACTCCCTCATGGAGGTAAGAGCCATTTACTCCTTGGGGGCATGTGGGTCTCTTGGGGGAGAAATGGGATCCCCGATGCAAAGCCTGGCTGGGAGCTTCCCCCGTCCCTGGCTCCCAGCTCTGGGACAGAGACGTCTCCATCATCGTACCACCCTGGTTTTGTTCCTAGGAAAGGGCTCCCCAGAGATGTCCTCGAACCTGGACTCCTGAGAGCATTTCCGGTAGGAGGCTCCAGCCCCTCGGGCATGAAGAGAACATCAGGTAGTCTTGTTCACATGGCATCTCCGGTCTCCAGCTCCACTTCCCGCAGCAGGGCAAACGAACCCATCAGCTCCCAGAATCCCAACTCTTTGACCTCCTTCCACTCAGCAGTGGGGTTTCTCCAGCCCCCTCACCACACCTGTCAGCCTCTGAATGATGAAGGCCTGAATATCAGAGTCACCAGAACAAGCAAACTCCAGTTCCAGGCAGTGGGGCCTGTGTGTACTCAGCCCCTCTGGAAACCAGATCTGAAATGGGGAGCAAGGACCCCAGTCCAGTAACAGTAGGAGTGGGCAGAGCAGGCCTGTAACAGGGTGCTTTCCCCTGGGCTGCACAGCCTGGGGCTTAGCCAAGCTGATTACAGAATGAGCCCTAACTGAGAGGCACCATGTACCTCCCCCTAAAGAGCCAGACTTCAGTGGTGATACAGCCCAGCTGGGGTATCAACAGGAATGAGAACGAGGTAGGAAGTTCAGAGCAGCAAGGAAAGCCTAGAGGGGAACTTGAGACGAGAGGTAGGAAGTGCCCAGGGAAAACTGCAGCAAAGAGAAAGTAGCAGACCTAGCTGTTGGGTACAGGGCACTGGGCTGCTACCAATGTCAGGGTGGGACTGGGTTCCCCTACTGGCCCCAAAGAAGGGGGCATACACGCACCCAGAGAGGGTTACCAAGCCCAGCAAGGGGGCTGCAGGCTGAGCAGGAGCCCCAGCGATGGCAGAAGGACTTCTTTCTGTGGAAAGACCTCTTTGGACATTTAGTGTGAGACAAGCTGGGCCCCAGAAAGGTGGACTAAAGATGGTGATCTGGCCGGAGGGCTGAGTTACCAGGCAGAGAAACTGCCATGATGCTGGAGCGACCATTGATGGGTGACACTAGCCCAGCGAGAGGGCTGTGATGCCATGCCTGGCTGCCAGGGGGGCACGTAACGATGAGTAGATTCGTTTATGACTGGCATAGCCAGGAGGATTGAATTCCCCCTGTGATCCGTGAGGGCCGATGGAAGTCTTGGTTGCTGAGGGAAGGTCTGTCCTCCCAAGCGGGTGTATCGAGAGAGCGATCTGGTCACTGGATTTCCCGCTTCAGTTCCAGGGACTGGTTAAGCAGCCAAAGCAGATCTAGGGGTTTCTCCAGCAGCTCCTAGAAAACCAACAGAAGCAGAAGGAAGTGCAGGCGGAGCTACAGACGCAGGAGCAGCAGCAATACCCATGAGAGATCCTGCAAAGGGAAATCAACCCAGGGTCTGCTGTGCCCGTGGACAAAAAGAGCAGACACGGAGAGCATGCCTGGGCTGTGCTGAGAAGGTTAGCCCAGGAGAGCAGGGCATGAGAAAGTGTACAAGCGTGGCCTAGTGCCAAGATGGGGACAAGAGTTCTTTGTTTTGGGTGCAGAGAAGCAGGCCATATCAAAAGACATGGGTGACGGCCTGCTTAGGAAATTGCTGAGTGGCAAAAGGAGCGGCCAGGGCCCCGAGAAGGTAGAAAGAAAGGAGACGGTGTCCTCTGACACAAACTCACATGAGGCAGGCAACGTGGAAGTGCAGGGATGGCCATGGACCTTGCAGACCCTCCACCAATACAGGGAGGTGAAGGACAAAATGGTTGGCCCAGAGATGAAGCAGACTGAAGTAGGGACAAACACAAGGGTGGAGCAGTCCATGGTGGGTTCTCAGACCCTGACGGAAAAGGCTTTGGCGTATGCAGCGGCAGTGGCAAAAAGGCTACAGAAGAAGCTAAAGGCTTCAGAAGAGGCTCTGCAAGCAGTTGTTAATGAGAATGAGTTGCTGCAGGAAGAGCATTGGGATACTGCAGAAGAGAAGGATTGCCTCTTAATTCTGGTGAGCGAGCTGGCAATGGAGCTGGAGACACTGTGGGTGCAGGCTGTACAAGCGCGCAGCCAGTGACAGTGATGAGACGAAGAGGGATGAAGCTTGGACAAGAATAGAACTTGCCCCCCTTGTGGGCCAAGGAGGAGCGTATATAACAGGGGGGCTTGGCCTGTGGGCTATAAAGCCTGGAGCTAGGCCAAATGGATTACAGAGTGAGCTCCACCTGAGGGGAATACCATAGCAAAGTTACAGGAGCAGGCCCAGCTGTTCGGTACAGGGCCTTGGGGCAGAACCTAGAATCCAGGGTAGGACTGGTTCTCCCATGGTCTTGAAGGGGACATACAAGGCCATAGAAAGGACTACCAAGGCCAACAAGGGCAGGCCGAGCCAAAGTCAGGCTGAGGAAGAGCCCCCAAAGGGACAGAAGACCTTGTTTCTGTTAAAGACATTTTTGGACTTTTAGTTTGGGATGAGCGCGACCCAGGAAGGAGTGGACTAAAAGACGGTCACCTGGCTGAAGGGCCGAGTTCCCAGCCAAAAAACTGCCAGAGTGCCCTAGCGACTCTCGGCGGGGGTGCTAGCCCAGCAAGAAAGCTGTGACACCAGGCCTTGCCAGGAAGGGGCACCTATCGGTGAGTGAACTCTGTTACAAGCCTGCTTCCATTATGGAAACAGCCTGGTATTGGAGAGTGTTAGGATGGCCTATGGGAGAGGATGGCTGGAGGGGATGTGTAGTGAGGCGGTGTGGCTCCTCGCCGCCCCGGAGGGGGAAGAGCCCATCTGGAGGCCGGAGTGGGCGGAGCTAGGGAGCAGGTGCTCTTCCTGCCCTGCCACTGTCTGTCTGGGAAACCTTGGCCTTGTCATTCCCTGGCTCGGTGCCTCAGTTTCCATTCTCACCAGCCTGTTGCCTATTTCCCTGCAGTTTCACATCCGTGTTGGTGCCAGTCCCACCCCCACACTGCACAGTCTAATGCCAGCTCCTCTCTCTTGCCAGAGCCAGAGCTGGAGACCCACCTCCTTCGAGCTGCCCTGCATGCCATCTTCACCCTGGGCACGGAGAAGGACACCACCCAAGTCCAGGTAGATCATGCTAAAGTCATGGATTGAAGAGCCAGCTGTCATCCTGCCATGAATCCTTGCTAATTGCCTGCAATGGGATGTGAATGAGAGAGGCGAGGATATGTGTTTGGAGGTCTCACCAGTGCTTCCCAGAGACCCCTCTTCCCATCCTGTGGCAGGTGTAGCCCCAGTTTCCCTAACTCTGACCCATGGCTCTCCCTTGCTTTGCAGGATCTGCATATGGTCTTGCCAGACCTCCTGGATGCCATGCTGGGGAACCTGCTGGCAGCATCTCCAGACACCGACAGGCTCCACTACATCTTGGAGGTGAACCCGATGAGAGGGGTGGGGGCAATTTTACCTTAACTCTTAAATCCATTGTCCAGTCTGTCCTCCTAGCTGGGCCCCCAGTGGGCTGTCCTTGGTCAGGGCAGTCAGTGCAATGCAGTGTCAGGCCCTTCCTCCTTGAAGGACAGAGGAAGGAGCTGGGACTTCACCCAGAGCTCTGCCTGGTTCTGTTGAGCACTAACCACAGGGCCCCTGGCTGGCTTGGGGAGTGAGAGTCTGAACCCCTCCTGTGAGATCCAGAAGATGGTCCTTAGAGAAGAGTCACAGGCTCCTTCCTAGAGAAACAGGAGGACCCCAGAGAATCAGCCCTTCTCTCTGACGGGCCCTAAGATTCCTGGGGGGATTGTGCTCACACTCAGTCCCTTCACCCAACCAAGGACTTGAGAGCCAGGGAGGGGAGAGGAGTCTGTCTCCTTCCTGGTGAGCTGTTCAGGAATCAGGAGTTAAGGGAGGATGGGACCAGCCCCGACACCGAGCGTTGTCCCAGTGTAGAGAGACAATGACAAGTTGTGACCTGCAGGATACAAGCACCGTCCTGGGGGCAACAATCCCCTTCTAAACCTCTGTGATCAATGAATCAGATATTCCACTCTGCGCACAATGTCTCAGCCCCCTGGGGATGGGGGGGTGTCTCATTTGCACAACACGTGCACCTGCCCATTGATCCTGAGCTGCCTCCTTTCCCCACAGCACATTAACTACTGGATCGTGTCCAGGGTGTCCCAGGAGAGAGCCAGGGCCGTTAGGAGCAGCAAGGCCCTACTCAGATCCACCATCACCCTCCCTGAGTTTGACGTAAGTGACCTCTGACCCCAGCTTCCTGGCTCCAGGCGTAGGTGGGCTGGCTCCAACTGGCTGTAGGATCTGCTGCTGCAGGGGCTGTGGGTTAGGAGTGTTTCTCTTGGAGAGGCAGAGTCAGAGCAGAGAATGAGCTTGGCTTGAGTCAAGTTCTTCTTGTCCTGCTTAAGTGGTGACTGGGCTTTTAAGGGCACCATGCTCCAGGTTCATGCCTTCTTGTCATCCTGGAGCAGCTGGGGAAGCAAGTCCTTGGAGGGTCCTGCCCACATCCCTGTGCTCCAGGCTCCCTTGGGGACAGAGAAAATTAAGGGTCTAGCTCTAGCTCCTATCCTCTAGCATCTCCTGCAGAGGGGCTGAGGGGAAGGAGAGTCCTGGCCCAGGGGGGACTGGGAGCTGACAGGAAAATGCTGATGGAGTCTCCTCTCCCTCTCCCTTCCATTAGAACTCAGCAGAACTCCCCAGGATGGGTCACTATGTGGCACAGCTGGCTCTGTTCATCAGTGACCCAGCCAAGGACATCAGCCGGCAGGCCAGGGAGGGGGTTTACCAGCTCTACCAGCTGCTGCTACACCAGAGGGGTAAGGAAATGCCACCCAATAGAGTGAGACAGGGACCCCAGCCAATTTCTCTCAGACTGACCCCGGCTGGAGGATGAGTCTCTCTCTATTTCTTTCTCTGTTCTACACCACCCTCTGCAATTCTGTTGGGCCAGGCATGCAGCGAGGACTCTGCTCACTGTGCAGCCACCAATGGGATTGGAAGGACATAAGCACTGCAACCAGAATGACAAGTGTGTGTGTGTGTGTGTGTGTATCTCTTTCCCAGGGCTGACCATCCATGAGGCCAAAGACCTGTGGTGCTGGGACTGGCACTAGGACAGCAGGCTCCTGGGCTACAGGGACACAGCCAGGGTGGGGGAGGTAAGGACACTCTTGCCAGGGCATGAGACAGCTCAGGGAATGTGGGTGTCTGGGTCCCCTGCAGTGGCTGCCCCCTGGGGCCACTAGATGGAGATGCCATTCTAGTCCCAGGATTTGGAGCCTGGCTCTGGGCAATCTGCTAATGCCTCACATCCTGTTGGTTTTAGGTCTTCGGAAAGTTCTTCTCAGCGGGGCAGAGAAGATTCTTCCTCTGGACGGCAGTGCTGGCCATTCACGACCCCCTGCTGCATGTCAGCCAGGCTGGGCTGCTCCTCGCCTACTCCCTCCTGGGGGAAGCCCAGCAGCGGATGGGGGACAAGGTAAGCAGCTTGATTAGACTCAGGAGATTGGGGCGGGGCCCAGGCCTCATTCCCATCCTATGGCCATTCGCTGGCCTGGCAGCAAGGAGCCTGGTGGGGAATGAGAGTGAGAGCAGGTGCTACTGGAAAGGGAGATGAATTCACCTCCATGAGCAGGAGGGAGCCAGCTTGTCCCCGGAGCAGCTCCAACCCAGCTCTTTAGCAAGGCTAATTAATGACAAGCATTGCCTCATCGCGGACTTATGTTCTTAGGACACGGTGCTATCGCTCTTGGGAAGGGCAGAAGAGTCCCCAAGTGCCCTCTGCGAGCCGCTCCTGTCCCACAGGGCTGCTCTCAGCTCCCAGTGGCCTAGTGTCCATGTCACCCAAGCCACCACCCAGAGTTGCTCCCATCACTGGCAGCCTGGGAGGCCAAGAACTGACTGGTGATGGCGACTGACCAGGCAGGGTTGAGGAACATGGGCAGGGGAAGCTTGTCCTGCTGCTGGCAGGGCTGGACCCCCTCTAGAGAGAACGGGAGGATTCAGTCAGCAGGGGCTGCTGATCTGCCCCATTCACCAAGGCTGCCATCCTGCGGCTTCAGCATTAGTAGCTGGGATGACTTGGGGAAAGGTGTCAAGTTCCCCACATCCCACCTCACTGTTGCCAGAATCCCTCCTGCCCACCCTGCTAGAGCCCCCTCCCTGCCCAACCTGGGTGGGGGTGAAGAAGAGGGTCTGAGAACTTGAGCTGTGGATTGGAGGTGGAACAGCTGTCAGGGGCACTAAGGGGAAGGTGGCAGGAGCTCACCCTACAAGGACGGGGGTTGTCACTGGAGGTCACTAGAAAGGACAACAAGACTCCATTCTGGGGGTCAGGAGGGTGAATCCATCCCTCAAAGGTGGGCAGGTGCTGGGTGGAAATGCTGCTGGTTCCAGGTGCCCTTAATCCCCCCTGATTTCTCAGGGGCATCTGAGTCTCTGACACGTTCTCGTTCCCTTGCAGCAGGAGGACGTCACGGCCAACGTGATGCGCCAGCTCCGCATCATCCGGCACTTGCGCCAGGTGCCTGAGGCACTGCAGGGGCTGTGCCTCTGAGGCCACCAGCAACTCCCGCTCCCTGCTGCAGGTACTGCTCTGGCTCACTGTAAATGGGGAGGTAGTGGAAGGGGAAATGGAGCCCCTTGGCACTCACAAAAATTCTCTCCCCTCTCTGTGGAGCAGGGTCCTTCCCTCTGCCCCCCAAATTCCTTCATATAGGGCAGGAGCTCTTTCCCTCACACCCATTCCCCTCCCCCTTTCCTTGGTCTACCCGCATCCCATTCCCCCTGCGCCCAGGCAGAGCTCTCCCTGCCCCATATGGTGCAGAAGGGCCATTGTGTCAGAGCCAGAGCCACAGCCCCTAGCCCCACTGAAGCTCGGAAAGCTCCACTTTTGAGGAGGTGGGGGTGGGACAGAGGCTCAGGGCTAGCTTCACCTCCTGCCCTTTATTCTCCCCTTGGCCCTTCTACAGGGTCTCTGGGTGTGAAATGAATAGGAGCCTCCTTCTCAGCTGTCTTCCAGGCCCTGGGATCTGTCATAGCCTCCCAGATGGGCGCAGCCTGCAGCTGAGCCACCTCAGGGAGCAGTGGGGACAGGTCACCTCGTCCCATCAAAGCAAGCAATGCTGGGTCTCAAAGAGGCTTAGATGGAAGACCCCACTCCCTCATGGAGGTAAGAGCCATTTACTCCTTGGGGGCATGTGGGTCTCTTGGGGGAGAAATGGGATCCCCGATGCAAAGCCTGGCTGGGAGCTTCCCCCGTCCCTGGCTCCCAGCTCTGGGACAGAGACGTCTCCATCATCGTACCACCCTGGTTTTGTTCCTAGGAAAGGGCTCCCCAGAGATGTCCTCGAACCTGGACTCCTGAGAGCATTTCCGGTAGGAGGCTCCAGCCCCTCGGGCATGAAGAGAACATCAGGTAGTCTTGTTCACATGGCATCTCCGGTCTCCAGCTCCACTTCCCGCAGCAGGGCAAACGAACCCATCAGCTCCCAGAATCCCAACTCTTTGACCTCCTTCCACTCAGCAGTGGGGTTTCTCCAGCCCCCTCACCACACCTGTCAGCCTCTGAATGATGAAGGCCTGAATATCAGAGTCACCAGAACAAGCAAACTCCAGTTCCAGGCAGTGGGGCCTGTGTGTACTCAGCCCCTCTGGAAACCAGATCTGAAATGGGGAGCAAGGACCCCAGCCCAGTAACAGTAGGAGTGGGCAGAGCAGGCCTGTAACAGGGTGCTTTCCCCTGGGCTGCACAGCCTGGGGCTTAGCCAAGCTGATTACAGAATGAGCCCTAACTGAGAGGCACCATGTACCTCCCCCTAAAGAGCCAGACTTCAGTGGTGATACAGCCCAGCTGGGGTATCAACAGGAATGAGAACGAGGTAGGAAGTTCAGAGCAGCAAGGAAAGCCTAGAGGGGAACTTGAGACGAGAGGTAGGAAGTGCCCAGGGAAAACTGCAGCAAAGAGAAAGTAGCAGACCTAGCTGTTGGGTACAGGGCACTGGGCTGCTACCAATGTCAGGGTGGGACTGGGTTCCCCTACTGGCCCCAAAGAAGGGGGCATACACGCACCCAGAGAGGGTTACCAAGCCCAGCAAGGGGGCTGCAGGCTGAGCAGGAGCCCCAGCGATGGCAGAAGGACTTCTTTCTGTGGAAAGACCTCTTTGGACATTTAGTGTGAGACAAGCTGGGCCCCAGAAAGGTGGACTAAAGATGGTGATCTGGCCGGAGGGCTGAGTTACCAGGCAGAGAAACTGCCATGATGCTGGAGCGACCATTGATGGGTGACACTAGCCCAGCGAGAGGGCTGTGATGCCATGCCTGGCTGCCAGGGGGGCACGTAACGATGAGTAGATTCGTTTATGACTGGCATAGCCAGGAGGATTGAATTCCCCCTGTGATCCGTGAGGGCCGATGGAAGTCTTGGTTGCTGAGGGAAGGTCTGTCCTCCCAAGCGGGTGTATCGAGAGAGCGATCTGGTCACTGGATTTCCCGCTTCAGTTCCAGGGACTGGTTAAGCAGCCAAAGCAGATCTAGGGGTTTCTCCAGCAGCTCCTAGAAAACCAACAGAAGCAGAAGGAAGTGCAGGCGGAGCTACAGACGCAGGAGCAGCAGCAATACCCATGAGAGATCCTGCAAAGGGAAATCAACCCAGGGTCTGCTGTGCCCGTGGACAAAAAGAGCAGACACGGAGAGCATGCCTGGGCTGTGCTGAGAAGGTTAGCCCAGGAGAGCAGGGCATGAGAAAGTGTACAAGCGTGGCCTAGTGCCAAGATGGGGACAAGAGTTCTTTGTTTTGGGTGCAGAGAAGCAGGCCATATCAAAAGACATGGGTGACGGCCTGCTTAGGAAATTGCTGAGTGGCAAAAGGAGCGGCCAGGGCCCCGAGAAGGTAGAAAGAAAGGAGACGGTGTCCTCTGACACAAACTCACATGAGGCAGGCAACGTGGAAGTGCAGGGATGGCCATGGACCTTGCAGACCCTCCACCAATACAGGGAGGTGAAGGACAAAATGGTTGGCCCAGAGATGAAGCAGACTGAAGTAGGGACAAACACAAGGGTGGAGCAGTCCATGGTGGGTTCTCAGACCCTGACGGAAAAGGCTTTGGCGTATGCAGCGGCAGTGGCAAAAAGGCTACAGAAGAAGCTAAAGGCTTCAGAAGAGGCTCTGCAAGCAGTTGTTAATGAGAATGAGTTGCTGCAGGAAGAGCATTGGGATACTGCAGAAGAGAAGGATTGCCTCTTAATTCTGGTGAGCGAGCTGGCAATGGAGCTGGAGACACTGTGGGTGCAGGCTGTACAAGCGCGCAGCCAGTGACAGTGATGAGACGAAGAGGGATGAAGCTTGGACAAGAATAGAACTTGCCCCCCTTGTGGGCCAAGGAGGAGCGTATATAACAGGGGGGCTTGGCCTGTGGGCTATAAAGCCTGGAGCTAGGCCAAATGGATTACAGAGTGAGCTCCACCTGAGGGGAATACCATAGCAAAGTTACAGGAGCAGGCCCAGCTGTTCGGTACAGGGCCTTGGGGCAGAACCTAGAATCCAGGGTAGGACTGGTTCTCCCATGGTCTTGAAGGGGACATACAAGGCCATAGAAAGGACTACCAAGGCCAACAAGGGCAGGCCGAGCCAAAGTCAGGCTGAGGAAGAGCCCCCAAAGGGACAGAAGACCTTGTTTCTGTTAAAGACATTTTTGGACTTTTAGTTTGGGATGAGCGCGACCCAGGAAGGAGTGGACTAAAAGACGGTCACCTGGCTGAAGGGCCGAGTTCCCAGCCAAAAAACTGCCAGAGTGCCCTAGCGACTCTCGGCGGGGGTGCTAGCCCAGCAAGAAAGCTGTGACACCAGGCCTTGCCAGGAAGGGGCACCTATCGGTGAGTGAACTCTGTTACAAGCCTGCTTCCATTATGGAAACAGCCTGGTATTGGAGAGTGTTAGGATGGCCTATGGGAGAGGATGGCTGGAGGGGATGTGTAGTGAGGCGGTGTGGCTCCTCGCCGCCCCGGAGGGGGAAGAGCCCATCTGGAGGCCGGAGTGGGCGGAGCTAGGGAGCAGGTGCTCTTCCTGCCCTGCCACTGTCTGTCTGGGAAACCTTGGCCTTGTCATTCCCTGGCTCGGTGCCTCAGTTTCCATTCTCACCAGCCTGTTGCCTATTTCCCTGCAGTTTCACATCCGTGTTGGTGCCAGTCCCACCCCCACACTGCACAGTCTAATGCCAGCTCCTCTCTCTTGCCAGAGCCAGAGCTGGAGACCCACCTCCTTCGAGCTGCCCTGCATGCCATCTTCACCCTGGGCACGGAGAAGGACACCACCCAAGTCCAGGTAGATCATGCTAAAGTCATGGATTGAAGAGCCAGCTGTCATCCTGCCATGAATCCTTGCTAATTGCCTGCAATGGGATGTGAATGAGAGAGGCGAGGATATGTGTTTGGAGGTCTCACCAGTGCTTCCCAGAGACCCCTCTTCCCATCCTGTGGCAGGTGTAGCCCCAGTTTCCCTAACTCTGACCCATGGCTCTCCCTTGCTTTGCAGGATCTGCATATGGTCTTGCCAGACCTCCTGGATGCCATGCTGGGGAACCTGCTGGCAGCATCTCCAGACACCGACAGGCTCCACTACATCTTGGAGGTGAACCCGATGAGAGGGGTGGGGGCAATTTTACCTTAACTCTTAAATCCATTGTCCAGTCTGTCCTCCTAGCTGGGCCCCCAGTGGGCTGTCCTTGGTCAGGGCAGTCAGTGCAATGCAGTGTCAGGCCCTTCCTCCTTGAAGGACAGAGGAAGGAGCTGGGACTTCACCCAGAGCTCTGCCTGGTTCTGTTGAGCACTAACCACAGGGCCCCTGGCTGGCTTGGGGAGTGAGAGTCTGAACCCCTCCTGTGAGATCCAGAAGATGGTCCTTAGAGAAGAGTCACAGGCTCCTTCCTAGAGAAACAGGAGGACCCCAGAGAATCAGCCCTTCTCTCTGACGGGCCCTAAGATTCCTGGGGGGATTGTGCTCACACTCAGTCCCTTCACCCAACCAAGGACTTGAGAGCCAGGGAGGGGAGAGGAGTCTGTCTCCTTCCTGGTGAGCTGTTCAGGAATCAGGAGTTAAGGGAGGATGGGACCAGCCCCGACACCGAGCGTTGTCCCAGTGTAGAGAGACAATGACAAGTTGTGACCTGCAGGATACAAGCACCGTCCTGGGGGCAACAATCCCCTTCTAAACCTCTGTGATCAATGAATCAGATATTCCACTCTGCGCACAATGTCTCAGCCCCCTGGGGATGGGGGGGTGTCTCATTTGCACAACACGTGCACCTGCCCATTGATCCTGAGCTGCCTCCTTTCCCCACAGCACATTAACTACTGGATCGTGTCCAGGGTGTCCCAGGAGAGAGCCAGGGCCGTTAGGAGCAGCAAGGCCCTACTCAGATCCACCATCACCCTCCCTGAGTTTGACGTAAGTGACCTCTGACCCCAGCTTCCTGGCTCCAGGCGTAGGTGGGCTGGCTCCAACTGGCTGTAGGATCTGCTGCTGCAGGGGCTGTGGGTTAGGAGTGTTTCTCTTGGAGAGGCAGAGTCAGAGCAGAGAATGAGCTTGGCTTGAGTCAAGTTCTTCTTGTCCTGCTTAAGTGGTGACTGGGCTTTTAAGGGCACCATGCTCCAGGTTCATGCCTTCTTGTCATCCTGGAGCAGCTGGGGAAGCAAGTCCTTGGAGGGTCCTGCCCACATCCCTGTGCTCCAGGCTCCCTTGGGGACAGAGAAAATTAAGGGTCTAGCTCTAGCTCCTATCCTCTAGCATCTCCTGCAGAGGGGCTGAGGGGAAGGAGAGTCCTGGCCCAGGGGGGACTGGGAGCTGACAGGAAAATGCTGATGGAGTCTCCTCTCCCTCTCCCTTCCATTAGAACTCAGCAGAACTCCCCAGGATGGGTCACTATGTGGCACAGCTGGCTCTGTTCATCAGTGACCCAGCCAAGGACATCAGCCGGCAGGCCAGGGAGGGGGTTTACCAGCTCTACCAGCTGCTGCTACACCAGAGGGGTAAGGAAATGCCACCCAATAGAGTGAGACAGGGACCCCAGCCAATTTCTCTCAGACTGACCCCGGCTGGAGGATGAGTCTCTCTCTATTTCTTTCTCTGTTCTACACCACCCTCTGCAATTCTGTTGGGCCAGGCATGCAGCGAGGACTCTGCTCACTGTGCAGCCACCAATGGGATTGGAAGGACATAAGCACTGCAACCAGAATGACAAGTGTGTGTGTGTGTGTGTGTGTGTGTGTGTGTGTGTGTGTGTGTATCTCTTTCCCAGGGCTGACCATCCATGAGGCCAAAGACCTGTGGTGCTGGGACTGGCACTAGGACAGCAGGCTCCTGGGCTACAGGGACACAGCCAGGGTGGGGGAGGTAAGGACACTCTTGCCAGGGCATGAGACAGCTCAGGGAATGTGGGTGTCTGGGTCCCCTGCAGTGGCTGCCCCCTGGGGCCACTAGATAGAGATGCCATTCTAGTCCCAGGATTTGGAGCCTGGCTCTGGGCAATCTGCTAATGCCTCACATCCTGTTGGTTTTAGGTCTTCGGAAAGTTCTTCTCAGCGGGGCAGAGAAGATTCTTCCTCTGGACGGCAGTGCTGGCCATTCACGACCCCCTGCTGCATGTCAGCCAGGCTGGGCTGCTCCTCGCCTACTCCCTCCTGGGGGAAGCCCAGCAGCGGATGGGGGACAAGGTAAGCAGCTTGATTAGACTCAGGAGATTGGGGCGGGGCCCAGGCCTCATTCCCATCCTATGGCCATTCGCTGGCCTGGCAGCAAGGAGCCTGGTGGGGAATGAGAGTGAGAGCAGGTGCTACTGGAAAGGGAGATGAATTCACCTCCATGAGCAGGAGGGAGCCAGCTTGTCCCCGGAGCAGCTCCAACCCAGCTCTTTAGCAAGGCTAATTAATGACAAGCATTGCCTCATCGCGGACTTATGTTCTTAGGACACGGTGCTATCGCTCTTGGGAAGGGCAGAAGAGTCCCCAAGTGCCCTCTGCGAGCCGCTCCTGTCCCACAGGGCTGCTCTCAGCTCCCAGTGGCCTAGTGTCCATGTCACCCAAGCCACCACCCAGAGTTGCTCCCATCACTGGCAGCCTGGGAGGCCAAGAACTGACTGGTGATGGCGACTGACCAGGCAGGGTTGAGGAACATGGGCAGGGGAAGCTTGTCCTGCTGCTGGCAGGGCTGGACCCCCTCTAGAGAGAACGGGAGGATTCAGTCAGCAGGGGCTGCTGATCTGCCCCATTCACCAGGGCTGCCATCCTGCGGCTTCAGCATTAGTAGCTGGGATGACTTGGGGAAAGGTGTCAAGTTCCCCACATCCCACCTCACTGCTGCCAGAATCCCTCCTGCCCACCCTGCTAGAGCCCCCTCCCTGCCCAACCTGGGTGGGGGTGAAGAAGAGGGTTCTGAGAACTTGAGCTGTGGATTGGAGGTGGAACAGCTGTCAGGGGCACTAAGGGGAAGGTGGCAGGAGCTCACCCTACAAGGACGGGGGTTGTCACTGGAGGTCACTAGAAAGGACAACAAGACTCCATTCTGGGGGTCAGGAGGGTGAATCCATCCCTCAAAGGTGGGCAGGTGCTGGGTGGAAATGCTGCTGGTTCCAGGTGCCCTTAATCCCCCCTGATTTCTCAGGGGCATCTGAGTCTCTGACACGTTCTCGTTCCCTTGCAGCAGGAGGACGTCACGGCCAACGTGATGCGCCAGCTCCGCATCATCCGGCACTTGCGCCAGGTGCCTGAGGCACTGCAGGGGCTGTGCCTCTGAGGCCACCAGCAACTCCCGCTCCCTGCTGCAGGTACTGCTCTGGCTCACTGTAAATGGGGAGCTAGTGGAAGGGGAAATGGAGCCCCTTGGCACTCACAAAAATTCTCTCCCCTCTCTGTGGAGCAGGGTCCTTCCCTCTGCCCCCCAAATTCCTTCATATAGGGCAGGAGCTCTTTCCCTCACACCCATTCCCCTCCCCCTTTCCTTGGTCTACCCGCATCCCATTCCCCCTGCGCCCAGGCAGAGCTCTCCCTGCCCCATATGGTGCAGAAGGGCCATTGTGTCAGAGCCAGAGCCACAGCCCCTAGCCCCACTGAAGCTCGGAAAGCTCCACTTTTGAGGAGGTGGGGGTGGGACAGAGGCTCAGGGCTAGCTTCACCTCCTGCCCTTTATTCTCCCCTTGGCCCTTCTACAGGGTCTCTGGGTGTGAAATGAATAGGAGCCTCCTTCTCAGCTGTCTTCCAGGCCCTGGGATCTGTCATAGCCTCCCAGATGGGCGCAGCCTGCAGCTGAGCCACCTCAGGGAGCAGTGGGGACAGGTCACCTCGTCCCATCAAAGCAAGCAATGCTGGGTCTCAAAGAGGCTTAGATGGAAGACCCCACTCCCTCATGGAGGTAAGAGCCATTTACTCCTTGGGGGCATGTGGGTCTCTTGGGGGAGAAATGGGATCCCCGATGCAAAGCCTGGCTGGGAGCTTCCCCCGTCCCTGGCTCCCAGCTCTGGGACAGAGACGTCTCCATCATCGTACCACCCTGGTTTTGTTCCTAGGAAAGGGCTCCCCAGAGATGTCCTCGAACCTGGACTCCTGAGAGCATTTCCGGTAGGAGGCTCCAGCCCCTCGGGCATGAAGAGAACATCAGGTAGTCTTGTTCACATGGCATCTCCGGTCTCCAGCTCCACTTCCCGCAGCAGGGCAAACGAACCCATCAGCTCCCAGAATCCCAACTCTTTGACCTCCTTCCACTCAGCAGTGGGGTTTCTCCAGCCCCCTCACCACACCTGTCAGCCTCTGAATGATGAAGGCCTGAATATCAGAGTCACCAGAACAAGCAAACTCCAGTTCCAGGCAGTGGGGCCTGTGTGTACTCAGCCCCTCTGGAAACCAGATCTGAAATGGGGAGCAAGGACCCCAGTCCAGTAACAGTAGGAGTGGGCAGAGCAGGCCTGTAACAGGGTGCTTTCCCCTGGGCTGCACAGCCTGGGGCTTAGCCAAGCTGATTACAGAATGAGCCCTAACTGAGAGGCACCATGTACCTCCCCCTAAAGAGCCAGACTTCAGTGGTGATACAGCCCAGCTGGGGTATCAACAGGAATGAGAACGAGGTAGGAAGTTCAGAGCAGCAAGGAAAGCCTAGAGGGGAACTTGAGACGAGAGGTAGGAAGTGCCCAGGGAAAACTGCAGCAAAGAGAAAGTAGCAGACCTAGCTGTTGGGTACAGGGCACTGGGCTGCTACCAATGTCAGGGTGGGACTGGGTTCCCCTACTGGCCCCAAAGAAGGGGGCATACACGCACCCAGAGAGGGTTACCAAGCCCAGCAAGGGGGCTGCAGGCTGAGCAGGAGCCCCAGCGATGGCAGAAGGACTTCTTTCTGTGGAAAGACCTCTTTGGACATTTAGTGTGAGACAAGCTGGGCCCCAGAAAGGTGGACTAAAGATGGTGATCTGGCCGGAGGGCTGAGTTACCAGGCAGAGAAACTGCCATGATGCTGGAGCGACCATTGATGGGTGACACTAGCCCAGCGAGAGGGCTGTGATGCCATGCCTGGCTGCCAGGGGGGCACGTAACGATGAGTAGATTCGTTTATGACTGGCATAGCCAGGAGGATTGAATTCCCCCTGTGATCCGTGAGGGCCGATGGAAGTCTTGGTTGCTGAGGGAAGGTCTGTCCTCCCAAGCGGGTGTATCGAGAGAGCGATCTGGTCACTGGATTTCCCGCTTCAGTTCCAGGGACTGGTTAAGCAGCCAAAGCAGATCTAGGGGTTTCTCCAGCAGCTCCTAGAAAACCAACAGAAGCAGAAGGAAGTGCAGGCGGAGCTACAGACGCAGGAGCAGCAGCAATACCCATGAGAGATCCTGCAAAGGGAAATCAACCCAGGGTCTGCTGTGCCCGTGGACAAAAAGAGCAGACACGGAGAGCATGCCTGGGCTGTGCTGAGAAGGTTAGCCCAGGAGAGCAGGGCATGAGAAAGTGTACAAGCGTGGCCTAGTGCCAAGATGGGGACAAGAGTTCTTTGTTTTGGGTGCAGAGAAGCAGGCCATATCAAAAGACATGGGTGACGGCCTGCTTAGGAAATTGCTGAGTGGCAAAAGGAGCGGCCAGGGCACCGAGAAGGTAGAAAGAAAGGAGACGGTGTCCTCTGACACAAACTCACATGAGGCAGGCAACGTGGAAGTGCAGGGATGGCCATGGACCTTGCAGACCCTCCACCAATACAGGGAGGTGAAGGACAAAATGGTTGGCCCAGAGATGAAGCAGACTGAAGTAGGGACAAACACAAGGGTGGAGCAGTCCATGGTGGGTTCTCAGACCCTGACGGAAAAGGCTTTGGCGTATGCAGCGGCAGTGGCAAAAAGGCTACAGAAGAAGCTAAAGGCTTCAGAAGAGGCTCTGCAAGCAGTTGTTAATGAGAATGAGTTGCTGCAGGAAGAGCATTGGGATACTGCAGAAGAGAAGGATTGCCTCTTAATTCTGGTGAGCGAGCTGGCAATGGAGCTGGAGACACTGTGGGTGCAGGCTGTACAAGCGCGCAGCCAGTGACAGTGATGAGACGAAGAGGGATGAAGCTTGGACAAGAATAGAACTTGCCCCCCTTGTGGGCCAAGGAGGAGCGTATATAACAGGGGGGCTTGGCCTGTGGGCTATAAAGCCTGGAGCTAGGCCAAATGGATTACAGAGTGAGCTCCACCTGAGGGGAATACCATAGCAAAGTTACAGGAGCAGGCCCAGCTGTTCGGTACAGGGCCTTGGGGCAGAACCTAGAATCCAGGGTAGGACTGGTTCTCCCATGGTCTTGAAGGGGACATACAAGGCCATAGAAAGGACTACCAAGGCCAACAAGGGCAGGCCGAGCCAAAGTCAGGCTGAGGAAGAGCCCCCAAAGGGACAGAAGACCTTGTTTCTGTTAAAGACATTTTTGGACTTTTAGTTTGGGATGAGCGCGACCCAGGAAGGAGTGGACTAAAAGACGGTCACCTGGCTGAAGGGCCGAGTTCCCAGCCAAAAAACTGCCAGAGTGCCCTAGCGACTCTCGGCGGGGGTGCTAGCCCAGCAAGAAAGCTGTGACACCAGGCCTTGCCAGGAAGGGGCACCTATCGGTGAGTGAACTCTGTTACAAGCCTGCTTCCATTATGGAAACAGCCTGGTATTGGAGAGTGTTAGGATGGCCTATGGGAGAGGATGGCTGGAGGGGATGTGTAGTGAGGCGGTGTGGCTCCTCGCCGCCCCGGAGGGGGAAGAGCCCATCTGGAGGCCGGAGTGGGCGGAGCTAGGGAGCAGGTGCTCTTCCTGCCCTGCCACTGTCTGTCTGGGAAACCTTGGCCTTGTCATTCCCTGGCTCGGTGCCTCAGTTTCCATTCTCACCAGCCTGTTGCCTATTTCCCTGCAGTTTCACATCCGTGTTGGTGCCAGTCCCACCCCCACACTGCACAGTCTAATGCCAGCTCCTCTCTCTTGCCAGAGCCAGAGCTGGAGACCCACCTCCTTCGAGCTGCCCTGCATGCCATCTTCACCCTGGGCACGGAGAAGGACACCACCCAAGTCCAGGTAGATCATGCTAAAGTCATGGATTGAAGAGCCAGCTGTCATCCTGCCATGAATCCTTGCTAATTGCCTGCAATGGGATGTGAATGAGAGAGGCGAGGATATGTGTTTGGAGGTCTCACCAGTGCTTCCCAGAGACCCCTCTTCCCATCCTGTGGCAGGTGTAGCCCCAGTTTCCCTAACTCTGACCCATGGCTCTCCCTTGCTTTGCAGGATCTGCATATGGTCTTGCCAGACCTCCTGGATGCCATGCTGGGGAACCTGCTGGCAGCATCTCCAGACACCGACAGGCTCCACTACATCTTGGAGGTGAACCCGATGAGAGGGGTGGGGGCAATTTTACCTTAACTCTTAAATCCATTATCCAGTCTGTCCTCCTAGCTGGGCCCCCAGTGGGCTGTCCTTGGTCAGGGCAGTCAGTGCAATGCAGTGTCAGGCCCTTCCTCCTTGAAGGACAGAGGAAGGAGCTGGGACTTCACCCAGAGCTCTGCCTGGTTCTGTTGAGCACTAACCACAGGGCCCCTGGCTGGCTTGGGGAGTGAGAGTCTGAACCCCTCCTGTGAGATCCAGAAGATGGTCCTTAGAGAAGAGTCACAGGCTCCTTCCTAGAGAAACAGGAGGACCCCAGAGAATCAGCCCTTCTCTCTGACGGGCCCTAAGATTCCTGGGGGGATTGTGCTCACACTCAGTCCCTTCACCCAACCAAGGACTTGAGAGCCAGGGAGGGGAGAGGAGTCTGTCTCCTTCCTGGTGAGCTGTTCAGGAATCAGGAGTTAAGGGTGGATGGGACCAGCCCCGACACCGAGCGTTGTCCCAGTGTAGAGAGACAATGACAAGTTGTGACCTGCAGGATACAAGCACCGTCCTGGGGGCAACAATCCCCTTCTAAACCTCTGTGATCAATGAATCAGATATTCCACTCTGCGCACAATGTCTCAGCCCCCTGGGGATGGGGGGGTGTCTCATTTGCACAACACGTGCACCTGCCCATTGATCCTGAGCTGCCTCCTTTCCCCACAGCACATTAACTACTGGATCGTGTCCAGGGTGTCCCAGGAGAGAGCCAGGGCCGTTAGGAGCAGCAAGGCCCTACTCAGATCCACCATCACCCTCCCTGAGTTTGACGTAAGTGACCTCTGACCCCAGCTTCCTGGCTCCAGGCGTAGGTGGGCTGGCTCCAACTGGCTGTAGGATCTGCTGCTGCAGGGGCTGTGGGTTAGGAGTGTTTCTCTTGGAGAGGCAGAGTCAGAGCAGAGAATGAGCTTGGCTTGAGTCAAGTTCTTCTTGTCCTGCTTAAGTGGTGACTGGGCTTTTAAGGGCACCATGCTCCAGGTTCATGCCTTCTTGTCATCCTGGAGCAGCTGGGGAAGCAAGTCCTTGGAGGGTCCTGCCCACATCCCTGTGCTCCAGGCTCCCTTGGGGACAGAGAAAATTAAGGGTCTAGCTCTAGCTCCTATCCTCTAGCATCTCCTGCAGAGGGGCTGAGGGGAAGGAGAGTCCTGGCCCAGGGGGGACTGGGAGCTGACAGGAAAATGCTGATGGAGTCTCCTCTCCCTCTCCCTTCCATTAGAACTCAGCAGAACTCCCCAGGATGGGTCACTATGTGGCACAGCTGGCTCTGTTCATCAGTGACCCAGCCAAGGACATCAGCCGGCAGGCCAGGGAGGGGGTTTACCAGCTCTACCAGCTGCTGCTACACCAGAGGGGTAAGGAAATGCCACCCAATAGAGTGAGACAGGGACCCCAGCCAATTTCTCTCAGACTGACCCCGGCTGGAGGATGAGTCTCTCTCTATTTCTTTCTCTGTTCTACACCACCCTCTGCAATTCTGTTGGGCCAGGCATGCAGCGAGGACTCTGCTCACTGTGCAGCCACCAATGGGATTGGAAGGACATAAGCACTGCAACCAGAATGACAAGTGTGTGTGTGTGTGTGTGTGTATCTCTTTCCCAGGGCTGACCATCCATGAGGCCAAAGACCTGTGGTGCTGGGACTGGCACTAGGACAGCAGGCTCCTGGGCTACAGGGACACAGCCAGGGTGGGGGAGGTAAGGACACTCTTGCCAGGGCATGAGACAGCTCAGGGAATGTGGGTGTCTGGGTCCCCTGCAGTGGCTGCCCCCTGGGACCACTAGATGGAGATGCCATTCTAGTCCCAGGATTTGGAGCCTGGCTCTGGGCAATCTGCTAATGCCTCACATCCTGTTGGTTTTAGGTCTTCGGAAAGTTCTTCTCAGCGGGGCAGAGAAGATTCTTCCTCTGGACGGCAGTGCTGGCCATTCACGACCCCCTGCTGCATGTCAGCCAGGCTGGGCTGCTCCTCGCCTACTCCCTCCTGGGGGAAGCCCAGCAGCGGATGGGGGACAAGGTAAGCAGCTTGATTAGACTCAGGAGATTGGGGCGGGGCCCAGGCCTCATTCCCATCCTATGGCCATTCGCTGGCCTGGCAGCAAGGAGCCTGGTGGGGAATGTGAGTGAGAGCAGGTGCTACTGGAAAGGGAGATGAATTCACCTCCATGAGCAGGAGGGAGCCAGCTTGTCCCCGGAGCAGCTCCAACCCAGCTCTTTAGCAAGGCTAATTAATGACAAGCATTGCCTCATCCCGGACTTATGTTCTTAGGACACGGTGCTATCGCTCTTGGGAAGGGCAGAAGAGTCCCCAAGTGCCCTCTGCGAGCCGCTCCTGTCCCACAGGGCTGCTCTCAGCTCCCAGTGGCCTAGTGTCCATGTCACCCAAGCCACCACCCAGAGTTGCTCCCATCACTGGCAGCCTGGGAGGCCAAGAACTGACTGGTGATGGCGACTGACCAGGCAGGGTTGAGGAACATGGGCAGGGGAAGCTTGTCCTGCTGCTGGCAGGGCTGGACCCCCTCTAGAGAGAACGGGAGGATTCAGTCAGCAGGGGCTGCTGATCTGCCCCATTCACCAGGGCTGCCATCCTGCGGCTTCAGCATTAGTAGCTGGGATGACTTGGGGAAAGGTGTCAAGTTCCCCACATCCCACCTCACTGCTGCCAGAATCCCTCCTGCCCACCCTGCTAGAGCCCCCTCCCTGCCCAACCTGGGTGGGGGTGAAGAAGAGGGTTCTGAGAACTTGAGCTGTGGATTGGAGGTGGAACAGCTGTCAGGGGCACTAAGGGGAAGGTGGCAGGAGCTCACCCTACAAGGACGGGGGTTGTCACTGGAGGTCACTAGAAAGGACAACAAGACTCCATTCTGGGGGTCAGGAGGGTGAATCCATCCCTCAAAGGTGGGCAGGTGCTGGGTGGAAATGCTGCTGGTTCCAGGTGCCCTTAATCCCCCCTGATTTCTCAGGGGCATCTGAGTCTCTGACACGTTCTCGTTCCCTTGCAGCAGGAGGACGTCACGGCCAACGTGATGCGCCAGCTCCGCATCATCCGGCACTTGCGCCAGGTGCCTGAGGCACTGCAGGGGCTGTGCCTCTGAGGCCACCAGCAACTCCCGCTCCCTGCTGCAGGTACTGCTCTGGCTCACTGTAAATGGGGAGCTAGTGGAAGGGGAAATGGAGCCCCTTGGCACTCACAAAAATTCTCTCCCCTCTCTGTGGAGCAGGGTCCTTCCCTCTGCCCCCCAAATTCCTTCATATAGGGCAGGAGCTCTTTCCCTCACACCCATTCCCCTCCCCCTTTCCTTGGTCTACCCGCATCCCATTCCCCCTGCGCCCAGGCAGAGCTCTCCCTGCCCCATATGGTGCAGAAGGGCCATTGTGTCAGAGCCAGAGCCACAGCCCCTAGCCCCACTGAAGCTCGGAAAGCTCCACTTTTGAGGAGGTGGGGGTGGGACAGAGGCTCAGGGCTAGCTTCACCTCCTGCCCTTTATTCTCCCCTTGGCCCTTCTACAGGGTCTCTGGGTGTGAAATGAATAGGAGCCTCCTTCTCAGCTGTCTTCCAGGCCCTGGGATCTGTCATAGCCTCCCAGATGGGCGCAGCCTGCAGCTGAGCCACCTCAGGGAGCAGTGGGGACAGGTCACCTCGTCCCATCAAAGCAAGCAATGCTGGGTCTCAAAGAGGCTTAGATGGAAGACCCCACTCCCTCATGGAGGTAAGAGCCATTTACTCCTTGGGGGCATGTGGGTCTCTTGGGGGAGAAATGGGATCCCCGATGCAAAGCCTGGCTGGGAGCTTCCCCCGTCCCTGGCTCCCAGCTCTGGGACAGAGACGTCTCCATCATCATACCACCCTGGTTTTGTTCCTAGGAAAGGGCTCCCCAGAGATGTCCTCGAACCTGGACTCCTGAGAGCATTTCCGGTAGGAGGCTCCAGCCCCTCGGGCATGAAGAGAACATCAGGTAGTCTTGTTCACATGGCATCTCCGGTCTCCAGCTCCACTTCCCGCAGCAGGGCAAACGAACCCATCAGCTCCCAGAATCCCAACTCTTTGACCTCCTTCCACTCAGCAGTGGGGTTTCTCCAGCCCCCTCACCACACCTGTCAGCCTCTGAATGATGAAGGCCTGAATATCAGAGTCACCAGAACAAGCAAACTCCAGTTCCAGGCAG
The DNA here is from genome assembly GCF_028017835.1 of Emys orbicularis. Lineage (NCBI taxonomy): Eukaryota > Metazoa > Chordata > Testudines > Emydidae > Emys > Emys orbicularis. Next base: position 68,367,069 of record NC_088689.1, on the reverse strand, counting down.
TGGGGCCTGTGTGTACTCAGCCCCTCTGGAAACCAGATCTGAAATGGGGAGCAAGGACCCCAGTCCAGTAACAGTAGGAGTGGGCAGAGCAGGCCTGTAACAGGGTGCTTTCCCCTGGGCTGCACAGCCTGGGGCTTAGCCAAGCTGATTACAGAATGAGCCCTAACTGAGAGGCACCATGTACCTCCCCCTAAAGAGCCAGACTTCAGTGGTGATACAGCCCAGCTGGGGTATCAACAGGAATGAGAACGAGGTAGGAAGTTCAGAGCAGCAAGGAAAGCCTAGAGGGGAACTTGAGATGAGAGGTAGGAAGTGCCCAGGGAAAACTGCAGCAAAGAGAAAGTAGCAGACCTAGCTGTTGGGTACAGGGCACTGGGCTGCTACCAATGTCAGGGTGGGACTGGGTTCCCCTACTGGCCCCAAAGAAGGGGGCATACACGCACCCAGAGAGGGTTACCAAGCCCAGCAAGGGGGCTGCAGACTGAGCAGGAGCCCCAGCGATGGCAGAAGGACTTCTTTCTGTGGAAAGACCTCTTTGGACATTTAGTGTGAGACAAGCTGGGCCCCAGAAAGGTGGACTAAAGATGGTGATCTGGCCGGAGGGCTGAGTTACCAGGCAGAGAAACTGCCATGATGCTGGAGCGACCATTGATGGGTGACACTAGCCCAGCGAGAGGGCTGTGATGCCATGCCTGGCTGCCAGGGGGGCACGTAACGATGAGTAGATTCGTTTATGACTGGCATAGCCAGGAGGATTGAATTCCCCCTGTGATCCGTGAGGGCCGATGGAAGTCTTGGTTGCTGAGGGAAGGTCTGTCCTCCCAAGCGGGTGTATCGAGAGAGCGATCTGGTCACTGGATTTCCCGCTTCAGTTCCAGGGACTGGTTAAGCAGCCAAAGCAGATCTAGGGGTTTCTCCAGCAGCTCCTAGAAAACCAACAGAAGCAGAAGGAAGTGCAGGCGGAGCTACAGACGCAGGAGCAGCAGCAATACCCATGAGAGATCCTGCAAAGGGAAATCAACCCAGGGTCTGCTGTGCCCGTGGACAAAAAGAGCAGACACGGAGAGCATGCCTGGGCTGTGCTGAGAAGGTTAGCCCAGGAGAGCAGGGCATGAGAAAGTGTACAAGCGTGGCCTAGTGCCAAGATGGGGACAAGAGTTCTTTGTTTTGGGTGCAGAGAAGCAGGCCATATCAAAAGACATGGGTGACGGCCTGCTTAGGAAATTGCTGAGTGGCAAAAGGAGCGGCCAGGGCCCCGAGAAGGTAGAAAGAAAGGAGACGGTGTCCTCTGACACAAACTCACATGAGGCAGGCAACGTGGAAGTGCAGGGATGGCCATGGACCTTGCGGACCCTCCACCAATACAGGGAGGTGAAGGACAAAATGGTTGGCCCAGAGATGAAGCAGACTGAAGTAGGGACAAACACAAGGGTGGAGCAGTCCATGGTGGGTTCTCAGACCCTGACGGAAAAGGCTTTGGCGTATGCAGCGGCAGTGGCAAAAAGGCTACAGAAGAAGCTAAAGGCTTCAGAAGAGGCTCTGCAAGCAGTTGTTAATGAGAATGAGTTGCTGCAGGAAGAGCATTGGGATACTGCAGAAGAGAAGGATTGCCTCTTAATTCTGGTGAGCGAGCTGGCAATGGAGCTGGAGACACTGTGGGTGCAGGCTGTACAAGCGCGCAGCCAGTGACAGTGATGAGACGAAGAGGGATGAAGCTTGGACAAGAATAGAACTTGCCCCCCTTGTGGGCCAAGGAGGAGCGTATATAACAGGGGGGCTTGGCCTGTGGGCTATAAAGCCTGGAGCTAGGCCAAATGGATTACAGAGTGAGCTCCACCTGAGGGGAATACCATAGCAAAGTTACAGGAGCAGGCCCAGCTGTTCGGTACAGGGCCTTGAGGCAGAACCTAGAATCCAGGGTAGGACTGGTTCTCCCATGGTCTTGAAGGGGACATACAAGGCCATAGAAAGGACTACCAAGGCCAACAAGGGCAGGCCGAGCCAAAGTCAGGCTGAGGAAGAGCCCCCAAAGGGACAGAAGACCTTGTTTCTGTTAAAGACATTTTTGGACTTTTAGTTTGGGATGAGCGCGACCCAGGAAGGAGTGGACTAAAAGACGGTCACCTGGCTGAAGGGCCGAGTTCCCAGCCAAAAAACTGCCAGAGTGCCCTAGCGACTCTCGGCGGGGGTGCTAGCCCAGCAAGAAAGCTGTGACACCAGGCCTTGCCAGGAAGGGGCACCTATCGGTGAGTGAACTCTGTTACAAGCCTGCTTCCATTATGGAAACAGCCTGGTATTGGAGAGTGTTAGGATGGCCTATGGGAGAGGATGGCTGGAGGGGATGTGTAGTGAGGCGGTGTGGCTCCTCGCCGCCCCGGAGGGGGAAGAGCCCATCTGGAGGCCGGAGTGGGCGGAGCTAGGGAGCAGGTGCTCTTCCTGCCCTGCCACTGTCTGTCTGGGAAACCTTGGCCTTGTCATTCCCTGGCTCGGTGCCTCAGTTTCCATTCTCACCAGCCTGTTGCCTATTTCCCTGCAGTTTCACATCCGTGTTGGTGCCAGTCCCACCCCCACACTGCACAGTCTAATGCCAGCTCCTCTCTCTTGCCAGAGCCAGAGCTGGAGACCCACCTCCTTCGAGCTGCCCTGCATGCCATCTTCACCCTGGGCACGGAGAAGGACACCACCCAAGTCCAGGTAGATCATGCTAAAGTCATGGATTGAAGAGCCAGCTGTCATCCTGCCATGAATCCTTGCTAATTGCCTGCAATGGGATGTGAATGAGAGAGGCGAGGATATGTGTTTGGAGGTCTCACCAGTGCTTCCCAGAGACCCCTCTTCCCATCCTGTGGCAGGTGTAGCCCCAGTTTCCCTAACTCTGACCCATGGCTCTCCCTTGCTTTGCAGGATCTGCATATGGTCTTGCCAGACCTCCTGGATGCCATGCTGGGGAACCTGCTGGCAGCATCTCCAGACACCGACAGGCTCCACTACATCTTGGAGGTGAACCCGATGAGAGGGGTGGGGGCAATTTTACCTTAACTCTTAAATCCATTGTCCAGTCTGTCCTCCTAGCTGGGCCCCCAGTGGGCTGTCCTTGGTCAGGGCAGTCAGTGCAATGCAGTGTCAGGCCCTTCCTCCTTGAAGGACAGAGGAAGGAGCTGGGACTTCACCCAGAGCTCTGCCTGGTTCTGTTGAGCACTAACCACAGGGCCCCTGGCTGGCTTGGGGAGTGAGAGTCTGAACCCCTCCTGTGAGATCCAGAAGATGGTCCTTAGAGAAGAGTCACAGGCTCCTTCCTAGAGAAACAGGAGGACCCCAGAGAATCAGCCCTTCTCTCTGACGGGCCCTAAGATTCCTGGGGGGATTGTGCTCACACTCAGTCCCTTCACCCAACCAAGGACTTGAGAGCCAGGGAGGGGAGAGGAGTCTGTCTCCTTCCTGGTGAGCTGTTCAGGAATCAGGAGTTAAGGGTGGATGGGACCAGCCCCGACACCGAGCGTTGTCCCAGTGTAGAGAGACAATGACAAGTTGTGACCTGCAGGATACAAGCACCGTCCTGGGGGCAACAATCCCCTTCTAAACCTCTGTGATCAATGAATCAGATATTCCACTCTGCGCACAATGTCTCAGCCCCCTGGGGATGGGGGGGTGTCTCATTTGCACAACACGTGCACCTGCCCATTGATCCTGAGCTGCCTCCTTTCCCCACAGCACATTAACTACTGGATCGTGTCCAGGGTGTCCCAGGAGAGAGCCAGGGCCGTTAGGAGCAGCAAGGCCCTACTCAGATCCACCATCACCCTCCCTGAGTTTGACGTAAGTGACCTCTGACCCCAGCTTCCTGGCTCCAGGCGTAGGTGGGCTGGCTCCAACTGGCTGTAGGATCTGCTGCTGCAGGGGCTGTGGGTTAGGAGTGTTTCTCTTGGAGAGGCAGAGTCAGAGCAGAGAATGAGCTTGGCTTGAGTCAAGTTCTTCTTGTCCTGCTTAAGTGATGACTGGGCTTTTAAGGGCACCATGCTCCAGGTTCATGCCTTCTTGTCATCCTGGAGCAGCTGGGGAAGCAAGTCCTTGGAGGGTCCTGCCCACATCCCTGTGCTCCAGGCTCCCTTGGGGACAGAGAAAATTAAGGGTCTAGCTCTAGCTCCTATCCTCTAGCATCTCCTGCAGAGGGGCTGAGGGGAAGGAGAGTCCTGGCCCAGGGGGGACTGGGAGCTGACAGGAAAATGCTGATGGAGTCTCCTCTCCCTCTCCCTTCCATTAGAACTCAGCAGAACTCCCCAGGATGGGTCACTATGTGGCACAGCTGGCTCTGTTCATCAGTGACCCAGCCAAGGACATCAGCCGGCAGGCCAGGGAGGGGGTTTACCAGCTCTACCAGCTGCTGCTACACCAGAGGGGTAAGGAAATGCCATCCAATAGAGTGAGACAGGGACCCCAGCCAATTTCTCTCAGACTGACCCCGGCTGGAGGATGAGTCTCTCTCTATTTCTTTCTCTGTTCTACACCACCCTCTGCAATTCTGTTGGGCCAGGCATGCAGCGAGGACTCTGCTCACTGTGCAGCCACCAATGGGATTGGAAGGACATAAGCACTGCAACCAGAATGACAAGTGTGTGTGTGTGTGTGTGTGTGTGTGTGTGTATCTCTTTCCCAGGGCTGACCATCCATGAGGCCAAAGACCTGTGGTGCTGGGACTGGCACTAGGACAGCAGGCTCCTGGGCTACAGGGACACAGCCAGGGTGGGGGAGGTAAGGACACTCTTGCCAGGGCATGAGACAGCTCAGGGAATGTGGGTGTCTGGGTCCCCTGCAGTGGCTGCCCCCTGGGACCACTAGATGGAGATGCCATTCTAGTCCCAGGATTTGGAGCCTGGCTCTGGGCAATCTGCTAATGCCTCACATCCTGTTGGTTTTAGGTCTTCGGAAAGTTCTTCTCAGCGGGGCAGAGAAGATTCTTCCTCTGGACGGCAGTGCTGGCCATTCACGACCCCCTGCTGCATGTCAGCCAGGCTGGGCTGCTCCTCGCCTACTCCCTCCTGGGGGAAGCCCAGCAGCGGATGGGGGACAAGGTAAGCAGCTTGATTAGACTCAGGAGATTGGGGCGGGGCCCAGGCCTCATTCCCATCCTATGGCCATTCGCTGGCCTGGCAGCAAGGAGCCTGGTGGGGAATGAGAGTGAGAGCAGGTGCTACTGGAAAGGGAGATGAATTCACCTCCATGAGCAGGAGGGAGCCAGCTTGTCCCCGGAGCAGCTCCAACCCAGCTCTTTAGCAAGGCTAATTAATGACAAGCATTGCCTCATCGCGGACTTATGTTCTTAGGACACGGTGCTATCGCTCTTGGGAAGGGCAGAAGAGTCCCCAAGTGCCCTCTGCGAGCCGCTCCTGTCCCACAGGGCTGCTCTCAGCTCCCAGTGGCCTAGTGTCCATGTCACCCAAGCCACCACCCAGAGTTGCTCCCATCACTGGCAGCCTGGGAGGCCAAGAACTGACTGGTGATGGCGACTGACCAGGCAGGGTTGAGGAACATGGGCAGGGGAAGCTTGTCCTGCTGCTGGCAGGGCTGGACCCCCTCTAGAGAGAACGGGAGGATTCAGTCAGCAGGGGCTGCTGATCTGCCCCATTCACCAGGGCTGCCATCCTGCGGCTTCAGCATTAGTAGCTGGGATGACTTGGGGAAAGGTGTCAAGTTCCCCACATCCCACCTCACTGCTGCCAGAATCCCTCCTGCCCACCCTGCTAGAGCCCCCTCCCTGCCCAACCTGGGTGGGGGTGAAGAAGAGGGTTCTGAGAACTTGAGCTGTGGATTGGAGGTGGAACAGCTGTCAGGGGCACTAAGGGGAAGGTGGCAGGAGCTCACCCTACAAGGACGGGGGTTGTCACTGGAGGTCACTAGAAAGGACAACAAGACTCCATTCTGGGGGTCAGGAGGGTGAATCCATCCCTCAAAGGTGGGCAGGTGCTGGGTGGAAATGCTGCTGGTTCCAGGTGCCCTTAATCCCCCCTGATTTCTCAGGGGCATCTGAGTCTCTGACACGTTCTCGTTCCCTTGCAGCAGGAGGACGTCACGGCCAACGTGATGCGCCAGCTCCGCATCATCCGGCACTTGCGCCAGGTGCCTGAGGCACTGCAGGGGCTGTGCCTCTGAGGCCACCAGCAACTCCCGCTCCCTGCTGCAGGTACTGCTCTGGCTCACTGTAAATGGGGAGCTAGTGGAAGGGGAAATGGAGCCCCTTGGCACTCACAAAAATTCTCTCCCCTCTCTGTGGAGCAGGGTCCTTCCCTCTGCCCCCCAAATTCCTTCATATAGGGCAGGAGCTCTTTCCCTCACACCCATTCCCCTCCCCCTTTCCTTGGTCTACCCGCATCCCATTCCCCCTGCGCCCAGGCAGAGCTCTCCCTGCCCCATATGGTGCAGAAGGGCCATTGTGTCAGAGCCAGAGCCACAGCCCCTAGCCCCACTGAAGCTCGGAAAGCTCCACTTTTGAGGAGGTGGGGGTGGGACAGAGGCTCAGGGCTAGCTTCACCTCCTGCCCTTTATTCTCCCCTTGGCCCTTCTACAGGGTCTCTGGGTGTGAAATGAATAGGAGCCTCCTTCTCAGCTGTCTTCCAGGCCCTGGGATCTGTCATAGCCTCCCAGATGGGCGCAGCCTGCAGCTGAGCCACCTCAGGGAGCAGTGGGGACAGGTCACCTCGTCCCATCAAAGCAAGCAATGCTGGGTCTCAAAGAGGCTTAGATGGAAGACCCCACTCCCTCATGGAGGTAAGAGCCATTTACTCCTTGGGGGCATGTGGGTCTCTTGGGGGAGAAATGGGATCCCCGATGCAAAGCCTGGCTGGGAGCTTCCCCCGTCCCTGGCTCCCAGCTCTGGGACAGAGACGTCTCCATCATCGTACCACCCTGGTTTTGTTCCTAGGAAAGGGCTCCCCAGAGATGTCCTCGAACCTGGACTCCTGAGAGCATTTCCGGTAGGAGGCTCCAGCCCCTCGGGCATGAAGAGAACATCAGGTAGTCTTGTTCACATGGCATCTCCGGTCTCCAGCTCCACTTCCCGCAGCAGGGCAAACGAACCCATCAGCTCCCAGAATCCCAACTCTTTGACCTCCTTCCACTCAGCAGTGGGGTTTCTCCAGCCCCCTCACCACACCTGTCAGCCTCTGAATGATGAAGGCCTGAATATCAGAGTCACCAGAACAAGCAAACTCCAGTTCCAGGCAGTGGGGCCTGTGTGTACTCAGCCCCTCTGGAAACCAGATCTGAAATGGGGAGCAAGGACCCCAGTCCAGTAACAGTAGGAGTGGGCAGAGCAGGCCTGTAACAGGGTGCTTTCCCCTGGGCTGCACAGCCTGGGGCTTAGCCAAGCTGATTACAGAATGAGCCCTAACTGAGAGGCACCATGTACCTCCCCCTAAAGAGCCAGACTTCAGTGGTGATACAGCCCAGCTGGGGTATCAACAGGAATGAGAACGAGGTAGGAAGTTCAGAGCAGCAAGGAAAGCCTAGAGGGGAACTTGAGACGAGAGGTAGGAAGTGCCCAGGGAAAACTGCAGCAAAGAGAAAGTAGCAGACCTAGCTGTTGGGTACAGGGCACTGGGCTGCTACCAATGTCAGGGTGGGACTGGGTTCCCCTACTGGCCCCAAAGAAGGGGGCATACACGCACCCAGAGAGGGTTACCAAGCCCAGCAAGGGGGCTGCAGGCTGAGCAGGAGCCCCAGCGATGGCAGAAGGACTTCTTTCTGTGGAAAGACCTCTTTGGACATTTAGTGTGAGACAAGCTGGGCCCCAGAAAGGTGGACTAAAGATGGTGATCTGGCCGGAGGGCTGAGTTACCAGGCAGAGAAACTGCCATGATGCTGGAGCGACCATTGATGGGTGACACTAGCCCAGCGAGAGGGCTGTGATGCCATGCCTGGCTGCCAGGGGGGCACGTAACGATGAGTAGATTCGTTTATGACTGGCATAGCCAGGAGGATTGAATTCCCCCTGTGATCCGTGAGGGCCGATGGAAGTCTTGGTTGCTGAAGGAAGGTCTGTCCTCCCAAGCGGGTGTATCGAGAGAGCGATCTGGTCACTGGATTTCCCGCTTCAGTTCCAGGGACTGGTTAAGCAGCCAAAGCAGATCTAGGGGTTTCTCCAGCAGCTCCTAGAAAACCAACAGAAGCAGAAGGAAGTGCAGGCGGAGCTACAGACGCAGGAGCAGCAGCAATACCCATGAGAGATCCTGCAAAGAGAAATCAACCCAGGGTCTGCTGTGCCCGTGGACAAAAAGAGCAGACACGGAGAGCATGCCTGGGCTGTGCTGAGAAGGTTAGCCCAGGAGAGCAGGGCATGAGAAAGTGTACAAGCGTGGCCTAGTGCCAAGATGGGGACAAGAGTTCTTTGTTTTGGGTGCAGAGAAGCAGGCCATATCAAAAGACATGGGTGACGGCCTGCTTAGGAAATTGCTGAGTGGCAAAAGGAGCGGCCAGGGCCCCGAGAAGGTAGAAAGAAAGGAGACGGTGTCCTCTGACACAAACTCACATGAGGCAGGCAACGTGGAAGTGCAGGGATGGCCATGGACCTTGCAGACCCTCCACCAATACAGGGAGGTGAAGGACAAAATGGTTGGCCCAGAGATGAAGCAGACTGAAGTAGGGACAAACACAAGGGTGGAGCAGTCCATGGTGGGTTCTCAGACCCTGACGGAAAAGGCTTTGGCGTATGCAGCGGCAGTGGCAAAAAGGCTACAGAAGAAGCTAAAGGCTTCAGAAGAGGCTCTGCAAGCAGTTGTTAATGAGAATGAGTTGCTGCAGGAAGAGCATTGGGATACTGCAGAAGAGAAGGATTGCCTCTTAATTCTGGTGAGCGAGCTGGCAATGGAGCTGGAGACACTGTGGGTGCAGGCTGTACAAGCGCGCAGCCAGTGACAGTGATGAGACGAAGAGGGATGAAGCTTGGACAAGAATAGAACTTGCCCCCCTTGTGGGCCAAGGAGGAGCGTATATAACAGGGGGGCTTGGCCTGTGGGCTATAAAGCCTGGAGCTAGGCCAAATGGATTACAGAGTGAGCTCCACCTGAGGGGAATACCATAGCAAAGTTACAGGAGCAGGCCCAGCTGTTCGGTACAGGGCCTTGGGGCAGAACCTAGAATCCAGGGTAGGACTGGTTCTCCCATGGTCTTGAAGGGGACATACAAGGCCATAGAAAGGACTACCAAGGCCAACAAGGGCAGGCCGAGCCAAAGTCAGGCTGAGGAAGAGCCCCCAAAGGGACAGAAGACCTTGTTTCTGTTAAAGACATTTTTGGACTTTTAGTTTGGGATGAGCGCGACCCAGGAAGGAGTGGACTAAAAGACGGTCACCTGGCTGAAGGGCCGAGTTCCCAGCCAAAAAACTGCCAGAGTGCCCTAGCGACTCTCGGCGGGGGTGCTAGCCCAGCAAGAAAGCTGTGACACCAGGCCTTGCCAGGAAGGGGCACCTATCGGTGAGTGAACTCTGTTACAAGCCTGCTTCCATTATGGAAACAGCCTGGTATTGGAGAGTGTTAGGATGGCCTATGGGAGAGGATGGCTGGAGGGGATGTGTAGTGAGGCGGTGTGGCTCCCCGCCGCCCCGGAGGGGGAAGAGCCCATCTGGAGGCCGGAGTGGGCGGAGCTAGGGAGCAGGTGCTCTTCCTGCCCTGCCACTGTCTGTCTGGGAAACCTTGGCCTTGTCATTCCCTGGCTCGGTGCCTCAGTTTCCATTCTCACCAGCCTGTTGCCTATTTCCCTGCAGTTTCACATCCGTGTTGGTGCCAGTCCCACCCCCACACTGCACAGTCTAATGCCAGCTCCTCTCTCTTGCCAGAGCCAGAGCTGGAGACCCACCTCCTTCGAGCTGCCCTGCATGCCATCTTCACCCTGGGCACGGAGAAGGACACCACCCAAGTCCAGGTAGATCATGCTAAAGTCATGGATTGAAGAGCCAGCTGTCATCCTGCCATGAATCCTTGCTAATTGCCTGCAATGGGATGTGAATGAGAGAGGCGAGGATATGTGTTTGGAGGTCTCACCAGTGCTTCCCAGAGACCCCTCTTCCCATCCTGTGGCAGGTGTAGCCCCAGTTTCCCTAACTCTGACCCATGGCTCTCCCTTGCTTTGCAGGATCTGCATATGGTCTTGCCAGACCTCCTGGATGCCATGCTGGGGAACCTGCTGGCAGCATCTCCAGACACCGACAGGCTCCACTACATCTTGGAGGTGAACCCGATGAGAGGGGTGGGGGCAATTTTACCTTAACTCTTAAATCCATTGTCCAGTCTGTCCTCCTAGCTGGGCCCCCAGTGGGCTGTCCTTGGTCAGGGCAGTCAGTGCAATGCAGTGTCAGGCCCTTCCTCCTTGAAGGACAGAGGAAGGAGCTGGGACTTCACCCAGAGCTCTGCCTGGTTCTGTTGAGCACTAACCACAGGGCCCCTGGCTGGCTTGGGGAGTGAGAGTCTGAACCCCTCCTGTGAGATCCAGAAGATGGTCCTTAGAGAAGAGTCACAGGCTCCTTCCTAGAGAAACAGGAGGACCCCAGAGAATCAGCCCTTCTCTCTGACGGGCCCTAAGATTCCTGGGGGGATTGTGCTCACACTCAGTCCCTTCACCCAACCAAGGACTTGAGAGCCAGGGAGGGGAGAGGAGTCTGTCTCCTTCCTGGTGAGCTGTTCAGGAATCAGGAGTTAAGGGAGGATGGGACCAGCCCCGACACCGAGCGTTGTCCCAGTGTAGAGAGACAATGACAAGTTGTGACCTGCAGGATACAAGCACCGTCCTGGGGGCAACAATCCCCTTCTAAACCTCTGTGATCAATGAATCAGATATTCCACTCTGCGCACAATGTCTCAGCCCCCTGGGGATGGGGGGTGTCTCATTTGCACAACACGTGCACCTGCCCATTGATCCTGAGCTGCCTCCTTTCCCCACAGCACATTAACTACTGGATCGTGTCCAGGGTGTCCCAGGAGAGAGCCAGGGCCGTTAGGAGCAGCAAGGCCCTACTCAGATCCACCATCACCCTCCCTGAGTTTGACGTAAGTGACCTCTGACCCCAGCTTCCTGGCTCCAGGCGTAGGTGGGCTGGCTCCAACTGGCTGTAGGATCTGCTGCTGCAGGGGCTGTGGGTTAGGAGTGTTTCTCTTGGAGAGGCAGAGTCAGAGCAGAGAATGAGCTTGGCTTGAGTCAAGTTCTTCTTGTCCTGCTTAAGTGATGACTGGGCTTTTAAGGGCACCATGCTCCAGGTTCATGCCTTCTTGTCATCCTGGAGCAGCTGGGGAAGCAAGTCCTTGGAGGGTCCTGCCCACATCCCTGTGCTCCAGGCTCCCTTGGGGACAGAGAAAATTAAGGGTCTAGCTCTAGCTCCTATCCTCTAGCATCTCCTGCAGAGGGGCTGAGGGGAAGGAGAGTCCTGGCCCAGGGGGGACTGGGAGCTGACAGGAAAATGCTGATGGAGTCTCCTCTCCCTCTCCCTTCCATTAGAACTCAGCAGAACTCCCCAGGATGGGTCACTATGTGGCACAGCTGGCTCTGTTCATCAGTGACCCAGCCAAGGACATCAGCCGGCAGGCCAGGGAGGGGGTTTACCAGCTCTACCAGCTGCTGCTACACCAGAGGGGTAAGGAAATGCCACCCAATAGAGTGAGACAGGGACCCCAGCCAATTTCTCTCAGACTGACCCCGGCTGGAGGATGAGTCTCTCTCTATTTCTTTCTCTGTTCTACACCACCCTCTGCAATTCTGTTGGGCCAGGCATGCAGCGAGGACTCTGCTCACTGTGCAGCCACCAATGGGATTGGAAGGACATAAGCACTGCAACCAGAATGACAAGTGTGTGTGTGTGTGTGTGTGTGTGTGTGTGTATCTCTTTCCCAGGGCTGACCATCCATGAGGCCAAAGACCTGTGGTGCTGGGACTGGCACTAGGACAGCAGGCTCCTGGGCTACAGGGACACAGCCAGGGTGGGGGAGGTAAGGACACTCTTGCCAGGGCATGAGACAGCTCAGGGAATGTGGGTGTCTGGGTCCCCTGCAGTGGCTGCCCCCTGGGGCCACTAGATGGAGATGCCATTCTAGTCCCAGGATTTGGAGCCTGGCTCTGGGCAATCTGCTAATGCCTCACATCCTGTTGGTTTTAGGTCTTCGGAAAGTTCTTCTCAGCGGGGCAGAGAAGATTCTTCCTCTGGACGGCAGTGCTGGCCATTCACGACCCCCTGCTGCATGTCAGCCAGGCTGGGCTGCTCCTCGCCTACTCCCTCCTGGGGGAAGCCCAGCAGCGGATGGGGGACAAGGTAAGCAGCTTGATTAGACTCAGGAGATTGGGGCGGGGCCCAGGCCTCATTCCCATCCTATGGCCATTCGCTGGCCTGGCAGCAAGGAGCCTGGTGGGGAATGAGAGTGAGAGCAGGTGCTACTGGAAAGGGAGATGAATTCACCTCCATGAGCAGGAGGGAGCCAGCTTGTCCCCGGAGCAGCTCCAACCCAGCTCTTTAGCAAGGCTAATTAATGACAAGCATTGCCTCATCGCGGACTTATGTTCTTAGGACACGGTGCTATCGCTCTTGGGAAGGGCAGAAGAGTCCCCAAGTGCCCTCTGCGAGCCGCTCCTGTCCCACAGGGCTGCTCTCAGCTCCCAGTGGCCTAGTGTCCATGTCACCCAAGCCACCACCCAGAGTTGCTCCCATCACTGGCAGCCTGGGAGGCCAAGAACTGACTGGTGATGGCGACTGACCAGGCAGGGTTGAGGAACATGGGCAGGGGAAGCTTGTCCTGCTGCTGGCAGGGCTGGACCCCCTCTAGAGAGAACGGGAGGATTCAGTCAGCAGGGGCTGCTGATCTGCCCCATTCACCAGGGCTGCCATCCTGCGGCTTCAGCATTAGTAGCTGGGATGACTTGGGGAAAGGTGTCAAGTTCCCCACATCCCACCTCACTGCTGCCAGAATCCCTCCTGCCCACCCTGCTAGAGCCCCCTCCCTGCCCAACCTGGGTGGGGGTGAAGAAGAGGGTTCTGAGAACTTGAGCTGTGGATTGGAGGTGGAACAGCTGTCAGGGGCACTAAGGGGAAGGTGGCAGGAGCTCACCCTACAAGGACGGGGGTTGTCACTGGAGGTCACTAGAAAGGACAACAAGACTCCATTCTGGGGGTCAGGAGGGTGAATCCATCCCTCAAAGGTGGGCAGGTGCTGGGTGGAAATGCTGCTGGTTCCAGGTGCCCTTAATCCCCCCTGATTTCTCAGGGGCATCTGAGTCTCTGACACGTTCTCGTTCCCTTGCAGCAGGAGGACGTCACGGCCAACGTGATGCGCCAGCTCCGCATCATCCGGCACTTGCGCCAGGTGCCTGAGGCACTGCAGGGGCTGTGCCTCTGAGGCCACCAGCAACTCCCGCTCCCTGCTGCAGGTACTGCTCTGGCTCACTGTAAATGGGGAGCTAGTGGAAGGGGAAATGGAGCCCCTTGGCACTCACAAAAATTCTCTCCCCTCTCTGTGGAGCAGGGTCCTTCCCTCTGCCCCCCAAATTCCTTCATATAGGGCAGGAGCTCTTTCCCTCACACCCATTCCCCTCCCCCTTTCCTTGGTCTACCCGCATCCCATTCCCCCTGCGCCCAGGCAGAGCTCTCCCTGCCCCATATGGTGCAGAAGGGCCATTGTGTCAGAGCCAGAGCCACAGCCCCTAGCCCCACTGAAGCTCGGAAAGCTCCACTTTTGAGGAGGTAGGGGTGGGACAGAGGCTCAGGGCTAGCTTCACCTCCTGCCCTTTATTCTCCCCTTGGCCCTTCTACAGGGTCTCTGGGTGTGAAATGAATAGGAGCCTCCTTCTCAGCTGTCTTCCAGGCCCTGGGATCTGTCATAGCCTCCCAGATGGGCGCAGCCTGCAGCTGAGCCACCTCAGGGAGCAGTGGGGACAGGTCACCTCGTCCCATCAAAGCAAGCAATGCTGGGTCTCAAAGAGGCTTAGATGGAAGACCCCACTCCCTCATGGAGGTAAGAGCCATTTACTCCTTGGGGGCATGTGGGTCTCTTGGGGGAGAAATGGGATCCCCGATGCAAAGCCTGACTGGGAGCTTCCCCCGTCCCTGGCTCCCAGCTCTGGGACAGAGACGTCTCCATCATCGTACCACCCTGGTTTTGTTCCTAGGAAAGGGCTCCCCAGAGATGTCCTCGAACCTGGACTCCTGAGAGCATTTCCGGTAGGAGGCTCCAGCCCCTCGGGCATGAAGAGAACATCAGGTAGTCTTGTTCACATGGCATCTCCGGTCTCCAGCTCCACTTCCCGCAGCAGGGCAAACGAACCCATCAGCTCCCAGAATTCCAACTCTTTGACCTCCTTCCACTCAGCAGTGGGGTTTCTCCAGCCCCCTCACCACACCTGTCAGCCTCTGAATGATGAAGGCCTGAATATCAGAGTCACCAGAACAAGCAAACTCCAGTTCCAGGCAGTGGGGCCTGTGTGTACTCAGCCCCTCTGGAAACCAGATCTGAAATGGGGAGCAAGGACCCCAGTCCAGTAACAGTAGGAGTGGGCAGAGCAGGCCTGTAACAGGGTGCTTTCCCCTGGGCTGCACAGCCTGGGGCTTAGCCAAGCTGATTACAGAATGAGCCCTAACTGAGAGGCACCATGTACCTCCCCCTAAAGAGCCAGACTTCAGTGGTGATACAGCCCAGCTGGGGTATCAACAGGAATGAGAACGAGGTAGGAAGTTCAGAGCAGCAAGGAAAGCCTAGAGGGGAACTTGAGACGAGAGGTAGGAAGTGCCCAGGGAAAACTGCAGCAAAGAGAAAGTAGCAGACCTAGCTGTTGGGTACAGGGCACTGGGCTGCTACCAATGTCAGGGTGGGACTGGGTTCCCCTACTGGCCCCAAAGAAGGGGGCATACACGCACCCAGAGAGGGTTACCAAGCCCAGCAAGGGGGCTGCAGGCTGAGCAGGAGCCCCAGCGATGGCAGAAGGACTTCTTTCTGTGGAAAGACCTCTTTGGACATTTAGTGTGAGACAAGCTGGGCCCCAGAAAGGTGGACTAAAGATGGTGATCTGGCCGGAGGGCTGAGTTACCAGGCAGAGAAACTGCCATGATGCTGGAGCGACCATTGATGGGTGACACTAGCCCAGCGAGAGGGCTGTGATGCCATGCCTGGCTGCCAGGGGGGCACGTAACGATGAGTAGATTCGTTTATGACTGGCATAGCCAGGAGGATTGAATTCCCCCTGTGATCCGTGAGGGCCGATGGAAGTCTTGGTTGCTGAGGGAAGGTCTGTCCTCCCAAGCGGGTGTATCGAGAGAGCGATCTGGTCACTGGATTTCCCGCTTCAGTTCCAGGGACTGGTTAAGCAGCCAAAGCAGATCTAGGGGTTTCTCCAGCAGCTCCTAGAAAACCAACAGAAGCAGAAGGAAGTGCAGGCGGAGCTACAGACGCAGGAGCAGCAGCAATACCCATGAGAGATCCTGCAAAGGGAAATCAACCCAGGGTCTGCTGTGCCCGTGGACAAAAAGAGCAGACACGGAGAGCATGCCTGGGCTGTGCTGAGAAGGTTAGCCCAGGAGAGCAGGGCATGAGAAAGTGTACAAGCGTGGCCTAGTGCCAAGATGGGGACAAGAGTTCTTTGTTTTGGGTGCAGAGAAGCAGGCCATATCAAAAGACATGGGTGACGGCCTGCTTAGGAAATCGCTGAGTGGCAAAAGGAGCGGCCAGGGCCCCGAGAAGGTAGAAAGAAAGGAGACGGTGTCCTCTGACACAAACTCACATGAGGCAGGCAACGTGGAAGTGCAGGGATGGCCATGGACCTTGCAGACCCTCCACCAATACAGGGAGGTGAAGGACAAAATGGTTGGCCCAGAGATGAAGCAGACTGAAGTAGGGACAAACACAAGGGTGGAGCAGTCCATGGTGGGTTCTCAGACCCTGACGGAAAAGGCTTTGGCGTATGCAGCGGCAGTGGCAAAAAGGCTACAGAAGAAGCTAAAGGCTTCAGAAGAGGCTCTGCAAGCAGTTGTTAATGAGAATGAGTTGCTGCAGGAAGAGCATTGGGATACTGCAGAAGAGAAGGATTGCCTCTTAATTCTGGTGAGCGAGCTGGCAATGGAGCTGGAGACACTGTGGGTGCAGGCTGTACAAGCGCGCAGCCAGTGACAGTGATGAGACGAAGAGGGATGAAGCTTGGACAAGAATAGAACTTGCCCCCCTTGTGGGCCAAGGAGGAGCGTATATAACAGGGGGGCTTGGCCTGTGGGCTATAAAGCCTGGAGCTAGGCCAAATGGATTACAGAGTGAGCTCCACCTGAGGGGAATACCATAGCAAAGTTACAGGAGCAGGCCCAGCTGTTCGGTACAGGGCCTTGGGGCAGAACCTAGAATCCAGGGTAGGACTGGTTCTCCCATGGTCTTGAAGGGGACATACAAGGCCATAGAAAGGACTACCAAGGCCAACAAGGGCAGGCCGAGCCAAAGTCAGGCTGAGGAAGAGCCCCCAAAGGGACAGAAGACCTTGTTTCTGTTAAAGACATTTTTGGACTTTTAGTTTGGGATGAGCGCGACCCAGGAAGGAGTGGACTAAAAGACGGTCACCTGGCTGAAGGGCCGAGTTCCCAGCCAAAAAACTGCCAGAGTGCCCTAGCGACTCTCGGCGGGGGTGCTAGCCCAGCAAGAAAGCTGTGACACCAGGCCTTGCCAGGAAGGGGCACCTATCGGTGAGTGAACTCTGTTACAAGCCTGCTTCCATTATGGAAACGGCCTGGTATTGGAGAGTGTTAGGATGGCCTATGGGAGAGGATGGCTGGAGGGGATGTGTAGTGAGGCGATGTGGCTCCTCGCCGCCCCGGAGGGGGAAGAGCCCATCTGGAGGCCGGAGTGGGCGGAGCTAGGGAGCAGGTGCTCTTCCTGCCCTGCCACTGTCTGTCTGGGAAACCTTGGCCTTGTCATTCCCTGGCTCGGTGCCTCAGTTTCCATTCTCACCAGCCTGTTGCCTATTTCCCTGCAGTTTCACATCCGTGTTGGTGCCAGTCCCACCCCCACACTGCACAGTCTAATGCCAGCTCCTCTCTCTTGCCAGAGCCAGAGCTGGAGACCCACCTCCTTCGAGCTGCCCTGCATGCCATCTTCACCCTGGGCACGGAGAAGGACACCACCCAAGTCCAGGTAGATCATGCTAAAGTCATGGATTGAAGAGCCAGCTGTCATCCTGCCATGAATCCTTGCTAATTGCCTGCAATGGGATGTGAATGAGAGAGGCGAGGATATGTGTTTGGAGGTCTCACCAGTGCTTCCCAGAGACCCCTCTTCCCATCCTGTGGCAGGTGTAGCCCCAGTTTCCCTAACTCTGACCCATGGCTCTCCCTTGCTTTGCAGGATCTGCATATGGTCTTGCCAGACCTCCTGGATGCCATGCTGGGGAACCTGCTGGCAGCATCTCCAGACACCGACAGGCTCCACTACATCTTGGAGGTGAACCCGATGAGAGGGGTGGGGGCAATTTTACCTTAACTCTTAAATCCATTGTCCAGTCTGTCCTCCTAGCTGGGCCCCCAGTGGGCTGTCCTTGGTCAGGGCAGTCAGTGCAATGCAGTGTCAGGCCCTTCCTCCTTGAAGGACAGAGGAAGGAGCTGGGACTTCACCCAGAGCTCTGCCTGGTTCTGTTGAGCACTAACCACAGGGCCCCTGGCTGGCTTGGGGAGTGAGAGTCTGAACCCCTCCTGTGAGATCCAGAAGATGGTCCTTAGAGAAGAGTCACAGGCTCCTTCCTAGAGAAACAGGAGGACCCCAGAGAATCAGCCCTTCTCTCTGACGGGCCCTAAGATTCCTGGGGGGATTGTGCTCACACTCAGTCCCTTCACCCAACCAAGGACTTGAGAGCCAGGGAGGGGAGAGGAGTCTGTCTCCTTCCTGGTGAGCTGTTCAGGAATCAGGAGTTAAGGGTGGATGGGACCAGCCCCGACACCGAGCGTTGTCCCAGTGTAGAGAGACAATGACAAGTTGTGACCTGCAGGATACAAGCACCGTCCTGGGGGCAACAATCCCCTTCTAAACCTCTGTGATCAATGAATCAGATATTCCACTCTGCGCACAATGTCTCAGCCCCCTGGGGATGGGGGGGTGTCTCATTTGCACAACACGTGCACCTGCCCATTGATCCTGAGCTGCCTCCTTTCCCCACAGCACATTAACTACTGGATCGTGTCCAGGGTGTCCCAGGAGAGAGCCAGGGCCGTTAGGAGCAGCAAGGCCCTACTCAGATCCACCATCACCCTCCCTGAGTTTGACGTAAGTGACCTCTGACCCCAGCTTCCTGGCTCCAGGCGTAGGTGGGCTGGCTCCAACTGGCTGTAGGATCTGCTGCTGCAGGGGCTGTGGGTTAGGAGTGTTTCTCTTGGAGAGGCAGAGTCAGAGCAGAGAATGAGCTTGGCTTGAGTCAAGTTCTTCTTGTCCTGCTTAAGTGGTGACTGGGCTTTTAAGGGCACCATGCTCCAGGTTCATGCCTTCTTGTCATCCTGGAGCAGCTGGGGAAGCAAGTCCTTGGAGGGTCCTGCCCACATCCCTGTGCTCCAGGCTCCCTTGGGGACAGAGAAAATTAAGGGTCTAGCTCTAGCTCCTATCCTCTAGCATCTCCTGCAGAGGGGCTGAGGGGAAGGAGAGTCCTGGCCCAGGGGGGACTGGGAGCTGACAGGAAAATGCTGATGGAGTCTCCTCTCCCTCTCCCTTCCATTAGAACTCAGCAGAACTCCCCAGGATGGGTCACTATGTGGCACAGCTGGCTCTGTTCATCAGTGACCCAGCCAAGGACATCAGCCGGCAGGCCAGGGAGGGGGTTTACCAGCTCTACCAGCTGCTGCTACACCAGAGGGGTAAGGAAATGCCACCCAATAGAGTGAGACAGGGACCCCAGCCAATTTCTCTCAGACTGACCCCGGCTGGAGGATGAGTCTCTCTCTATTTCTTTCTCTGTTCTACACCACCCTCTGCAATTCTGTTGGGCCAGGCATGCAGCGAGGACTCTGCTCACTGTGCAGCCACCAATGGGATTGGAAGGACATAAGCACTGCAACCAGAATGACAAGTGTGTGTGTGTGTGTGTGTGTGTGTATCTCTTTCCCAGGGCTGACCATCCATGAGGCCAAAGACCTGTGGTGCTGGGACTGGCACTAGGACAGCAGGCTCCTGGGCTACAGGGACACAGCCAGGGTGGGGGAGGTAAGGACACTCTTGCCAGGGCATGAGTCAGCTCAGGGAATGTGGGTGTCTGGGTCCCCTGCAGTGGCTGCCCCCTGGGGCCACTAGATAGAGATGCCATTCTAGTCCCAGGATTTGGAGCCTGGCTCTGGGCAATCTGCTAATGCCTCACATCCTGTTGGTTTTAGGTCTTCGGAAAGTTCTTCTCAGCGGGGCAGAGAAGATTCTTCCTCTGGACGGCAGTGCTGGCCATTCACGACCCCCTGCTGCATGTCAGCCAGGCTGGGCTGCTCCTCGCCTACTCCCTCCTGGGGGAAGCCCAGCAGCGGATGGGGGACAAGGTAAGCAGCTTGATTAGACTCAGGAGATTGGGGCGGGGCCCAGGCCTCATTCCCATCCTATGGCCATTCGCTGGCCTGGCAGCAAGGAGCCTGGTGGGGAATGAGAGTGAGAGCAGGTGCTACTGGAAAGGGAGATGAATTCACCTCCATGAGCAGGAGGGAGCCAGCTTGTCCCCGGAGCAGCTCCAACCCAGCTCTTTAGCAAGGCTAATTAATGACAAGCATTGCCTCATCGCGGACTTATGTTCTTAGGACACGGTGCTATCGCTCTTGGGAAGGGCAGAAGAGTCCCCAAGTGCCCTCTGCGAGCTGCTCCTGTCCCAAAGGGCTGCTCTCAGCTCCCAGTGGCCTAGTGTCCATGTCACCCAAGCCACCACCCAGAGTTGCTCCCATCACTGGCAGCCTGGGAGGCCAAGAACTGACTGGTGATGGCGACTGACCAGGCAGGGTTGAGGAACATGGGCAGGGGAAGCTTGTCCTGCTGCTGGCAGGGCTGGACCCCCTCTAGAGAGAACGGGAGGATTCAGTCAGCAGGGGCTGCTGATCTGCCCCATTCACCAGGGCTGCCATCCTGCGGCTTCAGCATTAGTAGCTGGGATGACTTGGGGAAAGGTGTCAAGTTCCCCACATCCCACCTCACTGCTGCCAGAATCCCTCCTGCCCACCCTGCTAGAGCCCCCTCCCTGCCCAACCTGGGTGGGGGTGAAGAAGAGGGTTCTGAGAACTTGAGCTGTGGATTGGAGGTGGAACAGCTGTCAGGGGCACTAAGGGGAAGGTGGCAGGAGCTCACCCTACAAGGACGGGGGTTGTCACTGGAGGTCACTAGAAAGGACAACAAGACTCCATTCTGGGGGTCAGGAGGGTGAATCCATCCCTCAAAGGTGGGCAGGTGCTGGGTGGAAATGCTGCTGGTTCCAGGTGCCCTTAATCCCCCCTGATTTCTCAGGGGCATCTGAGTCTCTGACACGTTCTCGTTCCCTTGCAGCAGGAGGACGTCACGGCCAACGTGATGCGCCAGCTCCGCATCATCCGGCACTTGCGCCAGGTGCCTGAGGCACTGCAGGGGCTGTGCCTCTGAGGCCACCAGCAACTCCCGCTCCCTGCTGCAGGTACTGCTCTGGCTCACTGTAAATGGGGAGCTAGTGGAAGGGGAAATGGAGCCCCTTGGCACTCACAAAAATTCTCTCCCCTCTCTGTGGAGCAGGGTCCTTCCCTCTGCCCCCCAAATTCCTTCATATAGGGCAGGAGCTCTTTCCCTCACACCCATTCCCCTCCCCCTTTCCTTGGTCTACCCGCATCCCATTCCCCCTGCGCCCAGGCAGAGCTCTCCCTGCCCCATATGGTGCAGAAGGGCCATTGTGTCAGAGCCAGAGCCACAGCCCCTAGCCCCACTGAAGCTCGGAAAGCTCCACTTTTGAGGAGGTGGGGGTGGGACAGAGGCTCAGGGCTAGCTTCACCTCCTGCCCTTTATTCTCCCCTTGGCCCTTCTACAGGGTCTCTGGGTGTGAAATGAATAGGAGCCTCCTTCTCAGCTGTCTTCCAGGCCCTGGGATCTGTCATAGCCTCCCAGATGGGCGCAGCCTGCAGCTGAGCCACCTCAGGGAGCAGTGGGGACAGGTCACCTCGTCCCATCAAAGCAAGCAATGCTGGGTCTCAAAGAGGCTTAGATGGAAGACCCCACTCCCTCATGGAGGTAAGAGCCATTTACTCCTTGGGGGCATGTGGGTCTCTTGGGGGAGAAATGGGATCCCTGATGCAAAGCCTGGCTGGGAGCTTCCCCCGTCCCTGGCTCCCAGCTCTGGGACAGAGACGTCTCCATCATCGTACCACCCTGGTTTTGTTCCTAGGAAAGGGCTCCCCAGAGATGTCCTCGAACCTGGACTCCTGAGAGCATTTCCGGTAGGAGGCTCCAGCCCCTCGGGCATGAAGAGAACATCAGGTAGTCTTGTTCACATGGCATCTCCGGTCTCCAGCTCCACTTCCCGCAGCAGGGCAAACGAACCCATCAGCTCCCAGAATCCCAACTCTTTGACCTCCTTCCACTCAGCAGTGGGGTTTCTCCAGCCCCCTCACCACACCTGTCAGCCTCTGAATGATGAAGGCCTGAATATCAGAGTCACCAGAACAAGCAAACTCCAGTTCCAGGCAGTGGGGCCTGTGTGTACTCAGCCCCTCTGGAAACCAGATCTGAAATGGGGAGCAAGGACCCCAGTCCAGTAACAGTAGGAGTGGGCAGAGCAGGCCTGTAACAGGGTGCTTTCCCCTGGGCTGCACAGCCTGGGGCTTAGCCAAGCTGATTACAGAATGAGCCCTAACTGAGAGGCACCATGTACCTCCCCCTAAAGAGCCAGACTTCAGTGGTGATACAGCCCAGCTGGGGTATCAACAGGAATGAGAACGAGGTAGGAAGTTCAGAGCAGCAAGGAAAGCCTAGAGGGGAACTTGAGACGAGAGGTAGGAAGTGCCCAGGGAAAACTGCAGCAAAGAGAAAGTAGCAGACCTAGCTGTTGGGTACAGGGCACTGGGCTGCTACCAATGTCAGGGTGGGACTGGGTTCCCCTACTGGCCCCAAAGAAGGGGGCATACACGCACCCAGAGAGGGTTACCAAGCCCAGCAAGGGGGCTGCAGGCTGAGCAGGAGCCCCAGCGATGGCAGAAGGACTTCTTTCTGTGGAAAGACCTCTTTGGACATTTAGTGTGAGACAAGCTGGGCCCCAGAAAGGTGGACTAAAGATGGTGATCTGGCCGGAGGGCTGAGTTACCAGGCAGAGAAACTGCCATGATGCTGGAGCGACCATTGATGGGTGACACTAGCCCAGCGAGAGGGCTGTGATGCCATGCCTGGCTGCCAGGGGGGCACGTAACGATGAGTAGATTCGTTTATGACTGGCATAGCCAGGAGGATTGAATTCCCCCTGTGATCCGTGAGGGCCGATGGAAGTCTTGGTTGCTGAGGGAAGGTCTGTCCTCCCAAGCGGGTGTATCGAGAGAGCGATCTGGTCACTGGATTTCCCGCTTCAGTTCCAGGGACTGGTTAAGCAGCCAAAGCAGATCTAGGGGTTTCTCCAGCAGCTCCTAGAAAACCAACAGAAGCAGAAGGAAGTGCAGGCGGAGCTACAGACGCAGGAGCAGCAGCAATACCCATGAGAGATCCTGCAAAGGGAAATCAACCCAGGGTCTGCTGTGCCCGTGGACAAAAAGAGCAGACACGGAGAGCATGCCTGGGCTGTGCTGAGAAGGTTAGCCCAGGAGAGCAGGGCATGAGAAAGTGTACAAGCGTGGCCTAGTGCCAAGATGGGGACAAGAGTTCTTTGTTTTGGGTGCAGAGAAGCAGGCCATATCAAAAGACATGGGTGACGGCCTGCTTAGGAAATCGCTGAGTGGCAAAAGGAGCGGCCAGGGCCCCGAGAAGGTAGAAAGAAAGGAGACGGTGTCCTCTGACACAAACTCACATGAGGCAGGCAACGTGGAAGTGCAGGGATGGCCATGGACCTTGCAGACCCTCCACCAATACAGGGAGGTGAAGGACAAAATGGTTGGCCCAGAGATGAAGCAGACTGAAGTAGGGACAAACACAAGGGTGGAGCAGTCCATGGTGGGTTCTCAGACCCTGACGGAAAAGGCTTTGGCGTATGCAGCGGCAGTGGCAAAAAGGCTACAGAAGAAGCTAAAGGCTTCAGAAGAGGCTCTGCAAGCAGTTGTTAATGAGAATGAGTTGCTGCAGGAAGAGCATTGGGATACTGCAGAAGAGAAGGATTGCCTCTTAATTCTGGTGAGCGAGCTGGCAATGGAGCTGGAGACACTGTGGGTGCAGGCTGTACAAGCGCGCAGCCAGTGACAGTGATGAGACGAAGAGGGATGAAGCTTGGACAAGAATAGAACTTGCCCCCCTTGTGGGCCAAGGAGGAGCGTATATAACAGGGGGGCTTGGCCTGTGGGCTATAAAGCCTGGAGCTAGGCCAAATGGATTACAGAGTGAGCTCCACCTGAGGGGAATACCATAGCAAAGTTACAGGAGCAGGCCCAGCTGTTCGGTACAGGGCCTTGAGGCAGAACCTAGAATCCAGGGTAGGACTGGTTCTCCCATGGTCTTGAAGGGGACATACAAGGCCATAGAAAGGACTACCAAGGCCAACAAGGGCAGGCCGAGCCAAAGTCAGGCTGAGGAAGAGCCCCCAAAGGGACAGAAGACCTTGTTTCTGTTAAAGACATTTTTGGACTTTTAGTTTGGGATGAGCGCGACCCAGGAAGGAGTGGACTAAAAGACGGTCACCTGGCTGAAGGGCCGAGTTCCCAGCCAAAAAACTGCCAGAGTGCCCTAGCGACTCTCGGCGGGGGTGCTAGCCCAGCAAGAAAGCTGTGACACCAGGCCTTGCCAGGAAGGGGCACCTATCGGTGAGTGAACTCTGTTACAAGCCTGCTTCCATTATGGAAACAGCCTGGTATTGGAGAGTGTTAGGATGGCCTATGGGAGAGGATGGCTGGAGGGGATGTGTAGTGAGGCGGTGTGGCTCCTCGCCGCCCCGGAGGGGGAAGAGCCCATCTGGAGGCCCGAGTGGGCGGAGCTAGGGAGCAGGTGCTCTTCCTGCCCTGCCACTGTCTGTCTGGGAAACCTTGGCCTTGTCATTCCCTGGCTCGGTGCCTCAGTTTCCATTCTCACCAGCCTGTTGCCTATTTCCCTGCAGTTTCACATCCGTGTTGGTGCCAGTCCCACCCCCACACTGCACAGTCTAATGCCAGCTCCTCTCTCTTGCCAGAGCCAGAGCTGGAGACCCACCTCCTTCGAGCTGCCCTGCATGCCATCTTCACCCTGGGCACGGAGAAGGACACCACCCAAGTCCAGGTAGATCATGCTAAAGTCATGGATTGAAGAGCCAGCTGTCATCCTGCCATGAATCCTTGCTAATTGCCTGCAATGGGATGTGAATGAGAGAGGCGAGGATATGTGTTTGGAGGTCTCACCAGTGCTTCCCAGAGACCCCTCTTCCCATCCTGTGGCAGGTGTAGCCCCAGTTTCCCTAACTCTGACCCATGGCTCTCCCTTGCTTTGCAGGATCTGCATATGGTCTTGCCAGACCTCCTGGATGCCATGCTGGGGAACCTGCTGGCAGCATCTCCAGACACCGACAGGCTCCACTACATCTTGGAGGTGAACCCGATGAGAGGGGTGGGGGCAATTTTACCTTAACTCTTAAATCCATTGTCCAGTCTGTCCTCCTAGCTGGGCCCCCAGTGGGCTGTCCTTGGTCAGGGCAGTCAGTGCAATGCAGTGTCAGGCCCTTCCTCCTTGAAGGACAGAGGAAGGAGCTGGGACTTCACCCAGAGCTCTGCCTGGTTCTGTTGAGCACTAACCACAGGGCCCCTGGCTGGCTTGGGGAGTGAGAGTCTGAACCCCTCCTGTGAGATCCAGAAGATGGTCCTTAGAGAAGAGTCACAGGCTCCTTCCTAGAGAAACAGGAGGACCCCAGAGAATCAGCCCTTCTCTCTGACGGGCCCTAAGATTCCTGGGGGGATTGTGCTCACACTCAGTCCCTTCACCCAACCAAGGACTTGAGAGCCAGGGAGGGGAGAGGAGTCTGTCTCCTTCCTGGTGAGCTGTTCAGGAATCAGGAGTTAAGGGAGGATGGGACCAGCCCCGACACCGAGCGTTGTCCCAGTGTAGAGAGACAATGACAAGTTGTGACCTGCAGGATACAAGCACCGTCCTGGGGGCAACAATCCCCTTCTAAACCTCTGTGATCAATGAATCAGATATTCCACTCTGCGCACAATGTCTCAGCCCCCTGGGGATGGGGGGGTGTCTCATTTGCACAACACGTGCACCTGCCCATTGATCCTGAGCTGCCTCCTTTCCCCACAGCACATTAACTACTGGATCGTGTCCAGGGTGTCCCAGGAGAGAGCCAGGGCCGTTAGGAGCAGCAAGGCCCTACTCAGATCCACCATCACCCTCCCTGAGTTTGACGTAAGTGACCTCTGACCCCAGCTTCCTGGCTCCAGGCTTAGGTGGGCTGGCTCCAACTGGCTGTAGGATCTGCTGCTGCAGGGGCTGTGGGTTAGGAGTGTTTCTCTTGGAGAGGCAGAGTCAGAGCAGAGAATGAGCTTGGCTTGAGTCAAGTTCTTCTTGTCCTGCTTAAGTGGTGACTGGGCTTTTAAGGGCACCATGCTCCAGGTTCATGCCTTCTTGTCATCCTGGAGCAGCTGGGGAAGCAAGTCCTTGGAGGGTCCTGCCCACATCCCTGTGCTCCAGGCTCCCTTGGGGACAGAGAAAATTAAGGGTCTAGCTCTAGCTCCTATCCTCTAGCATCTCCTGCAGAGGGGCTGAGGGGAAGGAGAGTCCTGGCCCAGGGGGGACTGGGAGCTGACAGGAAAATGCTGATGGAGTCTCCTCTCCCTCTCCCTTCCATTAGAACTCAGCAGAACTCCCCAGGATGGGTCACTATGTGGCACAGCTGGCTCTGTTCATCAGTGACCCAGCCAAGGACATCAGCCGGCAGGCCAGGGAGGGGGTTTACCAGCTCTACCAGCTGCTGCTACACCAGAGGGGTAAGGAAATGCCACCCAATAGAGTGAGACAGGGACCCCAGCCAATTTCTCTCAGACTGACCCCGGCTGGAGGATGAGTCTCTCTCTATTTCTTTCTCTGTTCTACACCACCCTCTGCAATTCTGTTGGGCCAGGCATGCAGCGAGGACTCTGCTCACTGTGCAGCCACCAATGGGATTGGAAGGACATAAGCACTGCAACCAGAATGACAAGTGTGTGTGTGTGTGTGTGTGTGTGTATCTCTTTCCCAGGGCTGACCATCCATGAGGCCAAAGACCTGTGGTGCTGGGACTGGCACTAGGACAGCAGGCTCCTGGGCTACAGGGACACAGCCAGGGTGGGGGAGGTAAGGACACTCTTGCCAGGGCATGAGACAGCTCAGGGAATGTGGGTGTCTGGGTCCCCTGCAGTGGCTGCCCCCTGGGGCCACTAGATGGAGATGCCATTCTAGTCCCAGGATTTGGAGCCTGGCTCTGGGCAATCTGCTAATGCCTCACATCCTGTTGGTTTTAGGTCTTCGGAAAGTTCTTCTCAGCGGGGCAGAGAAGATTCTTCCTCTGGACGGCAGTGCTGGCCATTCACGACCCCCTGCTGCATGTCAGCCAGGCTGGGCTGCTCCTCGCCTACTCCCTCCTGGGGGAAGTCCAGCAGCGGATGGGGGACAAGGTAAGCAACTTGATTAGACTCAGGAGATTGGGGCGGGGCCCAGGCCTCATTCCCATCCTATGGCCATTCGCTGGCCTGGCAGCAAGGAGCCTGGTGGGGAATGAGAGTGAGAGCAGGTGCTACTGGAAAGGGAGATGAATTCACCTCCATGAGCAGGAGGGAGCCAGCTTGTCCCCGGAGCAGCTCCAACCCAGCTCTTTAGCAAGGCTAATTAATGACAAGCATTGCCTCATTGCGGACTTATGTTCTTAGGACACGGTGCTCTTGCTCTTGGGAAGGGCAGAAGAGTCCCCAAGTGCCCTCTGCGAGCCGCTCCTGTCCCACAGGGCTGCTCTCAGCTCCCAGTGGCCTAGTGTCCATGTCACCCAAGCCACCACCCAGAGTTGCTCCCATCACTGGCAGCCTGGGAGGCCAAGAACTGACTGGTGATGGCGACTGACCAGGCAGGTTGAGGAACATGGGCAGGGGAAGCTTGTCCTGCTGCTGGCAGGGCTGGACCCCCTCTAGAGAGAACGGGAGGATTCAGTCAGCAGGGGCTGCTGATCTGCCCCATTCACCAGGGCTGCCATCCTGCGGCTTCAGCATTAGTAGCTGGGATGACTTGGGGAAAGGTGTCAAGTTCCCCACATCCCACCTCACTGCTGCCAGAATCCCTCCTGCCCACCCTGCTAGAGCCCCCTCCCTGCCCAACCTGGGTGGGGGTGAAGAAGAGGGTTCTGAGAACTTGAGCTGTGGATTGGAGGTGGAACAGCTGTCAGGGGCACTAAGGGGAAGGTGGCAGGAGCTCACCCTACAAGGACGGGGGTTGTCACTGGAGGTCATTAGAAAGGACAACAAGACTCCATTCTGGGGGTCAGGAGGGTGAATCCATCCCTCAAAGGTGGGCAGGTGCTGGGTGGAAATGCTGCTGGTTCCAGGTGCCCTTAATCCCCCCTGATTTCTCAGGGGCATCTGAGTCTCTGACACGTTCTCGTTCCCTTGCAGCAGGAGGACGTCACGGCCAACGTGATGCGCCAGCTCCGCATCATCCGGCACTTGCGC
This sequence comes from Emys orbicularis, assembly GCF_028017835.1. Lineage (NCBI taxonomy): Eukaryota > Metazoa > Chordata > Testudines > Emydidae > Emys > Emys orbicularis. The sequence continues at coordinate 68,339,318 of NC_088689.1, read as the reverse complement.
CAGGTGCCTGAGGCACTGCAGGGGCTGTGCCTCTGAGGCCACCAGCAACTCCCGCTCCCTGCTGCAGGTACTGCTCTGGCTCACTGTAAATGGGGAGCTAGTGGAAGGGGAAATGGAGCCCCTTGGCACTCACAAAAATTCTCTCCCCTCTCTGTGGAGCAGGGTCCTTCCCTCTGCCCCCCAAATTCCTTCATATAGGGCAGGAGCTCTTTCCCTCACACCCATTCCCCTCCCCCTTTCCTTGGTCTACCCGCATCCCATTCCCCCTGCGCCCAGGCAGAGCTCTCCCTGCCCCATATGGTGCAGAAGGGCCATTGTGTCAGAGCCAGAGCCACAGCCCCTAGCCCCACTGAAGCTCGGAAAGCTCCACTTTTGAGGAGGTGGGGGTGGGACAGAGGCTCAGGGCTAGCTTCACCTCCTGCCCTTTATTCTCCCCTTGGCCCTTCTACAGGGTCTCTGGGTGTGAAATGAATAGGAGCCTCCTTCTCAGCTGTCTTCCAGGCCCTGGGATCTGTCATAGCCTCCCAGATGGGCGCAGCCTGCAGCTGAGCCACCTCAGGGAGCAGTGGGGACAGGTCACCTCGTCCCATCAAAGCAAGCAATGCTGGGTCTCAAAGAGGCTTAGATGGAAGACCCCACTCCCTCATGGAGGTAAGAGCCATTTACTCCTTGGGGGCATGTGGGTCTCTTGGGGGAGAAATGGGATCCCCGATGCAAAGCCTGGCTGGGAGCTTCCCCCGTCCCTGGCTCCCAGCTCTGGGACAGAGACGTCTCCATCATCGTACCACCCTGGTTTTGTTCCTAGGAAAGGGCTCCCCAGAGATGTCCTCGAACCTGGACTCCTGAGAGCATTTCCGGTAGGAGGCTCCAGCCCCTCGGGCATGAAGAGAACATCAGGTAGTCTTGTTCACATGGCATCTCCGGTCTCCAGCTCCACTTCCCGCAGCAGGGCAAACAAACCCATCAGCTCCCAGAATCCCAACTCTTTGACCTCCTTCCACTCAGCAGTGGGGTTTCTCCAGCCCCCTCACCACACCTGTCAGCCTCTGAATGATGAAGGCCTGAATATCAGAGTCACCAGAACAAGCAAACTCCAGTTCCAGGCAGTGGGGCCTGTGTGTACTCAGCCCCTCTGGAAAACAGATCTGAAATGGGGAGCAAGGACCCCAGTCCAGTAACAGTAGGAGTGGGCAGAGCAGGCCTGTAACAGGGTGCTTTCCCCTGGGCTGCACAGCCTGGGGCTTAGCCAAGCTGATTACAGAATGAGCCCTAACTGAGAGGCACCATGTACCTCCCCCTAAAGAGCCAGACTTCAGTGGTGATACAGCCCAGCTGGGGTATCAACAGGAATGAGAACGAGGTAGGAAGTTCAGAGCAGCAAGGAAAGCCTAGAGGGGAACTTGAGACGAGAGGTAGGAAGTGCCCAGGGAAAACTGCAGCAAAGAGAAAGTAGCAGACCTAGCTGTTGGGTACAGGGCACTGGGCTGCTACCAATGTCAGGGTGGGACTGGGTTCCCCTACTGGCCCCAAAGAAGGGGGCATACACGCACCCAGAGAGGGTTACCAAGCCCAGCAAGGGGGCTGCAGGCTGAGCAGGAGCCCCAGCGATGGCAGAAGGACTTCTTTCTGTGGAAAGACCTCTTTGGACATTTAGTGTGAGACAAGCTGGGCCCCAGAAAGGTGGACTAAAGATGGTGATCTGGCCGGAGGGCTGAGTTACCAGGCAGAGAAACTGCCATGATGCTGGAGCGACCATTGATGGGTGACACTAGCCCAGCGAGAGGGCTGTGATGCCATGCCTGGCTGCCAGGGGGGCACGTAACGATGAGTAGATTCGTTTATGACTGGCATAGCCAGGAGGATTGAATTCCCCCTGTGATCCGTGAGGGCCGATGGAAGTCTTGGTTGCTGAGGGAAGGTCTGTCCTCCCAAGCGGGTGTATCGAGAGAGCGATCTGGTCACTGGATTTCCCGCTTCAGTTCCAGGGACTGGTTAAGCAGCCAAAGCAGATCTAGGGGTTTCTCCAGCAGCTCCTAGAAAACCAACAGGAGCAGAAGGAAGTGCAGGCGGAGCTACAGACGCAGGAGCAGCAGCAATACCCATGAGAGATCCTGCAAAGGGAAATCAACCCAGGGTCTGCTGTGCCCGTGGACAAAAAGAGCAGACACGGAGAGCATGCCTGGGCTGTGCTGAGAAGGTTAGCCCAGGAGAGCAGGGCATGAGAAAGTGTACAAGCGTGGCCTAGTGCCAAGATGGGGACAAGAGTTCTTTGTTTTGGGTGCAGAGAAGCAGGCCATATCAAAAGACATGGGTGACGGCCTGCTTAGGAAATTGCTGAGTGGCAAAAGGAGCGGCCAGGGCCCCGAGAAGGTAGAAAGAAAGGAGACGGTGTCCTCTGACACAAACTCACATGAGGCAGGCAACGTGGAAGTGCAGGGATGGCCATGGACCTTGCGGACCCTCCACCAATACAGGGAGGTGAAGGACAAAATGGTTGGCCCAGAGATGAAGCAGACTGAAGTAGGGACAAACACAAGGGTGGAGCAGTCCATGGTGGGTTCTCAGACCCTGACGGAAAAGGCTTTGGCGTATGCAGCGGCAGTGGCAAAAAGGCTACAGAAGAAGCTAAAGGCTTCAGAAGAGGCTCTGCAAGCAGTTGTTAATGAGAATGAGTTGCTGCAGGAAGAGCATTGGGATACTGCAGAAGAGAAGGATTGCCTCTTAATTCTGGTGAGCGAGCTGGCAATGGAGCTGGAGACACTGTGGGTGCAGGCTGTACAAGCGCGCAGCCAGTGACAGTGATGAGACGAAGAGGGATGAAGCTTGGACAAGAATAGAACTTGCCCCCCTTGTGGGCCAAGGAGGAGCGTATATAACAGGGGGGCTTGGCCTGTGGGCTATAAAGCCTGGAGCTAGGCCAAATGGATTACAGAGTGAGCTCCACCTGAGGGGAATACCATAGCAAAGTTACAGGAGCAGGCCCAGCTGTTCGGTACAGGGCCTTGAGGCAGAACCTAGAATCCAGGGTAGGACTGGTTCTCCCATGGTCTTGAAGGGGACATACAAGGCCATAGAAAGGACTACCAAGGCCAACAAGGGCAGGCCGAGCCAAAGTCAGGCTGAGGAAGAGCCCCCAAAGGGACAGAAGACCTTGTTTCTGTTAAAGACATTTTTGGACTTTTAGTTTGGGATGAGCGCGACCCAGGAAGGAGTGGACTAAAAGACGGTCACCTGGCTGAAGGGCCGAGTTCCCAGCCAAAAAACTGCCAGAGTGCCCTAGCGACTCTCGGCGGGGGTGCTAGCCCAGCAAGAAAGCTGTGACACCAGGCCTTGCCAGGAAGGGGCACCTATCGGTGAGTGAACTCTGTTACAAGCCTGCTTCCATTATGGAAACAGCCTGGTATTGGAGAGTGTTAGGATGGCCTATGGGAGAGGATGGCTGGAGGGGATGTGTAGTGAGGCGGTGTGGCTCCTCGCCGCCCCGGAGGGGGAAGAGCCCATCTGGAGGCCGGAGTGGGCGGAGCTAGGGAGCAGGTGCTCTTCCTGCCCTGCCACTGTCTGTCTGGGAAACCTTGGCCTTGTCATTCCCTGGCTCGGTGCCTCAGTTTCCATTCTCACCAGCCTGTTGCCTATTTCCCTGCAGTTTCACATCTGTGTTGGTGCCAGTCCCACCCCCACACTGCACAGTCTAATGCCAGCTCCTCTCTCTTGCCAGAGCCAGAGCTGGAGACCCACCTCCTTCGAGCTGCCCTGCATGCCATCTTCACCCTGGGCACGGAGAAGGACACCACCCAAGTCCAGGTAGATCATGCTAAAGTCATGGATTGAAGAGCCAGCTGTCATCCTGCCATGAATCCTTGCTAATTGCCTGCAATGGGATGTGAATGAGAGAGGCGAGGATATGTGTTTGGAGGTCTCACCAGTGCTTCCCAGAGACCCCTCTTCCCATCCTGTGGCAGGTGTAGCCCCAGTTTCCCTAACTCTGACCCATGGCTCTCCCTTGCTTTGCAGGATCTGCATATGGTCTTGCCAGACCTCCTGGATGCCATGCTGGGGAACCTGCTGGCAGCATCTCCAGACACCGACAGGCTCCACTACATCTTGGAGGTGAACCCGATGAGAGGGGTGGGGGCAATTTTACCTTAACTCTTAAATCCATTGTCCAGTCTGTCCTCCTAGCTGGGCCCCCAGTGGGCTGTCCTTGGTCAGGGCAGTCAGTGCAATGCAGTGTCAGGCCCTTCCTCCTTGAAGGACAGAGGAAGGAGCTGGGACTTCACCCAGAGCTCTGCCTGGTTCTGTTGAGCACTAACCACAGGGCCCCTGGCTGGCTTGGGGAGTGAGAGTCTGAACCCCTCCTGTGAGATCCAGAAGATGGTCCTTAGAGAAGAGTCACAGGCTCCTTCCTAGAGAAACAGGAGGACCCCAGAGAATCAGCCCTTCTCTCTGACGGGCCCTAAGATTCCTGGGGGGATTGTGCTCACACTCAGTCCCTTCACCCAACCAAGGACTTGAGAGCCAGGGAGGGGAGAGGAGTCTGTCTCCTTCCTGGTGAGCTGTTCAGGAATCAGGAGTTAAGGGAGGATGGGACCAGCCCCGACACCGAGCGTTGTCCCAGTGTAGAGAGACAATGACAAGTTGTGACCTGCAGGATACAAGCACCGTCCTGGGGGCAACAATCCCCTTCTAAACCTCTGTGATCAATGAATCAGATATTCCACTCTGCGCACAATGTCTCAGCCCCCTGGGGATGGGGGGGTGTCTCATTTGCACAACACGTGCACCTGCCCATTGATCCTGAGCTGCCTCCTTTCCCCACAGCACATTAACTACTGGATCGTGTCCAGGGTGTCCCAGGAGAGAGCCAGGGCCGTTAGGAGCAGCAAGGCCCTACTCAGATCCACCATCACCCTCCCTGAGTTTGACGTAAGTGACCTCTGACCCCAGCTTCCTGGCTCCAGGCGTAGGTGGGCTGGCTCCAACTGGCTGTAGGATCTGCTGCTGCAGGGGCTGTGGGTTAGGAGTGTTTCTCTTGGAGAGGCAGAGTCAGAGCAGAGAATGAGCTTGGCTTGAGTCAAGTTCTTCTTGTCCTGCTTAAGTGGTGACTGGGCTTTTAAGGGCACCATGCTCCAGGTTCATGCCTTCTTGTCATCCTGGAGCAGCTGGGGAAGCAAGTCCTTGGAGGGTCCTGCCCACATCCCTGTGCTCCAGGCTCCCTTGGGGACAGAGAAAATTAAGGGTCTAGCTCTAGCTCCTATCCTCTAGCATCTCCTGCAGAGGGGCTGAGGGGAAGGAGAGTCCTGGCCCAGGGGGGACTGGGAGCTGACAGGAAAATGCTGATGGAGTCTCCTCTCCCTCTCCCTTCCATTAGAACTCAGCAGAACTCCCCAGGATGGGTCACTATGTGGCACAGCTGGCTCTGTTCATCAGTGACCCAGCCAAGGACATCAGCCGGCAGGCCAGGGAGGGGGTTTACCAGCTCTACCAGCTGCTGCTACACCAGAGGGGTAAGGAAATGCCACCCAATAGAGTGAGACAGGGACCCCAGCCAATTTCTCTCAGACTGACCCCGGCTGGAGGATGAGTCTCTCTCTATTTCTTTCTCTGTTCTACACCACCCTCTGCAATTCTGTTGGGCCAGGCATGCAGCGAGGACTCTGCTCACTGTGCAGCCACCAATGGGATTGGAAGGACATAAGCACTGCAACCAGAATGACAAGTGTGTGTGTGTGTGTGTGTGTATCTCTTTCCCAGGGCTGACCATCCATGAGGCCAAAGACCTGTGGTGCTGGGACTGGCACTAGGACAGCAGGCTCCTGGGCTACAGGGACACAGCCAGGGTGGGGGAGGTAAGGACACTCTTGCCAGGGCATGAGACAGCTCAGGGAATGTGGGTGTCTGGGTCCCCTGCAGTGGCTGCCCCCTGGGGCCACTAGATGGAGATGCCATTCTAGTCCCAGGATTTGGAGCCTGGCTCTGGGCAATCTGCTAATGCCTCACATCCTGTTGGTTTTAGGTCTTCGGAAAGTTCTTCTCAGCGGGGCAGAGAAGATTCTTCCTCTGGACGGCAGTGCTGGCCATTCACGACCCCCTGCTGCATGTCAGCCAGGCTGGGCTGCTCCTCGCCTACTCCCTCCTGGGGGAAGCCCAGCAGCGGATGGGGGACAAGGTAAGCAGCTTGATTAGACTCAGGAGATTGGGGCGGGGCCCAGGCCTCATTCCCATCCTATGGCCATTCGCTGGCCTGGCAGCAAGGAGCCTGGTGGGGAATGAGAGTGAGAGCAGGTGCTACTGGAAAGGGAGATGAATTCACCTCCATGAGCAGGAGGGAGCCAGCTTGTCCCCGGAGCAGCTCCAACCCAGCTCTTTAGCAAGGCTAATTAATAACAAGCATTGCCTCATCGCGGACTTATGTTCTTAGGACACGGTGCTATCACTCTTGGGAAGGGCAGAAGAGTCCCCAAGTGCCCTCTGCGAGCCGCTCCTGTCCCACAGGGCTGCTCTCAGCTCCCAGTGGCCTAGTGTCCATGTCACCCAAGCCACCACCCAGAGTTGCTCCCATCACTGGCAGCCTGGGAGGCCAAGAACTGACTGGTGATGGCGACTGACCAGGCAGGGTTGAGGAACATGGGCAGGGGAAGCTTGTCCTGCTGCTGGCAGGGCTGGACCCCCTCTAGAGAGAACGGGAGGATTCAGTCAGCAGGGGCTGCTGATCTGCCCCATTCACCAGGGCTGCCATCCTGCGGCTTCAGCATTAGTAGCTGGGATGACTTGGGGAAAGGTGTCAAGTTCCCCACATCCCACCTCACTGCTGCCAGAATCCCTCCTGCCCACCCTGCTAGAGCCCCCTCCCTGCCCAACCTGGGTGGGGGTGAAGAAGAGGGTTCTGAGAACTTGAGCTGTGGATTGGAGGTGGAACAGCTGTCAGGGGCACTAAGGGGAAGGTGGCAGGAGCTCACCCTACAAGGACGGGGGTTGTCACTGGAGGTCACTAGAAAGGACAACAAGACTCCATTCTGGGGGTCAGGAGGGTGAATCCATCCCTCAAAGGTGGGCAGGTGCTGGGTGGAAATGCTGCTGGTTCCAGGTGCCCTTAATCCCCCCTGATTTCTCAGGGGCATCTGAGTCTCTGACACGTTCTCGTTCCCTTGCAGCAGGAGGACGTCACGGCCAACGTGATGCGCCAGCTCCGCATCATCCGGCACTTGCGCCAGGTGCCTGAGGCACTGCAGGGGCTGTGCCTCTGAGGCCACCAGCAACTCCCGCTCCCTGCTGCAGGTACTGCTCTGGCTCACTGTAAATGGGGAGCTAGTGGAAGGGGAAATGGAGCCCCTTGGCACTCACAAAAATTCTCTCCCCTCTCTGTGGAGCAGGGTCCTTCCCTCTGCCCCCCAAATTCCTTCATATAGGGCAGGAGCTCTTTCCCTCACACCCATTCCCCTCCCCCTTTCCTTGGTCTACCCGCATCCCATTCCCCCTGCGCCCAGGCAGAGCTCTCCCTGCCCCATATGGTGCAGAAGGGCCATTGTGTCAGAGCCAGAGCCACAGCCCCTAGCCCCACTGAAGCTCGGAAAGCTCCACTTTTGAGGAGGTGGGGGTGGGACAGAGGCTCAGGGCTAGCTTCACCTCCTGCCCTTTATTCTCCCCTTGGCCCTTCTACAGGGTCTCTGGGTGTGAAATGAATAGGAGCCTCCTTCTCAGCTGTCTTCCAGGCCCTGGGATCTGTCATAGCCTCCCAGATGGGCGCAGCCTGCAGCTGAGCCACCTCAGGGAGCAGTGGGGACAGGTCACCTCGTCCCATCAAAGCAAGCAATGCTGGGTCTCAAAGAGGCTTAGATGGAAGACCCCACTCCCTCATGGAGGTAAGAGCCATTTACTCCTTGGGGGCATGTGGGTCTCTTGGGGGAGAAATGGGATCCCCGATGCAAAGCCTGGCTGGGAGCTTCCCCCGTCCCTGGCTCCCAGCTCTGGGACAGAGACGTCTCCATCATCGTACCACCCTGGTTTTGTTCCTAGGAAAGGGCTCCCCAGAGATGTCCTCGAACCTGGACTCCTGAGAGCATTTCCGGTAGGAGGCTCCAGCCCCTCGGGCATGAAGAGAACATCAGGTAGTCTTGTTCACATGGCATCTCCGGTCTCCAGCTCCACTTCCCGCAGCAGGGCAAACGAACCCATCAGCTCCCAGAATCCCAACTCTTTGACCTCCTTCCACTCAGCAGTGGGGTTTCTCCAGCCCCCTCACCACACCTGTCAGCCTCTGAATGATGAAGGCCTGAATATCAGAGTCACCAGAACAAGCAAACTCCAGTTCCAGGCAGTGGGGCCTGTGTGTACTCAGCCCCTCTGGAAACCAGATCTGAAATGGGGAGCAAGGACCCCAGTCCAGTAACAGTAGGAGTGGGCAGAGCAGGCCTGTAACAGGGTGCTTTCCCCTGGGCTGCACAGCCTGGGGCTTAGCCAAGCTGATTACAGAATGAGCCCTAACTGAGAGGCACCATGTACCTCCCCCTAAAGAGCCAGACTTCAGTGGTGATACAGCCCAGCTGGGGTATCAACAGGAATGAGAACGAGGTAGGAAGTTCAGAGCAGCAAGGAAAGCCTAGAGGGGAACTTGAGACGAGAGGTAGGAAGTGCCCAGGGAAAACTGCAGCAAAGAGAAAGTAGCAGACCTAGCTGTTGGGTACAGGGCACTGGGCTGCTACCAATGTCAGGGTGGGACTGGGTTCCCCTACTGGCCCCAAAGAAGGGGGCATACACGCACCCAGAGAGGGTTACCAAGCCCAGCAAGGGGGCTGCAGGCTGAGCAGGAGCCCCAGCGATGGCAGAAGGACTTCTTTCTGTGGAAAGACCTCTTTGGACATTTAGTGTGAGACAAGCTGGGCCCCAGAAAGGTGGACTAAAGATGGTGATCTGGCCGGAGGGCTGAGTTACCAGGCAGAGAAACTGCCATGATGCTGGAGCGACCATTGATGGGTGACACTAGCCCAGCGAGAGGGCTGTGATGCCATGCCTGGCTGCCAGGGGGGCACGTAACGATGAGTAGATTCGTTTATGACTGGCATAGCCAGGAGGATTGAATTCCCCCTGTGATCCGTGAGGGCCGATGGAAGTCTTGGTTGCTGAGGGAAGGTCTGTCCTCCCAAGCGGGTGTATCGAGAGAGCGATCTGGTCACTGGATTTCCTGCTTCAGTTCCAGGGACTGGTTAAGCAGCCAAAGCAGATCTAGGGGTTTCTCCAGCAGCTCCTAGAAAACCAACAGAAGCAGAAGGAAGTGCAGGCGGAGCTACAGACGCAGGAGCAGCAGCAATACCCATGAGAGATCCTGCAAAGGGAAATCAACCCAGGGTCTGCTGTGCCCGTGGACAAAAAGAGCAGACACGGAGAGCATGCCTGGGCTGTGCTGAGAAGGTTAGCCCAGGAGAGCAGGGCATGAGAAAGTGTACAAGCGTGGCCTAGTGCCAAGATGGGGACAAGAGTTCTTTGTTTTGGGTGCAGAGAAGCAGGCCATATCAAAAGACATGGGTGACGGCCTGCTTAGGAAATTGCTGAGTGGCAAAAGGAGCGGCCAGGGCCCCGAGAAGGTAGAAAGAAAGGAGACGGTGTCCTCTGACACAAACTCACATGAGGCAGGCAACGTGGAAGTGCAGGGATGGCCATGGACCTTGCAGACCCTCCACCAATACAGGGAGGTGAAGGACAAAATGGTTGGCCCAGAGATGAAGCAGACTGAAGTAGGGACAAACACAAGGGTGGAGCAGTCCATGGTGGGTTCTCAGACCCTGACGGAAAAGGCTTTGGCGTATGCAGCGGCAGTGGCAAAAAGGCTACAGAAGAAGCTAAAGGCTTCAGAAGAGGCTCTGCAAGCAGTTGTTAATGAGAATGAGTTGCTGCAGGAAGAGCATTGGGATACTGCAGAAGAGAAGGATTGCCTCTTAATTCTGGTGAGCGAGCTGGCAATGGAGCTGGAGACACTGTGGGTGCAGGCTGTACAAGCGCGCAGCCAGTGACAGTGATGAGACGAAGAGGGATGAAGCTTGGACAAGAATAGAACTTGCCCCCCTTGTGGGCCAAGGAGGAGCGTATATAACAGGGGGGCTTGGCCTGTGGGCTATAAAGCCTGGAGCTAGGCCAAATGGATTACAGAGTGAGCTCCACCTGAGGGGAATACCATAGCAAAGTTACAGGAGCAGGCCCAGCTGTTCGGTACAGGGCCTTGAGGCAGAACCTAGAATCCAGGGTAGGACTGGTTCTCCCATGGTCTTGAAGGGGACATACAAGGCCATAGAAAGGACTACCAAGGCCAACAAGGGCAGGCCGAGCCAAAGTCAGGCTGAGGAAGAGCCCCCAAAGGGACAGAAGACCTTGTTTCTGTTAAAGACATTTTTGGACTTTTAGTTTGGGATGAGCGCGACCCAGGAAGGAGTGGACTAAAAGACGGTCACCTGGCTGAAGGGCCGAGTTCCCAGCCAAAAAACTGCCAGAGTGCCCTAGCGACTCTCGGCGGGGGTGCTAGCCCAGCAAGAAAGCTGTGACACCAGGCCTTGCCAGGAAGGGGCACCTATCGGTGAGTGAACTCTGTTACAAGCCTGCTTCCATTATGGAAACAGCCTGGTATTGGAGAGTGTTAGGATGGCCTATGGGAGAGGATGGCTGGAGGGGATGTGTAGTGAGGCGGTGTGGCTCCTCGCCGCCCCGGAGGGGGAAGAGCCCATCTGGAGGCCGGAGTGGGCGGAGCTAGGGAGCAGGTGCTCTTCCTGCCCTGCCACTGTCTGTCTGGGAAACCTTGGCCTTGTCATTCCCTGGCTCGGTGCCTCAGTTTCCATTCTCACCAGCCTGTTGCCTATTTCCCTGCAGTTTCACATCTGTGTTGGTGCCAGTCCCACCCCCACACTGCACAGTCTAATGCCAGCTCCTCTCTCTTGCCAGAGCCAGAGCTGGAGACCCACCTCCTTCGAGCTGCCCTGCATGCCATCTTCACCCTGGGCACGGAGAAGGACACCACCCAAGTCCAGGTAGATCATGCTAAAGTCATGGATTGAAGAGCCAGCTGTCATCCTGCCATGAATCCTTGCTAATTGCCTGCAATGGGATGTGAATGAGAGAGGCGAGGATATGTGTTTGGAGGTCTCACCAGTGCTTCCCAGAGACCCCTCTTCCCATCCTGTGGCAGGTGTAGCCCCAGTTTCCCTAACTCTGACCCATGGCTCTCCCTTGCTTTGCAGGATCTGCATATGGTCTTGCCAGACCTCCTGGATGCCATGCTGGGGAACCTGCTGGCAGCATCTCCAGACACCGACAGGCTCCACTACATCTTGGAGGTGAACCCGATGAGAGGGGTGGGGGCAATTTTACCTTAACTCTTAAATCCATTGTCCAGTCTGTCCTCCTAGCTGGGCCCCCAGTGGGCTGTCCTTGGTCAGGGCAGTCAGTGCAATGCAGTGTCAGGCCCTTCCTCCTTGAAGGACAGAGGAAGGAGCTGGGACTTCACCCAGAGCTCTGCCTGGTTCTGTTGAGCACTAACCACAGGGCCCCTGGCTGGCTTGGGGAGTGAGAGTCTGAACCCCTCCTGTGAGATCCAGAAGATGGTCCTTAGAGAAGAGTCACAGGCTCCTTCCTAGAGAAACAGGAGGACCCCAGAGAATCAGCCCTTCTCTCTGACGGGCCCTAAGATTCCTGGGGGGATTGTGCTCACACTCAGTCCCTTCACCCAACCAAGGACTTGAGAGCCAGGGAGGGGAGAGGAGTCTGTCTCCTTCCTGGTGAGCTGTTCAGGAATCAGGAGTTAAGGGAGGATGGGACCAGCCCCGACACCGAGCGTTGTCCCAGTGTAGAGAGACAATGACAAGTTGTGACCTGCAGGATACAAGCACCGTCCTGGGGGCAACAATCCCCTTCTAAACCTCTGTGATCAATGAATCAGATATTCCACTCTGCGCACAATGTCTCAGCCCCCTGGGGATGGGGGGGTGTCTCATTTGCACAACACGTGCACCTGCCCATTGATCCTGAGCTGCCTCCTTTCCCCACAGCACATTAACTACTGGATCGTGTCCAGGGTGTCCCAGGAGAGAGCCAGGGCCGTTAGGAGCAGCAAGGCCCTACTCAGATCCACCATCACCCTCCCTGAGTTTGACGTAAGTGACCTCTGACCCCAGCTTCCTGGCTCCAGGCGTAGGTGGGCTGGCTCCAACTGGCTGTAGGATCTGCTGCTGCAGGGGCTGTGGGTTAGGAGTGTTTCTCTTGGAGAGGCAGAGTCAGAGCAGAGAATGAGCTTGGCTTGAGTCAAGTTCTTCTTGTCCTGCTTAAGTGGTGACTGGGCTTTTAAGGGCACCATGCTCCAGGTTCATGCCTTCTTGTCATCCTGGAGCAGCTGGGGAAGCAAGTCCTTGGAGGGTCCTGCCCACATCCCTGTGCTCCAGGCTCCCTTGGGGACAGAGAAAATTAAGGGTCTAGCTCTAGCTCCTATCCTCTAGCATCTCCTGCAGAGGGGCTGAGGGGAAGGAGAGTCCTGGCCCAGGGGGGACTGGGAGCTGACAGGAAAATGCTGATGGAGTCTCCTCTCCCTCTCCCTTCCATTAGAACTCAGCAGAACTCCCCAGGATGGGTCACTATGTGGCACAGCTGGCTCTGTTCATCAGTGACCCAGCCAAGGACATCAGCCGGCAGGCCAGGGAGGGGGTTTACCAGCTCTACCAGCTGCTGCTACACCAGAGGGGTAAGGAAATGCCACCCAATAGAGTGAGACAGGGACCCCAGCCAATTTCTCTCAGACTGACCCCGGCTGGAGGATGAGTCTCTCTCTATTTCTTTCTCTGTTCTACACCACCCTCTGCAATTCTGTTGGGCCAGGCATGCAGCGAGGACTCTGCTCACTGTGCAGCCACCAATGGGATTGGAAGGACATAAGCACTGCAACCAGAATGACAAGTGTGTGTGTGTGTGTGTGTGTATCTCTTTCCCAGGGCTGACCATCCATGAGGCCAAAGACCTGTGGTGCTGGGACTGGCACTAGGACAGCAGGCTCCTGGGCTACAGGGACACAGCCAGGGTGGGGGAGGTAAGGACACTCTTGCCAGGGCATGAGACAGCTCAGGGAATGTGGGTGTCTGGGTCCCCTGCAGTGGCTGCCCCCTGGGGCCACTAGATGGAGATGCCATTCTAGTCCCAGGATTTGGAGCCTGGCTCTGGGCAATCTGCTAATGCCTCACATCCTGTTGGTTTTAGGTCTTCGGAAAGTTCTTCTCAGCGGGGCAGAGAAGATTCTTCCTCTGGACGGCAGTGCTGGCCATTCACGACCCCCTGCTGCATGTCAGCCAGGCTGGGCTGCTCCTCGCCTACTCCCTCCTGGGGGAAGCCCAGCAGCGGATGGGGGACAAGGTAAGCAGCTTGATTAGACTCAGGAGATTGGGGCGGGGCCCAGGCCTCATTCCCATCCTATGGCCATTCGCTGGCCTGGCAGCAAGGAGCCTGGTGGGGAATGAGAGTGAGAGCAGGTGCTACTGGAAAGGGAGATGAATTCACCTCCATGAGCAGGAGGGAGCCAGCTTGTCCCCGGAGCAGCTCCAACCCAGCTCTTTAGCAAGGCTAATTAATAACAAGCATTGCCTCATCGCGGACTTATGTTCTTAGGACACGGTGCTATCACTCTTGGGAAGGGCAGAAGAGTCCCCAAGTGCCCTCTGCGAGCCGCTCCTGTCCCACAGGGCTGCTCTCAGCTCCCAGTGGCCTAGTGTCCATGTCACCCAAGCCACCACCCAGAGTTGCTCCCATCACTGGCAGCCTGGGAGGCCAAGAACTGACTGGTGATGGCGACTGACCAGGCAGGGTTGAGGAACATGGGCAGGGGAAGCTTGTCCTGCTGCTGGCAGGGCTGGACCCCCTCTAGAGAGAACGGGAGGATTCAGTCAGCAGGGGCTGCTGATCTGCCCCATTCACCAGGGCTGCCATCCTGCGGCTTCAGCATTAGTAGCTGGGATGACTTGGGGAAAGGTGTCAAGTTCCCCACATCCCACCTCACTGCTGCCAGAATCCCTCCTGCCCACCCTGCTAGAGCCCCCTCCCTGCCCAACCTGGGTGGGGGTGAAGAAGAGGGTTCTGAGAACTTGAGCTGTGGATTGGAGGTGGAACAGCTGTCAGGGGCACTAAGGGGAAGGTGGCAGGAGCTCACCCTACAAGGACGGGGGTTGTCACTGGAGGTCACTAGAAAGGACAACAAGACTCCATTCTGGGGGTCAGGAGGGTGAATCCATCCCTCAAAGGTGGGCAGGTGCTGGGTGGAAATGCTGCTGGTTCCAGGTGCCCTTAATCCCCCCTGATTTCTCAGGGGCATCTGAGTCTCTGACACGTTCTCGTTCCCTTGCAGCAGGAGGACGTCACGGCCAACGTGATGCGCCAGCTCCGCATCATCCGGCACTTGCGCCAGGTGCCTGAGGCACTGCAGGGGCTGTGCCTCTGAGGCCACCAGCAACTCCCGCTCCCTGCTGCAGGTACTGCTCTGGCTCACTGTAAATGGGGAGCTAGTGGAAGGGGAAATGGAGCCCCTTGGCACTCACAAAAATTCTCTCCCCTCTCTGTGGAGCAGGGTCCTTCCCTCTGCCCCCCAAATTCCTTCATATAGGGCAGGAGCTCTTTCCCTCACACCCATTCCCCTCCCCCTTTCCTTGGTCTACCCGCATCCCATTCCCCCTGCGCCCAGGCAGAGCTCTCCCTGCCCCATATGGTGCAGAAGGGCCATTGTGTCAGAGCCAGAGCCACAGCCCCTAGCCCCACTGAAGCTCGGAAAGCTCCACTTTTGAGGAGGTGGGGGTGGGACAGAGGCTCAGGGCTAGCTTCACCTCCTGCCCTTTATTCTCCCCTTGGCCCTTCTACAGGGTCTCTGGGTGTGAAATGAATAGGAGCCTCCTTCTCAGCTGTCTTCCAGGCCCTGGGATCTGTCATAGCCTCCCAGATGGGCGCAGCCTGCAGCTGAGCCACCTCAGGGAGCAGTGGGGACAGGTCACCTCGTCCCATCAAAGCAAGCAATGCTGGGTCTCAAAGAGGCTTAGATGGAAGACCCCACTCCCTCATGGAGGTAAGAGCCATTTACTCCTTGGGGGCATGTGGGTCTCTTGGGGGAGAAATGGGATCCCCGATGCAAAGCCTGGCTGGGAGCTTCCCCCGTCCCTGGCTCCCAGCTCTGGGACAGAGACGTCTCCATCATCGTACCACCCTGGTTTTGTTCCTAGGAAAGGGCTCCCCAGAGATGTCCTCGAACCTGGACTCCTGAGAGCATTTCCGGTAGGAGGCTCCAGCCCCTCGGGCATGAAGAGAACATCAGGTAGTCTTGTTCACATGGCATCTCCGGTCTCCAGCTCCACTTCTCGCAGCAGGGCAAACGAACCCATCAGCTCCCAGAATCCCAACTCTTTGACCTCCTTCCACTCAGCAGTGGGGTTTCTCCAGCCCCCTCACCACACCTGTCAGCCTCTGAATGATGAAGGCCTGAATATCAGAGTCACCAGAACAAGCAAACTCCAGTTCCAGGCAGTGGGGCCTGTGTGTACTCAGCCCCTCTGGAAAACAGATCTGAAATGGGGAGCAAGGACCCCAGTCCAGTAACAGTAGGAGTGGGCAGAGCAGGCCTGTAACAGGGTGCTTTCCCCTGGGCTGCACAGCCTGGGGCTTAGCCAAGCTGATTACAGAATGAGCCCTAACTGAGAGGCACCATGTACCTCCCCCTAAAGAGCCAGACTTCAGTGGTGATACAGCCCAGCTGGGGTATCAACAGGAATGAGAACGAGGTAGGAAGTTCAGAGCAGCAAGGAAAGCCTAGAGGGGAACTTGAGACGAGAGGTAGGAAGTGCCCAGGGAAAACTGCAGCAAAGAGAAAGTAGCAGACCTAGCTGTTGGGTACAGGGCACTGGGCTGCTACCAATGTCAGGGTGGGACTGGGTTCCCCTACTGGCCCCAAAGAAGGGGGCATACACGCACCCAGAGAGGGTTACCAAGCCCAGCAAGGGGGCTGCAGGCTGAGCAGGAGCCCCAGCGATGGCAGAAGGACTTCTTTCTGTGGAAAGACCTCTTTGGACATTTAGTGTGAGACAAGCTGGGCCCCAGAAAGGTGGACTAAAGATGGTGATCTGGCCGGAGGGCTGAGTTACCAGGCAGAGAAACTGCCATGATGCTGGAGCGACCATTGATGGGTGACACTAGCCCAGCGAGAGGGCTGTGATGCCATGCCTGGCTGCCAGGGGGGCACGTAACGATGAGTAGATTCGTTTATGACTGGCATAGCCAGGAGGATTGAATTCCCCCTGTGATCCGTGAGGGCCGATGGAAGTCTTGGTTGCTGAGGGAAGGTCTGTCCTCCCAAGCGGGTGTATCGAGAGAGCGATCTGGTCACTGGATTTCCCGCTTCAGTTCCAGGGACTGGTTAAGCAGCCAAAGCAGATCTAGGGGTTTCTCCAGCAGCTCCTAGAAAACCAACAGAAGCAGAAGGAAGTGCAGGCGGAGCTACAGACGCAGGAGCAGCAGCAATACCCATGAGAGATCCTGCAAAGGGAAATCAACCCAGGGTCTGCTGTGCCCGTGGACAAAAAGAGCAGACACGGAGAGCATGCCTGGGCTGTGCTGAGAAGGTTAGCCCAGGAGAGCAGGGCATGAGAAAGTGTACAAGCGTGGCCTAGTGCCAAGATGGGGACAAGAGTTCTTTGTTTTGGGTGCAGAGAAGCAGGCCATATCAAAAGACATGGGTGACGGCCTGCTTAGGAAATTGCTGAGTGGCAAAAGGAGCGGCCAGGGCCCCGAGAAGGTAGAAAGAAAGGAGACGGTGTCCTCTGACACAAACTCACATGAGGCAGGCAACGTGGAAGTGCAGGGATGGCCATGGACCTTGCAGACCCTCCACCAATACAGGGAGGTGAAGGACAAAATGGTTGGCCCAGAGATGAAGCAGACTGAAGTAGGGACAAACACAAGGGTGGAGCAGTCCATGGTGGGTTCTCAGACCCTGACGGAAAAGGCTTTGGCGTATGCAGCGGCAGTGGCAAAAAGGCTACAGAAGAAGCTAAAGGCTTCAGAAGAGGCTCTGCAAGCAGTTGTTAATGAGAATGAGTTACTGCAGGAAGAGCATTGGGATACTGCAGAAGAGAAGGATTGCCTCTTAATTCTGGTGAGCGAGCTGGCAATGGAGCTGGAGACACTGTGGGTGCAGGCTGTACAAGCGCGCAGCCAGTGACAGTGATGAGACGAAGAGGGATGAAGCTTGGACAAGAATAGAACTTGCCCCCCTTGTGGGCCAAGGAGGAGCGTATATAACAGGGGGGCTTGGCCTGTGGGCTATAAAGCCTGGAGCTAGGCCAAATGGATTACAGAGTGAGCTCCACCTGAGGGGAATACCATAGCAAAGTTACAGGAGCAGGCCCAGCTGTTCGGTACAGGGCCTTGGGGCAGAACCTAGAATCCAGGGTAGGACTGGTTCTCCCATGGTCTTGAAGGGGACATACAAGGCCATAGAAAGGACTACCAAGGCCAACAAGGGCAGGCCGAGCCAAAGTCAGGCTGAGGAAGAGCCCCCAAAGGGACAGAAGACCTTGTTTCTGTTAAAGACATTTTTGGACTTTTAGTTTGGGATGAGCGCGACCCAGGAAGGAGTGGACTAAAAGACGGTCACCTGGCTGAAGGGCCGAGTTCCCAGCCAAAAAACTGCCAGAGTGCCCTAGCGACTCTCGGCGGGGGTGCTAGCCCAGCAAGAAAGCTGTGACACCAGGCCTTGCCAGGAAGGGGCACCTATCGGTGAGTGAACTCTGTTACAAGCCTGCTTCCATTATGGAAACAGCCTGGTATTGGAGAGTGTTAGGATGGCCTATGGGAGAGGATGGCTGGAGGGGATGTGTAGTGAGGCGGTGTGGCTCCTCGCCGCCCCGGAGGGGGAAGAGCCCATCTGGAGGCCGGAGTGGGCGGAGCTAGGGAGCAGGTGCTCTTCCTGCCCTGCCACTGTCTGTCTGGGAAACCTTGGCCTTGTCATTCCCTGGCTCGGTGCCTCAGTTTCCATTCTCACCAGCCTGTTGCCTATTTCCCTGCAGTTTCACATCCGTGTTGGTGCCAGTCCCACCCCCACACTGCACAGTCTAATGCCAGCTCCTCTCTCTTGCCAGAGCCAGAGCTGGAGACCCACCTCCTTCGAGCTGCCCTGCATGCCATCTTCACCCTGGGCACGGAGAAGGACACCACCCAAGTCCAGGTAGATCATGCTAAAGTCATGGATTGAAGAGCCAGCTGTCATCCTGCCATGAATCCTTGCTAATTGCCTGCAATGGGATGTGAATGAGAGAGGCGAGGATATGTGTTTGGAGGTCTCACCAGTGCTTCCCAGAGACCCCTCTTCCCATCCTGTGGCAGGTGTAGCCCCAGTTTCCCTAACTCTGACCCATGGCTCTCCCTTGCTTTGCAGGATCTGCATATGGTCTTGCCAGACCTCCTGGATGCCATGCTGGGGAACCTGCTGGCAGCATCTCCAGACACCGACAGGCTCCACTACATCTTGGAGGTGAACCCGATGAGAGGGGTGGGGGCAATTTTACCTTAACTCTTAAATCCATTGTCCAGTCTGTCCTCCTAGCTGGGCCCCCAGTGGGCTGTCCTTGGTCAGGGCAGTCAGTGCAATGCAGTGTCAGGCCCTTCCTCCTTGAAGGACAGAGGAAGGAGCTGGGACTTCACCCAGAGCTCTGCCTGGTTCTGTTGAGCACTAACCACAGGGCCCCTGGCTGGCTTGGGGAGTGAGAGTCTGAACCCCTCCTGTGAGATCCAGAAGATGGTCCTTAGAGAAGAGTCACAGGCTCCTTCCTAGAGAAACAGGAGGACCCCAGAGAATCAGCCCTTCTCTCTGACGGGCCCTAAGATTCCTGGGGGGATTGTGCTCACACTCAGTCCCTTCACCCAACCAAGGACTTGAGAGCCAGGGAGGGGAGAGGAGTCTGTCTCCTTCCTGGTGAGCTGTTCAGGAATCAGGAGTTAAGGGAGGATGGGACCAGCCCCGACACCGAGCGTTGTCCCAGTGTAGAGAGACAATGACAAGTTGTGACCTGCAGGATACAAGCACCGTCCTGGGGGCAACAATCCCCTTCTAAACCTCTGTGATCAATGAATCAGATATTCCACTCTGCGCACAATGTCTCAGCCCCCTGGGGATGGGGGGGTGTCTCATTTGCACAACACGTGCACCTGCCCATTGATCCTGAGCTGCCTCCTTTCCCCACAGCACATTAACTACTGGATCGTGTCCAGGGTGTCCCAGGAGAGAGCCAGGGCCGTTAGGAGCAGCAAGGCCCTACTCAGATCCACCATCACCCTCCCTGAGTTTGACGTAAGTGACCTCTGACCCCAGCTTCCTGGCTCCAGGCGTAGGTGGGCTGGCTCCAACTGGCTGTAGGATCTGCTGCTGCAGGGGCTGTGGGTTAGGAGTGTTTCTCTTGGAGAGGCAGAGTCAGAGCAGAGAATGAGCTTGGCTTGAGTCAAGTTCTTCTTGTCCTGCTTAAGTGGTGACTGGGCTTTTAAGGGCACCATGCTCCAGGTTCATGCCTTCTTGTCATCCTGGAGCAGCTGGGGAAGCAAGTCCTTGGAGGGTCCTGCCCACATCCCTGTGCTCCCTTGGGGACAGAGAAAATTAAGGGTCTAGCTCTAGCTCCTATCCTCTAGCATCTCCTGCAGCGGGGCTGAGGGGAAGGAGAGTCCTGGCCCAGGGGGGACTGGGAGCTGACAGGAAAATGCTGATGGAGTCTCCTCTCCCTCTCCCTTCCATTAGAACTCAGCAGAACTCCCCAGGATGGGTCACTATGTGGCACAGCTGGCTCTGTTCATCAGTGACCCAGCCAAGGACATCAGCCGGCAGGCCAGGGAGGGGGTTTACCAGCTCTACCAGCTGCTGCTACACCAGAGGGGTAAGGAAATGCCACCCAATAGAGTGAGACAGGGACCCCAGCCAATTTCTCTCAGACTGACCCCGGCTGGAGGATGAGTCTCTCTCTATTTCTTTCTCTGTTCTACACCACCCTCTGCAATTCTGTTGGGCCAGGCATGCAGCGAGGACTCTGCTCACTGTGCAGCCACCAATGGGATTGGAAGGACATAAGCACTGCAACCAGAATGACAAGTGTGTGTGTGTGTGTGTGTGTGTGTGTGTATCTCTTTCCCAGGGCTGACCATCCATGAGGCCAAAGACCTGTGGTGCTGGGACTGGCACTAGGACAGCAGGCTCCTGGGCTACAGGGACACAGCCAGGGTGGGGGAGGTAAGGACACTCTTGCCAGGGCATGAGACAGCTCAGGGAATGTGGGTGTCTGGGTCCCCTGCAGTGGCTGCCCCCTGGGGCCACTAGATGGAGATGCCATTCTAGTCCCAGGATTTGGAGCCTGGCTCTGGGCAATCTGCTAATGCCTCACATCCTGTTGGTTTTAGGTCTTCGGAAAGTTCTTCTCAGCGGGGCAGAGAAGATTCTTCCTCTGGACGGCAGTGCTGGCCATTCACGACCCCCTGCTGCATGTCAGCCAGGCTGGGCTGCTCCTCGCCTACTCCCTCCTGGGGGAAGCCCAGCAGCGGATGGGGGACAAGGTAAGCAGCTTGATTAGACTCAGGAGATTGGGGCGGGGCCCAGGCCTCATTCCCATCCTATGGCCATTCGCTGGCCTGGCAGCAAGGAGCCTGGTGGGGAATGAGAGTGAGAGCAGGTGCTACTGGAAAAGGAGATGAATTCACCTCCATGAGCAGGAGGGAGCCAGCTTGTCCCCGGAGCAGCTCCAACCCAGCTCTTTAGCAAGGCTAATTAATGACAAGCATTGCCTCATCGCGGACTTATGTTCTTAGGACACGGTGCTATCGCTCTTGGGAAGGGCAGAAGAGTCCCCAAGTGCCCTCTGCGAGCCGCTCCTGTCCCACAGGGCTGCTCTCAGCTCCCAGTGGCCTAGTGTCCATGTCACCCAAGCCACCACCCAGAGTTGCTCCCATCACTGGCAGCCTGGGAGGCCAAGAACTGACTGGTGATGGCGACTGACCAGGCAGGGTTGAGGAACATGGGCAGGGGAAGCTTGTCCTGCTGCTGGCAGGGCTGGACCCCCTCTAGAGAGAACGGGAGGATTCAGTCAGCAGGGGCTGCTGATCTGCCCCATTCACCAGGGCTGCCATCCTGCGGCTTCAGCATTAGTAGCTGGGATGACTTGGGGAAAGGTGTCAAGTTCCCCACATCCCACCTCACTGCTGCCAGAATCCCTCCTGCCCACCCTGCTAGAGCCCCCTCCCTGCCCAACCTGGGTGGGGGTGAAGAAGAGGGTTCTGAGAACTTGAGCTGTGGATTGGAGGTGGAACAGCTGTCAGGGGCACTAAGGGGAAGGTGGCAGGAGCTCACCCTACAAGGACGGGGGTTGTCACTGGAGGTCATTAGAAAGGACAACAAGACTCCATTCTGGGGGTCAGGAGGGTGAATCCATCCCTCAAAGGTGGGCAGGTGCTGGGTGGAAATGCTGCTGGTTCCAGGTGCCCTTAATCCCCCCTGATTTCTCAGGGGCATCTGAGTCTCTGACACGTTCTCGTTCCCTTGCAGCAGGAGGACGTCACGGCCAACGTGATGCGCCAGCTCCGCATCATCCGGCACTTGCGCCAGGTGCCTGAGGCACTGCAGGGGCTGTGCCTCTGAGGCCACCAGCAACTCCCGCTCCCTGCTGCAGGTACTGCTCTGGCTCACTGTAAATGGGGAGCTAGTGGAAGGGGAAATGGAGCCCCTTGGCACTCACAAAAATTCTCTCCCCTCTCTGTGGAGCAGGGTCCTTCCCTCTGCCCCCCAAATTCCTTCATATAGGGCAGGAGCTCTTTCCCTCACACCCATTCCCCTCCCCCTTTCCTTGGTCTACCCGCATCCCATTCCCCCTGCGCCCAGGCAGAGCTCTCCCTGCCCCATATGGTGCAGAAGGGCCATTGTGTCAGAGCCAGAGCCACAGCCCCTAGCCCCACTGAAGCTCGGAAAGCTCCACTTTTGAGGAGGTGGGGGTGGGACAGAGGCTCAGGGCTAGCTTCACCTCCTGCCCTTTATTCTCCCCTTGGCCCTTCTACAGGGTCTCTGGGTGTGAAATGAATAGGAGCCTCCTTCTCAGCTGTCTTCCAGGCCCTGGGATCTGTCATAGCCTCCCAGATGGGCGCAGCCTGCAGCTGAGCCACCTCAGGGAGCAGTGGGGACAGGTCACCTCGTCCCATCAAAGCAAGCAATGCTGGGTCTCAAAGAGGCTTAGATGGAAGACCCCACTCCCTCATGGAGGTAAGAGCCATTTACTCCTTGGGGGCATGTGGGTCTCTTGGGGGAGAAATGGGATCCCCGATGCAAAGCCTGGCTGGGAGCTTCCCCCGTCCCTGGCTCCCAGCTCTGGGACAGAGACGTCTCCATCATCGTACCACCCTGGTTTTGTTCCTAGGAAAGGGCTCCCCAGAGATGTCCTCGAACCTGGACTCCTGAGAGCATTTCCGGTAGGAGGCTCCAGCCCCTCGGGCATGAAGAGAACATCAGGTAGTCTTGTTCACATGGCATCTCCGGTCTCCAGCTCCACTTCCCGCAGCAGGGCAAACGAACCCATCAGCTCCCAGAATCCCAACTCTTTGACCTCCTTCCACTCAGCAGTGGGGTTTCTCCAGCCCCCTCACCACACCTGTCAGCCTCTGAATGATGAAGGCCTGAATATCAGAGTCACCAGAACAAGCAAACTCCAGTTCCAGGCAGTGGGGCCTGTGTGTACTCAGCCCCTCTGGAAACCAGATCTGAAATGGGGAGCAAGGACCCCAGTCCAGTAACAGTAGGAGTGGGCAGAGCAGGCCTGTAACAGGGTGCTTTCCCCTGGGCTGCACAGCCTGGGGCTTAGCCAAGCTGATTACAGAATGAGCCCTAACTGAGAGGCACCATGTACCTCCCCCTAAAGAGCCAGACTTCAGTGGTGATACAGCCCAGCTGGGGTATCAACAGGAATGAGAACGAGGTAGGAAGTTCAGAGCAGCAAGGAAAGCCTAGAGGGGAACTTGAGACGAGAGGTAGGAAGTGCCCAGGGAAAACTGCAGCAAAGAGAAAGTAGCAGACCTAGCTGTTGGGTACAGGGCACTGGGCTGCTACCAATGTCAGGGTGGGACTGGGTTCCCCTACTGGCCCCAAAGAAGGGGGCATACACGCACCCAGAGAGGGTTACCAAGCCCAGCAAGGGGGCTGCAGGCTGAGCAGGAGCCCCAGCGATGGCAGAAGGACTTCTTTCTGTGGAAAGACCTCTTTGGACATTTAGTGTGAGACAAGCTGGGCCCCAGAAAGGTGGACTAAAGATGGTGATCTGGCCGGAGGGCTGAGTTACCAGGCAGAGAAACTGCCATGATGCTGGAGCGACCATTGATGGGTGACACTAGCCCAGCGAGAGGGCTGTGATGCCATGCCTGGCTGCCAGGGGGGCACGTAACGATGAGTAGATTCGTTTATGACTGGCATAGCCAGGAGGATTGAATTCCCCCTGTGACCCGTGAGGGCCGATGGAAGTCTTGGTTGCTGAAGGAAGGTCTGTCCTCCCAAGTGGGTGTATCGAGAGAGCGATCTGGTCACAGGATTTCCCGCTTCAGTTCCAGGGACTGGTTAAGCAGCCAAAGCAGATCTAGGGGTTTCTCCAGCAGCTCCTAGAAAACCAACAGAAGCAGAAGGAAGTGCAGGCGGAGCTACAGACGCAGGAGCAGCAGCAATACCCATGAGAGATCCTGCAAAGGGAAATCAACCCAGGGTCTGCTGTGCCCGTGGACAAAAAGAGCAGACACGGAGAGCATGCCTGGGCTGTGCTGAGAAGGTTAGCCCAGGAGAGCAGGGCATGAGAAAGTGTACAAGCGTGGCCTAGTGCCAAGATGGGGACAAGAGTTCTTTGTTTTGGGTGCAGAGAAGCAGGCCATATCAAAAGACATGGGTGACGGCCTGCTTAGGAAATTGCTGAGTGGCAAAAGGAGCGGCCAGGGCCCCGAGAAGGTAGAAAGAAAGGAGACGGTGTCCTCTGACACAAACTCACATGAGGCAGGCAACGTGGAAGTGCAGGGATGGCCATGGACCTTGCAGACCCTCCACCAATACAGGGAGGTGAAGGACAAAATGGTTGGCCCAGAGATGAAGCAGACTGAAGTAGGGACAAACACAAGGGTGGAGCAGTCCATGGTGGGTTCTCAGACCCTGACGGAAAAGGTTTTGGCGTATGCAGCGGCAGTGGCAAAAAGGCTACAGAAGAAGCTAAAGGCTTCAGAAGAGGCTCTGCAAGCAGTTGTTAATGAGAATGAGTTGCTGCAGGAAGAGCATTGGGATACTGCAGAAGAGAAGGATTGCCTCTTAATTCTGGTGAGCGAGCTGGCAATGGAGCTGGAGACACTGTGGGTGCAGGCTGTACAAGCGCGCAGCCAGTGACAGTGATGAGACGAAGAGGGATGAAGCTTGGACAAGAATAGAACTTGCCCCCCTTGTGGGCCAAGGAGGAGCGTATATAACAGGGGGGCTTGGCCTGTGGGCTATAAAGCCTGGAGCTAGGCCAAATGGATTACAGAGTGAGCTCCACCTGAGGGGAATACCATAGCAAAGTTACAGGAGCAGGCCCAGCTGTTCGGTACAGGGCCTTGGGGAGAACCTAGAATCCAGGGTAGGACTGGTTCTCCCATGGTCTTGAAGGGGACATACAAGGCCATAGAAAGGACTACCAAGGCCAACAAGGGCAGGCCGAGCCAAAGTCAGGCTGAGGAAGAGCCCCCAAAGGGACAGAAGACCTTGTTTCTGTTAAAGACATTTTTGGACTTTTAGTTTGGGATGAGCGCGACCCAGGAAGAAGTGGACTAAAAGACGGTCACCTGGCTGAAGGGCCGAGTTCCCAGCCAAAAAACTGCCAGAGTGCCCTAGCGACTCTCGGCGGGGGTGCTAGCCCAGCAAGAAAGCTGTGACACCAGGCCTTGCCAGGAAGGGGCACCTATCGGTGAGTGAACTCTGTTACAAGCCTGCTTCCATTATGGAAACAGCCTGGTATTGGAGAGTGTTAGGATGGCCTATGGGAGAGGATGGCTGGAGGGGATGTGTAGTGAGGCGGTGTGGCTCCCCGCCGCCCCGGAGGGGGAAGAGCCCATCTGGAGGCTGGAGTGGGCGGAGCTAGGGAGCAGGTGCTCTTCCTGCCCTGCCACTGTCTGTCTGGGAAACCTTGGCCTTGTCATTCCCTGGCTCGGTGCCTCAGTTTCCATTCTCACCAGCCTGTTGCCTATTTCCCTGCAGTTTCACATCCGTGTTGGTGCCAGTCCCACCCCCACACTGCACAGTCTAATGCCAGCTCCTCTCTCTTGCCAGAGCCAGAGCTGGAGACCCACCTCCTTCGAGCTGCCCTGCATGCCATCTTCACCCTGGGCACGGAGAAGGACACCACCCAAGTCCAGGTAGATCATGCTAAAGTCATGGATTGAAGAGCCAGCTGTCATCCTGCCATGAATCCTTGCTAATTGCCTGCAATGGGATGTGAATGAGAGAGGCGAGGATATGTGTTTGGAGGTCTCACCAGTGCTTCCCAGAGACCCCTCTTCCCATCCTGTGGCAGGTGTAGCCCCAGTTTCCCTAACTCTGACCCATGGCTCTCCCTTGCTTTGCAGGATCTGCATATGGTCTTGCCAGACCTCCTGGATGCCATGCTGGGGAACCTGCTGGCAGCATCTCCAGACACCGACAGGCTCCACTACATCTTGGAGGTGAACCCGATGAGAGGGGTGGGGGCAATTTTACCTTAACTCTTAAATCCATTGTCCAGTCTGTCCTCCTAGCTGGGCCCCCAGTGGGCTGTCCTTGGTCAGGGCAGTCAGTGCAATGCAGTGTCAGGCCCTTCCTCCTTGAAGGACAGAGGAAGGAGCTGGGACTTCACCCAGAGCTCTGCCTGGTTCTGTTGAGCACTAACCACAGGGCCCCTGGCTGGCTTGGGGAGTGAGAGTCTGAACCCCTCCTGTGAGATCCAGAAGATGGTCCTTAGAGAAGAGTCACAGGCTCCTTCCTAGAGAAACAGGAGGACCCCAGAGAATCAGCCCTTCTCTCTGACGGGCCCTAAGATTCCTGGGGGGATTGTGCTCACACTCAGTCCCTTCACCCAACCAAGGACTTGAGAGCCAGGGAGGGGAGAGGAGTCTGTCTCCTTCCTGGTGAGCTGTTCAGGAATCAGGAGTTAAGGGAGGATGGGACCAGCCCCGACACCGAGCGTTGTCCCAGTGTAGAGAGACAATGACAAGTTGTGACCTGCAGGATACAAGCACCGTCCTGGGGGCAACAATCCCCTTCTAAACCTCTGTGATCAATGAATCAGATATTCCACTCTGCGCACAATGTCTCAGCCCCCTGGGGATGGGGGGGTGTCTCATTTGCACAACACGTGCACCTGCCCATTGATCCTGAGCTGCCTCCTTTCCCCACAGCACATTAACTACTGGATCGTGTCCAGGGTGTCCCAGGAGAGAGCCAGGGCCGTTAGGAGCAGCAAGGCCCTACTCAGATCCACCATCACCCTCCCTGAGTTTGACGTAAGTGACCTCTGACCCCAGCTTCCTGGCTCCAGGCATAGGTGGGCTGGCTCCAACTGGCTGTAGGATCTGCTGCTGCAGGGACTGTGGGTTAGGAGTGTTTCTCTTGGAGAGGCAGAGTCAGAGCAGAGAATGAGCTTGGCTTGAGTCAAGTTCTTCTTGTCCTGCTTAAGTGGTGACTGGGCTTTTAAGGGCACCATGCTCCAGGTTCATGCCTTCTTGTCATCCTGGAGCAGCTGGGGAAGCAAGTCCTTGGAGGGTCCTGCCCACATCCCTGTGCTCCAGGCTCCCTTGGGGACAGAGAAAATTAAGGGTCTAGCTCTAGCTCCTATCCTCTAGCATCTCCTGCAGAGGGGCTGAGGGGAAGGAGAGTCCTGGCCCAGGGGGGACTGGGAGCTGACAGGAAAATGCTGATGGAGTCTCCTCTCCCTCTCCCTTCCATTAGAACTCAGCAGAACTCCCCAGGATGGGTCACTATGTGGCACAGCTGGCTCTGTTCATCAGTGACCCAGCCAAGGACATCAGCCGGCAGGCCAGGGAGGGGGTTTACCAGCTCTACCAGCTGCTGCTACACCAGAGGGGTAAGGAAATGCCACCCAATAGAGTGAGACAGGGACCCCAGCCAATTTCTCTCAGACTGACCCCGGCTGGAGGATGAGTCTCTCTCTATTTCTTTCTCTGTTCTACACCACCCTCTGCAATTCTGTTGGGCCAGGCATGCAGCGAGGACTCTGCTCACTGTGCAGCCACCAATGGGATTGGAAGGACATAAGCACTGCAACCAGAATGACAAGTGTGTGTGTGTGTGTGTGTGTGTGTGTGTGTGTGTGTGTGTATCTCTTTCCCAGGGCTGACCATCCATGAGGCCAAAGACCTGTGGTGCTGGGACTGGCACTAGGACAGCAGGCTCCTGGGCTACAGGGACACAGCCAGGGTGGGGGAGGTAAGGACACTCTTGCCAGGGCATGAGACAGCTCAGGGAATGTGGGTGTCTGGGTCCCCTGCAGTGGCTGCCCCCTGGGGCCACTAGATGGAGATGCCATTCTAGTCCCAGGATTTGGAGCCTGGCTCTGGGCAATCTGCTAATGCCTCACATCCTGTTGGTTTTAGGTCTTCGGAAAGTTCTTCTCAGCGGGGCAGAGAAGATTCTTCCTCTGGACGGCAGTGCTGGCCATTCACGACCCCCTGCTGCATGTCAGCCAGGCTGGGCTGCTCCTCGCCTACTCCCTCCTGGGGGAAGCCCAGCAGCGGATGGGGGACAAGGTAAGCAGCTTGATTAGACTCAGGAGATTGGGGCGGGGCCCAGGCCTCATTCCCATCCTATGGCCATTCGCTGGCCTGGCAGCAAGGAGCCTGGTGGGGAATGAGAGTGAGAGCAGGTGCTACTGGAAAGGGAGATGAATTCACCTCCATGAGCAGGAGGGAGCCAGCTTGTCCCCGGAGCAGCTCCAACCCAGCTCTTTAGCAAGGCTAATTAATGACAAGCATTGCCTCATCGCGGACTTATGTTCTTAGGACACGGTGCTATCGCTCTTGGGAAGGGCAGAAGAGTCCCCAAGTGCCCTCTGCGAGCCGCTCCTGTCCCACAGGGCTGCTCTCAGCTCCCAGTGGCCTAGTGTCCATGTCACCCAAGCCACCACCCAGAGTTGCTCCCATCACTGGCAGCCTGGGAGGCCAAGAACTGACTGGTGATGGCGACTGACCAGGCAGGGTTGAGGAACATGGGCAGGGGAAGCTTGTCCTGCTGCTGGCAGGGCTGGACCCCCTCTAGAGAGAACGGGAGGATTCAGTCAGCAGGGGCTGCTGATCTGCCCCATTCACCAGGGCTGCCATCCTGCGGCTTCAGCATTAGTAGCTGGGATGACTTGGGGAAAGGTGTCAAGTTCCCCACATCCCACCTCACTGCTGCCAGAATCCCTCCTGCCCACCCTGCTAGAGCCCCCTCCCTGCCCAACCTGGGTGGGGGTGAAGAAGAGGGTTCTGAGAACTTGAGCTGTGGATTGGAGGTGGAACAGCTGTCAGGGGCACTAAGGGGAAGGTGGCAGGAGCTCACCCTACAAGGACGGGGGTTGTCACTGGAGGTCACTAGAAAGGACAACAAGACTCCATTCTGGGGGTCAGGAGGGTGAATCCATCCCTCAAAGGTGGGCAGGTGCTGGGTGGAAATGCTGCTGGTTCCAGGTGCCCTTAATCCCCCCTGATTTCTCAGGGGCATCTGAGTCTCTGGCACGTTCTCGTTCCCTTGCAGCAGGAGGACGTCACGGCCAATGTGATGCGCCAGCTCCGCATCATCCGGCACTTGCGCCAGGTGCCTGAGGCACTGCAGGGGCTGTGCCTCTGAGGCCACCAGCAACTCCCGCTCCCTGCTGCAGGTACTGCTCTGGCTCACTGTAAATGGGGAGCTAGTGGAAGGGGAAATGGAGCCCCTTGGCACTCACAAAAATTCTCTCCCCTCTCTGTGGAGCAGGGTCCTTCCCTCTGCCCCCCAAATTCCTTCATATAGGGCAGGAGCTCTTTCCCTCACACCCATTCCCCTCCCCCTTTCCTTGGTCTACCCGCATCCCATTCCCCCTGCGCCCAGGCAGAGCTCTCCCTGCCCCATATGGTGCAGAAGGGCCATTGTGTCAGAGCCAGAGCCACAGCCCCTAGCCCCACTGAAGCTCGGAAAGCTCCACTTTTGAGGAGGTGGGGGTGGGACAGAGGCTCAGGGCTAGCTTCACCTCCTGCCCTTTATTCTCCCCTTGGCCCTTCTACAGGGTCTCTGGGTGTGAAATGAATAGGAGCCTCCTTCTCAGCTGTCTTCCAGGCCCTGGGATCTGTCATAGTCTCCCAGATGGGCGCAGCCTGCAGCTGAGCCACCTCAGGGAGCAGTGGGGACAGGTCACCTCGTCCCATCAAAGCAAGCAATGCTGGGTCTCAAAGAGGCTTAGATGGAAGACCCCACTCCCTCATGGAGGTAAGAGCCATTTACTCCTTGGGGGCATGTGGGTCTCTTGGGGGAGAAATGGGATCCCCGATGCAAAGCCTGGCTGGGAGCTTCCCCCGTCCCTGGCTCCCAGCTCTGGGACAGAGACGTCTCCATCATCGTACCACCCTGGTTTTGTTCCTAGGAAAGGGCTCCCCAGAGATGTCCTCGAACCTGGACTCCTGAGAGCATTTCCGGTAGGAGGCTCCAGCCCCTCGGGCATGAAGAGAACATCAGGTAGTCTTGTTCACATGGCATCTCCGGTCTCCAGCTCCACTTCCCGCAGCAGGGCAAACGAACCCATCAGCTCCCAGAATCCCAACTCTTTGACCTCCTTCCACTCAGCAGTGGGGTTTCTCCAGCCCCCTCACCACACCTGTCAGCCTCTGAATGATGAAGGCCTGAATATCAGAGTCACCAGAACAAGCAAACTCCAGTTCCAGGCAGTGGGGCCTGTGTGTACTCAGCCCCTCTGGAAACCAGATCTGAAATGGGGAGCAAGGACCCCAGTCCAGTAACAGTAGGAGTGGGCAGAGCAGGCCTGTAACAGGGTGCTTTCCCCTGGGCTGCACAGCCTGGGGCTTAGCCAAGCTGATTACAGAATGAGCCCTAACTGAGAGGCACCATGTACCTCCCCCTAAAGAGCCAGACTTCAGTGGTGATACAGCCCAGCTGGGGTATCAACAGGAATGAGAACGAGGTAGGAAGTTCAGAGCAGCAAGGAAAGCCTAGAGGGGAACTTGAGACGAGAGGTAGGAAGTGCCCAGGGAAAACTGCAGCAAAGAGAAAGTAGCAGACCTAGCTGTTGGGTACAGGGCACTGGGCTGCTACCAATGTCAGGGTGGGACTGGGTTCCCCTACTGGCCCCAAAGAAGGGGGCATACACGCACCCAGAGAGGGTTACCAAGCCCAGCAAGGGGGCTGCAGGCTGAGCAGGAGCCCCAGCGATGGCAGAAGGACTTCTTTCTGTGAAAAGACCTCTTTGGACATTTAGTGTGAGACAAGCTGGGCCCCAGAAAGGTGGACTAAAGATGGTGATCTGGCCGGAGGGCTGAGTTACCAGGCAGAGAAACTGCCATGATGCTGGAGCGACCATTGATGGGTGACACTAGCCCAGCGAGAGGGCTGTGATGCCATGCCTGGCTGCCAGGGGGGCACGTAACGATGAGTAGATTCGTTTATGACTGGCATAGCCAGGAGGATTGAATTCCCCCTGTGATCCGTGAGGGCCGATGGAAGTCTTGGTTGCTGAAGGAAGGTCTGTCCTCCCAAGCGGGTGTATCGAGAGAGCGATCTGGTCACTGGATTTCCCGCTTCAGTTCCAGGGACTGGTTAAGCAGCCAAAGCAGATCTAGGGGTTTCTCCAGCAGCTCCTAGAAAACCAACAGAAGCAGAAGGAAGTGCAGGCGGAGCTACAGACGCAGGAGCAGCAGCAATACCCATGAGAGATCCTGCAAAGGGAAATCAACCCAGGGTCTGCTGTGCCCGTGGACAAAAAGAGCAGACACGGAGAGCATGCCTGGGCTGTGCTGAGAAGGTTAGCCCAGGAGAGCAGGGCATGAGAAAGTGTACAAGCGTGGCCTAGTGCCAAGATGGGGACAAGAGTTCTTTGTTTTGGGTGCAGAGAAGCAGGCCATATCAAAAGACATGGGTGACGGCCTGCTTAGGAAATTGCTGAGTGGCAAAAGGAGCGGCCAGGGCCCCGAGAAGGTAGAAAGAAAGGAGACGGTGTCCTCTGACACAAACTCACATGAGGCAGGCAACGTGGAAGTGCAGGGATGGCCATGGACCTTGCAGACCCTCCACCAATACAGGGAGGTGAAGGACAAAATGGTTGGCCCAGAGATGAAGCAGACTGAAGTAGGGACAAACACAAGGGTGGAGCAGTCCATGGTGGGTTCTCAGACCCTGACGGAAAAGGTTTTGGCGTATGCAGCGGCAGTGGCAAAAAGGCTACAGAAGAAGCTAAAGGCTTCAGAAGAGGCTCTGCAAGCAGTTGTTAATGAGAATGAGTTGCTGCAGGAAGAGCATTGGGATACTGCAGAAGAGAAGGATTGCCTCTTAATTCTGGTGAGCGAGCTGGCAATGGAGCTGGAGACACTGTGGGTGCAGGCTGTACAAGCGCGCAGCCAGTGACAGTGATGAGACGAAGAGGGATGAAGCTTGGACAAGAATAGAACTTGCCCCCCTTGTGGGCCAAGGAGGAGCGTATATAACAGGGGGGCTTGGCCTGTGGGCTATAAAGCCTGGAGCTAGGCCAAATGGATTACAGAGTGAGCTCCACCTGAGGGGAATACCATAGCAAAGTTACAGGAGCAGGCCCAGCTGTTCGGTACAGGGCCTTGGGGCAGAACCTAGAATCCAGGGTAGGACTGGTTCTCCCATGGTCTTGAAGGGGACATACAAGGCCATAGAAAGGACTACCAAGGCCAACAAGGGCAGGCCGAGCCAAAGTCAGGCTGAGGAAGAGCCCCCAAAGGGACAGAAGACCTTGTTTCTGTTAAAGACATTTTTGGACTTTTAGTTTGGGATGAGCGCGACCCAGGAAGGAGTGGATTAAAAGACGGTCACCTGGCTGAAGGGCCGAGTTCCCAGCCAAAAAACTGCCAGAGTGCCCTAGCGACTCTCGGCGGGGGTGCTAGCCCAGCAAGAAAGCTGTGACACCAGGCCTTGCCAGGAAGGGGCACCTATCGGTGAGTGAACTCTGTTACAAGCCTGCTTCCATTATGGAAACAGCCTGGTATTGGAGAGTGTTAGGATGGCCTATGGGAGAGGATGGCTGGAGGGGATGTGTAGTGAGGCGGTGTGGCTCCCCGCCGCCCCGGAGGGGGAAGAGCCCATCTGGAGGCCGGAGTGGGCGGAGCTAGGGAGCAGGTGCTCTTCCTGCCATGCCACTGTCTGTCTGGGAAACCTTGGCCTTGTCATTCCCTGGCTCGGTGCCTCAGTTTCCATTCTCACCAGCCTGTTGCCTATTTCCCTGCAGTTTCACATCCGTGTTGGTGCCAGTCCCACCCCCACACTGCACAGTCTAATGCCAGCTCCTCTCTCTTGCCAGAGCCACAGCTGGAGACCCACCTCCTTCGAGCTGCCCTGCATGCCATCTTCACCCTGAGCACGGAGAAGGACACCACCCAAGTCCAGGTAGATCATGCTAAAGTCATGGATTGAAGAGCCAGCTGTCATCCTGCCATGAATCCTTGCTAATTGCCTGCAATGGGATGTGAATGAGAGAGGCGAGGATATGTGTTTGGAGGTCTCACCAGTGCTTCCCAGAGACCCCTCTTCCCATCCTGTGGCAGGTGTAGCCCCAGTTTCCCTAACTCTGACCCATGGCTCTCCCTTGCTTTGCAGGATCTGCATATGGTCTTGCCAGACCTCCTGGATGCCATGCTGGGGAACCTGCTGGCAGCATCTCCAGACACCGACAGGCTCCACTACATCTTGGAGGTGAACCCGATGAGAGGGGTGGGGGCAATTTTACCTTAACTCTTAAATCCATTGTCCAGTCTGTCCTCCTAGCTGGGCCCCCAGTGGGCTGTCCTTGGTCAGGGCAGTCAGTGCAATGCAGTGTCAGGCCCTTCCTCCTTGAAGGACAGAGGAAGGAGCTGGGACTTCACCCAGAGCTCTGCCTGGTTCTGTTGAGCACTAACCACAGGGCCCCTGGCTGGCTTGGGGAGTGAGAGTCTGAACCCCTCCTGTGAGATCCAGAAGATGGTCCTTAGAGAAGAGTCACAGGCTCCTTCCTAGAGAAACAGGAGGACCCCAGAGAATCAGCCCTTCTCTCTGACGGGCCCTAAGATTCCTGGGGGGATTGTGCTCACACTCAGTCCCTTCACCCAACCAAGGACTTGAGAGCCAGGGAGGGGAGAGGAGTCTGTCTCCTTCCTGGTGAGCTGTTCAGGAATCAGGAGTTAAGGGAGGATGGGACCAGCCCCGACACCGAGCGTTGTCCCAGTGTAGAGAGACAACGACAAGTTGTGACCTGCAGGATACAAGCACCGTCCTGGGGGCAACAATCCCCTTCTAAACCTCTGTGATCAATGAATCAGATATTCCACTCTGCGCACAATGTCTCAGCCCCCTGGGGATGGGGGGGTGTCTCATTTGCACAACACGTGCACCTGCCCATTGATCCTGAGCTGCCTCCTTTCCCCACAGCACATTAACTACTGGATCGTGTCCAGGGTGTCCCAGGAGAGAGCCAGGGCCGTTAGGAGCAGCAAGGCCCTACTCAGATCCACCATCACCCTCCCTGAGTTTGACGTAAGTGACCTCTGACCCCAGCTTCCTGGCTCCAGGCGTAGGTGGGCTGGCTCCAACTGGCTGTAGGATCTGCTGCTGCAGGGGCTGTGGGTTAGGAGTGTTTCTCTTGGAGAGGCAGAGTCAGAGCAGAGAATGAGCTTGGCTTGAGTCAAGTTCTTCTTGTCCTGCTTAAGTGGTGACTGGGCTTTTAAGGGCACCATGCTCCAGGTTCATGCCTTCTTGTCATCCTGGAGCAGCTGGGGAAGCAAGTCCTTGGAGGGTCCTGCCCACATCCCTGTGCTCCAGGCTCCCTTGGGGACAGAGAAAATTAAGGGTCTAGCTCTAGCTCCTATCCTCTAGCATCTCCTGCAGAGGGGCTGAGGGGAAGGAGAGTCCTGGCCCAGGGGGGACTGGGAGCTGACAGGAAAATGCTGATGGAGTCCCTCTCCCTCTCCCTTCCATTAGAACTCAGCAGAACTCCCCAGGATGGGTCACTATGTGGCACAGCTGGCTCTGTTCATCAGTGACCCAGCCAAGGACATCAGCCGGCAGGCCAGGGAGGGGGTTTACCAGCTCTACCAGCTGCTGCTACACCAGAGGGGTAAGGAAATGCCACCCAATAGAGTGAGACAGGGACCCCAGCCAATTTCTCTCAGACTGACCCCGGCTGGAGGATGAGTCTCTCTCTATTTCTTTCTCTGTTCTACACCACCCTCTGCAATTCTGTTGGGCCAGGCATGCAGCGAGGACTCTGCTCACTGTGCAGCCACCAATGGGATTGGAAGGACATAAGCACTGCAACCAGAATGACAAGTGTGTGTGTGTGTGTGTATCTCTTTCCCAGGGCTGACCATCCATGAGGCCAAAGACCTGTGGTGCTGGGACTGGCACTAGGACAGCAGGCTCCTGGGCTACAGGGACACAGCCAGGGTGGGGGAGGTAAGGACACTCTTGCCAGGGCATGAGACAGCTCAGGGAATGTGGGTGTCTGGGTCCCCTGCAGTGGCTGCCCCCTGGGGCCACTAGATGGAGATGCCATTCTAGTCCCAGGATTTGGAGCCTGGCTCTGGGCAATCTGCTAATGCCTCACATCCTGTTGGTTTTAGGTCTTCGGAAAGTTCTTCTCAGCGGGGCAGAGAAGATTCTTCCTCTGGACGGCAGTGCTGGCCATTCACGACCCCCTGCTGCATGTCAGCCAGGCTGGGCTGCTCCTCGCCTACTCCCTCCTGGGGGAAGCCCAGCAGCGGATGGGGGACAAGGTAAGCAGCTTGATTAGACTCAGGAGATTGGGGCGGGGCCCAGGCCTCATTCCCATCCTATGGCCATTCGCTGGCCTGGCAGCAAGGAGCCTGGTGGGGAATGAGAGTGAGAGCAGGTGCTACTGGAAAGGGAGATGAATTCACCTCCATGAGCAGGAGGGAGCCAGCTTGTCCCCGGAGCAGCTCCAACCCAGCTCTTTAGCAAGGCTAATTAATGACAAGCATTGCCTCATCGCGGACTTATGTTCTTAGGACACGGTGCTATCGCTCTTGGGAAGGGCAGAAGAGTCCCCAAGTGCCCTCTGCGAGCCGCTCCTGTCCCACAGGGCTGCTCTCAGCTCCCAGTGGCCTAGTGTCCATGTCACCCAAGCCACCACCCAGAGTTGCTCCCATCACTGGCAGCCTGGGAGGCCAAGAACAGACTGGTGATGGCGACTGACCAGGCAGGGTTGAGGAACATGGGCAGGGGAAGCTTGTCCTGCTGCTGGCAGGGCTGGACCCCCTCTAGAGAGAACGGGAGGATTCAGTCAGCAGGGGCTGCTGATCTGCCCCATTCACCAGGGCTGCCATCCTGCGGCTTCAGCATTAGTAGCTGGGATGACTTGGGGAAAGGTGTCAAGTTCCCCACATCCCACCTCACTGCTGCCAGAATCCCTCCTGCCCACCCTGCTAGAGCCCCCTCCCTGCCCAACCTGGGTGGGGGTGAAGAAGAGGGTTCTGAGAACTTGATCTGTGGATTGGAGGTGGAACAGCTGTCAGGGGCACTAAGGGGAAGGTGGCAGGAGCTCACCCTACAAGGACGGGGGTTGTCACTGGAGGTCACTAGAAAGGACAACAAGACTCCATTCTGGGGGTCAGGAGGGTGAATCCATCCCTCAAAGGTGGGCAGGTGCTGGGTGGAAATGCTGCTGGTTCCAGGTGCCCTTAATCCCCCCTGATTTCTCAGGGGCATCTGAGTCTCTGACACGTTCTCGTTCCCTTGCAGCAGGAGGACGTCACGGCCAATGTGATGCGCCAGCTCCGCATCATCCGGCACTTGCGCCAGGTGCCTGAGGCACTGCAGGGGCTGTGCCTCTGAGGCCACCAGCAACTCCCGCTCCCTGCTGCAGGTACTGCTCTGGCTCACTGTAAATGGGGAGCTAGTGGAAGGGGAAATGGAGCCCCTTGGCACTCACAAAAATTCTCTCCCCTCTCTGTGGAGCAGGGTCCTTCCCTCTGCCCCCCAAATTCCTTCATATAGGGCAGGAGCTCTTTCCCTCACACCCATTCCCCTCCCCCTTTCCTTGGTCTACCCGCATCCCATTCCCCCTGCGCCCAGGCAGAGCTCTCCCTGCCCCATATGGTGCAGAAGGGCCATTGTGTCAGAGCCAGAGCCACAGCCCCTAGCCCCACTGAAGCTCGGAAAGCTCCACTTTTGAGGAGGTGGGGGTGGGACAGAGGCTCAGGGCTAGCTTCACCTCCTGCCCTTTATTCTCCCCTTGGCCCTTCTACAGGGTCTCTGGGTGTGAAATGAATAGGAGCCTCCTTCTCAGCTGTCTTCCAGGCCCTGGGATCTGTCATAGCCTCCCAGATGGGCGCAGCCTGCAGCTGAGCCACCTCAGGGAGCAGTGGGGACAGGTCACCTCGTCCCATCAAAGCAAGCAATGCTGGGTCTCAAAGAGGCTTAGATGGAAGACCCCACTCCCTCATGGAGGTAAGAGCCATTTACTCCTTGGGGGCATGTGGGTCTCTTGGGGGAGAAATGGGATCCCCGATGCAAAGCCTGGCTGGGAGCTTCCCCCGTCCCTGGCTCCCAGCTCTGGGACAGAGACGTCTCCATCATCGTACCACCCTGGTTTTGTTCCTAGGAAAGGGCTCCCCAGAGATGTCCTCGAACCTGGACTCCTGAGAGCATTTCCGGTAGGAGGCTCCAGCCCCTCGGGCATGAAGAGAACATCAGGTAGTCTTGTTCACATGGCATCTCCGGTCTCCAGCTCCACTTCCCGCAGCAGGGCAAACGAACCCATCAGCTCCCAGAATCCCAACTCTTTGACCTCCTTCCACTCAGCAGTGGGGTTTCTCCAGCCCCCTCACCACACCTGTCAGCCTCTGAATGATGAAGGCCTGAATATCAGAGTCACCAGAACAAGCAAACTCCAGTTCCAGGCAGTGGGGCCTGTGTGTACTCAGCCCCTCTGGAAACCAGATCTGAAATGGGGAGCAAGGACCCCAGTCCAGTAACAGTAGGAGTGGGCAGAGCAGGCCTGTAACAGGGTGCTTTCCCCTGGGCTGCACAGCCTGGGGCTTAGCCAAGCTGATTACAGAATGAGCCCTAACTGAGAGGCACCATGTACCTCCCCCTAAAGAGCCAGACTTCAGTGGTGATACAGCCCAGCTGGGGTATCAACAGGAATGAGAACGAGGTAGGAAGTTCAGAGCAGCAAGGAAAGCCTAGAGGGGAACTTGAGACGAGAGGTAGGAAGTGCCCAGGGAAAACTGCAGCAAAGAGAAAGTAGCAGACCTAGCTGTTGGGTACAGGGCACTGGGCTGCTACCAATGTCAGGGTGGGACTGGGTTCCCCTACTGGCCCCAAAGAAGGGGGCATACACGCACCCAGAGAGGGTTACCAAGCCCAGCAAGGGGGCTGCAGGCTGAGCAGGAGCCCCAGCGATGGCAGAAGGACTTCTTTCTGTGGAAAGACCTCTTTGGACATTTAGTGTGAGACAAGCTGGGCCCCAGAAAGGTGGACTAAAGATGGTGATCTGGCCGGAGGGCTGAGTTACCAGGCAGAGAAACTGCCATGATGCTGGAGCGACCATTGATGGGTGACACTAGCCCAGCGAGAGGGCTGTGATGCCATGCCTGGCTGCCAGGGGGGCACGTAACGATGAGTAGATTCGTTTATGACTGGCATAGCCAGGAGGATTGAATTCCCCCTGTGATCCGTGAGGGCCGATGGAAGTCTTGGTTGCTGAAGGAAGGTCTGTCCTCCCAAGCGGGTGTATCGAGAGAGCGATCTGGTCACTGGATTTCCCGCTTCAGTTCCAGGGACTGGTTAAGCAGCCAAAGCAGATCTAGGGGTTTCTCCAGCAGCTCCTAGAAAACCAACAGAAGCAGAAGGAAGTGCAGGCGGAGCTACAGACGCAGGAGCAGCAGCAATACCCATGAGAGATCCTGCAAAGGGAAATCAACCCAGGGTCTGCTGTGCCCGTGGACAAAAAGAGCAGACACGGAGAGCATGCCTGGGCTGTGCTGAGAAGGTTAGCCCAGGAGAGCAGGGCATGAGAAAGTGTACAAGCGTGGCCTAGTGCCAAGATGGGGACAAGAGTTCTTTGTTTTGGGTGCAGAGAAGCAGGCCATATCAAAAGACATGGGTGACGGCCTGCTTAGGAAATTGCTGAGTGGCAAAAGGAGCGGCCAGGGCCCCGAGAAGGTAGAAAGAAAGGAGACGGTGTCCTCTGACACAAACTCACATGAGGCAGGCAACGTGGAAGTGCAGGGATGGCCATGGACCTTGCAGACCCTCCACCAATACAGGGAGGTGAAGGACAAAATGGTTGGCCCAGAGATGAAGCAGACTGAAGTAGGGACAAACACAAGGGTGGAGCAGTCCATGGTGGGTTCTCAGACCCTGACGGAAAAGGTTTTGGCGTATGCAGCGGCAGTGGCAAAAAGGCTACAGAAGAAGCTAAAGGCTTCAGAAGAGGCTCTGCAAGCAGTTGTTAATGAGAATGAGTTGCTGCAGGAAGAGCATTGGGATACTGCAGAAGAGAAGGATTGCCTCTTAATTCTGGTGAGCGAGCTGGCAATGGAGCTGGAGACACTGTGGGTGCAGGCTGTACAAGCGCGCAGCCAGTGACAGTGATGAGACGAAGAGGGATGAAGCTTGGACAAGAATAGAACTTGCCCCCCTTGTGGGCCAAGGAGGAGCGTATATAACAGGGGGGCTTGGCCTGTGGGCTATAAAGCCTGGAGCTAGGCCAAATGGATTACAGAGTGAGCTCCACCTGAGGGGAATACCATAGCAAAGTTACAGGAGCAGGCCCAGCTGTTCGGTACAGGGCCTTGGGGCAGAACCTAGAATCCAGGGTAGGACTGGTTCTCCCATGGTCTTGAAGGGGACATACAAGGCCATAGAAAGGACTACCAAGGCCAACAAGGGCAGGCCGAGCCAAAGTCAGGCTGAGGAAGAGCCCCCAAAGGGACAGAAGACCTTGTTTCTGTTAAAGACATTTTTGGACTTTTAGTTTGGGATGAGCGCGACCCAGGAAGGAGTGGACTAAAAGACGGTCACCTGGCTGAAGGGCCGAGTTCCCAGCCAAAAAACTGCCAGAGTGCCCTAGCGACTCTCGGCGGGGGTGCTAGCCCAGCAAGAAAGCTGTGACACCAGGCCTTGCCAGGAAGGGGCACCTATCGGTGAGTGAACTCTGTTACAAGCCTGCTTCCATTATGGAAACAGCCTGGTATTGGAGAGTGTTAGGATGGCCTATGGGAGAGGATGGCTGGAGGGGATGTGTAGTGAGGCGGTGTGGCTCCCCGCCGCCCCGGAGGGGGAAGAGCCCATCTGGAGGCTGGAGTGGGCGGAGCTAGGGAGCAGGTG
The DNA here is from genome assembly GCF_028017835.1 of Emys orbicularis. Taxonomy (NCBI): domain Eukaryota; kingdom Metazoa; phylum Chordata; order Testudines; family Emydidae; genus Emys; species Emys orbicularis. Next base: position 68,299,726 of record NC_088689.1, on the reverse strand, counting down.
CTCTTCCTGCCCTGCCACTGTCTGTCTGGGAAACCTTGGCCTTGTCATTCCCTGGCTCGGTGCCTCAGTTTCCATTCTCACCAGCCTGTTGCCTATTTCCCTGCAGTTTCACATCCGTGTTGGTGCCAGTCCCACCCCCACACTGCACAGTCTAATGCCAGCTCCTCTCTCTTGCCAGAGCCAGAGCTGGAGACCCACCTCCTTCGAGCTGCCCTGCATGCCATCTTCACCCTGGGCACGGAGAAGGACACCACCCAAGTCCAGGTAGATCATGCTAAAGTCATGGATTGAAGAGCCAGCTGTCATCCTGCCATGAATCCTTGCTAATTGCCTGCAATGGGATGTGAATGAGAGAGGCGAGGATATGTGTTTGGAGGTCTCACCAGTGCTTCCCAGAGACCCCTCTTCCCATCCTGTGGCAGGTGTAGCCCCAGTTTCCCTAACTCTGACCCATGGCTCTCCCTTGCTTTGCAGGATCTGCATATGGTCTTGCCAGACCTCCTGGATGCCATGCTGGGGAACCTGCTGGCAGCATCTCCAGACACCGACAGGCTCCACTACATCTTGGAGGTGAACCCGATGAGAGGGGTGGGGGCAATTTTACCTTAACTCTTAAATCCATTGTCCAGTCTGTCCTCCTAGCTGGGCCCCCAGTGGGCTGTCCTTGGTCAGGGCAGTCAGTGCAATGCAGTGTCAGGCCCTTCCTCCTTGAAGGACAGAGGAAGGAGCTGGGACTTCACCCAGAGCTCTGCCTGGTTCTGTTGAGCACTAACCACAGGGCCCCTGGCTGGCTTGGGGAGTGAGAGTCTGAACCCCTCCTGTGAGATCCAGAAGATGGTCCTTAGAGAAGAGTCACAGGCTCCTTCCTAGAGAAACAGGAGGACCCCAGAGAATCAGCCCTTCTCTCTGACGGGCCCTAAGATTCCTGGGGGGATTGTGCTCACACTCAGTCCCTTCACCCAACCAAGGACTTGAGAGCCAGGGAGGGGAGAGGAGTCTGTCTCCTTCCTGGTGAGCTGTTCAGGAATCAGGAGTTAAGGGAGGATGGGACCAGCCCCGACACCGAGCGTTGTCCCAGTGTAGAGAGACAATGACAAGTTGTGACCTGCAGGATACAAGCACCGTCCTGGGGGCAACAATCCCCTTCTAAACCTCTGTGATCAATGAATCAGATATTCCACTCTGCGCACAATGTCTCAGCCCCCTGGGGATGGGGGGGTGTCTCATTTGCACAACACGTGCACCTGCCCATTGATCCTGAGCTGCCTCCTTTCCCCACAGCACATTAACTACTGGATCGTGTCCAGGGTGTCCCAGGAGAGAGCCAGGGCCGTTAGGAGCAGCAAGGCCCTACTCAGATCCACCATCACCCTCCCTGAGTTTGACGTAAGTGACCTCTGACCCCAGCTTCCTGGCTCCAGGCGTAGGTGGGCTGGCTCCAACTGGCTGTAGGATCTGCTGCTGCAGGGGCTGTGGGTTAGGAGTGTTTCTCTTGGAGAGGCAGAGTCAGAGCAGAGAATGAGCTTGGCTTGAGTCAAGTTCTTCTTGTCCTGCTTAAGTGGTGACTGGGCTTTTAAGGGCACCATGCTCCAGGTTCATGCCTTCTTGTCATCCTGGAGCAGCTGGGGAAGCAAGTCCTTGGAGGGTCCTGCCCACATCCCTGTGCTCCAGGCTCCCTTGGGGACAGAGAAAATTAAGGGTCTAGCTCTAGCTCCTATCCTCTAGCATCTCCTGCAGAGGGGCTGAGGGGAAGGAGATTCCTGGCCCAGGGGGGACTGGGAGCTGACAGGAAAATGCTGATGGAGTCCCTCTCCCTCTCCCTTCCATTAGAACTCAGCAGAACTCCCCAGGATGGGTCACTATGTGGCACAGCTGGCTCTGTTCATCAGTGACCCAGCCAAGGACATCAGCCGGCAGGCCAGGGAGGGGGTTTACCAGCTCTACCAGCTGCTGCTACACCAGAGGGGTAAGGAAATGCCACCCAATAGAGTGAGACAGGGACCCCAGCCAATTTCTCTCAGACTGACCCCGGCTGGAGGATGAGTCTCTCTCTATTTCTTTCTCTGTTCTACACCACCCTCTGCAATTCTGTTGGGCCAGGCATGCAGCGAGGACTCTGCTCACTGTGCAGCCACCAATGGGATTGGAAGGACATAAGCACTGCAACCAGAATGACAAGTGTGTGTGTGTGTGTGTGTGTGTGTGTGTGTATCTCTTTCCCAGGGCTGACCATCCATGAGGCCAAAGACCTGTGGTGCTGGGACTGGCACTAGGACAGCAGGCTCCTGGGCTACAGGGACACAGCCAGGGTGGGGGAGGTAAGGACACTCTTGCCAGGGCATGAGACAGCTCAGGGAATGTGGGTGTCTGGGTCCCCTGCAGTGGCTGCCCCCTGGGGCCACTAGATGGAGATGCCATTCTAGTCCCAGGATTTGGAGCCTGGCTCTGGGCAATCTGCTAATGCCTCACATCCTGTTGGTTTTAGGTCTTCGGAAAGTTCTTCTCAGCGGGGCAGAGAAGATTCTTCCTCTGGACGGCAGTGCTGGCCATTCACGACCCCCTGCTGCATGTCAGCCAGGCTGGGCTGCTCCTCGCCTACTCCCTCCTGGGGGAAGCCCAGCAGCGGATGGGGGACAAGGTAAGCAGCTTGATTAGACTCAGGAGATTGGGGCGGGGCCCAGGCCTCATTCCCATCCTATGGCCATTCGCTGGCCTGGCAGCAAGGAGCCTGGTGGGGAATGAGAGTGAGAGCAGGTGCTACTGGAAAGGGAGATGGATTCACCTCCATGAGCAGGAGGGAGCCAGCTTGTCCCCGGAGCAGCTCCAACCCAGCTCTTTAGCAAGGCTAATTAATGACAAGCATTGCCTCATCGCGGACTTATGTTCTTAGGACACGGTGCTATCGCTCTTGGGAAGGGCAGAAGAGTCCCCAAGTGCCCTCTGCGAGCCGCTCCTGTCCCACAGGGCTGCTCTCAGCTCCCAGTGGCCTAGTGTCCATGTCACCCAAGCCACCACCCAGAGTTGCTCCCATCACTGGCAGCCTGGGAGGCCAAGAACTGATTGGTGATGGCGACTGACCAGGCAGGGTTGAGGAACATGGGCAGGGGAAGCTTGTCCTGCTGCTGGCAGGGCTGGACCCCCTCTAGAGAGAACGGGAGGATTCAGTCAGCAGGGGCTGCTGATCTGCCCCATTCACCAGGGCTGCCATCCTGCGGCTTCAGCATTAGTAGCTGGGATGACTTGGGGAAAGGTGTCAAGTTCCCCACATCCCACCTCACTGCTGCCAGAATCCCTCCTGCCCACCCTGCTAGAGCCCCCTCCCTGCCCAACCTGGGTGGGGGTGAAGAAGAGGGTTCTGAGAACTTGAGCTGTGGATTGGAGGTGGAACAGCTGTCAGGGGCACTAAGGGGAAGGTGGCAGGAGCTCACCCTACAAGGACGGGGGTTGTCACTGGAGGTCACTAGAAAGGACAACAAGACTCCATTCTGGGGGTCAGGAGGGTGAATCCATCCCTCAAAGGTGGGCAGGTGCTGGGTGGAAATGCTGCTGGTTCCAGGTGCCCTTAATCCCCCCTGATTTCTCAGGGGCATCTGAGTCTCTGACACGTTCTCGTTCCCTTGCAGCAGGAGGACGTCACGGCCAACGTGATGCGCCAGCTCCGCATCATCCGGCACTTGCGCCAGGTGCCTGAGGCACTGCAGGGGCTGTGCCTCTGAGGCCACCAGCAACTCCCGCTCCCTGCTGCAGGTACTGCTCTGGCTCACTGTAAATGGGGAGCTAGTGGAAGGGGAAATGGAGCCCCTTGGCACTCACAAAAATTCTCTCCCCTCTCTGTGGAGCAGGGTCCTTCCCTCTGCCCCCCAAATTCCTTCATATAGGGCAGGAGCTCTTTCCCTCACACCCATTCCCCTCCCCCTTTCCTTGGTCTACCCGCATCCCATTCCCCCTGCGCCCAGGCAGAGCTCTCCCTGCCCCATATGGTGCAGAAGGGCCATTGTGTCAGAGCCAGAGCCACAGCCCCTAGCCCCACTGAAGCTCGGAAAGCTCCACTTTTGAGGAGGTGGGGGTGGGACAGAGGCTCAGGGCTAGCTTCACCTCCTGCCCTTTATTCTCCCCTTGGCCCTTCTACAGGGTCTCTGGGTGTGAAATGAATAGGAGCCTCCTTCTCAGCTGTCTTCCAGGCCCTGGGATCTGTCATAGCCTCCCAGATGGGCGCAGCCTGCAGCTGAGCCACCTCAGGGAGCAGTGGGGACAGGTCACCTCGTCCCATCAAAGCAAGCAATGCTGGGTCTCAAAGAGGCTTAGATGGAAGACCCCACTCCCTCATGGAGGTAAGAGCCATTTACTCCTTGGGGGCATGTGGGTCTCTTGGGGGAGAAATGGGATCCCCGATGCAAAGCCTGGCTGGGAGCTTCCCCCGTCCCTGGCTCCCAGCTCTGGGACAGAGACGTCTCCATCATCGTACCACCCTGGTTTTGTTCCTAGGAAAGGGCTCCCCAGAGATGTCCTCGAACCTGGACTCCTGAGAGCATTTCCGGTAGGAGGCTCCAGCCCCTCGGGCATGAAGAGAACATCAGGTAGTCTTGTTCACATGGCATCTCCGGTCTCCAGCTCCACTTCCCGCAGCAGGGCAAACGAACCCATCAGCTCCCAGAATCCCAACTCTTTGACCTCCTTCCACTCAGCAGTGGGGTTTCTCCAGCCCCCTCACCACACCTGTCAGCCTCTGAATGATGAAGGCCTGAATATCAGAGTCACCAGAACAAGCAAACTCCAGTTCCAGGCAGTGGGGCCTGTGTGTACTCAGCCCCTCTGGAAACCAGATCTGAAATGGGGAGCAAGGACCCCAGTCCAGTAACAGTAGGAGTGGGCAGAGCAGGCCTGTAACAGGGTGCTTTCCCCTGGGCTGCACAGCCTGGGGCTTAGCCAAGCTGATTACAGAATGAGCCCTAACTGAGAGGCACCATGTACCTCCCCCTAAAGAGCCAGACTTCAGTGGTGATACAGCCCAGCTGGGGTATCAACAGGAATGAGAACGAGGTAGGAAGTTCAGAGCAGCAAGGAAAGCCTAGAGGGGAACTTGAGACGAGAGGTAGGAAGTGCCCAGGGAAAACTGCAGCAAAGAGAAAGTAGCAGACCTAGCTGTTGGGTACAGGGCACTGGGCTGCTACCAATGTCAGGGTGGGACTGGGTTCCCCTACTGGCCCCAAAGAAGGGGGCATACACGCACCCAGAGAGGGTTACCAAGCCCAGCAAGGGGGCTGCAGGCTGAGCAGGAGCCCCAGCGATGGCAGAAGGACTTCTTTCTGTGGAAAGACCTCTTTGGACATTTAGTGTGAGACAAGCTGGGCCCCAGAAAGGTGGACTAAAGATGGTGATCTGGCCGGAGGGCTGAGTTACCAGGCAGAGAAACTGCCATGATGCTGGAGCGACCATTGATGGGTGACACTAGCCCAGCGAGAGGGCTGTGATGCCATGCCTGGCTGCCAGGGGGGCACGTAACGATGAGTAGATTCGTTTATGACTGGCATAGCCAGGAGGATTGAATTCCCCCTGTGACCCGTGAGGGCCGATGGAAGTCTTGGTTGCTGAAGGAAGGTCTGTCCTCCCAAGCGGGTGTATCGAGAGAGCGATCTGGTCACTGGATTTCCCGCTTCAGTTCCAGGGACTGGTTAAGCAGCCAAAGCAGATCTAGGGGTTTCTCCAGCAGCTCCTAGAAAACCAACAGAAGCAGAAGGAAGTGCAGGCGGAGCTACAGACGCAGGAGCAGCAGCAATACCCATGAGAGATCCTGCAAAGGGAAATCAACCCAGGGTCTGCTGTGCCCGTGGACAAAAAGAGCAGACACGGAGAGCATGCCTGGGCTGTGCTGAGAAGGTTAGCCCAGGAGAGCAGGGCATGAGAAAGTGTACAAGCGTGGCCTAGTGCCAAGATGGGGACAAGAGTTCTTTGTTTTGGGTGCAGAGAAGCAGGCCATATCAAAAGACATGGGTGACGGCCTGCTTAGGAAATTGCTGAGTGGCAAAAGGAGCGGCCAGGGCCCCGAGAAGGTAGAAAGAAAGGAGACGGTGTCCTCTGACACAAACTCACATGAGGCAGGCAACGTGGAAGTGCAGGGATGGCCATGGACCTTGCAGACCCTCCACCAATACAGGGAGGTGAAGGACAAAATGGTTGGCCCAGAGATGAAGCAGACTGAAGTAGGGACAAACACAAGGGTGGAGCAGTCCATGGTGGGTTCTCAGACCCTGACGGAAAAGGTTTTGGCGTATGCAGCGGCAGTGGCAAAAAGGCTACAGAAGAAGCTAAAGGCTTCAGAAGAGGCTCTGCAAGCAGTTGTTAATGAGAATGAGTTGCTGCAGGAAGAGCATTGGGATACTGCAGAAGAGAAGGATTGCCTCTTAATTCTGGTGAGCGAGCTGGCAATGGAGCTGGAGACACTGTGGGTGCAGGCTGTACAAGCGCGCAGCCAGTGACAGTGATGAGACGAAGAGGGATGAAGCTTGGACAAGAATAGAACTTGCCCCCCTTGTGGGCCAAGGAGGAGCGTATATAACAGGGGGGCTTGGCCTGTGGGCTATAAAGCCTGGAGCTAGGCCAAATGGATTACAGAGTGAGCTCCACCTGAGGGGAATACCATAGCAAAGTTACAGGAGCAGGCCCAGCTGTTCGGTACAGGGCCTTGGGGCAGAACCTAGAATCCAGGGTAGGACTGGTTCTCCCATGGTCTTGAAGGGGACATACAAGGCCATAGAAAGGACTACCAAGGCCAACAAGGGCAGGCCGAGCCAAAGTCAGGCTGAGGAAGAGCCCCCAAAGGGACAGAAGACCTTGTTTCTGTTAAAGACATTTTTGGACTTTTAGTTTGGGATGAGCGCGACCCAGGAAGGAGTGGACTAAAAGACGGTCACCTGGCTGAAGGGCCGAGTTCCCAGCCAAAAAACTGCCAGAGTGCCCTAGCGACTCTCGGCGGGGGTGCTAGCCCAGCAAGAAAGCTGTGACACCAGGCCTTGCCAGGAAGGGGCACCTATTGGTGAGTGAACTCTGTTACAAGCCTGCTTCCATTATGGAAACAGCCTGGTATTGGAGAGTGTTAGGATGGCCTATGGGAGAGGATGGCTGGAGGGGATGTGTAGTGAGGCGGTGTGGCTCCCCGCCGCCCCGGAGGGGGAAGAGCCCATCTGGAGGCTGGAGTGGGCGGAGCTAGGGAGCAGGTGCTCTTCCTGCCCTGCCACTGTCTGTCTGGGAAACCTTGGCCTTGTCATTCCCTGGCTCGGTGCCTCAGTTTCCATTCTCACCAGCCTGTTGCCTATTTCCCTGCAGTTTCACATCCGTGTTGGTGCCAGTCCCACCCCCACACTGCACAGTCTAATGCCAGCTCCTCTCTCTTGCCAGAGCCAGAGCTGGAGACCCACCTCCTTCGAGCTGCCCTGCATGCCATCTTCACCCTGGGCACGGAGAAGGACACCACCCAAGTCCAGGTAGATCATGCTAAAGTCATGGATTGAAGAGCCAGCTGTCATCCTGCCATGAATCCTTGCTAATTGCCTGCAATGGGATGTGAATGAGAGAGGCGAGGATATGTGTTTGGAGGTCTCACCAGTGCTTCCCAGAGACCCCTCTTCCCATCCTGTGGCAGGTGTAGCCCCAGTTTCCCTAACTCTGACCCATGGCTCTCCCTTGCTTTGCAGGATCTGCATATGGTCTTGCCAGACCTCCTGGATGCCATGCTGGGGAACCTGCTGGCAGCATCTCCAGACACCGACAGGCTCCACTACATCTTGGAGGTGAACCCGATGAGAGGGGTGGGGGCAATTTTACCTTAACTCTTAAATCCATTGTCCAGTCTGTCCTCCTAGCTGGGCCCCCAGTGGGCTGTCCTTGGTCAGGGCAGTCAGTGCAATGCAGTGTCAGGCCCTTCCTCCTTGAAGGACAGAGGAAGGAGCTGGGACTTCACCCAGAGCTCTGCCTGGTTCTGTTGAGCACTAACCACAGGGCCCCTGGCTGGCTTGGGGAGTGAGAGTCTGAACCCCTCCTGTGAGATCCAGAAGATGGTCCTTAGAGAAGAGTCACAGGCTCCTTCCTAGAGAAACAGGAGGACCCCAGAGAATCAGCCCTTCTCTCTGACGGGCCCTAAGATTCCTGGGGGGATTGTGCTCACACTCAGTCCCTTCACCCAACCAAGGACTTGAGAGCCAGGGAGGGGAGAGGAGTCTGTCTCCTTCCTGGTGAGCTGTTCAGGAATCAGGAGTTAAGGGAGGATGGGACCAGCCCCGACACCGAGCGTTGTCCCAGTGTAGAGAGACAATGACAAGTTGTGACCTGCAGGATACAAGCACCGTCCTGGGGGCAACAATCCCCTTCTAAACCTCTGTGATCAATGAATCAGATATTCCACTCTGCGCACAATGTCTCAGCCCCCTGGGGATGGGGGGGTGTCTCATTTGCACAACACGTGCACCTGCCCATTGATCCTGAGCTGCCTCCTTTCCCCACAGCACATTAACTACTGGATCGTGTCCAGGGTGTCCCAGGAGAGAGCCAGGGCCGTTAGGAGCAGCAAGGCCCTACTCAGATCCACCATCACCCTCCCTGAGTTTGACGTAAGTGACCTCTGACCCCAGCTTCCTGGCTCCAGGCGTAGGTGGGCTGGCTCCAACTGGCTGTAGGATCTGCTGCTGCAGGGGCTGTGGGTTAGGAGTGTTTCTCTTGGAGAGGCAGAGTCAGAGCAGAGAATGAGCTTGGCTTGAGTCAAGTTCTTCTTGTCCTGCTTAAGTGGTGACTGGGCTTTTAAGGGCACCATGCTCCAGGTTCATGCCTTCTTGTCATCCTGGAGCAGCTGGGGAAGCAAGTCCTTGGAGGGTCCTGCCCACATCCCTGTGCTCCCTTGGGGACAGAGAAAATTAAGGGTCTAGCTCTAGCTCCTATCCTCTAGCATCTCCTGCAGAGGGGCTGAGGGGAAGGAGAGTCCTGGCCCAGGGGGGACTGGGAGCTGACAGGAAAATGCTGATGGAGTCTCCTCTCCCTCTCCCTTCCATTAGAACTCAGCAGAACTCCCCAGGATGGGTCACTATGTGGCACAGCTGGCTCTGTTCATCAGTGACCCAGCCAAGGACATCAGCCGGCAGGCCAGGGAGGGGGTTTACCAGCTCTACCAGCTGCTGCTACACCAGAGGGGTAAGGAAATGCCACCCAATAGAGTGAGACAGGGACCCCAGCCAATTTCTCTCAGACTGACCCCGGCTGGAGGATGAGTCTCTCTCTATTTCTTTCTCTGTTCTACACCACCCTCTGCAATTCTGTTGGGCCAGGCATGCAGCGAGGACTCTGCTCACTGTGCAGCCACCAATGGGATTGGAAGGACATAAGCACTGCAACCAGAATGACAAGTGTGTGTGTGTGTGTGTGTGTGTGTGTGTGTGTGTGTGTGTGTATCTCTTTCCCAGGGCTGACCATCCATGAGGCCAAAGACCTGTGGTGCTGGGACTGGCACTAGGACAGCAGGCTCCTGGGCTACAGGGACACAGCCAGGGTGGGGGAGGTAAGGACACTCTTGCCAGGGCATGAGACAGCTCAGGGAATGTGGGTGTCTGGGTCCCCTGCAGTGGCTGCCCCCTGGGGCCACTAGATGGAGATGCCATTCTAGTCCCAGGATTTGGAGCCTGGCTCTGGGCAATCTGCTAATGCCTCACATCCTGTTGGTTTTAGGTCTTCGGAAAGTTCTTCTCAGCGGGGCAGAGAAGATTCTTCCTCTGGACGGCAGTGCTGGCCATTCACGACCCCCTGCTGCATGTCAGCCAGGCTGGGCTGCTCCTCGCCTACTCCCTCCTGGGGGAAGCCCAGCAGCGGATGGGGGACAAGGTAAGCAGCTTGATTAGACTCAGGAGATTGGGGCGGGGCCCAGGCCTCATTCCCATCCTATGGCCATTCGCTGGCCTGGCAGCAAGGAGCCTGGTGGGGAATGAGAGTGAGAGCAGGTGCTACTGGAAAGGGAGATGGATTCACCTCCATGAGCAGGAGGGAGCCAGCTTGTCCCCGGAGCAGCTCCAACCCAGCTCTTTAGCAAGGCTAATTAATGACAAGCATTGCCTCATCGCGGACTTATGTTCTTAGGACACGGTGCTATCGCTCTTGGGAAGGGCAGAAGAGTCCCCAAGTGCCCTCTGCGAGCCGCTCCTGTCCCACAGGGCTGCTCTCAGCTCCCAGTGGCCTAGTGTCCATGTCACCCAAGCCACCACCCAGAGTTGCTCCCATCACTGGCAGCCTGGGAGGCCAAGAACTGACTGGTGATGGCGACTGACCAGGCAGGGTTGAGGAACATGGGCAGGGGAAGCTTGTCCTGCTGCTGGCAGGGCTGGACCCCCTCTAGAGAGAACGGGAGGATTCAGTCAGCAGGGGCTGCTGATCTGCCCCATTCACCAGGGCTGCCATCCTGCGGCTTCAGCATTAGTAGCTGGGATGACTTGGGGAAAGGTGTCAAGTTCCCCACATCCCACCTCACTGCTGCCAGAATCCCTCCTGCCCACCCTGCTAGAGCCCCCTCCCTGCCCAACCTGGGTGGGGGTGAAGAAGAGGGTTCTGAGAACTTGAGCTGTGGATTGGAGGTGGAACAGCTGTCAGGGGCACTAAGGGGAAGGTGGCAGGAGCTCACCCTACAAGGACGGGGGTTGTCACTGGAGGTCACTAGAAAGGACAACAAGACTCCATTCTGGGGGTCAGGAGGGTGAATCCATCCCTCAAAGGTGGGCAGGTGCTGGGTGGAAATGCTGCTGGTTCCAGGTGCCCTTAATCCCCCCTGATTTCTCAGGGGCATCTGAGTCTCTGACACGTTCTCGTTCCCTTGCAGCAGGAGGACGTCACGGCCAACGTGATGCGCCAGCTCCGCATCATCCGGCACTTGCGCCAGGTGCCTGAGGCACTGCAGGGGCTGTGCCTCTGAGGCCACCAGCAACTCCCGCTCCCTGCTGCAGGTACTGCTCTGGCTCACTGTAAATGGGGAGCTAGTGGAAGGGGAAATGGAGCCCCTTGGCACTCACAAAAATTCTCTCCCCTCTCTGTGGAGCAGGGTCCTTCCCTCTGCCCCCCAAATTCCTTCATATAGGGCAGGAGCTCTTTCCCTCACACCCATTCCCCTCCCCCTTTCCTTGGTCTACCCGCATCCCATTCCCCCTGCGCCCAGGCAGAGCTCTCCCTGCCCCATATGGTGCAGAAGGGCCATTGTGTCAGAGCCAGAGCCACAGCCCCTAGCCCCACTGAAGCTCGGAAAGCTCCACTTTTGAGGAGGTGGGGGTGGGACAGAGGCTCAGGGCTAGCTTCACCTCCTGCCCTTTATTCTCCCCTTGGCCCTTCTACAGGGTCTCTGGGTGTGAAATGAATAGGAGCCTCCTTCTCAGCTGTCTTCCAGGCCCTGGGATCTGTCATAGCCTCCCAGATGGGCGCAGCCTGCAGCTGAGCCACCTCAGGGAGCAGTGGGGACAGGTCACCTCGTCCCATCAAAGCAAGCAATGCTGGGTCTCAAAGAGGCTTAGATGGAAGACCCCACTCCCTCATGGAGGTAAGAGCCATTTACTCCTTGGGGGCATGTGGGTCTCTTGGGGGAGAAATGGGATCCCCGATGCAAAGCCTGGCTGGGAGCTTCCCCCGTCCCTGGCTCCCAGCTCTGGGACAGAGACGTCTCCATCATCGTACCACCCTGGTTTTGTTCCTAGGAAAGGGCTCCCCAGAGATGTCCTCGAACCTGGACTCCTGAGAGCATTTCCGGTAGGAGGCTCCAGCCCCTCGGGCATGAAGAGAACATCAGGTAGTCTTGTTCACATGGCATCTCCGGTCTCCAGCTCCACTTCCCGCAGCAGGGCAAATGAACCCATCAGCTCCCAGAATCCCAACTCTTTGACCTCCTTCCACTCAGCAGTGGGGTTTCTCCAGCCCCCTCACCACACCTGTCAGCCTCTGAATGATGAAGGCCTGAATATCAGAGTCACCAGAACAAGCAAACTCCAGTTCCAGGCAGTGGGGCCTGTGTGTACTCAGCCCCTCTGGAAAACAGATCTGAAATGGGGAGCAAGGACCCCAGTCCAGTAACAGTAGGAGTGGGCAGAGCAGGCCTGTAACAGGGTGCTTTCCCCTGGGCTGCACAGCCTGGGGCTTAGCCAAGCTGATTACAGAATGAGCCCTAACTGAGAGGCACCATGTACCTCCCCCTAAAGAGCCAGACTTCAGTGGTGATACAGCCCAGCTGGGGTATCAACAGGAATGAGAACGAGGTAGGAAGTTCAGAGCAGCAAGGAAAGCCTAGAGGGGAACTTGAGACGAGAGGTAGGAAGTGCCCAGGGAAAACTGCAGCAAAGAGAAAGTAGCAGACCTAGCTGTTGGGTACAGGGCACTGGGCTGCTACCAATGTCAGGGTGGGACTGGGTTCCCCTACTGGCCCCAAAGAAGGGGGCATACACGCACCCAGAGAGGGTTACCAAGCCCAGCAAGGGGGCTGCAGGCTGAGCAGGAGCCCCAGCGATGGCAGAAGGACTTCTTTCTGTGGAAAGACCTCTTTGGACATTTAGTGTGAGACAAGCTGGGCCCCAGAAAGGTGGACTAAAGATGGTGATCTGGCCGGAGGGCTGAGTTACCAGGCAGAGAAACTGCCATGATGCTGGAGCGACCATTGATGGGTGACACTAGCCCAGCGAGAGGGCTGTGATGCCATGCCTGGCTGCCAGGGGGGCACGTAACGATGAGTAGATTCGTTTATGACTGGCATAGCCAGGAGGATTGAATTCCCCCTGTGATCCGTGAGGGCCGATGGAAGTCTTGGTTGCTGAAGGAAGGTCTGTCCTCCCAAGCGGGTGTATCGAGAGAGCGATCTGGTCACTGGATTTCCCGCTTCAGTTCCAGGGACTGGTTAAGCAGCCAAAGCAGATCTAGGGGTTTCTCCAGCAGCTCCTAGAAAACCAACAGAAGCAGAAGGAAGTGCAGGCGGAGCTACAGACGCAGGAGCAGCAGCAATACCCATGAGAGATCCTGCAAAGGGAAATCAACCCAGGGTCTGCTGTGCCCGTGGACAAAAAGAGCAGACACGGAGAGCATGCCTGGGCTGTGCTGAGAAGGTTAGCCCAGGAGAGCAGGGCATGAGAAAGTGTACAAGCGTGGCCTAGTGCCAAGATGGGGACAAGAGTTCTTTGTTTTGGGTGCAGAGAAGCAGGCCATATCAAAAGACATGGGTGACGGCCTGCTTAGGAAATTGCTGAGTGGCAAAAGGAGCGGCCAGGGCCCCGAGAAGGTAGAAAGAAAGGAGACGGTGTCCTCTGACACAAACTCACATGAGGCAGGCAACGTGGAAGTGCAGGGATGGCCATGGACCTTGCAGACCCTCCACCAATACAGGGAGGTGAAGGACAAAATGGTTGGCCCAGAGATGAAGCAGACTGAAGTAGGGACAAACACAAGGGTGGAGCAGTCCATGGTGGGTTCTCAGACCCTGACGGAAAAGGTTTTGGCGTATGCAGCGGCAGTGGCAAAAAGGCTACAGAAGAAGCTAAAGGCTTCAGAAGAGGCTCTGCAAGCAGTTGTTAATGAGAATGAGTTGCTGCAGGAAGAGCATTGGGATACTGCAGAAGAGAAGGATTGCCTCTTAATTCTGGTGAGCGAGCTGGCAATGGAGCTGGAGACACTGTGGGTGCAGGCTGTACAAGCGCGCAGCCAGTGACAGTGATGAGACGAAGAGGGATGAAGCTTGGACAAGAATAGAACTTGCCCCCCTTGTGGGCCAAGGAGGAGCGTATATAACAGGGGGGCTTGGCCTGTGGGCTATAAAGCCTGGAGCTAGGCCAAATGGATTACAGAGTGAGCTCCACCTGAGGGGAATACCATAGCAAAGTTACAGGAGCAGGCCCAGCTGTTCGGTACAGGGCCTTGGGGCAGAACCTAGAATCCAGGGTAGGACTGGTTCTCCCATGGTCTTGAAGGGGACATACAAGGCCATAGAAAGGACTACCAAGGCCAACAAGGGCAGGCCGAGCCAAAGTCAGGCTGAGGAAGAGCCCCCAAAGGGACAGAAGACCTTGTTTCTGTTAAAGACATTTTTGGACTTTTAGTTTGGGATGAGCGCGACCCAGGAAGGAGTGGACTAAAAGACGGTCACCTGGCTGAAGGGCCGAGTTCCCAGCCAAAAAACTGCCAGAGTGCCCTAGCGACTCTCGGCGGGGGTGCTAGCCCAGCAAGAAAGCTGTGACACCAGGCCTTGCCAGGAAGGGGCACCTATCGGTGAGTGAACTCTGTTACAAGCCTGCTTCCATTATGGAAACAGCCTGGTATTGGAGAGTGTTAGGATGGCCTATGGGAGAGGATGGCTGGAGGGGATGTGTAGTGAGGCGGTGTGGCTCCCCGCCGCCCCGGAGGGGGAAGAGCCCATCTGGAGGCTGGAGTGGGCGGAGCTAGGGAGCAGGTGCTCTTCCTGCCCTGCCACTGTCTGTCTGGGAAACCTTGGCCTTGTCATTCCCTGGCTCGGTGCCTCAGTTTCCATTCTCACCAGCCTGTTGCCTATTTCCCTGCAGTTTCACATCCGTGTTGGTGCCAGTCCCACCCCCACACTGCACAGTCTAATGCCAGCTCCTCTCTCTTGCCAGAGCCAGAGCTGGAGACCCACCTCCTTCGAGCTGCCCTGCATGCCATCTTCACCCTGGGCACGGAGAAGGACACCACCCAAGTCCAGGTAGATCATGCTAAAGTCATGGATTGAAGAGCCAGCTGTCATCCTGCCATGAATCCTTGCTAATTGCCTGCAATGGGATGTGAATGAGAGAGGCGAGGATATGTGTTTGGAGGTCTCACCAGTGCTTCCCAGAGACCCCTCTTCCCATCCTGTGGCAGGTGTAGCCCCAGTTTCCCTAACTCTGACCCATGGCTCTCCCTTGCTTTGCAGGATCTGCATATGGTCTTGCCAGACCTCCTGGATGCCATGCTGGGGAACCTGCTGGCAGCATCTCCAGACACCGACAGGCTCCACTACATCTTGGAGGTGAACCCGATGAGAGGGGTGGGGGCAATTTTACCTTAACTCTTAAATCCATTGTCCAGTCTGTCCTCCTAGCTGGGCCCCCAGTGGGCTGTCCTTGGTCAGGGCAGTCAGTGCAATGCAGTGTCAGGCCCTTCCTCCTTGAAGGACAGAGGAAGGAGCTGGGACTTCACCCAGAGCTCTGCCTGGTTCTGTTGAGCACTAACCACAGGGCCCCTGGCTGGCTTGGGGAGTGAGAGTCTGAACCCCTCCTGTGAGATCCAGAAGATGGTCCTTAGAGAAGAGTCACAGGCTCCTTCCTAGAGAAACAGGAGGACCCCAGAGAATCAGCCCTTCTCTCTGACGGGCCCTAAGATTCCTGGGGGGATTGTGCTCACACTCAGTCCCTTCACCCAACCAAGGACTTGAGAGCCAGGGAGGGGAGAGGAGTCTGTCTCCTTCCTGGTGAGCTGTTCAGGAATCAGGAGTTAAGGGAGGATGGGACCAGCCCCGACACCGAGCGTTGTCCCAGTGTAGAGAGACAATGACAAGTTGTGACCTGCAGGATACAAGCACCGTCCTGGGGGCAACAATCCCCTTCTAAACCTCTGTGATCAATGAATCAGATATTCCACTCTGCGCACAATGTCTCAGCCCCCTGGGGATGGGGGGGTGTCTCATTTGCACAACACGTGCACCTGCCCATTGATCCTGAGCTGCCTCCTTTCCCCACAGCACATTAACTACTGGATCGTGTCCAGGGTGTCCCAGGAGAGAGCCAGGGCCGTTAGGAGCAGCAAGGCCCTACTCAGATCCACCATCACCCTCCCTGAGTTTGACGTAAGTGACCTCTGACCCCAGCTTCCTGGCTCCAGGCATAGGTGGGCTGGCTCCAACTGGCTGTAGGATCTGCTGCTGCAGGGGCTGTGGGTTAGGAGTGTTTCTCTTGGAGAGGCAGAGTCAGAGCAGAGAATGAGCTTGGCTTGAGTCAAGTTCTTCTTGTCCTGCTTAAGTGGTGACTGGGCTTTTAAGGGCACCATGCTCCAGGTTCATGCCTTCTTGTCATCCTGGAGCAGCTGGGGAAGCAAGTCCTTGGAGGGTCCTGCCCACATCCCTGTGCTCCCTTGGGGACAGAGAAAATTAAGGGTCTAGCTCTAGCTCCTATCCTCTAGCATCTCCTGCAGAGGGGCTGAGGGGAAGGAGAGTCCTGGCCCAGGGGGGACTGGGAGCTGACAGGAAAATGCTGATGGAGTCTCCTCTCCCTCTCCCTTCCATTAGAACTCAGCAGAACTCCCCAGGATGGGTCACTATGTGGCACAGCTGGCTCTGTTCATCAGTGACCCAGCCAAGGACATCAGCCGGCAGGCCAGGGAGGGGGTTTACCAGCTCTACCAGCTGCTGCTACACCAGAGGGGTAAGGAAATGCCACCCAATAGAGTGAGACAGGGACCCCAGCCAATTTCTCTCAGACTGACCCCGGCTGGAGGATGAGTCTCTCTCTATTTCTTTCTCTGTTCTACACCACCCTCTGCAATTCTGTTGGGCCAGGCATGCAGCGAGGACTCTGCTCACTGTGCAGCCACCAATGGGATTGGAAGGACATAAGCACTGCAACCAGAATGACAAGTGTGTGTGTGTGTGTGTGTGTGTGTGTGTGTGTGTGTGTGTGTGTATCTCTTTCCCAGGGCTGACCATCCATGAGGCCAAAGACCTGTGGTGCTGGGACTGGCACTAGGACAGCAGGCTCCTGGGCTACAGGGACACAGCCAGGGTGGGGGAGGTAAGGACACTCTTGCCAGGGCATGAGACAGCTCAGGGAATGTGGGTGTCTGGGTCCCCTGCAGTGGCTGCCCCCTGGGGCCACTAGATGGAGATGCCATTCTAGTCCCAGGATTTGGAGCCTGGCTCTGGGCAATCTGCTAATGCCTCACATCCTGTTGGTTTTAGGTCTTCGGAAAGTTCTTCTCAGCGGGGCAGAGAAGATTCTTCCTCTGGACGGCAGTGCTGGCCATTCACGACCCCCTGCTGCATGTCAGCCAGGCTGGGCTGCTCCTCGCCTACTCCCTCCTGGGGGAAGCCCAGCAGCGGATGGGGGACAAGGTAAGCAGCTTGATTAGACTCAGGAGATTGGGGCGGGGCCCAGGCCTCATTCCCATCCTATGGCCATTCGCTGGCCTGGCAGCAAGGAGCCTGGTGGGGAATGAGAGTGAGAGCAGGTGCTACTGGAAAGGGAGATGGATTCACCTCCATGAGCAGGAGGGAGCCAGCTTGTCCCCGGAGCAGCTCCAACCCAGCTCTTTAGCAAGGCTAATTAATGACAAGCATTGCCTCATCGCGGACTTATGTTCTTAGGACACGGTGCTATCGCTCTTGGGAAGGGCAGAAGAGTCCCCAAGTGCCCTCTGCGAGCCGCTCCTGTCCCACAGGGCTGCTCTCAGCTCCCAGTGGCCTAGTGTCCATGTCACCCAAGCCACCACCCAGAGTTGCTCCCATCACTGGCAGCCTGGGAGGCCAAGAACTGATTGGTGATGGCGACTGACCAGGCAGGGTTGAGGAACATGGGCAGGGGAAGCTTGTCCTGCTGCTGGCAGGGCTGGACCCCCTCTAGAGAGAACGGGAGGATTCAGTCAGCAGGGGCTGCTGATCTGCCCCATTCACCAGGGCTGCCATCCTGCGGCTTCAGCATTAGTAGCTGGGATGACTTGGGGAAAGGTGTCAAGTTCCCCACATCCCACCTCACTGCTGCCAGAATCCCTCCTGCCCACCCTGCTAGAGCCCCCTCCCTGCCCAACCTGGGTGGGGGTGAAGAAGAGGGTTCTGAGAACTTGAGCTGTGGATTGGAGGTGGAACAGCTGTCAGGGGCACTAAGGGGAAGGTGGCAGGAGCTCACCCTACAAGGACGGGGGTTGTCACTGGAGGTCACTAGAAAGGACAACAAGACTCCATTCTGGGGGTCAGGAGGGTGAATCCATCCCTCAAAGGTGGGCAGGTGCTGGGTGGAAATGCTGCTGGTTCCAGGTGCCCTTAATCCCCCCTGATTTCTCAGGGGCATCTGAGTCTCTGACACGTTCTCGTTCCCTTGCAGCAGGAGGACGTCACGGCCAACGTGATGCGCCAGCTCCGCATCATCCGGCACTTGCGCCAGGTGCCTGAGGCACTGCAGGGGCTGTGCCTCTGAGGCCACCAGCAACTCCCGCTCCCTGCTGCAGGTACTGCTCTGGCTCACTGTAAATGGGGAGCTAGTGGAAGGGGAAATGGAGCCCCTTGGCACTCACAAAAATTCTCTCCCCTCTCTGTGGAGCAGGGTCCTTCCCTCTGCCCCCCAAATTCCTTCATATAGGGCAGGAGCTCTTTCCCTCACACCCATTCCCCTCCCCCTTTCCTTGGTCTACCCGCATCCCATTCCCCCTGCGCCCAGGCAGAGCTCTCCCTGCCCCATATGGTGCAGAAGGGCCATTGTGTCAGAGCCAGAGCCACAGCCCCTAGCCCCACTGAAGCTCGGAAAGCTCCACTTTTGAGGAGGTGGGGGTGGGACAGAGGCTCAGGGCTAGCTTCACCTCCTGCCCTTTATTCTCCCCTTGGCCCTTCTACAGGGTCTCTGGGTGTGAAATGAATAGGAGCCTCCTTCTCAGCTGTCTTCCAGGCCCTGGGATCTGTCATAGCCTCCCAGATGGGCGCAGCCTGCAGCTGAGCCACCTCAGGGAGCAGTGGGGACAGGTCACCTCGTCCCATCAAAGCAAGCAATGCTGGGTCTCAAAGAGGCTTAGATGGAAGACCCCACTCCCTCATGGAGGTAAGAGCCATTTACTCCTTGGGGGCATGTGGGTCTCTTGGGGGAGAAATGGGATCCCCGATGCAAAGCCTGGCTGGGAGCTTCCCCCGTCCCTGGCTCCCAGCTCTGGGACAGAGACGTCTCCATCATCGTACCACCCTGGTTTTGTTCCTAGGAAAGGGCTCCCCAGAGATGTCCTCGAACCTGGACTCCTGAGAGCATTTCCGGTAGGAGGCTCCAGCCCCTCGGGCATGAAGAGAACATCAGGTAGTCTTGTTCACATGGCATCTCCGGTCTCCAGCTCCACTTCCCGCAGCAGGGCAAATGAACCCATCAGCTCCCAGAATCCCAACTCTTTGACCTCCTTCCACTCAGCAGTGGGGTTTCTCCAGCCCCCTCACCACACCTGTCAGCCTCTGAATGATGAAGGCCTGAATATCAGAGTCACCAGAACAAGCAAACTCCAGTTCCAGGCAGTGGGGCCTGTGTGTACTCAGCCCCTCTGGAAAACAGATCTGAAATGGGGAGCAAGGACCCCAGTCCAGTAACAGTAGGAGTGGGCAGAGCAGGCCTGTAACAGGGTGCTTTCCCCTGGGCTGCACAGCCTGGGGCTTAGCCAAGCTGATTACAGAATGAGCCCTAACTGAGAGGCACCATGTACCTCCCCCTAAAGAGCCAGACTTCAGTGGTGATACAGCCCAGCTGGGGTATCAACAGGAATGAGAACGAGGTAGGAAGTTCAGAGCAGCAAGGAAAGCCTAGAGGGGAACTTGAGACGAGAGGTAGGAAGTGCCCAGGGAAAACTGCAGCAAAGAGAAAGTAGCAGACCTAGCTGTTGGGTACAGGGCACTGGGCTGCTACCAATGTCAGGGTGGGACTGGGTTCCCCTACTGGCCCCAAAGAAGGGGGCATACACGCACCCAGAGAGGGTTACCAAGCCCAGCAAGGGGGCTGCAGGCTGAGCAGGAGCCCCAGCGATGGCAGAAGGACTTCTTTCTGTGGAAAGACCTCTTTGGACATTTAGTGTGAGACAAGCTGGGCCCCAGAAAGGTGGACTAAAGATGGTGATCTGGCCGGAGGGCTGAGTTACCAGGCAGAGAAACTGCCATGATGCTGGAGCGACCATTGATGGGTGACACTAGCCCAGCGAGAGGGCTGTGATGCCATGCCTGGCTGCCAGGGGGGCACGTAACGATGAGTAGATTCGTTTATGACTGGCATAGCCAGGAGGATTGAATTCCCCCTGTGATCCGTGAGGGCCGATGGAAGTCTTGGTTGCTGAAGGAAGGTCTGTCCTCCCAAGCGGGTGTATCGAGAGAGCGATCTGGTCACTGGATTTCCCGCTTCAGTTCCAGGGACTGGTTAAGCAGCCAAAGCAGATCTAGGGGTTTCTCCAGCAGCTCCTAGAAAACCAACAGAAGCAGAAGGAAGTGCAGGCGGAGCTACAGACGCAGGAGCAGCAGCAATACCCATGAGAGATCCTGCAAAGGGAAATCAACCCAGGGTCTGCTGTGCCCGTGGACAAAAAGAGCAGACACGGAGAGCATGCCTGGGCTGTGCTGAGAAGGTTAGCCCAGGAGAGCAGGGCATGAGAAAGTGTACAAGCGTGGCCTAGTGCCAAGATGGGGACAAGAGTTCTTTGTTTTGGGTGCAGAGAAGCAGGCCATATCAAAAGACATGGGTGACGGCCTGCTTAGGAAATTGCTGAGTGGCAAAAGGAGCGGCCAGGGCCCCGAGAAGGTAGAAAGAAAGGAGACGGTGTCCTCTGACACAAACTCACATGAGGCAGGCAACGTGGAAGTGCAGGGATGGCCATGGACCTTGCAGACCCTCCACCAATACAGGGAGGTGAAGGACAAAATGGTTGGCCCAGAGATGAAGCAGACTGAAGTAGGGACAAACACAAGGGTGGAGCAGTCCATGGTGGGTTCTCAGACCCTGACGGAAAAGGTTTTGGCGTATGCAGCGGCAGTGGCAAAAAGGCTACAGAAGAAGCTAAAGGCTTCAGAAGAGGCTCTGCAAGCAGTTGTTAATGAGAATGAGTTGCTGCAGGAAGAGCATTGGGATACTGCAGAAGAGAAGGATTGCCTCTTAATTCTGGTGAGCGAGCTGGCAATGGAGCTGGAGACACTGTGGGTGCAGGCTGTACAAGCGCGCAGCCAGTGACAGTGATGAGACGAAGAGGGATGAAGCTTGGACAAGAATAGAACTTGCCCCCCTTGTGGGCCAAGGAGGAGCGTATATAACAGGGGGGCTTGGCCTGTGGGCTATAAAGCCTGGAGCTAGGCCAAATGGATTACAGAGTGAGCTCCACCTGAGGGGAATACCATAGCAAAGTTACAGGAGCAGGCCCAGCTGTTCGGTACAGGGCCTTGGGGCAGAACCTAGAATCCAGGGTAGGACTGGTTCTCCCATGGTCTTGAAGGGGACATACAAGGCCATAGAAAGGACTACCAAGGCCAACAAGGGCAGGCCGAGCCAAAGTCAGGCTGAGGAAGAGCCCCCAAAGGGACAGAAGACCTTGTTTCTGTTAAAGACATTTTTGGACTTTTAGTTTGGGATGAGCGCGACCCAGGAAGGAGTGGACTAAAAGACGGTCACCTGGCTGAAGGGCCGAGTTCCCAGCCAAAAAACTGCCAGAGTGCCCTAGCGACTCTCGGCGGGGGTGCTAGCCCAGCAAGAAAGCTGTGACACCAGGCCTTGCCAGGAAGGGGCACCTATCGGTGAGTGAACTCTGTTACAAGCCTGCTTCCATTATGGAAACAGCCTGGTATTGGAGAGTGTTAGGATGGCCTATGGGAGAGGATGGCTGGAGGGGATGTGTAGTGAGGCGGTGTGGCTCCCCGCCGCCCCGGAGGGGGAAGAGCCCATCTGGAGGCTGGAGTGGGCGGAGCTAGGGAGCAGGTGCTCTTCCTGCCCTGCCACTGTCTGTCTGGGAAACCTTGGCCTTGTCATTCCCTGGCTCGGTGCCTCAGTTTCCATTCTCACCAGCCTGTTGCCTATTTCCCTGCAGTTTCACATCCGTGTTGGTGCCAGTCCCACCCCCACACTGCACAGTCTAATGCCAGCTCCTCTCTCTTGCCAGAGCCAGAGCTGGAGACCCACCTCCTTCGAGCTGCCCTGCATGCCATCTTCACCCTGGGCACGGAGAAGGACACCACCCAAGTCCAGGTAGATCATGCTAAAGTCATGGATTGAAGAGCCAGCTGTCATCCTGCCATGAATCCTTGCTAATTGCCTGCAATGGGATGTGAATGAGAGAGGCGAGGATATGTGTTTGGAGGTCTCACCAGTGCTTCCCAGAGACCCCTCTTCCCATCCTGTGGCAGGTGTAGCCCCAGTTTCCCTAACTCTGACCCATGGCTCTCCCTTGCTTTGCAGGATCTGCATATGGTCTTGCCAGACCTCCTGGATGCCATGCTGGGGAACCTGCTGGCAGCATCTCCAGACACCGACAGGCTCCACTACATCTTGGAGGTGAACCCGATGAGAGGGGTGGGGGCAATTTTACCTTAACTCTTAAATCCATTGTCCAGTCTGTCCTCCTAGCTGGGCCCCCAGTGGGCTGTCCTTGGTCAGGGCAGTCAGTGCAATGCAGTGTCAGGCCCTTCCTCCTTGAAGGACAGAGGAAGGAGCTGGGACTTCACCCAGAGCTCTGCCTGGTTCTGTTGAGCACTAACCACAGGGCCCCTGGCTGGCTTGGGGAGTGAGAGTCTGAACCCCTCCTGTGAGATCCAGAAGATGGTCCTTAGAGAAGAGTCACAGGCTCCTTCCTAGAGAAACAGGAGGACCCCAGAGAATCAGCCCTTCTCTCTGACGGGCCCTAAGATTCCTGGAGGGATTGTGCTCACACTCAGTCCCTTCACCCAACCAAGGACTTGAGAGCCAGGGAGGGGAGAGGAGTCTGTCTCCTTCCTGGTGAGCTGTTCAGGAATCAGGAGTTAAGGGAGGATGGGACCAGCCCCGACACCGAGCGTTGTCCCAGTGTAGAGAGACAATGACAAGTTGTGACCTGCAGGATACAAGCACCGTCCTGGGGGCAACAATCCCCTTCTAAACCTCTGTGATCAATGAATCAGATATTCCACTCTGCGCACAATGTCTCAGCCCCCTGGGGATGGGGGGGTGTCTCATTTGCACAACACGTGCACCTGCCCATTGATCCTGAGCTGCCTCCTTTCCCCACAGCACATTAACTACTGGATCGTGTCCAGGGTGTCCCAGGAGAGAGCCAGGGCCGTTAGGAGCAGCAAGGCCCTACTCAGATCCACCATCACCCTCCCTGAGTTTGAAGTAAGTGACCTCTGACCCCAGCTTCCTGGCTCCAGGCATAGGTGGGCTGGCTCCAACTGGCTGTAGGATCTGCTGCTGCAGGGGCTGTGGGTTAGGAGTGTTTCTCTTGGAGAGGCAGAGTCAGAGCAGAGAATGAGCTTGGCTTGAGTCAAGTTCTTCTTGTCCTGCTTAAGTGGTGACTGGGCTTTTAAGGGCACCATGCTCCAGGTTCATGCCTTCTTGTCATCCTGGAGCAGCTGGGGAAGCAAGTCCTTGGAGGGTCCTGCCCACATCCCTGTGCTCCCTTGGGGACAGAGAAAATTAAGGGTCTAGCTCTAGCTCCTATCCTCTAGCATCTCCTGCAGAGGGGCTGAGGGGAAGGAGAGTCCTGGCCCAGGGGGGACTGGGAGCTGACAGGAAAATGCTGATGGAGTCTCCTCTCCCTCTCCCTTCCATTAGAACTCAGCAGAACTCCCCAGGATGGGTCACTATGTGGCACAGCTGGCTCTGTTCATCAGTGACCCAGCCAAGGACATCAGCCGGCAGGCCAGGGAGGGGGTTTACCAGCTCTACCAGCTGCTGCTACACCAGAGGGGTAAGGAAATGCCACCCAATAGAGTGAGACAGGGACCCCAGCCAATTTCTCTCAGACTGACCCCGGCTGGAGGATGAGTCTCTCTCTATTTCTTTCTCTGTTCTACACCACCCTCTGCAATTCTGTTGGGCCAGGCATGCAGCGAGGACTCTGCTCACTGTGCAGCCACCAATGGGATTGGAAGGACATAAGCACTGCAACCAGAATGACAAGTGTGTGTGTGTGTGTGTGTGTGTGTGTGTGTGTGTGTGTGTGTGTGTGTGTGTATCTCTTTCCCAGGGCTGACCATCCATGAGGCCAAAGACCTGTGGTGCTGGGACTGGCACTAGGACAGCAGGCTCCTGGGCTACAGGGACACAGCCAGGGTGGGGGAGGTAAGGACACTCTTGCCAGGGCATGAGACAGCTCAGGGAATGTGGGTGTCTGGGTCCCCTGCAGTGGCTGCCCCCTGGGGCCACTAGATGGAGATGCCATTCTAGTCCCAGGATTTGGAGCCTGGCTCTGGGCAATCTGCTAATGCCTCACATCCTGTTGGTTTTAGGTCTTCGGAAAGTTCTTCTCAGCGGGGCAGAGAAGATTCTTCCTCTGGACGGCAGTGCTGGCCATTCACGACCCCCTGCTGCATGTCAGCCAGGCTGGGCTGCTCCTCGCCTACTCCCTCCTGGGGGAAGCCCAGCAGCGGATGGGGGACAAGGTAAGCAGCTTGATTAGACTCAGGAGATTGGGGCGGGGCCCAGGCCTCATTCCCATCCTATGGCCATTCGCTGGCCTGGCAGCAAGGAGCCTGGTGGGGAATGAGAGTGAGAGCAGGTGCTACTGGAAAGGGAGATGGATTCACCTCCATGAGCAGGAGGGAGCCAGCTTGTCCCCGGAGCAGCTCCAACCCAGCTCTTTAGCAAGGCTAATTAATGACAAGCATTGCCTCATCGCGGACTTATGTTCTTAGGACACGGTGCTATCGCTCTTGGGAAGGGCAGAAGAGTCCCCAAGTGCCCTCTGCGAGCCGCTCCTGTCCCACAGGGCTGCTCTCAGCTCCCAGTGGCCTAGTGTCCATGTCACCCAAGCCACCACCCAGAGTTGCTCCCATCACTGGCAGCCTGGGAGGCCAAGAACTGATTGGTGATGGCGACTGACCAGGCAGGGTTGAGGAACATGGGCAGGGGAAGCTTGTCCTGCTGCTGGCAGGGCTGGACCCCCTCTAGAGAGAACGGGAGGATTCAGTCAGCAGGGGCTGCTGATCTGCCCCATTCACCAGGGCTGCCATCCTGCGGCTTCAGCATTAGTAGCTGGGATGACTTGGGGAAAGGTGTCAAGTTCCCCACATCCCACCTCACTGCTGCCAGAATCCCTCCTGCCCACCCTGCTAGAGCCCCCTCCCTGCCCAACCTGGGTGGGGGTGAAGAAGAGGGTTCTGAGAACTTGAGCTGTGGATTGGAGGTGGAACAGCTGTCAGGGGCACTAAGGGGAAGGTGGCAGGAGCTCACCCTACAAGGACGGGGGTTGTCACTGGAGGTCACTAGAAAGGACAACAAGACTCCATTCTGGGGGTCAGGAGGGTGAATCCATCCCTCAAAGGTGGGCAGGTGCTGGGTGGAAATGCTGCTGGTTCCAGGTGCCCTTAATCCCCCCTGATTTCTCAGGGGCATCTGAGTCTCTGACACGTTCTCGTTCCCTTGCAGCAGGAGGACGTCACGGCCAACGTGATGCGCCAGCTCCGCATCATCCGGCACTTGCGCCAGGTGCCTGAGGCACTGCAGGGGCTGTGCCTCTGAGGCCACCAGCAACTCCCGCTCCCTGCTGCAGGTACTGCTCTGGCTCACTGTAAATGGGGAGGTAGTGGAAGGGGAAATGGAGCCCCTTGGCACTCACAAAAATTCTCTCCCCTCTCTGTGGAGCAGGGTCCTTCCCTCTGCCCCCCAAATTCCTTCATATAGGGCAGGAGCTCTTTCCCTCACACCCATTCCCCTCCCCCTTTCCTTGGTCTACCCGCATCCCATTCCCCCTGCGCCCAGGCAGAGCTCTCCCTGCCCCATATGGTGCAGAAGGGCCATTGTGTCAGAGCCAGAGCCACAGCCCCTAGCCCCACTGAAGCTCGGAAAGCTCCACTTTTGAGGAGGTGGGGGTGGGACAGAGGCTCAGGGCTAGCTTCACCTCCTGCCCTTTATTCTCCCCTTGGCCCTTCTACAGGGTCTCTGGGTGTGAAATGAATAGGAGCCTCCTTCTCAGCTGTCTTCCAGGCCCTGGGATCTGTCATAGCCTCCCAGATGGGCGCAGCCTGCAGCTGAGCCACCTCAGGGAGCAGTGGGGACAGGTCACCTCGTCCCATCAAAGCAAGCAATGCTGGGTCTCAAAGAGGCTTAGATGGAAGACCCCACTCCCTCATGGAGGTAAGAGCCATTTACTCCTTGGGGGCATGTGGGTCTCTTGGGGGAGAAATGGGATCCCCGATGCAAAGCCTGGCTGGGAGCTTCCCCCGTCCCTGGCTCCCAGCTCTGGGACAGAGACGTCTCCATCATCGTACCACCCTGGTTTTGTTCCTAGGAAAGGGCTCCCCAGAGATGTCCTCGAACCTGGACTCCTGAGAGCATTTCCGGTAGGAGGCTCCAGCCCCTCGGGCATGAAGAGAACATCAGGTAGTCTTGTTCACATGGCATCTCCGGTCTCCAGCTCCACTTCCCGCAGCAGGGCAAACGAACCCATCAGCTCCCAGAATCCCAACTCTTTGACCTCCTTCCACTCAGCAGTGGGGTTTCTCCAGCCCCCTCACCACACCTGTCAGCCTCTGAATGATGAAGGCCTGAATATCAGAGTCACCAGAACAAGCAAACTCCAGTTCCAGGCAGTGGGGCCTGTGTGTACTCAGCCCCTCTGGAAACCAGATCTGAAATGGGGAGCAAGGACCCCAGTCCAGTAACAGTAGGAGTGGGCAGAGCAGGCCTGTAACAGGGTGCTTTCCCCTGGGCTGCACAGCCTGGGGCTTAGCCAAGCTGATTACAGAATGAGCCCTAACTGAGAGGCACCATGTACCTCCCCCTAAAGAGCCAGACTTCAGTGGTGATACAGCCCAGCTGGGGTATCAACAGGAATGAGAACGAGGTAGGAAGTTCAGAGCAGCAAGGAAAGCCTAGAGGGGAACTTGAGACGAGAGGTAGGAAGTGCCCAGGGAAAACTGCAGCAAAGAGAAAGTAGCAGACCTAGCTGTTGGGTACAGGGCACTGGGCTGCTACCAATGTCAGGGTGGGACTGGGTTCCCCTACTGGCCCCAAAGAAGGGGGCATACACGCACCCAGAGAGGGTTACCAAGCCCAGCAAGGGGGCTGCAGGCTGAGCAGGAGCCCCAGCGATGGCAGAAGGACTTCTTTCTGTGGAAAGACCTCTTTGGACATTTAGTGTGAGACAAGCTGGGCCCCAGAAAGGTGGACTAAAGATGGTGATCTGGCCGGAGGGCTGAGTTACCAGGCAGAGAAACTGCCATGATGCTGGAGCGACCATTGATGGGTGACACTAGCCCAGCGAGAGGGCTGTGATGCCATGCCTGGCTGCCAGGGGGGCACGTAACGATGAGTAGATTCGTTTATGACTGGCATAGCCAGGAGGATTGAATTCCCCCTGTGACCCGTGAGGGCCGATGGAAGTCTTGGTTGCTGAAGGAAGGTCTGTCCTCCCAAGCGGGTGTATCGAGAGAGCGATCTGGTCACTGGATTTCCCGCTTCAGTTCCAGGGACTGGTTAAGCAGCCAAAGCAGATCTAGGGGTTTCTCCAGCAGCTCCTAGAAAACCAACAGAAGCAGAAGGAAGTGCAGGCGGAGCTACAGACGCAGGAGCAGCAGCAATACCCATGAGAGATCCTGCAAAGGGAAATCAACCCAGGGTCTGCTGTGCCCGTGGACAAAAAGAGCAGACACGGAGAGCATGCCTGGGCTGTGCTGAGAAGGTTAGCCCAGGAGAGCAGGGCATGAGAAAGTGTACAAGCGTGGCCTAGTGCCAAGATGGGGACAAGAGTTCTTTGTTTTGGGTGCAGAGAAGCAGGCCATATCAAAAGACATGGGTGACGGCCTGCTTAGGAAATTGCTGAGTGGCAAAAGGAGCGGCCAGGGCCCCGAGAAGGTAGAAAGAAAGGAGACGGTGTCCTCTGACACAAACTCACATGAGGCAGGCAACGTGGAAGTGCAGGGATGGCCATGGACCTTGCAGACCCTCCACCAATACAGGGAGGTGAAGGACAAAATGGTTGGCCCAGAGATGAAGCAGACTGAAGTAGGGACAAACACAAGGGTGGAGCAGTCCATGGTGGGTTCTCAGACCCTGACGGAAAAGGTTTTGGCGTATGCAGCGGCAGTGGCAAAAAGGCTACAGAAGAAGCTAAAGGCTTCAGAAGAGGCTCTGCAAGCAGTTGTTAATGAGAATGAGTTGCTGCAGGAAGAGCATTGGGATACTGCAGAAGAGAAGGATTGCCTCTTAATTCTGGTGAGCGAGCTGGCAATGGAGCTGGAGACACTGTGGGTGCAGGCTGTACAAGCGCGCAGCCAGTGACAGTGATGAGACGAAGAGGGATGAAGCTTGGACAAGAATAGAACTTGCCCCCCTTGTGGGCCAAGGAGGAGCGTATATAACAGGGGGGCTTGGCCTGTGGGCTATAAAGCCTGGAGCTAGGCCAAATGGATTACAGAGTGAGCTCCACCTGAGGGGAATACCATAGCAAAGTTACAGGAGCAGGCCCAGCTGTTCGGTACAGGGCCTTGGGGCAGAACCTAGAATCCAGGGTAGGACTGGTTCTCCCATGGTCTTGAAGGGGACATACAAGGCCATAGAAAGGACTACCAAGGCCAACAAGGGCAGGCCGAGCCAAAGTCAGGCTGAGGAAGAGC
Source organism: Emys orbicularis (assembly GCF_028017835.1). Taxonomy (NCBI): domain Eukaryota; kingdom Metazoa; phylum Chordata; order Testudines; family Emydidae; genus Emys; species Emys orbicularis. The sequence goes on along the minus strand of NC_088689.1, from coordinate 68,271,234 downwards.
CCCCAAAGGGACAGAAGACCTTGTTTCTGTTAAAGACATTTTTGGACTTTTAGTTTGGGATGAGCGCGACCCAGGAAGGAGTGGACTAAAAGACGGTCACCTGGCTGAAGGGCCGAGTTCCCAGCCAAAAAACTGCCAGAGTGCCCTAGCGACTCTCGGCGGGGGTGCTAGCCCAGCAAGAAAGCTGTGACACCAGGCCTTGCCAGGAAGGGGCACCTATCGGTGAGTGAACTCTGTTACAAGCCTGCTTCCATTATGGAAACAGCCTGGTATTGGAGAGTGTTAGGATGGCCTATGGGAGAGGATGGCTGGAGGGGATGTGTAGTGAGGCGGTGTGGCTCCCCGCCGCCCCGGAGGGGGAAGAGCCCATCTGGAGGCTGGAGTGGGCGGAGCTAGGGAGCAGGTGCTCTTCCTGCCCTGCCACTGTCTGTCTGGGAAACCTTGGCCTTGTCATTCCCTGGCTCGGTGCCTCAGTTTCCATTCTCACCAGCCTGTTGCCTATTTCCCTGCAGTTTCACATCCGTGTTGGTGCCAGTCCCACCCCCACACTGCACAGTCTAATGCCAGCTCCTCTCTCTTGCCAGAGCCAGAGCTGGAGACCCACCTCCTTCGAGCTGCCCTGCATGCCATCTTCACCCTGGGCACGGAGAAGGACACCACCCAAGTCCAGGTAGATCATGCTAAAGTCATGGATTGAAGAGCCAGCTGTCATCCTGCCATGAATCCTTGCTAATTGCCTGCAATGGGATGTGAATGAGAGAGGCGAGGATATGTGTTTGGAGGTCTCACCAGTGCTTCCCAGAGACCCCTCTTCCCATCCTGTGGCAGGTGTAGCCCCAGTTTCCCTAACTCTGACCCATGGCTCTCCCTTGCTTTGCAGGATCTGCATATGGTCTTGCCAGACCTCCTGGATGCCATGCTGGGGAACCTGCTGGCAGCATCTCCAGACACCGACAGGCTCCACTACATCTTGGAGGTGAACCCGATGAGAGGGGTGGGGGCAATTTTACCTTAACTCTTAAATCCATTGTCCAGTCTGTCCTCCTAGCTGGGCCCCCAGTGGGCTGTCCTTGGTCAGGGCAGTCAGTGCAATGCAGTGTCAGGCCCTTCCTCCTTGAAGGACAGAGGAAGGAGCTGGGACTTCACCCAGAGCTCTGCCTGGTTCTGTTGAGCACTAACCACAGGGCCCCTGGCTGGCTTGGGGAGTGAGAGTCTGAACCCCTCCTGTGAGATCCAGAAGATGGTCCTTAGAGAAGAGTCACAGGCTCCTTCCTAGAGAAACAGGAGGACCCCAGAGAATCAGCCCTTCTCTCTGACGGGCCCTAAGATTCCTGGGGGGATTGTGCTCACACTCAGTCCCTTCACCCAACCAAGGACTTGAGAGCCAGGGAGGGGAGAGGAGTCTGTCTCCTTCCTGGTGAGCTGTTCAGGAATCAGGAGTTAAGGGAGGATGGGACCAGCCCCGACACCGAGCGTTGTCCCAGTGTAGAGAGACAATGACAAGTTGTGACCTGCAGGATACAAGCACCGTCCTGGGGGCAACAATCCCCTTCTAAACCTCTGTGATCAATGAATCAGATATTCCACTCTGCGCACAATGTCTCAGCCCCCTGGGGATGGGGGGGTGTCTCATTTGCACAACACGTGCACCTGCCCATTGATCCTGAGCTGCCTCCTTTCCCCACAGCACATTAACTACTGGATCGTGTCCAGGGTGTCCCAGGAGAGAGCCAGGGCCGTTAGGAGCAGCAAGGCCCTACTCAGATCCACCATCACCCTCCCTGAGTTTGACGTAAGTGACCTCTGACCCCAGCTTCCTGGCTCCAGGCGTAGGTGGGCTGGCTCCAACTGGCTGTAGGATCTGCTGCTGCAGGGGCTGTGGGTTAGGAGTGTTTCTCTTGGAGAGGCAGAGTCAGAGCAGAGAATGAGCTTGGCTTGAGTCAAGTTCTTCTTGTCCTGCTTAAGTGGTGACTGGGCTTTTAAGGGCACCATGCTCCAGGTTCATGCCTTCTTGTCATCCTGGAGCAGCTGGGGAAGCAAGTCCTTGGAGGGTCCTGCCCACATCCCTGTGCTCCCTTGGGGACAGAGAAAATTAAGGGTCTAGCTCTAGCTCCTATCCTCTAGCATCTCCTGCAGAGGGGCTGAGGGGAAGGAGAGTCCTGGCCCAGGGGGGACTGGGAGCTGACAGGAAAATGCTGATGGAGTCTCCTCTCCCTCTCCCTTCCATTAGAACTCAGCAGAACTCCCCAGGATGGGTCACTATGTGGCACAGCTGGCTCTGTTCATCAGTGACCCAGCCAAGGACATCAGCCGGCAGGCCAGGGAGGGGGTTTACCAGCTCTACCAGCTGCTGCTACACCAGAGGGGTAAGGAAATGCCACCCAATAGAGTGAGACAGGGACCCCAGCCAATTTCTCTCAGACTGACCCCGGCTGGAGGATGAGTCTCTCTCTATTTCTTTCTCTGTTCTACACCACCCTCTGCAATTCTGTTGGGCCAGGCATGCAGCGAGGACTCTGCTCACTGTGCAGCCACCAATGGGATTGGAAGGACATAAGCACTGCAACCAGAATGACAAGTGTGTGTGTGTGTGTGTGTGTGTGTGTATCTCTTTCCCAGGGCTGACCATCCATGAGGCCAAAGACCTGTGGTGCTGGGACTGGCACTAGGACAGCAGGCTCCTGGGCTACAGGGACACAGCCAGGGTGGGGGAGGTAAGGACACTCTTGCCAGGGCATGAGACAGCTCAGGGAATGTGGGTGTCTGGGTCCCCTGCAGTGGCTGCCCCCTGGGGCCACTAGATGGAGATGCCATTCTAGTCCCAGGATTTGGAGCCTGGCTCTGGGCAATCTGCTAATGCCTCACATCCTGTTGGTTTTAGGTCTTCGGAAAGTTCTTCTCAGCGGGGCAGAGAAGATTCTTCCTCTGGACGGCAGTGCTGGCCATTCACGACCCCCTGCTGCATGTCAGCCAGGCTGGGCTGCTCCTCGCCTACTCCCTCCTGGGGGAAGCCCAGCAGCGGATGGGGGACAAGGTAAGCAGCTTGATTAGACTCAGGAGATTGGGGCGGGGCCCAGGCCTCATTCCCATCCTATGGCCATTCGCTGGCCTGGCAGCAAGGAGCCTGGTGGGGAATGAGAGTGAGAGCAGGTGCTACTGGAAAGGGAGATGGATTCACCTCCATGAGCAGGAGGGAGCCAGCTTGTCCCCGGAGCAGCTCCAACCCAGCTCTTTAGCAAGGCTAATTAATGACAAGCATTGCCTCATCGCGGACTTATGTTCTTAGGACACGGTGCTATCGCTCTTGGGAAGGGCAGAAGAGTCCCCAAGTGCCCTCTGCGAGCCGCTCCTGTCCCACAGGGCTGCTCTCAGCTCCCAGTGGCCTAGTGTCCATGTCACCCAAGCCACCACCCAGAGTTGCTCCCATCACTGGCAGCCTGGGAGGCCAAGAACTGATTGGTGATGGCGACTGACCAGGCAGGGTTGAGGAACATGGGCAGGGGAAGCTTGTCCTGCTGCTGGCAGGGCTGGACCCCCTCTAGAGAGAACGGGAGGATTCAGTCAGCAGGGGCTGCTGATCTGCCCCATTCACCAGGGCTGCCATCCTGCGGCTTCAGCATTAGTAGCTGGGATGACTTGGGGAAAGGTGTCAAGTTCCCCACATCCCACCTCACTGCTGCCAGAATCCCTCCTGCCCACCCTGCTAGAGCCCCCTCCCTGCCCAACCTGGGTGGGGGTGAAGAAGAGGGTTCTGAGAACTTGAGCTGTGGATTGGAGGTGGAACAGCTGTCAGGGGCACTAAGGGGAAGGTGGCAGGAGCTCACCCTACAAGGACGGGGGTTGTCACTGGAGGTCACTAGAAAGGACAACAAGACTCCATTCTGGGGGTCAGGAGGGTGAATCCATCCCTCAAAGGTGGGCAGGTGCTGGGTGGAAATGCTGCTGGTTCCAGGTGCCCTTAATCCCCCCTGATTTCTCAGGGGCATCTGAGTCTCTGACACGTTCTCGTTCCCTTGCAGCAGGAGGACGTCACGGCCAACGTGATGCGCCAGCTCCGCATCATCCGGCACTTGCGCCAGGTGCCTGAGGCACTGCAGGGGCTGTGCCTCTGAGGCCACCAGCAACTCCCGCTCCCTGCTGCAGGTACTGCTCTGGCTCACTGTAAATGGGGAGCTAGTGGAAGGGGAAATGGAGCCCCTTGGCACTCACAAAAATTCTCTCCCCTCTCTGTGGAGCAGGGTCCTTCCCTCTGCCCCCCAAATTCCTTCATATAGGGCAGGAGCTCTTTCCCTCACACCCATTCCCCTCCCCCTTTCCTTGGTCTACCCGCATCCCATTCCCCCTGCGCCCAGGCAGAGCTCTCCCTGCCCCATATGGTGCAGAAGGGCCATTGTGTCAGAGCCAGAGCCACAGCCCCTAGCCCCACTGAAGCTCGGAAAGCTCCACTTTTGAGGAGGTGGGGGTGGGACAGAGGCTCAGGGCTAGCTTCACCTCCTGCCCTTTATTCTCCCCTTGGCCCTTCTACAGGGTCTCTGGGTGTGAAATGAATAGGAGCCTCCTTCTCAGCTGTCTTCCAGGCCCTGGGATCTGTCATAGCCTCCCAGATGGGCGCAGCCTGCAGCTGAGCCACCTCAGGGAGCAGTGGGGACAGGTCACCTCGTCCCATCAAAGCAAGCAATGCTGGGTCTCAAAGAGGCTTAGATGGAAGACCCCACTCCCTCATGGAGGTAAGAGCCATTTACTCCTTGGGGGCATGTGGGTCTCTTGGGGGAGAAATGGGATCCCCGATGCAAAGCCTGGCTGGGAGCTTCCCCCGTCCCTGGCTCCCAGCTCTGGGACAGAGACGTCTCCATCATCGTACCACCCTGGTTTTGTTCCTAGGAAAGGGCTCCCCAGAGATGTCCTCGAACCTGGACTCCTGAGAGCATTTCCGGTAGGAGGCTCCAGCCACTCGGGCATGAAGAGAACATCAGGTAGTCTTGTTCACATGGCATCTCCGGTCTCCAGCTCCACTTCCCGCAGCAGGGCAAATGAACCCATCAGCTCCCAGAATCCCAACTCTTTGACCTCCTTCCACTCAGCAGTGGGGTTTCTCCAGCCCCCTCACCACACCTGTCAGCCTCTGAATGATGAAGGCCTGAATATCAGAGTCACCAGAACAAGCAAACTCCAGTTCCAGGCAGTGGGGCCTGTGTGTACTCAGCCCCTCTGGAAAACAGATCTGAAATGGGGAGCAAGGACCCCAGTCCAGTAACAGTAGGAGTGGGCAGAGCAGGCCTGTAACAGGGTGCTTTCCCCTGGGCTGCACAGCCTGGGGCTTAGCCAAGCTGATTACAGAATGAGCCCTAACTGAGAGGCACCATGTACCTCCCCCTAAAGAGCCAGACTTCAGTGGTGATACAGCCCAGCTGGGGTATCAACAGGAATGAGAACGAGGTAGGAAGTTCAGAGCAGCAAGGAAAGCCTAGAGGGGAACTTGAGACGAGAGGTAGGAAGTGCCCAGGGAAAACTGCAGCAAAGAGAAAGTAGCAGACCTAGCTGTTGGGTACAGGGCACTGGGCTGCTACCAATGTCAGGGTGGGACTGGGTTCCCCTACTGGCCCCAAAGAAGGGGGCATACACGCACCCAGAGAGGGTTACCAAGCCCAGCAAGGGGGCTGCAGGCTGAGCAGGAGCCCCAGCGATGGCAGAAGGACTTCTTTCTGTGGAAAGACCTCTTTGGACATTTAGTGTGAGACAAGCTGGGCCCCAGAAAGGTGGACTAAAGATGGTGATCTGGCCGGAGGGCTGAGTTACCAGGCAGAGAAACTGCCATGATGCTGGAGCGACCATTGATGGGTGACACTAGCCCAGCGAGAGGGCTGTGATGCCATGCCTGGCTGCCAGGGGGGCACGTAACGATGAGTAGATTCGTTTATGACTGGCATAGCCAGGAGGATTGAATTCCCCCTGTGATCCGTGAGGGCCGATGGAAGTCTTGGTTGCTGAAGGAAGGTCTGTCCTCCCAAGCGGGTGTATCGAGAGAGCGATCTGGTCACTGGATTTCCCGCTTCAGTTCCAGGGACTGGTTAAGCAGCCAAAGCAGATCTAGGGGTTTCTCCAGCAGCTCCTAGAAAACCAACAGAAGCAGAAGGAAGTGCAGGCGGAGCTACAGACGCAGGAGCAGCAGCAATACCCATGAGAGATCCTGCAAAGGGAAATCAACCCAGGGTCTGCTGTGCCCGTGGACAAAAAGAGCAGACACGGAGAGCATGCCTGGGCTGTGCTGAGAAGGTTAGCCCAGGAGAGCAGGGCATGAGAAAGTGTACAAGCGTGGCCTAGTGCCAAGATGGGGACAAGAGTTCTTTGTTTTGGGTGCAGAGAAGCAGGCCATATCAAAAGACATGGGTGACGGCCTGCTTAGGAAATTGCTGAGTGGCAAAAGGAGCGGCCAGGGCCCCGAGAAGGTAGAAAGAAAGGAGACGGTGTCCTCTGACACAAACTCACATGAGGCAGGCAACGTGGAAGTGCAGGGATGGCCATGGACCTTGCAGACCCTCCACCAATACAGGGAGGTGAAGGACAAAATGGTTGGCCCAGAGATGAAGCAGACTGAAGTAGGGACAAACACAAGGGTGGAGCAGTCCATGGTGGGTTCTCAGACCCTGACGGAAAAGGTTTTGGCGTATGCAGCGGCAGTGGCAAAAAGGCTACAGAAGAAGCTAAAGGCTTCAGAAGAGGCTCTGCAAGCAGTTGTTAATGAGAATGAGTTGCTGCAGGAAGAGCATTGGGATACTGCAGAAGAGAAGGATTGCCTCTTAATTCTGGTGAGCGAGCTGGCAATGGAGCTGGAGACACTGTGGGTGCAGGCTGTACAAGCGCGCAGCCAGTGACAGTGATGAGACGAAGAGGGATGAAGCTTGGACAAGAATAGAACTTGCCCCCCTTGTGGGCCAAGGAGGAGCGTATATAACAGGGGGGCTTGGCCTGTGGGCTATAAAGCCTGGAGCTAGGCCAAATGGATTACAGAGTGAGCTCCACCTGAGGGGAATACCATAGCAAAGTTACAGGAGCAGGCCCAGCTGTTCGGTACAGGGCCTTGGGGCAGAACCTAGAATCCAGGGTAGGACTGGTTCTCCCATGGTCTTGAAGGGGACATACAAGGCCATAGAAAGGACTACCAAGGCCAACAAGGGCAGGCCGAGCCAAAGTCAGGCTGAGGAAGAGCCCCCAAAGGGACAGAAGACCTTGTTTCTGTTAAAGACATTTTTGGACTTTTAGTTTGGGATGAGCGCGACCCAGGAAGGAGTGGACTAAAAGACGGTCACCTGGCTGAAGGGCCGAGTTCCCAGCCAAAAAACTGCCAGAGTGCCCTAGCGACTCTCGGCGGGGGTGCTAGCCCAGCAAGAAAGCTGTGACACCAGGCCTTGCCAGGAAGGGGCACCTATCGGTGAGTGAACTCTGTTACAAGCCTGCTTCCATTATGGAAACAGCCTGGTATTGGAGAGTGTTAGGATGGCCTATGGGAGAGGATGGCTGGAGGGGATGTGTAGTGAGGCGGTGTGGCTCCCCGCCGCCCCGGAGGGGGAAGAGCCCATCTGGAGGCTGGAGTGGGCGGAGCTAGGGAGCAGGTGCTCTTCCTGCCCTGCCACTGTCTGTCTGGGAAACCTTGGCCTTGTCATTCCCTGGCTCGATGCCTCAGTTTCCATTCTCACCAGCCTGTTGCCTATTTCCCTGCAGTTTCACATCCGTGTTGGTGCCAGTCCCACCCCCACACTGCACAGTCTAATGCCAGCTCCTCTCTCTTGCCAGAGCCAGAGCTGGAGACCCACCTCCTTCGAGCTGCCCTGCATGCCATCTTCACCCTGGGCACGGAGAAGGACACCACCCAAGTCCAGGTAGATCATGCTAAAGTCATGGATTGAAGAGCCAGCTGTCATCCTGCCATGAATCCTTGCTAATTGCCTGCAATGGGATGTGAATGAGAGAGGCGAGGATATGTGTTTGGAGGTCTCACCAGTGCTTCCCAGAGACCCCTCTTCCCATCCTGTGGCAGGTGTAGCCCCAGTTTCCCTAACTCTGACCCATGGCTCTCCCTTGCTTTGCAGGATCTGCATATGGTCTTGCCAGACCTCCTGGATGCCATGCTGGGGAACCTGCTGGCAGCATCTCCAGACACCGACAGGCTCCACTACATCTTGGAGGTGAACCCGATGAGAGGGGTGGGGGCAATTTTACCTTAACTCTTAAATCCATTGTCCAGTCTGTCCTCCTAGCTGGGCCCCCAGTGGGCTGTCCTTGGTCAGGGCAGTCAGTGCAATGCAGTGTCAGGCCCTTCCTCCTTGAAGGACAGAGGAAGGAGCTGGGACTTCACCCAGAGCTCTGCCTGGTTCTGTTGAGCACTAACCACAGGGCCCCTGGCTGGCTTGGGGAGTGAGAGTCTGAACCCCTCCTGTGAGATCCAGAAGATGGTCCTTAGAGAAGAGTCACAGGCTCCTTCCTAGAGAAACAGGAGTACCCCAGAGAATCAGCCCTTCTCTCTGACGGGCCCTAAGATTCCTGGGGGGATTGTGCTCACACTCAGTCCCTTCACCCAACCAAGGACTTGAGAGCCAGGGAGGGGAGAGGAGTCTGTCTCCTTCCTGGTGAGCTGTTCAGGAATCAGGAGTTAAGGGAGGATGGGACCAGCCCCGACACCGAGCGTTGTCCCAGTGTAGAGAGACAATGACAAGTTGTGACCTGCAGGATACAAGCACCGTCCTGGGGGCAACAATCCCCTTCTAAACCTCTGTGATCAATGAATCAGATATTCCACTCTGCGCACAATGTCTCAGCCCCCTGGGGATGGGGGGTGTCTCATTTGCACAACACGTGCACCTGCCCATTGATCCTGAGCTGCCTCCTTTCCCCACAGCACATTAACTACTGGATCGTGTCCAGGGTGTCCCAGGAGAGAGCCAGGGCCGTTAGGAGCAGCAAGGCCCTACTCAGATCCACCATCACCCTCCCTGAGTTTGACGTAAGTGACCTCTGACCCCAGCTTCCTGGCTCCAGGCGTAGGTGGGCTGGCTCCAACTGGCTGTAGGATCTGCTGCTGCAGGGGCTGTGGGTTAGGAGTGTTTCTCTTGGAGAGGCAGAGTCAGAGCAGAGAATGAGCTTGGCTTGAGTCAAGTTCTTCTTGTCCTGCTTAAGTGGTGACTGGGCTTTTAAGGGCACCATGCTCCAGGTTCATGCCTTCTTGTCATCCTGGAGCAGCTGGGGAAGCAAGTCCTTGGAGGGTCCTGCCCACATCCCTGTGCTCCAGGCTCCCTTGGGGACAGAGAAAATTAAGGGTCTAGCTCTAGCTCCTATCCTCTAGCATCTCCGGCAGAGGGGCTGAGGGGAAGGAGAGTCCTGGCCCAGGGGGGACTGGGAGCTGACAGGAAAATGCTGATGGAGTCTCCTCTCCCTCTCCCTTCCATTAGAACTCAGCAGAACTCCCCAGGATGGGTCACTATGTGGCACAGCTGGCTCTGTTCATCAGTGACCCAGCCAAGGACATCAGCCGGCAGGCCAGGGAGGGGGTTTACCAGCTCTACCAGCTGCTGCTACACCAGAGGGGTAAGGAAATGCCACCCAATAGAGTGAGACAGGGACCCCAGCCAATTTCTCTCAGACTGACCCCGGCTGGAGGATGAGTCTCTCTCTATTTCTTTCTCTGTTCTACACCACCCTCTGCAATTCTGTTGGGCCAGGCATGCAGCGAGGACTCTGCTCACTGTGCAGCCACCAATGGGATTGGAAGGACATAAGCACTGCAACCAGAATGACAAGTGTGTGTGTGTGTGTATCTCTTTCCCAGGGCTGACCATCCATGAGGCCAAAGACCTGTGGTGCTGGGACTGGCACTAGGACAGCAGGCTCCTGGGCTACAGGGACACAGCCAGGGTGGGGGAGGTAAGGACACTCTTGCCAGAGCATGAGACAGCTCAGGGAATGTGGGTGTCTGGGTCCCCTGCAGTGGCTGCCCCCTGGGGCCACTAGATGGAGATGCCATTCTAGTCCCAGGATTTGGAGCCTGGCTCTGGGCAATCTGCTAATGCCTCACATCCTGTTGGTTTTAGGTCTTCGGAAAGTTCTTCTCAGCGGGGCAGAGAAGATTCTTCCTCTGGACGGCAGTGCTGGCCATTCACGACCCCCTGCTGCATGTCAGCCAGGCTGGGCTGCTCCTCGCCTACTCCCTCCTGGGGGAAGCCCAGCAGCGGATGGGGGACAAGGTAAGCAGCTTGATTAGACTCAGGAGATTGGGGCGGGGCCCAGGCCTCATTCCCATCCTATGGCCATTCGCTGGCCTGGCAGCAAGGAGCCTGGTGGGGAATGAGAGTGAGAGCAGGTGCTACTGGAAAGGGAGATGGATTCACCTCCATGAGCAGGAGGGAGCCAGCTTGTCCCCGGAGCAGCTCCAACCCAGCTCTTTAGCAAGGCTAATTAATGACAAGCATTGCCTCATCGCGGACTTATGTTCTTAGGACACGGTGCTATCGCTCTTGGGAAGGGCAGAAGAGTCCCCAAGTGCCCTCTGCGAGCCGCTCCTGTCCCACAGGGCTGCTCTCAGCTCCCAGTGGCCTAGTGTCCATGTCACCCAAGCCACCACCCAGAGTTGCTCCCATCACTGGCAGCCTGGGAGGCCAAGAACTGACTGGTGATGGCGACTGACCAGGCAGGGTTGAGGAACATGGGCAGGGGAAGCTTGTCCTGCTGCTGGCAGGGCTGGACCCCCTCTAGAGAGAACGGGAGGATTCAGTCAGCAGGGGCTGCTGATCTGCCCCATTCACCAGGGCTGCCATCCTGCGGCTTCAGCATTAGTAGCTGGGATGACTTGGGGAAAGGTGTCAAGTTCCCCACATCCCACCTCACTGCTGCCAGAATCCCTCCTGCCCACCCTGCTAGAGCCCCCTCCCTGCCCAACCTGGGTGGGGGTGAAGAAGAGGGTTCTGAGAACTTGAGCTGTGGATTGGAGGTGGAACAGCTGTCAGGGGCACTAAGGGGAAGGTGGCAGGAGCTCACCCTACAAGGACGGGGGTTGTCACTGGAGGTCACTAGAAAGGACAACAAGACTCCATTCTGGGGGTCAGGAGGGTGAATCCATCCCTCAAAGGTGGGCAGGTGCTGGGTGGAAATGCTGCTGGTTCCAGGTGCCCTTAATCCCCCCTGATTTCTCAGGGGCATCTGAGTCTCTGACACGTTCTCGTTCCCTTGCAGCAGGAGGACGTCACGGCCAATGTGATGCGCCAGCTCCGCATCATCCGGCACTTGCGCCAGGTGCCTGAGGCACTGCAGGGGCTGTGCCTCTGAGGCCACCAGCAACTCCCGCTCCCTGCTGCAGGTACTGCTCTGGCTCACTGTAAATGGGGAGCTAGTGGAAGGGGAAATGGAGCCCCTTGGCACTCACAAAAATTCTCTCCCCTCTCTGTGGAGCAGGGTCCTTCCCTCTGCCCCCCAAATTCCTTCATATAGGGCAGGAGCTCTTTCCCTCACACCCATTCCCCTCCCCCTTTCCTTGGTCTACCCGCATCCCATTCCCCCTGCGCCCAGGCAGAGCTCTCCCTGCCCCATATGGTGCAGAAGGGCCATTGTGTCAGAGCCAGAGCCACAGCCCCTAGCCCCACTGAAGCTCGGAAAGCTCCACTTTTGAGGAGGTGGGGGTGGGACAGAGGCTCAGGGCTAGCTTCACCTCCTGCCCTTTATTCTCCCCTTGGCCCTTCTACAGGGTCTCTGGGTGTGAAATGAATAGGAGCCTCCTTCTCAGCTGTCTTCCAGGCCCTGGGATCTGTCATAGCCTCCCAGATGGGCGCAGCCTGCAGCTGAGCCACCTCAGGGAGCAGTGGGGACAGGTCACCTCGTCCCATCAAAGCAAGCAATGCTGGGTCTCAAAGAGGCTTAGATGGAAGACCCCACTCCCTCATGGAGGTAAGAGCCATTTACTCCTTGGGGGCATGTGGGTCTCTTGGGGGAGAAATGGGATCCCCGATGCAAAGCCTGGCTGGGAGCTTCCCCCGTCCCTGGCTCCCAGCTCTGGGACAGAGACGTCTCCATCATCGTACCACCCTGGTTTTGTTCCTAGGAAAGAGCTCCCCAGAGATGTCCTCGAACCTGGACTCCTGAGAGCATTTCCGGTAGGAGGCTCCAGCCCCTCGGGCATGAAGAGAACATCAGGTAGTCTTGTTAACATGGCATCTCCGGTCTCCAGCTCCACTTCCCGCAGCAGGGCAAACGAACCCATCAGCTCCCAGAATCCCAACTCTTTGACCTCCTTCCACTCAGCAGTGGGGTTTCTCCAGCCCCCTCACCACACCTGTCAGCCTCTGAATGATGAAGGCCTGAATATCAGAGTCACCAGAACAAGCAAACTCCAGTTCCAGGCAGTGGGGCCTGTGTGTACTCAGCCCCTCTGGAAACCAGATCTGAAATGGGGAGCAAGGACCCCAGTCCAGTAACAGTAGGAGTGGGCAGAGCAGGCCTGTAACAGGGTGCTTTCCCCTGGGCTGCACAGCCTGGGGCTTAGCCAAGCTGATTACAGAATGAGCCCTAACTGAGAGGCACCATGTACCTCCCCCTAAAGAGCCAGACTTCAGTGGTGATACAGCCCAGCTGGGGTATCAACAGGAATGAGAACGAGGTAGGAAGTTCAGAGCAGCAAGGAAAGCCTAGAGGGGAACTTGAGACGAGAGGTAGGAAGTGCCCAGGGAAAACTGCAGCAAAGAGAAAGTAGCAGACCTAGCTGTTGGGTACAGGGCACTGGGCTGCTACCAATGTCAGGGTGGGACTGGGTTCCCCTACTGGCCCCAAAGAAGGGGGCATACACGCACCCAGAGAGGGTTACCAAGCCCAGCAAGGGGGCTGCAGGCTGAGCAGGAGCCCCAGCGATGGCAGAAGGACTTCTTTCTGTGGAAAGACCTCTTTGGACATTTAGTGTGAGACAAGCTGGGCCCCAGAAAGGTGGACTAAAGATGGTGATCTGGCCGGAGGGCTGAGTTACCAGGCAGAGAAACTGCCATGATGCTGGAGCGACCATTGATGGGTGACACTAGCCCAGCGAGAGGGCTGTGATGCCATGCCTGGCTGCCAGGGGGGCACGTAACGATGAGTAGATTCGTTTATGACTGGCATAGCCAGGAGGATTGAATTCCCCCTGTGATCCGTGAGGGCCGATGGAAGTCTTGGTTGCTGAAGGAAGGTCTGTCCTCCCAAGCGGGTGTATCGAGAGAGCGATCTGGTCACTGGATTTCCCGCTTCAGTTCCAGGGACTGGTTAAGCAGCCAAAGCAGATCTAGGGGTTTCTCCAGCAGCTCCTAGAAAACCAACAGAAGCAGAAGGAAGTGCAGGCGGAGCTACAGACGCAGGAGCAGCAGCAATACCCATGAGAGATCCTGCAAAGGGAAATCAACCCAGGGTCTGCTGTGCCCGTGGACAAAAAGAGCAGACACGGAGAGCATGCCTGGGCTGTGCTGAGAAGGTTAGCCCAGGAGAGCAGGGCATGAGAAAGTGTACAAGCGTGGCCTAGTGCCAAGATGGGGACAAGAGTTCTTTGTTTTGGGTGCAGAGAAGCAGGCCATATCAAAAGACATGGGTGACGGCCTGCTTAGGAAATTGCTGAGTGGCAAAAGGAGCGGCCAGGGCCCCGAGAAGGTAGAAAGAAAGGAGACGGTGTCCTCTGACACAAACTCACATGAGGCAGGCAACGTGGAAGTGCAGGGATGGCCATGGACCTTGCAGACCCTCCACCAATACAGGGAGGTGAAGGACAAAATGGTTGGCCCAGAGATGAAGCAGACTGAAGTAGGGACAAACACAAGGGTGGAGCAGTCCATGGTGGGTTCTCAGACCCTGACGGAAAAGGTTTTGGCGTATGCAGCGGCAGTGGCAAAAAGGCTACAGAAGAAGCTAAAGGCTTCAGAAGAGGCTCTGCAAGCAGTTGTTAATGAGAATGAGTTGCTGCAGGAAGAGCATTGGGATACTGCAGAAGAGAAGGATTGCCTCTTAATTCTGGTGAGCGAGCTGGCAATGGAGCTGGAGACACTGTGGGTGCAGGCTGTACAAGCGCGCAGCCAGTGACAGTGATGAGACGAAGAGGGATGAAGCTTGGACAAGAATAGAACTTGCCCCCCTTGTGGGCCAAGGAGGAGCGTATATAACAGGGGGGCTTGGCCTGTGGGCTATAAAGCCTGGAGCTAGGCCAAATGGATTACAGAGTGAGCTCCACCTGAGGGGAATACCATAGCAAAGTTACAGGAGCAGGCCCAGCTGTTCGGTACAGGGCCTTGGGGCAGAACCTAGAATCCAGGGTAGGACTGGTTCTCCCATGGTCTTGAAGGGGACATACAAGGCCATAGAAAGGACTACCAAGGCCAACAAGGGCAGGCCGAGCCAAAGTCAGGCTGAGGAAGAGCCCCCAAAGGGACAGAAGACCTTGTTTCTGTTAAAGACATTTTTGGACTTTTAGTTTGGGATGAGCGCGACCCAGGAAGGAGTGGACTAAAAGACGGTCACCTGGCTGAAGGGCCGAGTTCCCAGCCAAAAAACTGCCAGAGTGCCCTAGCGACTCTCGGCGGGGGTGCTAGCCCAGCAAGAAAGCTGTGACACCAGGCCTTGCCAGGAAGGGGCACCTATCGGTGAGTGAACTCTGTTACAAGCCTGCTTCCATTATGGAAACAGCCTGGTATTGGAGAGTGTTAGGATGGCCTATGGGAGAGGATGGCTGGAGGGGATGTGTAGTGAGGCGGTGTGGCTCCCCGCCGCCCCGGAGGGGGAAGAGCCCATCTGGAGGCTGGAGTGGGCGGAGCTAGGGAGCAGGTGCTCTTCCTGCCCTGCCACTGTCTGTCTGGGAAACCTTGGCCTTGTCATTCCCTGGCTCGATGCCTCAGTTTCCATTCTCACCAGCCTGTTGCCTATTTCCCTGCAGTTTCACATCCGTGTTGGTGCCAGTCCCACCCCCACACTGCACAGTCTAATGCCAGCTCCTCTCTCTTGCCAGAGCCAGAGCTGGAGACCCACCTCCTTCGAGCTGCCCTGCATGCCATCTTCACCCTGGGCACGGAGAAGGACACCACCCAAGTCCAGGTAGATCATGCTAAAGTCATGGATTGAAGAGCCAGCTGTCATCCTGCCATGAATCCTTGCTAATTGCCTGCAATGGGATGTGAATGAGAGAGGCGAGGATATGTGTTTGGAGGTCTCACCAGTGCTTCCCAGAGACCCCTCTTCCCATCCTGTGGCAGGTGTAGCCCCAGTTTCCCTAACTCTGACCCATGGCTCTCCCTTGCTTTGCAGGATCTGCATATGGTCTTGCCAGACCTCCTGGATGCCATGCTGGGGAACCTGCTGGCAGCATCTCCAGACACCGACAGGCTCCACTACATCTTGGAGGTGAACCCGATGAGAGGGGTGGGGGCAATTTTACCTTAACTCTTAAATCCATTGTCCAGTCTGTCCTCCTAGCTGGGCCCCCAGTGGGCTGTCCTTGGTCAGGACAGTCAGTGCAATGCAGTGTCAGGCCCTTCCTCCTTGAAGGACAGAGGAAGGAGCTGGGACTTCACCCAGAGCTCTGCCTGGTTCTGTTGAGCACTAACCACAGGGCCCCTGGCTGGCTTGGGGAGTGAGAGTCTGAACCCCTCCTGTGAGATCCAGAAGATGGTCCTTAGAGAAGAGTCACAGGCTCCTTCCTAGAGAAACAGGAGGACCCCAGAGAATCAGCCCTTCTCTCTGACGGGCCCTAAGATTCCTGGGGGGATTGTGCTCACACTCAGTCCCTTCACCCAACCAAGGACTTGAGAGCCAGGGAGGGGAGAGGAGTCTGTCTCCTTCCTGGTGAGCTGTTCAGGAATCAGGAGTTAAGGGAGGATGGGACCAGCCCCGACACCGAGCGTTGTCCCAGTGTAGAGAGACAATGACAAGTTGTGACCTGCAGGATACAAGCACCGTCCTGGGGGCAACAATCCCCTTCTAAACCTCTGTGATCAATGAATCAGATATTCCACTCTGCGCACAATGTCTCAGCCCCCTGGGGATGGGGGGTGTCTCATTTGCACAACACGTGCACCTGCCCATTGATCCTGAGCTGCCTCCTTTCCCCACAGCACATTAACTACTGGATCGTGTCCAGGGTGTCCCAGGAGAGAGCCAGGGCCGTTAGGAGCAGCAAGGCCCTACTCAGATCCACCATCACCCTCCCTGAGTTTGACGTAAGTGACCTCTGACCCCAGCTTCCTGGCTCCAGGCGTAGGTGGGCTGGCTCCAACTGGCTGTATGATCTGCTGCTGCAGGGGCTGTGGGTTAGGAGTGTTTCTCTTGGAGAGGCAGAGTCAGAGCAGAGAATGAGCTTGGCTTGAGTCAAGTTCTTCTTGTCCTGCTTAAGTGGTGACTGGGCTTTTAAGGGCACCATGCTCCAGGTTCATGCCTTCTTGTCATCCTGGAGCAGCTGGGGAAGCAAGTCCTTGGAGGGTCCTGCCCACATCCCTGTGCTCCAGGCTCCCTTGGGGACAGAGAAAATTAAGGGTCTAGCTCTAGCTCCTATCCTCTAGCATCTCCGGCAGAGGGGCTGAGGGGAAGGAGAGTCCTGGCCCAGGGGGGACTGGGAGCTGACAGGAAAATGCTGATGGAGTCTCCTCTCCCTCTCCCTTCCATTAGAACTCAGCAGAACTCCCCAGGATGGGTCACTATGTGGCACAGCTGGCTCTGTTCATCAGTGACCCAGCCAAGGACATCAGCCGGCAGGCCAGGGAGGGGGTTTACCAGCTCTACCAGCTGCTGCTACACCAGAGGGGTAAGGAAATGCCACCCAATAGAGTGAGACAGGGACCCCAGCCAATTTCTCTCAGACTGACCCCGGCTGGAGGATGAGTCTCTCTCTATTTCTTTCTCTGTTCTACACCACCCTCTGCAATTCTGTTGGGCCAGGCATGCAGCGAGGACTCTGCTCACTGTGCAGCCACCAATGGGATTGGAAGGACATAAGCACTGCAACCAGAATGACAAGTGTGTGTGTGTGTGTATCTCTTTCCCAGGGCTGACCATCCATGAGGCCAAAGACCTGTGGTGCTGGGACTGGCACTAGGACAGCAGGCTCCTGGGCTACAGGGACACAGCCAGGGTGGGGGAGGTAAGGACACTCTTGCCAGGGCATGAGACAGCTCAGGGAATGTGGGTGTCTGGGTCCCCTGCAGTGGCTGCCCCCTGGGGCCACTAGATGGAGATGCCATTCTAGTCCCAGGATTTGGAGCCTGGCTCTGGGCAATCTGCTAATGCCTCACATCCTGTTGGTTTTAGGTCTTCGGAAAGTTCTTCTCAGCGGGGCAGAGAAGATTCTTCCTCTGGACGGCAGTGCTGGCCATTCACGACCCCCTGCTGCATGTCAGCCAGGCTGGGCTGCTCCTCGCCTACTCCCTCCTGGGGGAAGCCCAGCAGCGGATGGGGGACAAGGTAAGCAGCTTGATTAGACTCAGGAGATTGGGGCGGGGCCCAGGCCTCATTCCCATCCTATGGCCATTCGCTGGCCTGGCAGCAAGGAGCCTGGTGGGGAATGAGAGTGAGAGCAGGTGCTACTGGAAAGGGAGATGAATTCACCTCCATGAGCAGGAGGGAGCCAGCTTGTCCCCGGAGCAGCTCCAACCCAGCTCTTTAGCAAGGCTAATTAATGACAAGCATTGCCTCATCGCGGACTTATGTTCTTAGGACACGGTGCTATCGCTCTTGGGAAGGGCAGAAGAGTCCCCAAGTGCCCTCTGCGAGCCGCTCCTGTCCCACAGGGCTGCTCTCAGCTCCCAGTGGCCTAGTGTCCATGTCACCCAAGCCACCACCCAGAGTTGCTCCCATCACTGGCAGCCTGGGAGGCCAAGAACTGACTGGTGATGGCGACTGACCAGGCAGGGTTGAGGAACATGGGCAGGGGAAGCTTGTCCTGCTGCTGGCAGGGCTGGACCCCCTCTAGAGAGAACGGGAGGATTCAGTCAGCAGGGGCTGCTGATCTGCCCCATTCACCAGGGCTGCCATCCTGCGGCTTCAGCATTAGTAGCTGGGATGACTTGGGGAAAGGTGTCAAGTTCCCCACATCCCACCTCACTGCTGCCAGAATCCCTCCTGCCCACCCTGCTAGAGCCCCCTCCCTGCCCAACCTGGGTGGGGGTGAAGAAGAGGGTTCTGAGAACTTGAGCTGTGGATTGGAGGTGGAACAGCTGTCAGGGGCACTAAGGGGAAGGTGGCAGGAGCTCACCCTACAAGGACGGGGGTTGTCACTGGAGGTCACTAGAAAGGACAACAAGACTCCATTCTGGGGGTCAGGAGGGTGAATCCATCCCTCAAAGGTGGGCAGGTGCTGGGTGGAAATGCTGCTGGTTCCAGGTGCCCTTAATCCCCCCTGATTTCTCAGGGGCATCTGAGTCTCTGACACGTTCTCGTTCCCTTGCAGCAGGAGGACGTCACGGCCAATGTGATGCGCCAGCTCCGCATCATCCGGCACTTGCGCCAGGTGCCTGAGGCACTGCAGGGGCTGTGCCTCTGAGGCCACCAGCAACTCCCGCTCCCTGCTGCAGGTACTGCTCTGGCTCACTGTAAATGGGGAGCTAGTGGAAGGGGAAATGGAGCCCCTTGGCACTCACAAAAATTCTCTCCCCTCTCTGTGGAGCAGGGTCCTTCCCTCTGCCCCCCAAATTCCTTCATATAGGGCAGGAGCTCTTTCCCTCACACCCATTCCCCTCCCCCTTTCCTTGGTCTACCCGCATCCCATTCCCCCTGTGCCCAGGCAGAGCTCTCCCTGCCCCATATGGTGCAGAAGGGCCATTGTGTCAGAGCCAGAGCCACAGCCCCTAGCCCCACTGAAGCTCGGAAAGCTCCACTTTTGAGGAGGTGGGGGTGGGACAGAGGCTCAGGGCTAGCTTCACCTCCTGCCCTTTATTCTCCCCTTGGCCCTTCTACAGGGTCTCTGGGTGTGAAATGAATAGGAGCCTCCTTCTCAGCTGTCTTCCAGGCCCTGGGATCTGTCATAGCCTCCCAGATGGGCGCAGCCTGCAGCTGAGCCACCTCAGGGAGCAGTGGGGACAGGTCACCTCGTCCCATCAAAGCAAGCAATGCTGGGTCTCAAAGAGGCTTAGATGGAAGACCCCACTCCCTCATGGAGGTAAGAGCCATTTACTCCTTGGGGGCATGTGGGTCTCTTGGGGGAGAAATGGGATCCCCGATGCAAAGCCTGGCTGGGAGCTTCCCCCGTCCCTGGCTCCCAGCTCTGGGACAGAGACGTCTCCATCATCGTACCACCCTGGTTTTGTTCCTAGGAAAGAGCTCCCCAGAGATGTCCTCGAACCTGGACTCCTGAGAGCATTTCCGGTAGGAGGCTCCAGCCCCTCGGGCATGAAGAGAACATCAGGTAGTCTTGTTCACATGGCATCTCCGGTCTCCAGCTCCACTTCCCGCAGCAGGGCAAACGAACCCATCAGCTCCCAGAATCCCAACTCTTTGACCTCCTTCCACTCAGCAGTGGGGTTTCTCCAGCCCCCTCACCACACCTGTCAGCCTCTGAATGATGAAGGCCTGAATATCAGAGTCACCAGAACAAGCAAACTCCAGTTCCAGGCAGTGGGGCCTGTGTGTACTCAGCCCCTCTGGAAACCAGATCTGAAATGGGGAGCAAGGACCCCAGTCCAGTAACAGTAGGAGTGGGCAGAGCAGGCCTGTAACAGGGTGCTTTCCCCTGGGCTGCACAGCCTGGGGCTTAGCCAAGCTGATTACAGAATGAGCCCTAACTGAGAGGCACCATGTACCTCCCCCTAAAGAGCCAGACTTCAGTGGTGATACAGCCCAGCTGGGGTATCAACAGGAATGAGAACGAGGTAGGAAGTTCAGAGCAGCAAGGAAAGCCTAGAGGGGAACTTGAGACGAGAGGTAGGAAGTGCCCAGGGAAAACTGCAGCAAAGAGAAAGTAGCAGACCTAGCTGTTGGGTACAGGGCACTGGGCTGCTACCAATGTCAGGGTGGGACTGGGTTCCCCTACTGGCCCCAAAGAAGGGGGCATACACGCACCCAGAGAGGGTTACCAAGCCCAGCAAGGGGGCTGCAGGCTGAGCAGGAGCCCCAGCGATGGCAGAAGGACTTCTTTCTGTGGAAAGACCTCTTTGGACATTTAGTGTGAGACAAGCTGGGCCCCAGAAAGGTGGACTAAAGATGGTGATCTGGCCGGAGGGCTGAGTTACCAGGCAGAGAAACTGCCATGATGCTGGAGCGACCATTGATGGGTGACACTAGCCCAGCGAGAGGGCTGTGATGCCATGCCTGGCTGCCAGGGGGGCACGTAACGATGAGTAGATTCGTTTATGACTGGCATAGCCAGGAGGATTGAATTCCCCCTGTGATCCGTGAGGGCCGATGGAAGTCTTGGTTGCTGAAGGAAGGTCTGTCCTCCCAAGCGGGTGTATCGAGAGAGCGATCTGGTCACTGGATTTCCCGCTTCAGTTCCAGGGACTGGTTAAGCAGCCAAAGCAGATCTAGGGGTTTCTCCAGCAGCTCCTAGAAAACCAACAGAAGCAGAAGGAAGTGCAGGCGGAGCTACAGACGCAGGAGCAGCAGCAATACCCATGAGAGATCCTGCAAAGGGAAATCAACCCAGGGTCTGCTGTGCCCGTGGACAAAAAGAGCAGACACGGAGAGCATGCCTGGGCTGTGCTGAGAAGGTTAGCCCAGGAGAGCAGGGCATGAGAAAGTGTACAAGCGTGGCCTAGTGCCAAGATGGGGACGAGAGTTCTTTGTTTTGGGTGCAGAGAAGCAGGCCATATCAAAAGACATGGGTGACGGCCTGCTTAGGAAATTGCTGAGTGGCAAAAGGAGCGGCCAGGGCCCCGAGAAGGTAGAAAGAAAGGAGACGGTGTCCTCTGACACAAACTCACATGAGGCAGGCAACGTGGAAGTGCAGGGATGGCCATGGACCTTGCAGACCCTCCACCAATACAGGGAGGTGAAGGACAAAATGGTTGGCCCAGAGATGAAGCAGACTGAAGTAGGGACAAACACAAGGGTGGAGCAGTCCATGGTGGGTTCTCAGACCCTGACGGAAAAGGTTTTGGCGTATGCAGCGGCAGTGGCAAAAAGGCTACAGAAGAAGCTAAAGGCTTCAGAAGAGGCTCTGCAAGCAGTTGTTAATGAGAATGAGTTGCTGCAGGAAGAGCATTGGGATACTGCAGAAGAGAAGGATTGCCTCTTAATTCTGGTGAGCGAGCTGGCAATGGAGCTGGAGACACTGTGGGTGCAGGCTGTACAAGCGCGCAGCCAGTGACAGTGATGAGACGAAGAGGGATGAAGCTTGGACAAGAATAGAACTTGCCCCCCTTGTGGGCCAAGGAGGAGCGTATATAACAGGGGGGCTTGGCCTGTGGGCTATAAAGCCTGGAGCTAGGCCAAATGGATTACAGAGTGAGCTCCACCTGAGGGGAATACCATAGCAAAGTTACAGGAGCAGGCCCAGCTGTTCGGTACAGGGCCTTGGGGCAGAACCTAGAATCCAGGGTAGGACTGGTTCTCCCATGGTCTTGAAGGGGACATACAAGGCCATAGAAAGGACTACCAAGGCCAACAAGGGCAGGCCGAGCCAAAGTCAGGCTGAGGAAGAGCCCCCAAAGGGACAGAAGACCTTGTTTCTGTTAAAGACATTTTTGGACTTTTAGTTTGGGATGAGCGCGACCCAGGAAGGAGTGGACTAAAAGACGGTCACCTGGCTGAAGGGCCGAGTTCCCAGCCAAAAAACTGCCAGAGTGCCCTAGCGACTCTCGGCGGGGGTGCTAGCCCAGCAAGAAAGCTGTGACACCAGGCCTTGCCAGGAAGGGGCACCTATCGGTGAGTGAACTCTGTTACAAGCCTGCTTCCATTATGGAAACAGCCTGGTATTGGAGAGTGTTAGGATGGCCTATGGGAGAGGATGGCTGGAGGGGATGTGTAGTGAGGCGGTGTGGCTCCCCGCCGCCCCGGAGGGGGAAGAGCCCATCTGGAGGCTGGAGTGGGCGGAGCTAGGGAGCAGGTGCTCTTCCTGCCCTGCCACTGTCTGTCTGGGAAACCTTGGCCTTGTCATTCCCTGGCTCGGTGCCTCAGTTTCCATTCTCACCAGCCTGTTGCCTATTTCCCTGCAGTTTCACATCCGTGTTGGTGCCAGGCCCACCCCCACACTGCACAGTCTAATGCCAGCTCCTCTCTCTTGCCAGAGCCAGAGCTGGAGACCCACCTCCTTCGAGCTGCCCTGCATGCCATCTTCACCCTGGGCACGGAGAAGGACACCACCCAAGTCCAGGTAGATCATGCTAAAGTCATGGATTGAAGAGCCAGCTGTCATCCTGCCATGAATCCTTGCTAATTGCCTGCAATGGGATGTGAATGAGAGAGGCGAGGATATGTGTTTGGAGGTCTCACCAGTGCTTCCCAGAGACCCCTCTTCCCATCCTGTGGCAGGTGTAGCCCCAGTTTCCCTAACTCTGACCCATGGCTCTCCCTTGCTTTGCAGGATCTGCATATGGTCTTGCCAGACTCCTGGATGCCATGCTGGGGAACCTGCTGGCAGCATCTCCAGACACCGACAGGCTCCACTACATCTTGGAGGTGAACCCGATGAGAGGGGTGGGGGCAATTTTACCTTAACTCTTAAATCCATTGTCCAGTCTGTCCTCCTAGCTGGGCCCCCAGTGGGCTGTCCTTGGTCAGGGCAGTCAGTGCAATGCAGTGTCAGGCCCTTCCTCCTTGAAGGACAGAGGAAGGAGCTGGGACTTCACCCAGAGCTCTGCCTGGTTCTGTTGAGCACTAACCACAGGGCCCCTGGCTGGCTTGGGGAGTGAGAGTCTGAACCCCTCCTGTGAGATCCAGAAGATGGTCCTTAGAGAAGAGTCACAGGCTCCTTCCTAGAGAAACAGGAGGACCCCAGAGAATCAGCCCTTCTCTCTGACGGGCCCTAAGATTCCTGGGGGGATTGTGCTCACACTCAGTCCCTTCACCCAACCAAGGACTTGAGAGCCAGGGAGGGGAGAGGAGTCTGTCTCCTTCCTGGTGAGCTGTTCAGGAATCAGGAGTTAAGGGAGGATGGGACCAGCCCCGACACCGAGCGTTGTCCCAGTGTAGAGAGACAATGACAAGTTGTGACCTGCAGGATACAAGCACCGTCCTGGGGGCAACAATCCCCTTCTAAACCTCTGTGATCAATGAATCAGATATTCCACTCTGCACACAATGTCTCAGCCCCCTGGGGATGGGGGGGTGTCTCATTTGCACAACACGTGCACCTGCCCATTGATCCTGAGCTGCCTCCTTTCCCCACAGCACATTAACTACTGGATCGTGTCCAGGGTGTCTCAGGAGAGAGCCAGGGCCGTTAGGAGCAGCAAGGCCCTACTCAGATCCACCATCACCCTCCCTGAGTTTGACGTAAGTGACCTCTGACCCCAGCTTCCTGGCTCCAGGCGTAGGTGGGCTGGCTCCAACTGGCTGTAGGATCTGCTGCTGCAGGGGCTGTGGGTTAGGAGTGTTTCTCTTGGAGAGGCAGAGTCAGAGCAGAGAATGAGCTTGGCTTGAGTCAAGTTCTTCTTGTCCTGCTTAAGTGGTGACTGGGCTTTTAAGGGCACCATGCTCCAGGTTCATGCCTTCTTGTCATCCTGGAGCAGCTGGGGAAGCAAGTCCTTGGAGGGTCCTGCCCACATCCCTGTGCTCCAGGCTCCCTTGGGGACAGAGAAAATTAAGGGTCTAGCTCTAGCTCCTATCCTCTAGCATCTCCTGCAGAGGGGCTGAGGGGAAGGAGAGTCCTGGCCCAGGGGGGACTGGGAGCTGACAGGAAAATGCTGATGGAGTCTCCTCTCCCTCTCCCTTCCATTAGAACTCAGCAGAACTCCCCAGGATGGGTCACTATGTGGCACAGCTGGCTCTGTTCATCAGTGACCCAGCCAAGGACATCAGCCGGCAGGCCAGGGAGGGGGTTTACCAGCTCTACCAGCTGCTGCTACACCAGAGGGGTAAGGAAATGCCACCCAATAGAGTGAGACAGGGACCCCAGCCAATTTCTCTCAGACTGACCCCGGCTGGAGGATGAGTCTCTCTCTATTTCTTTCTCTGTTCTACACCACCCTCTGCAATTCTGTTGGGCCAGGCATGCAGCGAGGACTCTGCTCACTGTGCAGCCACCAATGGGATTGGAAGGACATAAGCACTGCAACCAGAATGACAAGTGTGTGTGTGTGTGTATCTCTTTCCCAGGGCTGACCATCCATGAGGCCAAAGACCTGTGGTGCTGGGACTGGCACTAGGACAGCAGGCTCCTGGGCTACAGGGACACAGCCAGGGTGGGGGAGGTAAGGACACTCTTGCCAGGGCATGAGACAGCTCAGGGAATGTGGGTGTCTGGGTCCCCTGCAGTGGCTGCCCCCTGGGGCCACTAGATGGAGATGCCATTCTAGTCCCAGGATTTGGAGCCTGGCTCTGGGCAATCTGCTAATGCCTCACATCCTGTTGGTTTTAGGTCTTCGGAAAGTTCTTCTCAGCGGGGCAGAGAAGATTCTTCCTCTGGACGGCAGTGCTGGCCATTCACGACCCCCTGCTGCATGTCAGCCAGGCTGGGCTGCTCCTCGCCTACTCCCTCCTGGGGGAAGCCCAGCAGCGGATGGGGGACAAGGTAAGCAGCTTGATTAGACTCAGGAGATTGGGGCGGGGCCCAGGCCTCATTCCCATCCTATGGCCATTCGCTGGCCTGGCAGCAAGGAGCCTGGTGGGGAATGAGAGTGAGAGCAGGTGCTACTGGAAAGGGAGATGGATTCACCTCCATGAGCAGGAGGGAGCCAGCTTGTCCCCGGAGCAGCTCCAACCCAGCTCTTTAGCAAGGCTAATTAATGACAAGCATTGCCTCATCGCGGACTTATGTTCTTAGGACACGGTGCTATCGCTCTTGGGAAGGGCAGAAGAGTCCCCAAGTGCCCTCTGCGAGCCGCTCCTGTCCCACAGGGCTGCTCTCAGCTCCCAGTGGCCTAGTGTCCATGTCACCCAAGCCACCACCCAGAGTTGCTCCCATCACTGGCAGCCTGGGAGGCCAAGAACTGACTGGTAATGGCGACTGACCAGGCAGGGTTGAGGAACATGGGCAGGGGAAGCTTGTCCTGCTGCTGGCAGGGCTGGACCCCCTCTAGAGAGAACGGGAGGATTCAGTCAGCAGGGGCTGCTGATCTGCCCCATTCACCAGGGCTGCCATCCTGCGGCTTCAGCATTAGTAGCTGGGATGACTTGGGGAAAGGTGTCAAGTTCCCCACATCCCACCTCACTGCTGCCAGAATCCCTCCTGCCCACCCTGCTAGAGCCCCCTCCCTGCCCAACCTGGGTGGGGGTGAAGAAGAGGGTTCTGAGAACTTGAGCTGTGGATTGGAGGTGGAACAGCTGTCAGGGGCACTAAGGGGAAGGTGGCAGGAGCTCACCCTACAAGGACGGGGGTTGTCACTGGAGGTCACTAGAAAGGACAACAAGACTCCATTCTGGGGGTCAGGAGGGTGAATCCATCCCTCAAAGGTGGGCAGGTGCTGGGTGGAAATGCTGCTGGTTCCAGGTGCCCTTAATCCCCCCTGATTTCTCAGGGGCATCTGAGTCTCTGACACGTTCTCGTTCCCTTGCAGCAGGAGGACGTCACGGCCAATGTGATGCGCCAGCTCCGCATCATCCGGCACTTGCGCCAGGTGCCTGAGGCACTGCAGGGGCTGTGCCTCTGAGGCCACCAGCAACTCCCGCTCCCTGCTGCAGGTACTGCTCTGGCTCACTGTAAATGGGGAGCTAGTGGAAGGGGAAATGGAGCCCCTTGGCACTCACAAAAATTCTCTCCCCTCTCTGTGGAGCAGGGTCCTTCCCTCTGCCCCCCAAATTCCTTCATATAGGGCAGGAGCTCTTTCCCTCACACCCATTCCCCTCCCCCTTTCCTTGGTCTACCCGCATCCCATTCCCCCTGTGCCCAGGCAGAGCTCTCCCTGCCCCATATGGTGCAGAAGGGCCATTGTGTCAGAGCCAGAGCCACAGCCCCTAGCCCCACTGAAGCTCGGAAAGCTCCACTTTTGAGGAGGTGGGGGTGGGACAGAGGCTCAGGGCTAGCTTCACCTCCTGCCCTTTATTCTCCCCTTGGCCCTTCTACAGGGTCTCTGGGTGTGAAATGAATAGGAGCCTCCTTCTCAGCTGTCTTCCAGGCCCTGGGATCTGTCATAGCCTCCCAGATGGGCGCAGCCTGCAGCTGAGCCACCTCAGGGAGCAGTGGGGACAGGTCACCTCGTCCCATCAAAGCAAGCAATGCTGGGTCTCAAAGAGGCTTAGATGGAAGACCCCACTCCCTCATGGAGGTAAGAGCCATTTACTCCTTGGGGGCATGTGGGTCTCTTGGGGGAGAAATGGGATCCCCGATGCAAAGCCTGGCTGGGAGCTTCCCCCGTCCCTGGCTCCCAGCTCTGGGACAGAGACGTCTCCATCATCGTACCACCCTGGTTTTGTTCCTAGGAAAGGGCTCCCCAGAGATGTCCTCGAACCTGGACTCCTGAGAGCATTTCCGGTAGGAGGCTCCAGCCCCTCGGGCATGAAGAGAACATCAGGTAGTCTTGCTCACATGGCATCTCCGGTCTCCAGCTCCACTTCCCGCAGCAGGGCAAACGAACCCATCAGCTCCCAGAATCCCAACTCTTTGACCTCCTTCCACTCAGCAGTGGGGTTTCTCCAGCCCCCTCACCACACCTGTCAGCCTCTGAATGATGAAGGCCTGAATATCAGAGTCACCAGAACAAGCAAACTCCAGTTCCAGGCAGTGGGGCCTGTGTGTACTCAGCCCCTCTGGAAACCAGATCTGAAATGGGGAGCAAGGACCCCAGTCCAGTAACAGTAGGAGTGGGCAGAGCAGGCCTGTAACAGGGTGCTTTCCCCTGGGCTGCACAGCCTGGGGCTTAGCCAAGCTGATTACAGAATGAGCCCTAACTGAGAGGCACCATGTACCTCCCCCTAAAGAGCCAGACTTCAGTGGTGATACAGCCCAGCTGGGGTATCAACAGGAATGAGAACGAGGTAGGAAGTTCAGAGCAGCAAGGAAAGCCTAGAGGGGAACTTGAGACGAGAGGTAGGAAGTGCCCAGGGAAAACTGCAGCAAAGAGAAAGTAGCAGACCTAGCTGTTGGGTACAGGGCACTGGGCTGCTACCAATGTCAGGGTGGGACTGGGTTCCCCTACTGGCCCCAAAGAAGGGGGCATACACGCACCCAGAGAGGGTTACCAAGCCCAGCAAGGGGGCTGCAGGCTGAGCAGGAGCCCCAGCGATGGCAGAAGGACTTCTTTCTGTGGAAAGACCTCTTTGGACATTTAGTGTGAGACAAGCTGGGCCCCAGAAAGGTGGACTAAAGATGGTGATCTGGCCGGAGGGCTGAGTTACCAGGCAGAGAAACTGCCATGATGCTGGAGCGACCATTGATGGGTGACACTAGCCCAGCGAGAGGGCTGTGATGCCATGCCTGGCTGCCAGGGGGGCACGTAACGATGAGTAGATTCGTTTATGACTGGCATAGCCAGGAGGATTGAATTCCCCCTGTGATCCGTGAGGGCCGATGGAAGTCTTGGTTGCTGAGGGAAGGTCTGTCCTCCCAAGCGGGTGTATCGAGAGAGCGATCTGGTCACTGGATTTCCCGCTTCAGTTCCAGGGACTGGTTAAGCAGCCAAAGCAGATCTAGGGGTTTCTCCAGCAGCTCCTAGAAAACCAACAGAAGCAGAAGGAAGTGCAGGCGGAGCTACAGACGCAGGAGCAGCAGCAATACCCATGAGAGATCCTGCAAAGGGAAATCAACCCAGGGTCTGCTGTGCCCGTGGACAAAAAGAGCAGACACGGAGAGCATGCCTGGGCTGTGCTGAGAAGGTTAGCCCAGGAGAGCAGGGCATGAGAAAGTGTACAAGCGTGGCCTAGTGCCAAGATGGGGACAAGAGTTCTTTGTTTTGGGTGCAGAGAAGCAGGCCATATCAAAAGACATGGGTGACGGCCTGCTTAGGAAATTGCTGAGTGGCAAAAGGAGCGGCCAGGGCCCCGAGAAGGTAGAAAGAAAGGAGACGGTGTCCTCTGACACAAACTCACATGAGGCAGGCAACGTGGAAGTGCAGGGATGGCCATGGACCTTGCAGACCCTCCACCAATACAGGGAGGTGAAGGACAAAATGGTTGGCCCAGAGATGAAGCAGACTGAAGTAGGGACAAACACAAGGGTGGAGCAGTCCATGGTGGGTTCTCAGACCCTGACGGAAAAGGCTTTGGCGTATGCAGCGGCAGTGGCAAAAAGGCTACAGAAGAAGCTAAAGGCTTCAGAAGAGGCTCTGCAAGCAGTTGTTAATGAGAATGAGTTGCTGCAGGAAGAGCATTGGGATACTGCAGAAGAGAAGGATTGCCTCTTAATTCTGGTGAGCGAGCTGGCAATGGAGCTGGAGACACTGTGGGTGCAGGCTGTACAAGCGCGCAGCCAGTGACAGTGATGAGACGAAGAGGGATGAAGCTTGGACAAGAATAGAACTTGCCCCCCTTGTGGGCCAAGGAGGAGCGTATATAACAGGGGGGCTTGGCCTGTGGGCTATAAAGCCTGGAGCTAGGCCAAATGGATTACAGAGTGAGCTCCACCTGAGGGGAATACCATAGCAAAGTTACAGGAGCAGGCCCAGCTGTTCGGTACAGGGCCTTGGGGCAGAACCTAGAATCCAGGGTAGGACTGGTTCTCCCATGGTCTTGAAGGGGACATACAAGGCCATAGAAAGGACTACCAAGGCCAACAAGGGCAGGCCGAGCCAAAGTCAGGCTGAGGAAGAGCCCCCAAAGGGACAGAAGACCTTGTTTCTGTTAAAGACATTTTTGGACTTTTAGTTTGGGATGAGCGCGACCCAGGAAGGAGTGGACTAAAAGACGGTCACCTGGCTGAAGGGCCGAGTTCCCAGCCAAAAAACTGCCAGAGTGCCCTAGCGACTCTCGGCGGGGGTGCTAGCCCAGCAAGAAAGCTGTGACACCAGGCCTTGCCAGGAAGGGGCACCTATCGGTGAGTGAACTCTGTTACAAGCCTGCTTCCATTATGGAAACAGCCTGGTATTGGAGAGTGTTAGGATGGCCTATGGGAGAGGATGGCTGGAGGGGATGTGTAGTGAGGCGATGTGGCTCCTCGCCGCCCCGGAGGGGGAAGAGCCCATCTGGAGGCCGGAGTGGGCGGAGCTAGGGAGCAGGTGCTCTTCCTGCCCTGCCACTGTCTGTCTGGGAAACCTTGGCCTTGTCATTCCCTGGCTCGGTGCCTCAGTTTCCATTCTCACCAGCCTGTTGCCTATTTCCCTGCAGTTTCACATCCGTGTTGGTGCCAGTCCCACCCCCACACTGCACAGTCTAATGCCAGCTCCTCTCTCTTGCCAGAGCCAGAGCTGGAGACCCACCTCCTTCGAGCTGCCCTGCATGCCATCTTCACCCTGGGCACGGAGAAGGACACCACCCAAGTCCAGGTAGATCATGCTAAAGTCATGGATTGAAGAGCCAGCTGTCATCCTGCCATGAATCCTTGCTAATTGCCTGCAATGGGATGTGAATGAGAGAGGCGAGGATATGTGTTTGGAGGTCTCACCAGTGCTTCCCAGAGACCCCTCTTCCCATCCTGTGGCAGGTGTAGCCCCAGTTTCCCTAACTCTGACCCATGGCTCTCCCTTGCTTTGCAGGATCTGCATATGGTCTTGCCAGACCTCCTGGATGCCATGCTGGGGAACCTGCTGGCAGCATCTCCAGACACCGACAGGCTCCACTACATCTTGGAGGTGAACCCGATGAGAGGGGTGGGGGCAATTTTACCTTAACTCTTAAATCCATTGTCCAGTCTGTCCTCCTAGCTGGGCCCCCAGTGGGCTGTCCTTGGTCAGGGCAGTCAGTGCAATGCAGTGTCAGGCCCTTCCTCCTTGAAGGACAGAGGAAGGAGCTGGGACTTCACCCAGAGCTCTGCCTGGTTCTGTTGAGCACTAACCACAGGGCCCCTGGCTGGCTTGGGGAGTGAGAGTCTGAACCCCTCCTGTGAGATCCAGAAGATGGTCCTTAGAGAAGAGTCACAGGCTCCTTCCTAGAGAAACAGGAGGACCCCAGAGAATCAGCCCTTCTCTCTGACGGGCCCTAAGATTCCTGGGGGGATTGTGCTCACACTCAGTCCCTTCACCCAACCAAGGACTTGAGAGCCAGGGAGGGGAGAGGAGTCTGTCTCCTTCCTGGTGAGCTGTTCAGGAATCAGGAGTTAAGGGAGGATGGGACCAGCCCCGACACCGAGCGTTGTCCCAGTGTAGAGAGACAATGACAAGTTGTGACCTGCAGGATACAAGCACCGTCCTGGGGGCAACAATCCCCTTCTAAACCTCTGTGATCAATGAATCAGATATTCCACTCTGCGCACAATGTCTCAGCCCCCTGGGGATGGGGGGGTGTCTCATTTGCACAACACGTGCACCTGCCCATTGATCCTGAGCTGCCTCCTTTCCCCACAGCACATTAACTACTGGATCGTGTCCAGGGTGTCCCAGGAGAGAGCCAGGGCCGTTAGGAGCAGCAAGGCCCTACTCAGATCCACCATCATCCTCCCTGAGTTTGACGTAAGTGACCTCTGACCCCAGCTTCCTGGCTCCAGGCGTAGGTGGGCTGGCTCCAACTGGCTGTAGGATCTGCTGCTGCAGGGGCTGTGGGTTAGGAGTGTTTCTCTTGGAGAGGCAGAGTCAGAGCAGAGAATGAGCTTGGCTTGAGTCAAGTTCTTCTTGTCCTGCTTAAGTGGTGACTGGGCTTTTAAGGGCACCATGCTCCAGGTTCATGCCTTCTTGTCATCCTGGAGCAGCTGGGGAAGCAAGTCCTTGGAGGGTCCTGCCCACATCCCTGTGCTCCAGGCTCCCTTGGGGACAGAGAAAATTAAGGGTCTAGCTCTAGCTCCTATCCTCTAGCATCTCCTGCAGAGGGGCTGAGGGGAAGGAGAGTCCTGGCCCAGGGGGGACTGGGAGCTGACAGGAAAATGCTGATGGAGTCCCTCTCCCTCTCCCTTCCATTAGAACTCAGCAGAACTCCCCAGGATGGGTCACTATGTGGCACAGCTGGCTCTGTTCATCAGTGACCCAGCCAAGGACATCAGCCGGCAGGCCAGGGAGGGGGTTTACCAGCTCTACCAGCTGCTGCTACACCAGAGGGGTAAGGAAATGCCACCCAATAGAGTGAGACAGGGACCCCAGCCAATTTCTCTCAGACTGACCCCGGCTGGAGGATGAGTCTCTCTCTATTTCTTTCTCTGTTCTACACCACCCTCTGCAATTCTGTTGGGCCAGGCATGCAGCGAGGACTCTGCTCACTGTGCAGCCACCAATGGGATTGGAAGGACATAAGCACTGCAACCAGAATGACAAGTGTGTGTGTGTGTGTGTGTGTGTGTATCTCTTTCCCAGGGCTGACCATCCATGAGGCCAAAGACCTGTGGTGCTGGGACTGGCACTAGGACAGCAGGCTCCTGGGCTACAGGGACACAGCCAGGGTGGGGGAGGTAAGGACACTCTTGCCAGGGCATGAGACAGCTCAGGGAATGTGGGTGTCTGGGTCCCCTGCAGTGGCTGCCCCCTGGGGCCACTAGATGGAGATGCCATTCTAGTCCCAGGATTTGGAGCCTGGCTCTGGGCAATCTGCTAATGCCTCACATCCTGTTGGTTTTAGGTCTTCGGAAAGTTCTTCTCAGCGGGGCAGAGAAGATTCTTCCTCTGGACGGCAGTGCTGGCCATTCACGACCCCCTGCTGCATGTCAGCCAGGCTGGGCTGCTCCTCGCCTACTCCCTCCTGGGGGAAGCCCAGCAGCGGATGGGGGACAAGGTAAGCAGCTTGATTAGACTCAGGAGATTGGGGCGGGGCCCAGGCCTCATTCCCATCCTATGGCCATTCGCTGGCCTGGCAGCAAGGAGCCTGGTGGGGAATGAGAGTGAGAGCAGGTGCTACTGGAAAGGGAGATGAATTCACCTCCATGAGCAGGAGGGAGCCAGCTTGTCCCCGGAGCAGCTCCAACCCAGCTCTTTAGCAAGGCTAATTAATGACAAGCATTGCCTCATCGCGGACTTATGTTCTTAGGACACGGTGCTATCGCTCTTGGGAAGGGCAGAAGAGTCCCCAAGTGCCCTCTGCGAGCCGCTCCTGTCCCACAGGGCTGCTCTCAGCTCCCAGTGGCCTAGTGTCCATGTCACCCAAGCCACCACCCAGAGTTGCTCCCATCACTGGCAGCCTGGGAGGCCAAGAACTGACTGGTGATGGCGACTGACCAGGCAGGGTTGAGGAACATGGGCAGGGGAAGCTTGTCCTGCTGCTGGCAGGGCTGGACCCCCTCTAGAGAGAACGGGAGGATTCAGTCAGCAGGGGCTGCTGATCTGCCCCATTCACCAGGGCTGCCATCCTGCGGCTTCAGCATTAGTAGCTGGGATGACTTGGGGAAAGGTGTCAAGTTCCCCACATCCCACCTCACTGCTGCCAGAATCCCTCCTGCCCACCCTGCTAGAGCCCCCTCCCTGCCCAACCTGGGTGGGGGTGAAGAAGAGGGTTCTGAGAACTTGAGCTGTGGATTGGAGGTGGAACAGCTGTCAGGGGCACTAAGGGGAAGGTGGCAGGAGCTCACCCTACAAGGACGGGGGTTGTCACTGGAGGTCACTAGAAAGGACAACAAGACTCCATTCTGGGGGTCAGGAGGGTGAATCCATCCCTCAAAGGTGGGCAGGTGCTGGGTGGAAATGCTGCTGGTTCCAGGTGCCCTTAATCCCCCCTGATTTCTCAGGGGCATCTGAGTCTCTGACACGTTCTCGTTCCCTTGCAGCAGGAGGACGTCACGGCCAAAGTGATGCGCCAGCTCCGCATCATCCGGCACTTGCGCCAGGTGCCTGAGGCACTGCAGGGGCTGTGCCTCTGAGGCCACCAGCAACTCCCGCTCCCTGCTGCAGGTACTGCTCTGGCTCACTGTAAATGGGGAGCTAGTGGAAGGGGAAATGGAGCCCCTTGGCACTCACAAAAATTCTCTCCCCTCTCTGTGGAGCAGGGTCCTTCCCTCTGCCCCCCAAATTCCTTCATATAGGGCAGGAGCTCTTTCCCTCACACCCATTCCCCTCCCCCTTTCCTTGGTCTACCCGCATCCCATTCCCCCTGCGCCCAGGCAGAGCTCTCCCTGCCCCATATGGTGCAGAAGGGCCATTGTGTCAGAGCCAGAGCCACAGCCCCTAGCCCCACTGAAGCTCGGAAAGCTCCACTTTTGAGGAGGTGGGGGTAGGACAGAGGCTCAGGGCTAGCTTCACCTCCTGCCCTTTATTCTCCCCTTGGCCCTTCTACAGGGTCTCTGGGTGTGAAATGAATAGGAGCCTCCTTCTCAGCTGTCTTCCAGGCCCTGGGATCTGTCATAGCCTCCCAGATGGGCGCAGCCTGCAGCTGAGCCACCTCAGGGAGCAGTGGGGACAGGTCACCTCGTCCCATCAAAGCAAGCAATGCTGGGTCTCAAAGAGGCTTAGATGGAAGACCCCACTCCCTCATGGAGGTAAGAGCCATTTACTCCTTGGGGGCATGTGGGTCTCTTGGGGGAGAAATGGGATCCCCGATGCAAAGCCTGGCTGGGAGCTTCCCCCGTCCCTGGCTCCCAGCTCTGGGACAGAGACGTCTCCATCATCGTACCACCCTGGTTTTGTTCCTAGGAAAGGGCTCCCCAGAGATGTCCTCGAACCTGGACTCCTGAGAGCATTTCCGGTAGGAGGCTCCAGCCCCTCGGGCATGAAGAGAACATCAGGTAGTCTTGTTCACATGGCATCTCCGGTCTCCAGCTCCACTTCCCGCAGCAGGGCAAACGAACCCATCAGCTCCCAGAATCCCAACTCTTTGACCTCCTTCCACTCAGCAGTGGGGTTTCTCCAGCCCCCTCACCACACCTGTCAGCCTCTGAATGATGAAGGCCTGAATATCAGAGTCACCAGAACAAGCAAACTCCAGTTCCAGGCAGTGGGGCCTGTGTGTACTCAGCCCCTCTGGAAACCAGATCTGAAATGGAGAGCAAGGACCCCAGTCCAGTAACAGTAGGAGTGGGCAGAGCAGGCCTGTAACAGGGTGCTTTCCCCTGGGCTGCACAGCCTGGGGCTTAGCCAAGCTGATTACAGAATGAGCCCTAACTGAGAGGCACCATGTACCTCCCCCTAAAGAGCCAGACTTCAGTGGTGATACAGCCCAGCTGGGGTATCAACAGGAATGAGAACGAGGTAGGAAGTTCAGAGCAGCAAGGAAAGCCTAGAGGGGAACTTGAGACGAGAGGTAGGAAGTGCCCAGGGAAAACTGCAGCAAAGAGAAAGTAGCAGACCTAGCTGTTGGGTACAGGGCACTGGGCTGCTACCAATGTCAGGGTGGGACTGGGTTCCCCTACTGGCCCCAAAGAAGGGGGCATACACGCACCCAGAGAGGGTTACCAAGCCCAGCAAGGGGGCTGCAGGCTGAGCAGGAGCCCCAGCGATGGCAGAAGGACTTCTTTCTGTGGAAAGACCTCTTTGGACATTTGGTGTGAGACAAGCTGGGCCCCAGAAAGGTGGACTAAAGATGGTGATCTGGCCGGAGGGCTGAGTTACCAGGCAGAGAAACTGCCATGATGCTGGAGCGACCATTGATGGGTGACACTAGCCCAGCGAGAGGGCTGTGATGCCATGCCTGGCTGCCAGGGGGGCACGTAACGATGAGTAGATTCGTTTATGACTGGCATAGCCAGGAGGATTGAATTCCCCCTGTGATCCGTGAGGGCCGATGGAAGTCTTGGTTGCTGAAGGAAGGTCTGTCCTCCCAAGCGGGTGTATCGAGAGAGCGATCTGGTCACTGGATTTCCCGCTTCAGTTCCAGGGACTGGTTAAGCAGCCAAAGCAGATCTAGGGGTTTCTCCAGCAGCTCCTAGAAAACCAACAGAAGCAGAAGGAAGTGCAGGCGGAGCTACAGACGCAGGAGCAGCAGCAATACCCATGAGAGATCCTGCAAAGGGAAATCAACCCAGGGTCTGCTGTGCCCGTGGACAAAAAGAGCAGACACGGAGAGCATGCCTGGGCTGTGCTGAGAAGGTTAGCCCAGGAGAGCAGGGCATGAGAAAGTGTACAAGCGTGGCCTAGTGCCAAGATGGGGACAAGAGTTCTTTGTTTTGGGTGCAGAGAAGCAGGCCATATCAAAAGACATGGGTGACGGCCTGCTTAGGAAATTGCTGAGTGGCAAAAGGAGCGGCCAGGGCCCCGAGAAGGTAGAAAGAAAGGAGACGGTGTCCTCTGACACAAACTCACATGAGGCAGGCAACGTGGAAGTGCAAGGATGGCCATGGACCTTGCAGACCCTCCACCAATACAGGGAGGTGAAGGACAAAATGGTTGGCCCAGAGATGAAGCAGACTGAAGTAGGGACAAACACAAGGGTGGAGCAGTCCATGGTGGGTTCTCAGACCCTGACGGAAAAGGTTTTGGCGTATGCAGCGGCAGTGGCAAAAAGGCTACAGAAGAAGCTAAAGGCTTCAGAAGAGGCTCTGCAAGCAGTTGTTAATGAGAATGAGTTGCTGCAGGAAGAGCATTGGGATACTGCAGAAGAGAAGGATTGCCTCTTAATTCTGGTGAGCGAGCTGGCAATGGAGCTGGAGACACTGTGGGTGCAGGCTGTACAAGCGCGCAGCCAGTGACAGTGATGAGACGAAGAGGGATGAAGCTTGGACAAGAATAGAACTTGCCCCCCTTGTGGGCCAAGAAGGAGCGTATATAACAGGGGGGCTTGGCCTGTAGGCTATAAAGCCTGGAGCTAGGCCAAATGGATTACAGAGTGAGCTCCACCTGAGGGGAATACCATAGCAAAGTTACAGGAGCAGGCCCAGCTGTTCGGTACAGGGCCTTGGGGCAGAACCTAGAATCCAGGGTAGGACTGGTTCTCCCATGGTCTTGAAGGGGACATACAAGGCCATAGAAAGGACTACCAAGGCCAACAAGGGCAGGCCGAGCCAAAGTCAGGCTGAGGAAGAGCCCCCAAAGGGACAGAAGACCTTATTTCTGTTAAAGACATTTTTGGACTTTTAGTTTGGGATGAGCGCGACCCAGGAAGGAGTGGACTAAAAGACGGTCACCTGGCTGAAGGGCCGAGTTCCCAGCCAAAAAACTGCCAGAGTGCCCTAGCGACTCTCGGCGGGGGTGCTAGCCCAGCAAGAAAGCTGTGACACCAGGCCTTGCCAGGAAGGGGCACCTATCGGTGAGTGAACTCTGTTACAAGCCTGCTTCCATTATGGAAACAGCCTGGTATTGGAGAGTGTTAGGATGGCCTATGGGAGAGGATGGCTGGAGGGGATGTGTAGTGAGGCGGTGTGGCTCCCCGCCGCCCCGGAGGGGGAAGAGCCCATCTAGAGGCTGGAGTGGGCGGAGCTAGGGAGCAGGTGCTCTTCCTGCCCTGCCACTGTCTGTCTGGGAAACCTTGGCCTTGTCATTCCCTGGCTCGGTGTCTCAGTTTCCATTCTCACCAGCCTGTTTCCTATTTCCCTGCAGTTTCACATCCGTGTTGGTGCCAGTCCCACCCCCACACTGCACAGTCTAATGCCAGCTCCTCTCTCTTGCCAGAGCCAGAGCTGGAGACCCACCTCCTTTGAGCTGCCCTGCATGCCATCTTCACCCTGGGCACGGAGAAGGACACCACCCAAGTCCAGGTAGATCATGCTAAAGTCATGGATTGAAGAGCCAGCTGTCATCCTGCCATGAATCCTTGCTAATTGCCTGCAATGGGATGTGAATGAGAGAGGCGAGGATATGTGTTTGGAGGTCTCACCAGTGCTTCCCAGAGACCCCTCTTCCCATCCTGTGGCAGGTGTAGCCCCAGTTTCCCTAACTCTGACCCATGGCTCTCCCTTGCTTTGCAGGATCTGCATATGGTCTTGCCAGACCTCCTGGATGCCATGCTGGGGAACCTGCTGGCAGCATCTCCAGACACCGACAGGCTCCACTACATCTTGGAGGTGAACCCGATGAGAGGGGTGGGGGCAATTTTACCTTAACTCTTAAATCCATTGTCCAGTCTGTCCTCCTAGCTGGGCCCCCAGTGGGCTGTCCTTGGTCAGGGCAGTCAGTGCAATGCAGTGTCAGGCCCTTCCTCCTTGAAGGACAGAGGAAGGAGCTGGGACTTCACCCAGAGCTCTGCCTGGTTCTGTTGAGCACTAACCACAGGGCCCCTGGCTGGCTTGGGGAGTGAGAGTCTGAACCCCTCCTGTGAGATCCAGAAGATGGTCCTTAGAGAAGAGTCACAGGCTCCTTCCTAGAGAAACAGGAGGACCCCAGAGAATCAGCCCTTCTCTCTGACGGGCCCTAAGATTCCTGGGGGGATTGTGCTCACACTCAGTCCCTTCACC
Source organism: Emys orbicularis (assembly GCF_028017835.1). Taxonomy (NCBI): domain Eukaryota; kingdom Metazoa; phylum Chordata; order Testudines; family Emydidae; genus Emys; species Emys orbicularis. The sequence goes on along the minus strand of NC_088689.1, from coordinate 68,233,847 downwards.
CAACCAAGGACTTGAGAGCCAGGGAGGGGAGAGGAGTCTGTCTCCTTCCTGGTGAGCTGTTCAGGAATCAGGAGTTAAGGGAGGATGGGACCAGCCCCGACACCGAGCGTTGTCCCAGTGTAGAGAGACAATGACAAGTTGTGACCTGCAGGATACAAGCACCGTCCTGGGGGCAACAATCCCCTTCTAAACCTCTGTGATCAATGAATCAGATATTCCACTCTGCGCACAATGTCTCAGCCCCCTGGGGATGGGGGGGTGTCTCATTTGCACAACACGTGCACCTGCCCATTGATCTTGAGCTGCCTCCTTTCCCCACAGCACATTAACTACTGGATCGTGTCCAGGGTGTCCCAGGAGAGAGCCAGGGCCGTTAGGAGCAGCAAGGCCCTACTCAGATCCACCATCACCCTCCCTGAGTTTGACGTAAGTGACCTCTGACCCCAGCTTCCTGGCTCCAGGCGTAGGTGGGCTGGCTCCAACTGGCTGTAGGATCTGCTGCTGCAGGGGCTGTGGGTTAGGAGTGTTTCTCTTGGAGAGGCAGAGTCAGAGCAGAGAATGAGCTTGGCTTGAGTCAAGTTCTTCTTGTCCTGCTTAAGTGGTGACTGGGCTTTTAAGGGCACCATGCTCCAGGTTCATGCCTTCTTGTCATCCTGGAGCAGCTGGGGAAGCAAGTCCTTGGAGGGTCCTGCCCACATCCCTGTGCTCCAGGCTCCCTTGGGGACAGAGAAAATTAAGGGTCTAGCTCTAGCTCCTATCCTCTAGCATCTCCTGCAGAGGGGCTGAGGGGAAGGAGAGTCCTGGCCCAGGGGGGACTGGGAGCTGACAGGAAAATGCTGATGGAGTCTCCTCTCCCTCTCCCTTCCATTAGAACTCAGCAGAACTCCCCAGGATGGGTCACTATGTGGCACAGCTGGCTCTGTTCATCAGTGACCCAGCCAAGGACATCAGCCGGCAGGCCAGGGAGGGGGTTTACCAGCTCTACCAGCTGCTGCTACACCAGAGGGGTAAGGAAATGCCACCCAATAGAGTGAGACAGGGACCCCAGCCAATTTCTCTCAGACTGACCCCGGCTGGAGGATGAGTCTCTCTCTATTTCTTTCTCTGTTCTACACCACCCTCTGCAATTCTGTTGGGCCAGGCATGCAGCGAGGACTCTGCTCACTGTGCAGCCACCAATGGGATTGGAAGGACATAAGCACTGCAACCAGAATGACAAGTGTGTGTGTGTGTGTGTGTGTATCTCTTTCCCAGGGCTGACCATCCATGAGGCCAAAGACCTGTGGTGCTGGGACTGGCACTAGGACAGCAGGCTCCTGGGCTACAGGGACACAGCCAGGGTGGGGGAGGTAAGGACACTCTTGCCAGGGCATGAGACAGCTCAGGGAATGTGGGTGTCTGGGTCCCCTGCAGTGGCTGCCCCCTGGGGCCACTAGATGGAGATGCCATTTTAGTCCCAGGATTTGGAGCCTGGCTCTGGGCAATCTGCTAATGCCTCACATCCTGTTGGTTTTAGGTCTTCGGAAAGTTCTTCTCAGCGGGGCAGAGAAGATTCTTCCTCTGGACGGCAGTGCTGGCCATTCACGACCCCCTGCTGCATGTCAGCCAGGCTGGGCTGCTCCTCGCCTACTCCCTCCTGGGGGAAGCCCAGCAGCGGATGGGGGACAAGGTAAGCAGCTTGATTAGACTCAGGAGATTGGGGGGGGGCCCAGGCCTCATTCCCATCCTATGGCCATTCGCTGGCCTGGCAGCAAGGAGCCTGGTGGGGAATGAGAGTGAGAGCAGGTGCTACTGGAAAGGGAGATGAATTCACCTCCATGAGCAGGAGGGAGCCAGCTTGTCCCCGGAGCAGCTCCAACCCAGCTCTTTAGCAAGGCTAATTAATGACAAGCATTGCCTCATCGCGGACTTATGTTCTTAGGACACGGTGCTATCGCTCTTGGGAAGGGCAGAAGAGTCCCCAAGTGCCCTCTGCGAGCCGCTCCTGTCCCACAGGGCTGCTCTCAGCTCCCAGTGGCCTAGTGTCCATGTCATCCAAGCCACCACCCAGAGTTGCTCCCATCACTGGCAGCCTGGGAGGCCAAGAACTGACTGGTGATGGCGACTGACCAGGCAGGGTTGAGGAACATGGGCAGGGGAAGCTTGTCCTGCTGCTGGCAGGGCTGGACCCCCTCTAGAGAGAACGGGAGGATTCAGTCAGCAGGGGCTGCTGATCTGCCCCATTCACCAGGGCTGCCATCCTGCGGCTTCAGCATTAGTAGCTGGGATGACTTGGGGAAAGGTGTCAAGTTCCCCACATCCCACCTCACTGCTGCCAGAATCCCTCCTGCCCACCCTGCTAGAGCCCCCTCCCTGCCCAACCTGGGTGGGGGTGAAGAAGAGGGTTCTGAGAACTTGAGCTGTGGATTGGAGGTGGAACAGCTGTCAGGGGCACTAAGGGGAAGGTGGCAGGAGCTCACCCTACAAGGACGGGGGTTGTCACTGGAGGTCACTAGAAAGGACAACAAGACTCCATTCTGGGGGTCAGGAGGGTGAATCCATCCCTCAAAGGTGGGCAGGTGCTGGGTGGAAATGCTGCTGGTTCCAGGTGCCCTTAATCCCCCCTGATTTCTCAGGGGCATCTGAGTCTCTGACACGTTCTCGTTCCCTTGCAGCAGGAGGACATCACGGCCAATGTGATGCGCCAGCTCCGCATCATCCGGCACTTGCGCCAGGTGCCTGAGGCACTGCAGGGGCTGTGCCTCTGAGGCCACCAGCAACTCCCGCTCCCTGCTGCAGGTACTGCTCTGGCTCACTGTAAATGGGGAGCTAGTGGAAAGGGAAATGGAGCCCCTTGGCACTCACAAAAATTCTCTCCCCTCTCTGTGGAGCAGGGTCCTTCCCTCTGCCCCCCAAATTCCTTCATATAGGGCAGGAGCTCTTTCCCTCACACCCATTCCCCTCCCCCTTTCCTTGGTCTACCCGCATCCCATTCCCCCTGCGCCCAGGCAGAGCTCTCCCTGCCCCATATGGTGCAGAAGGGCCATTGTGTCAGAGCCAGAGCCACAGCCCCTAGCCCCACTGAAGCTCGGAAAGCTCCACTTTTGAGGAGGTGGGGGTGGGACAGAGGCTCAGGGCTAGCTTCACCTCCTGCCCTTTATTCTCCCCTTGGCCCTTCTACAGGGTCTCTGGGTGTGAAATGAATAGGAGCCTCCTTCTCAGCTGTCTTCCAGGCCCTGGGATCTGTCATAGCCTCCCAGATGGGCGCAGCCTGCAGCTGAGCCACCTCAGGGAGCAGTGGGGACAGGTCACCTCGTCCCATCAAAGCAAGCAATGCTGGGTCTCAAAGAGGCTTAGATGGAAGACCCCACTCCCTCATGGAGGTAAGAGCCATTTACTCCTTGGGGGCATGTGGGTCTCTTGGGGGAGAAATGGGATCCCCGATGCAAAGCCTGGCTGGGAGCTTCCCCCGTCCCTGGCTCCCAGCTCTGGGACAGAGACGTCTCCATCATCGTACCACCCTGGTTTTGTTCCTAGGAAAGGGCTCTCCAGAGATGTCCTCGAACCTGGACTCCTGAGAGCATTTCCGGTAGGAGGCTCCAGCCCCTCGGGCATGAAGAGAACATCAGGTAGTCTTGTTCACATGGCATCTCCGGTCTCCAGCTCCACTTCCCTCAGCAGGGCAAACGAACCCATCAGCTCCCAGAATCCCAACTCTTTGACCTCCTTCCACTCAGCAGTGGGGTTTCTCCAGCCCCCTCACCACACCTGTCAGCCTCTGAATGATGAAGGCCTGAATATCAGAGTCACCAGAACAAGCAAACTCCAGTTCCAGGCAGTGGGGCCTGTGTGTACTCAGCCCCTCTGGAAACCAGATCTGAAATGGGGAGCAAGGACCCCAGTCCAGTAACAGTAGGAGTGGGCAGAGCAGGCCTGTAACAGGGTGCTTTCCCCTGGGCTGCACAGCCTGGGGCTTAGCCAAGCTGATTACAGAATGAGCCCTAACTGAGAGGCACCATGTACCTCCCCCTAAAGAGCCAGACTTCAGTGGTGATACAGCCCAGCTGGGGTATCAACAGGAATGAGAACGAGGTAGGAAGTTCAGAGCAGCAAGGAAAGCCTAGAGGGGAACTTGAGACGAGAGGTAGGAAGTGCCCAGGGAAAACTGCAGCAAAGAGAAAGTAGCAGACCTAACTGTTGGGTACAGGGCACTGGGCTGCTACCAATGTCAGGGTGGGACTGGGTTCCCCTACTGGCCCCAAAGAAGGGGGCATACATTCACCCAGAGAGGGTTACCAAGCCCAGCAAGGGGGCTGCAGGCTGAGCAGGAGCCCCAGCGATGGCAGAAGGACTTCTTTCTGTGGAAAGACCTCTTTGGACATTTAGTGTGAGACAAGCTGGGCCCCAGAAAGGTGGACTAAAGATGGTGATCTGGCCGGAGGGCTGAGTTACCAGGCAGAGAAACTGCCATGATGCTGGAGCGACCATTGATGGGTGACACTAGCCCAGCGAGAGGGCTGTGATGCCATGCCTGGCTGCCAGGGGGGCACGTAACGATGAGTAGATTCGTTTATGACTGGCATAGCCAGGAGGATTGAATTCCCCCTGTGATCCGTGAGGGCCGATGGAAGTCTTGGTTGCTGAAGGAAGGTCTGTCCTCCCAAGCGGGTGTATCGAGAGAGCGATCTGGTTACTGGATTTCCCGCTTCAGTTCCAGGGACTGGTTAAGCAGCCAAAGCAGATCTAGGGGTTTCTCCAGCAGCTCCTAGAAAACCAACAGAAGCAGAAGGAAGTGCAGGCGGAGCTACAGATGCAGGAGCAGCAGCAATACCCATGAGAGATCCTGCAAAGGGAAATCAACCCAGGGTCTGCTGTGCCCGTGGACAAAAAGAGCAGACACGGAGAGCATGCCTGGGCTGTACTGAGAAGGTTAGCCCAGGAGAGCAGGGCATGAGAAAGTGTACAAGCGTGGCCTAGTGCCAAGATGGGGACAAGAGTTCTTTGTTTTGGGTGCAGAGAAGCAGGCCATATCAAAAGACATGAGTGACGGCCTGCTTAGGAAATTGCTGAGTGGCAAAAGGAGCGGCCAGGGCCCCGAGAAGGTAGGAAGAAAGGAGACGGTGTCCTCTGACACAAACTCACATGAGGCAGGCAACGTGGAAGTGCAGGGATGGCCATGGACCTTGCAGACCCTCCACCAATACAGGGAGGTGAAGGACAAAATGGTTGGCCCAGAGATGAAGCAGACTGAAGTAGGGACAAACACAAGGGTGGAGCAGTCCATGGTGGGTTCTCAGACCCTGACGGAAAAGGCTTTGGCGTATGCAGCGGCAGTGGCAAAAAGGCTACAGAAGAAGCTAAAGGCTTCAGAAGAGGCTCTGCAAGCAGTTGTTAATGAGAATGAGTTGCTGCAGGAAGAGCATTGGGATACTGCAGAAGAGAAGGATTGCCTCTTAATTCTGGTGAGCGAGCTGGCAATGGAGCTGGAGACACTGTGGGTGCAGGCTGTACAAGCGCGCAGCCAGTGACAGTGATGGGACGAAGAGGGATGAAGCTTGGACAAGAATAGAACTTGCCCCCCTTGTGGGCCAAGGAGGAGCGTATATAACAGGGGGGCTTGGCCTGTGGGCTATAAAGCCTGGAGCTAGGCCAAATGGATTACAGAGTGAGCTCCACCTGAGGGGAATACCATAGCAAAGTTACAGGAGCAGGCCCAGCTGTTCGGTACAGGGCCTTGGGGCAGAACCTAGAATCCAGGGTAGGACTGGTTCTCCCATGGTCTTGAAGGGGACATACAAGGCCATAGAAAGGACTACCAAGGCCAACAAGGGCAGGCCGAGCCAAAGTCAGGCTGAGGAAGAGCCCCCAAAGGGACAGAAGACCTTGTTTCTGTTAAAGACATTTTTGGACTTTTAGTTTGGGATGAGCGCGACCCAGGAAGGAGTGGACTAAAAGACGGTCACCTGGCTGAAGGGCCGAGTTCCCAGCCAAAAAACTGCCAGAGTGCCCTAGCGACTCTCGGCGGGGGTGCTAGCCCAGCAAGAAAGCTGTGACACCAGGCCTTGCCAGGAAGGGGCACCTATCGGTGAGTGAACTCTGTTACAAGCCTGCTTCCGTTATGGAAACAGCCTGGTATTGGAGAGTGTTAGGATGGCCTATGGGAGAGGATGGCTGGAGGGGATGTGTAGTGAGGCGGTGTGGCTCCCCGCCGCCCCGGAGGGGGAAGAGCCCATCTGGAGGCCGGAGTGGGCGGAGCTAGGGAGCTCTGAGCCCGCCCCTCAGAGGGTCAGGCGGCGACCCGGAAGTATAAAAGCTCGCCCTCACAGCTCAGTCAGGCCCCAGCCGCCGGAGAGACCAGAGGTCTCCAGCCTAGCTCGTGACTGGGAAGACCCCGTGGCCCAAGGCAGCCACCGGGCCTGGCCGGGCCTGCCCTGCGCCCGCTATCCGGAGGAGCCACCGGGCCTGCCCTGCGCCCGCTATCTGGAGGAGCCGCCGGACCTGCCCTGCGCCCATTATCCGGAGGAGCTGCCGGACCTGCCGATCAATCCCTGCCCTGAAGAACCCATGGTCCTGGATCCCCCAGAGGCCGACACCAGGACCCAGGTAGGCCCCGAGGGGGAGTGTGGAAGTAGCCCGGGGGCAGCCGACCCCAGTCTGGCTGCAGCACTGCCAGAGCCCATGTCAGTGTGTTGCGGCCAGGATCCCCACTGACAGCAGCGGGTCTTAACAGATGGCATACAGGGGGCTGGCTACGGAAGAGGCAAGGAATTATAGCCGGGTGAAGGCCGCAATCTTGGATGCGTTAGATGTCAGCCCAGAGACTTTTCGGCAGCGGTTCCAAAGCCAGACGTACCCCACGGGCACCAGACCCAGACTGGTGGCCCAAGCTCTGAAGGAGGCATGTAGGTGGTGGCTACAGCCGGAAACGAGGACGGCGGAGGAGGTTACAGAACAAGTCATCCTCGAACAGTTTGTGCACATCCTCCCGACGCGAGGACGGGCCTGGGTGCTCCGCCACCGGCCGGCGACATTAGCTGCGGCCGTCGTGCTGATGGAAGACTTCCTTGCGGCCGAAACGCCAGTGGGGCCCGCCCTCCGAGCTCAAAACCCCGGGCCGGAACGCCCGAACACTGAAAGAAAAGGGGACGCCCTGACCGGACCACGGAACCTGGGCCACGGGCAAGAGGCCCGCCCGGGACCTCGGCTCAGACGCCTGGAACCTCCCCCTCGGCCCGCACCGTTCAACCCCGTGCCGAGTGTTGTGAGGGTTACCCAGAGTTCCCCTAGGAGTCCGAGGGGAGCTCCCTCCCGTGGCGGCTGCCCTGAACTCGGGCCCTGCTTCCGTTGTGGGAAGTCGGGACACTTGCAGCGGGACTGCACGGAAATGGACTGCAGCTTCAGTCAAGTCTGTGCAGGGGACACCAGGGCCAGGCTACCACAGGCTCCCAAGATCATGGTCCCGGTAGTTGTCGGTGACCACCCCACCCAGGTCTTGATAGACTCCGGCTGCGGCCAGACACTGGTTCGCCAGGCATTGGGACCTCAGGCGGAGCCCCACTTGGGAACAATTCACCTGCAGTGCATCCATGGGGATGTCCGGCCTTACCCTAGTGCCTGGGTCCGGTTAACAGTAGTGGGCGTCACTCGACGAATCATTGTTGGCTTAGCCCCTCGACTTGCGTACCCGGTGATCCTGGAGCAGGACTGGCCCGCCTTTGAAGTGATCCTCTGGTCAACCCCGGCCTTGGAAGGAGAGTCCCAGGGGGCCCTACCGGAAGAGGAGCATGGGACCCCAGAATCCGAGGCAGGAACCGGAGAAGCTGACAATCCCCTGCCGGGGCCCACGGTCAAGCCCCTCCTCCATACCGATTTCTGCCATGACCAGAGAGCTGACCCTACCCTTAGCGGGGCCTATGAACAGCTAGCAGCAGTCGATGGGACCATCATCGACCCCCAACGCACAACCCAGTGGCCCCACTTCAAACTATGCTGGGACCGTCTTTACCGGATCGACTGTGACTCCCGCACGAAGGAGCCCCAAACACAGCTGCTGGTACCGTGGTGTCACCGGCGCACCATGATGAAGCTGGCGCATGACATCCCGGCTGCTGGGCATCTGGGACAGGAGAAGACCCTTGCCCGGATTCTAACGTGGTTCTTCTGACCAGGAGGTGAGGAACTATTGTAGCTCCTGCCCGGAGTGCCAGTTAGTGGCTCCGCAATGAGTACCCAGGGCACCCCTGGTCCCCATGCCTATAATAGAAACACCATTTGAACAAGTGGCCATGGACCTGGTGGGCCCCCTCCCAAAAAGTTTGTCGGGGTTCCAGTATGTCCTGGTTATCGTGGACTATGCCACCCGTTTCCCAGAGGCCATTCCGTTGTGGAGCACCACCGCCCGGACCATCGCCGGGGAACTGGTGAAGGTCTTCACTCGGGTGGGCTTGCCTCGAGAAATCCTAACAGATCAAGGCACTAATTTCACCTCCCGATTGTTACAGCAGGTCTGCAAGCTCCTGGGGGTCAAACAGTTACGGACCTCCGTCTACCACCCGCAGACGGACGGGTTGATGGAACGATTCAACCGGACCCTCAAGGAGATGCTGAGGAAGTTCCCCCTGGAGGAGCTACGCCGGTGGGACCAGTTGCTCCCTCCCCTGCTGTTAGCCATCTGCGAGGTACCCCAGTCCTCAACCAAGTTCTCCCCATTTGAACTGTTGTATGGGTGCTGCCCACGGGGCCTGTTGGACTTAATGCGGGAGACTTGGGAGCAGTCCCCCTCTCCAACCCAGGGCCTTCTGAAGTATGTCCTCCAGCTGCAGGAGTACTTTGCTCAGGCTGGGGCCCTGGCTCGTGAAAACTTAAAGGCCGCCCAGGACAGGCAGGAACAGACTTATAACCAGAAGGCGCCGGTGCGCGACTTTGAACCGGGGGATCGGGTCCTGCTCCTCCTGCCCTCGAGTGAGTCAAAGCTACTGGCCCGTTGGCAGGGACCCTACGAGGTAGCTCGGAAGGTTGGGCCCGTCACCTACGAGATCCGCCAGCCCAACTGACGCAAACCGACTCAGCGATACCAAGTGAATTTGTTGAAACCTTGGTGGGAGCGGGAGGGCCTGCTGATTAATCCTTACCCACCAGAGCCTGAGTTCGGTCCCCGCACACGCCGGACCGAGGACCCCGCTGCTCCCCGGCTCGGCGACACTCTCACGGAGGAGCAGCGCAAGCAGGCCAAATGTCTCCTGCAGGCTTTCCAGGGAACCTTCACGGCCCTACCCGGGTATGCGACCCTGGTCTATCACTCTGTCCAGACCGAGCCAAGGAAGGTAATCTGACAAACGACCAGGCCACTGCCATACCGGATGCGCTAGGAGGTGGAGGAAGAAGTACAGGCCATGCTGGCCTTGGGGGTCATTGAGCCAGCTCAGAGTGAGTGGCGTAGCCCGGTGGTCCTGGTACCCAAGCCCGACGGCACCTGACGCTTTTGTATAGACTTCCGACGGGTGAATGCCATCTCACGGTTCGACGCCTATCCAATGCCCCGTGTGGACGAGTTGCTGGGCCGCCTAGGCGAGGCCTGGTTCATCACCACCCTCGACCTCAGTAAGGGGTATTGGCAGATCCCGCTCGATGACCCCTCTAAGGAAAAGACGGTGTTCGCCACTCCTACGGGACTTTATCAGTTCACCCGGATGCCTTTCGGCCTCCATGGGGCCCCGGCGATGTTCCAGCGGCTAATGGATCGCCTTCTACGGCCCCATCAAGACTATGCGGCAGCCTACCTGGATGATGTCGTGATCTATAGCCGCCACTGGGAAGACCACCTGGAACGGGTGGCGGCGGTCCTGAGATCCCTGCGGCAGGCGGGACTGACAGCCAACTCAAAAAAGTGCCGCATCGGATGGCAGGAGACCACGTACCTGGGATACACTATAGGGGGAGGACGAGTGAAACCCCTTGTCGGAAAAGTGCAAGCCCTGGCAGCCTGCCCGACTCCCACCACAAAGCGCCAAGTCCGACAGTTCCTGGGGCTCGTCGGATACTATCGGCAGTTCATCCCCCAGTTTGCGTCTATCGCAGCACCCTTAACAGGATTGCTGACGAAGGACAGCCCCCGGCAGGTGCGGTGGTCCCCAGACTGTGAAGATGCCTTCTGGACACTCCAGACGTGCCTCTGCCAGGAGCCGGTCCTTTACAGCCCGGACTTCAAATGGGGGTTCATCCTCCAGACAGATACCTCAGAGGTGGGGCTGGGGGCTGTCCTGTCCCAGGAAGTTGATGGAGAAGACCACCCAGTTCTATACCTCAGCCGGAAACTATTTCCCCGGGAGAAGAACTATGCCATGGTTGAAAAAGAGGCACTTGCCGTGAAGTGGGCCTGTGACGCCCTACGGTATTACCTCCTTGGGGCTCCGTTCACGCTAGTCACAGACCATGCCCCCCTCCGATGGTTGATGAGAATGAAAAATAATAATGACCGTTTACTGCGCTGGTATCTGGCCTTACAGCCCTATGCTTTCACCATCCAGCATAGGGCTGGCAAGGAGCATGCGAACGCAGACTTCCTGTCCCGCCTAGGAGGGATGGAAGGGCCTGGCCCCGACGAGCGGGAGCCAGACTTGAGGGGTGTGTGTGTAGTGAGGCGGTGTGGCTCCCCGCCGCCCCGGAGGGGGAAGAGCCCATCCGGAGGCCAGAGTGGGCGGAGCCAGGGAGCTCTGAGCCCGCCCCTCAGAGGGTCAGGCGGCGACCCAGAAGTATAAAAGCTCGCCCTCACAGCTCAGTCAGGCCCCAGCTGCCGGAGAGACCAGAGGTCTCCAGCCTAGCTCGTGACTGGGAAGACCCCGCGGCCCAAGGCAGCCACCAGGACTGGCCGGGCCTGCCCTGCGCCCGCTATCCGGAGGAGCCGCCGGGCCTGCCCTGCGCCCGCTATCCGGAGGAGCCGCCGGGCCTGCCCTGCACCTGCTATCCGGAGGAGCCGCCGGGCCTGCCCTGCGCCCGCTATCCGGAGGAGCCGCCGGACCTGCCGATCAATCCCTGCCCTGAAGAACCCATGGTCCTGGATCCCCCAGAGGCCAACACCAGGACCCAGGTAGGCCCCGAGGGGGAGTGTGGAAGTAGCCCGGGGGCAGCCGACCCCAGTCTGGCTGCAGCACTGCCAGAGCCTATGTCAGTCAGTGTGTTGCGGCCAGGATCCCCACTGACAGCAGCGGGTCTTCTGCCGCTGCTAGGGCCCCGGGCTGGGACGCAGTGGAGTGGGAGGGCCTGCGTCCCCCCTGCCACCCAACCCGTGAGTGGCAATCTCCCCCTCTCCCAGGCCTTTTGAGGCTTGGGGCCTACTATTGTGGCTCAGCCCTGACTGAGGGCCTGAGCTCCTGACTCAGCGTTTGTTGCCCCGCCCTGACCTAGGGCCTGGGCTTAACCCCTTGTACTATTGTGGCTCAGCCCTGACTGAGGGCCTGAGCTCCTGACGTAGCATTATTGCCCGCCCTGAGCAGGGCCGGGCTTACCGTGCTCTTACAGTTACAGCAAGAGCTGCCGAGGGAGACCCCACGGCCGGACGAATTTCCCAAGCTCACCGGTGTGTAGTGAGCCGGTGTGGCTCCCCGCCACCCCGGAGAGGGTCGAGCCCCGGCAAACTCTTGTACAGGGTCATACAGGAGGGGCAGCAGGGTCCAGTGATGAGAGCAGGGAACGGGTTGTACTGCAGCCCTGCCACTGAGTGGTAACGTGATCCTGGCCAGGTCACTCTCCCACCTGGTGCCTCACTTTCTCTATCTTTGAAATGGGGACCATCCTGAGCCACATTAAGAAAGTGTCTGATCCTCTGCTCTTGCTTCCCAAATCCCTGCCCTCCTTGCCTCACACAGGCCTCTGCCCTGTTCCTCAAACTTCCATGCCCATGTTAGTGCCTGTGTTGCCCCCCAACTGCAAGGTCTCATGTACAGTCTCCTGCCAGCAAACTGAAGCCGCCCCTAGATCCAGAACAGGAATTGCACTTCCTGTGCGCTGCCCTGAATGGAGTATAGACCATGGGCATGGAGAAGGCCAACACTCACATCCAGGTAGATCATCAACCTACTCCTCTGTCCCAGGAGCAGGAAGGCCTCTGGGTCTTGCTCTCTTCAGTAGCTGGAGCTGCTGAGTTGGGGGTGCAGTAGGCAGAGATGGGAATAGGCCATAGGATTAATCAAGTGTCGGGGGGAGACTCCCCGTCTGTGGGAGACTATGTTGCCCCTCTGTGGGGAATCCCTTCCTTGCAGATGCTGTGCTTTGGTTCCTGGACTCTGCCATCCTTAGCAGCTTGGCTGTTCCCTACCCTGCTGTGCACCAGGCCCTCTGCAGAGAGCTGCTCTGGGCAAGGACTGCAGAGCCAGCTGTCATCCTAGCAGGTGTAAGCCCAGGTTCCATAACCCTGACCCATGGTCTCCCTCCGCTAACAGGGTCTGAAGAAGGTCTGCCCAGAGACATGGATGCCATGCTGAAGAGCTTGCTGACAGCAATCCCCAGCACAGACAAACTCCAGCACAACTTGGAGGTGAGCATAATGGGCAGGGGCAGCAGGAATTTTATCTTAGCCCTGGGGAGGCCTGGAAATGAGAGACTGGATGATCCACGTTTCCATTGTGTCCTGCTTCCTGACAGCCATTGGGCCAGCTGTGGTCACGGCAGTCAGTGCAGAGCAGTGTTGGGGGCCCTTCCTCCTTCAAGGACAGAGGGAAGGCGCTGGTGCTCAACAACAGGGCTCTGCCTGGTTCTGTTGAGCACTAACTCCAAGGCCCCAGGCAGGCTTGTGGAGTGAGAGCATCAGACCCCTAAGAGGTCCAAGAGAAGGCCCTCCGAGAAGAGCACTGGCTCCTTCCTAGGAAGCTGCTGAGATTCTCAAGAAGGGATTCATCCCTTCTCTCCCATGGACAAGAGGATTGTAAGGAGCAGGGTGTTGTCCTTTGTCCAACAGAGACCAGTCCTATGTCTCACCCACAAACCTGGGAGAGTGCTGGGAACTTGACTGGGTCCTACCCCAGCACTTGCCCTGGTATACTCTCTTCTTCCCTCTCCTCTTGGCTATTTAGCTATGGCTCTATGAACATGAAACAAACAGGAACTTCTTCTCCATCTCTAAGCCAAACTGGTTTATCAAGTCTGACCCCTCAATGTATTTTAGGGGCGTATTTCCAGTACATGTACAGAACTCATTATACCCCACTCGGACCTACATCACACAAGGATATTCATGACCAGAGTGTTGTCAGCTTTCCAAACATAAGAACGGCCATACTGCGTCAGACCCAAGGTCCATCTAGCCCCGTATCCTGTCTTCCGACAGTGGCCAATGCCAGGTGCCCCAGAGGAAATGAACAGAACAAGTAATGATCAAATGGTCCATCCCCTGTCACCCATTCCCAGCTTCTGGCAAACAGAGGCTAGGGACAGCATCCTTACCCATCCTGGCTAATAGCCATTGATGGACCTATCCTCTATGAACTTACCTAGTTCTTTGTTGAACCCTGTTATAGTCTTGGTCTTCACAACATCATCTGGCAAGGAGTTCCACAGGTTGTCTGTGCATTGTGTGAAAAAATACTTCCTATTTTTAGTTTTAAACCTGCTGCCTATTAATTTTATTTGGTGACCCCTAGTTCTTGAATGATGAGAAGGAGTAAATAACACTTCCTTATTTACTTTCTCCACACCAGTCATGATTTTATAGACCTCTATCATATCACCCCTTAGTCGTCTCTTTTCTAAGCTGAAAAGTCCCAGTCTTCTTAATCTCTCCTCATTTGGCAGCTGTTCCATGCCCTTAATAATTTTTGTTGCCCTTTTCTGAACCTTTTCAATTCCAATATATCTTTGAGACGGGGCAACCACATCTGCACACAGTATTCAAGATGTGGGCGTACCATGGATTTATATAGAGGCAATATGATATTTTCTGTCTTATTATCTATTCCTTCCTTAATGATTCCCAACATTCTGTTTGCATTTTTGACTGCTACTGCACATTGAATGGATGTTTTCAGAGAACTATCCACAATGACTCCAAGATCTCCAAGCTAATTTAGACCCCATCATTTTATATGTAGAGTTGGGATTGTAATTTCCAATGTGCATTACTTTGCATTTATCAACATTGAATTCTGAACATTGAACATTGCCATTTTGTTGCCCAGTTACCCAGTTCGGTGAGATCCTTTTGTAGCTCTTTGCATTCTGCTTGGGACTTAAGTATCTTGAGTAGGGTTTTTTTGTTTTGTTGTTGTTGTTGTTGTTGTTTTTACCTGGAGATTTTGCCACTTCACTGTTTACCCCTTTTTCCAGATCATTTATGAATATGTTGAACAGCACTGGTCTCAGTGCAGACCCCTGGGGGACACCACCATTTAGCTCTCTCCATTCTGAAAACTGACCATTTATTCCTACTCTTTGTTTCTTATCTTTTAACCAGTTACCAGTCCATGAGAGGACCTAATGATGTACCTGTATGGCACAATAATTCTGCATCGAATCAGTTGATTCAATTGCTTATTCTTTGGGGCTCAGACCTTCTGTTCTCCCCCTGAGATGACAAAACCCTGATTGTCACATCTGTCTTCCAGGCTCTGTCCCAGCCTCTCGCACAGATGTATCCTGCAGCCGGCCCAGCTCAGGGAGCAGTGGAGATAGGTGATCTCATCCTGTCAAACCAAGCAACATGGGTCTCATTGAGGCTCAGATGGAAGATCCCATGCATCTCCTGGAGGTAAGAATCATTCACTCTTCTGGGCACTTGGGGTTTTTGCGACAAAGAGGGGGCTTCTGCTCCATAGCCTGGTTGGGAGCTTTCCCCATCCCTGGATCCTAGCCCTGGTACAGAGACCTATTTCTCATCATGACATTCTTATTTTTTTCTCAGAGGATGTGTCCAGGATCCTAGATAATGTTTTCTGCAGGAGGTTGAGTGGGGAGAGATCACTCACTCCAACAACACAGGGGTCTTCAACCAGGTCTGCAGGGTTCATGGGAGCAGCCTCACTCCAGCCCTCCACCTGGAAGCCTGCTGACAACTGCTTACCTGGACCCATGAAATTCAGCCCCAGTTTGAGGCTCCACTCCTGAGGTCCTATTGGAGGAGTCCCAGAGCAGCTTATTGGTTCCATGGCCATCCTTAAGCAGCAGCAGCAATAGGAAGCTGACTGAACACCTGGGCTGCTCCCTGTTCTGGACCATGTGCTACCTGCTCCTGCTCCTCCAGCTTGATTTCCTGGCATCCAGACTCAGTGTGACTTGTCATCTGATTTTATAGTTCTCATTGCAACTTTGTCTTTTTTGCTTCTGATCTTCCAGTATCCTGACCCAGCTGAATCTCAACTCCTGCTTTGTGAGTATGAACTCTAGCTCTGATCACTAGGTCTGGCTGCCCATAACCCGGCCATGATAGACTTTTGTACAATTTCTTCAATGTCCTTTTCTGCTCTCTGCTCCCTCCAGCAAGACACACCAGTACCTTGGTTCCCAGAGTCCTAGTTGCCTGCTATTCAAGGGCTGGGGGGGGGGTACTGCTTGTATTGCCCCCACCCCCACCACAGCTGCTTTTCCTATGGGAATCTCCTTAGAGCAGAGGAGAAATTCCCTCTTCTCTTAGAATCAGTCCCAGCAGTAATTCCACCCACCCTAGGATCAGGGACCACTTTTGAAGCCCTTTGCGTGTGGGGTAGGTGGGGTCAGAGGCTGAGGTTCCAGCAGTTTCCACCGGAGGACACCACCCTGTCTTTCTATGGTCTGAAAAGGGCTCACCATCCATCCTGGAACTGAACACCAGATGGAAGCTGATAGATTATCCTTGGTGGGCCATGTCCTTGTGTGTAATGGAGCTGGGTGCCAGAGAAGGCCAGGAGCAGATGTACCATGCATGGCCAGGAATGGGCTAAACAGCCTGTAATGCTAGGTGAGTACAACCATGGGCACATACAGACACCATGGGCATCCATGGGGACTGAATCTGGCCCTTTGCTACCAAGAGCACAACTCACACCAACTTGAGTCATTACGGTAATGACCCCTGCCAGCCCCTCTGAGGGGGGTCCGTATTATCCCTGTTAGTTGTGGCACAGGGATGGAAAGCAACTGGCTGCACGGTCACCCACAATGTCACTGACAGAGGCAGGACTGAAGCACGGTAGTGATACCAGTCCAGCTCCAACCACGAGACTCCACCCACTTCCAAAGCCAGAGAACCTAGGAGCTCTGACTCTCACAGCTAGGCCTTAAATGACAAGACCAAATTCCCTCCCATTCAGGAAGCCATAGAAGGGACCATCTGCTGAGCCCCCTCTGCAATGACACTGTCAGAGATCATTGCTAGTGGGTGCCAAGTGACTGAGCAGGGAACTCCTTGAGAGGCTCCTAGAGGCTCCTAGGTGTTTGCATGGCTCCCAGAGGGTCACAGTGAAAGAGTGCAGCATTGAACAGACTCTCCTGCTTTAACAAAGGGTTTCTGTTCTCCTAGATAGTCAGCCAGTGAGGCCAGCTTGCAGAATGTAGAAGAGCTGTTTGGCAATGGGTTGGAGGATTCACCATATAGGTGGCAGCAGCTGCAGTGCCTGGGGTCCCCATGGGCCAAACCTCCACTCCTGACGGTCCAGGCTAATCTCCCACTGCTCTCAGGGGGGCTTTGGATTTAGCTGCTGGGCCTGCATGCCTAGACAGAGGACTCAGGTATTATCATCAGGCTGCTCAATGGCAAATGCAGCCATCCAAAGAAGTGAAGAATGGAAGTGAAAGAGCAAAGCTGGACCATCCACTGAGCTGCTGCAATCAAGTGAGCAGAGCAGAGGAGAGGAGAGGGAGAACTCGAAGGTGGCTGGTGGCAGTAGGGGGAAAAGCAGGTTGGGAGCCAGGGGAGTAGAAATAAATAGCTAATGATGAATACTGCGGGCTTTGTCGTGTGTGTGGGGTGAAGGGTTTAAAATGGGTCTCTTTACGGTCACACTAAACTTTAAAATAGTCCAGTGGCTAGAAGCTGAAGCTAAACAAATTCAGACAGGAAATAAGGAGTGTTACCTCTTTTGAATTGAGCAGCGAGTCCAGATATGGGGCCCTGGGAGTGCTTCACCCAGCTCATAACAGGCATACATTTTTAACAGCGAGGGGAAATAACCATTGGAACAACTTACCAAGGATTCTCTATCACTCGCAATTTTAAAATCGAGATTGGATGTTTTTCTAAAAGGTCTGCTCTAGTTCCAACAGGCATTAACTCTGGGCAGTTCTCTGGCCTGTGTTACACAGGAGATCAGACTAGATCATCACAATGCTCCCTTCTGGCCTTGGGATCGATGAAACTCCACTCATGAGCACCATGCTCTTGGAGACGGAGGGGTAAGAATGGGGGCAGATCCTGCAGGTTTGGGACCTCACTGAGGACAGGGTTCATCTCTTTTGACCCACAGCAGGGCTGACACAAACTAAAAGCAATATGTAGTGAGGCATAGAGAGGTGTGCCAAACCAGCCCCCGGCTTAGGCAGGCTCTTCTGCTCACGAGGATGCATTGCCATGTGCCTGCTTATAACACATGATGGTCCTCTGCTCTCCCCATGCAACTATGAGAAAGATCTAGTCCTGCATCCAGCCATCCTTCAGCCAGGCAGCAACAATGAGGGTGAGACAGACATCCACGAAGGCCCACTGGCAGAGGAGGAAGTTCCTACAGAGCCCCACTCCAACAGGAAGCATGAGGAGAGCCTGCATGGAAAGGGCTGTAATGAGAAGCAATAATGGCAGCAAGTGGGAAGATGTGGGTCCCTGTTTGTTTCAGAAGCCCCAGCAGAACAATTTCCATCAGTGATGATTCATTCTCTCTGCCCATTCCTCCCCTTCACTTGGTTTGAGTTGAAGACATAAGAAGAGGGATCTAAAGAAAAACTTGCATCCTATGGAGATGCAGCGTTGTGCATTCTGTGGTCGATCCAGACACAGAGTAGGTTTTAATTGTATGCATATTTCAGGCCATTCTATGACATTGTCAAAAGGGATCCCCAACAGCCAGATTCCGGGTACCCTTCCTCAAACTGAATTGTAAATATCCCCTTGAGCTGTTCCATTAATTTCCATCCAATTACTTTTGGCTATTCAACATGAGTAAGGGCACCAGAATCTTTCTAATAATTGCTCCGTGCAGCAGTTCTAATGGTAATCTGCTTTTATTGAAAGATGCACTGTTCAAAGAGACAATGGCGTTATCTGTATCTTTTTGACTTAGATTAATAAATACTAATGACAATAATATGTAATGCTGGTAACACAATCTTAACAGTAAACAATTAAATAAATCATAAGACAAGATAAACAATTAAATAAATCATAAGACAAGAAAATCACAGAGAAGCACATATGTTTTCTCTTTAAAACATATTTTAATTATTTGATTTGTATTGCACTGCTCCCTAATGGCTTCAGTCAGAGAGCAGGGCCCCGTTGTGCTCGGCACGGCGCATAATGAAATGATGGCCCTTGCCCCCCCCCCCCCCTTCAAAGCAGACTGTAAGCAAAGTGTAGCAAGGAGCACAGCAGGTATTTTCAGGAATCTGCAGATGGTCGATTGACAGCCTGTGGGACTGGGGAGGATTCAGGGAGGCTACAGCACACTGCCTCTACCTATTCGGCAGCTCTAACATCACCTGTCCCTGTACCCACTCAAGCTCCTCACAGAGCAGCAGCCCAGCAGTGCATGCCCAGATCACTGGCTGCAGCATATCACCCTGGCTTCAGTCACTTTTAGAGCTAACTTTAATTCCAAGTAGCTTGTAAAGTATTGTGACGTGTTAGTGGGTGCTGGACACTAGTGGAGCTCAAACGCAATCAGGTGATTTCAGTTTGGGCTGGACCAGTACAATGGTTTGAGCCTCATGTGCCAAACAATGTTATAAGTACAATGGTTTGCTGCCCAATTGTAATGGCACTGAACTGGGCCTTGGGTGACGGATCCCTTGGCTACCTCAGCTGGGCTGTACGACCATTTCAGTGCCACCCAAGGCAGGCTGCTGCCTTGTCAGCCTGTGACACTTCCCATTGGAGGAATGCACCAGCCAGAGGAGTGAAGAGCGTAGCAGGGATGTGTTTGCAGTGACCAGGCCCTCCGAAGGCCCAGCAGAAATTTGCCCATGACAGCATGGTCGAGAGAAGGTATCTTTCCTCATAACCCTATGGACAGGCCAGTGTCATTGGCTCTGACGAGGGCTTGGTGGGTACAAATCCATCACACTCATCACAGATCATGCAGAAGAGGGCAGAGTGGGGCCTCTCCCCCTTCCAGCCTAGCGCCATCTCCTGGCTGAGCTGGCACGGGAGATGCAACATTATTATTATTAGAGACAAGGTGGGTGAGGTAATATCTTTTCCTGCACCAATTTCTGTCGGTGGAAGAGACAAGCTTTTGAGCTACACAGAGCTCTTCTTCATATTATTATTATTATAACCTGTATTATGCAGCCTCAGAGCCCAAGTTATGGATCAAGGCCCCATGTGCTGCACAAACACAGCACCAAAACCAGTCCTGCCCCAAGGAGCTGAAATCAAAGTGCCCGAGACTGGATCACTGTTGGTACATAAGCATGCACAGGGCTCCAAGACACGGTTCCTTCTCCGAAGAGCTTGTGTAACCCACACACCTCCTGGGTGTGGTGTTCTGTCCCATCTAGTGGCACCAAGACCACTTAGAGAGAGGGATTCATGAGTTTGCTCTACAGCTTTAGCTAACAGCCAGCTGCCTTTTACTTATGCAGTAGAGGCTCAAGCATTTAGCTCCAGAGGTCCCAGGTTCGATCCCACCTGCCGATGACCGGGGTCTGTCAGTGTTACACTTGGACTCCAAATGCCTAGCTCCCTCTTTGCTTTCTCAACCACAGCTGCACTCTGAGCAAAGTCTCCATTGTGTCATCTGTCATGGTGCTGCCCAGCTCCCTTTCCTGAGCTGATGCAGTTAGGTGAACACTCCCCGGAAGCGCACAAGCAGTTCAAACTCTTTCCACCTTGGCAGGGCTCAGCTAAACCCCAAAAGCTCCCCTCTCCAGGCCTGTGAGGACTGGGCTAGCTGGCAGGCTCAGAGGATGGGGTCTTTGGTGTGTTACAGGGCAGCCACAGAGAGGTGGAGAGCAGAGACAAGTCATGTGTGCTCGGGAGGCCACCATGCTGGAAAGGGAGGAGAAGGGTAGGGGCAGGAGTGGGAACGGCTGAGCAATTGATCTCTGCAGCTAGGGTCCCTCTCAGGCCAGCGGCATTTACAAAGCACCAGCTGCGTCCATGTGTTCCTGATGTGCTGGGCAGCCCTGCCAGCCCTCTATGGCTTTCAGAGACCATGTCGGGGTGAGGGGGAGGCCAGTCAATGGCAACATGGCTGCCTTGCTCCCGTTGCTATGGGAATCAGCCGAGGTGGCAGCAGAAGGTGTGAACTCATCGTGCTCTGGCTAGGCTGGTGTGACCTCGGGCGACACTTCTAGTCTGGGATAAGGGAGTCCTTATGCAGTTTAGCTTGTGTCACTTTGGAAGCAGTTTAAGCTAAGGTGGAAAAAGCCTCTCTTATTTCACATGGAGCGTGTCCACACAGGGAGTTCTAGGGTATGGTACAAATGGAGCGGTGGAGCAGTGACGGTACAGATATCCCAGTATGCAGCCCAGTTGCAGGCAGGTCTTGGGCCCAATCCTGCTGCTCTTATGGAAATTGGTGACAATCCCTCCCCAACCCCCCGTGGTGTAGAATCAGGTTGTTTGACTCCAATATTGTCCTCTCAGCTTGGTGCATCCCAAGGAGCTGACAAATGGGCTTGGGGACAGATTGCTCCTGGGGATGCCAGGTAATCAAATGACAAGCAGCGGCTCATCCTAGACTGTCAGCTCCAGGCGTCAACTGTCTGTGAGTTGCATTCACAGGAGATAAAGCAGCAGCCTGCTTAGTTGCATAGCTGTGGAATCTTCCCCGCCAGAGACAGCGTGGGCGGCAGGACCAGCCGATAACGTCTCATGCTCAGTCCAGCTCAGCTCTTTCAAACCACAATAAACAAACTCGGAATCCACTATCCTGAGTTCACAAAGCAGCGCTTCACGCTGGGCAGAGCTCTGGGAGCGCTGTTCAAAGTGCCGGGCGGATTAAAAACCCCTCAGTGCTCGGACCAGAGCCTTTACTTCGAAACGTAAGATAAGGAGGAAACTCAAAACATGCCTGTGGTCTGGTGGCTGTATTTGATCCATGTTAAAATTATTTTGCTCATTTTGATCAGCCTTAAGCTGTGGGAAAAGCGGTGAAGGGCATCGGATGCCTGTGGTGAGAGTTATCTTGATGAAGCCTGCACTTTGCAAGATTACATGTAATGAAACCAAAATGAAATTCCTTCTTTTATCTGAAGGTTGCGGAGAAGCATGTCTGGGCATGTGGTACCTGGGCACCTGTTCCTCATTAAAGAGGGCCGGACGTCTGCGGCCTGCAAAGAGCAGAAAGCATATCCCAGACCTGCAGGCAGGACAAGCAGGGTCTGACCCCAGCCTCTGTTCTCGTCTAACATGCACGCTGATACCTGGGCTCAGTAGGCTTCCCTGAGTCTGGCGCCAGAGCTGGGAAAATGCCTTTTATACCCTGCCAAGACATGGCCAGCCAAAGCTTTCTTTCTTTAAAGAGACAGGCTTCTTTTTGCTGGGTGTTTGAAAGCTGGTGTTTAAAGCACTAGGAAAAAGGTGGGAGGAGTTAGTTAGATGTTATTTGAACGTGTCCTCCTTTCACTTGAGTCTGTGAATCGATAAATTGATGTTATCATGGTTGCCCTACATTATGTGGTTCACACAGTTCAGGGAGAAGCTGGCACAGAGTCACACTGCAACTGTTACTCGACCACAAAATGAGATCTGAGCAGGAACAGCCCACGCCAGTTATTGGAGCAAACAATACACATCTCAAGTGCTGCCAGGTGAAAGGGCATTGATTAAGACCAGCTTCTTGCCAGGCCGAGTGCTCTGGTAATGGGCGTGGGCTTGCTCTGAGGACTCTGCAGTAACCACCACAGTGACGATCGTTAATGCAACACCATTAACTTGGGCCGTGGAACTGCAAAGAACTCCTGAGAATCGCTGCCTTCATTTGGAATATTTCGCATCCGAAGCTGTGGCTGGTGAGGGATGCCTCACAGCACCACATGCTTTTCAAACACTACTGAGAAGCAAATTTCAAAGGCTGTCCTGAAGGCATTGACTTCATCCGGCACCTGCCCTCTGTGGTTGCCATGAGAGTCACAATTCTTCTCAATGGTGCTGAAAAGCCCCAGGGATTAGGAATTTCAAAATAAGATTGAAACTGCAGGCAAGGACCTTATGGTTCAGGCCCCAGCCTGACACTTACAAGATCTGGGTTTAGTTCCCTATTCAGCCAGACTCCCTGAGTGACCTGGAACAAGGCTTTTAATCTTCCTGTGCCCCACTTTCCCAGCTGTGAAATAGAGACTATACAGTGTCTTGCTTTCTCACGTGCTTTGTTGACTTAGAATTGAAGTTCTTCAGGGCAAAGTCTGTTAGACCCAGGCAAACACTTTTGCATTGAAAAAAAATTCACAGAAAATTCATTTTCAATTAAAATATTCAGGTTTTTGCTGAAAACTTGAAAAATCATCAATCAGCTTTGCATCCTCCGTGCCTGTGAGTGGGTGGGTGCAGATACCTGTTCTGTGGGCACAGAGGAAGCACCTGTTTATACCCCAGTGTATTTCTCTGGTTCCCCGCCTCAGAGGAAAGAGCCAACTCTGCATGCAGAGGCAGAGATTTTCAGCCAGTGAAGGGATTTAGATACCAATAGCAGAATTGAAAATCTCAGCCAAAGGCAGAAGGCAAACTCACCCATAGGTGGTGCCGTTGGGACTGAAGCGTGAGGTGTAAGTATGGAAATTTCACAGAGAAAGGAATGCTGGGAGGTACTTTCATGCCGCCATGGGCCATTCCAAACACCATTTATTGCTTATCACATCTCTCCATAGCATTAATGGGTAGGGTACTGGAGGAGTTTTGCATCCGTTTAAACCAAATAACTGAAACCAGCTCACTCACCATAACAGAGTTTTAATATTAAACTCAGCTGTTACTGGTCCAGTGTTAGCCAGCCTCTCACTGATTGGCATTCGTCCATTTCTTGGTCCCCACTTTAGGCTGATTTTCACAGGGGCTGAATATCCCCAGCTCCAACTGAAGTCAGGAACATAGATTTAAATACATGGCTACCTAAGTGGGGCTGTGATGCTGCTTGGGTAATCGGTGGCCTGTCATCTTATTATTGCACCCAGTAAATTATGCATTAAATCACTTTGTTCGTTTAGCAAATAAGCTTGAATGTGCCTGTTGTGTACATAATTTTTAGTAAGCATTAGTCATTGACATTAATGCTAAGTCACAGGGTTGTCGAGACTAAGGGCTGTTCCGGGACATGCCCATTAATGTCAGACGGTGGCTCTGCTTTCACTCAGAGCGGAGTTTAGCCTGATGTATGTGCTGCGTTGTGACACCCGATTTTCATAGATTCACAGATTCCAAGGCCAGAAGGGATCATTCTGATAATTTATTCTGATCTCCTTTTGGTCCTTTTGGTCACAGCATCACACTGGGAGCTCATGTTCAGCTGATTCCACACCATGACCCCCAAATCTTTTTCAGAGTCACTGCTTCCTAGGACAGACTCTCCCATCCTGTAAATATGGCCTACTGTGATGGGGTATATAAACCCCACACTGGGCAAACAGGAGTTAACCAATCACTTTTGGCCAAAGCGGCCATGCCCCCTTGTCCCTGCTACGCATGCTCCCTGTGAAGGGAACAGATAAAAGGCAACTGGTCATCTCAGTCTGGGCTGGCTGATGAGGAGGAAGGACATGTGTTGCAGCCTCCTGCAGAAGACCCGCTGACTCTCCAGACCACCAAGGCTATGGACCCTGACTCCACTGTGGAGAACCAGCCAACTGCAGAGACCAATGGGGACGCCGAACCCCTGCCAACCAAGGAGATGCCTGAGGCAGGCTTAAGGGTAGGAAGTGACCCTGGGAATGTGTTGGGAGCCAATACATCAAACCCTTAATAGGGAGCTTACAACTCCACAGGGCCCTGGCTCGCTCACCACACACTTGCCACTAGGCATTGCCCTGGGGATCTTTGATACAGGCTGTTTGCTTTGCCCCACCCAGAGGGTTGAAGCCCCCAGACTGCCTTTGTTTGCCCCAGCCAGGAGGCCAAGGAGCCAGAGACTGTTTGTTTGCTCTGCCCTACCCTAAGGGTAAGAGTCCCTGATCATGCTGCTTGACCAAGCAGGGAATCTGGATGACTGTGATGGGGTGTATCAACCCTGCAATGGAAAATGGGGGTGACCCCTACTGGATGCCCCTGTGACACCTACATTCTCTGTTCCTAGATGTATACATTTAGCCATATTAAAATACATATTTTTTCTTGCACCCAGTTTACCAAGCAATTTAAGAGTGGTAGCCGTGTTAGTCTGTATCAGCAAAAAGAATGAGGAGTACTTGTGGCACCTTAGAGACTAACAAATTTATTTGAGCATAAGCTTTCATGGGCTAAAACCCACTTCATTGGATGCATGCAGTGGAAAATACAGTAGGAAGATACATATACACAGAGAACATGAGAAAATGGGTGTTGCCATACTAACTATAATGAGAGTAATCAGTTACGGTGGGCTATAATCATCAGGAGAAAAAAAACTTTTGTAGTGATAATCAGGATGGCCCATTTCAAACAGTTGACAAAAAGATGTGAGTAACAGTAGGGGGGGGAAATTAGCATGGGGAAACAGGTTTTACTTTGTGTAATGACCCATCCACTCCCAGTCTTTATTCAAACCTAATTTAATGGTGTCCAGTTTGCAAATTAATTCCAATTTTGCATTTTCTCGTTGGAGTCTGTTTTTGAGGTTTTTTTGTTGGAGTATTGTGACTTTGGAGTCTGTATCGAGTGACCAGGGAGGTTGAAGTGTTCTTCGACTGGTTTTTGAACGTTATAATTCTTGACGTCTGATTTGTGTACATTTATTCTTTTGCGTAGAGACTGTCCGGTTTGGCCAATGTACATGGCAGAGGGGCATTTCTGGCACATGATGGCATATATCACATTGGTAGATGTGCAGGTGAACGAGCCTCTGATAGTGTGGCTGATGTGATTAGGTCCTATGATGGTGTCCCCTGAATAGATATGTGGACATAGTTGGCAACGGGCTTTGTTGCAAGGATAGGTTCCTGGGTTAGTGTTTTTGTTGTGTGGTGTGTGGTTGCTGGTGAGTATTTACTTCAGGTTGGGGGGCTGTCTGTAAGCGAGGACTGGCCTGTCTCCCAAGATCTGTGAGAGTGATGGATCGTCCTTCAGGATAGGTTGTAGATCCTTGATGATGTGCTGGAGAGGTTTTAGTTGGGGGCTGAAGGTGATGGCTAGTGGCATTCTGTTTCTTTCTTTTTTGGGTCTGTCCTGTAGTAGGTGACTTCTGGGTACTCTTCTGGCTCTGTCAATCTGTTTCTTCACTTCAGCAGGTGGGTATTGTAGTTGTAAGAATGCTTGATAGAGATCTGGTAGGTGTTTGTCTCTGTCTGAGGGGTTGGAGCAAATGCGGTTGTATCTTAGAGCTTGGCTGTAGACAATGGATCGTGTGATGTGGTCTGGATGAAAGCTGGAGGCATGTAGGTAAGTATAGCGGTCAGTAGGTTTCCGGTATAGGGTGGTGTTTATGTGACCATCGCTTATTAGAACTGTAGTGTCCAGGAAGTGGATCTCTTGTGTGGACTGGTCCAGGCTGAGGTTGATGGTGGGATGGAAATTGTTGAAATCATGGTGGAATTCCTCAAGGGCTTCTTTTCCATGGGTCCAGATGATGAAGAAGTCATCAATGTAGCGCAAGTAGAGTAGGGGAGTTAGGGGACAAGAGCTGAGGAAGAGTTGTTCTAAGTCAGCCATAAAAATGTTGGCATACTGTGGGGCCATGCGGGTACCCATAGCAGTGCCGCTGACTTGAAGGTATACATTGTCCCCAAATGTGAAATAGTTGTGGGTGAGGACAAAGTCACAAAGTTCAATCACAAGATTTGCCGTGACATTATCGGGGATACTGTTCCTCATGACTTGTAGTCCATCTTTGTGTGGAATGTTGGTGTAGAGGGCTTCTACATCCATAGTGGCGAGGATGGTGTTTTCTGGAAGATCACCAATGGATTGTAGTTTCCTCAGGAAGTCAGTGGTGCCTCGAAGATAGCTAGGAGTGCTGGTAGCATAGGGCCTGAGGAGAGAGTCTACATAGCCAGACAATCCTGCTGTCAGGGTGCCCATGCCTGAGATGATGGGGCATCCAGGAGTTCCAGGTTTATGGATCTTGGGTAGCAGATAGAATACCCCTGGTCGGGGTTCTAGGAGTGTGTCTGTGCAGATTTGTTCTTCTGCTTTTTCAGGGAGTTTCTTGAGCAGATGGTGTAGTTTCTTTTGGTAACCCTCAGTGGGATCAGAGAGTACAGGCCTGTAGAACGTGGTGTTAGAAAGCTGCCTGGCAGCCTCTCATTCATATTCTGACCTATTCATGATGACGACAGCACCTCCTTTGTCAGCCTTTTTTCATTATGACGTCAGAGTTGTTCCTGAGGCTGTGGATGGCATTGTGTTCTGCACGGCTGAGGTTATGGGGCAAGTGCTGCTGCAATTTAAATCACTCTGAATCAGCAACTAGTCCTCTTCATTATTTTGCACTCCCCAATTTTTGTGTTATCTGCAAACTTCATCGGTAATGATTTTATGTTTTCTTCCAGGTTATTTATAAAAATGTTAAATAGCATAGGGCCAAGAACAGATCCCTGAAGGACCCCTCTGGAAATACACCCATTTGATGGCAATTCCCCACTTACAATTACATTTTGAGACCTATCAATTAGCCAGTTTTTAATCCATGTAATGTGTGCCATATTAATTTTATATCATTCTAGTTTTTTAATCAAAATGTCCTGTGTGTCTGGAGATGGATAGATAGATGGATAGATATGTGTGTATAGGGATTGAGAGAGAGAGAGAGAGAGTGCCTATAGTGTACTAGACAAAGTACAGACAACTTTAATGACAAGGCCCTGCCCCATTCAGTTTACAGAAGACAACAGAAAGGCAGAGTTGTGGGCAATGGTGCTTAGTGCATATCCTGTTATTTCAATGGCTGAATTTTTAAAGCTACCTCTTGAGGAGGAGGGGGTAGGGCCTTGGGGAAGCAGGAAGGTTCAGGAGTAGGGTTACCATATTTCCTCATTAAAAAAAGAGGACACTCCACGGGGCCCTGGCCCCGCCCCCAGCCCCGCCCCTTCCCCGCCCCTTCCCCGCCCCAACTCCGCTCCTTCCCCAAAGTCCCCGCCCCAACTCCGCCCCCTCCTCTGAGCGCCCCGCATTCCCCCTCCTCCCTCCCAGCCGTGAAACAGCTGCCCGAGTGCTACCGGCTTCACGGTTTGCCGGGCAGCCCCCAGACCTCCAGACCCTGCCCCCGGCTGGGCGCTTCCCCAGCGCAGCCGGAGCCCGGGAGGGGAAGCGCCCGGCCAGGGGCACAGGGTCTGGAGGTCTGGGGGCTGCCTGGCAAACCGTGAAGCCGGTAGCGCTCGGGCAGCTCGGCTCTTCAGCTACACAGAGCTGAGGTGTCTGGGGGGAGCAGCAGCAGCCGCCGCGGGGGAATCCGCCTGCAGCTCGCAGCCTGCGGGAGCCGCAAGGTAAGCAGGGGACTGGGGCAGGGATGCCAGCAAAGCTATTTTCCCGGACATGTTTGGCTTTTTGGCAATTCCCCCCGGACGGGGATTTGAGGACCAAAAAGCCGGACATGTCCGGGAAAAACCGTACGTATGGTAACCCTACCTAACTACCCCTCAGGACTCCACCCCCTACCTAAGCCTCCCTGCTCCTTGTCCCCTGACTGCCCCCTCCTGAGACCTTCCCCCCATCCTAACTGGCCCCCTAGGACCCTATCCCCTACCTGTCTCCTGACTGTCCCCTCCTGAGACCCTCCCCCCATCCTAACTGGCCCCCTAGGACCCTACCCCCTACCTGTCCCCTGACTGCCCCAACCCTTATCCACACCCCCACCCCCAGACAGACACCAGGGACTCCCACGCCCCATCCAACCACTCCCCACCCCCTGACAGCCCCCCCCCAGAACTCCCGACCCATCTAAACCCCTCTGCTCCCTGTCCCCTGACTGCCCCCTCCTGGGGCCCCTGCTCCTAACTGCCCTCCAGAACCCCACCCCCTACCTAAGCCTCCCTGTTCCTTGTCCCCTAACTGCCCCCTCCTGAGACCCCCCCACCCTAACTGCCCCCCTAGGACCCTACCCCCTACCTGTACCCTGACTGCCCAAAACCTTACACCCCCAACCCCCAGACAGCCCCCCCGAACTCCCGACCCATCCAACCCTCCCCCTGCTCCCTGTCTCTTGACTGCCCCCTCCAGAACCTCCCTGCCCCTTCTCCGACCCCCTGGCCCCCTTACTGTGCCGCTCAGAACAGCGTGTCGGGCTCCACGCGCAGCCCGACACGCTGCCGCGCTCCCCCACGGAGCGCATAGCCCGGTTCCCGCCCTCGCAGAGTGCTGCGGAGTGGCGCGCTGGGCAGGGGGAGGAGCTCCAGACTGCCGGAGGCCCGTTGCGAACGACTGGCTGGCTGAGAATTCAGGGAGGGGGAGGGAGGGAGAGAGAGGAGGGGAGTGATCTCAGCTGCAGGGGAGAGGAGGGGGAAGCGGAGGAGGGGCTCTCTCTGGCTGCCGGAGTCCCATGCAAGTGGCACCATCCGGCTGGCTGCCCTGTCAGCCGCGTGCACTCTGCATGGGGGGGAAGTCCGGACATTTACAAATTCCCCCCAGACGCTATTTTTAACTGAGAAAAGCCGGACATGTCCGGGGGAATCCGGACGAATGGTAACCCTATTCAGGAGGGACTTGAAGAACACAGAACCCAGGGCTAGATCTTGTGCTGTGAGGAGGGGAGGGAATAGTTGATGTGAAGCTGGTATAGCACATGCTTTAGTGTCCATGTCCCCCCTTGCTCTATAGTTCAATCTAATCCAAAAGCTGACTGCAGAAATGTGTGCTCCGGAGCGTGTCACTGCTGGGCAGGATCCATTTTGGAGCTGTCAGACAGGGACCATGGTGAAGGCTTGAGGCCATTGGGCTGAGGCAGAGGGCTCCAGTCTGTGGCAGCTGGCAGTGGCTACAGCACATTTGACACTCAATCACTTGCAATCAGTAGCAGCCTAATCACTATGGAGAGCTCTGGAGAGCTGCTGGGAGAGTCCAAGTGGTTCTCATTGGTGACATGTGAGCTGGGCTGGCTGTTCACTTGCCCTGTATGTCGAGCCACTGCAAGGCCTTTCGCCTACAGCGAGCCAGAAAGCTGGGATGCTTTTCATGAACTGCCATTATGATTTCCCTTCCCACTCTTATACTGTGGACACAGCCACACTGCTGTGACTCTGGCATATGCATTCTCGCCCATCTGAAAAGTGACATGTCAAACTTCCCCCATGCATGTTTTAATTCCCAGATGCTATGGGCCAAATCCCCAGCTGGCCTAAGTAGATGTAGCTCCAAATTTTCTTTAAAAATTCAGTCTGAGGCAGATGTCTGGCATGGAAAATTTCAGTCCAACAGCTAAAGTTTGGCAAAGAATTACACAACTGAAAACAGGTGCTGATAATGGGATGTGTTGGGGAACCTCAATAATAGGCAGCACTACCAGCCTTGCCTATAATTATATCAGAATAAAAACTATGTTAAAAGAACATTGACTTTGCAAAGTCAACCACTCCAGACCCCCCGCCTCATTCAATGCACAGGATGGAAGTCACATGGAAGCTGGGGGTGAAACATTTTTAAATCATCAGGCCCAAGTAACTGGCACCCAAGAGTCCTAAAAGAGTTGGCTGAGGAGAGCTCTTGCCCGCTGATGTTCATTTTCAATAAATCTTGGGATATTGGGGAAATTCCAGAGGACTGGAGGAGTGCTAATGTTGTGCCAATACTCCAAAAGGGCAAGTGGGATGGCCCAGGTAACAGCCTGGAATGTGATGACACCCAGAAATCAGTTTTGCCTTCTGAAAAACAGGTGTTATGAGGTTGGTGAAACCTTGTTCTGTGTTGAGTTAAAACCTTGTTCAAGCTGATGTGTGAATGTGCCCTTCACTTAAGATAGTGGTAAGAAACACTTAAGGGGCCACACCTAAAATAGGATCTCATAGAACAGAGGTTGTCAGACTTTTTTGTTGACCTCTTTTCAAATGCAATGTTAATCATGGACCACCAACTGAGAAACTGACAAAAGTGTTTACTTCATATAAACACGTATTGTTAGTAAAATGCTTTAAGAAAAAGAATACTTACAAATATCAGTGCGATGGGTGGGCCTGCTTCTTATTGCAGAGTCTATCTATCCTTGGTGTGATGATTCACCAGCAAACTCGTAAATCGTTCTCCACTTCCAGTCGGAACCTGAACTTTGTCTTCATAGCTGCCATGCCAGAGAATGATGTTTGGCATATATATGTTGTTGGGAAAGATAGCCATGCTTTCATTGCTTCTGTAACTAAAACTGGGTACTCCGCAGCCAAAACTGGCAAGGTGTCTGTTCCTGAAACTTAATTTTCAGTGTGTGGGCACAGGTAGTTTGAGCTCCTGTGCTGCTTTTCCACTCAAATAGCAAGATGCCATTGCAGAAGTTGAGAACGGATCCTGGACCCAATCATATTCCTCCATGTTGATATTTGTAAAGTAAACAGTGAAGTGATCTGCCAAAGGTGAGCAACGATCCTGTCTCTCCCACAGTCAATTTTCATGCTGTTCGTATCCAGAAATTCTGTCAGTAGCTGAAACAGATCTGAGGTTCCACTGCTCAGCCTAGTTTTCCAAATCTCTACTTTCTTCAGAAATGCTGCACTCTTGTCACTCACCTACAGTATGGTTGTACTGCCCCCTTGTATGGACAGGTTCAGCGCATTCAACAAGTTAAAAATGTCTGTGAGATATGCAAGCTTCGCGATCCATATCAGGTCAGAAAAGTTTGTGGTGATCTTGGGATTGTGCACAGAAAGAAAACCCAGCAGCTCTTTGAAAAGCCCAAACTCTTTCCAACGCTCTGTCATGAGATAGCCAACACACTTCCATATGAAACAATAATTTGTCGTGTCCGGCGCCCATTTTCTAAACACAGCTTTGCAAAAAGGTGGGAATTCAAAGGCCAGGACTTTACAAAATTCACGTTTAGCACATCATGTAATTCATGTTCATTCTCTTTAATGCAAGGGCCTGGCGATGCAACGTACAGTGTGTTACCGTGTTGGTTTATGGTTCGTATTCTTGCTCCACCACCACTCGTATTGCCTGTCATAGTGACAGCACCATCTGTGCAAACAGCAACACCTTCTCCCAATTCAGAGATTCAGCTTTCAAGAAATCATCCAATAATCTGAATATTTCCTGATCTGTTGTCTGTTCTGGTAACTCCTGACAAAGAAAATCTTCCAAAATTCCCCCAGCCAAACATAATGAACAAAAACTAATAATTGTGCTGCATTACCAACATCACTTGTCTCATCAAGCTGAATTGCAAACTGTTAACGTGTATGTTAGTAGGAGAACTGAAGAGCTTTCAAATGATGTAAAATGCCAACAAATTGTGTCTTTAGAAAGTGGTATGGCCTTAAGTTTCTTCACTGCCATCTTCGCTTACCATCACTTCACACATTTCTACAGCAGCTGGAAGAATCAGTTCTTCTCCGGTGATACTGGATATTTTACTCTTTGCAATCCGAAGATGTTATGTTTGTCATTTGAGTTTTCTGTCGACTGTATTCTTTCTTTCACTGAAAAAAGTCCCTAGATTTATCTTTATACTCCAGGTGGTTTTGTTGTGACGTGTCGTTTCAATTTGCAGGTTTCATTGCTTCGTTTGATAGGATTTGTAAGCATATAAAGCATTGTGGCCGTACATTACTAAATTCCATAAAACCAAAATCAATATAACTTTCATCAAACTTTCTGATCTTCATTTGTTTCTTACGGTTTGACTCTGCATCGTCCATGGCTTCAGCACAACTAGCAGTACTCGTATGAGGACGTTGTAAAAACATATCAATTTTCAATGTAATTTGCTCACACTGTAAAAATATATTCCATTTCCATCTGCCAAAGACAGCCATCAAAAAAGTGTAAGTCACTTCTGATTTGTCACAAAGCAGTGAGATTTTTTTTACATTTATGCTTATGCAATGTGAGTATTACGGCGTCGTTCATGCATCATGGAATATGTTGTGTAAACAGAAATAGTAAATTTGTCAGCTTTAATCGTTGGGCAATGAAATGTGCGGCGAGATTGTTTTTTAAATTTCTTTCTAAATATTTTGCAGATCCCTTGTGCAGTCTCAAAGGACCCACTGTGGTCTGCAGACCCCAGTTTGAGAACCGCTGTCATAGAATCTGTCCACCGGTGTGAGTGAGGAGGTTCCACTAAGTATTGTGACCAGGTGGGTGTGTGCGAGAACGCACAGAAACTGGAAACAGACAAGAACAGAGACAGAGACTGAGGCGAAAAAAAAGCAAGAAGGCACCTGTAACCAGAGTGTGATGCTGGAAAAAGCTAGCGAGAGAGGCTTTTGGGTTGGCTGGACTATAAGCTAAGACACGGTTTCCTTTGTTCTGGGTTCTGCCTGCATTCAGAGAAGCAGAACTTTGTGCATTCCTCATAAATCAACAAGAATGCATCAAAGAAAACAACAGAGTCCATCAATTTCTATTTCCAAGTGGAACATCCCCAGGGCTCAGAAATTTGACTAGCCACTTGACAAAAGGCAACACCGTTCCAAACCATTTCCTCCCTCCCAGGGCTGCTGTGGTGTTAAGGAGCAAACATTTCTAAAACACCCACGAACAAAAGGCACCAATGTTGCATTCCTTATTGTAGTTGGCATGTAGTAAAACCAAGGCACAGACATGGGAAAGTGAGTGCAGTGAGGGTCTGGGCTTGCTCCAGCTGACATCAATGGCAACGTTCCTTTAAATACCAGTGGTGCTGGATCTGTCCCCATGGGGTGACCAGGCTGTGAAAGATGAGCAGCTTGGCTTTTTAGAGGGTGAATGGTCCTGATCCTGGAGAGTCTTGGGTTTGCCAGCCAACACCCCATTCTCTCACTTGTTACTGGTACTTAAAGTCCAGGCTAGTAAAAGGCCTTCGATGTAGCCAGTGCTGGCTGCAGTTGCAATTACTGCATTTACTGTGTGAGTGGCAACCCCTGTTGGATTTTCCACCCCACTAACCTTCCAGTTTTGATGATTCACTAGGGACTCCAGCCGAGACCTTTGTGTGGAGCCCCAATGAATGAGCACCAGGGATCTTGCTGGGGACTCAGGGGGACACAATTCTCTTCTCCAACCCAGAAACAGAACCTGGGACCCCCATGTTGCTGCTCCGTGGGCTGTCATGGCAGCTGCTGCCCCCATGCTTTCGCTGCTAAGAAGTACTGGCTATGGGATTACCACCAGTGTAATCTGCTGGACATGGCCCTGCCTTCTCTGTGCACTGTCAGACGCAGACCCTCTGTAGGTTACACGACTCATGGCTCCCCTGGTCCTCGACAGCCAAGAGGAAGATTAATCTAGAACTGAGCAAAAACTGGAGTTTCTGTCCTGCAAGAAATTCTGGTATTTCCACATTTGGTTGGTTGGGTAAAGAGCAAAAGACACAACACTTTCCCATCTATGTCACTGGCTGCTATTCAGCTCCGGTCAGTAAAGAGTGCAAGCCACTGTAGGATGACTGTATAAGTTGGGGAGGGGTGAGGCTCTATCAGAAAGCCGTCTCCAGCACTAACACACTAGCCTTTACAAAGTCCTCATTAATTTCTCTTCATTTAGTTGACTCTATTCCAAGCTGTGCGTGAACCAGAGGAACAGATAAAAGCACTGTGATCACAAATGGTTTATTTCTCATGTTAGCACACATGGTTTCATGTGGTTTTTCGGTGACATGGTGCTGCTAATACACCACATACAGACACTTGATGAAAGCAGCCTCTTTAAATACAATGATTAACTTCAAAATACATCCTTATCTATGACTCCTTGTATAATTTATTTGAACCATCACAAAGGCTATTAACTTCCCTCCCCTTCATTAGTATTTACTGAGTTTTTAACTCAAAACAGGCAAAGCTCAGAGTCCAATAGGACTGTTGTAATCTACATTACTTAGAGCATATGCATGCTGAGTGAGTTTTGTACTATCCAAAAATGCCATAAAACTTTTATAGCAGGAAGGGTCAAGCTAGATACACAGATTTTTATTTCATGCCGTAATTTCTTATTCAAGAAAGACTTGAAACCACAAGACATTTGACCCTTCCGAATTAGGCTTATCCAGATCCGATCGGGGAAACTAGATGCGCTAAGACTTGCTACTCCATGAGGAGGATTCAGGGACCTGAGCGTGGTTTTAAAGACACTTGCTTTTGTAAATAGCAAGAGAAGGTGACTACAAACAAAAGGCTAAAGGGCACTTTTAGCAATACGCTTTTAACTGGCAGAAAGAAAAGCATCTGCAGAATTAAGATTAAAGCAGGCAAACCTGCAGAAAGAATTCTACAGACTGACCTAAAAGCAATCTGATCTTACAACAGTACGTGCTCTGTCTGTCTTTATTTAGTTTTAAAGACACTCTTGTCTTGAACTAGACAAAAGAAGAGAAGACATCTGATAGGAGCCTGAATCGCCATTGTCCTGAACCTTGCATATCAAAATATCAGAAATTGAATCAAGATGAAAAGTTGAACCCTTGAAAATTTTCATGAGCCAGAAAACCAAACACATTTTCAGTTGGGGGGGGGGTCAATCAAAAGGTTTTGTGTGGATAATTTTGAAAGGTTCCATTCAGTTTTCAACTTTTTTTTTTAAGTCAAAATTTACTAAAATGTCATTTTTGACTCAAAACACTGAAACCTTCCAGTTCAAAAATGTTGAACCAGGACGGCTTGACAATTTCAACATTTTTTTCCCCCAAAAAACTTTTTCAAGTCAGGAGATTAATCAAAAGTGACCCTCTTTTTGGAACAGTTTCATTTTTGATGAATCAGCATGTTTCTAGGTGAAAAAACAGTTTGTAACAAAATTCCGCACCAGCTCTAAAATACACTCATGACAGAGAGCTCACTTTGTTTAGCTCTGTGTCCCGCACCATTGGTCTCTGTGGCACTTTGCAGTGCACTTTATAGGTACAATCCTGCACTGGGCAGATGCTGGTATAAGAACTTGATCCTGCAAACACGGACATTGGTGTGTCATGTTGGGTGCAGTGGGATTGCCCCTGTGGGTGATGCGAAGCATGTAAGCAAGCGCTGGCAGGATTGGAGCCTCAGTGAGACGAATGGAGGAGATCAATGACATCAGGTGATAAGGGGAGAGAGAGGTAAGTCTTGCAAGGTGCGAGGCTATTATAGGGTGCCACATACCGCAGGGCAGCTCCCTTCTCCCACTGTTTGTCTGGTGGAAGAAATGTATAAGTGTCTGGCTAGGGTCAGGCTGGTCATAGCAACAGGACATCTCTGTGACCAAAGATGGGGCCCAGTTCTGCCATCAGTGGAGCGGGAGCAGGCCCAATGAGTGCCACGTGGCAGAGATAAGCAAGGTGGGGGAGGAGAATTCTGCTTTATAATTTCTTTCCTCTGTGAGCAGATCAGCCCTGACCCTGCCTACACCTGGTTGATTGATTGGAAACAGTTTGGGGCGTGTTAGTGCCAGTTCAGGGCAGCATTTCCACACTCGTTGGGGGTGCAGGAGGGAGCTAATAAACTGTCACAAAGTGATTTCTATGGAATGCCTAAGACCTTTCCCATTGCTTTATTAAGCCCAGGGTTACAGGCCTGGGCTGCCAGAGCTTTCCCCTGCCTTTAACTCCAGTAATTAGGGGCTGGGTGTAGGGAATGCTTCAGTTCTAGCTGGTGGCTTCTCCCCGGGTCCCTGAGATCAGTGCATTGGCCATGTGTATAACTGCACAGAGGCAGTTTATCATCCTAAGAGCACATCACTAAAACACCAGCCAAAGAGTATGAAAAGCAGGATGCTAAGTGCAGTCAAAGGGGCGCCACGCCCAGTCTGCCCCTGCAGCTCCAGCCCAAGGGGCCACCCTCTTCTCTCACTGCGCGGTCAGCGGGCAGCTGCTCTCCCTGGAGATTCCCTGAGGGCACAGTTATGCTGACAGGGACCTGTCAGATGGGCAAGAGGACTTGGGGTGGAGGCACTCTGCACAGCACTACTCCTCCACAGTGGCTGACCTTCGCAGCCAGATACCACTGGGGGCGGGGCAGCCGAGGATGAAGAAGGGGGTAGGGCAGATGAGCAGAGGACACTGCACCATGGTGTGTGGCCTGCACTTCAACTCAGGAGGTCTGGTGCTAAGCCCAGCTCTGCCATTGACCTACTGGGTGAATTTGGGGAAACCATTTCCTCTCACCTTAGTCCGAATGTGAGCTCCTTGGGG
The DNA here is from genome assembly GCF_028017835.1 of Emys orbicularis. Classification (NCBI taxonomy): domain Eukaryota; kingdom Metazoa; phylum Chordata; order Testudines; family Emydidae; genus Emys; species Emys orbicularis. The sequence goes on along the minus strand of NC_088689.1, from coordinate 68,197,344 downwards.
CAGGGCACGTCTCAGGGCATCCTGGGTGGGTGCAGTGTCTGGCCCAATGGGACCCTCAGCTCACCAAAGCCTTTAAGTTCTCATGAAAATAGTAAAGAACCATAGAGCAGCTCCCTGGGAGTACAGGAGACGGGTGGGATTCTGAGATGGGTAGATGGCCTCTGTGGGTCTGTGATGGCTGGTGTCCCTTTGCACGTCCACACCTGTATGTGGGCTGAACAAGGAGGAGCTGGGTTGAGCTAGCACCAGATGAATCATGTCATTACACCAGCGTTTCACACTTTCTAGCAGTAATTGTTAGATTACAAAAATGGTAATTATTGTCCAGCAAAAATGCCAATGCCCCTTTCATTTTATTTGACATTTTTCATTGATTTTTCATTTCAATAACGTTGTTTCTTTGGATTAGTTACTAAATGAGAAATGGCATTAGACCTGGATTTGAATCATATTCAAATGTTTTCAGTTTGGGGGTTTACCTGGGGGGTCTTCTCCACTTTCTCTCTCTTTTATCACTACCAAAAAAAGATGTTTTTTCTTTTTGAATCAAATTAAATTGCATAGAGAGTATTTTTAAAAAATGGAATGAAATTAAAATGAAAATTTTCATTTTGACAAAAAAAATCTGAAAGTTTCAAATGCTCCTGATGTTTTTTGGCAAACGTTGATATTGGTCGACAAGCTGTTTTCTGTCAAAAAGCCTTTTCAACCAAAACAATTTGACCAGCTCATGTAGGCTACACTTGAAGGCATTCGGTTGTGATTAAGTGCCTTGATTAACACTGTGATTGTTATGACTATAAACACTAGACGGGCTAGGTCAATGTGTCATGTTATTCTTATGTGGTGCTATTATGACATCAAAGGTAACTCAACCAAACATAACCCTTCCTCTCTGGCTAATTTGCAAGCTGCAATTCTATTGGTTGAAATGAGTCAGTGGTGTGCAGGGGACTCTCTGTGTGACAACTCTCTGTTCCTTTTGGTGAGCTGTCACTGCTCTCCGGGGTCCGTGGCCGCATGCTGCTCCTGCAAACAGAGGCTGCCCCATTGCTTTCTGCGTAATTCATCCAGGAGCTGCCACTAGCCAGAGCGCTCCCTGCAAATCCACTGTGTGGAGTAGGCATTAATACACCTGAGAGCTTGTTTCACATCTGAGCACCTATTTTCAGTGTCTTAAATTACAGTGTCAGTGTCATTTCATTGTAGCCAGACGGAACAAGTCAACATATGGCATTCCAGCCAGCTGACTTTCAAGGGACCTCACCACACCCCGTGAGCTAATGCTTGGTGTTTACTTTGTCTCTCTGTGTTGCTAAACAGAAGTGTAGGAATGCTGCTCTCCCAGTGAATGCCTGAGCTATTCCTCAGCAAGGACGCTAGGCTAGCCTCACTTGTTAAACTCTTCTTCTGACAAATCGTTTTGGAGCTGGGCCTGACAAGCTGCCTGGGCTGTAAGTGCCGCTGGATTGGTTCCCAAAGCCTTCTGGTGTAAATGGGAAACAGTGGCAGACATGCACACCAATCACTGCCTTTTACTTTATAAAGGATGGCTCCAGATCGTCTGCAGCTATCAGGGCTGGCTTCCCAATATCAAAGCCATATGGGAATAGGAAAGTGCTGGCAGCTGCTGTTTGCTCTCTGGCCTGCCACCTAGGGGACACAGGCTAACCTGCAGCAACAGCTCCTACCCGCAGGGTCTCTGGTTACTCTGCTTTCACGCCTCTTGGCCTAGGAATGTTTTCTACCAACAGAGAACGGGAATGAATAATTCAAAGAGAGAAACGCAGCCAGCATGATACAAACAGCCGTGTAGATTTGCTCTGCATTTGGAGAGCAGTGAACTCCAACCTCCAAGGGAACGATTCCCAACAGCTGTCCCCTTCCTTGGTTCCCAGGGCCTTGCATTTTACCAGGGTGGGGAGTATCTAGTGGCCAGTTTCTCCGACATGTCTTGCTGCTGGGGATCACCTCCCCCATCCTCAGAGGAACCAGGCAGCTGGGGTGAGTTTGGAAGCTGTGTACACCCCTCATTTCAGACGTCACACTATGGCTGGCTGGGAATTTTTTGACAAAACTTCTATCAGTTGGAAATCACTGAGTCATTGAAACCAAAACTCTTTGCAGGAAAAGGTCGCTGTTGATATATTTCCCTGTCAAAAACAATTCGATAAAAACAAGCTTTGAAATTGTTGAAATGTCCCAAATGGGTTCTGTTTTTTGTTTTGAAACAAATTTTCCCTTCAGAAACGAACATTCTCAGTAAAAAAGAAAAGTAAAAAATGAAGGTCAAAACTGAAACAAAATGTTTTTAAATGATCGGAATGAAACATTTTAATTGACCTAATCTGCTTTTTTTTTTTTTTTTGGTCAATTCATATTTTCTCCCCACTTTGGACAATTTGGGAACCACTTTCAAAATCTTAGTCCACACAGCCTGTGAAAAGAGTTTCCCGCCCAACTCCTCATCACATGCAAGCTGAGGGTTGAGTGGGTCTGTGGTTTAATTCAAATGTTTTGCACAGCATCAGCTCTGATGGCAGCTGGGGAGCGAGCAGCAGAGTGCGTGAGACGCTGAGCAGCACAGACCCTGCAGGAAGCAAACAGCCTGATGATGGTTAGTGACCAGTGCCAGCATTCAAGCAAGCTGGGTTCTCAGCCCAGCTCCCCCACTGATTCATGGTGTGATTGTCCCCTCTGTCTGCCTCGCTTTCCCTTGTAAAATGGGGATAAAATACTCATCTCCCTCACAGGCTTGCTGTGAAGCTATGGTCATTACTGCTGAAAAAGCACATTGGATGAAATAGTCTACGGAAGGGGGGAATATTCTTGTTGTTGGACTGTCCCCAGCAATATCGAGGAAGACAAAAAGAATTTCTCGTTCAAAAAGGAATTATTTGGGGGAAGTTCTATGGCCTACATTATACTGGAGGTCAGACTAGATGATCACAGGGGGTCCTTTCTGGCCTTAACATCTATGAATCTACAAAAACTGAACCTCTGGATCTGATTCAGAGACTCTTGACTCACGTGAATCATCCATGGATCTTCAAAGGTATTTGGGCTCCTAATTTTCACTGAAATCAGATCCTTGAGGATCTGGCCTGGACTACTCCCATATGCGGGCTCAGCCTGCAAACAGAGTGTGTGTTGGGTTTTCCAGTGACAGGGTTTTAAACTTCAGACCTGAAAAAGAAAAAAAGGCAGCAGGAATGTTAAATGCGTCTGTTTTCTAGTAAGCGGAGTAAACAACCTTTTATGTCCAGCTCAGCCCTGTGGCAAACGGACTCACTTGTATACACCTTTGACCTCGGAGCTCAACAAGCGTGCAGCAATCCATGGACATACGGAATCTCCCCCCGAGCCCGTGTTCCTGCCACTCTGCCAGACACTCACCGCAACGTGCACAACGTGTTGCAGCTTGGCCCATCGCCCTAGGTTGTATTGGGCATATGTGCACATTCCACTAGGGGACCCCAAAGCAGCAGGACTTCCCTGGACAGCTTGGAGTTCCTCACCATGCATGGAAATGACCGCACGGGTGTGCAGGGAAAGTGTGTTCCAGGATGCCCCGAAGGCAAGCATTGATGGAAGGGGCAGGGAAGGCCTGTCCCTCCACAGGCTGTCGCCAGTGTGCCCCAGCAGCTGAGTGATGGGTAGAACTCTGTGAAAAGAAATTGTACTGATGGGAAAATATCCAGCATTTGCAGGTTGGTGGGGAGGGGGAAATGGACATCCAGCAAACTCCTTCCCAGATTCAGTGCCAGGGTGGCGTCTCCCCCCATTCCCCAAAGCTGCGTCTGCCAATGGGAGCTGCAGTGCCTTGGCACGGCTAAAACAGATGAGGATTTGTCAAGTGAAAGGGATCCGTTTGCCTGGCTCTGGGCTGGGATCACTACAGGAGCTGGCTTTAAAACACCAAATAGTGCAAGACCCACAATAAAATTACAAGGGTTGGCAGCACGGGTACCAGCTTGGAGAGGGATGTGCTGGCCTCAGCATCCCAGGTTGGTGCTAAGTGGCGTTCCCTCAGCCAGCGCTGCACCTCCTCATAGCTGCCTTGGACTGGCAGGGTAGGATGCATCACCTCAGGCCAGCAGGAGAGGGGAAAGCCCTCTCCTTAGAGAGTGCTGCATGGCAGGCGCTGGCCTAGGGCTGAGCACTGGGTAAAGGGCAAATCAAGAATCGCATTTGTGGTGGCTAATGATTCAAGGCTGGAGGGCAGGCTTAGCCCCCCCAGCAAAGTCCCAGCCATGCCCTAGGTACTGTATCAGCGCCTGGTTGTCAATGGTGCTGTCCCAGTTCATCCCACCAGGGGACCTGGCCCCACATGTAGTGTGTGCAGCAGGAGGTGCTTCCATCTGCTGCTACCGAGGGACCCTGGTGGCATTGACGTACCAGTGCTTGGAGGTTCCAGTGGCTGTTATACCCCACACTGCCACAGGGGAGTGCCCAGTGGCACTTAGAGCTGTTTGGAAACAATTGTTTTGTTAGTTTGTTCAAACTTTGGGGCTGGAAAATAATGTTTTTTGTAGGAAATTTTCCCAATGAAATGGGGCAAAGTTTGTTTCCTTTCAGTTCAAATAGAATTTTTTGTTTCGGGTTTTGGAAATAAACATACATAAATAAACATTCAAATTTCAAAACTTTCTCCCTCCCCTCCCCCCTTTCTTGCCCCTTCGGTCCATTTTTTGCCTCGGGATGGACTAGAACGAATGGCGTCTAGGAGGGATTTCTTTCCTTTCTCTTGTTTCTCCTTTTGTTGCTCTGTGACTTTTCCAACGGGTGAGAAGTTACAGAGTAGCAAAAGGAAAATGGAAACAAAGACAAAGCAAAAAGTGGAAAATAAAAAACTTTCCCTGTCCAGTCTGTCATGATCAGGGAACAAACGGAGACGGAGAGAAGGTGCATGCGGGGGGACCCAATCAGCCATGCCCAGTTCAGTCTAACCCTTCCCTCAGGCAGAGCCCTGTTTATTCTCCAATCTGCACAAAATGGAACATGGAATCATAACATAAAGCAACAGTTCAGTTCCCAGCCTAGATCATGGGGTCCTGTGGCCTCTGTCAGGTTAATGATTAGGACCTTCCCAAGCCCAGAGGTGATCTGTGGAGTGGGTGGCTGCTGGGAAGGTAGGTGTAGCCACAGGAGAGTGCACTCCCAGTCCTCTCCTGGTCCCAGATCCCCTCAGAGCTGGGACCCTCCTTTATAACCCCCAGCTAGGACCCATCCAACCCAATCAGTAACTGCTGTCCCTCTGGGTCAGATGATTCCCAGCTCCTGCCTGCCAGGCTCCTCCCCAGAAGGCCCGACCCCGGCCTATACAGGGCCCAGTGACAGATGGAAAAACTGCTGAAATTCTGACATTTCAAGCTTGGTTTTGGTTTTTGAAAACTGAAACTAAATTGTATTTTATACTCTCTTTCCTTTGGTTTTGTTTCACTTCAACATTCCCCAAACCGCTTGGTGAAAGCGACATGTTTTCGAGGGAAATGTTTGAACATTTTTGACCAGCTGTCCTGGGGCTGTCCACAGCTGGCTCAAGTGCCTTGGCAGGAGTCATGTGCTGGGTGGTCTCAGCTGCTCTGGGTGACCCGGGAGGCAGAGGGGAGGAGAGGAGTTAAGGGTGGTGGTGGTGGGGTAAATGGCATATTAAAGACCCTAGCTAAATGCAAGGGGATGTGACTTCCACTGAGACCCGAAAAAAGCAGTGATGAACTCAGAGCGGCTAGAAACACGGACAGAATGGTACGAACAGAGGTTCCTAGGAAACGCCGCTCATGCCTCTGGGGGAAGTAGCCCCATACACATATGCTCTGGGGGACGGAGGATCCTGGGTAGTGGGCATGGCGAGAGACGAGGCGAGATGTGGGGCAGCAAGGGGGACGCGAGTTTGACGTGAAATCCAGTTGCACAAACGACCAGTGTGATTCCGGGCTGCGTGCTGTGATGGGCTCCCATACGGCCTGCTGGGCGCGCATGTTCAATGGAGGAGGAGCTGTGTTGCCAGGTACAAGTAAGCGAGGTTCCAGGCGGAAAGCCGTGTTCTGAGGATGCAGAGTGTTGGTTCTATCCCTGCTGGCGGCAGTGTGGTCTGGTGTTTGTTGCACCCTGATTTGTCATGCTCTGGGGCAGGAGAATGGTGGAGCCCCCTCTGGACTATGGCACGGCATCCTGTGCACCTCCATGCCCTGGAGAAAGGTTAGAGCAGAGCAACGGGAACGGGGGGCATCTGATCATAGGCAAGAGCAAGGGTTGGATTTCTGAAAGCACCTAGATGATTTAGGCACACAAGTGCCACTGGAGGTTAGTGGGAGCTGCAGGAAGCGGTGGCCAGCACGTCCCTGTGGCGTGCACCACTTCCTGCAGCTCCCATTGGCTGGGAACGGCAAACCAGGGCCACTGGGATCTGCGGGCGGTCATGCCTGTGGACGGTCAATGTAAAGAAACTGTCTCACGGCCTGCCAGTGGATTACCCTGATGGGCCACATGTGGCCCGCAGGCCACAGGTTGCTCATCACTGCTCTAGATAATGGAGGGCAGGCACGAATCCCATGCATGGTGAGGAAGTGTTCAGGGCAGTGCCCAGGTCTAAACCTTGGAGCCGTGGTATCAAACTAAGCTGGAGCATTTGGGCCCAGTGTTGGGAAGCAGCTCCTGAGGGCTCAGGGTGTGAAGCTGTGGGAGGCCTCTGCCCCCAGGAGTGGGGCCACCCCCCAGCCTGCGGCATGTGCAACCAGACAGGACACTACCCTTGTGAGAGTAGAGGGGAGCAATGCCCTCTGGCACTGGGGGATGCCCAGCCACCCTCCCACCCCAGGCACGTGCTTTGTCCAACTTCTGGGGCACATGATGTCACCTCCTCTCTGGCTGACTTGTATCACATGATGTCGCGGTGCAGTTGGTTGGCTGGTGTCACATGACATCACACTCTGGCAAGCCAAACACAGCCACGGAAGAAGCATCTGATTCACCTAAACAGCTAGCCCTTGACATCTGACTCCATGCCTGCATCTCTACTCGCCCATATGGAGACCAAAGCCCTGAGGTAAGTGGGGAAATGGGATACCGGGAGGAAGCACGAGCAGGAGAGTGCAAGAGGGGAGGACTCCTGTCTCAGACTGAGAAAGAGGGACGATCGATGAGTTATCTTAAGTGCCTATACACAAATGCAAGAAGCCTGGGAAACAAGCAGGGAGAACTGGAAGTCCTGGCACCGTCAAGGAACTATGATGTCATTGGAATAACAGAGACTTGGTGGGATAACTCACATGACTGGAGTACTGTCATGGATGGATATAAACTGTTCAGGAAGGACAGGCAGAGCAGAAAAGGTGGAGGAGTTGCATTGTGTGTAAGAGAGGAGTATGACTGCTCAGCGCTCCGGTATGAAACTGCAGAAAAACCTGAGAGTCTCTGGATTAAGTTTAGAAGTGTGAGCAAAAAGGGTGATGTTGTGATGGGAGTCTGCTATAGACCACCAGACCAGGGGGATGAGGTGGACGAGGCTTTCTTCCGGCAACTAGCAGAAGTTACTAGATGGCAGGCCCTGGTTCTCATGGGAGACTTTAATCACCCTGATATCTGCTGGGAGAGCAATACAGCGGTGCACAGACAATCCAGGAAGTTTTTGGAAAGTGTAGGGAACAATTTCCTGGTTCAAGTGCTGGAGGAACCAACTAGGGGCAGAGCTCTTCTAGATCTGCTGCTCACAAACCGGGAAGAATTAGTAGGAGAAGCAAAAGTGGATGGGAACCTGGGAGGCAGTGACCATGAGATGGTAGAGTTCAGGATCCTGACACAAGGAAGAAAGGAGAGCAGCAGAATACGGACCCTGGACTTCAGAAAAGCAGACTTTAACACCCTCAGGGAACTGATGGGCAGGATCCCCTGGGAGAATAACATGAGGGGGAAAGGAGTCCAGGAGAGCTGGCTGTATTTTAAAGAATCCTTATTGAAGTTGCAGGAAAAAACCATCCCAACGTGTAGAAAGAACAGTAAATATGACAGGCGACCAGCTTGGCTTAACAGTGAAATCCTTGCTGACCTTAAACACAAAAAAGAAGCTTACAAGAAGTGGAAGATTGGACAAAAGACCAGGGAGGAGTATAAAAACATTGCTCAGGCATGCAGGAATGAAATCAAGAAGGCCAAATCACACTTGGAGTTGCAGCTAGCAAGAGATGTTAAGAGTAACAAGAAGGGTTTCTTCAGGTATGTTAGTAACAAGAAGAAAGTCAAGGAAAGTGTGGGCTCCTTACTGAATGAGGGAGGCAACCTAGTGACCAAGGATGTGGAAAAAGCTAATGTACTCAATGATTTTTTTGCCTCTGTCTTCACGAACAAGGTCAGCTCCCAGACTGCTGCACTGGGCAGCACAGTATGGGGAGAAGGTGACCAGCCCTCTGTGGAGAAAGAAGTGGTTCGGGACTATTTAGAAAAACTGGACGTGCACAAGTCCATGGGGCCGGATGCGCTGCATCCGAGGGTGCTAAAGGAGTTGGCGGATGAGATTGCAGAGCCATTAGCCATTATTTTTGAAAACTCATGGCGATTGGGGGAGGTCCCGGATGACTGGAAAAAGGCTAATGTACTGCCTATCTTTAAAAATGGGAAGGAGGAGGATCCGGGGAACTACAGGCCAGTCAGCCTCACCTCAGTCCCTGGAAAAATCATGGAGCAGGTCCTCAAGGAATCAATTCTGAAGCACTTAGAGGAGAGGAAAGTGATCAGGAACAGTCAGCATGGATTCACCAAGACCAAGTCATGCCTGACTAACCTAATTGCCTTCTATGAGGAGATAACTGACTCTGTGGATGAGGGGAAAGCAGTGGATGTGTTATTCCTTGACTTTAGCAAAGCTTTTGATACGGTCTCCCACAGTATTCTTGCCAGCAAGTTAAAGAAGTATGGGCTGGATGAATGGACTATAAGGTGGATAGAAAGCTGGCTAGATCGTCGGGCTCAACGGGTAGTGATCAACGGCTCTATGTCTAGCTGGCAGCCCGTTTCAAGTGGAGTGCCCCAGCGGTCGGTCCTGGGGCCGGTTTTGTTCAATATCTTCATTAATGATCTGGAGGATGGCGTGGACTGCACTCTCAGCAAGTTTGCAGATGACACTAAACTGGGAGGAGTGGTAGATACGCTGGAGGGTAGAGATAGGATACAGAGGAACCTAGACAAATTAGAGGATTGGTCCAAAAGAAACCTGATGAGGTTCAACAAGGACAAGTGCAGAGTCCTGCACTTAGGACGGAAGAATCCCATGCATTGTTACAGACTAGGGACCGAATGGCTAGGAAGCAGTTCTGCAGAAAAGGACCTAGGGGTTACAGTGGATGAGAAGCTGGATATGAGTCAACAGTGTGCCCTTGTTGCCAAGAAGGCTAACGGCATTTTGGGCTGTTTAAGTAGGGGCATTGCCAGCAGATCGAGGGACGTGATCATTCCCCTCTATTTGACATTGGTGAGGCCTCATGTGGAGTACTGTGTCCAGTTTTGGGCCCCACACTACAAGAAGGATGTGGAAAAATTGGAAAGAGTCCAGCGGAGGGCAACAAAAATGATTAGGGAGCTGGAGCACATGACTTATGAGGAGCGGCTGAGGGAACTGGGATTGTTTAGTCTGCAGAAGAGAAGAATGAGGGGGGATTTGATAGCTGCTTTCAACTACCTGAAAGGGGGTTCCAAAGAGGATGGATCTAGACTGTTCTCAGTGGTACCAGATGACAGAACAAGAAGCAATGGTCTCAAGTTGCAGTTGGGGAGGTTTAGGTTGGATATTAGGAAAAACCTTTTCACTAGGAGGGTGGTGAAGCACTGGAATGGGTTACCTAGGGAGGTGGTGGAATCTCCTTCCTTAGAGGTTTTTAAGGTCAGGCTTGACAAAGCCCTGGCTGGGATGATTTAGTTGGGAATTGGTCCTGCTTTGAGCAGGGGGTTGGACTAGATGACCTCCTGAGGTCCCTTCCAACCCTGATATTCTATGATTCTATTATATGCACTTCCATGGCTTTTACTGAGACGACACACTCAACCCAGCCATGCAGGGGGACAGCATCCTACCCAGCACTCCCTCCAGCATTGGCCTGAGTTTGCTTTTAGACGAAAGCTGAGACGGTCTCTCCACCGAGCTGGGAACAGCCCCAGGCGGGTCTGAGGCAGAAATTGCTCTAACTACGGATCCAAACATTGCAACCACAAGGACCAGAAAAATAATGACGTGGGACCCAGTGTTTATAAAACAAGAAAATTACAAAGTGATGATCAGCGAGTGTCTTGAATTGTGCGCAGACCCTCAAACTGCATATTACAGCTGTTGTGCCAGTAACAGTGACGAGCATTCAGGCTGCTAAAACTTTCCATCATAACCACGGGTCAGCACACACTCATCTCTTCTCAAACATTCCCAGCTGGGGTGAAATTCCCAAGCTTGATCACTTCCCATAAATAGTGTTTTTCTCCCTTAACTTTCAGCAAACTCCCACCAGCCACTTTTGAGCCACTAGAGGGAAAATACACATTTCCTAGCGGAAACTGCACCTAGGCCCAGTTTTTAAAATCGAGACTACAGCAAAAATGTTCACAGTGGAATAGCTAAGTCTTGACAGGACACAGGCCGCCCAGGGTAGCTGGGCCACTGCTACATCGGGGGAAAACAATGTATTTTAGCTATGAGGATTTGAAAATAGCATCCTGTAAACGCAGGTGCAGACTGGAGAAGAGCTGGACTGTGCACGGGAGCCCCACTGAGCAGTGCCAAAGGGAGCATCGTCACTCCCTGTTCTGGCGCTGGCTCCAAGCACTGTCAGGAGGTACGGTCCTCCTGCCCAGATCTCTGAGTGCTCAGTGCTCTTGTAATTACCTTGCTCATAGTATTTCTGCACAGCCTTAAATTAAACAGGGTCTCTGTGTGTGCAAGGGGCACTTTGTTAAATTCCTGCTCAGCTACAAGGTTCCTCTCCTTGCTAAATATAAACCAGCTAATTCCCCCCAGTGCCAGGCTCACAACCCCTGATCACATTATACGTGTATTATGCACACCGCACACTCAGTCACAACCCTTGCCTGCCACAAGAGCATGTCACCTGCCCGCCTGTGCCCATGCACAACCACCCTCCTTCCTTGGGTACATCCAGTGTTTCAAAAGGCCTCTCTTCATTTTGTGGGCCATGAACATGGCAAGGATATAAACAAAGGGGACAGAGTGAGCCAGGCCACAGTGCCGGGCTCTCTCACCTCCTCTGATGGCTTTTATTTGGGTCTAGGAAAATCTTGTCTCCCTCTTCCTTTCCCCACTGAGCTACAATCCTTTTTAGGCTGCTCAGAAGTTTTTTTGACTCACTTCCCAGTCTAAACAAGCCAGGTGCAGGCAGCCAAGTAACCCCATGGCTTGGGAACAGTGCCGGAGGCCAGCAGCTGCAGGAAGCCTGGCCGGCCGAGAGGAGTCAGGCTGGGCCTGCAGCAGGAGTTCAGGCCTCAGAAGAGCCTAGGGAGGGGGCTCTGAGAGACCCCACCGACCCCTCAGCCTTTCAGAAGAGAGCTGGGAGGAAAACAGATTTTCCATCTCACAAAACATTGCGAGATTTTGAATGTCTATTTATCCCAAATCGGGAGGAAAAGCCAAAATTTGGAAATTTGTCAGGAAACAAAATTCCATTTTTCCCCATGTGGGGTCAATGGAAGTGCTGCATTTCCATTTTCACCATTTACATTGTTAAAATAGAAAATAAAGTAAATTTCAAAGTGAAAAATTGAAACTTTCCATTCCGAAAATGCCAAACTGGGTCATACGGACATTTCTGAAATGCTGCGTGTGGAAGTCGTGTCCCCTGGCCTCTCTCCCTGCCTCCTGCCTCTTGCTGACCACATTCTTTTCTTAAGCTACACTGCCGGCTTGCTGGGGCAAGGATTGCTTCTTGGGGGTGTTTAAGCTCAATGAGGCGCGATCCTGATTGGGCGATCTGGGCACTGCCACAATAACAGTAATGAATCATCGGATCTGACTTTCCATGATGCTTCCAAGGCAAATACATTAAAACCAAACTGTCCACCCACAAGCCTGAGCCCTCACCTTGCCATCACCAGAATACATCTCCTGCCCAGCTGGAGAGCGCCTGAGCCTTTCTTAGCATGTTCTGGAGGGGCTGGAGCCAGCTCCAGAGTCCAGACTGACCCAGATTGATTTGGGCCCCCACCCCACCCTCTCCCGTTATCACTTTCAAGAAGGAGCTGTAGTTTTCAATAGCTCTGGGATTGATGTCACTGGGAATGAATTTCCCCTGAAGGGTTCAGAGCTGCAGGGATAGAAGCAATGGCCTCGCACGGACTCCGTGGTTTTTACGATGCCCAGTTCCTTATCTCTGAGGGTAGGTTCACACCAGATCGTGTAACGCGTTGTGAGTGCCTGAACTGCTATGGGGTGTCGCTGATTTCCGGGGGTGCCTCCTGCATGCAGCAAGACTGCAGCTGTAATGTTCAGGGCTGGCTCCAGGCCCCATCCTCTCACATGGGTCTGGATTTGGGCAAGTGCTGGGCCTCAGTGAGGCCAACGGGGCCAGGATCAGACACTGCATCTGATAACGTTGTACCAGGCAGGCTCCATGGCACAGTTCTACTAACACAACGTGGATTTGTCCCAGTCTTGATTGTCACAGCCACCTCTTCCCATGAGCTTCAGGCCAGCTCCATGTGGGCTGAGATCTGTGAGTGGAGTTGCCCTGGGGCAGGTCCACGTGCGCGGCGGAGCCCTGGGGTGCCCTGCTGCAAAGGAGCATCTGCTGCAAACGCTCTTGCATGCAGCTTTTTCATTTGCTCTGTGGGACCATCCGGGCCAGTCAGCTGTTAGCAGAAGTGCATACAAGACAGGCGTGAGCATAGCCAGTGCCTCAGACAGACACTGCTTCCAGCATCCTGGCATGGTCTGTAAATCTCCAGGAACATGAAGATGCCGAATGCCTATTACCTATGATCACAATGGCAACAGCCACCCTTCCAAAGTAGTTCCGTTCTGAGAGGCTCCCATGCCCAGCAGAATTCCCCAGGCTAGAGTTGAGGAATATCACAGGAAACAGGAGCACCCACAGTCTAATAACCTGGTTTTTCTGCTCCCCCACTATCTGGACTGGTCAAGCCCTGATCTGAAAGCAGCATTTTGCCCTCTGTTCTTCTCATGAACACACTTCTCCCCCATGCAGATCAATAGCCAGGAAAAGTTCACATTCAAACTTCCATGGAGAACCCCCACCCCCAGCCCGCCCATCCTCCCAAGGGCTGGTTCCTTCTCTCTTTACAGCCTGCATTGAGGAGATTCCTGAAACGCTTTTTATTACCACAGCACAGACATAAGTAACGAGATGAAAGAGCTCCCCCTACAAAAGTCATCTGCTTGTTTCACTTTGATTTCTATTGACCAGACTGCCTGTCTCCTGCCACAAATGGACTCACATTCCCCATCAGCTGGGGACCTTCTTTAATATCAATGAAAACAGACGCTTTCCTGAGACCTGACAGCACTGACACCCGTCCAGAACTTTACTGCCCTTTGTTCCCCCGGCCTGCACTCGCTGTGGTTTCTGCAGCTCAGCAAATTCTTTCACATGAAACTGATCCCATTAAATACTTGGAGAAGCATCCTCCTTGTCCCTTGGTCTGCTTTCTCTACTGTGACTCCTTTGCTGGGCCTGGTCTGCACTCCAGCCTCAGACAGGACTCCCAGTCTGGATGCGTTACACAAACTGCTTCCTTAGTTTCAATTCCCCTCTGTTAGAACACAGGGACATAAGACAGGTTTCAGAGTAGCAGCCGTGTTAGTCTGTATCCGCAAAAATAACAGGAGTACTTGTGGCACCTTAGAGACTAACAAATTTATTAGTTATATATATAGTTTATAAGGGTCAATTTCTCCTTATTTAAGATCCAAGGAGTTTGGATCTGTATTCACCAGGGAATTGGTGAAGGTCTCTCAAGGCTACCCAGGAAAGGGAATTAGCTTTGGGATGGTGGCAGCGGACCAGAACTAAGCTGGTAGTTAAGCTTAGAAGTCTTCATGCAGGCCCCTACATTTGTACCCTAAAGTTCAAAGTAGGGATACAGCCTTGACATGGTAGGGACATAAGAGCGGCCATACTGGGTCAGCCCAACAGTCCATCTAGCTCAGCATCCTGTCTTCCGACAGTGGCCAATGCCAGGTGCTTCCAAGGGAATGAATAGAACAGGGCAATTATCAAATGATCCATCCCGTCGTCCACTCCCAGCATCTGATAGTCAGAGGTCTAGGGACATGCAGAGCATGGGGTTGCGTCCCTGACCATGTTGGCTAATAGCCATTGATGGACTGATCCTCCATTAACTTATCAAATTCTTTTTTGAACCCAGTTATAGTTTTGGCCTTCACAACAACCCCTGGTAACGAGTTCCACAGGTTGATTGTGCATTGTGTGAAGAAGTACTTCCTTGTGTTTCTTTTAAACGTGCTCCCTATTATTTCATTGGGTGACCCCCTGGTTCCTGTGTTATGCGAAGGGGTAAATAACACTTCCCTATTCTCTTTCTCCATACATGATTTCATATCCCCCCTTAGTTGTCTCTTTTCCAAGCTGAACAATCCCAGTCTTTTTAATGTCGCCTCATATGGAACCTGTTCTATACCCCTAATCATTTTTGTTGCCCTTCCCTGCACCTTTTCAATTTCTAATGTATCGTGGGGCGACCAGAACTGCACACAATATTCCAGGGCTCTTCAATCTATGACAGAAAGGCAGATCAAGAACCAATGGCTGGAAGCTGAAGCTAGATACATGCAAATTAGAAATAAGCTCAAGTGTTTACCAGTGAGGGTGATTAACCATTGGAATGAACGCCCTCGGGAACTGGTGGATTCTCCATCTCTTGATGGCTTCAGATCCAGACTAGAGTCTTTCTGGAAGATGCTTTAGCCAAACACAAGTTATTGGGCTCAATACGGGAGGACTGGGTAAAATCCTCTGACTTGTATTATACCAGTGATCTAATGATACCCTCTGGCCTTATAGATTCAAAGAGTTAACTCCCTAGGTGTCTGGTTATAGACAGGTACCCTTGAGTCTGCCCCTCAATGAACTCTTGTTGGGCCTAAAGTTCTGGAATGACCAGGAGGATGGGGTACCACTCCAGTGTCTCTTTCTTGAACCCTCATTCTGCCCTCACACCCTGATGTAAATTGGTCTAGTTAAAGTGGTGGGAACCCCCTCCCCGCCCAGAATGGACATAGTTATAAGGGTGCTCTACACCGGGATAGCTATTGCCGTATGGGAACAGGAAAAGCTAAGCAATTTAAGGCACCTTTATCCCAGTATAACTGCATCCACACAAGGGGTTGTACTGGGTGTAACTACATCAGCACAATATCACCCCCAGCATTGAATAGTTACCAAGCCTATGCATAGACCAGGCCTATGTCTTTGTCAAATTAACTCTGTTGACAGACATTAAACGTCCGATGCTCTTGGCTCAGCAAGACACGTGTAACCAGTGAGGTCACCACTGTGCTTCCCAGCATGCTCTGCAAAGCTGAAGGTAGACATTGTTCAGAAAACTTGGCAACAGTGTTCAAGTTTCTCCTTCCTTCCCTGGGTAAAAAATAAAAGTGCAGATAAAAATCCCCTAAATCATATATTTTGGGGAAATTGTATTATTTCTGAGGAGTGGGGTTTGTTTGTTTGGTTTTCAAAGGAGCAGTTCATTCACACAGAGCTATTCCTTAGTGATGGGACCAACTTACATGGCCTGCAGCAAACAGGTCAGAAACGGAACTTCAAGGACAATTTGAGATAAGCCCAACTGCTGTGTTTGGCTCTGGATCCAAGCTCCCTGGAGCTGCTAGACTTGGTGATTCAGTTTGACCTAGTGTACAGATGGGACCATGTTCCAATTTTGAATCTGGATACAACCCAAATGTAACCAGATTGTGAGGTGTTCTGGGCCTGGGGTTAGGCCCATCTCCGATGATCATAGATACCGTCAGAATCCTAGAATCACAGCCATGTAGGGCCGGAAGAGACCTCGAGAGGTCATCAAGTCCAGCCCCCTGCTCTGAGGCAGGACTAAGTAAACCTAGACAATTCCCGCCAGATGTTTGTGCAACCTGTTCTTAAAAACCTCCAGTGATGGCGATTCCATAACCTCCTGTGGAAACCTGTTCCAGAGTTTAACTGAAAGAAAATTGTTCCTGATATCTAACCTAAATCTCCCTTGCTCCAGATTAAGCTCATTACTTCTTGTGCTACCTTCAGTGGACATGGAGAACAACTGATCACTGTCCTTTATAGCAGCTCTTAACATATTTGCAGTGTTCTCAGGTCCCCCTCTGTCTTCTTTTCTCAAGACTAAAGATGCTCAGTTTTTTTAACCTTTCCTCATAGGTCATGTTTTCTAAACCTTTCATCATTTTTGTTGCGCTCCTGTGGACTCTCTCCAATTTGTCCAATCTTTCTTAAAGTGTGGCACCCAGAATTGGACACAGTAGTCCAGCTGAGTCCTCACCAGTGCCAAATACAACTGGATAATTACATCCCATGTCTTACATATCACATTCCTACTCATACACCCCAGAATGATATTAGCCCTTTTTGCAACTGAATCACTGTTTTGACTGATATTCAGTCTATGATGCACTATAACCACCAGATTGTTTTCAGCAGTACTACCACCTAGCCAATTATTCCCCATTTTGTAGCTGTGCATTTGATTTTTCTTTCCTGCATGAAATACTTTGCACTTCTCTTTATTGAATTTCATCTCGTTGATTTCAGACCAATTGTCCAATTTGTCAAGGTCATTTTGAATGCTAATCCTGTCCTCCAAAGTGCTTGCAACCCCTCCCAGCTTGGTGTCATCTGCAAATTTATACATATACTCTCCACTCCATTATCCAAATTATTAGTGAAAATATTAAATAGTAGAGGACCCAGGACTGACCTCTGTGGGACCTCACTCGATACACCCTCCCGGTTTGACAGCAAACCACTACTAACTACTCTGTGAGTATGGTCTTTCAGCCTGTTGCACCCCCACCTTATAGTAATTCCATTTAGACCACATTTCCGTAATTTGCTTCCTCCTCCAAAGTAAGAGTCTGACTGTCAACCTGGAAACAAACAGGAGCTGCAACGGCATCTTTCACAACCTGTATCTTTC
The DNA here is from genome assembly GCF_028017835.1 of Emys orbicularis. Lineage (NCBI taxonomy): Eukaryota > Metazoa > Chordata > Testudines > Emydidae > Emys > Emys orbicularis. The sequence continues at coordinate 68,180,169 of NC_088689.1, read as the reverse complement.
ATCTTTTTTCACTTTTTGGTTTCCTGGCCAAGCACCCTACTCCAGGAGCTGCTGTATATTCTTATCACAACAGGCCCGAAATTATTTGCAGTTGAATATGAATGATCCCCCAGGAAAAGGCTGGTCTCAACACTCAAATCCTCCTTTGTCAGAGACAAGGCGACTTTCTCAGCATAAGACTTAATAATTATTCTCCAGGAGCCATGCTGTTGGGCCCGGAGCCTGTAGGATAAGTCATTCACTGTAACTGTCTCCTGTTTAAACTCTGTAACTCGTAGCCATTGTGTTCCACAGAATTGCTACGGCCCATCTGTCATTTTGAATTGCTGACATGGCAGAACCTGTCTGGGTCACAGAGTCACCAGGCACCAGAGGTAATAACTGGTTTTGTATGAAGCTGCGGCTGCTTATTCTTGAAAGTAATGGAGCTGAAATACATACGGAATGATGACAGCTCAATCGCCCGGTGACAATTGAGCATGATTTGTACAGACCTTAGTGTGCGAGCAGAGGTGGGTAATTAAGAAGCTGGTAAAGACACGGGAGACGCTTGATGACAGGCATCAGGTGAGCAGAGCCCAGGCTGGGCAGTGCTTCCACTTCTCTCCTGGGAAGCGGGGAGCTGGCCAGAGAGGAGAAGAGGGTTTCCAGGGGATTCCAGCCTCCTGCTGTCGGAAACCAAGGGAGATGAAATCAGGGCAGATGAGAAAGGTGCTTGCAGATTCTCTGTCCGGTTCCCAGGCAATGGGATGATATCACCAGGTTTGTTCCAGTCATTCCTGATGACTTTTGGTCCCGTGCTGGGCTCCTGTCTCAGACTGCAGGGTCATTTTCAGAACAGCAGCAATTTCCCAGTTTCTCATGATCAGATGACGTCAGGCTGCCCTAATGCTGGCTGGTGCAGTATGGCCCTTTCTTTCTGTTGGAATTATGCTTTCAGTTAGTTATCATTCTTCTTCAGAAGCAAAGTCAAGAAACATTCTGATCTGCTTATCCCCCTCACGGTCCTCCGCCTGTGCTAATAGAACGGTGCAAAGAGGAGACAGCCCCTGCCTCCAGTAGCTTTCAGTCTGAATTACAGACAAAGGGTCCCTAACTCTGCTCTCTGTCACACTGGTGTAAGTCCAGAGCAACCCCCGCTGACTTCAATAGAGCTCCTGTGGCTTTACACCAGGAAAACAGAAAGCAGAATTTGGCCCATAATGTCTATAGAGCGACACTGGCTGCCTGAATGCACTGGATGGCTAAATGGAGGCTCTTTTAAAATGCATTTTGTTTGGGGCCCAGCTTACCAAGAGATCCAGATCACCCTGTATGGCTTTCCTGTCTTCACCATTATTTACCACTTTGCCTGTCTTGGTGTCATCTGCAAATTTCATCAGCAGGGATTTTGTATTTACTGCCAGATCATTGATAAAAATGTTGAATAGCATCAGACCTAGCACTGATCCCCACAAGACGCTGCTAAAAACACCCCAATTCCTTCAGGATTTTCCACAGACTACTTTCTGAGATCTGTCATTTAGGCAGTTCTTAATTTATTTAACATGTGCTCTATTGATATTGTATCATGCTAATTTTTAAATCAGAATTTCATGTGGTACTAAGCCAAACACCTTACAAAAGTCTAAGTATAGTAAATCTATGCAGTTAACCTTATCAACCAACCTCGTAACCTCATCAAAAACTGAAATTAGATTTGTGTAAAAAGACCAACAAAGTGAAAAAAACCAAAAACTGAAAAAGTTTGTCCAAAAACTGCCAAAACCTGAATATTTCTGGCCCCAGATGAAACATTTTCAGCCAAAAACTCCCATTAAACCCCCAAAATGTTAGTTTTGCCTTCTCTGATGAAAAGGCAAAAGGAGAGACTTTAAACAATAAGTCTGGGGAATCAAAAACCCAGCTTTACATTTTAAAAAAAAGTTTTGAGAGAAGATTTTCAAGCATCCCAGGTGCCCTCCATTCTGTCCCTTCAGGCTTTACCCTTCAGTCTGCCCCTGGCTGCCCATCAGCTACTGAGTGGCTCATGTCCTGAAGCATGGAAGTTAAGAGCAGCATTAAGGAAAGCAGCATGGGCAGTTTGCAAGCAGCAGGACAGGATAAAAGGAAATAAGGGAGGGGATTATGGCAGGGCTGGAGCTGAGCAGAGATGTCTGGAACTGACGCAGATGATTCCCCAGGGCATTCAAAGCATGATGTGTTCCCTGAAGGGGCCCAGGTGACCAGCCGCAGGTCAAAGGCATGATGGTACAAGCATCATCATCAGTGCCTTGTATTCAGCACCCAATCCCAGATGACTTTTCCAAGGGTAGACCTGCTTTATCGGAGATTGTTATTGTACCATGATCAGTTTTGTTGTCACCGGGCATTTGGGCCCCAATCCTGAAAATACTTGTCCTCATGTTGAATTTTGCCCACTACACAGCCCCGTTGGCTCCCTGTGTATAGTGCAGCATGTGGGGAAGTATTTTCAGTATCAGCGCCCAGGTCCACAACACCATTAACTTCACAGGTAGTGTTTGTAAAGAACAGATTCCTAGATCCCAAAGCCAGAAGAGACCACTGTGATCATCTAGTCTGCCCTCGTGTGCAGGGCCGACGAGAGTGGGGGGAAGCCGGTACAAATTACCAGGGCCCGGCGGTCCGGAAGGGGGCCCGGGGCCCAGCTTCCCCGGCTTCCCCCCCGCCCCTTTGTCAGCCCTGTTTAGCCGGTCCGCCCTTGCTGGGGGGCCCGGAAAAATTTTTTCACCGGGGCCCGAACCCACTCTCGGCGGCCCTGCTCATGTGTGAGACAGGCCAGAGACCTGCCCCACAAGAATTCCTAGAGTAGCTCTTTTAGGGAAAACATACACTCTTGATTTTAAAATTGCCAGTGATGGAGACTCCACCACGACCTTTGGTCAATTGTTCCAATGGTTAATGACCCTCACTGTTAAAAGATGAGGTTCTTCATTTTGAAGGTGGTGCCAGCCCATGTGCTGTGACTGGCCTGCACCGAACAAGAATAATCTTGACATAGCTGAGCCCCCAGATCCCTGATGACAGAGGTGAGAAAGGGACAGAGAGGGCATTGCAAGAATATATAGCAGAATCATGGCAGACTCTGGCACCAGTCCGGGGACCAAATCCACTATCAGCCTGGAGTGTGTCGTGCCTTAGAAAACTAGCCAAATACACACACGACTGAATAAGGTAGGCCTGGCTGACTGAGTGACTGTGGAAAGTGTTAGCCACTCACATGTTATGCTATTGCCAAGTCAAAACTGTCTCCTTACAAAAATTAAAGTAGCGTAAAAGGTGGGGATGCAAAGAGAGCAATCAAGTGACTGCAAATGAGATGGTGTCATGCCGGTATAAGATGATGTAATGTCACACTGACTTCAATGGACTTAACCTATGTTTAAGGTTAGGAATGTGGTTAGGTGCTTTGCTGAATTGAGGGCTAAGTTGTCAAGTAACAAAACCAAAACAAGAAACAGGCGCAGTGGGATTTTTATTTCTGATTTCTTGGTTTTCTCTCAGTGGGACCTGTGAGTCATCAGGAGGATACTGGATCAAAGCAATGTCAGACAAGATGTCAGCTGCATCATTTCCATCCGCACGACAAAAACCCTTAAGTCACTGACACTGGGATGGAATTCTAAAACTGTACTATAATGTTCAGCCACTAGGTGGTGCTGTGAGTCACACACCTTGCCTGAGAGGTAACAGCCATACCTGGCAGTGCATTGAAGTATCTTATAGAGCAGAGGTTCTCAAACTGTGGTCCGTGGACCAGCAGTGGTCCGCGAGCTCCATTCAGGTGGTCCGCGGATAGTTCTCTCTAAGGTATGCGCCTGGCCGGCCGCACACAAGAGAATGAAGGGCCACCCACCTAATTAGTGGAGCCGCGCAGGCGTGGCTCCACTAATTAGGTGCCTGGACCCTGGAGAAGACGCACATGTAAGGTGAGGTGGTGGCTTTGGGAAGAATAGGAGGTAGATGGGAGGGGGAAGTGGGGTGAGAAGAGGGGGTGGAGGGAATTTGGGACATGCAGGGCTGCGGTGGCCAGAGAAAGAGGTGACTTTACCCAGCTCCAGGTCTACAGCTGCCGGGGAGAGATGGCCCACCTTCCCAGCATCAGCTCTGGCTGCTGTGGTGGGGGAGAGACCCCCTCCTTCCCAGCCCCAGCTCGGGGGTTGCTGCGGCAGGGGAGAGAGGGAACATCCATTGCATTAGAAAGATAAGACTACTGATATTAAAATATGAGTTGTGTGCTTTTATTTGTAGAACAAAAAAAGTGTATTATTATTAAGGTTTTTTTAATATAGCGTTTTTATCCAAAGTGCTTTACAATAGTTAGCTAACGGTACAAACAACGCCGAGACCCTCATCAATTTTCAAGTGGTCCGCGAAAAAAAAGTTTGAGAACCACTGTATATAGAGAACACATCTCTTGTATCTCTCTCTCTCTCTGTGGTGGAAACTCTATAGCCAGTCCAAAGCTGGTACAAAAGCCTGACCTGCTAGTAGCAGCCCTGCATGTACAAGGAGTATGTGTACAAAGCCGTGTACAAGGAGTATGTGACATGGTGTCAGAAGCAAAGGTAGCCTAACTGGTGCCAGAGGAGAGCAGAAACAGAAGGAAAACAGCAACACAAGTTGCAGGAGCGATCTCATCAACACCCCACTCTTCAATGCCCCAGGGAACTTCAGCTTTGACAGACCCTCAGAATGGACAGATTTGAAGCACCACTTTGCAACATTCTGCATTGCTACCAAACTCCACCAGGAAAAGGAAGACATCTAGGTATCACCTGTGATTTATGCTATGGGGAAGCAGGCAGAATGTATCTTTAAATCCTTTGCCTTTACCAATGACCAGTCACAATTATGACTATGAAAGGGTTCTGGCAATGTTTGATTTGTACTTTATATCTCAGAGAAATGTGGTTGGTGAAAACATGGCCTTTCGTAAAAGAATTCAAGAACTAAGGGAATCTGTTGGATCTTTTATAAGAGCTTTTAATGCCTTAGCTGAAAACTGTGATTTTTGGGGTCTCCAATACAAGAAAATATGTGAGACAGACTGGTTATTGGGTTAACTGACAAAAGCCTCTTACAGCAACTCCAGTTAATGAGAGATTTAACACTATAATACACCTATCCAGAAAGCAAAGCAAACTGAACTAATGAAGTAGCAAAACAAAAGGTAGGAGCAACTTGAAAAATCAGAAATTAGCTTAGAAGTTGTAAAGAAATACACATGACTGCTAAAAGTAGTTATCAGGCAAAGAGGCACAAATCCTGGGCTAACTACAAAACCTTTCACACCAAATGCACAAAATGTGGAAAATTTCATAGCCCAAAAGATGTGTGTCCAGCCAAAGGTGCAAGCTATAATAAGTGCACAAAATATGGCCATTTTGCAGCTGTTTGCCTCACCAAGAGGGTCAGGGAACTGATTACTACAGACAGTCAAGAGCCATTGTTTCTGGAATCTATCATGAGTGATGACTCAGAGCCTTTCTGGAGAGTGAAACTGAACATTCATGACAAGACTATTAACTTTAACATTGACTCAGGAGCAGATTGATAGTCATATCAGAAGGGACATATAATCACTTTCCACCTCCCAGAGCTGAAAGTACCTGACATAGCCCTAAAGATACTCTGAACTGCATGGGCCAGTTCACTACAGACACAATTTCCAAAACACAAGCTATGCATTCAGAGTATATGTGATCAATCAACCTTCTCAGCTGCAGTGAAGAAGCTGTGATGGGCCTAGTGAGAAAGGTGGAAGAACTTGATGGAGTATTTGGTGATACTGGAACTTTGATCTAGTACAAATAACTTTAAGAGACGATGCTGAACCATATAGTGTACAAACACCTCACAGGATTCCCATCCTGTTGCTTCATAAAATGGAAACTGAGATAAAGGGAACGGAATAGATTGGCATACTAGAGAAAATCTCTGAGCCAACAGCAGGGTGTACCCCTATGGTAATGGTTATAAAGAAAAATGGAAATATACAAATGTCTGGCTCTTAAAAGACTTAATGAAGCAGATGTGAGAAAAATATATACTCCCAACACTGGATGACCTCCTCCCAAAGTGAAAGGAGCTACAGTATTCTTCAAGCTGGATGCCTTGAATAGATTCTGGCAAATTCCTTTAGTCAAAGAGAGTGCTAAACATTTATCACATCATTTGGGAGATTTTGCATTTGATGATTACCCTTTGGGATTACGAGTGCACTTGAAATTTTCCAACGAAAGATGGCAGAACTTTTAACCAACACAAATGGAGTTGTAGTTTTCATGGACAATATTTTGATACATGAGTCATCGATGGAAGAACATAACAAACGCCTCAATGAGGTTGTAAGCTTAATCAGTCAGTGTGGACTGAAGCTAAACAAGGAAAAATGAGGTTTTTGCCTACAAAAAATTGAGGTTTTGGGACAGACAATAAACAAAGATGGAACACTGCTCTACAGCCAAAATGCTTCTGAAATAAATGTAGTCAAACTTTACTAATTCTGGGTCACTGAGAACGAAAATGATGCTTAAAATTGTTGATTGGCTCTAGTTTTCAAGATATGCTATTGGGTCAGTATATACGACCCTTGACTTGGGAATGGCGGAGGATAAGTGAGTTATAAAGGGAAGGGATCTCAATTTAAACCAGAAATGACTAAAATACATCTTTGACTGGATCTATGAATAAATCTATGACTGGGTTTGGACAGTACTTGCTTTTTAGGCAAAACAATGAATGATGCAATCTGAAGCTGGTATTGCGTCATACATGATATGAATTGCATCATGTTATTCCTGGTCATGGATGATGCAATCATAACGAAGCTTACATCACTCTGCTGAACAAATTGCCCGATATCAGCTCTAGAAATCATACAGTGTCGTGCTCTCTTATTTGTCAGTGTTTGATTTTGCAAAGGGACACATTTCTGTTTAGCCAAAGTGAGCAGAGATGCCTCGTACTTGTGTGAACAGTGCAGATAACTTCTGCTATGTTTGTGGTGAAGTGACTTTTGCATCACAAAAGCGCAGTATAACCACTATGGTTAAGAAAGCCTATCACCTTTATTTTGGCTGCAAAATTGGAGATCAGGACAAGAGGTGGGCCCCACACATATGCTGCAACACTTGTGCAACAAATCTTTGCCAGTGGTTGAACAGGAAAAGGAAATCTATGCCTTTTGCAGTGCCAATGATTTGGAGAGAGCCAACAGATCATACCAGCAATTGTTACTTCTGCATGGTGCCTCCAGTTGGGAAAGGTGTGTCAAAGAAGAAAAAGTGGACTGTGCATTATCCAAACATTCCATCAGCTATATGCCCAGTACCCCACAGAGAAGGACTGCCGGTTCCTGATGCACCAGAATCATTCTCACTTGAGTCAGACGAGGAAGAGGAAGAGGATGACACTTCTGGTCCTGAACCATCAATGTCACAGGACCCACATTTTCTCCCATCCTCCTCCTCTGAACCACACCTCATAACACAAGGTGAACTGAATGACCTTGTCAGGGATTTGGAACTACCCAAAAGTAAGGCAGAACTGTTGGGCTCCAGACTACAGCAGTGGAATCTCCTGGCAGGTGATGTTAGAGTTTCCATGTTCCATGACCGTCAAAAGGATCTTGTCCCATTCTTCTTCATGGAAGGTGATCTTGTAGCCTGAAACAACATCGATGGTGTGATGGCAGCCCTCAACATCGTTCATGATCCAGATGAGTGGAGACTGTTCATTGATTCATCGAAGACGAGTCTTAAAGCTGTTTTACTGCATAATGGCAATGTTTTGCCATCAATTCCAGTTGGTCATGCAGTCCATATGAAGGAAACCTATGACAACATGAAACAACTTTTGAGGTGAATAAACTATGACTAACATCAGTGGCAGCTTTGTGATGATTTGAAGGTTGTTGCTCTCTTGCTTGGTCTGCAGACTGGATACACAAAGTACTGCTGTTTTCTCTGCGAATGGGATAGTCGTGCAAGAGATTCCCACTACATCAAGAAAGATTGGCCACTCCGACAGTCACTGGAGCCTGGGAGGAAAAGTGTTCAGCATCCACCACTTGTTGAATCAAGGAAGATTTTGTTACCACCCTTACACATCAAGCTGGGTCTGATGAAGAACTTTGTCAAGGCCATTGACAAAACACAAGCAGCTTTCAAGTACCTCCGTGGAAAATTTCCAAGGTTAAGTGAAGCTAAGATAAAGGAAGGTGTCTTTGTTGGTCCTCAGATTCGTGAACTTCTTCGAGATGATGCATTTGACCATGCACTGCGTGGCAAGGAAAAGACGGCATGGAAAGCCTTCCAGTTAGTGGCAATAAATTTTCTCGGAAACAACAAGGCAGACAACTACAGGTTGTTGGTGGAAAACCTCCTCAAGGCATACAAAAGCCTTGGTTGCAACATGTCACTAAAGATACATTTTTTGCACTCTCATCTAGATTTTTTTCCAACGAACTGTGGAGCAGTGAGCGACGAGCACGGCGAGCGATTTCACCAGGACATTGCAACAATGGAGAAACGCTATCAGGGCAAATGGAGCCCATCAATGCTTGCAGACTATTGCTGGACAGTGACAAGAGATGTTCCATTTAATACAAGAGACAAGCCAAGAAGCGCCGAGTAGACACTGAATAGGACTAAACTATGTACATAATAGTTTTTTGCCTTTTGTTTCATAATAAATTTTATTTATATAACCCTTTTGCTGATTTTTAAAGTGTTACATAAACAGGACAGGTGAAATATTATCATGTAAAGTAACCATAAACACATGAAAAGACCTAGGTTTACAATTTATGATTAAAACTCTACTATCTACACAATATACCAAGACATAAAATGTAAAAACTTAAATATCTTAGAAACAGTAGCCAATCAGTTGTTTTAATTGTCATATTTGAATTCAGCACATCAAAATACATAATAAATAGCACATTTTATCTCTGAAGCAGACAACTTCTCAAAAATTGTAGACCAGTGGAATCAGTCCTAGCCCTGAAAAAAGTAAAGCAATTTGATAATTGAATGCATATATATAGAAATAATGCCCTTGAAAGACATAACATGTCAGAGTGTTATTGAGAAACACGAAGTGTACTTTTGCTAGTTTCAGTATTCCGGAACAACTAGTGACAGACAATGGACCACAATTCACTGCAGTGGAAGTTAAATCATTCCAAGCGAAATATGATTTAGATCACATAACTAGCAGCCCACATTACCCACAAGTGAATGGAGAGGCTGACAAAGATGTGCAGACAGCCAAGAAAATCCAACAGCAGGAAGATCCATTCCTTGCTCTTCTGAGCTACAGATCAACACTGATAGCAGCTACTGGGTATAGTCCAGCACAACTCCTGATGGAAAGACAACTCCGAACTAATGTCCAAAGTGGCCAGACATGAAGAAAGTAGCCAAATCAGATAAAAAGACAAAAAGAAATTATGACCACTTTTACAATAGATGTCACTCAGTTAGTCAGCTGGATCTAGAACCTGGTGACTATGTTTGTGTCAAAGTGGACAGAGAAAAAAAGATGGACAATTCCAGCTGTCATAAAGAAAAAGCATTCAGCACCCAGATCATATGTGAACAAGACCGACAGTGGAGCGTTCAATAGAAACTGTCAGCATCTTCAGTTTGTTCCTCAGATGGACCACTCAGACCAAAATCGACCAATGGCGGACACAGAACAGAAAGAAGACTCAAAGATCCCAAACTGACCATAGCCAGTTGTTTCAACCAATGGGCAGCCAGATGACCAAGTTGTTACATGTTTGGGTTGTGTTATTAGAAAAACACTACGATTCAGAGACACTTAACAGACTGATCTATACTGAACTTCAAAGACAGTGTGATAGTGTAAATGTTGTTAATGGTAGGAATGTAAAACTAAAAGGGGGGAAGTAATGGAATGCTAAAACTGTATTATAATATTCAGCCATCTGGTGGCTTTTGAAGCCAGGTATGTGTGTAACACACCTTGTCTGAGCTGGCAACACCTATACCTGGCAGTGCGTTAAAGTATCTTAAAAAGAACACATCTCTTGTATCTCTCCATTTTGGAAGCGCTGTAGCCAATCCAAATCTGCAACCTGCTGTGTGCAAGGAGTACATGACAGTCACCACCAGGAAAAAAAGAGATAGGAATGGAGACCCTGGAGTCAAATTCCTGAGCCCTGTCTGATAGGTCACATTGTCCTGAGCCTGGAGAATGGGGAAGCACAGCCTGGCAGGAATGGTAACAAGCTCAGAGCCTTGCTGGGGAGAGAGGAGGTGGTTTGAATCTCTTTTCTGGAAACTCTTCTCCTGTCGGTGCTGAAGCTAAATGGAGCTGAGAGGTCAATACATTGTGCATTGAAAACTCCTGCCCCATCCCCTGAGGATTTCCAGTCTGAGAGCACCATGCGGCCTGCTCAGGAGAGGGTTGGGGAGCAGAACCTCCAGGCTGTGTACATTCTAAAGAGCATGTAGCTAATGTCCTGCATGCATCCTTTCACACAGCTGTGCACATGACACTGACAACCAGAGCTAGGCCCTTTAATGTTTGGTTGGCACTCAGCGGCAGGCTGGCTAGAGGGATGGTGCAGCACCTCTCACTTACCACACAAGCACCAGGCTTATTCTCACTGGTTTACTGGCAGCATCTAGTTCACACTGAGCATGCTCAGATGCTTAGCACAGTCACTCCCATACTAGCATGATGTCGTTTCTTGGTATAACAATAGGTATTGCCCTTCCAGACATGCTGCAAAGCCCACCTGTCTGGGTGGCCATTGTTGTCACAGGGCTGAGGTGGCTGCGGGGGGATTTCTCTGGTAGGACAATGTGCTAGGTTGGAAGCTGTGCTGGCCCATGACTGATGATTGGAAGGTAGACAGTAGTGGGGAGGGAGGAATTGCCACTGCTGTTTGGCTGAAGTTTTACCTTCTAACTCCCGTGCTCTCATGTTTTTAAATTTCTGCCCAGGATGCTCAGAGCTTTGCCTGGAGGCCCTTAGGGGGAATTTGTACAAGACCAAAATTTAAACAAATAAATAAATTAAATAAAATATCCATGCCCATGTACTAGCATCCCACCAACTCACTAGCATAGTCACACCCACAAAACAGCCATTCACCTTTTCAGGAGCATAGTCACACACCCATAAAAGCATCACAACATCATGTTAGCATAGTCACACCCATGCTAGTAAAAGATACCCTTTTGTCCTTGGCAAGGAGTTTGGGCCAGGACTCACCCCTCATTTCAGCCTAGTGACTTCAGGTATTGAGGTACTGAGTCCATAGGACCATGTTAAGAGTCTGATCTTCTCACATTTCTGTCTCAGCGGGTCCAGCATTTTGTCCCATTGGATGAAGAAGTCACTCAACATGTCATGAGAGCAGAATGGGCCATACCCTGACTGCAGGGTCATCGGCAAATCATCTGGCAGGAGAAAAAGGGGAATGTGCTCCAACAGCCAGAGGAGGAAGAATGCGCTAGCCTGCCAGAATCCACAACATCAGGAAGCTGCATGGCCCTGGGGCCCGCATGTTATGCTCCCCAGGTGAGCCCACAGCAGCCGCCTGCACACATGGGAATATCTGTCCTAAATAGTTCTGTGATTAGGGGTGTACGAATTCCAGCCCAGAACAATTGGATGCTTGTGCAGTCCCAGGGAGAGTCACAAAGAGTCGAGATTTCCTGTGAACATTTGTTTTGCAAATAGTTGGTGTAACCTTGCACCGCAGCTCCAGAGAAATGAGCCTTTTCCATAGAATGCGAGGGTTGGCTTGTGTGCAGTCATTTCACAGAAGCCTTTGACCAGCCAGTAAGTGGTAGTAACAACAGCTGCACGGATTGGCTCGATGGTCTTGGTGCAGGCCCATCACTAGTAATGACTTTTCATCACTTCTAACCTGGGCTGTGATTGAACCAGTGATCTAATGGGAACCTGCTTGGCCTGGAGTGGTTTGGGATCCAGCCCAGCTCAAAGAGTAACTGTCTCGCTATGCAAAGCATTCAATTCCAGAGCTTTAGAATGGAGGCTGTAAGAGGTCTGACCCCGGCTTATCTATACAAGTTTGCATCAACTCTATCCGCACTAACCTGCCACGCACTAACTGTCCATATGGACCCTTCTGCCGCATGCTACATATTCTAGGGTGACCAGACAGCAAGTGTGAAAAATCGGGACAGGGGGTGGGGGGTAATAGGAGCCTATATAAGACAAAGCCCCAAATATTGGGACTGTCCCTATAAAATCGGGACATCTGATCACCCTAACATATTCCCTATTGCACTTTGAAAAGGGAGTACCTTAAAACACGCTGCACGCACACTAACACACATGGAAATGCACACACATCTTTTCACACATTAATAGGTTCACAGAGTTTAAGGCCGGAAGGGATACCTAGACCATCTAGTCTGACTTCCTGCATAGAACAGGCCAGAGAATTTTACCCAGTTACCCTTTTATGGAACCCAATAATTTGTGTTTGACTAAAACATCTTCCAGAAGGGCATCCAGCCTGGATTTGAAGACATCCAGAGATGAAGAATCCACCACACCCATTGAGAATTTGTTCCAGTGGTTAATGAGCCTCACTGTTAAAAAAACATTGTGCCTTGTTTCTAATTTGAATGCACCTGGCTTTGGCTTCAGCCATTGGCTCTAGTTCCGCCTTTCTCTGCTAGATTAAAGAGTTCTTTAGTACCCAGTATCTTTGTTCTCCCTGTAATGGTCAGATCCACAAAGGTATTTAGGCTCCTAATGTCCACTGAAATCAATCCACCATTATGGATCTGTGCCTCACCATAATCACAAGAACCAGGGGTCACACAAAGAAATTAATAGGGAGCAGGTTTGAAACAAACAAAAGGTAGTACTTCACGCAGCACACAGTCAGCCTGGGGATGTTGTAAAGGCCAAAAGTATAACTGGGTTCAAAAAAGAATTAGATACGTTCATGGAGGATAGGTCCATCAATGGCTATTAGCCAAGATGGTCAGGGGTGTAATTCCATGCTCTTGCTGTCCCTAAACCTCCAACTGCCAGAAACTGAGAACAGGTCAATTGAAATTGTCCTGTTCTGTTCACTCCGTCTGAAGCATCTGGCACTGACCACTGTCAGAGACAGGATACTGAGCTAGATAGACCAGTGCTCTGATCCATTTTTATGTTCTTAATCAAGTCACCTCTCAGTTTGCTTTTTGATACGCTAACCAGGTTGAGCTCTTTCAGTCTCTCACTGAAAGGTATTTCCTCCAGCCGTCGAATTAGTTTTGTGGCTGTTCTCTGCTCCCTCTTCAATTATTCAACATCCTGTTTCCAGTATTGGTCTCACCAGTGCCGTGTGCAGAGGGGACATCACCTCCTTACTGTTTCAGAGTCACTGCTTTGCAGGTGACACTAACCATTCTGTGGTTATTGCGTTAACATTTAACATTCCTGTGGTGGGAAGAACACCTCAACAGCCCTACACTGTGGCATTTAATTTCAGAAAGGGGAACTATGCAAAAATGAGGAGGTTAGTTAAACAGAAATTAAAAGGTACAGTGACTAGAGTGAAATCCCTGCAAGCTGCATGGACACTTTTCAAAGACACCATAATAGAGGCCCAACTTAAATGTATACCCCAAATTAAAAAACACAGTAAAAGAACTAAAAAAGAGCCACCGTGGCTTAACAACCATGTAAAAGAAAAAGTGAGAGATAAAAAGGCATCTTTTAAAAAGTGGAAATCAAATCCTAGTGAGGTAAATAGAAAGGAGCATAAACACTGCCAAATTAAGTGTAAAAATGTAATAAGAAATGCCAAAAAGGAGTTTGAAGAACAGCTAGCCAAAAACTCAAAAGGTAACAACAAAATGTTTTTTAAGTACATCCGAAGCAGGAAGCCTGCTAAACAACCAGTGGGGCCCTTGGACAATCGAGATACAAAAGGAGCACTTAAAGACGATAAAGTCATTGCGGAGAAACTAAATGAATTCTTTGCTTCAGTCTTCACAGCTGAGGATGTTAGGGAGATTCCCAAACCTGAGCCGTCCTTTGTAGGTGACAAATCTGAGGAATTGTCACAGATTGAAATGTCACTAGAGGAGGTTTTGGAATTAATTGATAAATTTAACAGTAACAAGTCACTGGGACCAGAAGACATTCACCCAAGGGTTCTGAAAGAACTCAAATGTGAAATTGCGGAACTATTAACTATGGTTTGTAACCTGTCCTTTAAATCAGCTTCTGTACCCAATGACTGGAAGATAGCTAATGTAACGCCAATATTTAAAAAGGGCTCTAGAGGTGATCCCGGCAATTACAGACCGGTAAGTCTAACGTCAGTACCGGGCAAATTAGATGAAACAATAGTAAAGAATAAAATTGTCAGACACATAGAAGAATATAACTTGTTGGGCAAAAGTCAACATGGTTTCTGTAAAGGGAAGTCATGTCTTACCAATCTATTAGAGTTCTTTGAAGGGGTCAACAAACATGTGGACAAGGGGGATGGTGGACATAGTGTACTTAGATTTCCAGAAAGCCTTTGACAAGGTCCCTCACCAAAGGCTCGTACATAAATTAAGTTGTCATGGGATAAGAGGGAAGATCCTTTCATGGATTGAGAACTGGTTAAAAGACAGGGAACAAAGGGTAGGAATAAATGGTAAATTTTCAGAATGGAGAGGGGTAACTAGTGGTGTTCCCCAAAGGTCAGTCCTAGGACCAATCCTATTCAACTTATTCATAAATGATCTGGAGAAAGTGGTAAACAATGAGGTGGCAAAGTTTGCTGATGATACTAAACTGCTCAAGATAGTTAAGATCAAAGCAGACTGTGAAGAACTTCAAAAAGATCTCACAAAACTAAGTGATTGGGCAACAAAATGGCAAATGAAATTTAATGTGGATAAATGTAAAGTAATGCACATTGGAAAAAATAACCCCAACTATACATACAATATGATGGGGGCTAATTTAGCTACAGCTAATCAGGAAAGAGATCTTGGAGTCATTGTGGATAGTTCTTTAATGACGTCCACGCAGTGTGCAACGGCAGTCAAAAAAGCAAACAGGATGTTAGGAATCATTAAAAAGGGATAGAGAATAAGACGGAGAATATCTTATTTCCCTTATATAAATCCATGGTACGCCCACATCTCGAATACTGTATACAGATGTGGTCTCCTCATCTCAAAAAAGATATACTGGCATTAGAAAAGGTTCAGAGAAGGGCAACTATGATTAGGGGTTTGGAACGGGTCCCATATGAGGAGAGATTAAAGAGGCTAGGACTTTTCAGCCTGGAAAAGAGGAGACTAAGGGGGGATATGATAGAAGTATATAAAATCATGAGTGATGTGGAGAAAGTGAATAAGGAAAAGTTATTTATTTGTTCCCATAATATAAGAACTAGGGGCCCACCAAATGAAATTAATGGGCAGCAGGTTTAAAACAAATAAAAGGAAGTTCTTCTTCACACAGTGCACAGACAACCTGTGGAACTCCTTGACAGAGGAGGTTGTGAAGGCTAGGACTATAACAGGGTTTAAAAGAGAACTAGATAAATTCATGGAGGTTAAGTCCATTAATGGCTATTAGCCAGGATGGGTAAGGAATGGTGTCCCTAGACTCTGTTTGTCAGAGGGTGGAGATGGATGGAAGGAGAGAGATCACTTGATCATTACCTGTTAGGTTCACTCCCTCTGGGGCACCTGGCATTGGCCACTGTCGGTAGACAGGATACTGGGCTGGATGGACCTTTGGTCTGACCCAGTACAGCCGTTCTTATGTTCCTTGCCCCAGGATGGGTGACCTTGCATTTGGCTGTATTAAAACACCTTTTGTTGGAGTGGCCCCAGCTCCCCAAGTGATCCAGATCGCTGTGTGGGACTGCCCTGTCCTCGTGTATTTTCCACATTATTTTCGGCCAATCTTTGTGTCATCTACAAATGTTTTCTGTAATGATTTTATATTTACTTCCAGATCCTCAATGAAAATGCTGAATAGCCACAGGCCTCGTATGGATCCCTGTGGAACCACTCTAGAAACACCCGCATTCAGTAATGAGTCCCCATTGATGAGTACTTTTTGAGATCTGTCATTCAGCCAGTTCTTAATCCATTTAACATGTGCTCTACTGATGTTAGTATCACATAACAATCTGATTACAAAATTAGTGCTATATAAATCAAACACCTTATAGAAGTCTAAGTACATTACATCTGTGCAGTTACCTTAATCAACCAAACCTGTAATCTCATCAAAGAATGAATCAAATGAGTGTGACAAGACCTATTTTCCATAAAGCCATGCTGACTGGCCTTAATTACATTCCTGTCTTTTAATTCTTTGTCAATTAAATCCCATATCAGGTTTTTGTTCACTTGTTTTGCCCAGGATTGATGTCAGGCTAACTGGCCTATATCTACCTAGGGCATCCAGCTTGCCCTTTTTAAATATTGGCACATTAGCACTCTCTCAGCCTTTTTGAATTTCCCTGGTATTGCAAGATTTATTAGCAGTCAACAGCAGCAGGCCAGAGATCTCCACCACCAGTTCATTTAGCTCTCTTGGGTGCCAGTTATCTGAGCCTGCTGATTTAAAAATGTTTAGCCCCAGCAGATGTTGTCTAACATCCTCCTTGGTTAATAATGGATTGGAAAGTACTTCCTCATGCTCATGTGGTATGAATATATCATCCTGCTTCTTTCCAAATTCAGACCATATTTACTGAACACTTCTGCCTTTTTTGCATCATTGTTAACAATTTTACCATCTCCATCTAGAAACTGTCCTATACATTGCTAGGATTTCTTTTGCTGCTCCCAGCCATGGCTTTCCCCCTGATATCTTTATCTTATCCATTTTCTACACTTCATCACTTTTCATTTACACTGGTTGCTATCTACTTCCCCTTTTTGCCATGTGTTCTATATTGCTTTTGTGTGTGTGTGTGTGTGTGTCTAATTGCGGCCTTCATGTCCCCACTGAACCAGGATGGGCTTTTCCCCAAAGTTGTCCTCTTTTTTTGATTGAGGAACTGTGGCTTTTTGGACTTCTAATAAACTAGTCTTAAACAATTCCCAATTTTCGCTAAAAATTTTCTGCCAAATTTTCCTCCCCATCAATTTCACTCATAATTTTTTCCAGCCTTGGGAAATTAGCCCTTTTGAAGAGCCAAATTTATGTAATTACAGGTTAGGACAGTTGCCCAGAATGAGTGTAATCATGCTGTAATCACCGTAACCACCACCGTCCAGCCCAATGATTAGTTCATCTTTATCCAGCACAATGAGGTCCAATATCGGTTATCTCTGGGTGGGCGTAATACCGACTGTGTCCGAAAATTACCTGTAATATTTAGAAACTCTAATGATGTTTTACTACTCTCTGCAGAAGACCTCTGGCACACCTGCCAGAGCAACACAAATATTCTTCCCACCAATCACAGACATTAATGTCCACCCCATACTTGGACTCACACATACACACATGTGAATGTACACATGCACGCTTACACATTGACACACACACTGACTTATTTAACCTTTGCAATACTATTCCTAATCCAAAAATTAAAGGTATTTCTCAGGATGCACATCCACATTGCCATTTCCTGGAGAGGTTTAGCACGGAATGGCCCTTTGATAACACAAACTCTTAGCTGTCGGGCATTTTTGCAGCCTGGGTTATATTTCTGGTATTGCTGTTAAAAAAAATCCCCCTGCAAAGTTCTGATGACAGCTGTGCAGAGCTGGTTCACCCTATACCGCGAACCAGCCTGCAGCTGTGCAGAGAATACCCAGACACTGAACTTGAGGGGGAGGGTATGTGATGGGGGTGCTAGTACTGACGGAGTTAAAGAGCTCCCCTTCCAGCCCCCCTCTGCAGTAAGAAGGAATGGACCCCCCCTCACAACCACCAGGCCACACTTCCATCATATACCAACCTTCATAGGCAGGTTTCCCTCTCCCACTGCCCCCTAGGAGTGGAGAGCTGCCTGGACACATGCTGCCCCTTTGCCCAGAGGGACTGTTCTGGGGAGCAGTGTGATTGGCCTCTTTCCAGGCTGGCAGTGGCTGTTACATGCAGCCAGCCCTGTCCAGCAAGTCCATGGCCGATCTGAGCTCCAGGGGCTGCGTGAGGTTTGGGAATTCCCATGCACACGACTGGCCGTGCCCATTGGCTGTGCTCATGTTGCTCGGCACTGAACGAGGCTGCTCCTGGAAGGAGGCTGTGTTCAGGGAGCCCAGTAAATCTGCAAGCCAGCTCCAGCTCCCACAGGGGCTCACCCACACACGGGCACCACCTACTGGCAGGCGGGAGGGGACACAGAGGCTGTGGTCAGGTCAGAGTTTTAGGCTCTTTCATACCAATGAAACAGCCACCAAACAGCTTCTGCTCTCTTGAACAGGAGACTAAGCTGCTAGCTCAGCATCTGTGAAGTGAGTTGATGTAAACTCTGCCTGAGCTATGGGGCTGAGATGGCCAGGTCTGGCCGTGGCTTCGTGTCTGGCTGCTCCACCACGCAGCTGAGAAAACGTGGCCCTTCACCAGAGGATGTTGTGCCTGGACCCACCCCTCTCTTCCTGCGGCTTGCTAGTCTCCACACTCCCAGGTTTGGTTTCGGGCTGTGGATTGGTGGGTGAGGAAATGGGATATGATAGAGGAGAGATCCCTCACGCAGGCCCCAGCCTGTCACTGGGCTCTCAGGGAAGTGCTGATGTGTCCGGGGCCAGAGGCTGAATGTACCAGGCCCACACTATGGGGCCAGGGTCTCTTGGAGAGAACAACCCTGCAGAACGGTAACATGATGCTCAGTGTGGCCTGAGACACAGCGACCATTGCTTTAAGGACTTGAGTGATGCCGTTTTAGCCCTCCCTGAATTCTCCGTGAGCAGCCCAAGAAATCCCTTGATTAGGTAACACTGAGCAGAGAGCAGCCAGTGCTGTGTTTGCATCCTGGGGCTGGGCTAGGAAGCTGGATTTCTTCCCTTGATGGGAAGCTACCTTGTTCTTTGGCAGAACCAGCCACCAGCTGTGAACTAGCTGCAGCCCTGTGAGTTGAATTTGATCTGACATTTTGAGGTTGAGCCTTGGTTTTATTGCTGATTTTAATACCATTGGGTGGCCAGAGCAAATGAGCCTGGCCAACACATATGGCTGGGCTGCGCCTATCGGAGCCCTGGAGTCAAAGCATGCAAGCATTTGCTGAAGGTTTTTGTGGGAGACTCCAGAGCCGTAACCCCAGCCGTATTTGCTCACTTAGCAATGGACTGCCTTTGGACCTGCTCCACGGACTTGATTAAATGTGACTGATGCTATTGTCCAGGTTTCCATTTGTGCAGTTTTCTGCACTGATTTATCTCTGATAACGCTGTGCTTTCATTGTGGGAAGCTGTTTCTAAGCAGTCATAACATACCTAGCTGAGAATAGTAATCATACAGGAGACCACTCCTCAGCCACGGAGAGCCAGGCGGCTCACAAGGCTCAGTCTTCAGCATCTGGGCACAGCAGGGTGCCGCTCTGGGAGCCAGAGTCTGGTAGTCGGTGTGTGTCACCGCACCAGCGACGGGCTCTTGTGTGCAAACTGGAGAGAGCTCTCCATTCAGGTTGGCGTCCCAAGGCTGTTAGCCCTGAATGACTCTGTCTGAAGAATGCCAAATACAGTTTGGGGGAGAAGAACTTCTAACTGGTGGATCCTTTACAGCCTGAAACTGACATTTATTTATGATCAGGTGCTGAAAGTGCCTGTCTTAGGGACTCTAGGTGCTTGTACGGAATATATTAAAACTTACGCCCTCAGGGTAACTCTCCAGTGCTTTTATAGATCAATAAATCTCTTACCCTGGAACAGACAGCTCCAGTGTATCGCCATTTGCAAACTAAACTACCATCCCAAAGACAAAGGGCTAAATCCACCCTCTGCAGCAGCTCCAGGCAGAGCATTCCTGGCAGGGGACGTTTGCCAGGGAGGAGACTGTAGCAGTAGGAAACAGCCAACAGCTCTGAATCTGTGTCTGGACAAGAAGGATCACCCCAGACATGTCCCCTGCGTTGTACTCCACTCCAGTCATATGCCCCACAGTGTGCACTGCCCCAGCCACACACCTTGTGTTGTGCACTCTGCCAGCCCCATGTAGTGCACTGCCCCAGCCATGTGCCCTGTATTGTGCACCATCCCAGCCACATCCCTTACATTTCGCACTGCCTCTGCCATGTGGTTCTTCCAAGGTGAAGAGAAATGGAGAGTGTTCTTGCAGTGGCCCATTCAGCCGGTATCACGCTGTACTTGATCTTCTCGGAGCATGGTAGGTGCAGTGAAATTTCACTGGCACCAGATGCAGTGCAAGGGGTGAAGCAGTGGAATTCCTGGAACACCTCCACAGGGCAACTCTGCGAGCAGCACGAGTCCATCCAGAATTTCTGCCTGCAGGACTCCATGCCACCCCAGAGAGACAGCAGCCTGTGCTGTGCACCACCGACTGGCCCCGGCGACTGTGGGGGTCTCTGCTGCCCCTGCTAATACAGAACCTTCCTGGCGTAGCAGCTCAGGAGGGAGGGTTGCCAGGCATTGTGTTTGTGTCTGCCTGGCACAGGCTACCCCCCTGCAGTGTTTATGCACCGTGGCCCAAGCAAGTGCCTTCCCATCAACCTGGCATTGTCCCTGCCAGGGGTGAGGTTGGCATAGCTTCATCTCTCCGTGGTATGGATTTTTCACCCCCGTGAGAGATGGAGCTATGCAGATGTAAGTTCCCAGTGTAGACCAGCCTCACTCTGATTCAAATAGCAAACCTCGACTGCCATAAAAATGAGCCATTGATGAAGCTTTGGTGCTTTAATGACAGCTTTGTTCATATAATCCCCCCATGAATGCCCAGTAGCACAGTCTGGCTTTTTATAGTCAGCCCAAAACAGGAGTTAAAAGGTTAGCTCGTAAAAGGAAGCAGACATAAAGGATGGTTTATATCAATTTGTAAACTTGTCTAAGTGTTATTCTAGTTAATAAAGTGCTAGATACTGCCAGAATATTTGCAAGGGCCCAGAAATTCCAGGGAACAGTGCTGCATTATGAACTTCAGTGCTCAGCAATAGCTTCTTAGAAGCTGCTTAGGAAAGATGATTTGACTCTGGGCTTGTCTTCACTACCCGCCTGGATCGGCGGGTAGAAATCGATCTCTCGGGGATCGAATTATCGCGTCTCATCGGGACGCGACAATCGATCCCCGAATCGACGCGCATACTCCACCAGCCCAGGTAGGAGTAAGCGCCATCGATGGGGGAGCCCCGGCGGTCGATTTGCCGCCGTCCTCACAGCGGGGTAAGTCAGCTCGGATACGTCGAATTCAGCTACGCTATTCGCGTAGCTGAATTCGTGTATCTTAAATCAACCCCCTCCCCTCCCCAGTGTAGACCTAGCCTCTGTGATTTAAAACATTCCAACTGCTTTTGCATTCTCAAGCCATTGCACATCCTGGAGCCACCACTGACAGCAGAAGTGTACTCTGTTGAGCACCAAAGATCAATGAAAAGATCAAGGTTCCCTGCATGATACCAGTGCTATCAGATTCAAATTGCATGATTTTTATTTTCTAAATTAATGTTGTCCTGGGTAAACATCAAATTTCATTCACTTCACCTGGATAATTTATGGGAGATAAAGTGAGAATGAGGCATACTTTCTCAAACTCTTATCTCCCTTAAACAATGGCTGTAAGTGCTCTAGCTGTTTTAAGCACATAAACGTTTTATTCTCATGCCCACATATGGCTTTTATAACTCACAGCAACATACCACCACTTGTGGTTAGCAAAGAGTTTATACTGTGGGATAGTCGCAACCCATCCATCTCCTTTTTAAAAGACCCATCATCATTTACCCTTTTTCTCTGCTTTTTCTCAGATTAATAATTGGAAGTACCTGGACTCATCTCAGCCTGGGCTGGGGAAGCTGCATTTCTTCACCAGTCTCTGATACTGACTCATTTACGAATCGCACTAGAGGAATCAGAATCACAATGGACGTGATACCCTAGAACAGGTTAATTTGGAGCTTGTAGGGGCTGCCAAAAAGCATCCTCTGGCAGTACAATCCGCCAACAGGAGTGTGTCCTGAGAGTGTAACAGGACCCAGCTTGAGTGTCATCTCCAACTGGCCAGGGTATGCGATCTCCGAGAATATTTTTCCTAATGGGCCATTCATCTTTGTTTAAAGACAGTAGTTATTTGTATGACTCACTTCTAGACTCTTAGAGTGATGCTGTAAACATGACATCTTCCAACTGAACAGGTTTCTTCTCTGAGGCATCTGCTTTCTTATCTGAGGGCTGGTCTACACTTAAAAAGGTACAATGGCACAGCTGTAGCACTTCAGTGTAGACACTACCTATGCCAATGGGAGGGGTTCTTCTGTCGGCTTAGGTAACCCACCTCCCCATGAGGCAGTAGCTAGGCTGCCAGAAGAATTCTTCCATCAACCTAGCACTGCCTACAAGGGGACTTAGATCGGCTTAACTACACCGCTCAGAGGTGTGGCTTTTTCACACCTCTGACACATGTAGTTAAACTGATCTAAATTTCTAGTGTAGACCAGGCCTGAGAAAAATCTGTCTGCAGACTGCCAAGGCAACACAGCTGTCAGAGAGGGAGAGGAGTTCTACTGTGGTGGATGCCCCAGTAGTGGAATCGTAACCTAAGGGCCAGTTGCAAAACCTTTTATGATAGGTGAAAATACCTAAGCCAGAAAGGGCCCAGCTTGATTCTCAGACCCAGGGGCAGTTTGCAGGATGGGAGGTAGAACAAACATCTTGTCTTGTAACATGACCACCTTTGCTCTGGTCTCAGAGACATACTAACAACAGACCTCACTGGACCATTTCCACAGTCCCTATTCAGAGCAGAATGGCTCGTGGATTGAACTGCTGCAAGTCCTGAGGGCCCCTTTACTGTGTCCTGTCGGATTCATTTCCTCTCAACCTGAGTTTAGACCCTTCTCTTTGCTCATTCACAGGCGATAGCCATTTAATGAGCAGAGTGATCTGCAATAGGAGATCTGCCCATCAAACTGAAAAGTAAGCTCCAGAAGACAGTAATTAGGCCAGCCCTTTTGCATAGCTCCAAATGCCGGACACTGAGGAAGAGACAGGAGCAGAACTTGAATACAGTGGAAAAGAAAATGTTAAGATGGGTTCTTGGAGTTACTGGGAGAGCCCATGTTTGGAATGAATGAAATAAGGGAATTGTGAAGGTGGCACCAATTATAAAAAAGCGGAGGGAATCCAAGATTAGATGATTTGGACACGTAAAAAGAAGATCGGAAGAATATACAGGAAACAGGATGTTAAACTTAGAAGTGGAGGGTAAGAGAAGGGTTGCAAGACCCAAAACTAGATGGATGGATGTCATACAAAACGGTTTAATTAGCTGTGAAGTTTCTGTGACTGGCTGTGTGGGTTGGGCAAGAGATGACCTGGGAGAGTCCCAGGGAGGCAAGCAAGGAGATGCATCTAGGGCTCTTGTTTGTCAACATGAATGCTGATGAGAGGATGACAGGTCCTGGGCGTTTCACCACCACAGCTGATAAGGAATCAGTGAGCTCCTTTATTAATCTGTCTCCCCTTCATAGGAAAATCATTTATTCAGCTGTTCTTGAGGAAAATATTTTAAATTCATCTTCCAATAATTGACATTCCCTAGGCTCTAGAAGGGTAAGTATTTCCCGGAAAGGATTCTAGGATCATGTCAGAATGACCTGTTTTATTATTCTTGTCTTCTTCACAATAATGTGTGGATTAAATATGACTCAAACCTTCTGCCAACTATGCAGAAGTGCCAGAATAGTGACTTCAAATCTAAAGCAGGGACTAAGATGAATATGCATTAATAATTCTGAAGCTGGTATTTCCATGACATCGCCCAGAAGACAAGGAATAAATTACTGTAGTTGGTAATGTAGTTATTTAGGAACACACAGAACAGTAGCATGAAAAGGGGTGTTGCTTGAATGGATCACTGCTCTTGGAGAAGCTCCACTGCCAAGAATGTTTCTGAGGGAAGAATCCGCTGCATGTCTATTGCATTTGTCAGGAGCCTATTACTGCGCTCTACAGACACTGCGAACCAGGGCTAGCACCTGAACTCCTCTTCCATTTGCGTGTATGGCTACACAGGGAATGGCCATTATCTGCTTAGCCACTATTTAGCAGTGGCCTAAGGCCAAGGCTTGTCCGCCTCTTTGGCAGAACCCATAGGAACAAACATGCAGGCATCTCCACTTGACTTTCAGACAGGTCTGTCGGGGAGGTTCTGGATGTGCTTGAGGAATTTTGGGGTGTGACCTGTGAGTTGGACCCATGTCCATCTTGCCCAGTAGAGTCCAGTGTCATGCTGTGGGTTCCACTACTTCTGGGGGTGATCCATCCCTCCCTTCAGGAGAGCTGGGTTCCAGCATCATCTGGGCATGGATCCAAAACTGCTTGAAGACGGCCGTTGGCTTTGGTGACCTTTGGAGCAGGCTCCTAAAGAAGTGACTGCTAGTTCCATGCTCCGGAGAATCTCCCCATTCTGACTCTCTCTGCTGGGAGAAGGTCATGGGGGGCAGCCCCTCTGGCAGTAGCAGGAGTCCTGGGAAGGTCCTGGGGTGGGTTTGAGGGGGGGGGTGAG
Source organism: Emys orbicularis (assembly GCF_028017835.1). Lineage (NCBI taxonomy): Eukaryota > Metazoa > Chordata > Testudines > Emydidae > Emys > Emys orbicularis. Next base: position 68,155,485 of record NC_088689.1, on the reverse strand, counting down.
GTTGTACAGGTTCTGTTGGAGTTGTTTGGGGAGGGACTTGATGATATCCTTAAATTCCTGGGTGAATTGTGGTGTGGGATCGTCTTTGAGTTTTTTGAGGTGGGGTCAGAGAATTGGCTGACCTCGTTAATGTAGTCCTCGTGGTTGAGAACTACGATGACACCTCCTTTGTCTGCTGGTGTGGTCATTGTCTGGTGGTTGGATTTCAGGGAGTATATAGCTGTACTCTCAGCAGTGGAGACGTTGAGGTGGATGTGATGTTTGTTAAGGATTTCACAGTCCGTTTTTTCCCCTGCAGCAATCAATGTAACAATCAAGTGTGTGGTTTCGTCCACTGTGAAGTGTCCAGTGAGATGATTCTTTTCTCTTATGACTGTCAAGGGGGGGCGGAGGGAGAGCGTGGTAGTTATGGGGGGTGTCATCATTGTTCAGAAAGAATTCTTTGAGGCAGAGTCAGCGAAAGAATTCTTCTAGCTCGCCACATGTTAGTATGGTGTTAGTTTCTGTGGTGAGTCAGAAGTTCAGTCCCTTGGCAAGTACAGATAATTCAGCTCTCGTTAGGGGTAGTCTTGATAAATTGATGATTCTGTAGCGTCCATGAGATGGGTCTTGGTGCCATAGTTTCTCTCGGAGGTGATGTTCTGTGAGTTTGGAGTTGTTAGAGTTGGTTCCACTTTCAGGTTTTTTTGTTATATATGTGTCGTTTCTTGCAAGAAAGAGAGCCTACATTCTGTCCCTCAACAGCCCCAAAACCTTTCTGTGTTCATGGTGTGAAATATGAGGTTCCCAGTCCAAACAGACCAGGAAAGGGCATTCGGCCTTGTGCAAAGCATAAATCATTTCTTCAAGCTGGGCAGTAATTCTGTGGTACATTGGAGTGTCTGTGTAATTGTTGGGAATATTTTATCTGTGGCAAACCTCTGTCGGCCCACATGATTAACAACAGCCCTTTTCCAGCCACATTTTCCAAGGGAGAGCTGCATGCAAACCTTAAGCAGCCCTTGTTTGGACGGCATGCTATCCCAGTTAGCATGATGGAAATCAGGTTCTGACATCTTCAGTGTTGCTAGTCAGTGCCCACGGCTCTGATCAAGGTTGCAGTAGTGCTGAATTCTACCAAACTGCCTGCAGTCCTTGCTCACCAGGGATTTCTCTGTGAAGGCTGGGTGAAAGCCCTCCAGATGGGCTGTTTTCCCCACTGTGCAACTTGTCCCTCAGATTTGTGTTAAAAAAGGAAGGCCGTTTTGTACAAACATCCTGCAGAATTCCCAAAGTAACGGGAGCTTTAAACCTGCCCTCTGGTAGGCAGCTTCTGAGCATGATTCCTGGATTGCTCAGGGGCTTAGGTGGGAGATTTGATGTCTGGACACTCTGCGTAAGCTCGAAAGCTTGTCCCTCTCACCAACAGCAGTTGATCCAATAAAAGATATTACCCTACCCACCTAGTCTCTCTGGACACCTAGAGGGAGGCAGCAGGGTGCATGCCCAGGGACAGAAACATAGGCACCAAGGGAACTTCTACCCTGAAAATGTAGGTGCCGAGCAAGTTTAGGCACCTACAGAGTTCAGGAAGAGTTTTGTGGGTGCAGCGGAGCCTAAAACTGGGACGTAGGTGCCTAAACCCCAGACTTAGGCACCTGAGTTTGGGGTTTAGGCACCCAAGTATCTTTGTGAATCCACCCATTGTTTCTCTGCACAAGTTTCTGAGAACTCTCAGATTTCGGTGCGTTAAAAGGGGCTGATTTTTGGCTCATCTGGACCCACAAGGCATGGAGCCGTGGTGGCATAATTCTGGGCACAGTGACTGATAAAGCAGATAGCAGTGTGGGGTTCATTGGCAGGGAGGTACATAATTAGAGGCTGGGGAAGACTATGACCGAGAGGCATTGACGAGATTGAGACAGTTTACCTTGGCAAAGGAGCAAATAAGAGGGGACGCAATTAAAGGCTACAAGATAACAAGTAGTCTAGAGAAGGGAGATCGGGAGTTTCTGTTCCCGTCTCATAACACAAGGACAAGGGGGCAATCAACGACATTAAAAGATGGGAAATTCAAAACCAAGTACAGGAAATATTTTTTCACACAATGCACAAGAGACATGTGGGACTCTCTGCCACAAGATACCATTAAAGCCCAAAGCTACCACGGTATGACATTTCTGTGGGTTTTTGTACCTTTCCATGAAGCAGCCAGCACTGCTCAGCATCAGAGCCTAAACTGGATGGACCCTGGGCTGATGAGATCTGGCAGTGCCTCGATTACAATTAGCTCCTGTGACTGGAGCAATTGGGATTTAGTGAAACATTCCCCATGGTCGGTGTGTACCAGCTGGGCTTGCAATGGGTGTGACAGAGCTCTGGGAATGCCACGATGCCCTGACCCTCAGGAATCTGCATGCACTCTCTCCTTGCTTCAGAAGAGGTCACACTTCAGGGTCCTTCTGAGGTATGTGGCCTGGTGAACCTGTTCAGTCTCCTGCATTTCCTGAGCTCCAGCTGGACAGATGACTTTTGGCTTTAACTGACGCTTTGTGGAAAGAAAAAAGCAAATGTAAATCGATGGCTCATTAGTAGCTGAGCAGCTGCTCCCATTCTGTCTTGTACTCGCTCACAATAAAGTGTGATTCACCTTCATTCTGTTGGCATTCACCATGCCATTGCCAATACTGCCCATTGCCCTGGGGGATGAAGATTGTAGCTCTTTGCAAATTGTCAGATTTATTGTGGATTGTGCTTGTCGTGTTGAAGGTGTGTGTTGGGATGAGAGATGCTAAGATTTTACTAGCATCCTTACATCACTAAATAGTCCATTGTGAGTCAGGATTATATGCCCACTGACTTCGGCCTGCTTTGCTCTAGAAACCACAGCACAAAGATCTATTCAAACAGAAAAACAGGAACCCAAAGCAAAGCCACGTGGACACCGGAAACTGAAAATAAACGTGGCTCTCAGGATGCCCAGGACTGGGAGTCAGCTTGTCACCCCGCTGCCTCCAGCAAGAGGAAGAATGAATTGTGCTTAACTCGGTGTCAGCTCCCTGACATCACCAGCCTGGTGCCCACCCAAACAATTTCCTCTGCGTTGTGCCAGCCCTCAGGTTAACACTTCACAGGTTAACAATAGGTGCACCTCAGTCCCCAAGCCCCCTTGAATCCTTTCCCTGTGATATCTGGCCCATCACTGGCTACTCACAGAAACACCAGGTTTGCTGTCCCCATGGGGACAGTGTACACACCAACTTCTTTGATTCAACTGAGGATCAGCTCGTATATAACATCACAGCACTGAGATAGGATCATAGGACTGGAAGGGGCCTCGAGAAGTCTTCTAGTCCAGTCCCCTGCACTCATGGCAGGGCTAAGTATTATCTAGACCATGACCATCCCTGACAGGTATTTGTCTAACCTGCTCTTAAAAACCTCCAGTGATGGAGATTACACAACCTCCCTAGGCAATTTATTCCAATGCTTAACCACCCTGACAGTTACAAAGTTTTTCCTAATGTCCAACCTAAACCTCCCTCGCTGCAATTTAAGCCCATTGCTTCTTGTCCTATCCTCAGAGTTTTCTAGACCTTTAATCAGTTTTGTTGCTCTCCTCTGGACTTTCTCCAATTTGTCCACATCTTTCCTGAAATGTGGCACCCAGAACTGTACACAATACTCCAGTTGAGGCCGTATCAGTGCAGAAGAATTACTTCTTGTCTCTTGCTTACAACACTCCTGCTAATACATCCCAGAATGATGTTCACTTTTTTTGCAACAGCGTTACACCGTTGACTCATATTTAGCTTGTGATCCACTCTGACTCCCAGATCCCCTTCCGCAGTACTCCTTTTTATGCAGTCATTTCCCATTTTGTATGTGTGCAACTGATTGTTCCTTCCTAAGTGGAGTACTTTGCATTTGTCCTTATTGAATTTCATCCTATTTATTTCACACCATTTCTCCAGTTTGTCCAGATCATTTTGAATTTTAATCCTATCCTCCAAAGCACTTGCAACCCCTCCCAGCTTGATATCATCCACAAACTTTAAAAGTGTACTCTCTGTGCCATTATCTAAATCATTGATGAAGACACTGAACAGAACCAGACCCAGAACTGATATCTGTGGGACCCCACTTGATATGCCCTTCCAGCTTGACTGTGAACCACTGATAACTACTCTCTGGGAATGGTTTTCCAACCAGTTATGCATCCACTTTATCATGGCTCCATTTAGGTTGTATTTCCCTAGTTTTGTTTACAAGAAGATCATGCGGGACAGTATCAGAAGCCTTACTGAAGTCAAGATATACCACATCTACCACTTCACCCATCCACAAGGCTTGTTACTCTGTCAAAGAAAGCTTATTACGTTGGTCTGACACAATTTGTTCTTGACAAATCCATGCTGACTGTTACTTATCACCTTATTATCTTCTAGGTGTCTGCAAATTGATTGCTTAATTATTTGCTCCGTTATCTTTCCAAGTACTGAAGTTAAGTTGACTAGTCTGTAATTCTCTGGGTTGTCCTTATTCCCCTTTTAATGGATTGGCTCTGTATTTGCCCTTTTCCAGTCCTCTAGAATCTCTCCTGTCATCCATGACTTTTTCAAAGATAATCGCTAATGGCTCAGATGTCTCACATTCTTGCTTCTGCAGTGATGTCATGGACACACAGGAGGATGGGAGAGCGGGGAGGACAGGCAGCTCTGTCCCTGTGCCCTGGTGACTGCCTCCCAGCTGCTGCACAGATGGTACAGGTAGCTCTGTGATGGGAAGATGCACTTTGATTTCTGGTGTCCATCTTACTTCCCCTGCCGTGGGTTAGCACCTGGACAACATTTCTGGTTCCTGTTACCAGTCCTTCTCCCCGCTTAGGCAGGGCTGCTTGCTCTGCTTACGCCCAATGTCCCAAAGATACCCCCACCTGGAAAACAGCACCTCTAAATACATCCCAGAGGGGTGTAGCCAGCCATCCCTGTCCCCACACTTGGCCAATCAAGTATGAGTCCCATATCCCAAACACAGACTTTTATTTTCATGTTTCCAAGAGTTGTCAGTTGCTAAAAGCCATTGGGTGTCACCTCACCAGTTCTCTTGGCTCAGATAAATTTGGGCTTATTTTTACAAACATTCTTCCTTGACTGTGACTTTGGGTGACAGTGACTTTTTGCCACCTTTTACCTGCTTAATTTTAGCAAAGTCCCAGGTCAGACTGTCGGCCTGGATCGAATAGGTTCCGTGTCAGATCCCAGCTCTTTGGGGTTTGTTCATGTCATGAGGGATCTGGGCTCCATGGAATTCGAAGCACTTTGAACATTTGGAACCCCTGATTTGTGCGTTCCCTCAGCAGCTCTGGCCCTGTACCTGCCATTCCCTAGGGCCAATGGGTCGCAAGCGAACGGGCTTTGTCATTGCCGGTCTGGTGAGCATGAAAGGACACGTCTTTCACCTTTACCGATCAGATCATCCACAGCTGTGTGCACCTGACTGGGTAACCAGACCGCTGTCCTTGTGGTGGACGAAGCACTCACTGCAGCCAGCGTGATTGTCTCAGCCGTGCAGACAGCAGGCTTGCCTGCAACACCGAGTTCTGTCTGCTTCTTGTCTGACAGGTGGCAGCACATGACTCAATGAAAGTGTATCTTGCGACTCCCACATGCCATCCTGCCTTGCCACAGACAATCTGCTTGAGGTATCAGCAACTAGCATGTCCTTTCCTGGTGTGTGTCTGAGCACCGCACCGTATTTCTGTAGGCTTTACAGCATTCTTAGGAGCCCTGGGAGTTGATGATGCCATGGGAGTTTTGTGACCCTCTCCAGAGGCTGATGACTGTCCCTGCCCACCAGATACACACCAGTGGAAGCATTCATGACCCAACCAGTTGCTTTTTGGATCGGTGCCTAGTTTATTTCTGTATATGTGATAGACTTGGATGCATGAACCACTGACTTCCCTTGCTGAGGTGAACCAGCCCCAAGTCCTTGCTTGGATACATCCATCTGAACTGCTCCCTCTGTTTTTATACCACAGGATACAAATGTGCCAGCACTGGCAATGAAGAGCTTCATCCAGGGGCAGTGAGAGCTTTGCTGGGCAGCCCGGTGACCCTCTGACTTTTTCCTTATAAGATCTCGAAGAGGAGCCCAAACTGCTGCATGGTGTGGCACAAACTCACCAATAAGTTGCCTTCCCTAGCAGCTTTGCTACCTCAGCACACTGGCTGTTGGCTTCACCTCAGCTCCTGCTGCTACTTTTGCAGGGTTGGTCTGGAAACTCCCAGCTAAGAGGATGTGATTCAGATACTTCACGCCAGTTGTTCTTATGACGCTTTAACCTGGATTTAGGTTGACCCCTCTTCCCTATATCTCTGGAGCATGGTACACAACTTGGCATCATGTTCTTCATCAGCAGCTGCAGACCCCACTCTATCATCGCTATGGCTCCCGGCATAGGCTTGGTACATTTCCTTTTGAAAGACTCTTTGGGCAGAATGAATACCAAGGAGTAACCAGCGGAGGTACTAAATGTGGCCACCATTGTCCTTCCATGTCCGGTATCCAGGTCTGGCATTCAGGACACTGACACTAGACTCTAGCCAATTGTCATAGCCCAGATGTAGGCATCTGATGATGCTTTCATGTGACTGCCTTGTTCATGTCTCACAGACCGAGACGCAGCTGCAGCTCTCCTGTGCATGGCCTCTTCTCTAACACCACAGAGTTCACCCACTCCACAGGATCATCTTCTTCCTTTGTTAGCCACTTGGTAACCTCAAAATCCCTTTCTCCATTTGGCCTTGCAGTGTAATGAGTGTAATTACATACACACACCCACTCTCAAAGAGCCCCTTTCCCCCAGGAGGCTGCAGGTCATAGGCTAGCATGGCAAAGGCAGCATGTGCCCACCAGGTCTATGCTGGCACAAGGTATGCCATGTTCCCTGTGCTTCCTCATAGGCCCATCTAGTCTCCTCCTGCATGGCCCATGCAGAGAAGTGCAGCCAGTAACTTGTGCTCCAGAGGGGTCCCAGTGTCCTCAGGAACAGTACACCTGCCCTCAGGAGACGGGGCCTTCCCAAGCCAGGCCTGGTCATGCTCAGGCTCTGCAAGGCTCGCGAGGTAGTTACAGTAGATGTATATTGCACAAACCCCAGGGATGTGCTTTGACAAAGACGCAGTCCTAGGCAAAAATCAGATCTGGGCCAGGTTCCAACCTTAAACACACCCACAACTTGGATTAAGGGTCTTGGTCCTTTGGACACTGGGGCTGGGACAGTCACTGTTTATAGTATGTCTGTACAGTGTCCGGCACAGTGGGGCTCACCCTGGCTCTTAGGCGCCCCACAAAAAATGGTAAATGACAATAATAATAAATAATAATAATAACTTATCCCGGCCCATCTTTTCCAGACCGTACCATTCATGGGCTCTGTCCTGAGAGATGGCTGGGATGGTTCTGTTACTCCACACCACCATTCTGCCTTGCTGTAAATCCCTCCTTCTGCGACAGATGCTCACAGCTGCCCAGTGCCCTGGCTTCCCAGTCAGAGAAGGGAGAGGAAATATTGTGTAGTTTAGTATCTTCATTTCCTCTTGGTGCTCCTCATGGTTTGAGAGAGGGGTTGCTCTGGGTTAGGGAACTCTGTGACCTCTCTCCGACACCAGGCAGCTTTCTCCAAATCCTCATGGGGCCAGCAACATAGAGATTTAATTTCCCCAGGGTTCTCCTTGTTTTGGGGTGGATATTTCCACTCTCGAGTGTAATGGGGAGTGAGGATGGTTTTTTTGAAAGAGAGCAGCATCAGTCTGTAAATGTTTTCACCAACTGCACTTCGACATTTGTCAGTGAGTCAGACTCGGCCCATGTTACTGACCACAGTGACATTTCAAAGAGGCATTTTTGAACGATTTAATTGAATTATAGTATTAGCATAATAAGGCTTGGAGTAATTCCCTGATACAGCTGTTCCTGGACTGTAATATGCTTATGTAATGGGAAATTGTAAAAAACCTGCAATTCCCCCCCTCTGTCCCCTCCTCCTTTTCAGAGTAAATTGATGTCAGGCTGTTGGTATGCAGATACAAAGAGAGAGCTTTTTTCCTTTACTGAAAAACTGACAGCATTAGAAAATAGGTCAGTTCAAGCAGACAATAAAATAGATCATAAAAGTTAGGTAATTATAGCACTGTAATGGTATGGTCTCGGCCAATCAGAGTGGGGTTACTGACCAATGACTATGCCAGGATTTCAGCAATATGCAATTGTCTGTCCTGATTGGCTGAGGCTGGGCTGAGTTGCATACATCCCTCAATAAAACTGTCCCTATACAATGGCTGAGAAATGAAGGTTCTCACCTTTGCCCAGTGTTCTTATGTGGCCTCTGCACTGTCACGCTCTTAAGAGGCACCAAAAGGGCAGCTTGGGCTGGTGGGACCGTCTAGCTGCAGTGCCTGGTGGAGTGCTCATGCACCCACGCTCCTGTCCTCAGGGCTCCAGAAGTCCTGAAGGCCAGGCTATAAAAGGGGGCATGGTGCTGTGGCCGCCTCACGTCTTTCCACCTCCTCCTCAGGACCAAAGGTGAAATTAGGACTCCGAGGCAGAGGGGAATGTGGGCAGGCAGTGGGAATGTGCAGCGTCCATGTGAAGATCTCTGCTTACAGGTGAGTAACCTTCATTTCTTCTTTGAGATGCCTCTGCACATTCCACTCTGGGGAGCTTGGCAAGCAGTTCTCCTCGCTCTGCAGGGTGGGACATGAAGACCTAGTTAGACAAGGGGTTCACTCACCACAGGTGGCGCCTCCTTGTGGCTGCTCTGAGGATCGACTCTGTCCTCTCCCTCTCTGGGACTCAGCGTGCTCCCTCTTTGTGAACTGGCCTTCCAGCCGGGTCACTATGCAAATTTTCCCTTTCTGGGGTATCAAAATCCTGCAGGATGCGCCATCCGAGGTCATCTTAGTTCCACTGACCTGAGTGTGCCACTTCCCCAGTGGCTGGTCTGGGAACCTGGGCCTGCCCACTCCTTCGGGTTCCAACCCAGGGACGACCCACAACATTTTGGCACCTGAGGCAGGGAGCTCAAATGACACCCCCATGCCCCTTCGCTTGGGCCAAAACTTTGAAAGGTCTCAATTCTGCCTTCTTCCTGTTCTACTCCTCTCATGGTACTGCTCTGCTACCTACCCCAATAAAGGAGAACTAACAATTTAAAATGCCTTGTTCAAAAATTTTAAGTAACACTTAACTTTCAAACACCTGAACAGCAAATGTAACTTTTCTTGTCTGCATAGTAAACACTGGCATTTTTATCTGTTTGAATAATCAAAGTGGTGCTTTCCGTGCCTTCTTGGTTGCAAAGATTTGAACTGCTTCCTGCTGAAGGTCCACAGTCTGGGCCAGCTCATGCTCTATTGAGATGGTTGCAAGGCCGACCAGCCTCTCCTGTGTCATTGTGGAGCATAGATGTGTTTTTATTAACTTCAGCTTGGAGAAGCTGTGTTCTCCACTGGCAACTGTTACAGGAAATGTTAGAAGTATGCGCAGAGCAACAAAAGCATTTGGAAAGAGGGTGGTCATCTTATTTGTGCATATATATTCCAGAACAGCCTTTGGAGTTGCTCCTGCTGAACTGTATCTTGATAGAGCTTTCAGTTCATCACCTAAATCACTCGCATCAATATTGCGCATGTCATCATGTGTCAACACTGTCTCTAGTGCCCTGCATTGCTGGTGTAGGCCTTCTTCAGGTATAGTGAGGAGTTTTGGAATATCAGACAACATCCCAAATATACTGCTGTGTTCCTTGAGCTGCATGGAACATTCTTCAACTGACTGTATTGCACAATCTAGCACCTGGTTAAAGAATTCAACTTTGAATTGTTGTTTGGGGTCTCTTATGGGATTATCCCGTGCCTCGTAATCAAAATGTCTTCTTCTTCGGTGACTCTTGTATTCTTGAATGGGTGGGAAAATAGCTTCAGTGTGAAGTTCCTCTGCCAACTTCTGTGCACTCTTCAGAACGTTTTGAAATCCCTCATCTGACCGGTAAGGCTGAAGGTATGACTGCTTTGTCCAGTTGTTCCATTGCTCCAGATATATCAAGGTCAACACCTTGGAGTCTCTTGCTTACAACATTTATTTCAAACAGTATGTCATGCCACAACACTAAGCCACACAGAAATTTGAAGTTATGTATGTTTCTGGTGATTCCATTTCCCTCTGCTACTGTTCTCCCATGAACAGTTCCTGTCATAGCATTGTCCTCCATAAAGGCAACTATGGCATCATCTATCTTCCCAATTTGGTGTTTGATAGACTTTATCGCCTCCACTAGACTTTCCCATCGTGTGGCACTCAGTGGTTTCAGTGTCAGAGAAGATGTTCCCAGATGTTGCTTCAAAATTTGCCATCGATGAGTTGATGCAGAGAAAAATACATAGATGCTTTGAATTACATTAAAAAATTCAGCAGCCTCACTAGAAGCTGATGCTGCATCACTGACCACCAAGTTCAATGAATGAGAACTGCATGGGACAAAAAAAAGCTTGAGGGTTTAACTCTCGGATCCATGTCTGCACTCCTCTGTTCTTTCCTCTCATGTTGGCACTGTTATCGTAGCCCTGACCTCTCATGTCAGCTATCGCAATTCCCGTATCTTCCAGCTTTTTAAGTAGCACATTTGTCATACCAGCTCCTGTAGTATCATCAATGTCAATAAATTCTAGAAAATGCTCTCAGACAGTCACCATTGCAGGGACATTTTCACTAGGTTCTGTTGTTGTTACAAAACGCACCATTAAAGTCATTTGTTCCGTATGGCTGATGTCAGGTGTGCAGTCCAGAATAACAGAGTTATATCTTGCTGACTTCAGATCTGCCACAGTCTTCTGTTTGACTTTTGTTGCCAGTAACTGTATGATCTCATTTTGAATTGTTTTTCCAGTGTAGTGGTGTATGTACATTTCTTGGGTGGTGACTCTTCTTAGATGCTCCTGGAGTACAGCATCAAACTCAGCCATCAGTGCCACAATTTTAAGGAAGTTTCCATTGTTTGGCACATACAGCTGATCTGAAGTGCCACGCGGTGCTAGGTTTTGGGTAGCAAGCATTCTCACAATGGCAATGAGCCTTTTCAGAACATTTTGCCAGTAAAAAGACTCTGATGCAATCTTCTTTTGATGCTGATCATCTATGGTGGCCTTTAATGTTAGTCTCATCTCAAGCTCTTTCCACCTATGGAATGCTCTCTGGTGATTTGCTGCCTTCTCATGGCATGCCAGATTTCTAGCCAGATTTTTCCAGTCCTTTGTTCCTGTAGAACCCAATGTGGCTAGAACATTAGACTGGAAGAGTTTGCAACAAAAACAGTATGCAGCATTCTGGGTTTTTGAGTACACATCGCCTCTCCACTTTGTCACCATTGGGGATTTCACGCCAGTAATGTGTTGGATGGAAACGTCTATTTTCATTGTCTTTGGGGAACATGAAGTTTTTCACTTGCTGTGGCCCATGCAGTACAAGGAAGTCCCTCAGGCTACTGCTCAAGTGGGTCCACAGTCCTGGATCATCTAGACTTAAGGAACTAAACTCAGCAGCAGCTGTTTCTTGCGCCTCCACCACACTCTTCTCTGATCTACACTTTTCTTCAAGAATGTGCATGGTTACATCCATTGGAGATGGAGATATGGATGCTGCAGTAGCTGCCAGGTCACCTGCACTCTGACTAACTGGAAGATCAGGCATCTCCTCACCACTCAGATCCTCACTGGGGCGGGAAGGCTCACCGTGAACATTTGTGATTATGTATCTCAGGAGAGCTCCTTCCTGCTTAGATAGAAAAGCTTCCTTTGCTTTCTTTCTTTTTCTGAATGCTGCCCCAGAGGGGCGTTTTCTTCTTTCACTCATGACTGCTGTTCTGTGCCAGCTATAGTGGCTCTCAACACTCAATTGAAGGGGACAAATAAGCAGGCTGGTAGCAGGGCCTGAGTGAGGGAAGATATCCGCGTCTTAAGGGCCTAACTGGCTCCTACTACTTCAGTTGACTGCCTGTTCTCCTCAAGTGGGTTCAGGGAAGCAGCAGGAAACAGGAAGCTCCCTGAGAACCTGGTGTTAATCAGTCCAGGCTCCTGGGGGTGCTAGAGAGGTACATAAGAGGCTCCTCCTCTTCTCTCTCCCTGCAGCTCCTGCTGCTTTCTGTTATTCCCTCTTACCTTTTCTCCTGCCTGCCTACCTATGTCTCTTGTGCCTTCCTTCCTTCAGCACAGCACTCCACCATCTCTGTGCATCTAGAGCAGAGAGAATACATATGCACCAGCAGCAGACACAATTTTCTACACTCTGGGTCCTAGTGGCCCCTCCCCCCCACAGTCTGGCACCGGAGGTGGCCGTCTCAGTTCACCTCATGGTAAGGCCAGCCCTGGCAGGGACCCTCAGTCCAGCAATCATGATCTGCTTACACCCAGACCTCCTTGCTATTTTCATGTGCTCCTTCCTACTTTTCTCCTCTGCGAGAGCCCTTCCCTCAGGGCCAGGACCCCAGGGCTGCTCCTCTCCCCCTGGTTTCCTCCTCTTCCTCCCTAAGACCAGAAAGTGACTGACGGCCCCCATACTGCAGCCCCTTCTGCTGCCAACTTCCTGGCTTTATCATAGCCCCATCTGTTCCTCCTTGGTTGGGCTCTGTCCCCAATCAGGGGTTGCTTAGCCAGCCTCAGTCCCCTCAGCTGTGGCCTATCAAGTTAATTGGCCCCCTTCTCAGCCTCATTAACCTTTCAAGGCTGGAGTGGGGTGAACACTCCATCACAAAAGGATTGCAGTATTCCTTGCCAAACTGGGCATCTGATCTAGATGCCAGAGCGAAGGAATAATGTTTTGTGAAGGTAGGAATCCAGTTCCAAATAGCAGCTCTACAGGGCTCTAATATGGGGTACTAGCAGCTGAAAGCCCAGCTGTTGCATGGGTGTAATTCATAAAGATGTGTATAAAAACACCCAGGATGGATGCTGGTGTTTCCATGTGTGGTGTTACAGTGAGCGGTGTTGCTGTTTGTATGTGCACCCCAGTTTGTGCACAGCGCTACCCCCTGGCTGGTGGCACAGATCCCTCTTTGTTACCCTATGGAGCTGCTACTCCCTCATTCTCTGAGCAGGCTTCACATTCCCACCACCCACAAACCTTGGGCTCCAGCATCCCACCTGGGTCTGGTAGGGGCCAGTGATGGCTGAACCTGGGGATATTCTGAACAAAAAGGAAATGTCTGCGCTGGATTTGAAAATCCATGGCAGAGAGTCTCAGAGCCTGGGTTGACCGACTAGAGCTCGCCCTACGGTGCTAAAAACAGCTGTGCAGATGTTTTGGCTTGGGCTCTGAAGCCCAGGGAGAGTGGTGGGCTTCCGAGTGACATGCAAACAGAGTCCATGGACAATCAGAAGTGGGTGTGAGTGTGGCCAAGGGGCCTCAGCACTTCCCAGGTTCGTTGGGGGGTAGTGGGGATGAGGTTATCTGTGGAGTTGGCACTTTGTGCCCCCTTGGTTCTGCTCAGGCTAGAGCCCAGGCTCTGAAACCTGGTGAGGGGGGTGGGCCTCAGAGCCTTGGCTCCAGCCTGAGCAGAATGTCTACACAGTTATTTTTAGCCTCATAGCGCAACCCCAAAAAACCCATGTCAGTTCACCTGGGCTCTGAGACTCGCTGCCATAGGTTTGGGTTTTTTTCCTGCAGTGTAGACATACCTTATAGGGCTAGAACAGCACCTCTGCCTAGACTATCCCAACCCCTGTCCTACTGCTCTCAGGCTGTGGCACCATCAGGGGCATGGAGAGTCATGGAGAGGCCTGTAGTTTTAATTTCTCTATGCCTGAGTTCCTCATGGCGGTAATAACCCTTCCACGGCACTTGGAAATTGTGTCCACACAATAAAAAGAGTGTTGAAAAACTGGAGAGGGCTCAGAGAAGATCCACAAGAACAATTTGAGGTCTGGGAAACCAGCCTCAGAGTGAGGAGCTTCTGAAGCTCAATTTATGTAGCTTATCAAAGAGTTAAGAACTGACTACCATGCTGTATGAGTCTTCTCCTTCCCCAGGACAAGATTTCTGATAGTAGAGGGTTTGTTAACCTAGCAAAGGCAGGACAAGATTCAGTGGCTAGATGCTGAAATTAGAGACAAACTCAGACTAGAAATAAGACACACATTTTTAACAGCAAGGGGAATTAACCATTGGAACAGCTGACCCAGGGACCTGGTGGATTCTCCATTACTTGAAGCCTTTAAATCGAGATTGGACATCTCTCTTTGCAAAATATATGCTCTAGCTCAGCCATAGATTATGTGCTCATTGCAGGACTCGATGGATGAGGTTCTCTGGACTATGACATGCAGGGTCAGACTAGATTGTCACAAGGGTCTTTTCTGACCTCAACATCTGTGAATCTGTAATGTCGCTGAGAGCCATATGGGTAAATTCTGATCTCAGCTACATTAGTGTAAATTTGGAGTCACTTCACGGAGTTCAGGGGAGTTTCTCCAGATTTGCACCTCAGTAATGGAGTTAAATTCCGTTGCTCTTAGCTGACACTTTGTGCATTTTTATTCGTTACAAAAAAACCTTTCTGCCTTTTCAGATCATGCCCTTTGATGATTTAAGTTACAATTTGTGGTTTTATACCCAGCCATTAACATGTCACCAGGACCCATAAAACATGCTGTTTTTCCATGAGCAGCAATGGAATGTGCTCACCTTCCTCCTGATTTACAGGAGGCCCTGATCATGATGGATTATGTAAAAGCCTCAAGCCAAGCCAGTGGCTCTGCATTTGCAGTGAGCCAGGATCCTGCCAAACAGTATAAAGTCATATTCTAATCTTCTTCCAACTGGTCCCTCCCCCCTGACTGGGGCTGCCAGCAGATGTGGTTTCAGAGAGGCTTTGTGAATGCAAAGCAAAGGGTGCTGTCGCCTGGTGCTAGACTGGAGACGATAGGCGCTGTGGCGTGGGGGTGCTGGCCACATTGGATTTTTAAAACCACGTGGCCTGATGGTCTTCATTCAGCCACTCCTGATGCTACAGTGTTATTATTTATGTGTATGACAGTGGCACTCAGAGCTAGGACCAGGACTCGTTGTGCTAGGTACTGCACAACTGAGAGAACTCAGCACTACCGAAGTGTTTGTCCCAGCAGGCCTATGGATTTCTGGGTTACATTGTGCCATGTTCCTGGCTGTCTGCTCTATACAGAAAGAGGAAATTATACTCTATTTTTCCATCAATGGCTTGATGAAGAGAGGGAAACTGTCACTCTGAGCAATGAGTGTGGGTTAGTCCCCCTGCTCTGTCAGGGCTCTGGGTACGCAAGGAATTTCAGACCAATGAACCACATACTTTTGACTTTTGCACATGCATGTTTGCTTTGGATTTTCTCAACACAGTTTGGATCAGACATTCAAAATGGCTTGCTCCCCAGGCTTTACTTGGTTTTACAGGTTTTGGAGCTTCAAATTGGTCTGACTGGGCAAACATTTGTATTGTCCAATTGGCGTGACGAGACTGGTGTATATCCTGCTCCTGACGCATGCTCATTTGTGGGGCCTGTTAGGAATTTTAATGCAGTCATGCATCTTGGAGCTGTAGGTCTCTTAGGCAGACCACCGTGCATAGCTAAGAAACCTCTTTTACTTCTCCTTGACAGCATCTGCTCAGCACATTGTCTTCCTTTGTAAAGCACACGCCCCTGTGCCAGGGGAGCCGGGCTGGGGCAGTTAGCACAAAAGGAACCATTAGGTTTCTGTTCACCTGTTGGACATGCCAGAGCTAGGGTGTAAGTGCTTCCTGCAGGCCAAATTCTTAATGGACATGAGAAGGAATCCTGCTGCTTGAGACACAGATGAGTCAGGGAGTGGGCAGTCTGGTCTCCTCCTGCATCGAGACTCCCCTGAGCTCCTCTAGGCAAGTGTGGGGGGAGCAAACCAAGGGGTCAATGAGAGTGACCGGGAGGGGGCTGAGATAGGAGGGAGAGAAAGAGTGAGTTGGGACGAGCCAGAGACAGAAAGATCCAACATGAGCTTGGAGGAGAGTGAGACTGGGGTGGATGCCCAGTAGCAAGGGAGGGAGTAAATGCGACAGCAGTCAGGGTGTAAGGACTGGGAGATGGGAATGGGGGTCCAGCAATCGGGGCCACGATCAGCTCCTCTGGTCAATTCTAGCATGAGCAGCTAGGGCTGGTCAAACAGCAGACCCAGCAACATTATTCAACTGTGTTATGGTGCAGCTGAATAGCAGCCCAGGGGCTGTAGTGATGTTCACATAGTGGAGAAGCATTTCTCAAATAATGGTTCAGCACAGACCTGGAGAATTCCCCTTGGAATATGTCAGTTGACCAGTGCCCATCCAGCCTCGCTGTTGCTCTGTTCTGCAGTGCACCTCCTGCAGATGTAGGTCTGGTGTAACGCTGCTAACTAGCTGAGGAGTTGGGGGGCCTGTGATTTCACAGTACACCCATTGTGGGCATGTCATAGAGTATCCCTTGCCAGCAGCACGTCCTTCTAAGCTCCACACTTCTAGACTCACACCAGGAAGCTCCATGTTTTATTTGTTCTCCATAGAATCTTTGGGTCTGATTTTTACTTCATTCACACCAGTGTAGAACTGGGCTCACTCCATTGGGGTTGAATGTATTCATCCAGTATGGAGCAGGGCACAAAGGCTGGTCTAGCACAGGGGTGGCCAACCTATTGCTCCGGAGCTGCATGCGGACCTTCAGAGGTTAATATGTGGCTCCATGCATAGGCGCTGACTCCAGGGCTGGAGTTACAGATCCTAACTTTCCAATGTGCTGGGGGGGTGCTCACTGCTCAACCCCCTGCTCTGCCCCAGGCCCTGCCCCCACTCCACCCCTTATCCCAAGGCCCCTGCCCCCGAGTCTGCCATGCCCTCACTCCTCCCCCTCCCCCACAGAGCCTCCTGCGCATGCGAAACAGCTGATTGCAGCAGGCAGGAGGCGCTGGAGGGCTGCTGATGTATTACTGTGGCTCTTTGGCAATGTACATTGGTAAATTCTGGCTCCTTCTCCGGCTCAGGTTGGCCACCCCTGGTCTAGCAGCTAGCGCTGGACATAAAGACCTGGATTCAGTTCACGGTTCAGGCACTAGCTTCTTGTGTGACCTTGAACAAGTCACTTTATCTCCCTTGTTCCCATCTATAAAATAGGGGTAAATACTTCTTGGCCCGCCAGGTCCTGAGGGCACTAAGTCTGTAAGAGCCATTGCTGGAGGCAATCTTCTTCACTTGGTTGCATGGGATCATTGCAGGTATTAGCTGTATGACAGGACTAGCTGGAGCTTGGTTGGCGGTTCAGGTACACAGTTTAAAGCAGCCACTGCAGAAGCTGCTTAGCAATTTTCCACTAAAGTTAATAAGAAATCCCAGAAATAATATAAGGTAACAACTGCTCTGTCTGCGTGGGCATTTCTACAACACTCCTCACTAATGCGACTGAATCGAATGTACGTTCCCTCACTGAATCCTTTCCCCAGTCCTCAGGGAAGCCCAGAGCAAAACAGTTGAAGGCTCCTTTCCCCTCTATCAGAATGAATCAGTAGCTATTAATGCTGAAGCAACAGGTCTCCATATGCTAACTGCTTAGTCAGTACAGAACAGGGCGTGGCCCGGGGCCAGGGAACCCTGAGAGGAGCCACCAGAGCAGAGCAAAAAATGCAATTTTCATCTATCCATCAATATTTAGGGCTTGGTGGGGGAAAGCACAGGTAGGGTGAGTCACAGTTTCCACCCATGCAGAGTGCTAGCACTGGGGTTGGTGCCAGCGCAGCTACACCAATAGCTAAAATCCCCAGAGGAGAGACGCCCTCATGTCTGGCCAGCACCAAAGTATGGGGGCACCTCTAGAGCCAGGCCTTGGCAAAGGGAAGGATTACGCTATCAGGACAATGTTAATTTAAAATCCACCTGGGATAGTTCACAAGCAACCTGAATTCTGACCCGTCAGCCATTGTTATGAATGAACTCCAGCGTGAGATCAGCTTCCCTCATGAGACTTATGCCATCTGGAATAGTGGCAGTGTTGCAAGATTAGCACTAGGTCTAAACCAGAAATCAGGTCCCTTCTGGTTTTAGACCCATCCCAGACCTCAAACCCCAGGCTGATCTAGAGATTCAAAGCCAAAGAACTCCCCCCCCAGATCCAGAAGGAGCCCAGTTACTGCCCGTGCCCTGTTCTGTATGCAGTATCACCGTTGGACGGGTTCCCTCTCTTTTTCCTAACCACTGACAGACTCTGAGCCCCCTCAGTCCTGAAGTGAAGAGATTGGGCTGTTGTCTGAGGCAAACTGGAACATGAACCCCTCACTGATTCCTTGGGACAAACAGGGACCAAGCTGTGGAAGTGGCTACAGTGACACTTTCCCAGTTACTCTGCTGAGTTCTCTGTTGAAGTTGGTTTTCTGTTTTAAATAGGTCATATGGCTATAATCAGAATTATGCAAATTGCATTGTTCACGGCCTACCCAGGGGGTTAAATTCTGCAATTAATAAATGTATTTTTAATGCTTTCAGCAACAACATGCCTTTCATCAACAATACTCCAAACTATTCCTCCATAAAGTACAGGAACTAACTTTCCTTTCACTCAGCTGAGCTATTTGCGCAAGAACTCGGGATCCTGCATCGCATGGATTTATTATCTGCCAGATAACTCCAGGCATTCCGGTAAACAAAGTAACCTTGTAGTGAGAATCAGGGCATGTTCCCCTTAGGGGGTTAGAGCATCATTTCAGCTAATTTCTTCCTCATGCACTTCCCCGATTCCTAGAGGACTGAAGTTTTTCTTCTCATTAAAATAAACAGACAGAAAAGAAAACACTATGGGCCCAGCCCTGGTTCCATGGAACTCGCTGGGAGTCGCTGATTTCAGCAAACCTGGGATCTGGCCTGGGGGAGGGGGGGCCTCTCGCCTGCTGCTCTCCTTCCAGAGCAGCATGTGGGGAGCCCATCAGGGCAGCAGGATATTGGGGTCGAGATGCATTGGGCAGATCCAAGAGGAGACAGGGGCCCCCAGGGCTAGAAACAGGGCCATTCAAAGGGTGAGGGTCCATTTCTTTTGAGGGGTCGCATTTCATTTTCCCATTTTGTTGCCAAGTTTCCTATCTGTCTGCACTGGGAACCAAAACACCTGACACTTTCTTCTTGGTGCATTCTCTGCACACACACACGAATGCCCTCCAACACAACCACACACATCCCAACGCATCCCAACCCATGCCCTCCCACCCCCAGCACACACTCTGTTCCCAGTCTCCTCCCTGTTATCTGAAGGAGCTGCCCATGGTATGTTTCACTCAGGGACAGCACCCTCAGCCATGCAGCACATTCGCACCCCCGGGGCTCACTGAGGACCCGGTGGGTTTGTGCCCTGCTGGGAGAGGCACCATCTCAGGGCAGGGGATGGAAGCTGGCAGAGCTGTGGTGGGGACGTGAGAGTCTGGTAGGCATGAGGGAGCTGGGCACAGGAGGGTTGAAGCAGCTGGGGTGGAGGGAGAGAGAAAAAAAATGTGCCAACTCCTTCCTGTCACCCACCTGGCAAAGCCAAGCCCTTCCTCCTACACTGCCCCCATGTGGACAGGTTGTGGGGGGACGGAGGGAGCACTGGCTTCAGGATTCCGGCAGGGTAGGGAGGCTGCCTGAGAAGCTCCATAGGGAAGTGGGGAGCCAGAGTACACACACAAGAGAGACAGGAACATTCTGGCTTCCAGAGACTCAGGGTCCCTGTTTCACAGCCACAACCTCCATACCCATCATGCCACCAAAGTGCTCCTTCTATTGTGCAGGCTGGCCTGTGCCCGGTGCTCAGCAGGTTTGCTATTCACTTCAGCTAGCAAGGCAGATACCCTGGCCAGTTTCCAAGAAGAATTAGATGCCTGCAAAAGAGAATAGCATGTACACAGACAACACCTTTGCTCCAAGAGTTTCTGTCATTGTGCTAAATGCTGTATTTTCCCCATCTCCTTCAATGGTCCCCTGTTAGGCCAACCAGCTCTTCTTTATAAATTTCCCCTTAAAAGAATACAGAGCCGAACTCTGAGCAATAACAATGAAAGTGGAGCCTTATTTTTACAATAACTCCTGAGGAAGAGCAGGGGAGAGAGCTGAATGATTCAGACGTATACAGATCAGCTGGTCTGAGCCACATGCATCCTTGGGTATTAATGGGATTTGTTAATGAACGTACTGTACTACTGAGAACTATCATGATAATTAAATGCTGGACAAGTGCTGAAAGGCTGGAAGGAAAAAAGTGCTAGTCTTCAAAAAAAGGGAAGAATGGAAATACCTGTTCCTAATTCTGTCCCAAGGAAACAAATGTTCAGACTTTAAGGCCAGAAGGGACCATTGTGATCATCTAGTCTGATCTCCTGCACAATGCAGGCCACAGAACCTCGCCCACCCACTCCTGTAATAGACCCCTACCCTCTGGCTGAAGTCTTGATTTAAAGAGACTTACCTAAAGCTAAATTACCTAGAAAAGTACCTTTTAAAGAGGTCAAATACTCTCCTTGAGTAGTCTTTCCCTGCTCAGTTCATACCTTTCCAGCTGTTTTTAACTTCTTACTGTAGACAGTAAACATGCTAATTACATAATGAAACAATGGCATAAAAATCATTAATGCACAAAAAATGGAAATGCCTCCAGTTCTAAATACTTTAACTCTCTTGTTATTTAAAAATGACCATAAAATACTCATGGATCAAGTTAAGGAGATTTTCACAATTCTTTCCTCGAATTAAATAATTCTATTTTGTTTCATGGTTAAATGATGACAGACAAATAGGCTCCCAGGTTGAAGTATGGTTTTAGAATGGTTTGTTTCTTAAAGCTGTTGCCATTAGTCCTTTAAACATTTCCATAACAATCAAACATCATGTCCATTGTTTTGTCTTTTAAGTCATTTACAATGCATACTTCAGGGACTTATATTGCAAAACACTGACACTAGTAAACACGAAAGCTAAATTAACTCTGACTTTTGCCGTTTTTCCAGTTTGACCTAAATAATGTGGTAACACAAAGTTAGGAAAGCCAAAGGGAACGATGCATGTTATGGGTTCCCACCGACATCTTGACTTCGCTGTTTGATCTTGAATTTAATGAGACAACCACTTTTGGGGCATCATTTTTTCTCATGTCCTAGAAAACCTAATTCTGTACCAAACCAGCATAACAATTGACGGGTTTTATGGTGCTTCTCTTCTGCTTTACCTCATGACACACTCATATGGAGAGAACTTACTTCAGCCACGATTTGGAGAGGAAACAAGTGCTGAGATCCCCTCTTATCCCTCCCCTCATCGAAACCAGATTGTTCCGCCTCAGTCCCAGTTAGCACTTAACACAGGAGCCACATTCACACATACAGAGATTATCAGAAGTGGGGTTTACGGCCCAAAGCCTCACAGGGATTCAGGTACCTATTGATATCTATGGGAGTTAGGCACCCTAACACCTTTAAGGATTGGGGCCTAAAGCCCCAATTCAGCAAAGCACTTATGCCCAGATCCATAAAAGCCCTTAAGTGCTAACTGCCACAGTAGGGTGCCCAAGTCAAACACTGGCCACCACTGAGATCCGCAAAACCCTGCTCAGCTGCTACCTACCTCTGTAGGTGCCTAAAATCCCTCAGTGTCTAAATTTCTGCCATTTGAGTCCTCCAGATGCCTGCATTTCTACCAATGGGCATGCAGATGCCTCAGTCCTCATGACCAGCGCTTATCTAAGCCCTGGTGGGATCCTCAGACTACGTATTTCCCCATCTATTTTGCCTGCAGGGCCTGGTAGCACTCTCAGAGTACACCTCCCTCCACACAAAAGGGCTGGGAGGTAAGGCTAACCCAGGCAGAGCATTCACCTAGAAGGTGGGGTGATCCCAGTTCAATTCCTGCCTCTGCCTGCTGTGGAGAAGGAATTTGAGCTTGGGTTCCCCACATCTCAGAAGAGTGCCCTTCCCCCTTGACTATGGGATATTCTGGTGAGGGTCTGTCTCCTGTTGAAGCTGTTCCACTGTGTATCACTAGTTAACCATGCATTGGGACAAACAACGAGTGAAAATGACCCTGGAGTGTCATGCGGGTTTAGGTGTATGCTCCAGGGCTGCTCTAAGTTTGCATAAGGCACCTTCCAGACCATGCCCAATAAAAGGAGTAGTTTGCTTTGGAAAAAGGAGTAGTTTTTCATTTTTAAAACTGTGCCCATGCCCTTCGAGCCACTCCCTCTAGTGGGCCAGCAGCAGCACAGGCAGGGCCAGGAATTTGCCACAGGAAGAGGGAAAAAGGAGGAGTGAGGTGCAGAGAGAGAATCCCCCTTTTTGGCTAACTGTTGGATAGTCAGAGAAGCCTAATCCTGAGGGTCTTGGAGCAACTCCCTGTTGGGATTAGTGTGATGGCTGCCCGAGGCATGAACATGGGCCCTCTAGAGCAAAGAGCACACGCTGCTACACCGGGAGCTAAAAAGAGTCCAGCTCAGCAGGTGGGAATGTAACAGACTCATCTCTTCTGGGGACTGGCACAAATGCGTGGGAGTGGGGGAACCTGCAACACACAGTCACCAGTGGGTCACAGTAGCTCAGGGCAGCTGGAGCTGCTCCGAACGTGAGAAATAATTTGTCATGGGACATTAAAAAAGGAAAATTACTTTATTAAGATTTTTCGCTCCCCCCCCCCCAGTTTTTAATGAGGAAAACTGAGCCTCCCCAAACTGAAAAGTTGTTTTTCAAAAAAATGATCTAGGAAAAATAAATTTGTTTTTGAAAACAAGAACAGAAAATCTTCACCAAAACCTAAAAAGTGTCACCAAAAGAATTCAGGTTCTGTTTCCCCTGCTTTTGTTGAAAATCTGGAAAACTTTCAAAAAAGTTCCACAGAGACATTTGTTCTCACTGAAATAACATTGTGTTGAAAAAATTTTGAGCAGCGCCAAGCATCTCCTGGGAAGAGGGCAGCAGGGTTATTTACTAGCAATGACTCTTTGCTGTGAAATTGCAATTAGATTGTAAGAAGCTTCCTGAATTTGTGTTTCTGTGTGCCTCCATTCCCCTGCCTGCCCTCCCATCCAGCGTGCCATGACTCAAACAGTGGTCTGACAGCCTGCCTTACGAACTTCAGCAACAAAATTCCAGTGGGCCTTCAAAGCAAAGCAGAAATACTCGTGTGGAAAGGTACAGCGTAAGGGAAACAAAACAAATGCTGATAACAGAGTCCTGATTACACCCTTTGCTATGGATATGGCTGCACTTTGAGGTGGGGGTGTAATCCCCAGCTCAAGGAGACATATCCGCACTAGCACGCTAAGCGCTGAGTGTGGCCGTAGCTGTGTGTGTGGCTGGCTTCCCTGAGTATATAGAGTCAGGGACATACTCAGGGCCGCTCCCACTGCCACGTGTACATGTCTTGTTTTAGCTACTAGCTCGATCAGTTAGCAAGGGTGTGCCTCCTCAAACTGGAAATTGCATCCCCAGCTCACAGTGTGGGCGTAGCCTATAGAGCTACTGCAGCATCTTTAGGCTAGGTCTACACTACAGCGGGGGGTCGACCTAAGATACGCAACTTCAGCTACGTGAATAGCGTAGCTGAAGTGGCGTATTTTAGGTCAACTTACCTGGCAGTGAGGATGGCGGCAAGTCGACCGCTGCCGCACCGCCGTCGACTCCGCTACCGCCTCTTGCCGCGGTGGATTTCCGGAGTCGACGGTAGAGCCATCAGGGATCGATTTTATCGCGTCTTCACTAGACGCAGTAAGTCGATCCCCGATAGACCGATTGCTACCCGCCAATCCGGCGGGTAGTGAAGACGTTAGAAACAGCGCGAGCACCTGGCCTCACACTTTGCCCAAAACCCCTCTTGCATGCCCATCTGCTCCAAAGCCTTTGCTTTAAGCAAGCACCACCACCACTGGATAACCCTGCACGCCTGCAATGCTCCTGCTACAGCTCCAAAAGCACAGACCAAAGGCAAATCTCTGAGTGTCATTGATCATCTTCATTTCCCACAGCTGCTGCCACCCAGCAGAGGGCATGTAGCTCCTAGCTATACCTGACCAGGCCCCTGTGGGGAACCTTGTTACACGGCCACATCAATAGCTGCAAAATTACATTTGTAAAACAAACAAAAAAATCCAGGGGGGGGGGGGCTAAATGAAGTCTCTGGCCCCTCAGGGGTGCTACTGATACCTGGCCCAAGAAGGGAGGGAAAGATGACGTCACCCCTCCCCTGTCCTAAAACACCAACGGCCTCAAACTCTCCTGTGTACCAAGAGTCCTAATTGCCCCCTCCCCTGCTGCCTTTCACACAACAGCTTTGAGGACGCAGCTACACAATGCCACACTGTCAATAACACAAGGCTTATGGTCAGTCATGCAGTGAGGGGGAAAAGCCGTAGGAGGCAGTGCTGCATAATCTGCCAGCCTTGCCACACGTTTTAGGTCTAGTGTGCTGCATATGCCACAGGGCCTTGACTATAACCCTTACAATCAGAGACAGCAATCATTAATAACTTCGCTTTATTATGGCCTACTTTCTTCAGAGTGTTCCCAGAGAGTTGGGCATGTGGAAGGGTTAATAAGGCAGTAAATAAGCTGGTTTAGGGTTGGAAGGACTCAAAGAAACCAAGATGTCAAACCAGGCTCATTTAACATAACTCAAAAACCAGTTGAACAATTTCCTTCAAGATTTGCAGAAAAATTCTTTTTTCTTTCAGAGCAAATGGGTCAATTTTCAGGTCAAACCAATTTGGTTAATTATAGCATGGGGAGGGAGAGGGCCTAAAAACTGGGCTTATTAGAACCAGGTTTATTTTAACTGTGAAAAGACTGTCACAGCTCCCTATTAATTACTAGGCCAGGTCTCCAGCTAGTGTAATGGGCCTTGCCCCATTGGAGGCAATGGGGCCAGAACCCCAGATGGTGTAAATCAGCCAGAGCTCCATCAGAGTCAACGGGCCAAGATCCCCAACTGCCATAAATCAGCACATGCCATTGGAGTCACTGGGCTGGATCCCCAGCTGGTGTCAATCAGTGTTGTTTCATTGCAAGATCTGGCCCACTGCCATTTCATTGTCACTAGGAAAGTGCACAGTGGAAGCAAGTGCTTTGCATGCTACTCCCTGAGGAATGGCCGGGCAGCTCTCTGGAATGACAGCCATTTCCAGGGAAATTAAACACTACATTTTCCTAGACAAAACAAGGGCTGGACCCCTGTGGTGGGCTGTACATTTCTCAGCCACTTGTAGAAAGTTTAGAAGTAGGAACCATTCAGTCTCTACCAAACCCAGATCATACTTAGTTGCTACATAACTAGAGTTGTTCATATTACACGTTATAAAATGCTGGTGAACAGTGCCAACATAATGGGAGATAGTACACAAGGCATCCTTATTCCTGGACTCCATCCTGTGTAACTGACTGGCTTACCAGTGAAATATTGCAGTTGGAATATGATTTTCACACACAGGGAAGAGCTTTTCTTCGATGGACAAGGGTATGAGCTTGGGATGGACAAGGGGATGTCTAACAAGCACAAAGCATTTCCTGAGCTGCAAATGCTTTGTGCTACGTTAGACACTGATTTCATTAGGTGTTGGAGAGAAATTGTGGTCTAGTGGTTAAAACACAAGCCTGTGTGAGCCAGGAGATCTTTGAGAACCACCGATTCTGCTGCATGACTTGGACAAGTCATTTCCTTTTCTGGTGTGATAAAGTCAATAGGGTAGTCCTATTGAAAATTCCAGGGGAAGTGGGTGGGGGTAAGCCCACCCACGGCTATGGGACCCTCCCCCAGCCTTTGGGGAGGATCCATTTTGTCCAGGAACTCAACTGATTATGGGGGACAACAAAAAAGAAAACAAGGGCGGGTGTGAAGGTCAAAGGGTCAAAATGAGAGAACCTAAATGGGACACCGAGCAGAGAACCTCAGAAAGCACCCACTGCTCCTTGAAGATGTCAAGGAAGCAAGCAGACACCACCCAGAGGAACTCCACGAAGATGCATGAATAGAGGGAAGACCAGAAATAGGCCCCACAGTCACAAAGAACCCCCTCAGCCAACCTTCTCTCTCTGGTCTTGTAGATGGCCATTTTGGCCATCGCTAGTAGGAGGTTGACAAGGAGGTCCTGCGACTTTGTGGGGCCACGGATAGGGAGTGCATAGATAAGGAGGTGAGAGGAAAAGTGCAGCCAAAAAACACAATAGGATATCTAAGAGGAGCCGGAACAGGGGCTGCAACCTAGCGCACTCCAGATACATGTGCGCCAGGGTCTCTCTCATGCCGCAAAAGGGGCAGGAGTCCAGGACGGGGGCAAACCGCACCAAGAACATGACTGTGCTCATGGCCCCGTGAAGGAGCTGCCAACCGATATCCCCAGAGGGTCATGGGTGCAAAAGGGTAGTCATTTTGAGCGCCAGGACGTGGGTGGGCGCTAGCTCACCCACTACTAAAAGCCCCTCCCCCAGCCTAGGGAGGAGCTACTGAACCCAGTTCGGGGAACAACAAAGGCAATAACGGGAACAGGCGTAGGGGTCAAAGGGCCAAAACTAGGGAACCAGAAGGGGACACCGTGCAGAGAACCCTGGACAGCGCCCATTGCTCCTCAAAGGCATCGAGAGAGCCGGTGGACGCTGCCCAGAGGAACTCTGCCCGGACACATGAGTGGATAAAAGAACAAAAAAGTCAGCCCCACAGTCACAGGGCCCCCCCGCCAACCTCCTCTCCCTGGTGTTATGAATGGCCACCGTAGCCATGGCCAGGAGGAGGTTGACGAGGTGGTCCCGCGACTTCGTGGGGCCTTGGATTGGGTGTGCATAAATAAACAAGTGTGGGGAAAAGTGCAGCCAGAACCTCAATCGGAGGTTCTGGAGGAGCCGGAAGAGGGGCTTCAGCCTGGCGCACTGAAGGTACGTGTGCTCCAGGGTCTCCCTCAAGCCACAAAAGGGACAGACTTCAGGGACAGAGGTGAACCGCGCCAAGAACTCCCGTGCTCACGGCTCCGTGAACAAGCCACCAACCGATATCCCTGGCGGGTTGTGGGTGCAAAAGCATAGTCCTGTTGGGATCCACCTGCTATAGGACCTCCCCCCAGCCTAAGGGGAGGATCCACAGGTCTGGGATTCCAAGTGATTGCGGGGGACAACTAAAGATATAACAGGAACAGAAGTGGGGTCACAGGACTAAACGAAGGGAGCCTGACGGGGACACCGAGCAGAGAACCCCGGCCAGCGCCCGCTGCTCCTTGAAGGTGTCAAGGGAGCCAGCGGATGCCGCCCAGAGGAACTCTGCCTGGATGCGTGAATGGACTGAGGAGTGGAAATAGGCCCCAGAGCCACAGGAAACCCCATCGGCCAACCTCCTCTCCCTGGTTTTGTAGATGGCCATTTTGGCGAGCGCTAGGAGGATATTGACAAGGAGGTCCTGCGACTTTGTGGGGCCATGGATAGGGAGTGCGTAGATGAGAAGTTGAGGGGGAAAGTGCAGCCAAAAACGTAATAATATATCTAGGAGGAGTCGGAATAGGGGCTGCAACCTGGCGCACTCCAGATATACGTGCACCAGGGTATCCCCCACGCCACAAAAGGGGCAGGTGTCTGGGATGGGAGTGAACCACTCCAAGTACAGGACGAGGAAACTGGAAGGGGACACTGAGCAGAGAATCCCGGACAGCGCCCACTGCTCCTCAAAAGCATCCAAGGAGCCAGTGGATGCCCCCAGAGGAACTCTGCCCGGATATGTGAGCGGATGAAAGAACGAAAACAGGCCCCACAGAAGCAGCCCCCACCCCCCTCAGCCAACCTCCTCTCCCTGGTGTTATAAATGGCCACTGTGGCCATAGCTAGGAGGAGGTTGACAAGGTGGTCCGGCGACTTTGTGGGGCCTCGAATCGGGTGCACATAAATAAACAAGTGCGGGGGAAAATGCACCCAGAACCTCAATAAGAGGTTCCGGAGGAGGGGCTGCAGCCTGGCACACTGAAGGTACGTGTGCGCCAGGGTCTCCCTCAAGCCACAGAAGGGACAGGCTTCAGGGACGAAGGTGAACTGCACCAAGCACACGCCTGTGCTCACAGCTCCATGCAGGAGCCACTAGCTGATATCCCCGGCGGGTCGTGGGTGCAAAAGGGTAGTCCTTTTGAGTACCGGGACGTGGGTGAGCGCTAGCTCGCCCACTGCTGAAAGCCCCTCCTCCAGCCGAGGGAGGGGCTACTAAACCCGGAACTCAACTGAGTTTGGGGGACAACAAAGGAAACAACAGGAACAGGTGTGTGGGTCAAAGGGCCAAAACTAAGGAACCAGAAGGGGACACCGAGCAGAGAGCCCCAGACAGTGCCCACTGCTCCACGAAAACATCGAGAGAGCCGGCGGACGCTGCCCAGAGGAACTCTGCCCGGATACGTGAACGGATGAAAGAATGAAAAACGGCCCCACAGTTGCAGGCCCCTCCCTCTGCCAACCTCCTCTCCCTGGTGTTACGAATGGCCACCTTGGCCATGGCGAGGAGGAGGTTGACGAGGTGGTTCCGCGACTTCGTGAGGCCTCGGATTGGGTGTGCATAAAGAAATAAGTGCAGGGAAAAGTGCAGCCAGAACCTCAATAAGAGGTTCTGGAGGAGCCGGAAAAGGGGCTGCAGCCTGGCGCACTGAAGGTACGCGTGCGCCAGGGTCTCCCTCACGCCACAGAAGGGACAGGCTTCAGGGACGAAGGTGAACCGCGCCAAGTACACGCCCGTGCTCACAGCTCCATGCAGGAGCCACCAGCTGATATCCCCGGCGGGTCGTGGGTGCAAAAGGGTAGTGCAAGGCAGATATGTTAGCTCTAGAATGTTACAGGCCCTTTTTCCTACAAACTGAGAAAGGGTTACCCAGGTTAATTGGAGACAGCTGAATCCAATTAAGGGCTGCCTGAGACCTTTTAAAACCCCTCCTCCAGTGAGAGAAAGGGAGGAGAGAGAGAAACACCAGCTGTTACAAGACTAGTAATAGCAGGGAAGTAGCTTCTCCAGGAGGAGAAGCTGTATTCCGTCCCACAGGGGAAGCAGACATGCCTGAGTGCTGGCTAGGGGAAGGACTGACACCCCAGAACAAAGAACAGGATGACACCCCTTCCAGCGAGGAGGCAGGGAAAGGTATCACCCTTTGGTTTGGGTCTATGGGACTATTTCCCCTTTTTGAGTGTGGAAGGAGCATCCCTTAGGCTTACCCTCAGGCCTATCCTGAAGACACAACCAAGGGAGCACCGAAGGGGGAAGGCAAACCCTGCCTGAGTGGGACTGATTACCCCAGGACAACCATTGCCAGAGGGGAGAAACGCTAAGGCTGGCGAGAGAAAAGAAGTGTCTTGCCACACAAGGACTGTTTCGCCCTGTGCAAAATGGAGCTAACAACATCTGCCCGCCTTGCCTTGGGGCCAGGTGGCTCGCTGACATGAAGCTCTTTGGAATGTGAAATATTACCAGAGAGGGGCCTATGTTGCAGAGCTGGAGCTAAACCTCTGCCACCTTTGTGGCTCCCGGTCTGGTGTTCAGGTCTGGGCCCACCTCCCTTATTATCTAAGCACCCCCATAGGCTCCAGAATGGCCAGCTAGCACAGCTTCAGGCATATTGCTCTCCATCAGCCATGTTATGCTGCCTGGGCTGAGCTAACATGGTGGAGAAACAAACCACAGTAGTCATGGAAAGGAGGTTAGCTGCCCATTTACTTGAGATCAGGTGTGGTCTGGCCCTAAGAGTCTGGGTAGAGAAGGAGAAACAATGTGTGTCTGACTGTAGGAAAAGGCTGGAAGCGAGCTCCAGCTAGACCATGACGGGATGGAGGTCTCATAACACATAGACCTGGAAAAGTCCTTTTCCTAGGGATAATATGTCCATCTGGAGAGAGCAGATGGCTGAAGAAGGGATGCAGAGCCACTCAAATGTTGTTTGTTTACAAGGATATAAATTTCTGATTGCCATGGGGAACCAGGAGCGGTTCTAAAAGGGATTCACCCTATCCCAGGGATAGAACTTCTTCACCTCTAAAGTTTCACTGATTGATTGCAGAGCAGAAGGCAGCATCCGAGTCAAGTAAATCTGAAAGGATTTTTCTATGGGACTGGGGGAGAAGTGGTATAAAGCACTTCACCAATATACAGATATCCCACAGCTACTGGGCTCACCGTTCCTGCTCATCTGGAATTCTAGAAAATGTAAGAACGCAGGCAAGTCTGTCTGACTGGATTCCCCCAGTCTAATTACTGCTCACGGCTCCATTACCTGTGGGGCCCTAATCCTGCCATTGACCTTGTGACAGAGTTGGACTTAGATCTGTTTCTCTTCCTCTGTAGCATGGGGCACGGGTCACTTGCTGGTCTGAACTAGAGTGAATGATGGTAAGGAGATTCAAGTCCAGGGCCTCCATGGTAGCATTGGCTGAAATGCTTCCAGTTCCATGCACAGGGGCAGTTAGACAGGCAGAACTGCAGGGTCTCCATGTGTGGATGAGATCATGGAGTAGGGAGGAGAGATTTAGGTTTATTAGGAACTAGGGAACCTTTTGAGAAAGGAGGAGACTATACAGGAAGGATGGATTTCACCTAAACCAAAACGGAACCAGACCGCTAGCAAGTAAAATTTAAAAGATCGTAGATAAGTTTTTAAACTAAGGCCTGGCAGAAAGCCGACAGATGCGGAGGAGTGCACAGTTTAGACAGATATGTCCCTTAAGGGAGGATTTACTAAAGAGGATACTCTATATCCTAGATGAGAGGAGAGGATAGAAGTTGATATAATAAAATAGGAACTGAAGAGAAACAATCAAACAAAAAAGTGTCCCATTCAGTTTCATTACATGAAGGCAGACAACTAAATATTGACCATTTTTAAGTGCTTGTATACAAATGCAAAAAGTCTAAATACTAAGATGGGTAAACCTGAGTGTCTGGTATTAAAGAGGATATTGATATAACAGGCGACACAGAAACTTGATGGAATGATGACAAGCAACGGGACAGGGTAATACCAGGATATAGAATATACAGGAATGACAGAGTAGGTCACACTGATGGAGGAGTTGCACTATATGGGAAAGAAAGCATAGAATCAAATATAGTAAAAATCCTAAGAGAATTAAACTGTATCATAGAATCTGTATGGATATAAATTCCATGCTTGAATAAAAAGAATATAGCAATAGGAATCCACTACCAACCACCTGACCAGGATGGTAACAGTGATTGTGAAGTGCTCAGGGAGATTAGAGAGGCTGCCAAAACAGAAAACCCAATAATAATGGGGGATTTCAACTACGCCCATATTGATTGGGAACATGTCACCTCAGGATGGGATGAAGAGAAAATTTCTAGACACCATTAATGACTGTTAGTTGGAGTCCTGGAACCCACGAGGGGAGAGCCAATTCCTGTTTCAGTCCCAAGTGGAGCACAGGCCCTGGTCCAAGAGGTGACTATAACTGAACTGCTTGGCAATAGCGACCATAACGTAATCAAATGTATCATTTTAGGGGGAAAGTTCCAAAGATGCCCACCACAGTAGCATTTTACTTCAAAATGGGGAACTAAACAAAAATGAGAAGGCTAGTTAAATGGAAATTAAATGGAACAATCACAAGAGTGAAATGCCTGCAAGCTGCATGGAAACTTTTTAAAAATACCATAATAGAGGCTCAACCTACATGTATACCCCAAATAATAAAATAATAATAATAATAATAATTCATAATAATAACTAATAAAATACATAAGTGGACCTAAAAAACCCCACCATAGCTAAACAGAGTAAAAGAGGCAAAAAGACATCATTTAAAAATTGGAAGTCAAATCCTACTGAGGAAAATAGAAAAGAACAAACTCTGGCAAGTGAAGTATAATTAGACAGGTCAAAAAGAATTTGAAGATCCACTAGCAAAAGACACCAAAAACTTAAAGCAAAAAAAAAAAATTTAATACATCAGAAGGCAGAAGCCTGCCAAACAATCAGTGGGGCCACTGGACGATCAGCGTGCTAAAAGAGTACTCAAGGAAGACAAAGCCATAGTGGAGAAGCTAAATGAACTATTCTCGTGCATCAGTCTTCACTGCATAGGATATGAGAGAGATTCCCAAACCTGACCCATTCTTTTTCAGGGACAAACCTAAGGAACTGTCCCAGGCTGAGGTGTCAGATGATTTTTGGAACAAATTGATAAATTAAACAGTAATAAGTCACCAGGACCAGATGACATTCACCCAAGAGTTCTGAAGGAACTCAAATGTGAAATTTCAGAACTATTTACTGTGGTATGTAACCTATTGCTTAAATCAGCCTGTACCAGAAAACTGGAGCATCTAAGAAATTACTGCACAGAAAAGCAAATGCTTCCACTTAAAAATGGCTTTTAGAGGCACTTATTGAATGGCCGTCAGTCTCTAATAGTCTGTTTAAAAGTTTGTTTGCTAGACTAGGGGCAGTTTATAAATCTCAGCTCATAAAGCTTGAATCTCCGTGGATCGACCATGCCTTCTGTGGTTCATATTTAATCTATGGCTGGGATTTAGCTTCAATTTCTACTTGTACACTCAATCTGAAACTGAAACAAAATGCACTTAAAATAGAGAGGTCTTGAAGCTCTTTCTCAACGTGCATTATTCTTTGGCACATTATCCTGTCAAATGAAATCAATGCCGTACAGTAAATCCACTGTTGAAACTGCTTTTGACTGAGTTTCAACTGAAAATATTTATGACATTTGGGCTTTTCCCCTTTTTATTTCTAGTTCTAATTTATTAACTGCTCTTTCCACCTAATTTCAAGTGAACACCCCTAAAATAAAAAAATCACAGCGCTAACATAGCAAGGGCAAAAGTTTCATGTTAGGCTCCAGACAGTCCCAATAAATTCTTGTAGGATCACTTCCAAAAGCTAGTTAGGAGCAAACTATGGTCAGAAATCCAAGCCAGACAGATCACATGTGGGGAAAAGGCTCTTCATTGAAAGAGTTTTAATGTTTTCAGCTACATTTCTAATGCGCAATATGTAAACATCTCAGATCCAGCTGCAAAGTCCATTGCACAGGAAAGCTGTGCTCCAAAGGATGTGCCCATCAGGCACCTGGAAGGAAATTATTCTCTACAGAGCAATATCTGGACTTCCCCAGGGCTCAGGATCTGTGACCAATGTTAAATGAGATGGGGATAAGGTAGATTGTGACAGGGTTCCAATCACACTGCACCCAATCTGGTGTCACACCGATCTCTTCCTTTGCTTGACTTTGTTGTAAGGAACAAGAATCCCTCCCACTCCGCTGCCACTGCCACTGCCAGGCCAGCCCAGAGGAGGCAGCAATACTGGGTGCCAGGAATCTCTAACACACAATTCACCTAAACAGAAGAAGAACTGAACATCCGTCGGCAGGGAACAAGATCAG
This sequence comes from Emys orbicularis, assembly GCF_028017835.1. Classification (NCBI taxonomy): domain Eukaryota; kingdom Metazoa; phylum Chordata; order Testudines; family Emydidae; genus Emys; species Emys orbicularis. The sequence continues at coordinate 68,122,065 of NC_088689.1, read as the reverse complement.
CTACAGCAAGTGGAAGGCTAATGAAATGAGCGGCTGCAGCACAAGGGCTCAGACAGCCCCAAAGCCCTTAGCCGCCTTCTGCCATTTGACTAACCCTAGGGTGCGGCTTTCATGGGATGACGGTTTTACATTCATTTTAAATCCTTTTGTTTGTTTTAAGGTTTTCCTGGGAGCTAGGGAGCTAGCTCCTCTGAATCAGCACTAAGCCTGCTAGTCCCCTTTCATGCCTCCTGGTCCCAGGGCCAAATACCAGCCATTAGAGCTAAGGGCACATGCACCTCTCCCTTCTCTTGCTCTCCACAGACCTGCTAAGTGCCTTTGGCACAAGGGAAGAGGTACTTTGTAAGGAAACAGGCAGCCTTGGAATCTAATCTCCCCTCCTCTACTGCACAATCTGAGTATTTTGCTGGAGCAGACAATCCTTATTACTGACAAAGGCTCAGCATCCTATCCCAGGAGGAAGCGAGCATCACCCCCTCCCCATCTACAAACCAGGTTCTAAGTCACTTCAGGCAAAGCTGGAACCCAAGTTTCCCACATGACAGAGCCGAGTCTCAGCCACAAGGTCTCTCAGAGTGAGCGTGCCAGAGCCGTGAGCTTGGCAATGGTGCCTGTAATTACTGTTCTAATCACCAGAGCGCTCTGCTTCCAGAGCTAGGCATAGAACTCAGGAATCTTGACACCCTACATCTCAGTGCTGTCACACATACTTGTGTCACTCACTGGCAAAGCATGAGCTGGGTCCCCTTCTAGGGGCTGATAATCAAAGAACCATCAGGTTAGAAGGGACCGCAAGGGTCATCTAGTCTAACCCCTGCCAAGATGCAGGATTTGTTGTGTCTAAGCCATCCAAGACCAATGGCTGTCCAGCCACCTTTTGAAAACCTCCAGTGAAAGAGCTTCCACAACCTCCCTAGGCATCTGTTCCATTGTCCTACTGTTCTTACCTTACTTCAAACTCTGCTGAACACCCATATAGGATAAAACAGTATATGATCTGATAATTAAAGATTGCATCATTCCCAGACAACAACTGCATTAAGCTAGAGTTAAGGTGGAGGGCATAGCTGCCATTTTGGGTGAAATACACGGCAGAGATGGTGTATTGTCCCCCAAACAAACATTATAAACCCAGGGTATTCAGATTTAGGGTTGAATTTACAAGAAATCCAATCTTGGGACTTCTGTACAACCTTAATTCTGCCAGTCATGACACTATGCAATAGCTATACAGTTACGACTAAGGTATTTTACTGTTTGTAGTCCCAGATCAGGTATGAGTGCTCACTGAAAATTTGCACACATTTGCAGGCCCTTTTGTGCTTTGTTTGGCTTCATTTCATGAAACTTCAACATAACCACACATCTTGGGGAAAAAAGCAAAACTAGCAACAGCAATGACATGCATTTGCCTTTTGCAGCATTTGCTTTTTGTGGTTTAACCTCAGTTTATGTACATCCTGGAATTCCCCACAGGACCAAAACTTCTGAAAAAGCGTCAGCAAAACCAGTCCTGTACCTCACTGCAGAGCAAACTTCAGCGAGCTCCTGCAGGTCAGTATAAAGTACCGATGGCCTGAGGAAGCATTCACGTTTACCTTGGATTTGCAACCAGAAACCCCAAATTTCACAAAATCTGAACTTCATCAGGGTCAAAGTACATTTTTAACTGTTTTAAGATGAGTATTTTTTATAGACGTCTTCAGATATCACATAAATAAGTGATGGTAAAGTGATGTAATGAGCTGTAAATCTATTCCATGGTCAATGTTTCCAGACTTTGGAGTGGAAACTTGGCAAATGCTGCCAGTCTGAGTTGGTTGTAAATGGATTAGTTAAAAGTTTCCCTCATGTTCAACTACACCTGGGTCCTTTCAGTGGGCAATTGGCTTTGTTTCCTCTCATGCTCTATCACAACGTGCCCCTCCACACCAACAGTCACTGGGACCTCCCAGCCACATTCAACTCACTTTGCTATAAAAACTAGTGTGGGCTGTCTAGCGTTTAACCAGTCGAGCAATTAACATACATATCCCCATAACCCATCTCCCTATCCAAGATGCTCAGACATTCAGCATCTGGTAATTCAGAAGTAACATTGCCAGCCAGTAATAAGAAGTGTGGAAGTCATTTCAGAAAAGATCCTGCTCCCAATAACAGCTGGGAATGAGGAGAAGAGCCAGCACCAGCCAGCGTCCACCTGGGCAGGAATGCTCCTGAAGGAAAGGCAGCTGGAGCTGGTCCCCGTAAATGAACAGCCATAGCATGCAGACCACTTTGTATGGGGCACAGCAGCACAAAGCTGCCGGGCAGAGATTGGGCAAAGAGAGCTGAGCTGCCTCAGGGGCGGAGGGAAGCAGAGGAGCTGGGCAGAGCTGCCGGACAGGGGCTGAGTCCAGCTGATGTTAGCCAGGCAAGAAATGCCAACGGAAAGGGGGTGGTGCCAGCAAGGAGTCCCTTGTGAGCATGCTAGAGGCACAGACTCTGTCTGAATGGCTTGTAACAGGGCATGCTCTGTCCCCATTCTCTGCTGCCCAGAAACATCTCTGGCTCTCCCGTGAATGGCACCTCCATATTACTTATTTATATTCCTGCCACCAGCCCCAGTACAGTCTTATGCAGCCAAGTACTTACAGTGGTTTCTTGCCCTTCCCCAAGGGCACAGAGAGGAACAGATATCTCCTTCCCTTGGGAAGCTCAGCACATACTGGGTTCAGCTAACCCAGTGCTCTCCCCTCACTTCCTTCCTGTGCCTTCTTTTGTAGCCCTCAGCTGATGGCAAATTGGTTCAGCAGCCTCCAGACTGATCAGCTAATTAGCCACATATTCCCCAGTCAGCCTTCTCCAGGGGAGCTAATTGGTGCCTAAGTGACCAGAGGGCCAGCTCACTTGGTAGCCTCCAGCACTCTGTCACACGCCTCCCCCCCTTGTCTACCGCTGAGGTTCCATTTCCCGTGTGCTCTCCCTTCTTTAGATGAGGCACCAGGGACCTTTTTCCGCTGCTTGCCCCCAGGGTGATTGTCTCCCCTCCACCCATAGAAATCACATTTCATGGGTGGGGATATCCCCATAGTTCTGTTTCAGCCCACTGGTCCGCACAGCCGGGGCAACTCAAGGAGTTAGTCTCCTCCCTCTCACCCTCTTTACTTTGAGCCAGGGCCTATCCCTTCTCTGTGTTTTCCTTCTATGGCCTCTCATTCTCCTGGTCCCACCCACTGATCTTGAGGTCCTCCTCTTGAGGCCCTGCTAGCAAACAATCTGTGGACAGCCTATCCCCCCTCCAATACTTTCCAGCTTCTGTTTTCCCCCCATGCCTGTATGGCCAGTTCTTCCTCCTCCCCACCCAACACCCCCCAACCACCACCATTTTCTCCTTGGGAACATTCATTTCTCTTTTCCTTTCCCTGGCGGTATCACATTGTCTAGGGTTCTCCTGCTCCTCTACTTCGAGCCCTTTCTTTATCTTTGGTGGCAGCTCTGTTCCCTTCTGCCATGAACCCTAGACACCTACTTTCCTCCTGCAGGGGAAGGGGCTCCAGTCCCTCCCTAACACCACTGGAAGTGACAACCTATCCACAACCCCAATCCATTTCCATCTGAACTTTCCCTGAAACTCCAGGGATATCTTGGCCATTGGGCAGAGTTCTCCCTCACCACGGATGTGCTCTAAACTCACCCTTTCCCCAGGCAGGATCCAGTGTGGCTTTACCACATCTTTCCTACTCAGCAAACACCCTGATGCAGTGTCCACTAGGCTACTCTCCCATCTCCTCCCCACCTTCACCAAGATGATTGGCATTTTTCTCCGCCACTCCTGGTCCAACCACAAAATTCTGGCAGTCCACTGTTTGTATATGGCACTCTCTTTTCATATGTCCATTTCCCACATCGGTAGCCAGTAATTTCCCACCTTCCCTGAGGAGTTCCTCTGCTCTCCTCCCTTTTCTTCTCTGAAGGCTTCACCCCTGCCAATTCTCCAACCTTCTTTCCTGGCTCAGGCCTGTTGGATGGACACCCCCCCACCTTTTAGGGGAAATCTGCTTCTCTTCTATGAGTTTGATCACTCCCTCCAGAGTTGTGGATTGCTGCCTCCTAACCCAACACAGGTGTTCTCCAGGAAGCCTTGTAGAAATTGCTCCATGATTATGGAGTCCATCATTTTGCCCACACTCTGCCTATCTGGCTTTAACCAATGGGTAGCCCAATCCATTTACATTTGGGTATATGCACTGGGCCATACATCTCCAGTCCATATAACAGCCCAAAAATTTCTGTCAATATTTCTCCGTAAACAAGACCATTCAGTCTAATATGGCTGCATTAACATCATTGTACTTCCAGGCCTGTTCATTACTCAAAGCCACGTAGGCCACTTGAGTCTCCCACACCAAATAGGGTACGAACAGGAGGGCCCACATTCCTGTGTCCCAGCCAGCTCCCATTGTTACCTTCTCAAGCGTCACTAGACATGCACTGGGGTCACCTGTAGGCTCCATTTAACACAGACCAACGTGGCGATTACCGTTCCCTGCACTGGGACTCACCAGTCTGTGAAGCAACTGCTGCCACTCTTGTGCTTGCTCCCTGATAAATTCTTGCAGGCTCTTCTGCTGCTCAGCTTGCCAGGCCAGCAGGGATTGTCTCTCCCGTTAGTATGGCTGTTGCAGCTCCTTACGCTGCTTCACCAACCACTGCAGAGTCTGCTCCATCGCCTGGACACTGAATCCTTGCAGTGGCTTCCTCCATGGGTCTCTCAATCACCACGACTGGGGAAGTCAAGCTCCCAGACATGCCCCCACAATTGTAACGGGGAGTGCTCAGTCCCCATCCTCTGACAACCAGAAATGTCTCAGATGCTCCTGACATGGCACAAACAGTGGGAGTGTGCTAATAAAATTTGTGGATGATACAAAGTTGGGAGGTATTGCCAATATGGAGGAGGACCAGAATATCATACAAGAAGGTCTGGATGGCCTTGAAAGCTGGAGTAATAAAAATGCAATGAAATATAATAGTGAAAAGTGCAAGGTCATGCACTTAGAGACTAACAACAAGAATTTTTGCTATAAGCTGGGACATACCAATTGGAAGCGACAGAGGAGGAGAAAGACCTGGGTGCATTGGTTGATCACAGGATGACTATGAGCCACCAATGTGATGTGGCTGTGAAAAAGGCTAATGCAACCTTAGGATTTCCTAGGTGAGGTATTTCCAGTAGAGACAGGGAAGTGTTAATACCATTATACAAGGCACCAGTAAGACCTCATCTGGAATACTGGAATATAGAGGGATGGGGAGCAGTGACATACCTGGCTGAGATAAATGGAGAAATATTGAGACATATTGAGGAGTGCGACTGGAAAAGCAGAAGGAAGTTATACTACTAGAGATTAAGAGCTACAAGGACAGAGTGGTGGCCCTTGTAGTCATCTTGGCTAGGAGGAACCCTGCCCCTGGAGTGGGGAGGTGAAAGAGGAGCCAATAGGACCTGGAGTCTCTGTTTTCTAGGGTTTAGTTACGGGGGAAAGGGGAGAAATTATCTCCGAGAGTTAGTGATATTTTAATGATTGCAATAATGCCGAGGAGCCCCAGGCATGGACCACTGTGCCAGGTGCTGTCTACATAGAGAGAGACAGTGAATTGCTTCCCAACAGGCTGCTTAGCAGAGTTACCATGATGTATTATCCACAAACTTCCTGTTACTTTTTGGTTATTAGATACTGAACAATTTCTGAGCAGAGAACTGTTGTTACTCTCTCTTTCTGAAATGGATGAGTTTTGGAGCCTGACTGGGTTTCCAAAGCTGAACTGATTGGTTTCTAAATCTCATTTGAAGTGATGGCTGTCAAATGTGATCCTGCCTTTGAATGGAACCAGTGTTAGGAAAGAAGGCAGGCGTACTGCCAGGGCCGGCTCCAGCATTTCTGCCGCCCCAAACAAACAAACAAAAAAAGCCGCGATCGGCGGCGACAGTTCAGCGGCAGGTCCTTCGCTCCTAGAGGGAGTGAGGGACCTGCCGCCCCCGAATTGCCGCAGGTGCCGCCCCTCTCCCTTGGCCGCCCCAAGCACCTGCTTGTTAAGCTGGTGCCTGGAGCCGGCCCTGCGTACTGCAAATGGAAAAGGTCTTTGTGATCCTCTGCGTTCAAGTTAATCAAGACAGCCACGGTGGTATCGGTAACACAATTTCCAGTCTCACCACATTAGCCAGAGGGAGAAGGGAAGGTATGTATGTTAGAGTCACTGAAATGGAGATGCTGGCACATGCTGCAGCCAGCACTCTGCAGAATTGATCCTGACTGATTGTCACCTGGGAATTAAAGCTGGCCTGGTGCTAGACAGGGAAGGAAGCTAGTGTGGAGCAGGAGAAGAGCATCTGGAGAAGCAGCATCCTGTTCACTCTGCTCAGGAAAGCGGAGCCATGCAACAATGTTTGGTTTTCTGTTTGTTCCAAAAAGTGACTGAAATTTTCTGTCTGGTGGGAAGTATCTGAAAGAAACAGGTCAGCCCATGTTGGTATGAATGCAGATTTATGCAGAGATGTTTCCAATAACCAAAAGTAAAATGTGGACTCTTTGATTAAACTGGTTTGAAATGTGACATTTCCAGGGAAAGACCAGTTGCGAGGACAAGTCCTAATCCATGTTGTTTGTCTCCAAATGCGCTGCTCACTGAACACCTGGGCCATAGTGAAACAACCACAGAAACAAGACAACACAGGGCTTGGGATTGAGAAACAAGCAAACGACCCCAAGCCTACAAGTCTGGGCACCACTAATGGATCTTTCAAATCATTCCAAAGTCTGGCCATATAAACTAACTGGTTGGTCCATAGACAACCACTACAGATAGAACATTGGAACAGTCCTCTCCTGCCTTTATACTTAGAGCATTAACTCACAGACTGCATCCCACTGCCTTTAGCTGGGATCTTCTTTCAAGCTAAACAAGGTTGAGCCAAATCAGCAAGGGGATGGGAGACCCCCAAGGAAAGCCCAGGCTCTCTCAGAAAGTGGCAGTGGTCGTTCAGTGGGTGTCACTGAGTCCTCAAGTAGTGCACACCTCAGTGCGGCGCTGGGGCTGGGTTGCCATTTTCTGCATGAGAGAGAAACCTGAGAATCCTATCAGGGCCAGTGCAGGGTAGACACCCCATCACACTCATTCACCTCCAATATTCTTTCAAGTGTCTGCATTTGATGACAGGTCATAAGTAGCTGATCTAGTGCATTTCAGATCATTTCTCGTAAGATATGAAATTCCCCAGAAACAAGCTGGACACCATTATCCAAATAATCCCTTCAGGCAAACTATCCAATGCCGTGTCTTGGCGGACATCGTTTGCTCCACTTCTGGCCACCTGGAAAAAGCATTAACTACAACTATATGCATTTGCTTATTCTTCTCTGCAAAATCTGTGTGTAGGCATGACCAAGGTGAGGGAGCCCACATACTTGTCTGGCCTGGTGCCATTTATTGCAAGTTTCAGTGATTTGTATGTGTCATGTTGATCAGTTTCTCTTTCTCTGTCTTCATCTAAGTCTTCATTTTCACTGTACCTTGGTGATGCCCAGGTAATTCAACCAGTATCTTTGCATGGCAGTTTTGCTATCACTACTCTGTGGAAATTAAATATGACCTTGTGAGACAGTTCAGGCTCTAACCTATACATAATACCTCAATTACAAACCTCAGGGACCGGCTCAGCCCAGATATCATTCCTTCCGACCAGAAGTCTCAAACAGAATGTGTATCTCAAAAGAACACATTCCCAAAACCTCACACATAACACTGCTGTCCAGCTGCAGGCAGAATTTTCAACTGCAACTCTGACCACCATTCATGAGTATTCCTTTTATGCTAACTTGCATGTCAGGTGAGCTACACAGCACCATCACAAATATGAAACCATTAATGGTAGGTCTGAATATTCTCTCTACAGTGGTTAAAAAACACATCAACCGCCACCACACCAGTGGAGACAAGTGAACTGAAGGAAAATACCAGCCCATGTACAGGAAGAAAACAAAGGAGAGGACCCCCTCCCCCACCGTAGGAAAGGAGAGTGCACACTGCAACACAGACCCATATCACAGCACATCACACGGATGCCCCAACATGTATGTACATACATCGACACCCACATCACATCACACAAACACACCCATGTGTGTGTACAGACATTAATACTTACAGCATAGCACATATGTACAACACATACATCATCTAGTTCTTAAAAAACCCAATATATTTCAGATAACAGCTGAGTGTTGTAAAGCCCATCTCTAATTAGAGGTAAGGTTGGAATTTCTGACTGTGTCTCTGTATACATACCTAGATATTACTTGAGAGACAGGTGGGTGAGGTAATATATTTTATTGGACAGAAGTTGGTCCAATAACAGATACTAGCTCACCCACCTTGTCGCTCTAATATCCTGAGACCAACATGGCTACAATAACACTGCATAGATGTTCCTTGGCGATTTTTCTTTTTTGTTCCTTTTCATGGCTCTGCCAGTGCCTAGAGACAAGGACCAGTGCTTTGAAAGAAAGAAAGAAAGAAAGAAAGAAAGAAAGAAAGAAAGAAAGAAAGAAAGAAAGAAAGAAAGAAAGAAAGAAAGAGGCTAGAAACCCATTTTTTTTAAATGAAAGTTTAAATTCTGCAGAAATGGCAGGGGGCACCATACAAGCTCCTTTCTGGCCCATAACAGCCAAGTTCATTCAGTGCCTGGCCCCTTTTTCACAAAAACTTACCTGACTTTGGACCTCAGATGTCTCCCTGGCACTACGTTTTTTTTATTCCCATCTCACTGTGAGCTCAATAGCTCCCCCTCGAAGATACGTGTGTTGGGTAAAATTTTCAAAAACACTTTTATGACTTAGGAGCCTGACTCAATGAAAGTCATTGGGATTTGGAGTCCTAAGTGCCTATGTTACTTTTGAAAATGGGATCTTGGCTCCTGTGTCAATTAGGTGCTTTCAAAAATGTCCCCCTTCTCTCCTTGACAACAATGGGTTCATTCACGGGCCTTCACTAGTAGAGCAGCACTCGTGCATTCTGTTGCCCATTTATATGCAAGCATTGGCACAAGCTGAAATTGGGCAGCTGCTGTCACTCCTTTGTGATTGTTCTATCTCCTGACTTTGTTCCTACAAGTTCAAACAATAAACAAAACGAAGAGGTCTCCCTGTATTGTACGTCCCAAAGCAAAGCCAGCATCTGCTCAGAGGAAACATGGCCAATATTAAGGGACGACTGGCTTTTTTACGCCAAGGAACATCTGTTTATTATGACTCATTGGAATCTCTGTCACATTGGGAAAGCATTTTAAGTAGACATTTGAAAGAAAAATATATCTATTAGTCTGTCTGCAGGTTTGTCAAAGGCCTAGGAGAATCTCTGTCTTTATTAAGTGACTGAATAAGCACTGCTGAAATTTCCTCCAAGAAGAATGGCCGTCAGGGTGAGTGCTCGTTAGTGGGCTTACAGCCAGCTGCTTGCTGTGGGTGGAGTTATGAAGAGTAATAACTACTTCCTGCTGCTATTAGCTCTGTGCCCAGTGTCCGCAACCTGCCTTGGGGAACAGTCCAAGAAATACCCTGGCTTAAGCAAAGAGCGTTTAGGCCTTCTTTATCTGTCAGAAGGAAGCAGACAAGGGACCAACCCCATTTCCCCTCTTTTACATGAATGTAGTGCTGGGTGGAGGTGCAGGATCACCTGAGCTGAAGCGAGAGGCCTCCAGTTCCAGCATGGTAGCAGTTCAGAGCTATGGCTCGGTTTGGAGCCATGCCTGACAGGCTGGAGGCTGATATGAAGTTTATCCTCCCCCTATGGGGCCACTCAACTGGGTTGGAAAAAAATCACAGGTTGTCTTCCAAGATTCCTGGTGCTCCCTGTCTCAGGCCAGGCCAGAAACATCATGGATCATTTGCACTGTATTTTCAGCCTTCCTGCTGCTGGTCCCAGATAGACGCTGGGCATCCTGTACTGGCCAGCGATGAGCACAAACAGAGACCGTATGGGAGACTGTAACCAGGCTGGCACAAAGCCCAGAATGGCTTTGTTTGAATTTGGGGTGATGCCTCCATTCCTCCAAACTGCTTCCCCTCTCTGCAGCACTGGCAGTCATGATGCAAACTCCAGACCCAGGCCCTGCCAGTGCCCCTCTGTTGGCATGGCATGACCTGGGCTCCATTCCTGGCAGAGCCTATTTAGAGTGCCGCCTGTGCTGAAACGGAGGCACCTAACTCCTGCTGAAATCAATGGGACTGAGGCACCCAACTCACCTAGGCACTTTTGAAAATCCCATTAAGCATCTATCTCCAGCTTTAGGAGCCTGAATATCTTTGTAAATGCAGCTTTACCACTAGAGATGTAAATCCTTCTAAAGCACCGCTGCTTGTTTGCTTGTGTATTCCCTAAGCTTTGTTCTGTGCTGCATTGTGGATGGAGGACTGATGGATCAGAAACTTTGTTAAAACACCACTGAGCTAATTTTTCACTGTACTTACAAAGAGGGAGGAGAAATTAGGTTACCATTTCATTTCAAGACAATTTCACTTCAATTTGTTCTAGCGTTTATATTATATATTTCCCCAGCATCTACAATTTACATAATCACACATTTATGTGGAGTTTCCATCTTTGTTGGAGCTGCACATTATGTTGAGTTAAACATGTGGAAGCAATAAAGGAAATACAAGGCTATAAATAAGACAAGTAATAAGGATACATAATGAAAGCCCATTCATCAAAAAGCTCTAAATGCATTTAAATTTGAAAAGTCTGGAAGAGATAAATACATATATAAAAAGACATTTTAAAATTCTGAAAGAGTGATGCAGTGGTGACACATGTTATTTTCCTCACTACAGCATTGTAACGTGGATTCCTGGCTGTAAGCACAGTAACTCTTGGCACATGTGGAGCAAAGTTTAGAGGCAGAGTCAATGCTGGCATTGTATTTGCTTATATGTAGCAATGCTCAGAAACTTTCCCTGCAAGTCCGGCAGTTGTCACTGCAAGGGGAAGTTTGTGACTCTTTAGAGAAAGGAAGTTTATGCATCTTTGTACACTTTAACTTCTTCTATGATTAGGTCACACTGAATTTTAACCCTAAACTACCTATTTAGAATCCTACATCACCTATATCCTGTATCCAAGTCACGTCAATTTTGGGTAAAAGGGTACCACACATGCAAAGGGTACGTCTACACTACGGGATTAATCCGAATTTATATAATTCGAATTTGGGAAACAGATTGTATAAAGTCGAATGTATGCGGCCACACTAAGCACATTAATTCGGCGGTGTGCGTCCATGTACCGGGGCTAGCGTCGATTTCTGGAGAGTTGCACTGTGGGTAGCTATCCCATAGCTATCCCATAGTTCCTGCAGTCTCCCCCGCCCATTGGAATTCTGGGTTGAGATCCCAGTGCCTGATGGGACAAAAAACATTGTCGCAGGTGGCTCTGGGTACAGCCTCACCCCTCCCTCCCTCCCTGCATGAAAGCAATGGACGGCAGACAACCATTTCGCGCCTTTTTTCCTGGGTGAACACTGCAGACTCCATACCACGGCAAGCATGGAGCCCGCTCAGCTCCAGACAGCAGTCATGAACATTGTAAACACCTCGCGCGTTCTCGTGGACTTTATGCTGAGCCAGGACCAGAAAAACGAGGCGAGGAAGCGGCGGCGGCGCGAGCGCAGCGACAAGCATGATGAGGACATGGACATGGACATGGACACGGACACAGAATTCTCTCAAACCGCGGGCCCCGGTGCTTTGGAGATCATGTTGTTAATGGGGCAGGTTCTATCCATGGAACGCTGATTCTGGGCAAGGGAAACAAGCACAGACTGGTGGGACCGCATAGTGTTGCAGGTGTGGGATGATTCCCAGTGGCTGCGGAACTTTCGCATGCATAAGAGCACTTTCATGGAACTTTGTGACTTGCTGTCCCCTGCCCTGAAGCGCCAGAATACCAAGATGAGAGCAGCCCTCACAGTTGAGAAGCGAGTGGCGATAGCCCTGTGGAAGCTTGCAACGCCAGACAGCTACCGGTCAGTCGGGAATCAATTTGGAGTGGGCAAGTCTACTGTGGAGGCTGCTGTGATGCAAGTAGCCAAAGCAATCATTGAGGTGCTGCTACGAAAGGTAGTGACTCTGGGAAATGTGCAGGTCATAGTGGATAGCTTTGCTGCAATGGGATTCCCTAACTGTGGTGGGGCGATAGATGGAACCCATATCCCTATCTTGGCACCGGAGCACCAGAGTACCCAGTACATAAACCGCAAGGGGTACTTTTCAATGGTGCTGCAAGCACTTGTGGATCACAAGGGACGTTTCACCAACATCAACGCGGGCTGGCCGGGAAGGGTTCATGATGCTCGCGTCTTCAGGAACACTATTCTGTTTAAAGGGCTGCAGCAAGGGACTTACTTCCCGGACCAGAAAATAACCGTTGGGGATGTTGAAATGCCAATAGTTATTCTTGGGGACCCAGCCTACCCCTTAATGCCATGGCTCATGAAGCCATACACAGGCAGCCTGGACAGGAGTCAGGAGCTGTTTAACTACAGGCTGAGCAAGTGCAGAATGGTGGTAGAATGTGCATTTGGCCGTTTAAAAGGTCGCTGGCGATCGCTACTGACTCGCTCTGACCTCAGCCAAAGCAATCTCCCCATTGTTATTTCTGCTTGCTGTGTGCTCCACAATCTCTGTGAAAGTAAGGGGGAGACCTTTATGGCAGGGTGGGAGGCTGAGGCAAATCGCCTGGCTGCTGATTACGCGCAGCCAGACACCAGGGCGATTAGAAGAGCACACCAGGAAGCAGTGTGCATCAGAGAAGCTTTGAAAACCAGTTTCATGACTGGCCAAGCTACAGTGTGAAATTTCTGTTTGTTTCTCCTTCATGAAAACCCGCCCCCTTTATTGACTCATTCTCTGTAAGGAACCCACCCTCCCCCTTCCCCCAGCTTGCTTTCAAACCAAATAAAGTCACTATCGTTTAAAAATCATTTATTCTTTATTCATAGATTATAAAAAGAGGGAGGGAACCCGGGTGGGGTTTGGGAGGAGGGAAGGAAAAGGCCATTAAAAAATGGTTAAAAAAATGACAGCCTTTTGCTTGGGCTGTCCACTGGGGTGGAATGGGAAGGTGTATGGAGCCTCCCCCCCTGCGTTCTTACACGTCTGGGTGAGGAGGGTATGGAACATGGTGAGGGGGGAGGGGGGTTATACAGGGGCTGTAGCGGCACTCTGTTATCCTGCTGCCATTCCTGAAGCTCCACCAGACGCCGGAGCATGTCTGTTTGCTCACGCAGCAGCCCCAGCGTTGCATCCTGCCTCCTCTGATCTTCCTGCCGCCACTTCTCATCTCGAGCGTCTCTCCTGTCCTCACGTTGGTCCCTCCTGTCCTCACGTTGGTCCCTCATGTCCTCACGTTGGTCCCTCCTGTCCTCACGTTCACTGGCTTCTTTCCTATACTTTGAAACCGTGTCCTTCCACTCATTCAGATGAGCTCTGTCACTGCGGGTGGATTCCATGATTTCTGCGAACATGTCGTCTCGCGTCTTCTTCTTCTGACGCCTTATCTGTGATAGCCTTCGGGATGGAGGAGGGAGGCTTGAAGAATTTGCAGCTGCTGGAGGGAGGGAAAAAAGGAGAGAATTTTTTTAAAAGATACATTTTGCAGAACAATGCTTATACTCTTTCACGGTGACCAACACTATTCACATTACATAGCACATGTGATTTCTGTGCAAGGTCGCATTTTGCCTCTTAATATTGAGTGCCTGTGGCTTTGCTGCTAGAGATCACAGACGCAGGTCCGGGCAACAGAATTCGGCTTGCATGCAGCCATGGTAAGCCATTGTCTTTCGGCTTCTGCGCCCTCCTTTCCCACATACCAAGCAAAGCCCGTTGAGTGCTGCGGTTTTCCTGTTAACCTTCAGCAGCAGAAAACAAACTAACCCCCCCCCATCCAATTCTCTGGATGATCGCTTTATCCCTCCCCCCACCGCATGGCTGGTATCAGGGAAGATCCCTGCAGGAACCAAACTAACACCCCCCACCCCGCCATGAATTCTCTGGGATGATCGCTTTACCCCTCCCCCCACCGCATGGCTGGTATCAGGGAAGATCCCTGCTAGCCAAACGCGAAAAGCTCTGGGCCAATCCCCCCCCCCCCCCGCGCTCGCCTAACTGCAGGGAAGGATTTCTTTTCAGCCACAGGCAAACAGCCCAGTAGGAATGGCCACCTCTGTCCCCTTAATTAAATTCCCGTATTTCAACCAGGTTACCATGAGCGATATCACTCTCCTGAGGATTACACAGCAAGATAAAGAACAGATGTTGCTTGAATGCCAGCAAACACCGGGACCATACGCTGCCAGGCTTTGTCATGCAATGATACCAGATTACTTGCTGCAAGCATGGCGCGGTCAAGTGTCCTACCATGGAGGACGGAATAAGGCTGCACTGCCCAGAAACCTTGTGGCAAGGCTTTTGGAGTACCTCCAGGAGAGCTTCATGGAGATGTCCCTGGAGGATTTCCGCTCCATCCCCAGACACGTTAACAGACTTTTCCAGTAGCTGTACTGGCTGCGAATGCATCCCAAGTCCTCAGGGCAAAGTAATCATTAAAAAACCTTGCTTTTAAAACAAGTTTTATATTTTAAAAGGTAAACTCACCTGAGGTCCCTTCCATGGGGTCGTGGTCTTGGATACTGGCTTGGGAGGGTTGGGAGGGTACTTCAGTCAGGCTGAGAAAAAGATCCTGGCTGTTAGGGAGAACGGAGTGCTGGGTGCTCTCCGCAAGCTCGTCCTCCTCCTCCTCTTCCCACTCCGCAGAATCCTCAGGTGTAGCTGATGAGATTATCCCCGCCTCGGAATCCACGGTCAGAGGTGGGGTAGTGATGGCGGCCCCCCCTAGAATTGCATGAAGCTCGGCGTAGAAGCGGCATGTCCGCGGCTCTGACCCGGAGCGACCGTTTGCCTCCTTTGTTTTTTGATAGGCTTGTCTGAGCTCCTTGACTTTCACGCGGCACTGATCTAAGTCCCTATTGTGGCCTCTCTCCATCATGCCTTTGGAGATTTTTTCAAAAGTTTTGGCATTTCATCTCTTTGAACGAAGTTCTGCTAGCACTGAATCCTCTCCCCATATAGCAATCAGATCCAGTACCTCCCGCACGGTCCATGCTGGTGCTCTTTTTCGATTATCGGCCTGCATGGTTACCTGTGCTGATGAGCTATCTGTGGTCACCTGTGCTCTCCACGCTGGGCAAACAGGAAATGAAATTCAAATGTTCGCGGGGCTTTTCCTGTCTACCTGGCCAGTGCATCTGAGGTCAGATTGCTGTCCAGAGCGGTCACAATGGTGCACTGTGGGATAGCTCCCGGAGGCCAATACCATCGAATTGCGGCCACACTACCCCTAATTCTAAATGACAAAATCGATTTTGGCGCTACTCCGCTCGTCGGGGTGGAGTACAGAAATCGATTTTAAGCGCCCTTTATTTCGAACTAAATGGCTCCGTTGTGTGGACGGGTGCAGGGTTAATTCGATGTAACGCTGCTAAATCCGAATTAAAGTCGTAGTGTAGACCAGGCCAAAATTTGAGGTGGAAACAACGTTATTTGAAGGTTTGGGGTTGGGCAAAATGAAAAGCAGGTTGCCTCATTGAATCGCCCCTCCATAGTACAAGGCCATTAAGGGCTGGTAATGTGTGGTCCTCATCCTTATAGCCCAGAAAATAAGGGGAGGGGAGGGTCCTTCTCTTGGGGTAAAGATATTGCTGACATAACAGCCCTGAGCTGACTACCTCGGTGGCTGCCATAACAACTAGAGGGCTAGGAGAGGCGAGAGGACTGTCACACTGGGTTGTGCTGGCCTCTTCTGCCTCCAATGACAGAGGCAGGTGGACAGGTCCTGGGAAGCCCTGCTGGCAAGTTAACATATCTGTTGCCTCTCTAAAATAGTCAGGAGCTTGTTGGGTTGTCCCCTCTCTGCTGACTCTGATGCCAGGATGCCCAGATCAATGGCCTGGCATCTCCTGGAACAGCTTGCTTTGGCAGAGGATGTGTTTCATATCTGGACTCCATCCCCCTGGTGAGGCAGAGTAAGATGAGCCAATATTAGGATGCATGTCACCGGAAAGGTACCTCCTTCTTCTCCTGCTTAGCATAGGGAGTACAAATGCAGTGTTATATCAGAGGTGCCTTCAATAGCTTCCTCTGGGACACATGGGCTCTGAACTACCAGTCTATGAAAACTCCTGCATCTTTAGAAATCTCAAGTTCTGGCACAAGGAGATAGCTTGTGTGCCCTGGGCCCCTGCTCAAAACCCTAATGGCGATGCGTTCCGCAGTACAGTGCTCCCCTTGGACTAGCCCAGCACAAGAAAGAACCCAACGTGCTATTCCATTGCCATTTCCATTGTCAGATGCCAGCCCATAGATCTAAGCTGTTATTGTTTTTCAGCCTGCAGTGATGCTTGGGCTGCTCCCAAGATTGGATAATTGAAGGCCAGTAAAGTCAACCTTAACCTGTCACAGCAGTTGGCGCAGAATAGCTACAGAGTTCTGCCAGCCTATCAGGAAGAGCTGTGGATTTCTTTCCTCCTTTTTCTGAAGTCACAGAAACTCCTCAGTGTCCCAGGAAAAAGTTTGGAGACCATCAGACAGGAAGGCCTGTCAGAGTGGGCTGAAGGACCAGGATTATAAATAGGGAACATCATGTTTTTTTCAGAATGGTTTTACCATGCAAGAGCGAGCTGGTCTCATTTGTCAGTCAGGTTGCAGACAAGGGGATTGTACTATGATGCCTATCTATAGGGTAGATTATGACTTTGTAGCAACTCTTGGTCCATCTCCTGGCTACAAGAGTGTTTGCTGAGCTTTAAGGAAAATGAAAATCCCGTTCAGAGACTGTAACATAACCAATTTCCTAGGGGTTTGAGCTCCATAATTTCATTTGCTTCTAATGGCAATGTAGACGCTTTGCTGCATTGTGGAATTAGTAATTATGGGTCTGAGCTTGCCCCCATTCAGCAAACAGGTGGGGTGAGTGGAAACTGAGCTTTAACGTGTGGAGCTTTGCTGGGGTTCTTCTGTTGGCTCAGGGCAGTTGGCTCCTTGCAGAGCGAGCCAATGTCTGCAGATCATGCTTTCTCTTGGTCAATTTCTTCCAAATTTCTGATTTTTACTTCCCACCTCCACCCCCAGGCATATTCTCCTTCAGACAGAATTAAGCCCAGGACAAATTTCAAGTTATAAAATCAACCAAATTGGCTCTAGTTCTATTCAAAAAGAGTGTGGTTGGAATTTATTATTATTATATTATATTATTTATTATTATTATATTTACAATGAGAAGCATTTTTTCAGCTTTCTTTACATCAAAGACAGCTGGCCGGGGGTTTTCGATGAACCTAGAATGTTTATAGGTGCTAATCACAATCTTCACACAATACAGACTTTGGCTAAACATTTCCCACAAAAAATGTTTTTTTGTTAAACTTTCCAAAAAAGAAAAAGAAGAATTTTGGGCAGTGACCAAATCTGGAAAATTCCATCCTGCGGGGTGAGTGGGTAAAATCAGAAGGCCACAGTGAAAACTGTGTCACAACATTTAACTACCACTAATTTCGACTTTCTACAGGTACTGGGCAATGTCTGCCACTCCTTTGAAGGCAATGCTGAAATGCAGTGGAATACCCAAAATCAGCATTCTGGTCCTTTTGAGAGAGAATGTGATTTTGTTTAAAACACTCACTAATCCAAATTCATCTATTATCAAAGAGCCTCTGCTAAATGATTCCATTTCTTAACAAGGCAATAATGTTCCATTGCCAACCGTGAAAGCCCTAATTGTTATTGATCTTGCCCAAGAGGAAGGGACTGGTTTTACAGGGACCTTGTTGTCACCAATTGAAACAACAATCTGACTTTGTTGTATCTAATAGACCAGACCAGACTAATTATAGAGCTGAGATCTGAAAGAATCATCCCTGAGTGCTACCCAAACCCCTTTGTACAGTAGAGTGGAAATCTCTCAGTGCAGTAATGTTTGCACAAGAGGCTAAGGGGAAAATGAGCTCCCCTGCAGGAGTCCAGAGGAGCATTTAAGTGCATACAATAGAGCTAAGTCTATGGCAGAGGAAATGGGAACTCTAGACTGAGAAGAGCAAAAGTGTCAGGTTTATTTTAATTGGTCTCTCCGTGAAACAGACAGGAAAGTATTCATCGCGTGTCCCTTTTCTTTCTCTGCATTTTGAGTTATTCGGTTGGAGAGACCCTAAAATTGCCCAGGCAAATGTGCTATTGTGTATGTCTCGGGCAGAAGTGATTAGAGACAATCAGGCCAAGCAGTAGATACTTGAGGCTCTCAGATGACAGTTTATACATTTTCAGTGAATGATGTTTAATTAGAGCTGTAAGGGTTTGGGAAGCCAGATCCCTTTGAAAGTCTCTCTAAAATTCCCTGAAATCAGCTGAATTATACTGACTCGTTGCTGTATTACTTTACCGCATGCCTTTCTTTTGGCTTCAAGAGACTCTCATCTCTTCCAGTGTGGCCTTGAGGCTAGAGCTGGCATACGTTACTGTGCCAGCTCTCAGGAAAGGTCTCTGTATTTTTTACCATTCCTCAGCCAGCTGCAGAATTCCAGCTGGATCAACAAACCCAGGGGGGTTCTTTTGCGTTTCGCTTCTGAGCAGCCCCTGTGGCTCTGCTTCCCCAATGCCTCATCCACGACAGTTCAAAGAAATGTCTCATTAGACACCAGAGATGAATCAAAACAGTGCTGATGCTCCCCAAGCCTGTTGGGATGGGAGAGGGACCTAACAGGGATGGAACCATAGCAGAACTCCACAGCTCATGGCTGAGCGGGGCTACCAAGACCCCCTGGCCAGCATCACCTCTGTAGTTTTGGTCCGTGTTCAGGAAATCCAAAAGGAACCCAGCATTTTCCAGTTCCACTTTATATGGGGCCAAAACCTCGCGAAAAACAAGCTCACATAATTGTCCTTTTGATGTGGGAAATCCCACAAGGACAGTTGTTTCGGACGCCTTTCCAGGATGTCAGAAACCTCATGAATTCTGCCATTTGGGGCTGAAGTCTCACAAAATGTTGTGAAGTTTTCACACTACCCTATCCAAATCCAAACCTTTGCCCCATTTCTTCCTTGGATATAAACCCATCCTGGGTCTGATCTCACCTGTCTCACCTCTAGATTCTCACAGATGAGTCATGGCAGCATTCTGTCAGGAGCCTGCTCTGAGAGCATAGACAGTGCTGCAGGAAAGCCATGGAGCTGGCAGTCTTGGGGAACAAGTCACAGGGGGCGTTATTCTAGGTGCTTTCCGATAACCAGACAGGAGGCCTCTGCCCTTCCTGAATGAATGTGCGGTCTGACCAGCCTTAGCTTATGCTGCAAGACACAGTAGACGAGAACACCAGTTCTTGTTTCTCAGAGCCCAGGGCAAGTGTGCAGCACTCAAAGTTAGGAAAATATCTTTTGACTTGTAAATGGAGCCCATCTGAGTTGGCTCACAGTATCCATAGGACCCCACAATGCCATTTTTCCAGAGTCACTTTTCAGAGCAGAGCTGTGCTTTAATGAGAGTGCTCGGTACAAGGGGTGGGGCAGACAGACAGTCAATTAATTAACCTGCAACTGAAGGGGGTCTCATTCAATGGGAAGCCAGACTTCCACTCTGAAACCTGGTGCCTAGTCTCTCTCAGTGACTGCTGGCCAACACTGCCATAAGTCTTTGCGGAGGAAGGAAACCAAAGAGCCCCAGCCCGCAGCCACAAATCCATGCTGAAAGTTACTCACCTTCACACTAAACCCCGGGAGCTGCTAAGGGATGAGTAAATATAATTCAGCTGATTTCAGGGAATTTGGAGAGACTTGCAAAGGGATCTGGCTTCCCAAACCCTTACGGCTCTAATTAAACATCATTCACGGAAAACGTATTAACTGTCATCCAAGAGCCTCCAAGTATCTACTGTTTAGCCTGATTGTCTCTAATCACTTCTGCCTGAGACATTCACAATAGCACATTTGCCTGGACAATTTTAGGTCCTCTCCAACGGAATAACTCAAAATGCAGAGAGAGAAAGGGACGCTCGATTAATATTTTCCTTTCTCACTCCTAAGGGAGCTCCTTCTCCCCACCCGGCTACTTTATGTGAAGTCAGCCTGATCTGATAGGTGGCCTCTGAGCATGGCTATGGATCAGGTGTCTGCACACAACTTCAGCAGCCAAACACCTATCTTCCCCACATTGTGAATCCCTCAGGCAGGAGGTAGGCACAAGGGAGGCTGCAGGGCATGTGCCCAGAGGCTGTAACTTAGGGACCTACAGGGTTAGGTGGCAGCCAAGTGGGAGTTTTGTGGATTGTAACGGTGCTTAAAAACAGGACTTAGGGACCTAAGTACCTTCATGGATTGCACCCTAAGTGACTTAAAACAAACTGGAGGGAGAAATAAAACCAATTGCCTGGGCTAAATGGCCTTTTATATACCAGCATGAAAATCAGTTCCTGTAATTTTTCCCAGTATAGTCAATGTTTCAAAATATACCCCATCCCTCACGCCCCTGGGGCTCTGAGAGCTGGCAGGCTATGTCCATGAGAAGACCTTGCAGGGTTTCTTTCAGATTCCAGCAGGGGAAGATTTTGGACAGAATGAGTGTGACAGAATATTCTCCTGTGTCCACACCCTATACACTATTGTAATAATCTTTGTACAAAGTATGCCTTCCGAGGTAACATTTGAAACCCCATAATTTTCTGGTCATTATTGTTCTGAAAAAATATGTGTGGCAACATTGTATGTGAAGTTACAAGATTCCACTGTATGGTGTTGTTAACAACTGTTTCAAACAGATCTCTCTCAAACAAAGGAATGCGGCTCTGCTTAATTTGCCATAAACTGAGCATCCTTCGTTTCCCTTCCTGCTTTATGACTCTAACAGGTAAGGAAAAAGCAGCAAGGAACATTCTTCCATATAGATTCTTTGTCTCCTGAATCTCAGCTGGAAATGTTTTTCAAGAGGGAGACTGACACTACAAAAAGGAAGGACAAACACCTCAAGGCACATACACCCTCTCTCTCTGCCCACAGCATTCACAGTATCTGAAGGACAAAGGAAGCATTTGTTATACTGGAGAAGGGGTCCTGACCTAAGAAGTTTGGTCAGTAAGACTACTGAAAGCACATGGTAGAAAACTTTGTATGAATCTGATACAGTTTGTTAAGTTAGGCATCAGTAGCGTTGTAACTATTTTCTTGTAACCATTTCTGACTTTTATGCCTCATCCCTTGTACTCACTTAAAATCTCTCTCTTTGTAGTTAATAAACTTATTTTATTTTTTTATCTAGTCCAGTGTGTTTAATTGAACTGTCTGGGAAATTCCAGTTGGGATGGCAAGTTATGTGCATATTATTTCGATTAAAGCAATAACAGACTTTATATAAACTTTGTATTGCACAGGAGAGGGCTGGACAGGATAGGACCAGTAGCGTAGCTAGCGGGGTGCAGGGGAAGCAGCCGCTTCCCCTCAGCACATGTTCCATAAGCGGCGCCTTTCCAAAAGCGGCCGGAGGAGCGAGGGGGGGCGCAGGCTGGCGGCCCTCAGCGCGGCCGGCAGCCATGGGGGGGCGGCAGGCACGGCCGGAGGAGCGGGCGGCACAGCATGCGGCCCACAGCGTTGCCAGCAGCCGCGGCCAGAGGAGCGAGGAGGGGCGCAGGCTGGCGGCCTGCAGCATGGCCGGCAGCCATGGGGGGGTGGCAGGCACGGCCACAAGAGCGGGGGACGCAGCATGCGGCCCGCAGCGCGGCCGGAGGAGCAAGGGGGGGTGCAGGCTGGCGGCCCGCAGCGCGGCCGGCAGCCGCGGCTGGAGGAGCGAGGGGGGGCCCACAGGGGTGGCACGGCAGGAACGGAGGAGCCATGGGGGGGAGGGGCGGTGCGGCCGGAGGAGGAGCCAAGGGGAGGGGCGTGGAGCGGCCGGAGGAGGAGCCAAGGGGCGTGGCCAGAGGAGGAGCCAAGGGGGGGCACCTTTTTTATGTTTGCTCCCCCTCCTCTTAGAAGCTGGCTACGCCACTGGATAGGACATACATTTCGGGGGGGAAATCTAAGACTGGGAATGTGTTGGGGTCACCCTGCAGTATAACCAAGGCTTGTAAGAGTCGAGGTGTGGCTGGCTGGCTGCAGCGCACAGAGACATAACTGGGAGTGACTTGCATGCTGGAAGCTGTTTGTGAGCCTGAGCAAGAGCTGGCATCTGGTCTGCCAGCATCACACCAGGCATGTCACAATGTGCAAGGCATTATCTATTGCTGTTCTGGGGAAAGGTTTTATATGAGCTGAGCAGCTCATGGTAGCAAAGACCAGCACTTGCAGGAGTGCTGGCAGGATTGGGGCTTTAGGAATAAAATGGGGTGTGACCAGATGTGACAGACGGATGTCATCTTTCTAAATTAAAATAATATCCAGAAAACCAAGTCTCAAGAACAGCTAAAAAAATACACCCAGTTCTTACTCTAACAGCACAGGATGTTTTCAGTTGGATACACTGTAAAGCACAAACTTGCTCTACAATTCCAGTTATTCATTGTTTTGGAGAATACACCAATAAACCAATGGATTATGTTCATTGATTACACACAGTATGTTGGTAGTAATAATAATAAGCAGCTGGAGGCAATAACATCATCAAATTAGGGGCAAATATATACCCAAGAATAAAGTTAATCAGTTACTAATGATCCTGAGACCCAGTTATTGTCTTTGTAGATACGTTCCCCCGCCCCCGGCTTTCAGAGGACAGAATTACTTTTCTGTGAAAGTACAAGTAAATCTGTTCACTAGTTTATGAGTTTAATTAATGATAAAAGGGCCCTACCTATTTTTTCTCTCTCATCTTTTTTCTAGTTAAAAAGTGATTTGTTAAAAACCTTTCAAACTTTCCATACAGTTAAGTTATTGAAAACTCAAGCATAGGTATGTGATCCTGGCAGAGCAGGTGCCAGCTCGTGCCAAGGTCTCTAGGCCTCAAGTGAACACTTATCAACTGCAGGGCTGGAAACCAGCCTGACTCACCTGTGTGTTAGTATTGCTAAAATAGGAATTAGACTTGTAACGATGTGTTTACACTTTATGAAATGGTTGTAAATTGCTGCATGCACTAATCTCACTTAGAACATCTGTAACCCATGCTATAAGGTAATACTTAGGTGTTTGTTCTGTAAGTGAAAAACTGTTTGCTCTGAAACTATAAATCCAGTCAGGAAAGAAATATCACCAGGTTTGAAACACTGATTTGGTCCCATGAGAAGGGGTTATCTCTGGCCCAGCAGGAAGGCCTATTGGATCCAAAGAACTATCAAAGAACAAGGATTTTATTGATTGCTCCCGGCACACACATGGAGGGGGGATATGCAGAAGCACTCAGCCCATCAGTTTGGACTTGAGGGAGATGGGAATAAAAATCCCTGACCAGAAGGAATTAGGGTCTTTTTATGCTGTTTGGACTCTAAGGGTATGTCTACATTGCAATTAAAAACCCACAGCTGGCCCGTGCCAGCTGACTTGGGCTAGTGGGGCTCAGGCTAAGGAGATGTTTAATTGCAGTGTAGATGTTTGTGCTCTGGCTGCAGCCCAGGCTCTAGGACCCTGTGAGGTGGAAGGGTCCCAGAACTCAGGCTCCAGCCTGAGCCCTAACGTCTACCTCACTATTAAATGGCCCCTGAGTCTGAGCCCCGTGAGCCCAACTCAGCTAGCATGGGCCAGCTGCAGGTATCTATCTGCAATGTAGCTATACCCTAAGGGATAAAGATTCCTAAACATAAGCAAGAGATCCCCAGGATTAACGTGGGTTAGCCTGAAAGGATTTATAGAACTGGCATATTTCAGCAGCTCTATCACCATCTGCAACTCACTTAAGACTGCAACTCACTTGAGTGTGTGTGTTTACCTGTTTTAACCTTGTAAATAACTCTCTCTCTTAGTTAATAAATCCTTAGTTTGTTTACTATAGGATTGGCTACAAGCAGTCTTTGGTGTGAGATCCAAGGTGCAAATTGGCCTGGGGTAAGTGACTGGTCCTTTGGGACTGGGAATAACCTGAATATTTTGTGATCTTTGTTGGAAAGTGACCATCTATCACAGAGGCAGGCTTGCCTGAATAGCAAGATAGATTGGCATGCCCCAGGGGACTGTCTGTTACTCCATGTTAAGGCTGTATAGTGCCAGAGGAGTTTACACTTGTTACTTGGTTGATGAAATCTACATATAGATAGTCTGCCCTGAGGTTGGAACTCATGTGTGAGCCATTCCAGACAGCGTGAGCGGCTATCTTTGGAGAATATAGTTTGTAATGAAGCAGAGATGTTAACTATTCTGGGGTAAGATCTCAGATGGTATAAACTGGAGTCAATGGAACTACACTGATTTGCACGAGCTGAGGATCTAGCCTATTTATCTAATTGTTATGACTATACTTCAGGGGAAGATCACAAGGTCAGGTCCTTCTCAGACAGTGTCATTGTGAGACATCAGAGATAGCTCAACCAATCACCATTTCTCTCCAGTTAATTTGCATGCCACAATTCTATTAGGTAAAGGAAACATGCATCCTGTGAAGGAGTGGGCTGTCCCTGGTGGCGAGGTTTAGCATGTCAAGTGATCCCCTCCTTATTTTCCCCCCAACTGGGGCATCATCATAGATGCATAGATTCCAAGACCAGAAGAGACCATTGTGATGATCTAGTCTGACCTCCTGCATAACAAAGGCTAGAGAACTTCCCCACAATAATTCCTAGAGAAGCTCTTGTAGAAAAACATCCAATCTTGATTTTAAAATTGTCAGTGATGGAGAATCCACCATGGCCCTTAGTCAATTGTTCCAATGGTTAATTACTCTCACTGTTAAAAATTTACACCTTCTTTCCAGCCTGAGTTTGTCTAGCTCCAACTTCCGGCCATTGGATCATGTTATACCTTTCTTTGCTAGACTGAAGAGCCTTTTACTGAATGTTTGTTCACCGTGTAGGTACTTATGGATTATAGTCAAGTCACCCTTTGACCTATCTAAACACACCGAGCTTCTTGAGTCTATCACTGTAAGGCAGGTTTTCTAATCCTTTAATCATTTAACCAGTGCAGGCATCAGTCCCCTGCTGGCAAAAGTTCTCCCCCTTCTCCTCACATCTGTTGTGCTGTGCACAGGACACCCCAATAACCTGGATGGCATTAGACTCACTGGCATCCTAATGGGTTTGCAGGAGGCACCATCTTGCCTTCAGTGGGCCAAAGGCACATTCCCTCACCATCCTGCTCAGCGTATGAACCTTCCCCTGCCAGGTGCTCTCTCAGCAGGGTAGCGCTTCATGAGCCAGGGCAGCAGGTTGGCTCTCCCAAAATAGCAGTGGGCACACACAACATGTTGATATCCATATTATTGGGTGGGAAATAAAGTCCCAGATTGTCCTAATTGGAAAACACCACATCTCTGTAATACCCTGGCATCCCGTGTGCTTGCCAGTACATCCCATGTTGGTGTCCCTGAACCTCTCTCTACGATTGACCAAGGCCTGCATAATGAGTGAGTACTATCCTTTCCTGTTGACATATTCATGTGCACCTTGGAGGGGTCAGACAATGGGCACATGTGCACCCTCAGTGGCCCCAGCACATTTCAGGATCCCCATTTACTTTTATTTTGGGGACATTAGCAATCTCCACCATCAGTGGGTGAAGCATAACAGTAATTGCCTCACAAACCTCCATCCCCACAACCCCGACAGTTGACTTTCCAACACCAAACTTGTAGACACAGACCTGTAGCACCCAGGGTAGCCAGCTTCTAGATAGCAACAGCAACTCACTTCTGGACTGGAAATGACCTCCCTCCTGTGTGTCTTGGTGCTGACGCTCCTCTCACAGCTCCATGAAGGTCTGCTTCCTCATGCGGAAGTTCTGGAGCCACTGCTGGTTATCCCATGTCTGCATGACAATGTGATCCCATCACTCTATGCTTGTGGCCCTGCTCCAGAATTGCTGGTCAGCATATGTGGGCTCCACACCTATTACCCTGCATCAGCTGTCTGCACTGCTCCATATCTGAATGCAAACTGCCTATCCAGGGGGACAAGCTGTTGCTGAAATGCCCTTTGCCATGTCTCATGCCCTACATCTGCTTCCTGTTGCCGAAATGAGAGTTGTGTTAATGCCAGCCGCTGGGCTAGGTCACTGTCCTGAGCTGGATCAACTGTGGCACTGGTTGGAATGGAGGCTGTAGACAGAAGGCTAAAGCATGCTAAGCAGGAAGTGGTTTATTTTACTTATTGTTGGGCTAAAAGCACTTTCTCACAGGGGCCCAGGAAGGACAGACAAGCTCTCCCACAATACATTGTGAAAGAATTAATAAAGCGGTGCAGCTTAGTGTGGCACTAAGACCCAGGGGATGTGCCCCCGGAAGTTCTAGCACCTCACAGGGATGAATGCAGTGCCAGTGTGAACACAGTCGGCCGGGTCTGGTTCAGGGAGAGTTGTGCAGTGGGGGCGCTCACGGCCAGACTAGGCCAACCTGGGTGCTCAGCCCCAGGTGCTAGTTACACAGGTTAATGGGACAGGGGAGGCGCAGTGGGGGCAGGTTTGTGTGTGCTGGAGGGGAGCACTGAGTGTCCCCGTTCTGGGCTCTCTGGAAGGATGGAGATGGGGCCAGGCTATGTGGGCTTCTCCCAAGGATAGACATGTGAAATCCCATCACTGGAGGTTGTTAAGAACAGGTTGGACAAACACCTGTCAGGGATGGTCTAGGTTTACTTGGCCCTGTCTCAGCGGGAGGACTGGACTAGATGACTTCTCAAGGCCCCTTCCAGTCCTACATTGTTATGATTCTGTGTTTTCTGGGAGGGGTGTGTGTGAGACAGAGAGAGAAAGAGAGAGAGAGACAAAGAAAGAGAGAGAGTGTCTGTCTAGGTGGCCAAGTGCACGTATGTGCAGATCTGTTTGTGTGGCGATACATCTTTCTTGCTCTGTCTCAACTGGTGCAGTCAGTATCCGACTCGTCTGTGCTGGGCAGATGAAGCCCCGTGACAGAGCTCACATTGTTTTATGCTTTTGATGCTGCTGTTTTAAAAGAAGTCACTGTTGTTCTCACTCCCGCTTTGTCCTGCCTGGCTCCTTCAGGTGGGGGGAAGGGTGAATCGATACTGCTGCACTGCGTGTTCTTGAGCCTGGCTGTGGGGTGGGGAGTTCTCAATCTCAGCTTGCGCTTTCAACATTAGATATAACCTCTCCCCACATGGTCACCCTGCCTGGCAGCTAACTCCATCACAGATCATGGCCTGGGAAGTGTTTAGCTCCCTGGCAGAGCCTTAGCTAGTTCTTCACACTGCGTTCTGCATTCCTGGGTGATTCCCTTATTCGGCTACTACCCGGAGATGTGTAAGTAACTGATAACAATCCCCAGCATTCCCAGTTAGCAGGATCCAAGGGAGGACAGGCTAAAAAGACCATGCTCTGGTGTGGGGGGTGCATTGGAGGGGGGGATGCTCTAGAAGCGGGGCTTTGATCTCCCTACTTATCATCTTTTCCCTTTTCCTTTGGGGTTTTCTGGTTTATTTCAGGAGACACGGTCATTCTGGTGGGACAGGCAAGAACAATTAGATCCCAATGCTATTGGACCAGCCTAAATGTTATCAGCTGCCTAGGACCAGTCACGCCCCGCAACGAGGTGATGTTTTTGTGAATCTGTCAGATAATTCTTGGGAATATTACAGTAGTCTTCCTGCATTAGTGCCAGATGCTGGAGCCCTTTCTGGCCCCAGTCTCTGATCTTGTAGGGATCTTACACTTCTGCAAGCTTTTCACACTTTGATCTCTTTCTGCCAAGTACCTCATTTCAATGCCCCAAGCTAGTTCCAGGTTGTGAACCTTCTACCTAGGAACACATTCATGTGATATTACCTTACACACATGCTCACACACATATGCTCTCCAGTGCTTAATTTGTGCCAGGGCTTGCCAGGGCTGAGCCCCGGCACCTTTAGGCTTGGCAGTTCATAGCCCTGGGACTTCTGGGCTTGCTGCATCAGTTATGAATGTAAAAAAATTGCTTGAGCCACAAATTAAGCACTGCCGCTCTCTCACACACATACAGACACCCATGCTCACACACACATCCATACACATCCAGGCCCACAAACATGCGCTCACACACCCATGCTCACATCTACCAAGAGTGCTGAAAAAGAAGAATATCCAAGCTATCTTCTTGGAGATCCATCCTGTCTCATGAGCAAAGGCAAACAGAAGGCAGAAGATTCTGGAAGTGAATGGCTGGTGTGACAGACCCAGACCAGTGGGGTACAGGAGTCTGGTAGAGGGCAAATATACTGGTCACTGGATGAGTAGTTTTCTGTTCCCTGAGTGACCAGAGCAGGGGCTGCACTAGAGTAATCAGGAACCTGCTAGAACCAGTTAAGGCAGGCAGGCTAATTAGGACACCTGGAGCCAATTAAGAAGAAGCTGCTAGAATCAATTAAGGCAGGCTAATCAGGGCACCTGGGTTTTAAAAAGGAGCTCATTTCAGTTTGTGGTGAAAATAAGGAAGGTGTTTGGAGGAGGCCATGGGGAAGTAGCCCAGGGAGTTGTAGCTGTCATGCAGCTGTTACAGGAGGCACTATAGACAGCTGCAGTCCACAGGACCCTGGGCTGGAACCCGGAGTAGAGAGCGGGCCCAGGTTTCCCCCCAAACTTCCCAATTGACCTGGACTGTGGGTTCTTCCAGAGGGGAAGGTCTCTGGGCTGTTCCCCAACCCACATGGTGAATCTCTGAGACAAGAAAATCCGCCAATAAGCGCAGGACCCACCAAGATAGAGGAGGAACTTTGTCACACTGGCTAGGTAAGTGGTGGGGGGTGGAGTGGTGGATTTGTGGAACATTAGTCCACCTTCAGTGGGGAGAGGGGGCTGTATAGTTTGGATAGCCTCCACCTCAGTAGAAGGGAGACCAACCTCCTGGGGACCAGGCTGGGTAGAGTAGTGAGGAGGGGGTTAAACTAATAGCAAAAGGGGAGGTTAAAAAGAGGGAAGATATGACCGCTCAGCACAAAACTGAGATGTTGAGAACAAAATGAAATCGAGGAACCAAAGGACACAAAGAGAAGAAATTCTTCACTTTCCTATACACCGGAGCTAGGAGCCTGGGTAACAAACAAGACTACTTGGAATCACTCATTTATGAAAATTAATTTGAGTTAGGTGCAATGTTTCCTCTAATTTTTTACATCCAGGTGCTGAATGAATTTTGTTATGTGCACCAATATGGAGGTGATGTGTGGCAGGGGTGGGACCAAGGGGTTTGGGGTGCGGGAGGGGGCTCAGGGCTAGGGCAGAGGGTTGGGTTGTAGGAGGTGAAGGCTCTGGCTGGGGGTGTGGGCTCTGGGGTGGGGCCGGGGATATGGGGTTTGGGGTTCAGGAGGGGGCTCAGGACTGAGGCAGAGGGTTGGGGCATGGGGGCATGAGGGCTCTAGCTCGGGTGCAGGCTCTGGGGTGGGGCTGGGGATGAGGGGTTTGGGGGTGCAGGCTGTCCTGGGGCTGCAGCGGGGAGAGAGGACTCTCCCCAGCCCTCTCTCACCGCAGCAGCTCCGGGGTCAGGGGAGAGGCGCCTCTCCCCCCTGCACGGCCTTAGATAGCCTGCTCTGAGGCCGTGCAACTAACTTAGGTTAGGTGGCATTACGGAAACCTGGTGGGATGATTCGCGTGACTGGAAGGTTAAAATCAATGGCTAGAACCTATTTAGGAAGACTCCAGTGGGCAAAAAGGGAGAGGGAGTCACTCTATGTCAAAAATGGCATTACCTGTTTCTGAGTCACTGATAACTCAGAAGAAAATTATCTTGAATGCTTATGAATCAATGTCCTAACAGACAAAGCACAAGATGGGGTACTAGCTGGTGTCTGCTACAGGCCACCAGATCACCCGAGGGAACAGGATGACCAGCTCCTTACACACCGATCTATAACGTATAGGAGAAAAGCTGGGTGATCCTGGGGGACTTCAACTTGGGTGATGTAGGCTGGAGGTTTCATGTTTGGAATTTCTACACATTATCAATGACAATCCAAAAGCATTGCAGCCATGTCACAGGGCACCTCCATCGCTCCCCGGTGAACCACATTGCCTGGCCAGTCCAGGTGGTTTCACAATCACAAACACACGCTGGGTTGTAAACTTTCACCAAGGGGTACCATGTATGTATTCATTTTTTTCTTATATAGTAACACCATGCAATGCAGGCTTACGGCAAGGGTACACTTCCCTGCAGCCCTCGCGTCTCAGCCCAGGCTCACCCTCTAACTAAGCCCCCTTCCAAGCGGCCCCTTGCTTCCTCTTTCTTCCTTTTATATTCTCCCAATTGCCTTGTTAGCCCAGTGATCACCACCCAGGAGCTCACAGTCCCCCAACAGAAAGTATATAATTGCCTCCAGCTGGGCCTGTAGCCTTCTCTAGGCTGCAGCAATGTCAGTGATCAGGGTGCTGCTGATAATGCTCTGTCACAAGCCAACATGGGGGGATTCTGTATTAGACCTCATCCTAATAGATAAAGAGGCACCAACCACAGAAGTAAAAATTACTGGTGGCCTAGGTACAAGTTGATCATGACTTGATCAAATTTATAATCCATGAGCAGAATAAAGTCCAGACCAGTGACACAAATTTGGTGCTTTAACAGTGCCAGTTTCACAAAGCTGAAAATAATTATGAGCCAAATCAGCTGGGAGGAAGAATTTAATCAGAAAAATGTGATTGATAATTGGGAATCATTTAACAACACTCGGTGAGATGCCCCAAAAGCCACA
Source organism: Emys orbicularis (assembly GCF_028017835.1). NCBI lineage: Eukaryota > Metazoa > Chordata > Testudines > Emydidae > Emys > Emys orbicularis. The sequence continues at coordinate 68,091,182 of NC_088689.1, read as the reverse complement.
ACTGAGGAAGAAGGCCAGACTGGTTAAAAAACCAACCTGATTTAGAGGGAAAGTTAAGGCAGCTGTAAATATATAGATAGAAATGTAAAACAAATGAAGAAAGGGGAAGTTCATAGTAATGAATACAAATCAGAAGTTAGGAATTGTAGCAAATTGATAAGGGAAGCAAACAGCCCCAAGGAGAACTCTATGGCCAGCAGAGGTAAGGACAATAAAGGAGTTTTTTTTAATATATTAGGAACAAAAAGTATCCTAATAATTGTATTGGTCCATTGTTAGATGGAAATGATCGAATTATCAATAATAATACAAAAAAGGCATGAGTAGTCAATAAATATTTCTGTTCAGTATTTAGGGAAAAAACAGATGATGCAGTCTCATCATATGGGGATGATAATACTCTTTCCATTCCACTAGTATCTCTAGAGGATGTTAAACAGAAACTACTAACGTTGGATATTTTTAAATCAGGAGTTCCAGATAACTTGCATCCAAGAGTTTTAGAACTGGACCATTAAGGTTTCAATAAGTCTTGGAGCACTGGGGACGTTTCAGAAGACTGGAAGAAAGCTAATCCTGTGAGCCTGACATTGATCCCAAGCAAGAAAATGGAGTGCTGATATGGGATTCAATTAATAAAGAATTAAAGGAGGGTAATGTAATCAATGCAAACCGATATGGGTTTATGGAAAATAGATCCTGTCCAACCAACTTGATATCTTGTTTCGATTAGATTACAAGTGTGGTTGATAAAGGTATTAGTGTTGATATAATATACTTACAGAAATGTAAGGCATTTGACTTTGTACCACATGGAGTTCAATGGCAAGCCATCTGTAGCACAACATGGCTAAAGTGTGCATTGTCTCTGGCCTGTTAAGTAATAGCATAGTTCATTGAGAACGTGTGTACCGAGAACCAAGTCATGGCTCTACAGATATCTTGAATTGGGACTTGAGGCCTGGGACCTCGTGGAATGAGCAGCCAGGTTAAGCAGAGGGGGAACCCCCGTGAGGTCATAACACGCCCAGATACATGATGTGATCCAGGATGAAATTCTCTGAGCGAAGATGGGGAGACCCTTCATCCTTTCAGCTATCAGTATGAAGAGCTGTGGTGACTTACAAAGCAATTTGGTCCTCTCACTATAAAACGCCAGGGCCTGTCTAACATCCAAGGAGCACAGGCATCGCTCTTCCCTGTCCACATGTGGTTTATGGTACAAGACTGGGAGAAAAATGGGTTGGTTGCAGTGGACCTGAGACACCACTTTTGGGAGGAATTGTGGAGGTGGGTGTAGCTGCACCTTGTCTTTAAAGAAGATTGTATATGGGGGCTCTGCGGTGAGGGCTTGGATCTCTGACACTCTCTTGGCCGACGTAATGGTCACCAGAAATGCTACCTTCCAAGAGAGGTGCAGCAATGAGTATGTTGCTAGCAGCTCAAAGGGCGGGCCTGTTAACTTTGAAAGGACACAGTTCAGGTCCGTGGGTGGCGGGGGGGAGGGAAGGGGGAGAGCTGGTTCCTTCATTTGAAGGAGTACCCTCTCCTGGCCTTTGAGGAAATGAATAACCATTTCATGAGAGAAGAATGACCTATTGTCGATCTTCGGATGGAATGCTGAGATGGCCGTCAGGTGTACCTTGACTGATGGGAGGGCCAGGCCCTGCTGCCTCAGGGATAGAAGGTAATCCAGAATGAGCTGCAATGTGAATGGCATGAGTGGGACTCCACGTTGAGAAGACCAGATAAAGAACCACTTCCACTTTACCCGGTAAGTTGCCCTCGTGGAGGGTTTCCTACTGCTCAGAAGAAACCTACGAACCTGTTCTGAACAAGTCTGCTCTTCAGGATTTAGCCATGAAGATTCGAGGCCTTCAGGTGCAGTGAGCTGAGGTTTGGGTGGAGCAACCACCCGTGGTTCTGGGAGATCAGGTCCAGGTGCAGAGGGAGCGTGATTGGGGCCTCCATTGAAAGTCAAACGAGCATGGTGTACCAGTGCTGTCTTGGCCATGCTGGAGCTATTAGAATGACCGGAGCACAGTCCTACTTGATCTTCAGCACATTGTGAATCAACAGAATGGGGGGGAAAGGTGTAGAACAGATGAATTGACCATGACTCAGGGAGCAGAATTGTTGACACTTCCTGTTGCATGGGTGGTGAACAGGTCTATGTGGGGAAACCCCCACCTGTGGAAGATGTCCCTTGTGACATCTGGGTGAAGGGATTATGATGTTACACCCCATATCCTTCATAGAAATATTGTTAGGATATCAATATGGCACAATTAAAATATGTTTTATGCAAGTCGGGTAATGTGAGGTATCATTGGAAAGGTTATGATTTACTGAATGTGTTTATCCAATTTGTATGCATGTATCCTTTCTGTAACTGAAGTTAGGAATATTGTCTATGTAACAATTACCACTGGGTGTGTACTTGGGAAACACCCACCAGACTGTTAGCAATCAGCCTTAATGGGCCATTAGGAAAAAAACATGAGTCTTCGAAGATGTGAATCTCCCATCTTCCCTGGAGTTCCTTCCTGTGGACATTGCAAATAAACCTGGTTTCATGGTTGCTTTGACATTGCAAGGTCAGGTGATAAGATCACCTGGTACAAAATACCACCTTGGACATTGTTGGTACTTTTCCACTGGAAACAAAGGCTTCCTGCCTTATGTAAATTCTATTTAAGGCTGGGAAGCAAGGCAATCTGGACTCTCCTCCATTGCCTGCCCAGGAAGGAAGACTGCTAAAAACACCTGGAGGGAAAGGCAGGGTTGAGTCCAGGCTGAGACAGGGTTATGGTCTGTAAAGAGAAATAACTGGAACTCTAAGCCACAGAAACTCTGCAACTTGCCTAAAACAACATTGAGGGTGAGACATTACATTTTGTAACTTGTTTCTTGAGTGTATTAAGCTTAGTTTGCGTGTTTTATTTTATTTGCTCGGTAATCTGCTTTGTTCTGTTTGCTATCCCTTATAATCACTAAAAAATTACCTTTTGTAGTTAATAAACTTATTTCTTGTTCATTTCAAAACCCAGTTTGTGCAATTCATATTGGGGGGGGGGGGAAGCAGTGCATATCTTTTTCCACCTTGAGGGAGGGGGCAATTTTTATGAGCTTGCGTTATGCAGATCTCGCTATACAGTGTAAGACCATATTATTTTCGGTTTACACCCCAAAGGAGGTGTGTACATGAGTGCTTGATAAATCCCTGAGCTGAATCTTCCCACACAGAGTTGATTTCAGTCTGTGTCCACAGTTGGGTGTGGTCGTGTGTGTGTGTGTGTGTGTGTGTGCGCGTGTGTGTGTGCTAGAGAAGGTTTGAGGGCCTGGCACAGCACGGACAGGGTGAGGAAGCCCAGACTGGTGGAACGGGCGGATGCAATGGGACCCCAGCACATCAGGTGGCATCCCAGACAGGGGGGTCCAAGCTGTCACAGAGACCACTTGTGGTAAGGAGAGAATGACCTGCTGAGGTGATCTGCGAGCTGGTTCTGCACCCCTGGCAGGTAAGATGCTTCAAACCCAATCGAATGTATGATGCAAAATTCCCACAAATGAACTACATCCTGGCATGGGGGGAAGAAGGAGCTCCGCTCTGCCTGTTGATGTAGTACAGGGCCAATGTATTGTCCGTGAGAACCGAGACTGTCTTGTTTGTGATCTGGGGCAAGAATGTCTGACAAGATAGGCGGACTGCCCTGAGTTCCCTGAGATTGATATGGAGCAAAAGCTCCTCTTGGGAGTCCTAAGATGCCCCAGGTGGGCTCCCCAGCCCAGTGCCAAGGCATCAGAGACCAGATATGTGGACGGACGAGGCCTTGTGAAGGATACCCCCACACAGAATGTGCATCAGTCTAACCACCCTGTCAACAAGTCAAGGATTTGAGATGGAACCATGAGAACCCTGTCCAGGTGATGTCTGGAGGGATAGTATACCGTGGCAAGCCAGGCTTGGAGAGGTCTGAGTCTCAACCTCACATGCTGAGCCACGTAGGTGTAGAATGCCATGTGGCCAAGCAGGCTCAAGCAAACCCGGCCTGTTGTGACCGGTTGCGATTGCAAGGAGCTTATTAGTGCCAAGATTGCCCAGAGGCAGTCCTCTGAGAGAAGGGCCTTCCCCTGTGTTGAATCAAGAACTGCCCCAATGAACTCTAGTCTTTGTACGGACGTAAGGGTCGACTTTTGTACATTTATTCGGAGACCCAAAGCCTGGAAGGTCGATTGTATGAGGACAAGATCGGACTCCACTTGTGCCCAAGACTGACCTTTGATGAGCCAGTTGTTGAAAAGAGGAGTCCACATGTTCCCATATCTCCTCAGAAAGGCCGCTACCAGAGCCATACACTTGGTGAAGACCCTCGGGCTGCCAATAGCCCAAATGGTAGGGCTGTGAATTAATAATGGGGCCAAGTTTACCACAAAACTCAGAAACCTTCTGTGGCCTTGGAAAATTGATATGTGAAGTATGCATCTTTCAAATCGAGGGCAGCATACCAAGCCGTTGGACCCAGTGACGGGATGATGGAGGCCAAGGAGACCATACGAAACATCAACTTCTTGAGATAGCGGTTGAAATTATGTACAGTAACTCCTTACTTAAAGTCATCCCGGTTCTAGTTCATCATTCAGCACTAAGGCATTTCCTGGGACATATACCACCCTCTTCCACCCTCTGACTTACCACTCAACCAAGCTTCACAATCATCATTGCTGTGAACAGTATTAAATTGTTTGTTTAAAACTTATACTCTGTATGTGTGTGTGTGTGTGTGTGTGTGTGTGTGTGTGTGTGTGTGTGTGTGTATGTATATATATATATATATATATATATATATTAGTGTCTTTTGTCTGGTGAAAAATATTTCCCTGGAACCTAACCCCCTCCCCCCCTTTACATTAATTCTTATGGGGAAATTGGATTTGCTTAACATCGTTTCACTTAAAGTAGCATTTTTCTGCAACATAACTACAACGTTAAGCGAGGAGTTACCGTACGTCTAGGATTGGTCTGAGACCTCCCTTGGCCTTGGGGATCAGGAAGTAATGGGAATAGAACCCCTTTCTCCTTAGCACTTGTGGAACCTCTTCCACGGCTCCCAACCAAAGAAGGGATTGCACTTCTTGCTCCAACAGAAGCTCATAAGAAGGGTCCATGAAGAGGGGTGGGGAACGTGGGTGGGAAGGTGGGATAGATACAAACTGGAGGGTATACCCATATTCCACTGTGTTTAGGACCCAGTGGTCTGAGGTAATGTGAAAGGTGGTTGGAAAAATGGGGGTGACTGTATCCTGAAGTGAAGGGATTGTAGGTTGTCCTTGAGCATCTCGATAGAATGAGTGCTTTGAGGTGCTGGAATGCTGAGGAGGAGGGTGGAGGTGGCCTACGCCCAAACCTCTTGTTTCTTCTCCTCTGTTGATCGTGTCTAGCTGGTTGGGGGTCGTACCACCTGTATTGCTGCAGCCTATAATGTTTCCTACACTGTGTAGTAGTGTACAGTCCCAGGGACTTTAGTGTCACCCTATATCTTTAAGGCTGTCCAGCCTGATATCTGTTTGCTCTGAAAAGAGTGAGGACCCCTCAAATGGAAGGTCCTGTAAAGTTTGTTGAACTTCCTGCTGGACCCCTGATGCCTGCAACCATGAGCTCCTGCGTATGGTGACAGCCGTGGCCATTGACCTGGCCGCAGAATTGGCAGCGTCCAGGGCTGCCTGCAGAGAGGCCTTGGCCACTGTCTTGCCCTCCTCCACAAGGGCAGAGAACTCCTGCTGGTTGTCCTGGGGAAGTTTGTCCTTCATCACTTCCTACATTATTAAAATCATAGCAACCCAGCAAGGCCTGCTGGCTTGCTATGTGGAGCTGTAACACCCCCAACCACCCTTCAGTGGAGTAGGCTTTCCTTCTGAGCAAGCCTAGCTTCTTGGGATCCTTCGCCTTTGGTGTGGGCCCCGCCTGGCCTTAATGGTCCCTTTTGTTGGCAGCCACCACCACGAGTGAACCAGGGGGAGGGTGCGAAAATAAAGATTCACAACGTTTGGCAGGTATAAAATACTTCTGCTCTGTCCGTTTAGCTGTAGGAGGGAGGGAGGCTGGGTTCTGCCACAGAGTCTTGATGGGCTCCACAATCGCCTCATGAAGGGGAAGAGCGACTCTTGCAGGGCCTGCAGCCGCCAAGATGTCCAAGAAGCCATGAGCTGGCTCCTTCACAACCTCCGCCTGCATGTCCAGGTTTGACACCACCCACTTTAGTAAGTCCTGGTGGGCCTTATAGTCGACCTGGTGCAGATGCCCCCTTAGATACCAGTGTGTCGGCTGTCGAAAAGGAGGAAGAGGCATGTGATGTTGCCCTAGCCTCTACTCTGTCCTCTGAATGGGGGACCTGTTCCGGTTGTTCAGTACTGGTCTTGGCACTGGGTTTGGTACCGGTCTCTCCAAGACAACTGAGTAGGAATGCCTTGAACTGGTGGTCTGACCTGGGTGAGACCCCCATGGGTTCCAGAAAGGCCATTGCATGGGTGCCGGTCCCCAGGAGCCAAGTGTTCTGGGGAATCATCGTGCTAGAATCATCATATGGGGAATCATCGTAGCTAGAGATGGTCACAGGGAATGGCACGGACAGTCCTGGTGGAATGGAAGTGTGTCTGGGGTGGACCAGGGGCGGGAGGATGTGGATTTGGGTCTGTAGCATGGGATGGCAGGGTGGATCTGTGCCCCTTCCATGGACCATAGGGGTCACTGCAGCAAAGAAGCAAAATAGGGCATCCCTGAGTAGCCCATGCCTGTGCCAGGACTACATCAGCCCTCGCAGCCCCCGACGAGGAGAGGTACAAGCTCCCCTCCACACATCCCTGGAGCAGAAGATGGGGTGCTCTGGCCTAGGGTTTCCTTTTAGTGTCTGGATTCTGCAGCCATAGGGCATGCCCAACCTTTGCTATGCTGTTCACCAGAGCCACCCAGAGCAGGGCAGGGCAGGGAGGAGAGGATGCCTCTTTTCTCATGCCAAATGACTGAGCAAGGAGAATGCCTGCTGGTTCCAGGGCTGTCAGGGCTTTCCATGCTCACTGTAACGGGCCTGGCCCTCAAGCAGCAGAGGGCAGCAGTTCAGATGCACACGAGGGAGAGGTAGAGCCGGAGCTCTTCGTGATAGCAAGAAGGGCTACAGGACAACACGGAGAGCTGGGACTTTGGGTGAGGGGACAAACTGTCTCTCCTCTGCATCGATTCCTCGTGTTGCAACAAACCATGAGAGGGAAGGACTAGGAACCAACGGCGGGAAGGAAGTCAGAGAAATGGTTTCTAGCCTGTAACAAATTGACTGATTTTCACTTTCCAGCCTCACGGTGATAATCTTGGTCTTTGTTTCAACAGCTAAAACCTGCATGATGATGACCAGCCAGTCTCGGGAAGGAATCAATCAAAACTCCCTGAGATGCCACTGTATAGGGCACTAGATAATTCCTCAGAGCCCAGTGTTACTCCTGTCTTTCTATAGCAACCTTGGGATAAACGGCTGCAGAAGATGAGCTGAATAAAGCTGACCTTTGCGATGTACTCGTGGAGTCACTGCCCTGTGGAGGAAGGCTGGCTGCAGTGGGTGTGCTGCATTTTGGTGAGCAAATGTTACCTTTCAAAGTTGGTTAATAAAATACAGAAACACATGTGCTTCAAATTACCCATTAGCCATAGAGACGCTTAGGAAAAAGAGGTGGGTGTGGATCAAGGGATAGCTCGCTCTCTGAAGCTGGAGAGATACATGGGTCAACGGCTGTGAGATGGGCAGTTCCTGCAGTTTTGATATTTTGGCTTTTAGCTGGCAGCCTCCTCTTGACAGGAGTGTTAAGCTGGGTGGGAACATCAAAAATTACTCAGCTCCTTCTGCTTTTTGTTTTTCCAGCATCAAAAGCCCTTCTCTGCCTGCCATGCTACTCTAATCTCTGTTACCCGAACACATCAGCTCCAGCAGGAAGGGACCGAGATGCAGAAATGGATCATCCTAGAGATCTCAAATGCTCTACAGTTGCAGGTTCTGCTTTGATTAAAGAACACATTGCTAGGAGGTGGGCTTTGAAGTTGAGAAAGAGTTTAAATTGAGCACTTCAGTTTATGGTGACAACAAGGGGCTATTTGACATACACAACATATGGACTGTCACCTACGGAGCTGGGCCCTGGGATGTGCAGGAGCCAAGGATGTGTTTCAGAAGCCAATTCTTGTGTGTGTCCTCAACAAGCCAAGCTCAATGGTCACTGGAGCTGTGTGTGGGCAGGGCTGAGAGCCAGCGCCAGGCATCCTGTGCCCATTGCACAATAAGAGAGCACGTATGACCTACATGGTCACACCAGCCCATTGGGAGGTTCTTGTGCGCAATGCTGCTAAAATCAGCACAGGCAAATCACACTAAGGACATGTGCAAAGCTCATTTTAACAACCGTGACTCTACTTGCTGAACCTGATTGATGGGATTTGCCCAGCATCGCTATTCACAAACACAGCCATGGCTATCACACTCCCTCACCAAGTAGACCCCAGAGTTCCACAGCGCACCGCCCAGGCCCTAGCACTGCAGTAGAGTCAGTACCATGCCTTGGGCCATAACTATGCAACAGTAGCATCATGTGCAGTCCACTTCCTCTCACTGCAAGGCCAGAAAGGAAATAAACTAGCACAGGTTTGTGGTTTCTGTGTTACTGTCTCTAGCACACACTCTCAGCGTGACTTGGGCTAGATACTCAGTCTCTCAGTGCCTCAGTTCCCCATGTATACGCTGGGGAGAATAATACCCATTACCTCGTGGAGGTAGAGAGGCTACGGTAGTTTCAGTCTGGGAGCTGCTCAGAGACTGTGGTGATGCCGTGCCTACAGTATGTAAGAAAACACCCCTGTGCCAACACAGACGCAGGGGAGTCCTCCTGCCCTATCTCAGCCAAGGGCATGGACAGAGGTGCCCGCTCCCGTTGCCATCAGCCTGTGGCAGGGAATCTGAAGCCCCAAGCAGGAGAGGAGAGGTGACATGGGAGTTGGTCACAGGCCCGCTTGGGAATGACACCCCACCTATTATACGAAACCATCCCTGCACACACACTCACCTCTGCAGGGCCACCAGTGCAGGAGGTGGAGTGGAGGAGGGATAGCTCAGTGGTTTGAGCATTGGCCTGCTAAACCCATGGTTGTGAGTTCAATCCTTGAGGGGGCTACATAGGGATCTAGGACAAAATCAGTACTTGGTCCTGCTAGTGAAGGGAGGGGGCTGGACTTGGTGACCTTTTGGGGGTCCCTTCCAGTTCTATGAGATGGGTATATCTCCATATATTATATTATACTTCTGTAGGCCAGGCAGAGGGTCGAGGCATGTCTACACCGCAGCTGCTCTGCAAAGGCAGGTGGTTTCCTCTCCTTTGCACTGCCTGAGTAATGCAAGCAGAGCAGGGCAGTGAGTTTTCCCCACCGAGGAACTGCAGGACAATGGTAGAGAATGCAATGGTCCTGGCTGCTACAGAAAGGCCATGGGTTCTCTAGTGACCAGCGCAAGTGATCAGGGACGGATATGCCCAACGACAGCATCTCCTGCAGCACAGACACCGTGTGCAGCATGCATCAGCAGAAGGTCATAGCAAGGCGCACTCCTTGCAAATAGCAACCCTGGCTTTTGTATGGGGACCTCATGGCCGCCACCTCCTGAGGCCTGTCCCTGCTGCCAGTTCAGAGCCTGCAGTGAGTGGTTGCACGTTCAATGCCAGTGCACAGCTATCACTGCCTCGCTAGCTCCATGAGACATTGCACCTGGCCCCTCTCCAAAAAAAAACAACTAGTTTGGCCAGTGCCTAGCAAAGAAAGAGCAGAAAGCTGGGTGTGTCTAGTCCAGAGAGCTGGGTCAGGGCTGCTGCAGGCCACAGTGATGCCAGGGGCTTCCCTCAGGCTGTGCAGGGGCACAGCAAGCTCTGCAGTCCAGCCTGGAAAGAGGTCCCTTTTCTGTTCGGTGCTCTCCCTGGATTTCCTGCCAACTGAGGAAGGTCTCTGTGCAAAGGGGGATGCATGGCTGTGTTATTTTTGCAGGACCATGAGTACTTTGCCAGCTGTGTGTTTGGATAATGCACTCCTCACCAGGTAGCCAGGCCACCAGAGCTGGCTAAGCTCTCTGCTGGCCCCTAGTTCACAAGGCTCACATTCTTTACCCAACTCCTGCTGCATCAATTCAACAGCTGCGTGAAGAGGAGGGATCAAGAGGAGGGATGGTCTTTGGTGCCTTTTGCAGGTGGCAGGAGGGCTTGTGGGATGAGTGGGGGACTCTGAGTTCTGTTCCTGCTTCTCCCAATAACTCCCTTTGGCCTGATCCAAAGAAGGTGACCAGATGTCCTGATTTTATAGGGACAGTCCCGATTTTGGGGTCTTTTTCTTATATAGGCTCCTATTACCCCCCACCCCCTGTCCCGATTTTTCACACTTGCTGCCTGGTTTCAGAGTAGCAGCCATGTTCATCTGTATCCACAAAAAGAACAGGAGTATTTGTGGCACGTTAGAGACTAACAAATTTATTTGAGCATAAGCTTTCGTGGGCTACAGCCCACTTCATCGGATTACTTGCCGTCTGGTCACCCTAGATCCAAAGCCCATTCAAATCAATGCAAGCCTTCCCACTGAACTCCATGCACATTGGCTCAGGCCTCTGTGACCTTGGCACAATTCCCTGGCCCTCAAAGGGACGGTGGGAGAGGGCAGCAAAAACTGAGCAGGAAGCTTTGCTCCTTTTTACCACTGCCTGTGTACTGGGGGGAAAGGTACAACGGGTGAGCACTCTGGTGCAGCTGTAAGGGCCGCGTAGCACTGATGTGGCACAGCTGCCCAGGGGAGGACTCACTGACTCATGGCAACCTCAGCAGCAAGGAAGTGAGGTGTCTGCTCCACAGGGGTCCTACCCTGGGCTAGGTGAGAGGTCACTCCCAGGTTCCCTCTTCTCTTCTCTGTAGGTTCTTGTACAACACTCATCACTGCAGTACTCCAAGGCCAAGTGTGCCAATCTGGGCAGTGCAGGGACAAATACCTGCTATCCCCCAATTTGCACCCCCTGACAGCTTTAGGATTTAGATGCTCCTCCTAGAGGTCCTGCTCTTAGACAGTGATATGTGTGGTGTGACCCAAGGACCCCTTGGGGATAACTGGAAGAGGGTGCAGGGGGTGCATAGAGATTTGCAGGGATACCTTGGGTTAGATATATGCATAATAGTTCACTGAGGGACAGCATGAGGTCTCTAGCAAGAGCCAGGAGCCCACTGGTTGATATAATCATTGCATGTGCAGATAATAGGTAAGGAGTTATGTATCTATACTAAATATATGTTCTCAAGGTCTTGGAGTTAAGGCAGGTCACCAGAAGATTATGTTCCTTATATACGTTCCTTTCAGGCAGCAGGTAACAGACCCCTATCTCCCGGTCTGGTCAAGGGGTTAGTGTGTATTCTATGCCTCGCAGTGTCGGCCTATTTGCATACTGAGCCACAGGCAAAACAAGAGACTGTGAAATCTATGAAAGGAGATCTGCAAGATGAAAAAAACAGCAGGGGTGGGGTCCTGTTTATGAATACAGACAAAGGATGGGACTGGTGTATCTTGAGGGGGAGGAAGAAATACATTGAATCCTTCACCTAGGAGGCAAGATGACAGCAGGCTTCTGTCATGCAAGGAGGGTTCACAGCCAACCTAGCTGTAAAGCACTGCAAGGATTTGGGGTGAGCCACACTCTACAGAGGCAGGAGTATTTTATTAATTAAGTCTAGGCTCTAGAACGTGTATTATGATTTTTCAGACCACCATTTGTTTCCAGACAGCTGCACCTATGTTGCATATGTGTTGCTTATTGTATCCTTGTGATAGAAAGAGCTCTTTGAAAGCACTTCCTGGACCCTTGTTCCCCTAGAAGCAAGGTCTGATAGCCCCAGTCCCTTCCGCTATATGTACATTTTTAAATGACATTATCTTTTCTCAATCACAGTGAAATACTAAACCTTGTTCTGGCTAATAACTCAGCTCTCTCCTGGAAAGGCATAAATTGGAGATCCCAAGCACTTCCTTAGTCAAATATTAGGAGAAACGAAACACTTCAAAATTGCTTCCCTTCAAAGTGGAGATGACCAATTTTGTTCACCCATAGTTAAAATGCCATTCAGAGCAGAGTTCCAGTCAGTAGAAGGGGCAGGCATGTATCTGCTCTAGAAATGCCTCCATCCCAAGATGGAGTGATGATCTGATTTCATTCTCATCTGCTCTCCTCTCTGGGCTGGGTGTTAGGAGGAAATACTTCACATATGCTTGTTGCTCTTCAAAACATTTATTTTGAATCACATCCAAACCATGAACAATAGTTCACATAGAAAACAACAATTCTGTAATGTTAAGCTTGTTTTGCACATTCTTGTGGTTTGAGTTGATCAAGCATTATGAGAAATTTTGTGTCAACTTTAATCTGTATCAAATGTGAAATTGCACAGTAGAGCTTGTAAAAGGCAACATTTGTTAATTTGATCTGTTTTATAATTTGCTAATTCAGTGCAGGTGTTTGATGTTAATTTATTCCCCTTTCTCGTTTATTCTGTAAAATGTGTTTTGAAATGGACTTGGCTATAAAGACTGCTTTCCAGAGAGAAGGCAATAGGAGATTTGCTTTGGCAGAGTACAGAGCAGTTTGGAAGATGGGGCAAAGGACAAGGCTGCTTATGTCTTAGGAGTACTAACAATCATACCCCACCAGTCCCAGTGGAAGAAACGGACTCTTTAGCCACTCTTCCCTAGACCTAAATGTATGGTACTTTCCCAGCAATAGTAAGTTTAGCCCCAGTGAAGAGTTAAATGGAAAAGGAAATGAAGAATGGGTCAGTGTCTAGATGCACCAAAGCAAACAAATTGCCGTTTGGTTTGGGGTTTTTTTGGGGGGGGGGGGGATTTTGTTTAATATAGCATTTGCTAAATGTGTTGCCCACTACACAATATATCACACCCCGCAATATATAATGTACTCCCAATATGTCAAACATGTCCCATATAGCTGATCAAATGTCTCAAAGTTGGAATATATTTACATCTGGATACACATGTAGTATGTGTATATATAGGGTAAAATGTGGGATAATACAACATATTTTAAAGCTATTGAAAAAAGTGTCAGACCATATTTTCAATGTAATAAAATCAGCCAATTCTATAACTGCTAATGTGTTATATCAGCAAATATATTTTAAAGGATTATGCAATACAATGCAATCAATACATATAACAAACACATGGAAAGTCCTATATTATATATGTGTATGTTTTACATGGGAAAAAGTGATGTCCATCACTGTAGGATCTGATCATGTCACTATTTATCCTCAATACCCCTGGGAGATAGGGCAGCGCTATTATCCCCACTGTGGAAATGGGGAACACAGACCCAGAAAAACTAAGGGACTTACCCAAGGTCATGCAGAGAGTCTATAACAGAGTAGTCACTTAAACTCACATCTCCCAAGCCCCAAGCTAGAGCCCTAGCCAGTGGTCATCCCTCTTCTCCTGACTGACGCTGCTGGCATGTTTGAATTGTTCAGGAACAAGGTGCATGCCAGATGAGAAGCATCCTTCAGTGCCCAGTGGAGAAAATACTGGGCCTCGCTATGTAGTCCATGGGGGAGTTTGCAGCGATAGCGTGTGGGTTTGAGAGGCAGCTGGTTTGTGAGTGTATGATGATAAATATGCATCTCCGCACAAGACACCACACACTAGCATGTATAGTCCTGCACAGTGACATGCAAATGATGGGGAGCCATGGAACAGATCAATGGCAGGGAACATCTGGCTCTTCCATCTCTTACTCTCTCACCCCTCCCTCTTACTGCCTGTTACACTTGAATCCTCTTAGATTAGGATCCAGTCTGACCCCACTGAAGTCTTCCCATGGACTTCCACAGGAATGGCACAGGGAGCACACCTCCCTTTGTGTTTGTACAGCACCTAGCACCACAGAGCCCAGATCCTGACCATGACCTTTGTCAGCACTATGAAGCTAATCCTGATGGCTGGGATTGCCAAAGGGAGTTAGGCACCCAAAACCCAGTGACTGACATTTGATTAGGCTCCTTTGCAAGTCCCAGCCAACCACAGTGATGAACTACAACAGGTGGGGCAGATCGTGCCATTCCTGTGTACTCTACACTCCCGTGTTGGTCAGTATACATTCTGTGTTTTCCACACACACAGCACAGCCTTCCTTTCTCCAAACACCAGTACAATGTGCTTGGAAAGCCCACAGTGAGGAACTGCCATACCCAGAAGGAGAAGGCAAGCTTTGGGCTTTGTGTGAATTAGCTAGTGTCTAATGGCTGGAAATGGACTACGGTCAGCATCCTCTAGTAAACGTCGTCCCACCCTCAAACCCGCTTCCCTTATACTGGGAAGGCAGACAGGAAACAGCCTGACCAGATCCCCAGGGTGGAAACTCAACAGTACAGCCCAGAGATCAGGTGCATGTGAACATACAGCATGGAATAATATTCCTTACAAGACTTCACAAGCACCAGTGCTCTAATGACCCGCCTAACGATTCATAACACTTCGCTCCCCTCATTCACTGAAGCAGAGTCTTCGGACTCACTGCACTGAGAGCGAGTATTAGTGATTGGTTTATACAGCACGTCCCAAGCCTCAAAGTGCTCTGCAAAGCTGTCAGCCATGTTCAGATGTAATAAAGACCTCTTCCTCCACCAGGGAAATGAATGCAGCTGCCACTAGGCGCCAGGAGAGTCAGTGGCGGATACGCTGAAGAGTTATCTGGGATATTAAGATTTTTTAATATATTTTCCAAACACAAAGAGCAACTTTTTGTTTTAGATGAAAGAAAAGGACAAGACAAGAAAGAGCCTTTAGAGTTCCAGTTACACAGCTACAAACGGTGACAGCAGAAATAAAACAAGACTTCCCTCTCTCCGTTCTAAGCTGAGGAGTGCAGGATGGAGCCAGGTTTCTCATATTCCTATGAATCACAGATTTTCTCTCTTAAATGCAAAGATCCACTTATGTTTCAAATTATAAATTCAAATATGTACCAAATGCCTAAGGAAATGACATAGCTAGCCTCTATCCAGCTGAGATATATGGTGATTAGCTGTAGAAGAAAGCATTTCATTCTATGGGCTAGTCTGATTGGGAGAGATTTACCTCTCAGCTTTCCTGTTAGGCCTTTGAGAACAGCCCATGAATTACGTTTTAATGTCTAAAGAAAACAACCACAAACTTTCTCATCCTGCATAATTACAGCTGGGTGTAATGTGACATGGTCATTAACACTGGGTCGGATTAGTAAAACAGTCAGAGAATTTACACATGATTTTCATACTTTGCATTTGCAAAACGGGCAGAAGCTTCTTGTGCTAAGTAAAAGCTAACCAGCAGTGACATGCCCACATTTCTACAACACAGACCCAGAGGAGTATCCCAAATCAGCAATGGAATCCAACAGAGTAGAGCAAACGAGGCGTGGTAGGTGTCCAAAGCAAGTTTAATGATAATTAGAGACTTAAAAGTGTAGCGAGGAGGAATGATGGTTTTGAAGCGCTTTTCCTTCTGCTGCTTTGTTTGTATGACATTAGGACCAAGAATCCCCAGCCAGGCTCAGGGCCCCAGTGTGCTAGGTACTGTACTATGAGAACATTAGGCATGGTCCCAGCTGTAGACAGCTGACATCTAAGAAGATGAGGGACACAAAGCGTGGCGCATAAGGAGACACTGGGATACTGACATTGCAATACTTCAATATTTTGTATGTACGTAACCAGGTAGTGAATGGATAAATACTGGTTTTCCCCACTGCCTCTGAGCCTGTGGCTGGTTCCACAGAGGTGCTGAGGCAGAAGTGGCTTTGGAGAAGGTGTTTGAGGGAGCGATTGGTGGCTGGTGGTGGGTCAGTTCCATGCCTAGGGGAGCAGAGGAGAAAGCGGGAGGCCATAGCTGGCATTGTGTGGTGAGTGGAGAGGGCAGGGATGGACAAGATAAGGGGTTGATTTGCAAAAAGTCTCAAGGTGAGGACAAGAAGCTTGCACCTGGTGCAGTGGAGGGGGGGGGTCAGGAAAGGGATTCTAGGGGAGGGGTGAGGAGGTCAGAGCAACACGCAATATGGGTGACCAGCGAGGAGGAAGCTGCTGTAACCCAGGCGGGAGGTGGAAAGGGCCTGCGGGAGAGCTTGGCTGCCTGTACACAAGGACGAGCAGCAGGGTTAGAAACGTGATAGAGGGAAAAGACGAGGTGGGGCTTGAGAACAGTCTGGGTGCATAGAGAAGAGACAGGAGCCAGTATGGATCCCCTAGTTTTACAGAATTGATTGACAGGAAGGAGGATGCTGTTGTCGCCAGCTACAGTGAATGGGAGGCACGGAGAGGATTGCATTGTGGGAGCGGTCGGGGAGAAGGCGGAGATGCGGGATTGGATGAGCACATCTGTGAGTTAGCAGCATGAAGGTGAGGTCACATGATTCCCATAGGAAATCGCCCCCGAGGGTGCAAGGGGAGGAGGAGCCAAGTGCAGAGCCCTTAGGAAGGTGGGGAGAGGGACAAGGGCACAAGCAGAAATAGAGGTGAATAAGGGGAGGGGTGAGCCACGAAAGTCGAGGGGGAGAACATGGACCAATAGGGTCAAAAGCAACAGGGAGGCCAACGAGGGTGAGGATGGAGGAGATTTAGCCAAGAAGGCCTTGGCGAGAGTGAAGGGATGAGTTGGGCTGGAGGGATCCTGGATGGAGCTAGAGGATGAGATTTATGGCAATGCCTGTAAACTAGTGCGTTCTCTGGGTCTGGAGGGAAGAGAGAAGGGGATGGGCCATGGCTGGAGAGACAGGTAGGAGCCATCATAGGCTCAGGATACCTGCACCGGGTTTGTATTGTATTGGAGAAGTGACAGACCTCCCCCAAACAAGTTTGTTCTCCCAGAAAGGTGTTAACAGAGTTTGTTTCAGACTGGCATTCAGCGTGCAGTGTCGCCAACCCCAAAGTTCCCCCCAAAAACACCATCAGGTCACCAAAAAACAAACAAAGCAAAAAGCCCAGCTTATTAAAAAAAAAAAAAATCACATCAGTAACATGACATGAACCTCACAATGTTCCTGCAAGCAGGCACAGTAGTAATTGTACTTATTTTTCAGGTAGGAGCTCTGCAAAATGAGATGTTAAATATCCAAAGTCACTAGTGACTGAGCCAGAAACAGAACCCAGTAGTCATGACCACTTGCTCTGACCCTAGACCACTCTCCTTTGCCGAGCCGTTGTGTATTTATCATTTATTTCCATCTCTGAAAGCCACATTTGAAAGTTAGGGTTGCAAAATGAAGCATTAAGGAGATTTCAAAGTGCTCAGTACTGGCTGAACTTTGTTCTCACTGAAATTAAGGTGGGAGCTTTACTTCTGGCTTCAGTGAGAGCAGGATAAGAAGGAGCACTTCTGAAAATCCCCAGCTTGAAGATTAGAAAATGTCCTTCCAACTCTATCTCAGTGTGTGTCGTACATTATGATACAGCCTCTATCTGCATGGTCACATGCCGTTCTACCCTATTGCTGGTTTGACAGTAGTGCTGAGAGGCCAGGGCCCCATTGTGCTAAGTGCTGTACAAATATAAAGCAGAGACAATCTCTGCCCTAGGGACCATACAGTCCTCACCTGTGTCTGCACTCACAGGCCTTGCGACATCTTGTCCTCCTTTCCTTGCCTAGCACAAACACTAGACTGCAGCTCTGCACGTAGGAATGACGGTGTCAGGCACTGAAATGGACTTTAGTGGTGAAGGACACAGCCTCCAAAAAGAAATCCATGGCAACCAACCACCAGGATTCCTCCAGCAATAAGTGACAGCACCATCACCTACCGGGCACCAGAATTTCCATCATGCCTCTCTCCATAGCTGAGGGGGCAGATTTTTGCCACTTGTCCCAAAATTCAGCCACAAGGGCCAACAGTAACTCCATTTCCCACTACATGTGTCCAGGAGGCAACATGCCAAGGAAAGCCATATTTTTTGTCTGTCATATGTATCTGTCTAATGCTTGTTAAAGGGTAACATCTATGGCAAGGAACAGCTACATTCATATTTTACAAGCAGGGCAGGAAAGTTATTTGTAACATTGCTGTATAAAGAATTTGTGTCTTTCCTTAAAAAAACAGAGTCCGCCACCAGCACAGCAGCATTTCTAAAGCAAACCTTACTTCCCAAACTGATCGCGAGGGAGCTGAAGAGTCAAGCCTCTTGCCAATGGTCAGCTGCAGGCCTCCAGAGTATTAAATGCTTCTACACGAAGAGAAAAACCTGGGTGGACAAGAACATAAAAGGCAATCAGGGGGACTCTACTCTTTCCTCCTGCATTTTTTAATTAGCATAGCAAGCCAATCAGTGGGAGCACTCACTGATGGGAGATGCCAGCCTTGATTGATGTCACATGTGTTCTATCAGGCTAATTGAAGCAACCTGCCACACCAAAAAAAAAAAAAGAAACCTTGAAGACCATGACAAAAACTAAGTAAATTCAGGAAACAAGAAAGCCATTCCAAGAAAGAGGCAACCAGTCTCCCTAATGCAAAGCAGAGCAGTTCTGCAGCTTGGTGAGTGTCTCCAAACTTCAAATGTGAACTCTTTGCCTTCAGCTAAGACCTCTAAATAAAAAGCATGCTGGAGAGCCAACAAATACAGAATATTCTGTGTTTCATCCTTCTCTTCACATGCAGAGAGGACAAGCTTCCATTGTCGAGGGGACCCCTGATATTGGAAACTGGATCCAGGTGCAGCTCCTCCCAAAGGATATAATGCTCTCTCTGTTAACCAGTACCCATCTGAGATAGCCAGATGGGCAAGGAACCAGCCACCAGCGCTATATAGCAGAGATGGACTAGTAGGGGACTTCAGCGCTCCTGTGCCCTAAGAAAGAGAGAGAATCAGAACCAGGAAGAGTCCACTTATTGACTCTAAATTCCATTTGGAAGTGGAGCTCTCAGCTGCTTGGCCAGCAGCTCCCCATTTTGTGAACAGAATATTCACCACCCCCACTCAGCAGCCAAGGATGGGACATGGAATGAAAACTTCATCAAGAGAAAAAAACAGCTGATCAATACCTTACAACGCCATTTCCCAGATAGCTCAGCTTTGTCCCATAAAATCCAGGCCCTAGTGAAAACATGTCCCCGCCCGAAGAGCGTCTTTCAGCGTCTTGCTTTTCCATGCTCCCTTGGCATTGCTTTGGGCTCTCAGAAAACTCCTAGAAACACAACCCATTCCTTCCCATCCACTCTCCCACACTGGCTTCTGTTTCAGCAAAGCAGGTGGAGAATTTTGGCTGCAACCAGCTAAGCCATATAAAGTGCTGAGAGTGAGTCTGATCCTTGCTCTCTCATCAGGAAGAGCATGCCAGCTAAGGTGGTTTGAGTATATCAGGCCATCAGAGCCAGTGTCTGGCTCAAGCTTGCTTGAACTCCTCATGACAGGTTTCCTATCTAGAATACTGCTCAGAACCCTGGCTGCCTGGAGACCGTCAAGCAAAGATCTAAATGTTTCTAGAGGAAAAAGAGTCCTTTCAGCCTGTGGAGTCAAGAAAGGATGCTCTGCTGTCATGAGTTCCACTGATCTCCCTGTCACCCCCCACCTGCTCCCAGTGACCTAAAAATGAAACGTTTTCATGACACTGGGAGGCTCTCAGCTGAGGACATCACTGTGCTTTACATACCCTCGTTGTCCCAGCACCCTGTGAGCTCTGTAAGCGTGAGCCCATTTTACACATGGGGAAGGGGGCTCTGTGCCTCCATTTCCCTAAGGGTCGGACAATGGCAGTGCTGGGAATACAATGGAGAAGTCCTGATTTCCACCTGTGCAGTCCCACCACTGTGAGTGTCCCACATTTTTTTTTTTTTCCCCTCCAGAAACTAGCCAGGAGACTGAGCTGCAAAATCTGTCTGGATTCAAACATCTCCACCATCTTGGGATGTTTGGACCCAGGGTTTTGGTTGACGGTGCCACACATACTTTGATCAAACAACTGGCATTGCTCCTGTGCAATAGCGAACTCAGGCAAAAGGGCTAGGACCCTTGTGGAGAAGCTCCCTATGGAAGGGGGACTCTCCTCTGCCACAGGGGCCTGGCTCGCCTTTCACCTTCCTGGGCTGATTTTCTCCTTTTTGCCCTTTGTTTTTAAATACATTTTAAAGTACTGGGCCCAGGGTGGGGGGGAGGGGATGTCACAATATTTGGGCCACCCTGGTGAGTGGAACCTCTGCGTTAAAGCATGAATCTGAGAAGGGTCCTGGGCAGGGGGTCTCACTGCATCCTTCACTCTGCTTTCCCTCCTGCACTTTCACCCTCACATGGTCCCCAGTAAATGCCTTAAAAACCCTCACCAGAGACCGAGTCTGTCGCCTCCACAATGCTCCAAGTTCTGCCAGTTTAAGGCATGACAAGAGATTAAGGCAAGAAATTGAAGAGAGGGGGGTTGTTACCTTAGAAAGGGGGTGGAGAAGAGGCCACATGATACAGCTCTATAAAATGGTGAATGGTCTAGGGAGGGCAGATGGGGAGCCTCTGTTCCCCTGCTTCATAACAGGAAAAAGGGAGCATTCCATGACATTAAAAGGTGGGAAACTCACAATCACTTAAGTCTTAAATACTTGTGAAAACCTAGCCCTAGGTGCTTAACAGTGCAGTTAGGCACCAAGTGGGATTGTCCAAGGTACCAAAATTAGTTAGGGGCCTGTAGTAGGACGGCTTGTCCATGGGCTGGAGAGCCTGGGGCTAAGCCAGCCCTGATTACAAGATGAGCCCAACATGAGCAGAATCAGGGGATTCCCATATAAAGGGCAGCAGGAAGCTGCAGGGATGGGTGTGGTTGAGAGAGAAAAGCAGCCGAGACTGCCAGAGGCAGAAGAGGCTTGGGAACAGGAGACTGCATGGAGCTGAGGCTAATGAAAGGAGAAAGGCTGGTTCCTGCAGAGCCCTGGCCAGATAAAGCCTGGGACTATGAGTTAAAGCTGGGAAGAGGGGCTGAAAATCTTTGTTCGTTTTGGACTTTTGAGTTCTGCATTTTTGACCAACTATTGCCAGCCTGAGGCAAACTAGTGAAGAGTGAATTAAAGGATTTGAGCTCAGCTGGGCACTGGAGACTGACTTCTTAGAGGGGCCTGGATGAAGAATAAATAGAGGCAGGACAGCCACTGAGGCAACCCTAGATGCAAAGGGGCTCTTGGAGGGCAGTAAGTGGCCACGGTCCTACAATGCCCAACTCCAAGTGACATTAGTGGGCCTTGGGCACCTAACCTTGGAGAACCTGGCTCTTGGGGTATGTCTACACCGCAGTTTGGACCCAAGCCGACAGCTTCACACTGTGCTGCTTGAGCCACCATGCTAAAAATAGCAGTGTGGACACTGGCATGGACAGCAGCACTGGCTAGCCACCCAAGTACAAGACTGCCTGACTCCTGCAGCAAGAGCTGTTGCCCCACATCTGCCTGTCCCACATCTGCCTGTCCCATCAGCACAGCCCCTCCTGTGAGAACAGCTTTGGGTTGCTGAGAGGAGGGGCAGGGGAAGAGATCCCCACCTGCAGCAGCTGTGATTGGCTATTCTGCTCCAGGAGGCAGGCCTGTGGGGCAGACACCCAATCAGGTGGCTGAAATATGCTAGATGGATGAAGTTTCTTGTGCCATGGCCAGACTGGCGCCAGCCCCAGCCAAAATCCCATCCCATCTGAGCAAAAGCATTGCCAGATCTGGTGACAGGGAGGAGACAGCAAGGCAGGCCCTATGGCTCAGCCTAGACAGGGCCAGGGTGGGGAGCTCTCTGGTTCTGCAAAGCCTAGTGTAGCTTGTGTTGGAGGAGAGAGCCGTCACTCCCTGAGCCCCATTGCAGACCCATTCCTTCTCCCAGCCACACTCTCCCTGCACACCAATGACCTTCTCAAGAATAAAAACACCTTTGTGCCGATGAAGTTGCAGTTCTAGGCATATGAGCTGGGTGAGTGCCTGCCACTTTCCCAGAACATTAGCACTAAAACCCCCTAATATTAGCATCCCAGCAGATGCAGGGTTAAGGTAGCACTTTCACAGTGCCACAGTCATTCACATAACTAGTACAGCCTTAACTCTACCCCAGGAGACAGAAAAAGCCAAATCTCTCATTACATTTGAATATTCTGGTTTTCACCAGGAGCCAGATTCTGCAATGGGTCTCTCCTATGCTTAGTCAGGCACGTGATCAGGGCCAATCAGAGGTGGGGCCAGCAGGGCCATTTGGCCTGGGCATCAAGCTCAAAGGGGGCCTCAAATTTAGACACTTGTTAATATTTTGGCATTTGATAAGTTTCACAACTTGTTTTTATGTGCATCCCATTTGCACAGAAAAAGGCTAGAAAAGCATTTGTTAAATAAAACAATATTCAAATTATGTCTCACTCTTTTTTTGGTGCCTTATTTTGTTTTCATGTGTCGTCATTTTTAATGTTTATTATGGCTAGGGGTCTCAAAAGCTGGAAGTGACCCGGGCCTCTCTGGACCTCTGAGAGGGCCTGCACATGATAGCGCCGTGCTGAATCAGGGACCAGGAGAAAATAAGGGACAATAACCTTCTTGGCTAGGCATTCATCAACAGTTGGCATATAAGTCACTTCAACAATTTCTTGGTCACTCTCCTGACTTCCCTCCCGTAAAGGCATCCAGCTGAACACAGCCTTCCTCCAGCTCAACCTGACAATAACATTATGCAGTACCTTTCCCGTCACTCCAAGAACGCTAACTTGTCACTGCTCTGCTGGAGCAAAGTTAAGGTTGTTCTGGTTAAATGAACTTGACTGTGTGGTTTGCTGTGGCAGTACAGCCTCAATTCTGAACATGCTGGGACCCTAACCTTGGTGCTTTGGGGAACTCTGATGTCCTGGGAAGGTGACACGTGCTCTCTGATCTGTGCCTGGAACTACAGCTTCACCTGCGCAGAGATTTTGGGCACACAGCACCACGTTTGTAAAACAAGGTACATCACATAGTTTCACCACAATAATGACACTGCATCAGAAAGACACTTGGCTGCTTCAAACAGACATTTATCCCAGTTGATTTGGGTAGAGTCACATCCCCGGAAAGAAAACATAGCAGGGCTATTGCTGTCTCCACAGAGTAGAAACTCATAGGAAATTGGCAAATTTTAAACTGATAACAGACTCAACATCTTTCAGTGTCACTGAATGTCCTTGTGCAATGAGACAGGGTGACTAGAAGCTCCTGATGCCCCTCTGTAGGGCACTCATTGTCTCGATCTTCATCATCTCCCCTCTTGTTCATTTTCTTTTGAAGGTAAGCAGTCGCAAGCTCTTCTATCCCTCTTCAGATGAGAGTTTTCCCATGCCCCAAGTCATTTTTGTCACCTGTCTGTGGATGATTTTTCTGAAGAATATTTCTCTACATCCTTTCTGTGCCAAGGTGACCAAAACTGATGTGTTAAAGATATTAATTGCTAAAATTCATTATATATTTGAATTCCATTTTAGAAGCCAGTTTCTTATGTTATTTTGGTGTTTTTTGATAACGAGACAAAATCCTATCAAACAAAAATATTTGACTAATGGAGTCTACAAAAGTCCCATGGTTTTCTCCTGCAAAGGTCACCTTCGTTATGGAGGTTGCATCCAGGGGCAGTGAGTTATATGGGCCCATGGTGCTCATGCTCTGGCAGTATTCAGGGCCCGGGGGCCCGGCTCTACCAATATTCAGGGCCGGGTCTCTCCCCCGGCCCTGCCCGCCGCCCCAGTGTCCCTGCCTGGACCCTGGGCAGCAGGCGGCTGTCCCCTACACTTTCACACTGCACTCCGCTGGCTCCCAGCATCAACTGCCGCCATAGGGTCCTAGCGGCCCCCAACCACTAGTGCCAGGACAGGCTGACCCAGGCTGACCCTGACTCTGCCCTTCTGCCTTCCCTTTTCCGGCGGGACCCTCCACCAGCACAGGGGGCCCCCCGCCTGCTGTCACCGCTCCTGCCCCACGCTGGGCAAGGGGCAGCCCCATCCCCCACTCCCAGTGAGGCTACAGTGAGGGGCAGCAGCAGGGGAGGAGGCACACATGTGATGGTAACCTCCTCCCCCCGCACCCACCACAGGGGAGGCAAGGGGGCTTCCTGGACCTCAGAGGGTCCCTAGGAGCACATGCAGTGACAGTGGTGCAAGGTAAGTGTGCTGCTGTGGGGAACAGGGGGCCCCCTCCCCTGGAGCTTGCTGCTGCCGGTGGGGAGAGGGCTGGGGGGAGTCTTCCTTTCTGGCCCCAGCCGGGGGCAGCCTGCCTGCACCCCAACTCCTCATCCCCAGCCCCAGCCCACCCCAGAGCTCACATCCCCAGCCAGAGCCCTGACCCCCCAGCACCCCAACCCTCTGCCCCCGCCCTGAGTCCCCTTTTGCTCTGTGAATCCCTCATCCCCAGCCCCACCCCACAGCCCTCACCCCCGCACCTCAACCCTCTGCCCTAGCTCTGAGCCCCTCCCACAACCCAAACCCCCCTCATGTGTGGGTTGGGACTTGGACCCGTTCTGGGCACCACCAAAAATTATACAAACCTGCCGCCCCTGGTTACATCGGAGATACGTCTGAAGAAGTAAGTGATCAGAACTACATTTTTCAAATTAAATGCTACCAGCCAGACTCCCCATCCAAACCACAAGGCTGCCTCTTGCGTGGAGGTGTACTGAAGGGAAGAATGGTTGTGTTGAATATTGCAGGATCTTACAGTGAGCAATTTATTGAGTGATCCATCCCCCATCGTCCACTCCCAGCAATGACTGATTTTGCTGTGTGACATCTAGGGGAGATTTAGCATTTCTCATGGGAGTGACCTGGGCAGTTACCTCAGTGAAAAAGGTGGAAGAAATCACTGAGGCGATCTTTGGCAGAGAAAGATACTGAAAGAAATACTCCCGGCAGACTGCCCGACATAAAGCTGTAAGTAAATATTAAGTCTGTGAAGTCAAACTACTACAGTAAATCTTGCTGACAGTATAAACTGAGAGCTGCTTTTCAAGCAGTAAAAACATCCATAATTGTCCAGAAAGGAAGAGAGTTTTATTACCAGTTGCAAAATCAATGAAGGCGGGTTGATTTTCAGCTGGCTTCTTGATTTCAGCCTGCCTGTTTCCTAGGTAATGACAGCTCTTGCATCAGGACAGTAGTGCACAGACCATGTACAATATGAGTCAAGTGACTGTATCAGTCACACAGGGACAGGGCTGTTTATTCAGATTTTATAACTGAGAAATAATTAAGGCCGTAATGAATCGCTCTTGTACAATCTTCAGTGTAGCCTGGCTCCATGGCATGTGTAATTGCATGTCTGCCCAAACCTCCTCCAATAATATGCTATAATTAGGGCCATTTTTGTGTAGTCTCTTTATATTTCACATAAATAGATAGTTTAATCATGGCATCTGACCCTATAGACCCTCTCATAAGGAGCCCCTGCTGAAGGCAAGAGGAGTCCTGCATCTAGGGGCAGGCCCAGAAAAAGCAGCTTAAAAACGAGTCATGCAAGAGCTTTCCCATATATGAGACATCAGTGAAAGGTGCAGTTAAAGGATCCCACAGCTGATCTTCACTGCCACAGACTGAGGAATTCTGTAAGGCCCTGAAGCATAATAAGGCATAATATTACAAAATGGAAATGGAATTTGTGTTAGACACCAGCTCCCTTGCATCGATTGCCATTGCATAACTCTCAGAGCCACTGAGTGCACAGGTACAGAAAAAGGTGAATTGTTTTCAACTGGGTTTTAAACCCCCATCATAGAACATCTTTCTAAGTTTATTTAGCAATGAGTTTACTGCTGGTGTGGGGGAGGATTTGCCACCCTGGAGGATGGAGTCCCAGCTTGTGCCAATAACAGGTACCAGACGGACAGCTGTAATTCAGATGTCCTGGACATTGTGACACAGCAATGCACCTTACCCACAATTATATTCCTTCGGACTCTGCAGCTCCTGCAGTCTATGCACTCCTGGCTGAGAAGACCAGGAGAGCTGCATGATAGGAATACAGGAATATAGGCATTGCCAGATGGGGTCAGGCCCCCAGTACATCTAGTCCCCTATCCTGTCTGATGGTGCCCAGAGCCAGGCGCTGCAGAAGAAGGTGTAAGAACCCTGTAGTAGCACTTGGGGGGATAATCTGCCTCCCACAGCGGGATCAGGATGAGATCTGGTAGTTACAGATTGGTTTAAGCCCCAAAGCAGAAGGTTTAATATCCAAATACCCTTCCAAAAGTGTTGTTACTAATAGCAGTTATAACTCTGGATGGTTCTGTTACCCATATAAATGTCTGATCCCTTTGTGAACCTGGCCTCAGTTCTTGACCTCAGTGACTTCAACACTCTAATTCTGTGTTCCATGAGAAAGTATTTCCTTTTATCGATTCTGAATTTGACACATTTTAAGATCATTACATGTGCTCTAATTCTTGTGCTGGGGAAGGGAAGGGAAGGAGGTAGAAGAGAAGCCCCAATCTACCTTCTCTAGAACCATTCCTAGTTTGGACACTTGCTCAGTAAGCAAGCTCCTTTCTAGCAAACCATTGTCTAAGTTAGAAATGCCAGAGAGATCCTCTCACAGAAGCACAATTCCTAAACTCGGCCTTCCTCTAAATAAAATAAATATGAAGACTGAATATAGTGCCAGTATGAACTGACCATCTCTTCCCCCTCCCTGACCTCACTGGGCCAGCCAAAACTGCAGCAGGCCATTCATCCTTCTAAAGGAAAAATTTTCCCTACAAACACGTTTGTTTTTTAAATGAATCATCCTGGCAAAAGAAAACTTGGTTTCAAATGACAGAAAATTAAAAGGTTGGTAAACTCAAACTAGGCTGGGAAGTTGGCAAAGCCTTTATCACCACAATTTTCCCATCCCAGTCACAGGCGCCTTCCCTACGTCTGAATGCCAGTGATTCCTCCTTGTTTCCTCACACAGGAACGTCAGTGCTTCCAGCCTCCTTCCACAGGCAGAAATTACAGAGTTTCTCCACAAAAACTGCTCCCTGCCCCACAAATTGTTTTCTTGAAATCAGTTGCCCCTGAAGAGCTGCTTTCTGTGATCCCATATCTGATGATGGTGAGTTCAAGTCCTTCATAGTCATGGCTCCAAACTCATTAGCACTTTATCCTCTTGGACCCACAGGTATAGTCATTTCCTCCTTGGAACTGCAAGGCTAGGTTAGGCCGCCGGGCCGGGGCTCGGGGTGGCGGAAGGAGCAAGGCCCTGGGTGGCAGAAGCGGTGGGATGGGGTGGGGGGCTAGTCTCCCCAAATGGGGGGTTCATGCTCCACCCATGAAGATACACGAGTAATACTTAGCATAAGAGTTGGGCCCAAACAAACTCCAGATACAAACAACCCCAAGATTAAGAGGAGTTCCGATCTTTCTCAGACCAGAACTTTGTTGCCTTGTCTCATATCTACTTAGCACTCACCTAATGCTTCGCAGGTGATCTGCTGATCTCAGTTAAACGGGTGTAAACCAAGAGTAACTCCACTGACTGCACTACAGCCATTGGACTTGTGCCAATGGAACTGAGAGCAGAACCTGGCTCCCTCTCTTCCAAACTTGTCTTTGATCTGAGCCTGCCCCTAGTCATAGCTGCTACTGCCCCCATCCTTTAGCCATGCTGCCTGTGTCCCTTCCTGACCACAGGTGAATTTAGCCTAAATATGGCCTGAGGCCAACACCACTTCAGGCCACTCAAAAAACACTTTCCCCAATACACTCTTTCTCCTAGCCCAGCCCTCTTCCAGGCACCCAGATTCTATTCTATTCAGATTTGTCTACAGCCGCATCACCTGATTATCTGAATGCCAATTGTCTCCCTCCCCTGCTGGGAGCTTCATTATAGTGGCACAGCTGCACCACTACAGTTAAGGATGCATTGCAACTTCCGTTTATAGATCAACATTTAAGTACTCAAATCGACATACTTAACGAGACTCCTTTGAAATGTGGTGTGCTTCCTGGGGCTAGGGGGTTGTGATAGTGATCCAAATGTGAGGTCATTTGAGCAAGGGGTTCCCAAGTTACAGTCCTACTCACCCCAAAAAAACCCAGTTTCCTTCTGCTGCCTTTTAATGTTAAGCAAAGAGGTACTGGTGACTGGATGAATCCCAGACCTTGTTGAGATTGATGGGTGTGAATTCACCCTTCAATTGACATAAAGGAGAAGTTAATCATAAGCCCCCCACCTAAGACAAAAGGAGTTTTGGACTAAATGACTGGAGGTTGCTACAATTTGAGAGTCACAGGTGGCAATTTTATTTTGGGAGGAATGTAATCAAAGTATTTTGAGATAGACATGTGACTGCTTCCTGGGAGGGGAGAGGTATTAGGAGGCAGAAGTGAGTCGAGTTTTACCCAAGATAGTGCGTCAGTAAATCTTTGGGGGACCCTAATTGTGAATGGCATTTAAGAACACATTCACTAATTCACATCCCTAGATGTGCAGTCTGGAAAGATTACCATGTGCATGTGCCAATGAAGAAAAACAGAGGGTTTCTGTGCAGCTTGACGCTTACATGCCAAAGCCATCACCCTGGCGAACACCCCTCCACTGATGTTTCTAGTCTGAACCTTTGTACACATGTGCAATAAAGAATTAATAACTCATGTTAAGTACAACAAGTTGTCTCTGTTACAGCATCATGTGTTTTTATTTTATGGGCGGTTTACTGTGAACCCCACAGAATAGTCAGCAGTTGGTCTAACCAAAACCTTTGTTATACCAAGTAGGGAGAAGCCAGAGACAGAGCACTTTGGGAGGAGAGGGGATGGACCATGAGGATGAGTGTAGGCAAGCCTTGAATTGGCTGTTCATTAAAATCTGTGTTTTACCAGCCCCTGGGTGAGGGAATGGTTCCTTCCTGACTGGGGGGCAGATTAATGTGCTATTTCCAAAGACAAGGGTTATAAGAAGTGGAATAGCTCCAAGAGAAGAGAGTGAGGAAGCACTATAGTAGAACATTCCATAACCCACTGGCTAGGGCATTCTCCTGCAATGTTGGAGACTCAAACTCTAATCCCTTCCCACATCAAGCAGCTGGGGAGAACTGAACTTGGGACTCCCACGTCCCAGGTGTGCCCCAAACCAATCGGCTAAAGCTCCTAAGGGAGGCAGCAGCCCCTCATCCCCTGGCCATGTGGTAAGTCTAGTCCTCCTTTCCTGTCATTGTCAATGCGCATGAAAATCTAAACTTACCATTTTCCAGGCTGAAACCAAAGGAAACGTTTTGACCTTTGTGGTTCAATCTATACTATTGGGTAAACTCCACATGAATTCACCAATAAATTCAGTCATTTTTAATCAAATAAACTATTTGTCCAAAAAACCTTTCACCCAGCTCACTGAGTTCCACATCCTCTGGGACCCGAGCCCTCCAGATGGCAAAGTAAGGAGTGAACAGGAGTTGGGGCTATTGCCCTCTCCTGCTCCTGACACTGGAGTTGTCCTGAAGCCCAAGGGAGAGCACCCTGCACCTTCCTGAGGACCACAGCATCAGGCCCACTTCCCCTGTAGCACAGGAGAGATTGTGCCTCCCTACAGCACGATGTCATCTGGAGCTCCCCATAGGGTAGGAAAGAGCTGTGGTGCACTGTGCAATCACCCCACTCTGCACAACATGGCTTTTCCCTCCTCACCCACTCTGTGCTCCACCCACAGGGAGCCCAGTTACTGGATTTCACCCAAAGTGAGCCTAGCAAAAACTGCT
Source organism: Emys orbicularis (assembly GCF_028017835.1). Taxonomy (NCBI): domain Eukaryota; kingdom Metazoa; phylum Chordata; order Testudines; family Emydidae; genus Emys; species Emys orbicularis. Next base: position 68,061,410 of record NC_088689.1, on the reverse strand, counting down.
GTGTTTGCTCAGTGCCTGGTCTTCAAACACTCATCATTCAGTCAATCCAATCTCTTCTGAAGCAAGGCCATGTACTGCCTTTCTGTGAGAGGTTTCTCCATGCTAAAGTACAGCACTTATGTCTCTGCCTGCCAAGCTGTAACTGCCAGGACCCAAACAAGGGCAGTCAGGACCATGGGGCACAGCAGGGTCAAACCTGAGGCTAGAAGTAGCAGAGGAGTTTGTAGTCGGGTTCCAGGCCAGGGTCAATGCCAAGGGTCAGAGTCCAAGTCAGGACACAAGATCCAAATCAAGTCAAGGTCAAAGCCAGGAGTTTAAGAGCAGGAGTAATCATAGCAGCCATAGTCAATCCATACGGTTGCCCAGACACTTCCTGGAACACCCCTTGGATTTATGTAGGGTGGGGAGCCCATAGGCGCCAACTCTGTGGGCTGGAGCACCAATGGAAAAAAATTAGTGGGTGCTTAGCACCCACCGGCTGCCAAGCTCCCCCTCTCGCCCAGTGGCCTGCATCAATCAACTCCTCCCCCTCCCTCCCAGCGCCTCCTGCATGCTGCGGGGACGGGGCATGCTCGGGGGAGGGAGTGGAAAGAGGCGGGGTGGAGCCTTGGGGGAAGGAGTGGAGTGAGGACAGGGGTGGGAAGAAGCGGGGTGGGGGTGGGGATGGGGGTTAGGGGAAGGGATGGAGTGGGGGCTGGGCCAGGGATGGAGCAGGGGTGGAAAGAGGCAGGCCAGGCGTGAGGGCTTGGGGGAAGGGGTGGAGTTGGGGTGGGGTTGGGCTGGAGCGGGGGTGGGAAAAGGTGGGGCAGGGGTGGGGGGTTGGGGGAAGGGGTAAAGTTGGGGCGGGGCCTGGGGCTGAGCGGGGAGAAAATTAGAAGGCAGTGCCTGTGGGGGAGCCAATCAGGAGTCATGAGGCTGCTGCCTATCAGACCACTTGAGGCAGGACTGCCCATGGTCTGTATCCACAGTGTGTCATGGGCAGTGGAGCACAAACTAGTAACAGCTTTTGGAGATGTCTGCTGCCTGGTAGCTCTACAGGCCTGCATTCTAGACCCCCTGGGCCTTACATTACCCCCAGAATTGCTCCTCTGTGCCATAGACCTATCAGTCCATGAGCTACCAGGGGGGAGTCACATCTGATTTTTGAGTCCAGTATCTCATGGACCTCATACTCATTGTGACCTATGCATTGTGTGCTTGGATCCGCACAGCATGGGGCAGTAGTTGAGCCCAGTGAGCGAATGGGTTGTTGATGTAGAGTTTTAGCAGGATACATGAAACACTTGATGTATTTTGAGGAATCTGGGCAACTGAAGCTTCATGGTCACCTGGCTGATGGAATTCCCCTTTTCGGGACAAGGCACCAGCAATCTTGTTCTGGGCCCCTGGATGGTACGTGATGGTGAAATTGAAGTATGGTGAAACTGAATCCCAAAGCTGCCTCTCATTCAGCACTTTGGCTCAGCGGAGATACACTAAGTTTTTATGATCCATGTATATCTGTATTGGATACCGTGCACCCTTCAGATAGTGGCACCACTCTTCGAAGGCGACTTTGATGGCTAGAAGCTACTTATTTAGAATTTTGTAATTCTGTTTGACTGGAGTGAGCTTCTGTGAATAGTAGGTGCAAGGGTGGAGGTGCTGTTTTTGCAGAAAAGTACTGTCAATGGGGCAATTTGGCCTGAAAACCCAGAGATGAAGTGCCTATACAATTTAGCAAACTCCAGGAAGCATTGTTTCTCCCTGATGTTTTGGGGGATGCCAAAGTCCATACAGCTTCCACCTTCTTTGGAGGCCATCAGGGGACAAGATTTAGCGCAGGAACTCCACTGAGTGCTTGTCAAAGATGCACTTTTCCAGCCTTGCATATAGGCCATGTTGGCAGAGCCATTTCAGCACCAACTGGATATGCTGGGTGTGTTGCTCAGGATCCTCAGAAAAGATGAGGATACCATCAAGGTAGACTACCATGTACTGGTCTAGGAGGTCATGGAAGACCTCATTTACAAAGTGATGGAATGTTGCAGGGGCATTTATGAGGCCAAATGGCGTTACCATAGTGGCCATACTGGGTTTGAAAACCTGTCTTCCATTCATCCCTGGCTTGGATCCAAACCAGGTTGTAGGCCCTCTGTAAGTCAAATTTTGTGAATACCTGGGCTGATCGTACATGGCCAGTAGTTTTGGGATGAGTGGAAGGGGTATCGGTTTCTGATGTTAACCTGTTTGAGGGCCCAGTAATCCATGCATGGAATACAGGTGCAGGTTTCTAACTTTCTTTTTAATGAACAGAACAGGGGTTCTGGCAGGAGAAGTAGATGGCTATGTAAAACACTTGGCCAGATTCTCCTGGAGACAGGAACACAGGGCAGCCAGTTCAGGTTCCAACACCGCATAGAACAGCACCTTGACCCACCGTTGCAGCTTGATCAGGCAGTCTTAATCCCGGTGTGGTGGTAGGATGTCAGCATTCTTCTCCTCAAAGATACCACCATTGTTGCTGTACTTGGGGGGCAATGCTGGAGTCAACTCTGGGGATGGACCCCACCTGACCTACAGCCAGGGCCAAAGGGGACCTGTCTTGGTTCTGGGGTTTGTCAGATGCATAGGCAGACCTGGGAGAAGCAGTTAACCTGGTGCTCATACCAAAGGACATGTGGATCATGAGCCACCAGCCACAAAATGCCAAGGATTATGGGGAAGTGTGGATCATTCCAAACTGAAGGACTTTCTGATGGTCCCAAATGGCAATTTCCAGAGGCACCATCTCCTGTGTCACTGGCCCCGATGATAGAAGTGAGCCATCTATAGTTTCCATTAGGTCAGGGACAGTTTTTGGTTGAACTGAAATACCCAGGGCTTGAGCCATGTCAGCATCTATGAAGCTGTCCGCTGTCCCAGAATCCACCAGTTGTGAGGGATCACAGACCTCGAACCTGGGCCCATAGGGCCCCAGGCAGTGCTCAAGCCATACCCATCAACCAGCAGCTCACCTGAGAAACCAGCGAAGGGTTGGCTCGCAGAGGGCTCCACCCCCAAAGTTCTCAATTGGGAGAAAACATCCAGCACCCTGGTTGGCTGAGGAGAGCTATATAAACCAGGAAGTAACAACAGGAAGTTGTCTGAGCAACTAGAGGAATCTCTGGCTTACTGCTACTATGGATCCTTCCTGCTTACCAGACTCCTGAGTCCTGCATTCCTGCCTGCTCCCGGTTCCTGCTTGCTCCTGGTTCCAGTCCTCTTATCCCAGACTTCAGTCTACTCCCAGTTCCTGCTGCCTTGCCTTACTCCAGACCCCGCTTCTCCGCTTTACCTCTGACGTAGTCTCCATCTCTGACCCCTGGCTTGGCATCTGACGCTGTCTTCAGTTTTGACCCTTGGCTCTGATCATTAGGCCTGGCTCCTGCTCTGACCACTAGGCCCCGGTCGTTGCACCATGTCCACTCTAGTGGGATTCAGTAAGGCTCCCCTGGAACACAGAGGCAGACCTGGACTTTAAGGTGTGGGGAATGCTCACCATGCCAGGGGCATGCCTTGGTGAGAAGTAAGGGGGCATTATCTCAGGGCTTGCCCAGGCCAACCCCCTTTATCAGGCCTGGGTGTGGTCATTTCCTGAACTGTGTCATGCTAGACCTCAGGATAGGCAGTGGGCAAGAGTAGGGCCAGATCCTACACAGGAGAAACACAGAATATGGTGGCAATGTTGCTTTTTCCTCAGGGGTCACATGGCAGTGGGTGCTATCCAGCTGCATGGGTCCAGGGTCCAGATTGGAAACAGGTATCAATGGGCACCGGTCGAGTAGTAGCACAGACCTCTTCTCTTCCTCACGTTGCTCATTAAGCCTATTGTCAATGTGTATGACAAAGTTGACAAAGGCATCTAGGTTGGTCAGGGCCTCCTCATGAGCTAGCTCATCCTTAATCTACTTGCGTAGTCCCCACCAGAACTGGTAGAGCTGGGCCGCTTCATTCCACTCAGTGTTGGACACTAGTTGGCAGAAGTGGGTGGTGTAGGAGAAGGCCGGTTCCTGCCCCTACTAGAGTTTGCACAGGGCCACCTCTGCCAAGCAGGCATGGTAGAGATCATCAAATATGTTGGGACCCATGGAGGAAGGCATCCCAGTTTGATAGCATCAGGCTCACTCATTCGAGTAGGGGGAAGGCCCAGTCCAATGCATCGCCCATCAGAAGGTTTAACAATAAGCTCTACTTTTGCTTGGTCAGTGGGGTAGGACCAGGGCTGGGGCAGAAACAGCAGGTGGCATTGGTTGATAAACCCCCTGAATGTTTGGCAGTGCTCATTAAAATGTTCTGGGAGGGGGACTGGGTCCATGTACACAGGCGCAGTGCTTGCCCATAAGTGCAATGTTCTCATCCTGCAGCCGGGCCTCTTGCTCTCATAGCATATGGTGGTCTGCGGTCGGCTGTGCCAGTTGGACCCGCAGTGCCATGTTTTCATCGTGGAGCTGGGTGGATTGCCTGCACAGAGTGTGGTTCTCTGTTGCAAGCTGTGATGCTTGGGCTTGAAGCATGGGTTGCTCCTCCTGGGAATGGTTAGTTCATTCAGGCATCTCCAGTACTGGCAGGGGAATGCCAGGCAGGGAGTGGTCTGCTGCCACCATGTTCCCCCAGGGTAGGCCTTCCCACAGTCTAGGGTGGTCCAGGCAAATTGTCAGGATCCTAACAAGGGCAGTCAGGACCAAGGGTCAGAGCAGGGTCAAACCTGAAGCTGGGAGTAGCAGAAGAGTTCGTAGTCAGGTTCCAGGCCAGGGTTGACACCAATTGTTAGAGTCAGAGTCAGGTTTCAGGATCCAGATCAGGAGTGAATTCCAAATCAAGTCAAGGCCAATGCCAGAAGTGCAGAGCAGGAGATCTGCACTGTTGCCTGGACACTTCCTGGAACGCTCCTTGGGTTTATAAACAGCAGGGAGCCAATCACAAGCCATGAGACTGCTGCCTCTCAGACCCCTTGAGATAGGACTTCCCATGGTCTGTGTTCACAGCGAGTCAGCACAATCTGGTTACAACCTTTACTGGGTAGCAGCATGAAGATGTCTGCTTCCTGGCAGGCCTGGGTTCTAGACCTCCTGGGCCTTACAGTAGCCCTGTTCTGGTCTGACTAAACAAGGGCTGTATAGTATAAACAATTACTGAGGGCAGTTGGTGGGAAATGGGGGATTAGAACGCAGCCCTAGGAGGGAGGAGAAATTTTGTTCTGGGAGTAGCCGAGGAGTTCTTCACATGGTATGTTGTCAAGGGCGTTTGGAGTAATTTTCCAGTGAAGTTAGTAATCCCCATGCATGCGTAGTGCATCATTTCTTAGGCCCAGGCTACACCTAAAAATTACTACACCTAAATTTCACAACCAATGTGCCATAGTTAGGTCAACATAACCCCCACTGTAGATGCAGCTAGGTGAATGGAAGAATTTTTCCATCAACCTAGCTACCATCTCTCCGAGAGGTGGATTAACTACATTGACAGAAAAAAATCCCTTCTCTTGATGTAGGACATGTCTACACTATGGCGTTACAGTGGCACAGCCACTACTAGGCCATTACTAATCCCATCTTCCAAGCAGGGTTTGAATGGGATGCAGTACACAAAGCAGGGGGCATGTGCTAAAATATGGTGAGGAAAAAAATATTGAACAGTTCTCTCATTTCCTGAGCACCATCCATCCTGTGCACTGACTGAGGCAGGGGTATTGTGGAAAAAATAGCACGTGACCATGTAATTGAAGACCGTATATGAAAATATAGACACAACATCAGGCAACCTTAAATCTGCCATTTCCTGATTACTGAGTGCTTGACTTTGCGACCTATATAACTTTAATAATGTAGCTTTTGTATGTAATTTAATATTTACACTAAAGTAACATTCAAAGACTCATATCAAGTTTGGGTTCCCGCTATGCTGGGAGCTGTACAAACATTTAAGAAAAATGATCCCTGCCCTGAACAACTGATAACCCAAGTTTCAATGAAAGAATCGAGATTTAATTTGGTGTAATTGCAGATATTATATTGTTACTCTTTGGGGCACAGGCTATCTTTATTTTTCTTCACCGACAAAGACATTGTTAGCACCTGACAAATAATAATAATTAATCACCTACTGAGTGAAAAATAAACAAATACTTTTAAAAGTACATTCTTTCTTAACAGCTCATCAGTGACAGAAAAGGTCATTAACTCTGCCCACCGGCACCAATCAACCAAAAACTCCCCAAACCACAGAAGATCCACCCACCAGCCAATCACAGAGCCCCACCCACTTTCCTCACTTCCGATGCCAGCAGGCACTCTTTGACAAAAGTTGACTCTGCCCAGAGAGATAACCCTGCTCCTTAGCCAGTGAAAACAGCCAGAGTCAGGCACTGAGCTGTTACAGGGGTGAGCACAGTATAACTATCTGGGCGGATTGCATTCAGTTGGGTCCCACAGTGATCCCTCACAGCTCACATAATTCTAGTGTGTTTCAACCTGCTTTAACATTTTGAAGGCAACACACAATGGGAGATAATGCCAGCATGTGTCAGTGTTTGCCATGGCACTTTCACTCAGCAGGGATGGCCCAACTATGTCACCAATATGCATAGGACCCAGCAACTGCCAGGGGCTTTGGATCAGGCACCAAGCCAGCACCGTTGAACATCACAGTTGTGTGAAATAAACCACAGCAAGCTGGGCACCGCAAAGTGCAGGCCCCAGCCCAGGCCCTTGTGTGCTTTGATTAGTTTGTTTGTTACAGAGCAGTGAGTTAAAGACAGAGGCTGAGCTCTAGCTCTGTGAGCCTTTTGCAGGTCCCTAGCACAGAGAGGCGGAATGGTGTTTATGTCCTTAATTCCCTGGCTGAGGGGCAGGGCCCGCATGCATTCCAGAGTCTCTTTTTGATCTAAATTAAAGTGGCTGCCCTCTGCAGTATAACCTCTCCTCACTTTCCCTCAACCCTCCTCTGAAGTGGCTCCGGCACTAGCGTGCCCCTAAAAACGCACTTTTTCCGAGCCCTCTGTCTTGCTGTGCAAAGTTGTCACTGGATACAAAAGCTGTTTTTAATAAAGTTAAAAAGGAAGGGATGAAAAGAAGATGAAATTGAGCAGCCCAAGCTGTATTATTGCTTCTCAGTATGGGAGCTGCCCTCTCGGAGGTGCTGGCAGCTTCCAGGAAGGGGGTGATGTGTTGCCATTGCTGCCTGAGGGCAGTGCAAATTATTTGCCTCTGTCAGGCTTCAAAGAAAGCAATTATACTTAAGTAAAGCAATGAATAGATATTACAGCTTGCCAGCAGCTTTGAAAACAGAAAAGCTCTTTAAAGGAGCACCACACCTTTGACTAATGCGGGGTAACACATATGATAATTGTAAGAGTGTCCTGCCCCTGAACCAAGGGAGACAGCGCATGTTAGCCAATGGCTCCTATTTGACACAAAAAGAGTCCAATGGCTGCACTCAGTATGAGCTGCATATTTAGCGAGGACAGCCATTGTGAAGGCACTTTGAGCAGTGGCACATACAAAGTCAGCTTCCTAGTGACGTTCTCAAAGAGCCTTTGATTGGAAATTGCTTTGGCAGGGGGGCTCACCTGCAGAGAGGAGTCTATAGTCCTTTTGAAAGCACAGCAGCTGCCAGGGCTGTAAGTCTGGGCACCTAGTGGGAAGAAGAATAGAAGATGGGGAGCCTTTGAATGAGAGGCCACTTAGTAACAGAAGGCATGTGCCAAGCTTGCAAAGTAAGAAAGAAAACTGCTCTTCAGAGTTTACTAAATATTTGAAGGAGACTTTTTTCTCAGCTATTCTGTCCCCCTCATGTGAATAACAATGCAAGCAACAAAGTCACTGCACTGCAGAAATACACAAACAATCAGCCAATGAAAAGGGTGAAGAGTTAACTGAAGTGTGGAAGCCATCAATTAAAGAGAGCAAAAGCTAAAAACCCAGCAGGAAATGCACATTCTAATGCAGAGTTATGTAGGCACAGTGAGCAGATGCCCCATCAATGTGTTTCTATAATTAATTACTTGCAGTGCAATAGCAAAGTAATGTGCATTTCACATCTGCAAGTAGGAGTTGTTGCATTTTATATTTCTCGTTCAGCTCTCCATGCTGTTTTCCCTGCCTATCTATGTTAGCATCAATAGATGCAACATGACACTGTTAATATTGTATTTTCTTACTGGAGCCTGGTCATCAAAAATTAAGTTACCATGTTTAAAAAGAAGAAATCATATTAGGCATCAGTCATTCAGATGATATATGTTAAAGTCAGGGTTTTTTACGATGGTCTAAAATTAGGCTTCTAAATCCATATTTAGACTTCTAAATAAGTGGCCAGAAGAACTAAGCACACAACAGCTCCCAGACCCCAGTTCAGCAAAACATTTAAAAGCATGTGCTTAACTTCTTGAAAATCTTGCCTGACGTATTTCCTCTTGCAAGCACAATTTCACATTTCAGCTCAGTGAAAACTTTCTAAAGCCAAGTGTCAAACAGGTTTTACTTTCATTAGTCTGTCAGGTTTCTTCTTATCCAGTGTCTGAAGGGAAATTTACTAAACTGTTGTTAGCAACTGGGAAATTTGCAGAAACTTTCCCAAGTGTAGACAGAGCTCTAGTATCTTCATGGAGGAAGAACTGTGGTTTTAAGTTTAGGTTGCTGTCCTAAGAAAAATGAGTTTGGTTATCTCAATTAAATGAGAGCCCATACAGTAAGGACACTGCTTGTAATCTTACATGATTTCTTTGGCACAAGTTGGAAATAAGCATCTCCAGAAGCTTGGCAGAGGAAATAGACTCATCCAGCATCTGACCCCAAAAAGGAAGCAAATCAGTTTTGTGTTTGTGTTTTGAGTTGTTTCTCAGCCATCTTCAGCAAAGCTTTATATTTTCCTTAGAGCTCTTTCGAGCTCTGTCCCAAGCTGATTCATCACAGAACATTTCAAAAGTAACCTGAAAGAGCAATCATCCCAACAGAACAGCTTTGTAACAGCTGGCTTTCAGCAGGCAATTTGTCTGTTCATTAATTCCCTAAGTACATCTTACTCTGTGGACTTAAAGGAGGCCAAAGTGTGCAGAATAACTGTACAACCAAGAATAAATTATTCTAGCACTTGTGGTTGCTGAGGATTTTAAACCTCTTTGTTATGGATAGAGATGGCTGTCTCAGATTTATTCAGATTTTATGCTTGCACTGCTCCAGAGTACAGTTAAGGTTGTTTAGATGGGTAGTTTGCTAATGCATGTGATGAGTGACACGTGTTAATGGGGCTGGAGGAAGACTGCACTTTCTAGTTGTTGCTGAGTATTCCTAGTTTATTTAGTTGTTGTTAATATTTGGGTTGGTGGTTATTGTACTTGAGCAACCTTCACTGAAACATTGGGTAGTGGTTTTGTATTTTAATCTCCTTGTTTTTTGGAAGTCGTACACTATAGAATCATGGATATAACGAACAATTTAGACATCAAGTTAAACTTTAAGATTTAATTTTAAAGTATGCTGATCTGGAAAACAAAATATTTAATATTAATTTTTCCTACAATAGCTGATAGTTATCTTTCAACATCAATATTTACATGTGTAAAAATATCAATTTTGAAAATACTTTCTGAATCTAATGTGATTAATCTAAGGGCTGGTCTACACTGGGGGGGATCGATCTAAGATACGCAACTTCAGCTACGCTATCTGAAGTCGAAGTATCTTAAATCGAATTACCTGGGGTCCACACGGCGCAGGATCGACGGCTGCGGCTCCCCCGTCGACTGCGCTACCGCCGTTCGCTCTGGTGGAGTTCCAGAGTCGACGGTGAGCACATTCGGGGATCGATATATCGCGTCTTAACGAGACGCGATATATCGATCCCGGATAAATCGATTGCTACCCGCCGATACGACGGGTAGTGAAGACGTACCCTAAAACAGTGGTTTTTAACTGGGTCCACGGACTATGTCTAAGATTTCCAAAGGGGTCCACACCTCCGTTCGAAATTTTTTAGGGGTCCGCAAATGAAAAAAGGTTGAAAACCATTGATCTAAAGTGTTCCAGGAACTGTGAGATGTTTCCAGCAATTTCTTTAAATTAATTCTTGTGCAATATTTTTCACCATCGTGATTCAAGAAGCACTTAAGAACATGCTTGAAACAGCCTCCCTATTCAGGAAAGCAGTTACCATACCCCTAACTTTAAGCATGTGCTTAAGTGTTTTCCTGAATTGGGGACATAATGTTTAACACAGACATTTGATTTCTATTTTTCTTTTCATTTTAACAGCTAAGAAAACTCTTGTTGAAGGAATCATTACAGACTGGAAAAACAACAAGGAGTCCTTGTGGCACCTTAGAGACTAACAAATTTATTTGGGCATAAGCTTTCGTGGGCTAGAACCCAATTCATCAGATGCATGGAGTGGAAAATATAGGAGCAGGTATAAATACATGAAAAGATGGGAGTTGCCTTACCAAGTGTGAGGTCCGTCTAACGAGACAGTTCAATTAACAGCAGGATACCAAGGGAGGAAAAATAACTTGTATAGTGGTAATGAGAGTAGCCCATTTCAAACAGTTGACAAGAAGGTGTGAGTAACAGTAGGGGGAAATTAGTATGGCTCCAACCAGGGCTGCTCTTCTGGGTAGCTGCTTCCACAGTCGCTTTCTCCTTCTCCTTACTAGTTTGCTGTTTGGTTTGGTCTGGATTGTGGTATGTGCTCTCAGCCTGAGCTCTAGCATAACAAAGATTTGGTCTGGGGATTCCCTTAGGGACTTTAAAAGGGTGAAACATTTATGGGATGTCCTGGGAGCAAGGGAGCCCTAAATTCTGCAGCACAGTGGTGTCAGGTGTGCCAGGGAGCTCAGCAGGACACTGGAACCATAGGCATTCAGGAATCAAGGCACCTTATAGGCCTGGTCTACACTAACCCCCAAATTCGAACTAAGGTACGCAACTTCAGCTACGTGAATAACGTAGCTGAAGTCGACATACCTTAGTTCGAACTTACCGCGGTTCAGACGCGGTCCACACGCAGCAGGCAGGCTCCCCGTCGACTCCGCGGTACTCCTCTCGCCGAGCTGGAGTACCGCAGTCGACGGCGAGCGCTTCCGGGATCGATTTAGCGCGTCCAGACCAGACGCGATAAATCGAACACGGAAGTTCGATTGCCAGCTGTCGAACTACCGCGGTAGTGTAGACCTGGCCATAGAGTTCTGTAGCTCCACAGCCAGCCTAAATGAACCAGCTTCCCAGTACTCCTAAGCCTTCCCTGCTACCTCCCCCATGTTCTAACCCTCAGCCCTGCTCCCCCCCCCCGCCCCCCAGCTCTGTGCTCCGGGGGACAGCCCAAATTTTTAGATTTGGTAAGTCACACATTTTCCTGCCAATAAGTTCTGTATAAAAATCAATAAATTGCAGGTTTGCATAAATATGCACTATTTACGTATATTTAAATAATTTGCATATGTTCACAATGATCTGTGCTCAGATACTGAGAAAACAAGGAGAGGAACTGGAGAGATGGGGGCACTGAGACCTCGGCATTTCATTCTCTCCCTCTGCATCAGCATTCATTCTCCCCTTCCCTCTCCACCAAAGCTTTTCATTGGTTCCCTCCAAAAGCAAGTGGATTTAAAAGCACCCTCCTCTTACTTCCAAAAAAACAACTTCACTTAGTCCCCACTGCAAGATCGCCCACCCCATTTTTCAAACACATTTCTTCCTTTTTCAAACACTCCCTGCCCCAAAAACTGACATGAGAAGTCATTTCCCCTTCCACAGCCCCAAATCATTGTTTAAGGAGTGTAAATTCATCCTCAGAACAAGTTCCTTTACCAAAAGCTCCCCCAAAAAGTCCACCAAATAGATTTAACCTCCCCTCACCCATACCAACCATTGCCTTCTAACCCTTGGGCCCATCAACTTCACAAGCGCAGGGGAGTACAGCAAAAGGAGGATTTTCTCTCCCACCTCTAGGCCTGGGAGGCGACAGCACAAGGAGCCCACTAGGGCTGGCTACTGCCCTGAGAAGCTCTCAGCCCAACAGCTAGAAGACAGGGACAGAGGAGTCAGCGTCCTTTCTCCCCATGCTGAGAGACCAGGCTGACCCTTGGCAAATGCAGCACCTCTGACTGGCTGTCCTTACCCAAGAGGCAGGGGGAATGGCAAAGGGCAGCCAATCAGAGGAGATTTCCCCGCAGACCTGTACAAGTGTCTGAAAATTTGTAGTCTACCAGGAAAACTTGTAACCTTGATAGGTGCAAAGTCAGCCAGACTCACAACCCCAGCGTGGATGATTTGGACATCTCTCTAGTGCGCATGCATGTGGACAGGCAAAGGCCTATGCACCAGTAAATAGGGAATTCTCTATTGTTCCAGCCATGCATGGATATCATAACTGGCTGGAGAACCAAGCAAATAGAAAATGGACTCAACTAGCAGACTCGAGGGGTGGGTATTGTCCAGGAGGGTGCTGCAGGGATCACTGCCTGCATGTATTTGTAGAAGTAAACATCCAGGAGTGCCAGGAATTATGAGGGTGGCTTGAGGAGGTGAAATAAGAGTAAGGGGATGAAATTAAGCAAAGGACAAAGTAAGCCAAATGTCAAGGAGATGGCCTGATTTATTGGCCATGGAATCATCTCTTAAGAAACACAAAGGAGTCCCCATCTCTTGGGTTATTTATTAAAAGGTGACTGGACTAGAGATCTAGAAAATTGTACTGCAGGGAAGGAACCAGCTCTGGCCATCCTGAACATCTGCCATTATCTGATTCAAACAGTTGCAAAAGAAGTTAAGATCAAAGCCGGCAACCCCACTGGATGTGTTGTGCCTGCACAGAGGCAGATTAAGATTTATTGGGGCCCTGGGCACAAAGAACATTTGGGCCCCCCACACCTCGGGGGCACAGAGGCACCGGAGCAGGGGGGTTGGAGCTATGCCCGCCCACTTTTTAACATGGGCGTAGAAAGCCTTGGGCAGGTGCAGAGCGGGGGCGGCAGGGGCTGCACTTCTCAGCCCCGTAGCTGATAAGGTGATCAGCTCCCCCCACCATAAAGTGCAGCCCCTGGTAGGGATGCCAGCTTCTTCCCAGTGGCAGGGCCGAGGTGGGCCGTAGCCCCGCCTCACCACGGGGCAATGCCCCCTGCTCCTCCTCTCCCTCCCAATATCCCTAATAGTCGCCCAGAGAGCCTGGGCCGCTGTGGGGAGCCTCGGGCCCTCCACCTGCTCAGGGTGGCGCACCCCAGAGGATGGGAACATGGGCCCGGGGGCTGCTCTCGGGTCCCCCAGATCCCCGCCCAGGGCAGGTGGAGGGTCCAGGGCTCCCCACAGTGGCCCGGGCTCCCTGGGCAGCTCTTACCTCAGTCTGGCTCCGGCTTCCGGCCTGGCCAGGGGACAAGGTCTCGGGAAGGAAGAGGAGGAGCAGGGGCTGGTGGCCCTACCCCCTTCTGCCCCGGCTCTGGTGCTCCTGGGGCCCCCAAATTGGCCAGAGCTCCTGAGCTTGAGCATTAATCTGCCACTGCACCTGCATGATGTCGGGGACAGTCAAGAGTGCCTAAGAATTCTGTTGATGAGAGATCATGGCTTCACATGGGATATATTTTTGTTTAATGCAGAGGTGCTAATTTTGAAATATTTATAGCATAGCAAGTAGTGTATATGCTGCCTCCTTAAAATCTCTTCAGTTTGCAGATGTAAGCGATATTAAATAATCCAATTTCATTCGGAATCCAGGTTGACAAAATATTACTTTTTAGGGGAAGGAAAATTATTTGGGAGATATCGAAAGGTTATGACTAAGGCACAAAAAGATATTTAAATCTATTGCTTCTCAACAGCTAGGTTTCCAAATTAATGCCTCAAAGAGAAATTCTTGCAGCTACTTCCTTCAGTGATCCCACAGTAGTGAAGTCAGTCCAGTTTTAAACAGAAAAATCTGACTGTCAAGCTAAATATTCTGGTGCGCCTTTGGATATTTTGAATATTTTGAAATATCCACAGAATCCCAAGTGTGTCCTTGTTAGCCTGGAAAGTGAACTGACCAGGCCCTAATGCATGCACTATATCCTCAGGCCTGGTCTACACTAGGAGTTTATGTCGAATTTAGCACCGTTACATCGGATTAACTCTGCACCCATCCACACCACGAAGCTATTTAGTTCGACATAGAGATCTCTTAAATTCGACTTCTGTACTCCTCCCCAACGAGGGGAGTAGCGCTAAATTCGACATGGCCATGTTGAATTAGGCTAGGTGTGGATGGAAATCGACGGTAATAGCTCCGGGAGCTATCCCACAGTGCACCACTCTGTTGACGCTCTGGACAGCAGTCCGAGCTCGGATGCTCTGACCAGCCACACAGGAAAAGCCCCGGGAAAATTTGAATTCCTTTTCCTGTCTGGGCAGTTTGAATCTCATTTCCTGTTTGGACATTGTGGCGAGCTCAGCAGCACTGGCAACGATGCAGAGCTCTCCAGCAGAGATGGCCATGCAATCTCAGAATAGAAAGAGGGCCCCAGCATGGACTGATCGGGAAGTCTTGGATCTGATCGCTGTGTGGGGCGATGAGTCCGTGCTTTCCGAGCTGCGATCGAAAAGACGGAATGCAAAGATCTACGAGAAGATCTCTAAAGCCATGGCAGAGAGAGGATACAGCCGGGATGCAACGCAGTGCCGCGTGAAAATCAAGGAGCTGAGACAAGGCTACCAGAAGACCAAAGAGGCAAACGGACGCTCCGGATCCCAGCCCCACACATCCCGTTTCTACGAGGCACTGCATTCCATCATAGGTGCGGCCGCCACCACTACCCCACCACTGACCGTGGACTCTGAGGATGGGATATTGTCCACGGCCGGTTCCTCGGACATGTTAGCGGACGGGGAAGATGAGGAAGGAGATGAGGAGGACGAGGCAGTCGACAGCGCTTACAACGCTGATTTCCCCGACAGCCAGGATCTCTTCATCACCCTTACAGAGATCCCCTACCAACCGTCCCCAGGCGTTAACCCGGACACAGAATCAGGGGAAGGATCAGTCAGTAAGTGTTTTAAACATGTAAACATTTATTTTTAACAGAACAGGAATATTAACAATATTAACAATGGGTTTTTCATGATTACTTTGCCCTAGGCGCTTAACGTTTCAGTCCTTGGCAGTGCAACTACTGAAAAAAAATCTAACAATGTCCGGTTTAGCATGATTGTTTTGCCCTAGGCACTCTACTGTTTAGTCCCTGCCAGTGCAGCTACAGTAAAATCCGGTCTATATGTCCGGGGATAGAGCAGAAATCCTCCTGGGACATCTCCACGAAGCTCTCCTGGAGGTAATTGGAAAGCCTTTGCATCAGGTTCCTGGGGAGAGCGGCCTTATTGGGTCCTCCGTGGTAGGAAACGTTTCCGCGCCAGGAGACAATCAAGTACTCGGGTATCATTGCCTTGCAGAGCACGGCGGCATATGGCCCTGATCTTTGCAGGCTTTCCCGAAGCATCCGTTCTTTCTCCGTCTCTGAAATCCTCATCAGAGTGATGTCGCTCATGGTGACCTGCTTTGAATTAGGTAGGGGAATGTTAGTATTGGGACTGCTTGCCTGTTCCTTTACAGAACTGTAACCGGCGGTTTACAGCCACGCGGTGGAGGCGGGAGAGGAGCAGCATACAGGGATCTTTCCCTGGGACAGCCGCGAGGGGGTGGGACAGGGGCAGAGTTCATGCTTGCAGGATTGCTGGCAGCAGGGACTGGCATTGCTTTGAACATGAAAGGAGGCCAGTGCTATTATTAAAGTTTTAAGCAGCCACAAGTCTACGGCTTACCATGTCAGCCTGTTACCCAAATTCCGCTGTCCTGTCCCGCTTGTCTGATCTGCACTGCAAGACCCCAGGCACTGAATGCGAAGGCCGAAAATTCGACCTTGTCCTGAGTGCGCATGTGATAGGTGCTGTGCATGGTCTTGTTCACAGAGAAAGACTATGTTCTTTGTTCACCGAAAAATTTATCTTTCTGAGGAATTCACTCCCTTTTTCCCATCCCACAGCTGCGACTGTCTCCCGAAATACCCTGGCATCACACTCCCAGAGGCTAGCGCAGATTAGGCGTAGGAAGAAGAGGACACGGGAGGACATGTTCTCAGAACTTATGGGCTGCTCCCGATCCCAGGCAGCCCAGCAGACCCAGTGGAGGGAGAACTTGTCCCAAATGCACCGATCACACATGGAACGGGAAGAGAGGTGGTGGCAGGAAGACCAGCAGGCGACTCAAACGCTGCTTGGACTAATGAGGGAGCAAACGGACACGCTCCGGCGCCTTGTGGATGTTCTGCAGGACCGGAGGCAGGAGGACAGAGCCCCGCTGCAGTCTATCAGTAACCGCCCTCCCCCGCCACAAAGTCCCATACCCCCCTCACCCAAAGTCCCAAGAAGGAGGGGCGGCAGAGTCCGTGAAAACTCTCACTCCACCCCTGCAGACTGCTCAAGTACCAGAAGGCTCTCATTCCCCAAAATTTGATAAGTCCTTTCCTTCCCGCCTCACCCAAGCCCCCGTCCCAGTTTCATCCCCCAGTTTCATGTGTAGTTGCTAATAAAAAATATGTTTCTGTTAATTACTGTTTCCATCATGTTCTTTTAGAGGAGAGTCTGTTTGAAGGGGGGAAGGGGGTTGGTAATTGGACAGGACAGTCACCTTTACCAGGGTACAGACGCGGGGGCAGGTTCAGCAGCAGGGCACAAACACATTGCATTCACTAGTTACCCTGGTCAGTCTGGGAGGTGGTTTTCATGTTCTGTGTGGGGGGGGGCTATGTGACTTTGTGGCGGGGGAGGGCGGTTAGAGATCTTATGCAGCGGTCCTTATCCTGGATCACAGAGCCACGCAGCAGGGGATCTGTAACCGTCCTCCCCCTGCCACAAAGTCACATAGCCCCCACACACAGAGTCCCGAACAGGAGGGGTGGCAGGCTCCGTTGAAACAACCAGTCCACCAGTGCGGAGCCTGTCATTCCTGGAGTTTAGAAGCGTCCTTTGCATCACTACACTACACCCGCTCCCCACCACAGTCTGCGTCCCAGGTTCAACACTTTCCTGCAAAAACAGTAATAAAGAAAACGGTGTTCATTAACAAATTTCAAGTGATTTTATTTTTAAACGTGTGTTGGAAGGGGGGGAACGGGGTGAATGGGGTATGTAAGTGGAGAGGATAGTGAACATTTACTGGGTAAAGAAACGGGGGCAGGTTCAGCTTCTCTGTAAACAAACTTAATAGTCACAGGTTACCCTGCTCACTCAGGAACCTAGCTTTCAAAGCCTCCCGGATGCACAGCGCGTCCCGCTGGGCTCTTCTAATCGCACGGCTGTCTGGCTGGGCATAATCAGCAGCCAGGCTATTTGCCTCAACCTCCCACCCCGCCATAAAGGTCTCCCCCTTGCTCTCACACAGATTGTGGAGCACACAGCAAACTGCAATAACAATGGGGATATTGGTTTCGCTGAGATCAGAGTGAGTCAGTAAGGTTCTCCATCTCCCCTTGAGACGTCCAAAAGCACACTCCACCACCATTCTGCACTTGCTCAGCTGGTAGTTGAAGAGTTCTTTTTCACTGTCCAGGGCGCCTGTATAGGGCTTCATGAGCCAGGGCATTAGCGGGTAGGCTGGGTCCCCGAGGATGACTATAGGCATCTCCACATCCCCAAGAGTTATTTTGTGGTCCGGGAAGTAAATACCTTCCTGCAGCCGTCTAAACAGACCAGAGTTCCTGAAAACACGAGCGTCATGAACCTTGCCCGGCCATCCGACGTTGATGTTTGTAAAACGTCCCCTATGGTCCACCAGTGCTTGCAGCACCATTGAAAAGTAGCCCTTTTGGTTAATGTACTGGCTGGCCTGGTGGTCCGGTCCCAGGATAGGGATGTGAGTTCCATCTATAGCCCCACCGCAGTTTGGGAATCCCATAGCGGCGAAGCCATCTATGATGACCTCCACGTTTCCCAGGGTCACTACCTTTGAGAGCAGTAGCTCAACGATTGCGTTGGCTACTTGCATCACAACAACCCCCACGATAGATTTGCCCACGCCAAAGTGGTTCGCGACTGACCGGTAGCTGTCCGGCGTTGCAAGCTTCCAGAGGGCTATGGCCACTCGCTTCTGGACAGTCAGGGCTGCTCGCATCCGGGTGTCCTTGCGCTTCAGGGCAGGGGACAGCAACTCACAAAGTTCCAGGAAAGTCCCCTTCCGCATGCGATTTCGCAGCCACTGGGATTCATCCCAGACCTGCAGCACTATGCGGTCCCACCAGTCCGTGCTTGTTTCCCGGGCCCAGAATCGCCATTCCACAACATCAACATGACCCATTGCCACCATGATGTCCTCGGCGCGGGGTCCTGTGCTTTGTGACAGGTCTGTGCCACTCTCAGACTTCAGGTCCTCACCGCGCTGCCGTAGCCTCCTCGCCTGATTTCTCAGCATCTGCCTCTGGGAAAGGTGGATGATAAGGTGCGAGGTGTTGATAACGGCCATAACTGCAGCGATGGTCGCAGTGGGCTCCATGCTCGCAGTGCTGTGGCGTCCGCACTGTCACTGACCAGAAAAGTGCGTGAACTGATTTCCCGCCGGCGCTTTCAGGGAGGGAGGGCGGGAGTGACGGTTCGATGACGACAGTTACCCAAAACCACCCTCAACACATTTTTTTCCCCAGAAGGCATTGGGGGCTCGACCCAGAATTCCAATGGGCAGCGGGGACTGCGGGAACTGTGGGATAGCTACCCACAGTGCACCGCTTCCAATGTCGACGCTTGCCCCGTTAGTGTGGACTCACAAAGTCGAATTACTGTCCTTAGTGTGGACACACACGTTCGACTTTGTAATATCGATTCCACATATTCGATTTAAGTAAAATCGAACTACTCTCGTAGTGTAGACATACCCTCAGACAGTTTGGTGTCTCCTAAGGTGAGCACAGCTGTACAATGCTCCTTTAGGTCTTAGCACTGGGGTGGCCACCCTCACTGAAGTCCAGGTTCACATTTGCCAGGGCCTCAAGGAGTCAGAGCACACAATGGAGGATGTCAGATCTCAACTGGCATGTCAACAAGAGCCACCTGGAAAGGCAAATACCATCATAGAGTTTAAGGCCAGAAGGGATCGCCGGATCATCTAGTCTGACCTCCTGCATAGCACAGGTCACCAAACACCACCCAGCAACCGAAAACTAACCCCATTAGTTAGTTCAGTGAGGAGGAGAAAACGCACTGGAGGAACATTTCCATAAAGCAAATCTGTGAACAGGTGAGAATGCCATAGAGCAGCTGCTCAGAGTCCAGGGCAGCTCCCTTCAGGCCTGAAATATGAAATGAATGGAACAGAGAGAGAGTCCAGCCCCTGAGTGGCTGAGGCAGAGGGCATGAAGTCTCTAGAGATACACTGTCTGCACAAGAGAAATGGCATCCTTAACAACATCCCCTCCTCTCTTCACTCATCCTTCTTGGGTTGTTTCCATTTTCAGCTTACTGCTACTCACTGCCAGAAGAGCCATGGGCATCGCTTGAGGAGTAAGAACTAGCTGTGCTCTGTTGGGGGCTCCTTGGGCTATCTACTCCTCCCAGCAAGTCACTGAAGGGCTCTGTGTGTGTCACTTTTGCTCTGGAGCAAGAATACAATGGTTACAATGTACATTGACCTAAAATGCAAGTCCTGAGATGGGTCCATTCAATGGCATTCTTGATGAGAAATGCCACCCAAAGGAAAGCCTGCCATATCTCCGAGGATCAGCTCTTTTCTCACAGAGTTCTGATTGAATAATAAGAGAATTAGCCGTGGCTGAGTGATATTTTAGAATGAAAAACACTAGGAAGTAGGTTCCCGAAGCACACAGTGGGGGACTTTGCTAAGCTATTGCCACTGAGAGCTTGACAATGCCTTGGTGATTCTTGCTGTAGGCACCATGGTAAAGTGATCACCAAGATTTGGGATGGGGAGCAACTTCCCCAGAGTAAATAATGGCAAATGACTATTTTTATGGTGGGCACTGAGCAGGGACCATCCGCCAAGAGCAGCATCACCTGCTCTCATGTTATCTCACAATATCTATATGAGTTTTAAAAATCTGCTCAGGGAGGCATGGGGAGCAGGAGAGAGACCTTGTGTGGTAGGAGACTGAATAGAAAATGAGACAATATGAGCTGCACATGAGAGAGAGGAGATTGGGGAGCATGGATGGATAAAATGAATGAGGCAGGAGACTGGTGGGTCTGGGAGGGATATGGGGAGGGCTGGGTGGATGGGTGGAGCCAGGAGAGTGATGGGGAAGGGGATATAGAGGGAAGAAGTGACAGCACCACAGCTGAACTGTCTCAGTGATTGGGTCAGATCTGGGATTTTCAGTTTTTCCATTGCAGGGAGCAAAGCCAACCATGGAGTTCACACCCAGAGCCAGATCCAAGCTTCCTCACAGTTTGGAGTGCTTTGCTCCTGGAGAGAAAGTTTAATGGAGGAGTTCAGGCCCATCTCTGGATGGGGTCATATACTGTCTGTGCTGAGCAGATAGAGAAGCAGGTAGGGTGGGCAGGCCAGAAGACAGGATGGGGGTGGGGGGAGTGGAAGACAGGAGCAGCAGAAAGACCACGAGTAATTCTACCATTTCAAGCAAGTAATGGACCAATAAAAAGGAGACTTTTAAAAATGTGCTTAGCTAATTTTGTTTCCTAAAATTCTCTCCAAAGCAAGCATAACAGCAAACTATCCCGCCAACGTGAGGCATCAGAGAGCATTAAGGATGGTCAGGAGAGCAACTGAGTATTTGCCTGGGCTATTAAGGAGAGCAGCTCCATTCAGAATATTCAGCCAACCCTGCATGTCTGTGCAGAGGATTTATGCAGCCACCTCCACTTCCCCATGGAGAACCCTGTATACACACTCCAAAAACACAGTAGCAGTGGCACTGCCAGGCCAGATCAGACACATGGTCCATCTAGCTCATCTCCTGGTTCTGCGATGCAGTGGGAGGTGCAGAAACCGCTGAGGGGATAATTCTTCTCCCTCCTCCCAGGTATACGTCCCTGCAGAGCTGTGGGGAACCCGGACCAAAACCAGCCCTCTCCAGTGCAGAAACCTAGCAGTTGCTCTGCCCTGCGCTGACTGGTTGTTTGTTCCAACCCTCTCCCTTACAGCCTCATCTCAGCTTCACTACACACCTGCTTTCTCCTGCCCTGTCCCCCTCATCTCTTCCCCTCCCTTCTCTTTGGCTGATACCTTCCTAACTCAACCCACACAAGAAAAAAAAAAGTGACACTTACATGACATTTGCTGCCATCACATTGTTTCCTCTGTGGTGTGTTGGACTCCTGCCCCCACCCTGGGCCTGGCTGGTCTATTTAGCTTGTGAGCTCTTTGAGGCAGAGTGTATCTGTGCAGCACTTAGCACAATGGGGCCCTGGGTACAACTATAATAAACACGATTAATAATCATAATGGATGAGAAAACCAGCTGCAGACATAAAGAGTGTGTGAAAAGCACACACAGCCCCCTGCTAAAATATACAGCGCTGGCTATAGTAAGAGGCCTCAACTGTATTTTGTTTGCACTGGGAGGAAGAAAGCCTATAACTCTTCAAAACCACACCCTCCAAAAGTGATCTGCAGCAAAAAGCCTCTGCCAACTCATAGATTCCTAGATTCCAATGCCAGAAGGGACCATTGTGATCATCTGTGTGTAACACAGGGTAAAACTTCCCCAAAATAATGCCTAGAGCAGATCTTGTAGAAAAACGTCCAATCTTAATTTTAAAATTGTCAGTGATGAAGAATGCACCACGACTCTTGGCCAATTGTTCCAATGGTTAATTAGTGTCTGAATTTGTCTAGCTTCAACTTCCAGCCACTGGATTGTGTTACACCTTTCTCTGTTAGATTGAAGAGCCCAGTAGTAAATATTTGTTCCCTGTGTAGGTATTTACAGACTGTGATCAAGTCACCCCTGAACCTTCTCTATGACCTGGTCTACACTAGGAGTTTATCTCAAATTTAGCAGCGTTAAACCGAATTAACCCTGCACCCGTCCACACAACAAAGCCCTTTACTTTGATATAAAGGGCTCTTAATATCGATATCTGTACTCCTCCCCGAAGAGGGGAGTAGTGCTGAAATCGGTATTGCCATTTCGGATTAGAGTTAGTGTGGTCGCAATTCGATGATATTGGCCTCCGGGAGCTATCCCACAGTGCACCATTGTGACCTCTCTGGACAGCAATCTGAACTCGGATGCACTGGCCAGGTAGACAGGAAAAGCCCCGTGAACTTTTGAATTACATTTCCTGTTTGCCTAGCGTGCAGAGCACAGGTGACCATGCAGAGCTCATCAGCAGGGTAACCATGCAGGCCGATAATCGAAAAAGAGCACCAGCACGGACCGTACGGGAGGTACTGGATCTGATCACTATATGGGGAGAGGATTCAGTGCTAGCAGAACTATGTTCCAAAAGAAGAAATGCCAAAACATTTGAAAAAATCTCCAGGGGCATGATGGAGAGAGGCCACAGTAGGGACTCACTACAGTGCCGCGTGAAAGTTAAGGAGCTCAGACAAGCCTATCAAAAAACAAAGGACGCAAACGGTCGCTCCGGGTCAGAGCCGCAGACATGCCACTTCTACGCTGAGCTGCATGCAATTCTAGGGGGGGCCGCCACCACTACCCCACCTCTGACCGTGGATTCCAAGGCGGGGGTAATCTCAGCCATGCCTGAGGATTCTGCGGATGGGGAAGAGGAGGAGGAGGAGGAGGAGGATGACGACGAGCTTGCGGAGAGCACACACCACTCCGTTCTCCCCAACAGCCAGGATCTTTTTCTCAGCCTGACTGAAGCACCCTCCCAACCCCCAGACAATGAGGCCATGGAAGCAACATCCGTTCTTTATCTCGCTGTGTTATCCTCAGGAGAGTGATATCGTTCATGGTAACCTGGTTGAAATACGGGAATTTAATTAAGGGGACAGAGGTGGCCGTTCCTACTGGGCTGTTTGCCTGTGGCTGAAAAGAAATCCTTCCCTGCAGTTAGCTAAGCGGGGGGGGGGGGGGGGGGGGGCGCGGATCTTCCCTGATACCAGCCACGCGGTGGGGGGAGGGATAAAGTGATCATCCCAGAGAATTGGATGGGGGGGGGTTAGTTTTGTTTCTGCTGCTGCACGTTAACAGGAAAACCGCAGCACTCAACGGGCTTTGCTTGGTATGTGGGAAAGGTGGGCGCTGCTTGTAGGAAAGCTGCAGAAGCCGAAAGACAATGGCTTACCATGGCCGCATGCAAGCCGAATTCTGTTGCCCGGACCTGCGTCTGTGCTCTCTAACACCAAAGCCGCAGGCACTCAATATTAAGATGCAAACTGCGACTTTGTACCGAAATCACATGTGCTATGTAATGTGAATAGTGTTGTTCACCGTGAAAGAGTATAAGCATTGTTCTGTAAATTGTATCTTTTTAAATACTTCTCTCCCTTTTTTCCCTCCCTCCCGCAGCTGCAACTTTTTCAAGCCTCCCTCCTCCGTCCCGAAGGCTATCTCAAATAAGGCATCGAAAAAAGAGGACGCGAGACGAAATGTTCTCAGAAATGATGGAATCCACCCGCAATGAAAGAGCTCATCTGAATGAGTGGAAGGACACGGTAGCGAAGTACAGGAAAGATGCCAGTGAACGTGAGGCCATGAGGGACGCTCGAGATGAGAGGTGGCAGGCTGCAATGCTGGGGCTGCTGCGTGATCAAACGGACATGCTCCGGCGTCTGGTGGTGCTTCAGGAACGGCAGCAGGAGCAGAGAGTGCCGCTGCAGCCGCTGTATAACCTCCCTCCCCCCTCACCATGTTCCAAAGCCTCCTCACCCAGACTTGTAAGAACGCGGGGGGGGGGAGGCTCCGTGCACCCTTCCACTCCACCCCAGTGGACAGCCCAACCAAAAGGCTGTCATTACTTTGAACTTTTTTAGTGGCCTTTTCCTTCCCTCCTATCCTCCTCCCAAACCCCACCCGGGCTACCTTGTCAGTTCTCTCCCTCTTTTTATAATCAATTAATAAAGAATGCATGATTTTTAAATGATAGTGACTTTATTTCCTTTTAAAGCAAGCTGGGATCGAAGGGGAAGGGTGGGTTGCTTACAGAGAACAAGTCAATCAAGGGGGTGGGTTTTCATCAAGGAGAAACAAACAGAACGTTCACATGGTAGCCTGGCCAGTCATGAAACAGGTTTTCTGCCCTGGTGTCTGGCTGCGCATAATCAGTGGCCAGGCGATTTGCCTCAGCCTCCCACCCCGCCATAAAGGTCTCCCCTTTACTCTCACAGAGATTGTGAAGCACACAGCAAGCAGCAATAACAATGGGAATATTGGTTTGGCTGAGGTCTGAGCGAGTCAGTAAAGTGCGCCAGTGACCTTTTAAATGCACATTCTACCACCATTCTGCACTTGCTCAGCCTGTAGTTGAACAGGTCCTGACTACTGTCCAGGCTGCCTGTGTATGGCTTCATGAGCCATGGCATTAAGGGGTAGGCTGGGTCCCCAAGGATAACTATAGGCATTTCAACATCCCCAATGGTTATTTTCTGGTCTGGGAAGTAAGTCCCTTGCTGCAGCCGTTTAAACAGAGTAGTGTTCCTGAAGACGCGAGCGTCATGAACCCTTCCCGGCCAGCCCACGTTGATGTTGGTGAAACGTCCCTTGTGATCCACCAGTGCTTGCAGCACCATTGAAAAGTACCCCTTGCGGTTTATGTACTGGCTGCCCTGGTGCTCCGTGCCAAGATAGGGATATGGGTTCCATCTATTGCCCGACCACAGTTAGGGAATCCCATTGCAGCAAAGCCATCCACTATGACCTGCACGTTTCCCAGAGTCACTACCTTTGGTAGCAGCAGCTCAGTGATTGCTTTGGCTACTTGCATCATAGCAGCCCCCACAGTAGATTTGCCCACTCCAAATTGATTCCCGACTGACCGGTAGCTGTCTGGCGTTGCAAGCTTCCACAGGGCTATCGCCACTCACTTCTCAACTGTGAGGGCTGCTCTCATCCTGGTATTCTGGCGCTTCAGGGCAGGGGAAAGCAAGTCACAAAGTTCCATGAAAGTGCCCTTACGCATGCGAAAGTTTCGCAGCCACTGGGAATCGTCCCACACCTGCAACACGATGCGGTCCCACCAGTCTGTGCTTGTTTCCCGGGCCCAGAATTGGCGTTCCACGGCATGAACCTGCCCCATTAACAGCATGATCTCCAAAGCGCCGGGGCCCACGGTTTGATAGAATTCCATGTCCATGTCCCCATCACTCTCGTCGCTGCGCTGCCGTAGCCTACTCCTCGTCACCTGGTTTTGCAGGTACTGGTTCAGCATAAACTGCACGATAACGCGCGAGGTGTTTACAATGTTCATGACTGCTGTCTACAAGCGGGCTCCATGCTTGCTGCGGTATGGCATCTGCACTGTTCACCCAGGAAAAAGGCGCGAAACGGTTGTCTGACGTTGCTTTCCTGGAGGGAGGGGGAGGATGTACCCAGAACCACCCGTGTTTTTGGCCCCATCAGCATTGGGATCTCAACCCAGAATTCCAATGGGCGGAGGAGACTGCGGGAACTATGGGATAGCTATGGGATAGCTACCCACAGTGCAATGCTCCGGAAATCGACACTAGCCCTGGTACATGGAAGCACACCGCCGAATTAATGTGCTTAGTGTGGCCGCATACATTCGACTTTATACAATCTGTTGCCAAAAACCGGTTTCTGTAAAATCGGAATAATCCCGTAGTGTAGACATACCCTTTGTTAAGCTAAATAGACTGAGCTCCTTGAGTCTATCACTACAAGACATATTTTCTAGTCCTTTAATCATTCTCGTGGCTCTTCTCTGAACCCTCTCCAATTCATCATCATCCTTCTTGATGTACACTGCTCCAGTGTTTATGAACAAGTGTCTCTTCCACTCACTCACAATGATGAGGGACTGAGAAAAAACAGGACACATTCAAATTGTTGCATTTAACCCCCACAAACACTGCCATGTCTAATCAAACCCTCTTCTGGTAGCTGCTGAGGAAAATAGGAAGGAATGAGGGAAGGCAGCAGGTACATGCCCAGAGCAAACTGATCCACCATGTTCCCCAAGAATGATATGCAGGCAGTGAATGAGGATTAACCTTTCATCCCACTGCCATTGCTGATTACTTTGCTTGGAGGCTATAACTCCACTAATGGACCCTGAGACCTCTTTCTGCAACTCTTCTGAATGCCTTGGCTGAGTGCACCAAGTGTTCCCTGATGGCAGAAAGCACCAGGATCCTCAGACATTAGCCACAATATGGGAAAAGGAAGAAATTCCCTAAACTCTCTACACTGATGGTGCAAATATCTACAATATTGTGACAATGCAGACAACGCAGTAAGCAATCACCTCCAGACAGATACGGAAAATGGATAATCCCAAAGCTGCACAGTGACCTTGACACTGACTGTCAGGGTTCCCTCCCCACTCTGAACTCTGGGGTACAGATGTGGGAACCTGCATGAAAACCCCCCTAAGCTTATTTCTACCATTTTAGGTTTAAAACTTCCCCAAGGCACAAATTCCTTCCTAGCCCTTGGTATCGCTGCCACCACCAACTGATTTAAACAACATTCAAGGAGGGCCACTTGGAGCCCTACCTCCCCCAAAATATCCCCCCAAGTCCCTACACCCCCTTTCCTGGGGAGGCTTGAGAATAATATTCTAACCAATTTGTTACAAAGTGAGCACAGATCAACCCCCCCTGGGTCTTTAGAACACTGAAAAATAATCAGGTTCTTAAAAGAAGTTTATTTTTTTAAAAAGCTAAAAGAATCACCTCTGTAAAATCAGGTTGGAAGATAACTTTACAGGGTAACAAAAAGATTCAAAACACAGAGGATTTCCCTTCTAGGCAAAACTTTAAAGTTACAAAAACAGGGATAAACCTCCCTCTTAGCACAGGGAAAATTCACAAGCTAAAACAAAAGATAATCTAACGCATTTCCTTGCTATTACTTACTATTTCTGTAATATTAGATGCTTAGTTCAAATATGGTTTAGGGAGATGTATTTTCCCGGCCCTGGTTCCTCGCTGACCCGGAGAGAACAAAGGAACACAAAACAAAAATCTTCCCCCACAGATTTGAAAGTATCTTCTCCCCTCACTGGTCCTTTTGGTCAGGTGCCAACCAGGTTACTTGAGCTTCTTAACCCTTTACAGGTAAAGGAGGGATTTTATGCTACCCTTAGCTGTATGTTTATGACACTGACTAACCCCACAACTCCAGTGGGACATGAGCCCTGGCTAATCCCACAGATTCAGTGCGACCTGGCTAACCCCTCATTCAAGTAAAATATAGTTCTGTCTAATCAAACACCTCCATAGTGATGTGGGTCCTGGCTAATCTCTCTCCTCCACTGTGATATGTGATACTTAATCCCATGCCTCCATAATGACATAGCTCCCGGATAATCTCACACCTCCAGCATGACATAGACCCTGGCTAATCCCAAACCTCAAGATTGTCATGGGTCCTGGCTAATCCCATATCTCCAGTGTAATTTGAGCCCTGGCCAATCCACCAGCTCCATAGTACCATTAGCCTGGGATTAGGTGTCTGGATGGAGGAGGAGTATTGGAATTAGGTGGATGGAAAGATTGAGATTAGAAAGCTAGGCAGATGGCTGGGATTTGGATTAGGAGGACAAGCAGAGGGGAGAATTGGGATTAGGAAGACAGGGAGAGGAGAAGGATTGATATTAGATGTCTAGGTGGAAAAGGAGGATTGGGAGTAGGAGGCTGGATGGAGGGAATGAATGGGATTAGGAGACCAGATGGAAGAGGAGGGTTGGGATTAGGAGGCTGGATGGAGCAGAGAATTGGGATTAGGAAGATAGACAGCTGGCTAGGATTTGGATTAGGAAGAGGGGAGGATTGGGATTAGGAAGACAGGTGGTGGGCGATGATTGGGATTAGGTGGCTGGATGGAGGGGAGAATTTGGGATTAGGATGCTAGGTTTGTCAGAGAAGAGGTCTCAGAGGAAAGGAAGTTGGATAGGGCAGTTTTCTGAAGAGACAGCAAAACCTCTTCCCAAACTCACAGGACTGTGTGCCACTGAACCATGTACCGTCCTGGCCAAGTTTTGTCAGGCTGAGCAAAGAGTTTGTAGTGATGGCACAAGGGGAAGCACATCATGAAGCTGTGTTTACATTTTTGCAGATGCCACTGAGCTTACTCAGAAGTGATTTCTCAATCATTTAAACATTTCATATATCATGGCTCCCCAAACCTATCACAGCCTGGTCACCTGATTACATCCCTCATAGTAAGGGCTCCATATAGCCCAAAAGCTTGCTGAAGTCCTTTTCTAACAAGTGTGGTTACAATTTTTCTTTTTCCAGCCAGGGAAGTGTTTTCCTCCAACTTTCCCCATAACTCAAAAACATCTGATTTTGCTTAAATGTTCGGGGGGGCGGGGAGTTAGCCTTGGAGAGTGGCCATGTACGGAAATTTTCAGCCCAAAATGTGAGTTTTAGAAAGTTGTCAATTTATAAAAATAGGGGATTATTAGAGAAACTATTCTGCAACCTTATCTCATAGGATTAGTGAACAGAAGCCGCTAGAATTGGATTTTGATCCACTAGTATTCTGAAAGATATCTATGCCTCTACACTTGTGACAGACTGGAAAGTTATAGAAGAGGAGGGGGGAGAATGGATGGAGGGGTTGCTGCAGGAACAGCATGCTGAGCAGAGTTAAGTCTGTCTGAAAACTGGGCTCACCAACATTTTGGAAATGAAAAAAGAGGCTAAATTCCTCAAATAAATTATTTGTTCACCTCTAGTACCAGGAAACAATGGTGCACAGAAGTGTCGTTGATAAAGAGTGTGCGCTCTGTACTGTTCAATAGGAAGCACGCAGATCACCTCTAAAACATTTGCAGATGTTTATATTCATTACAAGCAAGATTTTTTTAAAAGTTCAAATTAGTCACCAACTAACTGAAGAATCCTGTCTCCCTCTGACAGCTCAGTCCACAGCTCTGATCATCACAGGAGTATAAATCAACTTGCAGCAGCAGCAGACAGCTATTTACTGTAAATCAAATGCTGTCCACACAGCTGTTGCAAATTGATTCATTCCCTGTTGATAGCTGGAATGGCTGCTGCTGACTAAAGTGCTGCAGAGAGTAAATAATTGTTTCTTAATGTCTGGCCTATTTCAATCTTTTATTTTTGACTTGTTTAACATCAGAACAAATTCAGAGGCAGCCTTAATTAGGTCTTTCCTTTGTGAGCAGTGGAGACGCTTGGTAATATCACCAGACTATCACATCAGAAAAATCTATACATCAACAGTATGTGTACAATAGGGAGCTGGTAATGACACTTGATTCATAGATTCAAAGATGCTAAGGCCAGAAGGGACCCTTATGACTATCCCATCTGACCTCCTGCTTAACACCTAGTAAATTCTGCATCAAGCCTAGAACTTCTGGTTGAACAAGAGGGTCTCTCTTAGGCTATGTCTACACTACAGCTGGGATCCATGCTCTGAGATCGATCCACTGGCAGTCGATTTTGTGGGTCTAGTGAAGACCTGCCAAATCAACAGCAGATCGCTCTCCAGTCAACCCCTGTACTCTACCCCCGACGAGAAGAGTAAGGTAAGTTGACGGGAGAGTTTCTCCAGTTGACAGCCCGCGGAGTAGACCCCACGGCAACTCGACTTAAGGTATGTCGACTCCAGCTATGTTATTCATGTAGCTGGAGTTGCGTAGCATAGGTCAACTTACTGTGTTTGTGTAGACATAGCCTTAGGGTATGTCTACACTAAGAGGGTATTTCGATTTCACTTAAATCGAATATGTGGAATCGATATTGCAAAGTCGAACTTGTGTGTCCACACTAAGGACAGTAATTCGACTTTGTGAGTCCACACTAACGGGGAAAGCGTCGACATTGGAAGCGGTGCACTGTGGGCAGCTATCCCACAGTTCCCGCAGTCCCCGCTGCCCATTGGAATTCTGGGTCGAGCCGCCAATGCCTTCTGGGTAAAAAAAAAGGGTCGAGGGTGCTTTTGGGTAATTGTCGTCATCCGTCTGTCACTACCGCCATCCCTCCCTCCCTGAAAGCGCCGGCGGGAAATCAGTTCGCGCACTTTTCGGGTCAGTGACAGCGCGGACGCCACAGCACTGCGAGCATGGATCCCGCTGCGACCATCGCTGCAGTTGTGGCCCTTGTCAACGCCTCGCAGGTTATCATCCACCTTTCCCAGAGGCAGATGCAGCTAAACCAGGCGAGGAGGCTACGGCACCGCGGTGAGGGCCTGAACTCTGAGAGGGGCACAGACCTCTCACAAAGCACGGGACCCAGCTCCGAGGACATCACGGTGACAATGGGTCATGTGGATGTTGTGGAACGGCGATTCTGGGCACGGGAAACAAGCACGGACTGGTGGGACCGCATCGTGCTGCAGGTCTGGGACGAATCCCAGTGGCTGCGAAACTTTCGCATGCGGAAGGGGACTTTCATGGAACTTTGTGACTTGCTGTCCCCTGCCCTGAAGCGCAATGACACCCGGATGCGAGCAGTCCTGACTGTCCAGAAGCGAGTGGCCATAGCCCTCTGAAAGCTTGCAACGCCGGACAGCTACCGGTCTGTCGCGAACCAGTTTGGCGTGGGCAAATCTACCGTGGGGGTTGTTGTGATGCAAGTAGCCAACGCAATCGTCAAGGTACTGCTCTCAAAGGTAGTGACCCTGGGAAACGTGGAGGTCATCATAGATGGCTTCGCCGCGATGGGATTCCCAAACTGCGGTGGGGCTATAGATGGAACTCACATCCCTATCCTGGGACCGGACCACCAGGCCAGCCAGTACATCAACCGAAAGGGCTACTTTTCAATGGTGCTGCAAGCACTGGTGGACCACAGGGGACGTTTTACAAACATCAACGTCGGATGGCCGGGCAAGGTTCATGACGCTCGTGTTTTCAGGAACTCTGGTCTGTTTAGACGGCTGCAGGAAGGTATTTACTTCCCGGACCACAAAATAACTCTTGGGGATGTGGAGATGCCTACAGTGATCCTTGGGGACCCAGCCTACCCGCTAATGCCCTGGCTCATGAAGCCCTACACTGGCGCCCTGGACACTGAAAAAGAACTGTTCAACTACCGGCTGAGCAAGTGCAGAATGGTGGTGGAGTGTGCTTTTGGACGTCTCAAGGGGAGATGGAGAAGCTTACTCACTCGCTGTGATCTCAGCGAAACCAATATCCCCATTATTATAGCTGCTTGCTGTGTGCTCCACAATCTGTGTGAGAGCAAGGGGGAGACCTTTATGGCGGGGTGGGAGGTTGAGGCAAATAGCCTGGCATCTGATTACGCCCAGCCAGACAGCCGGGCGATTAGAAGAGCCCAGCGGGACGCGCTGTGCATCCGGGAGGCTTTGAAAGCCAGGTTCCACAGTGAGCAGGGTAACCAGTGACTTTTAAGTTTCTGTACAGAGAAGCTGAACCTGCCCCCGTTTCTTTACCCAGTTAAGGATGACTATCCTCTCCAGTTACAGACCCCCTCCACCCCCTTCCAAAAAAATATAATCAGTTTTATTTTGTTATTGAACACCGTTGTCTTTAGTACTGTTTTCGCGGGAATCTTTGAAACCGGGGACGCAGACTGTGGTGGGGAGCGGGTGTAGTGTACTGATGCAAATGATCCTTCTAAACTCCAGGAATGACAGGATTCGCAGGGGCGGACTGGTTGTTTCAACGGAGCCTGCCAGCCCTCCTGAGCGGGACTGCGTGTATGTGGGGGCTATGTGACTTTATGGCAGGGGGAGGAGGGTTACAGATCCCCTGCTGCGTGGCTCTGTGATCCAGGACAAGGACCGCTGCATAAGATCTGTAACTGCCCTCCCCCGCCACAAAGTCACAGAGCAACCAAACCCCCCCCCCGCCCCCCACAGAACATGAAAACCACCTCCCAGACTGACCAGGGTAACTAGTCACTGCACTGTGTATGTGCCCTGCTGCTGGACCTGCCCCCACCTCTGTACCCTGCTAAAGGTGACTGTCCTGTCCAATTACCAACCCCCTTCCCCCCCTTCAGACAGACTCTCCCTCAAAAGAGCCTGACTGAAACAGTAATGAACAGAAACGTATTTTTTATTAACAACCAGACAGGAAACTGGGGGGTGAAAGTTGGACGGGGGCTTGGGTGAGGCGGGCAGGAAAGGACTTTTCAAATTTTGGGGAATGACAGCCTTCTGGTGCTTGAGCAGTCTGCAGGGGTGGAGTGAGAGTTTTCACGGACTCTGCCGCCCCTCCTTCTTTGGACTTTGGGCGAGGGGGGTATGGGACTTGGTGGCGGGGGAGGGCGGTTACTGATAGACTGCAGCGGGGCTCTGTCCTCCTGCCTCCGTTCCTGCAGAACATCAACAAGGCGCCGGAGCGTGTCCGTTTGCTCCCTCAGAAGTCCAAGCAGCGTTTGAGTCGCCTGCTGGTCTTCCTGCCGCCACCTCTCCTCACGTTCCATGTGTGTCCGGTGCATTTGGGACAAATTATCCCTCCACTGGTTCTGCTGTGCTGCCTGGGCTCGGGAGCAGCCCATTAGTTCTGAGAACATGTCCTCTCGCGTCTTCTTCTTCCTCCGCCTAATGTGCGCTAGCCTCTGGGAGCGAGATGCCAGGCTGGGTTGGGAGACAGTTGCAGATGTGGCTGTGGGAATGAGGAAAAGGCAGTGAATTCCTCCGAAAGATAAATGTAGTTGTGAATCAAGAACATAGTCTTTCTCTGTGAACAAGACCATGAACCACACCTATCACATGCGCACTCAGGACAAGGTCAAATTTTCGAACCTCGCCTTCAGTGCCTGGGCTTTTGCACTGCCGATCTGGGAAGCGGAGCAGGACACGGTACTCTCTGTAGCCGGCAAACATGGTAAGCCGTAGACTTGTGGCTGCTTAAAACTTTAGGAGTACCACTGGCCTCCTTTCACATTGAAAGCACTGCCAGTCTGTGCTGCCAGCAATCGGCCAAGCAGGAACTCTGGCCCTGTCCCACCCCCTCGCGGATGTGCCAGGGAAAGATCCCTGTATGCTGCCCCTCTCCCGCCCCCACCGCGTGGCTGTAAACCAGCGGTCACAGTTCTGTAAAGGAACTTGTTGCAAGCAGTCCCAATACTAACAGTCCCCTACCTAATTCAAAGCAGGTCATCATGAGCGACATTACTCTCATGAGGATCCCGGACACCGAGATCCAACGGATGCTTCGAGAAAGCCTGCAGAGACCGGGGCCCTATGCCGCCATGCTATGCAAGGCACTGATACCAGAGTACCTGCTTGTCTCCTGGCGCGGGAACGTCTCGTACTTCGGAGGACCAAGTAAAGCCGCTCTCCCCAGGAACCTGATGAACAGGCTATCCCATTACCTGCAGGAGAGCTTTGTGGAGATGTCCGTGGAGGATTACTGCTCTATCCCCGGACATATAGACAGTATTCTAATATAGCTGCAGTAGCAGGGACTAAAGAGTGGAGCAGCTTGGGCAGCACAATCATGCACAACCGGACACTGTTTGATTTTTTTTAAATAGTTGTTACTGATTACTTAAGCGCCCAGGGGGAAGAAATCATGATTCACAGATTGTTCTTAGTCTTAATATTCAAGTTTTGTAAAAAATAAAGGTTTATATGTTTAAAGCACTTACCGCTTGATCCTTCCCCTGAATCTGTGTCCGGGTTAAATGCTGGGGACGGTTGGTAGGGGATCTCTGTAAGGGTGATGAAGAGCTCCTGGCTGTCGGGGAAATCAGCTTGGTAAGCGCTGTCGACTGCCTCGTCCTCCTCATCTCCTTCCTCATCTTCCCCGTCCGCTAACATGTCCGAGGAACCGGCCGTGGACAATATCCCATCCTCAGAGTCCACGGTCAGTGGTGGGGTAGTGGTGGCGGCCGCACCAAGGATGGAATGCAGTGCCTCGTAGAAACGGGATGTGTGGGGCTGGGATCCGGAGCGTCCATTTGCCTCTTTGGTCTTCTGGTAGCCTTGTCTCAGCTCCTTGATTTTCACGCGGCACTGCGTTGCATCCCGGCTGTATCCTCTCTCTGCCATGGCTTTCGAGATCTTCTCATAGATCTTTGCGTTCCGACTTTTGGAGCGCAGCTCGGAAAGCACGGACTCATCGGCCCACACAGCGATGAGATCCAAGACTTCCCGATCAGTCCATGCTGGGGCCCTCTTTCTATTCTGGGATTGCACGGCCATCTCTGCTGGAGAGCTCTGCATCGTTGCCAGTGCTGCTGAGCTCGCCACGCTGTCCAAACAGGAAATGAGATTCAAACTGCCCAGACAGGAAAAGGAATTCAAATTTTCCCGGGGCTTTTCCTGTGTGGCTGGTCAGAGCATCCGAGCTCGGACTGCTGTCCAGAGCGTCAACAGAGTGGTGCACTGTGGGATAGCTCCCGGAGCTATTACCGTCGATTTCCATCCACACCAAGCCTAATTCGATATGGCCATGTCGAATTTAGCGCTACTCCCCTCGTTGGGGAGGAGTACAGAAGTCGAATTTAAGAGCCCTCTATGTCGAACTAAATAGCCTCGTGGTGTGGACGGGTGCAGGGTTAATTCGATTTAACGGCGCTAAATTCGACATAAACGAAGTGTAGACCAGGCCTTAGAAAGCTAGCCGTCTCAATATAAAAGTGCTGGAGAAACCATCTCCTCCTTAGGTCAGTTGTTCCAATGATTAATTACCCTCACTGTTCACAATTTTCATCTTATTTCTAGTTTAATGGTTGGTCTACACTGAAAACTTACATCAGCATTACTGTGTCTCTCAGGGGTGTGAAAAATCCACACCTCTGAGAGATGCAGCTCTGACAATCTAACCCCTGGAACAATTCTTTCATCTACCTAGCTACCACCTCTTACAGTGATAGGACAACACTTATTGTTGTAGTAAGTGTCTACACTGAAGTGCTGCAGTTTTGCCACTGTAGTGGTTTAAGTGTAGACATATCCTACATTTATCAAGCTCTAGTTTCCAGCCACTGAATCTTGTTCTGCCTCAATATAGTAGATTAAACTGCCTTCTACTATCAGAAACCTTCTCCCTAGGCAGGTACATATAGACAGTGATCAATTCACTTCTTTACCTTTTCTCCCATAAACTAAATAGATTTACCATCTTAAATCTCTCACTGAAAGGCAGGTTTTCCAGAGCCTGAATCTAGAGCTGGTCAAAAACAATTTGCTGAAGTTTTTTTTATTTTGGGGATAGAAAAAATGGATTTAATTGAAAACCAAACTTGTCAAGAAAAATTTCATTTGATTAAATTTTTCATTTTTGAAAAAAAAAAGTAAGAGTAATTTCAGGTAAACCTCCAAATCTTTTCAGAGTAGCAGCCGTGTTAGTCTGTATCCGCAAAAATAACAGGAGTACTTGTGGCACCTTAGAGACTAACAAATTTATTAGAGCATAAGCTTTCGTGGGCTACAACCCACTTCTTCGGATGCATCCGAAGAAGTGGGTTGTAGCCCACGAAAGCTTATGCTCTAATAAATTTGTTAGTCTCTAAGGTGCCACAAGTACTCCTGTTATTTCTCCAAATCTTTTGATATTTTGGAAAATTTTCTGTTCAAAACTGTGCCCACTTTCTCTAGTTGTTCTATTTCCCATATCCACATTCAACTTTTCCCACTAGAAAATTGAGGGGAAAAGAAGTTAAAAAAAAGGAGAGAAAGTAACACTTGCCACTTTTTAACTTTCTCTTTTTATGAAAGTAAGACACACAAGGAGGAACATTTTGCCTCTGGCTACATCTACATTACAGCCAGGATCCACGCTCTGAGATCGATCTTCTAGTGAAGACCCACCAAATCAACAGCAGATCGCTCTCCAGTCAACCCCTGTACTCTACCCCTGATGAGAAGAGTAAGGTAAGTTGACAGGAGAGTTCCTCCCATCAACCACGCTCAGTGTAGACCCCACGGTAACTCGACCTAAGGTACATCAACTCCAGCCACGTTATTTGCATAGCTGGAGTTGCGTAGCGTAGATCGATTTATCGCAGTAGTGTAGTCATAGCCTATTTCTCCAGTGGGGGGAAAAATTGAAAAAAGTGACAGAAATAGTTTTTTCTCTCCATTTTCTATTACTGAAAAAATCCCCCTTTTTCCCACTGGAAAACAAAGGGAAAAGTGGGTTTTCCCCCCCCAGAAGGCCTTGTGTAGAAGGTGTGTGGGGCAGGACTGGAGGTGGAAAGGGTGCACTGGGGACAAAGTCACAACACAAAGTGCTGTAGAGATTATGAGCAGGGCTGCAGGCATAAATTAGTCAGGCTCTGCCCCCTAAGAGTATGTAAATTACACAAGGAACCTCTCCAGCCCCCAAGCCAGCCCAGGATCAGGAGGGTGCAAATGTGTCTTACAGCTGCATTAGCTCTCCCTTCCCTTTGGCTCTGAGGTCTCTATTGTATCTCTTAAGAGGTGCAAGACAGAATCTTACCCTTTGTTCCTAGCCATGTGATTTCATATTTGGCTGTATTAAAGAGCACTCTGTTTCAGTCCACCAGTGGGGAAAAGAGTGAAGAGATGGGGAGAGTAAAAAAGCAGGTGAAAATGGGTTTTTCTTTATCAATATAGATGTAATTTAAAAATTTCAAAAATTTCAAAAGATGCAATTAGGCATTTAGTGGGTTTACAAAAGCACCTGAGCATCTTACTCCAATTGAACTCAAGCTATTATCAGTTGAAAATCATATTGCATGTGTTCACAGTGCCACTAGGGCAATTTTAAGCATCACTGGGAGCAGAGGTTGACAGTACGGCTCATACATATGCCACACTCAACTTGTCAGTGCCCTGACTTACTCCAGTCTGGCCAGGACCCATATCTAAATGGCTCTGGGAAACATCTCCACTGATTTCAAAGTGCAACAAACTGTCAGTTCAACAAACTGAAATATGCCAGTCTGGGTCAAACTGACCTGAAATGAAATATTTCAGTTCCGTTTTCCTGACATAAAATCAAAATATTTTGACATCTAAATTTTCCCATGGAAAACTGTTTTGGCAGAAACTCCATATTCCATTGAAAAATCATTTTGGTGAAAATTTTCTGACCAACCCTAGATACTACCTTTAAACAGGGTGGATAAAAATTGATGTTTAAAAAAACAGATTTCTTCATTGTTTATTTAAATTAAATACAGGGTTGGGTTTTTAAAAATAAAACCTATTTAAAATTAAATTTGAAATTATGACGTGTGTGTAGCGGGGCAGTAACTCCGCTCCTGCCCTGAAGGGCTTAAAACAGCCCTGGAAGCGGGCTGTGGCAGGGAACCAGTAAGAATAGGCTGATTGGGGGAAGTAGCCACAGGTGGGGTCATGCCCCAATCAGGCCTCAGCTGGCCCTATAAAAGGGCTGCTAGGCAGGAACTAAGTCAGTCTCTCTTTAGCTTGTGAGAGAGAAGGGCCTGGTTGCCTGAGAGGAACAGGGTGCCTGAGTGGAGCAGGGCTGGGGAAAGGCTAGAGGGGCTGGGAAGCTCCAGCTGGGCAACTCCTCAGGCTGCAGGCCTTGAGAAGGCACTGGAGCTGCAGAGGTGCAGTCCAGGGGTTAGGCAAGGGCAGCAGGTCCAAACCCCTCTTGCCTATGATGAGTGGCGTTTACACTGCAGTCTGCCCTGGTGAATGGGGGCTAGTTGATGACTAGCAGTGGCCATAGACTGAGGTGAGGTGGGGGTTCCCCAGGGAGGGGAGACCCAGACAGCTGTAGGGGTACTGCTGGGGCAGAACCCCTAGGCAAAGGGGCACCGGGGTCCGGGAGGGACACGGGGCCGGCAGAGGGTGCTGAGGAGCTGGAAATAGAGCTAATTCCCAGGATAACCAGCAGGGGGTGCCACCGGTGAGTCGTCATGCCGCTACAATGTGTTAAGGTCTAAATTTACTATAATCTATTCAAACCATTTAAATTAAATTTAAAAATATCAAACAGTGCACGTTTGCTGCCATGTTCTAAAGAAAGTCCAAACGACTGAACTGGGAGAAGTCACTGGCTAAGCACCTGGAACCAGAGTTGAAGTGCTAACCTAGCTTTTGACAGCATAGCCTCTTCTGGAGGCACAGAGAGAATGTTTTCTTCATTTTAGTTTATTCAACTGGTTCATACTTCATTCAAAGTCAAAAAACCCAATGAGAGCTGAAAAGGCAGAAAAGTTTGTTTCCCACACAGTCCATGAGGAGCTAGCACCCCCACCCAGTCCAGGGGGAGCTAGTCTCTCCCACACAGTGTCCAAGAGGAGCTAAACCCCACAGCGCGCGCACACACTCACTGCATGAAGAACTAGTGCCCTGCTGTCTCCCTTCTCTTCCTCCTCCCCCGAATTGTAGAATTATAGAAATTTAGGTCTGGTCCAGACCCCTGTGCTGTGGCAGGACCAGGTAAGCCTAGACCATCCCTGACACGTGTTTGTCCAACCTGTTCTTTAAAAACTCCAGTGACAGGTAATGCTTGGTAATCTATTTCAGATCTTAACAACCTTATAGTTAGAAAGCTTTTTCCTAATATCTAACCTAAATCTCCCTGGCTGCAGATTAAGCCCATTACTTCTTGTCCTACCTTCAGTGGACATGGAGAACAACTGATCACCTCTTCTTTACAACAGCCTTTAACATATTGGAAGACTGTTATCATCTTCTCCCTCAGTCATCTTTTCTTAGCACTAAACATGCCCCATTCTTTAACCTTTGATCAGAGGTCAGATTTTCTAAACCTTTATTCATTTTTGTTGCTCTCCTCTTGTTCCAGTTTATCCAGTGTGATGCCCTGAATTGGACACCGTACTCCAGCTGAGTCCTCACCACTACTGAGTACAGCAGGACAATTACCTTCCATGTCCTATATACAACACTCCTGTTAATACATCCCAGAATTATGAGAGTCTTTTTTGCAACTGCATCACACTGACTCGTTCAATTTGTGATCCACTATAACCCCCAGATCCTTTTCAGTAGTATGACCACCTAGCTAGTTATTCCCCATTTTGTAGTAGTGCATTTGATTTTTTCCTTCATAAGTGAAGTACTTTGCACTTGTCTTTATTGAATTTCATCTTGTTGATTTCAGACCAATTCTCCAATTTGACTAAGTTGTTTGAATTCTAACCCTGTCCTCCAAAGTTCTTCCAATGCCTCCCATCTGCAAATTTTATAAGCTTACTCTCCACTCTATTATCCAAGTAATTAATAAAAATATTGAATAGTACCAAACCTAGGACTGACCCCAGTGGGACCCCACTAGATATGCCCTCCCAGTTGGACAGGGAACCATTGATAACAACTTTTTGAGTACCATCTTTCAACCAGTTGTACACCAACTGTGATGAACTGCTAAATTGTATCATACTGTTCAGCCACTAGGTGGAGCCACATGTAACATATTTAACTTGAGCTCACAATACCCATTCTTGACAATACATTGAAGTATCTTATCATTAACAAATCTCTGGTGTATTTGTCTGGGAAGGAAGCTTTGTAGCCACTCCATATCTGGTACAAGAGCCTGACCTGCAACCTACCATGTACATGACATGGTGTCAGAAGTAAACTAGTATCAGAGGAGAACAGAAACAGAAGAAAATCAGCAACAAAGATTGCAAACGGGTGTCAAAGCAGCAAAGGTTCCAGGATCAATCTCAGAAACATACCACTCTTCAGTGCCACTGAGAACTTCAGTTTTGGTAGACCTACAGAATGGACAGACTGGAAACAATATTTTGCAAGATTTTGCATTGCAAACAGATTCCACAAGAAAACTGCAGACATTCAGGTGTGCTCTTAAATTTATGCTACAGGGAAGCAGGCAGAGCAAATCTTTAAATCTTTTGACTTTATTGAAGATAGTCACATAGATGACTATGCAAGGATTCTAGCTATGCTTGATGCGTACATTATACCTCTGAGAAATGTGGTTTATGAAAGAGCATTTTTTCACCAGACAATTCAGGAACCAAGAGAAAATGTTGAATCTTTTATATAGGTCTGTCTCATCTTACGCGGGGGTTCCATTCCGCGGTTAGCGCGTAAAGCAAAAACCGCGTATAGCCAAAACCCCATTGAGTTCAATGGCGGGCGAAATCGCCCGCACTACAGGTATAGTATTAAAATTGTTGTTTTTCTCTTTTTTTTGTTTTGTTTTTGTTTTTGCCGACCACGTAAAGTTGAAATTGCGCATGTTAAATGCGCGTAAGATGCGACAGACCTGTAACAGCTTTGCATGCATTGGTTGAAAACTGTGATTTGGGGACTGCAAAACATGAAAATATCAGACAGACTGGTTATATGGTTAACAAAAAGAACCTTTCACAGAGCTACAGTTAAAGACAGACTTAAAACTATATATAGCTATTGAAATAGCAAAGAAGTCTGAGCTAGTAAAACAGCAAAACCCTAGAGCAACTTGTCAAACTTGGAAAAACCTGAAACCAGCTTAGAAGCTGTAAACAGACACATGAGTTCTGAAGGCTATTACCAAAAAAGCGATGAGGAAATTCCAGGCAAACACCAAAGCCTTTCAGCCTAAATGCACAAGATGTGGAAAAAATCATAGCCTAAGTCAAGAAATGATGCATGTTCAGCCAAAGGTGCAAGATATGGACATAAATAAATGTATAAAATATGGACATTTTGAAGCTGTTTGCCATATCAAGGTAGTCAGGGAGTTGTCTAATATTACAGACACACAAGACCATTGTTTCTGGGATCTATCCTGTGTGATGACATAGAACCTGCCTGGAGAGTGAAAGACTATTGAACTGAAAATTGACTTAGAAGCAGACATCACAGTCATCTCTGAAGGGACTTACAATCACCTTCAACTTCTCCCAGTGCTGAAGTCACCTGACACAGTTCTGACTAGATCTGGACATATTCTGAACTGCACGGACTAGTTCACCACAGAAATAACTTAACAAAGACAAAAGCTTTGAATGCAGAATGCCTTTGATCAAAGACCAACAACCTTCTCCATAGTATGGCAGCCATTATGGGCCTAATGAGAAAAGTGGCAGAACTCAGAGGATTTGATGATAGAGGACTTTCGAAAGGAGATCCAGTATAAATAACTTTAAAAGACAATGCTCTAAATACAGAACAACAACATCTCTACAGGACTCACCTTGGAAGAGACTAGCTGCAGATTTATGCAGATTCAGAGGATATCATTACCTGGTCATAGTGGACTACTTTTCCATATATATAGAAACAATGTACAGTAGAACCTCAGAGTTACGAACCCCTCAGGAATGGACGCTGTTCATAACTCTGAGATGTTTGTAACTCTGAATAAAACGTTATAGTTGTTCTTTCAAAAGTTTACAACTGAACATTGACTTAATACAGCTTTGAAACTTTACTATGTAGAAGAAAAATGCTGCTTTTAACCATCTTAATTTAAATGAAACAAGCACAAAAATAGTTTCCTTACCTTGTCAAATCTTTTTTCTTAAACTTTCCCTTTTTTAAAGTTGTTAACATTTAACACAGTACTGTACTGTATTTGCTTTTTTTCCCTCTGCTGCTTCTGCCTGATTCCATACTTCCAGTTCCAAATGAGGTGTGTGGTTGAGTAGTCAGTTGGTAACTCTGAGGTTCTACTCTACTTGAAAGACATAACATGTTGCAGTGTTGGTGAGAAACTGAAGCACCCTTTTGCTCACTTTGGTATTACAGAACAACTAGTGATGGACAATAGACCACAATTCACTGCAGCAGCATTTAAATTATTTCAGACAAAATATGATTTTGATTATATTACTAGCAGCCCACATTACCCACAGGCTAGTGGAGAGGCTGAGAGAGCTATACAGACAGCCAAGAAAATCCTATAGCCAGGAGATCCATTCCTTGCTCTTCGGAGTTACAGATCAACACGAATAGCTGGATATAGTACAGCACAACTCCTGATAAGAAGACAAATCAGAACTATTGTTCCAAAGTTGGAACAGAATCCATCTCCGAAGTGGTCAGACATGAAGAGAGTAGCCAAATCAGACAAAAAAAGCTTACAAACACTTTTATAACAGACATGACTCCGTTATAGAACTGCCCGGTCTAGAACCTGGTGACCATGTTCATGTCAAATTGGACAAGAAAAAGGAACTCACCACCCAGATCAAATATGATTGAGACTGAAAGTGAAGGGTTCAACAGAAACTGTCGACTTCTATGGTTTGTTCCTCAGAAAGAACAATTTGCAGAGCAAACTGTACAGATGGCAGACAAAAAACAAAAAGAAGACTCAGATTCCAAACTGACTACAGCCACTCGTTGCAACTAATGGACAACCAGATAACCAAGTTATTATGCATTTGGGTCGCATGATTAGAAGAAACAGTATGATTCAGAGACACTTAACAGACTGATCCATACTGAACTTAAAGATAGCATGATAGTGTAAATTTTGTAAATGGTAGGAATGTAAAACATAAAGGGGGAGATGTGATGGAATGCTAAACTGTGTTATACCATTCAGCCAGTAGGTGGTGATGTATGTAACATATTTCATAATAGCCATTCCTGGCAGTACCTTAAAGGCACTTATAGCAAACAGATCTCTGGTGTGTCTCTCTCTCTCCGGGATGGAAGCCCTGTAGCCAGTCCACATCTGGTACAAGTGCCTGACCTGCAACCTACTGCGTACAAGATGTACATGACACCCACCTTATAATAATTTCATCTAGACCAAATTTCTCTAGTTTGTCATGTGTGACTTTGTCAAAAGCCTTGCTAAAATCAAGATATATCACATCTACTGCTGCCCCCCATCCACTAGGCCAGTAACCCTGTCAAAGACAGAAATTAGGTTGGTTTGGCATAACTTGTTCTTGACAAATCCATTTTAGCTATGCCTTATAACCTTAATATCCTCTAGGTGCTTACAAACTAATTATTCAATCATTTGTTCCAGTGCCTTTCCAGGTATCAAGTTAGGCTGACTGGTCTATAATCCCCTAGGTCCTCTTTGTTACCCTTTTAAAAATAGATACTATGTTTGCCCTTCTCCCATCCTCTGGGACCTCACCCATCCTCCAGGAGTTCTCAAAGATAATTACTAATGGTTCCAAGATTGCTTTAACTAGTTCCTCAAGTACCCAAGGATGAATTTCATCAGACCCTGCTGAGCTGAATACATCTAATTTATCTAAATAATCATTACCTGTTCCTGCCCCTTTTTTGGCTTGCGTTCCTTCCCCCTTGTTAGTATTAATTGTATTGAGTACCTGGTCATCACCCATTTTAGTGAAGACTGAAGCAAAATAGACATTAAACACCTGCGCCTTCTTGAATGTCATCAGTCATTAGCTCTCCTTCCCCACTAAGTAGAGGACCTGCACTTTCCTTCTTCTTTCTCTTGCTCCTAATGTATTTAAAGAACCTCTTCTTATGGCCTTTCATGTCCCTTGCTGGGTGTAGCTCATTTTGTCCCTTAGCCTTTGATTTTCTCCCTACATGCTTGTGCTATTCTTGTGTACTCCATTCTTAGCAATTCGTCCATGTTTCCACTTTGTATAGGATTCCTTTTTTATTTTCATTAAAGACCTCTTGATGAAGCTATAATGGCCTCTTCCTATCTTTCCTTTGCGTGGGGTAGTTTACAGTTGTGCTTGTGCAGTTTGGCAGCTCTTCTGACTTCCTTCTTTTTTTCTTTTAGATTTTCTTTCCATGGGACCTTACCTACCATATCTCTGAGTTAGTCTGCTTTTTTGAAATCCATTGTCCTTATTCCACTGCTCTTCCTCCTTTCTTTCCTGATTTCATGATCACTTTCATCCAATCTGCCTTCCACCTTCAGATTCACAACCAATTCCTCCCTGTTGAACAAAATCAAGTTGAAAATGGCTGTCCTCCTGGTAACTTCATCTACTTTCTGGAACAAAAAAATAGTCCCCAATACATTCCAAGAACTTTCTGAAAAATTTGTTTTGCCATATTACTTTTCCAACAGATGTCTGGGTCACTGAAGTCCCCCATTACTACCTGGTCTTGTGTTTTTGATATTTATTTGTTCTATAAATGCCTCATCCCCCTCCTCTTCCTGATTTGCTTGTCTATAACAGATCCTTACCATGACTACGTCGTTTTTTTCTCCTTTTATCTTCACCTAGAGTCTTTCAGCTCATCTGTCTCTCACCTCCTTCTGAACCTCAGAACTTGTGTATCTATTCTTAATATATAATGCAACACCTCCTGCCTTTCTATCCTGCCTGTCCTTCTGAACAAGCTGTATCAAGCTACTCCCCTGCATACCAATATTCCAGTCATGAGACTTATCCCACCAAGTCTGTGTGACACCAATTGGCATAATTTATCTCATGTACTAATACTTCCAGTTCTTTCTATTTATTCCCCTTACTCCTTCCATTTATGTATAGACATCTCCCCTCCAGACACTCACACAGTTCCTGGGGAGCTTGTCCCTAGGGGGTCACACACATTCCCTGGGGAGCCAGGGCCCCGGGCTGACTCCTCCCCTCCCCCAATGCTCCCTGTACAGGATTCAAGAAGGAGGAGGCCAAAACTAACCAACAAAAAACCCCATGTCCACTTTAGGAAGGGCTCCAAACCAACCCCCCTAGCCGGCAGAGCTCCTAGCTCCTAGTTCCTTAGGAGGCAGGCTGGCTTTCCCCTTCCCTTCTGCATCAGGTCAGGGGAGGACCTGCTTAACCCAGCGCATAAATCCCT
This sequence comes from Emys orbicularis, assembly GCF_028017835.1. Taxonomy (NCBI): domain Eukaryota; kingdom Metazoa; phylum Chordata; order Testudines; family Emydidae; genus Emys; species Emys orbicularis. Next base: position 68,016,688 of record NC_088689.1, on the reverse strand, counting down.
TGCCTCTGAGCCACCTAAGTTATAGTCAGAAAAACAGCAACATCTCTAGGGCCCAGGTCAAGCTAATGACCTGAGGCCTGCAACCTAGAGCAGGCACCATGGCTGCTCTGCCCTCCTCAGCTTCCTTTTCCTGCTTATATAGCCCAGCCACAAGGGCAGGGCAGGGCAGGGGGCTCCTTGACTGCCCCCAGACTGCCTGACTGTACACACCACTAGCCCTTAAAAGGGTAATACACCCTGTTACACTCCCCCAGTCTGTGAGGAGGAGGCCCCGTGTGAGGAGATTAGTCCCTGAACCCCTGCCTAGGGATCTTTTAAAGATGCTTTTGGAATCAGACTTGGCCACTTTTACCTTTAATGATGCAGGAATTGACAAATGCCTAATGTACAGAGCCTTCAAGCCAGCAAGCAGAGAATCAGAGTTTAATGAGGAGATGGGGCAACAGATGTGGTATTTTGGTGGCTGAGGGTTCTGGCTCACTCACTTGCTTGTACATGGTTTGTCGGGGTGACGTTTCATAATGAAATTCTATTGAGTTCATAGGTTTTAATTAACTTCCTTCTTAGAGTTTTCAAATGTACCGAGTCTCTGGGTTAGCCATGAGAGCTTGTACACAGACTCAGACACCTGAGACTCATCTTCCAATTATCTTTGATCAAGAAGAAGAATTGAACAGATCTCTATTATGTGACTTAATTGGCTTCCGTCAACTTGTGTAAACATTGCCCATGATTGCAAGGTTTCCCACACAACTCTCATGAGTTCTCCACTCCTTCCCCTGCAGCTTCCTATTATTCCAGTTCAAGTTGCAGTAACTCCAGAGCTCCCCCGAGAGAACACTATGTTTGGTTTGGTGCAACAGAGATTGTGAGTTTACTTAACATGTAGACTAGCACTTCATTTTCTGTCTCAACTGGGGACCCTGTTGTACATGTGCTCAGTATATTGAGAAGTACTTCTCAGTTTGAAACATTTCTCTAAAATAAATTTCACATTTACTTTCACCCTGCCTGAAATCCTGTGTCATCAAGTCCGACATGGTTTTTGCAGTCAGTGGCATAAAGCTGCTTTGAATCTGCCCTCAGAATAGATATTTTTTTCCTTCCAATAATATGCTTTGAACATTCCTTGTTTTCATTTATGCAAACTATTTGCATTTGCACATTTTAGGATCCAGTGGACATTTAAATAAGTTCTCAAAACAGTGTGTATTAGCTCTGCCATTTCACTCTAAAGCAACACTCCTGGCAACTCCGCAACAAACACCTACGTGTCTGGAAAGAGTTCTCTATTGTTGTGAACGTTATTGTCCTGAGAAACAATTTGGTCAAGTCAGGACATGGCAACTAATGATTAATACTCTCTGGTTATCACAGTTCTACCAAAAGCTATTGTTTACCTCAGCTTTGTGGTTTACAAATTGTACGGAGGCAGTGGAAACCAAGGCTAGGTTATACAGTAATTCCAAGCAAAACAAGCCTTAGCATTCTTCTGAGCAGGGCAGGCTGGGAAGTAAATGGTGAGCTCCTAATGCCAAGTTAGAAAGTCCTTCCTAATACTGTTATGTGCAGTGTGTGTCAGAATCAGAGCAAAACTAATTTAAGGCCAAATCCTGACTTCAGTGGGGGCTGAGAGTGCTTAGTACCGCTCAAAAGAGATTTGGCCCCTACAAGGGTTGTGGGGGAGGGGAAGGGTCTCTATTTTCAAGTTATTTAAACCTACTCCTGTTTCCCGAATGCAAAATGGATATGTGCACATACTCACAAGTGGAGGGGAATCTGTTGCTGAGAAAACATATGGGCAGGTTTAATGGGTTAAGACCAGACTTTGTGACATAGTAAAATGATGTTATTCTAACCCGCAGAGCAAACATACAGTACTCAGCAAACTCCAAAAACAGGTACATGGCTGGGATTAAGATGCAAACGAAAAAGAAAAATTCAAGGCTCAAGGCATGTCCAAAGATGTGAAAGGAAAAAAGAAGCTGTCCCAGAGTTGTGTTAGAGCTGCTCCTTGATGAGCCCAAAAATTGGTTGTTTCTATGGGTTGATTTTAATGTAAGCAGAGTCTGAATGAGCTCTCCCCTGACATCTAGGGGTGAACTGTGGAAAAGGACTTTAGGAGCTGATCATGTTTGCATGGGCACACCCACCTGCTTTGGGACAGTGTCTCTGATGCAAGAGACTGCCCAGTGTGTACCAGCAGTGAGGCTCCCCCACTAACAACTGAAATCACTGAGAGCTGTGTTAAGTGGGGGGCCCTGAAGACGTCTTGGTGTGGCCAGCAGGGTGGCTGGTGGGGAGGTGTGGCAAGTGGCCAGCTGGGCGGCTGGTGGAGAGTGCCAGAGCAGAGCCCTGCAGAGAGGGTGGTGAGTGAGTGCCTGATCAGCGGAGTGAGTAAGGTGCCTCCTTAACCCCCCTCCCCCCAGGGTGGGAGGTGAACTCTGCAGGTGCACCTCTGAACTCTGGGTCTGCACTGTCCAAGGACAGCAACTATGAGTGGGGTGCAGATAAGGGATGGGCACGTTAAAGGTACTTTTGGGTTGCTGGACTTAAGAACCTTAGGGGAAAAGAACACTGCCCAACTTACTGGTGTTGGGTCTTTTGATCACGGTTTATGTTTATAAACCCTGTTTGCGGTGTTTCCCCAAATTAATGCCACATTATTTCCCTCCTTTTATTAGAAGTTTTTTTGCTACACTCGGACTCTGTGCTTGCGAGAGGGGAAGTATTGCCTTTTAGAGGCACCGAGGGGGTGTGGTGGTAATTGTCCCAGGTCACTGGGTGGGGGCTCGAGTCGGTTTTGTGTTGTATTGTTGAACCCAGCCCTTGTTGCTGCCACCTATGACTGGCAGACGGGTACATTAATATACCCACCACTGTACATCTGGGTTCATCCCCTAGTTACAAACAAACGGTAACCTGCTACCTAAGTAGCTGTCCTTTGTCTTTTTGCTGGATATGTACTTGATGCACTATCTTCTCCATAACATAACATGCCATTTTTTGACACCTATTCTGCTAATTTAGGGCAATGATTCTCTTTAACAACAAGAAGCTACTAATAGTCCGGTACTATAGATTAATTCTTCATTTCCTTGTGTGTGACCATTTCTGCTGAGACGCCCCAGAAGGATTATCAACAGATTACCCCATAATAAATGTCCAGCAGTTTGTAATATCTGATAATGAATCACATCTCAATACATTTTAATAGCATAAAATTCACTCTTTCCCTGTAATTTCTCAACATTCACCCCACCCCAGTCTGTATAATTTTTAACATTTCTGGTTCCAATGAACAGGAATTTCCTTGTATACTAAGAATTGAGATGCTGATCTTCTTTTTCCAACTCAAAGCCCGTTCCTCTTGGATATATTTTCAGAGGCATTCCCATCATATAGTATACAGATAGTTCTTTATTAGAAAAGTTGCCAGCATAGATAGATATAAATTAATTGCATTTCTTGGTCTCCTATTAGCCCAGAAGTCATCACTTCTATTAAAATTAGCTTCCTGTACAAAACACTTTTTCTAGAAAATGGAGAGACATGCTTAAGGTCCCTGCTATGTCAGGGAAACGATTAAGGGAGACATACTAATCATGGGGTGCATCGCTCACTGCTTGAGGCGCCTCCTGCTGGTTGCTCTGGGGAGTAGCTCTTTCAGGTGATGCCCTTTTCCATGGTTCCCACACCGTCACTCCACCTCCCTGACCAGCCTGCAGCCCTCTCTCCACCTCAGCAACCACATTGTCCTCGCTGTGACTCAGCCCTCCACCAAGGGTCACTTGAAATGCCCCCTTCTGGGGGAGAGGGAGGGAGAAGTTAGCTCGTCAATAGTCCTAGGCAGTCTTCCTGCTCACTGCCTCAGTGCCAATTGCCCAGTGGCTGGCAGGGGAACCCAGGCCAGCCCTCTTCTCCAGGTTCCAGCCCAGGGACTCTCAGCTCAGCAGTCTGGGCCTTCTCTCTCTGGCCTCACTGCTCTATCCCTGGGCTGCTTCCTACTACTGGTTACCCTTTACTTCCTGGGCCTACCAGTTCCCAAAGTTTGCTCCCTCTTCCCAGGGAGTGACTTCAGCCTGAAGTCTCCATCAAGTCCTCCTCTTCTCCTGACAGTGTCTGCCTTTTCCCAGCCACTGCAACCCCCCCCTGACAGTGTCTGCCTTTTCCCAGCCACTGCAACCCCCCGTGTGCAGCTGGCTACCTGGATTTGTGCAGGCCCCGCCTGTTCTGGCACAGGTATGCCTGTTCCTCTAATTAGGGCTCTTCCCCCTCAGCATTCCATCTATTAGGTTAGTTGGCACATCTAGCCTCCATTAACCCCTTCCATGCCTGTGTGGGAGTGGGGCAAGAGACCCACAACCCACGCTGCAGAGGAAGGCCAAAAAAAGGGGGGGGGGAACCCAAGGTCTCTGCCCGTCTGACCTGAGGGGAATTCCTTCCTGACCCCACATATGGTGATTAGTTAGACCCTGAACATGTGAGCAATAACTAACCAGCCAAGAACCTAAGAGAAAGAATGCTCTGTACCATCTCAGAGTCCTGGCCCACCCTGTCCAATGTGCCATCTCCTGCCATGGCCAGATCTTATGCTTCAGAGGAAGAAAATCCCCCAAAATCCAAAAACATAGTGAAGGGAAAAAATCCCTTCCTGACCCAACAGGTAACCAACTGAAGCCCTGAAGCATGACTTTTAGGAACATAAGACGTAAATTGAAAGGGACTCCCAGGGCTGCTGAGCGCTGCCCCCCACTATCACAAGAAATCCCATCATACAGTCACACTCATAAAATTGTCCATCTCTTTCTTAATACTAGAGATCTGGTAGCCCCTTCTGGCCTTCAATTTTATGACTTTAATTAAGTTGCTTGCCTCCACTACTCCTGTTGGGAGGCCGTTCCAGAACCTCACCCTCTGATGGTTAGAAACTTTCTTCTCATTTCCAGCTGCAATTTGTTCATGTCCAGTTTCTCCCTATTTGTTCTTGTGCCTAAATTGTCCTTTAGCCTCAATAGCTCTTCCCCCTCCCTGGTGTTTACCCCAGATGGATTTGTAGAGAGCAGTAAGAGCCCCTCTCAGCCTGCATTTTGCTAGGCTCAACAAGCCAAGTTCTTGCAATCTCCTCTCATAAGACAGGCACTTTGTTCCCCTGATCATCCTAGTAGCTCTTCTCTGCACCTGTTCCAGTTTGGGTTCGTCTGTCTCGAACATTGCTGACCAGAACTGTACAGAGGATTCCAGATGAGGGCTCACCAGTGCCTTGTACAATGGCATTAATACTTCCCTCTCTCTGCTGGAAATGCCTCGCCTAATACATCCTAGGACTGCATTTGCCCTTTTGTGTAGTTGCATCACACTGGTAGCTCATAATCATCCTGTGATTGCCCCATGCACCCAGATCTCTCTCTCCTCCTCTGGCACTTCCAACTGAGGAGCTTCCAGCATGGAGCAGAAATTCTTATTATTAGACCTTAAATGCATGACCTTGCACTTTGTACTACTGAATTTCATCTTACTTCTGTTACTCCAGTCTTTGAGGACCCTGAAAAAAATTTGGCGGGAGGTAATCAGCTGAACATGAGCTCCCAGTGCAACACTGCGGCCAAAAGAGCTAATGCAATCCTTGAATGCATAAACAGGGGAATCTCAAATAGGAGCAGAGAGGTTATGTTACCTCTTGATTTGGCACTGGTGTGACCACTGCTGGAATATTGTGTCCAGTTCTGGTGCCCACACAATTCAAGCAGGATGTTACACTGATTCAGAAAGAAGAGACTCAAGAAGAAATGACTTAAGGATTAGAAACTTAGTCGTAGAATAGATAGACTCAAGGGAACACCATCCAGTGGATAGAAGTTGAAGCTAGACAAATTCAGAATGGAAATACAGAGTACATTTTTAACAGTGAGGGTAATTATCCATTGGAACAACTTACCAAGGGTCATGGTGGATTCTCCATCGCTGGCAATTTTTAAATCAAGATTGGACATGTTTCTAAAAGATCTGCTTTAGGAATTATAGTGGGGCAGTTCTCGGGCCTGTGTTATACAGGAGGTCAGACAAGAAGATCACAATGATGACTTCTGGCCTTAGAATGTATGAAGGTCATCCAATTCTTCCTGAATAATATTCTGATCCTCCTCTGTATTGATGATGCCTCTCAACTTTGTATCATCAACACATTTCCATAGCAGACTCCTACTTTTGTGCAAACATCATTAATAAAAATATTAAATTAGTTACACTAGGACAGTGGTTCTCAACATATTACACATTGTGGGTCGCATATGCGGCCCACAATATGTAACTAGGGCCACAGGGGCCAGGTGGCAGGACAGTGGCAACCCAGACCCTGACCTCCGCCGCACAGGCTGCCGCCTCTGGACCCAAGGAGCTGGCTGGCTGCCCTGACCCTGGGACCCCTGCCACGCGGGGTGGACCAACTGTTCGCCCTGGTCCCCTGCCGCATGGCTGCCCAAGTCCCCGGAGCCCGTGAGGCCAGGTGGCTGCCCCGGACCTCGGAGCCTGCAGGGCCGGGCGGCTGCCCCGGACCCTGGGACCCCTGCCATGTGGGGCGGGCCGGCTACCTGCCCCGGTCCCCCGCCGCACGGCTGCCCTGGAGCCCGCGGAGCTGGGCAGCTACCCTGGACCCCGACCCCCGGCCTGCCCTGTCCCCTGCCACGCAGCTGCCCTGGAGCTTGCAGAGCTGGGCGGCTGCCCCGGACCCTGGACCCTGTGGGGCAGGCTGGCTGCCCTGGACCCCGCGGGGCAGGCTGGCTGCCCTGGACCCCGGGACCCCTGCCACACAGGGCGGGCCTGTCCCCCGCCGCGTGGCTGCCAGGGCCTCTGGAGCTTGCAGGGCTGGGCGGCTGTCCCGGACCCGAGCTCACGACCCCCTGGGGCCAGTGGGGAGCCCCAGACCCCCAACCCCACTGGGCCGGCCAGGAGCCCGACCCCCGCTCTAGGTGGCAGGGCAGCCCAGACCCCTTCCCTCCCGGGCAGATGGGAACCTGGGACCCCAGGCACACCCATGGCCTTTAGCACACAGCTGAGCTAGGCCGCAACTGTGTGCTAATTGAGCTGCATGCAGCCCGCGGGCTGCAGGTTGAGAACCACTGCACTAAGATGTCTTCACGAGCTAGTGAACTAGAAGCATTATTTTAAAAGAGGGCTGGGATTCTGGAGGAACTGTTGGCCGCCTAGGGGCTCGAGGGGACAACAAAGGTCCGTGGCCCGGTGTGCTTAGCACCAATAAAGACACCGAGGGGAGAAAGCAAGCCAAGTTTATTTCAGAGCTCTGAAATGGCACTAGGAGACCAGCATGTCTCAAATCCAGTGCAACAAATACAAACAACTTTTACCTTTTATACCCCAAACTGTTTGCATACATCTCTTTGTCTGGCTGTTCCCCCTCACCCCTCCCTTCCAGACAACTGTTACAATAAGCTCTACATAAGCTTGTGAGAAAACTTTCCCAGTCTCTGCGACCTTGAGTTAGACGCCTGTAAACTAACTACCCCTGCTCCTTATCTCTATTATTTCTGCTAGTGTGAGTGAAACTGCAGCCATCTGCTAGAAACGCTGACCAATACATTTCTGCTTCAGCCTACTTCAGAGCATGTAAGCAGTGAGCACAGAAGTAGGTGAGAGTTCACAAGATGGGGTTTGGGGGTTCAGATAGGCCCAGAGCAAAAGAGTTTCATCGGCACTTTTGGCCTTCCGCTTTCCCGAGTTACCTGGTAGCTATGCCTAGTGGACCCCAACAGAACCATTCACCATGACACATATTCATTGCAAATATTTGATGGTGAAACTATTCTACGATTTTCCTTCCCATATAGGCAGAAGTAGCTCGAACTGAGTGTTAATAAGCACTAACCCATCGGTGAACTGAGAAAACATCTTGAGCTTTAGCTATCGGGCCTAGGAGTTAGTCTGCAGGAAGAAAACAGGATGGGGCATGGAGGTAAGGTGACCAGACAGCAAGTGTGAAAAATCGGGATAGCGGGTGGGGGGTAATAGGAGCCTATATAAGAAAAAGATCCAAAAGGCGGGACTGTCCCTATAAAATCAGGACATCTGGTCACCCTACATGGAGGAAGGACAGTGGGTGGGGGCAGAAGATGCCTGCTTGAGGAAAAGGATAAACTGAGGGTCCCAGGAGTGGACCTATGCAGGGAGCTGGGCCAGGAAACTGGGGACCCACTGAAACAACAACCTTATTTGTTGCATTTAAACTTCACCCTGCTGGAGGAGAAGCTGTAACCAATTTTCAGGCTTTCACCGCTCAGAGCTGCTCAATGAGGAACTACGGGGTGGGGAAAGGGGGGTATAATCCTGTGCTGGGATGTGTAATGGGACCCCACAGAGTCATGACATCACATCTCTTCAATCCCTCACAGGCACAACTCCAGGGACACCCACTACCATCCTAGCAGCAGTCCACCCCCTTGCCTTGCCCTCCTCTACCTGTCTACCCCTGGCATACTTCTGCTCCCACACAGCTCCAGGTCCACCCACATCCCCCTGCGTATAGGTCTGGCATCAGATATTCTGCACATAGATGTGACATCAAACAACTAGCACACTCATGCACACGAACAACTGTAATATTTCTCATTCTAAAGCTGTGTCACTAAGGAACACCCTCATCATTGAGCTGTTCCCGTGTGAGCGTCTGAACAAATAGGATCTGAACTAATAACTGAGCTTATTCAGCTGGATTCATTCTATTTGGAAATATCACAAACATGAAACAAAGTGTGTTTTCCCATAGAAAAATAGCCTCTCTCTCTCTCGTTCCTGCTTCTCAGAATCTTCAGGCTGTCTTTTCTGAATGACCAATAAGAGACTCTGAGACATAGCTGTTTAGTGCTGACACCCTCTGGAAGTCAATACACTGTCTGCAGATTCCCGCAGAATTTGCTCTCTACCCAGGCAAATGAATCAACAGTTTAAGTCTGGCACAAACTGTGAGGAAGGGTCATTATGAAGAGGAGACTAGCCCCACGTGTAGCACAAATATAATACAGATGGGTTCCACTGTGAAATCTTACTGGAAATTACAGGCTGAAATTGCTGGCTTCTAGAAACTAGAATTCATAGCAACTGAAAGCAGTTCTGCAGCTAGTGGCCCAATGAATTATCATTCTGGTCTCATCTTCTACGTTTGGATGTTTTTTTAAAGTCAGAAACTACTGTATTTTGGCAACTAAAGTCATATATTAAAGTTAGTTTAAAAAGTGGAAAACTGGAAAATCAAAGAATCATCTTTAAAAAGTATATTAGTAAAATTCTGCCAGTCACAGAGAGGAATAACTTTTTCTCAAATACAGCCAAATGCATTTAAATGCCTCCGCTTTTGATCTCAGTTTGCCCAGTGGGTACTATGGAAGGGTGTGCCTCAACACAAAGCTTGCATAAACACTCCAAAAGAACATCAATGTAAGTATCTCCCAGCAGTTAAGTTATGATGCCTGTAAAGCAATTTTCACAGTCAGAGAAGTGCAATTGTATTTTCCAGCCCATTAATCAGCAGCACAACAAAGCTACTGCAAATCTCAGCTTGCTTAAGAGTAACAGAACAGGGCTTAGAGAGAAAGAACACATTTTCCCCCCCTCCTGAAAATCTCTCTGCCTCTTTACTTTGTATATTTCACAAATCCCTCCCAACTTCTGAAACCAAAGCCACCCATTATTAAAAGAAAATGTAGTGCTTGTTTATTCAAGGCACTTTTAACATTCCTCCCACCTATTGTTCAGCACACATGGGAGGAATTCTAAACTGCAATTTCAGGACAATTGAGCCCACATATTTGTTCTGGTCTCTCTCTTTAGTAATTAAAGGGGACCTCTAACCACACAAACATCTGTCACAGTGCCAATGTAGAAAGGGTTTTATGACCTTTTTATAGAGACTCCTACAGTGTGAATGTGGATGTTTGAAAGGAAATCAGCACAATGCACAAAGTGGTTTGCAAACTTCTCTACTATTTATTTATGAAAAGGCTCCTATGTGCCACTCGGAGCTGCAGTATCTGATTGCCTCCCAAATATAACTGGATGTTTCCTCAGCCCCAAAGATAAGATTTTGCTTGATTTTCAGAGGGGTTGAGTACCCCCAGCTAACGCTGAGCACTTCTGAAAATTAGGGAAATATATGTGACCTATCCAGATCTCTTGGGTCTGGAAACATGGGCTGGAAATTAGATTGTTCCTTCACTTTCTTTTTCAGCCAGGGCCAGAAGTAGCACAAGCACAGCTTCTCATGGTCTTTGGGCACTTCCATTGCCTACTTCAGCCAGAAGAGGAGCAATAGAGCTATTACAGGGACATGAAATGCTTGTGAAGATGAACAGCTACAGAATATTCCAAAATTATCCAGAGTGAGAGGTGAATTCACATGAATGCAGCTCTGAACTCGGGGTCTTCACTGACCAAGGACAACACCTGGGGGTAAAGGGAGGGGGTGAAGGGAGAGGGGATGGGCATGTTAAAGGAACTTGTGTTTGTTGGACTTTCTGCAAGCTGAGAACCAGAGGCAAAGGACACTGCCCAACCTACTATGGCGTGGTTGTTTTGCTCATGGTCATATGCTTCTGAATCCTGCTTGCAGTGTTTCCCCAAGTTAATGCCAGATTTCTTTCCCCTTTGTATAAAAAGTTTCTTTTCTACACACAGACTCAGTGCTTGCAAAAGGGGAAGTATTGCCTCTTAGGGTATGTCTACACTACGAGAGTAGTTCGATTTTACTTAAATCGAATTAGTGGAACCGATATTACAAAGTCGAACGTGTGTATCCACACTAAGAACAGTAATTCGACTTTGTGAGTCCACACTAACGGGGCAAGCGTCGACATTGGAAGCGGTGCACTGTGGGCAGCTATCCCACAGTTCCCGCAGTCCCCGCTGCTCATTGGAATTCTGGGTCGAGCCCCCAATGCCTGCTGGGGAAAAAAATGTGTCGAGGGTGGTTTTGGGTAACTGCCGTCATTCAACCGTCACTCCCGCCCTCCCTCCCTGAAAGCGCCGGCGGGCAATCAGTTCGCGCACTTTTCTGGTGAGTGACAGCGCGGACGCCACAGCACTGCGAGCATGGAGCCCGCTGCAGTTATGGCCGTTGTCAACACCTCGCACCTTATCATCCACCTTTTTCAGAGGCAGATGCTGAGAAATCGGGCGAGGAGGCTACGGCAGCGCTTTGAGGACATTAAGTCTGAGAGTGGCACAGACCCCGCGCCATGGATATCATGGTGGCAATGGGTCATGTTGATGCTGTGGAACGGCGATTCTGGGCCCGGGAAACAAGCACGGACTGGTGGGACCGCATAGTGCTGCAGGTCTGGGATGAATCCCAGTGGCTGCGAAACTTTCGCATGCGGAAGGGAACTTTCCTGGAACTTTGTGAGTTGCTGTCCCCTGCCCTGAAGCGCAAGGACACCCGGATGCGAGCAGCCCTGACTGTCCAGAAGCGAGTGGCCATAGCCCTCTGGAAGCTTGCAACACCAGACAGCTACAGGTCAGTCGCGAACCACTTTGGCGTGGGCAAATCTACCGTGGGGGTTGCTGTGATACAAGTAGCCAACGCAATCGTTGAGCTACTGCTCTCAAAGGTAGTGACCCTGGGAAACGTGCAGGTCATCATAGATGGCTTCGCCACTATGGGATTCCCAAACTGCGGTGGGGCTATAGATGGAACTCACATCCCTATCCTGGGACCGGACTACCAGGCCAGCCAGTATATTAACAGAAAGGGCTACTTTTCAATGGTGCTGCAAGCACTGGTGGACCATAGGGGACGTTTTACCAACATCAACGTCGGATGGCCGGGCAAGGTTCATGACGCTCGTGTTTTCAGGAACTCTGGTCTGTTTAGAGGGCTGCAGGAAGGTATTTACTTCCCGGACCACAAAATAACTCTTGGGGATGTGGAGATGCCTATAGTCATCCTCGGGGACCCAGCCTACCCGCTAATGCCCTGGCTCATGAAGCCCTCTACAGGCGCCCTGGACAGTGAAAAAGAACTCTTCAACTACCGGCTGAGCAAGTGCAGAATGGTGGTGGAGTGTGCTTTTGGACATCTCAAGGGGAGATGGAGAAGCTTACTGACTCGCTCTGATCTCAGCGAAACCAATATCCCCATTGTTATTGCAGCTTGCTGTGTGCTCCACAATCTGTGTGAGAGCAAGGGGGAGACATTTATGGTGGGGTGGGAGGTTGAGGCACATCGCCTGGCTGCTGATTACGCCCAGCCAGACAGCCGGGCGATTAGAAGAGCCCAGCGGGACGCGCTGTGCATCCGGGAGGCTTTGAAAGCTAGGTTCCACAGTGAGCAGGGTAACCTGTGACTATTAAGTTTGTTTAAAGAGAAGCTGAACCTGCCCCCGTTTCTTTACCCAGTTAATGTTGACTATCCTCTCCAGTTACATACCCCCTTCACCCCGTTGCCCCCCTTCCAACACACCTTTAAAAATAAAATAAATGGAACTTTGTTCATTAACACCGTTTTCTTTATTAAGGGTTTCGTGGTAAAGGGTTGAAACTGGGACGCAGACTGTGGTGGGGAGCGGGTGTAGTGATGGAAAGGACGCTTCTAAACTCGAGGAATGACAGGCTCCTGCTCCTAGAGCGGTCTGCAGTGGTGGACTGGTTGTTTCAACGGAGCCTGCCACCCCTCCTTTTCGGGACTCTGTGTGTGGGGGCTATGTGACTTTGTGGCGGGGGAGGACGGTTACAGATCCCCTGCTGTGTGGCTCTGTCATCCAGGCTAAGGACCGCTGCATACGATCTGTAACCGCCCTCCCCCGCCACAAACTCACATAGCCCCCCCCCCACACAGAACATGAAAACCACCTCCCAGACTGACCAGGGTGCCTAGTGACTGCAATGTGTGTGTGACCTGCTGCTGAACCTGCCCCCGTGTCTGTACCCTGGTAAAGGTGACTGTCCTCTCCAATTACCAACCCCCTTCCCCCCCCTTCAAACACACTCTCCTCTAAAAGAACCTGAAGGAAACAGTAATTAAAAGAAACGTATTTTTTTATTAACAACTACACAGGTAGGGGATGACACTGGGACGGGGGCTTAGGTGAGGTGCTTTTGGACTGAAGGAAAGGACTTATCAAAACTTTGGGACTGAGAGCCGTCTGGTACTTGAGCAGTCTGCAGGGGTGGAGTGACTGTTTTCACAGCCCCTTCCTTCTTGGGACTTTGGGTGAGGGGGGAGGGCGGTTAGAGATAGACTGCAGCGGGGCTCTGTCCTCCTGCCTCCGGTCCTGCAGAACATCTACAAGGCGCCGGAGCATGTCCGTTTGCTCCCTCATTAGTCCAAGCAGCGTTTGAGTCGCCTGCTGGTCTTCCTGCCACCACCTGTCCTCCCGTTCGCTGTGTGATCGCTGGTATTGCGACATGTTCTCCCTCCACTGGGTCTGCTGTGCCACCTCGGCTCGGGAGCAGCCTATAAGTTCGGAGAACATCTCGTCCCGTGTCCTTCTCTTTCGGCGACTAATCTGCGCCAGCCTCTGGGAGGGGGATGCCGGGGTAGGTCGGGAGACACTCGCAGCTGTGGGATGGGAAAAAGGGAGTGAATTCCTCACAAAGATACATTTTTGTGAACAATGAACATAGTCTTTCTCTGTGAACAAGACCATGCACAGCACCTATCACATGCGCACTCAGGACAAGGTCAAATTTTCGGCCTTCCCATTCAGTGCCTGGGGTCTTGGAGTACAGATCACACAAGCGGGGCAGGACAGCGGAATTCGGGTAGCAGGCGGACATGGTAAGCCATAGACTTTTGGCTGCTGAAAGCTTAATTTATAGCAGTGCCCTCCTTTCACGTTCAAAGCAATGCCCCTAGCGTTGGCCAGTTCCTGCTGCCGGCAATCCGGCCAGCATGAACTCTGCCCCGTCCCACCCCCCTCGCGGCTGTCCCTGGGAAAGATCCCTGTATGCTGCCCCTGTCCCGCCTCCACCGCGTGGCTGTAAACCGCCGGTTACAGTTTTGTAAAGGAACAGGCAATCAGTCCCAATACTAACATTCCCCTAATTTAAAGCAGGTCACCATGAGTGATATCACTCTGATGAGGATTTCGGACACTGAGAAAGACCGCATGCTGCGTGAATGCCAGCAAAAACCAGGGCCGTATGCGGCCATGCTGTGCGAGGCACTGATCCCGGAGTACTTGCTGCTAGCCTGGCGCGGAAAAGTTTCCTACCATGGAGGACGCAATAAGGCCGCTCTCCCCAGGAACCTAATGCAAAGGCTTTCAAATTACCTCCAGGAGAGCTTCGTGGAGATGTCGCAGGAGGATTTCTGCTCTATCCCCGGACATATTGACAGAATTATCCAGTAGCTGCACTGGCAAGGACTAAAAAGTAGAGCGCCTAGGGCAAACTAATCATGCAAAACCGGACATTTTGAGATACTTTTGCAGTAGTTGCACTGGCAAGGACTAAAAAGTAAAGCGCCTAGGACAAAGTAATCATGAAAAACCCATTGTTAATATTCCATTCCTGTTCTGATCAAAATAAATGTTTACATGTTTAAAACACTTACCGACTGATCCTTCCCCTGATTCAGGGTCAGGGTTAACGCCTTGGGAGGGTTGGTAAGGGATCTCCGTGAGGGCGATGAAGAGATCCTGGCTGTCGGGGAAATCAGCGTTGTATGCGCTGTCGACTGCCTCATCCTCCTCATCTCCTTCCTCATCTTCCCCGTCCGCGAACATCTCCGAGGAAGCGGCCGTCGACAATACCCCATCGTCAGAGTCCACGGTCAGTGGCGGGGTAGTGGTGGCGGCCGCAACTAGAATGGAATGCAGTGCCTCGTAGAAACGGCATGTCTGGGGCTGGGATCCGGAGCGTCCGTTTGCCGCTTTGGTCTTCTGGTAGCCTTGTCTTAGGTCCTTGATTTTCACGCGGCACTGCGTTGCATCCCGGCTGTATCCTCTCTCCGTCATGGCTTTTGAGATCTTCTCGTAGATCTTCGCATTCTGTTTTTTCGATCGCAGCTCCGAAAGCACGGACTCATCGCCCCACACAGCGATCAGATCCAAGACTTCCCGATCAGTCCATGCTGGGGCCCTCTTTCTATTCTGAGATTGCATGGTCACCTCTGCTGGAGAGCTCTGCATCGTTGCCAGTGCTGCTGAGCTCGCCACGATGTCCAAACAGGAAATGAGATTCAAACTGGCCAGACAGGAAAAGGAATTCAAATTTTCCCGGGGCATTTCCTGTGTGGCTGGTCAGAGCATCCGAGCTCGGACTGCTGTCCAGAGCGTCAACAGAGTGGTGCACTGTGGGATAGCTCCCAGAGCTATTAGCGTCGAATTCCATCCACACCTACCCTAATTCGACATGGCCATGTCGAATTTAGCGCTACTCCCCTCGTCGGGGAGGAGTACAGAAATCGATTTAAAGAGACCTCTATGTCGAACTAAATAGCCTCGTTGTGTGGACGGGTGCAGGGTTCATTCGATTTAACGCTGCTAAATTCGACATAACCTCCTAGTGTAGACTAGGCCTTAGAGGTGTCAAGGGATGGTATATAATTTTCACTGGTTCCTGGGTGGGGACTTGAGCAGATTCTGTGCTGTATTGTTAAAAAGGAACCCCTAGATATCGAACCTGGTTCTTGTTACTGCTGACTCCACCTGGCAAAAAAAAGTGTCTCCTCCCCAAAATTACACCACTGACTCCTTGAGTGTAGAATGGATTTGAGAATTTACAAGTAAATCTGATAATCAGTTTGAGTTCAAATGAAATTAAAAATAGGATCTTCAAGAGAATTAGCTCCCAGAATCAAACCTTTTGTTCCTATTTAATAATGGAATAAGACATACTCTTCAAACATCCTCTATAGTTAAAACTCTCACCAGTCTTGTACATGGGCTACATGTAAAGATTTCTTTAGGTTTAATGGACATTTGTTGCTGTTATTCTTTATAACAGAAAGTTTTTCTATCAGCAGAGGTTGAAGAATAATGTTCTACTTCAGGGAATTTCACAAGGAACTGAGGGCTGCCGTCTCCTGTTGTTCTTCATAGGCCTGGAATCACCTTCTGTCCCTAGCAAAAATGGCCACTGTCTCCATGCATCTAGCCCTCACAAGGCTCCTCTTTGCTTCCAGACACCACAAAGCCACACACTTCCCTGAGGGCAGCTTGGCTTCACTCATAGTCGACCCATTGGGTGGTGGTGGCCATTTTGAAAAATGGCATCTTAACAGAGGGCAAGATCTGAGTGGGTTTTAACTTTATGAAAAGGAGCACAGGGGACGAAGGTGAGGAGGGCAGGAGACTGGGTGGGTTTGGGAAGGATGTAGGCTTGTGATGAGGGAGGGGGTTGGAGAGATGCAGAATACCTGGGAGGAGACAAGGGGAGCCCCCTCCAAGAAGCCAGTGCAGAGACTGCATTTATGTGTGCACTGGAGGTTGAACTTCGAATCTGAAATACCTCACCCGCTTTGGGGGCCAGTGGCTACCTCATAAAGGCTCAGCAACTAGACAGACAAAATAAAGTGAATCTTAAAAATCATGAGGTTTTCTTCAGGCCAATCTGATGATTTTACAGAATTGAGTTCATGACATATCCATGCCTGGGAATGGCCATGCCTGCCCTAAGGAGCTGGCCTTCCCACCCACCCACCCACCCTACATCCAGTCCATGTTGAGCCCTCCATGTGGACACGTCCATGTTCTATGGGGCATCTTGTCTTGCCTGCCTCTCCCAAACATTTGCAAACTCAACCTGCACAGAGCCAGCCCCCCCAGTCACAGTCCTGTCCTTCTGTGCCCAGCCTTGCATCCTCATTCCCTCCCAAAGCCTTCCCTCCAAGGATTTCTCTCTCTTCTCTCCCTCCCTCCTCAAGCTTCTATCTATCTCCATGTCTTCTCCTATCTCCACAAAGGCCCCGACATGAACGGCTAAGATGGCTCCTAATCTGCTCTGCTATAAACAAAATTCCCTTTTGTGGCGTGAATGTGGCCTGATTTACATTAAACTGGGCAGCTGTGGCTGAAGAATGGATAACAAGGCAGGATGACAGGCTACATCCAAAGCTGGGTCTAATTCCATTCTGTGATTGTCAGAAGTTTTTACACTATAGCTATGTCTACATGGCACAGTTAACCCAGGTGATTGGCCCCGGGTCTGAGCGACCAGGTTAGCTAGCCCAGTTATGCATGTGCCCACTGTAAAGCTTTGCTGCCTGCAGGGCCGGCTCCAGGTACCAGCCCAGCAAGCAGGTGCTTGGGGCGGCCAAGGGGAAGGGGCGGCACGTCGGGCTGTTCGGCGGCAGTTCAGCGGCGGGTCCCTCTCAGAGGGAAGCACCTGCCGCCGAATTCCCGCCGAAGAAGAAAGCGGCGCAGTGGAGCTGCCAACGGAGTGCCGCTGATCGCAATTGCGATCGCGGCTTTTTTTTTTTTTTTTTCCCCGCCGCTTGGGGCGGCAAAAACCCTGGAGCCGGTCCTGGCTGCCTGATGGTTCCCTCACTGTTTCTGCATGCACCTGTGTATGTCTGGGAGGGTGTGTCCCATGATTCTTTGGTTTGAGAAGCTCTAGCTTTCTTGCCCATTCAATTGCAGGAGAACTTGACTGCCCTTTGAGGGGAATTTTGGGAAGGCTTTGGAGGACTACCAGTACTCGAGGGATTTGCCAGCATCCTCACTGCAAAGTGGGTGGGTAGGTAGGTTCCAGCCCAAGTTAAAGCAGAGCCCAGGCTCTCACCCACCCTCCCATCCAGGCCCACTAAGCTGGGCTAACACCTCCAAACCTGGCTCAGAGGTTTTTCAGTCTAGGTAGACAGGGGATTAGGGCTAAAACCCACGTAAGAGCCAGAGTTAACTCTGCTACGTGAACATACCCTGTATTACTGGCTCAAGGGCCAACTCAGCAGGGGGGGGAAAGGATTTCACCAACCAACCCACACTCCCATGCAAGCCCCAGGCTGCTCAGACCTTTCTTATAGCTTTTTCCCACTTTGAACATTACCTTTAATTTTCAGAGTAAGTAAGAACCTGAACTGAAAGTTAACCATGTGTATTGTTTGTTAATTTCCCTACACCCTAACAGGGAGTTTAGGTCACTTGCTCCACTCCCCTCTCCTTCCCCGTGTTGTGCAGGGGCCTGGACTCCAAGTCGCAAAGTAACAACAGCCCGACTCACCCCGTTACATAAAACTGACTAGAGAAGGCAGCAGGACTGGCAGCAGAGGGGCTGGCCCAGATAGGATGGTTTGAGCTAATGGAGCAGTGCAAAGGGGTCTGCAGTTGGCATGGCAGTGAGCTGAAAGCTTTTAGAAACAGGAGGAAATGTCAGTTGGGGAAATCGCTGTACTGGGTTCTGGTTGGTGAATGTCACTGCCATGAGGCAGCCACCTCTTCTTGGACATAACTTACCTGGGGGGTCACTGCGAGAGGCAGGGGCAGTGGGGATGGGTCAAAAGAAGTGAGCTTTGTTGTCAAAGATGCCACTCCCACCCTCTTCTAGGACCCAGGATCCAGCATGACACTTCTGGGCCTTCATTGTCTTGATCCTGAGAGATGTCCTGGCCAGACAGGGCGAACTGATCACATCACCCCCTGCACCAGAACATCACCTGGGGTGGGAGACTTGGGCTCCTGCTGTCACTACCCCCCATCTGTCATTTTCTTTCCCCAGTTTGTCCTTGTCTCTCCTTTTGCCTCTGTCTAACATGAGTAGTCTCTTGATCCTCCAAGCCAGCTGCATCTTTTGCAACATCGCTGGGAGCCGGTGAGTAGAGAGGGAGCTCAAAGCAAGGCCTTAAACTGCTCATCCTGGTACAAGTAGTTTGCCAGGTCTCGGCGCGCCTGATCAGATCATGTGCTAGGCCTGTTTCCCAGCAGCGAGGCTGCAAGCCAGACATCAGAGACAGAAGCTGTGGTTGGTATTTTTTGGCTGTCTGTTCTTTCTCCCTTTGTTTGTGTTTATCTTGTTTTGTCTTAAAGGAAACAGGATCAGATTCCAACAACAACTACAGCAGCTTACAACTCCCTAGCAGGAGCACTAGATCCTGGCTCTCCAATTTGATTTCCTTTGGGGAAGCCAAAGGCAGGCGAGGGAAAGCCAAGCGTTCAGTTCATGAGCACCTGTACATGAAGAATTCTGTATGAGCCCTTCCGCACCAGGATTTTTTCATTTCTATCTCATTAGGAAAAGAAAAGCAGAAATTTCTATGAAAGGAAAAGTGCCATGTGCATAAAACTATGTACACTAAGGCTACGTCTACACTTGGAGCTGGAGGTGCAATCCCCAGCTTGCGTAGATGTACCCACACTAGCTCTGCTCCAGCTAGTGCACTAAAAATAGCAGTGTAGCCCAGGTTGTGGCTCGGGCGAGCCACTTGAATACATACTCACCTGGGTGCATACTCGGGTGGCTAGCCTGGGCTGCTGCCTGTGCTACACTGTCTACACTTCTATTTTTAGTGCACTCGCTGGAGCAGAGCTAGCGTGGGTACATCTATGCAAACTGGGACTCACACTCCCAGCTCCAACTGCAGGTATAGCCTAAGTTATCTTCAGGGCAGAGAGATGAATGCACACAACTCCGCATAGGATGAGAAGACTTCTGCCCACAACGACATATGTGCCAAAAGCTTCCTGAGCAGAAAACTACCCACTCCTCTCTCTCTCCCAGTTGCCACACTCCTCATCCATCATTCAGTCTCATTTCCCAGGTCTTCAAGTGCAGAGCTCTGACACTGACACTTCTCATGCCAGCATCCACGTGGGGAACCTGCCAAATGACAAGGGATGCTGATAACTTTGTTTCTGATACTTCCCTTTTAAAGTAGCCTGTGCATGGAATGGTACAGAGGTGTTGAACATTTGCCGTGTAAAAAGAAAGTCAGTTTTAAGCTACAGGGACCCCCCCAAAATCATACATTATGATTCAAATTTTCTAAAAGGGTCATTCTCAACATTCTGTAACTGAAATCCATTCATCAATTTACTCCAAACTTTCCAGAGAAATGCTACTAATGCTCGAGAGTAGCCACATGACAATTTAGGTTAGAAGCAGTTTTCCATCCACAGTTATAGGTGCAGGGAAAGTAGGATTTATAATGGAGCCCTGATTTCAGTCTCAGTTATGGAGAGACTAGCATTTGCCCATACTACATTCTTATCTGCCCGTATTCTGTCCTGGTGCAGACCCCCGGGCTGGTCAGCCTGGCCTAGCTCCCCGCTCTTTTGAACAGGGTCCCAAAGAGGAGACTGCAATCCGCACCCCTTTATGCATTGCATGTATTCCACTGCACATTCAACACCTGCACAACTGCACTCCAGCTTCCTTCTCTGCTCTCAGCTCTCACTGCATTTTCCCCAGTGCCTTCAATTAGCCACTGATGTCTTGTGCCGCTTCGTTTCCTTCTCCCAATCCCCCTTCTCCGCTTCCTAGCACGCTACTCCTATGCCCACTCCCAGGCCCTTTCTGCTAAGCCACATGAAGTCCACCCCAAAGAACCACTTGCTTCCACAATGCCCCCAAGCAGTGAGCCTTGTAGCACTGAAAGGGCAGCCCTATGGGCTGTGTGGTCAGACTAGATGATCACAGTGGTCCCACCTGGCCTTGGGATCTATGAATTTTTGAGCCAACATCAACAGCAATAACAACATGAAAAACGAGCTCCAAGTTCTTCCCCTCACTGGGTTTCCTGAATATATATTCTGTGCCAGCCTTTTTAGCTCATGAACACTCGGAGGCAGGGACGATCTCCCTTCTGGGCCTCTTGAACCGCACTGGGCAGCCTGCAGCCATTGACTCAGGGATATTACATCATTACATTACATTCAATAAAGAACACCAGGATGGGAAATGTCAGCTCTTCCTCAGGCAGGAGATGGAACCCAAAAGCAAGCTGAGCATTTTTAAACTTCCTCACTGCAGGGTTCAAAGGTCAGTTCATCCTTGCCATCAGGTCGGAACCTCTACTGTTCAAATCTGGTCTGTACAGGGTTGATGGATGGACGATCAGAGTATGACAAGGTGCTGCCCTCAAAGGGGTGTGAACTTGAGATACTAAAGAAGTGGTTTGTACTTGTAAAAGAGAGTTAATAAACCAGGCCCATGAACAGGGGTGTTTGTTTGAAGTAATCTGGTCTGTGTAATTGACTGGAAGAGCCCAAGTGGGCACTGAGCCAAGGGCACAGACACCAGGAGTGGTCACATAGGGAGTCTGGCTGAGCTAGAGTAGCCATTCCACCATCCTTCCTGCTCAGTAGGGTCTCCTACTCCTAGCAGAGCAGGATTCATTCAATCCTAGAACATCCAGGAGAGTTGTCCATTGCTCACGACTGGATCTGCAGTTCAGTTGGGTAACTGATATTGCATCTACCAAGTGCTGGCAGATGTGAGAGACTTTGGGTGAATCTAAAATGATCAGAGGGTCAGTTCAAAAAAATATCCAGACACAATGATCTGAGCCAACCTGCACAGAAATCATCTGGTGCTGAAATCAGCCTGAACTGACTTTCTGGTGAAAATTCCCTACTCCCTGCTTCCGGCTAGGTCAGAAATACTAGTGTCACATGATGTCATGTTATTCCAGCACCTCCGTTTCCAGACCTAGCTGCCACCAGGAAGGTCAGAGGCACCAAAAGGTGAATGACACCAACAACAGTGACAGGAAGAGAAATGGCCTGTGTCCAGCCCCACAGAAAAGACAAGACTTGTGTTCAGTTTGAGTTTCTGGCTAAGAGTCTGTCTGGTTCTAAGCCAATTCTACTCACCCGCCTCTGTAGGATTTTTATTCCCTGGTCCAACTGTTAAATTCAGAATCCAACATCACAGACAGCTGTTGCTGATTAGCCTATCTGCAAATGATTAGCTTATCTTTCAGAGTTAGTGTGTTGCTCTGTTCATTTGAACATACAAAGGCTGCACATCCTAAATATTACAGACACAGACCCAATGTGACAGCAGTTGGGGCCAGACCAAAACAAGGGTAAATGGACATTGCCTAAATCAGACATTTAGAATGAAACCTGCCACCCCATAGTAACAATAAGGAGTGGTATTCATGATGACAGTCATGAGACTCAGTGACGAAACCCAAAACTGCTCTATGACTAAGGGAAAGAAGAGCCTCTCTCATCAATTACTTCATCCAATAAGAGCTTTCAAATGCATCATCCATGGTCATTCACACCAGAGAGGGTCCTAACCCTAAATCCTCCATGCAAACATCAGCCTTCCCATAATTTCAGAAAGTTCTGACCTGGCTTGGGACTTGGAGGTAAGTTTCCATCTCCTGTAGGAGCTAAACAAGCTGCCCAAGTCAAACATCCCAGATTTTGAACTCAGATTCAAATTTTACAGCTTGGGCATGTCTTTATTTCATCCCATAGTTGCCCCTTTCCTCAGTCAATAGAGAACAGCCTAGTCTAGCTCATGCTTCCATTCTCACACACAAGACCTCACCAAGGTGAAGCTAGTTTTGCAGGCACTTGTCAGCCTGAGTGTCAGAGTGCATATCACCTTTAAGAAATGTTAATGTTAAAAACAAAATAACCCTCCAATGCTAGAACCCCAAAAACAGCAGAGTTGAGGTTGTACTTCTCAAACAATGCATGCAAAGTACCTTCACTTACCCAGAAAACATGTCCCAAAGGAATCACAATGCATGTTCCTTTCTTCTCCATGACATACACTTTCATTTTGTTTGTGCCCACCAAACTATAAGGTAGAACCCGACAAGTGTCAGATCTGGGTTGGGTCAGGTGGGAAAAGAACCAGACCCTCTTGGGGTCAGGTAAGGTCTCCTCCTCCTGCCCATGGGGTCAGCGTAGAGGCAGCTGCATGTCCTGCACCTACCAGTTGCCGCCACCTCACTGCTGTATATGTGCTGCATACGGAGTGAATGTACCTGCCGAGGAGTGTGTCTCACTCTACAGCACACACAGTGCAGCAGGGGGTGGCAGACAGCAGGAGAAGGGCATGCAGCCACAGTTGCACCAACCCAGGGCAGGAAGCTGCAGCAGCTAAGGTTTGTGGGAACAGTCAGGGATGGATCAGAAAACAACACGATCCTCTTGGCCTCTGGTTGGTCAAGCAGACTAGGCATGATGGCTCCTAGGTCCATAGCATGGGGTGTTCATTCAGCACTGGAGAGACATGGAGCAGTCACTGGTGACCGCCAGAGGTCAGATTGGACACATACAGCTGCATCTCCCCTTTGTTTCCAGCTGCTGAATCCAGGGAGGCATTCCCTGACATGGCTTTGCTGCACGCCTCTGTCGTGTACTTCTGAACCAGATGTAGCCTAGGTACAGAGCTCGCTTATACACACACCAGCTGTACACACACACACACCATCACTGGATCCTTTAATGATCTGCCAGGTACAGCTGAGGTATGTTTAAATAAGGTATTTTACACACAGTGCCACCTAGTGGCTGAATGGTATAATACCGTTTAGCATTCCATTACTTCTCCCCCTTTAAGTTCTACATTCCTTCCATTTATAATATTTACACTATCACAATGTCTTTCAAGTTCAGTACGGATCAGTCTGTTAAGTGTCTCTGAATCGTACTGATTTTCTAATTACATAACCTGAATACAGAACAACTTGGTCATCTGACTGCTCATTAGTTGCAACAACTGGCTGTGGTCAGTTTGGAATCCTAGAGTCGTCTTCTTCTTGTTCTGCCATCTGCAGAGTTTGTTCTGTTGAACTCTCCACTGTTGGTCTCAATCACATATGATCTGGGTGCTGAATTCTTTTTCTTTACCACAGCTGGAGCTGTCCACCTTTTTTCTCTATCCAATTTCACATGAACACGGTCACCAGGTTCTAGACTTGGCAGTTTTCTAACTGAGTCACGTCTGTTGTAAAAGTGTTGGTAAGCTCTTTTAGCCTTATTATCCAATTTGGCTACTCTCTCCATGTCTGGCCACTTTGGAGATAGATTCGTTTCCAAAGTCGGAACAGTAGTTCTGAGTTCTCTTCCCATGAGGAG
Source organism: Emys orbicularis (assembly GCF_028017835.1). Lineage (NCBI taxonomy): Eukaryota > Metazoa > Chordata > Testudines > Emydidae > Emys > Emys orbicularis. The sequence continues at coordinate 67,992,701 of NC_088689.1, read as the reverse complement.
TTGTGCTGGACTATATCCAGTAGCTGCTATTGGTGTTGTGTAACTCTGAAGAACAAAGAATGGATCTTCCTGCTGTAGCATTTTCTTGGCTGTCTGTACAGCTCCCTCAGCCACTCCATTTGCTTGTGGGTAATATGGGCTGTTAAAATATGATTGTGCTCATAGTACTGTTTGGAATTACTTAAATTCTGCTGCAGTGAATTGTTGCTTCATTGTCCGTCACTAGTTGTTCTGGAATACGAAAGTGAGCAAGAGTGCACTTCAGTATCTCAGTAACACTGCAGCATATTATGTCTTTCAAATACATTATTTCTGTATACCTAGGAAAATAGCGATGATGTCCAGGGGTGCTAGAACAATGTTTATAGTGGGGGTGCTGAGAGCCATTGAACCAAACTGTAAACCCTGGATATAATGGAAACTACTTCAAGCCAGGGAGTGTGGCAGCACCCCTAGCATTCCTAGTTCCAGCACCTATGATGTCTTCTGAATTTGCATAAATCTACAACTAGTCTTTTCCAATGTCTACCTGGGAGAGGTGTTATTAAAGGTTCTTTGTGTTGGTCTGTTATCTGCATGTGAACATTACAAAACTATTTTATTCTTTACGTTCTTGCTGATGCCCTGCCACCACACTGACTAGTTGGGCCATTCATGGCATTTAGTTAATCCTTGATGTCCTTCATGGATGAGGTTTAGGATTTCACCTCTCATTTCGTTTGGAATTACAATGCAGTTGCCTTTATTCATGATTCCATTTGACTCATTTAATTGTCCATGCGCCACAAAGTAGTCTCTTTTCACTTCCTTAGTATCCTTTAGATACTTGGGCCAGCTGCCCCAAATATAACTTAGAACTTCCTGAAGTTGCATGTCTGTCGAGTTTGCTTTCTGTAGCTGGAGTAATCTGTTTTCTGACACTGGTATATATGTGTCCACAGCATCCACGTATGCCTTTACATCATCTTTGAGCTCATGGGAAGTTGAATGCAATGCTTGGCTCTGTGGCAGAGTGTCTGCTACTACCAGATTTTTCCCAGAAACATATTTAGTAATTGAGTTAAATCACATTAACCTTAGCAATAGACGTTGGCATCTCAGTGGTGCTTGATCCAAGCCTTTTCCATTGATGAGAGTTACAAGTGGTTTATGGTCTGTTATCAATGTAAATGAATCCAGTCCATGCATATAGCTGTAAAAGTTCTGACATGCCCATACACTTGTCAGGCACTCCTTTTCAATCAGTGCATATGGTTTGTCTGCCTCTGTAAGTGTGGAAGATTTTGCTTTCAAAGATTACCTTTACCAGTGCACCTGGAATTTTCCAAAGAAAGATGGCAGAACTGGCTTCCACTCAGAGCTATGTTATTGCAACAATATGTCACCTAGGCTAGAGCTGTTTGCATCCACACTGACAATTGTGGGTTTCTACACAACGTGGTCCTTGAGAACTGGAGCTGTTGAGATAATTACCTTATTGAAGGTAATTTCTTGATTTGGCCTCCATAGCCAAGACTTTAACAATTCATTCAGTGGTTTTGTCACTGTAGAAATATCTTGTAGGTTTTGACTAAGGTAATTATCATCCCCAGTATATTTCTCAGTTCTGGTACACTAGTTTGTGCATTCAATTCTTGAATTGCTTTTACTCACTCAGGGCTAGAACTGATTCTGTTTATTGTCTGTCCTAGAAACTCGATTTGAGAAAAACAAGAAAAAATTCATTTTTTGCCTAGCTTCAGTCCATACTGACTGATTACGGTTAGACCTTCATTGAGGGGTTTTTTTGTGTTCTTCCATCAGAGAGCCATATATCAGATCATCCATGAAAACTACAACTCCATTTGTATTCAAAAACAGTTCTGCCATCTTTGTTTGGAAAATTTCAGGTGCACTGGTAATCCCAAAAAGTAATCTCCAAAAGCAAAATCTCCCAAAAGGTGTGATAAATGAAGTCAGTTTAGAACTTTCTTTGGCTAAAGGAGTTTGCCAGAATCCTCTCAAGGCATCCAACTTGAAGAATACTGTAGCATCTTTCACTTTGGGGAGGAAGCCATCCAGTGTTGGGAGGATATATTTTTCTCTCACAACTGCTTCATTAAGTCTTTTAAGTTCCACACAGATTTGCATTTTTCCATCTTTCTTTATAACCAGTTGTGACGTTATGAGTGTAATATAATATTTCGTTGGAAGGTGACAGGACCAGAAAGAGTTAATTAACTCACAGACTGACCTGACCCATGGGTGAACCTTAAGGACTGGTTAGGAAGATATGTAAATGAATAGAGCTTTGAAATGCAAGTCTGCATTGTTAGAGATCTCAAGGGTAGAGGTTTGCTCAGGTCTTGTGATGTAAGCAAACAAGTCTTGTCTATTGCTATAACTTTAATTCAAAGATCAAAAGAGGAATATTAACATTTATGATGATACTTGAGTGAAATAGTATTATCGTCTATATGTCTCTTTGAAGGTTGTGGTAACCTGTATCTGAACTGTTTAATGGATAAATTACCCTGTGCTAATTGCCAGGATGTTTGGAAGGAGAATTAAGCCTATTGTTTTCTCAGGCCAAAAGGCTGCTGGAAATGTATAAGAACCCTGGGACACAATCCTTCTTGATCTCAGATCTGCTTTGGGTTTCAAGAGGGGGAAACCTTAAGCCACAAGGATTGAGATCCTCAGTCATTGACTGGAGCCACCCTGAATATGGACATTGGACTATAACCTATGGACTATTTCTAAAAGGACTTTTGGCAACTACAAGCTCACCTCTGCTATGTATCTGGACCTCAAGAATTGAATTTGAGTCTGTATGTATATTGATCTTTTAACCAACTCTTTCTCTTTTCTTTTTTAATAAATTTTACCTTAGTTAATAAGAATTGGCTATTAGCGTGTATTTTGGGTAAGATCTAAGTTGTAATTGAACCTGGGTATGTGGCTGATCCTTTGGGATTGGAAGAACCTTTTCTTTTATATGATGAGATAAGATTTTCAGTAATCATCATCATATGTTTGACAGGTGTGTCTGGACGGAGGCCTGAGGCTGGGTACTTTAAGGGAACTGCGTTGTTTGGACTTCTAAGTAACCAGTGAGGTACTATAGAAGCTGTTTTGTGCTGGCTTGGTAAATCTAAATATTGGAATATCTACCAGCATTTGGGGTTTGTCTGCCCCATTTTGTTTGCAGTTCACCCTGACTGAGTGACCTCTGCTGGCTCCCACAGGCAGCACCGTCACACCAGTACCATTGCAGCACACCATGGTGTTGGCTCACAAATTTTCCTCAATTATGCCAATGTGCTCCATTCTCTTTAACTCAGTTTCCACTTTTTCAAGTAATGAGATAGGAATTCTGTGAGGTATATATACACTACATGGTTCAGCCCTGTAGCAGTGCGAGACTCACCCCTCCGGCGTCTCCTCCTGGTCGTCTCGGGAATTAGCTCTCCCAGCCTTGGAGCGCCCTCTGCAGGCCGGTGATCCACCTTGCCACTGGCCCCGTGTCCCTCCCAGGACCCCGCTTTCTCTGGGTGCTGCCCCCTGGCAGTACCCCCACAGTTCTGGGTCTCCCCCTCCCAGGGGAACCCCCACCCACTATCCCCACCTTGCCTCAGTCTTGGCTACTGCCCAGTCTCCATCTAGCCCCCGTTCACTGGGGCAGACTGCAGTATAAGCCACTCATCATAGGCAAAGGGGTTTGGACCTGCTGCCTCTGCCTACCCATGGGCTGCCCCTGCAAGCCAGTACCTAATAGGCTTTACCAGGCCTGCAGCCTGGGGCTTTCCTAGGCCAGAGCTCCCCAGCTCCCTTGGCCTTTCCCCAGCTCTGCTCCACTCCACTCCAGGTACTTGGTTAAGTTCCCTGCAGCCAGGCCCTTCTCTCTGTGAACGCAGAGAGAGACTGTCTGCTTGAGCTCCTGGCTCAAGCCTTTATAGGGCCAGCTGGGCCCTGATTGGGGCGTGGCCCCAGCTGAGCCTGCTTCCTCCCAATCAGCCCAGGCCTCTTGCCCTTCCACAGCCCTCCTCCAGGGCTGTTTTAAACCCCTCAGGGCAGGAGCGGGTAACCACCCCGCTACAAGCCCCAACTCCAAGTGTAGACGTAATCTTTGAACAAGACCCTTATTTGCCTCTTGGAGGTTGTTACTCTGAGGTTTGTCCCTAACGTCAGAACAGCCTGCAGCATGCATGTGCAATCACTAACCTGACCCTAGTCCATCACCCACCCAGCACTGGAACAGGAGTCATACGCAAGGGAGAAATATGGTGGAAAGCATCTTTTCTTCTGCAAGCGCATCCCAGACTGGGAAGAACAGATGGCAATGGCATTCCAAAATTGAGGGGAAAGTAACATTTGATCATTGTTTGCGAGGAGATGAGAACTGGGACAAGAACTATATGTGCTGTTTCTCTGCCCCCCTAGCACCTGTCATGCCGTGGCCCTCATGGATAGTCGCTGAATGCCTGGCAAACTCCAAGGGAAGAGAAAGAGGATGAGGGCCAACTTATTCATTGACCTTGTGCCTATATCTCATCAGAGGGAGCAGAAGTCTGAGGAGTGGAGGGAAAGTTTCTTTCACCTTGGTACCAGGGAACAGTCCCAGAGGCTCTCAAGGGAGCACATAGACAAAGAACAGGACATGCAGGTACAGCTGCTAGAGACAATGCAGAGGCAGAGTCCTGCTGGAGAACGTTGGGATGCTATCGATGTTTATAGTCAGCACCCCAACCTAGCCATATCCTGCAATGCTTTGAGAACACTGTGAGCCCCCTTTTCCTTCTCCACCTACAACACACGCCTCCATGACAGCAGCCCTGACACTACATACCATCACCAAACTGGTTAGCTACTGACCAGTGGTAACTGGGGGTGGCGGGCTTCCAGATGGTGATGGCCACACGTTTTTCAACCCTAAGGGGAACTCTCAGGCCAGAAGGGACCATTGTGATCACCTAGTCTGAACTCCTGTATAGAACAGACCAGAGAACTTCCCCACAATTATTCCTAGAGCAGAGATTTTAGAAACACATACAATCTTGATTTTAAAATGGTCAATGATGGAGAATCCACCATCAACCTTGGTAAATTGTTCCAGTGGCTAATTGCCCTCACTGTTAAATTCAGACTGGAAATAAGGCAAAAAAATCATCTAGCTTCAACTTCCAGCTATTGGATCATGTTACACCTTTCTCTGCTAGACTGAAGAGGCCATTATTAAATATTTGTTGCCTATGCAGGTACTTATAGACTGTGATCAAGTCACCCCTTAATCTTCTGTTTGTTAAATTAAATAGATTGAGCTCTTTGGAAGTCTATCACTGTAGGGCATGGTTTCTAATCCTTTAGTCATTCTTGTGGCTCTTCTCTGAACCCTCTCCAATTCATCAACATCTTTCTTGATTATCACCATGCTTCTTTTCGTGCTGGTGTGCCATCACTGCAGCTCTGAGGTGAGCTCCACACAGTTCTCTAGGAAAGGAGTCTTCCGCATCCTGAAGTTTTGTTCCCACTGGTGGTCATCCCAAGTCTGCAGCACTGTCCTATCCCACCAGTCCCACATGTGCATTGGCCTGTTTGTATTAACTGGCAGGATTTCAGCCCTCAGCAGTGTTTCTTCCATGCAGCCTGACAGCAGTTTGGAAATGGAGCTGGCTCCCAAAAGCCAGATTAATGATGGGGTGACAGGAGGGGAATCATTGAAATTTGTCCCAGAATTCCAGTGTCTTCCAATATTGTATTCTCTTTGGTTAGACTGCTCACAGGAATGGAGATCCACTCAGGAACTGCCCATCTGTGGGTATGTAACCCCAATCTTTTATAAAAAGCAACAGAGGGTCCTGTGGCACCTTTAAGACTAACAGAAGTATTGGAGCATAAGCTTTCGTGGGTGAATGCCCACTTCATCAGACGCAAGTAATGGAAATTTCCAGAGGCAGGTATAAATCAGTATGGAGATAATCATGCGTCTGATGAAGTGGGCATTCACCCACGAAAGCTTATGCTCCAATACTTCTGTTAGTCTTAAAGGTGCCACAGGACCCTCTGTTGCTTTTTACAGATTCAGACTAACACGGCTAACCCTCTGATACCAATCTTTTATAAATCTTCAAAATTCTCCAGGTATCTATTGTGGTCTGTTATCTGAAATGAGCTCATCACAAATACCATGCCTGGCAAATATTGCGTTTGTGGGATTGATTACAGTGCTGACTAGCATGTAGCACCATTGAGTGACTTCGAAAAACCAACTGTAATAATCAACTATCCGCAGAGAGCCAGGCTTTGCTAGGTGTGTCATGAGTTGTCATAAGTTCTTTGCAGTTCTGTGTCTGTTGCATTTGTGCAAAGTACCAATCTCTGGCCATTTCTTCTATTTGTGCATGTCTCTTGCCCGTCTTTTGCATACTACCATACTGAGGAGTCCCTCCTGGATCTTTTTCAGGATCTCTGGATGCATTTTCTTTGCAATCATTATTTCCTTCCCTTTCAGCATTAGTCCATTCTTCACACTCAACACTGTGTTTTTATTCCATACATTGCTGATAGCTACGGGAACTTGTTTTTGACCAGGGCATCCTGACTTTATTCTTGCTTATAAAAGATTCATTACATTGTTTCCTCTGTCTCTCTCACTATTTGCGATAGCTTTCTTGTAGACACTGGTGTAATACCATGTGCACCTGTTCCTCCAAGTTTTCCTCTCCCCCCCCCCCCCTTTTTTTTTTTTTTTTGGTATCTTGTCCCTCTACAAAATTGTGAGAGAGAAAATCTGCTATACAGGAATTTCTCTTCCTGGGTTGTATTTCAGTTTCAAATCATACCTTCGTAACTTTAAGATCATGTGCTGAAGTCTTAGTGGTGCAGAAGCTAGAGGTTTCTCAAGAATGTTCTCCAGAGGTTTGTGATCAGTTTCAACTCTTATTGTGCATCCATATAGGTAGTGATTAAATTTCTGACATCAGTGAGAATAGCAAATAATTCCTTTTTATGTGAGCATAATTTTGCTGTGTTGGCATCCGTGCTCTTGATCCATACACAATTGGAGCGCCTTCCTGCAACAATGCTGCTCCAGCTGCTGCCTGCGAAGCAGCTATTTGTACTGTTTTTTCATTGCAGTATTTTAGTTTCGTTTCATGTTTTGGAAGGTCATGTCCAGATTACTATTCTGGTACCACTCCCCTTTTCGCCCCCAGTTAAGACAAATCAATTTTTTAAAAAGCCTAGAAGCATTAACCAATAAGCAGAGTTATCTGCAGAAGGTTACTGTACCAATATTTTTAAGCATTTTTTTTAAATTTGTAATTTTTTGTACTTTATCCCACTGCTTACACCATGTATTATCTTTGGTTAGATTGCTCATAGGAATGGAGAACCAGATACCCAGAGCCAGTACTTCAGAGTAATTTCCTATGCCTCTCAAACGGACCGTGTGCCAGTTAGCTAACTGTGCGTGAACACAATACAGGTATCCCACAATGCACTATCAGAAAAATCCCAGAATGCATAGAGCTTAGTGGCAGAATTTTACACCAGGGGATATCTGCCCATAATGCTGTGTGCTTATTTCAAAAAAGCGCAGTGCTGTGTGGACTCAATGATTCACCAGGGAAGTAGCTTAAGACAGCATAAAAAAAAGCACTTGCAATGCACAGCTTTCAGAATTCGTCTGGAGGAGGTGTAATTCTGTGGGCAAGTTAGTGATAGAAAGGTCAGGGAGGTGTCATTTGAGTCATAAAAATCCACAGAATCATAATTTCATTGGTGTCACCCTCTGCAGCGTGGCTGGTGTGAATTGCTATTCCCTCTCCCCCTCCCCTCTCCCACTCCCAGCTCCACCTCCTCCGGAAATTTGGATAATACAATGTCAACAGCAATGGGTTGAGCTGGGTATCATTCAAAAGCCTTTTCTCCCATGAGCACAGTAGTTCCAAACATGACAAACCTAGGACAATAGATATTTATTTCAAAAAAATGCTTTAAAATCTCTTTTAATTATACTTTAACACAGGCATGTCAAACATGCAGCCCTCACCAAGTTGAATGGTGGCCCTTGACTGAGCACTGTGTTGTTGTTTGATGCTCAGAACATGAGACCTGATTAATTTTGTTTAAAGTTACAGATTACCATAAATGGAAGGAAGGAGCTCTTCAAGTTGATTTGCCATTATTGGCAAAAAAAAGAAGCGGTTCAGTGGTATTGATTATCGGCTTTGTTTATTGTGCCAAAAGAGTTGTGATGAGGCAAATGACTGGAATCCATCCACAAACAGTATGCACATAGTTCCATGACATACATTGCATAACAAAATTAATTACAGTCCAACAATAATTTATTACAAAATCTTTGTTTTTACTTTGGTCTTGATCGTTTTTAAGGCATCAATGGAGAGATGAAGAGTACTGACTAGTAGGTGAATCGTTGGAGAATACCACCGCAGAGAACCTGGTTAAACACAGCACCTTATACGCTATAACAAGTGCACCCATAAACTGAATTTTGCAAGGCTGGAGAGGAAGTACATTGAGCTTCAGGAAGAAGTTGGAGATGCTGGCAGAAGTGCCAGCTCTGGGCAAGACTTTCTGTATTCTAGGTCCCATGGCATGCGTTTCAAGAAGAACACTCGCTTCTTCTGTGGTAAACCTGAAGCCCAAAGGCATCCCTTAAGCACAGTTTCCACACATGAGCCAGGTGAGAAACTGTATGGAGCAGTCACTCTTAGTGAGAATGTTGCATGGAAAGTAAACAAGTGGGTGCTGTGATGCTGGCAGACCGGCGCCAGTTCATGCCACGGTCCCCATGTCTCAACTGAACACTGACAAATACATAGCTAGCATCAGCCTGTCTGATGCGTGTGTTAGTATTGTTAAAATAGGTGTTAGGTTTATAAGAATGTGTTTAGACTTTATTGAATGCTTGTGAGTTGCTGCATGTATTGATCTGACTTACAATATCTATATCACATATTATTTGTATTGTAAGCCTCAGTGATTGTGTAAATCATCAGACACGAGAGACACATTAACTAGTGTAAAAGTGCTGGTCTCCAACAGAAGGTGTTACATCCTGGCCAACAGGGAAGGCCCATCATCATCGGACGGACTATTGTGGGATGTTAAAGAGGACAAAAGACTTTGCTGCTCTGCTCTTCCCCTGCCCCAAAGACAAGTCATACAAGTGGATTCCTCCAGTCAACTGAATTCGCAGCTCAAAGCACATAGGAGGAGGGGAACAAAAACTCCTAACAAGAAGGAACTTTATCTCATTTCTGCTTGGACTCTTTAGAGACAAGTTTTCTAGGCATAAGCAAAGAATCCCCAGCTACTTTGCCTGGGTTAGCCCTAAAAGCCACATAAAACTTGCTTATTATGGAAGCTATTACCTTTTGAAACTTAAAATTGTAATTCATTTGTGTATATGTATGCCTGTTTTAACCTTGTAATTAACTCTTATTTCCTTTTCCTAGTTAATAAATCTCTATATAATTTATTATCAGACTGGCTACAAGCATTATCTTTGGTGTGAGATCTAAGGTGTTGATGACCCGTGGTAAGTGGCTGGTCCTTTGGGACTGGGAGTAACCTGAATATTGCTGTGATTCTTGGTGTAAGGGACCATCTATCACAAAGATAGGCTCACCCGGGTGGCGAGACAGACTGGAGTACCCAAGAGGACTGTCTGTGACTCCATGTTAAGGCTGGTATAGCGCTTGAGGAGTTTACGCTTGATACTTGGTTGGTGAAATCTAAGTATAGAACGCAACCAGTTTGGGGGTGTGCCCTGCTTCCTAACAGTCTGCCATGAGGTTGGTGCTCATGCTCTTGAGTCACTGCAGGACAGCTTGACAGGTGCATTGACCCAAAAGACACCCATGCATACGACACTACACATCACATCAAGTGCTACTCACCCTGGCTCTACCACCTGCAGCAGCAGCGAGGCAGCAGCACAGAATGCTGCCAAGGAGAGGGCAGCTTGAGCTGGGGAGAGGCTCGGAATCCGCCCAAAGGGGCAGCTGGAAAATGCTGTTAGAAAAGGAGAAGAATCGAGATGCTGAGCCAGTGAATGAACTGCAGCCTGGTTAGGGGGTGAGGTGATAAAATAAAAGGAGAACAGGAGAATAAAAGTAGGGGACTGGGAAGTGAGAAGGCAGAAAGAAAGGTTTCAGGTCAGGAGAAGCGGGGAGATGGGGAGAACCATAGACGTGGGAATGAGAGAAAGGAAGTAGAGAGAAATAAAATCTACAGACTTACCACAGAGAGTAACAAGGGGGAAAAAAACTGACAGGAAAAATAAGTGGTGAAAAAGGGAATTGATCAAAAACCTGTCTTAGATTAAAACAGATCCTGAAAACAGTAAATGAGAAGCCCACCCACAAAAGGACCTAACATGTATGAACAGATAACACTGCTCTACAGCCAAAATGCTTCTGAAATAAATGTAGTCAAACTTTATTAATTCTGGGTCACTGAGAACGAAAATGATGCTTAAAATTGTTGATTGGCTCTAGTTTTCAAGATATGCTATTGGGTCAGTATATACGACCCTTGACTTGGGAATGGCGGAGGATAAGTGAGTTATAAAGGGAAGGGATCTCAATTTAAACCAGAAATGACTAAAATACATCTTTGACTGGATCTATGAATAAATCTATGACTGGGTTTGGACAGTACTTGCTTTTTAGGCAAAACAATGAATGATGCAATCTGAAGCTGGTATTGCGTCATACATGATATGAATTGCATCATGTTATTCCTAGAAGTCATGGATGATGCAATCATAACGAAGCTTACATCACTCTGCTGAACAAATTGCCCTATATCAGCTCTAGAAATCATACAGTGTCGTGCTCTCTTATTTATCAGTGTTTGATTTTGCCAAGGGACACATTTCTGTTTAGCCAAAGTGAGCAGAGATGCCTCGTACTTGTGTGAACAGTGCAGATAATTTCTGCTATGTTTGTGGTGAAGTGACTTTTGCATCACAAAAGCGCAGTATAACCACTATGGTTAAGAAAGCCTATCACCTTTATTTTGGCTGCAAAATTGGAGATCAGGACAAGAGGTGGGCCCCACACATATGCTGCAACACTTGTGCAACAAATCTTCGCCAGTGGTTGAACAGGAAAAGGAAATCTATGCCTTTTGCAGTGCCAATGATTTGGAGAGAGCCAACAGATCATACCAGCAATTGTTACTTCTGCATGGTGCCTCCAGTTGGGAAAGGTGTGTCAAAGAAGAAAAAGTGGACTGTGCATTATCCAAACATTCCATCAGCTATACGCCCAGTACCCCACGGAGAAGGACTGCCGGTTCCTGATGCACCAGAATCATTCTCACTTGAGTCAGACGAGGAAGAGGATGAAACTTCTGGTCCTGAACCATCAATGTCACAGGACCCACATTTTCTCCCATCCTCCTCCTCTGAACCACACCTCATAACACAAGGTGAACTGAATGACCTTGTCAGGGATTTGGAACTACCCAAGAGTAAGGCAGAGCTGTTGGGCTCCAGACTACAGCAGTGGAATCTCCTGGCAGGTGATGTTAGGGTTTCCATGTTCCGTGACTGTCAAAAGGATCTTGTCCCATTCTTCTTCATGGAAGGTGATCTTGTAGCCTGCAACAACATCGATGGTGTGATGGCAGCCCTCAACATCGTTCACGATCCAGATGAGTGGAGACTGTTCATTGATTCATCGAAGACGAGTCTTAAAGCTGTTTTACTGCATAATGGCAATGTTTTGCTACCAATTCCAGTTGGTCATACAGTCCATATGAAGGAAACCTATGACAACATGAAACAACTTTAGAGGTGCATAAACTATGACCAACATCAGTGGCAGCTTTGTGGCGATTTGAAGGTTGTTGCTCTCTTGCTTGGTCTGCAGACTGGATACACAAAGTACTGCTGTTTTCTCTGCGAATGGGATAGTCGTGCAAGAGATTCCCACTACATCAAGAAAGATTGGCCACTCCGACAGTCATTGGAGCCTGGGAGGAAAAGTGTTCAGCATCCACCACTTGTTGAATCAAGGAAGATTTTGTTACCACCCTTACACATCAAGCTGGGTCTGATGAAGAACTTTGTCAAGGCTATTGACAAAACACAAGCAGCTTTCAAGTACCTCCGTGGAAAATTTCCAAGGTTAAGTGAAGCTAAGATAAAGGAAGGTGTCTTTGTTGGTCCTCAGATTTGTGAACTTCTTCGAGATGATGCATTTGACCATGCACTGCGTGGCAAGGAAAAGACGGCATGGAAAGCCTTCCAGTTAGTGGCAATAAATTTTCTCGGAAACATCAAGGCAGACAACTACAGGTTGTTGGTGAAAAACCTCCTCAAGGCATACAAAAGCCTTGGTTGCAACATGTCACTAAAGATACATTTTTTGCACTCTCATCTAGATTTTTTTCCACCGAACTGCGGAGCAGTGAGCAACGAGCACGGCGAGCGATTTCACCAGGACATTGCAACAATGGAGAAACGCTATCAGGGCAAATGGAGCCCATCAATGCTTGCAGACTATTGCTGGACAGTGACAAGAGATGCTCCATTTAATGAATACAAGAGACAAGCCAAGAAGCGCCGAGTAGACACTGAATAGGACTAAACTATGTACAGAATAGTTTTTTGCCTTTTGTTTCATAATAAATTTTATTTCTATAACCCTTTTGCTGATTTTTAAAGTGTTACATAAACAGGACAGGTGAAATATTATCATGTAAAGCAACCATAAACACATGAAAAGACCTAGGTTTACAATTTATGATTAAAACTCTACTATCTACACAATATACATAGACATAAAATGTAAAAACTTAAATATCTTAGAAACAGTAGCCAATCAGTTGTTTTAATTGTCGTATTTGAATTCAGCACATCAAAATACATAATAAATAGCACATTTTATCTCTGAAGCAGACGACTTCTCAAAAATTGTAGACCAGTGTAATGACTGCTGAACGTCTATTGATGGAATACAGTTTAAAAGTTGCCTAATGGACAAGTGAGGACCCACTAGGTGAAGAAACCCTGCTTGTGGATAACTCAGTGAAAAGAGATACAGGCACAGGAACATCAAAACTAAGGAGCACTTCAAGCTGAAGAGAAGCAAAGAACAGGACAGCAAGAGTGGAGCTGGACTTACAGCCAAGGAGAGGAAATGTTTATTCTTCTGACACGACAGTATATTGTTAAGTAATCTCTTTTGTTCTTGTTAACAATGCATTTGGTACTAACTGCACAGTGTGTATACACTCACAAATGTTAATGAGTTGGTAACCTACAGTTTATTAGCAGAAATAGTAAGTCTTTGGTAATGTTCTATATTATTTCTGCTCCTGGTACAGTTTTGGGGTTTTCCCTTATAAAGTTCTAAAAAAATTAGAACGATCCCATTGGATTACCTCTGCCTCACTTTACAGTTAGCATAGTCTAGCCTATCCGGGTCACTACACTACACCAAGAATGTATGTAATGTGTTGTGTCAAAAGGTAAAAGCAACAGAAACAAATACTAATTTTACTACGGCAAACTGTGCAACTCAGCTGGAGTTCATAAATTGCCTCACAGAGCAAAACATATGGTGATGGCTGATGTAGAGGCGACAGTCAAAGAAATATGTGCTTTGAACAGGACTGAAGAGGAATAAACACTTACCAGAAAGGCTCTTAAAGCACTTATTGAAGATGAACTGTGGGATATAGGTATAGTTTATGACTTTATCAGAAGTAACCAGCCACCATTTAGACTGTTAAATGCCAAGAAGGGATAATTTTGAAGCTACAGAATGAGCTTATTCATACTGGCAACCCACTCACGTATAGACCAAAGATCATTAATATCAGGATGAGAGTAATCTTCAGTGATGAGGTAGCTTAAGATGTCAAGTTGAGTGGATACTTTGGGTCATGACTTGTATGAAGCCTTCAAAACCTAAAGAATTATCCAAGGTTCCATCAGTCTATGAGCTCCAATCAAGAAGAACAGACTAAAGCTCGAAGAAAGTCAGAGTGAAGATGGCAGGGACTATTACAGGGACTATTACAGAACTAACCGCAGATAGGACATTGTTTAGTCATCTCCTGCTCACGTCCAGATCTCAGAGTGATGTTGATCTATGTGATACTATAGGAAAGTACAAGTTCTCTGTGGTACCACAATCAATATTCAAAGGTGATGCAATAATGCATCTGTGCCAGGTGAAGAGCAAATTAATGCACATCTTGCATGGTCTTCCTAAGCCAGCACCTACTGAAAATATGTCCAGTACCTTTGCCAGCAGAGGCCTTTCAGTGTAGCAATCATAGTTGGTAGGTCTGAGGTAAAAGCATTCGACAAACTAGAAACTGTTAATACCTGCCGAGATTTGGCTGCACACTTCATTATGAGACTACAGAGAAAATACTGGACCTATGACTAAGTCCACCTCATGTCTGATATTTTTTTAATTGAATCCTCTGCATATTATCAGAAAGAAGAGACTTCACGGTATTGCACCTGTCCAACACAAAATTCCACAAACATCTCCAGTGTCACAATGAAGAAGCTACTGTCTCATATTCACACAAAGGATGAGTTAGTGGTATACCTTGCAGGAAAAATGCTACTACATGCAAAGAATTGGTCAAAGAATTTTATCATCACATGGCATAATGAAGCGACTGCCTTGCACTGTTCAGTAGAGTGTCTTCATAGTTCCCATGCGGAGGCAGACACTAAAATTATTTGCATGCCATCAGTGCACACGGAGAGGTACTTCTAACCTCTGGATTTTTGCACAAAACAGATATTCTAGTGCTCTCTGTGAGATGCTACCCAAGACTTCTGCAAGACTCTCTTTTTGTGCCTACTGTTGGGGAACAGAATTACTGTAGATCCCTCCAAGAGGTGTTCCTATCACTTGGAACATTAAAAGCCGCCGCACTGCCAGGTTCCCACACCCTTTCAGGATGTAACACTACTGGAAGGCTGGCTGGAAAGACCAGATAATCTCATTGAAAGGCATTTGATTCACCATCCAAAGTCTCTCTCCTCGCTCTGAAGGTGCTTGGAATGGCTGAGATAGTCACTGATGAGATCATAAATGCACTGGAGTCATTCATATGCTGAGGTTACCATGTGAAGACCAACATTATGACACTTGCAGAGCTACACCGGTGGATGTTTTCCAAGAAGCAAACGAAGAAAAATTGCCACCAACAAGGGGTGCATTTATACCTATTCTCAAGAGAGAGAATTATCAAGCAATGGAATGGCTCTGGGATGACTGAGTGCAACCAAAACTACGCTCCCCTACTGGGCATGGATGGAGCTTGGAGGATGGACTGATCACATCAGTTGTGTGTGAAATATGGTGGCTTCCAAATCAATCCTTCAGCTAATCAAATGCTCATGTGCAAAGACCAGATGCTCATCACCCTACAAATGTTTGACCATCAGCCTGCCTTGCACACATATGCGCGAGTGCGGCACAGATGAGGATTAGTGTGAGCATCTAGCAGTGGTGCCCTAGACAGAGACAACACAACACTGATGATGACTTTGATGAACACACATTTTCAGTCCTACATGTCAAGGCTAATTACCCAAGGATTACCAAAGAACAGTGTCTCTTTTTGTGAAGCAATGCATCTGTGTTAAAGCATGATTAAATAAATGTTGATTTTTAAACATTTTCTTGAATGCATATCTACATAATTGTTCTAGGATGCCATGTTTGGTACCACTGTATTCATGGGAGAAAGGGCTTTCAAATGATACCCAGCTGGACCCATTTCCAATGACATTGTATTATCAACATTTCCACCAACTGGAGGACCTGGTCCTGGGAGAGAGCAGCAAGTCCCATTGCCAGCCTGCAGAGAGTGACACCACTGAACTTTTGATTCATCAAAATCTACAGAATCATAGGACACATCCCTGACCTACCATGAACTTGCTCATGGAATGAGATTTTACTACATTATGCTCCCAGACCAAATAGTTTTACTTGATTAGCTCAAGCACTAAAATGTATTTTGAAGTAAACTTCCCTGTGTAAACAAGCCCTTAAAAGGGCTCCTAGTCTAACAGTGTCATTTCTGAGGCTTGCTGTCAACATCAGCTGTGACTAGCTATGTGAGATCTGAAACTACATCATGCTTCTTAGTGGGAATGATGTGAATGAGAGTTCACAGCTCCCTGGTGATTTCTGGTAAGGGTGGTGACTGCCACTTCAAAATGCCAAAGTGAATGAGGGCAGCTATTGCGTATGAAGACTGAGAAAGCAAGTCCTGCGGAGGATTTTCCCATAACCTCTGTGCTGCATTCACAAGAAAGTGGGATTTGTAATAACTTGTCCCAAAAATCTGTGACAGTATCAACTTTCTGTACCTTACGCAGTTTAAAACAAAATGGAAATGAATAACTATGGGGAGGAACATCTCATTTTAGTTTTCTTTTGCCTTGTAACAGGGTGTTTGGAGGGCTGAGCAGCCTAGTGGTTGGCATGTCTGCCTTATAGCTGTTGATTCCTTGGCAGTGAGGCCTCAGTCTTGAAGGCAGTGGGGTAGGGGTACCTGGGCCCTCCCTATCACCCTGTCCTAGTGCAGGGCTGTGAGCAAAGCAACCCCCAAACAGGGATCCTTTTTGCAGAAGGTCTAAGTCCACTGCCCTGGACTACTTCCTACTACTGGCCTTTAAGTTTGGGGCGTGACCCTACAGTCCGACAGTTTGTAGTGGCTTGACTCAAGCAGAGCTCCCTCATGGACCTTGGTTGGTGTCCTGGCGTGCCCTCAGGTGCCTCCAGGTGGACAGTTGTCAGTTTAGCAAGGCCTAACCCTACAGTGTGTTTATTGTTCAGTCATTCACTTGCTCACTCCTTGGTCTCCTCCGCAGTCTCCCTTGGACAGGGAGGCAGTGCTTCTTGCCCAGTCAGGTTCCTAATGACGCTTCCCTCAGATAGGGAGGCAGCTAGCTCTTGCCTCTTTGCCAGTCAGCCCTGAACTGAGCCAGGTTCCCTCCTTTTCTCCTCCTTGCAGGCCTGGCATTGGCTGCAGGTATAACGGGATGGGGATAGTTGGGCCCATAGGCTCTTTAACCCTTGCATGCTGGGTGAGGTTTCTCAGCTTTAATCACATGCCCATTTTATTTTTAAAGCAGGGGTTTCATTATCATAAATGTGCACAAGTTCTTCCATTAATAGAGCTTTATTTAATCCTTAACAGCAAAGCTGCAATACATAGATGGCTTAAATGATGCTGAAATTCAAACACTTTCTGGCCAAATGTCCTGGATGACATCTTGCCTGACTGGATCTCCTCATACTGTTGTTATTTATCTGTAGCCAACCAGGAGACAATAGTTGAAAAGAGATGGGCCATTTTTTGGTTACTTAGCAGATTACAAGCTGATGTGAATTGTTATCTGTTCTCCATATCTAAAGCCATGATCAGACATTGTTCTTGGCATTTCTTCAAAAATGTCCTTAGTTTATACTTTAAAAGGATACAAAAGGGACATCTATAATTATTGGAAACTGTGAACAAGTACACAGAATATTATATCATTCAGAAGTTACCACAGAGTGACAGACTGTTTGGGGCCTATGTTATAGAGATTTTTATTACAGTAATGTTTAGGCCCTATGTATAGAATGGAAAGAGGGACGAGAAGAGGACACTGACAAATGAGCTGCCCAGTAACATGTAATATGAACAAATGGGAGTAAGTTCAGGGATAGTAACAGAAATGACTAGGGGCTGGAGGGGATGTCAGGTGAGGAAAGATTAAAAGAGGTGAAAATGTAAAACTTGGCCCCAAAAGTGATAAAAGTGGGGACCATGATAACCCTGCAGAAGTACTCGAAAGAGAGAAATATCAAATAGGGAATGTGTTGCAAGGGTGCATAACTAGGGGAAGTGGGAGGAAAGTAAGGAAGAGAAAATGTTGGGTGAAACTTCCTAACAGTGAGATCTGTTTGACTGGGGGAAAAGATCCATTCCCCCCGCACCACCACCACCACACAGCCCCGGGGAGCCAGGGGAGCATCATTCCATGTCCTATCCAGTTTTAAATAATTTATGCAATGGAGTTTCCACCTCTTCTTTTGTGTTCCAAAAAATCCTATGTAAAAAGTAGTGCCTATGTGTTGTGCATGGAGATGGCACTCTTCACATTAACTAGCTACTGGCATACACAAGTTTATTGTTGGAGCAACAAAGTTATTGGTGCTATGCACTGCAATCCATTTCCTGACTGAGCTCTTAACCTGACGTAAATCAGTTTATACTGTTTTAATACTTTGCTGACGCCAAGCAGAATCACTGAGTCATTTTGGCAATCGTTGTGAGCAACATTTCACTCCCTGCTGCAATGCAACTGGATTTCTGTGAAAACCAGAGCTTCTTCAGAGCTACACAGACAAGCAATACAGTCTGGCTGCAAGACTAGATAGAGTAAGACTTCGCAATCAGAATGGCCATGCTGAATACAGCCTGCACTGTTGTTAACTTCTCAGTGTTTACAGCTAGCAGATGAGAAAAGAAAGGTAAAATTAAAACCATAGATGCTTTAGCAAACAATTTTGTACCTTAAAGAAATGTACCACGTGTGATAGATTTTCATTATATGGGGGGGCCCTACCAAATTCATGGTCCATTTTAGTCAATTTCACAGTCATAAGATTTTAAAAATCGTAAGTTTCATGATTTTAGCTGTTTAAATCTGAAATGTCACAGTGTTGTAATTATAGGGGTTCTGACCCAAAAATGAGTTTGGGGGGGACTGCAAGGTTACTGGGGGGCAGGGTTGTTGTGGTACTGCTATCCTTACTTCTGTGCTGCTGCTGGCAGCGGCACTACCTTCAGAGCTGGGCAGCTGGAGAGCGGTGGCTGCAGGCCCGGAGCCCAGCTCTGAAGGCAGCGCTGCCGCCAGTATGGTATGGTATTGCCACCCTTACTTCTGCGCTGCTGGGCCCTCAGTCAGCAGTCGCCATTCTCCAGCCAACACTCTCCGGCCGCGCAGCTCTAACCCCCCTAAAATAACCTTGCAACTCCCCTGCAATGCCCTTTTGGGTCAGGACCCCCAATTTGAGAAATGATGGTCTCCCTCATGAAATCTGTATAGTATAGGGTAAAAGCACACAAAAGAGCAGATTTCACTGGGGGAGACCAGATTTCACGGTCTGTGACACGTTTTTCAGGGCCGTTAATTTGGTAGGGCCCTATCAATATATCTGATCAAAATGAAATTGAAACCACAGACTGATAAGCAGTCAGGCTCTGCCAGTTAGCATCCTCATGCCAACAATGCTTGCTTGTATAGTTTTAGGTACCAAAGACAATGAAGCCAAAGAACATATGTTGCACCAATCAGGGTTTGCACTCAGTCTTTCTATTGATAAAAACTGTAGCAGCAAAGAAGCAAACAGCTCCAAAACCTAAAAGCATCTGAAATAGTGGAAGATCTGCATCACACACAAATAGAAGCAGCACAGAAAACAAAACATTTGGCTAGCAGTGGGCTGCAAAGGAAGACAGGCAATGAATATATTGTGGGAGAAAACATGAGCAAGGCAAATGGGCAACATACAGTAATATATGTGCTTATTGCCATATGGAAAAAAGCAACAGAAACAATTCTATAGTGTAGGACCAGATTTTCAAAACTCAGCACCTAGAACTGGGACCAGTTTTCCAAATGAGCTCAGCTCCCATTCACACATGTAAACAAAGGCCAGGTTTCAAAAGCTGCTGAGCTTCCTGCAGCTTCCACTGTGACCCTGTTAGCCATAGCGCCATACACCCAATATGCTGAACTCTCTTGAAAATTTGACCCAGCCAGCCAGAACGTCGGGCATCATCCAGGGCTCAGGCTATTGGCCAAATGTGAGCAGTTATGTCCAAGACTTCATAAGCCAGGAAAATATATGAAATGAGTGTGTAGCAAAACAAACAAATCAACTGATGAATGAAATATCGGATTAACCCTGGAGCGAGCATGGCATGGATTTATGTCCAGTGGGAAATCCAGGCTGCCTTGTGATGGGTGATTGCTATTCAGTGTGACAGACCCAGACCAGTGGGGTACAGGAGTCTGGTAGAGGGCAAATATACTGGTCACTGGATGAGTAGTTTTCTGTTCCCTGAGTGACCGGAGCAGAGGCTGCACTAGAGTAATCAGGAACCTGCTAGAACCAGTTAAGGCAGGCAGGCTAATTAGGACACCTGGAGCCAATTAAGAAGAAGCTGCTAGAATCAATTAAGGCAGGCTAATCAGGGCACCTGGGTTTTAAAAGGAGCTCACTTCAGTTTGTGATGCGAGTGTGAGGAGCTGGGAGCAAGAGGCGCAAGGAGCTGAGAGTGAGAGGGTGAGGGTGTGCTGCTGGAGGACTGAGGAGCACAAGCGTTATCGGACACCAGGAGGAAGGTCCTGTGGTGAGAATAAGGAAGATGTTTGGAGGAGGCCATGGGGAAGTAGCCCAGGGAGTTGTAGCTGTCATGCAGCTGTTACAGGAGGCACTATAGACAGCTGCAGTCCACAGGGCCCTGGGCTGGAATCCGGAGTAGAGGGCGGGCCCGGGTTCCCCCCAAACCTCCCAATTGACCTGGACTGTGGGTTCTTCCAGGGGGGAAGGTCTCTGAGCTGTTTCCCAACCCACATGGTGAATCTCTGAGGCAAGAAAATCCGCCAATAGAGCAGGACCCACCAAGATAGAGGAGGAACTTTGTCACACTGGTGTCAGGGGTGGGATTTTGGGGTGCACAGCACGGCGGAAGAAGGAGGGTGATTTAAAAAAAAAAAACCAACAAAAAAAGGGAGAGGGTTTATTTTTTTTTCACCACAATGGATAACGTAGTGCGGGCACTGATACAAGCTACGGCGGCCCAGCAGGAGGCTACCCGTGTCCAGGCAGCCGCCCAACAGGAGGCAGTGTGGCTGCAGCAAGAGACTAATTGCCTGCTGATGGACCAGGCTGCTCAAGACCGAGCTATGTTGTGGGAACTGGTAAACCAGGTAAAGTCTCTTACAGAGCTGAATCGCGGCCATGATGGGACGCGGCTCATACGGGCCAGCCATTGGTTGCAGAAAATGATGCGGGAGGATGATGTAGAGGCATACCTTCTGGCCTTTGAGAGGACAGCCCTACGGGAGGCCTGGCCTCGAGATCAGTGGTCTGGCATCCTTGCCCCATTCCTGTGTGGGGAGGCCCAGAAGGCCTACCATGATCTGCCTGAAGAGGCTGTGGCAGACTACCCCCAGCTGAAAGCAGAGATCCTGGCCAGATCTGGGGTAACGACAGCAGTGCGGGCCCAGCAGTATCACAGTTGGAGGTACCAGGAAGACAAAACCCCGCGGTCCCAATTGTATGACCTCATCCATCTCGCACGAAAGTGGTTGCAAACAGAGTCCCGGAGTCCGGAAGAGATACTAGCGGTTCTGGTCATCGACCGATAAATGAGGGGACTACCACCAGACCTTCGTGCCTGGGTAAGCCAGAACGAACCCTCCACCTATGACGAGGTTGTCGCCCTGGTAGAGAGGCGAAGGACAGCGAGGGAGCTGACCCGACCAGTTAAGGAAGAGGCATCCCGGATTAAACTAGCAGCACCAAGCCCTAAAGTTCGGGTGACTGGGCCACCAGGAGGGCCCAGGTGGAAACAGAGAGAGGCTGAAGGCCCATCAGAGGCCACAAAGAGTTGGAGCACTGAGGGAGAAGAGGATCGTGATGTTAGACTGCCCAAACCAAGAGACCGGGGAACGCCTAGGGCTCCATACAGATGTTATGCCTGCGGAGAGTGGGGACACATAGCTGCACAGTGTCCCAATGCTGAGGAGCCTATGCAGTGTAACCTGGGGAACTGGGCAGATCCATGCTCCCTAATCCACCTTGTGGGGGTCTCACTAACCCCACATATGTATACCAGACCAGTGAAACTAAATGGGGTAGGGACCACGGCACTGGTTGATTCGGGGAGTGCTATCACGCTTATCTCAGGGAAGCTCGTGAAGCATAGTCAGCTGCTGCAGGCTAAACGTACGGGGATAACATGTGTCCATGGGACAGTTAGTTACTACCCCACCATCCCAGTAAAAATCGAGATCCAAGGGAACACTACTGAGGTAGCAGCAGGTGTAGTCCCTAAACTCCCATACCCGGTGCTCATAGGGAGGGACTTCCCAGGGTTTGGAAACTTACTCCCAGTAGGGGGATTGGAGAAAGATGGGGACCCTAAAATTGGTGAGGCATCCACAGCAGACTGTCAACCCCCAATCTTCTCTGAAATATCCCCAGATTTGTTCTCCACTCCCAGGCAGGGTAGAAAGACAAAAAGGGAAAGAAGGGCAGCAAAGGCCTTGGGAACCCGAATACTGACCCAAAGCCAGAGGGTCGCTCTTGTAGGTAGGCGGACCCGTGCAGCTGAAAAGGAGGCCACGCAGGAGGGAGAAGAACCTGAGTCTGACCCCCACCCTAATGCTTCTGAACCAGTAGAGGCAACAGAGACTGGGCCCCTAGATCTTGGGCAGATTAGCCCCGGGAGAGGAAATTTTGGACGGGACCAGGCAGAAGACCCAAGGTATGACAACATTAGGAAGGAGGTGACTGAAATAGATGGGGTCCCCGTGGAAGGAAAAACCCAGGGACCAGGACCCTACTTCATAATGAAGAAGGATCTCTTATACCGGGTTGCACCAGTACAGGGGCAGAAGGTACAGCAGATCCCAGTACCTCAAAAACACCAGAACGCTGTATTAAGTCTTGCTCATAGTCATCTTGTGGGGGGGCATTTGGGGGAAGAGAAGACCCCTGGCACGAGTCCTACGATGGTTCTTCTGGCCCGGAGTACATGAAGAAGTGCGGAGGTACTGTGCCTCCTGCCCGGAGTGTCAGCTGCACAGTCCCCGTCCCCACTTGAGGGCACCTTTAGTACTCCTTCCCATCATAGAGGTCCCCTTCGAGCGAATAGCCATGGACCTAGTGGGACCCCTGGAGAAGACGGCTCGGGGCCACCAATATATACTTGTTGTTTTGGACTATGCTACTCGCTAGCCAGAAGCCGTCCCCCTGCGGAACACGGCCTCTAAAACTATAGCCAAAGAGCTGGTGGGGATCTTTGCCCGAATGGGGCTACCGAAGGAGATATTAACCGACCAAGGAACCCCATTTATGTCGAAGCTAATGAAGGACCTCTGTACGCTGCTTCATATACATACCCTGAGAACTTCGGTCTACCATCCGCAGACTGATGGGTTGGTAGAAAGGTTTAACCGAACCCTCAAGGCTATGATAAGGAAGGTGGTAAGTCGGGACGGGAAGGATTGGGACACCCTACTACCCTACCTTATGTTCGCTATCCAGGAGGTACCTCAGGTCTCAACTGGGTTTTCCCCCTTCGAGTTATTATACGGGCGTCACCCCCGTGGCATACTAGATATCACCAAAGAGATCTGGGAAGAGGAACCCAAAGAGGGGAGAAATATAATAGAGCATGTAATGCAGATGCGAGACCGGATAGCCCGGGTTACCCCTATTGTATGGGAACATTTGGAGAAGGCACAGGAGGCCCAGCGAACCCATTACAATCGCCAGGCAAAAGTGCGACAGTTCCAACCAGGGGATCGGGTTATGGTGTTGGTACCCACGGCAGAAAGCAAGCTTCTGGCCCAATGGCAGGGGCCCTATGAGGTGGTTGAACCCGTGGGAGAAGTAACCTACAAGGTGCAGCAGCCAGGACACAGAAAACAAGAACAGATTTATCACGTTAACCTTCTGAAACCCTGGCATGCACAAGAGGCATGCACAAGAGGCATGCACAACGGTCCAAAAAGACCTAACCCAGGAAAACAAGCCTTCCAAACAGGTGAGAGTGTCTCCCGATTTAACACCAGACCAGAAGAATGAGGTGTCTGAGATGATCTTCCGGAACCAAGATGTGTTCTCGACAAAACCGGGTCGAACAACTGAGACATATCACCACATCGTCACGAACCCTGGGGCCAGAGTAACAATGAGGCCCTATCGGGTGCCAGCGGCAAAAAGGGAGGAAATAAAAGCAGAAGTAAAAAAAATGCTGGAGTTGGGGATCATCAAAGAATCCCACAGTCAGTGGTCCAGCCCAATCGTGCTGGTGCCCAAACCTGATGGCACCACAAGATTTTGCAACGAAGTATCCCAGTTCGACGCGTACCCCATACCTCGCATAGATGAGCTAGTGGACCGTCTGGGTAATGCCCGGTACTTGACTACCCTAGACTTGACAAAGGGGTACTGGCAGATTCCCCTTGCAGAAGACGCAAAGGAAGACTGTGTTCTCTACACCAGAGGGTCTTTTTCAATATACTGTCCTACCTTTTGGACTACATGGGGCCCCAGCTACCTTCCAGAGCCTCATGGACAAGCTATTACGCCCGCATAACAGTTATGCTGCTGCCTACTTGGACGATGTGGTCATTCATACCCCAGACTGGGAAACCCACCTGGAGAAGGTGGAGGCAGTCCTCGATACCTTCAGGCGAGTTGGCCTTACAGCAAACCCTGCCAAGTGCGCTGTAGGGTTTACAGAGGCCAAATATCTTGGCTACATTGTGGGGAAAGGTCTGGTAAAACCCCAAGTGAACAAGTTAGAGGCCATCCAAAATTGGCCCCGACCAAGTCACAAGAAACAAGTCCGGGCGTTCCTAGGTGTGGTGGGGTATTACTGACGATTTATCCCCCACTTTGCCACAAGGGCAAGCCCCCTGACAGACCTAGTGAAAGCCCGTGGACCTGATCTGGTGAGATGGTCTGACGCAGCAGAGGAAGCATTCACAGACCTACGGACTGCCCTCTGCAATAACCCCGTACTGATAGCCCCTGATTTCACCAAGGAGTTTATCCTGCAGACGGATGCATCGGAAGTTGGGTTGGGGGCCGTTCTATCACAGATGGTCGGGGAGGAGGAACACCCAATTCTATACCTCAGTCGGAAACTCCTTCCAAGGGAACAAAAATATGCAGTGGTGGAGAGAGAATGCCTCGCTGTAAAATGGGCCATGGAAACATTGCGCTACTACCTGATCGGGCGCAGATTTGTCCTCGTGACCGACCATGCCCCTCTTCAATGGATGCAATGTAACAAGGAGAAGAACACAAGGGTGACTAGATGGTTCTTATCCCTCCAACCTTTCCAGTTCCGTGTGCAACACAGAGCAGGGAGCCGTCATGGCAACGCCGATGGCTTGTCACGTGTGCACTGTCTGGCGTCCCAAGCTGCCCAACCCCTTGGCGTTGAGCAGGGGGGAGGGATATGTGACAGACCCAGATCAGTGGGGTACAGGAGTCTGGTAGAGGACAAATATACTGGTCACTGGATGAGTAGTTTTCTGTTCCCTGAGTGACCAGAGCAGGGGCTGCACTAGAGTAATCAGGAACCTGCTAGAACCAGTTAAGGCAGGCAGGCTAATTAGGACACCTGGAGCCAATTAAGAAGAAGCTGCTAGAATCAATTAAGGCAGGCTAATCAGGGCACCTGGGTTTTAAAAGGAGCTCACTTCAGTTTGTGATGCGAGTGTGAGGAGCTGGGAGCAAGAGGCGCAAAGAGCTGAGAGTGTGCTGCTGGAGGACTGAGGAGCACAAGTGTTATCGGATACCAGGAGGAAGGTCCTGTGGTGAGAATAAGGAAGATGTTTGGAGGAGGCCATGGGGAAGTAGCCCAGGGAGTTGTAGCTGTCATGCAGCTGTTACAGGAGGCACTATAGACAGCTGCAGTCCACAGGGCCCTGGGCTGGAACCCGGAGTAGAGGGTGGGCCCGGGTTCCCCCCAAACCTCCCAATTGACCTGGACTGTGGGTTCTTCCAGAGGGGAAGGTCTCTGGGCTGTTCCCCAACCCACATGGTGAATCTCTGAGGCAAGAAAATCCACCAATAAGCGCAGGACCCACCAAGATAGAGGAGGAACTTTGTCACATCAGATTATTGGGAAATACATCCCCTATGCACAAAATCCTCATCCTCTTTCCGAGAATGTGGCAAAGCTCACTTTGCCTGGCATAGAATTCCAGAGGCCATTATTACAGATAAAGGACTGCAGTTTGCCTGCTGGGAATTTGCACAGTTTGCAGCATCAGCAGAATTTGAATACATCGCATTCTCCCTGCCTCACGGCCAGTCTAATGGTAGAGTAGGAGTAGCTGTCCTGAGAGATGTATAAAAAACTACTAAAAAAAGGCTAAACTACTAAATAATAAGGACCCATGATCAGTGTTACTGGACACCAACAGAGGGATGGGCACAGGTCCATACAGTGTCTCACACCACACCACACCCAGACATAGCCCTGGTCTACACTATGAGTTTAGGTCAAATTTAGCAGCGTTACATCGATTTAACCCGGCACCCATCCACATGACAAAGCCATTTTTTTCTACTTTAAGGGCTCTTAAAATCGATTTCTGTACTCCTCCACTGATGAAGGGATTAGCGCTGAAATCGACATCACCAGGTCGAATTTGGGGTAGTGTGGACGCAATTCGACAGTATTGGCCTCCAGGAGCTATCCCAGAGTGCTCCATTGTGACCGCTCTGGATAGCACTTTAAACTCAGATGCACTAGCCAGGTACACAGGAAAAGCCCCAGGAACTTTTGAATTTCATTTCCTGTTTGGCCAGCGTGGCGAACTCAGCAGCACTCAGCAGCACAGGTGACCATGCAGTCCGCCCAGAATGTGTCTACACTCCCCCTATCATCTCCATCCCTGAGGTTATCGCAGATTAGAAGGCGAAAAAAATGCACTCGCGATGACATGTTTTCTGAGCTCATGCAGTCCTCCCGCACTGATGGGGCACAGCGTAATGCATGGAGGCATTCAGTGGCAGAGGCCAGGAAAGAATTGCTGTGTTTGCTTAACGGCAAAAGTATCATGCCTTGCTAGCGACCATGCCCGAGCCAGGTCGCTGTGTCAGCCTTGGGCGGGGTCATGACCGCTTTGTGAGCAGGAAGGCCATAGATATAGACATTGCATTAGGTAGCTTCTGTAGCTAGAGAAAACGTTCCTGTGCATTCTGCAAAGTCTGTGGCAAAAAAAGAGAAGCCCCGTAGTGTAGTGGTTATCACGTTCACCTAACACATGAAAGCCCTGTAGTGTAGTGGTGATCACGCTCACCTAACACATGAAACGTCACCGATTCAAAACTGGGCAGAAACAGGTCACTGTTCCTTTTTCTGATTCCCCTCCTTCATTTTTAGTCTTAGAACAGACCGCGCTGTGAAATTTTACTTTGAATTATATCAATTATGAGTTAAATAATATGGAAGCTCTCTCTCAGTTATAGTCCCGGGTTCCTTACTCTTTCAGCTGCTCTGATAAATTAACATTTTTGTTAGGGGCGGGGGGAAATTTTCATGAAGCCTTTTATAGGGACTAATGCTATCTAGGACTCTGAAATAATCTTAATATGGCCCATAGAGTGCAATCCTTCGTTCTGGATTTGTCATTCCACAAGTTGAACTGCTCCTTACTACTGTCCAGGCTTCATGAGCCAAACTGCCGGGGGGGGGGGGGGGGGAAAGCCGCTCAGACTTCCGGCCGAACTGCTGAGGGAGGGAGGGGGAAAAAAAGCGGCATTGCTCCGGCAGCGCTCCTCTTGCCGCGCACCCCGAAGGATCCTCTTGCGCACCCCCTGGGGTGCACGCACCCCACTTTGGAGACCACTGCTCTAAGAGGAGGATAGCCATGTCTGTCCAGGCACCCCTGATCAACCTCACCAAGGTCTGCCAGCTGAGCGGGGCTGAGCGGGACCCCGGCTGGCAGGAGCTGGTGGACGGAGCCCCAGACCAGCAGCAGGCCAACCCGCTCAGCCCACTGCCTGCCTGGGGTTCTGATAATCCAGGCAGGCAGCGGGCTGAGCAGGTCCGGTGGACGAGACCCCAGAAAAAAGGCATGAAACGATTGTCTGCCGTTGCTTTCACGGAGGGGCAGGGGGGAGGCGGGGTGCTGATGAAATGTACCCAGAACCACCCGCGACAAACTTTTTGCCCCATCAGGCATTGGGAACTCAACCCAGAATTCCAATGGGCTGTGGAGACTGCGGGAACTATGGGATAGCTACCCACAGTGCCATGCTCCGAAAGTCGATGCTAGCCTTGGTACTGTGGACGCACTCCGCTGAGTTAATGGTCTTAATGGTCTTAAGTGGGGACGCACACAATCGACTGTATAAAATCAATTTCTAAAAAATCGACTTCTATAAATTCGACCTAATTTCGTAGTGTAGTCATAACCTTAGTATTCAATACTGCTTAAGACTGGGATTGTTACCTTGGGAAGGAGATGAATAAAAGAGGACACAATAAACATTTATAATACTGAATGGTCTAGAGAAGGTAGATCAGGAACTTCGGTTTTCCCTGTCACACAAAAAAAGCAACTGAAAGGTGGCAAATTCAAAACCAGTAAAAGGAAATACTTTTACAAACAATAGCTGATTAGCCTATGGAACTCATTGCCACTGGATACAGTTGAGGCCAAGAACTTAGCAAGATTCAAAAAGGAATTGGGCATTTACATGGATAGGATTGGCTACTATAAATCTGGATATTTTTGTTAATTTTGGAAGCAATACAAGACCTCATGATTCCCAGCTTAAGCCAATCTTTAACTACTAGCAACTAGAGCTGGGTGAATAACAGATTTTTGAGTTTGCTGCAATTCTGAAAAATTACCAGAAAATTTTTTGGGGGTTGAACTGAAAACTTTTTTTTTTTTTTGAATTTATGGTGAATAGGAAAGTAAAAAAGAAAAAATACATTTTGTCTAAAGAAAACTTTCATTAAACCCAAAACTATATTTTTCATTTTGATTTTCTGTAAATGAAATGTTTGTTTGTTTGTTTTTTATTTATTTTTTAATCAAACAAAACAAAGGAAATTCCCAAATGAAAAGTCATTCTGACCTGAAAAAAGCAAAGTGTTTAGACTGTTTCAGAAATTTATTATGGTCTTTTTTCTTACAGGAACAATTTGACAAAACTGACATGATTTCACAAAACAATCTGGTGTTGCTGAATCTGCATATTTCACCAAAGACATTTCAGCTGAAAAATTTTGCCCAGCTCTATTAGCAGCTAGGAAGATTATCCCATTGCCTCCCTGCTGCGAGGTTCTTACACCTTCCTCCAAAGCTTCTGGTGCAGTGTCCTGTTGGACACAGGATACAATGGACTGATCCAGTGTGCTCTGGATCTAATCTATATGGGCCGGTCCTATGTTCCTCTATTGTCTACAGCAAATCCAAAACAATGGCAAGCAAAATACTACAGTGCCAGATGCACCTGCATGCCAGATATCGCAGCCAGCCAGATACCAGCAGCACTTAGACCCAAATGATGGAGGGTGGGGACACATAGACAAAGAGCAGCACCAAGGTCATACATGGTAAAAGGATAAGGACAACTCTACTGCTGCAACTGCTACTCTCTAGGGAGGAACATTTGGGCTCAGGCTGGACCCTCCCACCTTGCAGGGTCCTAGAGCCTGGGCTCCAGCCAGAACACAGAAGTCAACACTGCAATCAAACAGCCCTGCAGCCCAAGCCACAGGCCAACTGCGGGTGTCTAATTGCAATGTAGACATACCCAGAGACAGGGAAGCTGGAGTACTAGCTGGGAACATGGTATAGTATTATGTGTGGAAAGATAAAGCCACTAGGGGGGCATATAGCAGGGAGGCGTAAGCAGAAAATAAAGTCAGTCTGGTAATCACTTCCACCATGGTGTCCTGAGTCTCTATAACCTCCACATGGTGTCAACAATGGGCTCTGTAAGCTGGTAAAACAGCAGAGATGCTACATGTGACCCAGCATTTTGCAATTACCACCCCCATCAGAATCTGATTTTCAGCACCCTGAGGGATGGCCACTCTAGATAAGCAGATTGCAGAGATGCTGTCTGAGCAGAGCCAAGGAGTGATTACAAATGAGGAGAAATGATAAATCAAAAGAAAGTTTAGTTCTTAAAAAAAAAAAAAAAAAGAACAACAACAAAAACAGGCCAGCCAGATGGATGCAGCAGGAGAATGAAATAACAGGACCTTTTATAATGAATAGATAGATCGTCTAATTCTGCCAGTAAATTAAAACTCTTCAGCCCAGCCAGCTATTTCTATTCACAACACATTATGTAAAAAGAACACACAATAAAATGAAAGGATTTTCTCTAAGATGAAAATGTGTGTGTATTAGGGACTTTGAAAGCAATAATGATCAATTGGGTATGCTAACACTGAATCAGAGCGTGATAGTCAGCTGCTGACATGGGATCAGAATGGGCATTTTCAGGCTATGGAAAGACCTAATAAAGTATAAAAACCTCTAATCAAATTATAACTGGCAGGCAGATAATAGGTTGGGGAGAGAGTTATGTGCAGTGGGGTCTGTGTTGGGGGACCCTGGGTTATGCACCAGGCAGGGGCAGGGAGCCTAGCTCCTTGGTGCTGGAAAGGCTCTAATGTGCGTGGGGGACGGGGAGCTGTACATTAAATTGTAGGTTGGTATTATCAAAGGAATGGTCTGACACATGTAATTATAGATGTAATGGTAACCACACAGAGGGCATTTTACATTTTCAGAGCAGTTCAGAATTAGAACCATCACTGGAGAACAGGGCTGTGTGGGGAGACAGTGGCTTTCTCCCCGTTTTTCACATCTGGAGACTCAAGTGCAGTGAGGACTTGCCCACAGCTAGGCAGCAACAGAGCTAGAGCCAGCTGCTTGCTCTACATGTAGAGCCACTGGTTTAAGTGACTCCATAAGTTGTATTCACCTTTATATCTTGAGAGTGAGTAAAGACCTGTGACTTCTTACAGTTGGTACAAACTGTGTGACTGTGCTATATCCATACTGGTGAGCAGCCTTCAGTGCCATCCTACAGTCCTTGGGATGTGACCTGACCCTCCACATTGCTCCAGCTCTGACACAGAGGTAAATGTGGAGGCTCACATACGTACAGTCTTTGCCATCGTATTGTGACCTTTCTCTCTGATAGTAACACCGCCATAGTTAAAATGTTAATCTGGAGATGACCTTAACAGGGATGGAAGCGTTCTATTCAATCTGTTTTGAGTCAGGTGGTCAGTTTCAAACATCTATTGTAATTTAAGAACAGGTTGAATTTTCTAGGGCAGGCTGACTGGGGGGGAGGAGGAGAGGGGGCAGAAATACGAGGTTAGTTATTTTTAAAAAGAACCATAAAATCATCATTTTCCCAGTGTCCCACAGTTTTAAAATTCCCTGGAGAAGAGAGAGGGGTATGAAATGAATTGTATTTGATTCTTTGCCAGGAGCAGCTTGGGGACACATAAGTAATAGATGTTTGTACTCTTTATCTCAAAGCAGCAGATAAACCTCACTACCTGGCCTAACCCCTACAGGGGCACAGAGAGCCATCCTTCCCCAAGTGTGGCTCTGTCTCATCCCATGGGGGACAGTGTATTAAACATTGACACCACTTTGGCCTGTGTTACCAAAGGTCATTGTTGTCAGTCACTGCTGGCCCTGGCTGGCAAAGGACCCATACTCCACTGTGGCCCTCAGACAACTCCCCACTCCCCAAAATCCTGATTCACCTTGACCCCCTGCCTCCTCTGGCAGATTGACAATCCTCAAGAGTCTCTCACGAGGCACTGGGGTTCCGCGGGCGGATGCCAGCAGGAATAGGAGGTGGGGGAGGAAGGGTATGCGCACATACATCAGTGAGGGCTTCCACAGGGACAGATGTTCTTTATATAACTGCAGAGGCAGAAGGAAAACCTCCCCCCCCAAAAAAACATGTCAGCTATTTGGTGCACCCCGGAGCACAGCTGTGGCACACTGGCATGTGTGCAAGAAGCAAGGGTCTCCATGCTGGTGAGGAGGGTGTAACATGCCCAGGGATACTCAGGGTTGTGAGGCACCTCACCACCACCAGCTCTTTGCATGAAGCACTTTTGTCTGTGCCTGCCGTGGCTCAGTGCCCTGGCACCACCAGCCTCTGGCCACACAAGCACAGCCCTCCAGGTCTCTGCAGACCTCGCTCTCTGGACAGGTAGTCAGAGGCACACACCAACCCCTGTGCCCTCAGAGTGTCCCCCAGTGTTAAGGCCCTTAGCCACTGAACACTCAGAATTACCAGGCCTGCTATTCCCAAAGGAACAGAACAAACCAGCTTGTAAGATTCAACTCAGCATCACCACTTGGCTTAACACACACCAGTTCGATCTATTTATAGTGAAAACAAAGGACAAGTTTATTATCAAAGAACAAATTCAATGGACAGTGAGTAAGAATACTGGAAACAAATGGTTACTTGTAGAACAAAATCATAACATGCTTTCTAGGGAGTAAACATAAGAGGTTAACCGCCCCTCTAAAGAAGCTGATCTAACCCAAAGTTCTCGCCACCATTTTCAACCAAGGTTGGTTGAGACCCCTTTTTCATGAAGCAAGTTTGCTGTCCATTTACTTCCTAGGTGAGAGATGGTTGGGTGTATCCTTGGACCCAAAATATAGCAGAGCAAGCCTGTGAAGGGTACCTCCAAGCAGGGTTTCCCCTCTCCATTGTTTTTTCCTCTTCCTGTTTCTTTGCAAAGTTTGCAATGCTCCATTTGCATTCAGTTCAGACTGGTAATAGGAGACCCTTTGTGAACAAGCCAGTACTTAGTTTGCTTGTAAACAGATGAATAAACGTCTCGTCAGACAAAAACCTTTTTTCCACCTTACAGACATCCGTACATGTGTTTTGCAAGGATATTGATGACCAAGTTGATGCCATTGCAGCTTTTGAGACTTCACATGAACTAGAGTGCACATATCAATCTCCGGAGATTCCTGTAATGCCTTGTGCCCCTTGCCAGTTGGTACTAAGAAGGTCCTGGATTACAGACAGGGAAGCCAAAGGAAGGGGGAGAGCATTAGGCAGACCTGCTGCCCCCTGCTGCTGCCGCCGCTCCTGGTTGGATCCATTTCCAGAAGCATAGGTGGTGTGTTTCAGGAAGGGAGCAATGATGCAAGCTCTTGCAGCCTTCAATTGACAGGTGACATCCTCACTGCTCTGCAGCAGCTTGCTCTTGATATAGTTACAGTAACTTTTCAATGGTTACAGCCTCTTACACCCTTCAGTAGGTTTCCCCTGCTCCTAGCTGTGTCGGTGTCTCTCTCATAGACTCAGACTTAGAGGCCAGAAGGGACCATCGTCACAATCTAGTCTGACCTCCTGTACGTCACAGGCCACAGCACCTTACCCACCCACCCCGTAATACACCCCCAACCTCTGACTGAGTTACTGAACTCCTCAAATCATGGTTTAAATACTTCAAGTTACAGAGAATCCACCATTTACTCTAGTTTAAATCTGCAATGACCTGTGCCCATGTTTCACAGGAAGGCGAACCCCCCCCCCAAGTCTCTATCAGTGTGATCTGGGGGGGGAATTCCTTCCTGACTCCAAATATGGTGACCAGTTAGACCCTCACCATGTGGACAAGACCCCCCCAGCCAGACTCCTGGGAAAGAATTATCTGTAATAACTCAGAGCCCTCCCCATCTAGTGCCCCATCCCCAGCCATAGGGGACTTTTGGCTGTAGCAGTCACAGATGGGCCATATGCCATTGTAGGTAGTCCCATCATACCATCCCCTCCATAAACTTATCAAGCTCAGTCTTGAAGCGAGTTAGGTTTTTTTGCCCTCACTTCTCCCCTTGGAAGGCTACTCCAGAACTTCACTCCTCTGATGGTTAGTAACCTTCATCTAATTTTGAGCCTAAACTTGTTGATGGTCAGTTTATATCCATTTGTTCTTGTGTCCACGTTGGCACTTAAATAACAGTGAGGGACAGAAGTTATCCCTCTGATGTATTTATAGAGAGCAATCATATCTCCCCTTAGCCTTTGTTTGGGTAGGTGTAGTACGGTTGAGCCGGGGCTCTACCCTCCGAGATGGAGGGGTGCCACACCGGCTCGCTAAATTGCAGAAAGTCTAGCCTCAGGTCCCTTTACGCAAGGGCTGAGCGGCTCACAGTTCCGGAGCTCAGGCCCTTAGGTAGGGGCTGAGCGCTAACTAACCGTCTAAGCAGGCCCAGGCCCTGGATCAGGGCAGGGCAGAAACAGTCACAGCTCAAGCCCTTTGGAGCAGGGGTTGAGCAAACAAGCAGTTAAGGGGCCCAGGCCCTGGGTCAGGGCGGGGCACAAACAGTCACAGCTCAAGCCCTTTGGGGCAGGGATTGAGCAAACAAGCAGTTAAGGGGCCCAGGCCCTGGGTCAGGGCGGGGCACAAACAGTCACAGCTCAAGCCCTTTGGGGCAGGAGTTGAGCAAACAAGCAGTTAAGGGGCCCAGGCCCTGGGTCAGGGCGGGGCACAAACAGTCACAGCTCAAGCCCTTTGGGGCAGGGGTTGAGCAAACAAGCAGTTAAGGGGCCCCGGCCCTGGGTCAGGGCGGGGCACAAACAGTCACAGCTCAAGCCCTTTGGGGCAGGGGTTGAGCAAACAAGCAGGTAAGGGGCTCAGGTTCCTACCTGAGCGTTGGGTGAGGGGGAAGCCTGCCACCCGGGAGTGCGGGTGGCAGGGGGGGACGCAGGCCCACCCACTCCACTGCGTCCCAGCCCGGGGCCCTAGCAGCGGCTACTGTCGCTGCCGGTCAGTGGGGTGTCCTGACCGAAACACACTGACATTGGCTCACAGGCCTCTGCAGCCTGACCGGGGTCGGCTATCCCCGGGCTACTTCCTTGTTCCCCCTCGGGGCCTACCTCGGTGGCGATGCTGGGTTCGGGCCAGTCCAGGAGCATCGGTTCCTCGGGTGCGGGGCTTGGGGGCCGGTTCGGCAGCTCTTCCCCAGGGTAGCTGGCACGGGGCAGGCTTGACTCCTCCTCGGGGCAGCTGATCCGGGGCAAGCTTGGCCAGTCCTCCTCAGGGTAGCTGGCACGGGGCAGGCTGGGCCAGTCCTCCTCGGGGTACCGGGTCGGGGGCAGGCTGGGCCAGTCCTCCTCGGGGTACCTGGCGAGAGGGAGGCTCGACCGGCGCTGGGTGTTAGCAGGCGGCCTGCGGCTGTCTCCCAAGCGGGAGCTCAGCCCGGGACGTCTGCTCTCTCTGGCGGTCTGCCTCTCACTGAGCTCTGCTGGCGGGCTTTTGTACTTCCGGGTTGGGGCCGTGACCTCGGAGGGGCGGGCCTCGGACCCGGTGGCTCCGCCCACGCTGGGGTTGGAGGAGGCTCGGCCCTGTCAGAGATGGAGGGGTGCCACACCGGCTCGCTACAGTAGGCTAAACAAGCCAAGCTCCTTGAGTCTCCTCTTGTAACATAGCTTTTCCATGCCTCTTATCATCCTAGTAGCCCTTCTCTGCACCTGTTCCAGTTTGAATTCATTTTTCTTAAACATGGGAGACCAGAATTACACACAGTATTTACAGATTAGGTCTTACCAGTGCCTTGCATAATGGTACTAACACCTCCCTATCACTACTGGAAATACCTCGCCTGATGCATCCTAGGAC
The DNA here is from genome assembly GCF_028017835.1 of Emys orbicularis. Lineage (NCBI taxonomy): Eukaryota > Metazoa > Chordata > Testudines > Emydidae > Emys > Emys orbicularis. The sequence goes on along the minus strand of NC_088689.1, from coordinate 67,957,226 downwards.
TGCATTAGCCTTTTTCACGGCCGCATCACATTGGTAGCTCAGAGTCATCCTGTGATCAACCAATACATCTAGGTCTTTCTCCTCCTCTGTCATTTCCAACTGATACATCCCCAGTTTAAAGCAAAATTCCTTATTGTTAGTCCCTAATTAAATTTCATCCCATTTCTATTATTCCAGTTTTCAAGGTCCTCCAGATCTTGTATGATAGTCTGCTCCTCCTCCATATTGGCAATACCTCCCAACTTTGGGTCATCTGTCAATTTTATTAGCACACTCTCGCTTTTTGTGCCAAAGTCACGAATGAAAATGTTAAGTAAGATTGGTCCCAAGACCAATCCCTGAGGAACTCCACTAGTAGCTTCCCTCCAGCCTGACAGTTCACCTTTCAGTATGAACTCTTTAACCAGTTCCTTAGCCACCTTTCAATTCATTAATCCCCATCTTCTCCAATTTAACTCATAATTTCCCATGTGTAACTGTATCTGGTTTCCTGAGCCTCCTCTCCCCTCCCTAACCCTGGAGGACAATCCAATAAGGTATAGGTGCAACAACCCTGTATAAAAACCACAGGAAATTAAACCAAAGCTGTGTTTAGTGACAGTTCAGGTTCCATCTGAGCCCACTCCACCCACCCAGAAGCCAGGTTATCTGGTCATGGTTAGTTTCAGTCAGAAGGGCTTGAAAAGCAGGTTGAGGGAAGGAGACAAACGTGTCCCTAGGCAGCAAAGCAATGCTGGATGTGCTGTCCAGAATGGTCAGAGAGGGGATTGCCAACAGAAGATGTAGGCCTTGTCTACATGGGGAAATTGACTGGCACAGGTATTGAGAATGTGTTTCTATTGAGGTCTGTTGGCCACAGATACCAAAAAATACCCCACGTCATGGGCAGGCTGGACCATAGAGGTAAGCTGGGCTGAGCCTTGCCCAGGACTTACCAGCTATCCCTCAGCCCCACTCAAGGAATCAATTCTGAAGCATTTAGAGGAGAGGAAAGTGATCAGGAACAGTCAGCATTGATTCACCAAGGGCAAGTCATGCCTGACTAACCTAATTGCCTTCTATGAGGAGATAACTGGCTCTGTGGATGAGAGGAAAGCAGTGGATGTGTTATTCCTTGACTTTAGCAAAGCTTTTGATACGGTCTCCCACAGTATTCTTGCCGGCAAGTTAAAGAAGTATGGGCTGGATGAATGGACTATAAGGTGGATAGAAAGCTGGCTAGATCGTCGGGCTCAATGGGTAGTGATCAATGGCTCCATGTCTAGTTGGCAGCTGGTTTCAAACGGAGTGCCCCAAGGGTCGGTCCTGGGGCCGGTTTTGTTCAATATCTTCATTAATGATCTGGAGGATGGCGTGGACTGCACTCTCAGCAAGTTTGCAGATGACACTAAACTGGGAGGAGTGGTAGATACGCTGGAGGGTAGGGATAGGATACAGAGGGACCTAGACAAATTAGAGGATTGGGCCAAAAGAAACCTGATGAGGTTCAACAAGGACAAGTGCAGAGTCCTGCACTTAGGACGGAAGAATCCCATGCACTGTTACAGACTAGGGACCGAATGGCTAGGCAGCAGTTCTGCAGAAAAGGACCTAGGGGTTACAGTGGACGAGAAGCTGGATATGAGTCAACAGTGTGCCCTTGTTGCGAAGAAGGCTAACGGCATTTTGGGCTGTATAAGTAGGGGCATTGCCAGCAGATCGAGGGACGTGATCATTCCCCTCTATTCGACATTGGTGAGGCCTCATCTGGAGTACTGTGTCCAGTTTTGGGCCCCACACTACAAGAAGGATGTGGAAAAATTGGAAAGAGTCCAGCGGAGGGCAACAAAAATGATTAGGGGTCTGGAGCACATGACTTATGAGGAGAGGCTGAGGGAACTGGGATTGTTTAGTCTACAGAAGAGAAGAATGAGGGGGGATTTGATAGCTGCTTCCAACTACCTGAAAGGGGGTTCCAAAGAGGATGGATCTAGACTGTTCTCAGTGGTACCAGATGACAGAACAAGGAGTAATGGTCTCAAGTTGCAGTGGGGGAGGTTTAGGTTGGATATTAGGAAAAACTTTTTCACTAGGAGGGTGGTGAAGCACTGGAATGGGTTACCTAGGGAGGTGGTGGAATCTCCTTCCTTAGAGGTTTTTAAGGTCAGGCTTGACAAAGCCCTGGCTGGGATGATTTAGTTGGGAATTGGTCCTGCTTTGAGCAGGGGATTGGACTAGATGACCTCCTGAGGTCCCTTCCAATCCTGATATTCTATGATTCTATGATACTGATGAGCTGGCATCATAAGAGCTAACTGATGACCCCAGCGGTGTGTAATGGCACTTAATTAGAAAGACTGACTCAACCTGTGGGGGAGAAGCAGGGCAAGCATTGCTTAAATCGAGCTGGGAACTCAGTAGAGAGGGATACCCTGGAGGGAGGAACAAGGGAAGAGCATGAAGCTCCTCTGGGAAAAGCATGAAGAAGTCAGGCCAAGTCACCCAAAGGCAGTGAAGTAGGCTCCTGTGGGGGAGCCCTGAGCTAACGCCTACAAGGAGTGGAGAGATCCTTAGAGGTAAACTGCTGGAGTCCCTGGTGAAGGGAAGCAGTGGGGGAATCCGGCTGGGGAAGAAACAGTGCAAAGAGTCTCTATGGGGCCCAGGAAGCAGAGGATTTCAGTTGAGCCTGAGAGGGACAGAAAAACTATAAGTCTGGACGTTGTTTGTGAACTTTAAATTTGGATCTTTAGTTACCCCAAAAAGGGAGTGGACTGTTATATGACTTGGTCGCAGAGCCAAGCCATAGAAGACCCAAAGAGGGAGTTGGGAGAAGACACTGGCTTGGACTGGCCATTGCATGGCCAAGGAAGTGGCCACCAGGATGTGCAGGAGGTAATCTCCCCTAAAAGCCACATCAAGTCATGGGGGGAGACGCCCAGAGGTGAGGACACATCCCAGCTTCATACAACTGCTCTGTCATGAGACGTGTTAGTGATGACCTCAACAATGTTAAACCAGAATAACTTTCCAAATTAGTGCAGCGTGGGACAGACTGTCCCAGACGTGCCAAAGCAGTGATACAAACAAGGATGAAATCACTCTCAAGGCTTTGCACAACAGTTAATTTGACAAAGGTGGGTATGCATTGCCTTTTGGTGTCTGTTGCGAATGGCAGCGAATGCCCTGTGAAGCTTTGGAGGAGGTTATTGGCAGTGTTCCAAGAAAGGAGAGTTTTTCCTTCACTTTTGATTTCGATGCTTTCAAGGATCTGGTAGGTGAGGCGTGTGCTGATGCAAGCTGAACTGTCACAAACCATAGGGGGCGGTGCTGCTAATAGTCAATAATGGAAAGGACTGGCATTCTCCTAGAAACACAGACAAAATTTAACAATTTGCATGTCTTCACAAGGACACCAGTGGCATCTGCTCAGGGCTGGGTGGGCTCTGCTTATATCCTGAGTGCTCTCTAACACACCATCTGTTATTTAAGCTTCCATTCTCAGTTGGTGCCTAAAGATACCCAGGGCCCAAGCGTCTTGAAAGTCTTCATCAGGTGAGGTCTATGTTAACTGAACAGAGGACCCGTGGAATGACCCATGGCTACAGACAGATAGGTCAGAACACTTCTGCAGTGACCACCATTACAATGGCCATCATCAAGGAGGGAACCCGTTACCTACCCTGCAGCACCAAACCACACATCTCCACAGTTTGAGATAAAGACGGTGTCAAGGCTGCGCTGCAGAAGGACATGCCACCCTCAGGTTTTATATCTACTGATTACGGTGTCTCCAGCCTCAGTGCATCACACCTCTGCTTGGGACACATGCTGTAGCTTGCACTGCATTACCGCAGCCAGCTCCATGAACACTTCCTGTGCAAGACAGGGACTGAAGGGAATATTCTGGCATGAGCTTTTACTGCCCAGTTACCAAGAACATTAGAACAAGTGGGAGGAGGTGAAATATCCCAACTGTATGGCACCTGAGAGGTTTGTGCATGGGGCACACTGGCATGTACATTCAGGTGGCTATCTGTGGAGCTGGCAGGCAGCACTTGCACTGGGATCTCAGCCCATGACTTTGCCCTGCTGCCACCAGGATCATAGGCGCCGACTCCGTGGGTGCTCTAGGGCTGGAGCACCCACGGGGAAAAATTGGTGGGTGCTCTGCACCCACTGGCAGCTCCCCGCCCCAGCTCACCTCCGCCTCCACTCCGCCTCCTCCTCTGAGCGCGCCGCCATGTCCTGCTTCTCCTCCCTCCCTCCCAGTGCTTGCGCCACGAAACAGCTGTTTCGTGTGGCAAGCCTGGGAGGGAGGGGGGAGGAGGGGGAACACCGCGCGCTTGGGGGAGGAGGCGGGGCTGGGGCGGGGATTTGGGGAGTGATCCAATAGGGGCAGGGAGGGGCAGAGTTAGGGCGAGGACTTTGGGGCAGGGGTGGAGTCGGGGCAGAGGCGTGAGCACCCACCGGCACAGAAAAAAGTTGCCGCCTGTGACCAGGATGCCAGTCCTGGCTGCTTTTCCCAGGCCAAGCCCAGCTGTGCTGGCACTGGGCAGACTTGTTGGCACTTGGAGCAGCACGCTCAGCTCTGCTCCCTTCCCCATGCTATCTGCAGTGGCCCCATGGCCAGCAGGGTAGGGCTCAGCCTATATTGCCCTACATCTCCCTCTCCAGCTAGGTACATGGACAATCCACGTGGGAACATCAGCCTGCCTCTCACTACACTACCGTGCCCACTGCCTGCAGAGTGTGTATGTGTGTGTGTGGGGGGGGGGGTGGAAAGAAGGCGGACAACCTGCCCTCTGCTGGTACCCAGGCTCTGACCTGGTGTGTCTGAGCAGATCACTGGAGAGCAAGCCCTGGGGAGGAATGGGCTGGGCACCCCGTCAGAGTAGTGCTAGGCCTTGGCTCTCACAGAGTGAAATAATCCGGGGCAGCATCCAGGAGCGAGGCCCCAAGAGGGTATGTAGCCTCCCAGGTCACCCTGCTGCAGCTCACTGTGGCCCCGACATCGCCTGACCAAGGGGGGTAGTGAGTGTGTGTGTGTGGTGTAGGGAGAAGAACATCCACACATAGGTGGAGAATTCTGCATTAGACCTTTTCTTGACAGATAAAGAGGATCTGATAACACAACTAAGAGTTAAAAAAAGCCACAATTGCCCCAAAAGCCTCAATTGAGGAAGAAGGCCATACTGTTTTTTTAAAAAAACTGATGTGGGGGGGGGGGGAGTGAAGGCAGCTATAACAAAAAAATATATATAGGAAAGGGGAAGTTGATAATGTATATAATCAGAAGCTAGGAATTACGGAAAGTTGATGAGGGAGGCAAAGGGACATAAGGAGAAATCTATGGAAAGCAGAGTTAAGAAGAATAAGAGGAAGGATTTTTTAAAGTATATTAGGAATAAAAAGAATCCTAACAATGGTGTTGGTCCGTTATTAGATGGAATAATAATGCAGAAAAGACAGAAGTGTTCAAATGCTTATTGAATAAGTATTTCTGTTCTGCATTTGGGAATAAACAGATGCTGTAGTAACCATCCTGATGATGACAACCCTCTTTCCATTTCACTAGTATCTCAGGAGGATGTTAAACAACAGCTATTAAAGTTAGACATGTTAAAAATCAGCAGGTCCAGATAACATGCATTCAAGAGCCTTAAAAGAGCTGGCTGAGGAACTCACTAGACTATTAATGTTGTTTTTCAGTAAGTCCTGGAATACTGGGGAAGTTCCAGAAGAAAGCCACTGTTGTGCCAATATTTTAAGAGAGTAAATAGGATGACTTGGGTATTATAGGGCTGTCTGTTAGTCTGACTTCAATCCCAGGCAAGATAATGGAGTGGCTGATACGGGACTCGATTAATAAAGAATTAAAGGAGGGTAATATAATTAATGCCAAGCAACATGGGTTTATGGAAAATAGATCCTGTCCAACTAATTTGATTTTTTTTTAAGTGAGGTTACAAGTTCAGTTGATAAAGGTAATTGTGTTGATATAATATACACAGGTTTGGTACCATGTGGCATTTTGATTAAAAAGCTAGAATATAAAATTAACATGGCACACATTAAATGGATTAAAAGCTCAGCTAACTGATAGTCTCAAAATGTAACTCTAAACAGGGAACCATCATTGAGCAGGTGTGTTTCTAGTGGGGTCCCTCAGAAAGCAGTTCTTGGCCCTTCGCTATTTAACATTTTTATCAATGACTGGAAGAAAACAATAAATCCCAGAAAAAATGTGCAGATTACACAAAAATTGTGAGAGTGGTGAATAATAAAGACAGGTCACTGATTCTGGATTGCTTGGTAAACTGAGTACAAGCAAATAATGTGTTTTAATACAGCCAAAAGTATATGTATGGGAACAAAGAATGTAGACCATATTTACAGGATGGGGTGGTTCTATCCTGGGAAGCAGTGACTCTGAAAGAGATTTGAGGGTCATGGTGGAAAATCAACTGAATGTGAGCTCCCAGTGTGACGCTGCAGCCAAAAGAGCTAATGTAGTCCTAGGATGCATAAACATGGGAATCTCGAGTAGAAGTAGAGAGGTTTTTACCTCTGGATTTGGCACTGGTGTGACCGGTGCTGGTATACTGTGTCCAGTTCTAGTATTCACAATTCAAGGAGGATGTTGATAAATTGGAGAGGGTTCAGAGAAGAACCATGGGAATGATGAAAGGATTAGAAAACACGCCTTATAGCACCGTTTCTAAAATGCGGCCACCAGGGGGTTTCCTTGCGGCCACGACAGCTTCCTCGGCAGTGATGGGGTGGGGGGAGAACAGGATGGCAAAGCGTCAGCCCCCCCCCCCCCGCCCTCCCTGACGCTCCTGGATGCGCCAATCTGCATGTCTCCGGAGACAGGTGGGGCACAACGCTGAAGGAGCAAAGTGAGTTCTCTACCTGCGGGGGTGGGGGAAGGGAACAGGGGGGCTTAGTGAGACTCAGAGTTCAGCCCTGGGGGTGGTTGGGCCATGGGGACTCAGGGAGCCTGGCTGCAGACTAGGGCTCCAGCCATGGGGCTTCAGACTCCAACCCCTGGCTGTGCAACAGCGGGCTCCAATCCCTGGGTCTGGCCACATGATGCCAACCCCCAATCTGGCTGGCAGCCGCTGGCCCCAGGTGCTGACCCCCATCCGTGAGCTCCGACCCCCAGCCCAAGTCACTGACCCTGGGTGCCGGCCCCAGGCGCCAACCCTGAGCTCCAGCAGCTGCCGGTCCTGAGTGCAGATCTTGGGCTCTGGCGGATGCTGGCTCTGGATGCCATCCCCTAGCCCTGACCATGCGGCAGCAGGCGCAGACCCAAGCGCCAGCCCCAAATACCGGCGGTAGTCAAACCCCAGCTGCGCATTCCGACCCCCAGCCCTGGCTGCTGACCCCAGGCACTGCTCCTGGATGTCGACCCTGGGTTCCAGCAGGTGCTGGCCATGGGCACCGATCCCCAGTCCCAGGCACCAGCCCTCGGTGCAGATCCCCAGCCCTGGTCACGCAGCAGTGGGCACCAACCCCAGGCTCCAGCAGGTGCTGGTCCTGGATGCCAATCTCCAGTCCCGGTCACACAGCAGCTGGCTCCGGAGACTGCAGGCCCAGGACACTGACTCCTAGCCCTGGCTGTGCAGCAGCGGGCGTGGATCCCAAGCGCCAACTTCTGTCCCCCGTCACACAGCAGCAGGTGCCAGCTCTGGGTGCCAACCCGCAGTTGCATAGCACTGGGTGCCGATCCCCAGCCCTGTCCACGTAACTGCAGGCACCGACCCTGGACTCCAGTGGTGCTGGCCCAAGGCACCAACCACCAGCCCCAGGTGCCAACCCACACCTCCGACCACGCGATGGCAGGGCCACCCATCCATCACCCCTGGCTACTACTGCCTCACCCCCCACTCCCCGATCCATCCTCCCTGGCCCCTGCTGCCTCACCCCTCCATCAAGGTCTCCAGTGGGAGAGGGCACTCTTCCGTCTGCTTGCAGGAGAACTGGACCATGCAGGCTGAGCTGGTGCTGTCACAGTCCCAGGGCTGAGCGGAATGTGCCATGCCTGCCACCGGTGATGGGCAACACCAAAAGACCTCAGCCACGCCCCCACTAGCGCCCCTGGGGGCAGAGGCCAAGGGGACCTTGCATATGGCAAAGGGGGGGGCATGGAGTTTTGGCTCGATTTGGGGGGTGGGCCCTTAGGCTGCAGCATGGAAGGGCCAGGGTTGGGAGGGGAATGGAAAGATGCACCCCATGAGCAACGGCCCCCTACTGGACAGCCCACTGCTGACTCCAGCCCTTGAGCACGGACCCATCTGCTTTCCCTGCGCAGGCTCCATCAGGTAGGGCAAGTCGACTGGGCTGTGTGCCCTGGAGCTGGGCTGAAGGGCCAGGGTTGGGAAGGGAACAGAAAGATGCACCCCATGAGTACTGGCCCCCAAACCCCCCAAATATAGAAGTCAAGCTACGTTGCACCGTGATTGCCATGAGATGGAAATTGCATTCCGACCAGTGTGGTGAGAGCAGGGTCTCCAGGACCCTTAGACAAAGAGGGGAAAGTAGCCGGGAGCTGTAGTTTCATCACAGTCTTGCTCTCCCTTGTTTATGGTCCCCTTTTTTTGAATGGTTTTTGTTCCAATCGCTTGCTGCACTTGGGCATACAGAGCAAATAGGCTCCATTTCTCTTTGTTTACAAGCAGCCTTTTAAAAATGAAATTTAAAGCTAGTAGCCAAGGTTAATGATCAGACATTTTATCTTGGCCCAATATATGTAACTAACAAATGATCAAACACACACACTTTTGAGCAATTCACAGTCCAATAGCTCTGAATATTAAAAATGCCTTGAAAGTGCAAGTATTCTACAGCTTGGTCTGAGGCCAGCCCAGCTGCCAGCTTCCTTTCTGTGTTATTACATCGAGTGTGTCTTTGTTTCACAATGTCAAATCTAACTAGATTTATTTCATTCAATTCAATGTAGAAAGAAGCTACCCTAAGCTGTGTCAATCACGCATTCTAAGATTATAAACCCTTCATTCATCATCCTTCCTTTTCAAAATATCATTGCATCATTGCAATATGAACGGATGGCAACAGGGTGAAACAGAATGAAAGATGCTACCAGTTTTAAACTGGCAGACGAAGAGTCTGAGGCTGCTAAAGAAACTGTGCCAGAATATAATGGTGTGTTGTAAACAGTATTGCTGTGTGATATAAGCACTAGACACAGCAATGCTGGCAAACAGAAAAAAAGTCTAGGCACATAGAGACCAGAACCAACCTGAAAACAGATGGTGTGTCCTGCTGTAGGGAACAGGAAAGGAGAAGTCCTTCCAGTCCATACGTGCAAAGCACTAAGCATCAGGAGTGGCATAAACATAACCACAAAACGATGACGACGACGACGATGATAAAATTTACCGAGAAGACAAATGCCCAGTTGTATTTGATTCTAGTGCTTTGTCAGGAAAGCATTCAGTTCAATGTTAGGTACAGTGGCTAGAAAGTCATTCTGCACTATTTTTTCCATGAATCCAGGCCTTGTGCATGGTAACATGGATATAACCCTCCAGGACATGCATACAGATGAAAACCCAGCATTTATTGGAAGTTATTTCATAGTGATTTTTCTGCTTGTCAGTTTATTTATCCACTGCACTTTGTTAGAGAAAAACAATTCACAAATTCCAGAGTATTCAAGTTTATATGTGTGTCCTCCTTGAGTCTCTCTGTGTGTATATATAGATATATATAATTGCACATATTTAAATTAACATGTCAATAAAGAATCTATCCCTGCAATGAAACGATATTCATTAAAAATTTCTTTACCCTAAAGCACACTGAAGTTTACTACTCCTAAAACAGATTATCATAATCTCCATCTTTAAAGAAACAATGTTAACAAGACAATTATCTACAATCACTTTAGTCCCTCTTTATAACCTTAAAGGAGTTCTTACAATATGGCATGAGAACCTTTCGGAAGCAGGGAATTTGCCTGTGTCGTGGGCTTTTCAGCCAACGCTTCTATATTTGCACTGGGGAGAACTTTGTTTTAATTGAATTTCCTTAGCATTGCTGAGCAATTGCAATAAACTGAAAACAAATCTGGATTTAATTAAATGAACAGGTTTTTTTGAAATAATAGAAATATTTTGTAGGTTTCCTGAACATGAAGCCATGATTCTTACCTACACCGTGACCTTATTTTTTGTAACTAGATAACATGGCTCAACAGATGTTCATGTTCCTAACCGTCCTTTCTTCTCACCATGAGCCATCTATTGATATCAAAACAATATGTTTGTAGATCTGTCCTTAAATGGTACAAATTGCTCAAAATGATGTTACTGTTGCATTTGTATATCTATATATATTTTACATACTAGCTGGATTGTCCTGTGCTCTGATCATTAGATCCAACTGCTTACATGCAAAACCAAAATAAAGCATGTTTGAATACTCCCTCCCCTCCCGAATAATTTGTAATATTGGGTGCCAACTGTGGACAGACACAGTATATGCACACAGATAGCAGTCAATGAAGTCTGGCAGCAGAGCAGTTAATAATGCACATGTTAAAAGTGTCAAGCCAGTGAACTTTTTGTCTAAGAATAAAACCTAGTCCCAGTTGCTGTTTGCTCGTTAGGGCTCAGCGACATATCACTGCGTTTCTTACCTGTCTGACAGCAGTCCTGCTAAGCCATACTGCATAGTGTCGGGAGTTTAGAGGGACTGAATGCATAGAGAACAATTCCAAATGAACAGGGAGTCTGTGCGTCTCTTTGGGGAGTTCTTGGTGTCCTTGGAGTTGAAGTCTGCTGTCTCAAGAGGAGATAGGCAGGGATATAAGAACACAGACTGTGGCGAGGGGCCTAATCCCGCAGTCCTTGGCCAGGCCAGACTCCCATGGAAGTGTCCACGAGTTGCAGGGCTGGCCCAGAATATGGACTAATGTACCTTTGTGGTCTTTCTCAGCAGCTTCAGAGGCAGCTTCCTCCAGACATTGGCTCTGCCTGTGCAGCTCGCCGTCTGGGATGTGCAGCCCTTCAGCTCACAAATGCCCAATCTTGCAGGCTGTGCTGAGTGTTTCCCAGAGTTTGCCCGAACAAGGACGCCGTAATTTTCTCAATACAAAGGTGTCGGCGATTTCTAGACAGGGATTTCCCTCCACAGCCAACTCTGGGTTTGAAAGCCAACATTTTGTTTTCTGTGTAATGTCCATCCCAGGATTCCTGAAGGCCCCCGGGGTCCTCTCTCTCCATCCGGAGTGTTTGTTGGACCCTGAGTCATTTCTGATCTGCAGCACATGGGGATGCAGTCCGCGCTTGCTGTCCCAGGAGTTACAGCAGTGTCAAACATTGTCAAAGAGGTAGTTAGTCTAATCTCAATTATAACATTAGCGGGGTTGGCCAGCAATCGGATAATGCATGGGCTGTTTCTGTAAAGATGAGGGTGCCCATGGCACAACAAAGGTAGATCAGACTTTATTCCTTTGTAGACATTTGTTTACATATGGACATTAAGTGGAATAAAGTTTTACAATTTCTGAGACCTTATTTGATCAAAATCAGAATATCTGAAGATCCTGACATTCATTTATTTTTACAGATACCAAGTAGATTTTCAAGCACATCGTGTGCTCCTAGGTGAGCACAAAATCATACGGAATACATGTTTATTTAAGTCTAGGGAGAGGTATGAGCCTTGTCCTGGAGCTGGTGGACTGCCGGGCTCTGCAGTATCACAGACCCACTCCTCCTTGGGACGTGCAGATTCCCATTAACTCTTGCTACACTATTTGACCAAATGGAACTGTTTACTGGGTATATGAGCAGACAGAGCCGTGCGTGCAAACATTTGAAGTGAATATAGCCCACTTTGTATTAAGCAACCACTGAAAGATCTTAAAATAAAGATTGAAGAATATTTTCTTATTTAGAAAACATTACGGACCAGAGTGGTAAACCGGGATTTTTCTCTCAAAACAATATACCGTTATTTTGTGAGTTGTGTCACTTTAGTGAATAAATTCTGACACATGCTAAATTAAAAAAAATACAAACAAACATAAATCTACCTTCAGATTAATGGACTGAAACATACTGTAGCACATTTGGAATTTTTTACAGCAGTACCATTTACAATAGCAAATGTTCTGGAATAAATACAACAAACATTCAATCCAAAAGCTCTTGTAAATCTGAAAAGAAAAAGAAAAGAAAAGAAAAGAAAAGAAAAGAAAAGAAAAGAAAAGAAAAGAAAAGAAAAGAAAAGAAAAAAGACCTTTTCATCCTATGCACTAGAGTCTACTTTAGCTGTATTTAATGTTGTCCCTCAGCGAAAACATTATTAGTGGTGGTAATGCCAAACTTCATTGCTTTTCAAATAATTCCGGCAGTTCAACAGTTAACAGCCAATAAAAAGCCCGCCTGTGTGCGAATCTAGTCCTTTCAGCCATACACTAGACATTAAATTTTGGGAGGACAATTAAGTAGAGTTAACTGTTGCCTATTCTCCCTGAGGTAGCTTCCCTTTTGATCCTGCTGCGCCTGGCGCCTTCCAAAGCATAACTTGTCTGCCTTATTAAAATGCTCCAACTTATGGTGAAGGATTTCCCGGTGCTTTTCAAATGAAGCAGCAACAATCAGAAAGGATCAAGACGAGTTGCACGGCAGAAAGACTAGGACCAACGTAATAAATTAGCAATTACCCTTGTAAGTAAAACAGCAGACTGAAAGTCGCAGCAAAGTTCAAGAAAACAGTGCGGGGGGAGTTAAAGAACAGAGCAAAGCAGCCCCTGGAGCAGGCTGGGCTCCCAGCCTTCGCTGCTGGCAGACTGGGGAGCTGCCAGGTTTGTGGCTAGTGGGGACTGATTAAATAAATGTTATGGGTTCATTGGGGTGCAAAGGCAGGATTTTGGGGAAAGGTGAAATCAGCAGGGAAATGTTAGTGGGGAGTTTGGGGGAGCCGCTCTCCCTGGTGCCAACAAGCGCCCAGCAATGGGGAGAAGAGGGGCTGCTGTCCTACTTGTTAACTGCACTGAACTGTGCTCCCAGATATTGCAACCCGGGGGGCACCAGCCGCCCCCCCACGGCCGCCTCCCTCCCCAGCCAGGCGGCTCCGGCCTGAGAGTGTAGGCGGCCAATGGCAGCCCCTCGCCCGGCACGTCACGGGCTGCAGGGGGGAGATTGGAGGGCGGCCACATGAAAGAGGAGCGGCAGAACTTTTATAGCTGTTAAAGTGCAGGAGAAGCCTGCAGGGTCCCCGAGTCCCATCGCGAGCCTGCTGCCCTGCCCCAAGCATGGAGCCTGGGACCCCATCTCCCACCCTGCACTTCGCACTGCTGGTGCCTGAGCCTGGGGCTGGGAGCCTGGAGCCTGGACCCCACCCCTGAAGCTGGGAGGCTGGAGCTTGGACCCCACCCCTGAGGCTGGAGTTGGGACCTTGGAGCCTGGACCCTGAAGCTGGATCTGGGACCCTGGAGTGGGTGGACCCCACCCCTGAGGCTGGAACTGGGTCTCTGGAGTCTGGACCCCACCCCTGAGACTGGAGCTGGGACCCTGGAGCCTGGACCCCACCCCTGAGGCTGTTGCTTGGGCCTGAGCTCTGGGGCGGTGTCTGGAGCCTCCAGGGGTGCGTATGCAGGGCTGACTTCCCCTTACCCCCCGCAGCAGTTTTATGGCTCCCTCCTCCCTGAGGATGAATCCTGGCCAGAGGTTGCTGAGCCCGGAGACAGCCCAGGCAGAGACCAGCAAAGGAGTGGCCGCCCTTGCCAAGGGGAGCCCCATTGTTGAGGAGCAGCTGCCCAGGATGGGCTCCAAGGCAGTGGGATGCAGGGGCCAAACCACCTCCACCCCTCTGCTGCCTTTCAGTGTGGAGTCCCTGCTGATCACGGAGCGCAAGCTGTGTCCCCGGAGCAGTCGCCCGCACCAGCCACCCCCTGCTGCCACTGCCGAAGCGCCACCCGCCCGGGCCCGGAGCAGCTTGTACACAGCGGAGTCAGGCCAAGATTTCCCAGAGCAGCGGGCTAAGCAGCAGCCACCAGTGGTGGAGAGTCCGGGTGACAAGGAGCCCAACTCCTGGCTTGCAAAATCTGCCTGTTCTCCACCAAGTAAGTACCTAAAGTGACCCCACACCTCTGCGTGTCAGAGCACAGAGCCAGCCTGGGCAACTGTCAGTCCAGCTAGCGGGACCCCTGGGACCCTTCCCCTGCCTGCCAGAGCAGTGGGGGAGCACTAAACTTATGGGGTGTGGGCTCCCTTCCTCCTCTCCCCACCTGAGAGCCCAGGCTAGGCTCACCTGTGGCCTCCTCTGAACAGCAGAATGGTCAGGACCTGGCCCCACTAGTGGGAAGGGCATGTTGACCGCAGGGATAGTGGATGGGGAGACAACAGCCATTCAGTGGGCCCTAACTCACCCCAGCTCCTTGCTTGCGCTGTGAAGCTCCAGCCAGGCTGAGGTGCCATCGCTTAAACCCCGAGCCGACCCTGAGACGGCTGCAGCTTCCCTGCTCTGCACCTACGAGCCCTGTGTGAGCAGCACAGCCTGACCCGGGCTCCTGCTGGGACCTAAAGCCTCGTGGTAGAGTCCGCCAGGCCATTGGCCCTGCTATCACTCCGTGCCCCCAGCAGCCCTCGCCAGCCACTCACTTCTGAACAGTGGGGGAAAGGCCCAGTGCGCTCTTCTGCCGATAGCACTGTACATTGCTAATGGTGCGCAGGGCACCTGGACCTGGCCTGCACTCCTCCCTCGGGGGTCCCACCTGGGCCCAGGGCCACAGCTCACACCACTTGGTGCCTGCCTGCCTGTGAGCTCAGCTCCTCTGCCCACACCCAGGCCAGGTGCACGGTGAACCCCATTGCTCTGACCCTGTGAGCTGAATGGCACACTGGCCACTCTGTGGAGCCAGGCACTGGGAACCCCACGGGCAGGGGAGGGATCTGCCTGCTCTCTCCAGCTGAGACAGGAGCTCCTGGGGACTAATGTGTGGAGCCTTTGTGCTACAGCGCCCTGCTCCCTGACAGCCAGTGCCCCATCCGCATCCCAGCTCAGCATGCCCAGCCCCATGCCTGAGGGAGTCTCCGGGCCCCAAATAGGGGCTTTGTGAGTACCTGTTGTGCAGTCACTGAGGGGAAGGCCTGCTCTGTGCCATGCTGGCTTCCCAGCCCCGAGGGACCAGGCCCTGCACCAAAGCTAGCCCCATTGGGGAAACGTGAATTCATGGCAGGGCTGGAGCCCAGGATGGGCTCCATGTCTGATGTGGGTATGAATACAGGGCTGGAGGGTCCTAGAGATCGCTTCTTTGGCCTGGCAGCCGGGCCAGGGCCACTCCACACTAAGTAGCTGGGCTGTTTGTTTGTGTCACCTTGCAGGGCAGCCCAGCCCTCCACCCTGCACTCTGAGGAAGCACAAGAACAATCGCAAGCCCCGCACGCCCTTCACCACCTCGCAGCTGCTGGCGCTTGAGAGGAAGTTCCGGCAGAAGCAGTATCTGTCCATCGCCGAGCGGGCCGAGTTCTCCAGCTCCCTCAATCTCACAGAGACCCAGGTCAAGATCTGGTTCCAGAACCGCAGGGCTAAGGCCAAGAGGTTGCAGGAAGCAGAGCTGGAGAAGCTCAAACTGGCCACCAAGCCCTTGCTGCCCTCTTTTGCCCTGCCCTTCCCGCTGGGGGCACACCTGGGCTCCCCCTCGCTGTACGGAGCCACCAGCACTTTCCCCAGCAGAGCAGCCCTGCAGCCTGTCCCAGGTCTCTTCACAGCGCCAGTCACCTATGGCATGTACTACCTATCCTAACAACCTGTTGCAGGGGCTAGGCTCTGTGTACAGCTCTTGGGTCACAGTGCCCCCGGCCTGCGCTACTGCACATGGGGCGAGCAGCACAATATGCGAGCCGGCAAACCCACTTCTTCACTGGCTGCTGATTGTGGACTAGCCCCCTTCTGACCAGCATGCACTGAGTGGCTTACGGCTGCCGAGGGTCAGTCCTTGGCTGTGGAACAGCAGGCGAAAATCCACTGGGAATAGTGTTTGGGCTTCAACGCTGAAGGATCGCTGCCTCCCAGATTGTAGGCAAGAAAAAGTTCCTTCCCCATGGGCTCCCTCACTGCAGCACCCCAGTGCAATGCACTTGCTTCCCAGCCCAGCTGGCACAGGGCTGACTTTAGCTCTGAACTGTGTCAGGTTCCTCTTGATCCTGGTGTGAATCTGATCCTGTCTTCCAGCCTCTGAACAGGGGAGACCCAATCACAGTATGACAGGAAGTTCCCATCTCCCTGTATTGGTCTCTAATGGCCTTTTCTGTTAGTGTCTCCCTCTCCCAAGCATATCCTAGTCTAGGGGAGCTTGTCCCTGAGTGTTTACAACAACTACAAGTCACTGGTCTCGATGCTGGGGTTGCAGAGAGCAGGTCTCTGGCCTGTGCTGGTCTGACTGACTCAGTGTGATGGTACTGTGTGGCTTGAACACCCGTGGATGCGATTGTGCTTGATACTGACACTGCAGCACTGCATGAGAAGCCTGGTGCTTCCCCTGCTCCTGATGCTGCATGGCAGAGCACAAGGTGTTGAAGGACAACGAGAATAAAACAGCACAAAGCAGAGACTGCTCCCCCTGCACCCCTAACACACACACACTCTTCCAGAACCAGCTTGGGTTTGATTAATCAGCCCTCCTCAGTGACCTCCTCCCCCCACTCCCGACTACCACTCCGCAAGGATCCTCCTGGCATGAATGAGTTCCACCCAGTCATGACTTCAAGGTATGGGACCAACAGGGCCGCCGAGAGCGGGTTTGGTCCCCTGTGAAAAAAAATTTTCGGGCCCCCCAGCAAGGGCGGACTGACTAAACAGGGCCGACGAGGGGGGGGGCGGGAAGCCGGGCCCCCTTCCAGACTGCCGGGCCACGGTAATTTGTACCAGCTTTCCCCCCGTCGGCCCTGGGGACCAATGGGCCTGACTCTGCTGCCATTATCCATGAGCAGCTGGCCTCACGGAGTCACCCTATTGGGGGATGGAGCTGTGCCGGGCCCATGCTGCCTTCCCTGGGGCTGGCAGTGACTCAAGGCCAGGTCCCTTAGTGCTCTCTTGCTGTAAATAGGGGACAGTCTGATTTTTGTATGGGTCACTAGGGGGCTGTATTTGAGGATGCTAAGCTGTTTATAGGTGAGCTCTCGCTAGGACTCACAGGTGCGTCTACGCTGTGTGCATTTCAGCCCATGTGAAAGGCGCAGAGCTAATTCCATGTACATAGTTTGGGTTTTGTACAGAGCCCTGAATGGGCTGGGGCAGAAATCTCCCTGTTTTGTACAAAGCAGTCAGTCAATAAAGCCTCTAAGTTAATCAAGGCAGCGGTGCCGCTCACAGC
Organism: Emys orbicularis; assembly: GCF_028017835.1. Taxonomy (NCBI): domain Eukaryota; kingdom Metazoa; phylum Chordata; order Testudines; family Emydidae; genus Emys; species Emys orbicularis. The sequence goes on along the minus strand of NC_088689.1, from coordinate 67,939,897 downwards.
TTTGTTCTTTGTAAACAATATCGTAGCTTTCCCCAAAATGTAACAAACTGTCTCCTAACCAGAGCCAGTGTATTCAGCCTGCACAATGAGGCCTGGCTGCTGGGGAGAGCCAAGAGGGGTTCCTGTAAAATACTGCACAGATTAGCGAGGCCTGCCTGCCCGGCAGGTGTCAGGCTTGTGCCGCACACACAGCACTACTTCCTGCCCTGCTGGTGCGGTAATACTTGGGGCTCTTTGGATGTACTGCAAAAAGCTACCTCTGTCATTGCCCCGGCATCTAGCCAGCAACTGTGCACTGCCACTGCTAGAGGCAACCCCCCAGCCATCTCAGAGGAGTGAACGGAATTGAGGTGGCTGCCCTGCCGGAGAGCAGAGCCACTTCTCCAGGTGTTGGAGGCCTCCCATTTGCCAAGGGTCTCGCTCCAAGCCCCCAGGCAGTGGCTCCGGTCCACTCCCTAGCACTTTGCAGCCCCGCTTCACCTCCCCCCTTCCCCCCCCCCCACCCCACGCACCACACAGTATAGGGGCTGCTGCTCTTGTGGTGCTTCCCCAGCTCACTGCCCATCTTCCTGGCTCAGGCCAGGAAGGTCGCAGCCTGGGGCTACTTACCATTGGCAGGAAGTGGGGCAAGCCCAGACACTGGTCAGGGCTTTAAGCGTGTCTTTGCAGCCACAGCTCTTAAGAAGCTTCCTGAGGTGCTGCCAGAGAAGGCCCCAGCACTCTGTCAGGGGAATGCACCTCTCTAGGTGACCCCTGTCACACTGCCCCTCCCCTTTGGAGGAGGCTTTGGGAAACCTGGGGTCCCTTCCTGCTCCCAGGAAAGCTGGGGTGGGGAGGGGTCCTACAGTTCACTGCCTGTTAGGCAGCCCTCTGGGTCCCAGGCACTTGCCCTGCTCCCAGTCAGGGAAGGCTTGGTGCCTAGCAGCCATTCTGAACTGGAAGCCCATGTCTCAGACTTTGTCATGATTCTAAACGTGTAGCAAACAGTATGTGTTTGCACTAGGCAGCGTCAGCCCTCGGAACAGGAAATTACTGGTATTCTTGGAGACCTGTCAAGTTTCAAACTGTGGCTGGCTGTGAGGAGTAAGGGGCTGGGGCTGCGGCTCCAGACCTGCCTTTGCTCTTCCTTTAGGCACGATCGCCACCTGCTGGGTGCCAGACACTCTGCACCGACTGGGCTAGAATCCATCCCTTGAAGAAGCTACTGCTACAGCACTACTCAAGCCTCTGTGGGAATGGTTCCAGCAACTGCCCTCCAATGCCCAGTCCTTCAACCGCTTCTCCCCATACCTGCCCTCTCCTAGCCTGGTTCCCTTTGGCCTGCTGCTCTGCCCATGTGCCACCTGAATGAGTTTTCATTATCTTATCAGAAACAGCAGATGGGCTCTGAACTGCCTCTGCTTTACTGCAGCCTCTAAGGGAGTGCTGTTGGGCCACATCTGCAAGGGTTGCCTTCAAGACTCTGGGGCCATAACATCCTGCAGCAACTGTGCTCCTCGGGAACCATGACACTTTCCACTGTAGGAGTGACAGGTAGGAGAGATAGAGATAGATTTTTGCTTAACAGCCCCCCAACTGTGGAATCCCTTCCAAGAAGAGATTAACCAGATCTCATTGCCTTCAAGACAAAATGTGAGACTCAGTCCTTTGACAAAGTCTCCCCATTACAATAATGTTTTTGGCAAAGTGGTAGTGATGCCAATATTTCAAGCTGCCTAATCCTTTCCATTGTAATTCCCTAGACTCGCTGCTTATAACGTTGACAAACTTTCCTTTTGAAAGTTTCAGCAAATTAGGTTAGCCATTTTTAGATCCAGATCAATAAAAAATAGATACTTTCACCAATGCTAAAAACATTTCCAAAGCTAGTTTGAACATCCCTAGGGCTGTGCAGCAGGAACTGGACATTTGGCAAAGGGATAGTTGTGGGGTCAGGGCAGTGCCTTTCACCACCTCCATAAAAATCTCTTCAGATTTGTAAGCCATAGGAAATCTCCCTTGGCACACGCTTGTTATTTCTTGAACAGTCCTACTGCACTGAATTTGCTTCCAAGCCCCACTGAGCCGCCTTCGTTGTTTCCAAACAACTGCATAGACTAATAGTGTAAGCGAGGTGGTGGTGGCAGGAGCATGCCAGCCCTACAGCTGTCGTTTGGCCACTGGGAAAGTAGCTAGGCTAGGAGACACAAGCCTGTGAACTCTAATCATTAACACTTAATATCAGGTAGGGCTTCATACACCTGCTTTAAGACAGAGGCAAGTATCCCCCCCTTCACAGATAACTGGGGATCAGTAAAGTTGCACAAGGTCACTTCTGGTAGAGCTAGGAAGAGAACCCAGGTCTCTGAAGTGGCAGACCTACCTTTCAGTCACTTAGCCATACTGTGTTTTGGAATGTCCATGCTAAATCTGTGTGCTTGGCTAGGGTGGCCCAATTCATTCCTGCACCAGTGAGGTATTTGCCACAGGGGACAAGGGGAGACAGCTTGTACGTCCCTTTATGGAGGTGCAGTTCAGCCAACACAAAGGGGCCACAAAGCACTGATGAATCATGCTCCATGTCTTCAAAATGGGGCTACTCTGACATACCCCTCTTCACAAATAGGTTTGAGACCCACAGATTAATGAGCACATTGTAAATGCAAAGCATCATTTAAAAGCAAAGACCACTCAGGAGTGCTAATTTGCAGATCCCTTCTCTACTCATTAGACCACACTCCCCCACCAGAGCCAGGAAAGAACATGGACCCACATTCCCAGCATTCTACAAATGTCTACAAAACAGTGGTTTAACGCACTGGCAGGGTGTGTTCTATCCCTCCCAATAAAGGCTATATCAGGCTGTTGTGTATAGCTAAAGAGTGGGGGTCTAGGGAGCAACTGACGTATGGTATTTAAAGCCCTTGTTTACTGTTACAATGTTAAATGCCTACGGGGGGCTCTGGTCTGTTAGCCCCAGCTCCCACTGTGAAGAACCGCCTTTAAAATCCCTTTTATTAAGCTTGTATAAAAAAGGAAAACAATGAAAACATTCCAACCATAAAAGGTTACACACATTTTAATTTCAACATTTCCCCCTATTCTGGCCCAGCCTTTTAGCTGTCTAGACTCTCTTAAAGACATGACAGTCCTTGGCAGGATGTTAAAGATGATGTTAACTGTCCTAATTGGGAAGAGACAGTCCCATTAGGCCGTCTCCATTGAAACAGCAATTTATAGTGCTTGTTTTAGGGCCAAATCAGCCTCAGTCAATAATTGTTTTTAGGTGCTTCATTTTGCATATCACACACTAACTAGCCCCTTTCTGCACCATTTAAACTCTTTCCAAACTGGCAATGCCCCGTTACTTTCCTTAATTCAATCACATACTCAGAAATTCTTTCATTGCCTTTATGACTCCATTTATAGAAGCAGGAATGACTGTGATCACCATGGCTTTTGGGGATAGATGAGTTTGTAGAATTTCCACATAATCAGCAAATGTTTCGGCTGCAAGTTTAAAAAGCTGTTAGGCTGCTTAGTAAGTTGCATGTTTTAGCTCATTATGCTCAGTAAAACTGACTCTCTTCTCATCAGTTATACCATTTGCTCATCTATCCTGTTCCAATCTCTTTCGAGAGGTGGGCCAGTCTGCTACTGAACTACTAAACAAGTCCATTTCCCCCAAAGTGCCAGCCATTTTTAACACAATTTTTCTCTAAGTGAGCAGATCACTTATAGTCCTAGTGTTGCAAGGTGCAGTTCCCTTTTTAGTTGCACTGTCCCTAGGCCGCTCCCTATTCTGACTGTATTCCCAGATTAGAATCCCTGCCTTGCTGCTAAAGTGTTGTGTCTCTTGCTCTTTAAGCAACAAACAGGGTATGAAGGAACCATACAGGCACAGTGGAATCCAACTAGCAGTGTTTATTCAATGGACACAATATGCCAGACCTAGCTACATACACACATTGCCACTCTGGTTGGGTTCTGGCAACTTCTAAAATATAGACCAGTGAGTACCACTAGAGGGCTCACAAATTATTTAAAGGGATACTACTTTATTCCTAACCCCTAGAAAGTAAAAGTGGTATGCTGCTTGGTCTATGGGTCTGAAACTGGCTTTGGGTGTCTGGAGCTCCTGGACTATACTGCACAGCACTTTGTGGTGTGTGATACACTCGGTCATTCCAAACTCCCACCACTCCCCATGGGGTGGAGACCCCTCCTACAGCTGTTGAGGCAGCAGGAATTGATTCAGAAACCACTCCAACTGCTTTATCAGCAAACAATCACTGTCATCTGTGAACAAACAGCCCCAAGAACCCCTCCAACCAGAAGGCATCTTACCAGGGCTTCTCCTTTCCGTGGGTTATGACGCTTCCTTCTGGGGCTGCAGCCCTGCAAATCTGCCTGTGCACAGGGACCGCACAGGAGGTAGGGGGCTGTGGGCCGGGCAGTAGCAGGGCTGCATGGTACTTCTCCTTGCACTCTCTGGGCTGTGCCCTGCCCAGGAAAGAAAGCGCTGAGCGTTGCTGAGGCCCAACTCCCGGAGAGCACAGGGAGAGGCACCATGCAGCTCTGTGGGCCCCTAGCTCCGCATAGAAACCCCCACATCCTGGCTGCAGCCCTCCCCCCCACTGCTGCCTTGTGAGTAGGCAGGCTTACAGGGCTGCAGCCTCGCAAACCTGCCTTCCATATATTAGCAACTGCTGGACAGCAGCACCTTTTTGCTGGTGACCAAGGGGTTGCTAATAAGTGGAATCTACTGTAGATATAACTGAACTTTAAAAAAATACCTTAGTTGCAAAGCATCTAGTTTATTTCCTCTGGGTTTGGGAGAGTTGTTCTTTCATGCCTTGGTATTATGGCCTATCAGTAGTGACAACACAGTTTGGGTTGCATCAGTATTTTCTGATTTAGAGGGTCGGTACCTCAGCATCTAACTTGTCTCAAAACCCTTTTTTGTAAACATGCTGATACCAGTTAGCTCTGTGTTCTTGGGGAACCAGGGCGCAGTATCCAGCCTGTCTGACTCATGAAAGACACCCCCACACCAGTCTCTGCTTCAACCAAAACCAATCAGAGAAAAGACTTGCAGAGAGCAGTGAAGGGTGTTGGGAGACACACTTAGACCCTCCTGACAAGGGTGACAAGATTAAGGCATCTCCATTAGCATAAAGAATGGAGAACAGAGAACCGCACGGAACTCTGGGACCAGAAAAGCAGGGAAGCACTGCATCATGGGGGATCTCTGCTCCAGATGTTAATGAACCTACATCTCCACACACCCAGCTCAGCAGTTATCAGACCAATTCTAGTAATTAATCCTCAGCTGATATCCAAAATACTGAAGCAGCCTAATTGCATTGTGAGCTCCCTGGAAGAAAACACCACCCATAGCCAAGAGTGATCAGCTCCTATCGTCTAGCCTAAAGAAAACCCTTGAGTCATCAGTTTACCCATAAATAAATCTAGTGTTCTCCCTTGAACCATTGTTGTTTCTCTACAAAACCCTCTACCTATGCCCAAGTAAGTGTTCTGATGCATGGACCCAAACTCTGCATCAGTTCCACTGGGACTCAGTCTCCTGACTGATCGTGCTGGGGGCTCTGCCTGTCTCCAGCACTCAGGACCCTGAGCTACCACCATCAGCTGGGAACCCTGACCAGTTCAAGTCTCATGGAGTGGGTGAGATCCCTCCATCCCTCTCTCTCTCTGTTTTCTTTTCTGCCTCAGGTATTAACCTTTAATAATGTAACTTATGTTTGTTTAGCCCTCCTTGTGTAGTTATCACTATTATTCAATAAATAACTTTTATGGTTAAGCTGGTTGCTTCTCTCTCCCTCTCTCTGAACTTTACTTTTTTGTGTTTTTAGCTTCTCCATTTACTCTGCAGCAACGCTTCTTTTACCTAAGCTAAAGATCCCTGTAGCGCCCAAAAATAGTGTGGGGTTTGCTCATCAAGTGGGTTACTACCAGTACAATTGTCATGTGAAAGTGGGGATAGGGACATGCTGAACCTGTGGCATATAAGGGTGGCAGCTTGAGAGTGCGGATTGACCAGGTCCACTCAGACTTGCTCTGTTAGTGCCTGTGTGTGTGTTCATCTGATTCTGGAGCTGGAGGAACCCAGCCCTGGGGAACCTAGATCCTGCAGGTGGCTCCATTGGGAGGGGACTTCCAGAAGGGAGAAGTAGAGCTCCATATGAACACACAAGTGACACAAGCAATACATTAATAGAATTACAGAACTCCCCTCCCCCGAAGAGTAACCCTAATAAATGAGGATACCCCAAAGTAACGGGCACATCTGGTAACAGAGACTTGAACCACATTTCAGCCACTAATGACTATGTGTGTGAAATGATTTTCAATGTGTATTTTGTGTTTGGCTGTTGCTGGGTTTTTTAGGAAGTTTGGGAAAACCAGAGCACGAGAAAAGCCTGATTTTTTTACACCCTGCACATTTGCTGCCCCCTGCAGCTGCCTGAGCAGTAACATTGTGACATCAGAGATAATCAGCCACTTAGCAGTCTCTCCCTCCAGGTCATTTGCACACTGGGAAAGTCACCAGTGCCCTGGCTGTCATGGCAACAGCTGCCTTTGCTGATTTCCCATAGCATTATTTCAGAGGAACTGCAGTCAAAGCCGGGCTTGGATCAGCTGCTACTCGGTTCCTTTGGGCTTGTACTGGGGTACTCTACACTGCTTTTCAAAGGTACTTGCTGAAAAGGGGGTTACATGAAATGAAGATAGAGAATTACAGCTCCTTTCATGTATATTGTTTATTTGCTTCTTACCCATTGGACGCTATATATGGCTTTCTGAATATTTACCTGTCGTCTCCTATCATCACAAGAAAGATTCGCAATTGTTCCCCCCTCAAACAAGACTTTGTACAATGCTCAAACAAAAAACTGTGTTTAACATTAGTTAAGGTTGCTCTCATCAATAAACTAATCCACAAAAATTAGAAAATACAAAATTAGAGGATTAAAAGTGTGCAAAGTCAAACACTCTCAAGTTAGAAAATGCCAGAATGAACATTGCTCATGAACCAGTCGGGACCCCCGCAGAGATCTAGTGCACCCCCAAACAGACAAACTCCAGGATCTTCTTCTGGAGGCTGACCAGGCTTCTCAAGAGCAGGCTCAGGGTATTGAACTGGTGCTAGAGCATGGACAGGAACAGCTGGTTGATCACAAGTGCCCTGCCTCGGGGGCAGCCCCATCCACCTCCTCCCCAGAACGGCGTGCTGCGGCTCCCTCCTCCCGTCAGCAAGGCTGATCCAGCTGATCGGCGGCGGGCGGGGGGGGAGGGAACGTAGCACGCTGGGGAAAGGGGCGGGGCAGGAGCCAGGCTGACGACAGAGGCTGCCACGGAGCTGCAGCATCTCCCAGTGTCAAGCTTCTCTGACCCCACAGGAGAGAGCGGTGGGCAGAGAAGAGCGCGCCGGGGCCCCTTTCGATCGTGGGCCTGGTGCCATGGTGCCACTTGCACCATTGTAAATCCGGTATTGCATTCAGGGGGTGTTTTTTTCACACCCCTGAGCGACGAAAGTACAATGTAGATATGGCCTTAGTCAGCTCCCAGGTGAGAGAACTCCAAGGTTCTGCCACAAACCAACTCTTATTCCCTCACCTTACACCTCCCAGTCCTTTGTTCTTAAGCTGTAGTCTCTGCACAGCTTCCCTGCTGAGAATTGGGGAAATCCTTCTCTCTCTGGGTCATTGGTTGTTAGGTGTCAATGTCCTGGTGACTGGGCTTTCTATTGTCCTCTCAGATTTTCCACTGATATGGGTCTGTCTCATTCAGTCCTTTTAATGACACATTCTGCTGGCTCAAACAGCTAGGCAACACACACACCTATGTGTCTCAGCCTGCCCCGAGAGCAAACTTATTCCCTCACTGTGTAGCCACGTAAAGCATAGGGGAAACCAAGGCACATCGGCTTCATAAAAAATATTACAAAAAATTCCTACTTCTTCACAGCTATGACCTTACAGTCCAGGCTGAGTATTGATACTAGGCACCAATTCCTCATGTCATGGAGGCCCCACTTTTTGGACAGCAGGGCAAGCATGGCCTGCCCTGCATAACATGAGACATGCCCCACTCCCCGGGGCCTTGGTCCAGACAACAGCAATGTCTAGCTCAAGAACGTTCCAGATGCACAGTACAACTCTCAAGTTCAGCCCATTATTGCCTAGAGATTTTATGTTAGGCATCATATGGAGGGTTTCCAAGAACTCAGCCAGAGTGAGAGGAAGCTCCAGCCAATCCCGGTCACTCACACTGACTGTAGGGAGTTTGTCCCACGGGATCTCACAAGCATCAGCATTAGTTGGACCATGGAGAAGTCTGCATAGAAAGCTCCCATCCTTTCCTGCTTCTCCACTGGATCCGTAAGAGGGGTGCTGTCTTCTTCCAGAGGGCAGGTGGCATGCTTTTTCTCCATGGCATAGAAGCAGGAGCTGCAATCCACCTCCTGAAGAAGCTGGATACACGATCAGACAAAAGCAACCTGCATCCAATGGTCATCAAGGACCCAGAGCTCATCCTGCTTCTCCTGACACTACCTGCAGCAGGATGGATCCGCAGGGTGAGTGTCCAGGCACCTCTCCGGCTCCAAAACCTTCCACTCCAACTGCTCAATCGCCACATCCCTCCTCTGACTGGCCCCCCGATGTAGTCGTGACAGAAGAACTAGGCATGTCTCTTCCCCACATCCCACCACCTCTCCTCCTGCCAGGCCAGCCAGAACTTCCAGGAGGCTGTTAAAAATGCCAGTAGGCCAGCCCCAGCTGCCCAGGCTTCAAATAAACCATCACGGATACCAGATGGTGGTCCAAGAAGGGGACCAACCTGATGCTGGAGGAGTGGGCCCACAAAGAGTTAAAAAGGAAACGTAAATGCGGTCCAGCCACGAGTGGCATGACTGAGTATCCTCCACACCGACACAGGAAAAGGAAGTGGAGTCATCCAGGTGGTGGTTGCTCCAGACATCTACCAGGGCGTAACAATCTCCCTGAGGACATCCACTGTGGCCTAGCACTTCTCTCACACACATCCAGGGTGCTGTTAAAATTCCCACCCAGGACCAGGCACTTACGAGAATCCAAAGTGCCAAGGAAGGCAGAAGCCCACTGATACCCAATCCCGAAGCGGGTGCAGTTGTATCAGGGCACAGATCAAGTTGACAAGATTGAGGATCAGCCCCTCCATGCAGACCCAGAGGTGCAGCTGGCACCCTGGCATGACCTCGGCGATCCCCAGGACTTTGGGCCATAGGTCCGGGGAAAACAGGGTGGCCATCCAGCCCAAGAGTGCAGTGAGGTGGCTGAAGTACACCCTCTTCCCTCCCACTCCAGCCGCCAGCTGGCTTTGGTGGCTGAATCTATGTGAGTCTCCTGCAGGAAGATCACAGAGTACCACCCCCACACACCCCCAAAGCGAGGAGAGCATCTAGCATCAGCAGAGACTCACCCTACAGCCTCTTGTATTCAGAGATGCAATGGTAGTTGGTTTAATTGGGGGCAGCGGCACCACCTGCACCTGCAACCTGTGCTTGATCCCAAAGGTGTCAGGGAATTGTGGAATCTGTGAGTTCACTGGTAGGCTGCCGAGTGCCACTCCTTGATCCCTTGACCCTCCTGATACGGCCCTTGCACCCTGGAAGAGGAGATTGAAATCCCCCCCACTTCTGGAGAGTGCCTTCCTCCTGGAGCCTCGTGAGTCTTCCAGGAATTGGTACAGCTTTCCTGTAGCATGGCAGGAGCTGAGAGGTCTCCAGACTTGACTGAGCCCATGGACTCCCAGTCATCCTCCAGCTGGCCCCCATCAACATCTCCACAGCCTTTTGGGCAGGGGAGTTTACCCTTACTTTGATGGTGATGGAATGCCGGCATACCACCACCTTTACCACATTGTCCACCTCGTCCCCGGACAAAGGAGTGAGTGGAGTACAGAAGCCCCTGGTGGAGCGGGGAAGGGAAACAAATACAGCCCTTTGGTTAAGTGCCCCTTCTCCATGCATTTATGGAACTCAAACATCTACAAACACAAGGTCCCCTCCTCCTTCCTTCTCTCTTGCTTTTCCTTTGCTGCAGAAATTGCTGGCGTTGGATCATCCATGATCACAATGGACAGCCCCAAGCCTTCCCTGCCCTCAGTGTACAGTAAATTCAACACATCCATTGTTGTGCTCAACCAGGAGGAGCAAGCAAACCCATGAATGATTAGTTGTATCTTTTATTAACCTCAGGGGACAAGGCCTTTTCTGCTTGTCTTTACTTGTCATTCCTTGTGAATCTGCTCCAGTGACCTTCATACTTTCTTCTTCATGCTTTTAAATCCTCGGCTGGCGCCCTGCCCGAAGCAAACGGTTGATGGGATTCTGCAACATAAATATACCATGTTAATACAAAAATCTTGATGTCTTGTTTTTTGTACTTATGCACGTGCCACTCAGAGCACACTTAACCGGAATGGTCACTTTGCTGAGATGCCTAACAAGAAACCAACTTAGTCTGATAGGAAATGACAATGACTGCTGTTTAACAGAGAGCGCATTAGCAAAAGTTCTGCTTCATAGGGACACAGTCACCAATGTAAAGGCAGGACCTGAACGGGGAAGGATTGGTCTGTGAGGAGACAGAATACTTCCACCTCTCCTTGGCAACCCTTTAGTTCTCCACACCCTAAACTCTTTAAAAATCCCCCTAGCCCTTATGAACGCTATTTAACATCTTCATCAATGACCTGGAAGAAAACATAAAATCATGACTGATAACGTTTGCAGATGATACAAAGATTGGGAGAGTGGTAAATAAGGTCACTGATTCAGAGCAATATGGATCACTTGGTAAACTGGCCACAAGCAAATAATATGCATTTTAATACAGTTAAATGTAAATGTATACATTTGGGAATAAAGAATGTAGGGCATACTTACAGGATGGGCGACCCTATCCTGGGAAGCAGTGACACTGAAAGAGATTTGGAGGTCATGCCAGATAATCAACTGAACATGAGTTCCCAGTGTGACACTGTGGTCAAAAAGCTAATGTGATCCTGAGATGCATAAACAGGGGAATTTCAAGTAGGAGTAGAGAGGTTATTTTACCTCAGTATTTGCCACTGGTGCAACTGCTGCTGTAATACTGTGTCCAGTTCTGGTGCTCATGATTCAAGAAGGATGTTGATAGATTGAAGAGGGTCCATAGAATGATTAAAGAATTAGAAAACATGCCTTATAGAATCATAGGACTGGAAAGGACCTCAAGAGGTCATCTAGTCCAGTCCCCTGCACTCATGGCAGGACTACGTATTATCTAGACCATCCCTAACAGGTATTTGTCTAACTTGCTCTTAAAATCTCCACTGATGGAGATTCCACAACCTCCCCAGGCAATTTATTTCAGTGCTTAACTACCCAGACAGTTAGGAAGTTTTTCCTAATGTCCAACCTAAACCTCCCTTGCTGCTATTTACGCCCATTGCTTCTTGTCCTATCCTCAGCGGTTAAGAACAATTTTTCTCTCTCCTCCTTGTAACAACTTTTTATGTACTTGAAAACTGTTATGTCCCCTTATAATGATAAGCTAAATAGATTGAGCTTCTTGAGTGTAACAAAAATAAGGTTAAGGGGTGACTTGATTACCGTCTACAAGTATCTACATGGGGAGCAAATATTTAATTATGGGCTCTTCAATGTAGCAGCTAAAGATATAATATGATCCAAAGGCTAGAATTTGAAGCTAGACAAATTCAGACTGGAAATAAAGGCATACATTTTTAATGGTGAGAGTAATGAATCATTAGAACAATTTACCAAGGGTCACGATAAATTCTCCATCACTGACAACTTTTAAAGCAAGATTAGATGCTTTTCTAAAAGAACTGCTCTAGGAATTACGGTATTTTGGGGAAGTTCTCTGGCCTGTGACATACAGGAGGTCAGGCTAGATGATCACAATGGTCCCTTCTGGCTTTGGAATTTATGAATGATACATTCTGTTCACATTTTGAAGGGTTTTTAACTGATGCAGCGGTGTCTGCCTGCAGAAAACCTGAAACAGCATCTGTGAGGTTTGAATTTCCCTGTTCATCTCATCCAGTCGGTGAGTTATTGTTAGGGATCTGAGTTGACATGTCAACACTTAGCTATTTCACTGCCCAAAGGCGGAGGGGGGGGGGGGGGAAATATCACATTATGAAGATCTGCACAAGCCACTATGAGTAACAGCTCATTTTGGCCCCATGTATGTTACACCTGGAAGATACTTCCTCTTATTCCTCCCTCCTCCTAAATCAAGGAGCCAAGACCCAAGAGGCTAGCAGGGCAAGCCTCACCAAGGGGGAGTCAAGCCCAGCAGAACACACATGATCACATTAAACTGTGCAGATGTTCAAAAAATGAGCAGTGTCTTATTTTAGCATCTGAAGCAGAAGGACCTTATTTTGTGGGCAGAACTTGGAAAACCACTACTTGCCCCCAATTCAACTTTTTGGTAAAGTGAAGTTTAAGTTATACATTTGTATCTTAAAGGAGACTGAAAAGTCTGTGGCTAGGTCCTGTCTACACAACAAAGTTGCACTGATTTAACTTCATTGGTTTAGAAAGCAATATAGCTAAATGGGTGCAATATCCTTTTTTGGGCTTTGAAATTTTTACCATTATTATGGGTAGGCAAGGCTTGAAGCCTGGGACTGAGGCCTGAGCCAAGTTAGGTAATTTTACAAAAATATTCACCCTGTTTTTCTAGATCAGTGTTAGCCCTTGTGTAAGCAAGTCTCCTGCAGCTAGAGCCATTTTCCCACCATCTCATTTGAACTTTTTTCACCATATTAACGGACAATATGGTAAAAATGTGCCTGACCAGTAGAGCCACGTCTATACTAGGGCTCCCACCAGTGCTAACACCAGCTCAGCAGAACTGGTGGGGAAATTTTGTTAAACCTAGATTAGGTTTGAGAGAAAATGCAAATAATAAAACAGCAGAAATGCTGACAAGTGAATTAGATCCCTAGAATTATTTTTGAGTTAAAAACCTCAGGTGTTACTAACAATTAGGGCTGTCAATTAATCGCTGTTAATTCAAGTGATTACCTCAAAACAAATTAACTCGATTAAAAAATTAATTGTGATTAACTGCAGTTTTAATCACACGGTTAAACAATAATAGAATACCAATTTAAATGTATTATAAATAGTTTGGATGTTTTTCTACATTTTCAAATATATTAATTTCAATTGCACAGAATACAAAATGTACAGTGCTCACTTTATATCTTTATTACAAATATTTGCACTGTAAAAAAGAAAAATAGTATTTTTCAATTCACCTCATACAAGTACTGTAGTACAATCTCTTTATCATGAAAGTACAACATACAAATGTAGATTTTTTTTGTTACGTAACTGCATTCAAAAAAACAAAACAATGTAAAACTTTAGCGCCTACAAGTCCACTCAGTCCTACTTCTTGTTCAGCCAATCACTAAGACAAACAAGTTTGTTTACATTTGCAGGAGATAATGCTGCCTGCTACTTATTTACAATGTCACTTGAAAGTGAGAACAGGCATTCGCATGGCACTGTTGCAGCCAGCGTTGCAAGGTATTTATCTGCCAAATATGTTAAACATTCTTATGCCCCGTCATGCTTCGACTTGCAAATATTTGTAATAAAAAATAATTATATAAAGTGAGCATTGTATTCTGCATTGTAACTGAAATCAATATATTTGAAAATGTAGAAAAACATCCAAAAATACTCATAATAAATTTAAATTGGTACTCTATTATTGTTTAACAGTGTGATTAAAACGGCAATTAATCGTGATTAATTTTTTTAATAGTTTGACAGCCCTACTAACAATACACATAATGAACTTCAGATTTAAATGAAAAGAATACATATATAGGGTATATATATCCTGGCCTCTGTGCGTTGCTGCATTAGCATACAAGGACTGTACAGGAACCACAATTGGCTCTACACTTCCCCTTGCAAGTCCTAGTTACACCAGAGGCTGCTCTAACTATACTGATGGCAGTTTCAATCCACAGAGCAGCCCAGAATTTGGAGCCACCTTTGCACAACCTCACCTAACCTGCTGGAGGTGCAGCACACAATCAAATCCACTTGCTTTAACTGGATCCTAAGTAAGACTCAAGAGAAGACTGCACCCCTTCCGGGTCCCCCAGCCTGGTTATTTAAAAAAGGTGAATTTGAGGGCATTTCCTTGGGTGAGTGTGTGCTTCTCATTCATTACACTTCTCTGTTACTGCAAAGATTCTCAGTTGTGACTGCAAGAATCAAAGAAATGAATCACTATCAATGCACAAAGCAGTCATTTGCTGCTGCCACCCGTTAAGTACAGAAACAGCAGTTTAATCCTAGTAAACTGCAAATAAACACTAAGAATTTGCTTTTTTTCTTCAAACTCTTTGCAAACATCAATTAAAAATCATGTTAACTTTTCAGAAGTGCTAAGCTTTGTGCATAAATGTGTATTTAGAAGGCTCAGCCATCACTTGGGATGAGCACTTAAAGGTATTACTTCGCAATACATCACAAGAGCATCCAAAGGCCCCAGTTAAGGTCACAGCCCTATTGCGTTAGGTACTGCCCCAGCACATATGAAGACCTGGTCCCTGCCGAAGGAGTTTACATAAAGGAAAACAGACCTGGATTTATAGAGCTTTTTCTCCTGCAGTGATGAAATTGGGCCACTCATAGGCTGGGTGGGATTCTCCACGCTCTCACTTGGACAGATTTCCATGGAATCCACTTGCGACTGCTCGTAAGTCTCCACATTCACATCCATTGGCATGCTCACGTCCAGCTTACAGGAAGGCTTATTGTGCTTGGTGCTGCTGCAGAAACAAAACCCTCCTTTCAGGAGCTGCCAACTGCCTCCTAGTCAGCTTAGGCTCAAGGGCCCAAGGTCATTTGATCAGGAGGCTACAAAACAAATTAAGTAAAACAGGCTCAGGAGAGTCAGAGGGGGGCTAGCAGAAGGCAGCGAGTGTTCTTGGTCACTCTGGGTGGCCTGTAAAATGTTCAAGCAAGCAGAGCACTGCAGTGCTAGAGGGAAGCTGGCTCACAGGAGGAGCTCTCTTACAAGGGGGTCTGCAGAGTGGAGAGTCAGAACTACTGCATTACAGTACATGGGCTTCACCACAAGCTTCTTTCTTATGCCCATAAAGCATACCTGGGTTCATCTGGCTGAGCAGGGCCAATGAGTTTCCTTCCTTCCATAGCTTAGGGCGTCATGCTCCAAAGAGATGAATGTTGGTGCCTGATCCATGGCTAAGAAAGACACTTTCTACAATCAGCAGTTCACTTCCTTTCTACGTTCTAAGCCATTCAACTGAAAACTAGTGATAACAGAGTGGGTTTGATTGCCTGAGAGATCACTGGCCATTGCCAGTGTCACTGCTCAGATCAGTCTGTAAGAGCCAATTGCTCTGCCCCACTGTGTGCTTACTAAACTGTTAAGGATAGAGATCACCCTTCATTGCTAAATAAGTCTCCATGGTTCCCCAGCCTTGGAATAGGAATGGCAACATTAGGGGAGAGACGAAAAAGTTGATTAGTGACATCATTGCTTCATGTAAGTGTGTCTGTAGCCATACCACTACTACATAACTTCTTACAGCCGCCTGAGAAATGGGCATGCCTATGCATGGGGCCAATCAGGACTTTGCTTCTCCAGCTGTTCATGTAGCACTGAAAGGAATCCTATGTAAGTATCTATAGCAGTCTCTCTCTCTCTCCTCTTCCTCCAGACTCAGCTGCACACTCATGGCTGGCTCCTCTCCCTTAATGCTTCCATTGCTCCATGGCCAGGACAGAGAGCCAAGCACCAAACAAAGGAGCATGCCTCTGTTCTGGTCATGTTTTTCAACCAGAATAGAGAGTGCTGCAGAAGAGGTGAGGGATAGGTGTCATCTGGCCGTGGGCAGCACCCTAACCCACAGATAGCGTGAACTGGAAGGGAATGGCTCTGGCCCTTGCTTGTGCAGGGTCACTGGTACCCTCTGGTTGACTTGCCAGCCTCCTGCACCTGGGATAGGATTCCTGAGCACGCGTTGGGCTCTCCAGGCCCATGCACCCACTCTGGGGATGGATTCCTGCGCTTGACACAGCTTGGCAGGCCTTTTCCTGCCACCGCCACCACAATGGAGACTGTTTGCCCTTCAGCCCTGCACTCATTCACCTCCCTGAAGTACACAGGCAGAGAAGGGAACAGAGTGCACCCTTCAGAGCAGAGCAGGTGGTGCTGGGATTGCAGCTCGGCTCTCTGTATTTCAGGGAGAATGCAAGGGAAGCAGGGGGCTGGGCAGAACGGGGAGGACTCATTGGTTCACTGATGAGGAGTGAGCAAATGTCTTTTTAGCACCCCTTTCACTCACGTAATGTGGGCGAGTCATCCCTGTTGGAAGGACCTGAAGGCCAGTATTCCTTGGCTCATGAATTCACATGCTAGGCTCTAACATTTTTGCATTCAGTAAATAACCTCTTTATACTCCAGAGGCCAGAAATAAACTAGTGCAATTACGGGAAGGGAATGCAGGAGCTCTGGAATCTGACACTAGCTTGTGTAAATATGAAGTGCTACTGACTAAGCCCAGAGAAGCATGAGATTGCTGGATTTTCAGGTGTTCTCTGCTTCTGAGGACCAGTCCCCAGCACACAGAAGGATAAATGCTTGCTTTGTCAGTGTATTTGGCACTTACCTTTTAGCTTTTTTTGGTTTATCAAATCGAAAATCGGAAGGATAAAGATGTACTTTGACTAAGTGATCTTTTCTGTCTTTGCTGCTCTTGAACTTCTCCGCACAGCCTTCTACCAAACACTGATACTAAAAAGCAAGAAGAGGGAAAGGTAATTCTAAAACGTATGCAGTATAAGCAAGATGGGAGTTATTCACACAAAATTTCTCCAAGGCAAGGCAAGATGTCTATCTGGCACTTCCACATTGATACACAGTACTAAAGATGTATCATCATCATGTACTGGATCCTCTCTGAAAAGTGATTTAGTCCAATCACAAACTATTGGGCTCTAAACTTTTGTTTATGCATGAGAGAAAAGTCATTCCCTCTACCACAGGAACCACTGGGGGTAGTATATTTTATGGCCTGTGTTATTAAGACCATATGATTGTATGGTTCCTTTTAGCCTTAAAAACCTACGAAAGCCAATATAATTCACACATTACAATCTCCAAGTTACATGGGTGCGCTGAGATTGTTTCACAAAATTTGGAACTAGTTCAATTTGTTGGGAAACTACTTCCATCTCTGGTATTAGGAATACATTGTTCATTTTCTGCCACCCCTTGCACATGGTTTCTTGACTGCATGTGTATGAGGCAAAGTCCAAACTGCTAAGGCCCATCAGGCAAAATCCTGGAGAGTGCAATACTGGCTCCCCAAGTACCTGCACATGGTGGCAGCAGGAAACCTCCTTGATCAAAAATGTGTAGTTTACAGAGGACAGAAGAGAGAAGTATCTGCTGACTGAACTCAGGATGCTTAGATATTAGCAAAGTTGGAAGCTAGTGGATAAATGTAAAGTAATGCATATTGGAAAAAATAACCCCAACTATACATACAATATGATGGGGGCTAATTTAGCTACAACTAATCAGGAAAGAGATCTTGGAGTCGTCGTGGATAGTTCTCTGAAGACATCCACGCAGTGTGCAGCGGCAGTCAAAAAAGCAAACAGGATGTTAGGAATCATTAAAAAAGGGATAGAGAATAAGATGGAGAATATTTTATTGCCCTTATATAAATCCATGGTACACCCACATCTTGAATACTGCATACAGATGCGGTCTCCTCATCTCAAAAAAGATATACTGGCATTAGAAAAAGTTCAGAAAAGGGCAACTAAAAATGATTAGGGGTTTGGAACGGGTCCCATATGAGGAGAGATTAAAGAGGCTAGGCCTTTCAGCTTGGAAAAGAGGAGATTAAGGGGGGATATGATAGAGGTATATAAAATCATGAGTGGTGTGGAGAAAGTGAATAAGGAAAAGTTACAGAGGGTCCTGTGGCATCTTTAAGACTAACAGATGTATTGGAGCATAAGCTTTCGTGGGTGAATGCCCACTTTGTCAGAAAAGTTATTTACTTGTTCCCATAATACAAGAACTAGGGGCCACCAAATGAAATTAATGGGCAGCAGGTTTAAAACAAATAAAAGGAAGTTCTTCACACAGCGCACAGTCAACCTGCGGAACTCCTTGCCTGAGGAGGTTGTGAAGGCTAGGACTATACCAGGGTTTAAAAGAGAACTAGATAAATTCATGGAGGTTAAGTCCATTAATGGCTATTAGCCAGGATGGGTAAGGAATGGTGTCCCTAGCCTCTGTTTGTCAGAGGGTGGAGATGGATGGCAGGAGAGAGATCACTTTATCATTACCTGTTAGGTTCACTCCCTCTGGGGCACCTGGCATTGGCCACTGTCGGTAGACAGGATACTGGGCTGGATGGACCTTTGGTCTGACCCAGTATGGCCGTTCTTATGTTCTTAGTTTGATTAAACCAGTTAACTATTCCAGCTCCACAGATGGGCAAACCGACTACTCCAGCACTGCACATGCAGGACAGAGCCTGTTTGACAAGAGACCCATCTCCCTTGTTTCTTTCCTTTAGGTACTATTATCCTAGGGAGAAGTTAGCTCAAGTCAGACTTACACACTTGTGTTTATCCACTTATTCTCGTTTTTACAATAAGCAAAGGAGAGAGGATGGCTAGTCCTACATGCAGGAGATCTGGGTTCTACTCCTGGCACTGTGTGTGACCATGGGAAAGTCTCTTCCTCTCTGAGAGCCACAGTTTCTCCATTAGAAAAACAAGACTAATACATTCTTAAATCACTGGACATTGAGGCATAAAGCACATGTAGTGCTTAGAGATCCTTGGATAGAAGGCACTAGAGACTGCAAAGAATGTTATTGTTTTCCTTTTGTATGAATCAGCTTGTGTCTTGTGCTCTGTCTATAACTAGGACCGTACCAAATACACAGTCCATTTTGGTCAATTTCACAGTCATAGAATTTTAAAAATAGTACATTTTATGATTTCAGCTATTTAAATCTGAAATTTTACAATGTTGTAATTGTAGGGGTCCTGACCCAAAAATGAGTTGGGGGAGAGGGGGTAGCAAGGTTACTGTGCGGGGGGCGGAGGGGTGTTACTAGAATGTTCTCACGTGCTGGATACACAATGAAATCTTTGCTTGCAACTCACCATATTTTGCTTCTCTGCCATTATCTGGAAGAGAGAGTCATGCCACTCCAGGATGTGAGTATCCAACAGATGCACAGAGGGGAAAGAGCGTTTGCAGAAAGAGCACATGTTCCTGTGCAGTGTGTTGTAGTGATGTTCATAACCCTCTAAGGTATCAAAGACCTGGCAGCACCCAACAATATGACAACAGAATTCTGACACCCTAGAAGGAAGCGATGAAAACATTTGTATTTTTAGTTTATGTCAAGGCCACCCAGAGCATGTGGATCAGTTCTTCTGCATACATCTAAATAAAATCTTTACATTATGGTAGTTTTCATTAATATCTACTCGACACAGAAGAAGATGAGCACTATTAAACTGGAGACACAATAGAATTAGTTTGTGAGGATTCTGTAATTATTTGTGGCTCAAATTTGTGGCTCATATTTGTGACTCAAACTCCTTTTACCTAACTCACAGCTAGAACCTGTGGGTCATGCATACAGAGCTGAACTTATGATTAATTATGGAATGAATTAATACTGAGCAGCAGTATGAGGTATGAGCTACTATATTTCAAAATCCCAGTAGATCTCTATGAAATAGCTCACTTTCAGTTTGTTCTCTAGGTACCTTCAAGTTTTTTCTGGGATGACTACTGAATATTTTGAAACTAGATGGAGATCTTGGGCAATGTGTTCATTTTGACCAGGTTATTCTCCCTGACCAAACATCTGCATATTTCCCCCTGAACTCCAAATCTTTTTAAACTGACTGAAGTAATGATCTATCATGTAATTTACTCGGATCTTCTAGGTTAGCTGAGATTTAAATTCCCAGGTACCTTTGGGAATGCATTGCCCATTTACACCCATGTTTTCTGAAGGGATGATTTCTCCAGATCTGGCAAAGAGATAACCAACATTTCAGATTTAACATCATTTTAAAGCCAAACGCTTCCTCAAAACCTGAATTTTTTTCAATAACTATAGGGAAAGCTTCAGGTTCAATAACTATCACATCATCCACCTATAAGGCACTTTGTGATGTCTTCCTTCCTTCTTCTCCGTTTCCATGATTAGTGCAAAAAATAAAGGAGATTGAAAACATCCCTGTCACTTAGTGTCTGTATAACTCAGACAGATAAGACTCAACTCCAATGACTTATGCTGATGTTTTTGGACTGGTGTAAAGAGAACTATTCCTCTTAAGGAAAGAAGAGCCAAAGCTTATCTGAAGATGCAACAAACAAACAAAAAAACGGTATCATCCATCAAGAGACCTCTCTTTGTCAAGAAATAACAAAGGGGAATCAGTTTACTTTGATCTGGTACTAGGAATGATTGAAAGTACTCCACAACTATTCAACATTTGTTTAGCCTTAATGAATCCAGTCCGAGACAGATGTATACAACATTGACAGACAGTATGGACCACAAACTGGTTAGAGGGAGGGTCAAAATTCAATCAAATGCATTTTTGTTAACAGGACCCACAACTGAATTTGTATGAACGACACCACTTACTTGGATCTTTCGGTCACTTCGGTAACATTTGTTAGGATATCTTGGAGATACAAGTGTCTATGTATGTCTCCATCCTGGAACAGGGAATAGTGATTATAGGCATGTTACAGCAATGTGTGTTCAAAAAGCAAATTGGAAATTACTTTTATTCCCAACAAGTAACTGTTAAAAAAAAGAGTTAAGAATGAGAATACATGTTACTGTGAACTCGACTCTGGATCAAGGATAATATATTGATCTAACTTTGCTAAACCCAGCTTATAGACCACGATTAAAAGTGCAACTTGGAATACTCAACAGAGACCCTGGGCCTGTGTACACACATGTACCAGTGTCCTTTACTGTTACTATCAGCTGCTTTGTTGCTAACAACCGAGAACATAATTCTAGAGACACTCAAGGTCACCGAGACTAACTCATGGGCATAATGTTTGAAAAGGATCACACATCAAAAGGGGATTCTTCTCTAGCTCAAGTGGAAAGGGGCTGTGCTTTTGGAGCAGGAGTCAAGAGTTCTCTCTGTGCCATGGCTGAGAAGTTCTAAGTGGCTATATCAGGCAGCACAGCAACAAATATGCTGCTATCATGGACTGCTTTCAGAATTTTTCTTTATAAATAAAATAAAAAAAGGGGGGGGGGACACAATCCACTGCAGCTTTCAAAGAAGCACAGTCACTTTGAACCATTTTACTTGTAAATCTGTTTCCATACAGCTTCTTTTCTGCCATTATAATCACGTTTACACATCTGCATGCATCATGTTGCCCTAGCTGCATACCAGAGCATTCTGGAATAGACTCAGCATTTCTCCCACAGTGCCTCAACAGATGATAGAGTGCCCTGACAGGCACCACTAAAACAGAACACTACACTTCAGACATCATATCATAGAAAGCTGGGAGGACGGAAGACTGACAAAACTGCTGAATTAGTTACAGCGAGACTGCCATGTTCCAGCCTAGGCAACACATTGAGCTGCCAGTCATGCCATTAACTAGTTACAAACTCAGTTAACAGTGCCAGAGTCTATAACCAAAGGCAGAGGCCTCACTATCCAGGTGAAAGACAACAAACCCACCCTAGATTGTGGGAAAGGGGAGGGTTGTAACTCCTTCCAGTGTGTTGTCCTTGGCCCTGCTAGGGGGCTCTAGTTTTTGTATCTGCTAACAGAAGTCTTATATATTTGATGCCCACTTGTGTGCTTCTCACCCCAACCTGGCCGCTGAAAAGAACTCTCTGTTCCACCCTCACAACGTAGGGCCTTTTAGCTGCTGTGATGAAGAGCGGTGGTGATGGTGGATGATGAGTCTGCACAGTTCTGCTCCTGGTCCTAACTGGTTTGGAAGTTTGTCCTTAACCTCTGTGACGAACTCTAGCGCTTGTCTCTGCTGCTGCTGCTCGGACATTTCCTGAGAGCTGCACAACAGAGACAGGATTCCTGACCGTCATTGCTACTTACACAGCTCTGAACAGCAGCAGAGGTACTGCAGCCACCTGTTTGCAGACTTAGGCTCACCTCAGTTTGCTTTGCACTAAAAGACATTTTTTGCAACCAAAAGGGCTAGAGCAGTGATTCTCAAACTTCTGTACTGGTGACCCCTTTCACATAGCAAGCCTCTGAGTGCAACCCCTCCTTATGAATTAAAAACACTTTTTTATATATTTAACACCATTATAAGTGCTGGAGGCAAAGCAGGGTTTGGGCTGGAAGCTGACAGCTCGTGATCCCCCCTGTAATAACCTCACGACCCCCTGAGGGGTCCCAACCCCCCGTTTGAGAACCCCTGGGCTAGAGACATGAGTATCTACATAAAACTATGTCATGGAGTCTAGTGGAGCGGACACATAGGACCCATGTCCAGGAACCTGAAGACCCTGGCCATCACAGTGCCCAGCCCATCGGGGATCAGGAAGATTTAACCCACAGCATTCCCCAGCTAGACCACATAAGGGACTCATTCCTGGAGGTTGCTGGGCTGGACTTGCTCCTTTCACCAGTAGGACAGGCTTGCAGCGAGTCTCACAATTTTGGGCAATTTTCCTGTAACCACAGGTCCTGAGTCACATGACTACATGAAACGCTCCCTTCGTTCAACAGGCGCATAGTGTTAAATCTCCTGATTTGGGGGGAATAGGATTTTGGCACTGGATCGGAGGAACCCGGGGGGTTGGGGGAAGCGCTGAGAACAGAGCTCGCTGCTGTTCGGCCCAGCTGGCGCCGTCGAGCGCACAGGTACCCTCTCCGCTGGGACTGCATTTCCCATCCTGCCCCGCGGGTAGCAGGCCAGAGGCCACGCGAGGGCTGCCGGGAGCTGTAGTCGCAGCCGGGGCCCTTACCTCAAAGAACTCGTGCTGGCGATGGAAGCGGAGGCGGCTGGGGGAGAAGCAGAACGGGGCCCTCGGCGGGATGCGGGGCCGGACGGGCAACAGGGGCCGCTCCACCCGCAGCGAGACGCTGAGCTCCGGCGGTAGCAGCATCCTGTCGAAGTCCCCGCGAACAGGGCGCGCTCACCGGACCGCCATCTTTTGGGGGCCAAGGGAACGAGAAGATCACTTCCGGGTCGGCGGGTACTTCCAGGTCACATCGGAGTTGGTCGGGTACCGTGAGGTCTGGGAGCGATCCGGGGCTGCGGTTAGTGAGGAGACATCAGCACCATCCCGCTCCCGGGGTTCCCCAGCAAGCTGGGCAGCGTGGGGAAACACGGGCGGGCGTGCCCTGAAATGACAGGTCCCCACCCTGTTCTCTGATTGGCTCCAGGGATGCTGCCGCTTTTGCGTCAGCCAATCGGAGTCTGCGCACCTCTTCCCCGCGCGCCGCTGGCTTCAGCTAACGGCTGCGGTGTGAATTCCTGAATAGCCCCCGGCCCTCCCCTAGTCTCTCGCACTGGGCGCGCGCCCCGGAGCGTCACCTTCCCGCCCATCGACGTGGGGTCCGCTCCGCTCCGCGCGCGCCGCCTCCCCTCCCCCCAACGCGCGGCGGCGGCGAGAGCTGCTCAGCCCCGGCACAAGGTACCCGCTTCCCAGCCGGGCGGGCGCCGGGGCGGAGGGACGCACGAGGATAGCGGGGTTGGGGGCGGCTGCTCGGCCCTGTTACCCCCCTCAGCGCAAGGCTTGTGCGGGGCCGGCTGGAGAGCGATTATCGCCGGCGCCAGGGAGTGAGCGGGAACCTGGGCCTCGAGTGGGGCCCCCACAGCAACCGCGGGCCTGGGATAGCGGTTCCCGTAGAGGCAACGCGACGGGCAGGGGGAGCTGGCTCTGCGGGGTGGTACTGACCCACAAGGGGATCTGCCCTCTCGCCGAAACCAATAGCAACACCGGGACTCGGGGTTCTCTGGCACTTGGGTTCTTGGTCTTTGATTTATTTCTTACCGTATCTTACTTGTTGTGGGGCAGGCAGGTGAATGTCTAGGGTGACCAGACAGCAAGTGTGAAAAATCAGGACAGGGGGTGGTGGTGGTGGTGGTGGTGGTGGGGTGTAATAGGAGCCTATATAAGAAAAAACCCAAAAATCGGGACTGTCCCTATAAAATCGGGACATCTGGGCACCCTATGAATGTCAGTAGTGTCAGTGCAGAGGTGTACAAAGGCTTTCTGGAAGAGAGGTTTTTGCAGTTTGCTATAGAGGTTCAGGCACTGGGCTCACCTAATAGAGAGAGAGGCTCCCTGCTTAGTTTGTATACCAGGTGATTTCTAGCCCCTGGCTATAGCATTTTGGTTGTGTCAATGCTCTTGTTTATGGAGATGCCCCACTACTGTCTGCAGGGATTAAAATTAGCTCTAGTCGTGTGGGAATATCTTTCCTACCAAGGCAGTGCACATTATTACATCACTGACCTTAATCTGAATTAATGTGACATGACCCTTTGTCCCATTATTCTTAGAGTTCGTTCTCTGTCTGTATTTGATTTGGATCTTTTAAAATTATTAGCTGAAGTAGCATCTTTTGTTTTTATGCAGACTCTCTGCCTGCTCCTTTCATCTTCTCTTTGCCTGGCCCTGTACTATATCTAATTTATGTTGGTATGTAAGGATATCTACTGACAATAAGTCAAAATCAGTTGCTGTTTCCTCCTCGCTAAAACTCCAGATATATTTCTGTTTCCTTTACATTTCAAACCCTGTTGTGAAATAAAGCCACCAGATTCCACTCAGTCTTATTTCCCCCCAGATCTATGTTAATATGTTACTTTCTTAAGTGTGGATTTGATTAACCCAGTGAGGTTAGCTAAGTATATTGAAAAACAATGCTAAATTCAGAATAACTGTGTGAGGATTCAGTTATCTTTTTCCCATTAGTTGTTACTCTATTTGATGTTGCAAGAAAATGTGTGGAACTGTAATAAGTAGAAACTGGACACATTTTTACCCTTGAATCTCTAAAGATGAGAAGATCTGCTGTGCTACTCTTCTCTCCCAGGGCTTTTTCTAGACTCGGATTTGGAAGGTGTTTGGGTTATTAACATGTGTTAGCTAAAAACTTCCAAATCCTAGTCTAGACAAGACCTCACTGTGCGATCCAGGCATATATGTAGAGCAGAATATTGGTTTAGGGAAAGGCCCTGCAGATTTTAGAGCATTTTGCTCTTTGTAATCTAATCTATGTCTCTATACCATGCCCATCACCTTTGTATCTTGTTGCCAGTATTCAGCTATTCAGTATTTGACCATTATTTAAATACCATTTTCCTGCTTTTCTCCTGCTAATGGGGCTTTTCAGTTTTGTGCCTTTGGTCAAGATGTTTCCTATTTGACATGCAGACTTGTTAGTGTAAACTGATGGTTAGCTGCCTTCCTGCCATTTAACCTCTAGAGGGCTTCCTCCCCCTTCAGTGGGAGACGTCTCCCCAAGCATACTTTATGGTTGAGTCAGTGTAATTAATGGGGAGCTTAAGATCTGGTCATCAGATGAAGAGACAAAGTAGGCAGAGGCAAAGGAAAGGAAATACTTTTTTCTCTAGCTTTTCCATTGTAATCACTAACAGCTAATCTACATGTGGAAATTGGCTACTGTATTCCAGTATAGCTAAATTAGGCTGGAATAATTTTTCTGAAATAGCTATCCTGGTCAATTTCTCCCAGGTAGACAAGGCCTAACTCAGTTTTAAGTCGCATCTTTTGTGATTTTTGGTGCGAGTATGAATTACAAAGGATTTTTTTATTTTGGTGCAAGTATGAGAGCAATCCAGCCTTCAGAAGCCTGCAGCAACACCTTCAAATTTAACCTCTGCTGAAGAGAGCCTGTACTCTGCATATTACAAAGCTGTGGGGTAAATTTTCAAAATTGCCTAAGGGGCTTAGGAATCTAGTGGCTTGTTTATACATGGAACTATTTTATACATGGAACTATTCAGGGACAGCTATGTGTGGACACACTTATTCAAGAATGTGTGTGCCTTGTTCCTGTTTAGTTTAATATACTTTAAAAGTGGATTGAACTAAAGAGGAATAAAGCACTCTTATTCCAGAATAAAAGTGTCCACACATGGAGTTATGCAGGAACCGTTATTCCTGCACAACTCCATGGCTATGTACACAATGCAGCTCAAGTTGGTATAAGTTATGTCGCTCAGGAGTATGAATAAGCCACCCCATTGAGCGACGTAAATTAAACCGACTTAAACGCCGGTGTGGACAGTGCTAGGTCAGCGGGAGAGCTTCTCCCGCCAACATAGCTACGAGCCTCTGCACTAGCAGCGCTAAGTTCTGTAGTGTAGTCATAACCATGTGTAAACAAGCCCTAAGTCCCAATTTCAAAAATGATTTAGGTACTGAAGAGTCTAAATTACGTTGACTTTCAGTGAAATTTAAGCTTGTCTCATTTTTGAAAATGAGACTTGGGCCCCTAGGCCACTAAGGCAATTTTGAATTTTTTTCCCCTTGTTGATTAGCTTTGAGGTTTAGTGGTAAGGATCATCTGTTGTGCTTTGCATTCAGTGTGCTGTGAAATCTGTAACCCTAGGTGGAAGCATGAGTGAATTCCGCATTCACCATGATGTCAATGAGCTGTTAAGCCTGCTGCGTGTTCATGGAGGGGAAGGAGCTGAAGTGTACATAGATCTCCTGCAAAAGAACCGAACGCCTTATGTTACCACAACTGTGTCTGCACACAGTGCTAAGGTGAGCTAGTTTGGATTTACTCACTGCTAGGCTGCAGTGATGGTTGAAATGCTTTTTTTTTTTTTTTTTTTAATTGGAGTGTGATTAGCTGTCAGGTCTCAAAATATAACCATAAACAGGGAATTGTCATTGAACAGGGATGTGTCTTGTGCGGGCTCACAGGGATCATTATTGGCCCTATGCTATTTAACATTTTTATCAGTGACCTGGAAGAAAATATAATATCATCACTGATAAAGTGTGCAGATGACACAAAAATTGGGGGAGTGGTAAATAATGAAGAGGACAGGTCACTGATGCAGAGCAATCTGGATTGCTTCGTAAGATGGGCACAAGCAAATGATATGCTATTTAATAAGGACATGTAATGTATACATCTAGGAACAAAGAATAAAGGCCATGCTGATATGATGGGGGACTCTATCCTGGGAAGCAGTGACTCTTGAGAAAGACTTGGGGTTGGTGGTGGATAATTAGCTGAACATCAGCTCTCAGTACAATGCTGTGGCCAAAAGGGCTAATGCTATCCTTGGATCCATAAATGAGTACGAGTATAGAGATGCTGCTTTCCCCCTTTTTACCCCCCCCCCCCAACAGAGAACCATTTGGCCTTGAGGAAGGCCAGGAGTCCATGAGTTCTTGCCTCACTTCTTCTACTTATGATCATTAATAGTTCTGTGCAATTCCCATCCCTGTTGTTGAGCATGACCTCATGCTTTCCTACTGCGTAGACCAGGGGTAGGCAACCTATGGCATGCGTGCCAAAGGCGGCACATGAGCTGATTTTCAGTGGCACTCACACTGCCTGGGTCCTGGCCACCGGTCCTGGGGGCTCTGCATTTTAATTTAATTTTAAATGAAGCGTCTTAAACATTTTAAAAACCTTATTTACTGTACATACAACAATAGTTTAGTTATATATTATAGACTTCTAGAAAAACACCTTCTAAAAACGTTAAAATGAATTACTGGCACGCAAAACCTTAAATTAGAGTGAATAAATGAAGACTCAGCACACCACTTCTGAAAGGTTGCCGACTCCTGGCCTAGAGTATGGGTATCCTATCCTGTCTGTAAAATGGGGAAGGAATCTGGAGTTTAGAGTGTGTACAGGCCCTCTCTGAAGGAACCCGGAACAGAACCTAGATCTGTAACTCATTCATTTAGCCACAGTGTCTTTCAGAAACAATATGCCAGATCTTGGTCATGGTGTCTGTACAATGGGGATATTCCTGTATACCTGCCTTTGCAAAGAACTTTGAGACCCACAGATGAATGAGAATTGTGTAAATATAAACAATATTAAATGATCAAGTAGAACCCTAACTTGAATTCTTTTGCTTTAACAACTGGATCATACTCCTTGCCCAGAGTCAGTAAGAGAACCCAGTATTCTATTTCTGTCTAGCACATAGTTGCAGATGACTGTATATCTTTATTTTCTCTCTTTATTTTTAAATCCTGGAAATTCCATGCAATTCCATATAGTTTAAATAACTGTATGAAGAGTTACTCGTGGGGGAATTCTGTGCCAAAAAAATAAAAATTCTGTGCGTAATAATTTAAAATTCTGCATATTTTTTGTCAAAATAACATCATATGCCAGTTTCAATTATTTTGGTAATTTTATTTCAAAATACCTTTGTTAGCAGGTATGTCTGTAACAATACAGACAACAGAAAAGATTCAGGAAATGTTTTTTGACAAATAGATTCCTAACTAGGTATAGTAATACAGAACTTTGAGTAATACACCTCTACCCCTATATAACGCTGTCCTCGGGAGCCAAAAAATCTTACCGCATTATAGGTGAAACCATGTTATATTGAACTTGCTTTGATCTGCCGGAGTGTGCAGCCCTGCCCCCCGCTCCCCCCTCCCAGAGCGCTGCTTTACCGCGTTATATCCAAATTCGTGTTATATTGGGTCGCGTTATATCGGGGTAGAGGTGTAATTTATTTAAACTACAATACAGAAACGTAGTTCCCACATCCCACAGAAATAGTTGCAAGACTTAGGGGAGTCAGGGATAATGGAGGAGCTGAGGGAAAGGGAAGTAATTGCTGGGAAGGAGCCTGGAAGTAAACTTGGAGGGTTGTTGGGTGTGGATGGGAGAAATATTTAAGTATTTTTGGAGAGGAGGGAGAGATTGTTAGGGAGCTGGGGAGCCTCCCCCATGGAGCCCTGGCTGACACCTATCCTCTCCCATTCAGTCAGGCACATCTGGCCCCGTCCCCATGTGTCCCTGCAACCCCACTCAGCCCCCTGTCCCTGATCTCCATGTGGCTCTGCCCCTGTCCCCATGTGGCCCTGCATCCCCACTCCCATTCAGCCCCCACCCCAGTCTGTCCTCCCCTCACTAGCCCTTCTGAACCCCAGTCTATGTGACCCCCAGAAGCCCTGTGTGCCCCACTCTGTCTGCCCCCATATCCCGTGCCTCCTCATCTGGCCCCACGGGCAGGGCACTGTGAGGA
Organism: Emys orbicularis; assembly: GCF_028017835.1. NCBI lineage: Eukaryota > Metazoa > Chordata > Testudines > Emydidae > Emys > Emys orbicularis. The sequence goes on along the minus strand of NC_088689.1, from coordinate 67,910,543 downwards.
ATACAGCCTCTCCTCCTCCCTATCAGCTGCTGGCTGCTATGGTAGGTGAGCTGGCTGCCCTCTGTTCTGGTGACACAGCAGCCCATGGTGGGTGAAAGGGGTAACTTCAGAATCTCTCTAGCAGAATGTATTTTCTGCAGAGAAAAAAAATCTGCGGGGAACATTCATTCTGCATGTGTGCAGTGGTGTAGAATTCCCCCAGGAGTAAAGAGTGTAAAGGAGAAGCACTTAGAAATTAGGAAATGCTAGAATTAAGGTAGCACATTGTGACATACAAGGGCACATTCCGGACTAGTGGGGAGCTGTGTCACCCCGCCCTGCAATGTTGGGTGCCTTGCTTTAGTAGCTCCCACCTGGGCTGCTCACAAACAGCCTTCCAGCATACAGGACACCCTGAGTGTCTGTGTGAAACTGCAGCCAGTCAGCTACATCCTGGTTCTCACCAGTCTTGGTTATAATGCAGGGTGACTCCAGCACGCCCTCCATCCAGGATCTTCCCCCAGAAATTCATGTCCTGTACTGCCCAGTCCTCTCCTGGACAGTACAAATACATTAAGTCTGTGATTTCTTTAAGTGAATAATATGCCATCTTATTATTTTAAATAGAGTACCCAGACACTCCAATTTAAACATACTGGATTAAATAAAACAGTAAAACTAGTTTATTAACTACAAAGAGAGAGATTTTAAGTGAGTACAAGTACAGGCATAAAAGTTACAAATGGTTACAAGAAAAATAAAGATAAAACACTTAATAGTGTCTAATTTAAGAAACTATATTAGGCTTTGTCTACACTAGCACTTTCGTTGGTCAGGGGTCTGAAAAAAACACACCCCTGACCAACATAAGTTTCACCGACAAAAGCGCCAGTGAGGACAGCGCTATGTCGGTGAGAGATGCTGTCCCACCAGCATAGCTACCGCCATTTGTTGGGGGTGGTTTAATTATCCTGGTGGGAGAGCTCTCTCCTGCCAGCATAGAGCGATTAAACGGGAGACCTTATAGCGGCGCAGCTGTGCCACTGTAAGATCCACAGTGTAGACATGACCTGAGATTCAAGCAAAGTTTCTTACCACATGCTCCAGCAGATTACTGATCAAACTCTTAAATCAGGACCCTCCTCCCCCACCGAGTTCAATGGCCGTTTTCCTTTGTCATCTTAGGTGCAATGCCAGAGAGAGAGAGGAGGATGTCTTGGGTGTATACCCCTTCTTTTTGTAGTCCTGTCTCCCCTTTGAGGAGCATTTCCAGCTGGGAGCAAGATGACAGTCAGTCTAGTGAAGAAAGGAAACTCCATGCTGTGTCTTTGCTAAGATGTAGATTTTTGTCCCTGCTCTCTTCCTTGCCAAAGAATGGCTACTCAGGAGGTAATGGTCCATCAGCCTTGTTGACACCTGGCTGAAGCATCAGCTTGCCCTTTGTCTCTGAGAAAGTGTTTTAGCCACTCCCCAGACTTATCTGGGAAAAATACTTCAGTCATGATTTCAGCTTATGTTTATAAATTTACATATAATGTTGCTATGTGCATTTTGCCATGACATTATTGATCGCAAATTATGAACTTTTAAATGATACCTCACAAGGCATACCTTATACAAACATTATTACAGTAGTGTGTAGTTTGGACACAGGGGTGTATTCTGTCATACACATGTAAGCTTACTCCTTGCTACTTGTGCATATGCGTTTTGATACGGTCTTTAGTTATATGATCACATACTGGTTTTTGCACAGCACCTCAGTGGCTCTTTGTAAAGTTGGGTATGCAAAGGTAGCCCCATTTTACAAACAACATAGCCAAGATTTGACATTTTTTTTTGTTCTTCTAAATCAGGGGTCGGCAACCTTTCAGAAATGGTGTGCCGAGTTTTCATTTATTCACTCTAATTTAAGGTTTCGCATGCCAGTAATACATTTTAACATTTTTAGAAGGTCTCTTTCTATAAGTCTATAATATATAACTAAACTATTGTTGTATGTAAAGTAAATAAGGTTTTTAAAATGTTTAAGAAGCTTCATTTAAAATTAAATTAAAATGCAGAGCCTCCTGGATCAGTGGCCAGGACCCGGGCAGTGTGAGTGCCACTGAAAATCAGCTCACGTGCTGCCTTCGGCACGCGTGCCATAGGTTGCCTACCCCTGTTCTAAATAGTGCATTTGAAACTTTCTCCTAAAATGCTAACATTTATGTTTAAATACTTAACTTGTATTATCATATGATGTTTTACAGGTTAAAATAGCAGAATTTTCTCGAACTCCAGAAGATTTTTTAAAGAAGTATGATGAGCTGAAATCTAAAAATACAAGAAATTTAGATCCGTTGGTGTATTTGCTGTCAAAGCTCACAGAAGACAAAGAGGTAGCATATTTGTTTCTGCATTTCTGTCAGTCTGATGCATAATATTTGGAAGTAACAACAATGAAGCTGTTTAGACAAACATATCTGAATCAACTAGTTAAGATTACAATAGGGTATGTGAGGGCATTCATTTTACTCCCTGGTTTTGGTTACTCATGAATTTCCCAGCAAGTTTTCTTTTAGGCCTAGACATGAATTTTAATTTTGACTTTGAGAAAAATCCATTCATGCTATTTTGAATTATATTAGGGGTAAAAACCATACATTTTACGGCTCTGAGAAGATGTTAAGATGTCTTTGTGCATAATATGTATAAAACTGGAAAAATAACAGTTCTAAGCATTTAAAAATTGGACCTTTCACCAGAACAGGTCTTCTCTTATGCTCATCACTACACTGCTAAGGCCCGTATCCTGCAATCTGTTCTGCCCAGGCTAACTCCTATGCCCATGCAGAGCCCCATTGATTTCATTTCCGTTCCATGTGGATGTAAGCACACAGATTATATTGCAGGATTTGGGGCCTTAGTTAGAGTCTGAGCTAATATCTGTGGAGAAAGTACTCAGTGTACAAAACTTGATCTGCAGATAGAATTTCTGCATTCAAAATCTTTCTTCTTAAAATTTATCTGTAAACCTTCAACCAAGTAAACGTAATGTCTGAAAATTTTCAAAAGTGGCTTCTTATATTAGATGTCTCCATTTTTAGATGGCCAGCTTGACACATGTTGGCCCTGATTTACAGAAGCTTTAAGCACCCATGGCTGCATCTGCAGGTCCCATTGATTCAGTCTTAAGTGCTTCAAAGTTGGGCACCCAAAATCAGAGGTCACTTTTGAGAATTCTGACCTTCAGGACTTCAGCGGTTAGTTTCCTGGGGAGATAACCTCATGCCCTAACACATTTGTTTTTTATGAAGAAAAACTAAAACATAAAAAAACTTTCAACACAGAGACATCAGTGTTTAATGTTTTGTGCTATAAATTGTATTTGTTTTTTTCAAACCCACTCTTCAAGCATGTCTCACTGCACATTACAAGCCCTGCACTCTTGGTATTTGCAATGTGAACAAGTAAAGGAACACAGTGTAGCTGAAATCATCTCTTTTTAAATGAATTAAAAGGAGTTACAGGTACTCTCCCTGCCGCTAATACTCCTGACAATTTCTTGGTTTCAGAATCTTATCTTCTGTTTTCTTTGTTGTTGTTTTAAAAAAATTAATCTCTCTATTCCTTTGTGAGAAATCCACAGTTTCATCTATTGTTTCTAACTGGCTACATCAGGGAAAGAATAAAGATGAATACAGGAAGGGCTGTCAAATGCATTAAGTAAACATGCAGAAAGAGACTTTTTCCCCTCTGTTCTCTGTTCCAATTGTCTGGGAGGTTCTCTGAAACAATAGAAGGTGTAAAAATGCAAACAAAATTGTGATTTTTAAATTGGTGTGTCCTTGTAAGTGCCACATCTACAGAGCTTGTAAAGTGCACCCCTTTGGAGCTTTTTTCTCCCTTTTTCCTTTGTGATTTCCTCATTAAAAAAGGGGGGAGGAGTAGAAAAATGTATGTTAATGTAGCATTCACACTGCACATTTAATGCCCAGAAGTCAAGAAATGAAAAAAATTCTCACTAAATTTAACTCAATCACATTGTATATACAGTTCATTATAGTCCAGTTTCTATTAAAATATATAACTTAATATATTACTGCTTGTTGTTTTATGGCATACATTTAACAGACAGGAAACTGTTTTGGAATGTTTAACTTAGTGACCTTAATGTCACACAAATGTATGTTTTTGCTTGCCATGGCAACATTAAAAAGAGGATCTTGCATAGGGATATGAATACTGTTTTAAAAGTTAACCGTTTAAACGATTAAAATATATTTTGTTTAAACAGTTAACCGGCTGGGGCAGGCGGGGGTTAACGGTTAAGGCGGGTTAAAAGGTAAGACTAATGCTTACCGGTTAACATTTTACATCCCTTAGCTTGCACAAAGACAACTTATAAAATACTTGAATCAAGGAGTTGTTGAAAGAGGGGTGAGATGTGCAATAACTGTCCATTTGAGTGAAGGTCTCTTTTATTTATCATTTTTTGATATTTCTAGAGCATCTTGTCTAAATCCTTGTTCTGATGCGTTTGTGAATAATTTTTTTGTTGTGTATTTGTAGACACTCCAATATTTACAGCAGAATGCTAAGGAAAGGGCAGAACTTGCAGTGAATGCCACAGCAAGTGGCAGCATCAGTTTTACCATTCCCTCAACAACTTCCAAGATATCCATGCAGGAACTTGAGGAGTTACGCAAGCAACTTGGCAGTGTAACAACCAGCTCCAGTGTACAGCAGGTACTGTCTCTTCCACAGTCTGGAGATACAAGACTGCCTTGAGAGTGTAGGGCTTTAATCATTATCTTTTATTATCTTGTGGTGTAATTGTGGCAAAGTGGGAATTTTCTGTAATATTTTTATAAATCCTATGTGTGCCTCACTATCCCTCTGTACTTTGCATTGCTTCCCAGTGGAAGGAAAAAGGGTAAGTCTTCTCTTGGGTAGGGGAAGAGACGCAGGACATGGTGTGGGTGTCACCTTGCTATCTGATCTGCAGTAAATAGGATAATTAAGGAACTGGTCAAAACTGATGAAGATCAACATAGGGTCCAAAGGGGCAATGAAAGCCCCAACGACTGAACAATTGACACTCAATACTAGGTAGATGGAGTTGCAAACTCAGCATGGCCCTGCCTGGAGGCAGAGGACTGGGAGGGCATAAAGGGTGGGCTTCTGGAAGAAGCTAGCTGCTCTCTTCTGGGACTGAAAAAGAAGTCAGAGAGACAGCCTAAAAAGGAGTCCACTACAGCTTGGATGGTGGATTGCTCTAGCTAGACCAACATGGACTATGTTTTAACATTTGTTTCTCTATGCTAACTCAAGGACTTCCAGTGCTGTATTTCAATTCACTTATAAATCCTGCTCTGTTGTGAAAATGCTGTTTGGTGTCACTGCAAATACTTGCTGGGATGCATCATTCCTTGAAGAATGTACAAGTCTCTAACCAGCAGTCTATTTCAGTTGGACACATTGAGCAGAGCTCACAGTATGAAGCTGAAATTCTGGAGTCAAGAGGTTCAGTCTTGGGGGCAGTGAGGCCAGATGGCCTACTCTGAAGGAAGAGACTGACCCTTTGGTGGTCTAGCACACTGAAAAGATTCCTCCAAAAGATTGTTTAAAAGCTGGGGCATAGCACAGATTCTGTGGATCTGTGTATGACTGTAACAGAATCCCAGTGCAGGAAGGCAAGGAACTGACAGGTATCTGGTCGAGAGTTTCATCTGGCCTGACCAGTTCAGTGTTCCTTCATTCACTAATATCATAACCTGTATATAAAAGGTGTCATGTAAGTTATCAATAGAAAGCTAATAACATACTGATCATTAATATTATTCTGCCGTGTATATACAGAGGATACATTCAAAATTGCAAACGTATTGGGAATTATGATCTTGAAGTGTGTTTGCAAGGCATGGTTGAAGTTACCCCAACCTAGACAAAGGTACTTCCAAGGTACATTAAGAGACCGTGGGAATGCATTTACATAGAAGGTAAACAGAACCATCAAGCTAACAAGGGGAGGAGATAACCATTCAGCATCATGTCAGCGGGGAGATTGCAGGAACAGATCAATTTATATTTTAACAAACCAGCTGGGAAAGAAGCCAGCATGGAACTTCCTTCCCCACAAGACTCCATATCTCCTTCCTCACAGCGTGAATGAACTTTATTTGGGGGTAACTGTCAGGAGAATCCATTTCAAAGGTTCACTGTACTATAAAAGAGAGAGGCAAAGAACCTCAGGTTATCTTTCATCTAAGAAGACAAAGAACGGAGCACTTTGGACTTGGTGACAGAGCCTGACCAAGTGGGTGGTCAGCCATGTTGCTGGAAGGTACTGTGGTAAGAATCTTACTTTGAACCAGGACTGTAGTTTTGTTAAGTCTTGGTCTCTAGAAAGCATTTTTCACTTTTATTTGCTTGTAACTATTTCTAACTCTGTCCTTTATACTTGAACTCACTTAAAATCCTATTTCCTTTTGATAATAAACTTGTTTTGCTTTTAATCTAAACCAACGTAATGCTGTGTTGGAATTGAAGTGATAGTTAACTCCAGTTATAGTGATAAGCTGTGCACTTTGTCTTTTTAGAGGAGCAAACAAACCTTATTCCTCTGAAAGGTTCAGGAAAGGGGTTGGACATTGCAAAGTACACAGTTTTGGGAAAATTCGTGACTGAGCGGTATTTGGTTACACTTGGCAAGATGACCCTGAGCAGGTGGAGTCTAGAATGTGATTGTGTTGTAACAAGCAGGCTGCTGGAGTCAGAACTGATCCGGGGCAGCTTATTACACACTCAGATCATGCTTGTATGCTGGCTGGGAGCATCCAGCTACAGCAGCAGAGCATTTTAAGGCACTCAGGGTTACAGGGTAAGTGATGACAACCTCTCACTGGTGTGGATTGCACCTAGAGCATGACACAGTGATAGTAATATAGTCTGGAAGTACAGAAATCCAGTATAAGAGCTGTCCTAAACCCCCATTCACCACCAAGAATATAGTGTTCTTTTCTGGCTATGGGGTTGCACCTTGAATGCACACTCCTCTTCCGGTGTCTTCATGACATTTATCCCTGGGACAGTGTGATGTGCTGTTCTATTGCAGTAACTAGTGGCAGTGCCTGTTCATCTGACTTAAGTCCTTGGTTCTCTCATTAGAACTCCTGCCAGTGTCTAGTCCTCAGGATTAGCCTTGTGACTGTTGGGCTCAGAAGCCCAAACTGTTGAAAGGAGAAGGGGATCAGACCATGAGCTGCCTCCTCATCTGGTCCTAATTTTAGAAAGGGAGATTGCATGCAATAGAGGGCCCCAAGCATCTGGTTGCTTTGCTTGTGCTTAAGGCTAGCCCTACTAATGCCCTACTAATGCCAGAAGTGTTTGGAGATGGAACTGGCCAAGGTGGAGGTAATGGTATTGTTGGAGGAGAAAGAAGTGGAAAAGACCAGAACATAGAGAATTCATCCCACCACAGATGATATTTGGGGTTGGTTAGACGAGAAGCACAGAGTCCAGCAAAGCCAGTTCCTACATCAGGGAGGACTTGGGATATTTTTATGAGCATCTGCATATTCTGGAGAGCACTGGGTCAATGTGTGCCAGGGATTCCAGGGGAGAATGGTGCATTGGGGTGGGAAAGTGCCATGCATTTCCTCAGATGCTCATTATTCCTAGAGCTGTTCTGTGGTTTGTTAGCCAACATGTTGTTCTCTACATAATTTGGAAGATGGGATTTAATTCTAGGTTGTGACCCAGATTTCAACCCATAGTCAATTGTCACAGTTGAGAAATAAAACTCTAAAATCACCATTTATTCTGTGAACAATGGTAAACTCTACCTGAGAATGGCAAAATGCAAAAATGATGTCTTCCGTGGTACTGGCCAGTCCCTTGTAGGCACAAAAGTTAACCTGCCTTTCTGTCTTATTATAGTGACTGAGCACTAGAGTTGGGAATGGAAAAGCCAGGCTGTTTTGTCTTTACTTAGAAGCTTTATTTATTTCAATAACATACAAAGAAACAAGCCCTGCAGTGTTGTAACCAATAGCCAGGTCCTGCATCCTGTTCTCTCCACTGTTGTCCTCAGATTGACTAGTAATAGATGTGTAGTTTGAAATGATGCTTTTCCAGGTCGGTGTTTTTAAAGAAGCCCCTCTCTCCTTTCTGACAGCCTCTTGAGCTTATACGAAAGATACTCCGAGACAAGCAAAACAAGAAGAATTCTGGCCAGCCTATTCCAGTATTTCCAGCCTGGGTGTATGAGAGATCTGCACTTAATGGGGATTTCTTAACTGGCTCCAGTTTAAGCACTGACACAACAGTGCCTATAGGTATGTATCACACAGACAAAAATGACGAGTGTTTTATTCAGTGTATTTGCTCTCTGGTCTCATTCAGATTTCACCAAATACTCAAGATGAGGAGAAAGCTTAGCTCCAGTTAACTCTGCTAAGGCAGAAATGGGCTGAGAGAACAGCTTTAAGGCTTTGTTTACAGTATTTGTCAATACTGAATCCGAGCCCCAAAATTTCATTGGATGCCATGTGTGAAACCAGATGATAACACATCTGTTTGCTCCAGTCAGACCCCAGTGTGACAGGTTTCTTCAGATCCTGTAGCTCCTCAGAAAGATGGGGCCTTCTGAGATCATGGCCATTCAGATAACTCATCCCCACCTGGGTGCATGTCAGAAACATCTGGCCAAAGCATCAGGAATCAATGTCATCTGATGGCTCTGAGGGATGGGATGTAGGATGACTCAGAAATGTCATAGTGCTAGTCCTGACTGTATACTCTGTCAGATCAGTTCATACAAGTTTTTCTCTGGAGCCACCTTCCCCCAGCATTGTGGAGATGAAAATGATGGTTCTTCTTTGAGTGATTGCACGTGTCTGTGCCACTGTTGGTATGTGTGCACACCTCGTGTACAGATATCAGAGAACTTTTCCCTCTGAAGCACCAATCGGCAGCTCAAGCGCCCTCTGCCATCATGCACCATTGGGTGCAGGTATAAGAGGATGGAACCACCCCTGACCCTTCTGTTCCTTCTTACCACCAGTGACAGTTGTTGTAGCGCTCCAACAGTCTTGATATTGCAAGTTTTTTCCCTCACGCTTTGTATATAGTTTGTTTGTTCTCTTTAGTAATTAATTAGGTATAGAGTATAATTAGTGTTAGTGATAGGTTTTAGTTTTAGGTCCTTTTTGGACTAAATTTGAATCTTGGGACCAGTATTGGAGCCATGTGTAGTTCTCCAGGGATTAAGTCCTGCTGGTCCTGTGCCAGGCCAGTGTTGGTCAGTGATAAGTATCACATTTGTAAAGGATTTTTGCCTTTCTAAAAAAAGATAGAGCAGCGAGAATTAAGTGTCTTCCTATGGAGGCAGCAAGCCGTCTGATTCAGAGCATGCTCTGAGTGCTGCACTTTAAGTATGGAGTACACCACCTGAGATGTCTACAGCATCTTGATCTGTCAAAGAAGAGAGAGATCTTCCAAAGACCCGGAACCCCATTCAGCAAGATCATTGCTGCCAAGGCCACCTAAAGGCAAAGACTCTGAGGTACACTCTGAGGGGGAGTGTTCCCCGGAGTGCTCCTCATCTGGAAAGGGTTTTTTTTTTTTTTTCAATTTTGGAACTTTTGCAACTTCCATTGCGGCTGACCCCTGATGTTCTTATGCAAAGACAGCAAGCTCAAGACCCAGTTCAGGTACCGATGATTCCAGAGGCATACACAGCTGCCAGAGAACTACTCAGTCTTTCTGTACCAGTGTCCCTGGTGGTACAGGAAGAATTTCAGCCAGTAGTGGTGACTGCAGTTCCTACACTAGCTCTGCTAGAGCATGCAACCTGATGCCCTCTACACTTCTAGTACCTAAGAGCCAGTACATTCCAGAGGAAACCCACCATTAAAATCCTCAGTACCACCATCCCCAGGCTCAGCTTATCTATTTCCTGTCCACACAGGATCTGCTCCACTCTTATCGCAGGACTCAGAGTCATCTCCTTCAGACTCAGAGTTTGGGTCTGTGTCCCATTCAAAACAGGATGCATACCCCTCCATGAAAGCCTTGGGGTCCATGGGTCTCACAGCAGTCCCAGCAGTAAGCACATCTCAAGGCACAATGGCCTGTACAAGCACAGGCCTCACCACCATGTCAGTGGCCTTTCTGGACTCTGTGGGGTGTCTCTCCCCTGCTAGGACCTTACCTCACCCACCTCAGTTGACTTCTTTGAGGGTGTACTGAGATCATTGGCACCGCAGAGAACATTCTCTGACACCCAGTGCAGGTACCAAGCAGCTGGAAGTTGCTCAGACAGCTCCTCCATCACAAGAGAGACCAGACATTGCTTCAGCATCCTGGTACAGTCTTCCTCATCACCAGATGAGGCTGTAGAGGTGGTGAGCAATTCACTGACACAGGAAGATTACCAGGCTCACAAAGAACTGCTTAAAAGGGTGGCCTTAGTGTAAGACATTCGGGTGGAATTGGTCTGCAAGCAATCTTATAAACTAGTGGACATATTCGCTTCGACAGGTTCCTCCAAGTGGTGCACCTGATTAATGAAGCAATTCTGGAGCCACTCAGAACACTGTGGCACACCCTTTCTTCCCTAGCTCCTACAGCAAAATGTGCCCTTTCTAAGCATTTTGAATACGTTCACCCTCCCCCAGACTCTTGATGGCGGCAGCAGATAATGAGTGAATGAGGCAGGGGCACCAAGCATCGACGCAAAAGGGGAAGGAATCAAAGAGACTGGACTAGTTTGGTTGCAAACTTTATTAGATGATAGGGCTGTAACTCAGACTTGCTAACCAGCAAGCTCTTCTAAGTCGAGTTGATTTCACTCTGTGGGAAAACATGAAGTTTAAAGACAGGCTACCAGAGGACTTCAGGCAGGAATTTAATGTGGTGGTGGAAGAGGGCAAGCTGGTGGCCAGGACAGCTTGGATACAGCAGACTCAGCATCTTGGCTGCAGTCATCCTATCTTCCTCCTGAAGTACAGCAGCACATTGAAGTTCTGCCCTTTGAAGCGCCTCCCTCTTTGTGGGGAAAAAATGGACGATAGGCCATGTAGACTAAAAGATTCCAGGACAACTCTGAAGTTGCTTGGAGTCAACACACTGTGACAAGGAGGAAGCAGTTCCAGCCCCAGCAAGCTCACAGTTATCAGAGGTTTATCCCATGGACCCAAGACCTTCCAAGAAAAAGGGGCAGGAATTACAGGCATTGACCACCTCCGCCCCCTCTTCCTTTGTGACAGCAGGTTCCTCTCGACTAGCAGTTCAGTCTAAGCATGCATTTTGACAGGTTTGTTGATGGCAATATTATAGTTCCTACAGGCCCATCTGTTCCTTCCCATATGTTTGCCAATCATCTATCCCACTTCCTCTGTTCCTGGATTCATGTCACATTGAACTGGTGGGTCCTAAGCACAGTGATCCACCTTTCAGCTGTGGGGGCTCCCTAAGTGGATATGTTTGCCACAAAGGCCAACAGAAAATGCTATCAGTTCTGCTCCCCGGGGTTCTGTCAAGGCTGATTCCCCACTCTGGCACTTAGAGTGCAGAAAGTGGGGGCCCGCAAGGATTCTAAAAATTAGAATATGCATGCTGTCAGACTTTTTAACCTTTTACAGGTAAAGCAAGTAGAGAACAGGTGCCAAGAGGGATTTTATAGCTAATTGACTGGCTGGGTGTCCATAAAAGGGAACTTTCCCCCTCCCCCCTTCACTTATCATAGGGTCACAGCCAGGTTCATTAACAAACGCTTTCTTGCTACTATGGAAGAACTCCCTGCTCTATGCCTTTTCTGATACCATTCCTGTCCAGAGTCTCATGCAAGACCAAACAGGACCATGCTTGCCTTATACTAATAGCACCAGCGTGGCCTTGGCAATACTAGATCTCAGCCCTACTAGCATTGTCGCTGAGACCTTTTCGGTCTCTCCTGTTGGATCCAAATGTGATTTCTCAGGACTTCGGCTGTCTGCTGTACCAGCACCTGCAAGCCCTCTGCTTAACAGCATGGATGCTTCATGGTTAACACCATTAGAAAGTGCTTGCTCGAAAGACGTTAAGGAAGTACTTCTGAATAGCAAAAAGCCTTCAACCAGGCATACTTACCTGGCTAAATGGAAATGTTTTTATCTGGTCTTAATAGAAATGTGTCTCTCCAGAGCAAGCTTCCATTAACCATGTTTTGGACTATCTATTGCAACTAAAATACTAAGATATGACAGTTCTGTTAGAATACATTGAGCAGCTATTTGTTTATCACCGTTCAGTGGGTAATAGATTGCTTTTTTTAAACTCCATAACTATCAGATTTCTAAAAGGGTTAGACAGGTTATACTCACAGGTACAAGAACTTGTTCCCCCACGGGATCTCAACCTGGTGCTAACAAATTAATGGGACCACCCTCTGAATCTCTCACGTCTTGCTCCATACTCCACCTCTGTATGAAAGTGGGGTTTCTTGGTTGCAAAACCTCCTTGTCCTTTTGCTCTTCCCATGGGTATGTTCCTGGATCCCACCTTGTGACCTCGATCCAGATTTGTTGCCTGACTAGCACATGCGCGTGGTTTCAGCATCCTCCCCTTCTGAGGATGCTATGCAGTTCATGACCTTGTGGATTGTATGGTAGCCATGTTGAACTTACCTTCAGTAGCTGTAGAGCAGTGGTTCCCAAAGTGGGGTTCGCAGGATGTTTCAGGGGGTTCGCAAGAAAAATTTCATTAATGGCAGCCAGAGGACTCTACTGGGACCCAGTTGCAGGGCAGACAGCCCGAGCCCCAGGGAGAGCAGGGCCGGGCAGTTTGAGCTGGCAGCCCGAGCCCTCCCCTGTCAGCCAGGGAGCCGGCAGCCTGAGCCCCTCCCCTGTCAGAGGGGGAGCCAGCAGCCCGAGCCCCAGGGAGAGCGGGGCCGGGCAGTTTGATCCAGCAGCCTGAGCCCTCCCCTGTCAGCCAGGGAGCCGGCAGTCCGAGCCCCTCCCCTGTCAGAGGGGGAGCCAGCAGCCCGAGCCCCAGGGAGAGCGGGGCCGGGCAGTTGGGGCAGGCAGCCCGAGTCCCAGCGGTCAGTGGGGGAGCCGGCAGCCCGAACCACAGCGCTCCACGCAGGGCTGGCAGCCTGAGCCTCAGGGAGAGCGGGGCCGGGCAATTGGGGCCAGCAGCCTGAGCCCTGCCCCCATCAGCGTGGGAGCCGGCAGCCCGAACCCCCAGCCCGAGCCCCAGGAATTTGCCAAATCTCATCTAAAGCCAGAACCACAGCCCTCCTTGTTACCACCAGCCACAACCTCACCCGAAACTAGAGGTGGGTGAAAAATACCAAGCATTTTTCACAGAAAGTTTTGAATTTTTTTTCACATTTTTTCAAAATTCCCCAAGAAAAATTTACAAAAAACTGAAACAGAAAAATGGTCCATTTTCAAAAACTGTTTTCATGAAACATTTTTCTGATTTTTGAAAACCAAAAATGAATTTATTTTTATTCGAAACCATTTTTTTTTTTTAAACAAAAGCCAAAAAAACATTTTACAGAAACATTTTTGGTTTCTGGTTTTTCTATGTTCGTTAAAAAAAGTTTCAATTAAAAATATTTTTCAGAGGTTCATAGATTTCGGGGCCCGGCAATTGGGGCATCCATCACACTGAGGAAATTTAAACTTAAATCCCTGAAAATATTCATTTTTAGGAGGGGGTTCGCGAGATTTCACAATTTAGTGAAAGGGGTTCGCGGGCTGTTAAAGTTTGGGAACCACTGCTGTAGAGGAAACCTCCCATCCGGTATTTGATGATGTTGGAGCTACTTCCATGAATAGGTTGTCGCTTCCTATCTTGGATGTTTTTTGCAACTTGCTACGGCTATTTGGTCAACTCTAGCTTCCTGTCAGCCTGTTAAGTGCTGGAATTATTAATAATATTTGAAATCATTATTATTAATAGGGCAAACCACCAAACATCAATTTAACTATAAATTCCTTTATTAAGTCCAAAGGCCAAATGGTATTTTATACAGTTGCTCTAAACATGTCTAACAGACTAAAAATAAGCAGTCACTTCACCCAATATAGTAACAAAGTATTCATAAGCATGTGATCAGTATACTTACAAATAGGCCAGACCTAGGGAATGCCATCTCATCCTGTCATGCTCCAACATGATTAGGTGGTGTCTGACAACTCTTAGATTCATAACTCTTTTTATACCCTTGAAAAACAAATAATGTGATAGCCAATTACTACTTTAGCTAACTAATTTGAGACAGGATTACCCTAGTTTTGAATTTTAATTCAAATAAGATGTGCGACATCTTCTTTCCCAAGGTCTTTCCTCCTTATCAGGGAATTAGCAAGGGGGGTTAATGGGCCCACTTCACCTTGAATAGTCCCTTGAAATATGTATTAACTACTTATGCTAAACAATCTGTTTCACCTTGTATTTAGCTGTGACACTCCGAGTATGTTTCCCAGATCTGAAGAAGAGCTAGCTCTATGTAAACTCAAACGTTTGTGTCTCTCACCAACAGAAGTCGGTCCAATAAAAGATATTACCCCCTACCCACTTTGTTTTTCTAATACCAGAAGGTGATCCTCTTCCTGGGTCTCATGGGGTTGACGGCAGCTACCGCTTATGTAGCCCCCTTTAACCCTCTCAGAATGTTCAGGGTGTTTTGAGTTTATATACCCAGTCAGGACTGTCTTCATATGTTTGTCACCATGTCTCAGGATGTTCTGAATTTGCTGAGGTAGTGAACAAACAGATCAAGCGTTCTCAGGAATGTTCTGTTCAATCGGCCTTCATCAATTATAATGTCAGATACTTCCAACACTGGATGGGGATCCCATTTAGCTCAACTTACAATCTAAAGTCACTGGGCTTTTCAGGGAAAGAGCTTTGCACATTAATCATGGAATCAGCCATTGGCTTGGTTCTCAGATCATTCCTCCAGAGCTTTGCATATTAATTATAGAATCAGCCATTGGCTTGGTTCTCAGATTGTTCTCAGATGGTATGCAATGACCAGCCAGTGAGAGAAGCATTCACCAACCCCTGCTTGAACAGAACTTGTTTATCACCTTCTGGCGACCTGTCTTAACTCACATACCTTAAGAACATAGTGTATCTATACTGAAAACAACTCCTTAAATATCTGTACATATATCTTGCAGTGATTAGGATGACCAGTGCATTACTGGCTGTTGGTAGAGACCTCACATGCCACCCTTTGGCATGCTATTATGTAAACATCAGATCTAGGGGTTTCCTGTAAACCCCTATGCACCTCTTATTCCTGCTGCCAGTTGTCATCAAGGCCTCCCTGGATCACAGGCCTTCTGTATGCTTTCACTCCTTTCCATTTTAATTTAGAAAGTGGTGAAGATTTGTCAGGACAGCAAAAATTATATTGATTGCCCCAGCTTGGCCAAAACAGCAGTGATACATGGCTCTGCATCAGCTGTCAGACAGATAAAACATGCGTCTTCCTCTGTTTCGAAATATCTTGTCACAATAACAAGACAGGATTCTTTGTTCAAATCTACAGTTGCTTCATCCGACAGGTTAGGCTATCGGACTTGACTAGTCTTGAGCCATCATATTCTTCGTTGGTACAAAATGTTCTGCTTAGCTACAAGATAGTGTTATCTGTTAAAATGGACCAGATTTGTTGCTTAGTTGAGGGATAAATTTGACTTTCTAGTGACAGCTTCCATACCCTGTATTTTGCAATATTTAATGTACTTAGCGTCTGAAAGATTGTCTAATTTGTCTTTAAAAATTCATCTGGCTGTTGTTTCAGTTTACCATGTTTTGATCATTACTTGAATGCTTTGTGTATTGTTCTTTTGTTTTATTCATCTATTAAAGCAGTCTTCGTTACTGCTATTACATCAGCCAGAAGGGTGAGTGCATTGCATGCCCTGATTGCTAACCTGCCATTTATGAATTTTGACAAAGATTAGTGGTTCCTACACCTGATCCCAGGTTTTTATCAAAAATAGCGTCTGAGTTTCATATCAATCAGACAATTAATTTACCAGTTTTCTTTCCAAAACCTCATGTAGTTAAAGGAGTGTCTGCCTTACATACTTTCGGTGCTAGGTGAGCTCCTGCATACTACTCAGATGGCATTAAGAGTTTTAGGAAGTCATCTAGACTGTTTATTATACTAAGAATCATGAGTCATCCTGTGTCTGCTCAGACTACTGCCAGATGGGTTAAACAATGCATTGTTCAGTGTTGAGAGTTATGGAAATTCCTGAGCTGCCTGTTTTGCGGTCTCATTCTATTAGAGCTGTAGCTGCATCTTTTGCTTGTTTTAAATGTGTTCCTATTAGAGAAATTTGTAAAGCTGCTACTTGGAAGTCAGTATACACATTCACTAAACATTAGGCACTGGATCTAGTGTCTAGAGCAGATGCCAAATTTGGCAGAGAGGTGGCTCAATCGTTATTACTGAGGGAGGTTGTGGAATCCACATCATTGGAGATTTTTAAGAACAAGTTGGACAAACAACTGTCGGGTGGTCCCGGTTTATTTGGTCCTTCCTTAACACAGGGGTCTGGACTAGATGATCTCTCAAGGTCCTTTCCAGTTCTGCATTTCTATGGTTCGATGATGATTTAATTAGGACTCTGTTCTCATCTTCAGGGTTTTTCAGCACCGCTTGTCAATCTACCTGTAAATAGGAATATCTAGAGCCGCTCTAAAAAGAAATGAAGGTTACTTATTTGTAATCAGATTTCTTTGCGTTTACTCTGCATAGTCACACTTTCCCCTTTTTCTCAGAGCCCTATCCAGGTCTTCTGGGTTGGCAGCGGAAGGAACTGAGGTGGTAGAGGGAGCAGCCTTCCCTTTTATAGCCTCACCCTCGGAATGTTCAGAGACACCCAGAGAAGGAGTAGGAGGGGGTGGTACACAGGTGCTCCAATAGGCACTGCCTGGAGTGGGAGACAGTTCTACCATTGGGCGCCCTCAGGCAGTGCAGAGTCCATAAGTGTGAATACTCAGTCATCTTGAAGAACTCCAGTTACAAGTAAGTAACCTTCATTTATTTTTACTGAAAAATTTCAACTCTAGGAAAACTGACAAGAATGGTACTTCCCCAGTTCCAGTACAATTAGATTAGTGAGCAGAGTACAGTTGGGAAGATCAGAGGTGCAAAGTGAATGTAATTTGTTCCATAGCTATCATGGTCATATACGTTGGGTATGTATGTATATCTGTATAACTTATATTTTGGCACACAAACAAAGTAAAGGATTCTGTTCTCTGGTTTAGAAATCTAGGTGGACATTTTATGGATTTTACCACAGATGAATTATTTTCCATCCCTTACACACACAAAGATGAGGTAACTTAGTTGTCTTCTCCTTGAGTCATAATATTTTCTGTTGAGGTCCAAGTACTAGATCAAAACTCTGCAATTTTTACTTAAAAAGTCTCGGTGCACTGTAGTCCATCTTCCCTGAAGATTGCTTTGGTTTATCCTTACTACAAGGCCTAATTTCACTCTGCTTGTACTAAAAGGTGGGAAGACAGCATTGCCATTGAGGAGAATGATGCATGCTGTCCCTTTTAACAGCACCTCATCTCCATGTTTCACTGTCTTTTAATCCAGCCTGAGCATACCAATCAAAAAGCCACAGAGGAATGAAAAAGGGCTGAGAATAGTTCTGTCGTATGTTCAGATTTTGTATTTTTTGTCCTCTGTTTTCAAATAGGTACCTTACCCTTAGCTTCTCAAGAGTCCACAATTGTGGAAGACTTGCTGTATGTCTTGATTGGCGTGGATGGAAGATACATCACAGCACAGCCTCTCATAGGCAGGCAGAACCGAGCTTTCTTAGTGGATCCCAATTTGGACATGTCAGTCAAAGAGCTAGTGACCAGGATTCTTCCTGTAGCTGCGAGTTACTCCACTGTGACCAGGTATCCGATGTGGCCTTTGTTGTTCCCATGTCAGGATGTGTCTGTCTGGTTTGATCTGACACCCAGAATTGAATTACAGAATCTCAGTTTGTGATGTTTTATGCAATGTTTTATTTGCAAGTATGCTGCCTGGTTTAGAAACCACCTTAGTTTAGTTTATACCCATTGGGATGTAAAATAAAATAAAAAAAAAAACTCCTCAAAGTTGTGCAGCTGGCTTACAAGCCAACCCCTACCTGAGTCTCTATTGGGTCAGCACCTTAGCTTCAGCAGAGTGGAGCGGTAGTTGTGATGTCCTAGCATCACAGCTGTTAATGTGGTTCAGGGCTTTTGGGGTCTTAAATGGGGGCAGGAAGAGCAGTTTGTGGTGTTTGCATGCTGAATGCTTCTCTGAACTCTGGCTAGTGGGGTTGGGGTGACTGCTCACTGGGGGCACTCAGCACATACTAGTGAAGTAAATGGTTTACTCCACTTTACTTTTACATCTCCTATAAGTATTCTTCTTCTTTCATGTGGCATTTAAAAAGCCACGGGCTGAGATTATAGCTGAATCTTGAGATTTAGGGGGGAGGGATAGCTCAGAGGTTTGAGCATTGGCCTGCTAAACCCAGGGTTGTGAGTTCAGTCCTTGAGGGGGCCACTTCGGGATCTGGGGCAAAATCAGTACTTGGTCCTGCTAGTGAAGGCAGGGGGCTGGACTCGATGACCTTTCAAGGTCCCTTCCAGTTCTAGGAGATGGGATATCTCCATTTAAAAAAAAAAAAAAAAATTGAAAACCATTCTAATGCTTCTGCGGTAGCTAGGTGGATCCCTTTGTGTCACCACTGTAAGTGTGAATGGGACAGTTGTCTGTGATGTGACTGTGATGAGGTACAAACCAGGCAACACAATTTGGTGATTTTATTTTTTTTTTTGAATTTTCCATTTGTGGAGGAGATATTCACACCTGTATGTTGTCTGAAGTTGGTTATGTGCAGTCCACTGCCTATGGGGAAGACAGAATCCTGGGACTTCTGGGGGAGGAGATGACAATCTTCATGCAGTCTCCCCTGTTACGTGCCAAAGCACAACAAATGTAATCAAATCAGCAACTGAACGTCCTTAAAGGACCACCCGATCAGAAAAACAACGGTGATAATGGCGCGTGTCAGGGGCAAACCTTTCCTATAAGTATTAATTATAGTTCTTAGAAAGGAGCTCACTTCACCTTGAAAGTATTATCCAATCTCTCATCTCCTTTCCTTTCCAAACTCCTCAGTCATGCCCTCACTACTTGCTCTCTGGAGTTCTTTTCCTCCAGCTCCTTCCTAGGGCTGCTCCATGTAGCTCTATGCTCCCAAAAATTGTTCTCGCCAGAGCCTCAAATTAACTCTTCTGGCCAAATCTCAGGTCCTGTACTCCAGACTTCTGCCTTTGACACTATCAGCCATGCTCTTCCTCTTGAAGTCTTGTCCTCCTTTGGCTTTTGTGACTGTCTTTTTGTGGTTCTCTTACCTCTCTAATAATTTGCTCCAATGCCTCCCTTTCATCTTCCCCCACCCGTGCACACTTTCAATAGGTATCCCACAGGACTTCAGCCTTGGATCCATCCTATTCTCCTTATCCTATTGCTGGGTAATCTTATCCAGATGCCTACCATATTTACACTGATGACTCTCCAATCTACCTTTCCACTCCAGACCTCACTCCCTCCATCCAAATTTGCATCTCTGCCTGTCTGTCTGAACATCTCCTCAAGGGTGTCCAGCCACCAACTTAAACTCAGCATGGCCAAAACTGAACCCCGCTCCAAACCTTCCCCGTCTCCCACCTCTCTATCACTGTGGACCACATCACGGTACTCCTGTCACTCAGGCCAGTAACAGTCTCCACCCTCTCTCTAGACTTTCATATCCAGACCATGTTTCTTTTTCTGTTAACTTATTAGTGTTTTATTTATATATATATATACACAGGGGAAAAAACCATGACAGACTATACATAAACTTCTTATAATAGCTATATTTGATCCATTTAATTTTATCAATAAATAAATAAAATAGGAAAGGTTAAAATATAAATCAGTAATTTGTATTTTGTATAAACAAAATTTGTTTACAAATATCCAACTAATTAAAGAAAAATTATTAAGATAAAAAATAGAAGCAAGGGAGGTGTAGGTAGGGGGGCAGGGAAAGGCAGTGGGTAGAGAGCAGGAAGGAAGCATTTAATAGGATCATTCAGATACTTCCAGGAAAGCATCCCATGTCTCTGAGAATTTTTCTTGGCCATCACGGAAAGAGGGTCAAGCTTATGAAATCTATGTGCCAGTCTTCAATTGTTGGTCACTTTTTGGATTTCCATTTTTGTAGTAATTTTAGCAATTATTAGTGGTCTGCTTAGCCAAAATTTTTCAGATTTATTCAGCTTCCAGTTAACATCCATTAGGTTTAAAATGATATGTTTAGCTTGTAAGACCATTTTATTTTATAGGAAAAAATTAACTCTGCAGTTAAGTTCTGCTCAAAACCTACAGGTATAGGAGCATTCGCAGAGCATACGGGTGAAGTTAGCACCTGCTGAATCACAGTGCCAACGTTTGTCTGACTAAGCGGCACCTGTTTTGAACAGTCGGAGAGGGGTCTAATGCATGTTCCATATGATTTTCTGATGGATTAATCATAAACGGAGGTCCAAGGAACAGCTCAGAGCACTGGCTAAAATATGTTTCCATTGGTTAGCAGAGAATAATTGGCCTAGTTCCTCCTCCCATTTCTTTTTTAGGGAATCTGTATTTAAGTCAAATTTGCTGTCCAAGTTTGTATATAGTGTTACCATAGCTCTTGGCAATCTGGATAATAATTGAAGAAATGAAAGCAGTTCAGGTGGGTCGGGGTAGCTCAGGCATTAGAACCAAACAGATAGGAGATGCCGTTTTAAAGTTAGATACATTCCCACTCCTCCCTGGTCTGTAGATTGAACATCTTTTTTAATATTGTAAAGGAGAGGAAGGTATAATTTTCAATAAATTGACTGATAGTCAAACTCCCTTTCCTAATGCAGTCTGGCCAAATGATGGGGTTGCCTGCTAGAGAGAGTTTCAAGTTACCCCAGATAGAGGCCTTGCTATGTAGAAAAGGGTGATTTTTAAATTTAGTAGACGTATGCCAAGTATTTCTGACTGCCATAATAGTGGTAATTGTTCTTTAGGGAATCGATAGTAATCCAAATGCAGCACATTGGAAAGGGGTAAAGGAGCAACCAATTCTTCTTCCAGCTGGAGCCGATCTGGGGCTCTACAGCAGGAGGGAATGAGCTGCTGTGCAGCTTGGCTAAGAATTATTCCCTGATGATAAAGTTTGAAGTTGGAAAATCTAAACCCACCTCTTTTGACAGGGAGCTGTAATCTTTGTAAGGAGACTCTGGGTTTGTTACCGGCACCTCACAAGAAGGACTGAACATGTTGTTAATTTTGGTAAAATAAAAGGGAGGAATATAGATAGGGAGGGAATTCAGAATAAAAAGGATCCTGGAAAAGGCATTCATTTTAATTGTTTATTTTTCCCAAAGGAAGAGAGGTAGTGCCTGTCATCGATTTAAATTGTTGCTAATTGCATGGTTGAGGCTAGGTTAACCTTGCCTATGTTCTTAATTTCCTTTGGGAACAGGATGCCATGATATCTGAAGTCTCTGTTGCCATCTAAATGTCCCTACAGGAGAGCTACTTCCAAATAGATCCAATGAGATCATCATTGCTTCTGACTTATCCCAATCTATCTTGTAAGTCAGAGAATTTGTCAGTTATCTATTGTATGTAGGATATCTGGAATAGATTGATCCAGATCTCTAATAAATAAGGTGATGCCTGCATATGGAAGGATTTTGTCTCCTGAGTCCCTGATTTGATCCCTTAAATACCTGTGTTCCCTAATATGATATTGCAAGTGGTTCTAATGCTAGATTGAAGAGGAGAGGGGAGAGCAGGCATCCCTGGTTAGTTCCCCCCAAAAAATCAAAGGAGGGATATTGTGCTATTTTTTAAGATGTGAGAGTTGAAATTATAATATAACAGTTTTATCCATGAAATAAAGAATTTCCCCACTCAAATTTATCTAGGGTAAGAAACTGATATTGCCTTTTCACTCTGTCAAAGACTTTCTATGTGTCAAGATGATTAACTGATTGCATGGGAATTTCTAGAACGTTGGTGGAATGCAATAACATTAATCACCTGTGTGTGATCTGAATCATGCTTTTTTTTTTTAAAATAAATCTCACTCGATTGGGATGAACCCTATCACTCATTACTTTTTCAAGCCTCTCAGACAGTATTGAAAGTATTTTATATAGTATTGATTAAAGAGATGGGTCTATAGTTATTATACTTTTGCACATCCTTACCCAGTTTAAATAGTACAATAGTTAGGGCTTTCCTCATAGTAGGACGTAACATATCTTTATTTAAGGCGTTTTTGGAAATGTATAATAGCTTAGGAGCCAGAATTTCTTTGAGACTTTGATAAATTCTATCAGTAAGCATCCTCCTGGTGGGGGAAGTCTTGCTCAGGCTTATTTCTTTTATGAACTTGATTATTTCCTTGAATTGCAAGGGAGATGTCAGCCTTGTATGTTGCTCTTCTGAGATTTGTGGGAGGTTGAGTTTGAACAACTTTATTCGGCTCTTTTGGGTCAGGTGGTGAATTATTATCGTAAAAAATTATTGAACTGGTAGAATTTCAAAAATTGATTATTGAGCTCTTTTTAATTAGTAATAACCTATCCTTATTCTGATTTGAGGAATACTATTCGGGATGTTTGGCCTCTCACTTTTAATCTGCATGCAATAATTTTATCCTCTTTTTCCCAACTCCCAGTGTGTTTGTTTGAGTATAAAAAGAGCGAATTTGGCTTGTGCTGAAGTCAATCTATTTACTTCACACTGAAGATTAATTTTTTAAGATTTCCTTGGGAGGGGTAGTTTGCACATTCTAAATCTAGACGTTTAAATTGTTTGGTTAATTCCAGGAGCTGAGCCTGGTAAGCCCTCTTTCTAACCACTGAGTATGAAATGATCCTTCCCCTAATAAAAGCTCATCCTATAG
Organism: Emys orbicularis; assembly: GCF_028017835.1. Classification (NCBI taxonomy): domain Eukaryota; kingdom Metazoa; phylum Chordata; order Testudines; family Emydidae; genus Emys; species Emys orbicularis. The sequence continues at coordinate 67,887,561 of NC_088689.1, read as the reverse complement.
GGTAGGTCAGGATATCTCTGGCATATCATTTGTTTTGAAGAAAAACCCAATTTCTTCTGTGACAGAGTATTGAGAATGTTTATCTTTCAAAAGAGAGGAGTTCAGTCTCCATCCTTTACAAATCCAGTTTGTCTTGGGAGGGGGAAATTGTAGTATTGCTGGTGCATGATCAGAGATCATGATAGACTTGATTTCGTTATGAAGCACTGAGTCCATCAAATTTGTAGAAATCCGGAAGAAATCTACTTGTGAATATGTGGAATGTGGAGAGGAGAAAAAAAAATAAAATCCTTCATTGTAGGGTTTTGCAACCTCTAGACATTTTTTCACCCTATTTTTTACATGTGATCTTTTATAATGCTTCTAGCATGTGTCCAAAAAAAAGAGTCCAACACTTCACTAAAATCTGCTATGATGACTGATTCTAGTGGGATACTAATTAATTTGGAAAAAACTTGTTTAAAAACCCAGACTATGTCTAATTTTTGCTACTTCTTCCTATGTAATATTTCTAAGATTCAGTATTCTCTTTCTGTCTACACAGCTAAAAATCTCAGCCAGGTCCTACAGTAATCACCTCTTCACTGCAACCTTGCCTTTCTTTAGTCCGTTCACATTGCTGCTGCTCAGATCATCTTCCTGGCTTGTTATTGATCACATCACACCCTTCTCTGTCCCTCCACTGGCTTCACCTTCACCTTTAAGGCCCTTGACAATTTAACTCCACCCTACGGAGTTGCTTTCTTAGTTCACTGCAATGTCAAGCTCACTTTCACTTTGCCAACTTGCCCATCCCTTACCACCTAGCAGTTAGTTGCTGAGCCCTGCTGTGACCATGACTAGGCAGGTGGTGAGCTGGGACTGCCTGTTCCTTCCTTCCTGTTCCTACTCTCACTAACTCCCCCATACCTGCCATTCCTCTCCCCTGACCTGTGTTCCCAGATTAAAAACCCAACGTGAAGCCCGTAACTAACTAACTGTGTGCTGATCAGCACAATGCTTATTTGCATGTATGTTATTCCCAGATTTCATCTGTGTGTATTTTTTGTAAGCTCCCTGGAGCAGGGAATGTTCTTCATCTATGTTTGCCTTTGAGTGCTACTTTAATTAAAAATATTGTTGTTAAAGTCCCCCAGCGGCTAGAATCAGAAGCACATATGAAGTCAGCAATAGCTTATTACCCTACATTTCACATAGCACCAGGGGGAGGGAATGCTTTTAAAAATAGAAAAATGTGATGGTTAAACAACAAAAATTGACTGGAGGGAGTCAAGGCAAGTATAGCCCTTAAAGCTACTTTATATTTATTTTTTAAAAAACTGCATAGATTTCAAGATGACAGTGCAGCTTTTAACTAGGTTGCACTCTGCCCTTCATGCTTCTACAATGACATGTAAATACAGCTCCTGAAAATATAAACACTGCCTTGACAATTTTTTGTACGGCTTTTTGCAGGTTCATTGAGGAAAAATCTTCGTTCGAGTACGGGCAGGTAAATCATGCTTTGGCAGCAGCAATGAGGACCCTTATCAAAGAATACATGATTCTTATCACCCAGCTGGAGCATCTTCAGAGACAAGGGCTTTTGTCCCTACAGAAACTGTGGTTTTATATCCAGCCCACAATGAGGACCATGGAGATTCTTGCTTCACTTGGTAGGTGTCCATACTTTCTAATGATTGTTAAATTTTTCATGCCTTTGTCATGAGGTTCCAAAAGCTGCATAGAACTATAAATGATGCCCACATTACATGCAGTAATCTGCTTCTGTACAGTGTTCAAAGTGAACTCTAAAGAGGATTTTAATTATCAAAACTCTGTTATGAGATTCCAGAAGAGGACCAAGTAGCAGTGGTTTAATTAGTGCTGTATTAACAGGTTTACTGACTTGTTACTGACTTTAATGTGCCTCCATAACACTGTTTGTTAGTGACAATCATAGTTAAGATTGAATCAGTCCTCTTCAGTTTGATGGGGCCTTAAAACCCCTCTGTAGCCTAACCAGAGGTTTTTGGTCAAAATAAAAATCTGTTCTTTAAAGATTCTCTGAATTTTGAAGTGAAGGGGAGGGTGTGTACTGCTTCAGGGAGACCAGATGAACTGTCTTAAAAGTGCCACTTCCTTAAATTTCCCTTTCCTGGAATGCTATAGCTAACAAGCTAAGTTAAGGTTCCCCTTGCTCTGAAACATGCAGGTGTCCTGCAGTTCCCATCTCCTGCCCCACACTGTAATACTAACCCATTCATTTGCCCCAAGTACAGTATTTCTTTAGTATAGTACTTTTGAAGAAGAAAGCCATTCTGGCATAACTGCAGAATGCTGTGCCAAGTTTGGGAGTGTATTTCCTTGGCATGACCACATACTTCCAGTCTCGATGCAATTCAACAAATTCTTCTCAGTTATGGCTAGTAGTACTTTGCACTTGCCCCATTGCTTTAGCAAAGCATCCCCTTTACCCAAATTTTATTGTATTCCTAACTGAATTCAGAGGTTGAAGCAATTTGCATGAGAACTGTGTGTGTTAGTGGAGAAAATAAACATCTACCACCAGTGGATACATCTACATAGTGAGCGGCAGCAAGTCTGAGCCCAGGTTGACAGGCTCAGGCTTGTGCTACACACTAAAAATAGCTACGTAGACATTGCGGCTCGAGTTGGAGCTTGGGTTCTGAAGCACCCCCCATTCCCCCAGGCTTCAGAGCCCGAGCCTCAACATCTACATATCTATTTTAGTGTGGGAGCGTGAGCCCCGCACGCCCGAGTCTGTCAACCTGGGCTCAGACTTCCTGCCACTTCCTGTGTAGATGTACCCTTAGAGACCAGGCTTCTCTTCCCAGCTGTGTCACTAATGTCCTATGTAATCTTTAGCAAGTCACTTTAGGTATGTCTGCACTCATGCTAGGAGTGAGTCTCCCAGCCCGGGTAGACAGACGATTGTAGCTCGACTTGAGCTAGCGTGCTGAAAATAACAATGTGGATGTTGTGGCTCTAGTGGAGACTCAGGCTAGCTACCTGAGCTCAGTCCCAAATAGTCAGGTCGACTTGAAAGCCCGAGCTGCTGCTTGAGGCACAACGCCCACACTGCTATTTTTAGTACACTAGCTTGAGCTAGTATGAGTCTTGTCTACCCAGGCTAGGAGGCTCACTCTGAGCTGCAATGTAGACATACGTTAGGATTCCTCAATTACCCATCTGGAGAATGGACCTGTTCCTGTGTCCCCTGGGTCTAGGGAGGTTTTTGGACCCTGATCCTGCAAACATTTGTGCATGTGCTTGACTTTAACCCTGGTGACTTGGAGGATTTTTTAACATCTGTTCTTGTTTTATTAAAAAAATGTTTTCAGGTCACCTTTAAATGTTGACTGCATAGCGGAATGGCTGCTGAGACTCAGCTAAATAATAGCATGTGTGCACTTCAAAAGTGAGGAGCATGCTGCATTTTATGTAGCAGCTGAGTTAATAAACCACAATTCTTATGCTGAAATCTAGCCAACTAATTAGCTGATAACTCTTTCCATAACAAGATGTTTGTGTGAATTGCCAATAGTTAAGCCAGTGTTTCAGAATTCTCAGTCTGTTACTTTGAGCCTTGATAGCCTTTAACAAAATGACTCATTCTGTAAATGTGTAGATTTAAATTAAATGCCTTTTGCCTTAAGAGTTTTTCTCTTTTTTTAATTATAGCCACTTCTGTGGATAAAGGTGAGTGTATGGGAGGGTCAACCCTTAGCTTACTTCACGACAGGACCTTCAACTATACAGGAGACAGCCAAGCACAAGAGCTGTGTCTATACTTAACCAAGGCAGCCAGCGTGCCTTATTTTGAAATTCTGGAGAAGTGGATCTATAGAGGCATCATCAATGATCCATACAGGTACAGAAACATTGAAACAAAATTAATAAATCCTGATTGTTAGTTTTACATTTTCTAGTGCACTGTAATATTGGTTTGCTTTTGAGTAAATGATGGTAGCACCAAAATAAAGTGCCTATTTTACACATATTAAAAACACAATTGTACAACGAAGAATAAAACTAGTAGCCTGTCTTTGCCCCCAATCCTGGGGATGTGTGGAAAAAACCCTGAAAATGAAGTCCAGTCCTCTCCCCTGATGTGCCCTCAGGGCAGCCCTGCATTCCCCAAAGCCTGGGAATATAGGTAATCAGATTCAAGCTATTTCCAGGGATGGAGAAGCAGATTCTAAAGTCAGGAGCTCTTGGGAAGAATGTCCTGCCAACAGTGCTCAGTTTCTTTTTTTTCTTTTTTTGAGGGAAGTCCAGCTTAAGTGCCTCCCCTGACCGCAACTGTGGAGGTATGTCACAGGGAGAGGGGCTTCTTTCAACCTCACTGGTCCCAAGCCATGTAGGGCTTTATAAATGAAAACCAATGCCTCATGTTTCACATGGAAAGCAGTAAGAAACCAGTGCAGATCATGCTTGTTCACAGTCCAACAGAATTTCTTTTCTTTTTACAAAGTTTGATAACTTAAAAATGGCATAAAGGGATTTTATCGTAATATGGGGAAATGGCATTTTCTAGAGTGCACACTTTTTAGATTTACTTTTCATCCTTGTATAACTCAAACCAGAATTTTCTTCAGTGGCTTGGCTTTTAATTTTAAGGCCAATCTATACTATAGAAATTTGATAAGTTTGTAGCCATGCTATACAATATCTGACTCCACACAAGGTTTACTTCTCTTGCCATGGTTAAAACATGGTTCCTCACTGTGAGTGGTACCAGTACTGCTCAATAACAAGGCTGTAACACAATTTGTCAGGCTGTGACAACCTGCACTGGAGATGGAACCAACTTGTGACATACCAAGGTACAATCCAGACCAGTGGGGAGCTATGTCACCTTGCCCTGTAACCTGGGGTGCTGTGCAATACCTTGCTGCTGTAGCCTCCAACCTGGACTGCTCACCAACTGCCACCAGCATGCAGATCACTCCCAGATGTGTTTGTGTAACTGCAGCCTGTCAGTCACAGCCTGGCTTTCACCAGCCTTGGTTATACTGCAGGGTGACTCCAACACACTCCCAGTTCCGGATTTCCCCCCAGAAATGTGTATCCTGTACTGCCCAGCCCTCTCCTGGATAGTCCAAATATATTAAGCCCATTATTCCTTGAAGGGAATAATATACACTAGCCTATTATCCTAAATAGAGTTACCCAGACACGCTGGATTAGACAAAACAATAAAACATGTTTATTAACCACAAAGAGAGAGATTTTAAGTGAATACGAGTAATGCGGCATAAAAGTCAGAAATGGTTACGATAAAAATAAAACGCTTTCTAGTGCCTAACTTAACAAACTGTATCAGATTCAAGCAAACTATCTCACCACATGCTTCCAACAAGTTTACTGACCAGACTCTTCAGGGCAGGGCTGTGGGGTTTGGAACATACGTTAATAAAAGATTCCTCTGTATGATGTTAACTTCATATACAATGTTGCCACACATATTTTATCATACTATACTGACCAGCCAATTTTGAGTTTTCAAATGATACCTTACAAGGCATACCTTGCACAACGATTACTACGGTAGTATGTAGGAGGATGTGAATACATGGGAGTATTCCATCACACACCTATCTGGGTCTGTGTAACCAGGCTAGCCAATCTTCCTACATCCCAGGTGTCTGTACTGAAGAACATCCCAAAATCCATGATGTAAAATACTTGCAGTCCTCTGTCCCTGGCATGAGTGTTTGAGGCAGCATGGGGGAAGGACAGCTGCTTATTTTTTTCCTTAGAATGCACTGATGCAAGAGTTACTGTACATCATGGTAGATGTTGTCAAGCCAACATGATTATGCCAGAAGAATGCTGCTGTTTGGTTGTACTGGACCTTGTTGCTATAAGTAGGCACTGACCCAGTTGTATGATTCTAGCTGTAGTATAGATAACATTCTTCCTGAGGATTGGTGGCTTTGACATAGGTTAAGGAATTTCATTTAGTAATAACTAAAAAGATAATTTAATAAAACTAAAAATATTTTAAAATTTCATGCTGCTGTCATCTCATTTTGAACAATACCGACTATATGAATTCATGTCTGTGGAGCTCTGCACACAAAATGCAGTGTAAACTGATTATGACAGACCATTTGAGCTTTGAATCATCTTAACCATGACTGCTTCAGCTCCCTGTCAGCTAGCCTTCCCTTTCATCATCCTGCCATATTTGAAAAATGTGGTAATTAAATGTGCTTTTGTACTCTCCAGGGCTAAGTTTAAAAAAAAAAAAAACACCTATAAAAATAGGTGGCCCAGCTGGTCAGGGAGACTTCCTGCTGGGTCCCCTGTTCTGTCAGTCCCTAGTTTTCACAGGAATGCACAGCCCCAGACTCAGCAAACTTTGACTGGAATGAGGGGTTGTTAGATCACATGTTTAAATGCACATGCTTTTAGTCTGTGGCCATATAGTCAAATGCACTGGAACCTTCTTTGACTCTTTTTTTTGTTTTTAAAATTCAAGGAAATTAAGTGCAAAAAACTATTAACGTATAGTTATAGTTAAGATTTTACACACACTCAGGTCAGATTGAAAACCACCTTATTTCTGCTCAGTTTGTGTAGTGTTAGCTATAGTCCGTTTTAGTGCTCCCTCGCTCTCAAGCAGGGAGGGAGGCCACTCTGCCTCACTGCAGCAGCAGTTGGGCTCAGGCCCCGCTAGCGGGGCTGAGCTGCAAGCAGTCTATAGCTCATAGCTTCCTAATGGGACACACAACCATTAACAGTCTGGAGCTCTAGCCCGCTTGAGAGGGGCAAAGTAGAGCAGTAAGCAGTCTTTAGCCCAGAATCTTCTGGCTAGGGCTGACACCAATCAAGAGTCCAAGGCTCTGGGCCTCTAGGCAGGCAGAGCCCACAGCCTCCTGGCTGAGACAGACAGCATTAACAGTCTATAAGGGAAACTCCTACCCTCTGGGCAGGGCAGAACAGGGAGCAGTCTTTAGCCTAAGTCTCCAGGCTAAGGCAGACAGCAGTCAACAGTCTAGGACTCTTGGGGCAGAGAAAGGGGGCAGACTTTAGCCTAAGCCTCCTGGCTAGGGCAACCAGCAAACATCCAGTCTGGGGCTCTGGCCCTCTGGACGGGATAGAACATGGAGCAGACTTTTGCCTAAGCCTCCTGGCTAGGGCAGCCAGCAAATACAGTCTGGACCCCCAGTCTTCTGGCTGGGGCAAGCCACAAAGAATGCACAGGCCTTCTAGCCTAGGGGTGAATAGGCCCCACCCTACTCTACCAGGTCTCAGCCCAGGGCCCTAACAGTGGCAGATGGTTCTGCCACTAGGTCACTGGGGATCCCACCAAAACCTGCTGACTCGTGCTCCAGCGACAAAACCAGACAAAATCTGGTTTCCTTGGGTTATTTCCTACCCCAGTCCAGGGGTCCTGGCAACGCCTGTCCAGGGTTGGTCTCCTCTGGGGACAGGGCACTGCACAGTGTAGTTTCAGCTCCAGAGTTCTGCAGTGGACTGAAGACAACTGCCTCCTTCCATGTCTCCCGCTCAACTGAGCTGCAGCGCCCTCCCTTTATATGTCCTGCCCCGCCCTGGTACTTCCGGCAAGGGGAGCGGGGCAGGTTTGTCTCTTCCCACCAGGGGGAGTGTAGTGGTCCCTTGCTCTCAAGTTTGGAGGGAGGCCACTCCACCTCACTACATCCATTAACAGGATTATTTAACAGGACAGGTTATCAACAGTTTGAGTTACAGTTACTCTGGGAACTGAAATGTGAAATATCCCGGTTTTTGTGGAATTAAGTTTTTTATTGATGCATTTTTTGTAATCTAACAGATTATGGAATATTTTCATTGTGTGTTTAATGATTGGATAACATTTTTAGAATACTAGAAAAATTATAGTTCATATTGATTGTTTAGATATTTTATTTTCGAGAGAAACATGTTTTCTTGCGGTGGGAATGTACATATTTCACTAAAATTATGCTAATTTCTTAGTTTATTCCACTGTAATTGAATTGTGCTTAGCCCTGGTAGAGGTCTTCTAAAATTCCATAATTACAAATGGTGCTTTATATATGGCTTCACTTATTTACATTCCCCAGTGGTGAAGGCTACAGGTCAATACTGAGACTCACCATATTGCCATTTCTGTTGCCACAACTGAATACCAATCATCAAGACACCAATGCTCATGAAACATTTATTAGGAATTATTCCAGGAGCCAGAAGTCTTATGGATTCCCATTTCTGATAGATCACATTACCAGTTTGAGGTCAAGTTAAATAGTAATCTTGTTTGTACTTGTTGTATCTAAAAAACCCGCTTTAATTGCACAGTGAGTTCATGGTGGAAGAACATGAGTTGCAGAAGGAGAAGATACAAGAGGATTATAATGACAAATATTGGGATCAAAGATATACTGTTGTTCAGCAACAAATTCCATCATTCCTACAGAAAATGGCTGACAAGCTACTTAGCACAGGTAAGTAAGTGACTGTGACTCTGAATGTATAGAAGTGTCTAAGATGTACAGTGACAACACAGGATGGAAAGTGATTGGTGCTATAAATTCTTCTACTATTCAGCTCATAGTTGCACTAAACGACATTAACATTTTAAATTGCACTTGAGATGCACAGACGTGCATAATGTGATACAGTGTGGCCAGAGGGCAGCAGGAGAGTGATCGAGGGGAGATATGTAAGCCCCAGGATGATGAGAGCCCTATTCCCTGTAGAGGGAAGAGAGGTTGCTATAGATTAATTAGAGCACCTGAAGCCAGTCACCTGATTAAAAACCCTCTGTTTCAATCGACAGGGAGAAAAGAGTTGAAGCAGAGTGGTTTAGTGTTGGAGCAGAGAGCAGTTTGAAGGAGTTGAAGCAGAGTGGTTTGGTATTGGAACAGAGAGCAGTTTGGAGGAGAGCAGTTTGGAGGAATTGAAGCAGAGTGGTTTGGTGTTGGAGCAGAGAGCAGTTTGGAGGAGAGCAGTTTGGAGAAGTGCTGTGGCGGGCCAGAAGACCAAGACCCTAGGTAAAGGAAAACCCGGCTTGTGCAGAGCAGAGAGACTCCACAGAGACAAGGGGTTGAGAAAAACTTGGCCCAAGCGGAGAGAGGGCAGGAAGCCCCCACAAGCTAGAAGGCCGAAGAGGGAAGTGGTCCAGGGGAAAGTATCGCTAGTTCAAGTGGTCTGCCACTGTCCCTAGGGCCCCTGGGCTGGGACCCGGAGTAGAGGGCAGGCCCGGGTCCCTCCCTCTCCACTCCCCTTCTCTGGGACACTAGTGGGACAGTTGATACCCCAGATCAGGGGCGAGAAACAGCGCCCTGAAACCCCCCACAAGAGGAGAAAGCGCAGGACCCATCATAATAGTGCCGGCAATTTGCCACAATAATGAAAGTCAGTAATCACATCAACTTTTCTGTTTCACATTGTCAGTGTATGATTTGGGGCTATTAATCAGCATTTTTTATTATGGGAAGACTACAGTATGCCTTGGCATACTCCTTCCAGAGAAGAAGGATCAACTAATGGTTAAGACACAGGATTGGAACCTGGGAGTGTTGAGTTCTATTCTTGGATATGTCATTTCCCTTCACTGTGCCTCAGTTTCCTTGTCTGTAAAACGGTGATGATAATCTATTAGGGCTGTCAAGCAATTAAAAAAAAATTAATCACACGATTAATCGCTCTCTTAATAATAGAATGCCATTTATTTAAATATTTTTGGATGTTTTCTACATTTTCAAATATATTGATTTCAATTACAGTACAGAATACAAAGTGTACAGTGCTCACTTTATATTTATTTTTTATTACAAATATCTTCACTGTAAAAAAGAAAGAGATAGTATTTTTCAGTTCACCTAAAACAAGTACAATCTCTTTATCATGAAAGTTGAACTTACAAATGTAGAATTATGTACAAGAAAATAACTGCACTCAAAAAATAAAACAAAGTAAAACTTTAGCGCTTATAAGTCCACTCAGTCCTACTTCTTGTTCAGCCAGTCATTCAGACAAACAAATTTGTTTATATTTGCAGGAGATAATGCTGCCCGCTGCTTGTTTACAATGTCCCCTGAAAGTGAGAACAGGCGTTCGCATGGCACTATTGAAGCCAGTGTTGCAAGATTTTTACGTGCCAGATGCGTTAAAGATTCATATGTCCCTTCATGCTTCAGCCACCATTCCAGAGGACATGCGTCCATGCTGATGATAGGTTCTGCTCGATAACGATCCAAAGCAGTGCAGACTGACACACGTTCATTTTCATCATCTGAATCAGATGCCCCCATCAAAAAATTGATTTTCTTTTTTGGTGGTTCCAGTTCTGTAGTTTCCGCATTGGACTGTTGCTCTTTTACGACTTCTGAAAACATGCTCTCGGATTTTGGAAGGCACTTCAGATTTTTAAACCTTAGGTTGAGTGCTGTAGCTACTTTTAGAAATCTCACATTGGTACCTTCTTTGCGTTTTGTCAAATCTGCAGTGAAAGTATTCTTAAAACGAACATATGCTGGGTCATCATCCGAGATTGCCATAACACGAAATATATGGCAGAATGCAGGTAAAACTGAGCAGAAGATATACAGTTCTCCTCCAAGGAGTTCAGTCACAAATTTAATTAATGCATTATTTTTTTAACGAGCCTCATCGGCATGGAAACATGTCCTTCTGGAATGGTGGCCAAAGCATGAAGGGGCATACAAATGTTTAGCATACCTGGCATGTAAATACCTAGCAGTGCTGGCTACAACAGTGCCATGAGAACACCTGTTCTTATTTTCAGGTGACGTAAATAAGAAGTGGGCAGCATTATCTCCCGTAAATGTAAACAAATTTGTTTGTCTTAGTGATTGACTGAACAAGAAGTAGGACTGAGTGGATTTGTAGGCTCTAAAGTTTTACATTGTTTTGTTTTTGAGTGCAGTTATGTAACAACAACAAAATCTACATTTGTAAGTTGCACTTTCACGATAAAGAGATTGCGCTACAGTACTTGTATGAGGTGAATTGAAAAATACTATTTCTTTTATCATTTTTACAGTGCAAATATTTGTAATAAAAATAATATTAAGTGAACACTATACACTTTGTATTCTGTGTTGTAAATTGAAACAAAATATTTGAAAATGTAGAAAACATCCAAAATATTTAATAAATTTAAATTGGTATTCTATTGATTAACAGTGCGATTAAAACTGTGATTAATCGAGATTAATTTTTAAATTGCGATTAATTGTTTTTTAGTTAATTATGTGAGTTAACTGCGATTAATTGACAGCCCTATAATCCATACTTACCTCACAAAAGTGGGTTGTGAGTCTTTGTAAACAGCTTTGAAATCCTCACATGTAGCCTGGGGCCTGACTTTCAGAAGGGTGCAGCACCTACAACAAGCCTGAGTTTCAAAAGGTCTTTGCTCTGATTTAGGCACATATATGAAGTAATCCAGTTTTTCACACATCTCCAACATCCCATCAGTTCCCATTGTTCTCAGTGAGAAGTGCTAGGTGCTCCGCATTTCTGAGATATAATCCCTGATTTTCAAAGGTTTTGAGTATCTGCAGCTCCCATTGACTTCATTGAGAGCTAAGGTTGCTCAGCATTTCTGGATATCAGGCCAGTTCTGAGTGCCTATATGTGGATTTAGGAGTCTAATTTTAGATACCTAGGGTAAAAATTTTAAAAGTGCTTGAGTCCTCTTGACTCCTAAACCACATAGACATTTTTGAAAATTATACCCTTATATTTGAAAGTTTTGGCCTAAATGTCTACCTGTTTGAGAGAGTGCAAATTAATTGCATTAATATTAGTCAGACTAAACAGCCTCTGCCACTTTTTTCTTTTAGGGAAATATTTAAATGTTGTTCGAGAATGTGGTTGTGATGTTACCTGCCCTGAGGCTAAAGAGGTCATCTACACATTGAAAGAGCGAGCATATGTGGAGCAAATAGAAAAAGCTTATAACTATGCTAGCAAGGTTCTTCTGGATTTCCTAATGGAGGAAAAAGAACTTGTGGCTCATTTGAGGTTTGATTTATTTCCTAAATGTATATTAATGTTTGTATTTAATAGTGAAGTAATGATCTTTTCACCTTTTGTTTTTTTTCCATGTCATGTTACCATTACATCATTGCAGTTCCAATAGAAATTCTGATCTGTAAAAATAAAGCAAACTAGATTTATGAGTTTAATGTGAAAAACAAATGGCTCTGTCAAGTATTAGGTCAAAAATGTATCTCAGTTGGAATTCACAGAATCATAGACATATTAAATCATCCAATGTATTCCTCAGGGCCAGTGCAGGATCATTCTTAATAGGATGCTTCGTAGTGATTTGTCCAGTCTGGTTTTAATTATCGTCCACTTTTATGTTGTATGTAATCTGTTCAGCCAGCAGCAGATGTATTCTATCTGAAACTTTCAGTTGTCAAGCAAATTTGTAGATCCCTGTGTGACCCAAGTTCTTGGTCTCTCAAAACCTTCAGAACTAAGTGGGGAAAACCACCCAGCCAAAGGACCAGTGCAAAAACAACCCAGTAGAACGCTGCAATTAGCTGCTGGCCAGAAACCTCAACAAGCAAGCCTTAAAATAGCTCCTTCCCCCATATTTCCCGCATAGGTCACTGTGGTTCTCAAAAGACCACATCAAATAAAGTGTGAAAGCAGAAGGCTGGAGCACCTATGGTGCAAATTCCTCATGGTCAGTCCCTGAAAAGGTGAGTACCTACCTGTGGACATCTGCTACAGCCTTAAAGGCAACTGAAAGAACCTTATACAATTGCATTTGTCAAATCATGACCAGCAAAGCTGGTCCATGCAGTAAGATACCTAACAGACCCAGAATCCTTGCAAACCAAAGCCCCTATCTCTGTAGAGAGCTCTCTGCCTATTTCACAAACAAAATTGCTAGAATCAGAGGACCTCACTGCAACAAAGGTAACTTCTCCAGAGCCAAGGTTGCCTCCCGTCCCGCCTCCTTTGGTGGAATTTAGACCAATCCCCTGGATAGAGGCCCTGGAAGCTCTGAGGTGTATCTGGCCCACCTATTCTGAAACTGCTACCTGTCATTCATGCCTGGTCAAGACCACCAACGAATACTTTATATCAGACCATAAACACTTCTTTGAAAGAGAGCTCGCAGATAGAATCATAGACTTTAAGGTCAGAAGGGACCACTATGATCGTCTAGTCTGACCTCCTGCACAGCGCAGGCCAGAGAATCTCACCCACCCACTCCTGTATCAAACCTCTAACCTATGTCTGAGCTATTGAAGTCCTCAAATCATGGTTTAAAGACTTGAAGGTGCAGAGAATCCTCCAGCAAGTGACCCATGTCCCACGTTGCAGAGGAAGGCAAAAAAACCCCAGGGCCTCTGCCAATCTACCCTGGAGGAAGATTCCTTCCCGACCCCAAATATGGCGCTCAGCTAAGCCCTGAGCATGTGGGCAAGACTCACCAGCCAGACACCCAGGAAAGAATTCTCTGTAGTAACTCAGATCCCACCCCACCTAACATCCCATCACAGGTCATTGGGCATATTTACTGCTAATAGTCAAAGATCAATTAATTGCCAAAATTAGGCTATCCCATCATACCATCCCCTCCATAAACTTATCAAGCTTAGTCTTGAAGTCAGATATGTCTTTTTCCCCCACTGCTCCCCTTGGAAGGGGAACTTCACTTCACTCCTCTGATGGTTAGAAACCGTCGTCTAATTTAAAGTCTAAACTTCCTGATGGCCACTTTATATCCATTTGTTCTTGTGTCCACATTGGTACTGAGCTTAAATAATTCCTCTCCCTCCCTGGTATTTATTCCTCTGATATATTTATAGAGAGCAATCATATCTCCCCTCAGCCTTCTTTTGGTTAGGCTAAACAAGCCAAGCTCTTTGAATCTCCTTTCATAAGACAGGTTTTCCATTCCTCGGATCATACTAGTAGCCCTTCTCTGTACCTGTTCCAGTTTGAATTCATCCTTCTTATACATCGGAGGCCAGAACGGCACACAGTATTCCAGATGAGGTCTCACCAGTGCCTTGTATAACTGTACTAACACCTCCTTATCTCTACTGGAAATACCTCGCCTGATGCATCCCAAGACCGCATTAGCTTTTTTCACGGCCATATCACATTGGCGGTTCATAGTCATCCTGTGATCAACCAATACTCTGAGGTCCTTCTCCTCCTCTGTTACTTCCAACTGATGTGTCCCCAGCTTATAACAAAAATTCTTGTTATTAATCCCTAAATGCATGACCTTGCATTTTTCACTATTAAATTTCATCCTATTACTATTACTCCAGTTTACAAGGTCATCCAGATCTTCCTGTATGATATCCCGGTCCTTCTCTGTATTGGCAATACTTTCCAGCTTTGTGTCATCCGCAAACTTTATTAGCACATTCCCACTTTTTGTGCCAAGGTCAGTTATAAAAAGATTGGTCCCAAAACCGATCCCTGAGGAACTCCACTAGTAACCTCCCTCCAGCCTGACAGTTCACCTTTCAGTATGACCTGTTGTAGTCTCCTCTTTAACCAATTCCTTATCCACCTTTCAATTTTCATATTGATCCCCTTCTTTTCCAATTTAGCTAATAATTTCCCAGATGGAACCATATCAAATGCCTTACTGAAATCGAGGTAAATTAGATCCACTGCATTTCCTTTGTCTAAAAAATCTGTTACCTTCTCAAAGAAGGAGATCAGGTTGGTTTGGCACAATCTACCTTTTGTAAAACCATGTTGTATTTTGTCTCAATTACCATTGACCTCAATGTCCTTAACTACTTTCTCCTTCAAATTTTTCCCCATGACCTTGCATACTACAGATGTCAAACTAACAGGCCTGTAGTTACCCAGATCACTTTTTCCTTTCTTAAAAATAGGAACTATGTTAGCAATTATCCAGTCATACAGTACAACCCCTGAGTTTACAGATTCATTAAAAATTCTTGCTAATGGGCTTGCAATTTAATGTGCCAGTTCCTTTAATATTCTTGGATGAAGATTATCTGGGCCCCCCGATTTAGTCCCATTAAGCTGTTCGAGTTTGGCTTCTACCTCAGATGTGGTAATATCTACCTCCGTATCCTCATTCCCATTTGTCATCCTACCATTATCCCTAAGCTCCTCATTAGCCTCATTAAAGACTGAGGCAAAGTATTTGTTTAGATGTTGAGCCATGCCTAGATTATCCTTAACCTCCACTCCATCCTCAGTGTTTAGCAGTCCCACTTCTTCTTTCTTTGTTTTTTTCTTATTTATATGGCTATAGAACCGTTTACTATTGGTTTTAATTCCCTTTGCAAGGTCCAACTCTACATGGCTTTTGGCCTTCTCACTTTATCCCTACATGTTCTGACCTCCAGTAAGGTAGCTTTCCTTGCTGATCCCTCCCATCTTCCACTCCTTGTAGGCTTTCTGCTTTTTCTTAATCACCTCTCTGAGATGCTTGCTTATCCAGCTTGGTCTACAGCTCCTGCCTATGAATTTTTTCCCCTTTCTTGGGATGCAGGCTTCTGATAGTTTCTGCAACTTTGACTTGAAGTAATTCCAGGCCTCCTCCGCCTTCAAATCCACAAGTTCTTCAGTCCAATCCACTTCCCTAACTAATTTCCTTAAAAAAATTAAGTTAGTCCTTTTGAAATCAAAAACCCTAGTCACAGATCTATTTTTGTTTATCCTTCAATTTAGTTTAAACTGAATTAGCTCATGATCGCTCGAACCACGGTTGTCCCCTACAACCATTTCTTCTATGAGGTCCTCACTACTCACCAAAACCAAATCTAAAACGGCATCCCCTCTTTTTGGTTCAGCAACTATCGCATCCAGGAAAATCTGAGCCCTATTATTATTACTAGCACTTGTCCTCCAGTCTATGTCTGGGAAGTCAGTCTCCCATGATCACACAATTCTCATTAGTATTTACTTCATTAAAAACATTAAAGAGGTCTCTGTCCATATCCAAATCAGATCCCGGTGGTCTATACCACACCCCAAGCACTATCCCAGGGGAGGCTCCAGTAGCTTTCTTCCCTGATGTGGTTTTTGCCCAGACAGACTCTGTCTTATCCATTCCATCCCTTCTTATTTCTTTACAGTCTACCTCATAGACTCATAGATTTTAAGGTCAGAAGGGACCATTGTGGTCATCTAGTCTGACCTCCCGCATGATGCAGGCCACAAAAGCTGACCCACCCACTTTCCCTTAACTCAGCTGTTGAAGACTCCAGATCGTGATTTAAAGACTTCAAGTCGCAGAGAATCCTCCAGCTTGCGACCCCTGCCCTATGCTGCGGAGGAAGGCGAAAAACCTCCAGGGCCTCTGCCAATCTACCCTGGAGGAAAATTCCTTCCCGACCCCAAATATGGCGATCAGTAGAACCCCGAGCATACAGGCAAGAATCTCCAGCCGGACCCTCATTTTACCAGCGATGGCACGTTATTGCCTAATTGACTAAAATCACGTTATCCCATCAAACCATTCCCTCCATGAACTTATCTAGCCTAATCTTGAAGCCAGGGAGGTCTTTCGCCCCCACCGTTTCCCTCGGAAGGCTGTTCCAAAATTTCACCCCTCTGACGGTTAGAAACCTTCGTCTAATTTCAAGCCTAAACTTCCCCATGGCCAGTTTATATCCATTCGTTCTCGTGTCCACATTAGTACTGAGCTGAAATAATTCCTCTCCCTCCTTGGTATTTATCCCTTTGATATATTTAAAGAGAGCAATCATATCCCCCCTCAGCCTTCTTTTGGTTAGGCTAAACAAACCGAGCTCCTCGAGTCTCCTTTCATAGGAAAGGTTTTCCATTCCTCGGATCATCCTAGTGGCCCTTCTCTGTACCCGTTCCAGTTTGAGTTCGTCCTTTTTAAACATAGGAGACCAGAACTGCACACAGTACTCCAAATGAGGTCTCACCAGCGCCTTGTATAACGGAAGCAGCACCTCCTTGTCCCTACTAGAAATACCTCGCCTAACGCATCCCAAGATCGCATTAGCTTTTTTCACAGCCACGTCACATTGCCGACTCATAGTCATCCTGCGATCAACCAGGACTCCGAGGTCCTTCTCCTCCTCCGTCACTTCCAACCTATGCGTCCCCAACTTATAACTAAAATTCTTGTTAGTCATCCCTAAATGCATCACCTTACACTTCTCACTATTAAATCTCATCCTATTATTATTACTCCAATTTACAAGGTCATCCAAGTCTCCCTGCAGAATATCCCGATCCTTCTCCGAATTGGCAATACCTCCCAACTTTGTGTCATCCGCAAACTTTATCAGCCCACTCCTACATTCGGTTCCGAGGTCAGTAATGAATAGATTAAATAAAATCGGACCCAAAACCGAACCTTGAGGAACCCCACTGGTGACCTCCCTCCAACCTGACAGTTCACCTTTCAGTACTACCCGCTGCAGTCTACCCTTTAACCAGTTTTTTATCCACCTCTGGATTTTCATATCGATCCCCATTTTTTCCAATTTAACCAATAATTCCTCATGCGGCACAGTATCAAACGCTTTACTAAAATCGAGGTATATTAGATCCACCGCATTTCCTTTATCTAGAAGGTCTGTTACTTTCTCAAAGAAGGAGATCAGGTTGGTTTGGCACGATCTGCCTTTCGTAAACCCATGTTGTAATTTGTCCCAATTGCCATTCGCCTCAAGGTCCTTAACTACTTTCTCCTTCAAAATTTTTTCCAAGACCTTGCATACTACAGATGTTAAACTAACAGGCCTGTAGTTACCCGGGTCACTTTTTTTCCCCTTCTTGAAAATAGGAACCACATTAGCTATTTTCCAGTCCAACGGTACCACCCCCGAGTTTACAGATTCATTAAAAATTATCGTTAAGGGGCTTGCAATTTCTTGTGCCAGTTCCTTCAATATTCTAGGATGAAGATCATCCGGTCCGCCCGATTTAGTCCCGTTTAGCTGGTCAAGTTTGGCTTCCACCTCTGATGCTGTAATGTCAATCCCCCCTCCTTTATTCCCCTCTGTCCTGCTCACTCTATTTCTAAGCCCTTCATTAGCCTTATTAAAGACCGACGCAAAATATTCATTTAGATATTGTGCCATGCCTAGATTATCCTTAATCTCCACTCCATCTACATTCTTCAGCGGTCCCACTTCCTCTTTCTTTGTTTTCTTCCTATTTATATGGCTATAAAACCTCTTACTATTGGATTTAATTCCCCTCGCAAGGTCCAACTCTACACGGCTTTTGGCCTTTCTCACTGCATCCCTACATGCTCTGACCTCAATAAGGTAGGTTTCCTTGCTGATCCCTCCCCTCTTCCATTCTTTGTACGCTTTCTGTTTTTTCTTAATCGCCCCTTTGAGACGCCCGCTCATCCAGCTAGGTCTAAATCTCCTGCCCACTAACCGTTTTCCCTTTCTCGGGATACAGGCCTCAGACAGCTCGTGCAACTTCAACTTGAAATAATCCCAGGCGTCATCTGCCTTTAGATCCCTAAGTAGTCGCCTTAATTTATTAAAGTTGGCCTTTTTGAAATCGTAAACCTTAGTCACAGTTTTATTTCTGTTCATCCTTCCATTTAGTTTAAACCGAATTAGCTCATGGTCACTCGAGCCAAGGTTGTCCCGTACAACCATTTCCTCAACGAGGTCCTCACTACTCACCAGCACCAAATCTAAAATTGCATCCCCCCTTGTCAGTTCAGTTACTACTTGATGAAGGAATTCATCTGCTAGCACGTCTAGGAACATCTGAGCCCTATTATTGTTACTAGCATTTGTTCCCCAGTCTATATCTGGGAAGTTAAAGTCCCCCATGATTACACAGTTCTTATTAGTTTTTACTTCCCTAAAAACATTAAATAGTTCTCTGTCCGCATCCAGGCTAGATCCCGGCAGTCTATAGCACACTCCAAGCACTATCTCAGGGGAGGCTCTAGTAGTTCTTTTACCCAGTGTAATTATTGCCCAGACAGACTCCGTCTTATCCATTCCATCACTTATTATTTCTTTACATTTAACCTCATTATTGACATACAATGCCACTCCCCCACCTTTACCTTTCTTCCGGTCATTCCTAAACAGCACATACCCTTCCATACCTGTACTCAAGTCATGACTACTGTTCCACCATGTTTCGGTTATTCCTACGATATCCGGTTTCATTTTTTGGACCAGGAGCTCCAATTCCTCCATTTTGTTACCTAGGCTTCTCGCATTGGTGTATAAACATCTTACCGTATGCTGTCTATCCTTTCTCCCATTAGTTATGCAATTTGGTACGGACCCCGTACTGTCCAACTGCCCCCTCCTTCTCATGTCCAATCCCCTACCCGTACCTATATCTGTGCTTATCTCTTCACCCTCCTTTTCAGTGTTGGAATCTGGCGTGGAGATTAACTGGACATCTCCCAACCGTCTCCCCCAATTTCCTAGTTTAAAGCCCTTTTGATGAGATGAGCCAGCCTCCCTCCCAGAAGTCTATTTCCTTCCCTACTCAGGTGAAGTCCATCCCGTGAGAACAGCTGTCTGTCCCCGAAAGCCTCCCAGTGGCCATACATCCCAAAGCCCTCCTTATAGCACCACTCCCTTAGCCAGCTATTTATCCTCACAATTCTGTCTGCCCTTTGCCGTCCTTCTCTAGGAACAGGCAGAATCCCACTGAAGATAATCTGAGCCTCAACTTCCTTAAGCGTCTTCCCCAGCCTGGCATAATCTCCCTTGATTCTCTCTAGCGAGAACCTAGCCGTGTCATTCGTTCCTACGTGAAGGACGATCAAGGGGTTCTTACCTGCTCCTTTTAGGATCCTTTTCAACCGCAGGTCCACATCCCGTATCTTAGCGCCCGGCAGACAGCACACCCTTCTGTTTTCTGGGTCCGCCCTGGTCACAGGCCTGTCTAACCTCCTCAGTAAGGAGTCTCCAATCACATAAACCTGCCTTTGCCTGGTGACAGTGCGATCTACCAATCTATCCCCTGTTCCCTGCAGTCGTAACTCCTGTCTGTCTCTATTTTCCCTTATAGTCCCCCTAGTGCCATCCTGTATCCTCCCGGGGCCGAGTATTGATGCTGTCTCCATCAACTCCTCCCCTCTCTCTATTGGACTAGCTGCCCTTCTTTTCTTCCTCTGCCTCCCACCATCAGTTACCACCTGCTGCGTTCCCTCCTCGTTATCCAAACACCCAAACCTGTTCCTGAGTTCTATTTCCCCCTCACTAGCCCTCCTTTTCCTTGGTCTGCTTCTTACGGTCACATGCTTCCACTGCTCCTGTTCTCCCCCCGACATTCCCCCCTCACAGACCATAGCCCCCACTTCTACCTGCACCCCCGAGCATTCCCCTTCTGCCACTCCCTGCCTTTGCTCCATCAGCTGCTCGAATCCCCTTCTAAACTCCACCAGGGTCTCTACCTGCATCTCCAACCCCCGAACCTTTTCCTCTAACAGGTCAATTAGGCGACATTTCATGCAGACATACCTCTGGTCAGACGCCCCAGCTAGTATCGTGTACATACCGCAGCTGCCACATGCAATCATCTGCATTGTGTCCCCCGCTGCTTGGCTCATGGCCGCCGTGGGTCCAGCCCACCGCTTCTGGGGATACAGAGCACACCAACCTCCGTGCCCCCTGCCTCCCCTTCCACCTCCCCTGTTAGCAGCCCTGTTTGCCGGCTCCTGGGGGCCGATGCTACCTCATCATTGATATACAGTGCTACTCCACCACCTTTGCCTTTGTCTTTCCTAAACAGCACATACCCTTCAATACTTGTACTCCAGTCATGACTACTATTCCACCATGTTTCTGTTATCCCTATAATATGTAGTTTCATTTCCTGCACTAGTAACTCTAGTTCCTCCATTTTGTTACCTAGGCTCCTCGCATTGGTGTACAAACATCTTTATTTTTGCTGTTTGGCTTCGCTCACATTCTTTACCCGATTAGGCCCAGACATTCTACTGCCAGTATCACCTGTTAGACTGGTATCTACATTACCCTTCCTCCTTATGTCCATTCTCCTATCCACGGCTGTATCCTTTCTTACTTCGTTTTCTTCCCTCTCAGTGTTAAAATCCGGCATGGAGATTACTACGACATCTCCCCCCAATTCCTAGTTTAAAGCTCTCTTAATCAGTTGTGCCAGCCTCCATCCTAGAAGTCTGTTTCCCTCCCTACTCAGGTGAAGTTCATCCCAAGAGAACAATCCTCTGTCCATGAATGCCTCCCAGTGGCTATACATCCCAAAGCCCTCCTTATAGCACCACTGCCTGAGCCATCTGTTGATCACCATAATCTTGTCACAGGCAGAATCCCACTGAAGATCACCTGAAGCCATCTTTCAGAAGCTTCCACTTAGTGCTAATAGCTCACCAACAATTGCCATGTTTCCAATCTCCCCTTTTTTGGCCAAGATATTGAAAAGTTGCTGGCTTTCAAGCCCCAGTAGAGTATGTCCTCTCAGTGTCCTGGGTACCACAGTCAGATTTCAGGCCAGAACACTGCTCAGAAACAACTCTGCTGGGGCTGATATATGAACTTCTTCTTATTTTAGACAGGAAATAAATGTCTTTGCTGATACACTGAAGGCTGCTGAGAGCTCTACTAGTATGAGCCCTACTGTGCTTTTGGTGAACACCCGAGCTTTGGGGACTAACTATGGTTGAGATCCCAGAGAATTGTTGTAGGGAACTACTCCCCATCACCCATCCTGTCTCAGGCGGAGTCCCCCACTTTTTCCCTCTTTAACACCTATTTTGAGTTCTTGCTGAGTGATCATGAGACACCATAGATTCGTGCATCAGCAACATGCAGATGTCACAACTGTATGTCTCCTCCACTGATTCGACTCCTGCCATCATCAAGATGTCTCAGCCCCTGGAAGATATCAGCAGATGGATGAGAGTAGTTGGTTCAAGCTCAATATAAGAGAGACAAAAATGATGATAGCAGGAAGGGGCACATTTTGAGTGACTTCATACACTAAACTTGCCAGTGATCAAGGGCATCAGATTGTTCAGGTGACGCACGGTTTCAGGGTCATGCCGGACTCACCTTTGCTCCTGGACATAAAAATTGCCAAAAGGACAAGGAATGCCCTCATCCATCTCTGGCCCTCTTCCTCCTCTTGTTTAAATAAGAACTACATTTTCATTTTCCCCAGGTTAGACTACTGCAGTTCACTGTGCCTTGGGCTTAACACAGCCATCACAAGAAGGCTGGAATTGACACTCCACATGGCAGCTCACCTCATTAGCAGCAAAAGCCTATGCAAACATATCACACACACATGTTTTGTGAACTCCGCTTCTTCACATCAGAGTGTTCAAGATACTGCACCTAATTGACAGCTCTGAATGGATTGGGCCCTGGCTACTTTAGAGATCTCCTCATCCTCCAGGACAGCTATGTTGCACAGGAATGATGCAGTTGGGTAGACCAAGGTTAGGTTGTCAGGCACTGGGGACAGAACCTTCTCTAGGCTGAGCCCTACCTGATTGTTCTGATCCAAAGGTAAGATGCATGTTTTCAAGATAATTTTTGCCCAGGAATGGGGCACATGTTTAATAAAAATCTGAACACACAAACACCCGGATCTGAGGGTGGGGAAAAAGGAAGACATCATAGTTCTAGTTGTATGTCCAATCACAGGAAAATCCATCCTCTACATGGGAGTCTGCATACTGGCTGAGAGCTGATGGCTTTTGCTCCTTTTTTTCTACATTTAGCATTACAGATAGTTAACTTATTTAGCCGTCAGGAACAGTATCCCCGATAATGTCATGGTAAACCTGGTGGCTAAACTTTATGACTTTGTCTTCACCCACAACTATTTCACATTTGGGGACAATATATACCTTCAGGTCAGCGGCAGTGCTATGGGTACCCCATGGCCCCACAGTATGCCAACATTTTTATGGCTGACTTAGAACAATGCTTCCTCAGCTCTCGTCCCCTAATGCCCCCTACTCTACTTGCGCTACATTGATGACATCTTCATAATCTGGACCCATGGAAAAGAAGCCCTTGAGAAATTCCACCATGATTTCAACAATTTCCATCCCACCATCAACCTCTGCCTGAACCAGTCCACATAGGAGATCCACTCCCTAGACACTACAGTGCTAATAAGCGATGGTCACATAAACACCACCCTATACCGGAAACCTACTGACCGCTATACTTACCTACATGCCTCCAGTTTTCATCCAGACCACATCACACGATCCATTGTCTACAGCCAAGCTCTAAGATACAACCGCATTTGCTCCAATCCCTCAGACAGAGACAAACACCTACAAGATCTCTATCAAGCGTTCTTAAAACTACAATAGCCACCTGGTGAAGTGAAGAAACAGATTGACAGAGCCAGAAGAGTAGCCAGAAGTCACCTATTACAGGACAGGCCAACAAAGAAAGTAACAGAACGCTGCTAGCCATCACCTTCAGCCCTCAATTTAAAACCTCTCCAGCGCATCATCAAGGATCTACAACCTATCCTGAAGGACAATCCATCACTCTCACAGATCTTGGGAGACAGGCCAGTCCTCGCTTACAGACAGCCCCCTAACCTGAAGCAAATACTCACCAGCAACCACACAACAAAAACACTAATCCAGGAACTTTTCCTTGCAACAAAGCACATTGCCAACTCTGTCCATATATCTATTCAAGGGACACCATCATAGGACCTAATCACATCAGCCACACCATCAGGGGCTTGTTCACCTGCACATCTACCAATGTGATAAATGCCATCATGTGCCAGCAATGCCCCTCTGCCATGTACATTGGCCAAACCGGACAGTCTCTACGCAAAAGAATAAATGGACACAAATCAGACATCAAGAATTATAACATTCAAAAACCAGTCGGAGAACACTTCAGCCTCCCTGAACACTCAATTACAGACCTGAAAGTCGCAATTCTTCAACAACAGACTCCAACGAGAAACTGCAGAATTGGAATTAATTTGCAAACTGGACACCATTAAATTAGGCTTGAATAAAGACTGGGAGTGGATGGGTCATTTCACAAACAAAAAACTGTTTCACCATGCTATTTTTTCCCCTACTGTTACTCACACCTTCTTGTCAACTGTTTGAAATGGGCCATCCTGATTATCTCTACAAAAGTTTTTTTTCTCCTGCTGATAATAGCCCACCTTAATTAATTAGTCTAGTTATAGTTGGTATGGCAACCCCCATTTTTTCATATTCTCTTCCTACTGTATTTTCCACTGCATGCATCTGATGAAGTGGGTTTTAACCCATGAAAGCTTATGCCCAAATAAATTTTCTAGTCTCTAAGGTGCCACAAGTACTCCTTGTTCTTTTTGCTGATACAGACTAACACTCTGAAACTTAACTTACTTTCTAACTCCCTTCTTTTTTGTATTTGCATTTTGTCGAGCAGGTCTATAAAGCACTACTTCCTAATGGACCAAGGAGATTTCTTTGTTCACTTCATGGATCTAACAGAAGAGGAACTGAAAAAGCCGGTAGATGACATTATACCTACTAGATTAGAAGCTTTGCTTGAATTAGCCTTGAGAATGAGCACTGCCAACACAGACCCATTTAAAGACGATTTAAAGGTAAGAGTCTATATAAGCAGAAAATAATCTGAAATAGAGCAGTGAGGCCCATCCATGTCCTAGAAAAATCCATATGCTTTAAAGAAAATTGTAAAAGCAAAGCAAAGAATCCTAGAAAATATAGATGGAAGTAAAAGCCCTCTTCAGCTGTCTCAGGATACTCTCCTTTCCACTTCCATTCCTGCTTCATTATTGACTCCTGTGCTGAAAGGATCTGTAGTACTGCTAAGTGGGTACTTCCGCTTTTATTTCTAGCTCTGAACCCCATAGCCCAAAATAATAAAATGAAGTGTTTGAGTCAATTAGTAGCGTCTGTCTACCTATTATGTTCAGAAACTTTTGCATGAAAGTCCCAAGAGCTTCTTGAACCTTTATTCAGGTCTAGCTGTCCAGTAGTAACTGACATTCAGCAGAGATGGATCTTTGCTGCCCCTTGTTTAGCTCTCTTGAAGTTAATGATCTCTCCACAAAACATCAAATTGACCATTCTTCTATCTGTTCATGCTCTAATGTCACCAGAACTGACACTGCTGATTAGCTCATCAACAGCATGATGGATACTGTACCAGTCGCTATTACTTAATTGGGTATTGTTTTCAAGACTTGAGAATGAATCTAACAACACTTCGTACAATGCATTCAGGCCAGTCCTCTTGCCACACATGTCTGCAGCTAAACAATAATAGAAAATGTCCAGCAACATCTTTTTCCTGCTCTTTGTTTCTTTACAGATTGACCTGATGCCCCATGATCTCATTACACAGCTCTTGAGAGTTCTGGCCATTGAAACGAAACAGGAAAAGGCCATTATCAATGCTGATCCTACAGAGCTCACTCTCAGTGGCCTAGAAGCATTTTCTTTTGATTACATTGTCAAATGGCCTCTGTCACTCATTATAAACAGGTAAAGTATTAGGCCACAAAGGAAAAACGCAAACCTACTTCTGCACAGAACTCATACAGTAGTTTAAAAAAACAAGACAAAACAACAGAATGTCTCTTTCTTGGAAGATGTAAACTACCTAGGTTAGTGATACGTAAAAGGGCAGTACTGAGGTCATTTACTTCCATTGCTATGCCTGTTAGATCCTTAGACCTTGACTTTATCTGCATTAAAACACTGGCAAATTATTGGTTATATGACCAAAATACCTGAGGCGTCTTTAGAATTTCAGGCTTCTGTTTTAAACTATATAAAAACATAAAACTTAGCTGGAAATTCTAGCAACATATTTTATAACTTAAGATTGCCTATGTATTTCCAGTCTAACCCTCACCATCCCCTATTGTAGTCACTCATAACTTTCTGAAATGGTTGCCTTTCAGGCAGAAATATTCCAAGTTAGGTCTCTGCTTGAAGGTGAATTCTTATTTTAAAGTTTGAGCAAATGGATCAGCCATTCTTTGAATGAGAGAAGAGTTGGGGAAATACATTTCCCTCATTATTTTAAAAAAAGGCACTTCTGTAGTAGCTCTTGAAACAAAATGAAGCAAACCATTGTAATTGAGAAATACCTTTAGTGTTGTGGTGAAAATTGGTTTTTATTTGACCAAGTTCTTCTTCGAGTGCTTGCTCATATCGATTCCAATTAGATGCATGCGCTCCGCGTGCATGATCACACTGGTCTACAATTTTTGAGAAGTTGTCTGCTTCAGAGATAAAATGTGCTATTTATTATGTATTTTGATGTGCTGAATTCAAATATGACAATTAAAACAACTGATTGGCTACTGTTTCTAAGATATTTAAGTTTTTACATTTTATGTCTATGTATATTGTGTAGATAGTAGAGTTTTAATCATAAATTGTAAACCTAGGTCTTTTCATGTGTTTATGGTTGCTTTACATGATAATATTTCACCTGCCCTGTTTATGTAACACTTTAAAAATCAGCAAAAGGGTTATATAAATAAAATTTATTATGAAACAAAAGGCAAAAAACTATTCTGTACATAGTTTAGTCCTATTCAGTGTCTACTCGGCGCTTCTTGGCTTGTCTCTTGTATTCATTAAATGGAGCATCTCTTGTCACTGTCCAGCAATAGTCTGCAAGCATTGATGGGCTCCATTTGCCCTGATAGCGTTTCTCCATTGTTGCAATGTCCTGGTGAAATCGCTCGCCGTGCTCGTCGCTCACTGCTCCGCAGTTCGGTGGAAAAAAATCTAGATGAGAGTGCAAAAAATGTATCTTTAGGGACATGTTGCAACCAAGGCTTTTGTATGCCTTGAGGAGGTTTTCCACCAACAACTTGTAGTTGTCTGCCTTGTTGTTTCCGAGAAAATTTATTGCCACTAACTGGAAGGCTTTCCATGCCGTCTTTTCCTTGCCACGCAGTGCATGGTCAAATGCATCATCTCGAAGAAGTTCACAAATCTGAGGACCAACAAAGACACCTTCCTTTATCTTAGCTTCACTTAACCTTGGAAATTTTCCACGGAGGTACTTGAAAGTTGCTTGTGTGTTGTCAGTGGCCTTGACAAAGTTCTTCATCAGACCCAGCTTGATGTGTAAGGGTGGTAACAAAATCTTCCTTGATTCAACAAGTGGTGGATGCTGAACACTTTTCCTCCCAGGCTCCAATGACTGTCGGAGTGGCCAGTCTTTCTTGATGTAGTGGGAATCTCTTGCACGACTATCCCATTCGCAGAGAAAACAGCAGTACTTTGTGTATCCAGTCTGCAGACCAAGCAAGAGAGCAACAACCTTCAAATCGCCACAAAGCTGCCACTGATGTTGGTCATAGTTTATGCACCTCAAAAGTTGTTTCATGTTGTCATAGGTTTCCTTCATATGGACTGCATGACCAACTGGAATTGACGGCAAAACATTGCCATTATGCAGTAAAACAGCTTTAAGACTCATCTTCAATGAATCAATGAACAGTCTCCACTCATCTGGATCGTGAACGATATTGAGGGCTGCCATCACACCATCGATGTTGTTGCAGGCTGTGGAAGCAGAGAAAGAACTGACAGGAAGGGGATGCAATGCATGACAGTTCATTAGCAAGAGTTAGGCTAACTGTAACCCCAATAACGCGAGATTTGTAGAAGCGAGGAATGTGTGAGGCGAGTGGGAAAGAACTGTGTGAGAAGTTGTTGCGACCTTGTGTAGATAATGTGTAGATAATATGGAATGTAGACTAAGAGTCTACATTAGTGAGCAAAACAAGATATCAGAATGACCTATGTATAAACAAAATGCAGCTGTTGCTCATTATTGTCTGTAACAAAAGGTATAAATGCTTGCTGTAATTGTTTACCTGTTGAGAGACCTGCTTAGCTCTCTCCCTCTATGCAATTGATAGAGAGAGAGAAAATAAAGTATCTGATTTGCTGTACCCAAACAAAAAGTGAGAACTCTGTTATTCTCCGACAAGGCTATAAGATCACCTTCGATGAAGAAGAATGGAACAAGATCCTTTTGACGGTCACGGAACATGGAAACCCTAACATCACCTGCCAGGAGATTCCACTGCTGTAGTCTGGAGCCCAACAGCTCTGCCTTACTCTTGGGTAGTTCCAAATCCCTGACAAGGTCATTCAGTTCACCTTGTGTTATGAGGTGTGGTTCAGAGGAGGAGGATGGGAGAAAATGTGGGTCCTGTGACATTGATGGTTCAGGACCAGAAGTTTCATCCTCTTCCTCGTCTGACTCAAGTGAGAGTTATTCTGGTGCATCAGGAACCGGCAGTCCTTCTCCGTGGGGTACTGGGCGTATAGCTGATGGAATGTTTGAATAATGCACAGTCCACTTTTTCTTCTTTGACACACCTTTCCCAACTGGAGGCACTATGCAGAAGTAACAATTGCTGGTATGATCTGTTGGCTCTCTCCAAATCATTGGCATTGCAAAAGGCATAGATTTCCTTTTCCTGTTCAACCACTGGCGAAGATTAGTTGCACAAGTGTTGCAGCATATGTGTGGGGCCCACCTCTTGTCCTGATCTCCAATTTTGCAGCCAAAATAAAGGTGAGAGGCTTTCTTAACTATAGTGGTTATACTGCGCTTTTGTGATGCAAAAGTCACTTCACCACAAACATAGCAGAAGTTATCTGCACTGTTCACACAAGTACGAGGCATCTCTGCTCACTTTGGCTAAACAGAAATGTGTCCCTTTGCAAAATCAAACACTGACAAATAAGAGAGCACGACACTGTATGATTTCTAGAGCTGATATCGGGCAATTTGTTCAGCAGAGTGATGTAAACTTCGTTATGATTGCATCATCCATGACTTCTAGGAATAACATGATGCAATTCATATCATGTGTGACGCAATACCAGCTTCAGATTGCATCATTCATTGTTTTGCCTAAAAAGCAAGTACTGTCCAAACCCAGTCATAGATTTATTCATAGATCCAGTCAAAGATGTATTTTAGTCATTTCTGGTTTAAATTGAGATCCCTTCCCTTTATAACTCACTTATCCTCCACCATTCCCAAGTCAAGGGTCGTATATCCTGACCCAGTAGCATATCTTGAAAACTAGAGCCAATCAACAATTTTAAGCATCATTTTCGTTCTCAGTGACCCAGAATTAGTAAAGTTTGACTACATTTATTTCAGAAGAATTTTGGCTGTAGAGCAGTATCATCGGAAGATTTTTACCCTAGCAACACTCGGTGGGTCAGCTGAGGCGCCCTCTGGAGTGGCGCCCTTATGGCGCTGGATATATGCCCCTGCTGACCCAGCGCCCCCTCAGTTCCTTCGTACCGCCCGTGATCGTCGTTGGAACTGTGGAGCGCGGCTTAGCTGATCTCCACTTCCCTAGCTCTTAGCTCGTTTATTTTTGTAGATAGTTGTTATAGAGTAGTTGTTGTTAGTTTCTAGTTGTAGTTAATAGTAGTTATTGTTGTTAGTGTACATAGTAATTGGAGGTAAGGGGTCTCTCCCCTTCCGTCCCTCCTGGTACCCGGGCTCATGCCTAGGTCTCCGAGTTTCAAACCGTGCTCGGCCTGCCTTAAGCCGATGCCTACGGGAGACCCCCACGACTCCTGTTTGAAGTCGCTGGAGGAATCCCATCAATCAGATAAGTGCAGCATTTGTAAGGCATTTAAGCCTTGGACTAAAAAGGAGCGGGACTTTCTCTTGAAGCAGCTCCTGATGGAAGTGGCACTTAGCCCAATGTCCTCGGCCCCGCGCCGAGACCCAGGGCCGTCGGTCCAAAGCGTGCCTTTGGCACCGGAAACAAGAGCTTCGTGACCCGGCACCGGACGTATCCGGCACCGCTACCAGCACGGCACTGTTCGCTGTCTCCGGGATCTAAGAAGCAGCACAAGCAACCTGCTGCTCCGATGCAGTTGCCGGCACCGCCTGTGCCCCCCTTGGAGCAGCGTCCTGTGCCGGACCACCCCTCGAAGGCTCCAACTCCAGCACTGTCGATTCCGGCGCCACAAGCGCCGTTGAGTCCGGTGCACATAAGCTCCCCAGTGCATACCGTGGTCGAGCTCGGCCTACCTTCCACCCCGGAGACTTTACTTTCTCCACGGCACGTGACCTGATTGCGTTCACCGAGCTGGGACCGTCGCAACCTTCAGTACCGCCAGTGCAGGCTGTTCCCTCGAAAGGGAAGCCCTCCATGATGCGCCCTCCGTCGCAGAGCGAGACGGGTCAGCACCGATCTCGATCCCAATCCAGGTCACGGTCCCGATCCAGCCGTTGGGCTTGTCCACGCACCGCTCCGCCTCACGAAGATCTTCGTCCTGCTGCAGCCAGTACCGGTCCAGCTCCCGGCACCAATCCCAGTGCTGATCTACTCGGAGTCGATCCCGGCACCGCTCCGCCCGTAGATCTTCATCGAGATCCAGATTTGCCTCCCGGCACCGATGCGACCGTCGGTCCCGATCCAGATCGCACCGCGGCGCTGATCTCCATCTCCGCGGCGCGGGGCAACAACGCAGGACAGTGCGACCCAGCATGAGCGCTCGGCTCCACCTTGGCCGTCCCACCCCAACTCGAGGTCGTCCCAAGGAGAAAGTGGCTACCACGTCCATGACCAAGACACGGACGGTGCTAGCCAATGGCACGACGAGAGGCAGGATCCTGCTTAGGGACCCCCACAATGGTCCTTTTGGACCCCATGGGCATGCCATCAGGCCCAAGGTGTCCCCTCGGGGGCTTCTCGCTCTGCCCACTTGGAACCCCGAGTCCCGGAGGCCACTGTCAGTCGCTCCCCCCCCGGGGGCTTGGAGGCGACGGCCCTACCCTCTGCTCATGCCCATGCCCCTAGCATGGTGGACCTAGGGAGCCGGACTCCCCTCCCCCAGCAAGATTTGCCCCAGGACCCATTAGTCCTGGGCGTATCCTCCTCGTCTTCGCCTGACAAGGTGGTGGCGGGTACATCCTCCTCTGGCCCCCCACCTGTAGACCTCCATGCACACCAAGACTTACTTCGCAGGGTGGCACAAAACATGAACCTCCAGGTGGAGGAGGTGGTGGAGGTCGAGGACCCGGTAGTGGACATTTTATCTGCCAATACCCCGACACGTATAGCCTTGCCGTTTATTCGGACCATCCAGGCTAATGCTAATACAATCTGGCAATCTTCGGCGTCCATTCCTCCCACTGCCAAGGGGGTGGAGAGGAAGTACTTGGTCCCCTCCAAAGACTATGAGTACTTGTACATTCACCCCCAACCGTGCTCCCTCGTTGTACAGTCCATTAATGAGAGGGAAAGACACAGCCAACAAGCTCCCGCTCCTAAATCCAAGGACGCTAGACGCCTGGATTTATTCGGCCGCAAGATCTATTCTACTGGCAGCCTACAACTCAGAGTGGCTAACCAGTAGGCCCTCTTGAGTCATTATAATTATAATACTTGGAACTCGATGGGAAAGTTCAAGGAGCTTGTTCCTCAGGAGTCCAGGGAGGAGTTCGGGGCCTTGCTAGAGGAGGGTAAGAAAGTAGCCAGGACATCTTTGCAGGCCTCGATAGATGCGGCAGACTCGGCGGCTAGGACTCTAGCCTCGGGCGTAGCTATGCGCCGCATTTCGTGGCTGCAGGTGTCCGGTCTTCCCCAGGAACTGCAGCAAACTATCCAGGACCTGCCCTTTGATGGCCATGGTCTATTTTCAGACACAACTGACTCCAGAGTCTGAAGGATAACTGGGCCATCATGCGTTCATTGGGCATGCATACCCCGGTGACGCAACGTAGGCCTTTCCGACCCCAATCACAGCGCACCTGCCCTAACCCCCGGCCGAGACAGGACTTCTCTAGAAGACGCGGCCGGGGTGGTAAGAGGAGACAATCTGGTCCTCAGACGGGCCAGAACCAGGACCCCCCTAAACCATCGGCGGGGCCCAAACAAAACTTTTGAAGGTGTGCCCGAGAGCGGAGCACCAGTCTCCTTACAGGATCCTTCCCCACCTTTCACCAACCACCTCTCCTATTTCCTCCCTGCGTGGTCCCGCATAACCTCAGACCGCTGGGTCCTACACACGATGGAGAGTGGATACCGCCTTCAATTTGTTTTTTCCCACCCTCCCTCCCCATCCCTCTTCAGGGACCCTTCTCACGAGCAACTCCTCCTACAGGAGGTCCAAATGCTCCTAACTATCGGAGCTATAGAGGAGGTTCCAAAGGAACTGAGGGGCAGTGGGTTTTACTCCTGCTACTTCCTAATCCCCAAGGCGAAGGGGGGGCTGCGGCCCATTCTGGACCTGCGTGGACTCAACAAATTTATGGTAAAGTTGAAGTTCCGCATGGTTTCCCTGGGGACCATTATTCCTTCCCTGGATCCTGGAGACTGGTACTCCGCCCTCGACATGAAGGATGCGTACTTCCACATAGC
The DNA here is from genome assembly GCF_028017835.1 of Emys orbicularis. Taxonomy (NCBI): domain Eukaryota; kingdom Metazoa; phylum Chordata; order Testudines; family Emydidae; genus Emys; species Emys orbicularis. The sequence continues at coordinate 67,855,203 of NC_088689.1, read as the reverse complement.
GATTTACCCGCTGTACAGGCACTTCCTGGTCAACCAACAGCACTTCCAATTTACTGTCCTTCCCTTCGGCCTATCCACTGCACCAAGGGTATTTACAAAGTGTATGGCCCTCGTAGCTGCCTCACTCCATCGACATCGGATCCAAGTGTTTCCGTACCTCGACGGCTGGCTCATTCAGGGTCGCTCCAAGCTCCAGGTGCAATCTCATGTTCAGTTCACCATGAGCTTGTTCAGACAGCTGGGCCTGCTGCTCAATGTCGAAAAGTCCACTTTGGAGCCGACCCAAAGAATAGACTTCATCGGAGCAGTCCTGGATTCAAATCTCGCCCGGGCATGCCTACCGCATGCCCGCTTTCAGTCCATGGCGAGCATTATCCACGGCCTCCAAAGCTTCCTGACCTTGACAGCACGGACGTGCCTCGGTCTACTGGGACACATGGCGTCTTGCACCTTCGTGACCAGACATGCCAGACTGCGCCTCCAGCCACACAGGCCTGGCTCTCATCCGTGTATCGCCCGGGCCGGGACAATTTAGACACAGTGCTCATGGTACCGACGGAAATCTTAACCTCCCTGGTCTGGTGGCTGAACCCCAACTCGGTATGCGGGGGGATGCCATTCTATGCCCCACAGCCCTCCCTGGTCGTAACCACAGACACATCATCTCTGGGCTGGGGCGCTTACCTTGTGGACCTTCGCACACAGGACCTTTGGTCCACACAAGAGAGATCCCTGCACATCAACGTACAGGAACTGAGAGCAGTACGCCTGGTGTGTCAGGTGTTCCGCAAACACCTTCAGGGTCGTTGTGTCGCAGTTTTCACAGACAACACAACGGCCATCTTTTACATCAACAAACAAAGGGGAGCGCGATCGTCCCCCCTCTGTCAGGAAGCCATTTGCCTGTGGGAATTCTGCATAGCCCACTCGATTGACCTGGTGGCGTCGTTTCTTCCAGGAGTCCAAAACACCTTGGCAGATCACCTCAGCAGATCCTTTCTGAGTGGTCGATTCGCCTGGACGTTATCCATTCTCTTTTCCGGAATTGGGGGTTTCCCCACATAGACCTTTTCGCCTCTCGCGAGAATTGGAAGTGCCAGGTGTTCTGCTCTCTCCAGGGGCACTCCCCGGGCTCCCTATCGGAGGCCTTCCTGATACCATGGAAAGACCACCTGTTCTACGCCTTTCCTCCATTCCCGTTAGTCCACAAGATCCTTCTCAAATTGTGCAGAGACATGGTCCGCTTAATCTTGATCGCCTCGGCGTGGCCCAGGCAACATTGGTATACCACTCTCCTCGATCTGTCGGTGACCACCCCACTTCCACTCCCGTTGTGGCCGGACCTGATCACTCAGGAACACGGCCGACTATGTCGTCCGGACCCGCAATCCCTCCATCTCACAGCATGGATGCTGCATGACTAACTCAATCTGAGCTACGTTACTCCCGCTCGGTGCAGCACATACTTTTGGGTAGCAGAAAGCCCTCTACTAGGTCCACGTATTTGGCCAAGTGGAAGCGTTTCTCCTGCTGGTGTGCCCTGAGCAATACTCCCCTTCTGGAGGTACCAGTACCTACCATCTTAAACTATCTCTTGTCTTTGAAACAGCAAGGCTTGGCAGTTTCATCCATCAGAGTACACCTAGCAGCGATTTCGGCCTTCCCGCCAGGCGAAAATGGGCACTCGGTTTTCTCCAATCCCATGGTCAGCAGGTTCCTCAAGGGATTGGAATGTCTGTACCCACAAATTCGGCATCCGGCACCTATGTGGGACCTCAGCCTGGTCCTATCCAGACTCATGGGTGCCCCGTTCAAGCCGATGGCCACTTGCTCGCTCCTGTACAGCTTTCCTCGTCGCCATCACTTTGGCGAGACGTGTGTCGGAGCTTCGAGCCCTCACGTCGGACCCAACCGTGTTCCATAAGGACAAGGTACAGCTGCGACCACACCCCGCCTTCCTTCCTAAGGTGGTGTCTGCCTTCCATGTCAACCCAAGACATCATCTTTCCAGTCTTCTATCCGAAGCCGCACGCTTCTCGACGAGAACAGCAGCTGCACTCCCTTTTAGGAGGACGACCCAGCTGTTCGTAGCTGTGGCAGACTGGATGAAGGGCCTTCCGGTTTCCACCCAGCGCATCTCGTCCTGGATTACATCATGCATCTACGCGTGCTATGACTTGGCTGGTGTCCCAACTACACATCTTACTGCCCACTCCACTCGGGCTCAAGCTTCGTCCTCCGCCTTCCTGGCTCACGTACCCATACAGGAGATCTGTAGGGCAGCAACTTGGTCATACTTTGCTTCCCACTATGCGATAGTGCAGCAGTCCAGGGGTGATGCCGCATTTGGTTCAGCGGTCCTTCACGCCGCGACATCTCACTCCAACCCCACCGCCTAGGTAAGGCTTGGGAGTCATCTAATTGGAATCGATATGAGCAAGCACTCGAAGAAGAAAAGATGGTTACTCACCTTTGTAACTGTTGTTCTTCGAGATGTGTGGCTTATATCCATTCCAAACCCGCCCTCCTTCCCCTCTGTCGGAGTAGCCAGCAAGAAGGAACTGAGGGGGCGCTGGGTTGGCAGGGGCATATATCCGGCGCCATAAGGGCGCCACTCCGGGGGCGCCTCAGCCAACCCACTCAGTGTTGCTAGGGTAAAAATCTTCCGACGATCGTGCACGCGGCGTGCACACACCTAATTGGAATGGATATGCGCAACACATCTCAAAGAACAACAGTCACAAAGGTGAGTAACCGTCTTTTACGATAGTTTGAAAATTCCACTTAAGCTGCGGCACAATCTCCTGCCTTCATTAGCAAGTGCTGGTGTAACCCACATACCTCCTGGGTGTGGTGCTCTGTCCCAGCTAGTGGCACCAAGACCACTAAGAGAGAGATTGAGTCTACTCTACAGCTTTAGCTAAGGGCCATATGGATTTTAGCTCATGCAGTAGAGCTCATGTATTTAGCTCCAGAGGTCCCAGGTTCGATCCTGACAACTGGGGTCTGTCAGTGTTACATTGGCAGTCCTGCCTGTGACACACAAACAGACAGGAGGTTGCTCTTTCAACAGGAAGGAACAAAATGAGTTCACCTGGGGTCCCACAATTAGCTGTTAATAAATGACCAAAATGGTATATCCTTTAATCTGGGCCTCACCTTTTAAAAATCAACAGGCTTGTGGGACTTTAAAAAAAAAATTCATGCTTATAAGACAATATTTCTGCTCTCTAAAGGTGAGTGTGGTGTAAACTAGATCCATACTCTGGGGTTTAGGCTTAAGTTAGAGCTAGATACTGGCTAACAAGTTCATTGAGCTGCGTACTTGGGAGAAGTACTGTCAGCAAAAGTATCACAGCCTCCAGGTGTCTGACCCTTTTCTTTTATCGTTGGAGAGGCTCTAGACTAAAGTCTGTTCTGTTACGAGGGCTATACTTAAAAAGCAAATGTTCTGTGAGATGGTCCCCTCATGTTTCTGCTTTTGGGATGCAGGTCTCTGCTGCCTTGCTTTAGAACTCTGCAGAAAGCTGCATCTATTGGGTGGGGCACAAGGGCCTTTTTGTGACACTGAACGTTTGGTGTCCAAAGATATTAACAGAAGTGCCAGCCCCACCCACCTCTGTTCCCCCTTTTAGTGCATTGACAGCAAGTAGAGGAAACTGTCACTGTGTCCAGAGCCTGGTCCTTGGCCATGTCTTTCTCCTTTTTCTCCTAAAAATCTTGGTGAAAAGTAGAAGCATTAACACTAGTTTTTAGTGTCGTTGGTGCAATGCTGCATGCTTTGGCATCTGCCAGCCTTCCAGCACTCCTTCCCCAGACAGGCATGAGTGTGTTTTTTTCAGAACTGTGCAGAACAGTCGGGAGCAGGGGGCTGTCTGGCTGTTCATGGTGTTGGGGAGTTTGAGGAGGGGGTGCTGGAAGGCTGGCATCACTACTGGGGCAATTATGATTGTGGTTGCTTTAGTGGTGAGTAGTGCATCTCTGGGTGGAGGAGTAAAATGTATGTCATGTTAGACGCCTTAGCTTTTTATTTCCTTGCTTTGGTGGTTTTATATTATGTGTGGTATATAGAGCAACCTTATCTTGTCTGCTAATTAGAATGGGGTTTAATCTTTATTATCTTCGTTCTTCCTGTGTTCTATTTCCAGGAAAGCTTTAACCAGATACCAGATGCTTTTCAGACACATGTTCTATTGCAAGCACGTGGAGAGACAGTTGTGCAATGTTTGGATCAGCAATAAGGCTGCTAAGGAGTACTCACTACATTCAGCTAAGTGGTATGGCTTTTTTTTCTCCTACTGGAGTATTGTGAAGTTTTTTTTCTTCTTAGTGGTTACACATTTTAAATGTCCCTTGTTCTGGTCCCTTCGCTAAGTCATTGTACGTGCTTTTGCCAGGCGAAGAGCAAACTGCAGTTGTTTTAAGCAGCATTTCAGCATCTGATAGAAAGCCTGCTGATTAATTCAGACCTTGTACTTAATGGTTATTATTCTTTAAAGATAATTTAGTGCTAGTAAAGTATTAGTAAAGTGTACCCACCCTCGGTGAGATCTCTGGTGGTCTTAGCCCCCAATAAGAAAGATGACAGGGAAATAGGTGTCTACCCCGAAATCAAAGTATGCTAAAACACTCAACCTGTTTGGCAGAAAGCTGGCCTGCAGTTCAGGATCACTAACCAGCTGGCATTGCTGGGGCACTATGACTTTAACTTCTGGGACAATATATTAAAATTTATAGACATATTGCCAAAGGATGCAAGACAAGGACTTCTTGGTTGCTAGATGAGGGAAAGTTATTGGCTAGAACCTCATTTCAGGTGGGGTTGGATGCTGCTGACTCTGCTGCTAGGGCATGGCATTGGCCATTTCAGTGCACAGATGTTCATGGCTCCAGTCATTAGTCTCCCTCGAGGTCCAACACACTTTCCCTTTGAAGGCTCATCCCTTTTTCTCCAAGCAGGCTACATGACAAGCCACATAGTCTGAAAGACTCCAGGTCAACACTCAGATCTTTGGGCACATATATACCCGTCCCAAAGAAAAAGCAGTTTTGTCCTCAGCAGCCACACTATTTTGCTTTCACACCTTGCCACTAGGACAGGGGTTCTCAAACTGGGGGTCGGAACCCCTCGGGGGGTCGCAAGGTTATTACATGTGGGGTCGCAAGCTGTCAGCCTCCACCCCAAAGCCAGCTTTGCCTCCAACATTTATAATGGTGTTAAATTTATAAAAAAGTGTTTTTAATGTATAAGGGGGGGTCGCACTCAGAGGCTTGCTGATATTTTCTTCATCTCATCTGGTCACCCTACTCACCACAGACCAGTGGGTCTGAAGCACAGTGGAATTGGGATAAACCCTTTAGTTCATTTCTATCCCCCTGTAGTAGGGTTGAGCCGGGGCTCTACCCTCCGAGATGGAGGGGTGCCACACCGGCTCACTAAAGTGCAGACAGTCCCACCTCAGGTCCCTTTACGTAAGGGCTGAGCGGCTCACAGTTCAGGAGCTCAGGCCCTTAGGTAGGGGCTGAGCGCTAACTAACCGTCTAAGCAGGCCCTGGCCCTGGATCAGGGCGGGGCAGAAACAGTCACAGCTCAAGCCCTTTTGGGGCAGGGGTTGAGCAAACAAACAGTTAAGGAGCCCAGGCCCTGCGGTGCAGGGGCTGAGCAGACAAGCAGTCAAGGCGCCGAGGCCCTGGGTCAGGGCGGGGCACAAACAGTCCCAGCTCAGGCCCTTGGATGCAGGGGCGGAGCAGACAAGCAGTTAAGGGGCCGAGGCCCTGGGTCAGGGCGGGGCACAAACAGTCACAGCTCAAGCCCTTTGGGGCAGAGGTTGAGCAAACAAGCAGTTAAGGGGCCCAGGCCCTGCGTCAGGGCGGGGCACAAACAGTCACAGCTCAAGCCCTTTGGGGCAGGGGTTGAGCAAACAAGCAGTTAAGGGACCCAGGCCCTGGGTCAGGGCGGGGCGCAAACAGTCACAGCTCAAGCCCTTTGGGGCAGGGGTTGAGCAATCCAGCAGTTCAGGTAAGCCCAGGCTCCTACACCTGAGCGTCGGGTGAGGGGGAAGCCTGCCACCCGGGTGGGGTGGCAGGGGGGAACGCAGGCCCACCCACTCCACTGCGTTCCAGCCCGGGGCCCTAGTAGCGGTTACTGTCGCTGCCGGTCAGTGGGGTATCCTGACCGAAACACACTGACATCGGCTCACAGGCCTCTGCAGCCTGACCGGGGTCGGCTACCCCCGGGATACTTCCTTGTTCCCCCTCGGGGCTTACCTCGGCGGCGATGCTGGGTTCGGGCCAGTCCAGCAGCATCGGCTCCTCCGGTGCGGGGCTTGGGGGCCGGTCCGGCAGCTCTCCCCCAGAGTAGCTGGCACGGGGCAGGCTTGACTCCTCCTCGGGGCAGCTGGTCCGGGGCAAGCTTGGCCCGTCCTCCTCGGGGCAGCTGGTCCGGGGCAAGCTTGGCCCGTCCTCCTCGGGGCAGCTGGTCCGGGGCAAGCTTGGCCCGTCCTCCTCGGGGTAGCTGGCATGGGGCAGGCTGGGCCCGTCCTCCTCGGGGTAACGGGTCCGGGGCAGGCTGGGCCAGTCCTCCTCGGGGTAACGGGTCCGGGGCAGGCTGGGCCAGTCCTCCTCGGGGTACCTGGCGAGAGGGAGGCTTGACCGGCGCGGGGCGTTAGCAGGCGGCTCGCGGCCTGCGGCTGTCTCCCAAGCGGGAGCTCGGCCCGGGACGTCTGCTCTCTCTGGCGGTCTGGGCCTCACTGAGCTCTGCTGGCGGGCTTTTATACTTCCGGGTCAGGGCCGTGACCTCGGAGGGGCGGGCCCCGGACCCGGTGGCTCCGCCCACGCTGGGGTTGGAGGAAGCTCGGCCCTGTCGGAGATGGAGGGGTGCCACACCGGCTCACTACACCCCCCTTCCCACTCTCTTCCCTATACATCTTCAGGGACCACTCTCATGAGGAAGTTCTCCTTTGGGAGGTGCAGTATCTCCTACAATTGGGAGCCATAGAGGAAGATCCGCAGTTGCACAGAGGGAAGGGGTCTTATTCCCTCTATTTCCTGATCCCAAAAGCAAAATGAGGCCTCAGACCCATACTAGACCTGTGACACTTACTCCTGGTATTTCCTAATACCGAAAGCAAAAGGGGGCCTCAGACCCATCTTGGACCCGTACAATCTCAACAAGTTCATGAAGAAACTAGTTTCAAATGGTCTCTTTGGCCACTATCATCCCCTCCCTGGATCCAGGAGATTGGTACGTTGCCCTCGACTTTGAAGGACGCATACTTCCACATTTCCGTAATCCTGCCCCACAGGTGCTTCTTAAGGTTTACAGTCAGGAGTTCCCACTACCAATTCACAGTACTACCTTTTGGCCTATCATCAGCACCTTGAGTGTTCACCAAATGTATGTCCGTCATAGCTGCTTTTCTGCGGAAAAGGCAGGTTCAGGTATTTCCTTACGTAGATGACTGGGTAGTCAAGGGCCAGTCCAGAACACAAGTGGATCAGCATGTCTCCCTCATAAGATCCACCTTCAATGCATTGGGCCTCCTCCTAAACACTCAAAAGTCAACGCTCACCCTTCCTCAGAGAATAGAGTCCATAGGGGCAGTGCTAGACTCAACACAGGCCAGAGCATTCTTGCCTCAATCCCGCTTCCAGGCCATTCACGACATCATACAGGACCTCAAATGATTCCCTATAACCACAGTAAGGAGTTGCTTAAAACTCTGCATCTTGCACATATGTAATGCAACATGTGAGGCTCAGACTCAGACCTCGCCAAGCTTGGCTAGCATTGGTGTATCAACCGAGCAGGCACAGTCTAGACATGGTGATTACCATTCCACCGGAGGTTCTCAAGTCTCTTCACTGGTGGCTCGACCTGCACTTGGTGTGTGCAGGGGTTGCGTTTTCCAAACCTTGTCCATCCCTATGTCTGACCACACACGCCTCGGCCATGGGGTAGGGGGCACACCTTGGGGAGCACAGAACTCGGGGCCTCTGGTCTCAGGAGGAACTGATGCTTCACATCAATGTAAGGAAGCTCAGGGCAGTCTGACTGACATGTCAGTCCTTTCAGCCTCTCCTGGAGGGCAAATGCATATCGGCCCTGACAGACAATACAACAGTGATGTTTTAGATCAGGGGTCGGCAATGTTTGGCATGCGGCTCGCCAGGGTAAGCACCCTGGCGGGCCGGGCCAGTTTATTTACCTGCTGACGCGGCAGGTTCGGCCGATCGTGGCCCCCACTGGCCGCGGTTCGCCGTCCCGGGCCAATGGGGGCGGCGGGAAGCACTGGCTGCGGCTTCCCGCCGCCCCCATTGGCCCGGGACAGCGAACCGTGGCCAGAGGGGGCCGCGATCGGCCGAACCTGCCGCGTCAGCAGGTAAATAAACTGGCCCGGCCCGCCAGGGTGCTCTACCCTGGCAAGCCGCGTGCCAAACGTTGCCGACCCCTGTTTTAGATCAACAGATGGGGGGAGCACACTCCTCTCCCCTGTGTCAGGAAGCCCTCAAGCTCTGGGAGTTCTGCATAGCACACTCCATGCTTTTGGAAGTGTCCTGTCTTCCAGGGTCACAAAATGACCTAGCAGACCACCTCAGCAGGTCGTTTCACAATCACAAGTGGTCTGTCGTGGTTGAACCTGCTACAGCTCACATACTCAGACCCCATTAGAGAGGTTCTTCTGGGTAGCAGAACACCTTCAACTAGAGTGACTTACTTAGCCAAGTGGAAGAGTTTTGCGATTTGGTGCTCGCAGAGTCGTATCCCTCCAGCACAATCATCGGTCACCTTTATCTTGGACTACCTCCTAAAGCTGAAACAGCAGGGCTTGTCTCACTCCTCAGTAAAGGTTCACCTGGCTGCCATCTCAGCTTTTCACCCAAGAGAGCATGGACGCACCATCTTCAGTAATGAAATGGTGCGGCGGTTCCTCAAGGGGTCGGACAGATTATATCCTCATATTCAGCAGCCCACCTCCCACGTGGGACCTCAACTAGGTACTCTCGAGGCTGATGGGGCCCCCATTCGAGCCCCTAGCGACCTGTTCCCTTCTCTACCTTTCCTACAAGGTGGCCTTTTTGGTTACAATAACATCAGCCAGAAGGGTGTCCGAGCTCAAGGCTCTCACATCCCACCCCCCCATATACCATTTCTTACAAAGATAAGGTGCAACTGCGACCTCACCCGGTGTTCCTTCTGAAGGTGGTCTCGAATTTCCATGCCAATTAAGACATAGTCCTTCCGGTCTTTTTCCCGAAACCCCATGCCAATAGCCGCGAGCAGAGCTCCTTTCCTTGGATGTGCGGCATGCATTGGCTTTTTATGTTGAACAAATAAGCAGTTCCGCAAGTCAAATCAGCTATTTGTTGCGGTAGCGGACAGGATGAAAGGCCTCCCAGTGTTCACACAAAGGATATCGTCGTGGATCCGGGTTTGCTACGATCTCGCAAAGGTCCCTCCCCCCGCTCTGACTGCACGCTCCACCAGAGTTCAGGCATCTTCGTCGGCCTTCCTGGCCCTGGTACCAATCCAGGAGATATGTAGAGCAGCTATGTGGTCTTCAGTCCACACCTTCATTTGACATTACTCAATCACCCAGCACGCCAGGGACGATGCAGTGTTCAACCGGGCTGTGATTTAATCAGCGATTCCATAAACTCCAACCCCACCTCCTAAGTAAGGCTTGGGAGTCACCTAATTGTAATCGATATGAGCAAGCACTCGAAGAAGAAAAAATGGTTATTCACCTTCTCATAACTGTTGTTCTTTGAGATGTGTTGCTCATATCCATTCCAACCCCACCTGCCTTCCCCTCTGTCGGAGTATCCTGCAAGAAGGAACTGGAGAGGCGGCGGGTCGGCAGGGCCCTACATGTGGTGCCATGAAGGCGCGATTCCAGGGGGCTCCAGAGCCGATCCAATGGATGCTGCTAAGGGAAAAACCTTCTGGTGAACTGTGCACGCGACATGCACACACATAATTGGAATGAATGTGAGCAACACATCTCGAAGAACAAGTTATGAGAAGGTGAGTAAACATTTTATTTCCTGTCTTCTGGGTGGTTGTCTTCTGTTGTGCTTCACCTGCCTCTCTAAAGTCAACTCCCAGTGACGTTGCCATCTCTGAGCTTGCTGCTTGTTGCCTCTTTCAGGTTTGCTGGTGCTTTCACACTACGACAGCGGATGTTGAATTTTGTACAGAATATCCAGTATTATATGATGTTTGAAGTGATGGAACCTACATGGCATATCCTTGAGAAAAACTTGAAATCGGTGAGTTTAGTGATTTGACCGGTGGCCAGTTGGACAAGAGTCCCAAGTCACCGAACTGTTACTCTTATCCCTTTTGTTTAAGAAAAAATCAGATTTCAGTTACTTAAAGTAAATATTTAAATGTACTGTTCTCCGGAAAACAGTTACTGTATTCCCCACACTTACTGCGCCAGAAGAGATTGTTGGGAATTCTTTAAGTGCTGTTCCTGTGGTGATAACATCAGAAGCCTGACAGTGCTTCTGCCTAGAAAGGAAAGAGACTTATGGAGGGGCAGCTAAGGGAAGATACCGGATCCAGACAAGAGTTTTCCAGAAGGACACTTGTCTTACTCCCCATTATTTTATTGCCTTCTTAGAAGTCTAGATTGGAGTGACTTTCCCTAGTAATGTTGTCCCTTGGCATGTGGCTGTTCCAGTGATTGAAGTTTACAATGCTAGTTTGATTTTTGTATGTGTTTGTGCACCAGAACCTGCTAGGAGAATAGTTAACTCCTGCAGAAGAGTTTGCAACACACAATTTTGGGTGTGGGAGACCCACAAAAGTAGCTCTTTTTCTTTCCAAAATTTATTCCTCCAGAGGCTGTTGCTGTGCAGGCAGACACAGGGCTAAAATTGTTGGTCTCACCACACTACAGTAGTGCTGACTCTTCTTCTTCACTTTCCAGCTTTATTATTAGTAAAGGCTTTTCCTCTCTTAGAACCACACTTTTCTCTGTGCTCCAGCTCCTGCTTACACCACCATGTGACATGGTGCCAGCAGTGGCTGGATCCCATCTACCAAGAGAGAAGAAAATAACAGGAACAGAAGAAAGATTGCAACTCCTTTGCATGAGGGGAGAATGGTCCCAGAGTACTGGGATGCAAAGGTTTTAGACATACCCAGGAATCACTGATGCAGAGCTTTGGCTGACTCTCTGACTGTGACTATGACTAATCATCTCTCTGAATTCTTTTGTATGTTCACTCCACTCTCCCTGAGGGTCCAGAGGACTAGACTTTTGGTCAGGAAGGTTGGGTGACATATACATTGCTTTTGTTATGACAGTCAGTTATGAAACAGAATCATCGTAATCACTAATTTGCTATTAAAGGCATGATACAGTCTTGTAAGGGAATTGTCAGCAAGGGCTTAGACCTCCCCAAGCATCTGGGAAAAATTTCCATTGATTTCAATAAGGCATATATTGCACTACATGTATGGAGCACAGAACTGGCTCTTAATCACACTTTGGGACTGTTTGGGCCAGTTTTTCCCTACCTGGTATTCCATGAATTAGGATCACTGAGATTTAGAAATTACGGGAAACGGCAGCTCCTTTCAGGCTGATGTTCTGCGTTGTGCCAATCTACCCCCGTTTTCACCAAGTTGACTGTCATAAAAAAGAGCTCTGAAATGGAAAAGGAACCCCTTGGCATAAGGAAAGATAGAACCAACATATCTGACTCATCGGGGAATGGGGTTTATCCCTATTCCATTCTAGTTCTGGGAAAGGTTGTGCTTTTGACCCTTGTTGGCTCTGGGAAGTGTAAGCAGATGTCTTGGATGTGTTTGCTATAATACCCTTGTCATGACTCAGTTTGTGTTCTTAATCTCTGCACATCTTGAGTCAGCGTAGAGTTTTATCTGAATGTAAACTTGTTAAAACTTGAAGCCATATCAGTTGAGATGACTAAAAACTTGTAAAACCCTACAGAAACAGTTCTCAATCTCATTTTGTTCCCATAATGTATTTCCTGTCTGAGTTTAACCTTATATTTTAAGCACTATGATCTTCTCAATATCTCATAGCAATTTTACTTTTTCTTTTTCCATTAATTTATTTCATATCACTAACGATATTTTAAATCTCTGGTAGCAGGTTAGTGTAAGGAACTGGTTGATGTGTTGTTTATTGTTGTGTTTTCCTATAACAGGCTTCCAATATTGATGATGTCCTGAGCCACCATACCAGCTTTCTGGATAACTGTCTAAAGGACTGCATGCTAACAAATCCTGAGCTGCTGAAGATCTTTTCCAAGCTGATGTCTGTTTGTGTCATGTTCACAAACTGTATGCAGGTATGGGGCCTCCCAGCATGCACCACAGTGTTTGCAGCTGCTCAAAATGCCACTTCCCTCTTCTCACAGTGCCATTTCTTTTGACTTGCCCCTCTCTCCTCCCTCTGAAATACTTTGCTTCTTTCACTGGCCTCTCCTGTTCTTGTGAGCAGCCTCTTTAGCTTTCTTTTTACTATTCTGACAGCTGCTTTGGCAAGAAGATGATGACTGAAACATCCTAGGGAAAGTTTGATTTTATGTTCTTCTTCCAAGAATACTGATGGAGTTTAGTACTGATGAGAATTGACTCGTAGTGCTTGTTAAGAATATAAAAATGGCCATACTCAGTCAGATCAATGGTCCATTTAGTCCAATATCCTGTCTTCCGCTAAAATAACAGGAGTACTTGTGGCACCTTAGAGACTAACAAATTTATTAGAGCATAAGCTTTCGTGGGCTACAACCCACTTCTTCGGATGCCCACGAAAGCTTATGCTCTAATAAACAAGTACTCCTGTTATTTTTGCGGATACAGACTAACACGGCTGCTACTCTGAAACCTGTCTTCCGCTAGTGGCCACTACCAGATGCTTCAGAGGAAATGAACAGCATAGGGCAATTACTGAGTGAACCATCCCCTGTCATCTAGTCCCATCTTCTGCCAGTCAGATACTTTAGGGACATCCAGAGCAGGAGGTTGCATCCCTGACTATCTTGGCTACTATCCATCGATGGACCTATCCTCCATGAACTTACCTAATTATTTTTTGAACCCACTTCTATTTTTGACCTTCACATCGTTCCATGACTACGAGTTCCACTGGTGGACTGAATATTGTGTGAACAAATACTTCCTTTTGTTTGTTTGAAACCTGATGCCTATTAATTTAATTGGATGACCCCCTTGTTTATGTGTTCTGTGAAGGGGTAAATAACACTTTCTTATTCATTTTCTTCACATCATTCATGATTTTATTGTCCTCTATAATACTCCCTTCAGTTGTCTCTCTTCTAAGCTGAATAGTCTTTTTAACTTCTCCTAATATGGAAGCTGTTCAATACCACCAATCCTTTTTTGTTGCCTTTCTCTGTACCTTTTCCAATTCTAATAGATCTTTTTTGAGATGGGGCAGCCAGAACTGCATGCAGTATTCAAGGCATGGTCGTACCATGGATTTATATAGTGGCATTGTGCTATTTACTGTTTTGTTCCTATCCCTTTCTAATGGTTCATAACATTCTGTTGGCTTTTTTGACTGCTGATGCACACTGACTAACCACAATAACTCCAGGATCTCTCTCTGGAGTGGTAACAGCTGATTTAGACCCCATCGTTTGGTATGTATAGATGAGATTATATTTCCTAATGCGCATTACTTTACATTTATCAACACTGAATTTCATCTGCTATTTTGTTGCCTAGTTACCCAGTTTTGTGAGACCCCTTTGTAACTCTTCGCAGTTTGCTTTGGACTTAATTATCTTGACTAATTTAGTATCATCTGCAAACTTTGCCACCTCGCTGTTTACCCTTTTTCTCAGATCATTTTATGAATATGTTGAACAGCACTGGTCCCAGTAAAGATCATTGGGGAACCTGCTATTTACTTCTTTCCTTTCTGAAAACTGACCATTTATTCCCATCTTTTGTCTCCTGTCTTTTAACCAGTTACTGATCAATGAGAAGTCCTTCCTTCTTATCCCATGACTGCTTATTTTGCTTAAGATCCTTTGTTGAGGGACCTTGTCAAAGGTTTTCTGAAACGCCAAGTACACTATATCCACTGGATCATCCTTGTCCACATTTGTTGGCATCCTCATAGAATTCTAATAGATTGGTGAGGCGTGATTTCCCTTTACAAAGGCTGTGTTGACTCTTCCCCAGCATATCGAGTTCATCTGTGTGCCTGATAATTTTATTCTTTTCTATAGTTTCAACCAGTTTGCCTTGTACTGCAGTTAGGCTTACCAGCCTATAGTTGCCAGGATTGCCGCTAGAGCCTTTTTTAAAAATTGGCATTACATTAGCTATCCTCCAGTTATCTGGTACATAACCTGACTTAAATGATGGGTTACATACCCGTTAGTATTTCTGCCATTTCATATTTGAATCCTTTTAGAACTCTTGGGTGAATTCCATCTGGTCCTTGTGACTTTTTACTGTTTAATTTTATCAGTTTGTTCCACAGTCTTCTCTATTGACACCTCAGTCTGGGACAGTTCCTCAGATTTGTCATCTATGCCTGATTGGTTGGAAGAGTCGGCAGACTGGCTGTTAAGCCCAGCAGCAGCAGCAGTAGCATTCAATGGCTGCTCAAAGCATTCACCCACAGCTGCAATAGTTCCTGCATCTGTTTGTTCCCAGCCTTGTTCTAGTCCCATTCCTCCTTGAACCCAGCCTTCTAACCTAGTGGTTAGAACAGGAGTTGGTAGTCAGGAATATTCAGGTGTGCATTGTGCAAGTTCCCTGTATATCTCTGTCATTGCATCTCTGCTCTAACCCTCAGCACCCCAGGCTCTTCCTTTCTGTCCTCTTCCCCCAAACTCTGCCAGAGCACCACTGTACTGATCTGCAGCACCCTTTACTGTTCAGTCGTGGGCACCCCTAATGCATCTCAATCCTGACCTGTAATACAGTTGTGTCTGCCTGTCATGACCCAGCACTGGTGTCTCATGCAAAATGATGTTTTGTTTTAGTGATGTATGGGCAGTCTGATGGGAGACACCAGCTTCATCGCTGCCTTAACCAGGGTTTGATCGCATGTACCCCGCTGCTATGGAAGAAGGCTTTTGTGAACTATTGAAGCTCTAAAGTCCTGCCCGAATTACAACCAATTCTTATGCTTCATTTTAACTATAGAAATGTGGCTTAACATTTACAATGTTTTATCATCCACTCTTCCCACAGAGATTTACCCAAAGCATGAAGCTGAATAATGAAATGGGCCGGCTTACGTTAGAGCACGGAACGATGTTGGGCCCACCAACAGAGCAGGAGCGTGCCGAGGAAGTTGTGAAGAAGCAGCTAACTAATAAAGTAAGGCACCCACTTTTCAGAATATTTATATACTTGTTCTTAACTGGCTAATTCTTCCTTCCAGACAGCACCTTGGAAGTCCGGTTTCTCTTTCTTTCTACCTTTCTTCCATTGCACTGAAAAAGCCATAGAGGTACTTCACAATCATCCAGCCAGCAGCGTGTGCTGTTCCCATTTGGTAACAAGGAGGGAATAAGTGTTCTTTAAACTAACCAGCCAGGCTCCTTTTAAGTGTGAACTTAAAAGTTTGTGTAAATAAATACACTCAAAACATTCCTCAAAGAACGGCTTCATTCTGAGAAATGGCCCCTCAAGGTTCCATGTCTGTGATGTCCTTACACATGCCTTTAGTGAATTCAGAACAAATGTGCTCAGGTTACCAGAGAAAAAAAAATATTTTTCTAACGGCTAGCACTACAAGCTCAGCCAAGGCTCTGACAGTCAGGCTGAGCTTTTTTCTTCTCAGGGATGGTTATCATTCATAGAGGTCCTGCAAGCTTCCAGTGACAGCCATGCAGCTCTGTTGTCTTCAGTGGGTTTGCATTGCTGTAACTGACTGGAACTTAATACACAATTCTGATGCTAGAGGAAAGGAAGAGAATCCAGCTTTCTGTCAATCTTACCCCTACAGAGCCAGCCCAGTCAACAGATAAAAAAGCACTGAATGCTTACTTTGGTCACTAAAGTCAGCAGATCTGCCTCTCCATACACACATGGAGTGGGTCTGCTGGGTAAGGGCCACTTCTACACAGCAACTGTTTAGTGCAGATCCTTGCTGAGATACAGAATGCTTACAGACTCAGAATTACAAATCTACGCATACTTCAGAACAACACATTTCCACTAATGCTTACCTTCTCATTTCACCGCAAGTGTTCTTCTTTGAGCGCTTGCACACATACATTCCACTCTTGGTGTGTGTGTGCCCAGTGCAAAATCGCCAGAAATTTTTCCCTCAGTGGTACCCGCTGGGGAAGCTTGAGCACCCTTTGCTGCCACATACCACTAGCATCGGTAAAAAGCACCTAGCCAACCCCGTGCCCTCTCAGCTTCTTTTTGCCAACCATGATGGTCTCTGGAACTACTTGCATTTGCAAGTTCTCACAGTTGATTTTGTTCTTTATATATTGTAAATAATTAGTCACTAGTAGTAAAATTACTAGTGTTTAGTCAGTCAGTTAGATTTTCTGTGTTTATCTGCTTTTCCATCAATCCCTGGTGCCAAGAGATGCCTTGGTCACTGTGCTTCAAGCCCTGTGTTTCCTATAATAAGTCTATGCTCTTGAGCAACCCACAGTCAAGTTGCTTGAAGTGCCTTGGGGAAGCTCATACGGGGACCTTTGCAAAATTTGCAAGGGCTTTAAGCCTCAAACAAAAAAAGATCAGGAAGCCTGGCTAAAGTTTCTGCTCATGGAGGAGGCACCGAGACCTCCATCTGAGCCAGCCAGTCAGAATCAGCACTGAGTGCTTTGGCATCCTACCATGTCAGAGTCCTGGCACCAATCCTAGTGCCTAGGAAGAGGCATAAAAAGCAGACTGCTGAAAGGGGGCAATCCACAGCAATGAAGTCTGCCAGGCATGGGGATCAGAGTAAATTGCACTCTAAACCCAAGCACTCCTCTGCCTTGGTACCACCGAAGCCAGCACCTATGTAGGTACTGTTGAGTCCGGAGCCAGAAGAGGCTCCCACATCTGCAGCACAGCACCATACCGACACTCTCGGTACCGACTGTGACAGAGGTGTTTGCAGCTGCTAGTGATCTCTTGCTGTCAGTACCGGTGTCACTGGCAGTACAAGAGTCGTCGCTTTCAGTGCTGGCGGACACGGGTGAACTGGCTGGATCATTACAACGCGTGGTACTGGACCAGTCTCACATACCCATGACAGCTTGCCCTTCGATATCATCAAAGGGGAAACCGACGATGCTGGCCTCACTGCAGATCTCTCCACCTTTGCACTGATAGCTAGCACAGTCAGGAGCTGCACTCCCATGGCCACTGGAATGAGAGTTGACCTCTTCTGAGTCAGAGATTGGGCCATACTCTTCCCAGTTTCAAAGCTGCTCTTGTTACTCCTCCAGACATTTCTACCCTTCGATGGTTCCAGTCACAGGAGCACCATTGAGTGGTTGGCCAGGAGGTCACTGGGGTCCTACGCCAGTCTAGAGGCCCTTTTGGAACCTGTGGGGTTTTCCTCTAGTTTCCAGGACGCATTCCAGGCACTTCTATTTGGTGGCCTCGGAAAGGTGTCCTGCACCTTCCCACTGGGCAGCACCTCTTCCCGATTCTGGTACTGAGCCCAGTACCAGACTCCAAAAATAGGTTCAACAGGACCTCCTAGATAAAGAAGGGAAGGAAGAGCATCCACAACCAGTGCTGGCCTCCCTGTCCTCCTCTCCTGACAAGGCAGTCTCAGTCGAGGGCATTTTGCCTCCCCCAGATGACTATAAAGCTCACCAAGAGTTGTTAATGAGTGTAGTCTTAAATCTGAGCATACAGATGGAGGTAGTAAAAGAATCCTCCCACAGCCTGGAAGGGTTTCTACTCCTGTTATTTCCTAATCCCGACAGCCAAGGGGAGGTCTCAGATCTATTTTAGATCTGCATCAACTTAACAACTATTTCAAAAAGAGAAAGTTCTGCATGGTCACCATTGCATCCCAGGGACTGGTTCGCCACCCTTGATTTAAGAGATGCCTCCTTCTATGCCTCAATGTACTGAGGGCACAGAAGGTTCCTCAGGTTTGTAGTGAAGCAGTCACATTACCAGTTCACTGTGCTTCCATTTGGCCTGTCTGCAGTTCCTCGGGTATTCCCAATATGTATGGCCATAGTGGCAGTGTTCCTGAGGAGATTAGGAGTGCAGGCCTACCCTTATCTGAATGACTGACTAGTCAAGGGTCGGTCCAGGACTCTGGTTGTGTCCAGTGTTTGACTCATCCAATCAGCATTCAAGGCCAAATCTACCCTTTTGTCTGGTACAGAGGATAGTGTTTATTGGTGTGTGTTGGACTCTATCCAGGCCAGGGTGTCCCCCCCCCACCCCCCCCAAGTTACAATTCCAATCGGTCCAATCTCTGGTTACACACCTCAAATGTCATCCCATCATAACAGCCCGAAACTGTATAAGGTTCCTGAGCTGCATGGTTTCGTGCCCATAAGTGGTACAACATGTGAGACTGTATCTCAGACCTTTCCAGACTTGGCTGGTCTCAGTGTACTTGCCAAGCCATCTTTCTCTGGACATTGTATTCACAGTTCCTTCCCAGGTTCTTGTTTCTCTGAATTGGTGGTCTTCATCCACCCTCGACCGTCAATGACTCTGGTCTCAGACGCGTCAGTGCTAGGATAGTGAGCTCACTTGGGGCCCCTCAGAACTCAAGGTCTTTGGTCATTGACAAAGATTTTTCTTCATATCAACATTAGAGAGCTCAGAGTGGTTAGTCTTGCCTGTCAGTCATTCCTGCCTCATATCAGAAGGAGAAACCTATTTGTTCTGACAGACAACACCGCAGCCATGTTTTACCTCCACAGGAAGGGAGGCGCTCTCATATCCCTCCTTTTTCAGGAAGCAGTTCATCTATAGGAATTTTGTATAGCCCATTCAGTCTACCTTGATGCCTCTTATCTTCCAGGGGTGCAGAACGAGTTAGCCGATCACCTGAGCAGGTCTTTCTTTAGTCATCACGAGTGGTCTGTTTGCCTGGATGTAGCCAGAGGCATTTTCAAGCAGTGGGGGACTTCCCAGACAGACCTATATGTGAACAAGTACGACAGAAAATGTCACCAATTCTTCTCCTTTCAAGGCTGCCGTCTGGGTTCCATTGCAGACACCTTCCTGCTACCCTGGACAGTAAAGCTTTATTATGCTTTACCCCCAATTCCACTTGGCATGGCCACGCCAATACTGGTTCTCCACATCTCTTAGTGATGACTCCAGTTTTACTTCCATTGCACCTGGATTTGATCTCTCAAATAGATAACAGATAAAAAGATAATGCAGACAGAAATCCAGCAACAGACTGGGGGCTATCCAGTTTATTGCACCCAATGCAGCATGTATGGTTACCTGCCCTATGGGCAGGTGGCATATGTGTGCATTCGGTGCAAGGAGCTCCTGGCCCTCAGAAACCGTGTATGGGCTTTGGAGACCAGAGTGGCTGAACTGGAGGAGCTAAGGGAGACAGAGAGGTTCATAGATGAGACTTTCCGGGACATAGTAGAACAGTCCCACCCCCAGTCTGACAGCCTCTGTGCTGTTGAAGAGGATGAAAGTCTCAGGGAAGGAGAACATCCAACTGGAGCAGAGGGAAGTGATCCCATAGTTGGGACCCTCCTTCCAGATGATGATGTGGTATCCTCTCGCACTGAGGATACCTCTCTGGGGGAAGGAACTCCAGTTATTAGGAAGAGACAGGTATTGGGCGATTCGATCATTAGAAACATAGATAGCTGAGTTTGCGATGACTGGGAGAACCGCATGGTGACTTGCCTGCCTGGTGCAAAGGTTGCGGATCTCTTGAGACATCTAGATAGACTTAGGTGTAGTGCTGGGGAGAAGCCGGTGGTCGTGGTACATGTAGGTACCAATGACATAGGGAATGATATGAGAGAGGTCCTGGAGGCCAAATTTAGGCTGCTAGGTAAGAGATTGACGTCCAGGATCTCCATGATAGCATTCTCTGAAATGCTTCCAGTTCCACGTGCCGGTCCAGTTAGACAGGCAGAACTGTAGGGCCTCAATGCATGGATGAGACAATAGTATAGGGAGGAGGGGTTTAGGTTTATTAGGAACTGGGGAAACTTTTGGGAAAGGGGGAGCCTATACAGGAAGGATGGACTCCACCTAAAGCAAAGCGGAACCAGACTGCTGGCACTTAAAATTAAAAAGATCGTAGAGCAGTTTTTAAACTAAGGGCTGGAGGAAAGCCGACAGGTGCGGAGGAGCACGTGGTTCGGACAGAGACATCCTTTAGGGAAGGATCTATTAATGGAGATTCTCTGTCCTAGTAAGGAGGAGAGGATGGAAGATGATAAAATACAGATAGGATCTGATGAGAAACAGTCAAATGAAAAAAGTCCCATCCAATTACATTATATAATGGCAGACAGCTAAAAAGTGACAAGTTTTTAAAATGCTTATATATAAATGCTAGAAGTCTAAATAATAAGATGAGTGAACTAGAGTGCCTCATATTAAATGAGGATATTGATATAATAGGCATCACAGAAACTTGGTGGAATGAGGATAATCAATGGGACACAGTAATACCAGGGTACAAAATATATCCGAAGGACAGAACAGGTCATGCTGGTGGGGGAGTGGCACTATATGTGAAAGAAAGCATAGAATCAAACGAAGAAAGAATCTTAAATGAACCAAACTGTACCATAGAATCTCTATGGATAGTAATTCCATGCTCTAATAATAAGAATATAACAGTAGGGATATATTACCAACCACCTGACCAGGATGGTGATAGTGACTGTGAAATGCTCAGGGAGATTAGAGAGGCTATTAAAATAAAAAGCTCAATAATAACTGGGGGATTTCAACTATCCCCATATTGACTGGGTACATGTCACCTCAGGACGGGATGGAGAGATAGTTTCTTGACACCTTAAATGACTGCTTTTTAGAGCAGCTAGTCCTGGAACCCACAAGAGGAGAGGCAAGTCTTGATTTAGTCCTAAGTGGAGCACAAGAACTGGTCCAAGAGGTGAATATAGCTGGACCCGCTTGGTAATAGTGACCATAATATAATTAAATTTAACATCCCTATGGTGGGGAAAACACCACTGCAGCCCAACATTGTAGCATTTAATTTCAGAAAGGAGGACCACACAAAAAAGAGGAAGTTAAACAGAAATTAAAAGGTACAGCGCCAAAAATGAAATCCCTGAAAGCTGCATAGAAACTTTTTAGACACCTTAATAGAGGCTCAACTTAAAAATATACACCAAATTAAAAAAACCGTAAGAGAACCAAAAAAGTGCCACTGTGGCTAAACAATTAAGTAAAAGAAGCAGTGCAAGGCAAAAAGGCATCCTTTAAAAAATGGAAGTTATATCATAGAATATCAGGGTTGGAAGGGACCTCAGGAGGTCATCTAGTCCAACCCCCTGCTCAAAGCAGGACCAATCCCCAACTAATATCCTAGTGAGGAAAATAGAAAGGAGCATAAATTCTGGCAAATGAAGTGTAAAAATATAATTAGGAAGGCCAAAAAAAGAATTTGAAGAACAGCTAGCCAAAGACTCAAAAAAAAAATAGCAAAAAAAAAAATTGTAAGTACATCAGAAGCAGGAAGCCTGCTAAATAACCAGTGGGGCCACAGGACAATCAACATGCTAAAGGAGTACTCAAGGACGAGAAGGCCATTGCAGAGAAACTAAATAAATTCTTTGCATCAGTCTTCACGGCAGAGGATGTGAGGGAGATTCCCAAACCTGAGCCCTTCTTTTTAGGTGACAAATCTGAGGAACTGTCCCAGATTGAGGTGTCATTAGAGGTTTTGGGACAAATTGATAAACTAAACAGTAATAAGTCACCAGGACCAGATGATATTCACCCAAGAGTTCTGAAGGAACTCAAATGTGAAATTGCAGAACTACTAACTGTAGTCTGTAACCTATCATTTAAATCAGCTTCCGTACCAAATGACCGGAGGATAGCTAATGTGATGCCAACTTTTAAAAAGTGCTCCAGAGGTGAGCCTGGCAATTACAGGCTGGTAAGCCTGACTTCAGTATCGAGCAAACTGGTTGAAGCTATAATAAAGAACAAAATTGTCATACACATAGATGAACATAATTTACTGGGGAAGAGTCAACATGGTTTTTGTAAATGGTGAGGCATGATCTCCCATCTACTAGAATTCTTTGAGGAGGTCAACAAGTATGTGGACAAAGGGGTTATAGTGTACTTAGATTTTCAGAAAGCTTTTGACAAGGTCCCTTGCCAAAGGCTCTTAAGCAAAGTAAGCTGTCATAGGATAAGAGGGAAGGTCCTCTCGTGGATTGGTAACTGGTTAAAAGATAGGAAACAAAGGGTAGGAATATGGTCAGTTTTCAGAATGGAGAGAGGCAAATAGTGTTGTCCCCCAGGGGTCTGTACTGGGACCGGTCCTATTCAACATATTCATAAATGATCTGGAAAAAGGGGTAAACAGTGAAGTGACAAAATTTGCAGATGATACAAAACTACTCAAGACATTTAAGTCCCAGGCAGACTGTGAAGAGCTACAAAAGGATCTCTCAAAATTGGGTGATTGGGCAACAAAATGGCAGATGAAATTCAATGTTGATAAATGCAAAGTAATGCATATTGGAAAACACAATCCCAGTTATACATATAAAATGATGGGGTCTAAATTAGCTGTTACCACTCAAGAAAGAGATCTTGGTGTCATTGTGAATAGTTCTCTGAATACATCCTCTCAATGTGCAGCGGCAGTTAAAAAAGCAAACGATGTTGGACATAATTAAGAAAGGGATAGATAATAAGACAGAAAATATCATATTGCTTCTATATAAATCCATGGTACGCCCACATCTTGAATACTGCGTGCAGATTTGGTCGCCCCATCTCAAAAAGGATATATTGGAATTGGAAAAGGTTCAGAAAAGGGCAGATGATTAGGGGTATGGAACAGCTTCCGTATGAGGAGAGATTAATACAACTGGGACTTTTCAGCTTGGAAAAGAGACGACTAAGGGGAGATATGATAGAGGTCTATAAAATCATGACTGATGTGGAGAAAGTAAATAAGGAAGTGTTATTTACTCCTCATAACACAAGAACCAGGGGTCACCAAATGAAATTAATAGGCATCAGGTTTAAAACAAACAAAAGGAAGTATTTTTTTCACACAATGCACAGTCAGTCTGCGGAACTCTTTGCCAGAGGATGTTGTGAAAGCCAAGACTAAAACAGGGTTCAGAAAAGAACTAGATAAGTTCATGCAGGATAGGTCAATCAATGGCTATTAGCCAGGATGGGCAGGGATGGTGTCCTTAACCTCTGTGTGCCAGAAGCTGGGATTGGGCGACAGGGGATGGATCACTTGATGATCTGTTCTGTTCATTCCCTCTGGGGCACCTGGCATTGGCCACTGTCGGAAGACAGGATACTGGGCTAGATAGACCTTTGGTCTGAACCAGTATGGCTGCTCTTACGTTCTTATGTAATACCACAGTCAGCTGCTCCCCCCCACCCCCACTCCGAACCTGTGTTCCCTTCATTTAACAACCTAGAAGCTCCATGGCTAAATTCCAGAGAACAAGCTTGCTTGGAGCAAGTTCGCAAAGCTTTACTAAGCAGTAGAAAGCCCTCCACTAAGCAGGGCCACCTACCTGTCAAAATGGAAGCGGTTCTTAGTCTTGGCTTCCCAAACCGGAGTCTTGCCAATGCATTCGTCCATCCAACATATACTCAATTATTTGCTGCACCTGAAATAGCAAGGCGTAGCAATTTCCTCTATCAAGGTTCACCTGGCAGCAATATCAGCTTTCCACACTTGTGTGGATAACTGTTCCGTTTTTTCAAATGACATGACAGATTCCTTAAAGGCCTTGAAAGGTTGTCTCCCTCCCTTGGGACTAGAGCAGAAGTGGGCAAACTATGGCCCGTGGGCCACATCCGGCCTGCGGGGCCGTGCTGCCCAGCCTCTGAGCTCCCGGCCGGATTTAAAAGCTCAGGGGCAGATTTACAAGCGAACACAGGGTGCCCTGGCACGGGCCCCCCAACAACAGGGGGACCCAGGGCCGGGCACTTGGGCAGCTCAGCACCGGTGCACCCCCCGCAGGGAGGAGGGGCTGCACTGCGGGGGCAGGGAAGCAGGCGGGTGGTGTGGCAGGCGGGAGCACGGGGAACGTGGCCGGAGGACTCAGGAGGAGCACCGGGCGGCCGCACAGCCAGCCGGAGAGAAGCGGCGCTTTAAAGGGGAAACCGCCGCTTCTCTCCGGCTGCACAGCTGCCCCTGCTCCTCCTGAGTCCTCCGCCCATGTTCACAGGGCCACATTCTGAAAGAGGCAGAGGGCGGGGTGGATAGGGGTTGGGGTCCCAGGGCGGCGGTTAGGGGCAGGGAGTCCTGGGAGGGGGCGGTCAGGGGACAGGGAAGGGGGGTTAGATGGGGGTGGGGTCCCAGGGGGCGGTTAGGGGCGGGAATGGGGCGGTCAGGGGACAAGGAGCAAGGGGCGTTGGATGGGTCGAGGGTTCTGAGGGGGGCAGTCGGGGTGGGAAGAGGGAGGGGGCAGATAGGGGGTGGGGGGCAGGCTGTTTGGGAGGGCACAGCCTTCCCTACCCAGCCCTCCATACCGTTTCGCAACCCCAATGTGGCCCTCGGGCCAAAAAGTTTGCCCACCCCTGGACTAGAGCCTGGTCTTGTCTAAATTTATAGGACCACTGTTTGACCTTTTAGCAGTGTTCTCCTTACTATACCTCTCTTGGAAGGTGGCTTTTCTAATTGCCATCACTTCTGCCAGAAGAGTCTTGGAACTCCATGCCCTGGTCTTCTTTAAAGATAATGTATATTTACACCCTTATCTGAGTTTCCTTTGTAAAGCAGTTTCAAATTTTCGTAGCAATCAAGCAGTCTACTTTCCTGTGTTATACCCAAAACCTCACAGAAATAGGAATCAACGACTACACACACTGGATGTTACATGAGCTCTAGACTTCTACATAGACAGGACTAAACCATTTCAGTGGTCCATCCAACTGTTCACAGAGGATTTTGTCTTGGATAACTTCATGTATCCGCGCTTGTTATGAACAGGTAGGCATTTTGCCACCAAGTAACCTTACTACTCATTCCACAAGATCTCAAGCATCCTTAGCGGTGTTCTTCGTGCGAATCCCTATCCAAGACATTTGTAAAGCAGCAAGCTGGTCATCGGTGCACACTTTCTCCTCCCATTACACCGTCCATCACCTATTACTCTAGGGATGATGCCAAATTTGGTTAAGCTGTATGTATGTGAACTCTGATCCCTCCAGCTTTATTACTGCTTGGGGGTCACCAAGAGTGGAATGCACGTGTGCAAGCACTTGATGAAGAAAAGACGGTTATTAACCTTTTGTAATTCTTGTTCTTCAAGATGTGTTGCACATGTCTATTCCATGATCTACCCTCCTACCCCTCTATGTCGGAGTTTCTGGAAAGAAGGAACTGAGGGGGGCGCAGGGTCAGCTAAGCGTTTTATAGCAGTGCACGGCAGCAGAGGGTGCTGCCCTAATAGGTACCACTGAGGGGAAAATTTCTGGCAACTGCATGGGACGCACAGGCACTAAGAGTGGAATGGACCAAGTGCAACACATCTTGAACAACAACAGTTACAAAAGATTAGTAAGTGTTTTTTCATGTCATTTTTCTTCTTCCTCTGGTTTAATGAGAGCGCTGACCCTGCTAAACATATACATTGTTACCCAACTGCAGCAGAATTGTGTTGCTTACAGCAAACATTGGTCTTATTACTTAGTTCTGAACTGTTTTCATCAAGGGCAGTGGGGGCTAACGCGTGGGCTGTGTGTGGCTCAGGTTCTTTCACATCTCCAAAGTAGTATCTCGTGGTGAATGAGCCAGTTGGAGTGTAGACTGTTAGACCCTTTCCAGCCCATCCCTTTTAGGGCTAGGACACCTGACTTTGTTCGTTTCCTTTCTGTGTATATGTATACTAAGTAACTTCTCTCACCCTGCAGCTCATAATCTGCTTTCTGCTAGGCCAGTGGTTCTCAAACTTTTGTACTGCTGACCCCTTTCACACAGCAAGCCTCTGAATGCGACCCCCCTTATAAATTATAAACACTTTTTTTATATATTTAACACCATTATAAATGCTGGAGGCAAAGCGGGGTTTGGGGTGGAGGCTGACAGCTCGCGACCCCCGAGGTAATAATCTCGCGACCCCCTGAGGGGTCCCGACCCCCAGTTTGAGAACCCCTGTGCTAGGCTGACACACCATTCCTGCAGACAGCCACTAGGGGGCCACTAAAGAGCAGTGCTGTGTAAATGCTTGCAGGTGGTCTGCTGGACATTCCCTGCCTGTGCTTCTTTGCCTCGTGAACTTGTCTCGTGTACAGCAGCACATAGCATTTGAAAACAAGCCACCCACAGGATGCTTCTGATCATAGTGCCTGTGCTGAAATACTATAGAGATCAGTTAAACCCATGCTACTACTGAAGATAAGAAATGCTCTTAATGTTTATTATTGAGAAGGGAGATATGTCATCAGTGCCAGGCTTTGATCGGGCATGTTCTAGAGGCAGAATAACACAACTCTAGCAGGGTCCATTTCAGGCCCTTGGATTGTGTCCCAGACCAGCAGGGCAAGTTTTTTAAACCCCCAGGGCATGATGTCTTCTCAGCGTCAGTACCTTGCCCAGGGAGCATGCTCTAGGCCTGGGTCTCGCAGCATACCTGAGGGGCAGTATATAGAATTAATTTCACAACTGTTCATCCTGTTTTGTGTGCCGCATGAGAAAAGGTGTGTCTGGGATGGAGCAGTTTTGAAATTTTGTGTCAGTATTCTTTCATAGAAACAGTCGTTGGAAAAAAGAAAAGAGACAGTCCTTGTACAGTATGTGTCTGGTTGACACACAGAACCACTCTCACTTACTGTGGCCTCCTCTTGATAGCTTTTAGCAGAGCATGCAGACGCCTTCCAACTAACATCTGGCTTTGAGGCAACTGTCAACAAGTTTGACAGCAATTTCTCAACACATCTCCTGGACCTTCTGGATAAGCTGAGCGTGTACAGCACCAATGACTGTGAGCACAGCATGATCAACATCATCTACAGGTGAGCAGAGTGGAACTGTCTCCTAGTAGCACAGGAAGGAAAGAGTCCAACTCTAGACCAGGCTGAAGTTTGTTCTTTATTCCTTTTTTGTTGTATCATGGCAGCCAGCTGTCCTATCAGTGTAACACTGAAATAGCAAGAAGCTTTAGTCAGTAGTTCAGCAAATAGCTTTTTTAAATGTACTTTTGCAAGACATAAAGTTGGGGAAATGGGGGGTTCTTTTTTAAGCTATTGAAAATCTGACTTTGTAAATGATGCTAGCCTCACTGTATTTGGTCATAGCCTTGTCCTGTGTCACTGAAATGACTATACTTCTTGGGAAACTGACCTACCACTCCACGCCTCAGTTTCTCCATCTCCAAGATGGGGATAATAGTGCTGCCTTTGAAAGGTTTTGAGATCTACAGATGAACAGCTGCTATAAAAGTGCCAGGTATTATTTATTAGTAACACTGGGTCTTTAAGCTCTCTCCGCAGCTACGTTGCAACATGGCGTGAAATGTGTAGGGCCTGCTGAGGCACTGCCAGTTTCTCATCCCCGTGGAGTATGCACTGGGAAAATCCTTCTCAGTTGAGGCTTGGGTGAAGTGCATCAAACAGAAGTGCCTCTCGCTCTATGCACTCCTGCCAGTATATTTTTTTTCCCAGAGGAACTGAGACTGTTGTTGCTGTTGATGTCCACTGGTGGCAAGCCATTTACAGTACTGGGCTGGGCTTATTTTTTATGAGAGAAGATTAAAATTAAATGAAATTCAAATATGTTAATATCTGGAAATGCACAGCTAAGGCACCAAACAACTGTAGGGTTAAGGGGATGAGTGAGGATGGAGTGGGGCAGAGAGACTTGGCATTCCTAATTTGGTGTGCCACAGGAGGAAAAGCAGTGGAGTTACAGTCTAGGATACTTACCAGCTTGGATTTAAAAGCATGGAAATGTTCCTTGTATTAACATTTCTAAGTTGAAATAGCTGCAGTTACAGAATTGATGGGGAGGTGTGAGATGCACAGCCCCAGTGGGCCATAGGCTGTAGCTTTGGTTCACAAAGCAAGAATCCTTATTTTAAAGTGTATAGTCTTGTTTTTTCCCTTGAGGAGACAGTGTGTTTATTGCACATAGAAGTAATTTTAAATGGCTAGTAGTAGCTTGTAACCAAAATATATAATACCCGTTTGTTACCCAGAGACCCTTCCTAAAACACAGTGCTTTGCTTGATGTTTCAGAATCATTTTTCCCTAACAATAGTTGAGACTTGGATTAGTAACATTCAGTTTTATAGCATAGTCCAGACTGGAGGTTGGGAGATCTGGGATCTTTTCCCAGTTCTGCCACTGACTTGCTATTTGGACTAGTGCAAGTCATGCCAGCCTTCTGTGCCTCAGTTTCTCCATTCGTAAAATGGGGCTAATGCTGCCTATCTTCCTTTGTAAAGTACTTTGAAAGTTCCAGACAAAAAGCCTTACAACTTGCTTTTATGGCATATTTGTGATGATTCTGTTTTAAACACAGGTAAACGCAGAAAAGTCTCCCAGAATCAACATTTTCATTAACAAAAAATCCAATTTTGGCAAACTCTGATTTTCTGAAATTCCAATATGCTCCCACCCCTGAGCCATTTAGATAACTGAAATTTACCTCTATAAGGTCTCCCATAAGTACACTGTAAATCATAAATAATGGTAATTATGGTAACTGGTGAATTTTAGGTGTATGCCTGGGAATCTCTCATTTTTACTATGGAATTTTGAAACCCTTGAATAGCATTTGAAGCCTGTTACCACTTCTCTCTGTTTTCACACTTCTGGGCCATTTGTGGGAAGACTATTGAACATGTGTTTGCTTTCCCCTAGGCTGGATTTTAATGGATTCTACACAGAGCGGCTGGAGCATATTTCTGCACAGAGGAGTCAGAAAGTAGTTTCCGAAGCTCCCCTTCTTCACAGGGTCGTTGTAGCCACCCAATGAAGCTTTTATGTTACATATTTTAGATGCTGCACCTTTCGCATCAGAATACAGTACTCTTGCCCAGTTGTATCTGTGAGTAGTTTGCACTTTAAACTCCATAAAAGCTATAAAACAACAGTTGTCTAATAAGATAGTGTTTGAGCTTCTGAAATCTAAACATGGAAAGGATTTTGTCACTTCTGAGATACTTTTGTTAACTTTTTTACCAAATATTAAAACTGTGTGTGTTGTATAATATATAAAGAAATAAAACATCAGAATTATTTGGTCTCTGTTATCCTGAATTTACAGCTCACTTCAGTCATTCTGGGTAACTAAAACTTGGTCATCTTATGTAGTTCTGCTAATGCATAGATTGAGCTGTAAGGTGGTTCCGTGTTGTGATTTAGGGCTTGAAGAAAGCTCGCTGAAGCCCAGGGGAGTCCCCCATGACTTAAGTTTGGATCCAGGCCCTTTTTCAATGTCTGTCTTCGATTGTGGCATAAATGCCAGAGCTGTGCAAATAACAGACTTTTCAGTTCACTGACCAAACTGAAAAATGGGAAGAGAAATTCACTTTCAGATGACCTGAAACAAATTTTTGGTTTTTGGCAAACTGGATTTTTTTTCTTTTGGATTAAACTAAACTTTTCGTTCCATTTTTAGTTCAAACTTTTTAAATGAAATTGAAGTAAAATTCAAAACAAAAAGTCATTTTGAATTTTTGACCAAAATAGTTCAGTGAATGCCACATAAGTTTGCAAATGTTTTGGTTGACATGAATCTGCATTTTTCATTGGGTGGGGATGGGGGGAGAGGTTTGTCTGAAATATTTTTCCCGGGTCTAATGGAATCAGAACATCTGTCTGAGGCTCAATCCACTCATTATTCAAGTAAGTAATGTTGGGAGGAGTGACCCAGAGAAATGACAGAGCTCATCACCTCCATCCCTTACTACTCAGGATTGCACATTGAGGGGCTCCAGTTATCTAGGCCTTTGTCAGCTCTGCAAGACACTGTGGGCATGCACTCCACATAGGGCTGCTCCTCGGGACTGTTTGTGTATGCCATGTGCAGGCAGCTGCCTAAGCATGGCAAACACAAGGCTGCCTGCAGTGTTTAAAGAGCCCTTATGGCTCTGTGGGTTTGCACTGGAGTTGTTTTTCAGGTGTAACTCGGGGTGTTGGATTTGACCTGTAGAACCCTATATGGTTTTGGTTCTGGGTACATATTCCCATTTCCACAGAACCCAGATGTGGTGACCTTCAGGACATTTTATTTTTCTGGGATGGTCTAACAAGGGGAGGCTGTTTTTCCTCACAATAGGTTCATTAGTTGAATAATTGATGGCTCTGACTGCAGCCTGAGGCTTATAGGAACCATCACTTCCATCACCAGATTATCAACACGTTCATTAAACTTTTGATCATACACTTTCTGGCATGGATGCCTTTTTGAGCATGCTAGTGGGAAGGGGAGGATAATAAAAGCCAAGCTGATGGAGAGTTAAGGGTGCTGTACAGAGACAGACATGTCTGGCCCCTCTCATAGTGATATCCACCCCACATGGTGGCACCCAGCTGGTACGCAGAACAAAGTTGTTTAAATCCCCCTATGCAGTCAATATCAGGGCAGTTTATTGTAATACAGCACATAATACTTACAGCAAAAGGTCCCCTCTGCAGTGCTATCAGGCTGGCTCTCCAGCTGGGTCTTGGGGACCATCTCTGGCAATGTCTCTACCTGGGTCTGTGGCTCAGGGTTGGACATGCCAAAGATCTTGGTTGTCTGAGGGTATCTCCTCACTGGCGCATGTGGTCAACTGGGTGCCTTCCGATGGTGCAGGAATATACATTTCATTGTGGCCTCCCTGGCAAAACTCCAGTCCAGCTCCTCCTAGTGTATGTACTGGGAGCGTTACTGAGGCTGTTGTTTTTGTAATTCTGCTGGAGCTCCTTTGCTTTGTTGCGACACTAGTCTATGTCCTAGGAGTGCCCCACTCCCACATGTGCAGTGATAGCCACTCATCTCTCTTCACATTCCACTGACTCTTGTTAAAATGGGACTTGATGTGCTCATCTCCCCAGGGAGACAAGGAAATCCAGGACTTCTAGATAGGAGCACATGAAAGCACAGGACATGGCTGCTATAATGGACTCCATGCATGTGAACTTGCTACGAACTCGAATTGCGAAGGGGGCACACTTGGGCTGCACGCCAGCATTTAAATGGGAAGGTGACATCCAGTCAGGATGACCCCGGTGCAGTAGAAGGTACACAGGGGAAAGACAGGCTAATCCAGATGTGAAGCAGTGCAGAGTGGCAGAGGATGGCTTTAAGTGGTATAGTTAATTACAAATAGGGATGTTTCCACATGAACTGTAGAGTGGATAACTCATTCCAAAGTAGTTATGCTGCTTCCAAAGCATTTTAATTAAAGTGGGATAAGATGCCAGATAAATAAGAGACCTTGTGTTTGGCCATTCAGGCCGAAAAAATTCCCCCCTTTGACAAACCCACGGACTATAAAATGGAATTGAGATTGCTGACACTGCGCTGCTCGTAGAGTTTAGCATTTTAGTTTCTAAATTAATCTCACTACATGCATGTTCATCAGGCTGCTCTAGTGGGCTACAGTGAAAGCTCATCTGAAGGCAGAGTTATGTGCTACTAGCTGAAGGTAGCAAATAACTAAGTGTTAATTTCACAGGATATTCCCGCTTAGGAAGCAGTGAGAGCTGTAGGGATAGTTCTCTGCCAGGTTCGAAGACCAATACAGCAGGTGAGAGATGGTTCTAGGGCCCAGGTTGGTACTGTCCAGTTGACTAGCAGAAAAATACCAAAAATAGCATTCATGTAGAACTACCAAACTTTGTTCCAATAGAAAGTAGGTGCAGGTTCTTCTTAAGTGATAGAACATGTCCATTCCAATACAGGTATGTGTGCCTCATGCACAGTTGTCATAGATATTTTCCCTCAGCAGTACCTGTCGAGGCAGCGTGAGCACCCTCTGGTTCCTTATGCCAGTGGATGCAGGTGTAAAGGTCCACGCTGCCGCCAGTCCCCCTCAGTTCCTTTCTGGTTGTTGCAGTTGTGATCTTTGTATCTGCAAATCGTTCCTCCCGTAGTATATACAGTACCTGTTGTGTTAGTTTTTAGGCTTGAATGTTTCCTAAATATTTGAAAAATTGAAAAATTTCTAAATAGTTGTTGAATGTTTAGAATAGAATTTTTTAGTGCAGAGTTACTCATGCCTAGTTGGGTACTGGGCTAATGCTTCATTTTCCTGGCTTCAAGACCTGTTGCTCTTATAACAGGTCTATGCCAGTGAGCTACCCACACCCCAGCTGCCTCAAGTGTCTAGGATTGGTGCATGTAAGTGATAAATATCATCTTTCTAGAGAAACAGTGAAGAGGACTCTTAGTCTGGATCTATAAAAGCAGCGAACACGGCTACCCCTCTGATCTTTCTAGAGAGTTCAAATCCTGCTCGAAAAAGGACTGCCCGACTCAAGTACCTGCTTATGGAGTCTGTGCTTCACCTGCTGTCGGAAACTTCCTGCTCTGAATGGGTAAAGAGTGCATCTGAATCGGTTTGGAGTACACCCTCTTTTCTGACTGAGTCCACAGGCAGATCCGCACCACCAGTGCCTAAGAATAAACTGTATAAGTCTCCCAAAGACTCGGTACCAGGGCCTTGGAAGTCTACTGTGAAGGCACTGAACTGAGGCAAGAACTCATAGGTGCAGCCAAAGAAGATGCAGCCCCCAGATGTCGTCCATAAGCCAAGATGGCTCACTGACTCCAGAGTCTAGAAAGGGTCCATTGAGACCAATCCCTGAAGGACCAGTGCACCTTTTGGTACCGCAAGCTCAGGAGCCCTTTCCAATGCTATCTACACCTAAGACATTCGAGGCAGCCAGGGAGTTGTTTAACCTGTTGGTGCTGGCTTCTCCCACGATTCAAGAGTCTTGCCCGGTACCGGGATTGGAACTGCTCACTCCCGTGATCCCATCTTCAGCCCTGGAGCACCATTAAGTACCAGTGGAAAAACACTGGTATTCCAAGATGGAGTCCAGCACCAGGTCATCTGGTCACAAGCCCCTGTAGTGTCATAGCCACCATGACTCGGAGGCTGTTTGTAAGGTCCTCAGGAAGGATCCCTGGTGGGAGATAAACTTCTTCTAAGGCCTATTGTTTTCTCTAATGGCCCTTCCCACCCAGCCATCTAGCCTGATTGCATTCTGCCTAGTGGGCGTTCCCCAGGTGTAAATACATTTGTAATAGTTGTATAGACAATATTCCTAACTTAAGAGACCTTTTCAATGATATCTCACATGACCTATTTTACATAAAATACATCATAGTTATGCCATAATTACATCATAATAATATCTCTAGGAAGAATATGGAGCGTAGTGTCACAACACCCTCACTCTGTTTTGCCCCAAGTGCTGATCAAGGAATGCACAGATGTACATGCACACATTTGCCCTGGGTGTTGCGTTTGTTCAGCATGCCTGTGCTAGTTTTGTATTGGGGTAGGATAATAGAACCATACAAATGTTGGGCAGCAAGGGACCTTGAGAGGTCAGCTAGTCCAACCCCTTGCACTGAGGTGGGACAACTTATACCTTGATCACCCCACTATGTGTTTGTCTAACCTGTTCTTAAAGATCTCCAGTGACTGGGATTCTACAACCTCCCTTGTTTGCTGATGCAGCCTTGTGCTGCTCTTGTCCCAGTCGGTTGCCATATCTGGATTTTGGTACCGGAAAGATGAGCACATTGAGCAGTTTCCTCTTCGGGGAGGCACTTGCTCACTTTTCTAGGGAAATTGCTAACAGCACAGCTCAGCTCTTTGGGCATGTTGTCATTCATTTATCATTTCCTTAATCTCTCTCCACAAGCGCTCTATTACACACACTACCACTTCTTCTTTTGGGATGGGTCAAAGTCAGACCTGGTGAAAACAGGTGCCATTACCACGGAGTCAGCAGAATCCGAGCTGCTGCCAGTAGCTTTGCCTTTGGCCCTAGGAGATTAGCATCTGTAATGTATTTCCACTGGAGCTCTCTACACCGTAGTAAAGGTCATTTCCTAAGTTAAGTGCAACCTGGGACTTTTTGTGCTACAGTCACCCTCATGTTTCTGCTCCAGCCCCCTGCTCTCAGCCTCTGCTAGCCTTCAGAAATGCTCCCCTTCCAGACTGAAATTCTCCATTCAAAGGCAAGTTTCCTGGGGAATCGGGAACAACCTGTTGAGCCATTTCTGAGCACCAGAACTCACTTCCCTCTCTATGCCAGAAATCCTGCAAGTTTTTGAGGAGAGCTCTGGCACCAAGACCCTTGGAGGCAGCGCTGAAGTTCAGCTGGAGGAATCACTGTCCCCAAGAATCAGGACCTGCTGGGTCCTGGGAAGCAAGACTGGTTCCAGTTATGAGGCTTCAAAAACTGCTGGTCCTAGTGCAGGATGTTTAACACTGATAGGGTGGTTTCTTTAATGATGCGCTAATGTTCAAGAGAAAGGCAGGTGCAGCATATGGCTCAGCATACAGTGGGCCATCCAGCACAGGCGGCTCGGGCACCTCTCTGAGCACACAACGCACATGGCTTGGGGCACATGTCCCAGCACACAGCTCAAGCAGGGCGGGGCACCTGGCTCATGTTGCTCAGCATGGGGCTCAGCACATGGCTCACATGGCTTGGGGCACATAGCTTGGGGCATGCGGCTCAACACACAGCTCACGTGGCTCAGGGCACATGGCTCAGTGCATGGGTCACGTGTCCCAGGGCCCACGGCTCCTCGTGTGGCTCACCAGACGTAGCATGCGGCTCAGTACATGGCTGTTGTGGCTCAGGGCACGTGCGTCAGAGCACAGCTTGCGCGGCTCAGCCCATAGCTCACTTAGCTACATGATCAACATGTGTCTGTTATTAGTGTGGCATCTTGTGGACTCTACATGTGTGTCTAACAGGAAGGGCAGGAGCAAGGAGGCTAGAGAGCCATGGAGAGTGTTAGGGACTCTGGCTCAGACACAGAATCTGGTCTCCTCTATTATGCGGTGATCAACACAAGAGTTACATTGAAGTATTTCATGCAATCTGGAGATGCCTTGCTGCCGCTCTAACACAACTCCTAGAATTAGGTGTATTACAGTAGCACCTAGGGGCCTGCTGAGATCAGAGTCTAGGGGTGCCAGGGGCTGCACAAACACAGTGAGACAGTCCCTGCCCGAAATGCACATGGGCTGAACAGAGCAGGCAGATGTGGTGGAGGCCCAGAGAGACTGTGCCTTGGGGAGAAGCTGCAGAGCCTTGTACAGCTAGGCCCCTTTGTGCTGCTGGTGGGGAGAGGGCTCCCTGGGGACAATGAGCAGCAGTGGGGGCCAGGTGCAACACAACAGGCCTGTGCCAAAAGCCTTGTACCATGGAGTCACCATGGCCCTGTTCCAGCCAACAGGTGTGTGACCATCTGCTCCATGAGGGGAGGGAGCTGAGCGGGAGGCAGCGCCTGCTGGAGCTGAAGAGGAGGATGCTGCCTGGCCCTGCCACTCCCTCCCATCTGATCTGCTGCAGCTGCTGGGGTCCATCCTCCAGCTCACTGTGGTAACTGTTCTCTGGGCAGCAGGAATACCACAGCATGGGGTAGAGCCTGGTTTGGTGGTGGCAGGGCCAGGCAGCAGCCTCCTCTTCGGCTCCAGCAGGTGCTGCCTCCTGCTCAGCTCCCGCCCCTCATGGAGCAGATGGTCACACACCCATTGGCTGGAACAGGGCCATGGTGACTCCATGGTGCAAGGCCCTTGGCACAGGCCTGTTGTGTTGCACCTGGCCCCCACTGCTGCTCATTGTCCCCAGGGAGCCCTCTCCCCACCAGCAGCACAAAGGGGCCTAGCTGTACAAGGCTCTGCAGCTTCTCCCCAAGGCACGTCTGGAAGCCCACAGCTCGGGACATTATAGTTTGCTGCTTGAAGCACTGCAGTGTGCACTATAGGGAGCAGTACTGGCTGGAGCTGAGCTGGAAGGATCAGGACAGGCGGGCTCTCTGGTTGCCTCACTTCCTGGAAGGCACTGGTGATAAAATCATTCTCTCACTCTCCTCACATCCTCTGCAGAGCAGAAATGACTAGCAAGAGCCAGGAAATGGAGGTGCTTTCTGTGTGGTTTGTTGCTGTGCACGTGTCAGAACCCCCTCCCCCTGCCCCGAGCTTTGTGCCCAGTGTTCTGCAGGCTATGAGAGCTGCTTGCCAGAGGTGGGGGGGTTCACGTTGCAGGGAGTTAGGATAGAGATGCAACAGGTCTCTGCTGTACTGTGCAATCCGCAGGGCAATCCAACCCCCAGGGGTAGACCCCTTTGTTCCTGCTCTTCAAGGGTGTGGTGACTGTCCTAGGACCAGTGGGCCTAGGTTCTTTGCTCTCAGTCCTCTAGCAGATGGCTAGGTGCATAAACCTCTAGGACAGGGGTTCTCAAACTGGGTCGGGACCTCTCAGGGGGTCGCAATGTTATTACATGGGGGGTTGCGAGCTGTCAGCCTCCACCGCAAACCCCGCTTTGCCTCCAGCATTTATAATGGTGTTAAATATATTAAAAAAGTGGTTTTAATTTATAAGGGGGGTCGCACTCAGAGGCTTGCTATATGAAAGGGGGCACTGGTACAAAAGTTTGAGAACCACTGCTCTATGACTTGCTACAAGAGAGAGCCAGCTAAGGCTAGACACTGCTCCCCCAGCTAGGCCAGGGGAGCTATGAAAAGAGGAAGGGAACAGGCAGGAAACCAAGGAATCAACCGAGGAGTTAACCAAACCCACAGCAACACACACTGAAGCCTGCAGAGCAGGTCAGTCTAATCGTAATGCATGCCCCTAAGCCTCACCACAGGCCTTGTCCGGGGTGGTGTTGGCGTGAGGGGCTGGGGTCCCTTCCAGCTGGAGCGAATCCCTGGCAGCCGGGCGCTGCTCTCTGGGTGAGAGAACCAAGCGGGATGGAGTCTCAGGGCCGTACGTCAGGGAGCCACTCCGTAGCTGTGCAGCTGCTCTAACCCAGCACCCTGCAGCCAGTGTTCACCTTGGGCAGCGGGCACAGCTGCTCACAGTCCAGCCACCTGCTGGCTCTCTAGAGCCTGCCATCGGTCACCCTGCTGGTCCCTTGGACTTCTAGCCCAGCCCCCACAGGCTGTGTGTGTCCCTCCAGCACAGGCAGGTTCGGTGTCATTCTCTGCTCCCCTCCGTGTGCCCCCCGCCGGAGAGGGCTGCTTCCCTCCAGCCCTTGAGCTGGCCAGGGGTTTACACATACAGGAGGTGACAGCCAGCCGGCTGCCGCAGAGGGAGATGAAAGGGCCTGACATTTCAAGATGGGCCTGAACCAAATCCAGCCACTGGAACCTGCCAGCTTTGGGGAATTTGGGGCCTTGAGCCAGCTTGGAGACTAGTTACCTTCCAGCCCCTCACTGGGAGCCCTTCCTTGCTCTCCCCCCCCCCCCCCAACCCATCCCCTGAGTGTGGCTGCCTCTGCTCTTTGGCCTCCCTACCTCTCACTGGGTGGATTGCGGCTGCCAAGACAACCTGCTTCTTCTGGAATCGTGCACTGAAGGGCAGGGGCTGGGGACTCGGAGCCAGGGTCTGTGCAGTCAGGGGCTGAGGCTCAGAGGGAGCCAGGTGCAATGCAGTCAGGGGCAGGAACTCGGGGGTGGGGGTGGGCAGGGTCAGTGCAGTATGGGGAAGGGACTGAGGGTTCAGGGGGAGCCAGGGCCAGTTGAATGTGAGGCAGAGGCTGTGGGGGGAGGAGGGACAGAGAGAGGCAGAGTATGACAAAGTGGGAATTTTTTGTAATATTTTTATGACTCCTATGTGTGCCTCAGTTTCCCTCTGCACTTTGCATTGCTACCAGTAGCAGGAAAATAGTTAAGTCTGCTCTTGGGGCAGTGCAGGACATGGGGGTGGGGTGTCACATTGCTTTCTGGCCTCAGTGAACAGGGTCCTTAAGGAACTGGCTGAAATTGACCCCATGTCAATGCAGAATCCCAAAGAGACAACAGAAATCGGAACATTGACACCTAGGAAACAACAAGCAGGAGGAAGGAGCTGTTATCCCCACCTCTCAGCAGGGAAGCTGAGGAGAGACCAGCTTGAGAACAAAGGCCTGAGACGTGACCAGCAGGAGATAAAGAGTGGGCTACTGGAGGAAGCTGGTTGCTCTCTTGTGGGACTGACACAAGAGTCAGAGAGACAGAGCCTTAAATGGAGTTCACTACAGCTTGTTTGATGATTTGCGCTGACTGGATCCGAATGGACCATGCTTTAACTTTCCTTTCCGGGGGGAGGGATAGCTCAGTGGTTTGAGCATTGGCCTGCTAAACCCAGGGTTGTGAGTTCAATCCTTATGGGGGCCACTTAGGGATCTGGGGCAAAATCAGTACTTGGTCCTGCTAGTGAAGGCAGGGGGCTGGACTCAATGACCTTTCAAGGTTCCTTCCAGTTCTAGGAGATGGGATATCTCCATTAATTTTTTTTTTTTCTCTATGTTAACCTAAGGCCTCCCAAGGCCGTGTCCAGCTGATTAATCGCCTTTTTCAAACAGTGGGGTTTGTTTGGTGTCACTGCAAATACGGACTGGGGTACATCAGTCCCTGCAGCGTGTACAAGCTTCTACTAGGCATCTATCTAGGGTGACCAGATGTCCCGATTTTATGGGGACAGTCACGATATTTGGGGCTTTTTCTTATATAGGCTCCTATTACCGCCCACCCCCATCCCGATTTTTCACACTTGCTGTCTGGTCACCCTACATCTATCTCACAAGGCAGAGTGAGTGGCATGAAGCAGGAGTGCTGGAGCCCAGAGGCACCACCCTGATCCTCGCTGACCCAGGCCAGGCACTGATCTCCCCTGCTGACAGGTCAGACACTCTCCCCAATCAGATGAATCTGTAGGCTGTGCTTTAATCTAGTCACGGGGCTTTCTGTTCCTCTTCTTCAGACTGGAAGTGGTATTTCTCCTTATATGGACTTGCCAGAGTAGCTCAGCGCATGGGCACCTTCTGTGTTCTTACGTGAACCCACCTGAATTTGCCATTTTAACATTGGGCAGTCAGGAACCGTTTAGTACCTCTGCTATAAAACTACTTTGTACTGAGCTCTAGGGTCTGGTTTGAAATTCATTTGCTATTCACACAGTTCTGTTGTCACAAATCAATCTGTTGTAGAACTTTGCTTTGTAGAGATAGTAAGAGACCCAACCAGGAACTCTGTTTCTGCATCTACACCCTGCAGCTTTGTCCTCCAACTCTGAACTCCTGTATATATTTTGCTCCTGTATTCCTCAGCTGTTTGTGCTGACATCGAGGGGCTTGTAACAATGGTTGTTTTTACTGCATATGTGAGGGAGACCCTTCCTCACAATGACCTTGCTTTGACCTGGTTATCAGTTATAGCACAAGTAATTCAGTCTTGTTAGTCCTCAGCTGATCCCAGAGGGGTCTTTAATCTAGCCGACAAAAACAGAACAAGAGCCAATGGCTGGAAGGAGAAGTCAGAAAAGTTCCAACTAGAAATGAGTCAAATTTTTGGAGTCTGGCATCAGTTCAGGGATGACATGGGAATTTTCTGTAATATTTTTATGACTTCAATTAATGCCTCAATGTCCCTCTGTACAGTGCATTGCTACCTAGTGGGAAGAGTGCAGGAGACAGGAGGTATGTATGTCACCTAACTTTGGGGGGAATTATGCGATCATTAAAGAACTGGTTGAAACAAACCCAAATCAACAGAGGATCCAGAAAGACAAAGAGATCTGTCCCCCCGTGACCGAACAAGCAACACCTAGCCGTGGAGTGAACTGGAGAACAAAGAGGGAAAAGTGTCAGGTGGGTGGAATAAGAGCTGCCCTTTGGAGGGACTCAGGAGGTCTCCCCTGGGACTAAGGACAAAGAGACTAGGAGGGAACCAGAGATGGAGTCCATCACAGCTCGGCTGGCTCCTGGCATTGGCTTACAGACATGCCAACTCTCAGTAATTAATATTGAGAAATGCGATTTCTAAGTAAAATTAAGCCTGAATCATGATCTCGCAATAGAACTCTCAAATGTCTCAATTTTTTTTCCAGCCACGGCTGAGAGTTCTATCCTGAGAAAGATCATGACTCAGGCTTAATCCTTTTACTGAGAAATCGCTGTCAGCCCCAGCCCTGGGCAGCTGGGATGCCTGCTGTTGGGGTTCCCCTGCCAGCCTGGGCAGTGGGAGAGGGGACCCCACTGCAGCCCCCCTGGGCCTGAGGAGGGTGAAGAACCCCAAGAGGAGCAGAGATGAGGCTGGGAGGGCTGAACTATAGCCTGGGGGCTGCAGGGAAGCTGAAGTGGGGGAGGGGGCTGTATTGATTGTGGGTTCTGAGCAGATGGGGTGAGTGCTGGAAGGGTGCACTGAGGGCAGTGGGGGTCAATGGGGTAGGGGGACTGAACTGCTGGGGTGGTGATGATGGAGGCTGAAGGGCTGAATTGAGGGGCATTGGGTGGGGACAAAACTGTTGGGGAACTGGGGGAGAGGATTAATTGCTGGGCAGGAGAGGGGCAGATGTGGGCGTGAGTGCTCCTGCAGCAGGGGCCAAAATCACTTTATCCAGCACATGTGGGAGAGTGGGCACCACTAATTGTCACAAGCACATACCCTGGGATGGGCAGGGGGAGTGCAAAAATCAAGAGACAGACCTAAAAACCACTCATAAAAAAAATCTCACGATTTCTGGGGATCCGACTTGTGATTTTTGATCTCTTGAAATTGGCAATACTGGGCTTAGCCAGCATGAATGATGATTTAACCTTTGCCTCTCTGTGTGCTCACCTACAGAGGTTCAACTTTTGTAGCCAGGTGACTGATCTATGGTTCCCTTGTTTTGCAAAGGCTGCCTGTGTCTGTCCATATTCCCTGAGAGTACTGCGCCGGAGGGGTCCAGCACATGCCTCCCGCAGGACTCTAGCTGAGCTGGATTTGCTGCAGAGATCCCTGGAGGGGGATAGGGGTCGCTGGTGCACTGTGGATTGATCCATGACAGCTTCACAATGGAGTTTTGGGGCATTAGTTACCCAGGATCTCAATGCTTCATTGTGGGGGTTTAGAGAAGGAGCTGGCCTGTGATGGTGGAAATGCAGCTGCGAACTAACACTAATTAATCCACCAGCACCTGCGCATGAGCCCCTGTGTACTAATAGGGGGAATGAAACAGGCCAGGGGTGGGGTTGGAGAGAGCCCCAATAGGGGGCTGTGGGGACAATGTAGGGTGAGACATGGTGGGAGGGAGATAATTCTGGCATATCCTCTGCACCATCCTTGTTCCTGCCAAATCCCTGCATCTGTTCCTGCCCCAGGCCCTGTTCGGCCATAGGGACAGTGCTGCGGACTGGGAGGAGCGATGGCTCGATGGTCAGTGTGGGGGTAGGGAGGGGCTAGGCTGTGTCAGGGATGTATCAGTGTACAGGATGAGGAGGAGCTGGGAGAGGGGGTCAGTGTATGTGGGGGGCCAGGGATGGGGGAGGGTGTATCAGTGTACAAGGTGGAGTCAAGTGCCAGGGAAGGGGAGGGTCAGTGTGGGGCAGGGAAGGGTTGGGGGTCAGCATGTAGTTTGGGGTTGGGTAGTCTGGGCTTGGGGGGTCAGTGTGCAGGGTGGGGGTGGGTAGTCGGGGCAGGGAGGTCAGTGTGCAGGGTGAGGGTGTGTAGTTGGGGCAGCAGGCCAGTGTGCAGGGCAGAGGGTGGTTAGTCTAGGTGGGGGGGGGGGGGTGTCAGTGTGGGAGTGGGTAGTCTGGGCGGGGGTCAGTGTGCAGGGTGGGGGTGGGTAGTCGGGGCAGGGAGGTCAGTGAGCAGGGTGAGGGGGGTCAGTGTGCAGGCGGGGTGGGTAGTCAGAGTAGGGGGGTCAGTGAGCAGGGCGGGGGTGGGTAGTTGGGGCAGTGAGCAGGGCGGGGGTGGGTAGTTGGGGCACGGGGGTAGTATGGGGCAGGGGGGCAGTGTGCAGGGAGGGGGTGGGGCCCAGGGAGGGGCCCTGGGGGGTAGGCTCGGCCCCCTCAGTTTCCTGGGCGGGAGGCTGAGTCAAGCGGGGCTGAGTCAGACGGAGCCGGGGCCGCTGGCGGCTGGCAGGGAGGAACGCGCCGCACCACGCCGCTCCGCACCTCAGCGCGGGGCAGCCGCGCCATGGTCCGGACCGTCGCCCTGCTGGCGCTGTGCATGGCGCTGGGGCGCCGCGGTGAGTGCGCTCGCTGGCCGCGGCGGGCTCCGTCGGGGAACTGGGGCTGTAGCCGCAGCGGCGCGTCTGGACGGGCTCCGGCTGCGCTTCCCGAGGGGCGTCGGGGCATGCGGTGCCCGAAGGCGGACGGTCCGTGTGGGGGACTGGCCGCCGGGGCAGGGCAGGGCGGGGGAAGGCTGTGGTCTCAGAAATGGGGACCTGGGGCCATGTGCTGACCTTTCAGGGCGTCGGACTCTGCCTGGTTCATTCTCCTGCCGGGCTGGGAGCTGGGGGATTTCTGCCCCATGCCGCCAGGGAAGCGAGTAAGGGGTTGTGGAGCTGTGTGCTGGGCTTGGGGGTGGAGGGGACAAGCCGGTATGGAGCTGGTTGCTGTCCAGTGTTGGTGTTTTTTGGTTATGATTTTGCCAGTTGGCAAACTTTTCCTGAATGGCACAAGGGAGAGAAGGGAAATGGCGATTTTTCAGAAGTGTGTATTTCAGCAAAACTGACCGGCATTCATAGGACAAAGAAGAGGTGCTTTTCTAGCCAGAGGGCTTTCTCCTTGCCACCTTGCAAAGGCCAGCTACAACCAATGGTGACATTGGAAGGTATAAAAAAAAATTGCAAGAATTTTCGTATAAAGGTTGCTAGCAGCTATCTATGATTTCACTGCTGATCATTTTTTTCAGAAACACTTTATTTATATTTACCCCATTGTTCCAAACTGCCCACAAAGGACCGAAAGCCACAAATGCTTCACCCAGCTGCTAAAACCTCTGGCTTTGCTTCCCAACTTCGAAGAGCTTGTATCTACACTTAAAACACTACAGCAGCAGCGCTGTAGTGCTTCAGTGTAGACACCAGCTCCACCGATGGGAGGGGTTCTCCTGTCGCTGTAGTTAATCTACCTCCCAAAGAGGCCATAGCTAGTTCTTCTGTCAACATAGCACTGTCTACACAGGGATTTAGAGCGCCTTAACTGCACTGCTCAGGGGTGTGGATTTTTCACACCCTTGTGCGATGTAGTTATGCCAACCAAATTTTCTAGTGTAAATCAGGCCTCAGATGTTACTATAAAAATCTTTCTCATATTGAAAATTTAAACTACGTAGACAACATAAAATAAATGAACCTAACTATCAAAATAACAGGGCTGGAGCACTGAGTTTATTATACATTTTCTCACTTATTCCATTAAAAACCTCAGTTTTTTAGTGAAATAGCTGCATAATTTCCAGTGCTCTCAGAAATGAATTGGTGGTAATGTGACCCCTACGGGAGACAATGCTACAGGCTTGTCTTCATGCACAAATTAAAAAATGGTTTGAGTCAAGTAAGCATAAAGACACCCTAGTTCAGGGGAGGGCAAACTACAGCCCATGGGCCGGATCTGGCCTGTCAGGGCTTTCAATCTGGCCCGCAGGATTGCCAGCCCTCTGGCTCTGCAGGACTAAGGCAGGCTCCCTGCCTGCTCTGGCCCCGCGCCACTCCCGGAAGAGGCTGGCACCATGTCCCTGTGGCCCCTGGGGGAGGGGAGGAGGCAGAGGGCTCCGTGCGTTGCCCTCATCTGCAGGCACTGCCCCCCGCAGCTCCCATTGGCTTGGAATGGGGAACCATGGCCAATGGGAGCTTTGGATGTGGTACCCACAGGCGAGGGCAGCCGCCTGTCCTGTCCTACCCCACCCCACCCCCAGGAACCGCTGCCGGACATGCCGGCCACTTCCGGGAGCGGTGCAGGACCAAGGCAGGTAGGGAGCCTGCCTTAGCCCTGCTGCGCGCCCCTGCCACCCCAGAGCCGCTTGAGGTAAGCGGCACCGGGCCGGAGCCCACACCCCAAATCCCTCCTGCACCCCACACCCCAGCCCCCTGATGCACCCCTCCTGCACCCCAACCCCCTGCCCTGAGCCCCCTCCTGCACCCCAACCCCCTGCCCTGAGCCCCCAACCCCCTGCCCTGAGCCCCCGCTGCATCTTGCACCCTACTACACCCTAACCCACTTCCCTGAGCCCCCTCCTGCACCCCAAACCCCTGCCTTGAGCCCCTTCCTGCACCCCACACTCTCTGCCACACCCCACACTCCCTGCCTCAGCCCTACATTCATGGCCCTGCATACAATTTCCCCACCTAGATGTGTGCAAACAAGAGTTAACTAGGCCAAAAAGCTTGCCCACCCCAGGCCTAGTTAACTCTTGTTTGCACACTTTTAAAAAGATAGAAGCCTGGCTCATATTGGTCCAACAAGGAATCAATTTAAATTGGTCCAAGCTAGGTTTAAATTAAATCTAAATTGCCCACACAGGGGTTTTCAACTGCCTTAACTAGTTCCATTTAGAACCACCCCATTAGGTGAACTAGTGCA
The DNA here is from genome assembly GCF_028017835.1 of Emys orbicularis. Lineage (NCBI taxonomy): Eukaryota > Metazoa > Chordata > Testudines > Emydidae > Emys > Emys orbicularis. The sequence continues at coordinate 67,810,552 of NC_088689.1, read as the reverse complement.
GCTTTGTGTGAAGAGCAGGCCTCAGAAATCAAGCTGCTGCATTCATCACTAGCTGGAGTTTCCATATGGCTCCTCACAGTGATCCAACCTCAAGGGAACAGAGGCTTGGATGCCTGTAGCAAGAGCCTGAACCTGAAAGTAAATTCATAGATTTCAAGGGACCACTGTGATCATCTAGTCCAGTGGTTTTCAGCCTTTTTTAATTTGCAGACCCCTAAAAATTTCAGACATAGTCTGTCCTCTTCCCCCCCCACCCCCAAGGTCTATGGACCACAGATTGACCCACTGATCTAGTCTGACTTCTTGTATAACACAGACCAGAGAACTGCCCCCAAATAATTCCTTTTGAACTAGAACATATCTTAAAAAAAAATCGTCTTGGTTTAAAAATGGCCAGTGATGGCAAATCCCTCACAACCTTGGTAAGTTGTTCCAGTGATCAGTTACCCTCAGTGTTATGAATTTATACCTCATTTCCAGTCTGAATCTGTCTAGCTTCAGCTTCCGCCATTGAAAACAGCCTTCTAGCCAGCTGCAGATGGATAAAAGTTTTTTGGGCCAGTGTTGTTCCCTTGACTTCTAGAAGCACCCAGGAGCCTGGGAGACAAAGGGCAGGCTCCATCAAGCAATAGCTATTTCTCCTGGTTGCTTCTTCCAACTGTCAGGTATTAGCTCAGCTGTGTCTCAGCCACGTAGCTCTCATCCAGCCCCATTTCTGGTAGGCCTGCCTTGACTGGGCTGGATGAAATGGGATTATTAAAGTGGCTGAGCTCAGTGTGCAGCAGGCATAGTGAGGCATTTGCTGTATACCCAAGACCACCAGCCATGGCCCGCATGGTACAAGGGCTGGACAAATCAATTCAAGCCTGGCCCATGCTGAAGGAGTTTGTGTCCATGTCATAGTGCAGCCCCCATCCCCGGTGGCATAGCAGCAGCATGAAAGATGCTTTAGTTCTGGTCTATTCTAGATGCGTGAGCGTGGGGTACGAGAGGGAAGAGTTCCTGAGTGCTAATCATAATTCTGCCTCTGACTTGCTGGGCAGCTTTGGGCAAGTCTTGAGCCTCAGTACCCGCTCTGTAAAAAGGGGTTCGCAGTACGAACCTGCCTCCAAGACACAGTGTGCGCATCTTCTGTAATGCATGCTTCTCAAGCATTCTGAACAGGCCAAACGCGAGCAACCACATGGTCTCAAGCACGTCTGACTTTCCACAGTTTCCTAGGGCAGGTGGGCCCTTTGCAGAGAACATCCAGCCCCCCAGCTGTTTAACTCTAGGACTCTTAGTCTGCACTCCCAGCTGCCTTGGCAGTACATGTGGTAAAGGGCAGTTCTTATGATCTCGCGAGTGGATTGAGTTTATATCTGTCAGCCCAGCTAGTCTTCTGGGTCACCCAGTCATTCATCCAGATAGCCAGGCTAGGATATCTAGGTACCATCTACAGGCTGCTGTTGTGGTTTGACCAGAAAGTACTGCCAGCAGATGGCTCTCATGTACCCATCTGATCCAGCCCAGATGAGCTGCCGCTTTAGAGAAAGTAGCTTCATCATGACAGCCAGAACCGAGCCCGCACTGGCAGTGAGATTGTGACTCACAAATGGGCAGGGGTAGTGAGAAGCGTAGCTTTGGTTCTGGCTGAGGCACGAAATGCACTGTGGGGGAGGCTTGCTTAGCGCCAGCAGAACGATGTGGTCTGCTCTCCCTTTACTGTTCATCATCCTGCGGGGATCCCAGTGCTCCAGCAAGGTAACTAACCAACATGGCTAGCTAACATGGGGACTGTTGGCTTCATACAGCTGTCAAACATGCCAGCATGGGTCACACTGCTGAAATGTGTGAACAGTGGCCATCAAGTGGCATGCCAGGGTCTATAAGGCCTTTTTCTCACTGTGTGAATCAAACAAACCAATTTATAAAGAAGAAAACTGGAAAAATAAATTGCATCATATGCAGTCAGTCCTATGGACTATGCTGTTCCTGGGGACCAGCAGTAGGGCTGGAAGCCTGGACTTTCAGATCGTCAGCCACATCTCTACTACTTGAGCTAAAGTAGCAGCTGGTAACAGTTTGTTATCCTCTATATGGAGCAGCCACTAGAGGGGGGCCACAACGCACACTATGCTTGTGAGTTATACAACTTCTGGCCAGGTAGCAGTAGATTCTTGGTGGTTAGGATTCCTGGTGATGGTAGAGCAGTGTGATCTTAGCAGTTGGCTCAGTTGTTCGCTAGCCAAGCACATATCTCTGGCACATTTATTGTGAAAGGCAGTGTGGCTGAAGTCTTGGCTGTGTCATGTTAAAGTTCTGAGTTCTATAATCAGCTCTGCCAGATGTTATCTTGTGCAGTCCCTCAGTTAAATTGTTTGCAAAATGGGTGTGTGGGGCTGGGGGGAAGAGGGAAGATGCTCAACTTGCCTTCTAGTGTAGGGTGTGAAGCTTTAGGCAGCACTAGGGGTTATGAACTGTGCAGCACTATAGGAGTCGTGGAGTGGATTGCTGTCTTTCTATCCCCCACAGACATTTCCTTTCTTGGTGAACCAGAAAGCCTGATTCAGCGTAAATGCAAAACATCCTACAAAATCCACAACAAAAGTATGCCAACCTCAAGCATTAAAAAATCATGACTCAGGCCCCAGAAATCATGAGATATTTTAAAAATAATAAATTTGGGGTCCTGTGTATTTGCCTTCTGCTTTTCGAACATTTGGGTGTCGCATTTTCAAGCTGTGCTTTGCAGTCAAGAAGCTAGCAACTGGCTTCTTAACAAAATAAAATGAAACCTGAGGTTATGCTGTAATCACCTTATGACATACCCAGAGTACAGACTAATAAGTAGCTGTGTCACCCCTGCCCTCTAACCTGGGGTGCCCTTTACACTGCTTTGCTGCCGTAGCCTCCAGTCTGTCCTGTTCACAAACAGCCTCCAGCATGCAAATCACTCCCAGCTATGACTGTGTATGTGCTGCAGCCAGCCAGCCACACCTCAGTTATACTACAGGGTGACCCCAACATATCCTCAGCCCTAGATTTTCCCCCAGAAGTGTATGTCCTGTACTGCCCAGCTCTCTCCTGGACAAAACAAATTCATATAAAGTCCATCCTCTTATTAATAGAAATAATATGCACACATCTTGTTATCTCAACTGGAGTTCAAACTTCAATTTAAACACACTGGATTAGATAAAACAATAAAACAAGTTTATTAACTACCAAGAGAGAAATTTTAAGTGAGTACAAGTAATGAGGCTTAAAAATCAGAAATGGTTACAAGAAAAGATAAAATACAACTAGCAAAGTTTTTCTCACCACATATTCTCAATCATCTTACTGGCCAGACTTCTTAGACCAGAATCCCTTCTTCTGGTTAATGGCTGCTACCTTTGTCCCTTCTCGTGCAGTGAATCGATGGATAGAGAGAGAGGGAGAGGAGGAGGGGACCTTGGGGTGTTTGCCCCTCATTTTTATAGTGTCAGCCCCCACCCTTGGGAAACATTTCCAGCTGAGATTCAGGAGACAGAGAGTCTACAGGAAAGGATGTTCTCTGCTGCTGTTCCTCACCTCTTTGAGTATCCTTCGTTTCCCTTCCTGCTTGATTACTCTATTTATGGCTTATATGCAAATTAAGCAGAGCACCCATTCCTCTGTTTGAGACAGACCTGCTTGCCAGTCTCGGTTTGGAACATGTGTTAAAATCACTATACAGTGGAATCTTACAACTTTTCAATGTTGTCACACACATTTTATCAGGACAGCGTTGACTAGCAAGTTATGATTTTTCAGATGTTACCTTGTAAGACCTACTTTGTACAAATATTATTATAATCGTGTGTAGTCTTGGAGCCTCCACGTATTTTTTCACTCAGTTTAAGATTTTCATTCTCTTTTGTAAAGCTTGGCCTGTCTTTATTCACTTGGGGACACCATCTGGTAAGGGCTCTGTGGCCAAAGAGTGCAGAATGCAGGACAGGGGAGCTGCTAGTCCATCTTTGGCATTTCACTGCTGCCTGCTAGTGCCTTGGGCTCATGGTGGATGTTACATGCTTTGTGCATACTGTAAGGAAGCAGCAGAACATCAGCCAACAATGAGCTGTGAGGGCAATACAGAGGGGCAGGGAGCTACAAAGCCAGCCTCGCTCTGTCCCCCTCTCTGGGATCAGGAACAAGCCTTAATGGGGTTATTGAGCACAGCTGCTCTACCACCCTGTAACATCATGCAGCAGTGTACCCCTCTAGGGAACTCTGCAGAAATCCCTGACCCTTTGAATGTCTTTACAGGAGTCTTTGCCAGCCCATCGGAGAAACTCGCGCATGTGGCCCAATATGAAAGGGTGACACCTCACAGAGTGCCTGCAGCTCCTGGGAAGAGAGATCTTTCTGCTCAAGTCGTAAGTATCTGTTGCTTCTGAAATATCAGGGGACACTACAAGCCCAGCTCCAACAACCCCAGACTCAGAGGTGGTTAAACTAGGGCCTGGTGCCAACCCCCAGATTAGCCATGCACAGTTCCAGCTTTCCCAGGCACTGAGCAGTCAGAGACTGACTTTTGTTTTAGATTAAGCAAAAATAACCAAATATGAGAGAATGTACATTGTGGAATAGGCTACCTCAGTGCTGCCTTGCAGAACTGCAACTGCCTCTGTAAACAGACAGACACATGGAAAGCTGCAGAACAGAGAAAACAGGATCACAACACTCGCGTACTGTAGCTGTCTATGGCCCCAATCAGCATTGTATCTGAGCACTTCATAATCTTTATTGCATTTATCCTCACAGCCCCTTGGAAGTGAAGTGACTTGCTTAGTGTGACACAGGAAGGGTATGACAAAGCCAGGTATTGAACTCAGGTTTCCAGAGTCCCACATTGGCACCCTATCCACTGGGCCATCCCTCCCTTCCAAACATATACTGAAATCAACAGAGAATGCCCCAGGAGATGCACAGTAGTTCAGAGAAAGGAATTCTCTCCCTCTTGATCTGTCTAGCAGGCACCTTGAGTGCACAGTCAGCAAAGAACCAGACTCAGAGTCTTAGTTCCTTTAAAGTGAGACCCTTATGGGACGAATGACACCAGCTAGTGTGAGCTTTCTTCATCATCTCCATCATAAATGATGGCACTCTTGAGAGACCAATCAAAGCAACCTTTTGTTGTGTTTGAGGTCAAAATTAGAATCACTAGTGGTAGAATGAAATCTGTGTCAGGAAACAAATTTGGCATCAGCTGAAGAGGAGTGGAACCACCTCTAAAGAATGTGGATTGCCGTGGTGGAAGAGGTTTGTGGATGATGCAGATGGAGAGGAGTGGGGGTGGACCAACAAAGTGCAAGTAGCAATCCGAAACAAGAAAATGGTGCATAAAGAAAAGAAATGAACCCATCAAGCATAAATGAAAGCAAATACAAAGAAGCAAAGTGAGCTGCCAAGTGGGCAATGAAGAAGGGCAAAGAGAGTGCCCTAGACAATTTGCACGCTGAGCTTGTAAACGACCCACAGCTGGCTGGCAGAAAGTTCAGCAGCATTGAAAAAATGAGACACAAAAGAAAGGAGGATGGTAATGTGACATCGTTTGTGAATGGTGATCAGAGGAGACTGCTAGTAACACCCGAACAAGTGAAGGAGAGGTGGAAACAATACTTTGAGAGTCACTTAAATGAGGCAAACCCTTTGTGGTGTTGCCAACATGTGATCCTAATGCGGTGCCTGAGCTTGACACAATAGAGGAGGAAGTGGAAATACAGTCCAGGAGACAAAGACCAATAAGGCAGAGGGACCTGATGAAGTGACAGCAGATCTGATGAAAGTCTTGGGCAACAGCGTCATGAAATGGATCAAAGTGGTTGAAGCTGTATGGCAAGAAAAGACTGGTGCAAGTCTATCCTGGTACCAATACATAAGAAGGGAAGCATCCAGGAATGTGGAACTATCGAGGGACAAAGCTGTTGTCACATGGGATGAAGATACTGGAACGTATCTTGGATGCTAGAATTAGAAGAATGGTGGAACCCCTCATTGACCAAGAACAGTGTGGCTTTAGGAAAGGACGAGGTGCAGGGATGCCATGTTCGTAAATTGGCAAGGGATGGAGAAGCAGCTCAAGCACCAGCAGGATAGCTTCTTATAGACCTAGAAAAGGCCTATGATAAAGTGGACGGAAGGATGCTCACACCAGTGCTGAGGAAATATGGCGTTTCTAAGGATTTAACAGCTATGGTGAATGCTCAGTATAGATCACCTAAAACAGAGATCAGAACATGTTGTGGAACAAGTCCCTTTGATGTAGAAGTTGGATTGCACCCAGGGTTGGCCCTCAGCCCGCTGCTCTTTATCATTTTGATGGACTGCCTCAGCAGGAAGATGTCAGTGGGAAAAGGGGAGAAGCTGCTATACATGGATGACATAGCAATAAGGGCCTCCTCAAAAGAAGACCTAGAGAAAATAATAACCAGTGTTATGATCAGCTAAGCTGGCATCTGATGAAAAGGAGCTTGACTAAGACTGAGGTCATGGGTCAGTAGAGGAGCCACAGGGAAACTTAACATAGAACTTAATGGAGTGGAATTAAACCAGACGAACCAGTTCAAGTACTTTGGCGTCTGGGTTATGGAAAATGGTGAGCTTGAATGTGAGTCCCAGTCCAGACTGGGGAATGCTGGAAAAGTGTGGAATAATATCTCAAGAGCTGTGTATAACAAACATCCGCCACTGAGACTGAACTGTGGAGAACAGTGATGTGCCCTGTAATGCTGTATGGTGCAGAAGCACGGCCAAAACAGAGAGGCTGAGTTCAGTGCCTACAGGTGTTCGAGATGAGATGTCTTCTTGCCAGAAGAGGAGTTACACAAAGAGAGAGACGTCAAAAGGAAAGTTTTAGGATGGAAGTCCAAGTCCGTGATGTGGCTGACAAAATCCAGGAATCGGGACTTCGTCAGTTCGGATATGTGCAGAGGATGAATGAAGGGGACCTGGTGAAGATAGCCTGGTAGGAAAGAGACCCTGAGGAAGTGATGGATGGATCGCATCAAAGAAGATGGTAATCAGGTGGACCTTAATGCTACCGCAGACAGACAAGGATGGTGGATGCTTACATGACCCGACCCCGGTTGATGGGATAAAGGGAAGAAGTGACGAAATGGAAGCAGAAAGGATGTTAGATCATTCTGTAGTATTGCCATCTCTCACAATTTAGCACAAGTCTCGTGATACTTGGTGTTTTCTTAAAGCCTCAGCACCCGGAGTTATGTGAATGTGGGAGAATAAAGCCTCAGCACCCAGAGTTATGTGAATGTGGGAGAATTTCAGTTTTCATTTGTAAAAAATTCAGATACTAGTTCTTGTGGTTGTGGAGACAAGCAAGAAAACATGAACCCAAAAGGCTCAGAAAAAAGAAGCCAAATACAAAAGAATCCACATTTTATTATTTTGAAAAAAATCTCATGATTTTCAAGCCGGTCTTATCTTTGTTGGGGTTTGACTCATGGTTTTTGAATGCTTGGAGTCAGCAAGGCTGAAGTTGTGACCATAATCTAATGGCAGTTTCTCGACTGCATTTAGTCTTTAAAATTCAGAAAGCACCAGGAATCATATCTTAAGAGCACAAACATTAGCACCTCAGAAGGCCTAAGGATCATGTCAATTTTGAGATATAAATTGCCTAGTAAATTCTTGGTACAGCATGTTCACTTATGAGTCAAACCGTTTCAGATAAAATAGCTTCAAAAATTCTTCCCAAAGGCATCTGTTTTCTTTGCTCCAGAAACCTAAACTTGTCCGTGAAATAAACATTCTCCAGGCTATTTAGAGATACCATCTGTGTTGTGCACATTGAACAACTTTCCTCCTTTCTTTCTTCAGTGTTGGTACCAAAGGGAGGAGATCACATGTAATAGTACATCCATCTGTTAAATATCTGTAAGACATGCATACAGCGAGAGACTGCAGTGCATGGTGGGATGTAGTGGTGCAGGGAGGGGTGGTCTATCTGCACATGGTTAGTATGGCCAGGTTACAAATGGTGAAGCTGGCTCATGCTGTCCTCTCAGCCATTTCCCCAGGACTGTTTTTAATATTGCAAACCTGATACCTTAAAAAATATAAAGCAGCCTGCCGTCAACATGCTCTGTTCCTTCTGCCTTAAAGGTGGAATCTCCTCCCCAAATAACATTTGCTTTAGGGGTCACCTCTCTCCCCAGGCCATATTGCTACAGCTGTGGTCAGAAGGGGCACCTGAACTGGATCCCCTCATTTTAAGAGATGGGGTGGCTTGCAGGGGATTCTCTATGGCTACGTCTACACTGCAAAAAAAAACCAACAACCCACACCAGCGAGTTTCAGGCAGCAGCTGAGGATCCTTTGTGTAAGGGATGATGAGCTGGGGCACTCTAGGGCAGAGGAGGTGGGGGCAGGGTTAAGGTGCATGCACTCCAATGATGTTGGCTGCTCTCCTCCAGCACAAGTGAGGGTGCTCCTGAGACTGCTTTAACTTGTGCCAAGGGCTGGTTTGCCCACAGATAATGGGGGCAGAAAGATGGTGTAAACCTCCCCTCTCCCCTGCCTCCTCTCCCAGTGCACTGGCTCTGGAGAATCTAGTCCAGTGTGCTCTCTAGAGCCCCATTGTCCCTTTCACAGCAGGTGAAGAAATGACCAAACCACTCTGACCTGCTGTTGCACAGGTAGCTGTTGGGCCGTCATTCCCCTCTTGCTGACACTGGTGTATCTCCTGGAGTTCCTGCTGACTCACCGGGGTGAGAGGTATTCCAAGAGTCCAGCCCCCAGTGCCTGAGCCTGCCTGTCCCAGTTTTTTGCCTGTCCAGAACTGCTCTTTCTGCACCTTAGGCCAAGTTCTACAGCCCTGGCCCTGCCCTGACTCACTCAGCAGGCACTGGAGTGAGCAGGAGTTTAACCAGAGTCCAGGCTCAGTCCCCCACTGTTCTGAGTCAGACCTTCTGCATTTGAAACACTGGAAAAGCTCTCTGGAAGTAGGAGCTTGGGGGAAGCTTTATCAGGCCTTTTAAATGGCTTTGCATTTCTTGTGGTTTCTCAGAAAGATGATCACTGCTCTTCCTTTCCCATCTGACTTGCAATCAGAGTTCTCTTCGTGTGCCTTCAGTGGCTTTTCTGCAGATCTGCATTTCTCAAGGATTGGTTTCTGTCTCCGAAGTTGCCAACAATAACAAAGCATCATTTTGTTGGCAGACACCAAAAGTGACACTAACGTTCATCTAAGAAGAATTTATCATAAAGCCCCGTAGACAGTTCCTGCGTCTCCAGCTTAGGCGTCATGTTTGTTTAGGTGACAGCATCTCTCAGTCTTCAGCACTTTGCTGAAGAGCCCCTCACTTCCCAGGGCTGCAGCCGGTGCCCACTTGAGGGTGCAGAGTGACTCTGGCTGCATTTTACTCAGCAGGCAAAGGGGCTTTTATTTTTTTAACCAGAAATGGATTTTTCATTTCCAGAAAGAGCCCGAAGTAAAAACACAAGGCAGTGGAATTAGAGCAGTTGACTCACAAGGAAAACCATGCTGCCTGTCCCAGCTGGTTCTGACTATGGTACAGAAATACTTTCCGTATAACTCCAGCCCCCATCTGATTGCAGCTCCCCAATCCTTTCCTGGGGGGAATTCCAGACTGTTGTGTGGTAATTTATACCATCACCCCACAGGAGAGGCCAAACTCCCCAACTGAGAGCAAACCCCAGCAAATCAAGAGCTGCTGAGTTTGCCTTGTGGTGCCCAAGGAGTTCACCTCACCACTTCCGCCAGCCGTGGCTTCCATCTGGGAAGAGCCTTAGCCAGCGACTCTGCTGTGAGACGCTTGGTCGCCTGGTCAGCTGCCATTAACCGGAGAGGGAGGCCTCCACACTTCCAAGGGTGTAATTGCTCATTAGCATTACTGTTCAGCTGAGGATCTTAAAGCAATTTACAACAGCAGCCAAAACTCACGATTCTTGTCACTGGGTAGGTGGGGGTGTCCCCATTTTACACACTGGGAAACTGAGGCAGTGAGCTGTAGTGATTTGTCCAAGGTCACACAGCAAGTTATTGGTACAGACAGGAAAAGAACCCAGGCATCCTGACTCTTGGTCCCAACTCCCGGTCCCTTGCTTTAATTCCTAGATACATGTCCTCTGACTTGTGGGGCTGCTGTAAACTCCGCCAGCTGGGGATTGCTGGAGCACAGCACACTCTGGCCATAACCCCTCCCCTGTGCCCTGTTGTGCTCCCCGCACCCAGGTCAGGTGAGGGTGTGGCCCAGCAGTCTGGCACACCATTGTTGAGGGCTTCTCAGATGGCCAGATTTGGCTGCTTTCCAGCTTGTTTGCATCACAAGTGAGTTCCCAAGAAATGTGGTCCAGTATGTTCACTCATGTAGTTGACCTAGCTGCCTGTTTATTGTCCCTTTTACTGCACCCATCCATGCTTATGCACACATGGGAGTTGGGGGGCTATCCAGAAACTTAATGGCAGTGATCTGTTTTACTAGGTGAAAAGGTGCTGTGTCTTGTGCGCTGCAGGAGCTTGTAGGAATAAAGAATGACTCTGGAAGCAGAGTTTATTTCTTCAGGCCAAGTGGCTTCAGTATGATTTCCTGACAATCTACTTTTGAGAGCACACAGGAAGAAAAGTTGATTCTCACACAATGAGGCTGTGTGCGCGATCAGTCAAAGAGAAGGAAGACTTTACTAGGGGAAATATCAGTGAGTCAGGGGGGTGAGTTATCAGGGGACTCTGTGGTTCTTGATTTTGAGTAAATGATGAATTAAATGCCAAAAAAGGCATTTTGATGAGCAGTAAGATTTTAGTTCCTTGTGCAACAACTTGTGGCCTTGTGCCAGATGTGAACACTGAGTCTTAGTTTAATCCAGGGGTTCTCAAACTGGGGGTCAGGACCCCTCAGGGGGTTGCAATGTTATTACATGGGGGGTCGCGAGCTGTCACCCTCGACCCCAAATCCCCCTTTGCCTCCAGCATTTATAATGGTGTTAAATATATAAAAAATGTTTTTAATTTATAAGGGGAGTCGCACTCAGAGGCTTGCTATGTGAAAGGGATCATCAATAAAAAAGTTTGAGAGCCACTGGTTTAATATCAGTGTACTTGTCTTTAGTGTTCTTTAATCCAAGGCATATTGGGTTTTGCAAACTGAGATTATTTCTGTGCTGACTTAGTTGGCTGTTGGTTTCCACTTGTTGTGCTATGTCTGTAATGGATAAATTGGCAGTAAGCATGTATAGCCGGGTTTCCAGAGGTGCTGGGCACTCACACAAACCCTGAACTGGGGGAGCTGCAGATGCACAACACCTTTGAAAGCAGGGCAGAAATATGTCAATAGAATATTTCAACAAAATCAACATATGACTAGAGGAACATTGAATGGGCTAGGGAAGATGAGTCTGAGGTCCCATGTGACTGTCTTCGGAGGTCTGCGCAGCACACAGAATAGAAATCTTCTACTTCATACCTCTTTAGCCCGATGATGACAAGTTTCTGTTGTTATTTTACCCCGTGCAGAACACGTATCCGGATCATGTTCATTACAGCATCCGTGCAGAAGGGAGGGACTATGTTCTCCGACTGGAAAAGAACAAGTAAGGGTGCGGTGGCTAGTGTGGCTTGCAGGGTTCCCTACTGAAAGCCCTGGGCCTCTAGGTTTCAAATCTAGCTTTCTCCCCAGGCCACTTTGTGTAGATTGTGCATGGAACATTGCAGGGCATAAAGCTAGAGGAGAGCCAACAGCTGGGACCTCTAGCTGAACCTTTTTGAATTTCAAAGGGACTTGGATCCCTGGATTGAAAATGGCCCCTGCAATGGTTTAGGTTCAGATCTAAAACAAGAAGGGGCTTATTTTCCATTTCTGACACAGAACCATCAGATATGAACCTAAACCCAGCTCTTATTCACCCTCAGACCCAAGCCCCTGGCCTGCCTACGTTTTTATTCTGTCCCCCTCACAATGGTCTAACTCTTATTTAGCATCAAATACCATCTCCTCAGCCCATCGAGCTTAGGAGGAGATACTATTACTCAAATTGCTTTGAGCTCTGTATGAGATGTGATTGGCAGTTGCACTGCTGCCTCCACTGGGATACTATGGATGCTCTCAGCTGCTGGACCCATTTACCTCTTGACCCCCATTCTTAAGGAGGAAAGGGTCAGTCTCCCGCTACTGTTACTGTACGCTGTGGAGCTCATTACAAGGGAACTGCATGTACAAGTTAGCAGACTGATGGCAGGGGAACAAAATTTTGTGATCCATGGATCTATCCCCATCTGGCTGCCCCTCCAGCATTTAGGCAGGAGAAACCAGTCCCTGCCCACCTGCTGGCCCTGTCCCTCTTACTCCATTTGAAGGACTTTGTCTTCTTGCAGCCTGTTGTGCAGTAAATTATGGTGATGGTCTGGGTGACAGTGAACCCTCCCCAAGCGCTGGCTGCAGGGCAGAGAGTCAGGCATCTGCTTACAAACCATTCAGCAGACAGAACATCAATGGCAGCTACTGTTCCATGACCCCATCTAGGGCGACTAGACGTCCCAATATTTAACTCTTTGTCCTGCGTCCCGATCATACATCGGTCGGGATGCCATTTGTCCCAATATTGTAAAGTTGCCAGCGTCCGGTTTGCGCAGGGCTGGCAGGCTTCCTACCTGGCTCTGCGCAGCTCCCTGGAAGTGGCGACAGTTCCCTCTGGGTCCTAGGCACAGGGACGGCCAGGAGGGCTCTGTGTGCTGCCCCAGCCATGAGCACCTGCTCCGCAGCTCCTATTGCCCGGGAACCGCGGCCAATGGGAGCTGTGGGGGTGACGCCTGCGGGCGAGGCAGCTCGCACAGCCGCCTGGCTGTGCCTCTGCCTAGGACCCAGAGGGAATTGTCGCCACTTCCAGGGAGCTGCCTGAGGTAAGCCACGCCCGGAGCCTGCACCCCATCCCACACCCAAACTCCCTCCCGGAGTCAGCACCCCAAACCTCCTCCCAAGCCCCAGCTCCCTGCCCCAGCCCTGAGAACCCCCCCTTGCAGGGGGGCTGGAGCCAGGGCTGTGTGCCCCCGACCGACACACGGCTTGTAGCAGGGGCCGGAGCCGGGGCCATGCGCCCCCTGACCCGCTGCTTCCTAGGACTGTGCGCCTCCTTCCCCCATGGCTCCCGTGGGGGCTGTGAGCCCTGTGGATGCCCTGCCCCCCCATGTGTCCCGATATTTTATTTTTGCGATCTGATCACCCTACCCCCAACAGAAGCACCAACAGCTTCTTCTATGGAGGCTGTTCAGGATCCTGCCTCCCCCTCCCTCTATATAGTATGCATCAGAAGTGTGAAGATGAGAAACCATTGATGGGATTTCTGGTGGGAGTTCAAGCAGTGATGCGGTGCCAGTTCCAGCTTGCTTTCCTCAATGGCGTATTGGCACTGGGAGCAGTGTCAGTACTGCTGACTTCAGTGGCACCCACTGGTGTGAGTCAGACAAGCAGGATTTGGCCAGAGGGTACAGGGTAATGCTGGTTCCTCCTGCACCATGTGGTTCTCTGTCCCTCGGAACTGCGGGTGGCACTGTGAGTCCTCACTGCTACTGTCTGACTCTTTTTTTCAGGGGACTGATTGGGGAGCACTACACTGAAACCTATTACTCAGAAAACGGCACCGAGGTCACTGAGAGGCCAGACACTCAGGTATGACTCTAAGTGCCGTGCTGTATGATCTGGTGCATGTTTCTTAGAGGAGACGTACTGGGGCTGGGGGATTGCGCTGATGCTTTGGACTCTCAAGACAAATTCACTAGAACCTGTGGTGTCTCCCCCAGTTCTTTTCACAGCAAACCAAGACATATTGTTTGATGCTTCACATTTCCTTGGTGCTCGGTGCTATGCTGTGGGTGCCTGAGATGCTATTGGTCAGGTATGGAGCTGAGGAGGCTCAGATCCTTTCCTCTTTACTGCTGGATGACAGGCTGGGGCTCTGTGAGCAGAGATGGACTGAGCTGATCATATGATCCATGACATGTTTGAGAAATGGGCACTCACCTTCTCCTTCATACACCCGTATGTAAGATCAATCTAGTTGGCAGTCACCCTACTGCCTCCCATGTGCCTGCCTGCCCTATGCGTTCTGTACAGCACTGCACGCATGGGGGGGCAAGTCCACAACGAGTCCTTGCTGAAGGCTGCAGATGCTGATGTTGTCTGTAGGAGAGGGGCTGAAGGCTGCCAGGTGCTGATTCACCCACCTTCCTCCGCACGAGCAGGCCATTTGGCATTGGCTCTTTCATAGAAGCCATAGACCTTAAGGCTGGAAGGGACACTTACAGGTCAGACTGGATCATATAACACAGGTCAGAGAACCTCACCCAGGGACTCCTGTATTGAGTCCAGTAGCTTCTGGCTGAGTTAGACCATAACATTACTTTGCCCTTCTCTGGCTAAGATCTCAAAGCACGAAGGAATGCCTCACATCCTCCGAGAGTGAGAGCAATAATATTGTCAACCCCATGTCATAGCTAGGGAAACAAAGGCTCAGAGAGCACACAATCGCACAAGTACCACTCATTGACAGAGCCAGGAGCAGAACCCAGTTCTTCTGACACCCCACCGTAACCTCTCACCGCTAGGCCATGCTTCCTTTTCAGTACATGAGTTGGCTTCCCATTATAGAAATGGTGCCACTGAGATTAGCGGCGAACTTGCTTTCAGTGGTGAGCGGTCAGAGCAGCCCTCAGGAGCATGAGGTTGGACTGGTGTCGGCTAATTATTCTTCTCTGCCCTGCTGGTGTTCTGGGCTAATGGTTTTAGATAATGTTTCCAAAGAGCTCTGTAAACTCTAACTGTGTTATTGGGCAAACCCTGGCACACAGCTCAGCAGGCCACCTGGGCTCTGCATGATGGGTCGCAACCCCAGCCCTTCACTGGGAAGTGCCATCAGTGATTTAGCCCCAGCAAATGAAATTGTTGGGAGGGTCTAGTCCTCGGCCTGCGGATCTGACTCACAGCTCCCCATGACCAGGGCAACTGGGATGTAGCATGGCCCCTGTAGGCCCTCCAGACTTCAGCTACATTTTGCGGTGCACGGCAGACACTCCCATTCTAGGCTGCACTGCCTCTCCCTAGCAGCTACTGGGGAACAGCTAATTTGAATGAATTCCCTTCCTTCCTTCAGCAGCTCTGCAAATGCCCGGAGTGGCGAGGCCAGGGGTCCTCCCACCCCATGCCTTACCGTCCTGCCCCACATGCCTGCTGTAGCTGCAAACCTGCCCTGTGGAGCAGCAGGTAGAGAGGAACCTCTGTAGTTCTGTAGGGGAAGCTCCTGCGCCCCCTCCCCCACCTCTACCTGCTGTGGGGGACAACACCTGCACTGTTTCTTGGATGCTCCCATGCTCCCTCCCCGCGTTGGCCTGGCCTGGCCTACTCTGGGGGACAACACCTACGAGGTTCCTTGGACACTCCTGTGCGTCCTGTACCACGCCCCAGCCTGCTCTGTTCCTGGATTCCCTAGCCCGCCTCCCAACTCTCCCCCTGCCTTCTGTGGGGATAATGCCCACACTGTGCCTGGATGCTTTTTCTTCCTGGGCCTACAGTGGGGGACAACACTCCTGCCCCTTTATAGTCTTTTCCCCTCTTGCCAGCCAGCTCTTACAGCTGGGAGTTCAGAGCATTCAGAGCATCTGATTTCTAATCCCACTCTGTGACTTTGGTCAGGTTACTTCCTCAGTTTGTGTCTCATTTTCCCCATTGGTAAAATGGGGACAGCCCTGGCTTGCTTTTCCGGGGATTGTGAAGATCTGTCATTATATTATGTGCAGAATTCTGAAATGCTAGGTCTTCTGTGTGTGTGTATTAGTGCTGATTACATTTTCTGTGGTCAGGCACCAGGCAGTCAGGAGCAGTGCTGAGTTGTTTATTGTGCTCATCCAGTCAAGCCTCCAATTTGCCCATGAATGTAAGGCTACCCATGTCACTGTAGCATATTGCTCATGTATGGTGTGGGACTGCCTGCTGTTCAGGTGTGCAGTGTTTTTGTAGCTGTCTTGGTCTCAGGTTTTTAGACAGGGTGGGTGAGGTAATATCTTTTATTGGACCAGCTTCTGTTGGTCAGAGACAAGCTTTCAGGCTTACCTGAGGTCACCTGAAGAGCTCTGTGTAGCTCAAAAGCTTGTCTCTCTCACCAACAGAAATTGGTCCAATAAAAGATATTACCTCCCGCACTCTTGTGCTCTTCAGTTGGCAGCACTTGGGTTTCTTGAAAGATCTGAAAATTGTGCGTGGGTAATGAATGAGATGGGAAAGGCTTGTTTTTGCCTGGAAGAAGCTCTGTAACAGATCTCTGCTTTCCAGGATCTGTACCTTGTTAGTGACTTCTCTTCTTCCCTAAGTGTCCCCAGTATGGTGCTGATTGGCTTTTGACTTCTGCTTTCTCTGCTACAGGATCACTGCTTTTATCACGGGCATGTTCACGGACACAGTGATTCAGCGGCAAGCATCAGTACCTGCAGAGGACTCAGGTATGATCTTTAACTGACACAGGGTACGCAGAGGGGAGGGAACATCAGAACCCAAACATGTAAAGCAAAAACCACCAGGGGGCCCGAATGTGTCTTGCCCCACACTTGTGCCATTTTCAGTAGTCCAGACTGGGTATAAAATGCTGCTATTCTGATCTGGTAGCGTTTTACACCCATTTGGCAGTGGTGTAAATGACTATACACTGTGCAGGTCAATAGAGACTCAGCCCCAATGTGTCACTGTGTCAGAAGAACAATGTAGCTATGGTTTGGCGAAAGGATCTATTAGTTATGAGGTGCAATACAGTGATGCCACAATATATTGGTGTACTTTCAAACCAGTGTTGCCAACTCTCACGACTTTTATGGCAAACCTCTTTTCATTTGGTGTTTCTATAAAGCCCCACCCACTGGAGTCACATAATTTAGGGAAGAATTTCACCTTTCATTTAGGGAAAAAAGTCAGTTTGCTCCTGGTTGTGGAGAATAGCTTGAAAATGTGACCCCTGAAGGCTCAAAAACCAAAAGGCAAATTCATGATTTTTTGGCCTGAGTCATAGATTTGTAGATTCTAAGGCCATAAGGGACCACTGTGATGATCTAGTCTGACCTCCTGTGTCACACAGGCCATAAAACTTCCCCACAATAATTCCTAGATCAGATTTTTTAGAAAAACATTCAATCTTGATTTAAAAATTGTCAGTGATGGAGAATCTATCATGACCTTGGTAAATAGTTCCAATGGTTAATTATTCTCACCATTAAAAATGTGCGACATATTTCCAGTCTGAATTTGTTTAGCTTCAACTTCCAGCCATTGGTTCATGGTACACCTTTCTCTGCTATACTGAAAAGCCCATAATTAAATATTTGTTCCCCATGTAGGTACTTATAGACTGTAATCAAGTCACCCCTTAACCTCTTTGTTAAGAGTAATAGATTGAACTCCTTGGTCTATCACTATAAGACAGGTTTTCTAATCCTTTAATCCAGGGGTCCCCAACGCGGTGCCCATGGGAGCCATGGCGCCTACTGGGGCATCTAAGTGCGCCTGCATACTGGCGGGCGGACGAGCATCTGCCGAAATGCCGCCGATGAGCAGCATCATCCAGAGGAGTTGCCGCCAAAATGCCGCCGATTTTCGGCGGCGCCGCCTCTGGATGACGCTGCTCTTCGGCGGCATTTAGACGGCAACGCCTATTGACATTGCCGCTTGTCGGCAGCATTTCGGGGGATGCTCGTCTGCCACGGCTCGTCGTCTGGCGCCCGCCAGACAAAAAAGGTTGGGGACCACTGCTTTAATCATTCTCATGGCTCTTCTCTGAACCCTCTCCAATTTATCATTATCCTTCTTGAATTGTGGGCACCAGAACTGGACACAGTATTCCAGCAGTGGTTGCACCAGTGTCAAATACAGAGGTAAAATAACCTCTCTATTCTTACTCAAGATTCCCCTGTTTCTGCATCCCCGGATCACTTTAGCTCTTCTGGCCACAGCATCACACTGGGAGCTCATGTTCAGCTGATTATCCCCCACAACTCCCAAATCTTTGTCAGAGTCACTGCTTCCCAGGATAGAGTCCCCCAGCCTGTAACAAAGGCCTACGTTCTTTGTTCCCAGATGTATACATTTGCATTTAGCCATATTAAAATGCATATTGTTTTCTTGTGCCCAGTTTACTAAGTGATCTAGATCGCTCTGTATCAGTGACCTGTCGTCCTCATTATTTACCACTGCCCCAATCTTTGGGTCATCGGCAAACTTGATCAGTGATGATTTTATATTTTCATAGAACAGAGAATAGTAGGACTGGAAGGGACCTCGAGAGGTCTTCTAGTCCAGTCCCCTTCTTCCAGGTCGTTAATAAAAATGTTAAATGATTTTTGAACAACTGGGGTTGGAGATACTGGAAAACAGACCACTATATGCTATTATAATAAGAATTCTAAAGTACTTTGCAACCTGTAGCTATACAGGAATCACTTTCTCCAACCATCGAAATGCAGCCATCTCTGGGGTGAAACACTGCTGCTGTTTTACAGTGCACAGCATTTCAGGAGAGGAAGGGAACATGATTTTTCGATCTGTTTGTAACTGTAGGGGAATTTGGGGGAACCAAGATGAAATTAGGCCTGGACATTGATATTGTATATGAAGTGTTTGGTCAGGAATTATTTGCAGTCAGTGCTGACTGGGCTTTGAGCTGTATTCTCGAGCCACTGGCTTTGCATGTCTGTTTCCCAGCAGTGTAATCTGAGACTTTTGGAAATGTTTGTATTAGGGATGGGCCTGAACCAAACCCCAGATGTGGATACTCAGGATTTATGGGGGGGTCTGGTTCCAGATCTGAACTTTACAGCTCAGACCCTTTAATTTGAAGTCACTTTATCAATGTAAATGTAAACAAAGGCAGAGAATCCTGCTGGACTTGCTGTGATTGCCCTTCTGCACAATGACAGAGATTCATGTAATATTTGGCCCTGAAGACAAGATGTCTTAGGTGGCCATGAGACTGATTGAATCACATATGTCCAGGCAGCATGACATATCAGAAGCTGATATTCTTCTGCTACCTGAGCCTGCAGGTGGGGTTGTCATGGATCCACAGGATCAGTGCTACACCCCATTTTTTAAACAGTCCCTTGGAGGAACCCTTCGGTGTGCCAGACCCCCGAGTAATCTCACTCTTCCTTCAGGTTAGGCTGCACAGCCTCACTGCCTCTGAGACTGAGCCTCTGGGCTCCTGCCCTCCTGCTTAACACCTCAAGCTCCGCTCAGCGAGTCCAGCTGAGGGTAGATCTACGTGCTACAGCAGCTCATCTCTACAGGATTCTCCCATTAGCATAGGAAACTCACCTCCCCGAGAGGCAGTAGCTAGGTCTACACTACACTGTCTACAAGGGGATTTAGGTCGGTTTAACAGTGCTGCTCAGAGGTGTGGATTTTTCACACCCCTGACCAATGTAGTTAAACCAACCTAATTTTCTAGCGTAGGGGCCTGAGATTCACTCCAGGTGAAAGACTTTGACCCTCTTCAGGGATCAGTGCAGCTCAGTAGGTATTTGCAGTGGCACCAAGCAGCCTTTTGAAAACAGAGTAGGGATTAGTATTCAGCTGGAGTTCAGCATCAGCAAGTCTTAGCATCAAGAAACAAAGGTTAAGACAGAGTTCAGACTGGCCAACCCCAGGGCTCCACCCAACAAAGCTGCTGTAGCCTCCATCTTGTCTCGCTGTCTGTCAGTTCCAGGTGACAGCCCCTGTATCTCAGCTCTCAGCACAGCCACCTGACTCCTTTTCCCTTTGTTCTCCAGCTCTGGGCCTTTGCTCTGCTTCCCAACAGAGAGGTGGGGGGAACCTCCTTCCTCTGGGCTGTAAGTCACTAGGTGTGAATGTCCCAGCCACTGGGGTTTCCATTGTCTCTTCTGGATCCTCCATTCACGTGTGTGTAAACTTTGTCCAGTTTGTTTGACTCTGGTCTCCAACCAGGCTGCTAGTGAGTCAAACACCTCCTCCCTTGTCTTTACCCTCAGAGCATAGCAATGCAAAACACAGAGGGAAACTGAGGCATACATACAAAATTCTCACATTCCTCACGGGAAATAAAATTAATGGTTTTGGTTTTGATTTATCTAAACATTGTTTTGTGATTATTGTCTCCTCCCATCCCCTCACTTTCAATCCTTGAAAAGGGAAATGTTTCGATTTCCAGATTGGACAGGAATCCAAAATGGAGTGTCAGCTGTCTTACCTGGAGAGGGGAATGAAGGGGGTTCAAGGAGAGGAGGAGATGGGGTGATGTCTGTGAGAGAGAAGAAGCAGGAGGGAGAGTGGCAGAGGATGCAGCAGGACAGGGCCCATTCTGCTGTCTGGCAGCACTTCAGCAAGCTGGCAGGGAAAGCTTTGCAGGTGACCTGCTACCTCTGCCAGAGACACTTGTGTAGGGGGACTGCCGGCCTGGTTGATGGCAGGCAGAAGCATAATTAATTATGCAAAAAAAATGCTCATTCCTACTATTTAATTGACTGATAAATAATAGAGAGATTACTGTTTTCCTCTCTTTTCCTAGCAATGGGTTCATTGAAGCTGAATCCGGTTTTTCTGGGGCTTGGTGTCCTGATTTCTTCAGGTGCTAGTAGTTGGTTTCTCAGATTTAAGCTTTTCTGATAAACCCTGTTTATCTAGCACTTACATAGGCTAGGTCCTTAAATTTGCCAAGAAACAAACCCTCTTAATAGTCTTTTATCTGAATATCTTTCACATTTATTCACTCTAAAATAAAAAAAAGTAAAGTAGCCAGAGAAACAAGGAAGTTCTCACCTTTCACAAGAGTGTAAAAAATGCAACGTTTCTATGACCCCTAGTAACCTAGAAATTGCTGGACTGGATGAGACCCTGCTGTTCATCTAGTCCAGGCTTCTCTCTCTGACAGTGGCTAATGTTCCAGTTCTGGGATTAACTGCACCTCTACCCCCTCTGTGACCTGCTCAGGTCTCAGGCCTCCTGCTGTCACCTCTCTGTGGGTGGGAGGACCCTCACCCTTCTTCTTCCAGACTGAGGATTTAGGTTTGCAGTTCGCGATGCTTATCCCAGCAGGTCTGTCTTTAGTCCCACGCAAGCTGTTCTGCTCTCTCCCAGGGTCTATGACAGGGTTACCAGTGACCAGCCAGCTTTCTCAGAGCACAGTTCGTTTATTTAGGACAAAACCATTACAGAGAAAACATATATCCTAAAACAATGCACTGTCCACACGTGTGCCAGCTTACCAGAGGGGTCTCTTGTCTTCCACAGGAAGACCCTGGTAGGTTCCATTCCTTCCAACAGGGTTTGCTTTCTTGGTTACAGTCTCATGTCAGTTTTTGCATCAAAATTAAGGTCACACAGTTCAGGCTGGCCCATTATACCAAAAGCCCATTCTTTGTCTCGTGGGCCTGTAGAACCCATTCCAAACCAGTCTGTGCAGTTCTGCCCAGGGGTGGTACTTCTCTGGAGGTGTGCACTGCCCAGACGTGTGCAGTAATTGCCCCACACCCTACCCCTGGTTTTAGTTCCTCGACAGAGCTCGGTAGTTCTCCCCAATGGATCCAGAATATAATCCCTATGTTATGGTGCTCTCATCACCAGAGCGCCCCCTCCTGCCCTGGTTTCACAATGGTCTGCCTCTTCCATGGTCTAGCCCCCTCAGCCAGGTCAGCTCTCCGTCAAGCCCCCACCCCTCCCCCTTGGTTCTCATTCCATCTTCACCCAGAACTGGCCTCTAGCAGAAGCAGCCAGCCTTTTTTATCTGGCCTGCTGTGCCCTGATTGGCCTCCTCCTGCTCCCAGCCCTTCCAGGTGATGGAGGACCAACTCTTGCTGGTTCTGCCTGCAGATGATCATGGGAGGCTTCTTTAGGCAATCCCAGGTGGTCTGAACTCGCAGCTCTTCCCTTCCAGCAGAAGTGTTATCCAGTTCCTAATAGCTAGAGATTGGTTTAAGCCCTGAAGCAGGAGATTTATTGTCTTACAAAAAAATTAACAACTCTGGATATTCTTGTTATTCATATCAACGTCTCTGAATTTTGCTAAATTCTTGCCCTCAGCAATATACTTTGTCAATTAGTTCCCCCATCTAATTACATGTTGAGTAGAAGCGTTTCCTTTTATCAGTTTTGAACTTGCCACCTTTCAATTTCATTTAATGTCCCTTGTTGTGTTATGAGGCAAGGAGAACAGATGTTCCCAATCTACCTTCTCTAGACCATTCATTATTTTATATTCTTTTATCATAACCCTTCATAGCTGTCTACTTTCCAAGGTGGGTGAGGTAATATCTTTTAGTGGACCAAGTTCTGTAATATCCTGGGACCAACACAACTACTACTACACTGCATACTTTCCAAGAGCATAGGAGGAACCTATGTTTCTTACAGTGAGCATGTGCAAAGCCACCTAAATACTGACATCACCCCACAGTGAATGAGCTGCTCAGAGCCCTAGCTCAAGTTGAAGCCCCAGAGGCCACAAAGCGGGATTCTCAAACTAGACATTTACCTGTCTGTCTCACCACTGGGGCCTGACCCTGTAAGCATGCTCAGAGCAATTGTACAGGATCAGGCCTCGCACAAGATCGATGGTTCTTCTGTGCCTGTCATCTCCTTCTCATCCCCGCACCCAAGGATGTCAGGGCAGTGCAGGCAGATTACCTTTCCCATTCCTTTCTGAGATGGAACTTCTCCAGGGCCCACAGCTCTAGCTAATGTTCTTTGCTTTGTAAGTTATAAATAAGGCTAAGATTTTGTCACAGTTATTTTTAGTAAAAGTCACAGACAGGTCACAGCCAATAAACAAAAATTCATGGAGCCTGTGTCCTGTCTGTGACTTTACTAAAAAATAACCTGGGTCAGGGCTAAGTAGGGGGGAGGAATGGAGTCTGGGGGAGGGGAGGACCCACAGCCCCGGTTCCAGTGGCTGTAGCGGGGGGGTGCACAACCCCCGCTCCGGAGTTGGCCGCAGCTGTGGGACGGGGTGCATGGCCCTGGCTGCAGACCCCCGCCAACCTCCGGCGGCAGCTCTGGGATGCCGCGGAGGACACATGGCCTCCGCTGCAGCCGCAGGCAGGGGCATGCGGTCCCAGCTGCAGCTCCCAACGGAAGCCACGGGGCTGTGATGGACAGCCCTGGCTGCAGCATAGTCCCTGCTGCAGCCCCCAGCAGAAGCCGAGGGGGTTGGGGCACAGCGAGGGGGTCGCACAGCCCCCTCTCTGGAGCTGGCCGCAGCTGTGGGACAGGGATGTGTGGCCACGGCTGCAGCCCCTGCCAAGCCCCGACTGCAGCGGGAGTGGGGGGGGGCACATGGCTCTGGACACAGCAAGGGAGGCACACGGCCCCCCAATGCGACCCCTGCTGCGGGACTGGGGCACACGGCCTGTCTGCATCACAGTCCCCACTGCAGCTCCAGGACAGGGGCTCACAGCCCAGCTCCAGTGCCCCTCCGTCCCCCTCAAGCCGCAGGGCGGGGGCTGCTTCCAGCCATCCAGCCCCAGTTGCAGGGCAGGGACGCACAGTCGCGTCTCCAGCCCTGGCTTCAGCTGCTGGTCACCTCATCACACAGACTTGCTTGATGCATGGTTTGATGGTTTTCCGGGTTACCAAGGGCTGAATCACCTTGTTATTCCCTGTCTTTAGAGAGAGAGAGTCTGTCCTTGGGGGGGCTGGGTGTCAGCTTCCTAACACCACCAGCCTGTCAGCTGCTCAAGTACTCTCCTCTGGGCTGCACCAGCCCTCCTGTCTTTGCCCAGCAGGTTCACAACAGGTGCACCCCAGTCCCCGAGTTCCCTTGAAACATTCCCCTGTGATATCCAATCCCCGACACTGGCTACTCTCAGAAATCCCAGATCCTTTGCTCCGAAAGGAGCAGTGTACCCCAATTTTACCTTAAACCTCCGCTCCTGTATCGCACACAGCCCTTGTGAGCACTTGTAGTAAAACAAATGACAGTTTATTTAAGAGAAGGAATAGAGATTCCAGTAGAGTTTGGAGGGAGTGCATTGGGCTCTGGAATATGGGTGTGCTGAGATTTTTTTTTTTTATTTTATTTTATTTTAAAGCAAGCCAAAGCCTTCATTAAGGCAGCATTAAAGTTGCCCAGTGATATCTTGTGCCCTTCCAGAATGTCAAGTTCAACTACACTCAAACCTCTGAAAACCAGAAACTACAGAGTTAAATGACAGGTTTCAGAGTAGCAGCCGTCCTGTTATTTTTACAGAGTTAAAGTCCACGCCAACCCCACAATGCAACCTTAACTCTGCCCTCTTTGTGCCATACCCCAGCATGATGCGAGCACACATACTAGCACTCACCTGCTCCGGAACACTCTGGGGACAGAGCACACGAGCCCTGTAGAACCCAGTCTAACATCTATTTGCGAACGCAAAATTTGGGTTTAGGTCAAGCGTAGGGAACAGGAGCTACCTACACCCGACCTGCACTCAAACACTGAACCTGCTCCACACAAACTACCCCAGATATGCTACATGTTACCATCCCTTCACTTCTACACTGATGATTCCTACTGAGACATTGCTTTCACTTATCCCTCACTAAGCCCAGGAGACCACAGACGTGTATGGTAACAGACAGCTAACAATCCCATGGCTGGAAGATCCCTGTGCACATCTACTGAAAACCCACAAAACTCAGTGCTGAAATTAGACATTCTTGATCTCTCCTGGTACACATGTACTTCTCCTGTTATCACAGTGAAAGCTCCTGGTTTCCCCCTAGACTGTACATTCTCTGTGTTCTGGCTTTCTGACATTTCAAACTCTGCCCAGATGGTTTGCTCCCACAGATAATCTGCTTCTGCTCATGTCCCAGCTTTCAGCTTCTGCTCCCACCAGTCATTTCCTTGGGAGTTTGAGATTATTTCCCTTTACGGTGGGAAAGGACAATTATACAAGAAAAGATAATGGGCCAAAGTATAAACCAGTGTAATTTAGGCCTTCCCCCAGCACCTCAGCTTGCATGCACACCTGGCAAGAGCCCCATAGCATGTGTCTACACAGCCACAGAAGTGAGCCTCCCAGCCCCAGTCAACATACTAGGAGTAGCGGGGCTCACATTAGCACTCTAAAAATAACGGTGCAGACAGTGCTTTGAGGCTCTGAAGCCTAGGGAAGGCAGGCAGGTTTCAGTACCTGAGCTCCAACCTGAGCCATAACTTCAAAGCGCTGTCTACGCAGCTATTTTTAGAGCACTAGCATGAGCCTCACTAGCCCAAGTGTGTCGACTTGGGCTGGGAGGCATGTGTCCGTGGACTGTACAGACATACCTTTAGTCGCCCTGCCTCGACTCACCCCCGCTTCTGCCCTCCTTACACATCAGTTCTCAGCGTGGCTGTGACTTTCCCAGAAGGGAGGAGCATAGCAAGAAAAGCAACAGCAATCACCCCCTTATGGAACGAAAACTCTCCGTACACCTTCCTGCTGCTCCTTGGTGTGTAAATTACAGAAATTTAGGCTCCCTTATGTGTGGATAAGTGTGTTTAAGAGAGTTAGATTCTAGGCAGGGCTAGCTTACATATCCTTACACACTACCTCTGAGTCTGACCCATTGACTTCAGTGGAGATATTTTTCTCACAATATAGCTAATATCAGTACTTAAGAATTGGTGATACTGCCATTTATGCTGTATATTGAATCTTAAATTCATTCAATATCCTTGAATGATAGAGCTGCAGATTTGTTTCTCTGCTGTTGCTGGGAAGGACAGTTCCCTTTAACTCGTAGCTGTCAAATCTGCTTTGTAGTCTTTGCTAAATGGCTCTTCGAAGTGAAAAGCCCAGATTGTCTGTTAACAGCATCAATTCTCTCTGTCCATCTTTCTCAGAACAACTCTAATGAGACCCTAATCCTTGCAGTGCAAAATCTAGAGTTTATGCCGGGGCTGATAAGCCATAAAGGCTGTCTTTGGCATCTGTTATTAAAAGGTACGCAGAGCAAACACACACCAAGTGGCTTTGAAATGTCTCTCCCGCTTTTTCAGTGTCAGCTCAGAGAGAACAAGTAAAATAAGTCCTTTGCGGAGGGAGGGGAAATCCAATATATTCTTAGAGGAAATTGTGAATAAACTAAAACAGGGAGTGATTGTTGCTCGCTGAATTAGTCATTCAGGAGTTAAATCATTGTTAGTGATAGCGGCTTCCTTCCCTGGTGCATGTGCTGCTGCCATCTGGGTGCTTTGGAGACCAGAATTAAAGTGGTAATGTTATGACTAAGCCAGCTCACCACCCCACTCATATCGTCCTTAGCAGAATGAACCCAGGAAGATCTTCCCCACACAAGAAATTAAGAATCTCCAGAAAGTAACAGAACTGTAATGATTTTGTCCCCTTAGATCAGTTTCTGTGATAATTAATTGTTTCTAACATTGGATCAGCAGCCTTACCCCAGGCTACATTTTGCTAATAGTTTGTGTAGTTTCATGTTTATTTAATTTTAATCTTAGTGACGAATGTAGGACTTGCTCCATTTTATCACTCTACAGGTACATACCACCAGGTGGCCCACCTCACAGTCCTATCTGATTGGACCCCTGGTGCATCTAGTCTGCACCTCCCTTCCATACTGGATTGAACCAGTTGTGCTGGTGATCTAGTTCAGTTTTCTGCCACCATTTCAGGTCAATATGGATGCTGCAGAGGTTCAGGTTCATCATTCCCCTTTCTAACTGTGCCATGGTGGTCATGGAGCACAGCCCAGAAGGAATTTCTTCCTGCCATGTGCAGTGATTTAGCTTCCACCCGAAAGCATGATTCCCCTCATCATTGTCTTAGCTTCTCTGAGAACAAATCACGTGAGTGGTCAAGGAATTACCCAGCTCTTTTAGACTCCACTCAATGCACCATTGGCCTCTCTGGCCCCTGAGGCCATGGGTCTCTCACACTTCGTGGTGTGCAGTAACTGTTTCACTCATTAGCTCTATATGTGTGGCCCTTTCATCAAGGGCAAAGGAGGGACTGTTTTCACTGTGCCCTTCATTATCACATAACAGCCCTGGAGGCTTCCTGCTTTTAGCCCCTTCCCCACCTGAGGTAGCACAGTTAGTTAGGTATTATGGTAACAGTATCATGTGAAGCATCTTATGTAACATCTTTTGAGATTGCAGCTGACCAGTGAATAGCTTATCTGCAGGCAATTCTCATAGGGCAGAGAAGATCTGTTTTCCCTCATTAGACCCGATAAAGTTCCAGTTATCCTGCTTTGTCCTTAATCAGACCTTCCCCTCAGCTGGCCTGGTGCTGAGATGAGGCTTACTGCTCTGGGGCTGACATGCGTGTCCTGCTCCATCTCCAGGTGATAGATCTCTCTTTGCGATACACTTTTCTCCCTCCAGAGTCCTTGGATGATGCTGTCTGGATCTGGTGATTTACTATACTCAAATCTCTACAAAAAGAACAGGAGTACTTGTGGCACCTTAGAGACTAACACATTTATTTGAGCATAAGCTTTCGTGGGCTACAGCCCACTTCATCGGATGCATAGAATGGAACACACAGAAGATATTTATACATACAGAGAACATGAAAAGGTGGGAGTAGCCATACCAACTGTAAGAGGCCAATCAATTGAGATGAGCTATCAGCAGGAGAAAAAACAAAAACAAAATCACCTTTGAAGTGATAATCGAGATGACCTATAGAAGGTGTGAGGATATAGATTTCCCCATGTTAAGTATGTCAGACAAAGTTCTGTCCTTGACTCTGTGGGTCCTGCGTTTCCTGACGGATTTTGCTAACCTCAGAAGCTCACTGTGACCCTCCACATAGCCCTTCTCTCTCTAGAGGCAAGGGTCACAGTCTACTGAGCCATTTTCATCATAAGCCAGCAAGGGAGGTGAGGAGAAACAACCCTCCCTCGCACAGTCTCTGTTGTCTCCCAGTATCAGTGATTAATCAGGGAGTGGAGGGGGGAGCCCGGGCCCACCCTCTACTCCGGGCTCCAGCCCAGGGACCCTAAAATTAGCAGCTATGGAAGCTGACTTTTTTGGAAATAGGACATGTACAATTCCCTGGGCTACTTCCCCACAGCAGCCCCCACTCAATATCTTCTTCACAATTACCTCAGGGTCTCCTTCCTTGCACCTGATATGGATTTATACTACTTCATTCCTCCAACAGTACCGTCTCCCTCCTATAGCTCCTGACAACCACACTGCACTGACTAACTGGGAGGCTTTTAACTAGTTCCAGCCAGTCCTTGATTGGCTTCAGGTGTCCCAATCAATCTAGCTATCTCCACTGCCTTCTAGAAGGATCTTAATTGGCCCCAGGTGTCTTGATCAACTTGGAGCAACTGCCATTTGGTTACCATGGTACCAAGGATTTGTTTAGCCTGGGGCTAACATACCTGTTCCTCACTACTTTACTGTAGCCATCTGGCCTTGCCCCATCACAAAAGGTGCAGGGGTGGGGTTGAGATAAACCTGGCTCAGGTTTGGGTTTGGATTGGATGGGGCTGCAGTTCAATGAGCTGTTCTCGTGAGATCATGGCTCAAATTGGGAAACCTCATTAGATCAGCCATTCTCGTGGGTCTGCCACGAGGTGGGCCCCATCTGACTGGATCCAGGAAACAGGTTCTGCTATTTGAGGATTCTCTGTGGAATCAGAGCCATAGATGCTGCTGTGAGTCACACCACCACATTCACAGAGGTTTGGATTCCATCCTTTGGTTTCAGTCCCTCTCTCGTGTTGTGTATAAATGGTAAAGTGTTCCCCTTGAGGCAGGGGAGAAGAAGAGAGACACTCCTTGCTGCACACACATTGCTCTGTAGCCTGGGGGAAGGTGCACTGAGCTAAATGCTTATGAGTTCTTATCCCAGCTTCTTTAACTGCTCTAGTTATTTCTGTGTTCTTCACAACTCATGTGCCTACCTTAGAGGTAGCAGGTATCCTTTACCTATTTTACAGAGAATGTAACTGAGAGGCTGGGTGAATTTTCCACAGGCAGAGCCGGAAATAGACTCATAGACTTTAAGGTCAGAAAGGACCATCGTGATCACCTAGTCTGAACTCCTGCACATCGCAGGCCACAAAACCTCACCCACCCACTCCTGTAACAGACCCCTAACCTCTGGCTGAGTTACTGAGTTACTCTCATATCATGGTTTAGTGACCTGCAGTTACAGAGATTTCACCATTTACACTAGACAGCCACAGGGTTGTGAGGCTGCTACTGCCTCCATGCTAATATGCATTTTCCTTTAGTTCAAGTGTCTGCAGCTCAGGCTTTTCCCACGTTCAGTCCCTGCAGGTGGCTACGCTTGAGTACTATAGTGTCTCTAGCTGCTTTACCACACTCTGATCCCAGAGCCAGGAAGGGCCAGACTGCCATGGCCTGTCCATGGCCTTGCCAAGGGCCAGGCTACCATGGCATGTACGTGGCCTGCTGAAATCCTGATTACACATATATGCATGAACTGGTAACCTCCAGGGACTTGAGAAGTGTGCTATTCCCTGGCTGTGAGAGGGGCTCCAGCCATGTGAAAAAGTGACTGTGTTCTCCCTGTAATGTGAAGCTCCCACCCTACACTGCAGCCAGACAGCACCCAGCCGCTCAAGCGCAGTGGGTCAATCTATGTCATTGCATTTGTTTGGAGACCAGGAGAGAGTGGAAGAGACACTCTCACACTCTGTAGCCTGGCGGTAGTAGGGGGGAACCTTAGCACTGAGAGGCCACAAGTGCCTCGAGCCCTGGCTGAGGAGCTTCTGAACCCGCCCCTCTGGTTACTTGCGTGAATGCAGTGAGCACCTTCTCTGTAGCCTGTCCATTTCTAATATGTTTGTTTTTGAGATGGGGTGACCAGAACAGCACGCAATATTCAAAGTATGGGCGTACCATGGCTTTATATAGAGGCATTCTGATATTTTCTGTCTTATTATCTATCCTTTTCCTAATGGTTCATAACATTCTGTTCGCTTTTTTGACCGCCGCTACATAGTGAGTGAATGTTTTCAGAGAACTAGCCATGATGCATCCCTTAATACATGACCTATTGTGCCTTATTTATAATGATTGACCTCGAAAGGTAGATGTTTTTCCCCTGATTCTTTCTTTTTACAGAAAAGCAGCCTTTAACTCAGTTTTGATAGAGGCTCAGGGATTCAGTATATTTATTTTTTATTTAAATGTTTTAGAGATTCTACTAAGTTTAGCCTTAACATATTTTGTATTACATTTAAATTTCATTTTAAACAAGTTTAGTTTTAGAAAGAAAAATGTATTACAATTTAAAATAACAAAATCAAAAAATCCTGTTTAAATTAAAAAAATCCTCCAGCGTGCAGTGAAAACAGACCTCCTTTCACGTTCAGTCTGCAAAACAATCAAGTGCCACACATGATTGCCACAAGCTCCCTGCTCTCTGGGATGTAGCTTGGCAGCACAGGGCTGACAGGCTCTGGAGAGCAGATCATCTTCCTATTTTCCCAAGGGAAAAGTAATCCCAAGTCACTCACTTCACCTCCAAAGTATGCCCCCAGAGCCTCTTCGGAGACAGCCCCATTGTGCAGTCACCCTCTCATTGGTGGCAGGGAGTGTGTCTGGGAGCAGCAGGAAGGTAGGATTGTGGGGTCAGGCCCTATGGTTTTATCATTGGCCTCTATACTTGGTAACTCTGTAAAGGAATTTAAGGGACAAAGAACCATTGGCACTGAGGTTCAAAGTAGGAACTATCCTGTCCTTCCCTACTGGTCACCTGTGCTACAGTGACAGGACCTGGGTATTTATTAGGGACTGCCCTGCGCTGCCTCTTCCCCACGCTACAGAGACAGAATCTGGGTATTTATTAGGGACCGCCCTGCCCTGCCTCACCTCTTCTCCGCATTACAGGGACAGATCCTGGCTGAATTTGGCAAGGCCAAGTTTGCTTCTTTTTCCCTAAATGGTATTTGGCATGGGGAAAAAGTCATTCAGAGCCCAGGCTGGCCCTGAATTCAGAGCAGGGAATTCTGTTTAGATTTTCCTTTTGAAAAGATCCCAAATTGATATACATGGCTTTTCAAGGACCAGGCTGCCATAGCCTGTCCATGATCTTGCCAAGGGCCAGGCTGCCATGGCCTGTACGTGGCCTGCTGAAGTCCTGATTACACATATACGCATGAACTGTTAACCTCCAGGCAGGGGTGAAAGTAACTTAAAGGACTTACCAGTACACCGGAGTCCTGAGTGGGGTGTGGCCTCAATCGGAAGAGGTGTGGCCTCAACTGGAAGAGGGGGGCCTTTCAAGATTTAAAGGCCCTGGGGTCCGGCTGTGGCTGGGAGCCCCAGGGCCTTTAAATCACCCCAGAGCTACCAGCTGCAGGGGCGGCTGGGAGTCCCGGGGCTCAGGGGCCAATTAAAGGGCCAGGGGCTCCGGCAGCCGGGCTCAGGCAGGGATTTAAAGGGCCTGGTGCTCCTGCTACTGTGGGTAGCCCCGATACCTTTAAATCCCTGCCAGAGCCTGGCTCCTGGGGCTCCGGCAGCCGGGCTCGGGCAGGGATTTAAAGGGCCCAGTGCTCCTGGCACTGCGGGGAGCCCCGGGCCCTTTAAATCACCTCCGGAGCCCTGCCGCCGCTGGGGTAGCGGCAGCAGGGCTCCGGCAGCCATTTAAAGGGCCAGAGGCTCCGGACACTGCGGGGAGCCCCAGGCCCTTTAAATCCCTGCCAGAGCCTGGCTCCTGGGGCTCCGGCAGCCGGGCTTGGGTGGGGATTTAAAGGGCCCAGTGCTCCTGGCACTGCGGGGAGCCCCGGGCCCTTTAAAGTGCCGCCGGAGCTCTGGCAGCCGGGCTCGGGTGGCGCTTTAAAGGGCCCGGGGCTCCCTGCAGCGGCTGGAGCCCTGGGCCCTTTAAATCACCGCCAGAGAAGCCAGTCCAGTCCGGCACGGTGTATCAGCTCTTGCCGGTACACCATACCAGACCGTACCGGCTTACTTTCACCTCTGCCCCCAGGTACATGTGAGGAGTGTGCTGTTCCCTGGCTGAAAGAGGGGCTCTAGCCAGGTGAAAAAATGACTGCGTTCTGCTTGTAATGTGATGCTCCCACCCAACACTGCAGCCAGACAGCACCCAGCCGCTCAAGCACAGTGGGTCAGTCTATGTCACTGCTTATGCTAAACAATCTCTTTAAACCTTGTATTTAGCAGTGACCCTTTGAGTTAGTTTCCCAGACCTGAAGAAGAGCTCTGTGTAAGCTCGAAAGCTTGTCTCTCTCACCAACAGAAGTTAGTCCAATAAAAGATATTACCTCTCCCACCTTGTGTTTCCTCTGCGAATGTGTGTGAAACCCTTTCTCTGATCGGATACTGGACACCGATTCATGTTGCCCCCATCTCTTTGCAGTGGATTTTTCTGGGCCGATCAGACAGTCTATTTAATTGAGCCGTTGGGAGGTGATGATAAGGGGGAGCACGCGGTGTACCGAACGGATCACCTGAGAATGAAGCGTGGGACCTGCGGAGACGCCAATGTCACTTTGGAATACGACCATGAACCGAAAGTTGCTGCCGCAATGAAGCCCCATCACTGGGTAGGAAATCACCCTGTTCCTCTGTGTTGTAGTTTAATTTGTAGGAATGTAGGGCCTGATCCAAAGCCCACTGAGGTCAGTGCAAGTCTTTCCATTGACTTTGCTGGGCCTTTGATCTGGTTTCTAGCACAGTGCCTGATTGCAAAGGTTCTGCACACACTTGCTGTGGGCCTGCAAGGAGCTGGCTGTTTGCACAGTACAAGCTTCTCCTCCTCATTTCCAGGGGATATTGAAAGGACATAGACACAGGCTGAGGAGCTTTCAAAAAGGCTCAGGCATTTCTCACACTTCAGGTACTTCACTGCCCGCTAAGTAGCATGTCTGGCTATGAGCAATTGCTGTCACTGGGATGTCAGGGCCCCAGAATTGGGTTCAGGAGACCCAAGTTCAGTTCCCTGCTGCACCACAGACTCCCTCTGTGACTTGGGTAATTCACATAGTCTGTCTTTCCCTCCATTCCCGTCCTCTGTGACCTGGACAAATGCAGCCTGGCTGCTAAGGCCATCCTCATTTCATTGCCACCTCCCCTTTCCCACCACATCAAACACAGACTGCATGTCTTTACCTTTGAGATCCTCCAAGGCTTAGCCCGATCCATTAATGACAGCTGCTTAAAGCAGCTAGTTCTGGAACCCACAAGGGGAGAGGCAATTCTTGATTTAGTCCTAAATGGAGCACACAATCTGTTCCAAGGGGTGGCTACAGCTGAACTCGGTAATAGTAACCATAATGTAATTATATTTAACATCCTTGGGGAGGGGAGGGGTGGAGGGGGAAGAGTACCAAAGAAACCCACCACAGTTGCATTTAAACTTCAGAGAGGGGAACTACACAAAAATGAAGGAACTAGTTAAATGGAAATTAAAAGGAACAGTCACAAGACTGAAATGCCTGCAAGTTGAATGGAAACTTTTCAAAAACACCAAAATAAAGGCACAAATGAATGTGTACCCCAAATAAAAAAAAAATAGTAAGAGGACCCAAAAAATGCCAGCATGGTTAAGCAACAGAGTAAAAGAGATGGTTGGAGGCAAATAGCATCCTTTAAAAATTGAAAGTCAAATCCTACTGAGGGAAATAGAAAGGAGCATAAAATATGGCAAGTCAAGTGTAAAAGTATAATTAGGCAGGCCAAAAAACAATTTGAAGAGCAACTAGCAAAAGACTCAAAAACTAATAGCAAAAAAATTAAGTCTATTAGAAGCAGGAAGCCTGCCAAACAATCAGTGGGGGCCCCTGGATGAGCAAGGTACTAAAGGAGCACTCAAAAAAGACAAGGTCATTGCAGAGACACTAAATGAATTCTTTGCATAAGTCTTCACAGTGGAGGATGTGAGGGACATTCCCGCACCTGAGCCAGTCGTCTTAGGTGACAAATCTTAGAAACTGTCCCAGACTGAGATATGAATAGAGGAGGTATTGGAATAAATTGATAAATTAAACAGTAATAAGTCACCAGGACCAGATGGAATCCACCCACGAGTTCTGAAGGAACTCAAATATGAAATTGTAGAACTACTAACTGTGGTATGTAACCTATCACTTAAATCAACTTCTGTACCAGATGACAGGATGATAGCTAATGTAATGCCAATTTTTAAAAAAAGACTTCAGAAGTGATCCTGATAATTACAGGTCAGTAAGCCTAACTTCAGTACCTGGCAAGTTGGTTGAAACTATAGTAAAGAAGAATTATCAAACACATAGATGAACACGATTTGTTGAGGAAGAGTCAACTTGGCTTTTGTAAAGGGAAATCATGCCTCACTAATCTACTAGAATTCTTTGAGGGGGTCAACAAGCATGTGCACAAGGGGGATCCAGTTGGATACAATGTAGTTGGACTTTCAGAAAGCTCTTAAGTAAATTAAGCAATCATGGGATAAGAGGGAAGGTCCTCTCATGGACCAGTAACTGGTTAAAAGACAGATAATAAAGGGTAGGAATTAATGGTCACTTTACAGAATGGAGAGGGGTAAATAGCAGAGTCCCCCGGGGATCTGTACTGGTACCAGTGCTATTCAACATATTCATAAATGATCTGGAAAAAAGGGTAAACAGTTTGCAGGTGATACAAAATACTCAAGATAGTAAAATCCAAAGCAGACTGCAAAGGGTTCCAAAGGGATCTCACAAAACTGGATGACAGAGCAACAAAATGGCAGATAAAATTCATTGGTGATGAACACAAAGTAATCATATTGGAAAACATAATCCTAACTATACATCCAAAATTATGGGGTTTAAATTAGCAATTACCAGCTGAAAACATCAACACAATGTGGAGTGACAGTCAAAAAAGCTAACAATATTAGGAACCATTAGGAAAGGGGTAGATAATAAAACAGTAACTATCATAATGCCACTATATTAATCCATGGTACGCCCACACCTTGAATACTGCATACAGTTCTGCTTGCTCCACCTCAAAAAAAAAAATATTAGAAATGGAAAAGGTACAGAGAAAGACAACAAAAATGATTGGGGGTATGGAACAGTGTCCACATGAGGAGAGATTAAAAAGACTGGGGTTGTTCAACTTGGAAAAGAGATGACTAAGGGGGGATATGATAGAGGTCTATAAAATCATGACTGGTTTGGAGAAAGTAAATAAGGAAGTGTTATTTACCCCTTCACATAACACAAAACCCGGGGGCACCCAATGAAATTATTAATAGGCAACAGGCTTAAAACGAACTTCACACAACAGTCAACTTGTGGAACTCATTGCCAGGTGATGTTTTGAAGGCCAAAATTGTAACTGGGTTCAAAAAAGAATTAGGTAAATTCATAGATGATAGGCCCATCAATGGCTATTAGCCAAAATGGTCAGGGATGCAACCCATGCTCTGGGTACCCTAAGCCTCTGACTGCCAGTTGCTGGGACTGGATGACAGAGAATGGATCACTTGATGATTGCCCTGTTTTATTTATTCTCTTGGAAGCATCTGGCACTGGCCACTGTTGGAAGACAGGATACTGGGTTAGATGGACCATTGGTCTTGACCCATTATGGCCATTCTTATGTTCACCCTACAGATTTCCTTTCCTGCATTACTGAGCTGTCAGCCCTGCCTCTGCTCTGCCAGAGATGCCAACCTGCCATGTCCATTAGTCCTGTTTCCCTGCAGATACTGCCATGTTTTCTGCCGTGCTTCCCCCATACACAGGAGTTGCCCTTGTCAAAGTCCCCAGAGTTACTACGTTATCCTACTTCAGATCCCTGCCGTTGCCTTCTGCTATGACCTGCACAAAGCACCCGGGAGCAGTGGGTGTGCTAGGGTGGCTTCCCTCCTACCTTGTTCTTCCCCACCCCTTGGTTTGTTGATTTTTCTCTCCCTGGATTGTGAGCTCTTGGTGCAGGGATTGCCCTTTTATTACCAATGTGTGCAGCATCCATCGCTGGTGCCCTGACCCAGACTGAGGGGCTAGGTGCTATCGCGATGCAGATAGTCCATAAGAAGACATTCCACTTCAAAATGCCATGTGTTTTTTACTGACCGCTCCCACCTGCATCACAGAGGAGGCTGGAGGTGGGATCAGTTGGGGTTTTGGGCTCCTGGAGTCAGTTTGGGTTGGTAGGGTAAGGACGTTGGCCAAGTGTTTCTGATGAAATGATCAGCAGTGACACGATTAATTATCTTCGCATTGAAATTTACGTTTCAACTGTCATCCCTAGGTTTCAGAGTTACACTCCATTGAGCTGAACCCTCTCTGAACTACTGTTTCAGGCTCCGTGCAAGTGTCATTCCTCATAATTTAGCTTATTGTTTTAGCATCCCCTGGGAATTGTATAGAAAGAGTTTATAAGGAAGTGTTTGCAGTACAAACCCCAGAATTTTTAGCCCAGGGACTTTGAGAAAATTCATTCTAATAGACTAAGTTACTGTATACTGAACCACTAGTGAAAGAAACAAGAAACTTGAGACTGCTCATGAATGGTATGTACCCCTTGAGCTAAACCATATTGACCATAGGGTTTGTGGCTGCTTGGGAATTTGGGACACTGTTTCTGCAGTTTAGAGTGGGAGGCAGAAGTTGTAAAGCAAACCAGCACCAACAAGTTTAGCAGCTAAAATAAGTCACCCAGAAACAGCTAGGCAGTGTTCCAGAATACAACACATATGAAGGAAGGTGTCCCTGTGAGAACATGGCTCGTGCGCTGCTTGTGCTCAGAACTATCAGCGATGGAATTCAAATCCTGCATGGCATTTGCTTTTGACTTTCAGAAATCGGCTCCATTTCAGAAAGGGACCCGATACGTTGAGTTGGTCTTGGTCGTGGACAATGCAGAGGTAAGGGGAACAGGCTGAGACCAGCATTTCATTCTCCACTGCTGTGGATGAAATGCAGCAGCTGTCATGTACTACTTGTATACGGTTTCAGAGTGGTAGCCATGTTAGTCTGTATCACCAAAAAGAAAAAGAAGTACTTTTGGCACCTTAGAGACTAACAAATTTATTTGAGCATCACATCAGCCACATTATCAGAGGCTCGTTCACCTGCACATCTACCAATGTGATATATGTCATCATGTGTCAGCAATGCCCCTCTGCTATGTACATTGGCCAAACCAGACAGTCTCTACGCAAAAGAATAAATGGACACAAATCAGATGTCAAGAATTATAACATTCAAAGACCAGTCAGAGAACATTTCAACCTCCCTGTTCACTCGATTACAGACCTCAAAGTCACAATACTCCAACAAAAAAAACTTCAAAAACAGACTCCAACGAGAAACTGCAAAATTGGAATTAATTTGCAAATTTGACACCATTAAATTAGGCTTGAATAAAGACTGGGAGTGGATGGGTCATTACACAAAGTAAAACCTATTTCCCCATGCAAATTCCCCCCCCTCCCCCACTGTTACTCTCACCTTCTTGTCGACTGTTGGAAATGGGTCATCCTGATTATCACTACAAAAGTTTTTTTTCTCCTGCTGAGAATAGCCCACCTTAACTGATTACTGATTAGTATGGCAACACCCATTTTTTCATGTCCTCTGTGTATATATATCTTCCTACTGTATTTTCCACTGCATGCGTCCAATGAAGTGGGGTTTAGCCCACGAAAGCTTATGCTCAAATAAATTTGTTAGTCTCTAAGGTGGCACAAGTCCTCCTTGTTCTACTTGTATATGGTAGGTTACAAGACTCCAATTAGCAGGTCTGGTTTCGGTACCAGATATGGACTTGCTATAGAGCTTCCCTCCCAGAGAGAGAGACCAGAGCTGTTCAGTACAAGAACCTTTAATGCACTGCCAGGAAATGGCTGTTGTGAGCTTACATAAGGTATGTTATACATGCCACCACTTGTGGCTGAACAGTATAATACAGTTTACCATTCCATTACATCTCCCCCTTTAACTTCTACATTCCTTCTATTTACAATATTTACACTATCACACTGTCTTTGAAGTTCAGTACGGATCAGTCTGCTAAGTGTCTTTGAATTGTACTGTTTTTCTAATTACACAACCTGAATGTGTAATAACATGGTCATCTGGCTGTCCATTAGTTGCAACGACTGTCTCTGGTCTGTTTGGAATCTTTGAGTCGTCATCGTCTTGTTCTGCATCTGCTATCTCTAGAGTTTGCTCTGTTGTTTGTTATTTCTGAGGAATAAATTGGAGATGTCTGTTTTCTGATGAACTCTCCACTGTCGGTCTCGATCACATATGATCTGGGCAATGAGTTCTTTTCCTTTATAACAGCTGGAGCTGTCCATCCTTTTTCTGCATCCAGCTTGACACATGCATGGTCACCAGGGTCTAGACCTGGGGCAGTTTCCTAACTGAGTGATATCTGTTCTAAAAGTGTTTGTAAGCTTTTTTTGCCTTTTTATCTGATTTGGCTACTCTCTTCGTCGGGATACATTCTTTTCCAAAGTTGGACCAGTAGTTCTGTGTTATCTTCCCATCAGGAGTTGTGCTGGACTATATGTTATCAGTGTTGATCTGTAACTCAGAAGAATAAGAAATGGATCTTCCTGCTGTATGATTTTCTTGGCTGTCCGTACAACTTTCTCAGCCTCTCCCTTCGCTTGTGGGTAATGCAGCTGCTGGTAATGGGATCAAACTCTTATTTCATTTGGAATTACTTAAATTCCCCTGCAGTGAATTGTGGTCTATTGTCCACCACTAGTTGTTCTGGAATACCAAAATGAGCAAAAATGGACTTCAGTTTCTCTATAACACTGCAACATGTTATGTCTTCCAAGTGCGCTATTTCTATATACCTGGAAAAATAGGCCATGACGACCAGGTAATGCTGTCTTCTGAATTTGCATAAATCTGCAGTTAGTCTCTTCCAAGGTCTGTCTGGCAGAGGTGTTGTTATTACAGGTACTTTGTGTTAGTTCTGTAATGTTCACATGCAGATATTTTATTCTTTATGTCCTTGCTGATGCCCAACCACCACACTGGTCGGCCCATTCACAGCATTTAGTTAATCCTTGATGTCCTTCATGGATGAGGTTTAGGATTTCTCCTCTCATTTCGTTTGGAATTACAATGCAATTGTCTTTAATCATTGTGACATACCAGGGCACAATCCAGACCAGTGAGCAGCTGTGTCATCCCTGCTCTGCAACATTGGGTGCCCTACAATGCCCTGCTAAAAGAGCTTCCACCTGGGCCGCCCATAAATAGCCCTCCAGCATGCAAGCCACACCCTGAGTGTCTGTGTGCAATTGCAGCCTGCCTGCCACACTCTGGCTCTCATCAGCCTTGGTTATTCTGCAGGGTGACCTCAACACACCCACAGTCCCAGATTCGCCTCCATAAATGTATGTCCTATACTGCCCAGCCCTCTCATGGACAATACAAGTTCTTCTTCGAGTAGATGCAAACATGTATTCCAAGTAGGTGTGTGAGCTCCCTGAGCACTGGAGCCAGAGACTTTTGCCTAGCAGTACCTATAGTGTGGCGGCTCTCGCGCCTTGTGTCTGTAGCCCGTCCCCTGGCTATGTGCGGTGGCGCCACCCTGACCCCTCTCAGTTCCTTCTCACCGCCTGTTGTGTGGAATGGGAGCTCTGTGTGGTTGTTGTCTCACAACTTTGCATTTATCCTTTCTTAGCCTAGTTTGTTGTACAGTTAGTCAGTTAGTGTTTGTTAGTAAAATAAAAAAAAGAAGAAAGCTATAGAATGTAGTGGTAGTGCTCTCTGGTGATGCCCTCACAGTGGTTCAAGCACTGTCCTTCATGTGGGGAGGCGATCCCTAAGAGTGCCCCTCCCCCCCCCCCCCCAGTGCTTGCTCTGCCTTGGCGAATCCCACCTTAAAACGTGCTGTTCGATCTGTAGATAGTTTAAAAAGAGGACTCAGGTGGCACGGGATCTTTGCCTCAACAGCACCTGCTTGAACAGGCCATGCAGCCTGACCCAGCACCGAGGCCCTACTTGGGCCGCAGATCACCTTCAAGCTTGGAAAATGCTGCTGCTTCTTGTTCGGGGCAGGCGCCCCTCCAATGAGGCGCAGAAGCCGTTCTCCATCATTGGCACAAAAGAAGACCTCTCATAAGACCAATCGTGAGTGCTGCAGGTTGTGGGGCGACTCTTCTGCCTCCCCTAAGAGCTCAGGCTGGCACAGGACTGGCTCCAGCACACAGGATGGTGCGGGTACCTCTGATCCTCCTTTGGCACCAAGTAGGGAGGGCAGAAACCCTGTATTATCAACTCCAGTTCTGGCCGCTAGGCGTCCGTTGAGTCCGGTGCTGATAGGAGCAATACCGGTACCCACTATATCTGTGACATCGGCATACCAGGCTTCAGCGGACCTACTCTGTATTTCAGTCCCATCGTCGCCGCTGGTCCAAGACTTTGCAAGACTGGTGCCTTCAGTAGCCCCACAGATGGAGCGCGCCTCTGAACCCTTCGGCCCCTCAGCACTGCACTCAGATGCACCAGTGTCAGTACGGGGTACCTCAGTACTGATACCCTCCTCATCACTGGTGCAATCAATGCCGCAGATGCGTCCGTAGCAGCTGTCACCACGCTCGACATCGAGGCACTCAGGTGCTCCGGTACTACTGTTTGCTCCGGGACCAACCTTGCTTGTGGTACTGACATATTTGGTACTAGTGATACCGGCTTCATTGGGAGCGCCGAGTCCAATCTCATTCTGGGCGATGGATGAGTCAGATCACCTTTTGGTTCCCTCCAGGGTTGCTCCACCTATGTCCCATAGATCCCAGGGCTCCTCCGCTTCAGAGTCGGGATCGTCATCCTCCCCCTCCCCTTCACCTGAGGAGGTCTGAAGGCTACCAGTGGACCAGTGCAGCTACCAGGGTTGGCATGTGCCCTGAGGCTGGGATGGAGGCCTCTGGCCTGGCGCCTACTGGCCACCAATGCCTTACCCAGACCAGAGGCCCCCTGGCCTCACTGGGACACTCTTCACTCCTGGAGGTCTCGTTCGTCGTCCCGGTCAAAGGTGAGATCACCCATCCGCTCTGCATTGGTGGCTGCAGATCAGCCGCAGGCTCAGGCTCCCACAGCTCCCCTTCCTTTGGAGCCTTTGGACTTTCCCAATCCGGATATGTTATTCCAGGAGCAGGACCCAACTGTGGCTCAGCCAAGGTCCTTGTCCTCATCCCTGTACTAAACGATGCTGCCAGGTTCATCCTCCCCTTCCACCCCAGAGAGCTTTAAGGCATACCAGGACCTTTCATACCAGGTGGCCTCACCCCTGGATATTCAAATGGAGTTTCTCCGGGAGAATACCCACAAACTCGTGGACAATTATCCAGCCCTCTGTTCCTGGGAGGGTGCACTCCCCAATAAATGATGCAGTCGTCGAACCTGCAAGAGACATCTAGGGTACTCTGGCCTCAGTATCGCTGGTGGCTAAGTGCTTGGAGAAGCGCTATTTCATGCCTGTACTGGGATATGAAGGGCTCTATTCCCATCTGGCCCCAAACTCCCTGATGGTCATTGCAATGAATGACAGAGCCCAGCAGGGCTGGTTCAAGTCCACACCAAAGGACAGAGACTCTAAGCGGCTGGATCTTTTGGGCAGAAAGATATATACCTCATTGTCATTACAGATAACGATCGCGAATCAGCAAATTTTGCTGTCCAGATATGACTTTCTCAATTGGTCGGCTATGTCCAAACAAGTTGCCTGAGGCCTCTCATCAGGAGTTTGGGGCATTTGTCGCCGAGGGTTGCTTGATGGCCAAGACATCACTGCAGTCCACCCTTGATGTTGCAACACCTCAGTCAGGGTGATGGCCTCTGTGATTACTATGAGGAGGACTTACTGGCTCCAAAACTCTGGGATTGCTTTGGATGTCCAGCAAGCGATTGAGGACTTGTTTTTTGATGGCTGGACCTTGTTTTCAGACAAGACTAATGAAACCGTGCATTCCTTTAAGGATTCCAGGGCTACCTTAAGGTCCTTGGGGCTGTATACGCCGCCCACACAGAGACACCACTATGGGTAGGGCTCTACCAAATTCACAGTCCATTTTGGTCAATTTCACGGTCATAGGATTTTAAAAATCGTAAATTTCATGATTTCAGATATTTAAATCTGAAATTTCATGGTATTGTAATTGTAGGGGTCCTGACCAAAAAAGGAGTTGTGTGGGGGGGGGTCACAGTATTGTTGCCCTTACTTCTGTGCCGCTGCTGGCAGCGGCGCTGCCTTTTAGACTTGAGCGGTCAGGGAGCGGCATCTGCTGGCCGGAAGCCCAGCTCTGAAGGCAGAGCCACAGCCAACAGCAGCGCAGAAGTAAGGATGGCATGGTATGGTATTGCCACCCTTACTTCTGTGCTGCTGCTGGCGGGGTGCTGCCTTCAGAGCTGGACACCTGGCCAACAACTGCCACTCTCCGGCCACCCAGCTCTGAAGGCAGTGCAGAAGTAAAGGTGGCAACACCACGACCGCCTAAAATAACCTTGCGACCCCCCTCTGCAGCTCCCTTTTGGGTCAGGACCCCCAATTTGAGAAACGCTGATCTCCCCTGTGAAATCTGAATAGTATAGGGTAAAATCACACAAAAGACCAGATTTCACGGTCCGTGACATGTTTTTCATGGCCATGAATTTGGTAGGGCCCTAACTATGGGGCACAGCAACAACAGCAGTATAGGCTGCAGCATCCTTTGGCACAGCCCTTCCCCCCGAGACAGCAAGACCATCCCAGAAAGAGAGACCGGTCTCGCAAGAGGAAGCACTTGAACTTGGAGCTTGGCCAGTCTGTTTGCCCTCCTTTGGCACCTGCTAAGTGCCCGTTTTGACTCCGGCCAATGACTCCCACAATGCCTGGGTTTCGATCACCTCCGACAGCTGGGTCCTAGACACTGTCAGATTGGGCTACATCATCCAGTTCCTCTCCACAACCCCCACCCCTCTTCCCCTCACACAAGACACTGCTCACAGGGCAGGGCAGCTCTCTGCTAACTTTAGGAGCGGTGGAGAAAGTTTCATGAGAACACCAGGCCTTCACGGGCTCAACAAATTCATCAAATACGTGAGGTTACACATGGTCACTCTCTCTATTCTCCCTGCAGAACGCTTTTTTTCATGTGGCCATTCTACCGAGTCACAGGAAGTTTCTTCGTTTCATGGTAGAAGAATGCCATTTTCAGTACACAGTTCTCAGTTTTGGCCTCTCTTCTGCCCCTCTAGTCTTCACTAAGTGCATGGTGGTGGTCCTGGCATACCTCAGGAGGAAGGAAATCCACATCTTCTCCGACTTCAAAGACTGGATGCTGAAGGGAGCTCCAGAGAGGAGGTTCTCGTCCACGGCGACACCACTCTGCGCATACTCGACCTCATGGGACTCATTTTAAATACTGTGAAGTCAACCTTGGCTCCCAGTCAACAAATAGAATTCACTGGGGCCCTGTTAGATTCCACAAAATCGAGGGCATTCCTGCTGACCGACAGCTTCAGTCTGCAACCTCAGCCTTCCGTGATGGTCTGCGTGTGTCCGAGCCTGTTGGGCCACATGTTCACTTGCACCCAGGTGGTCCAGTTCACCAGGTTGCACCTTCTCCCTCTTCAGATGTGGCTCAGGCTGGTTTACTGTCCTGCCCTGCATTCTTTGGACAGGTTGAGTCACCTTCCTCCACCAATCCTGGAGTCCTTGCGCTGGTGGGAGTCCCTGCGCAATGTGTTCCAAGGAGTCCCCTTCTCTTGGCCCTCTCCAACCAAGTCAGTGGTTACCAACACTTCTCTTCTGGGTTAGGGGATGCATCTGGATTCATTGAGGGTGCAGGGCCTGTGGTCGGAACAGGAAGTCTCACTCCATATAGATGTGTTGGAGCTGCAGGCCATCCACAACTCATGTCATGCTTTCTGGAACCGTATCAGGCATTCAGTGGTTCACATGCTCACCAAAAATACCACCGCGATGTACTATGTGAAGAAACAAGGGGGAGCCCACTCCAGGTCACTCTGCCTAGAGGTGATCAACCTGTGGCAGTTCTGCATCAAAGAGGACATCACCCTAGTAGCTGTCCATATACATGGGGTGTAGAACCGTCTTGCTGATCATCTCAGCAGGATCTTCTCCCTGAATCACGAATGATCCCTGAAGGCGAGTATCATTTGGAATGTTTTCACAGTGTAGGGCATCCCCACGATTGATCTATTTGCAATGAGAGAAAACAGGAAGTGTCGTCTATTCTGCTCTCAGTGCGGACTCAGCCTGGGCTCTCTCTCTGGCACCTTCCACTACACGCCTTCCCTCCTATTCCAATTGTTCCTCAGGTCATCACCAAGCTCAAGGAGGATTGAGCCAGACTCATCCTGATCGCTCCAGCGTGGCCGAGACGGTGCTGGTTCTTAGACGTCCTCGCTCTGTCCGTCCAGCCTCCCATGCTGCTTCCTCTCCACCCTGACCTCCTCACACAGGGCCGTGGCCTCACCCTGCATCTGGCGATCAGCTCCCTGCACCTTAAGGTGTGGCTGCTGCATGGCTGAATGAGGAGGAAGAGCATTGCTCAAAGGCTGTCCAGCAGGTCCTACTTATCAGCAGGAAGTCTTCCACTAGGATGGCCTACTTAGCGAAGTGGAAGAGGTTTTCTGTGTGGTCCTCGGTCTGCAGGACCCATCTGGCGGGGCCTTCCATCCAGGACATCTTAGAGTACCTGCCACACCTTTAGAAATCAGGCTTGGCACTCAGTTCCCTGAGAGTGCACTTGGCAGCAATATCAGCATTTTATCCCCGCATCCAAGGGAAATCATTTCTTTCCAATTTTATGGTGACAAGTTTTCTCCAGTCCGAGACGCAGTCCCCCTGTGGTTTTAGCAGCTCTGAGGACGTCTCCATTTGAGCCTTTTGTATCCTGTCCTCTGCCCCTCCTGTCTCAGAAAACTGCAGTCTT
This sequence comes from Emys orbicularis, assembly GCF_028017835.1. NCBI lineage: Eukaryota > Metazoa > Chordata > Testudines > Emydidae > Emys > Emys orbicularis. The sequence goes on along the minus strand of NC_088689.1, from coordinate 67,765,707 downwards.
GATAGCCATTACCTCTGCCAGGAGGGTGGATGAATTGAATGCCCTGATGGCGGAGCCCCTTTACATGCAGTTCTCCAGGGACAAGGTAATGCTCCGACCACACCCGAAGTTCTTATCCAAAGTGGTCTCCTAGTTTCATTTAAACCAGGCTGTATATTTGCCTGTGTTCTTCCCTAATCCACATTGCTTCCCGGAGGAGCAGTGCCTCCATATGTTAGACATTAGATGGTGTCTAGCCTTTTACCTGAACAGAACTGAACCATTCTATACTTCGCCTTGCCTGTTCTTGTCATATGCGGACCGTGTGAAAGGACAAGTGGGCTCTGCACAGGCCATCTCTAGATGGGTAACATTTTGTATCAGGACTACGTATGAGATAGTATCAGCAACGCCTCCTCAGCAGATATGAGCTCATTCGACGAGAGCACAGGCAGTGTTGGTAGTGTTCCTTAATGACATTTTCATATTAGACATTTGCAGAGCAGCCACATGATCGTCCATACACATTTACAGACCATTATAATTATGCGATCACTGCATCTTCCTGAGCACACTAATGTCAGAGCAATCCTGCGATACTTACTCTGATATATTCCAAGCCCCACCTCCTACAGGGAGTACTGCTTGTGATTCACCTACTTGGAATACACGTTTGCATCTGCTCAAAGAAGAAGAAACGGTTATTTACTGTAACTGTGGTTCTTTGAGATGTGATGCAGACATGTATTCCACAACCCACGCTCCGTCCCCTCTGCATTGAGGTCTTTCCCTGGACGTTTGTTGTGAAGGAATTGAGGGGGGTTGTGATGGCAGTGCCTCATAGCCAGGGAAGGAGCGACAGACACAAGACGTGAGCGCCACCCTTCTACGGGTACTGCTAGGCAAAAGTCTCCAGCTCCGGCATATGGGGTATGTACACACCTACCTGGAATACCCGTCTGCATCACATCTCGAAGAACCACAATTACAGTAAGTAACCATTTCTTATATTATGTCCGTTATTTCCTTAAAAGGAATAATATGCCAACTTATTATTTCCAGTAGTTATTCAGGCACTTTGATTTAAACACACTGCATTAGATGAAACAATAAAACAAGTTGATTAACTGCAAAGAGTTCGATTTAGGGTGACCAGACAGCAAGTGTGAAAAATCGGGACGGGGATGGGGGATAATAGAAGCCTATAAGAAAAAGACCCCAAAATCGGGACTGTCCCTATAAAATCGGGACATCTGGTCACCCTAATTATATTTGAAGTGTGTACAAGTAATGAGGCATAAAAGTCAGAAATGGTTACAAGAAAAATAAAGATAAAAAGCAACTGGTGCCTAACTTAACAAACTATGTAAAATTCAAAGCAAAGTTTTCTCACCACACGTTTTCAGCAGTCTTACTGACAAAACTTCTTAGGTCAGAACTCCTCCCCTAGTCCATCAGCTGCTTCTTTTGTCTCTTCAGATGCAGTGAATCAATGGGCAGAGAGAGAGAGAAGGGTGCCTTAGGTGTTTGTCCTTCCTTTTTATAGTTTCAGTCCCCTTCTTGAAAAACATTTCTAGCTGGTACCAAGAGACAAAAAGTCTGGGTGGAAGAATGTTCCCTGCTGCTTTTTTCTCACCTGTTTGAGCTTCTTTTGTTTTCCTTCCTGCTTGATGACTCTGTTTATGGCTTAAATGCAAAGTAAGCAGAGCACCCATTCCTTTGTTTCGGACAGACCTGTTTGGAACATGTGTTAATAACACCATATAGTGGAATCTTATAACTTCATATACAATGTTCCCACACATATTTTACCAGGACAATAATGACCAGCAAATTATGAGTTTTCAAATGATACTTCACAAGGCATACTTTATACTAAGATTATTACAATAGTATGTAGAGTGTGAACACCTGAGTATATTCTGTCACAATCATGAGTCCATTTGACTCGCTTAGTTGTCCACGCACAGCATAAGTAGTCTCTTGTCACTTCCTTAGTGTCCTTTAGATACTTGGACCAGCTGGCCCTAATGTAATTTAGATCTTGAAGTTGCATGTCTCTCAAGGTTGCTCAAGCTGGTGTAGTCTCTTTTCCGGCACTGGTCCGTATGTGTCTACAGCATCCACGTATACCTTTACATCATCTTTGGGCTAACGGGTAGTTGAGGGTGATGCTAGGATATGTGACAGAGTATCTGCTACTACCAGATTTTTCCCAGGAACATATTTAGCAATTGAGTTAAATTGCATTAACATTAGCAATAGACTTTCATGTCTCAGTGGTCTTGATCCAAGTGCTTGATCTTTTCCATTGATGAGCGTTATAAGTGGTTTATGATCTGTTATCAGTGTAAATGAATCCAGTCCACACAGGTAGCTGTAAAAGTTCTCACATATGCTTGCCAGGTGCTCCTTTTCAATCTGTGCATTTCGTTTGTCGGCTTCTGTGAGTGTGTGAAAGCAAAATGCATCTGGCTTCCACTCAGGTCCATGTTGCTACAACAATACACCACCTAGGGCATAGCTGCTTGGATCTGCGCTGACCCCCATTGTGGCTTTGTTCACATCACAATATTTGAGAACTTAGCTTACATAGCATTCCCCCTAGAGAGATACACTGGAAGTGTTCACTATAGGATCCTTTAATACCCTGCCAGGAATGGCTGTTGTGAGCTTAAATAAAGTGTGTTACATGTGGCACACACACAGGCTGAACAATCATATGGTTGAGCATTCATTACAGCAGCTTAATTGGAAATCTCTGTTTCTTCCCTTAGTACAAGAAATCCAAAGACATACGGACGATTCAGAATCGCATGAAGGAAATTGTGAATCACGTTGACAAGGTAACAATGAGGTATCCCCAGGCTGCAGTGAGAATGGGGTCCCGTCCTGCGATTCTTGCTCAGGCAAAGCTCCCAGAACTGCTAAGACCGTACCCACCAACTCCCATGTAGTAAGGCTGGCAGAACGTGTCCCATTTTTGCTTGCAACAATGAACTCTTGTTACACACATGAGTCAAAATACGAGGTCACTTTCCTGTTTAAGGGACAAAAGACCATTACTCCAGTTTTCAGCCTATATAAGAATAGAAACTGGGGCTGACTGGAATGTCTTCCTGTGCAAAGTACAGGGCCCATCTCAATCCTGCTAGGCAACCAACCAGATGGACAATTTATTAACACATTCTCTGTATAGTAGTGTTTGCGGAGGGTACTTTTGAGATACAGTTGTTTGCAGTGTGTAAGCAGCATGCTGGGCGGAGTACAGAATGGGAGAAACAGCACTTACAGACTCAGGGCCTGATCCAGCAGGGTCCTGAGCACTCTGGCCCCGATCCAGGAGAGCCCATAAGGATGTGATTACCTTTAAGCATATATGAAAACCCACTGATTTCACAAAGGCTGGCCTAAGGCTCAGGCCCTAGTGGGGCTGCTGCTGGGTGCCCGCTAGTACTGCATGTCATGCCATTGTCTAGCCCTAAACTAGTCTGGGAGGGTTCAGTTCTCCTCAGAGCAGCACAAGTGCCCTTCCCATTGCTTTCGGGATTGCCAAATCTTGTGGCCCAGAGCTGCAGGCCAAACAAGAATGGTGAAAACCACCGGGGTGTTAAAAGCTGCTCTCAAATGTGACGGGTCCCTCTGATAGGGATCCACAGGCAGAGCCTGGCCTGTGGGGGAAGTAGCGCTAGAGTCTATGGGATCGGAATTGCATTCTGAGTAAAAGCGATGACTTGTCCCTCTCCCAGAGGGGCACAAGGCTCAGGTACCAAGCCCCCGTCCTGAGTGCTGCCAAGTGCCATCTTTGTGTGGAGGGATTCTGTCTCCTGCAGTCCAGCTCTAATACAGTCTCTCTTTCTGCTGCAGCTTTATCAGACTCTCAATATCCGTGTGGCCTTGATAGGCCTGGAAGTCTGGAGTTACAAAGACAAGATCACTGTGAGTCCAAACCCAGACACCACACTGGACAATTTTCTTCATTGGCGAGAGACTGAACTGTTACAGAAGAAGAAACATGACAATGCCCAACTGATCACGTAAGCGCTGCCATTACACTGCTCGCAACATGAACCAAAGCTGCTGACTGCGGGCACGGGGCGCCAGGGGAGCCCAACGCAGGGCTGAGGTACTTACAGTATCTGACGCAGTAGGAATACCCAGATGTGTTCTAATGTCAGTTGCTGGGTTTAGCATGCGGATGCTGGGTGGTATTGATGGCCTGTGATCCAGAAAGTCAGACTGGGTGGCCCCTTCTGGCCTTAGACTCTATCACTCTGAACTCTGTGTGGTAGTGCTAGCGTGGTAGGACTGGTCAGAGAGAGCAGTGCAGGCATCTGACAGGGCTGGTGCTAGCTGCTTCAGAGGGCGGGGCAAGAACCATGAAGTGGCCAGTTCTGGGATAACCTGCCCACAAGTGACATGCCTTCCTGACCTCCATCAATTAAGTCTTGGTCATGCCTCAGAGCAGGAGGATTTAGATCTCTTGCAAATTTTTGGTGTAAAAGGAGATGCTGCTGGTGGGGGTCCTGGTTTGCTGGGAGCTGCTGGTGTAGCTGTGGGGTTGCTAGTGTAGCTGGGGAGAGCCTGGAGGGCACTGGGGTGGCTAGGGGGACACCTGGGGTGGCTAGGGGGAGTTTGGCTAGCTGGGATATGTGGGGAGTGGTATGTAGATAGGGCTATAGTTGATGTGGTGCACTGTGTCTGGGGGACACAGCACCAACACTAGTGTGCTGTGCCACTGGCCGTGGATGTGGCAATGCTGCATGAGGCCACAATACTAATTGTGGATGATGTTTGTCCTTTTATGAGTGTTTTGCCTTCCTGCAGAGGCATAGACTTCCAAGGCACGACGGTGGGGCTGGCCAAGAAATATGCAATGTGCACCAGGGACTCAGGAGGAGTAAATCAGGTGGGGCTTTATAACTGTTTCCATTCTAAACAATAGAAGAGGGACAGAAGTGAGATCCCAGAGCTGGGGGATCGCCAGGGCCTGGTGGCAGAGAAATCACCCTCTGCTTCTGGCTGATCTCTACTGTTGGCTTCATGTCTCCCCATGATCTTCATATCTCCCCATCAAACTGAAGACTCTCTGTGCTTTGCCTTTCTGGCTATGAGTGACACATGCTCATGCAGCCAGGGAGGGGCTATCTCCAGCTCTATCCAGCTGTAGGCCTCTCTGTGCTGGCTCAGGGAAATCAGAAAGGCCAAATCCTGCCCAAATGGCACAATCGATTGTGATCTGTGACCTGAACACTTAGGGCCACAATCAGCTGCCTGTGAGCAACTTCGATTGGTTTGACCAGACTTGACCCTGGGGGTGCTGCAGGTACCCACCATCGACATGGACAGAGATGTATGGCAGGTGAGTGGCTCCTGAGTAGCCTGGAGCTTTCTCTGGGGTGGAATGTACAATGTTCAAACTCTTTTTACAAATGTTTCAAACACATGGAAAGAGCCCAGCTGCGCTCCCAAAGCTGCTACAGTGACACAAGACCTTCCCTCTGCTCCTTTCCCTTTTAGCTGCCTGGGACTTGATCTATATATAAAAAAAATCAGACTCTTTGAATGTTCCCCTTCACCCATTCTCTATCCCCACCCAAGCTTCTCAGCCCAAGAAGTGAGCCCTCAGGAACTTAAATTGTTATTAAATCTCCATTTGGGTCCACGCTGTTGTTTTCTGTATTTACTGGAATTGTAGTAGTTGACTTCTGGTTTTCTAGCCAATTAGGGCAGCTGTGGAGCTTGATTTCAGAGGAAACATAAGAATGGCCATACTGGGTCAGATGAATCGTCCATGTACCCCAGTATCTTGTCTTCTGACAGTGGCTGCTACCAGATGCTTCAGAGGGAGTGAACAGAACAGGGCAATTACCGAGTTAACCATCCCCTGTCATCTTGTCCCATCTTCTGGCAGTCAGACGCTTAGGGACACCCAGAGCATGAGGTTGCATCACGGACCATCTTGGCTTATAGCTATTGTTGGACCTATCCTCCATGAACGTACCTAATTCTTTTTTTAACCCAATTATACTTTGGCCTTCACATCATCCCATGGCAACGAGTTCCACAGGTTGACTGTGCGTTGTGTGAAGAAGTACGTCCTTCTGTTTGTTTGAAACCTGCTGCCTATTAATATCATTAGGTGACCATGGTTCTTGTACTATGTGAAGGGGTAAATAAAACTACCTTATTCATTTTCTTCACATCATTCATGATTTTATAGACCTCTATAATAGCCCCCCTAAGTCAGCTCTTTTCTAAGCTGAACGGTCCCAGTCTTTTTGATCTCTCCTCATGTGGAAGCTGTTCCATACCACCAATCATTTTTGTTCCCCTTCTTTGTACCATTTCTAATAGATCTTTTTTGAGATGGGGTAACCAGAATTGCATGCAGTATTCAAGACATGGTCATATCATGGATTTATATAGTGGCATTTTGATATTTACTGTTTTATTATCTACCCCTTTCCTAATGGTTCATAACATTCTGCTAGCTTTTTTGACTGTCGCTGCACATTGAGCGGCTGTTTTCAAAGAACTATCCGCAATGACTCCAAGATTTCTCACTAGAGTGGTAACAGCTGATTTACACCCCATACTTTTTTATGTATCGTTGGGATTATGTTTTCCAATGTACATTACTTTGCATTTATCAACACTGAATTTCATCTGCCATTTTGTTGCTCAGTCACCCAGTTTTGTAAGATCCCTTTGGAACTCTTTGCAGTCTGCTTTGGACTTCAGTATCTTGATTAATTTTGTATCACATGGAAACTGTGCCACCTTGCTCTTTACCTCTTTTTCCAGATCATTTATGAATATGTTGGACAGCACTGGTCCCAATACAGATCCCTGGGGGACACTACTAATTACTTCTCTCCATTTTGAAAACTGACCATTTATTCCCACCCTTGTTTCTTGTCTTTTAACTAGTTACTCATCAATGAGAGAACCTTCCCTCTTATCCCATGACTGCTTACTTTTCTTAGGAGCCTTTGTTGAGAGATCTTGTTAAGGGCTTTCTGAAAGTCCAAGTACACTATATCCACTGGATCACCCTTGTCCAAATATTGGTTGACCCCTTTAAAGAATTCTAGTACATTGGTGAGGCATGATTTCCTTTTATAAAAGTCACGTTGACTCTTCCCCAACAAATTGTGTTCATCTATGTGTCTGATAAATCTGTTCTGTACTATAGTTTCAACCAGTTTTCCTGGTACTGAAGTTAGGCTTACCCGCCTGTAATTGCCAAGATCGCTTCTGGAGCATTTTAAAAAAGTTTGCATCACATTATCTATCTTCCAGTCATCTGGTACAGAACCTGATTTAAGCGATAGGCTGCATACCACAGTTAGTAGTTCTGCAATTTCATATTTGAGTTCCTTCAGAACTCTTGGATGAATCCCACTTGATTATGGGGACTTATTACTGTTTAATTATCGGTTTGTTCCAAAACCTTCTCTACTAATACCTCAATCAGGGACAGTTCCTCAGATTTATCACCTAAGAAGAATGGCTCAAGTGTGGAAATCTCCCTCACATCCTCTGCATTGAGGACTGATGCAAAGAATTCATTTAGCTTCTCCACAATGGCCTTGTCTTTCTTGAGTGCTCCTTCAGCACCTTGATTGTCTAGTGGCCCCACTGATTTTTTGGCAGGCTTCCAGCTTCTGATGTACTTTAAAAAAAATTTTGCTGTTAGTTTTTGTGTCTTTTGCTAGATGCTCTTCAGATTCTTTTTTAGCCTGTCTAATTATACTTTTATACTTGATTTGTTTATGTTCCTTTCAATTTTTCTTAGTAGGATTTGACTTCTGATTTTTAAAGGATGCCTTTTTAACTCTAACTGCCTCTTTTACTCTGTTGTTAGTGCCATTTTTTGGTCCTCTTACAATTTTTTTTTTTTTTTTTTTGTGGTACACATTTAATTTGTGCCTCTATTATGGTGTTTTAAAAAAAAAATTCCATGCAGTTTGCAGATATTTCACTCTTGTGACTGTTCCTTTTAATTTCCATTTAACTAGCTTCCTCATTTTTGTGTAGTTCCCCTTTTTGAAGTTAAATGCTTCTGTGGTGGGGGCTTCTTTGGTATTCCTCTCCCACAAGGATGTTAAATTTAATTACATTATGGTCGCTATGACTGAGCAGTTCACCTATATTCACCTCTTGGACCAGACCCTGTGCGCCACTTAGGACTAAATCAAGAATTGCCTCTCCCCTTGTGGGTTCAAGGACTAGCTACTAGCTATTCACCTACATTAATGGTGTCTAGAAATTTTATTTGTTTTCCATCCTGAGGTGACGTACCCCAGTCAGTATGCGGATAGTTCAAATCCTCCTTTATTATTGAGTTTTCTATTTTGTAGCCTCTCTGATCTCACTGAGCATTTCAAAATCACCGTCACCATCCTGGTCAGGTGGTCGATAGTATATTCCTACTGCTATAGTCTTATTATTCAAACATGGAATTTCTATCCATAGAGTGTCTATGGTACAGTTTGATTCATTTAAGATATTTACTATATTTGACTCTATACTTTCTGTTACATAGAGTGCCTCTTCCCCACGAGCATGACCTTCTCTGTAATTCCTGTATATTTTATACCCTGGTATTATCATGTCCCATTGATTATCATCAGTCCACCAAGTTTATGTGATGCCTGTTGTATCAATATCCTCATTTAATACCAAGTTCACTCATTCTAGTATTTAGACTTCTAGCATTTGTATAGAAGCACTTATAAAATTTGTCAATATTTAGTTGTCTGCCTTCATGTGATGTAATTGAATGGGACTTTTTTTCATTTGACTGTTTCTCTTCAGCTCCTATCTGTACTTTATAAACTTCTATCCTTTCCTCTTTACTAGGATATAGAGATTTCCTTTTAATAGAGACATCTCTTAGGGGAGGATCTATCTGAACTGTGTGCTCCTCCACACTTGTTAGTTTTCCCCTAGGCTTTAGTTTACAAACTCCTCTATGACCTTTTTAATTTTACCTGCCAGCAGTCTGGTTCCGTTTTGGTTTAGGTGGAGCCCACCCTTCCTGTATAGTCTCCTCCTTTCCCAAAAGGCTCCCCAGTTCCTAATAAATCTAAATCCCTTCTCCCTACACCACCATCTCATCCATGCATTGAGACCCTGCAGTTCTGCCTGTCTAACTGGCCCTGCACTTGCAAGCATGTCAGAGAATGCTACTATGGAGGCCCTGGCCTTCAATCTCTTACCTAGCAGCCTACATTTATCTTGACATTGAACCAGGCAAGAAACTATGGTGATGGGCATGGTAGAAACCCTAAGAAAGATAGGACTGAAGCATTTGGTATCCACTAGCCTGCACCCTTCTTGTTGTTGCATAGGACCACAGTTTGAATCCTATAGGAGCTGCCTCAACTGTGGCTCATGAGATGGGACACAACCTGGGAATGTCTCATGATGAAGATGTTGATGGCTGCAGCTGCTTGGCCCCAAAGATCGATGGAGGATGCGTTATGGCAGCTAGTGTTGGGTAAGGAGAACACAAAGAGAATGGCCATGGGCGTCGGGCATTACTGTCCAGTGTACATATTGAGCTCGGATTGAACACATCAGGCTGGTGCCCCAATAGTTAAGGTACTCACTTCCATTGAAATCAATGGTAGCACTCTTATGGACTTTAGTGAGAGCAGATTGAGTCCTCATAGACATTTTCTTCTTCAGCTTTGTTTTTTGGAAGGTTAGACTCACAGATGTTTTAGATGTGAAGGGGTGGATGGTGTTGTTCAGGTAGTGCTGGTAAAAATGGAGCTTTTACCCAGAAAGTGCAGTTTGCCATAATGCCTGTTTTTCTTTCCCTCCAGCATGATTTACCCAAAGTACTTCAGCAGCTGCAGTGTAAGTGACCTGCAGAAGTTTCTAAGTGATCCCCGGACTAGCTGCTTACTGAATATCCCCAAGGCTGATGAGCTGTACGGGGTGCCTGTCTGTGGAAACCAGTTTATAGAGCGAGGGGAACAGTGTGATTGTGGGACATCCAAGGTATGTTGACTCCCACTGGGAGATTTTAAATAAGGGAAGGGAAGTGTGGCAGCAGAACTGTGGATTTGATCTGGAACCCATATGCCCTGCCGCTGCATATGAGCTGACCAGAGCCAGTGAGCTGTTTTTGATGCTGCAAGGAGATTTCCAGAGCCCTGCTGCTGTAGTTGCCTGATGAATAACGCTTCCTTCCTGTGTTCTTCACTCGGTGTTGCACATATTTCTGCTTAAAAGTGACTTGTGAAAGATGTTTTGCATCTTGAGTTTGTGTTTTGCTTCTTTGTGCTGGATACAGAGGGCCAGAGAAGCTGTTTTTTTTTTTTTTTTTTTTTTTTTTTTTTTAAATAGTGGTTTCTTCTGCTTGTTTCAGCTTCACACATGGCAAATCTGGCTTCCCTAGTTGTGTTTGAGGACTTTCTGGGTGACATGGAGCATATGATTCTTACTATGTATATTATAGAAGTGCCTGAAGGCCTCAACCAAGATCAGAGTCTCACTGTGCCAGGCACTGTGCATACACCTAGTGAGGGACAGTCCCTGTCCCAAACAGCTCACAGTCTGACCAGAGCAGATGACAGAGAGTAGAGGAAGGGTTCAGACACACAGGCAGAGGCCAGGCAAGGAAGGATCTGCCAGTGCTGGGTTAGGGCCAGCATTTTGTTGGGTTTTATTTTGGCATGAAGATCCCTCACCCTCAAATGACTGGAGACAGGGCTGGCTCTGGCTTTTTTGCCGCCCCAGGCAAAAAAGCCTCCGGCCGCCCCCCACCCCCCAGTGCGGCAGGGGAGGGCGCGGGGGGGAGGGCGGCCGGAGCCCTGGGAGGAGGGCGGCGAGCCCGGCCGGGGCTCCGCTCTCCCCGGCGGCCAGAGTGCCGGGGAGAGGGCGGCGAGCCCCGGCTGGGTCTCCGCTCTCCCCGGCGGCCAGAGCGCCGGGGGGAGGGCGGTGAGCCCCGGCAAGGGCTCCGCTCTCCCCGGCGGCCAGGGGGAGGGTGCCGGGGGGGAGGGCGGCCGGAGCCCTGGGAGGAGGGCGGAGTGCCCCGGCCGGGGCTCCGCTCTCCCCGGCGGCGAGCCCCGGCCGGGGCTCCGCTCTCCCCGGCGGCCAGAGCGCCGGGGGGAGGGCGGCGAGCCCGGCCGTGGCCCCGCTCTCCCCGGTGGCCGGAGCACTGCGCCGCCCCCCTCCAGGTGCCGCCCCAAGCACAAGCTTGGTGGGCTGGTGCCTGGAGCCGGCCCTGACTGGAGAGGGTGAGAGGGAGGGACATCTGGCCTCCATTTACCCCTTCCACTCAGGTGTGGGGTGAACACCCCATCACAGGTGGTATGAAGGTGCATGTAGCAGTCTCACTTATTCCCATTTCTATGCTTACTGCATCTCAGGGCCAGGGCGCCCCCTTCAGGGGCATCAGGGAATCAGCGTGCACGCTGGGTTGGTCTGTCATATATACCGGCTGGCGGCTGGGCAACAGAGCAAGTAATAGGCCAGACCTCCTGGATGAGGACTGAGCAGGCAAACAGTCTATAACTCAGGCCTCCTGGCCTAAGGGCTAGCGCTCAACCAGCCCCGAGTGCAGGGCTGGAGTTAGGGGACCCAGGTCCACCCTGCTCCACCAGGTCCCAGTCCAGGGCCCTAGAAGCAACGGGTGGTCCTGTCGCGGGGTTGGCAGGGAAACATGGGGTCACTGCCTCACCTCCTGGTGACACAACAGGACCCATGTCTCATTTCCCTGGGCTTCTTCCTACCGGTGTCTGGTGGGGCAGTGCCGCAGCTGCTAGGAGCTGGTTCCCAGCTCCCATGCCGAGCAGCTTGCTCTCCACTCCCTCTTCGGGTTTCTCAGTCTCCCGGGACAGTGGTTTGCCTTCTCTCCAAACTGGCTCCAGAGAGTTGTCGCCCACCACAGCCTATCATGGGCTCTGCTGGCGGTTCAGCTCCCTGGGAAGGACTTCTGGCTCTTTCCCTGGTCTGGCTCCAGCTGAGCCGCAGGACCCTACTCTTATACTGCCTGTTCCACCCCTGCACTTCCTGCGAAGGGGATGGTGCACGGTTAGCTGAGCCCAGCAGGGTGAGTTAACCCCCCTCTGTCTCGGAATGAGGCCACTCTGCCTCATTACACCATTACAGCAGAATCGTTTATTTCCATAACCAAGAAAAAGCGATACTGGTATAAGGCATTTCATACCAGTATAACCTACAAGGCATTGCACGGATTTAACTGCATATCTTTAATTTGGTACAGAAAATGTGAGTTCCAGCCCCAGGAAGCCATGAAGGGTACATATCCACTTTCTTTTCCTTTGCGGGTCCCCTTTAAAGCACAGGTCTGCTTTCTGTATGGAACTAGAATTGGTCCAATAAACTGGTTCCTTAATCTCTTCACAAGTAGAAGTGCCGAGTTTTGGTTGCTGTTGTTTGTGGGCTCTTATTATTTGCTATTCATGTGCATTTGGGTGGGTGCTGGATATTTATAAAATGTGCAGAAATGCCCCAAGGTTCGTGAATTTTAGCACAGTCCGTCACAGATCATTGTCAGGAGTTGCGGCATTAACGCTTAGAGTTGTCTTCAGCCAGTCTCAGGCCAAGCCCTCCTGTACATTTTTTCCCATGTTAATAAAAACAACTATTCAGAATGACTCTGTATTCTGTCCATTCCCACCAGTGCAGAGGCTCTGTGGTAAGAACCCTTGCTGCACACTCTGGTAGATAAGGGAGAAGTTCCCTCTAGCACTTCCTCCTCAGCTGCCTGTTTTCAGCAGCTGCCCAAATCTTCTTCAGATCTTTGGTATCTTTCTGATTAATGCCAGGAATTTGGTCAAGGAGCAATGACTGCAGAAACCTCTCCAGGCCACGCCTGTCTTCTCTCTCTCTCTCCTGTAAAAAGAACGAGGAGTACCTGTGGCAGCTTAGAGACTAACAAATTTGTTAGTCTCTAAGCTGCCACAGGTACTCCTCGTTCTTTCTGCTGATACAGACTAACACAGTACCACTCTGAAATCTCTCTCCTGTGACTCACATCTTCTTAATGCACCCTTTCCGTCCAGTGGGCAGAGGGTTTGGCAATATACCCTCTATGCTGCCGGAGCCCTGCCCTCTCTAGCAAGCAGTATAGAAGAAGTGGCGTTTCACACCTTCCCATGGTGTTTAGTTTGTAATCTTGTGTCCAGGTTTGGATTTAGATTTTTGAACTAGTCAATTAAGCAAATCACTCCAGGGTAGCCAGTCTGCAAAGCACAGTTTTTCTCATCCCTGACCTGAAAGTCAGCCAGAGGGATATAGCAGCACAGAGTCATCCAAGGATCAATAGGCAGATGTTTTGTTCTCCTGGTGCTCACAGAAGGATGTTATCCTGCTGTTTATCTATTCCCAGCTGCTCCCGCCCTGTTACTGGCTGTGTCTTCCTGGGAGGGTGCTGGCCTGCTATTCTGACATCTTTTCTGTAACATGGGGATAACAATACTTCCCCTTCATTGTATAGTGCTTTGGGACCCATAGATAAAGCATGCTATAGAAGAGCTAAGGATGATTATAATAACTATGTCCAAAGTCAGAAGCTAGTAACAGATTCCTGTGTGGGTAGGAATGTGCCATACATGTAACTTCACAGTGTACTCACAGGAGAAAATAGTGCCATTTCTACCTACGTCCCCCAGTGGTGCCACACAACAGGAGACGTACACAGCCCTTTTGCAGGAGCCCCCCTTGGTGATGTTCAAAGGGTTGCTGATTTTAGGAGGTTCTCCAGGTGACTCACTGCTCCCATCCCCAGTGTATCCGTTCCCCAACCCACGTGTGTTGTGTTTGTTGTTAGGAATGCAGGGATCCCTGCTGCAATGCCACCACCTGCCGACTAAGTGACGGAGCAGAATGTGCTCAGGGAGAATGCTGCCAACATTGTAAGGTAAAATCAGTCTCCAGACGACGTCTGCTAGGAGCTGCCTTGGGGGAGTCTGGCTGATTGACAACTGGGGAAAAGGGCCCAAAGAAATGAAACGAGGCCAATTCCCCAGCCCTGCTAAAGTGCCCAGCACATGGGTGCATGAACGTGATATTTCCTGGCTTTATGGTCAGCATATTTCTCCTCAAGGTAAGAGTTTAAGTAAGCCCGACACGCACATGCTACTGCCAGGTTATCGGGTAGAAAGCTATGAAGCCACTGGGATGCTCACAGATGTGCACAAACATGTCTGGCTTCTCAGATAACTCCTGGCTACACCAAAGCAACCATACAGCTCTCTGAGTCAAGGTCTTTGTCCCAGGGGTCCCAAAGGCTGCCAGTCAATAGCATTGTAGCCCTAATTAAATGGATTAAAAACTGACTGACTGACTGAATGTAGGCTACACTTACAGCCTGGGGGGCTGCTTTTTGGAAAGCAAGGGCTAAAAAAGGGACCTAGAGTCATGATAGGAACCAGCTGAACATGAGCTGTCAGTGTGATGCTGTACCTAGGGGTATGTCTGCACAGGACCTGGGGAGGTATAATTCCCAGCCCAAGTGGATAGATGAGCTCACGTGCTAAAAATAGCTGTGTGACCAGGCAGCAGCTCTGGCCAGCCACCGGGGTACAATCCCGTCTGACCCCAGGGGTACATACTCTGGCTTCTAGCCTGAGCCACCACCTGTGCTGCCGGAGCCACAGTTCTGTTTTTAGCGCACTAGCTTGAGCAGAGCTAGCATGCATATGTCTGCCTGGGCTGGAAATCACACCTACTGTGTAGACCTATCCTGAGGGGGCGAATGTGATCATTGGCTGTATAAGCAGGGGAATATTGAGCAGTAGCAAGGAGATGGTGTTATCTCTGCATATGGCATGAATGTATCTTGCGTCCAGTTCTGATGTCCACACTTCAGAAAGGGTATTGAAAAATTGAAAGGGGTTCAGAAAAGAGCCGCAACAATGATCTGAGTTCTGGAAAACTTGCCGGCCAAGGAAAGACTTAGGAAGCTCAATTTATTTAATTTACCCAAGAAAAGGTTAAAAAGTGACTTGATCAAAGTCTATTAGTAACTACATGGGGAGAAGACTTTTGCAGAGGGATCTTTAGTTTAGCAGACAAAGGCAGAATGAGATCCAGTGACTGGAAGCTGAAGCTAAAGACAAATTCAGACTAGACATAAAGCTCAGTTTTTAACAGTTTTAAAGTCAGACGGGAGGGTAATTAACCATTGGAACAGCTGATGTAGGAACGTGGTAGATGCTCCATCATTTGTAGTCTTTAAAATCAGTACAGAATGTCTTAGTACGAGACATCCTCTAGCTGAACCACAAGATATGGTTCTGAAACAGGAATTACTGGTGGCCATTCCTGTTATTCAGGAAGTCACACTAGATGATCATAATGGTCCTGTCTGGCCTTAACAGCTGTGACTCTGTGGTTAAGAAAAGGTAGTTGAACTCAGTTGCTTCCGGATAACATTGTACAAATTGTTAAGGCGAACAGGTTGGGTGTGAGTCACTGAGGAAGGGTCACGTTACAAGTGGTTGAATGTCTCCAGGCCCAGCTCACATGCTAAGGATGTGTTTTCACTTTCCTGGTGCCAGCAGTATTCACCCATGACCACCTGATGTTGAAGACTGCAGGGTAGGGCTTAGCACAACTCCCCAAAGTCATGTTCCAACCCCAGGTAGTTCCCTGACTATGGGTCAGACCCTACACTGAAGTCTATACCAGAGCTCCAATTGGCCTTGACTTCAGTGGGACCAGGATCAGCCCTTCCCACTCTGCCAGATCAGCAAGCCAGCCAGGGAATGCGGAAGGCTAGGGTGCAACCTGACTGATGGGCACTCACTGACACCTTCTGCCCTCCCTCCCCCCCGTTCCTTGGGGACTGTGTTTGTGTTTGCTAAGGTGAAGGCTGCTGGTGTGTTGTGTCGTGCCAGTAAGAACAGCTGTGATCTGCCCGAGCACTGCACTGGCCTCTCAGCGGAGTGCCCGGAGGACGTCTTCCAAGAGAATGGTGTGCCGTGCCAGTATGGGAATGGCTACTGTTACAACGGGGTGTGCCCCTCGCACAGCGAGCACTGCCGCACGCTCTGGGGCGCAGGTAACATGGCTCTTTGCATGCGCTCCTTCAGCTCCATGCTCACAAGGCGAGCTCATGCCAGTGCAGTTCTGTGTGCATCCATTGCTGAGGCTGCAGCACATAGACTGGGGGCCCAGGTCTCCTTCAATGCTCTCGTGGGACATGCACCCACTCATCCCAGTAGTGTGCATGGTACTTGGCAGGCTAGTTGCTGTAACCCAGCAAAGTCGAGGGCAGTGGCTTGCACTCTGAACTTTAGGCCACTAGTTTAGGAAGCTACAGATGGGCCCAGGCCTGACTAGTTTGGCCTTGGCCTCTCTGTGACTCAGTTTCCCCACTTCACTGTGTGCAGGACAGGAGGGATTGGTGATGCTAAATCAACCACCCTGGCCACTAAGTTTGGGGGCTTCAAAGTACCTTAAGTCAGGCACCTGAGATCGGAGGCTCCCGGATTCTATGGCTGCTTCTGAAAGTATTTGCCTTAATGTTTATGAAGAGCTTTGAGATCTTGGATGGAAGGCACTAGGGACGGGCATTATTTTATCACTAGTTCCTGACAGAAGGGTGATGTGGGTTAGGAGGTGCCCAGTGGAGTGGAGGGAACTGGGGAGCCCCAGAGTCACCTGCCAAAGGAAGAGGGTGGTGGAGGAAGTTTTTGACATGCCTGGTGTGGGGGGGAAAGGTGGGAAGAGGTGTCACCCCATGAGGTGTGTTGCTGCTCACACAGGCTCAGGTTAGCTTGCCTTTGTGAAACTCCAGTGTCAGCTCTTCTCTGTGTCCCTGCAGAGGCTCAGGTGGCCCCTGATATCTGCTTTGAGCACAATGGCCGCCAGAAGGACCTGCATTGCCTGACAGAGAACGGGAAAAGGCCCTGCAACCCAAAGTAAGGAACTGAAGCACCCAGTGCCAAGGGTGTGTGAGTCTGTGCGTGGGACTGGAGTCATTGAGAGCTGGTCCGGAGCGATAGGGAATCTCCACTGGGAGGAGGCATTGTCATTGTGAGCCAGTCCTGAGGGGGAGGGGATCTCTGTGGGGCGAAGGTGGAGTCATTGTGAACTGGTCCCATTGGAGAGAGGATCTCTGTGGAGAGGGGGCAGAGTCACTGTGAGCTGGTCCTGTGGACAGAGGCGTAGCCATGTGGAGGGAACAGGGGCAGCAATAAAAAAAAGGCACCACCCGCTGCGGCGCTTTTACTCACCCGGCAGCGCTCCGGGTATTTGGCGGCGGGCCCTTCACTTGCTCCAGGTGTCTTCGGCGGCACTAAAGGTCCCGCCGCCGAAATGCCGCCCAAGACCCGCAGCGAGTGAAGGTCCTGCCGCCGAAGACCCGGAGCGCCGCTGGGTGAGTAAAATAAAAGCGCCGCAGCGGGTGGTGCCTTTTTTTTTTTTTTTTTTTTTTTATCGCTCCCCTGGGTGAGTAAAAAGGCGCCAAGAAATTGACAAGGCGCCACTTGTGCTCAGTAGGGGAGCAGCCGCTTCCCCCCTAGCTACGCTACTGCCTGTAGCAGAGGCTTCTGCGAGTCATCCTGTATCCTCCTGGAGCTCCAAACTCTAGCTATCTCCATTGACTCTTCTCCTCTTCTTGTAGGACTAGCCATTCTTCTCTTCTTCCTTGCCCTCCCACTTCATGTTGCTGCCTGTGTGCAGCACCCTGCCGCTGTAAGGTCTGTAGTGTAGACATAGCAAGGTGAAAGAGAGTATGACTGGGAATCCCCAGTTGTCGTGGATTTCTGCCCTTCTGAGTCCTGATGTAATTTCCCCCAACTCCTCTTTTTTTTAAGTTAGGGCAGAGAGATTGTGGAAAATTGCAGCTTGTAGCCTTTGAGTATGAGTTCTGAATGCTCTCTGGCTTTTTTGTTAATTAAATTTTTCTGATGATAACCATGAAATTTCACAATTAGGTCTCTGGGTCTATTAGAAGGCCTAGCTGGAGGGGCGGAGGGGAGGAGCAGCACTCTATGTGCTCTCTCCACTGGCACCTCTCTCAGAGAGCTCAGATTTAACAATTCCTCAATCACTGTTTTTACATGCCAGATTGGATTTCCTCCTTCAGTGTTTTCAGGCAGTCCCTTAATTCTTGTGTTCCATCTCCCTCTGTTTTCTGAATCATGAAGTTTAAGCTGCATCTTTCTCTCTCTCTCTCTGCTCCATCCGTGCCATGCAGCTCTGTCTCTCTGAGGCCAGTCTAGCACAGTGACTTTCTCTTCCAAATCAGTAACTTCCTTCTTTACTGCTAGACTCTTGGTCCTCTCTCATGGCCTCAAACTCAAGAGATCATCTCCAGAATGTCCAGTTTGGTGGCCATTTGTTTTTTCCCAGCCCTGGCTTGGCTGCCAAGTATTCACTTGGAATCTGAGATGTCTCTCCATGCTGCAAGCTGGAAACACCCTTCTTAGCGAGGTATCTATGTAAATCTTCAGATTTCTTTGAAGAATCCATTCTCTGCAACTCTGTGCTCTTTTTTTGGGAGGAGAAGGTTAGTCAGTTTCAGGGGTCAGTGGAGGAAGATTACTTTGATATCCCCACAGAGCTCAGGCTTCAGGCAGCAATGTTACTCTGGGCCCCTGCTGGTCTCTGACATGGACATTTTACAGTAATTCCTGCTAGGATCCTGGCAGTGTAGTGCAAGCTGCACAGCTTGGAGCTGCCCTACTGGCTCCCAGCATCCGGCCATGGAGCCTGGCCAAGTGTGTGGGGTCCAGAAGGAGAGAGGGAGGGAGGAGCCCTTCACTACTAGGGGGCCAGCCCCAGTGCGATGCATCAGTGCTGACCTGAACTGTTAGGCAGCTCTTTGGTGGTGTGTGCAACAGGAATTGGTGATGTCTGTCCAAAAACTGCTGAGCTGGGCCTGCTCACACCCCTGCCCTCACAACTGGTCAGACACTGAGCTCCCCTCTCCCCCTAGAGATGGTTTCCTGCAGGTCAGAGCTGAGGCCCCTAGGTGGGTGGGGGCGCTATGCTGGGCCCAGACATCTGCAAGGGCTGCTGAGCAGGACCTTTTGCTAGCACTGAGCCCACCTTCCAGGCAAAGGCAGAGGAGTTGTCCCACATTGGCACAGGCTGTGGGGTGCGAGGCTTTGGGGCCGTGCCAAAGCTAAGGTGAGATGAGACCCAAGCACGCTCATTCCTGCCGTTTACTTTTCCTGCAGAGACGTTAAGTGTGGCACGCTGCATTGCCTGAGTGGGAACAGGAACCCCATTGGAGGGGGTGGCGTCTACTCCCTGTCTCTCGGGAGGGTGACCTGCAAAGTAGCTATCACTGTCAAGGAAGAAAGTGACATGGTGGCGAATCTTGTGCTGGTGCCAACGGGCACCAAGTGTGGGGAGGAAATGGTGAGCACCCTGCGCCCGCTGCCGCTATTCTTGTCCGCTGGGCTGGTGACATGTGCTTTGCTTTGCGGGTGCTGGGGAAGGATGGGTTTGCCATGGGACCTGCTGGAGAGGAGGGAAAGGTCAGCAGCAAGGAGGTAACATAGCTGCTGAGTTGCTGTCTGTGCTGAGGCTGACGTGTGGCTGTGAGTGCAGGATGGGTGATGCCGTATACACGGTGCTAAAAGCATTATACCTTCTCATTCCAGGTCTGCTATGCTGGGCGCTGCCAGGACCTCCTGATTTACGGTGCCAAAAACTGCTCTGCAAAGTGCAACGGTCATGGGGTAGGTTCAGGCCATGGAAAGGGCACGGCATCACACAGAGGTGCTGGTGTAGCCACGATCCCCTGGGTGTCCTCTGACTGTACAGGAGCGACTGTGCCTCAGATCCCCCAGCTGTAACATCGGAGCACTGATTGTGTTGTAGAGTGCTGGGAGGTGTGTGGGTGAAAGATGCTAAGTATTGTTCCTGACAGGGCTTCGCCCAGACACCCCATGTGTCTGTGAGCGCACACAGCAGACATGAACGTACTCTGTGCCACTGCCATGCACTGCTGGACCCCTGGGACCATCTCACATGGGTTCTTGGTGCTTCACAGACCTTCCTTTCTATCTGTCCACACCCCATTCTGTGTCTGATGTTAGAGCAGCTCTCCCCGTCCTGCAGCACCGCACGTCCCGCCCTTAGTCTGCAGTACCTCGGTGCTGATGTCTGCTCCTGTGATCTGCTGGCAAATGCAGCCTTTCAGCTAGCAACCCGGCATATTCCCAAGACCCACAGGGTCCATTTGCTATGTCTGTCTACGCCAGTCATGATGTCTCTTTTCATGTCGCACTATCACAGCATTGCCTCCCTCAGAGCACATGGTCACAGGCCACCCACGGCTGGGCTGTGTGGTTACTGTGTGGTAACAGGGCCCTCGTCCCCTCGTCCCGCAGCACTTCGCTTTTCTCAGCATGTCCACCCTGAAGGAACGGATCAGGCCACATTCCCATGGTCTTGTGCTCTGCCTGTCGCTGGGCACTTTGGTTCAGGGAGCAATTTGGCCCAAGTTGGGAGGGAACATTTTCTGCCATTGAGTTCAGCAGAACTTCCTTTCCTCCAGCAGCTGTGATTGTGGGAGGCGCTGCCTGAGTGGGACATCTGTGAGCTGTTCACAGGTGCTGAGATGGGGCAGTTGGACTGTTCCAGACGCTGGTGCTGAGTGCAACAAATGGGACACAGCAGCATCACACGCTGGTGCATGTCAGACAGACAGGCACTGTCTGGGCTGATTCCCGGGTGATGCCAGCGTGAGTCACTCATACTCTGCTTCAGGAGAACAGACTCTTGCTGTCAGTATCTGTGCAGTAATGATAATTCACCAGTCGTGATCCTGAGGCCAGAGCAAATGTGCAGCAGTTACAAGGGGCCCAATCCTGCTGCCTGCTCAGTAAAGCCAAACTGCTGCTGAAGCCGATGGGAGTGTGACCTGGGTAGAGGCTGCAGGATTGAGCCCAAACCCTCCCCTTGTAAAGCACGGTCAGAAGGTCAGAGTTGCTGCCTGGTCCCTAACCCTGCCGGATTGGATTTCAGGTCTGCAATCACAAGCGGGAATGCCACTGTGAGCCCGGCTGGGCTGCGCCCTACTGCGAGCGGAAGCTCTCGGAGATTGCATCAGGTACAGCGCTCACTAGGGCCAGGAGGGCAGGGCTTGGGATGGACCTGCTGGAGGAAACAGCTGGGCTGCAGGCAGTAGCAATGTCCTGACTGTGATGTCTGATAGGCTGGGCAACGCGCTCCTTTCAGGAGCTGTTTAGATTGGCCAAAGCCCTGGAAAACAATGGACAGTCTGGCCCTGCCCTGCTCACCAGGGGATGGGCTGGGATAAGTGACTGAATTCCCCAAACCAAACCCCTGAGTCACCTAGCCCTGGTGAAGGGAACAGCCCCTGCCCTGATCCCTCTCTCTGGCTCTCGACAGCTGGAAGCAGCGTGGTTGTTGCAGCCGTGCTGACAGTGGTGGTGCTGGTAGCCATGCTGACCATCGGAGGCTTTGTGTTCTACAGAGGCAATGGGAAGAAATACTTCCAGAAAGGGTAAGACTCCTGCTACTGTACCGTGCCCCCACAGAGCTCAGTCCCCACGGCAGGCAGCTCCTCTGATTCGCTGGGATACACAATAGCCAGATTCCACGGTGAGGAGCAAGCGACAGGCTGATTGGACAGCTGGATGGACAGACTGAATCAATATGGTTGCTTGACTCTCTCCATACCAATCCACTGGCCATTAGTACTTGTGCCTGACTCCAGATATCCAGGTGCTTGTCTGAGTCCTGTGCTGACAGGCAAGTGTCCCCATGCTTTCCCCTGTCCCCTATGGCCTGCGGGAGAGAAGAGTTCATTCCCCCATGGCCTATCCAACCCTAGCCCTTCAGCCGAGGCTGCTGACCAGTGGGTCAATTTGTCCTGGTGGTTTTTGTCATGGTGACCTGCACTGACAAGCTCAGCCCCATGCCCAGAGGAGTCACTGTCTGGCCATCATATGGGAGCTGATGTTGTTCACGAAGCCCCTGCTCTGGGTTCTGATCAGTGACAGGCATGGGAAGCTGTATGCCCCAAATCCCTGAAATACCACCCCTTCACCCACCCTTTGGAGACCTCTCCTGGCCTGCCCCTCTGGGCTCTTCCTTCCTACACCCCCACCGCCTTCATCTGCTGCCTGCTGGTGGGTGCTTGGTCACTGAGCAGCCTGCTCAGGAGGACACGGTAGGAGTGGGGTGGGTGCAGGTCCTGTCCACTCCTTGTTTGACAGCAGGAGCTTCTGATGGGCCTCCCTGCTAAGCGAGCACCCCCCGGAGAGTGTGGTATGCTTCCCACCCCCCTGCATGGGCTGCCCTGGGCAGGGCCTAGCTGTTTGTACTCGTCCTGCAGTGCCGTCAGTCCCTGTGCTCTCACCAAACAGGGAGCTGCAGGTCCTGGCGCTGACAGGGCCCTGCCAATGTCCTCTCTAGGCAGGAGGGGAATACTGAGGGTATTGGGGAGGGGCCGGGCACAGGGCCAAAGAGCTGCTCTCTGTTCTCTGCTGCTCTCGTTCACTCACAACTGCATTTTCTCACCAATGTGCCCGGAGCGATGCCTGGGCCAGGTATGACACCCCTGACCTGAAGCAGTGGGAGGGTGCAGTAGCTTCTCTGAGGGTGTAAGCCCCTCTTTGTGTTGAACCAGAAAGAGGTGGGCCAATGCTCCCTCTCCTTCCTACCCCAGGGCTGAGAAGCCCCAGCCCAAAGGCCATTTGGGGGAAGCTGCTACATGACTATGAGGAGGGCTTAGAATCGCAGGCCTCCCCACCCCACCGCCCTTGGGTGCTGGTCCCAGCCTGGACATCACCTGGTGGTTTTAGGGCTTCTTGGGAGGGGCAGGCTGATGGGGAGTTACAGACACAACAGGAATGAGAGGCGAACCTGAAGGAGCAGCAATATCCCAGTATGTGTAACAGACTGTGAGGGTGTCCCACTCCCATGGCACCTCCTCCCTCTCCCCATCCCCTCATCGCAGGCTCCTGGGGCTGGGACCAGTGCACTGTAGAGTGCCCGGCACAATGGGGCCCCGATCATGTCTGGGTTACAATCCTCAGGCTGAGGCTCTGTGCGCTTCAGGGGATTGGCAGTTAGTAGCCATTGTTATAAAAGCAGTAGCTCCATGCCAGGAGTGTCTGCCAAGCACCTGGGATTCCCAGCTGGCCTCTCAGCGCCCCAAGGCACAACCACACCTTGGCCGCTGCGATTGCTCACAGCACTTACCGAATGTGAGGTGGCAGAGCCACGATGTGCCGGAAAGGGAGAGGACTGACAGTGCGAGTGAGCAGCACAGGGCTGGGTTTGCTCCTGTGATTCACAGCTGGGCACTCAGCTGTGTGGACGGGCTTACAGCAGTCCCAAGCACACACCCACTTGGGCTTTTCCCCAGTCAGGCATGAGGAAGCAATCGAGACATACCCTGTCATACTCTGCATGGCAACACACAAGCCCGGTTGTGCCCTCTTCCAGGGAGCACTCTGCATCCAGGTTTGGGACAGAGCAGCTAAGCGTGTTCATACAACTGATGGGGCTGTTCCATGCAAAGCCTGGGGGATATTAGAATATAGGACACAGAGTTGGAAGGGGTCCCCTGGGGCATAGTGTCCAGTCCCTGGTATCACAGGTAACTCCAGCATCTCATCCGCTTCAGAAACTTACCCGGCTCCAGCCTCAAATGAGTTTGGTTTCTTGCCCCCACTGCTCCTGTTGGGTGGCTGTTCCTGAACCTCACCCTCTGATGGTTAGAAACTTCTTCTCATTTCCAGCCGCAATTTGTTCATGGCCAGTATATCCCTATTTGTTCTTGTGCCCACACTGTCCTTTAGCTTCAGAAACCCTGGTGTTTGCCCCGATGGATTTGTAGAGAGTAGTCAGAATCTCTCGCAGCCTGCATTTTGCTAGGCTCAACAAGCCAAGTTCTTGCAATCTCCTCTCCTCTCATAAGACAGGCCCTTTGTTCCCCTGATCATCCTATTAGCTCGACTCTGCACCTGTTCCAGTGTGGATTCGTCTGTCTTGTATGTGGCTGACCCGAACTGTACACAGGATTCCAGATAAGAGCTCACCAGTGCCTTGTAGAATGGCATTAATACTTCCCTTTTTGTACTGGAAATGCCTCACCTGATACATACATGACTTTTTAACAGCTGCATGAGACCATTCCCTCAGAACCTGGAAAATTTGTCAGTGGGGTTGGAACTTCCCTATTGATCTCTGCCCAAAGAGTCACTTAGGAGCTGGGTGCAGGATAAATGAACGAATCTCTCCTGCCGGTGGCTGAGCTGTGTGACTGTGTGCCGCGCAGGATGAGTCAAAGACCCAGACGGGGTTGGAGCAGAATCCATTTTAATTTCCCCTTTTTAAAAGAAATTTAAAAAATAATCAGAAATTTACGCAGCCCCCTCACCCACTCCCTCCGCCCTCCCAAAACTACATCATTCCAGTGCTGCAGCTGGGAAAGGTAATTCACTACCTGAAGGAGCTCTTAGTTTAATTTAGCATTATTTTTCAATCATTTAATTGGTGTAATTAAAATGGTCACTATACCCTTTAGAAGTAAGAATCAATGTTCAAAGGAGTTATAGAATGTGTTGCCCACGTTTCTAAATTGGAGAAAACACAATCTCTGGATTCCAAGGTGATGAGTATGGGATAGACGGACAGGCAGACCTGTTAGCTCTACAGCTCAGGTAATTGAGGATTTGAACTGGTACAAAGTCACTTCAGGCAGAAACAGGAATAGCACCCAGGTCTCTGCCTTGCATGGCCGTGTAGCAGTAGGTGAAAGCTCTCTGTGAAATGGGGCTGTGCCTGCACCTCCCCCACCCCAAACCACCGTGATCCTCGCAGCATGGTTGATCCTGTCTCCACATTCATGGTCACATACGGTCGGCTATGCAGGCTGGCTTTGTAGTTGAGGCATCAGAGATCTGCATTTTGGCCCAATCCCACACCCGCTGTGATGCTGAGCAATTGCTTTAAGCTCAAGTTTCCAAAGATGGCCACTGCCTGTTGTGGAGTTCAGTTATTTTTGCAATAAAGTGATTAAAATGCTGGGTTTGTTTTTAAAAACCGGAAAAAAGAAAATGAGCCCTTGTGCCCAGTAATCAGCATTTAATGGTGACGTCGTCATACTCTGTGGTGAAACAAGACTGGCCGTCCTTTCCAGTCCCTTGGGACACATTTTGAGGTCCCTGATATTGATATACATCCGTCTTTCCGGATCTGACCTTTTCTACAATATATGGTTTTTCATGAGTAGTGTTGAAAAGCGTATTATTCTCCCTTGTCTATGACATAGCACGTTTTAGGGCAAGGTGGCAGCAGGGCCCTGGTGAATCCTGGGCTGTTCTGTGCCTCACTGCCAAAGAGCCACTGGGCTGTTCAGCAGACCTCAAAATTGGGGGCCTTTGAGTGAAATCAAACCAGAGGGAAAATATGGCTGTGGCTCTTTTTTGTGTGTTTTTCAGGAGGATTGTGACCAACACCACCAACGGGCTCTCCAACCCCATGTTTCAAGAGGGCAGCAATACCAGGAAAGTGAGGCATGAGCTGCAGAGTTGCGACATCAGCAGCCCAAATCTTATCTCTACAACCTCAGACCTGAAGAGCCCCAGGTCTGTGTACGTGCCCATGACTCCCAGCAGGCCGCCGCCTGAGGTATGTGTGGCCCAGGCAGCCTGGGGAGCAGGAGGGCAGCTCTCGTGGCTGGGAAGTTTTACTGGGGAATTCTGGGCCCCTGGCCACTGTGTCCCTGCAACGATGCTGTAGAGGGGGGAGTCAGGCTGCTTCCATCACCCCTTTGTAACCGCTTCAGTGGACCATTGCTGTCCTTCCCAAGAGCCCTCTGCTGGAGCGGGGGGGATTGCATTTCCATGCCCGCACAGGCAGCACAAGGCCCCCGTTACACACCAAGGCAGCACTGTCATACAAGTTACACAGTTAGGAGCCTGTTCCTGCAGAGCTGGAGAGGAGAACAAACCCAGGATGGTGTGAATCAGAGCATAGGGATAGGCTAAGGGATGCAGGCCTGACCCTCTGGGCCTTGGCTTCTCCAGTTGGTGCTTTCTGCTATTGCTAGGCAACTGGGTGCTGTAAGAGCCCCTCAATGGAGCCAGATGCCAAGGATTGATACAGTTCTTTGAGGGGGGGATGGTCCCGTAGCTTGGCCGTATTATACCCCTACAGTCCAGGCTGTGCCTGTGCTTCCCCAAGATGCTCCCATTTCCCCAGTTAGTTTGCTCCAGGTTAAAACGTGGGAAACAGGGCCTTATTGGGGAAGAAAGAGGACTTTCCACCAAATCAGAAGGGCAGGTTGCCAGGCAGAGCAGGGAGAGGCCCCATAGCACATGCTGAGTGGGTGAGCCTGGGGCTGGGTGAGCTCCAACTGGGGCAGAACTGGATTTGAGGAATGTATCTACCCTTGGGGGGGGGGGGGAACTGTGATGGGGCATATGGACCCCACACTGATGAGAAAGGTGCCAGAGCACCCCCCCCCCCCTCACCCCCCGGCCTTGTCGGTCTTGTCTGATAGGCAGGAGGCTTGTAAAAGGGAGGAAACTGCAGTCGGCTGTTTGACCCAAGAGCCCCCCATTCAACCAACTCCCCTACGCCCAGCTTCCTTTAGCAGCCTCATTAGCCCCCAGTTACCCCTGGGTTACCTCTTCTGCTTCTAGTCCCTCCCCCGCCATGGTTGTTCCCTTTAGTACCCACCTGCCGAGCTTGGTGCAATTCCATGTTTGACCCTGCCACTTGGGTGGATTCTGGCCAGACACTCATTGTTTGCAAATTTGAAAATAGTTTAATGAGCTAATTTGCATATTTGCGAATACTTTGAAAAATATGAAGCTGCACAAAGCTGACAGTGATGCTCTCTGCTCCCGGGGAACCTCTCCTCTGTGCCTGCCCTCTGAGAGGGCTGGGGCAGAGCAGGAGTCCTGGGCAGGGAAGCTGCCGCCCGATGCAATGGGGTTTGGTGGCGGTGCTAGGGATAGGTGTGGGTGATGGGGTTGCAGCCTTGGCAGTGTCAGGAGTCAGGTTGGGATGACGGTTCACATGATGTGGGGGACATGGCTTGTGTGGGCTGGCAGGCATGAACTGGGAGTTCAGCTGGCAGGAATGGCTGAGGGGCTGGCTGGGTGCTGCATTAGTTGGGGAGGTTCATTAACTAAGTGGTAAGGGGCGAGCTGCATGAACTAAATTTCCCTTGGTGCCTCCTGGGGGAGTGGAAGGGCAGATCCCCCTCACTAACTGCCCCCATCACTCTGGGCAGGGACCCCCAAAGCACCCTGCACCTGAGCTCCAAGGAGAGCCCCCTATGCCAAACATGCTCTGTCCCAAAGGCTGGTTACCATGGCTACCAGTCTGTAGGGCTATTCTCTTGGCTGGATCGGGCAGGGCATTTTGGCCGCTTGTGTCAGGGCTGCCTCCTCCAATTCTCCCAGCAAGAAAACCACCTTCCAGACAGGTTTGAACCTGGTCAGTGTTTATTGGCTCTCGCTTGTGTCACAACAAACCCCGGTGTCCCCAGTGTGGCTGTGTTTTGTTCCCGGCTGGGGCTGGAGCCTGCAAGACATCTGCCTGCTGCGACCCCTAATGACAGGGCAAACCTGAGCTTCCCCTGACAGGGCATTCCTGGATTGTCCATTAGGGTTAGATGGACCCTGCTCTGCTCTGGGCTGGCAGCTCCTTGGCCTGAGTAGCTGGGTGTGCTGGGTCAGCCCCCCACATCACTCAGGGCGGGCTGGGCTTCACCAGGCGGGATTGAGCAGGCGTCTCTCCACTCAGGCTGGGCTGGGCTGAGCCGGACTGGGCATCTCTCCATTTAGGGTGGGTTGGGCTGGGCAATGGTGGGATGGGGTGGGTGTCTGTCCATTCCAGGCAGACTAGGATGGGGTGGGCATCTTTTCACTTGGGGTGGGCTGGAATGGGGTGGCCATCTCTCCACTCAGGACAGGTTGGGCTGGGTCATGGCAGGATGGAGCGGGTGTCTCTCTACTCGGACTGGGTTGGGCCATAGTGGAATGGGATGGACATCTCCCCACTTGGGGCGGGATGGGATGGAGTGGGCATCTGTTCACTTGGGGTGGGTTGGGCTGGGCCACGGCGGGATGGGCAGATGTTTCTCCATTTGGGGCAGATTGAGCTGGGCTGTGGCACGGCGGGTTGGGGGATATCTCCCCACTTGGGGTAGGACACTGTCTGTTGGTTTCGCTTTGGGTCCCATTCACACTTTTCGCAGGGAGAGGGGAAAACACTCTGGTTGATGAGAAGCAAATAATTTTTACTTGTTCCTTCTCAGCCTCCTGCGGTGGCCAGCAGCACCTGTCTGAGCTCTCCAGCGTATCCAGCCAAACCTGTGCAGGTAACTGACTGGCCTGGGACTGCTGTGTCTGATATTACTGCTTTGCTGTCAAATGCCTGAGACAGTCACACTTGCACTCTTAGCAGCAGTCTGCCGAATACCCCTCAGGGCAGCTGAGCTGAGTGTAATGAATCCAGGGGCCCAGAGTCACTGCTGTGGCACTGACTATGTGACCCTGCACAGCTCACTTGGGCTGCTTTGTGCTCCTGCTCTCAGATCTGGTGGCAGAGAGTTGGCTGTGCTCCGTGGGGAAGGGACGTAGCGCTGGAGGGAGCTGTGTGTGGAAATGCCTGTGTTGTAGCATAGACTTTCAATGGCTTCCCTAACTGGAGAACACAGCGTTCTTCTTTGAGTAGTGTCCCTGTGGGTGCTCCACTTCAGATGGGCATGCGCCCCGTGTGCCTTCGAGCAGAGATTTTCAGAGTGTCCGTGCGCCCTACTGCCTCATGCCTCACACTGAGACTCTATAGGGCTGCGCAAGTGAACCACCTTCAGTTCTTCCTCAGCCACCTCAGCTTGAGATGGAACTTTCGTATGTCCACCTTTGGAGTGTGCCTTGGCTATACATTTTTTCCCCCTAGCTGCTAGTTTAGTTTTAGATAGTTTCAGTTTAGATTATTTTAGTTTAGTAGTTGAGAGGCTTAGTTTTGTTCCTCATCCTTCCCTCTGAAGCCTTGTCTTCCTTGGACATTGCCTTAAACACTGCCTCTCTTGCCAGGAGGGCAGCCCCATTAGCAAAGGTCACTCCAACTGCGTTCTCTGCCTTGGAGAGTTACATGTCCCTCAGAAGTGTAACTTCTGTCTGGCCCTTAAATTCAGGGTGAGGAAGAACTGGGAGATTAAGTTGAGGCTACTAATGATGGAGCACTACCCTTCGCCCCACTTCAGCACCAGATCAGAAGGACACCCCTGTCATAAACGGATAGTTAAGGGTTAATGCCTCTTTTACCTGTAAAGGGTTAAGAAGTTCACCTAGCCTAGCTGACACCTGACCAGAGGAACCAATGGGAGGACAAGATGGTTCAAAGGGAAGGAGGGAAGTTCCCTTTGTAGGTTGAGTTTCACTTTGGACCGGAGTGGGAAAGCTCCAGAATTCAGCCTCTTATTAAGTAGTGAGTAGTAGTGAAGGAAATAAATAGGTTTATGTTTATTTCTTTGTAACCTGTCTTGTGCAATTAGAGGAATAGTCAAATTGGGTATTTGGTGTTTTTTTTTTTTTGTGTGTGTGTGTAACTAAGTTTTTGCCCAGGGGAACATCCTCTGTGTTTGGAATCTTTTGTCTGTGAGAGTAGCTGGTATGCTAATCTCTCCCAGAGGGTTTTCTTTTTCTTTTCTTTTCTTTAATTAAAAGCCTTTTTTTATACCTGATTGATTTTTCCTTGTTTTTTAGATCCAAGGGGGTTGGATCTGGATCCACCAGGAGTTTGTGGGAGAAAGGAGGGGGGATGGTTAATTTCTCCTTGTTTTAAGATCCAAGGGGTTTGGATCTGTGTTCACCAGGGAATTGGTGAAGAGTCTCTCAAGGCTACCCAGGGAAGAGAATTAGTGCTTGGGAGTGGTGGCAGCCAGACCAGATCTAAGCTGTTAATTGAGCTTAGAGCTTCTCATGCAGGTCCCCCACATCTGTACCCTAAAGTTCAGAGTGGGGAAGGAACCTTGACAACCCCATACACCAGTCTCTGGGCAGATTCAGTGCCTCTTTGACCTCAGGTCAGCTCTCCCCCAGAAAGGGAAAATCTCCAAAGACCTCCTAAAAGGGTCACAGGAAAAGCGGTTCCAACTCCCTTCATAAGGAGCCTGCTCTTAAAAAACACTGGTCTCCCAGTAGGTCAGCTGCCTCAGATGTGTCAACCTCTCGGCTGTGTACTGTAGAGGCAAAGGACTCCTTCAGTACCAGCAGGGCTGGAAAGCCATGAAGCTCTGCCAAGAGCAAACACAGCCTCTATACTGTCTGGACGTGACAAAGACAAGGGGAAGCATTCTTCCAGACCTGTACCATCAGAGTCTGCTTTACTGCCAGTACCACCCCTGAGGGGTTCCTCAGTACCATGCAGCCTAAACATCTGACTCTGTTGGCATCCGCTTCAGAGGAATCTAAATGTTCGGTACCGTCTACCTCTAGAGACAAACACACCATCATGTCTGTACTGCCTCTTCATTTGGTACCAGACAAATTTATCAGTGGCAGATGAACTTAGCGTCTCCACTGTTTATGGGTAGTGAGCACTTTTCAGTACCAAGACCCACTTGATCACAAGACTTCCATCTATCTCTGGTACTGCCCGATCACCACCCTTTTTAACTGGAGCTCCTCCACTGGATGACATCCAGGATAATCATGGAGATATCCCTTCAGACTCTTCCATCTCAGTGCAGGGCTCTCCTTACCTGTCCATACAGGAACCCACTCTGACACCTGGAGAGAGAGAGGAATTTGGGGGAAGACATCACGGGTGGAACTGCCTGAGATCTCACTGAGGAGGTCATAGTAGCCATACTGGAACCCCAGGACAGTATACTGAAAACACCTTTCCAAGGCTCCAAGTCTTGCCCACTAGAACGAGAGACAGACACAATCCCCACCACCCCAGCCCATTCCTCAGGATGAGACATTCAAGGAGCAGGAAGCCAGGGCAGATAAGAATGGCCATACTGAGTCTAGCCCAGTATCCTGTCTTCTGGAAGTGGCCAGTGCCAAATGCTTCAGAGGAAATTAACAGAACAGAGCAATTATTTAATGATCCATTCCTTGTCATCCAGTCCCACCATCTGGCAGTAGGAGGCTTAGGGACATACAGAGCATGGGTTGCATTCCTAACCATGTTGGCTAATAGCTATTGTGGGACCAATCCTCCATGAATTTATCTAATTTTTTTTAACCCAGTTATATTTTGGCCTTCACAGGCATCCCCTGGCAATGAGTTCCACAGGTTGACTGTGTGTTGTGGGAAGAAGTACTTCCTTTTGTGTGTTTTAAACCTGCTGCCTATTCATTTCCTGTGTTACGTGAAGGGGTAAATAACACTTCCTTATTCACTTTCTCCACACCATTTATGATTTTATAGACCTCTATCATATCCTCCCTCAGTCATCTCTTTTCTAAGATGAACAGTCCCAATCTTGTAAATCTCTCCTCATATGGAAGCTGTTCCCTACCACCAATCATTTTTGTAGCCCTTCTCTATATCCTTTCCAATCCTAATATAAATTTTTTGACTTGGGGCAGCCAGGACTGCATGCAGTATTCAAGGTGTGGGTGTACCATGGATTTATATAGTGGCATTATGATATTTTCTGTCTTATTATCTATCCCTTTCCTAATGGTTCATAACATTCTGTTAGCTTTTCTGATTGCCGCTGCACATTGAATGGATGTTTTTGGAGAATTATCCACAATGACGCCAAGATCTTTCTTGAGTGGTAACAGCTAATTTAGACCCCATCATTTTGTATGTATAGTTGGGATTATGTTTTCCAATGTGCATTGCTTTGCATTTATCAACATTGAATTTCATCAGCCATTTTGTTGCCCAGTCACCCAGTTTTGTGAGATCCCTTTGTAACTCTTCAGTCTGCTTTGGACTTCAGTATCTTGAGTAATTTTGTGTCAACTGCAAACTGTGCCATCTTGCTGTTTACCTCTTTTTCCAGATCATTTATGAATATGTTGAACAGCACTGGTCCAAGTACAGACCCCTGGGGAACACTGCTATTTACCGCTCTCCATTCTGTAAACTGATCATTTATTCCTACCCTATCTTTTAATCAGTTACTGATTCATGAGAGGACTTTCCCTCTTATCCCATGACTGCTTACTTTTCTTAAGAGCCTTTGTTGAGGAACCTTGTTAAGGGCTTTCTGAAAGTCCAAGTGCACTATATCCACTGGATCACCCTTGTCCACATATTTGTTGAGCCCCTCAAAAAAATCTAATAGATTAGGGAGGCATGATTTTCCCCTTATAAAAGCTGTATTGACTCCTCCCCAACAAATCGTTTTCATCTATGTGTCTGATAATTCTCTATAGTTTCAACCAGTTTGCCTGGTACTGAAGTTAAGCTTACTGGCCTGTAATTGACAGGATCGCTTCTGGAGCCTTTTTAAAAACCGACATTACATTAGCTATCCTCAAGTCATCCAATACAGAGGCTGATTTATGCGCTAGGTTACTAATTGCACTTTGTAATTCTGCAATTTCATATCTGAGTTCCTTCAGAACTCTTTTGTGTATCCCATCTGGTCCTGGGGACTTATTACTGTTTAATTTATCAATTTCTTCCAAAACCTCCTCTATCAACACCTCAGTAAGAACATAAGAACGGCCATACTGGGTCAGACCAAAGGTCCATCTTGCCCAGTATCCTGTCTACTGACAGTGGCCAATGCCAGGTGCCCCAGAGGGAATGAACAGAACAGGCAATCATCCAGTGATCCATCCCCTGTCACCCATTCCCAGCTTCTGGCAAACAGAGACTAGGGACACCATCCCTGCTCATCCTGGCTAATAGCCATTGATGGACCTATCCATCTGGGACAGTTTCTCAGATTTGTCACCTAAAAAGAATGGCTCAGGTTTGGGAATCTTCCTCACATCCTCTGCAGTGAAGACCGATGCAACGAATTCATTTAGGTTCTCCACAACAGCTTTGTCTTCCTTGAGTGCTCTTTTAACTTCTCAATCTTCTAGTGGCCCCACTGATCTTTTGGCAGGCTTCCTGCTTCTTCGGTACTTTTTTTTTTTTTAAAGGGGCTCGATTCACCAAATGGCTGGAGGAGGAGATGGTTCTAGTCCCCCCCCTTTATAACCATTACCCTAATGGTTAGGGCACGTCCCTGTGGGGCAGGAGACCCAGGTTTGAACCCCTCAATCTAGAATAGGCTCTGAACCTGGGTCTCACCCTCCCAGGGGAGTGCACTAACCACCGGGCTGTAGGGTAATGGGCGGGGAGGGGGGGGAGGAGGACTCTCAGTCTAATCTGTTGAAGCTGTTCTGCTTTGTATAAAATACTGGAGGGGTCAGTGAGGCAGGGACTAGCCCCTGAGTCTGCCTCCTCCCAGGCGAGCACCCAGCTATCATAGAATCGTAGGACTGGAAGGGACCTCGAGAGGTCTTCTAGCCCAGTCCCCTGCACTCAAGGCAGAACTACGTATTATCTAGACCACCCCTCAAAGGTGTTTGTCTAACCTGCTGTTAAAAATCTCCAGTGATGAAGATTCAACAGCTTCCCTAGGCAATTTATTCCAGTGCTTAACTCCCCTGACAGGTAGTTTTTCCTAATGTCCAACCTAAACTGCCCTTGCTTCAATTTAAGCCATTTGCTTCTTGTCCTATCCTCAGAGGTTAAGGAGAACAATTTTTCTCCCTCCTCCTTGTAACAACCTTTCATGTACTTGAAAACTCATATCATTTCCCCCCTTGGTCTTCTCTTTTCCAGACTAGACAAACCTAATTTTTTTTCAATCTTCCCTCATAGGTCATGTTTTCTAGACCTTTAATAATTTCTGTTGCTGTTCTCTGGACTTTCTCCAATGTGTCCACATCTTTCCTGAAATATGGCACCCAGAACTGGACAAAATACTCCAGTTGAGGCCTAATCAGCGCAGAGTAGAGTGGAAGAATTACTTCTCATGTCTTGCTTACAATACTCCTGCTAATACATCCCAGAATGATGTTTGCGGTTTTTGCAACAGCGTTACATTGTTGACATATATTTAGCTTGTGATCCACCAGGGCCCCCAGATCCCTTTCCACAGTACTCCTTCCTAGGCAGTCATTTCCCATTTTTTATGTGTGCAACTGTGATTGTTCTTTCCTAAGTGGAGCACTTTGCATTTGTCCTTATTGAATTTCATCCTGTTTACTTCAGACCATTTCTCCAGTTTGGCAGGCTGGAGAGCACTCTGTCTTGCTTACCTGCCCAATGACGATTGAACTGCTTTGGGAAAATTGCTCCTGGGCCTTGGTGGCCTCTGGCATCACAATAAATGAGAGCCTCTCCAAAGCCCAAGGCAATCCCCACCCAGACAGGCAGCTCCGTCCCTGGCAAGACTGCACTAAGTGCAGTTCAAGACACCCTTATGCCCCCATCTCTCCACCTCACCCGGCTCTAGGGCTGCGCACAGCATTAGACAGAACATTAGCCATGAGCAGCTCCCAGAGCAGAGATGCTGCCTCTGGGTAGAGCGCCAGGCCTGTCCAAAGAACCGCTGGGAACAGGGCCCTGCAGCTGGGCCTCAGCTCCCT
The DNA here is from genome assembly GCF_028017835.1 of Emys orbicularis. Taxonomy (NCBI): domain Eukaryota; kingdom Metazoa; phylum Chordata; order Testudines; family Emydidae; genus Emys; species Emys orbicularis. Next base: position 67,731,163 of record NC_088689.1, on the reverse strand, counting down.
TGGGGGCAGTAGCCTGTGCGGGGACGGAATGGGGAAGGGGCGGGCAGGTTCTAGCCAGCTAGGCCTTAGCTCCCTTGGGGGCAGGAGCCTGTGCGGGGACGGAATGGGGAAGGGGCGGGCAGGTTCTAGCCAGCTAGGCCTTAGCTCCCTTGGGGGCAGGAGCCTGTGCGGGGACGGAATGGGGAAGGGGCGGGCAGGTTCTAGCCAGCTAGGCCTTAGCTCCCTTGGGGGCAGGAGCCTGTGCGGGGACGGAATGGGGAAGGGGCGGGCAGGTTCTAGCCAGCTAGGCCTTAGCTCCCTTGGGGGCAGGAGCCTGTGCGGGGATGGGAGGGGGAAGGGGCGGGCAGGTTGTACCCCGCTAGTCCTCAGCTCCCTTGGGGGCAGCAGCCTGCAGGGGAGGGCTGCCAGTGCTGCACATGGCACCAGGCTCTCCACACTGGCCTGCCCCTAGTGAATGCATGAAGCGCGAAAGGCTCTAGCATGCGCTGCAATTCCCTCTTGTTTCATTGTCCTCGCCAAGGCCATGGCCCTGCAGATGTGTAAACGTGGGCATGTGAGTAACTGCTCCCCCACTGAATCCCAGCACAGGCTGCCATGTGCAACTGGCTGGGAACTGACAGGAGAGACAGAATTTTCATTCAAAGACGACAGCGAAACCTTAGGCTTGTTTTCTTTTCTCTGCATTTGAATTAGGTTGGAGTTAAACCCAGTGTGGCACCTCCCCCGCTAGTCTCTGCAAAGCCCAAACCAGCTGCTGGCGAGGTAATGCTGCTTCTCACCAAGCTTTGGAAATGTGCTAGCGGGGACCCTGACTGGCAGCATCAGCATCCCTGGGGGAGGCTGGTGCTGGACACCAGATGCCTGCAGGCCTGCCCAGCATGTCACCTCCCTGCCTGAAGCCACCCTCAGCCAGGCTTCAGGCCCCAAGACAGCATGTGCTGCTCAGGGGTGCCCCCTGCCCGCTCCTGCCAGGCCTCCTTGCAGTCCCCCGTGCTGAGTTCCCACCACCCAGAGGGTGTGTGATGACCCCACTGCTCCTCCCGGTGCAGCGCTCCAGCGCTCTTTCCCCCATTACCCAGGCCCATGTGGAGCTGTCAGGGGGAGCCAGTGGGGCAGCATGCCACAGGCCAGCCCCTAGCCCTGCAATGCTAGTGGGTTGCATCTCAAACACCCTTGGCACCTCCCAGGGCATCTGCCTACCCCCTGGCGCAGAAGCTCCCTCAGCCAAGGTCCCAGCTAGGCTTCTCCATGAAGCTGAAAGCCTGAATCAGCACAGTTCAAACACCCCCCACTTCCACGTGGCCTGTGGCCCCATCAGACACAGAGCCAGGCAGGCTGTGTTACTTGGCCAGAGCCTCACGGCCCTTCCTTCCCAGCAGATCGTCCTTGTTCTTTGCATGGAAAGTGTGGCCCATGCTCTCGTGCCACTGGCCCTACCAGCACTTTTGCTGAGCCCTCGCGGCAGCGCTGAGCTGTGCTAGGGGTCAGGGGGCACCTGGTGGGAGTTGGTTTGGGACTGAGTGACTGACTCTATTGCACCCTGTTGTTAGGTGAAGCCGAAGCCACCGACCCGGCCTCTCCCCGAGCTGAGAAGCAAACAGGTGTGTCTCATCCTGGGTCCTCACATTAGATTTTCTGCTCACTAGCCACTCAGCTCTCACCTCACAAGTAGGGGATCTGCGCACACACCCCTGCGCCCCCAAGTGCAGTCACACACACCCTTCCCACCCCCCCCCCCCCAGCTCCATGACCAGTACTGAGGGCTCATGGCTGTCTGAGGGGGGGCAGCCCACACGAGCTGGTGGGCATTATTCAGGTGGCTGTGTGCCTGCCAGAGTCAACCCTTGGAACGGGCAGCGTGGTATGCTGGGCCTGTGGGGGGCAGAGGCAGGAGTGCTGGGGTCAGTTTTGCTGCATCCACACCACTATAGTGGTATGGCCTGACTATTCTGATAGCAGCAGTTTCTGGGAGAACAGCTGCCAGTTTTTGCAGCTGAAATGGACGCTGATCCCAAACGTTTCACATTAAAGGAATGCTCTTTGTCTTGCCAGTGTAAGGCAGATAAGCTGAATGGCTGTAGCAGGGAGGGGACCAAATTGTCAGCTCTGCCTATCCCACCTGCCAAACCTGCTGCCCTGACATGTCAATCCAGCCAGCCCCAAGTGAGCCCAGCTCTGCGTGTCTGCAATCAGATTGGCTATTGTGTTACGCAGTGGGGCTGGGGAGTTCCCTTTGCCTGGCTAGGTTCCCTGCTAGGTGCTCGGGTGTCTGTCACGCCCTGCTCCCTCACGGGCTAGTCAGGCTTTGTTTTGTTTTATAGTGACTGAGCTGTTCCTCCCCATCCTGTGCAAGTGAGGGCACTGGGCTGGGCCAATGTGCCACGCTCGCTCAGTCATTGCCAGGGTGGCTCTAGCAGCATCCCAGAACTCAGCCCCTCCCATGGTGCCTCTCTTTCTGTTTTCCAGCAGGCCGCTTCCTTGAAGGTGGCACTGAAGCCTCCAGCTTCACGGAGATGATCCAGACTGTGGCGGCTGGGACAGCAAGGCGTGGCTGGCTCCAGTGTTTTTTCTAGAATGATTGAGCATTTCTGCTTCTTGCTTAATGGTACTCGACTCGCTTGGCAGAGTCTTCCTTCGAGGTCTTGAGTGTTTACATGAAATGCTTGACTCAGCTGTGCCTTAACACAGATGCTGTGGCTGCACAATACAGCAGGGCTGGCCAGCAATGGCTGCTTGGAGGCCGGGGGGGCTCACACCAGCAGATGTAGGGAAATGTTCTCAGGTTTTTACTAGTGAAAATGCAAGGCCTTCCCAAAAGTACAAATGAGGGACACTCCTCTCACACAGCAGTGCCCCCCCCTTCCCCCCATGCAGGCATGGGGGGGGGAAGCTCGGGGGACAGTTCCTATTGCCATGCTATGCATGATCTGTAGCAATGAGCCCAGCAGATCGTGTCATGGCAACGCACGGCCGAGACCACACATCCTAGCATGGACCACGTCAGCTAGAGCCAGGGGCCAAGCCCCGGTATTGCAGGCTGGCAGCTGTAATCTCTGCACCCCCCATGCTCCTTCCTGGAATGATGTTGTGGCTCTCAGGTGGTGGACACATAGCAAACATGCCCCGCCCCTGTGGGTGATCCAATTCAGCAGTCAGGCTGGGGTTGGGGAAGGCCATGCCAGCAATGGCCTCTTAGGTAACAGATGGAAACTTAGTGCGTTCAGAGACTGTTTTTGCCAGCCCAGCCAAATGGTTTTGCTGACAGTGACGCAACCGAGAGCCGGGGCTGGCTGCCCAGCCCTCCATAGGGCCTCTCCTTACAAGTAAAACAACTGTGACAAGCTGCCAGCCCAATTCCCTCAATGTCTCAAGTGTCCGCTCCTACTATCCGCAGCACAGACCCTGGTATGGCACTTTCCAGCCTAGTCCTTCCAAAGCACGTCAGGATGAACTGGGACTCCTGGCTGGAGTTGGCATTTGGGATGTTCCTGGATTTGGGTGGGCAGTAGCCACTCTCTCCCCAGCAGAGATTTCCAAAGCTGCAGGCTGTGCAGTGCGCTGGCGTGACCAGCTACTGCCAATGCAGGAGCCAGTGCTTTACAGCGCCCAGCAGATAGCAGCCAAGATCCCAGAATTTCCTGCAGTAACTTGATGCCACAGTAATACATGCTGCACTGAGCAAACAGCCCCACCCACCCAGAGCACATCATGGTCAGCTGGTGTTTTCAGTAGGCCTGAAGCTTGTTTTGGGTTATTCTGTTAGCAGCCAGTGTATTTTATCATTTAAATTATTGTCTGAGTTATGGTCTGTCTGAAGGGCCCGTCCTAGATGGTGTTTTTTTAAAATCATGTTAATTTAATACCTTTAATGTGACCTTTTCACTCATCTGATGCTGCTCAGTTTGATATGAGTTGAGTCAAAGGCATTGGTAACAGTAAAAGCTGCAGGCCAGCTTGGTGCAGGGTGTTTCTGTATGCTGGCTGGGGGAAGGGTTGAGCAGTGACTGCTAAGGGAGGGAGGTTGGACTCTCATGATCCCTTCCACCCCTACATGCGTCTTTGGAGAGCTTGGGGCACAAATCCAGCCCCTAGTCTTTGTCTCCATCATGGTCTGAGGGCTTTAGTCTAAACTCACATTGATTGTACTTTAGAGCACTGCTGTCCTGAGGCCCAACCCTGACTTCACAGGCTGTCACTGATTGCATGGGGGCCATGGGGCAGCAGAGGGTATCAACACACAGCCTTGCCTAGCACTTTAGCAGCAGCCGCCATACAGTGGCTCTCCCCTCCATCAGTTACTGACAAAAGTTAGAGGTAAAGCTGCTGCCCTGCGCCCCACCTGCAACTGAGCAGATTCTTCACTTGTCCAGCAGCCCAGGGTAGGCCTGTGCTCACAGGCGGAAGGCTGCATCTCTCTCTTCAATACACAGGTATTTGAGCTTCTAACTTCATCTGGTTTCCATGGAAGGCAGGGGAGCCTAAATGTCTTTGTTGAATGCAGTGTAGCTGCTCCATTTTTCAGCAGTGAGAAAGCACTGCAGATGGTGCCTCTCTGCACCCATCTATGGATGGGCCCTCTGCTGTCCTGAACTAAACAAAATAGGTTTGGTTTTTCAGCAGCTGTAGAAGGTAGGACTAAGAATGGGAGTAAGCAGGAACCTAGGGCTTTGGATTAGTGTGTAAATGGACTTGGACTGAACAGGAGGGAGGGGATTGAGGCTGCTCTCCTACTCCTTAGCCTTAACCCCTTTGCAGTCCCCCTGACCCCCAACCCTCTATCTCCCACCCTTCACTCAGAGACAGGAGAGGCTAAGCTCCTGGCAGCCTCATTGCCTTGACACCAGTGACAAGGAGGGCCCCACGCTGGCCACAGATGCTGTGGAGCAGGGTTATGTTACTCCAATTTGATGTGAGACACCCCGGGGGCAATGGGCTCCGTCCCCTTGTCCTGGTGCATGTACAGAGCAGATGGTCTTGGAGCTGTGGGAGGATGGATGCAAGTGTAACAGCTGTGACTGCATGGCAGGTAACGATTCTCCACATGGCCCTCACTGCTCCACCCTCCTGGATCCCACCAGTGGGGAGTGCTAGGTCTGGAGAAGCCATGAGCTTGGGGAATCGTTCCCTCTGAGAACCTCAGCCTCCAACAGAGCTTGCTTTAGAGCCCTAAACAGCAGAGTCCCCACAACGGCCTCTAGCTGCAGCAGGAGAGCAGGGGCTGAATGTAGGTGTTGGGCTATACAGGTTTTGCGCGCCCTCAAAGACACTCAGGGAGTATTTCCAATGGGGAAACCTAGACAGGCTGGGAGATGGGGGTGGTTGATCTGTTCATGCTTTTTGTGCTGGGCTGGGTCCTCCCAAGTGTGCAGAGGGTGAGACCACAGCTGCCTGCCTTCACATGACGCTGAACTCTCTGGTGGAAATGCTGGGTGGGGGATATGGTAAGAGGCAGCCTAGTCCCGGCACAGGTAGGAGAATGAGGGCAAGGCAGCCACCCAATACATGGTATCAAAATAATTTTATTCTTATCCAAAAAATTAACATTTTGCCATATAAATGTGAATAATTTTTTAAAAAGTAAATTCCACAGAAAGTTGTCCAGGCCCCAGGGCACCCCACCCTCAGACACAATCCAGCAGCTCGTGGAGGGAAAGTTGTTTATGATCTCAAAATGTGGACACTTCAAAATTCATTTTCGAACAGGTAATTTCCAGCCCATGAGCCCTGTGAGAATTTGAACTGTAATGCACAAGTGACCCATGCTGATCAAGCCAACTGTCTCACTTATGACCAGCATGTCATGGACAGTATTTTAGAGTAGGTAAAAGTGATCAGAATGTGGAGCCTAAAATGTTGGTTAAGAAAACAGGAGATTTCTGTTTAGTGCAGCAAGTACTGATCAAGTATTGCCAAGGGACAATGAACCCTTGGGAACAGCCTCAGGCACTCCTTAAAGAGAAATGTACAAAAAGCAGAATGCACCAAGAAAGGGAGAGTGAGTATCTGATGCATACAGTCCAAGCCAGATAAAGAGCACATCTAAAGCCCAGCTGGGCTGTACGGGCCAAGTCCAACCTGCAGCTCCCTCCTTGGCAGCAGACTGAGGCCCCAAGTGAACAGAAATTTGGAAGGATCATTACTGCCCAGGGAGCACCTGCCCTCTTGAGGCAAAGGGGCTGTTTGCTGTAGGCACCCTGAATGTAGCATCACCCATTGGCTATAGAGCCAGCCATTGCGCTTTTGTGCGCTGTTGCCTGCCTCCTGGAGCTGGAGAAGTAGTCCGCTCTTACAGCAACGCATAGGCCTTGTACACCTAGCCACCCGAGAGAGTGCAGGCTACGCCATCATCCCTTAGACACCAAGCTCCCACTCAGCCTCAGTCAGTGAGAACTCCATTGGGCACAGAACCCTGCTCACAGCTGCCAAGCACCAGTGCCTGCAGCAGACTTTCAAACAGCTGGAGCAGATGCTTGTTCAGTCATAGCTTGTACGGTTTGTACTTGTGACCTTGCTCTCCTGCCACAGTGCAGGCCCCAGGAATGAAGACTAGTGTAGCCCACAGCTGGGAAACTGGACAGCTCAGAACTTGGACTGGGGCACAGAGACCTTGAAAGCAGATGCTTGGCCCATGGCTGGGGTGCTGATACCAAGCTATTAGCTGATGGGTGCTTAGCAGCCTGGGGAAATGGGAGGGCACAGAGAGTAATTCCCTGGGGCAGAGTCAAAGATGTCAACCAGTCTACCCTGCTAGCCAGCAGTCTCAGCAGAGGCCTGAGCCAGACTAAACTCCCCTCTCAGCCCTGGGGCAGCAAGGGAGACATTTGGCCTGGGCTGAGGAGAGACGATGAGGGCTCTAGCACACTGCAGCCAGCACCTGTTGCCAACGGGGGACACCCCTCCCCTCACACACACCAATTTTGGCCTGAGCCCAAGAAGTGACGTCTAAGTGAACTGATTGGTGTGAACAAGGTGAAGCACAGCCTGAGCAACTTGCACCCCCTTGCTCACACGACCTATTCTTCAGCACTGCATTAAGGGGTTTGCCATTGTCTGACATTTGGCTACAAACACTCCTGGCTTGAGCCACATGTCAGGAACTGGCCACAGGGAGGAGGGTTACATGGGAAGAATAGATCAGGATGGAGGCAGGTGAGACAGGCCTCCCCCTCAACCCTTCTCCTAAGGGTTCTTCCATTCCAGCAGCCTTCTTTGCAACCTGGACATTGGACAGGACACAGCTACTTTAGCTAAAAGCAGTTAATTGGCTGAGGCCATAAGCACAGGGCAGTGACTGTCCTTAATAGCAGGGAGCAGGAATTGGTTACTCCTCAAAGCCATCTCTAGAGGGCAGTGCCCAGTACAGTGTGGGAGACTGGAAACTGTCCCCATTTTAAGCTGAAGGAAATCTCTCAATCAGGCAGAATCTTTCTAAATGCAAGAAACTAAATTTAAACCATCATCACCCTGAACTGTCCTATGACCCACTCTGTCTTGGTAGTCTCCTCCCCTCTCACCTCATCCCCCTTACACAAATGCAGAACATGGCTACAAAATCAATTTCTCAACTCATCACTGACTCCATCTCACCCACTCTGCCCCTCCACTATCTCCCCTTTCACTACCACATCTAAGACAAGCTCTTGTCTGCCTTATTAAGGCCCTTCCTGACCAGTCCTCACTCCAAGCCACTGACTCAGTCAACCTTTACTGCCACTTGGTCCAATCTTCTTCCTGGCCAGTCCTTGCCTAGGAGTACCTCCCCAGGACCACCTGCAGCCACTGCAACACTCTCCCTCCAACCTCGGCTCTGCCGGGCGGCCTCAGCAGCACTCGTCAAGGGTGAGAGACCCAGTGTGCTGTGGCTGCTGGTCATTACAGCAGGGGGCTCAGGGCCATCTCACCTAGCAGACCTTCAACAACAGAGCAGGCGAGTGCTCCCTGGCCAGGATGCAGATTCAGAGGCTGCTATTTCAAAGTCTCTGACAAGTCCACCTGGCCACAGGCTGCTTGGCAATGCCTGGCTTCTCTCCACGAGATGGTGGAACTGCCAGGGGGCTGTCGGCAGGACTGTGCCTTTCAACTCAGCATGGAGCCAGCAGGGTGGGATGAGCATGTAGACTCCAGTTCTGGTGGATGAGCCTGCTCTTCTCCCATCTTATCACAGTGGGACAAGGGGCCAATGGCACTATGGTAACGTTCGTCTGTCCTCACCCCAGAAGCTGCAGGAGTGCACAAACTCTCAGCCAAGATGAAGTGCCGTCTCTGCTGCTGCCTGGCTCCAGGAGGCTGCATGGCATTTTAATCCTCAGGTGGCTAATTGTTCCTTGGTTCCCACCCTAGTTGGGCTCTAAGAGACTGGCAAAGCAAATGCTGACAGCCCAATGCACAGGGAGTCACAGGGCCTTCCCTTCCTATTGGTACTAGCTTGAAAGTATCTGGGCAAGAGAATACTCTAGCTGCAGCAACTAAATGGGAGCCAGGGAGTGCACCCCAAACAGCTGACAAGCCAACAGCAAAGTGGATGCAGAGCAACAGGTCTGTAAAGCACACTGTATTCATGCTGGGACACATCCTCCAAGAGATGCATGCTGCACTCTGGCTGAACAAAGCAAAGGCAGAAACGCTGCAGAAGGGGCAGTGGGTTGAGAACAATAGCTAGCTCCAGTGAGACTCACAGGGCACATGCTGCAAAGTAGAAAGGGGGCATCTGTCCCCCAGGGGAGCGAGGCAGCACAGCGTGGGAGCAATGCCTAGGAGAGAACAGCCGTTTGGCCACATGAGATCTGCAGACACAAGGAAGAACAGAAATGCCAGAAGCAAAGCGCCAAGCCTCAGGCCCTGTCCACATACTGTGAGTGGGGTACAATTTGTAAGACAGAGCAGGCCAACTCCCTGAGTGTGGCCACAACTATACCCAGACAAAGGAGGTTGGAGCGGTACTGCTAGTCCTGCAGAGGAAGGGGAACCTTCACACCAGTGTAACAGCGCCCACACGAGGGCTCACACTCATTTAACTATTTCAACCGGGGAAACACTCCCCCCCACCTCCCCGAGTAAAATAGTTAAATCGGCACAAAAATCAGTGTGGGGGCCAGTCCCTGGTGAGAGCCCTGTGCCCACTCAGGAGACCATCAGCAGGTGCTAAGGCAGGTTCAGGTTTTTAAACCTTGAACTGAATACTTCAGAGAACAAGGTAAATTATTAGCATTCAGGAAAAAATACAGAGCACGTTCCGCAGACAAGCCCCAAGTCCCGGGTCTGGCCCCCTCCCCAGGCAAGCCCCAGCTCCACGCTCCCTGCAACGTCAACTGCAGGGCAAGATGCAGGTACCAGCATCTCTGGGAAGCACCCGCAGTGCTGAGTTGGCTGGTGCAGCCCTTGGAGCCAGCAGGGTGGGACGAGCAGGTAGACTCCAATTCTGGTGGCTGAGGCTGCTCTTTTTCCACCTTAGCAGAGCAGGGTCAGGGCCAGATGGGAGGCAAGACATTCTGGAACCAACCCCAGTGATCTAAGCCCCACCCCTTCACACACACTCCAGGACTTAAAAAGGAAGTGTCTACACAACAGTATGTGAAATACCACCTGAACAGTGGCCCTACCATTGGAAGGGAGGGGAGGAGACTACACCAAGCACAGCTCCTGTAGGAATTCCCCCCACCCTAGGACAGTGGGTCAAGGGGCAGACAGCAGATGTAGCACAGTATCCCCAGCAGGGGGCTTCTTTCCTGTGCCGCTAGCAGGCAGCATCCCAAGAAGCAGCACTGCTCAGTTGATGACATTACGGATGGTCAAAAATGCTGACAGACAATGGGTTGGGCGACAGGAGCTGTTCACACTGAGCGCCTGCTCTCTGGGGAAGCGACAATACTTCATTCAAAACCAGAATGCCCCCAACTTAAACGACTCCAGTTGGGAGCTGCTGCTGCAGAGCTCCCACCCCAGAAGCTCAGCTGCCTGATGCTGGGACCCTGGGGCAGAGCAAGACTGAGCTGAAGCAGCAGGTTGAGCCCATTCCCTGCTTGGAGGCAGAAGCAGAACGAACAGTGGGCCAACCCAGCACCAGAGAGATGGGCAGCAGGACAGCCAACTGGGAGGGAGGGAGGGAGGGAGTGTGAGTGTGAGTGTGTGTAAACATGGCACTTTATCACAGACCTGGGAGCGCTGTCTCCTGCGTCCTGCATCTGCACTTGCTCTCCTCCCTTTGTCTGCCAGATGCAGAGGTAGCAGCCCTCCCAGGGCGAGGAGGCAAAGCTAACTGGAAGGAGGCTGGGGGGGTGGCAGAGGCGTATGTGGTTGGGGCAGGTTTCACAAGTCTGTCCCCTTGCCCTCAGTACCTGGCGCCATATGCTGCCTGCTCCTCAATCCGCATCTTTGGATGGGAGGAGACAGAGCCATACAGCACCAAAGAGTGGAACACTATCTTCACTGCACGTAGGGCAGCTAAGGAGACAGGCAGCCCAGCTAGCACGGCATTACCATTATAGACTACTTCCGAGTTCACAGCAGTTAGTGTTGCTATCTACAGAAAGGATTAGAGCTATTATGGTTCCTATTAAAAAAAAAAAAAAAAAAAATCTACTTGTCACCAAACCCATCCTAGCTGGGCCTCTGGCCTCTAGGGATCTAAGCAGGTGTGTATGGTGAGGCTTGAACCAGACAAAAGTCAGTAGCATTTTACAAGAAGAAATTAAGTTTACATCTAGATGAGCAACAGGCCTAAGAGCAGTATGAGGGAGGTTAACGAGTCGGTCCAGCCTCAGGGCGTGGGCAGCAAAACGACCAGGCTTTCCATCCCACTCGCCCAGCACCCTCGAGGACCCCTAGGCCAAACCTCCTGCCGCAAGGGTAATGCAGAACACAGGCCTTCTAAAGAACTGCACCTCCTGCAGAAGGCTCCCTGGCTTCTGTCCTTTAATATTCCAGTATAGGCAGGTTTAAGTACAGGATTGTCCCTCATTCGGAAGCACCAGCACAAACAGGGAGTGAGAAAAGGGAAAGGCAGAGCCCTCAACACAGTTGTTGCTTAAAGAAATCAACCCAATTGTCACATCTGTGTAGAAAGAGGCTGTGTGTGCTGTGTCCGCCCCACTGGGGCATGGCAGAGGGCAGGCAGCGCCCCTGTAGCACACTAGGGAAGGACACTGGTCTGCATGATGCAGCCCTTTCTTCCAGAGCTTGCTGAAGCTTTTCCACCTTTGCATCAGCCTGTGCTCTCTGGTTTTTTGAGGTGGCTTTCCCCAGAGAGTGCAGGATCCTCCTTTGAAAGGAGGCTGGCTTCTGGCACGGTCCTCACAGCCACATGTTTGAAGGTGCAGGAATCCCAAAACATGCTGGGGATGCTGTTACCAAAATACAGCTTGCTGTTGGCAGCGATGGCCTGATACTTCTTCAGCTCCAGATATGCTGGCGTGAGTTTCAGCTATACAGAGCAAGAGAGCAGATCCCATAAGAGGCAACGTTCTCATGCAGACATCACTGGATTTATCCCCACAAGTCCCCTCTCACCCCGCACCCAGCAACGGGGGTTTGTGGTCAAGATTTAAATCCCTGCACCAGAAAACTGGATTGATATTAGATAAATCAAACCTTCCCATATCACTCGCCATTTGGAGCCCTCCCCTTCCTCGGTGGAGCGAAGAGACTAAGCAAGTCTAAGCTTTGGGTCACTTTGTTCCAAACACTCCCCATACCTTGTTAGAGTCAGCCATTTTCCGAGCCGTGTAATATTCTGCATCAGCTTTTGTTCTCTCTCTTGCTAGCAAAACAGCATCTAACAGCAAGAGAAAGTCAAATAGAAAAGAGTATTAGAACTGCAGTAGCAACATTACTACAGGCCCCCTGGGACTGTGATGTAAGGAGATCACTGGCTGTGAAATACTCAGGGAGAATTCAACCTCACAGTTAAGAGCTACAGTTGTGTGAAGTTTATTATTTGCACTGTGATAGTACCTAGGATCCCCAGGCTGAGGTTTCTCCTCCACCCATAGTTACTGGAGGTGCGGGGGTGCCTCTTGGAAACCTTGTGCTAACAGCTAGCGTTGGGGGAGGAAAAAGGAGAGGGAGAGAGAGAGGAGAAGCGTCACTACTCAAGCTCCAGTTACCTTCAATCTCAGAAATTCTCTTCTCTGTTTCCTTCTCCATAAGCTTCTGTCGATAATGAATCTTGGCCACCTCAGCCGCCTTCTCAGCTTCTGCAATTACAAACAGCAGCTCAGACAATACCAGCTCAAGCACCTGTGGCCACAGCATCCCAGCCCAGTCATGTGAACAGTAGTTTTGAATGGACTGCACTGGATGTGATTGCTGATGATAGGAGGCTCAGTACCAGGCTATCCCTACAGCTCACTTCTTCCATCCCCTCAAGGTGCTTCACAAATTAACAGTGTTACATTCGGGTGGCATGATCAGGAAACACAACAGTGATGGGTTGTAGCACCGCAGTAACTCAGCCACCTTTCACGCGGGTCGTGCTACCAGTAACTTACAGCCTACAAAATTCCTTGGTGTGGAGACATTCAGCCTGCAGAGCTCAGCCACTTTCAACAGGACAGCTTGTGACTCCAGTCCAAGGACTGATCTGGCTTACAAGTGTCCCCAGTGCAGTACGCAGCCCCATTCCAAATGCTCTTACAATGTACTGAAAACAAACTGTTTAGTGATCAAGTATCAGAGGGGTAGCCGTGTTAGTCTGAATCTGTAAAAAGCAACAGAGGGTCCTGTGGCACCTTTAAGACTAACAGAAGTATTGGGAGCATAAGCTTTCGTGGGTAAGAACCTCACTTCTTCAGATGCACACACGTTGGGTAGAAGCCAAACAACTAAGAATTTCACTTCAAAAGGAACGTCTCTAAGTTCTAAGCAGCTTCCAAGGGAGAGGTGTTGAGAACTCTAGCGAGCTTCTAAGCCCCTGTCCTGCACCACAATGCAGCACTTTACAAAGGGGAATCATTCATGGAAGTGGCATATGATCCCTGAACTAGAGTAGGACAGGGCCACTGGGGCTGCTCTCAATTCCTTTCCAAAAGGACCAGGTGATACTCCGTGACCCCCAGGAGTAGGCCCTTGGTTTTACAACCCCTCTGAAAGATGGCCCCTCCATCAGCACAGCATCTCTAACGCCACTGGGGGACTGGATCAGCACAACACAAACTGTATTGACATGACGAGAGAATAAAATTGCCAAAGTTAAACACACGGCTTCATAGGATAACGTGCTTCTGCACCATGTGTCCACTGGGCAATAACAGGCCCCACTGTATCATCGAATGGTCAGAAGCAGCATCACCACAAAAACTGGTAGCCAGTGCACCGACTGCTGCAGGGTGCAATACGGCCTTGCAATGAGGTGCTCAGAGGTCTGCTGTCCCCAGTGAGGGAGTCAGTGCTGATTCAGAGGGAGGCACCTCATCTACTGAATCACCAGCTGCAGGATTTACCCTGGACGTATCCCACCTGACTAGTGATCTAGCCAGTTCCTGCTTGGCTAAGGACAGCAGACTGTCAAAAGGGCCTAGCTGGGATGTTCTGTCCTAGTCCACTCCAGTAATAGCTTGTGAGAAGATGAAATCTGAAGACACTAGCCCTTGGTAGTGCTTGTGTGTCAATGACTCTTCAACATACCTATGAGAGCCTTCTTCCTCTCCGTCTCCGCCTCCTTCTCCACAACCTTTTGCTTCTGTGCTACTACGAGCAGTTTGGTCTTTTCAGCCTCCCTGCACCACAAAACAGTTTGCAAGTGAGCCTTCAGGGTGTAGATTTAGAATAAACACAGCACGCAATGTCACCATCCCAAAGAGGAGCAGTTGAGTGCAGGTGGGATAGACACGGAGTTGCAGGTACAGAACAACCAGACAGCATACAGATGAGTATGTCTGGGGAATATAGGGTGAACTGCAGGTTTACTTTACTTGTTAAAAACTCCAATAAATTGGCTGCAGAATAGGAGCAGCTTGCTTGTGTATTTGGGATTTTGCTTTTGCTCCTTGGCTTTTTTGTGCTGCCCTTAACTGGTGGTTCCTGTGTCACCACAGGCTGCCCTTGGAGTCCAATGTGGAAGTTAATCAGAATTCAATTAGAGGGATTTACTCCACGAGACACAACTGGAGGCCAGCTGACTGCTTGAGCAAAGGGGAGGTTAACCGAGCCCTCCCTGAGGCTCTGCCCAGTACAAGCTTAGCAAGAGAAAGAGGAGTTACTGTTTTAAAGATGGCCCTGAATGGTCCTCTGCACATGGGAACCTCATTACATGGAAGCACTAAATTCATGAAAGGGGTGGAGTGCAGAAATACCTGCCCTCTGCACCTGCAATGATCATAGAATCATAGAATATCAGGGTTGGAAGGGACCTCAGGAGGTCATCTAGTCCAACCCCCTGCTCAAAGCAGGACCAATTCCCAACTAAATCATCCCAGCCAAGGCTTTGTCAAGCCTGACCTTAAAAACCATTAAGGAAGGAGATTCCACCACCTCCCTAGGTAACCCATTCCAGTGCTTCACCACCCTCCTAGTGAAAAAGTTTTTCCTAATATCCAACCTAAACCTCCCCAACTGCAACTTGAGACCATTACTCCTTGTTCTGTCATCTGGTACCACTGAGAACAGTCTAGATCCATCCTCTTTGGAACCCCCTTTCAGGTAGTTGGAAGCAGCTATCAAATCCCCCCTCATTCTTCTCTTCTGTAGACTAAACAATCCCAGTTCCCTCAGCCTCTCCTCATAAGTCATGTGCTCCAGACCCCTAATCATTTTTGTTGCCCTCCGCTGGACTCTTTCCAATTTTTCCACATCCTTCTTGTAGTGTGGGGCCCAAAACTGGACACAGTACTCCAGATGAGGCCTCACCAATGTCGAATAGAGGGGAATGATCACGTCCCTCGATCTGCTGGCAATGCCCCTACTTATACAGCCCAAAATGCCGTTAGCCTTCTTGGCAACAAGGGCACACTGTTGACTCATATCCAGCTTCTCATCCACTGTAACCCCTAGGTCCTTTTCTGCAGAACTGCTTCCTAGCCATTCGGTCCCTAGTCTGTAACAGTGAATGGGATTCTTCTGTCCTAAGTGCAGGACTCTGCACTTGTCCTTGTTGAACCTCATCAGGTTTCTTTTGGCCCAATCCTCTAATTTGTCTAGGTCTCTCTGTATCCTATCCCTACCCTCCAGCGTATCTACCACTCCTCCCAGTTTAGTGTCATCTGCAAACTTGCTGAGAGTGCAGTCCACGCCATCCTCCAGATCATTAATGAAGATATTGAACAAAACCGGCCCCAGGACCAACTCTTGGAGCACTCCGCTTGATACCGGCTGCCAACTAGACATGGAGCCATTGATCACTACCCGTTGAGCCCGACGATCTAGCCAGCTTTCTATCCACCTTATAGTCCATTCATCCGGCCCATACTTCTTTAACTTGCCGGCAAGAATACTGTGGGAGACCGTATCTAGGGCATCAGCCAGAAGAGTCTGACACTGTATCCTGCATGAGAAAGTCTTGCTGCCCATCCTGAACCAAACAGCAAGGGTGGTTTGTAATTGACATGACTTATGGGTGGGGATTCCTAGGAAGTGTATCCTAGACCACTGCAGGCTTTACGGATCAAAGACCTGCACCTGGACACAGGCAGCCAGTACCTGGGACAGGGCACTGAGCTTACACAAACAAGTACTCCACTCAAATGACAAGTTACTGCATTCTGCACACTGCTTTTCCGGGACTGCTCCAAGGTAGAGCACACTGCAGTGACAGAGCCTCTGGGCCGGAAGGGTCAGTTACTCTGGAAAAGATGCTTGCAGCTGTGCCACCATTGTCACCTAGGAAGCCAAGGCTCCCTAACGACCCCAAGACTAAACCATGTCCTGACAATGAGGCGACAACACCCCTTCAATACAGGGTACTCTCTATTCCTGGCTTTCAGATGTGAACCTGGGCAAATCAGCATCATATCCACATGACCAAGTGGAGCCAAAGCCAGTTAGCTCCCTTCCAAGATAACCTGCTTCAACTCTCCACTCCACTATTCTACCAAAAAGACAGCATGCAACCCTGTGTGAGGACCTACGATGTCACTGCTTTGCATTCTCCTGCTCTCTGCTAGCTGTGGTAGATGCAATTAACAACCAGCCCAAGCACCGAGTATATTCCTGCTAACACGAGCGAAGGAAATGGAAGAGCTTTCATTGTTTGAAGATGCACATGAAAGGGGAGAGAAGTTCAAAATGCTAGAGATCTGAGAAGGGCACAAACAACAGACTGGTTAAGAATAAAGCAGCTGACGCAAAATATTAAAATAGGATTTAAACTCAGGAACTTCACCATGCACTGAACTTCTCCTGACCCCAATCATCTCTTGCAGGTGCGTGTAAGGTGTCTACCAGCGAGCTAAGCTGCATCCACATGGCACAGACAGCTACTCTGGCTGTCTGAGGGACCTCCATGCAACGCTCTTACTGGAGTTCGGGGCAGTGACACAGAAAACCTGATGAGCCTAGAGGACAAGAGATCTGTGGCTAATTAAGGAGCTCTTTTAAGGGGAGGCCAAGCAGTCCTCTGCTTCAAAGGATGGTGGTTAGAACACAGGATTCACACCAAGACCATGGGCCCAGGAGTTTTAAGAAGGGGGCATATATGGACTCAGGGGAAGATGAAGTTCCAGGGCTGACTATTGGGACTCCTCCAAATGTGTTCACACTAAACATTCAGGCTAGCTGTCACCTCATGCGTTGGTTCAGAGCCCCAGACTGCCCTCACCACGAGTTTGTTGCTCTCTGAGGATTCTGAGGATCCCTGTGACACAGGCTGCTGGAGTGGACGGATGGTCTGGTGGTGAAGAAAGTGGTTCCCAAACTTTTTACTAACACCACCCACCATCTGCCTTAACGATTAAGGCATTTGTTCAAGACTCAGGAGAGTTGGGCTTGGTTCCTGGCTCTGCCAGACTTCATGCATCTCAGTTCCCATCCGTACATTGGGGATAACACCACTGCCCAACTTTCCTGAGGGTCTGTGAAGATAACAATGAATGTTTGCAAGGGGCTCAAAGATGGCCCTGGTGATGGGAGCACAAAGGCAGAGCACATATGTAGCACTGCCAACCCCAGATTATCAAAAGTTACAAGTCAGATCTCAAAAAGTCTTGAGATTTCTTTTAAAAATACTGATCTGTTTTCACTAATAAGTTTTGGGTTTATTTGCAGTCCAATACCTTAGCCTACAGGGCTGCATCAGGGTCACATTTTCAAGCTTTCCTTCACAACCACAAATGCTAGAAACTTACTTTTTGGTAATTAAGCCAAAATTCTCAAGTGATCACATGACTCCAGCAGCTGGGGCTTGACAGAAAACAGAAAATATCACAAGACTTGTGATACAATTGCAAAAGTGGGCAACACTGCCAAGTCACCCTATCCTGCCATGATATGGAGTGTGTGCTGGTCCCAAGGGGAGCACAGCCCACAGCCAGATAAAGCTTCCACCTGGCCTTCTTACACAGATGGGAACATGGTCCGCGTAATGATTGGCGTGTGTGTGCACGCGCGCGCAAGAACTGTCGTCCAACATTCTCCTACCCATGCCTGGGATTAAGCACCTCACTTATTCTATTGCTCCTGCTGTCCTTACATTCTGCTTGGCCTTGTGTATCTTTGCTCTCCTTATTTCAGCCACCTAACCCCTTTCTGGAGGCAATTTCCTGGGTTCATCTATTTCCCACCACCCCAGCACCAGTGCCCACCAACACCAAAGACTGCCCTTGTGCAGCTGCTGCAGACAGACACGACCCACCCCCAAGCAAGGGCAGATTGAGTGTTAACTATGATCAGCAGTTTAACCTCATGCTATAGACTAGCTAACGTGAACCCTGAATGGCTCCCATGCCTCAGCTCTGCACCTAACAGTGCCTCTGGGAAAAGGACAGCATGCAGGGGATGCAGCACAGTGTGATCCTCCCTCAGAGTCCTGAGGGAATTTCTAGAAAGCAGGCTCCTGCATGGACAATATCAGATGGGTCTTGAGTCTGCTAAACCCTCCCAGACAAGTTCCAGGGAGCTTTGTGATGGCTGGAGTTGCAATCTGCACAGAAACAAGTAGAGACCAGTTCTGCATCACCATCCACCTACAGACACCTTCACAGCTGCTTTGCTCTTCCACACACAGAGGGGGACGGGGGGAGGGGGAGGAAGGGGAGGCAAATGAGCCATCTCCAGGGCTCGCTCCTCTGGTCCTGCAGCAGCTGCTAATGGTTTGGAAGATGATGCACCAACCAGGAAGGCAAAAAAGCCAGTTCAAATTTCATCTCCACATGAAATTGTGGAGGGGGAATCTATCTCCTCAGAGGAACAGGAGAGAAGGGTGAGAGAAGAGCCCCACTTTGCTGCACCTGAGTCCTTGGCAATCTCCATTTACATCCGAGCCAGTGGTCCCATAAAGCCAATTCGGCCTTTCCTCCCGCCAGGGAGGGGACACTCACAAAGCATGCTCAGCAGATACAGCATTCAGCACACTGCTGCAGTGAGATAGAAGAGCCCAGTCTAATTCAATACATATGAAACCACTAGAGCTTTGCTGAGATCAGTTCTGTTACCCATGGATAGGGAAGGAGATCCTTCCTCGAGTGTCTTTGCCCGCTGCCAGCAGGAGTTAAGTTCTAGCAACAGAAGAGGATGGTAAGAGGAAGAGCCTCCTCCTCTAGTCAATTCCACGGAATTTCTCCACAAATACACAGTGAGGAATAAGAAGCTTGGACCCCTCCATGCGATCCTGGGCACCAACTGCCCACCACTCCCCCTGAGAGCACATTCTGGGACTGTTACACACCCTAGTTGCTGTAAGCAGCATGAATCTGCTAAACAATGGGATCTGCTGCGCAACTACTCACATTAGTTCGAAGTTTCTTCGGATGGCTTCTGGGATTTTGGGCTTTGTAACACGCACAGCCTGAAAAAGAAGCCAAAGTCATTTAAAAACAGACTCTCTACAATTAGAATTGCACAGCTGGGAAACCACCTGCAAGGAATGCAATTTATTCTGCTAAGATAACCTGATCCAGGCAGTGTCATCTAGTAGAGAAAGCTCTAAATCTCATGCCAGCAGCACTTAGACACTGGACATCACTATGTGAGGTTCAGAAAGTGACTTACGGGTTGGTGGTTCCATTCAGCTTCTCTGTTCCTTTCCTACAACAAGTCGTCACTGAGAATAGCGTATCTCCACCTATGTGGTCACTCTGAAAAGGTCACCCCCTTTGAACCCCTCCACTGTCTCCCTGTTTCTCTGCCTCTTTTTGAGCTGCCCTCATACACATAACTCCCTCCATACTCTGGTCTGCCAAGTCATCCTGCTCTCCTCATTGCATTCCCTCTTCAGAACTCCCCTTCCCAACAAAGCCAACTGGAAGGGAGTCGGCAACATTCACATGTGTAACTTTTATCCTTCAGAAAAACCCAAAAGAGCAGGACAGTGTGGTTGTACACTGGCAGCTCTCCAAGAACAGTTACTAGAAAGTAACCTTTCACTTCTTTAAGGGCCTCTGTGCATTCCTCTTGTGGGAAATTAGCAAGCAGAGCTCCACCAGGTCCTTAGCTAAATATGGACGACAGCACAGCTCTCCCGGACTCGGCACTGGAGCATGGTGCTAAATCTGAGACTAGCATCTGACGAAAGTGTGCACCGAACTCCAAGTTGCTGCTGTGCAAGTCTCCAGCAGGGGAACTTGCCTAAGGCAGATCGCTGCTGCTGTGGTGGTTCTCATGGAGTGGGTCTTTAAACCACGGGGTACTGGTTCCCTAGCTAAGATATATGAGTGTTCTAGTCATCTCCTAACCCAGTGCAAGTGTCTATTCATCAATGGGTTCCTTCATGGCATCTCTCCTTATATGCTACAAATAACCTACTGCATTTTCTAAAGGATTTGGTCTTTTCCAGATAACAGAACACCCTCTTTACATCTGTATGGATAAAGAGTTGCCCTTGGATGGGAATGAGGCCTGGGGAAGAACATAGGAAGGGAAATGCATTGAGATAGGAGAGACCATCCTAGGCATGAAGCTGGGATGGGGCCTCATGGTGAAACACAGTGTAAAGTGGAGTGGTCATCAAAACAGAGAGCTCACTCCCCTGCCTAGCACATGTAATTTCAGCCTAGAAAGCTACAAGCCATTGAACATAAAGGGCTCTATTAAAAATCCTGATGTAACCTTAGCCAAGTGAGCACATGGCTTAAATGACACAGGATACAGAATAATGGGCAAGTTGCACAGTAAGGAACATTATACCAGAGACTTTAAAATGCAATGCTATTCTGAGAAGGGACTGAAAATGCCAGGCAGGACTCGAGATGAAGTGTGCTTAGTTTACAAGTTAAACAATGTCGCTTCTAACTGCAGGTCCTGCAAACTCAGTTTGGGCTCAGTCAAGCTGGCTGCCTTCCAATTCCTGAGGAGTAACAAAGATCTTGCAGGCTGAGAGCTATCCTCAGTTGTCTTCAATAGGATAGCACATGTCTGAGAACAGGATTTAGTTCTGCAATTTAAATTCAGTTAATGGTGACCTGCAAAGAACTTTTAAAACCGTGCTTGTACCCTTTTTGATGGATACAGAGGGTCGGAAAGTGTTGGTTTTTAAAACTTAAAGAGGGTTTTTCCTGCTTGTTTTTTACCTTAAAAATATCAGGCCTGTTAAATCTGGATGGCTTAGGTGGTTAGGAAAGGCAAGGCCTCAGGGCTCTTCCAAAGTTGATTGTGACATGATGCTTACCACAATCTGTCACTCTCTACAGGGACTGTGCAATCGCAAAGACAAGCTGTGAGGTGGAAGGATGTTTTTTGTGATCTCTTCACACCCGATGGAAGGGCTGAGGCCATAGATTTTTTTTAACATAGGCTCCCTCCACTCAAAATATTAATTGGACAAGTTAAATTTGGTAACAAAAACAAGCAAAGTAGAATGAGTCTGACCCCTCCCACCAGCTCAACTTTCCCTTGTTTAATTCTTGTGATGGGGTATCAGAATGGGGGCCTCTCAAGTGACTGCTCACAGGTTCTTCAGTCATCACAGAGTCTCCCAGCGTAGATGGAACCTGATTTCTAATGTAAAATGCAAGCAGAAAAAAGTCTTTTGGAAACAGCCTCCCTCTGTACACATGACAAAGACACACAAGAGGAACAAGCCCAATTTTCTCCTGTTCAAATTACCTTTAACAAGTGTGCTGATAATGAATAGGCTGGGACAGACTCCCGCTCACCCTCTCAGAGCTGGGTTGGCTCTGCAGGGATGACAGAAGTAGTAAGAACTTATTTTTGTCACTAATATGTTTGCAGATATAACTCTAATACATGCAGATCTGTGCAGAAAGAAGGGACCACTTCTCTCTCTTTCACATAGTTTCTCTTTTCTGACCATCATGACAAGTTTTCCATGGAAAAAAGGGCAACATCTAAATCCTAAATGGGTTTTGGGAAAAGCCGAGGTGGCTAGAATGGCCCAAGCTTTGCAAATCTGCTGAGAAAGAATGCTTCTATGCAAAAACATGCTGGGGAAGCTGACCCGTGGAATTACAACACTTCTCTGCTAGATGCGGCTGCACATTTCAATGTAATCCACGTAATCACATTGAAGGTTGTACAGAAGCGGTGGCAGTTGGCATGGGGAACAAGAAGATGTTCCTCCCAGAGAGCAAATTGGCATGTGCCCAGTACTTAATTGAAAGCCATATGAAATGTGGAGGCAGGAAATCATTTCCATCCCTTCTCAACTGTAAGCTTTATGGGAGTGAAATATAGAAGAGTTTCCCTTTAGGAAGGAGCCTACCTGGATGGTGAGACCTGGCGCCATGACATTCAGCTCTTTTTGCAGGGCCAGCTTCAGATTCTCATCAATCTGATCTGTGTTCAAGGGACAAGAGAGATTCAGCAACACTGCAGCCTGCGCTGTAAAATTTAGCTAACGTGCATGTAGTGATTAGTGTCAATACATCACTCAGCAGGGGAGGTCCATCCAGACAGTACAAAATAAGGATAAAGAACTTTGCAAACCCCTGCAATATGCTGCCTGCCTCCTGATTCCACAGTGCTATGTGCACACTTGGGGTCATGGGCATACTATTGCCAGCCCAGTGCCTGGACCGCTGCACCACATGGAGGCCAGCCACTGTGGCAGTGGGAGCTCTATATGTATGCTTTTTAGAGATAACCTCTACGTTTAGTTTGATGCTGAATGTCCCTCTCACCTGCTGTTCTCTGGGACTTTCAGCACTGAGTTTTAAACAGCACAGTGAGAAATGCCTGCATCCGTCGACAACTCACTGGAAACCCTGTTCCCCCTCACCTCTCCAGGAGGAGACCTCGACACAGTGATTCACAGGCTGGTTGCTTCCAGGCTGGCTCCCCCACTAGCAAACTCACTGCAGCCAGTGCTGATGGTAGACGCAAGACACTGACTGTTCTTTGCAGACTGCCCCAGGCTCAATGCCGCAGCAGGAAATACCACGTGGAACTTATGGCACAAGCCTGCCCTCCACCATCCCTTGTCACACTGACACCAATGCCAGTTTGATGCTCTGGCCTTAAACCTGCGAGGCTCTGGAGAGATCAGGACCCACCTACAGTACAATCTACTTCTCCATCCACCACCCCTCCAATACAGCTGTGCTCTTTGGGGAAAGTGCAGCTAATGAGGCCTAGGATGAAGCACTGGAGCTGGAAATAAAATCTTTGTCAAGGATGCCAAGCTGTGAAGAGGAGGTTACTCACCCTGTGCAGTAACTGACGTTCTTCGAGATGAGTGTCCCTGTGGGTGCTCCACTCCAGGTGTTGGTGCATCCCTGCGCCTTCGCTCGGAGATTTTTCGTAGCAGTACTCGTACTGGCCACGCATGCGCAGAGGCTGCCCCCCGCTGTGAGTCTAGGATAATAGTACGCATGCGTGGCCAATCTCCTCAGTTCCTTCTCTACAACGGAGGCTACCCCAACTCCGAAGTAGAGGGGAGGAGGGTGGGTAGTGGAGCACCCACAGAGACACTCATCTCGAAGAACGTCAGTTACTGCACAGGGTGAGTAACCTCCTCTTCTTCTTCGAGAGATGTCCCTGTGGGTGCTCCACTCCAGGTGACTTAAAAGCCGTATATCTTAAGGAGGTAGGGACTTCGGATCTGATAGGAACGCCGTTGATAGTACAGCCCTGCCCAAACGTATATCAGATAGAGGGCCTTGAGTAAGGGCATAGTGTTTAACAAATGTGTGCTCAGAGGACCAGGTGGCTGCTTTACAGATATCAGCCAGGGGAACTTTGCGTAAGAATGCTACAGAGGCAGCCATAGATCTAGTGGAGTGTGTTCTGATGCCGTCTGGAGGTGTAGCTTTCTTTATCTGATAGCACAACCGGATGCACTGGGAAATCCAGTTCGAAAGTCTCTGGGTAGAAATAGGCGTACCTTTGGAACGCTCCGCGATGGAGACAAAAAGTCTGGAAGAATTTCTAAAAGGTTTGGTTCTATCCAAATAGAAGGACAAGGCCCTACGTACGTCTAGTGTATGCATTGAGGCTTCGAATGAGTTCGCATGTAGCTTCGGGAAAAAGGTTGGTAAGTGTATCGGCTCATTAATGTGGAATAACGAGTGTACCTTAGGAAGAAAATTGGGGTGTAACCTGAGGGTAACCTTGTCTTTGAAAAATAGCGTATATGGTGGGTCTGCCATAAGAGCTGCTATTTCTCCTGCCCGCCTGGCGGAGGTAATTGCCACTAAAAATGCTGTTTTCATCGAAAGGTGTAAAAGGGAGCACGTGGCTAGGGGTTCAAATGGTTGCTGAGTTAGGCAAGATAGAACTAGATGAAGGTCCCACGGAGTGGTGGGTGGTTTTATGTCTGGGTACAGGGTTTGTAGTCCCTTGAGGAAGCGCTTGGTGATCGGATGAGCAAATACAGAAGTATCATCGATTTTGTCATGAAAAGTTGTAATAGCAGCTAAATGGACCCTGATGGAACTGGAAGAAAGGCCGGATTGCTTAAGGTCCAATAGGTATTCAAGTATGAGCGGAAGAGATGCTGACGTGGGACTAAGTTGTTTAGTTGAACACCAGTGTGTGAATCGTTTCCACTTACATAGATAGGTGGTGCGAGTAGATTGTGTTCTGCTATGTAGGAGCACTCTTTGAACTTGTTCAGAGCAATCTAGTTCGTTTTGGGAGAACCATGGAGGAACCATGCTTTGAGGTGGAGCATGGGTAGGTTGGGGTGGAGAAAACGGCCGTGTTGTTGTGATAGGAGGTTCGGAATGAGAGGCAAGGGGATTGGTGGTCGAATCGACATTTTGGTGAGAAACGGAAACCAGGGCTGTCTGGGCCATGATGGGGCAATTAGGAGCACCTTGGCCCCATCTGTTCGTATTTTTATCAGGACCCTGTTCAGAACCGGTATCGGGGGAAATGCATAGAGTAAGTTTTGGTTCCATGGGATCATGAATGCGTCTCCCAAGGAATGTTTGCCTAGCCCTGCTCTGGAGCAAAAATTGGGACATTTCTTGTTTTTTGCAGTTGCAAAGAGGTCTATTTCTGGGTAGCCCCAAATGCGGAATATGTTGTGAATGGTGTGCTCGTTTAATTCCCATTCGTGATCCCACGGGAAACGTCTGCTTAGTTCGTCCGCTGTGGTATTCATCACTCCGGGAAGATAGGCCGCTGATACCCGGATGTTGTTCGCAATGCAAGAACTGACAACAAACTAACTACTATAACAGGTAATTGTAAGAAAGTGAGGGATTTCCTAACGAGTCTGCTGAGCTCCGTCTCAGGCCGGGGACGGTAGAGAAGGAACTGAGGAGATTGGCCACGCATGCGTACTATTATCCTAGACTCACAGCGGGGGGCAGCCTCTGCGCATGCGTGGCCAGTACGAGTACTGCTACGAAAAATCTCCGAGCGAAGGCGCAGGGACGCACCAACACCTGGAGTGGAGCACCCACAGGGACATCTCTCGAAGAAGAATCAAGCTACTGGGGAAGTAAGATTGAGCCAAAGCCTGGCCATCTTTGGAACACCCTACAACACCCCCTCCTTCCCCCCCCCCCCTCTGTTACAGCTTTACTGCCCGAGCTGACAACAGGGGCCCATACACATCAGCACAGAGGCAAAGGGAAGCCTTTGTGGATGAACAATGCCCATCTCCATCTGCCAGCAGGCTTGGAAATCAATCATTCCCCAGGACACTCCTCCTTTGGAATTAGCCAATTTCCAAAGGCTTAAAGATAATCTGCAAATAGCATTTGGAAGCTTCTCTCTACCGTGGATATTTATTGAGCCCACCCAGCCTTAGCGTATCTGTGCTGCACACAGCGATTTACATTCACAGAGTCAAGTCCTGATCCAGCCAGTTTTCCCATGCCAGGAACCCCCTTTGCCCTGCCCTTCCAAAAGCAACCATCCCCCAGATGCTGCTTCATAAGCTCTGCCCTGACTGGGGTACTAGTAGAGGATGGGTGACATGCATGTAGAACTCAGGTGTCAAGCCAAGACACGACACACCAACACCTGCAACTTGTGAAGAGACTAGGGAGGGGCAAAGGGTCTCATTTTGGGGTCAGGAGCAGAGGGGAGGCAAAGGGACAAAGCAACTCCCTTCCATTTCTTCCACACAGAAATCAAAGGAGGATTCCAAGGTGGTGATGAAGACTCATTTAGCAATGGTGCAAGGGTCTGAGTAATGTGTGACATTCCAAACATCTGTTTCCAGGAGCCTCCTTTTGCTGCAGTGATGACAGGTATGACCACTTACACAGGCTTTGCTTTGATCTTGTATCCAAAGTTCAGTTCTGGGTTAACAGCTACTGTTACCCCCATAAACCCACAATATGACATCACATGAACAATGAAATAACCTGCATTGATAAGGACTTAGAATAACTGTAGTGAACTGTGCCATCTCAAGGAGACTGTTCTCGATGGTGATCTCGGCACAACTCTGGCTTCCTAATGGACACTTGTGAATGGAGACCCTTGACAATCGTGGGCAGAGGCATAGCTGCCTACTGAATTAAACTTCCATTTGTTGTATACTCCCTGGTCCCCATATACTTACCAAACAGCTCAATGTACACTTCCTGGAGGGTATGTGCACTGCAGAACTGATTCAGCTCATGGTGAATTTTATTGAAGATCAGGGTCTTATCGTAGTCTGCAGTGTAGTTCTTCACAACATCGTACACTGAGGAAAGAGAGTTACCACAGGGCAACACTAACGCGGCAGGAGAACAATGCTTTTCAGTCTACATAGCCATTCTAACAGCCCTTGCACTCTCACAAGGTAAGATACCCTCAATTCTAGATTGTCCAAACCAAACTTAGAAGAGTAGGATAATTATGCACAGATAAGAATATTGCACAGCCCTGCTTTATGGTCTGCAACAACAAACAAAACAGGGAAGTCTGCCATGAGCCATGTACAGGAACAGGCAGTGCTGAATACAGAATACAGGCCTAATAGATGCTGTGACTCCCCAACACCCAAGCGGGTGTTCCTTTCTCAATGCTGCAGTAACACTAGTTCCCAGCATTACGTTTCCCTGCTTTGAAGGGAAAAACCAGGTTTTTCCTCTTGTGGAACTCACATGTTCCACAGGCTGCAGCAGCAGGGATTTCACTTTCCTGTTCCACAACTGGTGACCCTGTGGAGCAACAGAAGACTTAGGCCAAGTGTGCTGCCTTCACAAGCTCCTCTACCTTGCTCAAAAACTTGTAAGCTTTGCCAGCTTTTGAGTAGCTGAGCTTGTTACATGTGCTGGTTCTGCAGTTTTTTGCACCCCCAAACTAAGCAAACTAAGTTCTTTTGAATGTGGGCTCTTTGCAAACTAAGCTTGCCATTTCAAAGTCCAAACAATTTCAAGATCAAGAGGCAGTCAATCTCTTTACAGTTTGTTTGCACCTGCTCATTCACCTTCGGACAAACCATGCCTGGAAAATTCCAGCCTGGGGGAGTGTGGAAACATGGGGTTAGAATCAGATTCTCTGGTGAGGGGAGCCATAACAGCATCAGGATAAGGAGAATGGAAGTGGTATTGCCAACCTATGCTATAGCTGCTGTAGGACGGCTGCTCTGATGTAGTATAAAGATATTCAGATTCTGCTTTTCTACTTTTGCCCCCATTCTAATTGTCTGGAGCAACTTGATGTGAGCAATACTCAGTTTTGTCCTGCTATCTGGAAAATCAGGTAGGCAATTCCTGCAATGCTCAGGTTTAATGCACTCCTCTGAGGGACGAAGGCTGCAAACAGCTGTCAGCCTGAGAGTGAGGACCAAGCCAAGAGTAACTGGTTTATAAACAGGAGATAAACAGGATGCTGCTCCCAAGAAAGGAAAGTCCCCTCAGCTGTGCACATCCCTATTTAACAACACATGCAGTAACTTCACTAGCTCTGCACTCTCTCAAAAGCGGGCACCATTTTGTCTGTTCACGTATAAAGTCCATTACAGTAATGTTAAGTCAACATAGCAAATAAATGCAAGCAATGAGGTTAGAACACCACTGTGTCTACATGACTGCCCATCTTCTGCAAGACCCCCCACATTTCAAGACAAGACCTGCACAGAGCTACACTCCATGAAGCTTTCTGAACTTCTCTAGCACCCTCCAGCACCTTATAAACATTAACCATGGCATCTCCCAGCCACCATGCAAGATAGTGCAGCCTCATTCTACCCATGCTATAGGTGGCCTACAGA
The DNA here is from genome assembly GCF_028017835.1 of Emys orbicularis. Classification (NCBI taxonomy): domain Eukaryota; kingdom Metazoa; phylum Chordata; order Testudines; family Emydidae; genus Emys; species Emys orbicularis. Next base: position 67,703,460 of record NC_088689.1, on the reverse strand, counting down.
GGCCAAAGAGAGGCAGGGACTTGGCACAAAGTCACACAGGAAGCTTGTGTTAGCCCCAGAAGAGAACCCAGTTCTCCTGGCTTCAAGTCCAGGGCCTTAAGCACAAAGCCATCCTTCTTCACCGTTTCCTGGCCTTTGCTGGATGCCAGGCTACTTGAAGGAAAGGCTTTAAAAAGCTCAAGCACTTGGAGATGCTCATTGTAGGGTCACTCTTCTAAGTGCTCTAGAATGGGACAAGTGTAGTAGGTGGGTACTGTGTTCGAGACACCAGGGTACTATGGCAATGATGCCTCAATCATGTGCCTCAGGTAGAGCCAGGGAAGCTCAGCCCAAACACTTTCTTGATCCCCTTCTGAGTGACACATGAGAGAAGCAGAACCAGCAGGATGTGACAGCAGTCGAGTGCTGAACACCCTGTCGACAGCCTGGCATCAGTGCCTTTTCTCTTCTGGGCTCAATTATCTTTAACCAGGGCACCTGCCAAGCAGTCTAGGGCATTCACAAGAAGGACTATCTAGAAGTTGAGCTGGATTTGGACTCTATGGGCCACATTTACAAGTGGTTGACACCCACAATTGGAGCCAGTTTTCCAAAAAAGCCCAGCTCCCACTGACAAATAAGTTGCCAGATTTTCAAAGGGCTCAGTACATGAGGAGTGCATTCAGTGCTGAAGTGTTCTGAAAGCAAGGCTTTCCCTGTCTGAGCATGGGCTGGGAGCAGGTGCAAGTCTTCAGCACAGATTAGTGAATCTCAGGTAGAACTAGATAAAACATCCTGGTCAAAAGGCAAAATCCATACCAACAGAAGGGAGGCCATGTGTATCCCACCCTCTCACCCAGGAGTATTCAATACAACCTATTTACAAGTGCTTTGGCCAGGCAAGTTTTAGATGTCCCATGCAATGGGACTTCCACCTCTTCCCTAGGGAGACTATTCCATTGCCCCAACAGACATACATGGTCAGGTATAATATTGCTTGATGAAACAGGAAAGAGTAAATACCTGCATATGGTGCTAACATATTCACAACTTCTATTCGGTCAATGTAGATCATAACCCCACCACTATAAAAAAAAATAAGCTTTGTGAGTTACATGGACAGATATTCACAGCAGCCCCAATTCAGAGTCCAACAATCCTTCTTAGTGGAGTTTGCTGGAGATCTGTAGAGTTGACTTTTTACCCAGCACTCTCTGCTTTTCCAGGCTGTCTTGGAAGACTGTGGATGGCAATAAATCCCAGCTTAATATCTGGCATTTCACTCCTGTGTGAATCAAAGTGAGCTCCAGGATGACCCCAGTGCACTTTCATTTTTCCTTCGGATTCCTCACTGTGTTTAGCCAGAGATGTGAATAAGAAAAGGAAAATGCCCTTGGAATGACCATGCAACTGTTAGCACTAGGAAAAAAAAGATACAGATGGGAGACAGACTAGGACAGAATATCTGCTGAAAGAAGTAGAGAATTCTGTCTGCACAAATTGCACACATTTAATGACTCCAAACAGGCCCATTCGTAAGGCCACTTGCAACAAGCAGCAAGGCTGAACTGAGTTCAATAGATGCCATGCTACAAAAAGATTACTGTCACAACTTGTCACACCATGCCAGACGAGACACACTGCTGACTACGTTAGCGTGGTGTTCTGGCTAACGCCCAAAACTGGGAGCGAAGTAATGTGAACTCTATTCCCAACTCTGCTATGGCTCATGACATGACCTTGAGTAAGTTGTGTTCCCTCTGTAATACTTTCCTAACTCACAAGGGGCTGAGAGTCTTAATTCATTAGCATTTGAACAGCACCCTGAGACCCCTTAAGGGATGGCACCAGAAGTACAATCAAGTACAGGCTGCAGGCTTTCCCAAAAGCTGTTAAATAGCTAACCTGCTCTGCCATGCTTCTGTTTCCTAGCTGGTCAAGTCCTTCCCCCTCAAGCCCTTCACTTTTTAATATGATTCATAACAGAAAAATCCCACCAACTAAAGCTGTATTTATCACACAGAGAACCAGTACCATCCACTACAGAAAAGGGAAAGTTCTAAATTCTATTTTCCAACCCACATTTTCCAGAAGCTCATAACTTTCTCAAACACATATTCCTTTGGGGCTAGGATCTCCCATGCTTTCTCTCAGTTCAAAAGTAATATTTGGAGGGAAAGCTTTAGCAAAATGAGCTACGCCATTATTGAATCACACAAGTATAAACACTAAACACTGATCTTGTATATTCCAAGCTGAATTTTTGTGCTCAGATAACTCAAGCATGGCTCCTTTGGCAAACTTCAGCCTTGGCTTGCTTTGCAGATCTCACTGAGACTTAAAAGACAAGACAAGTTTGAAGGAAGTCAGTTCATTAGTTTGAGTTATACATTGTTACATTTGGCAACTCCACATGTGCTAATTTTTCGGTTCTTTTTAAGGATTTCCCATTTAAGGGCTCCACAATGATAGGGGTTTACAAGCACTGCAAATGAGAATGTTTCATAGCAAGGAACTGACAAGCATCATTTGGCACCGGGGAGGGGATTGAGTTAGATCTGTCAAGGGTGGGTGCCTGTAGGAAAGAGAACTTCTGAGTCAGAAAGTGATTAAGCACAGCCCCAACAATGAAGAACTCCTGTTTATGATATCATGGGTTCCGCTGGCTGAACCTGTGAACTCCTTGATCAATATGATCTGGATGATTTTTCTTTAGGAAATCCTCTCAGTTAATACAATATGAAGTATCAGAGGGGTAGCCGTGTTAGTCTGAATCTGTAAAAAGCAACAGAGGGTCCTGTGGCACCTTTAAGACTAACAGAAGTATTGGGAGCATAAGCTTTCGTGGGTAAGAACCTCACTTCTTCAGATGCAAGTAATGGAAATCTCCAGAGGCAGGTATAAATCAGTGTGGAGATAACGAGGTTAGTTCAATCAGGGAGGGTGAGGTGCTCTGCTAGCAGTAGAGGTGTGAACACCAAGGGAGGAGAAACTGCTTCTGTAGTTGGATAGCCATTCACAGTCTTTGTTTAATCCTGATCTGATGGTGTCAAATTTGCAAATGAACTGGAGCTCAGCAGTTTCTCTTTGGAGTCTGGTCCTGAAGTTTTTTTGCTGTAAGATGGCTACCTTAACATCTGCTATTGTGTGGCCAGGGAGGTTAAAGTGTTCTCCTACAGGTTTTTGTATATTGCCATTCCTGATATCTGACTTGTGTCCATTTATCCTCTTGCGTAGTGACTGTCCAGTTTGGCCAATGTACATAGCAGAGGGGCATTGCTGGCACATGATGGCATATATAACATTGGTGGACGTGCAGGTGAATGAGCCGGTGATGTTGTAGCTGATCTGGTTAGGTCCTGTGATAGTGCTGCTGGTGTAGATATGTGGGCAGAGTTGGCATCGAGGTTTGTTGCATGGGTTGGTTCCTGAGTTAGAGTTGTTATGGTGCAGTGCGTGGTTGCTGGTGAGAATATGCTTAAGGTTGGCGGGTTGTCTGTGGGCGAGGACTGGCCTGCCTCCCAAGGTCTGTGAAAGTGAGGGGTCATTGTCCAGGATGGGTTGTAGATCACTGATGATGCGTTGGAGAGGTTTAAGCTGAGGGCTGTAGGTGATGGCCAGTGGAGTTCTGTTGGTTTCTTTTTTGGGCCTGTCTTTTAGCAGGAGGCTTCTGGGTACACGTCTGGCTCTGTTGATTTGTTCCTTTATTTCCTTGTGTGGGTATCGTAGTTTTGAGAATGCTTGGTGAAGATCTTGTAGGTGTTGGTCTCTGTCTGAGGGGTTGGAGCAGATGCGGTTGTACCTCAGTGCTTGGCTGTAGACGATGGATCGTGTGGTGTGTCCGGGGTGGAAGCTGGAGGCATGAAGGTAGGCATAGCGGTCGGTGGGTTTTCGGTATAGGGTGGTGTTAACGTGGCCATTGCTTATTTGTACTGTGGTGTCCAGGAAGTGGACCTCCCGTGTAGATTGGTCCAGGCTGAGGTTGATGGTGGGGTGGAAGCTGTTGAAATCATGGTGGAATTCTTCCAGGGTCTCCTTCCCATGGGTCCAGATGATGAAGATGTCATCAATGTAGCGTAGGTAGAGAAGGGGCGTGAGTGGACGAGAGCTGAGGAAGCGTTGTTCCAGGTCAGCCATAAAGATGTTGGCATATTGTGGGGCCATGCGGGTGCCCATAGCGGTGCCACTGGTCTGGAGGTATATATTGTCACCAAATTTGAAATAATTGTGCGTGAGGATAAAGTCACAGAGTTCAGCAATAAGTTGTGCTGTGTCATCATCAGGGATACTGTTCCTGACAGCTTGAATTCCATCTGTGTGTGGGATGTTTGTGTAGAGAGCCTCTACATCCATGGTGGCTAGGATGGTGTTTTCTGGGAGGTCACCAATGCATTGTAGTTTTCTCAGGAAATCTGTGGTGTCACGGAGATAGCTGGGAGTGCTGGTGGCGTAGGGTCTGAGTAGGGAGTCCACATATCCAGACAGTCCTTCAGTGAGAGTGCCAATGCCCGAGATGATGGGGCGTCCAGGATTTCCAGGTTTGTGGATCTTGGGTAGTAGATAGAATAACCCCGGTCGGGGCTCTAAGGGTATGTTGATTTGTTCCTGTGTTAGTGTAGGGAGTGTCCTGAGTAGCTGGTGCAGTTTCTTAGTGTATTCCTCAGTGGGATCTGAGGAAAGTGGCCTGTAGAATTTGGTATTGGAGAGTTGTCTGGCGGCCTCCTTCTGGTAGTCAGACCTGTTCATGATGACAACAGCACCTCCTTTATCAGCCTCTTTGATGATAATGTCAGGGTGGTTTCTGAGGCTGTGGATGGCATTGCGTTCTGCACGACTTAGGTTATGAGGCAAGCGATGTTGTTTTTCCACAATTTCTGCCTGTGCACGTCGGCGGAAGCATTCTATGTATAGGTCCAGACTGTCATTTCGACCCTCAGGAGGAGTCCATGTGGAGTTCTTCTTCCTGTGTTGTTGGTGGGAGGGTATCCGTGTATCAGTGCGCTGTTCAGTGTTATCTTGAAAGTATTCTTTCAAGTATTCTTTGCCCCATCATCTCGGGCATTGGCACTCTCACTGAAGGACTGTCTGGATATGTGGACTCCCTACTCAGACCCTACGCCACCAGCACTCCCAGCTATCTCCGTGACACCACAGATTTCCTGAGAAAACTACAATGCATTGGTGACCTCCCAGAAAACACCATCCTAGCCACCATGGATGTAGAGGCTCTCTACACAAACATCCCACACACAGATGGAATACAAGCTGTCAGGAACAGTATCCCTGATGATGACACAGCACAACTTATTGCTGAACTCTGTGACTTCATCCTCACGCACAATTATTTCAAATTTGGTGACAATATATACCTCCAGACCAGTGGCACCGCTATGGGCACCCGCATGGCCCCACAATATGCCAACATCTTTATGGCTGACCTGGAACAACGCTTCCTCAGCTCTCGTCCACTCACGCCCCTTCTCTACCTACGCTACATTGATGACATCTTCATCATCTGGACCCATGGGAAGGAGACCCTGGAAGAATTCCACCATGATTTCAACAGCTTCCACCCCACCATCAACCTCAGCCTGGACCAATCTACACGGGAGGTCCACTTCCTGGACACCACAGTACAAATAAGCAATGGCCACGTTAACACCACCCTATACCGAAAACCCACCGACCGCTATGCCTACCTTCATGCCTCCAGCTTCCACCCCGGACACACCACACGATCCGTCGTCTACAGCCAAGCACTGAGGTACAACCGCATCTGCTCCAACCCCTCAGACAGAGACCAACACCTACAAGATCTTCACCAAGCATTCTCAAAACTACGATACCCACACAAGGAAATAAAGGAACAAATCAACAGAGCCAGACGTGTACCCAGAAGCCTCCTGCTAAAAGACAGGCCCAAAAAAGAAACCAACAGAACTCCACTGGCCATCACCTACAGCCCTCAGCTTAAACCTCTCCAACGCATCATCAGTGATCTACAACCCATCCTGGACAATGACCCCTCACTTTCACAGACCTTGGGAGGCAGGCCAGTCCTCGCCCACAGACAACCCGCCAACCTTAAGCATATTCTCACCAGCAACCACGCACTGCACCATAACAACTCTAACTCAGGAACCAACCCATGCAACAAACCTCGATGCCAACTCTGCCCACATATCTACACCAGCAGCACTATCACAGGACCTAACCAGATCAGCTACAACATCACCGGCTCATTCACCTGCACGTCCACCAATGTTATATATGCCATCATGTGCCAGCAATGCCCCTCTGCTATGTACATTGGCCAAACTGGACAGTCACTACGCAAGAGGATAAATGGACACAAGTCAGATATCAGGAATGGCAATATACAAAAACCTGTAGGAGAACACTTTAACCTCCCTGGCCACACAATAGCAGATGTTAAGGTAGCCATCTTACAGCAAAAAAACTTCAGGACCAGACTCCAAAGAGAAACTGCTGAGCTCCAGTTCATTTGCAAATTTGACACCATCAGATCAGGATTAAACAAAGACTGTGAATGGCTATCCAACTACAGAAGCAGTTTCTCCTCCCTTGGTGTTCACACCTCTACTGCTAGCAGAGCACCTCACCCTCCCTGATTGAACTAACCTCGTTATCTCCACACTGATTTATACCTGCCTCTGGAGATTTCCATTACTTGCATCTGAAGAAGTGAGGTTCTTACCCACGAAAGCTTATGCTCCCAATACTTCTGTTAGTCTTAAAGGTGCCACAGGACCCTCTGTTGCTTTTTACAATATGAAGCACTCCAGAGTCAGGAAATGCAAAAAGTGTAAGTCTCTCCTGCAATTAAACTTGGCCATATTGCACATATGTAGGCCAGAGATTTGAGGCTTTATTATATTCAGAGATTTTCAGTTTTACACAAACATGGCTGAGTGCACTGTGGCATCGAGAGAGAAGATTGTTCAACACCTTACATTATAAACCTGTTTATAATTTTGACAAACTTTAAGAATACAGGAATTGCCAAACTGGATCACACCTGTGGCCCATCTAGCCCAGTAGCCTGGGTATGACAGTGGCCAGCATTAGCTGCTTCGGAGGAAGGTGCAAGAACCCCAGAGTACACAGAGGAGGCATAATCTTCCCCCAGTGAAGGTCTCCTCATCCCTGATCATTGGAGAGTGGCTTAAATGCTAATGATTGAGGCTTTATCTCCACTGCAATGCCTTTTTTGTAAGAATTAGTTATAGCAGCTTCAGATATTCATGTATGTTCAATCCCTTTTTGAATCTTAATTTCTTAGCCTCAACAATATCCCATGGCAGCAAGTTCCACTGTCCAATTATGCACTGTGTGGAAAAATATTTTCTTTTTTCCATGTTTCATTTAATGTCCCTTTGGTCTTGTGTTAGGAGGCAGGGAGAACAAAAGTTCCCAATCTACTTTCTCTAGACCATTCATTATTTTATGCACTTTTATCACATCCCTTCTTATTCATCTGCTTTCCAAGGTAACAATCCCAATCTTTTCAAATGAGAGATTTTCCAGGCCCTTAAGCATTCGCGCTGGCCTTCTCTGAGCTCCCGCTATTTCTATCATCTTTGTTTAAGATGAAGTGACCAGTGCTGCACACAATATCCAGATTGATTTATATAATGACATTATAACATTCGCAGCATTATTCTCCATCCCATTCCTTCTGTATCCTAACATGCACAAGCACCTGCCATTGTTAGCAGCTCAGTCATTTCATACTCAAGCTTCTTCAGAACTTTTGGATGTACCAACTGGGCTTGGTACCTTACTGCTCTTTAAAATTACCAACTTGCCCTAGCACCTCTTCTGACACTTCAATCTCTGATAGTACGTACTTCAACCTTTATCCAACATTAACAATCTTGACTAAAACTTTTCAACTTGCTGTCTGCCTCAGACTGAATTTATATTAAAACTGTCAACAAAAATCAGCCATTTTTGAGGTTAGTGAAAAAAATGGGCAGTTTTGTCAATTATTAAAAAATATTAAACTTTTTAAACAACTCTAGCTGCTCCCTGGCTTGGAGAAGGAACTTGAAATTTGGCAGGTGGGTCATCCTGAGAGATGCTTTACCCCACGGACACCGATAGATATTTGGCCTCTGAAAATCACCCACTGCAACACATGTAGCAGACCTTGTTCTTCTCTTGCTCCTTAATATTCTAAGTATTCTAATTGCATTGCTCATGCTCCTAAGCGTTGGTGAGCAGCCAGCCACCTCAAAATATGTTGTAGCCTAGGGAAATGCCTGCCCATCTACCACATGAAAATATCTTTTAGCTTAGGAGGGTGCACACTGGCCTTGGAGCCAAGAGAGCACAAGTTCAAGCCTAACTATCTTGACAAACTTTCAACCTTGCTCTCTGCCTCAGATTGAATTTATTTTAAAACTTTCAACATCAGCCAGTTTTAAGAACAAGGTTAGTGAAAAAAATGGGCAGTTTTGTCAACTATTAAAAAGTTTAGCTTTAAAAAAAAAAAAAAAAAAAAAAAACTAGCTCTTTCACTGCCTGGTCCTATGCACTTCACAACCCTCAATACTGAACAAGGCCTCAGACCTCCTACCCTGTAAGGCAAGCTAATATTCCCCCATTTTACAGATGAAGTTACAGACATTGCACAAGGTCACACTTCAAGCAGAGATAAGAATAGAATCAAGGTCTCCAATATGGCAGATTTAAATCTCATCCACAATGAAGCTCAGAATGAATCTGCCAAATGTGTACTTGGCTATGCTGTCTATAACCACTGGACCGCTAAAGCCAAAAACAGAACCTATAAATCCTGATTTTCAACATTTTTCTGATGCCTAGCAAACATGCGTCCTCTTCCTGAGAGTGACTAGTCTGCAGAGGATAATAGCTTACTAATACTACCAGTTATTCCTTTAGCTCAAGGGGAAGAGGTCTTTGCTGTGATCTGAAGTTCCTGCATTCAGACCCCACAGACGACACTGCTGTGGTCAATCTGATTCCACATAATGGAATGTGTACCCCCACACTCCATGTGCTCCTTATAAAAATCCTAGTTCCTTTCACGCAAAGAACTATGATAAAAGAATGAAAGTCAAGCAGTTATAAGTTAGGAAATGCCAGAATTAAGGTTGCTTGTGCAGCCTTAATTCATCTCCCTTGAGCATATGCACTGTCACAGAGTCTTTAGTTACATGATTCCATACTGTTTTTTCCATAGAAATCCTGCTTTGGTGCTCAGGATGGAACATGCTCTGTGCATGAACCAGGGCTGGGCAGTGAATGAAGTTGTCAACTGCAGGAACCCTGCCTCAGTTATGGCAGAAGCTGGAAGGTGTGCAGTGCCTTAAATTAAATTCTCATGTTAAGTTGGAAAAGTCAAGCTCTCAAGAGTTAGGAAATTCCAGTAATTAAAAGGGACACTGTCAACTTGATTTTTTTTTTTTTTTTTTAAACTTGACTAACTGCAAAAAACAGTTTTCCTGTAGGATCTCCCTTCAGTTTATATGGCTGAATTATTGGAAAATTTCTATTTTAAGAAACACTGTAAAGGTTTACTGCTCTGCTGTTGATACTTAGAAAAGCCTTCTGGGTGGTCCCCAAACATGCTTGGGCTTTCTCCTTTCCTCTGAGTGTACACCTACCAGCTGCCTCTTCTGTTTCAGCTTTGCTGCTGCTATCGGTTCACACTTTCCCCTAGTTCTTGAGACAGAGCATGCACATGCTCTCCCTGCAGAACAGTGATCTCACTATGCTAATGATGAGATAGGAATTGCAATGGGCCAACAGCCCAGCAACACTGACCCGGCACAAGAGCTGTCACACGCACAGTACACACATTGAAAATACAGGGAAAGAGCTTGTTTTGCTTGCATCTGCCAGTTACAGGCATCACAGAGTTTACTTTTAACTATACTAGAGTCAAGGTACAACCTCTGCTGATGGAAATGAGATTTTCAAGCTTGTGTCCTTAAGCAGTTTCCCCTGCAACTGCAATTACATTGCACATAAGTAGTATTTGATGTTCCTTTGGTCATTATTAACATTGCTAAATCCAGACATTTCTGTTAATCATTTGTACTACTCTCTCCAGCTATAGTCCTCAGAGCCTTTCCTAGTGGATACTCCATATCTTAGATAACATGATGGGCTGTTCAGGCATATCTGGGAAGCGTTTAGTTTGTCTGTAGGGCCCAACACTGTATATCTAAGCTTTTCCCCTGTGGACTGAATCTCCATGGTCAGGCTTCCTGTGAACCTCATGAGGATTTCTGCTTGTCCCCACTCCCTGAATAAGGTGACTTTTCTTGGAATATAACACAAGTATATCATGTTTATTACATTCACAAATAAAATCACTACTGTGCCAGTATTGGTGGAAATGCTTTGCCAAAAGGGAGAATCTTGCAATGAGCCAAGAGCAGTCACACTCTGGATGAAGCTAATCTCCTTTGGAAGTCTGGTCCACAGCTTGACTCAGAATGTTATCTCCTCCTCTGACACTTCACATTGTTAGCTACCGTGTATGAGAGCAACACAACTGGAGTGATGAGTGAAAACAAAGTTTTGAAATGACAACAGAAGAATGGAACACATAGAACCATGCACTGGGAGGTTAGAGAATTATAGAAATGTAGGGCTGGAAATGACCTTGAGAGGTCATCGAGTCCAGCCCGCTGTGCTGAGGCAGGACCAACTAAACTTAGACCATCCCTGAGAGGTGTTTGTCCAACCTGTTAATAAAAACTTCTAATGATAGTGTAGGATAAATATGAAATTAAAAAATTAAGGTTAACTTAAGTTTAGTTAAGGAAATGTGTGTGTGTTGTAAAGAAAGGCTGTCACTAGCAAGTAGAATTCATTGAAAATAATGAGTTATAAGGCCAGAAGGAATGAAGTAGGGAGGATGTTTGGTTCAAAGAATAACTAATGAGATAAGGGGAAGTTTCTAAAAAGAAGGCCTCTGACTGATAGATGTGAAAAAAGATCTGTCTTAAAATGAGCCAAACATGGCTCTTCTCAACCCACACACCTGTGTTAAAGCCTACGTGAACCCAGAGGCAATGGACAAACTGTTGGGTCAGCAAGAAGAAGGGGAGGAAAGGCCTTAGGAAGAAAGGAAGTTGTAAATCTTACCTAGATAAAGACTGGAAATAAGGGTGAACTTGAAGGGTAAACTCTTAAAAGGGTTCATTGCTAATACTTACCTGACCATTTCGGAGCTGGCCAATACGGGTCTAAGCATCCCTGGGTTTAGCCCGTTTAAGTATCTTGATCAAATGTGTATAAATGTTTTGTTACTGTTGGATATAGTAAATTGCTTATTAGGCGGCTTTTTAGGCATGTTTTAAGCAACTGTACCTTTTGGCTTTTGGATTGTTTGTAGCAACCAAGGACACAGCCATTTCAACTGCGTTAACTCAGGACTATTGTGATAGAGAAAGCTTACGCTTCCAGAGTACTCAATGGAGTTGAAAAGCAGTCTACTCCCTATGAAAACCAATTTTTGCTGTGAACTTTTCAGATATCTGGTGGGGTTGGGACGCATAAAAATGTACATTGCTCATCATCCTCTACAGTGTCTTCTGTCTGGTAAAATTAAAAACGGTACAGTGTCTAGTCCTAGACTGACACTATGGTTCCTGCTGCTGGAAGAGCACCAAACTGAAGTCTGTCCTCTTAAACAACCCTCACCTTTGCCAGCAGGACTATTCATTAATGGTAATCCATACAAGTGTCCTAGAGAAATTCCCTATCACGAGGGGCCCCTATCCCTTTTATCCATGTGCAGTACATACATTTAAATTCTGAAGGGCTGCACCCTGAGGGTCTGACAATATATGCTAGTGGGTTGTCCTAATACCAAAAGGGACCCGTCACAGAATTTATGGTTTGGGCTCTCTCGGTTCACGGTGAACCTGTGCAACACAGATGTAGTTCACACACTGTATACTGTGCTGGCTGCTGTAGCAGAGGCATTATCACTCAGTAATAAAGGACAAGTACCAGCTAGTGTAATATGTTCAGACTGTAAGGGTCTGTGATACCTTAACAACAACCTCCCTTGGTGTAGTGCAAATTCATTTTGCAGTGCAGATTACAAGCCTTTATGCTATCAAGCCCTTTTGTCCTATATGTGGGAACTAGCAGGTAAATGGGCTAACTCAGTGGTATATGTGGATAAAGTAAAAGCTCATACCAGACATGGGGAAGTGAGCAAGAAAAACAGAGTGAATGAAGCTGCTAATAGCCATGCTTTGGTGTGGTCCCATGCCCGATTATCCAGTTCTTGCTTTTACCATTTGAGCACAAGCAAAAACCATTGATTCACTAACATTGCAAGAATCTGATCCAGAGATATCCTCTTACACAAAAAGTAATGCTTGGGGAGTTAAATGGTAAAATCACTCCTACCCAGGGAAAGTTCCACCACAGCCCCTTAACAGGGAAATGTTAAGACTGGTGCATGATGTGCCATCGATGGCCCACCAAAATGCTGATACCACTTATCAGTGACTAATTAAGGCAGCGTGGTGGCCCCATTGTAAAAAAAAGATGTAAAAATTCATATTAACAATTGCCTGGTTTATGCTAAAAGCTATCCACCAGGGAAAACAAAACATGGATTTATCCAGGCACAGCAACAGGGGCAGGTTCATGCCAAAATGAGGGCATACTTCAACAAACCGGCCCAAAGTGTAGATTGGCTAGTAGGGGACAGAGTGATGGTGCAGTGAACATCGGGGGGGGGGGGGGAATCAAAACATTTCCGGCACCAAGAGGGGGGCCTACTATATAATACAAAAAGCCAACCCTGCAGTTTATCTGGTATGAATAGAAGCAAGATCAAAAAACAAGGATCGATGAGTAGATGCTACTCAGCTAAAATTTAATCAAATGAGGGCTTATTGATATGTGCCCTTTTGAGAATCAGGAAGGGCAGAAATAAAGGTGGCACAAATACCGTACATTGGGGGGAGGGGGAGAAAAAATAAAAACTCACAATGCTCTAAGGTGGAGGTAGGACCCAGTAATGAATTGGTATTAAGGTCCCTTAAAGAAGTGCTGTGCAATGATTTTCAATTTATATATGTACCTGTGTTGTTGAATTTGACTTCGTTGCAGTTGACAAAAGGGTTGTCTCTGCCAGGGTTTGGCCACCGTATGGCAAAATGATAGAGGACTATTAGAAAGGCTTTCTTGACAGAAATGTAGAGGAAAAGGCACCTGAATCAATTCAAAGACAAAACCGATGGAGCCTATCCATCAGTGCTGTACAGGGCGGTTTCAAGCTGGATTCAGGTGGACATTGAGACCCCACGGGAACACAACCGAGCATTCCAACACACGCTGGCTGTGGACCTATTGAGTCCAATGAATGAGCACAGCAAAGAACATATTAAGAACTTTAGAATGTATATAACATGCATGACATAGTTAATTTGTTTAAGGAAGTACAGGATAAAGTAGATGAAATAGATAACCAAACTAATAAAGATCAAAGCAGGCCAATAGCCAGGGCCATGTGTGTATGGAGGAATAGGCACTAATAAAGATCAAAGCAGGCCAATAGCCAGGGCCATAACATATTGTGTGTATGGAGGAATATGCACTAGACAAAAATCAAGGCCATCTTCACTCATATAGAGCAAGGTAAATTGCCCTCATCACCACAGAGAAATTAAAAACTTGGTATAGTACTCCTTATCCCACTCATACTATCCCATCCAATAACTGCAGAACACCACGATCAAACCATTATTAGAGTGCTACCACTGGGAATACTGGAAGACACTAACCCATAAGTTTTTAAAAGAGTTTGTTTCTCCTCAAATACTGTTGCAAAATAATGACAAGGTCTGGCGAGCCTTGGCCTTGTTCTGTTGCTCACATTTGGGGGACACCTACATCTGCAGCAGCTGTAAAGTCTTACAGACACAGTTGCCAGCATGCGGACTCACTCTGGGGGAGTCATCTCCAATCTGCACAGTGCAGTTGAGACCCTGGGGAACTGGTGAAGTGAAAACCTTTTAAGCCAGGAATGGTAAATATTGTGTGGAGGCTGGAAATAAATCACTGTGTGGACCCAGAGTATTATTCCAAGTGGCCAATGTTTTGTTTCACAACAAAATCCATTGTAACTAAAATACAAGCTGAATTCAGATTACAAGAGGACACTATGAAAGCAGTACCCAAGTGTGGGCATCCTATTCTTCCCTTGAGCCTGGATCTTAAAATATTAATAGCCAAGAATAGGGAATTCAGGAGTTAACTAGCCCCTGGCAGTGGAACAAGCCTAAACAAAGTCGATTATATCCATAGTAACTACTGTTATTTAAAGCTAGGGTAGTTAATGTACATTGTGGTAACAAACTTTGATTTTGTATTGTTAAATTTAATGGTTATGTAAGATGTTGCAAAAATCATAAAAGTTATGTTTAAAATGCTTAATGTAGTAAAACCCACGTAGCATGTAGGTTTTTAAGGCAGAGAATGTAGGATAAATACAAACTAAAGAATTAGAGTTAGCTTGAATTTAGTTAAGGAAATAGATGTGTTGTAAAGAAAGGCCCTGATTAGCAGGTAGAAGGAAGGCCTTGAAAATAACAAGTCATAAGGCCAGAAGGAATGAAGTAAGGATGATATCTGGTTCAAAGAATAACTAATGAAATAAGGGGAAGTTCTAAAAAGAAGGCCTCTGACCAATGGGGGTGACTGCAGATAAAACGATGACTCTGTCTTAAAGTGATCCAACATGGCCTTTCCCAATCCACACAGCAGTGTTAAAGCCAATGTGAACAGAGAGGCAATGGACAAATTGTTGGTGAGCAAGTCGGGGAGGAAAGGCCTTGGGAAGAAAGGAAATTGTAAATCTTACCTGGATTAAGATTGGAAATAAGGAGCAACGGTCTCAAATGGGTTTTTAGCTAAAATTAGTAATTGGGAATGACATCACTTATTTGTTGAAGGGTATAAAAAGTAAACTCAAAGATTGCTAATACCTGCCTGACCATGCTGGAGCCAACCAATACAGGTCTAAGCACCCCAGGGTTTAGCCCGTTTGTAAGTATCTTGATCAAACGTTTATAAATGTTTTGTTACTGTTGGATGTAGTACATTGATTATTTAGGCTTTTTAAGGAATGTTTAGAGGAATTGTATAAGTGGCCTTTGGATTTAATACAGGAATTTATGGTTAAATTAGTGCCATGGTAACACCCTGCATAAATAATATTAATTCCAACAGATGGGGGTTCAAAAACCTCCCCTGGAAGCCTATTCCAGAGTTTTAACTACCCTTATAGTTAGATATTTAAGAAAAACATTCTAACCTAAATTCCCTCGCTAAAGTTTAAGCACATTACTTCTTGTCCTACCTTCATTAAACATGGAGAACAACTGATCACAGTCCTCGTTATTACAACAGCAGCCCTTAACATATTTGAAGACTGTTATAGGTTCCCCCTGCCCCCCGGTCATCTTTTCTCAAGATGAAACATGCCCCGTTTTTTTTTTTTTTAACCTTTCCTCACAGGTCAGGTTTTCTAAACCTTTTATCATTTTTGTTGCTCTTCTCTGGACATTCCAATTTGTCCACATCTTTCCTAAAGCATGGAGCCCAGAAATGGGGACAGTACTCCAGCTGAGGCCTCGCCAGTGCTGAGTGGACCGGGACAATTACCTTCCATGTCTTACATACAACCCTCCTCTTAATACACCCCAGAAGATCAGTCTTTTTTTTGCAACTGCCTTAGATTGCTGACTCATTCAATTTGTGATCCACTACAGCCCCCAGATCCTTTTCAGCAGTACTACCACTTACATAACTATTCCCCGTTTTGTAGATGTGCATTTGATTTTTCTTCCTAGTGAAGCATTTTGCACTTATCTTTATTGGATTTCATCTTGTTGAATTCAGTCCAATTTCTCTAATTTGTCAAGGTCATCATGAATGCTAAACCTTTCCTCCAAAGTGCTTGCAACCCCGCCCCCCAGCTTGGTGTCATCTGCAGATTTTAGAAGCATATTCTCCATTCCATTATCCAAGTAGTTAATGAGAATACTGGATTACTACTGCACCCAGGACTGACCCCTGTGGCGCCCCACCAAATACACCCTCCCAGTATGATAGCAAATCACTGATAACTACTCTGAGTACGGTCTTTCAACCAGTTTTGCACCCTTATAGTAATTTTATTTGCTTATGAGAATGTCATGTGAGACTGAACCAAAAGCCTTACTAAAATGAAGATACATCACATCTACTGCTTCCCCACTCTGCACTAGGCCAGTAACCCTGTCAAAGGAGTCAAGTAAGTTGATTTGGCATGATTTTGTTCTTGACAAATCTATGCTGGCTACAGGGGGTCCCCGGTATATGTCTCCCCCTTATCCGTTGTTTCGCATATCCATCGCTCATCAATAGAGGAACTTGTTTCGATTCACGTCGGTCCCGATCCGCATATCCATCGTTTGCAGTACTGTACTGTAAGTTGCAAACGATGGATATGCGGACCAACGTGAATCGGAACACGTTCCCCTACTGATCAGCGATAGATATGCAAAATAAGGGATAAGGGGGAGATGTATACATCCAGCTCCCTCTTCCCCAGCACTTGCCCCACACCACCCACCCGGCGCTCCAGCCGGGGAGCGGGGGCTTGCAAGCCCGCTCTGCTCTCCCGCACCCTGGCAGGAGCGCCGGGCACAGCGGGAGAAGCTCCCACGCCTCAGCAGAAGCGCCGGGCGGAGCAGAAGCCCCCACTCCCCAACCCCCCTCCTGCCCATGCCACTGCTGTACCAGCAGGTCCCCGGTATACAACGTTTCAGTATACGTGACCCTTTTCAAGAACACAACCCTGACATATACCGTGGACCTGCTGTATTCCTTATTATTCTCTAGGTACTTTCAAACTGATTGCTTACAGTTTGTTCCAGTACCTTTTCAGGTATCAAAGTTAGGCTGATTGGTCTATAACTCAAGAAAGGTGTTTCATTTTGTGGCAGGATCTCGTTAACTGACCCACAGAAACGAGTGGAATATTACTGACTTATGCCATAAAATATACAGGATGTGCAATATAGCTAGGTTAACATTTCAGAAGAAACTTTCAGTTCTAGAATTTTCCAGACCCAAGCGGTTGATTTTGCAACATTAACAATCCATGAACATGTGTATAAATAAAGCACTTTGGGATACTTTGTGAAGATAAGCACTGCACACACAATGCATTGTTACTGCTGCTTTAACTAATGCTTAGACAGCACTTGGATATTTAAATGCTATTGAAGTGCTAAACTTTACTTACAAGGTTTGCATCTTGTACAACATTCATCTGCTCTTTTACTTCAGAGAAAGTTTCTGACCATCCAGACTGACAATTAGTCTGCGATGAACCAGATCCTGGCTTTTTGTCAGGGTTCATTTCAGGTGGTGGGACTACATTCCAACTGTGCAAGCCCAATCCAAGGGGATGCTGTTCTTATTTTCCTAGGATATCATGGAAATCAGTGGTCGGGCTTCTGTCATTAGAGAGCGAATTCCAAACTAGAAGCACTAAGAGGTTGGTTAAGGGAAAGAATGAGTGATGGAAAATCAGATAACAGGAGAAAAGTAAAACAAGAGAGACAGACAAGAACACACCCTTGAGAAAGCGGCACTGATGCACAGACAACTGCAGAAAGTCAGTTCTGGCCCCAGCAGGGAGCAATGTAAGAGCAACCGTTACTATTCCCACCCATATCCACTATGTTTCCAGACAAACACTCTGAACAGGCTTTATGTCATATCCAACCCCCCTCAAAAGCTAGCGCCTACGAGTGAATTAGCCACAAGTTGAGAATTAGACCGATCACATTGGCTTGCCACATCCAGGAAGAACATACAGGAGCAACATACCTCGTCCCACAAGGCACGTTTTTTACTTCATCAGTTTGCAATGTTGTCTGAAACAAGAGACATGTAATCAGGGCTCACAGAGAAACCAGTCACTTACCAGTCAACAGCCAAGCCCTAGACAGGCCCTTGCAGAACTTTCTAGCCCAGTTCAGGCCACGCTCACTGGAAGCTCAGCACTCATGCTCTGTAATGGTTGCTGAGAATGGGGAAGATGCACTAGGAGGAGCACCACTCTTCAGGCTGTTGGGGGTTGTGGCTGCTATAGGCAGGGAGCAGAAGGAACTTCTCTAGCACCCACTCCCTGTGATGGTTGAGGAAGAAGGGGATGGTGCAGGGAACTCCATTCTCTTTCCCCCTTCCTCTCCTTCCCTCAGTGCCCAAAAGGATTGCAGCTCCCTGCCTGGCAAATGGCAAAGTGAATGCTTGTGGACCCAAGTATTGGGAAGACACATGGTGTCGACAGTGGAAGCGTCCCAAGGCAGGAGCCCCAGGGTCAGCGAGTAGCTTTTTGTTTGTGCCAGTGAAGAGCTCCCATTGGAAAAACAGCATGGAGCCCACATTCATTTGCAGTGCAGGGTGTTTCCACCCTACAAGCTGTCAGGAAGCCACCAGCACCTCTAGCCACAGTGAAGCAGATTAATTCATTCAGCCCTTCCAAACTCACTGTAGTGGTAACAGTTCAGGGGAGGGCAAAGCACAACGAAAGGCAATAGACCAAATGTAGTCAATGGTGATCTACTAAGTAGTGCACAGCCATGTGCAGTGGGGCCTGGCCTCTTGCAGCAAAATGGATCATTGATTTCTGGGACCTGCAGCTGCTACAGGCCATGCTGCATACTGGAAGCTGTAGTACTATGGGCATACCAGGGGTTGCACCCCAACATCAGAGAGGAGGGTGGCTACAATCTGATCAGTGGGCCAAACTAGTGTGCTCTTATGCTACTGAGAACTGGCTAACATGGCCTTTATTTAGGCAAAATTCCAGCTCCACTGTCATATTTGACAGATACCCCATACAACCCCACCCTATTCCAGCTCCCCTGTGAGAAGTTACTAACCTGCACTGATTTGAAGGTGGTAATGAATGGGAGCATGATGTGATAGCCTGGTCCACTTGGGCTGGTTAATAAGGCACCACCCCTGTGAAGAGACAAATGGGTCAGTTCTCAAGAAGCTGAAGAATTAGATGTACTGACTCTTCCAGACCTCTGGTAAGTGTTCAGAGTACTGGACAGACATGGCCACAAGCTTCTATAGGTCAATAAGTCACAACAACTCAGACAAGCTCTATTAGCCTGCTTGTTACCATGACTGACAATGGAAGGGTGAGAATGATTATTTTGCTCACCCTCCAAAAACAAAACAAGTCACTTGCCCAGGCAAATCACATTTGACAGGGCTGCATTAATACACAGTGTTATAGAAACATATGGTAAAGAAAATATACTTGTGACCTAATAGGTCACTGGACTAAAGAGCAAGCTATTCAATGCAGACTAAATACAAAAAGTTTCCCAGGAATTATTGATTTCATCAGCTCTTTTATGGGGTACTGGTACAAAATAACATTTGTCCTGTACCTGCTGTGTTCAGTTTGCCAGCTTCACACTAGCGACGTACAAAATATGCAGCTTCCAATTAGACAAGAGGGGTATTCCTGCTAAGCCTTTTCCAGTAACACAACCCTGCATAGACCTTCAGTAGTACCCGAGCTAGAATTTAAAATAAACCAAGGCTGCTATCAGAGACTATCTTCCTTCTAAAACAGAGCTCTGGAAAACACTATTTTACATACACATCAAATCACAACTTTCAGTATCCTCCTCTTCCTTCCACATTAACATCCCACAGAGGAGTGCATACTAACCCAAGGGCTTTGCTAAGAGGCTGGCACTGTGGATAGCACCATTCATAGTCACGGGATCTCTAAGTGACCAGGTGGATTCTGGTAATGCAGGGGCTGTGCGGGCACTCTATGCCTAGCAATAAACTCATAGCTACCCTGAGGTGTTAGAACCAATATTACAGAAACATGCAGAGCTACTCCCCCTCGATGGTCTATCCTGGGAGATTGATTTAAATCAAAGCTATTTAAATCACCAATTGTAATCATGATTTAAATCAGCAAGCAGGAAACTTTGATTTAAATAATTAATTTTAATAGTGTTTTGCATTTGTACTTATAGTTATTTTCTAAAAAAAAAAAAAAAAAAAGGCTGATTCTCATTGATGGGTTACCACTAAAGCATGTTGATCTGCAACTAAACACAGTCTTTACAATAAGACTATTAATAAGTCTTTACTTTACTAATAAGAATAATTTGCTAATCAGGAGGATATACTATTTAGGTAACTATTTAGCTTAGAGTAAAAATTAAGAATCTGAATAAGTTTAAGAAATGCATCATTCATCATTTTCTTTTTAGTAGATTAATGAAAATTCAAAATCAGTTAAAAATGCACAAAACCAGCATTTTAAATTTTCAGTTAAATAAAACTACCTTGAATGTGCAGGATACATAAGAAAAGTTTGTCAAAACATGTCTTGCATTTAAAACTGATTTATTAAACAAAGGAAGTATCTGCAGTTAGTGAACTGAACTGATTGTTTCTGGTCACTATGTCTTTCAAGACTTTAGATCTAGTACATCTCATTTCTCACACCTAGTTCTTATTCAGAGATTGGAAAAGGAAAAACAAGCTATCCTTTTTCAAATCCCAGTCTCAAACTTTGAATGAGCTAGTCATTGAACTGAACTAGTTGAATGAACTGAAATGAAGAAAATATTCTCTCTGCACCTGTAGTAGATGTTTCTGCTGTCAGAAGATTAGCACTTCAGCAAACTCTGGTTTCAGGTGCTTAGCCAGTGACTTTCACCAATTCAGTGGTGTCACTTTCTTTAAAACTTGGCAACAAGTATGTACTGATTAATATTATTTGTATTTAATTTAGAGTTATTTTAATAGATTTTAAGTTTAGGTCTTCACATAGGTTGTCACTTTTGAACTAGTTTTATTTTTTTTAAATAAACCTATTGAAATAGAAGAATGTAATTTATATAAATTCAATTTTTGTTTTAAAAAAGAAACATCTAGACCACTGCTATCATGAACAAATGTGCGCAGTCAAAGAAACACTGCACACCAAAATGAAATTGGGATTTGAAGCTGATATGAGTGTGTGCTGAAAGCCTCTGTTGTGTCATGTCGTCCCCTTCCTCCCCCTGCAAGCTAAAGTGAGGTGGCACACAGTGGAATGAAGTTTTAACTAACTGAACTTCATAAAAAACCCACTCCTGAAATTTACTTGCTGACCTGCTTTGAGCATCATTCTGTGAGAGCACAAGTACCATAGGAAACAAAGAGATGCCTAATAATTGCGATGTTGCAGTTGCATTCTGGGGACATTCCCAGGGCAACAGAGGAAAGAATTATATTGTTAGTTAAAACTTATTTTTGTGCTGAATCCAGCCAGGTTTTAGAGGCTATGCCTACACTACACAGTTGAGCAGTGTAGCCACTGTTTGTCAGCTCTCCTGCCGACAAAAAACTTCCAGTGTAGCCACTGTTTGTCAGGCATCGGGAAGAGCCTATCAAGCAAGGGGATGGTTGTTTCAGGATAATTAGTTTACTTCTTAAATTGTGCAAGTTATAAAAAGGATCATGGCTAAAGATGGATCCCAAAGAGAAGTAACAGATTACAGAAAAATGTATTAATTCAGTCAAATTATCAAGGAGTTGCTAATTACTTTTCCAATGAAAGCATGCTAATAATGTCAGTATCAGAGCTGCAGAACTGTACCATCTGTTTATACAGAGCACAATCCCACATTCAGCTCTTTTCTTGCTGTCTACATTTCTTCCACCTTACACAACCAATCTACCAGCTTCCCAAGGTGCACTAACAATACGACAGAGCTTGTCCATAACAGAATATTCTGTTTCCCTTATTCCTGGGCACAATGCAAGGCCCATTTACTCTCCTCAGTCCCTTAGAAGCGGCTGGAGAGGAAGCATCAAACTCTGAATATGTGGGGCAAGGGAGGAGGAAATGTCAGAGGGATGGTGAATAATACAGAGAATATTATATAAATCAATGGTGCGGCCTCATGTGGACACTGTGTATAGCACTGGTCACCCCTCATCTCCAAGAAGATGCTACAGAACTAGATGGGTTTCACAGAAGAGTGACAAGAGTGATCAAGGGCCTAGAAAAAGACTCATATGAAGAGCGATTGCAAAGACTGGTATTGTTACTTTGAAAAGGAGACCAATAAGAGGGGGCATGACAGAAGTACCTAAAATGACGACTGCTCAGGGAGATTGGAAAGATCTGTTATCCTTGTCTCAACACAAGAACAAGGGGACGCGCAGTGTAATTAAAAGGTGGAAAATTCAAAATGAACAAAAAAGTGCCTTATCATACAATGCGTGATTAAACTGTAGAACTCACTGCCACATGAAGTAGTTGAGGCCATGAATTTAACAAAATTTTAAAAAGGATGAGACATTTATATCCCATTTATTCTTGGGATAACAAGAATATCCAGAGTTAGCATACAAACTTTCACACATAGGTTTGAGATAAAAAGTCTGTGAAACCAAGCAGTGGCAGACTTAACACATTACACAACCACAGTGTCCACACCATCATTTAAGGACTTCAGCTCCCACAAGCCCAATCAAGGCAAATATTTCCCTACTGGATCTGTTTATGTGAATTCTTGTGTACGTGTATATAGTTTCCCACATCTTATTAGTCTCCTACATCTAGGCATGAGGTCTTAGGACACATTCTAAAACCACAGTTCCCTCCAAATGAAAAACAATAGATGCATCAAACATTTTGACCACAGATAAAATTAATGCTTTAGACAGGAGAAATACTAGCCCCAGTTTAATATAGGATTGGCCCAGATGAAATCCCATTTGGATAACTCATGAAGTACATGACAGCTGATCACCCGACAACACGAACAGAAGTGACAAGCATAAAGCAGATGCCATAAGTATTATCAACTTAATGAATACAGCAGTTGGTGATAACTTCTACAGTTAGGGCTACAAAGCAGCTTCCTTTAGAAATAGCCAGATTTAACTTTTAGAATTCCTGAAGGATTTATTTTTGGGGTTGAACACTCCCATGGCCGGTCTCTGCCAAAAGGTGACATTTTTAGAAAGATTGGTAAAACTGCTGAGCCATTTAAGAATGGAGAGATTAGAAAAAAATGTTTTTCTTACTTAAAAATAAAAAATAAAAATCTGACTACACTCATTGTGGGGGAAGTCAGAAGAAACCTCAAAACAGCTGAACTTTGAAACTTCTAATTCGGCAAAGAGGCATCTCAGTCCAAAAACAACTTACTTTAAATGAAGTTAGGAACATTTGAAAAGATTTTAAAATGTAGGAAAATTGAAGATGTGCAGCAGAACATTATCAGGTGTGTGCTGTGTGATGAGCCACACAGGGAGTTAAAGACCAGTCAGATTTGACCCTCGCATTTTGGAGGGGCTGCAAAAAAACCTTCAATTCTTCACTGATCTCTCCCAACGCAACAGATGTTTTGTCCACTGTGCGGAGCATGTAATAACTGAAGGTCAAGATGATGTTAGGGCCAGAAGGAACCATTAGATCACCTAGTCTGACTTCCTGTGTATCACAGACCAGAGAATCTCACCCAATGATTCCTGCAGTCAAGGGAACTGTTCTTCCCTATTACATCAGTGAACACTTTAGCACTCAATACCCTGTGGTGATCAGGCTCAGGGACCCTCCCCTCTTGTGGGTCCCAGAATCTGGGCTCCAGCCCAAGCCCTAATGTCTACACCACAATTAAACAGCCCCATAGCTTGAGCTCTGTGAGCCAGAGTCAGCTGACACAGGCCAGCTGTGGGTTTTTAATTACTGTGTAGACATACCCCAAGTGACAATGAATTCATCATTGTGCTTGCTGACCTGGGAAATACCCCAATTATATTTATGATTTATTTAATGGAAAAGGGACAGTTCCAAGGGCAGCATAGCCCAGATCTTATATTTCCTGCTTATCTGGTTAGGGTGCAGTTCAATATACCATTTGTGTATGTTAAAGAGAAAAGCAAAGCCTGCAAGGTGAGAACCATGGCCAAGTGAAGGAGGCTGTGAGATTTCGTTTCTGCATTCCATAAATGCTGGGGAATGTAACAATTACACTGCCATTGGTTTCTGCATTTAGTACTGTTTGGACTGAGGGCTCCAAACAGTGTCCTGGGGTCACCCATATCTTAGAAGAGAGACTGTCCGCTGGTCATCTATTCTCAACCACAATCGCATAAAATCTCTGTGGCATCTACAGCAATTGCTTATGTGGAAAAATATAATAGGAAAATAATGTACATTTAACTTATGTTAGTGGTATTTAGCAACTGGAAACAAGTAGGAGGATGTTAAACAGCAGCTACTAAGGTTAGACCTTTTTAAATCAGCAGGTCCACGTAACACGCATCTTAACATTTTAAAAGAGCTGGCTAAGGAGCTCGCTGGACCATTAATGTTGGTTTTTAATAAATCTTGGAATACTGGGAAAGTTCCGGAAGAAAGTTAATGTACCAATATTCAAAAACGTAAACAAGAGAACCTGGGTAATTATAGGCCTAGCAGTCTGGCATTGATCCCAGGCAAGATAATGTAGCTGCTGATACAGCACTCAATTAATAAAGAATTAAAGGAGAATAATATAATTAACAGGGTAAGTTCTATCGATGTACATCACATTGGGAACAGGCATTCACTCTTCAACGGATCATTGGAAAAACTACTGCATGGCAAGAACCCACCTTACTCAACTTTCTCGTCTTTAAGAAAACATCCAATAGGGTTCACAGAGACCCTGTGGAATATTGCTAGGAGCAATGGGAGACCAGACAAGCTATGGAAACAGATGCACAGTAAGATCAGTTACAGGCCTGGGTGAGAGGTTCAATACTGTGACTGGAGTTAGACAAGGGTGTGTGTTATCACCAATCTTCTTAGCATTAGCAATAGACTGGGTGATGATGTGGGCAACAAGCAGCATGGTGGACAGTATATAATGGATTAGTGGAGATGGGTTACAAGACCTTGACTTTGCAGGCAACATAGCTTTACTAAGTACGACACAAAACAGAATGATTGCCCTTTGTTTTGATGCCCTCTGGGGCAGAACAGGAAGCCAAAATAATAATAATAATAATAATAATAATAATAATAAAAAAGTATTGAAAGTAAAAGCAGAGAAAACCAAGACTATGAAGGTAGGAAACTGGGCAACAAATGCAAAAGTGGATGGAAAAGAAATCTAACAGATAGAAGAGTTCTGCTATCTGGGGATAGTGACGACATCTGCAGGTGGCTATAATAATCATATTTATATGAGATTAGGAAAACCAAACACCATTTTTGGAAGGAGGAACATCTGATCACACAGAGATCTGCACAAACTAAAGGTCAGATTCTACTGTACAATTGTAAGGATCACGCTGCTATACGGAGCGGAGACTTGGCCTATAACAGTGGCTAACAAAAAGAGATTGGAAGCTGTCCATTCCAGAAGGCTGAAAACGACACTGAACGATTCACACAAGAGTAAGAGGGCTGACAAAGCAGGAGATGTTAGAAAATATAACCAAAGACAAGAAGTTCAGGTGGTTGGGGCATGTAAACTGTATGGAAAATAGGAGGCTTGCTAAGCAAGCATTGAATTGGGTACTTGTGGTAAGAAAGAGAAAGTGAGTAAGGCCAAGGAAGAATTGGCAGAAGACAGTGATAGAAGAAAAGGAAGGTGTTGGCATCGCCTAGGAAGAAATGCCACAACTAGCAAGTTACCATAATCAATGGAGGAACTGGACTTGCCTGATGTGTCTACAGCACAGAAGGAACGGGGGGACAGATAGCTCAGTGGTTTGCACATTGGCCTGCTAAACCCAGGGTTGTGAGTTCAATTCTTGAGGGGGCCACTTAGGGATCTGGGGCAAAAATCAGTACTTGGTCTTGCTAGTGAAGGCAGGGGGCTGGACTCTATGACCTTTCGGGGTCCCTTCCAGTTCTATGAGATAGGTATATCTCCATAACTAAGGTCAAGGGATATAATTAATGCCAATCAACATGGGTTTATGGAAAATAGATCAAACTAATTTGATATATTTTTTGTTGACTTGGTTGCACAAGACATTTTGATTATAAACTAGAAGGTAAAATTAACATGGCACATGTTAAATGGATTAAATGATGACTAAATGATCGTTCTCAAAATGCAATTGTAAATGGGGAATCATCATTGAGTGGGAGTGTTTTTAGTGGGGTCCTGCCGAGATTGGTTGTTGGCCCTATGCTATTTAACATTTTTATCAATGACCTGGAAGAAAACAAATCACTGATAAAGTTTGCAGATGACACAAAAATTGGGGGAGTGGTAAATAACGAAGAGGACAGGTCACTGATTCAGAGTGATCTGGATCGCCTAGTAAGCAAGCAAGCAACATGCATTTTAATGGAGACATATGTAAAAGCATACATCCTGGAACTAAGAATGTCGGCCATACTCTATCCTGGAAAGCAGTGACTGAAAAAGATTTTTTGGGGGAAGGGAGGAAGACAATGAGATTCCAGTACAATAGTGTGGTCAAATGGGCTAACGTGACCCTTGGATGTATAAAAAGGGGACTCTCAAGCAGGAGAAGAGCAGTTATTTTACCTCTGTATTTGGCACTGGTATGACCAATGCTGGAATACTGTGTCCAATTCAAGACAGATGTTCATAAATTGATTCAAAGAAGAGCCACGAGAATGATTAAAGGATTAGAAAATATGCCTTTATAGTGATGGACTCAAGGAACACAATCTATTTAGCTTAACAAAAAGAAGGTTAAGGGATGACTTGATTACAGTCTAACTATACGGAGAACAAATAATAATGAACTCCTCAATCTAACAGAGAAAGATCAAATAAGATCCGATAAAGGCAAAAAAATTTAACAGTGAGGGTAATTAACCATTCGAACAATTTACCAAGAGTCGTGGTGGATTCTCCATCACTGATCATTTTAAAATCAAGATTGGATTTCCCCTCCCCCAAAAGCTCTGCTCTAGGAATTATTTTGGGGGGAAGTTCTCTGGCCTGCGTTATACAGGAGATCATAACGGTCTCTTCCGGCCTTGGAATCTATGAATAGGAGGAGCCAATGGCCTGCCTGCAAGAAGTCCACAGAGCAGTCTGGGGAGCTCTGCTCTAGGTAGTTTATCATCAGCCAGTACCCATGGAAAGTTCAGCAATTGGCTAGATTGTGACCGAAGTAACTTGTTTCCTTCATTCCCTATTCTTAAGTATCAGCAGATTAAGGTCTTGGTTACGCTGGACTTTTTACACCAGTGTTGCTGCCTTAAGGACACCTGTGTTCAGTGCGGGTCACGGTCCCAGTGCATGACACACATTGAGTATAGCTACAAACCTAAGGCAGACAAGACCTGTGGCAAACTGGCATGAATAGGGCAACAGTCATTCGTACTCAGTTAAAAACTTGGGCAAAAAACAACTTGTGTAGACTCAAACTTTAAGGCCAGACAGGACCATCATGATCATCTAGGCCACAAAACCTAGGCACATCGCAGGCCACAAAACCTGATCCACTCACTCCTGCAATAGACCCCTAACCTCTGGCTGAGTTACTGAAGTCCTCAAACCATGATTTAAAGACTTCAAGTTAAGAGAATCCACCATTTACACTAGTTTAAACCTACAAGTGACCCATGCCCTATGCTGCAGAGGAAAGCAAAAATCCATCAGGGTCTCTGACGATCTGACTTGGGGGGAAAATCCTTCCCAATTCCAAATATGGCAATCAGACCCTGAGCATGTGGGAAAGACCCACCAGCCAGACACCTGGGAAAGAATTCTCTGTAATAACTGAGAGCCCTCCCCATCTAGTGCTCCATCATCAGCCATTGGAGCTATTTGCTGCTAAGAGTCACAGATCGGCTATGTGCCATTGTAGGCAGTCTCATCATACCACCCCTCCATAAACTTATCAAATTCAGTCTTGAAGCCAGTTAGGTTTTTTGCCCCCACTGCTCCCTTTTGACATAGTTGGGAGCTGGTCTCCTAAAGTGGAAGGTGGGGACTAGGCACACAGAACAGCGGGGAAGGGCTCTAAGCCAGAGCGCTGGGCAGGGAACAGGCGCCCAGGGAAGGGTGAGGAGTTCAGGATCAGGCACCCAGAGGTTCAGGAAAGGTCTGCCTGGTGGGAGCTGGAAAGCAGGCATACAGGGGTGCAGGAAGGAGTGGGGAATCAGATCAGGTGCACGGGGATACAGGAAGGACTCTAGGTAGAGGGGGACGTGAGGGACTTGGGGACTAGGCACACAGTAGTGTGGGAGTTGTGAAGCAAGCATATAGGGCTGCGTGAAAGGCTCTGGGTACTGGGGGAGGGAGCTGGGGAGCTAGAGCCTGTCTGTATGCATTTAAAGCTGAATTTTAACCCTGTAATTATTTCACGCACACTAGGGTGACAGGGGAGTTCAAAATCCAGACAGACTAGAAATCATTTTTTTAATATCTCATGATTATTAGGTTGTCAATTTTTTTACCTCTTTAGTCAGCAATAATAGCCCTCCTGCCCATCCTGAGATGAGGCCCAGGCACAGAACATGGAGCAGGGCAATCTCTTACATAAGACCTTCCTTGGATGAACTGTAATGGAGAGAATTAAACCCAGAATGTTGAGAACCTTGGATGTACTCATTGGAATAGTACCTGTAATACACTGCCAGGTGGCCCTCATCAACTTTATGAATGGAGGAGTAGAGGAGAAGAACTAGGACTCCCGCAGCAGCTGCCACTACCGCCCCAGGCTGGGCCATAGTCATACTAACGTCATCTGTGGGAACAAAACACATGGTCATCCACCAATGTTGCGGTCAGTGAATGAAAAGGATTCCCTAATCCCTCTCGTCTATGGATTTTTCTTAATAGCAGAGGCTCCCAAACCTTTTTATAATGCAGACCACAACTTCACAGAGAACATTTCAGACACACCTCTACCATTCTCGATCACAGACCATTTCCATTCCTGCTCATAATTGCACGACAATACTATACTTACATGGACGATATTAGGAGAGTACTGTATATATTTTAAACTTCATTTAATGTGGTTTGTCAGCTGGAAATGAAGAGAAGGAGCTAGTACCATGTGGCTCACCAGTACTCCACAGACCCAACTACAAGAGCTTTGCCCACTCAGTTGTATTAAGGTGTCTCAACTCAGAGGCACGAGCTTTCTTAGCACCATCCAGCTAAATCAATTGTTTCCATGTTTTAAGACCTTGTGTACTACATCTAAAATTCAAGAGCAATTGCAACACATATTTGTAATCTGCATCCTAGGACACAGCAGCACCAAATGGCAGAAGGCTGCTCTGCAGCTGCCTCCTCTTTTCAGCCACTCAGGTCAGCAGCTAGAAAGGAGAAGGAGGAGTATTTTCAGTGCTGCTCCTCTAGCCAGTCACAAGATTTTGGGTTTTTTTTCCCCTTGTTCTTTGAGGGGGTGGGCAATGGAGACATTATTTTCTCCATCCCTGAACAGAAATTAAAGGGGAGTGCCCTGTATGCTCTCACTTCAAAAGCAACATTGTCAGTACTGCTGCACAATTCACGCAGTCAATTATGATCAGGGTAGATTAATTCTCTGTTCTTGTCTCTGAATTTCCTTCTGCTTTCCTTAGCAACTTAAAATTAACTCATCTTAAATATACATGTGGAGCTTCTCACATGTTCTTTAAGCCATTCCGTATGTTACTGAGCTCAGAATAAAGACTGAAGTCTCTTTTTAATCAACCCACACACCAGCTGATCACAACCCATGTACCACACGTGGTGCACGTACTGCAGAGCTAGACAGTGCCAGCTCAGAACTCTCCTGTCTCCAGGCCATTCTTCAACCTCTTCTTCTTTCCTGCCCAACCCTCACTATCATTACAGTAACAGCCCACTAATGTTAAATTTTAATAATCTTGGAATACTGGGGAAGTTCCAGAGACCTGCAAGAAAACCACTGCTGCGCCAAGGCTTAAGAGTAGTTAAGATAGAATAGGAATTACAAGCCAGTTAGCCAGAAATACAGGACTATCAAAGAACTGAAGGAAGGAAATATAATTAATTCTAATCAACATTACAAGTTTGATTGATGAAAGTAATAACTATCTACATAATACACTTTTGTCTTCTGAAACCATTTGATTTAAAACTGCATTACATTCTACTTAAAAGTGGATTAGATGGATTAAAAAGCGGGTAACTAATAGATCGCAAAAAGGTATCATTAATGGGGAATCACTGTCCAGGACCAGCGTTTCTATTGACATTCCACTGGGATCAGTTCTTGCCCCAACATTATTCAATATCTTTATCAACGATCTGGAAGGACATATGAAACCATTGCTGACGACCGTTGCAAATGACAAATTGACAGGTGGTAATTACAAGGATAAAGCACTTATACAGGGCAATATAGATAACTTGGTACAATCGTACCACATGTATTTCAACACTTCATACATCTAGGAACTGAGACTGCAGATTACAGTACAGGATGAAGACTTGATTCTGGAAGGCAGGATTCTGAAAGGGATCTTGTGGTCATGGCAAATAAGCAGCTGAGCATGAGCTCCCAGTGCAGTGCTCTAAGGCAGCAAATGCAATTCGTGGCTGTATACATTGGGGTACAGCCAGTCGGAGTAGGGCGATGATACGACGTCTGTATGCAGCATTGGTGAGACTTTTACAATTCTGACAGTTCTGATGCCACATTTCAAGAAAGATGCTGGCAAACTGGAGATTTCAGAGAAGAGCCACAAGAATGCTTTGTGTCTGAAATATCTGCCTGAGAGTGAGAGACTAAAGGAGCTCAATCTATTTATCTTATCAAAAAGAAGTTTAATCACAGTCTATACTTACCTATACAGGCAGCTGACAGTGGAGGGCTATTTAAACTAGCACACAAGGGAAAAACAAGAGCCAATGACTAAGTTCAGGTCAGAAAACCTGGGAAAAAGGCACAAATGTTTAACAATTAGTGTAATTAACAAATGAAAAATGTTACCAAGGAGTGTGCTGGGTTCTCCATTGCTTGACAAATATTAATCAAGGCTGGGAGTATTTCTAGAAGATATGTTATAGTTCAAATACAAGTTGTTGTCTTAGGGTATGTCTACGCTGCCGGAGTTACATCGCCGCTCAGAGAGTGCTGAAAGAAAACCATTGTTGTGTGCGTAATAGCGTGTTCACACTTGCGGCACTTGCAGCAGTATTCAGAATGGTGCACTCTGGGCAGCTATCCCACAGAGCATCTCTTCCTCTTCTGCCGCTAAGAGTTGTGGGAAGGTGGAGGGGGTCGCGGGGCATCCTGGTCCTGTCCCAATGCCCGGTGATACACTGCTTCGCATCCCAGCAATCCCTGTGCTTCCGTCCGTATTTGGCACCATCTTTCAACGGTTTGTGTACTGCACACTCTGCCTCTTCGGGTTGCAGGAATGGATCCCGCACTGTTGACTAATACGCTGTTCGCTCTCATTAACACATCACGAGTGGCAGTGGAGTTATTCCTTAAACTACAAAGGCAAGAAGAGTTCGACATTGATCTCGCCACGCAT
This sequence comes from Emys orbicularis, assembly GCF_028017835.1. NCBI lineage: Eukaryota > Metazoa > Chordata > Testudines > Emydidae > Emys > Emys orbicularis. The sequence continues at coordinate 67,671,911 of NC_088689.1, read as the reverse complement.
AGTAGCTACGACAGGAGATTGCTTGTGGCATTCATGGAGGTGCTGACCACAGTGGAATGCTGCTTTTGAGCTCGGGCTCACATCATCATGCACATCTGGGATGACGAGCAGTGGCTGCAGAACTTTCGCAAGATGAAAGCCACACTCATGGGACTGTGAGATGAGCTCGCCCCAACCCTGTGGCGCAAGGACATGAGAATGAGAGCTCCCCTGTCGTTGGAGAAGCGCATGACAATTGCACTGTGGAAGCTGGCTACTCCAGACTGCTACCAATCGGTCGCTAACCAGTTCGGAGTGGGAAAGTTGACTGTTGGACAGAAGTGTGCAGGGCCATTAATCTCATCCTGCTCCGACAGACCGTAACTCTGGGCAACATGCATGACATTGTGGATGGCTTTGCACAAATGGGTTTCCCTAACTGCAGAGGAGCAATAGATGGCAAGCATATTCCAATTCTGGTAGCAGACCATCTAGCCACCAAATACATTAATCTGAAGGAGTATTTCTCTATGGTTCTCCAGGTGCTTGTGGATCACCGTGGGCGTTTCACAGACATTAACACAGGCTGAGGTGCATAACGTACGCATCTTTCGGAACACTGGCCTGTTCAGGAAGCTGCAAGCAGGGACTTTCTTCCCGGACCAGAAGATCACTGTAGGGAAAGTCAAAATGCCCATTGTGATCCTGGGAGACCCTGCCTGCCCCTTAATGCCGTGGCTCATGGAACCATACACGGGGAACCTTGGCAGCAGCAAGAAGCGGTTCAACAAGAGGCTGAGCAAGTGCAGAATGACTGTTGAGTGTGCTTTTGGCCGTTTAAAGGCCTGCTGGTACTGTCTATATAGGAGGCTGGACCTGGCCGATAAAATTCTTATGCTTACAGCCATGTGCTGTACGCGCCATAATATTTGTGAAGGGAAGGGTGAAAGCTTCACTCAGGGCTGGACTGCTGAGGCTCAGTGCCTGGAGGCTGAATTTGAACAGCCAGAGTCTAGGGCTATTAGAGGGGCGCAGCATGGGGCCATAAGGATCAGGGATCCTTGAGGCAGCAATCTGAAGCTGAAAGCCACTAATATTTGTTGCTATACTTGGGAGTGCAGTGCTTGTAATGCTAGGAGGTGATTGTGACTGGTGCAGACGATGCACTATGAAGGTTTAAAAAAATTGCCTGTTGCTTTGCAGGGCTCTGTTTGCTTTCAATTAATGGAATAAAGATGGCTTTCAAACCAAAACAATTATTTTCTTAAAAAACAACCACCAGAGGAGAGAGACAAACAAAAAAACACATCAGCACTGTGGGGGATGGGGGAAGGGAGGGTCCCAGGAGGAGGTGGGGTCCCAGGATGGTTAAAGATTTCTATATGTCCGGGTATCACATGCAACCTTGTCCTTTGGAGTACAGTGCAGCGGGTACCGATTTCAGCAGAGCTAAACCGCAGAGGGAGTGCAGTGGGTACTGGGAGTCCGCAAGGCTGGACTGTGACGGGGCAGGAGTGGAAAGCAGCGGGTACAGACTGGAGCCAGGAGGTTGATAAGAGTGTCGTTGGCAGTGTCTGGGGGGCGCATGGGAAAGAGTTTTGTGACAGTGGCTGCAGGGGAGGGCGGGTGCGGAGCTGCTTGGTTTGCAATGCTAGTAGTGCCTGGAGCGTGTCCGCTTGGCGCTCCATAACGTTTAAAAGTCGCTTTGTGGCCTCATTCTGGCGCGCTGCGTTCTCCTTTCGGTCCCTCTTCTCGCTGTCCTGCCACTCCTTCAATTCTTGTTTTTTGGCAGCGGAGTGCATCATGAAATCAGTGTTCCAGGACCATACTGTACACTGGGCTGATGGCTCTTGGGGAGAGCCAGCACTGTAGTGGGGGCCTTATAATCATTATTGTTCCCACATTTTCCACAGGCTGTGTTCAGTACAGAAGATATCTCGCTGCTGAGGATGAGCAGGGAATCAAGGGAGGGTCTTCTCCAAGACTGCAGCTTCCGCCCTGTGTGCAGCATTGGTCGCTCCCCCCCCAGTGACGGCAGAGTGGCACAGGAAAGTTACCCTTAATGGGGCAAGAAACAAACCAACTCTGCCAAAGAACCTGCGGCAGCAGATTGCCCAGTATCTCCATCAGAGTTTCCTGGAGATCTCTGAGGCAGATTCCCGTGAAGTGAGGGTGTCAATCAACACCCTGTTCCGCTGCTCAGACTAGGCATATGGTGGTACGTGCATTATACAGACACAAGCCTGCTTTCTGCAACCCTCCTGCCTCCAACAACTCACTTCAGCAATTCCCAAAATCAAAGCCACTTACCAGGGGCCTCCTCTCCTGTTTGATCTTCGCCAAGCTCCGACAGCTGTGACTGGCTAGCCTCCTCCAGGGTAGAAAAGAGCTCCTGGCTGCATGCAGCTCTGACCTCCGAGTCAAGCTCTGCCTCTGGGTCCCCCTCCGCATCCTCATCCAAGATTTCCTCCTCCTGGCTCGGTCCACTCTCGACTGGCACGTGAGCCACCAAAGTATCCATTGTGGCCTTCGCAGTGGAGGTGGGGTCGCCACCGAGTATTGCGTCCAGCTCTTTGTAGAATCGGCAGCTCATGAGCGCCGCACCGGAGCAGCGGTTTGCCTCATGCGCCTTGTGGTAGGGGTTCCACAGCTCCTTCATTTTGACTCTGCACTGCAGTGTGTCCCGGTCATGGCCCCTTTCTGTCACGCATCGTGAAATCTGCCTGTAGGCGATATAATTCCTACAGTTGGAGCACAGCTGGGACTGGACAGCCTCCTCTCCCCAAATGCTGATGAGGTCCAGAAGCTCGGCATTGCTCCAAGAGACTATTGCATGCGTCACCAAGCAAACAGGAAGGGGACTTTCAAAATTCCAAGGAATTCAAGGGGTGGGGCTCACAGCTGGTCACCTGAAGGCAAGGCAGTAGAGTTCAAACCGATGACCAGAAAGGCAAGAACAGGCATTGTGGGACACCTCCTGGAGGCCAATTGCAGTGCTGTAATCAACCAGGGTGTCTACACTGGCACCGCAGCTCTGTAGCCCCGGCGCAGAAAGCTGTACGCCTCTCATCGGAGTGGTTTTTTTACAGCATCGCAACTGCGCAGTTTCTGCACACTAAGTGGCTTGGCAGTGTGTATACCTCCGGAATTACACCGCAGAAAGCTGCTTTGCTGTGCAGAAACTTGCCAGTGTAGACAAGGCCTAAGATACAGGAGTCACTAGGCTCCATGAATTGCATTATTCAGGAAGTCAGACTAGATTATCATGAATCGCTTCTGGTATTAAAAATCTATTAAAAGCTTAATATAGTCCCTGGAGTATATTTAAGTGAGCAAGGTTCTTGAGTTTCAGTGGCATAAATAGCTGCACACACACACACACACACACACACACACACACAAAAAGGACAAAAGTGGCTTCCCATTTGTGCTAGAAATACAGACAGGCACATCAAAGAATGACAACATGGCTAAAAGGCAACAGAGGGTCCTGTGGCACCTTTAAGACTAACAGAAGTATTGGGAGCATAAGCTTTCGTGGGTAAGAACCTCACTTCTTCAGATGCATCTGAAGAAGTGAGGTTCTTACCCACGAAAGCTTATGCTCCCAATACTTCTGTTAGTCTTAAAGGTGCCACAGGACCCTCTGTTGCTTTTTACAGATTCAGACTAACACGGCTACCCCTCTGATACTTGACAACATGGCTAAAGCATGGCTGCATTTTGTTGTGTAGATAGGACCCCTAACTATGTGCTCAATCCACATTAAAGTTTTGAGTAATTAGTGTCAGGAAACAGTCACAAAACACAGGCCCAATAACACAATATCCTTCCTCTCAAACTGGCCCAAAAGGAAGTCCCAGAAGCTCTGCAGGAAATCATATGACAACCAAATCTTTTCTGGGGAGCAAATTCTACCGTCCCTCAGAAAGGATTCCAAAAGCAACCAGTACTTAAGAAACTATTATTCCACGCAACCAATCTCATTACCCAATGCTCAGTGTCCAACCTCCCATTTCTGAGTAAAGAGCTGCCTCCCACTCCACTGCCAATATCCTGGATCTCTCCCAATAAAGCTTCAGGCCAAGGCATGACAGAGCTGATGCTGTGGACATGCTTGTATACTGTCAGTCATAGAATGCAGCTGTCCTGTCTCAGAGACGCAGCAGAGGCGTGCAACAGCACACCAAAAAAAACCATTCCAAACCTTCCTTTTAGACCAAACCACAAGCGTCATGATGGGAAACTGTCTTTCATCTCCAGAGCCCACTCTTATGGAGTACCATAGGGATCCATACTATTGATAGATGGGTTGCACGGAGCCAGTAGGTAAAATCATAGGGCCTCATGGACTCAGCAATACATGGATAATACCCAGCTATCCAAATACTGAAGGAAACATAGTGCCGGATGAAGAGAAGATGATGAAACTACACCTGGTTTGGATGGATGCAATACTGGTGGAGTAAAATGCTTCAAAGAACTTGCTACCAGCATATTACCTCTCCTCAGATAGTTAAGTCTATAGACACAATCCTGGACCCATCATAAATCTCTGGCTGCGGAAAGATCCTCTTCCATCTACGCTTGTCTCAGCTTGTCAGACTCAGGCCCAGCCACAAGTGACCTGAGCATTTGTGACCTTTCAACTAGATTACCGCAGCAATGTATTTAGAAATGAATTCACCGACATAAGGCTCCAGCTGGTTCAAACTGCAGCAGCTCACCTTCTTAGCAACACAAACACTCAGAAGGACATCACTCTGGAGCCTGGCTCCTGCACTGGCTCAGTTTAAATAAGGAGTCACATCAATGGGTCCTGCCTTCAAAACTCCTCCACAGAAACACCTGGCTACCTAAAGGAACACCTCAGCCACAGGAACCATTGGTGACTGTATCCTTTTAAGGTCCTGTTTCAACACCAAAGTCATACTCTAACCATGACTGGGGACACAACAGTATGTTAAGTGGTTCCATGTGATACGGCTGAACTTGTGGCGTAGATGGGCCTAGAATGACACTGCAAAAATCAACTTAGGTTTAGGTTCTGAAAATAAATCTAGTTTAAAAAGGGCCTCCCATCAACAGAAATGTTTCCATGGAAACCTTTCCCCTCTTCTATTCTCACAAAAGCTTTTTTAAAGGAACACAAAACGTTCTGCAGCATTTGTAGCCTGAACATTGCAGATTCATGGCCAAATGCAGTGTGGGCACAGATTAGAAACCGACTTGCCCATTTTTATTGTCTAAGCAGTCATATGCAGTGAATATGATTTTCAAATTCTGTCAGATAAGATGTTATTAGTAACAAATACGGAAATTAAATAAAAATCTGTTTGTGTGCCTCGCAGCACCCCTTTTAATTCTCCAGGGAACTGGAAGTTACAGTGGCAAAGTGACAGAAGAATCAAGGGTTCAGTACTTAATTGGTTTGTCAAGTATCTTGGCCTCCACATTAAATGAACTTGGCCATTAATTTTACTGCAACTTCTGAAACCTGTAAACAGCCAAGTAAAAGCCTTTGAATGTAGGAAGGAGTGTACAGCTGTCCTCAGCAAGCTGTTCTTATTTTGCTACTGCAGACACTCAGTCAAACCTATAATTTAAGGTGATCTGCAAAAAATGTAAGTCACCTAATTTATGCCTTTTTTGCTTCTTTATACTGTACATATATTTTCTTCTCTCCCCTCAAAAGGCAGATGCAGTGCTTGTTTTACCTTTAGAAATCACAAGGTTTCACTTTCTGCTTTTGATGAAGGTGTCTCCTTAAAGAGCCAAAGAACTGGAAAAAGAGTTCTCCGCCCTAAGCAGAAAAGGCAGATCTTCAGATATCTTCCTTCTCAACTGTTTGTCAGACATTTCAGTTAAATATGAGTTTAATTACAATTTTAGATAAACTGACTAAAAACCCTTTCCTCTCGGTTGACTCAGGAATTGCTTCCTTCACACAGTACCACAACCCTACTGGCTCTCCAGATAAAAATGGATAGCAAAGACCCAAAATTTGCAATTAAACACTTCTAAACAGCTAAAAAAGGGTTAACACTCCCCCCACCCCCCTTCTTCACCCAGCAAATTTAAGATTGCACTTTTTTTTTTAGGAACATAGCAATTTTCACACTGGATCTGACTTTACTCCTGGGGGAATTCTACACCACTGCGCAAGGCAGAATTTTGCAGAAATTAATGTTGTGTGTGTAGAATTTCCTTTTTTCCCCACAGAAACGGGCTGCAGAGATGTTGGCTGCCATCAGGGGCCGCTGGACCCGGCAGAGCCCAGCTTACAAATAGAAGACAAGGCTGGGGGAAGGTGGAGTGGACTGGAGGGTTCCCAGCAGCTGCAGTTCCCAGCATGCCCTGAAGAAAGGAGGCGGTGGCACACAGGAAACTCTGTGCAAGCCCAGGACCCAGTATCAGGCTGTTTCTCCTCTGGATCCCTGGGTAGGAGGTGAGTGTGTCTGGGCTGGGGAAGGCCCCACAGCTGGGCTCTGAGGGGTGTGAAGGCTCCAGGATGGGGCCAGGGATGAGGGGCTTGGGGTGCAGGAGGGTGCTCCGGGTTAGGACCAATGTGTTCAGAGGGCAGGAGGGGGATCAGGGCTGTGGCAGGGGATTGGGGTGCGGGGCGGGCTCAGGGGTGCAGGCTCCAGGTGGTGCCTACCGCAAGCAGCTCCCGGAACCATGTCCCCCTTCTGGCTCCATGGTGCAGCCAGGCGGATCTGCGCGCTGTTCCATCCGCAGGCACCGCCCCTGCAGCTCCCACTGGTCGGGAACCATGGCAAATAGGAGCTGCAGGGGCAGCATCTGAAGATGGGGCAGCGTGCAGAGCCGCCTGGCCATGCCTCCACGTACTACATAGGAGCCGGAGGGGGATCATGCTGACTGCTTCCTGGAAGCTACATGGAGCGGGGCAAGCCCCCAACCCTGCTCCCCGGTGGGAGCTGAGGGCCAGATTAAATGGTCTCATGGGCCGGATGTGGCCCAAGGGCCATAGTTTGCGCACCCGTCATAACGGGGGTATGCACAAAAGGTGAGAACTCACACACTAGGCTATTCCAAAACTTCCACATTTGGGAGTGAAATTTGTCACGTGTCATCTCTTCCCAAACAGGATTTTAATACTTAGAGAAAACTCCCTTGAGCTCCTGAGTTATGGGACTGTTAAGACTTTTTCCCATCGTAAAAAAATATTCTAGACACAATCTGCCCTTCCCTCAAACAGGCACAAAAGTGGCTGAGATATGGCCTTGTTTACTTGGGGTAGGGAGCAGGACTTTGATCAGAAAGTACAGCCTCAGCTCTTTGATGTCTTGCTTAATCTACTGGGGAAGAATGTTTGTTAAAAGTGGCAACGTATTTTGTATGAATAGTTACTTTAAAAAGTTCCTGCCATTACATCTATGTTGATAGACTCTTAGTGTAGATCAGGGGCAGGCAAACTTTTTGGCCTGAGGGGGGCCACATCGGGTTTCCAAAATTATATGGAGAGCTGTGCCTCCCCAAACAGTCAGGTGTGGCCCAGCCAACACCCCCTATCTGACCCCCTCCCGCTTCTCGCCCCCACCCCCAACCGTCCCCCGCTGCCCCATCCAACCCCTCCTCTCATTCCTGACTGCCCTCCCCCCCCCGGGACCTCTGCCCCATCCAGCCACCCCTTCTCCCTGACTGCACCTGGAACCCCTGCCCCTGACTGCCCCATCCAACCCTTCCTCTCATTCCTGACTGCCCCCCCGGGACCTCTGCCCCATCCAACCACCCCTTCTCCCTGCCTGCCCCCCACTGCCCCATCCTGACTGCCCCTCCGGGACCCCTGCCCCCATGTTCCCCGCCCTCTGACTGCCCCACTCCCTATCCACACCTCCGCCCCCAACCACCACCCCTAACTCCCCTGCCCCCTTACCGCGTTGCCTGGAGCACAGGGGGCTGGCAGCGCTACAGCCGCGCCGCCCAGAGCACCAGCACAGGCAGCCACACCACCGCGCAGCACAGAGCACCAGGTCAGGCTGCAGCTCTGCAGCTGTGCTGCCCCAGGAGCTCGCAGCCCCACCGCCCAGAGTGTTGCACCAGCGCTGCAGTGAGCTGAGGCTGTGGGGGAGGGGGAACAGCAGGGGAGGGGCCGGGGGCTAGCCTCCCAGGCCAGGATCTCAGGGGCCGGGCAGGAGAGTCCCACGGGCTGAATGTGGCTGGTGGGCCGTAGTTTGCCCACCTTTGGTGTAGATCATCATCAGTGTTACTGACCACATAAGGAATAGTTATAGGTGTTTACATTTTATTAAAACCCCTCTTCGCATTACAGTTTTTAAAAAGTTAATACACTGACTTCTAATAGCATACTATATTACTCTTCATTTTTTTCATTTTTGACTATACTTTTGTATCATTGTATGAAAAGGTTTCAGTGATGCGGCCCTCAGGCCAATGTACTAGTCCTCCTGTGGCCCTCATGGTGATTTGAGTTTGAGATCCCTGTCCTAGAACAATCTGGGACAAGCTAGTCCTTTCCTGACTGACTAGCTTGGTGCAAATCTGACTAGCTGTGATGACTAGCTTGGTGCAAATCAGAAGAGTGGTAGAGACCAAAGGGCCGCTAGAGGAATGGCAGAGAACCCAAAGCTTCCCACTTCTGAGTGTTTAGGGTGGGAAGGAGAGAAGCTAGTCCTCAATTTTTGCAGAACCTATGCTTTTCCTTTGTTTGAAAGAGTGACATTTCTACTGGCTGAGATTGCAAAGACTCAGGTGTAACTAATGCATAGTCTTGTCTTCCTGTATCTGCAGACAAGACAGCATTAGGACTTCTGCAGCTGCTGCTCAGAATTTTGCTAAGCAGCCGCAGAATGAAGTTATCAAGTTTCTGGGTAAGTCTCCCTGTGGCTGCTCAGAACTATAGGCAGCAGTGAAATTATTCACAGGGGAAGAGAGCCCAAAACCACAGCAGCTTAGGATAGAATGTGTCTGTGTTCACTAGAGTCAGCCTAAGAAACCCACAGCTGACAAATGAGGTTATCAAGAAACTGGTGTAATGATTGCCTGTCTCAGCAAGCACCAATAGACAGCCATACCAGAACATGTCCCCTAGGACATTTCACCTTCAGCTTGTGGGAGATTAAAGAGCTCTTACTATTAATATGCTCACACTTTTTCACACAGCACACACCACCATACTCTTCATCATGATTAAAAATGCCCCAGCGAGAATAAACTCAGATGCACTTCCTAAACACAGACCTCAGCAGCCAGGAGTCTGGATGGCTGCTTTAGTCACCCCACCTGCTGCAAATCAGAGTCTGGGAGTTTCTCCACACGACCTACTAAAACTCTGGAGAACATCAAGTACTGCTCTTGTACATCCTGCAATGCAACGTGAACATTCATCCATTTACCTCACATCACCCAGCCTCTCCTGAAAACATGCACCAGGCCCTGTAAGGAAGAGCTGCTTTACCTGCTGTTTGGGTCTGTTCTACGTGGGCTCTTAGGACATGTCTACACTGAGATCAGACACCCGCGGCTGGCCCGTACCAGCTGACTCCGGCTCGTGGACCTCAAGCTAAACAGCTGTTTTATTGCGGTGTCTATGCTCGGAGGCTCCCCGCTCGCAAGGTCCTTGGGCCCGGGGTCCAGCCCCAGCCAGCCGCGGGGGTCTCAGCGCAGCGTTACGTGCCCTCAGCACTAACGGGTGAGGCAGCAGCACGTTATAGCGCCCGCCTGACACCGGCCCGCTCCGCCTCGGGCTCGCTTTCTGAAGCGGAAAGAAACGGTCCTGCCGCTTTCAACACCAGCCCAGGAGCAGGCTGCTGCCGAGCGGCCCTTCCCCAGCGCAGCAGGTCCCTCGCTCCTCCGGAGCCGTGTCCCAGCAAGCCCAGCCAGAGGCCCGCCGGGAACGCTCCGGGCCGCAGCGAGGAGCCCCCGGCCCCGCCCCGGAGCAGCGGCTGCCCGGCCAGGCATGCAGTGGGGGGCTCTGCCGCCTCCCCAGCAGCAGCCCGGGCCCGTGGCGAGCCGTAGGGACAGCGCGCTCCCCAAGCCAGGCATGTGGCGTGAGGGGGTCTCTCTGCCGCCCGCCCCCCGTACCTACTCAGCGCCGCCCCTCACGAGCCACCGGACACGTCGCTCCCACGCACGCGCAGCTAACGCCGCTCGCTTCCACCTCCTACCAGCCAACCACCGAACAGAAGGGCTCAGGTACGGTAAGGCAGCGAGAACAAAATACTTGTCGTCACGGATCCGCGTAGTACCAGGAGCCCCCCTACCGAATCCGACGCGGGGGCGGGGCTCAGTGCCGGGGGAGGGGCTGGGCCGTGTCACACTGTAGGACAAGGGGCAGCGCTGGGGGGTGGGGGGGGGGGGCAGCGCTGGGGGGTGGGGGGGGGGGGCAGCGCTCAATACTGGGGGCCGGGCAGTGCCACAATACGGGGCGGGCTCAGTGCAGGACTGGGCCGTGTCACACTGTGGGACAAGGGTCAGTGCTGGGGGATGGGGCTTGGCAGTGTCACACTCACTAGGGGCAATGTTCAATGCGAGTGGGCAAGCTGGGCAGTGCTGCATTGGGAGAAGGTGCAAGGCTGGGGACACCACACCGTGAGGGCGATGCACTGTGCTGGGTGGGCGGGGCTGGGATGAGGATCAGTGCTGGGGGCAGAGGCATCACATTGGGGGTGATGCTCAGTGTTAAGGATTGGGGCTGGTGAATGTCACACTGATGAGTAGAGCTCAGTGGTTGGGGGCAAAGCTCAATGCTGGGGTGGCATGGGGCAGTGCTGGGATCAGAGCTGCGTAGCGTCACACCAGGTAGCACTCATTGCTGGGGTCAGGGCTGGGCAGCTCGGGGGGGAGGAGCTCAGTGCTGGGGGTGTTACACAGCAATGTCACACTGTTGGACACTGCACTGTACTGTATAGGTGGGGCTGGGCAATCTCCCTGAGATGAGGATCAATGCTGGGGGCAGAGGTGTCACAATGGGGGTGATGCTCAAGGTTAGGGCTAGCAAGGGTAACTCGGTAGGGGCAATACTCAGTGGGTCAGTGGCGCTGAGGTTCAGTGCTGGGGGCAGGGCTGGGTAATGTCACTGTGTCATTCTTCTGTAACATTGTTTAAAAGTGGGGTGACGCCTGAAAAGCCAATGCTCTCCCACAGCTTTGGTCCCCATTGTTAATTTGTGGAACAGAAAGGCTGCTCCTTTTACAACAGCGAGTTACCCCAGCTACAGCCACCAGCTAAAGTGGGGTGGTGGGGGTGATCCTCCGGCCCCATCCCCTCTGGCAGAGAGCTGGCTACAAAGTAAAACTTCTACAGCAGGGGAATCTCTAAGCGGCTTTGTGAGGGTAGCTGTGAAGTCTTTTGTGCCACCCAGGCAGCACAAACTAGGCCAAGAAAAAGCTGAAAATGACTACAACAGTAATGTCTACATTTCCTTACAAACAGGATAAAAATGTAAAATACACTTAGTTTCCAACTGCCAATAGCATGATCTCCCACCTATGGCACAAGCAAGCATTTAAAAACCAGGCAGTGATGACTCTCTCCTCCAAAATATACTGGATTCTGGCTTGAAGAATTGACCATCTAGAATTTAGACCTGAAGTTACAAATAGGGGTGGTGGTGGTGGGGGGAAGCGTAAACAAAAATAAAGAAGAGGAAGGAAGGTGTGTTGTGGGTGAGGGTACGTGTGGAAGGAAAGGGACAGGCCAATGCACCCTAAAGAACAACAGAAGGTATCTCAATTATGACCATTTTCACTGTCTGCCCTCTCTGACAGAAGCATAGAGCCTGCAGAACTCTGCACTGTTCTCACGAACATTGCAAATACAGGACTCATGATTCTCCTATAGTTACAGACCTCCACTAAGTACTCTACAATAACTGGGGATATGACAATTACTTCTAGGACAGTTTTATAAAAACATGATAATAAGTGAATATAATGTAACTGGGATAGTTTAAAAAAAAAATTGGTAATAAGTGACTATAATGCAAATGGGATATGCTTTGTGCAAAAGGTCTCTTGTAAGGTATCATTACAAAGCTCATAATCTACTGAGTGTGATCATCCTATTTGTAGAAATGTACCACTCTTGTATCTAAAACTAGAAATATAAAATGTAACTCTGAGGGCCTATTGTAATTATGTAAAGTGTGGGCCATTAATGATGGTTTGGAATCTTGATGACTCCCATTGTCTGCAGATGGCTGTTTACCTGTGAGTCTCCCTGTATATGTGTGTGCTGGCAAGTGAGTAATGAAGTCTTGCAGTGACATGTGATCATGTCACCTGAACTGGAATCCATCTTTAACCTGGTGCTTTTCCAGTGAGGGGAGGGGGTGGAAACCCAGAGAGACAAAGGGTTCCCGCCTTATGCAAAAGATATATAAAGGGGTGGAAGAGAACAGAGAGGAGGAGGAGCCATCATGGAGAATCCCCTAGATAACACCTAAGCTGGAACAAAAGCTGTACCAGGGGAAAGAATTGTGCCCAGGCCTGGAAGGTGTCCAGTCTGAGAAAAACTTACTGAAGCATCTCTGAGGGTGAGATTATCTGTATTTAGTTTGATTAGGCATAGATTTGCGCATTTTATTTTATTTTGCTTGTAACTTACTTTGTTCTGTCTGTTACTACTTTGAACCACTTAAATCCTACTGTCTGTATTTAATAAAATCACTTTTTATTTAGTAATTTACTCAGAGTATGTATTAATACCTGGGGGAGCAAACAGCTGTGCATATCTCTCTATCAGTGTTATAGAGGGCGAACAATTTATGAGTTTGCCTTGCATAAGCTTTATGCAGGGTAAAACGGATTTATCTGGGTTTAGACCCCATTGGGAGTTGGGCATCGGAGTGCTAAAGACAAGCACACTCCTGTGAGCTGGTTTTCAGGTAAACTTGCAGCTTTGGGACAAGTGATTCAGACCCTGAGTCTTTGTTAGAGCAGACGGGAGTGTCTGGTTCAGCAAGACAGGGTGCTGGAATCCTGAGCTGGCAGGGAAAACAGAAGCAGGGGTAGTCTTTGCACATTGGGTGGCAGCTCCCAAGGGGGTTTCTGTGATCCAACCCGTCACAGTGGCGTAGTCGGCAGGATCTGTGCACAGCTGATTGCTTTGAGATACTGGTAGTGATTTTAAGTGAGTTTTAAGTGTGGTGGCTGGAGAACAGACAAAGTGGTTACTGGTTTGTTATTTTCTGTTTGCTTATTTCGGGAAAGGGAAGTAGGGACAGAAAAGGAAGCAAAATAAGTAAGACGGAAGATCAGAAGAAACTAAAACTGCACAGGGTACAAATTGCCCAGAAAAGCTGAACGCTGGGCACTGTGAAAGTCTTGGTTAACTAAGAAGCCCCTGAGCTGAGTACATCTCAGTTTCAGTGAACTGCAGATGGGTGTGGCCCAACCTCTGTCTGTGCTGAAGCTGACTGAAGTGTCTAACTTAGCAAGACAGGAGTGGAGGGGTGCCTGTTCTGGCAGGAGGGTCTTCTCTGTGGTATCCCAGCTCATCGAGTGATGGTCTCAAGGGAAGACAAATGGAAACGGATGTACAATTTGCCTGGGGAAAGGCTGACCTGGAAAAAGAAAAGGCTGCCCACCAGCCTGGACTTAAGAAACAAAGCAAGTAAGACCCAGAAGCATGACCTGGCTGTAATGGAGTGGAAGAGGTGCACAGAGACATGTATCCTGGAGCTGGAAGTTGGGGTCCTGGTGACTGCTGCGGTGGGAACAAACCCCAAGGACTCTAGCTGGAAGCAAACCCAACCTGAGTGAAAGGGGGGGGATTTTGCTGGCCAGCGAAAGGTCCCTCATAGCTGGTAGCTGTGAGCCTACAGCTGGGTCAGGGTCTCCTTCCCTTTTGGGGGACACAGGAGTGTCTGCCCCATAGGGGAGCCCCCAAACGAATTTTAGGTATACTGCCTCCGCCATGGTCAGTGTCCAAGTCTCTGGCAGTAAGTTCAGGAGGAGGGTGTGACGTTGTGCAGTCTACATGGTTTTATAAAAACATGATAAGAAGTGAATATAATGTAACTGGGATAGTTTTATAAAAAATTTGATAATAAGCGACTATAATGCAAATGGGATATGCTTTGTGCAAAAGGTCTCTTGTAAGGTATCATTACAAAGCTCATAATCTACTGAGTGTGATCATCCTATTTGTAGAAATGTACCACTCTTGTATCTAAAACTAGAAATATAAAATGTAACTCTGAGGGCCTATTGTAATTATGTAAAGTGTGGGCCATTAATGATGGTTTGGAATCTTGATGACTCCCATTGTCTGCAGATGGCTGTTTACCTGTGAGTCTCCCTGTATATGTGTGTGCTGGCAAGTGAGTAATGAAGTCTTGCAGTGACATGTGATCATGTCACCTGAACTGGAATCCATCTTTAACCTGGTGCTTTTCCAGTGAGGGGAGGGGGTGGAAACCCAGAGAGACAAAGGGTTCCCGCCTTATGCAAAAGATATATAAAGGGGTGGAAGAGAACAGAGAGGAGGAGGAGCCATCATGGAGAATCCCCTAGATAACACCTAAGCTGGAACAAAAGCTGTACCAGGGGAAAGAATTGTGCCCAGGCCTGGAAGGTGTCCAGTCTGAGAAAAACTTACTGAAGCATCTCTGAGGGTGAGATTATCTGTATTTAGTTTGATTAGGCATAGATTTGCGCATTTTATTTTATTTTGCTTGTAACTTACTTTGTTCTGTCTGTTACTACTTTGAACCACTTAAATCCTACTGTCTGTATTTAATAAAATCACTTTTTATTTAGTAATTTACTCAGAGTATGTATTAATACCTGGGGGAGCAAACAGCTGTGCATATCTCTCTATCAGTGTTATAGAGGGCGAACAATTTATGAGTTTGCCTTGCATAAGCTTTATGCAGGGTAAAACGGATTTATCTGGGTTTAGACCCCATTGGGAGTTGGGCATCTGAGTGCTAAAGACAAGCACACTCCTGTGAGCTGGTTTTCAGGTAAACTTGCAGCTTTGGGACAAGTGATTCAGACCCTGAGTCTTTGTTAGAGCAGACGGGAGTGTCTGGTTCAGCAAGACAGGGTGCTGGAATCCTGAGCTGGCAGGGAAAACAGAAGCAGGGGTAGTCTTTGCACATTGGGTGGCAGCTCCCAAGGGGGTTTCTGTGATCCAACCCGTCACAATGCTCAAGGTTGGGGCTAGCAAGGGTAACTCGGTAGGGGCAATACTCAGTGGGTCAGTGGCGCTGAGGTTCAGTGCTGGGGGCAGGGCTGGGTAATGTCACTGTGTCATTCTTCTGTAACATTGTTTAAAAGTGGGGTGACGCCTGAAAAGCCAATGCTCTCCCACAGCTTTGGTCCCCATTGTTAATTTGTGGAACAGAAAGGCTGCTCCTTTTACAACAGCGAGTTACCCCAGCTACAGCCACCAGCTAAAGTGGGGTGGTGGGGGTGATCCTCCGGCCCCATCCCCTCTGGCAGAGAGCTGGCTACAAAGTAAAACTTCTACAGCAGGGGAATCTCTAAGCGGCTTTGTGAGGGTAGCTGTGAAGTCTTTTGTGCCACCCAGGCAGCACAAACTAGGCCAAGAAAAAGCTGAAAATGACTACAACAGTAATGTCTACATTTCCTTACAAACAGGATAAAAATGTAAAATACACTTAGTTTCCAACTGCCAATAGCATGATCTCCCACCTATGGCACAAGCAAGCATTTAAAAACCAGGCAGTGATGACTCTCTCCTCCAAAATATACTGGATTCTGGCTTGAAGAATTGACCATCTAGAATTTAGACCTGAAGTTACAAATAGGGGTGGTGGTGGTGGGGGGAAGCGTAAACAAAAATAAAGAAGAGGAAGGAAGGTGTGTTGTGGGTGAGGGTACGTGTGGAAGGAAAGGGACAGGCCAATGCACCCTAAAGAACAACAGAAGGTATCTCAATTATGACCATTTTCACTGTCTGCCCTCTCTGACAGAAGCATAGAGCCTGCAGAACTCTGCACTGTTCTCACGAACATTGCAAATACAGGACTCATGATTCTCCTATAGTTACAGACCTCCACTAAGTACTCTACAATAACTGGGGATATGACAATTACTTCTAGGACAGTTTGCTGAAAGACAGTGAAAAACAATTCAAGACTGTTGGTGGCATTCACGGAGCAGTTGCATACACCAGAGTGCCTCTTCTGGGCCTAAGAAATGAGAAGTGACTGGTAGGATCACATTCTAGTGCAGGTTTGGAACAATGAGCAGTGGCTACAGAACTTTCAGATGTGAAAAGCCACATTCCTGGATGCATGTTAAGCTCACCCCAGCCCTCCAGTAAATGGACACCAGAATGAGAACTCTATTGACAGTAGAGAAATGAGTGGCAATCGCACTCTAGAAGCTTGCAACCCCAGACTGCTACTGATCAGTGGAAATCATTTTAGAGTTGGAAAAATCCACGGGGGGAGGAGGGGCTACCATCATGCAAGTGTGTGTAGGGCCAGTTATCTGCGACCCAGGACTGTGACTGTTAGCAATATACAGAACATAGTGAATAGATTTCCAGTAATGGACTACCCAAACTGAAGTGGGGCCATACACAGCATACATATTCCTCTTTTGGCAACAGGCCACCTTGCCACAAAGCACATCACCAGAAAGGGCTATTTTTCTATGCTTATTCAAGCACTGGTGGCTCACAAGTGACAGTTCACAGATACCAATGTGGGCTAGTCAGCAAAAGTGCATGACATTCTCTTCTTTAAAAACACAGAGCGGTTCAAAAAGCTGCAAGCAGGGTGATCATCATTTGGATTTGCTGCATTATGGCTTAGGGCATTTCCCTCTTTGGCCTGATGGGACTCCTGAGATTTTTTTCCATTCTAGAAAAACGGGAGGTGAGGGGGGTAAATATCTTTTATTAGACTAACTTCTGTTGCTGAAAAAGAAACTTTTGAGCTTTCCTAGAGTTCTTCACATCTGACCTGAAGAAGAGCTCAGTGTAAGCTTAAAAGCTTGTGTCTTTTTCACCAACCAAAGTTGGTCTAAAAAAAGATACTACCTCACCCACCTTGTTTCTCTAGTATCCTGGGACCAACACAGCTACAACAAAAACTGCAAAATGACAATGGAAGTTGTGACGGTACCTCCCATAAGGCTTTATGGAAATATGCTTAGAATGTGTTTTATGCTACATATGCCATGTAACATATCTCTAAGGTTATGATCTACTGAATGTATTAATCCTCTTTGTATGCAGTATCATTTTTGTAGTCGAAGTTATGAATGGTGGCTGTGTACTGGCTTGATTTCTAAATAACCTTAGTAGAGCATTTGGTCAGTTCCTGGAGAAAGGAATGTTGAAATTAAGTACCTAATCAAGAAATACTTAAAGGACAATGGCTCTTGGAATGCTCCAATCCACATAAGAAGTCTACTTCAGGACATTCAAGGTAGTATGTAAACAATGGATGCTACCTGAAAAAACTGAGAGTCATGCATG
Organism: Emys orbicularis; assembly: GCF_028017835.1. NCBI lineage: Eukaryota > Metazoa > Chordata > Testudines > Emydidae > Emys > Emys orbicularis. The sequence goes on along the minus strand of NC_088689.1, from coordinate 67,654,490 downwards.
GACATGTGACTTGCCCAGGTGACTCCTAAACTCCATCTTGGAGTTGGACTTTGCATAGGAGTGAGAAGGGGGTCTCCACCTACAAGAGAGTCTATTTAAACCCCTGGGAGACCCCACCATTTTGTCTTCAGCTGGCTAAAGAGAGAGCCTCTCCACCCCCCTAGGACACCTGAAAGAAATTGGAACAGGCTAAAAAGGAGATTAGTCTGTAAAAGGGAGCATTCTGGAACTGGTGAGGATCTTATCTGTATTCTGTTTGATTAGACATAGATTTGCGCATTTTATTTTATTGTGCTTGGTGACTTACTTTGTTCTGTCTGTTACTACTTGGAACTACTTAAATCCTACTTTCTGTATTTAATAAAATCACTTTTTACTTATTAACTCAGCGTATATATTAATACCTGGGGGAGCAAACAACTGTGCATATCTCTCTATCAGTGTTATAGAGGGTGAACAATTTATGAGTTTACCCTGTATAAGCTTTATACAGGGTAAAACGGATTTATTTGGGTTTAGATCCCATGGGGAGTTGGGCATCTGAGTGTTAAAGACAGGAACACTTCTGTTAGCCGCTTTCAGGTAAGCCTGCAGCTTTGGGGCAAGTAATTCAGACCCTGGGTCTTTGTTGGACCAGACAGGCGTGTCTGGCTCAGCAGGACAGGGTGCTGGGGCCCCGAACTGGCAGGGAAGGCAGGGGTAGAAGTAGTCTTGGCACATTGGGTGGCAGCTCCCAGGGGGTTTCTGTGATCCAACCCGTCACAGAAGTTATCAAATTTTTCCATGCTGTTGGTCATATCGGTCCTCCAAGTCCTTTTTGCATGGTCCATGTAACGGGGTTGGGACTCACCACCTGGCGCCTCCTACTGGTTGTCTCAGGGAATTAGCTCTGTCCAGTGGAGCGCCCCCTCCTGGTGGTGTCCCGTCTGTCGTCTCTCCCTCAGTAGCAGGGTAGCATGGCCCAACGGCCAGAGTCCATATAACTCCCCTCAGTAGCGGGGTAGCATGGCCCAACGGTCAGAGGCGTAGGGGGACCCGGGCCCTCCCTCTACACCGGGTCCCGACCTAGGGCTCTCCTAATGGCGGGGTTCCCGCCGCCGCACACCGAACGTCAGTGTTGCTGTAACGCAGCTCGTCCCTAAAGTTCCCCTGGGTCACTTCCTACCCTCCATGTCGCGGTATCCTCCGGAGACGTGGGTTCCGGTCCGTTCCCCTCTGGCAGGTCCTCCGTCTGAGATGCGGGGTTCGGGCCGGCTAGGCTGGCTCCTGGAGCCTGAAACGTGGGCTGTTCCTCCTCGGGAGCTGGCTGTGTGCGTCCTTCTCCTCCGGTGGTCAGCCCCAACTGAGCAGCTTTGCAGGCTTTTATACCTAGCCTCCAGTTGGAACATGCCCAGCAGGGCTTCCGGGGCAGGGCTTCCTCTACCAGGAAGGAAGCATTAACCCCTGCTGCGCCAGTGCGGGGCCACTGCCCCGTCACAGTCCAGTACAGCATCTCTCAGAACATGTCCTCCCTAGTTTTCTTCTCTCTCTCCATCAGGGTCAGGAGTTCTGCAGGTGTGAAGGGATCATCGCTCAAGGCCACCATGCCAACAGTTGCTTTATAAAAGCAGTACAAGTGAATTTACAGTCACAAGGGAAAGATAAGTTTCAAAGCTGCCTTCCCGTATTCCCATAAATATTTTTAATAAGAAATGCTTATTGACACTTCAGCTTTGGAGCACCTTAGCCCTGCACCTCTCTACATTCCCCACCAGGGACAAGGGGGATAAGGATTTTCTTTTCCATGAAGCTATAAAATTTTGGTCCCTGTTCCATGGGTATGGATATAAGACAATAGTACTGGATATTAGAACTGTTTTCCACAGTGGTGGTGGTTTTAGCTGATCTCACCCAAGGGTCACAAAGGCACAGACAACACAGCTGCTACTGGCATCCTGAAGACACATGGGATTGAATGACGCTAGCCAGTTTATTGCAATGGTGTCAGCCGAACTTACCACAGAATGGTGTGGGAAAGTGTTCTCCTATGGAGGAAGAAATAAGGCAGCAATCCCTAGGAACCTTTGGGAGAGGATTGCAGAGCATCTCCCTGAAAGTTTCGAGATCTCTCAGGACAAAAAGGACATCTCTATGCAATATAAACAAAATGCTCTGCATGCCACCACCACCCCGCCCAACCTAACGGGAATGAAAAGCCGATACCAAGTCTATCTCTGTCTCTTGTACCACTACCTCTTCTAGTATGAGTAAAACAATAAAGTCAATATCTTCGTCTTGCTAGCCTGGAATGGTTTGGGTGCATCTTAAATTTGAGCAATGTAAGGAAAAATGCATGCACACACTTACCTGAGTTCCCTTCCCCTTCATCAGGCTCATCTGCACTCACCTGGCATGACTGGCTACACTGAAGTCTCAAATTGACTCATGGCATGGTAGGAGTCCCCCGACGCATCTCCCACCTCCTCACCATTCATGGCAGGGGTCTGTCTTAGGCTCCTCAGAGGTATTCACAGTGGTCTGCTGGGTGCTGGTGCAGTCTGCAGCAAGTATGACATGCAGAAGCGGCAGGTCTGTGGCACAGCACCAAATCTATTGCACTCCTTAGCTTTGTGGCATCCCTGGCAAAGTGCACGCAGCACTGCTGCTGATCCCTGTTGAACCCCTTTGCCTGCATCCCCGGAACAATCTGTTTGCATGTTGCTATAGCTCTTCTGCAGCTGTGCTTGCACAGCCTCTTCTCTCAGGCCCAGGAAATCCAATATTTCTGTCTATTCCAGGCAGGAGCATGTCTAGTGCTTGGAACCAGCCTGGATGGTCAGGCAGTTGCACACAATGGAGAGCTGATAGGTATGCTTGCCAAGGTGGGCATTCAGGGAAAGGCATTTCAAAAGCATGACGCATGCAGGAAGTTTTAAAAGGGGAAGGAGGAGTGGTTTCAAGTCTCTGTGACTACTGGGCAGTGGAGTTTATAATTGTGACTAGAGTGGCCACTGTGACAGGGAATGGGGCATTGTGGGACAGCTGCAGGAGGACTATTAGGGTCAACACAGGTCATGCAGCGTCTGCATTCACACTGTGTCAACCTCAGTAGGTTGACCATAGCTCTACGCTGTTTGGGGAGATGGTTTTACTGCACTGCTGTAACAGGGCGCTTATGTCAGCCAGGGCCGGCTCCAGGCACCAGCTTGGCAAGCAGGTGCTTGGGGCGGCCACTCCGGAGAGGGGCGGTGGGTCCAGCTATTCGGCGGCAATTCGGTGGACGGTCCCTCACTCCCGCTCGGAGCAAAGGACCTTCCGCCGAATTGCCGCCGCAGATCGCGATCGCGGCTTTTTTTTTTTTTGGCTGCTTGGGGCGGCCAAAACCCTGGAGCCGGCCCTGATGTCAGCTGCAGTCAAATTGAATGTGAACATGTGCACACATAGGTCAGTGCAAGGTGATTTGTGTTAACCTAACTATACTTTAGTGTAGTCAGGGAGTAGTGTTACGATGGTGGTAGAGAAACTCCTTCTGTTGGCATATGCTGTGCCTACACTAGAAGGCTCTGCCAATATAGTTGTATCAGCAGGGCCTGTGTAGTGTAGACTAGCCTCTATTAACTTACACAAACAGATTTACAAACAGCATGGTACAAAATATTTTACTGTTAATTGTCAAATGTATTAACAATATTTCTGACATAACATATTTTGTAAGAAAATTTAGATATCAAAATCAAGACTACAAAGGGAAGTTACTTACCTGGTCCATAACTAGAATTCTTTGAGATGTATTGTCTATATATTCTCCACGTGCCAGATATTGGAACAATTTAGCAAGCAGCGTCCATTGGTCACACCCGCTCCCTGCATAGCCTCAAGCCAGTCTCCTCCCACCCCCAAGGGTATAAAAGGGGAAAGCGTGACCAACTGACCCTCAGATTTTTCACCACTACCCAGTTCAAGGTATTAGGTCTGGCAGTAGTGGGAAAAGGAGGGTGGGTTGTGGAACACATGTAGAAAACATCTTGAAAACTCCAGTTACTGAACAGGTAAGTAACTTCCCTTTCTTCTTTGTGTGCTTGTCTAGATATGATCCACATCCGGTGGGTCACAAGGAGTATACCACCCAGGCAGAGGGTACTACTGCGAGTCTAATTAAATAGGGATTTTAATAGAGTCCCACCCAAGTGAGCATCTGCATGTGACATCTCCACAATAATGTTTTGTGAACGTACATTACTCCATGTAGCATCCCTACAATTATCAAATACCTCTAAATGAGGCTGCAGAGGCTGCCTGGGCCCTGGTTGAATGTGCCCTAATGTTCCCAGGCAGCTGTAAATTGGCCATCTCATAACATAACTTTATACAACCTGACATCCATCTAGAAATTCTCTGGGTTGAAATTGCCTGAACCTTAGATCTTTCAGCAACAGAAGCAAACAGCCAAGGGGATGACCTAAATTCATAGATTCCAAAGCCAGAAGGGACCATTGTGGTCCTGTCTAACAGAGGCCAGAGAACTTCCTCCAAAATAATTCCTGGAGCAAATCTTTTAGAAAAATATCCAATCTTGATTTAAAAATTGTCAATGATGGAGAATTCACCATGCCACCGATAAGTTGCTCCAATGGTTAATTTCTCTCACTGTTAAAAATTTACGCCTTATTTTCAGTCTAAGTTTAACTAGCTTCAGCTTACAGCCATTGGGTCATGTTACACTTCTCACTGCTAGACTGGAGAGCCCATTATTAAATGTTCCCCATGTAGGTATTAACTTATCAGGCACATTTTCTAATCCTTTATTAATTCTCATGGCTCTTCTCTGAAACCTCTCCAATTTATTAATATCCTTCTTGAACGGTGAACACCAGAAGTGGGGAGAGTTTTCCTGCAGCAGTCGCACCAGTACCAAATACACGGGTAAAATAACCTCTCTATTCCTACTGGAGAAGATTTTTTAGTGAAATAAAAGGACAAGGCACATATGACATCTAATATGTGTAGTTCAGCTTCACCCTTGGTTGAGTGTGGTTTCAGAAGGAACACTGGTAAACGTACAGATTTATTTACATGAAAAATCAGACAGCATTTTAAGAAAAAATTTAGGGTGTAGTCTGAGAATAACCTTGTCTTTGTAGAAAATCATATATGGCAGCCCTGTCAAAGATGCTTACAACTCACTCACCTTACATGCTGACGTAATAGCCACAAGGAAAGCTATATTTGTCCATGAAAACAACAGGGAACAAGAACCCAAAGGTTTGAAAGGATGATCCATGAGTCCAGTAAGGAGTAGTGTTTGTGGACTGCCAGTGTAAGAATCTCCAAGGGGAGATCCTGGGTCCAGAACAACAAAGATATCCCCTGGAGTGAAGCGGTCATCAGGGGATTGCAGAGTCTTCTCCCTGGGGAGCTGGTGTTACCTTATGCGCTCACATTGGTACCAGTGGCACATGGGGTTCTTGAGCGTCCTTTGCCAGTACCGATGGTTATCCGAGCCTTGGCTCATGCCTCTCTTTGCTTGGTATCAACAGTGCCAACATGCAGGTACTTATGCTATTTGGAGCCAGTGGGATGGTATCATAACTCGTATGTGCTCTTAAGCCTCTTGGAACCAGGCACGAAGAGTCACTTGTTCGTGAAGGTGCTGGGGAAACAGCCCTCATCTTAGGAGGTTGTTCTGGAGAAGGATTTCTCTTTAGGCTTTTGAGAGACTTTCTACCCTCATGGTGAGCTTGGGGAAAGGATTCCTTAGCTCTATCTTTGCTCACCCCTGTCTCAGAGATAATGGAGCTGGGTGGTATGTTCCTCAATGCTTCTGGGCCAGGCAGACCCCCCCCCCCATGTACATTGGCAGATTAGGCTGGGGCCTCACAGCATATTCCATGAGATGTTTCCTAAGTCTGAATTTCTGAGCTTACTGGGCTCAACTGGGAAAGGAATGGCAGATATTTCACTTAGCAGAGATATGAGCTTCTCCAAAGAAGTACGGACATCTCTGATGGTCATCGCTGACCAGGAAGGATCAGGGGCAGGAGAAGCCGTTCTTGAAGCCTGGAATCCTGGGCATAATCTGAATCCTTTACCAGGACGGCGGCAGCCCCAGACAGGGGAGTCACCAAAATCTACCTAACTAAACTAACTCTAAACTGCTATTAACAAAATTTTATTTTTTATAATACTTACAGAAATGAAGTCGAATGATCAGCTTCATGGACACTGGAGGGTTTTGTCTCAGACCACACAGCGGTAGAAAGGAAATGGAGAGGTGGACGGTCCACACCACCCCTTATACCCCTCGTCTGGGGCACAAGGAGTGGAAAAGTGCAGAAGTGGACCAATGGACACTTCTTGCAATAATCTTCCAGTCTCAAGTGCATGGAGTCACTATGTACCCATAGAGACACAAGCACTCAAAGAACTTGATGCTGTATCAGCAGCACCAACTGTAACTTTTACAGAGGGCTTAGCCATTAACTGAATTGAGATGAGAGATTTAAAGTCCTTTCTAAAGTACGGTGAACATTTATCCAGAAACTCCTCAGTCTTATCCCATGAAAATAGTCAGTGAGAAAGAAGAGCCTGATAATTTGCTAAGCGAAGTTGTACGCTTGAGAACGAATAACTTTTCATGTCCAGGAGATCCAACTTCTTTGGTTCTTCATTCTTAAGGATACTTTTAAAGGGTTCTGATTGGTCCAGAGACCCTAGATCAAGATGGCAGTAGAAATAGTCAAACCCAACAAAAAGGACCTGCTACCTTTTTTGGACCTTTTAGAAGTTGCTGGGGTCTGCCACAGTAACTGCACTGGTACTAAAATGCCCTTGTTTATGAGCAAAAGGAGTCTCAGGTAGGGACGTATTTGAAATGTCCAACAATTTATGTCCCTTATCTGGGACAGTCTGAATTGGGATTTCAGGTACCTTTGCCATTCACTGAATAATTCCTGGTACAATTTGTAATCATCAGGAGGTGAAGTCTGAGCTAGTAAAGCTGCATCATTCAATGTATGTACTGAAATAACATCAACAGTCTGACGCGGAGCAATGTCCTCAATGAGAAACAAAGGTGGGGAGGAAGCAGGGGCCCTGCTGAAGTAGTTGCTGATGCTGAAGCACAGATGGTTCCTGAGGCGAAGAAGATCTGTTTCTGCAAGAAGATGCCAAAAAGTATCTGGCGGAGTGTGGATAGTTACAAGGGGGCGTATAAGGCCAAGAGCTTTGACCATATGGATCTAAAGAACATGGCCAGAAGGCTGGATACCAGGTAAGCAATTGGCTTAACCTGCTTTTGTTTGCCTTTAACCCTCGTCTGCCTCCCCAATATATAGGGATCATAGCATGGCAACCTTGGTATGAAGGTGAGGCATCCTCCCTGTCAGAAAAGGAAGACAGACAGTGCTGCTTCATCTCCCTGTGGAGGGGCTGATCCTACAGGAATCCCAGGCTCCATGGCCAAAGTTCCTGAAGTGGCTCCCTTGGTGCTGTAAACGTCAGCCACTCCTTTCTGCTGTGCCAAGAGCAGAACTGGTACCAAGATCTGAGATACAGTTGGTTCCAAGGGCAACGGCTTCTGAAATACCAACACTGAAACTTTCAGCGCCATGGACTCCAGTGTCTGCAACCTCAGCACCCGAAAGTACTGCACTGAATAAGCCAGCCCAAAGGACTCCGGTCTTGGAGCTAACCGCGCCGGAGACAAAAGAGGAGGAGCCAAGGAGAGCACTGTCGCTGCTGAGGAAAGCCCTTTTCTCACTGCCTGAGAATCTGACACCAGCACCTTCAAGATCTTTGGGGCACGCTCTTCATGAGACCTGGAAAGACTAGAGTTCATTTTCAGAGCAGATCTCTTTGAAGAACAAGAATTGGGGGACCTTCTCCCGCTTCCTTTTTCAGCAGTTTTAATAGGGGACTGACCCCTAAAGTCCTTCTGGGAACTGTGTTCACTGCTGTCTTCCTGAGCATTAGCTGAGGTAACCAAGCCCCCTGAAGCCACAGCAGAGACACTTTTAGCTGATAATTGTCCTGTCCTCCCTTTAGGGTCTGAGCCAAGCTTCACTGATTTCTCTAACAAATAAAGTTTTAAGCCTATTTTCTCTGGATCTAGCAGCTTTTTGGATAAGGACTTACAACCCTTAAATTTTTCCATAACATCTCCCTCATCCAGGGAGTAAAGACAATTAGGGTATGTCTACACTACGGGATTAATCCGAATTTATATAATTCGAATTTGGGAAACAGATTGTATAAAGTCGAATGTATGCGGCCACACTAAGCACATTAATTCGGCGGTGTGCGTCCATGTACCGGGGCTAGCGTCGATTTCTGGAGCGTTGCACTGTGGGTAGCTATCCCATAGCTATCCCATAGTTCCTGCAGTCTCCCCCGCCCATTGGAATTCTGGGTTGAGATCCCAGTGCCTGATGGGACAAAAAACATTGTCGCAGGTGGTTCTGGGTACAGCCTCACCCCTCCCTCCTTCCCTCCCTGCATGAAAGCAACGGACGGCAGACAACCATTTCGCGCCTTTTTTCCTGGGTGAACACTGCAGACTCCATACCACGGCAAGCATGGAGCCCGCTCAGCTCAAGACAGCAGTCATGAACATTGTAAACACCTCGTGCGTTCTCGTGGAGTTTATGCTGAGCCAGGACCAAAAAAACGAGGCGAGGAGGCGGCGGTGGCGGCAGCGCAGCGACAAGCATGATGAGGACATGGACATGGACACAGAATTCTCTCAAACCGCGGGCCCCGGTGCTTTGGAGATCATGTTGTTAATGGGGCAGGTTCTATCCATGGAACGCCGATTCTGGGCAAGGGAAACAAGCACAGACTGGTGGGACCGCATAGTGTTGCAGGTGTGGGATGATTCCCAGTGGCTGCGGAACTTTCGCATGCGTAAGGGCACTTTCATGGAACTTTGTGACTTGCTGTCCCCTGCCCTGAAACGCCAGAATACCAAGATGAGAGCAGCCCTCACAGTTGAGAAGCGAGTGGCGATAGCCCTGTGGAAGCTTGCAACGCCAGACAGCTACCGGTCAGTTGGGAATCAATTTGGAGTGGGCAAATCTACTGTGGGGGCTGCTGTGATGCAAGTAGCCAAAGCAATCACTCAGGTGCTGCTACGAAAGGTAGTGACTCTGGGAAATGTGCAGGTCATAGTGGATGGCTTTGCTGCAATGGGATTCCCTAACTGTGGTGGGGCGATAGATGGAACCCATATCCCTATCTTGGCACCGGAGCACCAGGGTAGCCAGTACATAAACCGCAAGGGGTTCTTTTCAATGGTGCTGCAAGCACTGGTGGATCACAAGGGACGTTTCACCAACATCAACGTGGGATGGCCGGGAAGGGTTCATGACGCTCGCATCTTCAGGAACACTACTCTGTTTAAAGGGCTGCAGCAAGGGACTTACTTCCCGGACCAGAAAATGACCGTTGGGGATATTGAAATGCCAATAGTTATTCTTGGGGACCCAGCCTACCCCTTAATGCCATGGCTCATGAAGCCATACACAGGCAGCCTGGACAGGAGTCTGGAGCTGTTCAACTACAGGCTGAGCAAGTGCAGAATGGTGGTAGAATGTGCATTTGGCCGTTTAAAAGGTCGCTGGCGATCGTTACTGACTCGCTCAGACCTCAGCCAAACCAATCTCCCCATGGTTATTTCTGCTTGCTGTGTGCTCCACAATCTCTGTGAAAGTAAGGGGGAGACCTTTATGGCGGGGTGGGAGGCTGAGGCAAATCGCCTGGCTGCTGATTACGCGCAGCCAGACACCAGGGCGATTAGAAGAGCACACCAGGAAGTGCTGTGCATCAGAGAAGCTTTGAAAACCAGTTTCATGACTGGCCAGGCTACAGTGTGAAATATCTGTTTGTTTCTCCTTCATGAAAACCCGCCCCCTTTATTGACTCATTCTCTGTAAGGAACCCACCCTCCCCCTTCCCCCAGCTTGCTTTCAAACCAAATAAAGTCACTATCGTTTAAAAATCATTTATTCTTTATTAATAGATTATAAAAAGAGGGAGGGAACCCGGGTGGGGTTTGGGAGGAGGATCGGCGGGAAGGAAAAGGCCACTAAAAAAAGGTTAAAAAAGTGACAGCCTTTTGCTTGGGCTGTCCACTGGGGTGGAATGGGAAGGTGTACGGAGCCGCCCTCCCCCGCGTTCTTACACGTCTGGGTGAGGAGGCTATGGAACATGGTGAGGGGGGAGGGGGGTTATACAGGGGCTGTAGCGGCACTCTGTTATCCTGCTGCCATTCCTGAAGCTCCACCAGACGCCGGAGCATGTCTGTTTGCTCACGCAGCGGCCCCAGCGTTGCATCCTGCCTCCTCTGATCTTCCTGCCGCCACCTCTCATCTCGAGCGTCCCTCCTCTCCTCACGTTGGTCCCTCCTGTCCTCACCTTGGTCCCTCCTGTCCTCACGTTCACTGGCTTCTTTCCTATACTTCGAAACCGTGTCCTTCCACTCATTCAGATGAGCTCTGTCACTGCGGGTGGATTCCATGATTTCTGCGAACATATAGTCTCGCGTCTTCTTTTTCCGACGCCTTATCTGTGATAGCCTTCGGGACGGAGGAGGGAGGTTTGAAGAATTTGCAGCTGCTGGAGGGAGGGGAAAAAAGGAGAGAATTTTTTTAAAAGATACATTTTGCAGAACAATGCTTATACTCTTTCACGGTAACCAACACTATTCACATTACATAGCACATGTGATTTCTGTGCAAGGTCGCATTTTGCCTCTTAATATTGAGTGCCTGTGGCTTTGCTGCTAGAGATCACAGACGCAGGTCCGGGCAACAGAATTCGGCTTGCATGCGGCCATGGTAAGCCATTGTCTTTCGGCTTCTGCGCCCTCCTTTCCCACATACCAAGCAAAGCCCGTTGAGTGCTGCGGTTTTCCTGTTAACCTTCAGCAGCAGAAAAACTAACCCCCCCCCCATCCAATTCTCTGGATGATCGCTTTATCCCTCCCCCCACCGCGTGGCTGGTATCAGGGAAGATCCCTACAGGAACCAAACTAACACCCCCCACCCCGCCATGAATTCTCTGGGATGATCGCTTTACCCCTCCCCCCACCGCGTGGCTGGTATCAGGGAAGATCCCTGCTAGCCAAACATGAAAAGCTCTGGGCCAATTTCCCCCCCCCCACGCTTGCCTAACTGCAGGGAAGGATTTCTTTTCAGCCACAGGCAAACAGCCCAGTAGGAACGGCCACCTCTGTCCCCTTAATTAAATTCCCGTATTTCAACCAGGTTACCATGAGCGATATCACTCTCCTGAGGATTACACAGCAAGATAAAGAACGGATGTTGCTTGAATGCCAGCAAACACTGGGACCGTACGCTGCCAGGCTTTGTCATGCAATGATACCAGATTACTTGCTGCAAGCATGGCGCGGTCAAGTGTCCTACCATGGAGGACGGAATAAGGCTGCACTGCCCAGAAACCTTGTGGCAAGGCTTTTGGAGTACCTCCAGGAGAGCTTTATGGAGATGTCCCTGGAGGATTTCCGCTCCATCCCCAGACACGTTAACAGACTTTTCCAGTAGCTGTACTGGCTGCGAATGCATCCCAAGTCCTCAGGGCAAAGTAATCATTAAAAACCCTTGCTTTTAAAACAAGTTTTATATTTTAAAAGGTAAACTCACCTGAGGTCCCTTCCATGGGGTCGTGGTCTTGGATACTGGGTTGGGAGGGTACTTCAGTCAGGCTGAGAAAAAGATCCTGGCTGTTGGGGAGAACGGAGTGCTGGGTGCTCTCTGCAAGCTCGTCCTCCTCCTCCTCCTCTTCCCCGTCCGCAGAATCCTCAGGTGTAGCTGATGAGATTATCTCTGCCTCGGAATCCACGGTCGGAGGTGGGGTAGTGGTGGCGGCCCCCCCTAGAACTGCATGCAGCTCGGCGTAGAAGCGGCATGTCCGCGGCTCTGACCCGGAGCGACCGTTTGCCTCCTTTGTTTTTTGATAGGCTTGTCTGAGCTCCTTGACTTTCACGCGGCACTGATTTGAGTCCCTATTGTGGCCTCTCTCCATCATGCCCTTGGAGATTTTTTCAAAAGTTTTGGCATTTCGTCTTTTTGAACGAAGTTCTGCTAGCACTGAATCCTCTCCCCATATAGCAATCAGATCCAGTACCTCCCGTACGGTCCATGCTGGTGCTCTTTTTCGATTATTGGCCTGCATGGTCACCTGTGCTCTCCACGCTGGGCAAACAGGAAATGAAATTCAAATGTTCGCAGGGCTTTTCCTGTCTACCTGGCCAGTGCATCCGAGTTCAGATTGCTGTCCAGAGCAGTCACAATGGTGCACTGTGGGATAGCTCCCGGAGGCCAATACCATCGAATTGCGGCCACACTAACCCTAATTCGAAATGACAAAATCGATTTTGGCGCTACTCCGCTCGTCGGGATGGAGTACAGAAATCGATTTTAAGAGCCCTTTATTTCGAAATAAATGGCTTCGTTGTGTGGACGGGTGCAGGGTTAATTCGATTTAACGCTGCTAAATCCGAATTAAAGTCATAGTGTAGACCAGGCCTTAGAATGAGTGTTATTAAGAGGCTTAAGAGTCCCAAATGACACATATATTTAAAACCTGGGAAATTCTGAGAAGACACGAGAAAGGTTCCCTACTGGGAAAAAAGCAAAACCAAAACACACTATTAAACTAAAAACCTACCAAATAAACTACAATATATCCTACCTACTACTAACTAAACTATTTACAGATAAAGTAATGTGTGAGTGGACAAGATGAAACACTGCCAGCTGGCTCTGTCTAACAGCCAGAAGTGGTGAAATGAACTGAGGGTCCTTTGGTCATGCCATCCCCTTGTATAACGTCTAAGTGGGGTAGAGGCTTGAGGCTACCCTGGGAACGGATGAAACCAATGAACACTGCTGGCAAAAATGTTCTGATCTCTGGATCAGAGATCTTCATCTCGCGCATGAAGAGGTATAGACACAGAAGATATTTAGACAAGTGCTTGAAGAAAAATATATTTTAATCCCACTGATCAGAATTCAGTTTGCTGGTTTGGGATGAAATATGCCTTTTTATACTTCATTTATTAGTGGGCTCAATTCTCCATTGCCTTGTATCCTTGGTCACTCGTACTGGTGCAAAGTGCATGTAAAATGTACACCCACTTTGCACAGATGTAAATGACTGCACAAGGAGGCAAGGGAACAGAGGCCCACTTAGTGTATTACTGGTTATTTTGTGGGTGATATGAAATTTACAATTTCCTTCACTTTTTATTTCTTGCTATTCAGTACTTGGATTTGGTAAGTGATGTGAACTTGTTGCTTCATAGCTACCTGGTTTTGAAATGTTTTGGTTTTAGAGTAATTCAGCCTTATGTGGAGAGTAATGGAGAGAGACAAGCATGGATCAAGATTTACAAAAACAGCTGATGCTTTCGAGTGCCCAACTTAAGACATCATAAAAGGGTGTGATTTTCAGGAAGTGCTGAGCACCTGCCCTCTGTTAAAGAGGTTGGGTTGCGCATCCAAAATCACTAGCCATTTTTGAAAATCTTGCCCATAAACTGAAGTCCAGGTAGCCTGTTACCTTTCCCCTCTTGCATCCTGCCCAAACAGAACATTGGCAAGTCAGACCATTTGAAGGTAGCATCTTTAAAATGACGCAAATCTGGAACAGAATAAGAATCACAAAGAGGTTCTACATAATATAATATTTATCACAAATTAACAAATACAATTCTTAAATATTTTAAGTAGCCAGTGGATATAAAATTCTGTCTGTCTGGAATTGGGGAGTATTTCCTGATCAATAAGAAACATCTGTCAAAACTGCTTCTCAGTGGACAAGAATGCACAGCACAGGTGGAAAGCCATGGCTGTAGTGTTTTTCTTTCATCCATCAGAAATTGCATTCCCCAGACCAAGGCTCAGATGGTTGGGATTTTGGGAGGTTGGGGTGCAAGATAACATAAGTAATATGTCATTTTGCAGCAGGATACAAAATGTTACAGGGATTTTGAATGTGAGATGCCTGCCTCAGGAGAAGAGGGTGAAGTAGCCCAGCACCCCAGCAGGACACTGCAGATACTGCTGTAGCCTGTACTGTGCATCTTGTCCTCTTAAGGCAGAGATCTGTCCCCACCTAGAAGATACTCCCTGCCTTCTTCCTACTCAGAAGAAATGAGGAGAACACCTCCCTGGTATCTGCCCGCTCTGTTTCCCCTAGAGCTCACAGCTGCTCTAGCACCAAACAAATTAACGCCAAATGCTGAGGCAGAGTATCTCCTTCCGGGAGAGTTTCTCCATAGACAGAACATCTCAAATAGTGCCCTAATCTCAGCTCATCAGTCAGAGCAACAGCTGCCTCCCCTAGCAGTGCCTGCCAGGCACTGACTGCATGGACAGGTCATACTGCTAGAAAGATTGGCCATCGCAAACATTTTCAAACCAACCCAGGTGCCTAAAAAGCTTCTAAGTATAAAGGGTATAATTTTCAAATGTGCTGAGCATCTGCAGTGCTCAGAGATGTAGTGGGAGCCAGGATCACTCAGCATCTCTGAAAATCAGGCTACTTCTTTAGGTAGCTCAATATGGATTTAAAAGCCCTGACATGAGGCAGCAGGTTGGAAAACTTTTGCCTCTAGCAGCAAAACATACAAGGCAGGGTCTCTGTTGCTGCCCATGTACTTTATAATCAAGTCCGCTAACATCTACAAAATGCCTCTTGCAGAACTAACTGTCATCCAGATGCAGTGGGAGAGAAGATTATTCAGTCCTGAATCAGCAGTGTGTGGAATCAACTCCAAAACATTGATACTGGGCTGTTTCATCTCATCGCAGACTGTCAGCCAACCTTGAGCATATGGACATATTGGGGATGGCAACAATGCCCGCTTGTCTTCCTTAATTATTTCAGCCAACTCCAATCAAGACTCTAAAAAAGAAGCAAAAGAGCAACTAGAGTTCAGTCAGTTTATCAATTTTCAAATCAACGGCCACCTGCCTGGGAGCCTGCATTCTCCAAAACCACTCACTGATGGCAGTCTTGGAATTATAAGATTGAAGTGGGCAGTGTTTTAACTACCCAAGCCCTGCTGGTAACAAACTCAGCTAATCAAGGTATTTCAAAGGCTTCTGACAGTTCACAAACAGCAACTACTTTCTGGATCAAGAGCCTGAAAAGAAGTCACCCTGAATCTACTCTCAGCATTGGGGAGGAACTGTTGAGAAAACCAGAAATGAGGAATTTTTGGTGCCACGGACTGTGAGCTACTGAAACTCAGTATACTGGCAGACAGTTAACCTTTGACCTCGAAGCTACTGGTTTCATCTGACACAGATCTGCAGGGACCAGAAGTCCTTACTGTCTGAAGGCTATTGGGTAACCACATGACATGAGTAAATGGTGTCAGCTCAGTCCCTAGTGTCACAAACCTACCACATTAGCTGGCACTAATTGGACCTTGGTGGAGGTCTCAGCAGCAATACCTGATAAAGTGTCAGAGCTATTCATAAGCAGCTGGTTTGTAAATTAGCAGAAAATAAGGTGAGAAGTAGTAAGCAACACAGGGTCATCAAAACCAAACATTAAACCCTAAAGGTTAGATTCTGTGCTGTGCCCATGAAAAGTGCAGCCTAGGAGAGGAGGCTAAGGAGGCTTTAAATAACATTTCACCCTCCCCATTCTGGGCAACTGGGCTCTGCCCTGGGAGCTGCTCTAACTTACGGTAACCTCCCCAGGGCTGCCCATAGCTGTTCAAGAATCCAGTGCTCACTTTGGCTACTCTACCTCTCTACCCCATCCTACTCTAGGGTTTGTGGTGTCCGCAAAGGGCAGATTGTGCTGCTCATGTGCTGCTCCTGCGTTGGGAAAATTCTTTACTGGTCTCTTACACAACTGCCACAAAGGTTACAGGGGTCAGAGCAGTGATCCTCTTAACATGTTCTCAAGTGGCTGGTGAGGAGTGGAAGCATGTTGTATATGTAGGTTTTAGCATGGCTTCATAGGAAATCATCCTCAGGGAACCATGTATTGAGGGGAACATCTGACATTCCAGCTAGGAGAGTAGCTTAACATCACAATGGGAGGAGATAAGTGAAATCTTAATCCCAAGGTCACAGCAGGGACATTTAGATAAATGTAACTGCATAAGCAGCTTGCAACAGAACAAGCTGCCAGGAGAGAGAGTGGCATCTGACACAGGAGATCATCATCATTAGTCTGGACATCATACTGAGTGCTCATGGGAACAGCTTCATTTCATCCATTAGAGATGGGTTCAAACAGGTAAGGGCCTTGCCTGCTCAAGGGGAAGGACAGGAGGAGAAGAACTAGCTGGCCCATAGTTTCTGTCTAGCCCAATGACTTATGAATTCCAGTTTTTCATTATTTAGAGAACGGTGAAATATCCTTCTGCTCAGACACAATGTCCCAGATTGACATCATACTTGTCCAGTCACACCACTTGTTCCTCCTACTCTCCACTCCCTCTGAACCTTAAGTCCATTCCTACTGCCCCTCCTGCTTTTGTCAAGTCAAAGGGTGGACAGGGCTCAGGAACAGGAGAAAAGGTTTACTGCAGGCAGTTCTTTCTATTCTATAACAAGATCCTGAGAGATAATTCTCCCACCATTGTCCCCTGCTTACCACATCCCTGCTTGAATAGCCCATCTACCTTGCACATTTCCAGAACCAGGAATAGGATTCCTTAGCTGATGGTTTTGTCAGTGCTCCTGCTATCCTTTGTGAGCAACTCACCAGGACACTGCACGCATATTTGACAGCAATAGCCTGACTTGTCACAAAGGACCGGAGATATATTTTAAGAAGTCCTCAGTAAGCAAACGCTTCCAACTGAAGCCAATGAAACTTTGAAAATCAAGCCTTTGAATCATAGAAACAGACTTACCATCATGCTGCTGTTCTGCTCCTGTTTCGCCTCTTGAATGATATTGCTAAAGCGGTCCAGATAGTTCAGATTCTCTTCTATCACACGGGCAAAAACTTCCCTATAAAAAAAAAAGGCATAAGGGGGCAGGTTTAAACTATGACTGACCCACTCCTCCGGAAGGAGCAGAACAGGGAGAGGAGGAGATAAATTTACAGCAATTTATCTGCAATTCTAAAAGTTACTCTGCAACTGTATTTGGCATGCCACTCTGCTGATGCCAAGGGCGTGACATAGAGGGCTTCCAGCCACCATCCACAGGGCAAAGATTAAGTTAGGAATGGTTCACTGAACAATAATGTCCTGCACTTCACTCAGGACAGGGCAGAGTTCCAGAGAGCTCCATAATACTGGAGACCTCAAAGATGAACAGAAATGCCATGAATTACCTGGGATCTAATCTGAAGCAGCCAATTTCTAAAATTCTGAGTAACCAAGTATGACCTTAAGAGCCCCTCGATGGCAAATGGCAAAAGACTCACTGTTCAGTAAATACAATGGTTACAGGGCCTGCCAAACTCACTGCATCTTAACAGTGCTGTCATAATATTTATCCAAAAAGCATCTTGTAAAAACTGGTGACCCTCTGGTCATTAATACTGCATGATGTAGAAATGGTTGCTTACTGTAATTGTGGTTCTTCAAGATGTGATGCAGATGTGTATTCCAGGTAGGCATGTGTGCACCTTGCAGGCCAGAGACCTTTGCCTATCAGTACTCTTAGAGGGGTGGCACTTATGTCTTATATCCGTAGCCCCTCTCTTGACTATATGAGGCAGCATCACCACAACCCCTCTCAGTTCCTTGGCATTGAAGACACTGATGCAGAGGGAACAGAGGGTGAGTTGTGGAATACACGTCTGCATCACATCTCGAAGAACCACAGTTACTATAAGTAACTATTTCTTCTTCGAGTAGATGCAGATGTATATATTCCACCAGGTAGGTGATTCACAAGCAACACCCCTCAGTTCCTTTGCACCGAACGTCCAGGGGAAGACTCTGATGCAGAGGGGATGGAGGGTCCATTGTGGAATACACATCTGTCTAGCCTTTCATCTGAGCAGGACTGAACAGTTTCATGCTTGCCTCGCCTGTTCGTATCGTATGCGGATTGCATGAAGGAACAAAGTTTCTGTGCAGACCATCTCTAGATGGTAACGTCTTGTACAGAGACATGAGCACTACCCGTCTAAGAGTACTGCTAGGCAAAAGTCTCTGGCATGTGGGGCGCACCGCACCCCGCCTAGAATACATGTCTGCATCACATATCGAAGAACCACAGTCTAACGTATGGAGGCGTTACTCCTCCAGGGAAGAATGCGGCTTGGGGAAAAATACAGGCAAATACACAGCCTGGTGCAAATGAAACAGAGTCTGCCTTGGATAAGAAGTTTGGGTGTGGTTGAAACATTACCTTGTCCTTGGAGAACTGCATGTAAGGAGGCCCCACCATCAGGGCCTGCAACTCACCCACCCTCCTGGCAGAGGTAATGGCTATCAAGAACGCAGTTTTCTGAGACAGAGGTGGCAGTGGACAGGATGCAAGAGACTCAAATGGAGGCCCCAATAGAGCTGTTAAAATCATGTTCAGGTCCCATAAAGGGACCGGCTCTTGGACCGGAAGATGTAGGTGGAGAAGTCCTCTCAGAAATCTTATCACCATGGCACTGAAACAAATTGATTTCCCTTGGATAGGGGGATGAAACACTGATATTGCTGCCAAGTACACTCTCAGAGAACTGGGAGCCAAGATTGATTTCTAAAGGTGTAGCAGGTACTCCAAGATGTCTTGGATGGAAGTCCCCACCAGGTGGGCCCCACTTAGCTTATTAAATTAGGTATTAGCTTGCGTTTTACTCTTATTTTCTTTTGTAACTAATCCTGAAGTTTATGCATCATCACTTGCCATCACTTAAAATCTATCTTTCTGTAGTTAATAAACTTATTGTTTTATCTTAACCAGTGTGTTTGGATTGAAGTGTGGGAAACTCCATTTGGGATAACAAGGCTGGTACATGTATCATTTTCCTTTGATGAAATGATGGACTCCCTATGAGCTGGTACTGTTCAGAAGGGTACTGAGCAGTACAATACACACATTTCTGCGGGAACCAGGATGGGCCTAGAGAGCTTGCGGGTGTTTCCCTGTATGTATTTCATTATTTAGCTGGGAGTGAATCTGCAGGCTGAAAGCTGCATGAGCAGGCGAGAATTGGCTGTTCTGACAGCAAAACAGCGTAAAAGGCACCCCAGGCTAGAGAGTTAAGGGGACACAGCTGTTCAACTGTCCAGATTGTACCCTGGGTAATGTTACAGTCTAAAGCAGGCCTCGCTGATTTCTCTAACAGATAAAGTTTTAAGACAGTTTTCTCTGGATCTAGCAGCTCTTCGGATAAGGACTTGCAATCCTTAAATGTTCCTTAACATCTCACTCACCCAGGCTGTATACACAACTGGCAAACATGAAGAAGTGCTGTATGGGTTTGTGGGATTTTTTTAAAAAGTGGTATGAAAATTATGGGCTATGGATGGCATTATAGAATAGAGACAATAGCCCCCAGCTCCCAGAGATCTCTAGTCAAGTCGTTTCTATCCGACAACACATTGCAAAAATTTCCCAAAAGGCATTGTGCCAGACAGTGGGGTGTGGCACAGTGGGATACCTACCTGTGGTGCACTGCACTTTGCATCGACACAAGCACTGCTGGTGAGTACACGCAGCTCTGACACAAGCAGACAAGTTTGAATGCGCATGAGCGATATACTAATTTTGGCAGCTGTACACCCATGTAACTTGAATCGATCATAGTTCGTAGTGTACACATAGCCTTGGAGTGAGCATTATTAAGGTGCATAACTGTTCCACATGACAAACATTTAAAACCTCAAAAATTTTAAACAGACACGTGGAGATCTCCCTACTTGGAAAAAAACAAATCACATAAAAAACACTATTAAATTAAAACCCATCAAATACTACAATACACCCTAACTATCACTAACTAAACTATTTATAGATAAACTATTGTGTGAGTGGATGAGATGGCACTGTCAGTTGGCGTCATCTCACAGCCAAATGTGGTGAAAGGAACTGAGGGTCAGTTGGTCACTCCATCCCCTTTTATAACCTCATAGGGGAGGAGCTTGAGGCTATTCAGGAAGCAGCTGCAGCCAACGGACACGGTTGACTAAAGCATTCTGATCTCCAGTGCATGTGGCACCAGATATGGAGCACATATAGACAAGCACTCAAGGAAGAATGAAACACTACAAGGGAAGAATATGGACAACAAGGAGAAAAACAGTACACACTGATTGGAATAGTAGTCAGGCAGGTGTTACAGTCAGCGAAAGGAGTATACCTAATCCAGCTAGAAAGCTGGGTGAGGTTTGAGGGAAACAACTGAAATGCTTGAAAATGAATGCAAGGCGTCAGGACAATAAAACGGAGGAACTGGAACTACTGGTGCAGGAGGCCAAACTGGATATTATAGGGATAAGAAATCATGGTGGAATAGTGCTCATGACTGGAATACAGGCATTGAAGGATATGTGGTGTTTAGGAAAGATAGCAATAAAGGTAAAGGTGGAGGGATAGAGTTCTATATCAAAGATGCAGTAAACTGTTAAATACAATATGATAGTATAGACAAAACTGAATCTGTTTGAGTCAAAATCACTTTGGGGAAGGATTGTAAAAGAGGTTCTATTAGGATAAGGTTGGGGTATGCGACAGATCTCCAGAGCTGGACTCAGATATGGATAGAGAGCTCATATTATTAGAGAGATAAATACTTTGGGGAATTGTGTCATAATGGGAGACTAACTTCCTGGATAGGGATTGAAAAATAAATGTTGCTAATGCTGATATGGCCCAGTTATTCTTGGATGTGATAGACGACAGTTTTCATTATCAACTTGTCACTGAATTAACAAGAGGTGATGCAATTTTATACTTGATTTTGATAAGTAGTGAGGACTTCATAAAAGAGCTGGTCATAGGAAATAACCTTGGATCGAGTGATCAGAACCTTGGATAGAGTGATTCCGTTTAAATTAAATGGAAGGATAATCAAAACCAGGCATCAACTATGGTTTTTCATTTCAAAAGAGAAAACTTTGGAAAATTAAGGGAGTTAGTTAAAGAAATCAACTGGGCTAAAGAGCTCAAAGACTTAAAGATGGAGGCGGCTTGCAATTTCTTGTAGGGAAAGATTCCAGACCCAGCTGGATGAATAGCCACCTCAAAAAGGTTATTAGTAGTAAGCAGAGAACCTTTAGGCAATGAAAGCGACATCTTGGAGGTTAGGAAATGTGGGAATAAATGTGAATTAGCTCTTGTCAAGGAGATTAAAATAAATACGATTATTTTTTAGAGAGAAGGAAGGTGAGATAATCTCTTTTATTGGACCAACTTCTATTGGTGAGAGAGACATACAAAGAGCTCTTCTTTAGGTAAGCTCAAAAGCTTGTCTCTCTCTCTCTCTCTCTCTCTCACCAACAGAAGTTGGTCCAATAAAAGAGATTACCTCACCCATTTTGTCTCTCTAATATTCTGGGACCAACATGGCTACAACAACACTGCATATGACTTTTTTAGTTATATAAATAAAAAGAGAATAAGGAAGGATGAGGTCGGGCTGCTATATAGCACAGATGGGAAGGAGATTAAAGATATTATATGTATGGCCCAAAAACTAAATGAACTCTTTGCCTCGGTTTTCAATTAAAAAGAGAACATGGATGGGCATGAAGGCAATTTGGCTGATGGAAATGAGTGTACAGAAATGGAAATTATCACATCTGAGGTGGAAGAAAAATGTAAAGAACTTAATGCGCTCAAATCAAGGGGACTGGATAATTCCATCCCAGAATATTGAAAGAACTGGCACATGAGATTGCTAGTCTGGTAGCAAGGATTTTTAATCATTCTATCTATCTGGGAGGTAGTACCGTATGACTGGAGAATAGCTAACATCACACCAATAAACTGGGCATTTATAGAACTGCTGGTTTGAGCTCAGTAGCCTGCAAGTCTTGAGAACAAATAGTGAAGGAAAAGACAGTTACCTTTTCCGTAACTGGTGTTCTTCGAGATCCGTTGCTCATGTCTATTCCACAATAGGTGTGCGTCCTCGCCATGTGCACCGGTGACGGAAGTTTTCCCCCTAGCAGTACCCCTAGGGGAGCGCCCTAGCGACCCCTGGAGTGGCGCCTCCATGGCGTGGTATAAGGGGCGCTGCACGCTCCCCCCACCCTCAGTTCCTTCTTGCCAGACAACTCTGACAGAGGGGAAGGAGGGCAGGATGTGGAATAGACATGAGCAACACATCTTGAACAACAGTTACGGAAAAGGTAACTGTCTTTTCTTCTTCGAGTGATTGTTCATGTGTATTCCACAATAGGTGATTCCAAGCTATATCTGTTGGAGGTGGGTAGGAGTTCACAAATTCTCGGGACAAAGGACAGCTCTGCCGAACCCGGCGTCATCCCTCATCTGGGAGACGATCGCATAGTGTGAGGTGAACATGTGAACAGCCCTACAAATGGCCTGAATGGGGATGTGGGCCAAAAAGGCAGCCAACGAGGCCTGCTCCCGAGTCAAGTGCGCCTTCACAATTGGTGGTGGAGGGTCATAACAGGTACGGTCAGGTCATAACAGGTACGGATGCACGAGGTGATCCAGTTGGAGAGCCGCTGAGTGGAGATTGGCCGACATTTCATGTGCTCGACCGAGGCAATGAACAGTTGCGAGGACTTTCTGAACGGCTTAGTCCGCTCCAGGTAGAAAGCCAGAGCCCGTCTCACATCCAGCGTGTGGAGGCGGCGCTCCTCACTGGACGCATGGGGCTTGGGGCAGAGGACCGGCAGAAAAATGTCCCGACCCATGTGATAGGTGGAGACCACCTTCGGGAGGAATGAGGAGTGTGGGTGGAGCTGGACCTTATCCTTATGAAACACCGTGTACGGGGGCTCGGAGGTCAGGGCCCTGAGCTCTGGAGATCCGCCTAGCCAACGTGATCGCAATCAGAAAGGCGACCTTCCACGAGAGGTGTGACCAGGAGCACGTGGCCAGCGGCTCAAACGGGGGCCCCATGAGACGGGCCAACACCAAGTTTAGGTCCCACTGCGGGACTGGGGGCCTAACATGTGGGAAGAGACGATCCAAACCCTTAAGGAATGGGCCAGGCATAGCATGGGAGAATACCTTGTGGCCCTGCACCAGCAGATGGAAGGCCGATATGGCTGCCAGGTGCACCTTGACTGACGAGGGCGCCAGGCCCTGGGCTGTATGGTGAAGGAGGTAGTCCAGGATAAGTTGGATCGGGGCGGCCACCGGGGAAACGCCCTGCTCGTCCACCCATCTGGAAAACCGAGACCATTTTGCCAAGTAGGCTCAGCACATGGAGGGTCGCCTGCTTTCTAGGAGGACGCGCTGAACCCCTTCTGAGCACGTCCTTTCCTCCCTACCTAACCATTGAGCAGCCACACCGTGAGGTGGAGTGCCGATAAGTTGGGGTGGAGGAGGCGGCCCTGGTCCTGGGAGAGCAGGTCCAGGCAGGACGGCCACGGTGGCGCGACCGCCAGGCCCGTGAGGGTCCCATACCAATGCTGTCTGGACCATGCCAGGGCAATCAGAAGGACCCGGGCCTTGTCCATCTTTATCTTTTCCAGGACCTTGCCAATCAGCGGGAACGGGGAAAAGGCATAGAGAAACTGGCTTGACCAGGACAGGAGGAAGGCATCGGAGGTAGCGCCCCGTCCCAGCGCCCGCCCCCCCCCCCCCGAGCAGAACCGGGGACAGCGACTGTTCTGCCGAGTTGCAAACAGGTCCACCTGCGAAGTTCTCCACACTTGGAAAAGTCTGTGCACCAGCTCTGGATGGAGAGACCACTCGTGCTGAGAGGAGAAGTCCCTGCTCAAGCGATCCGCCCATGCGTCCCGGGCGCCTGTGAGATGGAAGGCCTGTAGGCAGATGCTGTGGGCTATACGGAAGTCCCACAGCTTGAGGGCTTTGTGGCAGAGGATCGGGCCCCACCTTGCCTGTTGATGTAGAACATTGAGGCCGTGTTGTCCGTGAGGACCCTGACCACCCAGCCCTCCAGGTGCAAGCAGAAGGCCATGCACACCAGCTGTACCGCCCTGAGCTCGACGTTTATGTGGAGGGTCAGATCCCGAGCCGACCACAGACCTTGGGTCTAAAAGTTCCCCACATGGGCCTCCCATCCCAGGACCGAAGTGTCAGACACCAGCTCCAGCAACGGGGCCCTGCCCCTGAATGGGACCCCTTGGAGCGTGTTTCTCGGGGAGGTGATTACTGGTTCGGGTACCGTGAGGACTTTGTCCATCCTGTCCCTGGCCTGGGAGAACTCCGAGACCAGCTAGAGCTGGAGGGGCCTCATCCTGAGTCTGGCATGACGGACCACATACGTGCACGCCGACAGATGACCCAAGAGCTGCAGGCATGCTCTGGCTGTTGTCACCGGAAACCTTGTGACCGTGTCAATGAGCCCCTTCAGGGTCTCGAACCTGTCCGGTGGGAGGGAGGCTTTGGCCGACAAGGCATCCAGGACCGCCCCGATAAACTCTATGCATTGAACCGGGACTAACTTGGACTTGGTGTTGTTTACCAACAAGCCCAAAGTGGTGCACGTGGACAGAAGAAGCGCCACGTGATCCTGCACCTGCGACCGGGAGCGGCCCTTGATCAACCAGGCGTCCAGATAGGGGAAGATCTGGACCCCCCGGTGCCTGAGGTAGGCTGCTACCACCGACATACATTGGAGCTTATGCTCCAATACATCTGTTAGTCTTAAAGGTGCCACAGGACTCTGTTGTTTTTTACAGATCCAGACTAACACGGCTACCCCTCTGATACTTGATACATTTCATGAATACCCATGAGGCAGCGGACAGGCCAAACGGGAGGACCGTAAATTGGTAGTGTTCCTGCCCCACCGTGAAATGAAGGAAGCATCTGTGCCCCTCGAATATATGAATGTGGAAGTACACGTCCTGCACATCAAGGGTGGCGTACCAGTCCCCAGGATCCAGGGAGGGGATGATGGAGGCCAGGGAATCATGCGGAACTTGAGCTTCACCATGTACTGGTTTAGGCCTCACAGGTCCAAGATGGGCCTGAGCCCCCCTTTGG
This sequence comes from Emys orbicularis, assembly GCF_028017835.1. Taxonomy (NCBI): domain Eukaryota; kingdom Metazoa; phylum Chordata; order Testudines; family Emydidae; genus Emys; species Emys orbicularis. Next base: position 67,629,414 of record NC_088689.1, on the reverse strand, counting down.
CCTTCGGGAGAAGGAAATAGCGGGAGTAGTACCCCTTGCCTTTTAACTCCCCGGGTACCGCTTCCACCACTCCTAAGCCCAGGAGCCGCCCCACCTCCTGCTCAAGCAGGGCCTCGTGCGAGGGGTTCCCCAGGAGGGACGGGGGGTGGTTGGGCAGGGAGGAAGTAAACTGGAGGCTGTAGCCCTGGGAGATGGTGTTGAGGACCCACTGGTCCGAGGTCAGCCGCGACCACTCTGGGAGGAAAGCACACAACTGATTGGAGAAGGGAAGCTTTATTGGGGGTGGATCCCTGATGAGAACTGGCACGGCGCCCCTGGGCGTCCTGTCAAAACTGCCTTTCCCCTGCTTGCTTGCCCTTTGAGGACCCAGGCTGGGGGGCAGGGCGAGACTGCCTCTGTGGGTGCCTCTTATAGTCCCACGACTTCTTATAAGTGGTCTCATATTTTGGGTGGTTGGCCTAAGTGGGAGTCTGCTGCGGCTTGAACTTAGGTTTAGCTGGAGCCGGAACATAGAGACCCAGAGTCTGGAGAGTCGTGCGGGAGTCTTTCAGGCCATGCAGATTTGTATCCATTTGTTCCGCAGAGCTTTGCCGTCAAACAGGAGGTCCTGCAGGGAGGTCTGCGCCTTGCTGGACAGTCCAGAGAGCAGGAGCCACAACGCCCTTCTCATGGACACCGCTAAGGCCCTGGACCACGTGGCCGTGGCCGTGGCCGCTGCATCTGAAGCTGCCCACAGGGTTGCCCTGGCAGCCGCTGTGCCCTCCTCCACCAACGCTTTGAACTCCTTCCTGTCGCGCTCCTGGAAGGAGTCCTTGAACTTGGGCAGGGAGCCCCACAGATTGAACTCATACCGGCCCAGGAGAGCTTTGTGGTTCACCACCCATAACTGTAAGCTCGAGGACGAATAAATTTTCCTTCCAAAAGAGTTCAGCCTCTGCGAATCTTTATTTTTCGGGGTAGGGGCTGGCTGGCCTTGTCCCTCCCTGAGGTTGACCGACTCAATCACCAGGGAGTTAGGAGCAGGGTGGGTGTATAAGTATTCATGCCCCTTGGCGGGTACAAAATACTTGTGTTCCGCTCTCTTGGAGATGGGGGCCAATGAGGCCCGTGTTTGCCACAGGGCATTTGAAATTTTTGCCACTCCTTCATGGAAAGGCAAGGCCACCCTGCCCGGTGCCGAGGAGGACAGCATGTTAAACAGGGAGTCCGAGGGCTCCTCCATCTCCTCTGCTTAGAGGTGGAGGCTTGATGCCACCCTTTTTCAGAGTTTCTGGTGGGCCCTAAAGTGCTCTTGCAGAACAGAGGGAGACAGGGCCGTAATCGCCTCATACGGGGAGGGCGAGGAGGCCGGCGCGGTACTTTGGGTGTCCACCGGCACCGGAGGGTCCACCACCTGGTCAGTCTCCAGGCACAGTGCCAAGGATGTACGTCCCACCAACTCCTTCCTCAGAGGTCTGGAGAGGGAGGCCGATGGTCCTTCTGAGGCTCCAGCCACCGAGCGAGCCCCCACCGGCCTTTAACTCTGAACTGCCCTTTGATTTATTCTCTTTCATGATGCTTCAGATAGAGCAGATGTCAGTGCTGGGCAACTTGTATGACTGCTAGCAAGCATCTTCACTCTGAAGACAGAATGAAGATGGTGATATCTGGTGCCAATATATTCTTCTCTCTTATTCCAAATGGGGCAAGCAGACAAAGTCTGCACCACTCAGTGAGTAGCCATGTCCCAAACACAGAAAATAACTTGTCCTGCGCTCTAGTGTGAATGACATCACATGAATCTTTTTAACACAGACTTAAGAGATTCCTAATCCAACTTCCAGTGCCCTAAAAGTAACTCTGAGGTGCACCATTGCTTTTCCTCTGCCAGCATACAACTTGACTAGATTCATTGAACATAAATTAGTAAAGTAAAGAAAAAGCTAGTTCTGGTGAGAAAGCAGGTGCACCAGATCCAACCACAGACTCAACAAATAGGACAGAGCAGCTACCCACTTTTAAAGATATGCTCTCGGCATTGTAAGGTGCCTGCAAAGAAGAACACTGCTCTGAACTAAGCCAACAATTTTTACAGCTGTTAGGTGCGACCCAGGAAGTCCCTCAATGCCAACTGGCAGAGGGCATACCAAACCATAACTCACATCAGGCCTGACATTCATTGCCTCAACACAGTATTGTCATAATCTTTAACTACAAGGCATCATGTAAGGTATGCAAACCAGTAACATGCTGGTCTTTAATATTCTCTCACGATGTATGTAACAGGTGGTGTATAAAGAATGATAGATGTGTGCTGGAAGAAGGTGTTTTGCAAGGAGTGCATAAATCCAGTCTGTCCTAGACAAAGAAATGTCATTTCACTCGCTTTCCTGCGTCTCCAGGGTAAATTGAGCCAGGTAATAGGTCAGAGGAAAAGTACATCTACATATAAAGTTAACAAAGCCATCAAGCTAAATGAGTGAAGGGGAAGACCACTTAGCTATCATGATAGAGGATGGAGCCCGCACTCCAGGAAGCCTTCCTAGCTCTTGAAATGGACAACAGACTTTGGGAAATACAAGCAGAAGCATAAAGCCATTTTGGCATCCATCACTGGGCAGACAAAAGAGGCTAGAGCTCTGGTAATCTGAAAAAGGTGGATCCTTTAGCCAAGTGGGTTGAAGTCTCTGGGAACTTGCTGAAGTTAAGTTTTAGTCACTAGAAAGCATGTTTTGTTTTACTTGTAACCACATCTATGTCTTCTATTCTTACTTATCACTTAAATGTGTTCTTTGTTATAAAACTTGCTCTTGTTTTACTACAAAACCATCTCAGTGCTGTGTACTAAACTGAAGGGTGAAGTCCTCAGCTAAACGAACAGGTTGGTGTGTGTTCTGTCTCTTTGGGGGCAGCACATACAACTTCTGGGTATCCGAGAGCGACTGGACACTGTTTTGGGGAGACTCAGAATTGAAAGAGCTGTTGGTGTCCCCCTGCAAGGAGTAACCAGGTTGGTGAAAACCAGGGCGAGATCATTGTGCACTGAGTAGGTTGCTGGTATATGGGCTCTAAGCCAAAGCAGCACAGCAGCAGGCAGTGCCAGAACCCCTTACTAGTCTGGTTGAACCCCCATAGCATCACAAGAGCAGCAATCGGGGCCAGCAAGTTTCATAAAAGAACAAGACTTCAGCCTAGTTTCTGATTCTGATATTCAGTATGGTCGTAACATACGAGACCTATTAGGACTCTGTCCTTCCACATACTCGGAAAAGGCACCAACACTCAACTGAAGGGGAGCTCAAGATCACAGGCTAATTGCTGCCCTGAGCCCAGGCAACCTCAGTGACCCCAGCTCCAGATCAGTCAAGAGAAACTGAACAATCAGAGTCCACTTGAACTGAAGAAGATTCAGGCTACTGCAGCTGCAATGGACACCAAATGCGGCCAGCTTTAATCAGGATTAACAATAGGCCAGGCAGCCAACAAGAGGACTTGGGCAAGAAGAGAGGGCGGATTGTGGTTCACAGTGTTTCATAGGCCAGCCTTATTCTATTCTGGTTCTTACACCATGTCTATCACAATGGTACCTCTAAAGTCACAGTTACTCTAGCAAAACGTACCAGGCAGCACACAAGCCGTGTGCTTTTCAAGAAGTCCAACGTCCTAATGTATCACAGTTGGAGCCTGTCTACACTACAACTCAGTGAGGGAGGGCAAGCTTTCAGAGCTCTTGCATATAAAATAGGTATACTCTTCAGAAAAGAAGGAGACTAGTCTTAACCTCCCCTCCTTGGCTCTTACCCATCTCTAGGAGCTGCCATAGAAGAGAGGGGATGCGGTATGTTGCCAGAGGAGTTTGGAGGGAGCCATGTAGCAGTTGAAGAGGTGGCTGCACTTTCGATGCTGGAACTCACAAGAGATCGAGCAGAACTCTGAGTCTAGAATAAAAGCAGAATTATTTTCATTGCACATATTCAGTGGATGGACACAGATTTTAGTCCTGCTTCATTTGGGTTTACACTGTGTATACAAGCCAAGAGACCTGAGATTAGTGCATTATAAGCATCATTAAAGATAAATATACATTAATGCAGAAGCTATGGCAATGAAACATCAAGGCAACAAATTGAAGTCCCAGAGGGCGATGAATTGCCAGTGTTTAAGGTTGTCACATCCACAGTAACTCACCCAAATTGCACATACTGTATATTTTAAGCTGAAGTCACCTATGGCACTCGCCCTCCCAAGGCCATGCACTATAGTAACCCTCCTGGCTGGGGACAGCTGAATATGGTTTCAGAACTGAACTGGCAAGTGGCCAGGAGATGCAAAGCTTGCACTTCCCCAGGACCTGAGTGGGTAGCCTGGGGGAGCAGAGACAGACTCAAACTGATATGACTGGTGCTCCAGCCACACCGTCTGTCTTTGCTTCCCCAGCACAACAGCAGCAATGTAGGAAGCAAATGTGCTACTCCACAGCAGGCTTTTTCCTTCTTTTGGCTATTCAGACTAAGTTCTTCAGGGTAGCGACTATCTGTCTGTCTCTGTGTGTCTGTGCAGCACCCAGCAAAACAGGGCCCTGATTCTGGCTGGGGCCTCTAAGTGCCACTGTAACAAATAATATACAGCATGCATAAGCCACAGAACAATTCCTGTATATACTCAGCACATAGTACTTTAAACCTTCCACAACACTTTACCAACCATCACAGATCTGACAGGTCAAACACTGCCTGGCTAAAGAGGTTATTGTTAGCGTTTAGGGACTTCAATCCTAAAGTCACTTACACAAGCAATTTTCAGCAAATGCCAGATCTCCCTCTGCCTTTTCCCCTGCATCTGCATCACCGAGCTGTCAGCCTCCTTGATGTTATTCAGAGCCACTTCAATCTTTGGAAGCAAATCAATAATCTTCTGCTTACAGCCTAACAGCTTGCTGTAACAAAGGAGAAATCACAATCACTTTTCCATTCAGTGGGGCACAGGCTTTAGCAGAGTCAATGTGGCTGCACTGATTTTACATCTTGCTATTTAAGGAAAAACTGGGTAAACATGTACTTGTCCCTCAGCATTTACATTGATAGCTGAAGGCACAGATGCACAACTGGAAGATTCTTTGGGACCATGGTGGCTCCTGGAAGCCTTCGGGTCTAATGATCAAGGTACACAGCACAAAAAGTTCAATGTAAGAAGGCTTCAGGACTTAGAATTTTCTGTATTTTAGTCTTTCTTCACAAAGACACCTCCTGCCATGGACCCCTCCACCTCAGCAACAGTCACATATGTACATGGAACTCACTTGAGGGAAGGTTCCCAGAGAAGATGTGAAATGCTTTTAGGGAAAGCGTTAAGGGGTTGTGTTACAGTATGAGTCAGATGAATGTGAGTATAGAGTGTCTGCATGTCCTTGAAGGGGAAAGCAATTATTGGTGGGGGGGCTGCAGTGCCCCACTGACAACAGATAATTTGAGGGGGATGTATAGCAAGGTTTGAGACAGATCTTCCCCTTTACTAGCTTTGAAGGTTTAGGGACAGTGATGGGAATGTGCCCTTCAGCAATCTGAATTGTCTCTGAATGAAGTTTTTGCTCTTGGAATATGAATGCAAGGGCTCTCTCTGCTCCTCAACAGAATTAGTATGTTAAAAGGTCGTCAGCCCAGAATGACGGAAGCTGCATCTTGTCTCTGTTTTCCTCCAGAAAGGAAAGCTCTTCTGGTACCTAAGGTGTCCAAAGAGCTCCTTGAGAACTCGATCCTGGCTCTGCACAGTCTGCACGATAATCTTCACCATGTCAGTGCTGTCACTGTAGGCGTGATCTGGAAGGGACACCAATTGTCTGGTTAGCAGAGTGTTCCTCAGCAAACATTTCAGACACAAACCCACAAGTCAAAGGAGGAGTTCTCCTAACAAGCTCTGCCAAAGAAATAGAGACCTACGTAAGAATACAGGAACGGCCATACGGGGTCAGACCAAAGGTCCATCTAGCCCAGTATCCTGTCTTCCGACAGTGGCCCATACTAGGTGCCCCAGAGGGAATTAACAGGTAATCATCAAGTGAGTCATCCCATTACCCATTCCCAGCTTCTGGCAAACAGGCTAGACACACCATCCCTGCCCTTCCTGGCTAATAGCCATTGATGGACCTTTCATCCATGAACATATCTAGTTCTTTTTTGAACCCTGTTATAGTCTTGGCTTTCACAACATCCTCTGGCAAGTAGTTCCACAGGTTGACTGTGCGTTGTGCGAAAAAATACTTCCTTTTGTTCGTTTTAAACCTGCTGCCTATTAATTTCATTTGGTGACCCCTAGTTCTTGTGTTATGAGAAGGAGTAAATAACCCTTATTTACTTTCTCCACACTAGTCATGATTTTATAGACCTCTATCATATCCCTCCTTAGTCGTCTCTTTTCCAAGATGAAAAGTCCCAGTCTTATTAATCTCTCTTCATATGGAAGCCGTTCCATAGTCCTAATAATTTTTGTTGCCTTTTTGTGAACCTTTTCCAATTCCAATACATCTTTTTTGAGATGGGGTGACCACATCTGCACACAGTATTCAAGATGTGGGCGTATCATGGATTTATATAGAGGCAATATGATATTTTCTGTCTTATGATCTATCCCTTTTTCTTAATGATTCCCAACATCATTTGCTTTTTTGACTGCTGCTGCACACTGAGTGGATGTTTTCAGAGAACTATCCACAATGACTCCAAGATCTCTTTCTTGAGTGGCAACAGCTAATTTAGACCCCATCATTTTATATGTATAGTTGGGATTATGTTTTCCAATGTGCATTACTTTGCGTTTATAAACACTGAATTTCATCTGCTATTTTGTTGCCCAGTCACCCAGTTTTGAGAGATCCTTTTGTAGCTCTTCACAGTCTGCTTGGGATTTAACAATCTTAAGTAGTTTTGTATCTGCAAATTTTGCCCCTTTTCCAGATCATTTATGACCTGATTAAAAAAGAAGGGGGTTAAGTCTACTAAATCAAAAACCCTTCTCCAGTGCACGCAGTTATACTACACATCAATCATGAGCCAGTCAGAGCACAGGGGAGCTGACACTAATCACCCATCTCTCCACACACTATACAATTCCAGGCACTCTGCCCGAGCACTAATTTCCATAATGACTTCAGCTGTTTACCCATCACACAACTATGCAAAAATCCCGCCTCTGACTGCCCTTATAATATCCTAGCCACAATATTCAGGACCATCTGAATTTCTGCCACCCTCCCCACCATCAAACCGGCCAGTGTAATTTAAAAAGTGGGGAAGGAGGAGCAGAGGGCATGATTAAGAATGTTAGATGCAATGGCAAGGTAGGGAAGATGCCAGAAGGTGACCATGTTTATTGTGGGCATGAGAATGAGGAATTGCAAGGACATTGGGCATAGAAGAATACCCATAAGAGTGCATGAATCAAAAGGTAGAGGGAGCATTTCAGTGTAGCACTCACTTGACACTCATCAATGCAGTAATAATGGAAACCTGGGACTAACATGACTTGGACTTCCTTTTTGAGAGTTTGTTTAGCCCAGGATACAATTATTAAGTAAACAGGAAACACTTGATAAATGTTTGCAACCCCCCAAAATAATAAATGTAACAAACTAGTGAATAAAGTGTGTAAATGTGCACAAGTTGGGACAATCCCCACAGCACTCCCACTCCAGGCCTCCACCACAGCACTCCCTAAAAGTCCATCTAATTTTTGAACTAGAGGTGTAACTTCCAATTCAGAGGCATACCTGCACTAGCTCTCATTTAGCTAGAGAGCTAAAAATAGAAGCATAGCTGTAAGTGATGGTGGGGCAGCTAGCCATCTGAGTATGTGCCTGTCTAAGCCATAGGTATATACACAGGTGCCTAGCCCCTCCCATTACTTATGGAGCCATGGCTACACTTATTTTTTGCATGCTAGCTTGATCAGAGCTGGTGCAGACATACATTTGACTAGGTCATGGGAGTGGAATCAGACAAAGGACTGGCTACCACAGAGAGACTAATGGATTTAAGGCCTATGAGCTATTTTTCTAGACCTTTGAGAAAAAGCCAAAAAATCACTGAACCAGAGCAATGCTAAGAAGGACTTGACTGTTTATCCATCTGTTCCATCTCCTTCTACTAGAGTGTGAGCTTCTCGGGGGGCAAAAGCTGCTTCTACTTTTTTCTATTTGTCAAGTGATCAGCACAATGGGGCCCTCATTCCTGACTGGGAACTCTAGGTATTACTGCAATAGGACCACCTCCCACCATATAGGACACTGTTACAAAGGCTGAGCTCTTGGTGTGGTTTTAAGACAGCAGTGTCCATCATGATGATCTTGCTCAATAATTCCATACGCATGGGTTAAAAAGACCTCTGGGAAGCTCTGGGAGGATGGCTGATCAGTTTCCATGAACTGAAGCATAAAATTTAGGGTAAATGGAGGGACAGGGTGTGGCTCAACTGCTTTTTGGTCGTTTTGTTTGTTCCATATCTGACTTTTGCTTTCTGCATCAAGTCCTGGTTCTACAAAGCCTGGAGCCCCATCAGCCTCAGGCTATGGTGTTTCTCAGGGTTACCTAACCAGACCAAGGTGTGGCTTTTGCCTGCTCCCCTGACATTGTCCTAGTGGCTCTTGGCACAGGGAGAAACTTCATCCACCAGCTCCAGCCCAACCTTCTAACCAGGCCCAGGACTCCCCTACTCAGGGGAAGAGGTGTGACTCCAGCAGAAGGCTCACAGTAACTCCCACCCCTATCACCAGTTCACAAAAAGAGCGTTTGTTCTTCCTCTCCCCTCTCTGTGTCTGTAACGCTCAGGGCCATTCCTTGCAGATAGTTATCAAAGCCATGTTAGGTAGACTAGAATATCTAACCTTTCTGCCTGTATGGTTAGAGAATCAAAGAGTAAGTGCTAAATGTGTCTGCCTGCCTGCATTCCAGTAGAAATCTAACAATGTGATCTAATACGCATATAGTTGCTAAATCCTGTTCCTATCTTATAATGCTTCATTACTGTATTCTATTGACTCAGAGATCAAAAGGGGATATCATCATTTAGATGGGACTGGTGGTATAAAATTATTATTGTCCTCATCTCTTCTCAAAGCTTGTAATTCCAAATAGTAAACCACCTATGAACTGTCTATGAATGGCTGTTACTAGAAGTATTGTCTGTGAAAGGACCCATTGAATAGAGATCACAAACTGTCAGCTCACTTTCCTCAAAGCCCATGTGGTAGAGTTACCTGTCAGTGCCCTGCCTGCTTCAACTATAAAGGAAACTTTAGGCCTGATCCTTTTCATCTTAGGTCTGCTTAAACTTTAACAGGGAAGATCTAATCCATAAGACTGAGGTCTCCAGGTTTACCCTGAAATTCTCATGGAAGAACTTGAACAGACGCTATACCTAGACTACCTATTGGACTGTAACCTTTTATATTGATTCCAGAAAGACTTTTACAAATCAGCAGCCTCACCATCTCGACTACAAAGCTGACCTAAGAACTTTACACACATTTGTATGTATATTGATCTCTTAACCATATATCTCTCTTCTTTCTTTCCCTTTATTAATAAAACTTAGATTTAGTTAAGAAGGATTGGTTGTAAGCATGCATTTGGGTAAGATCTGAAATATTCATTGACCTGGTGGGCAATGTATCTGATCCTTTGGGATTGGTAAAACTTTAAGTATGGTTAGAGACCTATTAAATTCACAGCTGTGAAAAACGGTATTGCCACCCTTACTTCTGTGCTGCCTTCCCAGCTGAATGGCTGGAGAGCAACAGCTGTTGGCCAGGTGCTGAACTCTGAAGGCAGCGCTGTCACCAGCAGTAGCACAGAAGGGTGGCAATACCGTGACCCACCCCCACAATAGCCTTGTGATCCCCTTTTGGGTCCGGACCCCAGTTTGAGAAACACTGAATCTCAAGGACTTCACATGTTTATATTTTGCCATTTTTAAATACAAATTAATGTTTTGTTACAACTCCGTGAAACTTAAGATTTAAATATCTGAAACCATAAAATTCAAGATTTTTTTAAATGGTATGACCATGAAATTTGCAAAAATGGACCATGAATTTGGTAGGGCCCTAAATATGGTGAACAACCTTTTCAGTAACCCCTCACTATTTTAGACTTGGATGTCTAGATAGGAGCCAAAGGCTGGAATGCCTAACGGGGGCTGTATTTGGCTTCTTGTAAACCAGCGCGTTACTTCAGAAGCTAGTTTGTTACTGGCTTGGTGAATCTAAGGGCAGGTCTTCACTACTCGCTCAATCTATCGGGGATCGATTTATCGCGTCTCGTCTAGACACAGCTAAATCGATCCCCGAACGCGCTCCCCGTCGACTCCGGAACTCCAGCTCGTGAGAGGCGGAAGCAGAGTCGACAGGGGAGCAGCAGCGGTCGACTCGCCGCCGTCCTCACCGCCAGGTAAGTCGACCTAAGATATGCTGTAGCTGAAGTTGCGTATCTTAGGTTGACCCCGCCCCTAGCGTAGACCAGGGCTTATTATAGAATAAACCACCAGTTTGGGAGATTGTCTGTCCTATTTCTTGCAGTCTGCCCTGAGTGAAGCATTCTCAGTGTGGCCCATCAAGGCACCACGGTCACATTAGAGCGTCTGTTCTTCCTCTCTCCCCTCTCATCTGTGTGTCTGCTTGGGTTTGGCCAGCGACAGTGACCTGACAAACTGAAAGCTCTGTAAGTAACACAGAAGGTTTTGACGGCACCATCCCACACTAAGATAAGAGCTAAGCAACAAGGCTGGGTTGGTGACCTACATGATTTTCTAAACATCTTAGTAACTGACTGAGAAGGGTTAACAGCATGCATAGCCCTGGAGCAATTAAGCCTTAAACCACAAGACCAGAATCCTAACACTTTTTACCCTATAGCTGATGCTATGTAACACCGGACTGATTTATACGTCATGACACCTACCTCCTCTACCCCAGACCCACCTGGTCAGGGCCAGGCCAAAGTGAAGGGGTGTGGCAGTTCTGACACTATATAAAAGAAGGTGTAATGAAAAGGATCACTAAACAAGTTACGTTTTACGGGCCATTTAATTTTTTGGTAGTGAAATTGATATATGATGTTATTTACACAACTCACAGACATTGCCGACATTTTCTCCACTCACCACCTATGTCTTTGGACATGCACACCATCAAACCACTCCCCTCAGCTCCCACCAAGACCTTGAGGTCTTCCCCACCCCAACACTCTAAGTGTATCTCTACCCCTCCCTGCCCAGCATTCCCTCTGCCGTGCTGCAAATGATAATGTAAAAAATCTGATCTTACTGTTGAAAGCAAAGATTACTTGCAGGGTTTGAGTTTTATGTACGTCATAGAATAAACCTGTTCCATACCTGGAGGTCTTGGTTTTAATTGCTTGTATAGTTCTATGGCTTTTTGTTCACTGCAAAAAGAAGAAATCACTTCATACATGTATTCACACACACAGAGGAAACTGATCATCTGTAATATTCAAGAGTAAAAAGACTTCATATTCAAGTTTTTATTAAGACGGAGCTAATTTTTAAATGTTACTAATAGATACCCTGCCTCTTCAACATTAGGAATCCATGTCAATTCATTCCATGATAGAAGTCCACATTTCCTAGAAAGCTGTCCCCTTTTCTTCATGATTCTGTATTTACCTTGTGGATATTCAGACTAAATGGCATTAATTCTATGCTTTCTTCAATTATTTTGAAGATATTCTTTATTATTTCTATTAAATCTACCAGGATTTTGTTCCCATATAACATTTAAACATTGAAGGTTTGATTTAGTAACTTTGTTAGCTTTTCTTCTGTATAACTGCCTGACAAATTCCCCATTTGCACTCATGTTTACTTGCTTCCTCTCAGTTCCATAGTGGACATTTGGGAAGAGTATGAGGAAGAGATCACTAAAAAGGTACATTTCTTTCTCCCTTTAAAGTAAGTTTTGCTACTCTGCATAGCTCAAATAACTCAAAAGCAGCTACATGTGGAAGCTTCCAACTCCGTGACAAATCCTCACTTTCCTATTTCAAAAAGTTCTGCTGTGAAAAATTATGCTGACTAGTTTCTCCCATCACCCAGACCATTCATAAACCTGGAACCTCCCATTCCCTGGCAGGCCAGCCCGCCCACCCACCCACCCTTAATCACCCCCAGAGGAGTTTCAAGGGAATCACATATTCCAGTCAAATGTCCTGTGCTTTGTCCCAATAATAATATATGTATAGAGCACCCTCCTCCACAAAAATGCTGGGGTTGCTGAGCAACCATAACAGCATTTTCTTGTTAACTACCAGAAAATACCCCAACCTCAGCAAAATTAGACAGGGTGGGTAAATAAAAACAGTAAGAAAAAAACCCAACAGAACAGCAGCAACAGCAGGAGTAATTTAAAAACACCTCTGAAAAAACACAAGTTTTGGTGTTTTTTGAGTGGGGAGATGAAATGGACAGATTTCAGGAAGGAGGGAGTTCCACACAGCCACAGCCAAGGCTCGACCGCAGGCCTACTTCAGGCATGATGGTAGAACCCCTAAGCACCAGGTGGTGTGGGAGAGCAAAATTCCATTAGATAGAGGCTCAAGGAGGGAATCTTAAATATAACCAGGGCCAGTCCCATTCAGAACTTTATAAACCAGTAAAGATAACTGACTGAATCTGCCACTTAATAGGCAGCTAATGTAAAGAACACAATGCAGGCTGAATATGCTCCCAACAGCTCAAACTTGCAAGCTGTCATGTGACTGAATCTGAACGAGCTGCAAGTGGTGCATCAGCCTTGGTGGTAGCCCCACAAGAGGGAATTACAACAGCTGATTTCTCAAGATCACAAGGGCTTATGCAGCCATTGCCAGTTCGTCATGAGTTAAATGAGGACAAAACCTATGCAAATGTGCATAGCTGAAAACCACATCCAACACATGAATAGAGCATGGTCAAAAACGACACCATGATAATGCACCTGAGCTTTCAGAGTACTGGGAATAGCTAAGAGACGCCTTCCTCTTGGCACCCCCAAACCAGACAGCAGACCACTACACTGCACCTGTAATGTAGGGGGAGGAGAGCTTATTAGCATTCAACTCCCTCAATTAAGTTTTAGATGCTGTGCAAACAGGTCTGAAGATCCAGCAGTCTCTCTTGTGCCCTAATCCCAGTCCGGTGCTTCTTGGTGTGCACTTGTGCTTGAAAAATAAATACACAGAGGAGAGAAAATCTGAGACAAGGATGGAGAGAAAATCCCCACCCCATCATACCCCAGTCTGCTTCTCACCCCTGCCAGCCCCCAACCGCCAAGAGGCCAGGCACCCAGCCTGCTCTTCACTCCCTATGACCCCCAACCTCTGAGGGGCCAGGCACTCAGCCTGCTCCTCACTCCCCTCATCCCTCACTCACCAAGGGACCAGGCGCCCCGTTTGCTCCTCACTCCCCAACAAGGAAGGGGTATAGTAGAACCTGATATGCAATCCCCCTGCAACTGAAGAAGTAACCTGGTTTGGTATGTTTTCAGACACTTGTGAGCAGCTTATATCCCTCTGTTATTGAGGGGTGAAGTTGCTGCTGGTGACAGAGATTTGGACTTTAGGAATTGCCAAGAAAGGCTGTTCCTATGGAAGCGCTGTGACACTATGGTGACAGGTGCTAATATGAAACACTCAGATAAAAAGGACAGTACTTTAGAGCAGCATTTGCCACCTTTGGTACAGGATCACATGCTGTCACTTCCAGTTGGATTGGATGGCACACAGTAACTGGGACAAGGGTCCTGTAGATCTAGGTCTCTCACTGAGGCAAGTCCTATTTTACAGTTACCACCGGGAAAAGCATTTGTATTACGGGAGTGCCCAGAGGCCCTAGCCAAAACTGGCGCCCCTTTGTGCTGGGTATAGACAGTCCCTACCCCGAAGGCCTCACAATGTCAATAGGCACAGTGTAGGAGGAAGAAAAGATTATTATCCCCATTTAACAGATGGGGAAGCCTGAGATTCAGCAGTTCAGTGACTTGCCCAAAGTCATACAGGGAATCTAACACAGCTGGGGGGGGAAATGAGATCTCCTGTGCCTCTGTCCAGTGCTTTAGCCACAAGATCATCCTTTCTTCTCATTTCCTGGCTCTAAACATTCACTTACTCAGGAAGGGAACGGACATTTCTTCCTGCTCTCTGCCTATCTGTTGTTTACGTGATAATTGGTTACATACTCAGGAGCACATTTTTTCCTTATCTGTTTCTAGTAGGCTTCCTCCACTCACTCTGAACCCCAATTCCAAGCCAGCAATTTCACAATACAAATTACTCATCAACACATCAGGCAGTAGGCTGAAGCCTTGATCAGGCCTGTGGCACTGCTGGAGACTGCACACCAAGCTAGTTGGACCCACTACCATTATCAGTGAGTATCCAGCACCCCGTATCCAGCACCCCTCATCCTGCCCCCGTTGGCTGCTTTCACTCCAAAGTAAATATACTGAAATGTGTGCACTTACTCTGAATTGACAGCAGTGTAACTTAGACCAGATATGGCCCCAGAATGCCCAGGATGGACAGTGTGTAGGGAATCATTCAGGGATGCACAGTGAATAAAGCAGAGATCAGGAAGACACCTACCTCAGTTAGCACACATTCACTGAGCACAGTATAGAACAGAGTTTCTTTGGAAATAACAGATCCAGTAACTATAGGCTATATAGTTACACATATGCACAAAGGGACAAAGTTAAGACTGCATGTGCAAACTTTACTTTGGCACTTCCTAACTTGAGTGCTGCACTTTGCAACCCCAATGTTCTTTTAAAGCAGGCTGTAAATGGAATATAACTAACGATTTTCAAGGTTTTTTTTAAATGTTATTATTGCTCCAAAACCACATCTGAAACACTTAATAATGTTTGAGAAAATATTGTCATTTTCATACAATAATGGCTCAATGAAGTTTACTTCCCTCTTTGGGCTGAAAACAAAGCAAGAAAAAACCTTAGCTCTCTCAAGTACCCAGTTTTCAAAGAGTCTGGGTATATAATTCTAGAGCACTGAAGGAAACACCCCCCCCCCACCCCCCCCACACACACACACACTTACTTTCACCTCTTCAAAATGGAGAATTTAAATAAATTATATAAAATTTTAAAGAGGTGAAAGTGTGTGTGTGTGTGGAGGGGGGAGAGGGGGGAAGTATATATAAACAAACCTATTACAATGTAAAATGATTTCAACAAGTATGAGAGAATAGCTCTTTTCCTTACAGACTCTCCATGACATCTCCCTGGCGCCTTGCATATGGACTCCTCTGCAGTTCCACAATCTCTGTGTGCAGAGCCATAATCTGTTCGTCTAGGTATCCAATATCTCCAGCCTAATGAGAAAAAATAACTCGCCATAGATCTCAAGTTTTTACTGGAAAGTGGTAGTCCATGTATTAAGCAATTTCAGGAGCAGAAATACATAAAAATCAACAAAAAGATTCTCCAAGTTACTTTGTTCAATAGACAAGTGAACCTGAGTGGAATTAACAACATTCTGAAAGTGTGAGTCTTGCTGTTATTGAGGGACAATAATCATTCACTAGATCAACTAGTTGCTGCTATAGTTCTACGGATTTCAGACCAATTTCCACACAACGTACAATACCCTCAACAACCTTGGATAGACACAGACAATACGAACAAACAGCAAAAATATCTTCTTATAACAAAGGATTCCTCTAGAGTCAGCATTGTTGGGTTAACCACAGCCACAAGACCACAGAATCAGCAGATAGTCTCAATTTGGTGCTGAAACTGCTCCTATATATAAGCTGTGGAACTGTATTACAGTCCAAGTTGAGATGCTTCCAGAACTTGAAAACTTAAAAAGCTATAAATAGATAAACTATGTACCTGAATAGGAAAATGGCACTGTAGTGATCCCTCTGTTAAGAGAAGACAAACTTGTGCTAAGTCCAAATGGTCTGTTCTCACACGTAGAAGGAATCTACTAGTCTGGAGTCATGATTGATAGGTTAACATATTGTTAATCCCCAAGTGGGGGGTATAAAAGAGACCAGGATGAGATGAGGAGACACATGTAGGGAGAATGGCAGACTGAAGGACTCTGACCAAAGACAGCATTGGAAGAAGATGATGTATCTCCTTGCATCTGATCAATGTACACTTTGATTGCCAGAGATCTGCAATTCTTCTCATAAGAGGTTCTATTTCTTTCTACCCAGGTTGTGGAATCAAACTGAGTTGACCATGCTCTGAGATTTGTAAATGTTCAGATTTTTTTCCTAATGCTTTTAAGATAGCTGAATGGAGTCATCAGGAGATGGTAGATTTTGAATCTTTTAGATCTTTGATTTTGCCAGCAAGGATATGAATTAGGTATCTGAATTCCAGATGGGTCCTGTATCCTAATCAAATGGAATTGGATTGTTCTGCTGACATCCAGGTGATTGCATCGGTTTCCTTGGAAATACATGAAGTTAAGGCCATAAGAAAGGAAACTTGTCCCCTGACAGAGATGATACAAAGCAACTATACTAGTTCAAGAAACCTGGAAGTAGTTCCAAGAAGTACTCGGGTGAAAAAACCCTGAGGACAAAATAAAAATGTCACTTATCCTTCTAAGAGAAACAAGTGGAGTTTGACAAGACAACCTTAACTTCTTAATTCTTAAGAAAAGAATCCAGGTGGAGGCAGCCCTTGGATCAAAGCACTGCTCCATCTTCAGGGTGCTCAAGGCAGGAACATGTAACAGAGTGCTGAGACTAAGCCCTATTAGTCAAGCCACCCAATATGACCCAAAGACAAGTTCTGTTAGATGCTGACTTAGCATTAAAGCTATCCTGAGAGTGCAATGATTAGAAGACTTCCAGTACTAGTTATAGACAGAGAAGATAATATCTACCAATTACTCTGGGAGATGGACCTCAAGGTCCAAGTCATCAAACTAAATCTGCCGGGACCCAGACACTGGACATTGCAATAGCATACCTAGGCTGGTGGGGAAAAAACACATCGGCATCCTCCTTGAGTCAGAACCAGAGGAAACACTAGATGTAGCATTTTCTAATCATCCTGGACACTTGAACAAAGAATGGTCAACAGGGGAAGCTGTAGTAAAGACCATAATTTAGCTAGTGTGCCGGCAGCAGCAACAAGTACACATTTCCTGTGTCATGCAAGCACAACGATCAAGAGGGAATCCTCCGCATCTCATGGACATCCAGAAAAATCAGAGGTAGGACCTTAAACTCCCCTACCCAGAGGAACAGGATTATGGATGACCGATCCTAAAGCCTTTAAACTGAGCCTTTCCTAACTAGCCCCTGCTAGAAAAAAAAAGGTGGAGCAATTTGTGGAAAGGGACGGGACTCTATATAACATCCCACTTCCACAATACACACTTTATTTAAAAAAATAAAATGCGAAGTGTTAGGCAACACTAATATAGGAATCACCTCCACCATCTGACTGCACTATGTAAAAGCTGCTTCAATATATTTATCTGACTGGCCCACAACTACCACTAGAACACATGAAGTGATGCTTCATTGTTTTTGAGAAAAAACAGTAGAATTCCAAGGCAAAAAACAACATTGTGGTGGAGTAAAGGTTTCATAGATGTTAAGGCTAGAAGGGACCATTAGATCATCCAGTCTGAGCTCCTGCACAACACAGACGTGAAAACAGACCTGCATTAAACCCACATCTCGTAGTTGAGCTGGAGCTTATCTTCTAGAAAGAGCCATCCAATCTTGATTTAAAAACTTAACATCTTTAAATTCAAAGTGGAGGAACTGGATAATCTCCATCCCAGAATATTGGAGCAATTGGGACACGACATTACAAATTCAGCAGCAAGGATTTTTAATAAATCTAGTAAATTGATAGTAGTACCATATAGACTGGAGAATAATCAAAAGTAGTTTAAGAAAAGGAAAAAAGGTTCCAAGTAACTACAGACCTATTAGTCATTCCCCTCCATTCGACACTGGTGAGGCCTCATCTGGAGTACTGTGTCCAGTTTTGGGCCCCACACTACAAGAAGGATGTGGAAAAATTGGAAAGAGTCCAGCGGAGGGCAACAAAAATGATTCAGGGGCTGGAGCACATGACTTATGAGGAGAGGCTGAGGGAACTGGGATTGTTTAGTCTGCAGAAAAGAAGGGGGGGGGGGGAATTTGATAGCTGCTTTCAACTACCTGAAAGAAAGATGATGGATCTAGACTGTTCTCAGTGGTACCAGATGACAGAACAAGGAGTAATGGTCTCAAGTTGCAGTAGGGGAGGTTTAGGTTGGCTATTAGGAAAAACTTTTTCACTAGGAGGGTGGTGAAGCACTGGAATGAGTTACCTAGGGAGGTGGTGGAATCTCCTTCCTTAGAGGTTTTTAAGGTCAGGCTTGACAAAGCCCTGGCTGGGATGATTTAGTTGGGAACCGGTCCTGCTTTGAGCAGGGGGTTGGACTAGATGACCTCCTGAGGTTCCTTCCAGCCCTGATATTCTATAATTCTATGATTTCAATAGCATGCAAGACTTTGGAAAAAACTTTAATGAAAGGTTTAATTAAAGACATGGAAGTAAATGGAAAATAGGACAAAATGGAACATGGGTTTACAAAAGGCAGATCACACCAAACTATCCAGATATCTTTCTTAGATAAGATAAATGATTGTCTAGACCAGGAAAATACAGTCAATCAAATCTACCTGGATTTCAAGTAAAACATTTGATACAGTTCCACATGGGAAATTATTAGTTGAATTCGAGAATATGAACTGGCTAAAAGGGATATGACAATGGGTTGTGCCTGGAGGGAAGTTATTAGTGGAGTCTCCCAACTATCAGTCGTGGGACAGTTCTTATTTAATATTTTAATTAGTGATCTGGGGACAAAAAGTAGGAATGTACTAATGAAATTCACTGACGACACAAAGTTGGGAGGCATCAACACAGCGGAGGAATGAAATATTATCCAGTAAGAACTGAATAACCTAGAGGACTGGATTAATAGAAATGGGATGACATGTTATACTACAGAGTGCAAGGTCATGTACTTAGGGGCTAAAAACAAGAATTTCTGCTATAAACTGGGAGATCATAGTTGAAAATGACAGAGGAGAAAGACCTGGGTGTATTGATCACAAGATGACTATAAGCCACAAATGTACCAAGGCCATGAAAAAGATAAAGGCGATCCTAGGACGTATAAGATGATGCATTTCCAGCAGAGATAGGGAAGTATTAATACCATTATACAAGGAATCTGGAATATTGTATACATTTCTGGTCACCCATGTTCAAGAAAGATGAATTAAAACTGCAAGAGGTGCAGTGTAAGGCTGTGAGGATGATCGGGGAATGGAGAGGCTCTCTTATGAGAGGAGACAAAGAATTTGGCTTTCTTAGCCTAGCAAAATGAAGGCTGGGAAGGGATCTGATTGCTCTCTATAAATACATGAGGGGAGTAAACACCAGGGAGGGAGAAGAGCTATTTAAGTTAAAGGACTATGTTAGCATAAGAGCAAAGGGCGATAAACTGGCCATAAGTAAATTTAGGCTCAGCTGGTGAAATGTTCTAGGCTGACCTGAATGGACTGTGCTTTAACCTTTATTTCTCTTTGCTAATCTAAGGACTTCCAACACGGTGTTCCAATTGACTAATAAATCCTACATTGTTGTATGCCATGTAGTTGTAGCCATGTCGGTCCCAGGATATTAGAGAGATAAGGTAGGTAAGGTAATATCTTTTACTGGACTGAGAAAAAGATATTACCTCACCCAGCGCGTCTCTAATAAATCCTACTATGTTTTGAAAACACTGTTTAGGGTGTCATTGGAAATACTGGCTAGGGTGCATTAGTCCCTGAAGAGTGTACAAGTCTCTACCAGGAGTCTTTCTCAGTTGGACTTGCTGACCAGAATTTATGGTGTGAAGCAGGAATGCTGGAGCCTCCAATCAAGGATGCAGTGAGTCTGCATTGTCTTCCTTGAAGGAAGAATGAGATCCCTCGAGGGTCTGGCATACTAAGGGGGTTCTCCAAGAGACTGTTCAAAAGCTAAGGATGTAGCACGAAACCTGTGGATCCGTGACACTTACCAAGGGTTGTGGTGCATTTGCCATCTCCAGAAATTTTAAAAATCAAGATTAGATATTTTTCTAAAAGAGATGCTCTAGTTCAACCAGGAGTTAATTCAGGGAAGTCCTGTGGCCTGTGTTACACAGGAGGTCAGACTAGATGATCACAGTGGTCCCTTCTGGCCTTGGAAGCTACGAACCGCATCATAAGAGATGCTTCCATAATGAGAAGTGAGCTTTATAAAGAGAATGTCAAAGTGGATGGTTTAGGTATTTCAATTACTCTGATGTCAAGACAAGTTTAAAATAAAGTGGTAAAATGTTAAGTGACTGGTTCCCTGTCAAGCTTGGTAAACCAAATATATCTGTGTGGGGGGTGGGAGTGGGAACAACTACAAAATCTCATTTACTCCCAAATCACCTCACTCTAGAAATGAATAATAGTTTTCTACGATCTTGTTTCTCTAATATGGACTCTAAGATGACAATGGAAAGAGTACAATGGAGAAATAAATTGTTACATTTGAACAACATGGTGACAGTTGGATTGTTTCTTGAGGAAGATCCTCTGGCTGAAACAGGAATTTTGTTATTGCTACTTCGCTCAGTACATGAGGCATCTTGAACAACTGCTTCAGCTATGGCACACACTATAGCTTAAGTTTAATAAGTCATGATTTAACATTTATGTAAGTGAATGTATTTCATTGGTCAGACTCAATGATTCAGTTCCTTTAAAAATGCTATAATTGCCTGAGAGAATCCCTTGAGTTTTCTACACCATACACAGGTCCTGTGGTTGCATAAGTTATTCCTCAGTAAAGCTTCAGAGGGGAAACTGACCCAAATGCAAAAATTTTCAGTATCTCTGCCTGCCAAGTCCCCCTCCCCCAGACATCAAGCAACCTTCTTTCACTCCCATACCTCAGCACACTGGATGGCCTTTACTTCCATTTCCTTCCAGGCTTTGAGCATCTTTTCTGAGGCTTAAAAGAAACGGAGTCTGATTAATACACAAAAAGGCACAGATATCAAATGAATTGGGAATGAACCTAGATAAATGCATACATATACAGATAAAAATTTTAGAAAATGGGTGCCTAAAGAAACACACTGAAGTCCATAGTTAGGCACGTAAATAAGTGTCCTGAACTTCAAGAATACTGAGAACCCAAACAGCTTGCAATGGCTTCAGTTATCTTGAGTTCAGCCACTTTTTGAAAATCAAGCCTATAAACTTCATCTCATAACTTTAGGTTCCCACTTTTGGAAATTTTCATGGCCTGTATAACACAGGCCAAAGAACTTCATCCAGTCATTCCAGCATCAAACTTATATCTTCTGGTTGAGCTAGAGCAGGTCTCTTAAAAAGGAGACATCCCATTTTGATTCCAAGACTCCAAATGATGGAGAATTCACCACATCCCTATGTCAGTTGTAACTACATTTAATCACACTCACTATTAAAAATAGCTCAACCAGAAGTTATGAACTTGAGGCAGGAATCATTGGATGAGGTTCTCTGGTCTGTGCCAAACAGTAGGTCAGGACTAGATGATCAGAATAGTCCCTTCTGGCCTTAACATCTATGAATCTAAAATGCAGGTAACAGCACTTTTCTACCTCATAGGATTGTTGTGAGACTAAATATATTACAGACAGCAAGGCACTCAGATACTATGGTAATGGGGAACATATACAGATAGATTTCCAACAGAAAAAAAAAACATGTGCCACCAGAATGGCAAAAGTGAGAAATGATCAGCAAAACTACACTATGTATAAAGTTGTCAACAATGCCAATTGCCCATTGCTTCAAATGTAAAAAACTTTATGCAAAAGGGGCAAGGGAGTCTTGCTTCCTTCAGTGAATTCAAACTTTGGAACGGGCAGGAACTCCAGGGAAGGAAATGAACACGTGGCAGATTTTTTAAAGATAGCTATTCACCTCTTCTGTAAGTTGTTCTTCAAGATGTGTTCCACATATCCATTCCACTTTGGCATTTTGGGCATGCACACTCTAAAGTCAAAGACTTTTTCCCAATGCAGTACCCATCAGGGTGGCACTTGCATCCTCCATATGCTTTTGCTCCCAGGCCAAAGTATAAAAGGCAGAGCTGCCCTGATCCCCCTTCAGTTCCTTCACACCAGAATCCAGAATGAATAGATTCTGATTTACAGAGGAAGGAGGGCAGGTCATGGAATGAACATGTGCCACACATCTTGACAGCCCCACGGATTACGATTAAGAGAACAGGTTCCGGAAAGTACAAACTGAGGTTTGAGAAGGAAATGAACTGAGATAAAGGCTCAACACAATAGCAACTAGATTTTTTGGAAGCCTAGCAGAGCATGCTTAGAACAGCTTCCTCGCTACCCCCTCAACTCACTCTTCACTTCAGATTCGTTCGCCTCCCAATATGAGTCTCCCCATCTTAAAAAAAATGTAGTCCTTTACTTAACTGCCTTTCTGAACCCAAGTTCCCACACCTCACACACTAACTCTTCAATCCAGCTTTTAACCTTTCTGTTCCATGGAAGCTGCTCACACCAAACCTCTAACAACCTCTTCCAGGCCAAATCTCAGGGCTCGTATATCAGTCTTCCTCCTCAACCTTTGGGTAGCTTCTTACACCACTGACCACTCCCTAATTTTTTAACTCTTTTCCAATGACTTTCATAGCTCCATTCTCTCAGGGTCCTCCTCCTGCTTCTCTGACCGCTCCTATAGCAGGCTCTTTACCCACCCTCTTGATTGGCATAATCATTGACACCCTCTATGTCCTGTCTAGGTGCACATATCTAACAAGCATGGCTTCAACCACTGCCGTCATTGCTGATGACTCACAAATCTACCTCCATCCAACCCAGCATCTCATCCTGTCTCTGATATCTCTTCATGGATTATGTCCCGTTCGCAGATTAAACACAACATGGAAAAAATTGATTTTTTAATCATTCCCTCAAGCCCTCTCTCCCTTCTTTCTCCCATATCTGTTGCAACCATGACTATCCTATCAGGCATTCAGGTGGCATTTCTTTGACTCAGCCCTTTCTATGGCTACACATACCGACCATGTATAAATCTTGCTATTTCTCCATATGTAACAGCCTATCTTCTGTTTATGCCACCAAAATGCTCATCCAGGGTTTCATCATTTCCCATTCTGACTACTGCAACCTTTCTGGCCTCAATTATGGCAGACTTACCTATTCAAATCTAATCAAATTGCTGATGCTACATTCACCTTTCTGGCTTGTTACTGACCACATTAACCCCTTGCTCTTCCTTCACTTTGCATCAAGCACCAGCCATCTTGTCTTCACCTTTAAGGTCCTTGACAACTTAGTCCTGCCCTACCTAGCTGCTCTACTAGTTTATTGCAATGTTGACCCCACTTTCACTCTGCCAACATTCTCAACTTCCCTCCCCACCAGCCATCTCCTCCCACAGCTCTTCTACCTAGGAAAATTCCATAACTAAATTCATAGAGCCACACCCTTCCCGTATCTCCTAGAAATCCCTCTTTAGGACAGGCCCACCATGATGCCTAAAAAACCCTACCATGACAAGGCGTGCGCGGAAATGGGACTGTCCTTCTGTTTCTTCCTTTTCCTACTCCCTTATTCTCACCAGCTCCCTCACTTCTGCCATTCATAGATTCCAAAGACAGAAGGGATCATTGTGATCATCTACTTGGACCTGCTGTATAACACAGACCATAGAAGCTTCTCAAAATAATTCTTAGAGCCTGTCTTTTAGCAAAATATCCAATCTTGATTTAAAAATAGTGATGGAGAATCCACCACAACCTTGGGTAAATAGTTCCAATGGTTAATTACCCTCACTATTAAAAATGTACGCTTTATTTCCAGTCTGAATTTGTCTAGCTTCAACTTCCAGCCATTGGATCATGTTATACCTTTCTCTGCTAGACGGAAGACCTCATTATTAAGTATTTGTTCCCCGTATAGGTATTTAGCAACTGCAATCAAGTCACCCCTTAACCTTCTTTTTGTTAAGTTAAAATAGATTATGCTCCTTGCGTCTATCACTCTAAGATATGTTTTCAATGCTTTTAAATCATTCTCAGGGCTCTTCTCTGAACCCTCTCCAATTGTTCAACATCCTTCTTGAACCACGGACACCAGAACTGGATGCAGCATTCCAGTACCAAATACAGCCTTAAAATCTTCTCTACTCCAACTCAAGATGTCCATTTACACATCCCAGGATCGCATTAGCCCTTGTGACCACAGCATCACACTGGGAACTCATATTCAGCTGATTATCCACCTCTCCCACCAAATCTTTTTCAGAGTCACTGGTTCCCAGGATAGAGTCCCTCATCCCATAAGCATGGCCTACATTCTTTGTTCCTAGATGTACGGATAGTCCTTGGACTTACAATGCCCGACTTATGTCGGACACCACTTATGACACTTTTCAACTGACTGCCCGTTTCACCCTTAGGACGCTTGTGTCACCCTTATGACAAAAGCTGGCAGGGAGAACAGCACATATCACATGCTGAGCCGCAGCCAATCACTGATTTCACTGTTCAAGCTTTCTCATTGGCTCCCAGCCCCAGGCTCAGCCAATCAAAAACAAGCGGCAAGGCTACCCGGCAACAAGCTACCTTGGCCGTGGAAGCCAATCAGACAAGCAATTGCAAGGATCCCCCTTCCAGCTCCATTCATTGTAACAGCTGCTACAGAGAAATTTACAAGGAGAAGAGGAGAACATCTGTCCAAACTTCCTTGGACACTTTCTTTAAGATTGCAGAGAAGACTGCAGAGAAGCCCCCAGCCAAGAGCCCTTCAAAAAGTTCTGGGAAATCAAAGCATATGTGATTTGTATATGTTTATTTGAATGCGGTTTACCAAATAAATACATTGACATTGCTACTTTAGTCATCTATAATTCATTTAGTACAAAAATCTGGGTTCTTGTGGTGAAAATAATGTATCAAGCCTTGGTTCAGGAACTAATCCCCCCTTTATACCTATGGGAAAAGCGGTTTCAACTTGCAACGTTTCGACTTGCAACGTAATTCTGAGGAATGAATTGGGTCGTAAGTCCGAGGACTCCCTGCATATATTTAGCCATATTAAAACATATATTATTTGCCTGTGCCCAGCTTACAAAGTGATCCAGATCGCTCTGTATCAGTAACCTCCTCATCATTATCTACCACTCGCTCAATCTGAATGTCATCTGCAAACTATGTTTGCAGTGGTGTTGCAGCAGTATTGGTCCCAAGATATGAGAAACACAAGGAAGGTGATGTCTTGTATCGGACCAAAATCTGTTGGTGGAAGGTACAAACTTTTGAGCTACACAGAGTTCTTCAGGATTGGAGAGCCCAGACCTGAAGAAGAGCTCTGTGTAACACAAAAGCTTGTACCTTACGCCAACAGAATTAGGTCCGATAAAAGACATCACTCACCTACCTTGTCTATCTGCAAACTTTATTAGTGATGATTTTGTGTTTTCTTCCAGGTCTTAGGTCCCCTGACCTCTGTCCCCAGTTAAAAAAATACAAAAACACTAACAAAACTGTGCTGATCCCCCAATAAGTTCATTTGCTTGTATGAGAGTCTTCATCCTCAAACCTCTATCTGTATCTTTTACATTACAAATTATCTGCAGCAGGAACTGTCTACCCACCATGACCTTCATTGGGGCCTTCAACTATTCCGAAAATACTTACATATTCCATAAGCCATCTGGTCACTGTATCTCTCCAGATCAAGATGAATGCTCTGATGAAAGAATTCCAGCTTTGCTTTCAGTTGCTGAGATGCGGACACCATATTGTTTTTCATCTTGGTTAAGTTGGCATTATATCGAAGAAGACTCAACCTAAACAATAATTGCAAACAGGGCCTGTTAAAATTAATACAACTGGAATTCTGTGAGTTAGTAAAAAAGAATGAACTGCTATGGAGAACCTGAATTCTAACATCTAAAGGAAATGCATCAGTGGCACTGAATTTTTTACGACCTTTCGGCATAAGGTTTCCAGCAGAGACACGAACCCCATGTGTGACCCTGGGCAAGTCACTTAAATCCCTCTGGGCCTCAGTTCCCCATATGTAAAATGGGGAGAATTCTTCTTCCTTTTCCCCCATTTTAGTTGTCTTGGCTATTTAGACAGTGAGCTCTCCATGGCTGGGACTGACTGGGTATGTGTTTGTACAGCACCAAGCAAAACAGGGGAATGTTCATGGCTGGGGCCTCCTGGTGCTACCATAATACCAATAATAAATAAGACCATCTATCCCTGCACATGCAAACTACTCTGAACAATCTGTATTAGTACTATTATATTGGTCACAGAGCAACCATCATAGTTAAACTTGCAAAAACTATCTTTATTATCATCTGTTGCCTGTTCCTGGAATATCGTGAATTATTTTTGAAAACACCTTTTAGCTTTTTCTGGCTTATGAACATCTGAAGTACAGTCTTCCCCACTGAAAATTCTACAGCTACCATTTTCCAACATACAGGATACTTGTGTTATTTCATAGAACTGAACTTTGAAACTTTAAATTTAGCCTGTGAAGGTACCCCTCAGTGAGGAGTACTGTTTTGCTACATTCAATAAAACTGAATAAATATAATGGGAGCTGCTAGTCGTGATTCCACAGTTAAGGCTGAGTTGAGTTTTGCACATAAGGTGGAGATTCGACCACTCTGGTGTACGAAGAAGAATGCAGCGTACCCTCACCAAACTTGCAGCATGTACTCTGAACACAGAATGAATTTTCTGAGTATTTGCAGGTGAATCCATTAGTTTAGGAGTTAAAAATTTAAATTCTGAAGTGGGTTCTAAGGTAATTACCTTGTGTTCCAAACAGTCTTCGAGTAACAGAAACTTCCAATTTACCATATAGTAAACACTCACTGAAATCTTGGGCACAGGCTACATTTGAATGCTGTTTTTTAAATGGACTAATCTTTGTGACACCATGAAGAAAAAGAAAAAAATCTACTGTGTCTTTAAAAATCAGTTTACTTTAAAC
This sequence comes from Emys orbicularis, assembly GCF_028017835.1. Lineage (NCBI taxonomy): Eukaryota > Metazoa > Chordata > Testudines > Emydidae > Emys > Emys orbicularis. The sequence continues at coordinate 67,602,322 of NC_088689.1, read as the reverse complement.
TAATCTGGGACTACAACTGCGATCATGCACTAATCTTTTCTTTTAAAGATTAACTTTAATTTGGCATTTCCTGGGCTTGTTAATGTTTGTTTTGGGGACAATTACATCATTGGGGCAACGTATTTTACTCAAAATTACTAATTTGAGCTGAACCTTAACTCCAGTTCAATGCAGTTTTTATCTGGGATACAATTACATTTGATGGAAAATACACCTTTGAAAATGCTCAGCATCTTCTGCTATGATTTATGACCTAATGAAGACCACAAAGCATTCCTTCTGACCAAATAGTCTTGATCACCAGCCATTTGATTTCTCAATCTACACTTACTGCTAAAATGCATTTGCAAGAATAAAACTACAGCCACCATAAATCCAGACCAGTTGCAATAAGCAACGCTACAGAAACAGCCTCTAGCTTATTGATTTTTAAAGTTGAAGTTGCTTTTACTGATGTAAATATTAATAATATATAGAAGCACTGAATATTTAACACATTAGGACAAGTTCTCATCTGGTTTACAATTTAAGTTTATGGACAAAAAGAACAAAGCACTTCAAAAGAGTGGGTATCCAAGAATCCTTTAATTCATAGAGCTTTCAGTTCAAACATCTTCCATGTACACATCTCTCTTCCTGGTCTACTGAATTTGCACCAACTTACATTGCAGCTCTCTGCCCTTGGAATAGCCGGCTGTAATCTTCTTTTAGCCCAGTCACATAGTGCACGGCTTCTGCCCACACTTTACGCAGCTGTGAAATTGGCAACTGGATTTTGCTGTCCTGTACTGCACACAAGAAAAAAAGAAAACTGTATAAATGAAGTTTCCTAGAATATTTGTAAGAGACTAACATTGCATTTCTGTACCACTGCCAGCATTATTTTTCACATTGCAAGTCTCTTTTAGCTACAAAAATAATCTATTTCAAGATAATAATAAAGTAATGGGTGAAGATCCATTCAACAGACTCATTAAAAAAATTACAAAACATCATCAGAATCAAGACATTTCTAACTCAGTCAAATTATCACTGATTTCTAGTATACTCCTGATGGTGAGAACAGCTAGGCAGGGACACATAGGATTTTGATCTTTTGTCGGTCTCAACTGGCCCATACTGGACTCTGGAGTCAATGAATTTCCCTGCTTAGAGGTGTGCCCTGGAGAGTGCCTCCTTTATGGGCACACTCCCAAGTCTTTAGATAAGCTCAACCTCTTCGCCTCCTTTGATGACTCAGGCACCAAGTCCTGTGTACAATGCCTCCTCTTTGGTACCAGCGACACAATCTGCCTCTCAGTACCAGTAACAATGGAGATGCACTGCTAACTGATGCCAAGGCACTTGGTACCTGCACCAAGGTAGATGGTTCAGACAGACAATGTAGCACCAATCCCAGCAGCAGGTATGTAAGTTTGGCTGCCCTGTCCTTCTTGGAGTAGCACTTAAAGCCCTTATGAATGCTACATTTGTCCCTCATGTGAGCCTCCCCCAAGCACTTAAGGGAACTAGGATGAGGGTCACTGTTAGGCAGTGCCTTACTACAAGAGTGGCAGGACTTGAAAACCAGAGAGCTTGGCATATCTCCAGTACTAGGGCTGGTACGCAGACTGGGTGCCAGATCCACAAAACCAACAAAACCAGTTTTTTTAAAAACTACATTAACTAACCAACCTACACTAACTGTACAGAAACTTACAAATTGACACTATTTACATGCTTGACAAAAAGACTTGCAGAAGCAAGAAAAGGGAATGCCAACAACCATCGTGGGCAGCAGGAAGGAACTGAGGAGGGTCAGGGTGGCTCCGCCCTGTTTGTCTGTGTACCATGCACGAGGCACAGAGGGCGCTTGTGCTGCCTCAGTGAGTACCACGGGGGAAAACCTCTGACAATTGTGCCCTGGAGCACTCACACACCTACAGTGGAATGGACATGTGCAATCACGCACAGAAGAACTGCTTTTTGTCAATAAAATCCCATGCACATCTATAGTGCTGTACACATAATTCCAGAAAAAACACTACATTTGAAGAACACTAATGTTGCACAGTTGAGCACTCAACAGTTAGGAGATGCCAAAGTTAAGGTTGCATGTATAATTTTAGTCCTTGTGTGCATGTCGCATAACAATACAATCTATTACATTCTGAAGAGGAACAGGAGGGAAAAGAGGTTCTGGAATCTAATTCTAATTTATATGATTCCATAGCAGTCTGCTCCCACAGGAACTCACACTATAGAGTTTTTGGCCACACTGGTTGTGGTTCTATTTGGCTGGGATTTATTTACTGACAATGGAGATGGACCGTGTTCCCTCAATGCTCAGGGATTTTAATATAAATCTTTAAAAAGCTTAAAGAGAAAATAGCTCAGACAGACACTCTGTAGATGCAGATTTTTAAGGCAAGACAAATTTGGTTATTAAACTAGTTGAAGGGCATTCAGGTTCAAAGTCTATTGGAATACACTTACCAATGTAATTTACACAGTCAGACAGACTTCTGGAAGCAAAGGGTCCTTCATACACAATTTTGCTTTTATCGAACAAATAAACCATGTAACTGTCCCAGCCTCTCTGGTGAGGAAAAGAAAGATAAGCAGAGAATCCCAAACACAAACTGTCATCAAAAGGACTTCAACACATCTCACCAATCCAACGGTTTGCTACTATGCAATTTTATGAACTAGTTAGAGGAGATGCTGATCTCAAATACAACCATCATTTTGTACACTGAGAGCTGATGAGAGCTCAGCACTTTGGTGAATCGAGCTATTCTATTTAGGTCCTTAAACAGGGACTAAAGGATCCTAACATTAAGCACCCATTTTTTTAAAATATTGGCCCCTGGCCTCAGAAGGATAGACACATGAAGCACAGCTTAGGTTCAGACCCCACACACAAGCCCAAGATTGGATTCTTTTGAATAGCAGTGTCCTTTGGGGCTGCACCTGTGCCCCCCACACCCTGTCGCTTTCCACAGCAGAAAGTATATAGGGCAGGGTGGCAGCAACCCATGCTCTGTTCCTTCGCCAATAAAAAAATCCCATGAATAGGACGTTCCATCAGGAACGTTGGGAAGATGTGGAATCTGTGTGGATAACCCATCTCGAAGAACTACAATCACTGTAGGGCAAGTAACCATATTTTCTTTTTCAAGTATTTGCCCACACAGGTTCCTCTCTTCATGATTAGCAATCAATCATCTGAAAGCCAGAAGGTGGGTGAGGGGACATCTACTTGAACAGTGATTGTAAGATTGTCCTACATCCACCTTGGAAGCTTGCACAAGAGAATACCGGGAGATAAAAGTGCAGACTGAATTCCATGCCACTGCTCTACGTATTTCTGAAATGGAGACACTGTAAGGCAGGCCACAGAGGCTTCCTGGGCACAGCTGGAGTGAGCTCTAACTTGTCCAAGTGTGTCTTTATTGGCTAGAGGATAGCAGGTCTTGACACAGTTTAACACCCACTTAGTCTCTGTGAAGATTCTGATTGAGCCTTAACCCTCTCAGAAAACACCATGAAAAGTCTAGTCGTACATCTTTGGTTTGGTTCTGTTCAAATAAAAGGATAACATCCTAACAACATCAGGAGTGTGAAGTCTCTTTGCTCAGGAAGGAGTGAGGTTTCAGAAGGAAAACCAGGAAGTGAAAAGATTGGTTGGTGTGACAGTTGGACACTAACTTAGGCAGACATATCAGGTGAGCCCTGAGGAAGACTATCCCTGAGGAAAATCATACATGGAGGTCTTGCCCTGAGAGCTTGAATCTCCCCTATCCTTCTAGCTGATATGATGGCTATCAAGAAGGCAATGTTCACTGACAGATGGTAAAGAGAATGCACAGCCAGAAACTCAAACAAACAGAGAGGGCCCATCCATCTGTCAGTACCATGCTGAGGTTTGAGGGGGAAAACACGAGCCCCTTAAAAAATGTTGATGCCATAGGGCAGGGGTGGCCAAACTTACTGACCCTCCGAGCTGCATACGATAATCTTCAGAAGTTCGAGAGCTGCAAGACATACACTATCTGCCCCGCAGGATGGCGCATGCCAGGGTGCGGGGCTTCTGCCCCAACACCCCCTGTGAAGCTAAAGCCCAGAAATCCCCCTTCCCACAAGGCAGAAGCCTCTAGCCCCACCACCCCGCCACAAGACAGAAGGCCCGAGCTCTCCTTCCCCCCAGTCTGATAGATGAAGAATGAGGGGTAGCGGGTGGCTCCGCGAGCCGTGCTTTAACTGTAAAAGAGCCACATGCAGCTCACAAGCCGCAGTTTGGCCATACCTGCCATAGGGCATGAGAAAACAGTGTGACCTTGAATATGGGGATGACTAGCAGATATCAAGATATACCAAGCTTAAAGAAGAGTAAATAGAAGAGTAAATAGTCCAAAAGAAAAGGTTATTCACCTTGTGCAGTAACGGAGGTTCTTCGAGATGTGTCCCCCTGTGTGTGCTCCACTTCAGGTGGTGGTGCATCCTGGTACCGTCGATTGGAGATTTTGCTAGCAGTGTCTGGTTGGAGTGTACATGCGCAGTAGCTGTCTCGTGGTGGCGCTGACGCCTCTTCTGGCACGCACACGCCTCAACCCCTTCAGTTCCTTCTCCATCGTGGAGCAGTTGATTCTTACTCCAAAGTAGAGGGGAGGAGGGTGGGAAGTGGAGCATCCACAGGGACACACCTCTCAAAGAACCTCAGTTACTGCAGAAGGTGAGTAACCTCTTCTTCATCGAGTGCTGTCCCTGTGGGTGCTCCACTTCAGGTGAATGTAGAGCAGTGCCCGCATGCGGATGGAAGGGGCTTCGGAGCTGATTGCGTAGCTGCTGCTAGGACCGTGCAGCCTAATTTAGCAACTGCGCTCGAGCTAAGTGTGATTGCGTAACGATTGGTGAAAGTGTGTTCGGATGCCCATGTAGCTGCTCTGCGTATGTCAAGGATGGGCCCATTGTGCAGAAATGCTGTAGAAGTTGCTACAGCCCTTGTTGAGTGTGTTCTAATGCGCTTTGCAGCTTCAGTGTTGCATAAGAATTTGCACAAATAGAAGCAGTTTGATATCCACTTAGATAGTCTTTGTGTTGATACAGCTGCGCCTTTCGACCTTTCCACTGTTGATATGAACAGTCTGGGGGACTTACGAAAGGTCTTTGTCCTGTCTAGGTAAAAGGCCAGGGCACAGCAGACATCTTATGTGTGTAATGCTGCCTCTTGTGGGTTGTTGTATGGTTTAGGGTGGAAAGTGGGTAGGTGAATTGGCTGGTTAGAGTGGAATGAGAATGATATTTTGGGCGAGTCCTAAGTGTCACTTTTTCCTTGTGGAACATTGTGTATGGGGGATGAGCCATGAGCGCCCCAATCTCGCTCACTCTTCGTGCTGATGTGATGAATGTTAAGAATGCTACTTTCATTGATAAATGGAGCATAAAGCAAGATGCTAAGGGTTCGAATGGTTTTCTAGTTATGGATTTGAGCACTAGGTTTAAGTCCCATGCCAGAGTAGGTTCACGGATGTCCAGGTACATGTTTTGTAGCCTCGTTATGAATCTCTTTGTAATCGGGTGGGCGAATACTGAGGTCCCTTCTACCTGTTGGTGAAAGGTGGTTATTGCCGCAAGGTGGACCTTGATTGAGTTTGTAGCCAGTCCTGATTTCTTTAACGATAATAGGTACTCCAGGATCAATGGGAGTGGGGTCTGGTTTGCCGATATTTGTTTGTTTTGGCACCAAATGGAAAATCCTCTTCCATTTTTGGAGATGAGTATGTCGTGTGTTTGGTTTCCTGCTATTAACCAGTACTACTTGTACTTGATCTGAACAGGTTAATTCATCCCCCTCGGAGCATGAAGGAGCCACACTCTCAGAGGAGAAATTTCCCTGGATCGGGATGGAGGACTTGTCTGTTGTCCTGTGAGAGGAGATCATGTCGTCGAGGGATATTGAATGGAGTGCATATCACCATGTGATTCAGGTAAGGGAACCAAGTCTGTCTGGGCCATGTTGGCACTATGAGGATTATCTTGGCCCTGTCAGTTCGTATTTTGTGTACGACTCTAGAGATTAGAGGAATTGGAGGGAAAGCATATAGGAGTGGGGCGTTCCATTTTATCAGGAACGCGTCTCCCAGTGATTGCGCGCCCCGTCCTGCTCATGAGCAGAATCCTGAGCATTTCTTGTTTGCTCGTGTGCGCTCCACCCTGGCGGTTGATAAAGAACATGCATGCAATGTTTTCTGTTAATGTTAATGTTCTGTTTCTTATTAGTGGAAGGAAGTGGTAGCATGCATTGCAGACCGCGCGTAGTTCTAGTAGGTTTATGTGAAGGTGCGTCTTTGTTGGTGACTATTTGCCCTGGGCACTATATTCTTTCAGGTGGGCCCCCCCCTCCAATTAGGGAGGCATCTGTTGTGATTTGAACTGATGGTGTTTCCAGTTGGAAAGGTATGCCTGAGCACACATTTGATGGGTTTGTCCACCAGTGCAGTGATTGAATCACCTCTGCGGTGGGTGTGAGGCTCTTGTTTAGGCTGTGCCCTCGTGGTATGTAGACTGTATTTAGCCATGTTTGTAGGCACTGCATGTGTAGCCTGGTGTACTGGGCCATGTGCCCCAGTAGTTGTAAGCAGGTGCGCGCATGCACCCATGGGCTGTGTGAGACCACTGATATAAAGGAGGTCATTGTTGTAAAGCGGGGCTCTGGAAGGGATGCTCTGGCCGTGAGTCCAGGCGAGCATCTATGAATTCCAGTTGTACTGGAGTGAGGGTGGTTTCTTTTCGTTGATTTATAGCCCCAGGGAGTGGAAGAGGGAGATGGTTAATTGAACATCTCTTTCTGTTTCTGTCTTTGTGGAGCCCTTGATTAGGCAGTCGTCTAAGTAAAGGAATAGGAGTATCCCTTGTCTGCGTAAGTGCGCTGCTACTACCGCCAGTGTTTTGGTGAACACTCTCAGTGCTGTCGCTAGGCCGAATGGTAGGACTCTGTATTGGAAGTGTTCTTGTCCTACTGTGAACTTTAGGAAGCGTCTGTGAGCCAGGTGGATTGTAATGTGAAAGTATGCATCTTGTAGGTCAAGGGCTGCGAACCAGTCCCCCTTCTTCCAGTGTAGGGATGATCGAGTTCAGGGTGACCATTTTGAATCTGTGGGCACGGACGAATGTGTTGAATTTCCTCAGGTCTCCACCCCCTATATTTCTTTTGAGTCAGAGAGTAATGGGAATAAAATCCCTTCCCGGTGTGTTGTGTTGGGACTAATTCCACCACGCTTGTTTGCAGAAGGTGATGCACCTCTTGTCTCAATAGATGCTCGTGAGAAGGGTCCCTGAAGAGGGATGGGGAAAGGGGGTGGGTAGTTGGGATAGATGTAAAAGGGATGGTACAGCCTGTTAGAATTAGTTCTAAAACCCACTGATCAGATGTGATCGAGGCCCAATTGGTGTAAAATGGCCTGAGTTGGTGCCCAAAGATTTGGGTGTTGTCTGCCGACTCTGGTGTTATTGGGAGGTCGTGCAGACCCTTGACCAATACTCCAAAATTGCGGTTTGTTTGGTGGTGGTTGAGATGCTGAATTCTGGGGTTGGTTCTGTCGCGTCTTTGTAGCCTACTTCTTTGTCCCCTTGCTTCACATGATCTCTGCTGTCACTGAGACACGTTATCTCTGTTTCTGTGGTATGGCTGATAATGTCTCCTGTTTGGGGTTATGTATATCCCTAATGTTCTGACAGTCGCCCTGCAGTCTTTCATGGAGTGGAGAACTTTGTTGGTTTTGGCCGAAAATAGTTTGTCTCTGTCAAAGGGCAAGTCTTCCACTTTGTGTTGCAGTTATCTGAAGAATAGCAGGTATTGCAGTGTCAGCTTTAACGAAACAGCTCCATTGCCCAGACAGAGTCTGTTCCATTTGGCTGTGTGTGTCAGCCTGGTCGAGGGTTTCCTATTGTGAAGGAGAATATCTTGCACTGCAGCAAAGCAGTTTCTTTTCATAACCAACAACCAGGTGATTGGGTCCAGCCAGCATCCAGGTGGCCAGGAGGGACATCAGGTCCAGATGAAGAATCCATTCATTGCTCTGAGAGAGACCAGGTTTGGCAGGTCCAGCAGGGTGACGGGCCATTAAATGGACAGGTTCACCAGGTCCGAGAACCAAAACTACCTGGCCCATGCTGGTGCGATCATGACAACTCGACCCTTGACCCTGCCTAAACTCCTTCAGCACTGTGGGTATTGTGAAAATAAGAGAAAAGATATACATCAGGCTGGGGGCCCAGGAGAACAGATATCTGATAGCAAACCCAGGAACAAGCCTCCTTTGGAACAGAACTGTTTGCACCTGGCATTAAGGCTCAAAAAGATCCACCTATGGGAGCCCTTCTGAAAGACCTCCAGGAGGGCCTCAGTTTTAGGAGACCATCTGTGGTTCCCAAACTAGTCCCTGCTGAAGTAGACAATCTCTTGGAAACCCAGGAGATGAAGGACCATCAGTGCAACATGATGCTTGAGGCACCAATGCGAGGCATGTAGCTTCCTGACAAAGGGGAAAGGATCTGGCTCCCCCTTGCTGATTTACACAATGCACTGCTGTGGTGTTGTCTGCAAGCACGTGTATCGTCAGATCCTTGATTGGGGTAGGAAGGCTTTGTAAGCCAATCTGATAGCTCTGAGTTCCAGGGTGTTTATGTGCAGAACACCTGTAGAGGGGCCAATGTCCCTGAGTTTTCAGACAGTCTGTGTGTGCTCCTCACCCGGCAAAGGAGGCATCAGTGACCAATCTTTATTGGTAGTGTCTGTGAAAAGGCTATTCTGTTGCCTACTTGATTTGGAATTGTCCACCAATCTAGACAGGAGAGGACTTCTGGGGGAGCCTGACCACCCAGTCCATACTATGTCTCTTTGGCAGATATCACCCTTGCAGAGACCACAGGCTAAGTCTGGCCTGCAGCCTCATGGGTACCAAGTCGGAGATGGGTGGGTGCCGAGATGGTCAACCTTGTCGGGGATCTTCTCTACCCAGGGGACTTGAAGCCCGATTTTTTGAGTCTTTTTGAGAGGAATCCAAGGATTTCCTCTTCAAAGTCACGGGGGAAATGTTGCACCGAGGAAGTTGATGGAATCAGCCTCATCAGGGACTGTTGTACAAAGTGAGTCCCTGGGCCGGGATCGGAAGCTGATTGGAGTGAACTCTCCATCATTAGCAGCTGCAGTTTTAGTTCGCAGTTCTTTCTGGCTCTTGATTTTAACTTAAGGCAGAAAGTACACTTTTGAGGCACATGTGACTCCCCGAGACCAGCATATGTAGTGGGAATGTCTATCACTGACCAGAATTGCTTCTTGGCAGGAAAGGCAACATTTAAACCCAGGAGAGACAGGCATACCCTGCCCAGATTTCTCTTCCACAGAGGGAAGAGACAAGGAAAAATATAACTAAGGATGGGGATTAGTTCACATTCTAATAAGGGAAGAAAAAGAAAAAAAATTTGAAATTTTTTGAATTTTTTTTTAAATGAAAAAGGTAGTACTAATACTAACAGAAACCATGAACTAACACTAAACTATTTCAAACAAGAGAACAAAACATAAATGAGGTCATCTCAGTTTGGATGCTGCTGAGGCTCTGGCTCAGACCAGGCAGCTGAGAAGCTCAGATGCAGGGCACGAGACAGAGGGAGTGCATGTGTGGGCTGAATGACACTGCTACATAAAATAGCCGAGCTGAGGTGCAAACGCATCTAGAGTGGAGCACTCATAGGGAAACTACTCAAAGAAGAAGAGGTGGTTAACTGCGCCACGGCTGGCTCCCATTCCTGAACTGGCAGAGCTGGAAGGAGCAGCTCCACAGGCTGTGCATGGGGAAGGTTAACTGGTGCCTAAATCTGTGGTGGGTCCACAGTTCCTGCCACCAATCTGCTCAGTGAGACTTTGCCTTAGAGCAAGCTGAGGCATGCGAGCTCTGCAACGAGCGTCCCACGCAGCGTTCCCTCTGTTTTTTTCCATCCAAGCGCGGAATGAATTTTTGTTATGTGCACCATATCAAGGTAATGTGCAGATGTGCAACACCAGTAGAAACCAAAAACCTAGATATAATATATATTTTTAAAAAGTTACCATAGGGATAATTACTCCAGCCAGGACAGGTTAGGCATTTTAGAACTCACTACTCAAAGAATTAAATGTAACCGTATGAGAGAAATAAAAATTATGAAATGCATAGACCAGTCAAAAAACTAAAACAACACACTTTGAAAGAAGTAAAACCACCACCACAAGTATGTGTTGGGAGGTGAGTGTGAAATACAGTGTGTGAGAGAGACAGAAAGAGACACACACACGGTGTCTGTGAAAGACACAGAGACGCGCATTGCCCCTTTAAATACGCTGCCTCCAGTTTAAGTACGCTGCCCTTTTAAATAGATCACCATGTTCAGACACAGCAGCAGCTGCCAGCAAGCTCACTCCATCCTGAGCCCTGTCGTGTCCCCTCCCCACTCTGTAAAGATGGGGTACCGGGGGACACCCTGACATCAGCGTCCCCTCCCCCCCGCTCTACACAGCAAGCTCCAAAGCAGAGGGCAGGAGCAGCACAGCAGTGGGGGGAGGGACACCTGAAGTGCTACACCTGAAGTGTGCGGCACTTGATAGCCTGCTGGGCAGCCGCATAGCTTAGAGGGAACTTAGGTCCCAGGGATTCCATGGAGGCCACTGATAAGGATATGGGAATTGGTGGCCAGTAGCCACTGGGCCAGGGGCCCCCATCCCGAGTGCAAGATGAGTGCCAATCCTGCTGCCTGTAGTGCTCCATAAATGGTCCCCAATGTGGGTTGGGTGATGAAGAGCGGGAGGAGGAAGATCCTGACCTTGATGCCAAGGAATCCCGAGTCTCCAGGGAGAAAGGTGGAGCCAGTCCTGATGGAGCGAGTAACCGGTCTGACTCATTGGTCACTGAGAACAACGAAGGGACCAGCGGCGATGATGGAAGTAGTACCGCCGGCACAGAATATGTCGGTGCTGGAATATGTGTTGACCCTGATGTCAGCAGTGGTATTGAAACAGCTGATAAAACTAAAATAGAGGGCACTGAAATCCGCTACAGTAACATCTGTGGTGCTGACAACAAAGGAGGAGTTTCCAAGGGCCGAGGTCCCTTGCACTGAGCCTGGTACTGGCCCTGCTTCCACAGACTATTGCAGGGGAACACTGGGAAGTAGTGCCAACAGACCAAGGGTTCAGCAGCCCGTCCAGCCAACAGAGCTATAAATTGATACAGCCCTGGACCAAAGGAGAGGTCAGGACTGAAAGGCAAAGATGGTCTGTAGCTGTCTGGTATGCCGCCCACGTAGAAACAGTTGGTGCCAGTATAGCCCTTGTCAATGCTGGACTAAACTATGGCCTGGGGCCAGAACCAGAGCCGATGGTATGCAGTCTCTATCTCAGTACTGGGGAGCAGTTAGAGACACATGCACCATACCATGCACCAACACTAACACCATGTTAGCTGACGCTCTTCTTGAGGAAGGCGGGAGAACCCCCACAATACCTGGAGCTATCTCGATTGGTCTTATGAGACCTTCTCCTCGGTGCACTTGATGGGGAAAGACTTCTTTATCTCTTCAGAGAGGTACCTGCTCCAGAGCCTCGGGTGGATGCACTCTTGGAACCCAAGGGTGACCTCCAATCCAACGAGGAATTGGTGCCAAAACATGGCCTGTTCAAGGTGCTATTATAGGCAAACGTCCCTAGCCACTTGAGACCAGCTCATGAATGATTTACAGAGCAAACACTGCTCCTTTATGTGGGCCTCATCCTAACACTGCAAGCACCATGAGCGGTGATCATTGTTAGGGATCACTCCCAACCCTGGGAGAGGATCACAGGGGAATACTTAACTAAATGCAATGAACACTAATCTAACTAACACAAAGAGTACTACAACTATATGCAACTACAAAAAGCACTAAACTAGTGAGGGAATGTAAGGTTAACACCACACAGAGCTCCAACTCCAGCCACAGGTGATAAGAAGGAACTGAAGGGTGTTGGGGCAGCGCCACCTCATATAGCATGGGGAGGGGCTATGGTCACAAGGCACAAGCACCAGGTACTGCTAAGCAAACTTCTCTGGCTTCAGTAAACTGGGCATGCACATAGGTGGAATACACAGCTGCATCTATTCGAAGAACCACCTATTAATATGCTAACTATAGAAACTACAGACCATCCAAAAGTGGGGAAGACTGAAGGGGAGTGAGAATATGCTGAGTCCATCTCAAAGAACTGTGGTTACAAGTAACCAACCTCTGTTTCTTCTTCGAGTGTCCTCTGCATATTCCCACTCTTGGGACAGTTTGGCAAGCAGTAAACTAAAGATGGATGGGAGGGACATGGAGTTCTAATTAAAAAATGATTGAAGAAATTCTCTGCCAACCCGTGTGTCAGATCTGGCTGCCAAAGCTAATGCACAGAATTTTGTGGAAGTGAGAATTGAACTCCACATGGCAGCTCCACATATTTCAATAAGAGGAACATGTCTAGCACATGCTACAGATGTAACAACTATTCTAGTGGAATGGATTCTAAGAGCAGGAGGGGAGAGTGAAGAGTTTCTATATCGCTGTTCTGTACACTGTCTAATCCATCCAGACAGGTAACTAGGTAGAAATAGCTTGACCCTTGGAGTGACCAATAGGAAATAATTTAGGAAAGGGCCCAAAATCTTGAGATCTGTTCAAATAATAATAATTCATTCTTTTTGCATCTAAAAAATACAATCTAGATTCTCCCTTATAAGTATTACTGGAAAAAAAATACCAATAAATTAATACACTGATTTACTTAAAAATCCTAAATTACTTTAGAAAGGAATTTGGGATGCAGCTTAAGAATTACCTTGTCCTTAAGGAAAACAGTATGGAAGGAGGGGGTCAGCCACCAATGCATGTAGTTCCTGGATTCTTCCAACAGAAGTAACTGGTATTATAGAAGCTATCTTTATAGGAAGATGCAATAGAGAACAATCCATAAGAGGTTCAAATGGAGGAGACAAAAATTGTGTTTAAACTAGGTTTAAATCCCATGGAAGAACTGAATCTTGTAATGATAAATGCAAGTTCAATAAAACGCTTAAAAATTTTTTTAACTAAGGTGTGTGGAAAAAACAGATTTGCCAACCATCTGTATATGGAAAGCTGCTAATACTGCTAAACGGACATGATTAGAAGACAGAAACCCATAACTTTTAAGTTTAATAAATCTAAAATATGTGGAATGAGAACTGAGAATGGATCAACACCTTTATTAGATACCCATATAGCAAATCTCTTCCACTTCAAGTCATAACTTTTCCTAGTGGACTGTTTTCTAGACTGATGAGAATGTGTTGCACGTCCGCAGAACACGACTCTTCTAAATCTGTCAAAGTCCTATTGCCCATTATTGGGGATCTGGATTGAAAACTCCCCCCCTCCACTCGCAATACAACAGGTCCCTTATTACTGAAAGCATCTTGAATTTGCCGTTGGATAAAAGGAGTAAGTCGTGTACTAATGTTGCCTCAGCCCTGCAGGAGCAAATAGGATCCCTCTGGCCAAATCCTGTCTTAAATTTTCTTTACTACCCTTCAGCTCAGAGGGAATGGGAGGAAAACACTCAGATACCACGACCCTTCCCCAAATCGAGGAGGAACACATCCATCACTGATTGACTGTCTGAGCCTGTTCTTGAACAAAACCAGGGACATTTGGTATTGAACCTGCTGACAATGAGGTCTACGCGTGCAAGACCCCAAAGACTGAAAACATCCTAAATCACTGAGTCTTTTAGAGATCACTTATGCATCCGTGAGGGATCCTTGCTCAGTTGGTTTGCAAACTCAGTGTGATCTCCTGCTATATGTAAGGCAATAGGATAAATGTTGTGTAGGATACACCAGTCCCAACGTTTTATCGCCTTCCTGCATAGCTAAGGCCTTGTCTACACTACTGATTAAGTCGATGCAAGTTATGTCACTCAAGGGCAGTAAAAAGAGCACCCCCCTGAGTGACGTAACTTACATCGACTTAACGGGGTGTCTACACCGCACTATGTCCGCAGGAGACACTCTCCCTTCAACATGGCTTCCGCTTCTTGTTGAGGTGGATTAATTACATTGATGGGAGAGCACTCTCCTGTCAATTACTGCGTCTTCACCAGACCTGCTAAATTAACACCACTGTATTGATTGCAGCGGCACTGATTTAGCACGGTAGTGAAGACAAGTCCCGAGATGATTGAGCCCCTCCCTATTTATTCAAGTAATATATAACTGACATACTGTGTGTGTCTACTTGAATTACTGAATTTTGCACCTGAGGAAGAAAGGATTTGAGAGCCAAATAGCTGTGAGTTAATATGTTTATGTGTAATACAGATTCTTATTGGTTCCAAAGGCCTCAAATGAAAAGATTGTTTGAGATGTGCTCCCCAACTCATTTTGGAAGCATCTGTCGTAACTATTACACAGGAGGAGGAGCAGGGTTGAAAAATCTCCTTTGAGAACATACTCTGGTTTTAGCCACCACATTAGGGATTAACTGAATTGTTCTCAGAATATTGAGCATCTTCAGCATTCTTTGGCATGTTGTCTGTAGCACATCTGAAATTTTTTGAAACACAAGGATGAAGTGGCTTCATCCAGAGTCTGGCATATAGTGCCACATATGTCATTGAGACCATAAGGCCTAGTAAAGTCAAAAAGTATATTAGTTTTAGAGAGGGCTCCCAAAGTAGTTACAAGATAGTCGTTTGTAGTTTCAAAAACCTCTCTTCTAGAAGGACAGCCCTTTCTTTTCTGGACTTTAAAATTGCACCAATGAATGAGACCTTCTGGGATGGAGACAGTAGAGACTTCTGTTTATTAGAAGGCCCAATGTTTCAAAGAGAGAACAAGTGACTTGAATTGCTCTTCTCAATTCCTCCTGGGAGTGATATTTCAGCAGTCAATAGTCTGTCTAAGCACAGGGAGACAAAAATTCATTTTCTCCTTAGGTAAGCTGCTAGTAGAAACAGGCATTTGGTAAAAACTCTGGGTGCAGTGGAGAGGCCAAAAGACAGAACTTTGAACTCGAAGCAGTCTTGACCAAGCATAGAATAAAGATATTTGCAATGAGGGTCTTATAGAAATAAGAAAGCGTGCATCTAAGACTGAGAGCAGCAAACCAAGCTAGAGTGGACAGGGAAGGAAGAATCAATGGCAGGGGTAGCATTCTGAACTGAAACTTTCTGATATATTTGTTTAGCGCTCTGAGGTCCAGAACTGGTCTGAGAGCTCCATTCTTCTTTGGGATCAGAAAGTAACAGAGAACCACCCCATGTTTCTGTAAGTTAATGGGGCTGCCTCTATAGCTCCACCTTGCAATACAGAGTGTGAACTTCTGTTCTTAATATCATCTTATAAGAAGGATACCTGAAAAAGGAGGGAAGGAGAGGGTTGTAGGGAGAAAGGGATTCAAACAAGATAGTATAACACTCCCTTACTGTTTCTAAATCCTCTCTCTTGGAGGTGATAGCTGATCATGCATTGTAGAAATGGTATGATCAGTCTCCAAAAACATGGGTTGTGCTTTCTACAACTGGTTCAAAGCTCTCAATTTCTATGTCAAATCTGAGGCCTGACATGGGGCAATGAAGATGCAGCTGAAGAATTCTTTGTCCTCATCCCAGGTTTAAAGGACTTTCTTCTTTCTTGGGATTGATAAGATGATTGGTGCTGCTAAGGCTGCCTCCTCTGCGTATAGTATAAAAAGAAAGGAAGAGGACACTACTGCTTATGGTATCCCAACACAGGCATAGGTGGTTTCCTTCTAAATCAGTGGTTTTCAATCTGTGGACCTTTAGGGGTCTGCAGACTATATCTAGGGGATCCACGAAAGGTAGTCTTACCATAGAACAGTATCAGAGGGGTAGCCATGTTAGTCTGGATCTGTAAAAAGCAACAGAGAGTCCTGTGGCACCTTTAAGACTAACAGATGTATTGAAGCATAAGCTTTCGTGGGTGACTACCCACTTCGTCAGACGCAAGCTTATGTTCCAATACAGCTGTTAGTCTTAAATGTGCCACAGGACTCTCTGTTGCTTTTTACCATAGAACAGTGGTTTTCAACCTGTACTCCCTCCTCAGACCCCATGTCTAAGATTTCCAAAGAGGTCCGTATCTCCCTTCAAAAATTTTTAGGGGTCCACAAATAAAAAAGGTTGAAAATCACTCTTCTAAACAAATGCAGTAAGTCAACCTAGTTGTGGTTTCGTTTTCAGATCCATTCCCTTAGAACAGTGGTTCCCAAACTTTAACAACCCGTGAACCTCTTTCATTAAAATGTCAAGCCTCGCAAACCCCCTCCTAAAAAAGAATATTTCCAGGGATTTTCTCCCTTACCTGAGCATAAATTATAAAAGCAGTGATCTTGGAAATATAAAGTTTGTTTTTCTGCCATGCTTATTACACACTATTTATTATTAATTATTATTTATCATTACAGTATTTTTATTACATTATGAAAACAACAACACTCTTCCAAGATCTCACTTTTGTAGCTTGTGTCACTTTGATTAAGCCTGTTATAAGACAAGGCTCCTATGTTTCATCAAGGAGTATCAGATGTGAGACAGCATGAAGGTATTTAAGAAGCCAACTCAAAGAGTTCCTCCTGCACAAGCATTCGGGTCTTGAGCAGTCCAGGCAAACAACGCACATTACAACAAAGCTTAAACTTCTTCTTCATCATAATTTTAAAAACAACCTTAGCAGTCTATTTAAATTTAAATCAGCAAAACAATATCCACTCCCTTTCCATTTCTTATAAGGAGTCTTGAAGTTTAAATCTCCTCAGTGTGATAGATATGCTTGCTTTGATCTGCATAGCTCTTAGAAGTCCCCAGGGCTCCAGGCTGCTGGTTGCCCGAGATCCCTAGGGACAGCCCTGTCCACCATTAGGGAATTTCCCCCCGAGAACCCCCTGTAACATTTTGCGAGTCCCCAGGGGTTCATGAACCCCAGTTTGGGAACCACTGCCTTAGAATGATCCATAGTTGTTATATCTTTAGGTCTTGGATCCACGCTGAGTTCTGAATGGCCCAAAGAACCACTTGAGATATGCTTCAGTTTGGCCTCTCTTTTCCTCATAACTGAAGTGCTTGGTTGAGGCAATTTCTCCTGAGCTTTATGATCCTTAGCTAGAACGAGCTCTGATGGAGGTTGTAATATCTTTGGAGTTAGATCAGAGGATTTGGCTACTGCAAGCTCAAATCGACTTGGAAGCAAAGTTTGGTCCCAAAACCAGAAGACTTCTTGGATCCAGAAGTACTATGAGCCAATTCAGGTCTCCTATCCTTCCACTCAGATCCTCTAGCTATAGCCGATCCTGGAGATTTGGCTGACAAGCCTCATGTAACAAAAGGGCCTGAAATCCATTCGGTCTCTATGGGCCTGAGGAGTAAATGTGCAGCAAATAGCACAATATGAAGGAGAACACTTCTCTCCTAAGCATTTTGGTATTGGACTTTTTTTTTTTTTTTTTTTTGAGATGTAGGAAAGACCAGTGGGCACAACACACACACACACACACACCCCTTTTAAATCCATGCTTTTTCACATATAGATCCACCATGATGTCAGTACCGGGTAAATATTTAATTCTCAATATTCTACTTAGCTTAAACTACCTTATCCTAAAATTAACTCAGTCTAAAAACTATTAACATTAGCTAATCTAGAAAACAGAAAGCTATTTATTGCTATGGATCCTTGCAATCCGGAGAAGTCCATGTCCTTTTGCTGCAGCAGCTGGACGGAACTGAGGTGACAGCTGGTGCCATGCCCCCTTTTGCAGCCATGGCCTCAAACCATGCTCGGATGCGGAGGAATGGGGCGCATGAGCACTCAGACACTACCAAAAGGTTCCCCCATCCAAGCTGCACTGGTTGGAACATTCCCAAGAGTGGGAATACTGCAGAGACACTAGACGAAGAACAAGGACATTATGATGTTCTATCTTGTAGCCACAGGCGATAAGAAGGACCTGAGTGCAGTTTGCAGCTGCCACACCCCTTATTCCCTGTTACAGGAAGCAAGAGAACAAGAAGGGTACAAGCACAGTCCCAGCAGACACTGATATTCAAAAGAATGTGATCTCATGCACATGGGGCACATGTGCACCAAGAGTGGAATTCTGTATGGCCACTCACTTGACTTCACATTAAATCTGTAAAGCAAGGGGTGCTAGAACTTATCTAACCACTAACTAAACTGAAAGACCACAGCTTAAGCTACAATCTCCACTGTGGTGAAATGAAAGCAATTAATTTTCCCTGAGATTTTCAATGTGAAAACTTAAAACAGAAATGACACAACTGGAGTAAAATAGAAATAATCTTACCACGCCATCAATAACACATTGGGAAGCAGGTTTCCGAGGGTCCAGGGAAATTCCCATCTCCAAAAGCAACTCTTGATTTCCAGTACTTATTCCAGTATCAAGCTCAATGCGAGACTGAAGTGAATGAAGACTTTCCTCGGGATGCAAGAGAAAAGAAACAATCTTGGCAGAAGTCATATTTAGGATGTGTACTATCTGTAAAACCAAGAATAAAGTCATCTTCATTTACAGTCGTCATTTCTTTCAAGAGACAAATGGCACTAAGGTATCGGGCTAAATGATGCACTGTCCTGGAAAGAAGATGTGCTGATGTACAGATAAATAAAAGTTAGGCTGATTAGATAAACTGAGTTTTAATTACTGTCAACATTGCATCCTTAACACGTGGCACATACTGGTCTGAGGCCACCCTTATGCTTCCAGAATAAGGGTGAAAGAGTCACATTACTACTAATATTCTTGCCTTCAGGTATGAACTGGATTAAGGCACAAGTGTTTTCTCTCTGAGGAAAGGAAGAATGCTTCACCTGACACTGGATTTGGAGGGTGCAAGGATTTCCACTCAATTAGCACATTCACTGTCCACTGAGAGGTCTTCACCATCAGTATTTAGATAACACATTTAAAAACACACCTTCAAATTCAGTATGTAATCCATTAACAGGAAACAAGTCGGTCGATTAGTTTCTGGGTCTATACCTCCACCCCTCTGCTGTGGATCCCAATTCAGCATCAGTTGTAACCAAATCTCCATTGGTTCTACAATTATACTAAACAAAACAAAAAACAAACCATACATTGACATGTGTAATACAAATGAAAAAGGCAGGCATTCTACAACGAAGAGTCCAGTTAATTCAAACGTGTTTTCTACCAGTACTAGAAAAAGATACTAAGAGACAAAAATCCCAATGACTTCAATGGGACCAGGATTTCACCCAAAGTATGTATCCTCTATTTTATCTCCCTCTGATAACGTAGTTTCACTTATTCAATGCAAGAAAATTATTACTATGACATTAAGGTCAAACAATTACACCTTAGGCAAGGCAAAAGTTAAGGTTTCAACAATAACTATCTTGGCCACATTGGGAATCCAGTATATAGTGTACGGTTTACACATTTTACATGAAACTGTAATAGAAAGCTACATATGAAACAAGAAATAGGAAAAACAAGGCAGCAGAAGTAACGTTGCTTCTGGAACATTAACTCCTGCATCTCCTGACTTTTGAAACCACCCCTCTTTAATGCGGTCTCTGTAGATTTAAACTTTTTTTTTTTAAAAAGGTTAAAGGAAAAACAATTGGCCTGTGCTCAATCTGTGCATTTCAATGGTCCCAGTTAGTCTTGGGAGTTCACACCATAGGGCTGGTCTACACCCAGCCGCTAGTTCGGCGGCTGGGGATCGAAGTTCTGGGTTCGACTTATCGCGTCTGGTCTGGACGCGATAAGTCGAACCAGGAAGTGCTCGCCGTCAACTGCGGTACTCCAGCTCAGCGAGAGGAGTACCGCGGAGTCGACGGGGGAGCCTGCCTGCCGCGTGTGGACCGCGTCTGAACCGCGGTAAGTTCGAACTAAGGTATGTCGAATTCAGCTACGTTATTAACGTAGCTGAATTTGCGTACCTTAGTTCGACTTGGGGGGTTAGTGTAGACCAAATAGAGAGAAAAATGGAGAGGAGTGAGTATGCCTTTGCTGCTGCTCTTGGCAAGTAGATAGTCCCATCCCAGGCCCCCAATTCCAAATGGACCCAAGAGAAATGAAGATTACTCACCTGATACCGACATTTGAAATTAACTCTATACATTCCCACTCTTGGGATGTGCTGTAGTGCAGCTCTAACAGTGGAACATTCCATAGCAGTGCCTACTGGAGAGCTCTCACATCCCTCACTTCTTCTCACTGTTTCTAAAGTTTTTAGTCCAATTAAAATAGAATGCTAATGCCCTTTTAGCATCTAGTCTGTGGAGTTTTGACTCGCCTAAATGCACATGAAATCTGAGAAAGAACATCTGTAGACAAACTGATTGGTTAAGATAGAAATCAGTTACCACCTTGGGCAAGAATTTAGGATGTGGACTGAGGACCAACTTTGTCCTTACAGAAAACTGTGGATCCGCCATCAAGACCTGCAGTTCATTTACCCTTCTGGCCAATATTATTGCTATAACGAATGCTGTCTTGACTGATAGATGAAACAGTGAGCACTAATTTATCGGCTCAAAGGGTGGTCTCGTAAGTTGAGTAAGGACTAAGTTAAGGTCCCATGATGGCAAGGTGGCTATACAGTCACACCTCTCAAACCTCTCAATCAAGTCATGGGTAAATATGGTTCTGTTGTCTTCTAATACGTGGTAAGCTGAAATGGGTGCTAAACAGACTTTCAGAGAGGATACAGATGCCAGATAGTATCAAGTGCAGTAAGCAGGGACTGATTTGATGCAGACAATGAAGATCTGACCCCCAGAAGACAAATCTTACCCACTTGAGGTCATAGCACTTATGAGTAGATTGCTTCAGAAGTTTAGCATGATGTGTTGCACAGCTGACAAACAAGATTCCCCCAGATCAGTTAGTCCTATAGACCATGCTGCTAAGTATAAGGACTGCAGGTATGGGTACAAGATCTGGGCATCCTGCTGAGATAACAGATCTGTGGACACAGGAAGAGAACAGTATACTCCCTTGGAGAGGTGAAGGAGGACTGGAAACCACTGCCATCTTGCCCATGCTAGAACAACCAGAATTACAAGGGCATTGTCTGCTTTATCTTCCATAGTACTCTTTGGATTTGAAGAAATGGGAGAAAGGCGTAGAGGATGCATATACCCTAGTAGAACAGGAACACATCTGAAATGGAAAGCTTACTAACTGTAAGCTAACTAACTGGTAGGGAAGGTTGCTGACAGTCACAGATACCATGAGTGTTCCAAGTCACAAGGTGGTTGACAGGGACTAATGGCAACCAGTGCCCTTCTCTCTTATATCCCCTTGCAGAAGAGCATGACAAGACTCAAGGCACATACACTCTGGGTGGATACTTCTGGTCACAAAACTGAACTCTGGCACATGAGGTGCACACGCACCACCAGTAGTGGAATGTGCACATGGACAACGACTCTAAGGAGAGCCACAATACTCCAGTAATCCCCCTTTTCATTCATAAACCATAAGAACCTTCAACGTTTTTGGATAAAGTGCTAGACAACTGCTAGACAGTTTTATTGTGTTGCAAAACACATTAACCAATGGAAACCTGCTGCAATTTTCATATTTTTGATTTTAGTAAAATTGTGGCCATTTTCTCGCAAAACTACCTGAAATAATAAATCTGGTCATACGCACTATTGTCTCTTAATGGTTTAAAAGAAAACTCAGAGATTAATGTGCACAAAACTATAAACATACTTACCTACAAAGACTGTTAGGCTGTGGCAAATGGGTACTAAACCGAACCTCCCCAGTCATCTCTTCAAAAGCAAAGATGTGCTTTGGATCCTTTTTCTTGATTTTTTCATGCCTATAAAATAAAATTCTCTGTGGACAAACTGACTTTATGTACTCTTATTTTACTTACTCTAGTTCAGTGGTCTCCAACCTTTTTACACCCAAGATCACTTTTTGAATCTAAGGGCAACCCAGGATCTATCCTGCCCCTTCCCCAAGGCCCCCGCTCTCTCCGTCGCTCACTCTCCCCAACCCTCACTCACTTTAACTGTGCTGGGGGAGGGGGTTGGGGCTCTGGGCTGGGGCCAAGGGGTTCGCAGTGTGGGAGGGGGCTCTGGGCTGAGCCTGGGGGAAAGGGGGTGGGGTGTAGGAGGGGGTGAGGAGTGCAAGCTCTAGGAGAGAGTTTGGGTGCAGGAGGGGGCTCCGGGCTGGGGCAGAGCACGGGGGTGCAGGGTGATGGCTCTCGGAGGGGGTTGGGGTGCAGGATGGGGTTTGAGGTGGTGGCTTCCGGGATCACGATCAACCGATTGGTGACCACTGCTCTAGTTCATACAGTCACCTCCCCACAAAAAGAGCAACTCTATCAAACCCAGGCACCCTCTCTCATAGCAAATGTCTTACCAGGTAAATGGCTGTAGATTGTGTAAAAAGGGTCTAAATCCTGCAATACACTCGAACACCATTGTTCCAAAGCTCCAATAATCTACAGTAACAGTGTAGGACTTACTCTCAAAGAGTTCTGGGGCCTAAAAAACAATAATATACTATTTTTAAAATGACAAAACTCCAGAGAATGTATTTTTTTCTATTTCTGGAAAATATATAATTTGAGGGACATGTGTAAGTAGAACTGTGTTAAGTTATGCCAAAGTAAATTGTAAACATAAAAAAAATACTTACCAAATATTGTAAGGTCCCAACAAATGATGTACATAAACTTCCCTGATCCAGATCCTTGGCATATCCCAAGTCTATTATTTTGTGAATTATCTGTCAATATCCAAGACAAATGTTTGATAAAGCATGATGAAAAGGGAAAATTCAAAGTAAAAGGTGCAGAGTCAAACCCAGGGATGGGGGGGAACAAATCCATGAACAAGATTTAAAACTAACATGAAATGCTACACAGAGCTGTTCAGACATGTAAGCCAAACTCATTCATTTACATCAATGTACACATACAATTCATTATTGTCCTGAAACTAGTTGGATTGGGCTTGACTGAACACAGCATCTAAACTTTTGAGAATTTACAAAATGTAATATTTTGATATCAAGAAAAGTAAACCGAAATGAAGAATTGAAATGAAGAATACCGCTTTTACTAAAAAATGTATCCAACTGAGCACAAGGACAATCTTGATGTGTACCCTGCAGAAATCCAAAACATATGCCAGGATACAATCAATGTCACATTGCTGATACTGGCAGGAAGCAGAAACACTGGGTAAAAAAAAAAAAATGTTGATACTTTACAGTAAAGTAACCGATCAATTGACAAGTGTTCAAGGACGGGCAAACAGAATTTGCAATACACCTCAACCCCAATATAACGCTGTCCTTGGGAGCCAAAAAATCTTACCGCGTTATAGGTGAAACCACATTATATCGAACTTGCTTTGACATGCCAGAGCGCGCAGCCCCGCCCCCCCGGAGTGCTGCTTTACCGCGTTATATCCGAATTCGTGTTATATCGGGTCGCGTTACATCAGGGCAGAGGTGTATTAAGAAGGAATATGAACTTTATTAAAATCATGGTTTTCTTTTGCATGAGCATCATTCAATGGGATTCAGTGCTATACTCAATAAGAAAGCAGCATTCTTCATTTCAATTAGTCAAGGCAAAATTGTTACATGACTTCCAAATCTGATATTTGGGACACCAAAGGTGATATTCTTTGGCACAGTTATATGACTTACCTTTCCACCATCATCCTGCAGAACAATATTTTCAGGCTTTAGATCTCTGTGTATAATTCTGTTTTCATGCAAATACTGGATACCAGACCCTGCATAAAATCAAGCATTTGATATAAGAAACAGAAACAGCACCAGTACAAATCAAGTTATAAGAATTTCTAACACCTCTATATGATTTCCTGACCAAAAAAGAATTAATAAAGTTACGGTCTATGTATTTCTCTTTAAAAACAAGAATGGTTTAAAATATAATAAAATTTTGTAATTGGCAAATTTACACTTATGGCTCCAATACTAACCTTCACCTCTGTAACCTCCCCACACCCCATTAATAAATCAGAGAACCCTTTACCCTACCAAGTGCCAGCTGCATTTCCATGATAGGCCACCAACCAGCTGGCCTATCAACTGCCTGGTGAAGCACCTCATACAGATACAGCTGTCTTCCTCCAGCCCACTCTCCTGCTGCAGGACGCACAGCAGCATGCTGTATTTTACCTGCCACATGAGGTTCCTCACCTACCATTTCACTAGAGCAGACCTCCCAGGCTAGTTCCCTCACTGTACCAAAACAACCTGGAAATTCCACAGTACCTTCTACCCTCATCTTTCCAAGAGGTGAAGGGTCAATCCTTCATGACATAATATATAAATCTACCTTTACTTCACTCACTCAGCACAAATTGGCCTCAGCCCTCCAAGTACTACATACACCTGAATTGGGGCCATATTTCTACCTTTCCATGTGGAAGGAAGATGGGAGCTAGTAAGTGCAGCCTGGGAACCTCCATATGCTTTAGGAAGCACATCACTGCCGTATTCTGCCTTATACCCTCCCTTTAGGTCAGTCCCCATGTCAGGTGACACACAAGGGTGTCGAATTCACCCTAGACATCTCACTCCTGCTCAGTTAATTTAGCCCTGGTCTACACTACAAGGTTAGGTCGAATTTAGCTGCGTTAGGTCTATTTTATAATGAATGTGTCTATACAAGCAACCCTGTTCCGTCGACCTAAAGGACTCTTAAAATCTACTTCTGTACTCCTCCCCGGCGAGGGGAGTAGTGCTAAAATCAACCTTGCTGGGTCGAATTTGGGGTCGTGCAGACGCAAATCGACGTTATTTGCCTCCAGGAGCTATCCCAGAGTGCTCCAATGTGACTGCTCTGGACAGCACTTTCAACTCCAATGCACTAGCCAGGTACACAGGAAAAGCCCCGGGAACTTTTGAATTTAATTTCCTGTTTGGTCAGTGTGGCGAGCTCAGCAGCACCGGTGACCATGCAGTGCCCCCAGAATCGCAAACGAGCTCCAGCAAGACACTGGATCTGATTGCTGTATGGGGAGAAGAATCTGTGCAGGCAGAACTCGGATCAAAAAGAAGAAATGCTAATATAGATGCCAAAAATCGCACAGGGCATAATGGACAGAGGCGATAACAGAGACACACAGCAGTGCTGCGTGAAAGTCAAGGAGCTCAGGCAAGCCTACCAAAAGACAAAGGAGGCAAACGGTCACTCTGGGTCAGAGCCCCATACATGCCGCTTCTATGATCAGCTGCATGGCATTCTGGGGGGGGGACCCTACCACTACCGCACCACTGTCCATGGACATCTGCAAGGGGGGAGTCTCACGCAACACGGAAGAGCAACTTTATTTTCTTCAGGAAATTGTTTAACTCTCTTAGATTTACAATAGGCCTGAGAACTCCTTTGGCTTTGGGGATCAGGAAATACCAGGAATAAAAGCTTTCCCCTCTGAGGCCTCATGGAACTTCCTCTGTGGCCCCGATTGAAGAAGCAACCGGATCTCCTAATGAAGGATGATCTTGTCAGAGCGGTCACTGAAGAAAGATAGGGAAGAGGGTGGGGGGTTTATAAATGAACCAGAGGGAATATTCCAGTTCTACCATGCTTAAGACCCACTGATCTGATGTTATTTGGGCCCCACAGTCTTAGAAAGTGGGATAATCAGTTGGAAAACAAAGGGCAGGAAATAGAGGGAACTACAGACACTAGTGTACTGTCCTCAACAAACCCATCAAAATGCCTGTTTGAACGCAGCAGCTGGAAAGCATGAGCCCACTAATGCTGAAGAGGAGGATGGTAGAGACTGCCCCGTATAACTCCTGCCCTTTCTCCATGGCGAATCTTGAAACTGAGGAGGAAAAGCCTGGAGTCTGTATGGCTGTTGAGGACCAAAATGTTTCCTTTCTTTCACCATAATATAGATCCCTGGAATCCTTTAAGCTACAGAGCCCATTGTCCATCTTATCTTAAGACAAACAGGGACCTTTGAAAGGGAGGTCCATGATGGTCTGCTGGACTTCTGGCGGAATCCTGGATGACTGTAACCATGAACATCTTCTCACTGTAACAGCCAATACCATGGTTTGAGCCACCACATCTGCACTGCACATGATGTCCTGGAGAACAGTTCTGGCAATCAACTTGCCATCATCTACTATTACTGCAAACTCCTGCTTACAGTCCCCTGGCAAATTATAAATTTAAAGTTGTTGTTTTCCTAGAGGGTGGAGTCAGAGCAGCTCAGAAGTGCCTGTTGATTTGATTCCTGAGCTGAAGACTCCCTGTGGAATAAAGTTTGCATCCAAACAAGTCCAGTTCCTTTGTATCTTTTTGCCTGTCAGTGTCGATGCTTAGTACACATCTCTCCCATTTATTAGCAGCTGTCACCAACAAGGAACCCAGGAGAGGATGGGAATACAAATATTTATATACCTTAGAGGGGACATAGTATTTCCTTTCAGCACACTTTGCTGTGCGGGGTAAGGAGGATGGTGTCTGCCATAACACCTTGACCGACTGGCAGGACCACCCTGGCAGGGACTGCTGATACTAAGATGTCCACCACTCGGGGGAGCTTAAACCTCTTGGAGATGTGAAATTTGTCACTGATCTGGGACTCCCCCAAACACTTTAAACAGGCTGGATGTGGATCACTAACTGGCATGGGTTTAGTGCAACTGTGGCAGGACTTAAACCCCAGTGAGCACAGCATCGTTCTGGTACCAAGCCAGTTATCTAAAAAGAAACTTAGTCCAAAGACTTAAGACTAGACTATCAGTATAACTAGTAGGGCTGTCAATTAATTTTTTTTTTGAGTTAATCACGTGAGTTAACTGTGATTAATCGTTATTAATCAGTTTTAATTGCACTGTTTAGTAAATTTCAATCGGCATTCTAATGTTTAATATTTTTGGATTTTTTTCTACATTTTCAAATATATTGATTTCAAATACAATACAGAATACACAGTGTACAGTGTTCACTTTATATTATTTTTATTACAAATATTTGCACTGTAAAAATGATAAAAAATAGTATTTTTCAATTCACCTCATACAAGTACTGTAGTGCAATCTCTATCATGAAAGTGCAACTTACAAAGGTTTTTCTTTGTTATATAACTGCACTCAAAAAATAAAACAATGTAAAACTTTAGAGCCTACAAGTCCATTCAGTCCTACTTCTTGTTCAGCCAATTGCTCAGACAAACAAGTTCGTTTACATTTGCAGGAGATAATGTTGCCCGTTTCTTGTTTACAATGACACCTGAAAGTGAGAATAGGTGTTCGCATGGCACTGTTGTAGCTGGCGTCGCAAGATATTTGCATGCCAGATGCACTAAAGATTCATATGTCCCTTCATACTTCAATCACCATTCCAGAGGACATGCGTACATCCTGATGACAGGTTCTGCTCGATAAGGATCCAAAGCAGTACGGACCAACACATGTTCATTTTCATCATCTGACTCAGATGCCATCAGCAGAAGGTTGATTTTCTTTTTTGGTAGTTCCGGTTCTGTAGTTTCCACATCAGAGTGTTACTCTTTTAGCATTTCTGAAAGCATGCTCCGCCTCATCTGGCACTTCAGATTCTTAAACCTTGGGTCCAATGCTGTACCTATTTTTAGAAATCTCACATTGGTACTCTCTTTGTGTTTTGTCAAATCTGCAATGAAAGTGTTCTTAAAAGGAACATGTGCTGGGTCATCATCCGAGACAGCTATAACATGAAATATATGGCAGAATGCAGGTAAAACACAGCAGAAGACATAGAAGGAGTTCAGTCACAAATTTAATTGACACATTATTTTTTTTAATGAGTGTCATCAGCATGGAAGCATGTCCTCTGGATTGGTGGCCGAAGCATGAAGGGGCATACGAATGTTTAGCTTATCTGGCACATAAATATCTTGCAATGCTGTCTGCAAAAGAGCCATGCGAATGCCTGTTCTCACTTTCAGGTGACATTGTAAACAAGAAGCAGGCAGCATTATCTCCTGCAAATGTAAACAAACTTGTTTGTCTGAGCAACTGGCTGAACAAGAAGTAGGACTGAGTGGACTTGTAGGCTCTAAAGTTTTACATTGTTTTATTTTTGAATGCAGTTATTTTTTGTACATAATTCTACATTTGTAAGTTCAACTTTCATGACAGAGATTGCACTACAGTACTTGTATTAGGTGAATTGAAAAATACTATTTCTTTTGTGTTTTACAATGCAAATATTTGTAATAAAAAATAAATACAAAGTGAGCACCGTATGTGCTGTAATGAACTACACAGTGTGTATGTGGGCATTTTCACCCCAGACTAACCTGAGTTAATGCAGATTGAAACCTCCAGACAAGCCCTAAGTGTCACAAATTATCCCAGTAAGCAGGACAAAAAGAGCCTTCCACTACTAGAGATACCTGCTTTGTTTTGACAACTTGCTTTTGCTGGAACACCAAAACAGTTACATATAGCGAACATGAAAAGGCAAGAAAGGCAGCAGATTACGTACCAATGTCGCAAAGCAGAGAAAGTATTTGACTTTCCTTAAGTCCACAGCAATTTTCTGGTTTGTTTAACAACTACAGAAAAGAAAAATATGTCTAAGTCGGCAATGCAAGAATTATTTGTTAATATCTTCTGTCCTCAATCACCACAACATGAGAAAACAATTAAATTTACACTTAAATAAACTGGGCTACAGAATTAATTGGTCTTGTGAAAGAATAAAAGGTACAGAAAGACAAAAGTATATATGAGCAGGAAAGTGGTTTGAAAAGAAGATTCCAAGTGTGTGAAGGCTGTTTTAGTTACATATAACAGTTTTGTAGGCAGTTTAGAGGCCAGGCAATGACAGATTCAAAACTGACAGCCATTATGGGGAGCTCATGGCCCCCACAGTCTGCACATTCCCCAAAATCTTGACAAATTCAAAACATTATATGAAAGCAAAACAATGAAATTTATGACTGGCCCAAGTCTCAGGAGCAGGATCACTGCTTGGAGGATCAACTGCTCTAAACAAATAGTCTAAACCATTTCTGAGGAGCCAAGAAAAATCAGGCCAAGTGACAAGAAGAAACAGGAAGGAGCAGATCCATACACATACACACACACACACTCACAACAGGAGCATGATACCCTGTAGTCCCTAGGTTAGTACTCCACGAAAAGAATAGGAAGGAAACACACAGGGCCAGATTTTTGCTATGTCTAATGTAAAGAAAGGGGGTGAAGGGGCTGACAGGGAACCAGTTACAGCTCCCCGTTCTCTGCTTGACCCAGAATGATGGCTGCTTTAATCTGAACGAGTTGGCTATGGACCTTAATGGACCATCCACCAGCAGGAACTACATGGCACCTTGGCCACACACACCAGCACAAGGACCAATGGGTAGGAAGGCACAGAAGCCAGCTATATGGGCTCTGCACCTGCTGGAGACTCCCCCTCCTGAACTCTAGAGTATCCCTGACTAGGGCATTGCAATTAGTCTCCACGCCCTTTGCACCACCTGAGCAGTGCAGAGAGCCTGCCCCACAGTCATGCTGGTGCGTGGAATGTATCAGAAAGAGGTGTGCTCTCTTCTGCAATGATTGCATAACCCTCCAGTGCTGATCCACCCAATGCCGGCCTGCAAGTTACTGCCCTTACCAGATCAACTGAGTTCATTATATGTCAGCTGGCATTCTGAAACATTTAGCAGTCAGTGAGTACTTTTATGTCACTCTGCCTAATTTCTGTTCACCTACTAATTATATATTTAGCCAGGCAGATAGAGTGATTGGCATTTCATCATAAGGCCTAGCTAGCTGTGTGTTATCTATCATTTAACCACTCTTCATCACTGAATATTTATTTGGGATTTAAGCACTCTATCTCATTCTTGGATTTCTCAACCTACTTGATCACTACTTGAAAGCTAAGCACTTGCCTTATTAACCAACTGTCCATTGGATTGCCCCCAGCATGGCTGGCTCTACTAACCATTTGCTACCCCCTTACATGTGCTATCTTCAACTCTGTGCCTCTATTCCCCCACCCTCTCTACCCTTTCATCCTAACACCACACACACACACCACCACCATTATCTGTACATTTTCATCTCTTCTTCCTGTCCTTGCTCAACCCCTCTCACTCCCACAAATCCACATACCTCTTCTGCCTTCCTCACTTCCATAATCACCTGTCCCACTCCAATCCTCCCTCACTAACACCCTGCTTCCTTTAACCTCAACTGTTTCCTTCCTCCTGTACCCTCTAAAATGCCAAATCCATCTAAAAGAAAACTTCTTCCATCCACGGCTTCACAATCTCCCAACTCTCCCCGAGACCTGAACTCTCCCCGGCCCTTCTCTTCCCCCCAGTACTGCCTCTGTTGAAACTCTCCTATTGCAATCACTCCTCATCAACTCCCCTTGCACAAAATTGTCCTGCACAGGTCATAGTTGGGGTATTTAGCTCCCCTCTCTTATTTCTGTCACTTCCAACGCCTTCTTGCTCCTTCTTTTCACTCATCTTTCGGACTACCCTCCCTCTTTCTTCCACTCTATGTTGCTGTCATCTATGGCCCACCTGATTCCATCTCACTGACCATTCTCAATGACTGACTCTTGGCTCCCATGCTTCACAATCCCTCACTTTCATTTTGGCTACTTTAGCCTCCAAAATGATGTCCCAAATGATCCCTAGCTAGCTGCCCACCTTTCTGCCTTCAGCTCCTCATTTGATTAGCTCCTTCATTCACCTGATCTGGTCTTCACCAAATACTATTCTCTCTGATCTTTCCATCACTGAATTCCTCCCTCTTACCATAACCTCGTCTCCATCTATTATCTCTCTTCTGCTTTTCACCACCCTTGTT
The DNA here is from genome assembly GCF_028017835.1 of Emys orbicularis. NCBI lineage: Eukaryota > Metazoa > Chordata > Testudines > Emydidae > Emys > Emys orbicularis. The sequence goes on along the minus strand of NC_088689.1, from coordinate 67,571,395 downwards.
CTCACATCTCAGAAGCCCCACAATGATGCCAGATTTCTCCGCTACATATTCACTCCGTTGTCTCAGCCAAGTAGCTCTACTTCTCCCCTCTCACTGAACACCACACTCACAATCCCAGTCAATCTCCTCCCCCCCATAGTCCCTCCCCCAATCTTTGACCTCCTCAAGTCCTACCTCTATTCAGGATTTCTTCCAGGAAAAAACATAACATCCAATGGGACCTCTTCCTATCACTGACAGAGTTCCCACCTGCTTTCCTATGTCACCCAGAGGCACCCCCTTCTCCCAATCTCCTTTAGCCCCCTCTCCCTCACTCTTCTCAACTTCTAACTTTCATCATGTGTTCTTCATCCAGGGGAAAAGGCTTTTGTCTCCTGATGACAGAACACTCACCCAGACCCCCATCTCACACCCAATCTCTTCTTTCCAAAACTCTCAATCAATCACTGTAATCACCTCCAGAGTTTCTTTTCTCCAGCTCTATCCAGCTTCCACCCTCTATGCTCCCTGAAACTGCTCTTGTCAGAGTCTAAAATGATCTGTTTCTGCCCAAACATGAAGGCCTGTCCTCCAGCCTCATGCTCCTCAACTTATCAGCTGCCTTTGACACTGTCAACAGTGAAATCTTGAAATCTTGTCCTCCCTTGGCTTTAGTGACTCCTGGTTCTCCTATCACCAAACAAAGCACCTTAAATATGTGCTAGGGTGATCATGTTTTTAGAAGATGGTGCCATTAGTAATCTACTAGTGTAGACAGGGCCTACACAGCATGCCTAAGGACAGAGAAGGAGTCATTGGCAGAATCAGGCTTCAAACTCAGGTGTTCCTGACTCTCATTTCTCTTCAGACAACACTCCCCGCAGATCAAGCTGTCCAGTAACTGATAAGACCACAACTTAGTATCAGACTGTTTTCAGTCTGATACCAGTGCTGTCACAGACATTTAACTAGATATTGACATCCGTGCAAAATAAAGATGATGTCACCACACAAGTGCAGAAAGGAGATGAAAATGAGATCGCCGGTGATTAAAAATATGCTGTCATGCTTCTCCCTCTTTAGTTGTGACGCATTAGAGGTGATCATTTGGACTAGAGCAGGGGTCTCAAACACGCGGCCCGCGAGCTCCTCGCAGCCCCCCGCCCCGACACGCACTGGGGGCAGGGCAGGCTCCCTGCCTGCCTCCCTGCCCTGCCCCCGTGCCACTCCAGGAAGCGGATGGAACCTGGGGGAGGAGGGGCGCAGGGGTGTGTGTGACTGTTGCTTCAGGCACCGCCCCCAGCAGCTCCCATTGGCCGGGAATGGGGAACCGCGGCCAATGGGAGCTCCTCCCCCAGGTTCCGTCCGCTTCCCGGAGCGGCGCGGGGGCAGGGCAGGCAGGAGGGAGCCTGCCCTGCCCCCGGTGCGTGTCGGGCAGGAGCCCGCCCCCCAAACCCCTCCTGCAGCCGAACCCCCTGCCCTGAGCCCCCTGCCGCACTCCTCCTGCACCCCGACCCACTGCCGCACCCCACACCCCTCCTGCATCCCAACCCCCTGCTGCACCCTGAACCCCTGCCCTGAACCCCCGCTGCACCCCGCACTCCTCCTGCACCCCACACCCCAACTCCCTGCCCTGAGCCCCCACCACACCCCATACCCCTCCTGCACCCCCTGGGGGCAGGGAGGAGGCGGAGTTGGGGTGGTGATTTCAGGGAAGGGGTTGGAATGGGTGCAGGGAAGGGGTGGGAAGAGGCGGGGCAGGGGCGGGGCCTCATGGAAGGGGTGGAGTGGGGGCGGGGTCGAGGGCGGCGGGGGGGGGGGTCAGTAAATGCGGCCCTCGGGCCAATGTACTAGTCCTCATGTGGCCCTCGTGGTCATTTGAGTTTGAGACCCCTGGACTAGAGCATTTCACTTCCAGAACAGCCACAGGCACCAACAGAGCTTTCAGGGTCTGAAAAACCTAACAAATGCTACACTGAAATGAGATTTGATGTAACCAACGTCGCCTGAGCCTGGCCCTCCTCCTAGTCCTTAGGGTTTCCCCATGCTCCTATTCACTGAAGGCAGAACCTCTGAGTGGGGCCTCTGCTATCCATATTATCAGTTCAGCATGCAAGCTGGTATCTCTGTATATCCCTAACCTGTCCCCTCTGGGGTCAGACTTTCAGTTTCCTCCTCCTGAGAATATCCAACCAGGGATTGCTCCAAATAGAGCCAGAAGTAGTTAGCATAGAAAACAAAGAGAAGATGAAAGTGAAATGGAAAAAATCATGGACATGATAGGATAAAGTTATTTACTGATTAAACAGAATTCAAAGTCTCTCATTGTTAAAGCCTATTTGCCTCTCTCCCAATCCTTAGTCTGTGGCACATCTGACTTGTCTGCTATTTACATTATTGTCACGAGCCTTCATCATTTTAGATACAAGATCAAATTCTTGTCCAATCCCCCATTTAATTACCTTTGTTTCTTAGTCTACAAATGAAAGAGTGTCATTCCCAATTCCCACTGCAAGGGAAGGGAGTACAAAGTGTACTGGTCTATATCACTGCTCTCTATTAAACTACTGAAAGGTGCTGATGAATACACCATTAAGAATTTCTTCCAAGGTGCTTTCTAGTGTCTTCCCAAATGAAAGCCACCCATGCAATGGCCTAATCACATTCCTAAATCAATCGGAAATATTAGCATTTTGGTAGCTTCTTCAGCCCAGGAAGATTCTACACTGATGGAGGCCATGTGAGAATCTAAATAAATTGGCAATTTAGTGTGCCATCTTTCATACTTTTACATACTCCAGAATAACTTCTCTATTATGTATCTGTATCAAACACACTGGTAGTTAAATAAGGGCTTGACTTGACTACTAAAATTTGCACCACACTGATGTAGTTCCTATGACATGGACACACTGCTTCAGTGTAAAAAGGGGATTGCACTTGTACTACTCACCACTGTACGATGCTCTGGTGCAAACCCCTTCTTACACTGGTGTGGTGCATCTGTGGATTTGCACTTGTTACACAGGTGCAAAAATTCCAATCCACTTAGTCCCACAGACAGTCACAACTATGAAATCACTTATTCAGCTATAATGTCAAACAAGCAGGTTTTACCTTCCTGAGATCACCTCCTGAACAGTACTCCATTGCAAGAAGAGGGACATCATTAACTAGGAAGTTCATCTCCTCTGGAACGTCACAGGCCTTTACTACATAGGGGTTGTTTAACCTAAACAAATTGAAAGCATGATGAAAATCTTGATACAGATATTTCAGCAGAAGATCAAACAGCAGAAGCATCACTAAAATGTGTTTCAAATATGTGCACTGTAAGATTTCTTTTCCCGAAACATTTAATGAAAAGTGTTAAGGCCAGCATGTAATTGTCAGCAAGTTAACACAGTGTTACCCAAGGGCAATAAACAAAGTTCATATCTTCTAAGAACAAGCAGCTCAGTGATGAGTGGAAAGATAGTCTTATGGTTAAGGACTGGATTGGGACTCAAGAGATATGGTTTCAAGTCCCAGCTCCCTGTGTGACAATGGGCAAATGTCACTTAATCTGCACTTCAGTTTCTGTATCTGTATAAGGGGAATAATACCTCCTTACCTCCCAGCAGTGTTGGGAGGATACATTTGTTAAAGGTCTGTGATGCCCTCAGATACTTCTACCTATGTAGTGATTTACATAGAAAAGATGTGTACATAAGGAGAGGGGGAGCCATTTAGCTATCTAACATCTATTTCCTGGTCATGTCTGAAAACACGCCTGTCAATGTCTCAAAAATAACATGAGGGGAAACACAGAGTATCCAAAGGGCCAAACCTGGGAATACTGAGATTGTACTTCTGATGGAAACACACAGCCAACTCAGTGTCAACTAAGAGATTCAGTATGTTGCATAAAGCAAACTCTCCATAACACACTAAACATTTCCATCTCTTTATTGGGGGGGGGGGGGGGGTGTTAACTCTTGTCTAGTAATATTTTCTTTCCTAGTCTCTACTTCCCTTCTAGATTTTGCAGCCTGACTCACATCATCTACCTTTCAATAATTGCCCCTCAGACTGACTTTTTCTATCATTTTTGTCCTTTTCAGTGTCCAGCTAGTTCCTTCGCAAAAGGCTCTCTCGCTCTTTATGAAATTTTGCCCTTTTTTATATGGTGGTTACCTTGTCATCCATTTTTACTGTCAGTGTTGTCCCTCTTCTTCCCCTGTCTCTCCCTATTCTCTTCTTTCTTCCATTTCTACTTCTCCTTCCCCCCAGCCTCTAGTGCCTTTATGTGGGCAAAAGCACTGGCATGACAGTGAATGCACAGGTATCCATAAGCAGGTGGGTGCTCTCACCAGCCCAGGAGAGAACCAGTGCCATGTCCAAGTCTGTTTCAAGCTTGTGTCCCAACATTTTGTTCAACACAAATTTATGAATTACACAAAAACAAAGTGATGCTCCAACTCAACCCTGGCCTTTCCCCTTGCCTCTCTGAGCCTCCCGCCCCCAAAGAGAACACTGCCCCTTCTTAGTCCTGTGACAGACAGGTGGCCCTTATCCGTTCCTGACTATTTCACCCTGTCACAGTATTGCTGTCCAATGAAGGGGTTAGCTGACAGATCTGAGTGAACTGAATCGGGTACTGGAATCTGCTGTGACCCTTTGAAGTAATATGTTTTGGGCAAGTGGTAAAATCCATGTCAAAAGGAACACAGTGCTGAAAGCAAAAATTTTAAACTACTGCAGTTCTTGCAAGAAGAAAGTTTTTGTTCACATGTAGGAGTGGTGTTTCAGCCTGTGCAGGCAGACATTGCATGTCACCCTTCAGTTCTTACTGAACTAAGCAGGACTGGGCCTGATCAGTTCTTTGATGGGAGACCAAAGCAAACCAAGGCTAAGAGGGGATTCAGCGGGTGACACTCTTTCTCTGAGTCAGGACTGAACCTGTGTGGTATTAAAATGTTACTGTGCTACCGAAGGCACAGTGATTCTTATGAGATGTAGAACAGAAGTTCTGACTTTTCATGTTTATTAGGAAGTCTATGCCATATATGAACCCTGGTGTTTTGACCAAATTCCAATATGAGTAGTTATAATTTACCTAAAATTCTCCCTGCAGTTTTAAATGGCTATGGTAACGGTCACTTCATGTTCTATCCTAAAGCACAGCAATGAATTGTTAAACAGCTGGCCACATTCCATCTGAGAGGAAGCTGAATTTTAGAGGCAGATGTCATTTCTATGCACATATTCATGCCAAAATGCTCTGGACTCCATTATCGAAATACAAGATCGTGTTGTATCAGCATAGAAAGCCATAGAGGTTTATAGGGAAATTCTGTGGACAGGGATTATGTTAACCTAATATTGTCTTATAAAACAAGCTCTAGTTATGTAATCACTTACATTTTCTACATTAGAAATACACTTGTAGCGTATATAACAGATGAACATAAAACTGAAAGAAAATGCACATCACTCACATGCAATATTCAGGAAAAACAGGATGAAACCCATTGCAGCAAAGCCACATGAATCAGAGCAGTAGCAGAAAGTATATACAACAGAATATTCTGGACACAAACATGGATCTGGGCCCATATACTTCTGCTCCCACCCTCCAGCCTGAGCCTTTCATTATAGAGTATCTATCCAACTGAGATTACAAGGTCCAAGAGCCAGGCATTTCACTTGTGAAAAGTGAAATGCATACTTCTAGCACTATATAGTAATAATAAAAATAAGTAGTTACTATTAGGATGACTTTGGCTTATTGTTTTTCATATATGTCTCACAAATGTACTGGGGACACAGAAGAGTTAGGTGCCCAAGATGCATTAATAATAGCTTCACACTTGCAGAACAGCTGCTGAACTTCTGCAGGTGCTCTCAAGACGGGTACTGTGTACACAGCAAAGCCCTGTGCCAAATGCAGCTCCAGCTCTGCCCTGTGCCCTTCCTTATGTTGAATTGTCAGGAGTTCAGCTAATAGCTCAGCTAAGGGGTCTGTCCACTACAAGTTACCCTAAAACACACCACCATTTTAAGAAAGTCAATCATCTTTCCAGGTTTCAAATTATAGAGAAGTTTGTCCTTAAATGTTAACACCATTAGAAGTTACATTTATTTACAGCTTCTGAACATCTATGGCACCTTCAAATAAACATTTAGTTTCTATTTTGAGACTGAGAATGGAAATACATCAATATTAGATCACTAGTGCATAGCCAGTAGTTCTCAAGATACTAGGCTTGTACCTGAGTGTAAAAGCATTTCAGTATATTTGTAATAAAGAATATGATGTTCTGGGTGAAAGTAACATATGAACCAGAGCAAATCTAAAGCTAGGAGCTGAGGGGACCCCCGGCTGCCCCAGGACTGAACCAGAAAATGTCACAGAGGTCACGAACATTTTACAGATTCCGTGACCTCCTTGACATAATCTTAGCCTTAATTATAGACCATTAAATTTCACCTAGTTACCTCAATATTGAGTCCAATAACTTGGGGGTTAAACTAAACTGTTGTGTGCCACAAGCAGACGACAGGAGAGACTGAGGTGCCACAAATTCAGGAGGCCCCTGCAGTGGCAGGAAATTGATTAGGTGAGTCATGCCCAGATGATCCCTGCAGGTGAATCACATCCCATACCACGCTGCCTGACCTCAAATCGGGCAGACAGTATGACAAAGATTTTTAAAGACTCCAAGCAATGGTAGGTGCCCCACTCCCCCCAGTAAGCTATTCCAATACTAGGAAACCATGTCTTGTTTCAGGATTGAATTTGTCATATTTCAACTTCCCGCCCTTGGACCCTTTGTCAGCCAGGTTTTAAAAAAACCCTGCTCAGATCTCTTTTCTGCGTATCAGTGCCCAAATGCATTGATCAAGTCACCTCTCAACCTTCTCTTCGATAAACTGAGTAATTTGAACGCAAAACAGCCAACTGGAATTCTATGAAATCCTGTCACATGCAAAGTTCACATCTGGGCCAGGAGCAAACAAGAAATCTCACTGCAGAGGGTAGCTTTTCCATAAAACTATAAGACTGTGAAAAGAGACGCTTATTAATTTATTGTAATTATAGTGTTTTATCTTTACAGTATCAATGTAAAGTTGATTTTTTTTTTAAATGCAGCTTTCTTTCCAGTGGGCTAAAGATGCTCACTCTCACCTCTTAAGATAAGGTTAAGACCAAAAGAAAAGTCTATGGTCTAGTTAGGAGTCTGAAACGCAAATGCTCCCCAATTGATTTGAGGACACTATCTCCCAAAAGCCAGGGAAAAGGACATGATGGAGCATACTTACTTCTTCATGATCTGGATTTCATGGCACCACCGGTCTTTGTTTTTCATGCTTAGTTCCAGTCGGCAAGATTTAATAGCTATCTTATCACCTAAATCCTACAACAAAAACAATCAATGTGCTATGGCACAACAATCTGTCTGGGAATTAGCCAGGTTTCAACACACTGGAATGGGATGGTTGTAGCGGAGGGGCATGATGCTGGGGATCAATGGGGGGAGACCAGTGTAGGGCCAGAATGCTCGGGGCATGAGTAGGTCAGGATGGAGGGCTGTTAGTGCTGGTGGGGTCAGTACATTAGGTTATCAGGAGCATCTATGTGGAGCTGGGATGGGAGGGTTATTAGGTATTTGGGGGTGGTCAGTGCGGTCAGGAGTCACTGAGATCGGAGACAGTTGGGAAAAGCAGTGGGGAGGACAACATGGAGTTACCGAATTGCCAGAATTAGGTTGACGGGGGTAGGGAATTATCAGTGGGGAGGAGGTTATCCAGGGGTCAGTGGGTTTGGTGGAGGGGTTACCCCAGAAGGGGGGTCAGAGGGCATTAGACGGAAGAAATGATCAGCAGGGGCTACCCAGGGGTGGGGGCACTACCACGGGATCCATTGGGATTACCCAGTGGTTGGTGGAAAAGTTACCCGCACAGGGCTTGGCAGGGGCTACTGGGGGTTGGGTGGGTTTAGCTATGGACTCGGTTGGCGGGGGGAGTAGTACCAAGGAGCAGGTTACCCGGGGGCGGAGGGGGGGGGGAAATCAACGAGAGTGACCAGATAGCAACTATGAAAAACTGGTGGGCGGGGACAACAGGCTGCCTCTATACGACAAAGCCTCTAACATCGGGACAGGGGGTCAGACTAGGGCCCAGGGGGATTATCGGGCGGAGCTACCGGCGCTTCGGTTGGCACCCGCGCAGGGGGCAGGGCGGTTACCCGGGGTGGCTATTGGAGGCCCCCCCGCACCTGGTGCTGGTACAGACAGACGTTGCCGAAGCCGCCAGTTCCCAGCCGCTCCCGCATTTCCCAGGGGCCGCAGCTGCCTCCGGGCTGTCCCCGCAGCGCCGCGCCCACCGGGGGCCGCTCCATGCCACCCCAGGACCCGCAGCAACCCCCCACCAGCCCGGAAACCAGCGCTTCCCTCCGAGCTCGCTGACGTCACTTCCCGCGAGACTCGGGGCGGGGCCGGCGGGTATAAGCATCAGTCGCTGCTCCCCGCCCCCACGCTAACGGCCGAGGCGCAGCGCGTGCTGGAGCCCACGGCCCCGACCCCACCCGGCTGCGAGGGGAGGGGCCCCCGTTCAGTCCGGGCCCCGCCCCCCACCTGGCAAAACCCCACGTCAGCGACGCAGAAATGCTCCCGGGAGGCCGTGGCAGGGCAGGTTACAGATTTGGCATCTAAACTCTGACGTCACACAGGCTGTGTTGTGTGGAAGCAGAAGCCCTGTTCATGTCGAAAACAGTAGCAAAACTGCCACTGAATTCAAGGGGGAGCAGATCCACTAAGTCACACTCAGGCATAGGGTTGGCAGGATTTGATTTTTATCAGAGAATGTCAAGTTCACCGAAGGCACACAAACCTATGGAAAAAATATCTCTAGCAATAATCATCGGAGATTACAGACGATCAGCAAAGTAAGAAAATGCTGCTTGATTTAAGGATAGTTGGTATATTTTGATGTGTGAATTTAACAATTTGCATTTTAGAAGTTATAAAGTACTTTTTGAATTTCTCATTAAATAATTGTCTGACAATGGCCCCCCCCATAATTTCCTTTAACTGAAAATTTAAATAAACACCTAAAATTGCTTAAGAATAAACGATGTCTGTCAAAACTATAACAAATCAAAATCAAATTCTGCAAAGGCCTACTTATAAACAAACAATTCCTAACCAAAAACATCATTAAGGTAGAATTAGGTCTACTCAGATGCATCCCCCACTTTTCATTTTTAAAAGGCATTTTACTACGGAAAATAAAATGTAAAAACAGTGTAAACAGAGCATTACCTTATACGGAATGTCATACATACATGATTTTGCATCACTATGTTAACCTCTTCATTTTAAGTACTATGATTTTATTATCTGAAGGTGGCTATGTAGCTAACACATAACTAACTGGAAGCACATGGAATCTTTGCAAACAAATATAAAACTCCAGGCCTCATTCCTCAAATGGAGAAGAGAAAGAATGGAGGGTCTTCTGGTTAAAGCACAAGGCTGAGTGTACGTCTACACTACCCGCCGGATTGGCGGGTAGCAATCGATCTATCGGGGATCGATTTATCGCGTGTAGTGTAGACGCGATAAATCGATCCCCGATCGCTCTACCATGGACTGCTGAACTCCAGCTCGGCGAGAGGCGGAAGCAAAGTCGACGGGGGAGCGGCGGCCATAGATCCCGTGCCGCGAGGACGCGAAGAAAGTGATTCTAAGTCAATCTAAGATACGTCGACTTCAGCTACACTATTCTCGTAGTTGAAGTTGCGTATCTTAGATCAATTCACCCCCCAGTGTAGACTAGGCCTGAGAGTCATTTGTGTTCTATTCTTTGTTCTGCCACCATGCTGCTGCCTGACCTTGCCCAAGTGACTTCATCTCAGTCCCTCAGTTTCCTCATGTTTAAATACTTATTCCTGTTTTGTAAGTGACTGAGATCTACAGACGAAATAAGCTCTTAAGAGCTTAATGTTATTTCACTAAAATATTACTTTAAGTTAGTAATTGCTCATTTTTCTAGGCCAACACCTTAAGTAGCCCAGCTCCCCTCTGAACTTCTGTAGGGGTATATCAAGTGTATATTTTATTATGCTAACCATGATAAAGTTAAGTAGAAGGAAAAAGAAACCTTCCAAAGTGTAAGGGAACATTTTTCTTAATACAGTGAAACAGCTTCTCTCCAGTATCCAGTTCAACATAAAAATAAGGTGTCCCTGGCTGTGCAATCTAAAAGAGTGGGAATAAAGGTGATGCTGAACTGTTAGCCAGCATTTAACACAGTGGAAAAACCTGAATTTCTGAGCCACCTGTGAAAAGTACATCTAAATGTGACTACTGATCACTAGCAGAAAGTGGTCAGAGTAGCTGATTTTCAAATGCATACTGTGAAATGTTCAAATATAAAATTCACATAAAAAAGTATTGAAAAACCCAGAAAGAGCTTGTAAAATAAGTTATCCTGTTGCAACTGCCAACCAGCAGAGTGTGGGCAGAAAGCCTAACTTTGCCAGTATGGGGGTCAGGTGTCTTCTACTGCTGGGACACACTATGCACAGCAAGATGACACAGATACAAACCTTAAGTTTCTGTGAGGGTAACATGAAATTGACCAACAAAAGCTAGCAAATTAAGTTCTAGGTTAACTCAATTTGTTATTGTAGAAAAAGTGTTAAAGGGCAGAAGCACAGCTAAGTTTCTTGGCTTTTGTTAACTCATGAGATAACACTGTTTAGGCACACCATACATAGGGAGTTAGTGACTAGGCTGGAAAGCAGAAGTCCTACAAAACACATTGGGAGCAAGTCTTCATCAGCCTGCAACCCAGCTAGAAAGAGACTTAACTGAAGTTTTTGATCAAAAACCTGTGATAATTGGTTTAACTTTAAACATTTGTGTGTTGGTTTGTGACACAAGCTTAAAATGACCAGTCTAGTTTATATGCATCCAGATTAATGGAATACCTGTACTGTAATAGTATCACATGTTCTTTTTCCCTAGAAGACCATACACCTGACTCGTAGCAGCAAAGGTAGTAACACAGGGCAAAACAGCATTTGCTTAGGCCAATTTGGGCCTAGCTATTGGTTGATGGCTTTTACCATATTTCTTTCTGCACAACCTCAGAGGTGCGGCCAGAGACATATTCCCACCCAAGCACTATTCCGTCAAGCTGTTGACTGGAAACGAGGACTTGGCAATTCTACACATTAGAATCAAGGTTGGTCAAGAAATGTTTACCAATTATTAGTATGCTCAGGATCATGGGCGGCAGGTGAACCCCAGCATATGCACCGTGGAGCACCCACGGAAGAAAAATAGTGGGTGCTCAGCACCCACCAACGGCCCACCTATCAGCTCCTCTGCCTCCCCCCAGCACCTTTGGCCCACAATCAACTGTTTAGCGGTGTGTCGGAGGCGTTGGGGGGTGGGGAAGGAAAGGGGAACCAGTGGGGTCAGGAAGTGACTGAGCGAGAGTGGGGCATGCTCAGGGGAGGGGGCAGAATGGGGTGGGAAGAGGCAGAGCAGGGGTGGGAAGGGGCAGGGACAGAGCAAGGGCGGAGCCTTGGGGTGGGGCTGGAGCAGAGGTCGAGCACCCCCAGGGTAATTAGAAAGTCAGCGCCTCTGAACCCTGGGCTCGGGGAGGTTAGTCCCTGGCCCCACCCTCCCACCAAAGCCCAGAGCTCCCATGCGGCCGCCAGCCCCGGGCACCCGAGTGCCCCCAGCCCCGGAGCAGCAAGCAGTTGGCACAACCCCCCTCCCTCAGCCCCGGAGCACCAGGCAGGTGAGCAGACGGTACATCCCCCAGCCCTGGAGTGCTGGGCGGGTGGTGCGTCCCCCGCAGTCCTGGAGCATCCCCCGCCTTCTCCCGAGTGCCGGTCAGGAGGGCTGGCGGCACAGCCCCCTCAGCCCCAGAGCACCGGGCAGGCCGCTCGCCCGCCCCCCTCCCCTCCCCTCCCAGGAGTGCAAGCCGGCCCCCATTAGCCCCAGCCCAGGGTCCTAGCGGGAAGAACCCCCCACAGCACAGTGCCAGAAAACAGGAACTGGCCTGAGCGGCGTGTGAGCAGGGCCACGCAAGGCTGTTTGGGGAGGCTCAGCCTTCCCCTTCCTTCGATACCTGCCACTCACGCTGAGGATGCTGCCTTGTTTGTGGAGAAGCCAGAGATTTTCAGCCGTGCCCTTCAAAGTTTTCAAGATGCCACCAGCACTATGGGATTAAAACATCTCATGGCAGAAGACCAAGGTTCAAAAACCTCAAGGCATGTCTACACTACAAAATTAGGTCGACCAAAGTTATGTCAACATATAGCCACCGCAGTCATTAAAATCACTTTTCCACATCCACACTACACTCCTTGTGTCAGCAGTGCGCGTCCTCACTAGCAGCGCTTGCATCGATGCAGAGAGCAGTGCACTATGGGTAGCTCACCATCTGGTGCAGAGTGTTTTGGGAAGGGTTTGCAAAGCCTCATGGGGGCAAACAAGTCATGCAGGGGTGACAAGGAACATGGTTTCAACATCCCATGATGCAGTTTTCTCCATCCCATATTATCATTTGCATCCCATGTTTCACGCATCTTTTCAAAAGCCCCACAAACCTGCACATACACCATCTCTGTGACAAGCATGGATCCTGCACTGCTTTTCAGTATTGTGCTGACCGTTATGAACACAATGCGCTTAGAAGCAGCACATTCTTCTGGACTGGCATTCAAGGGGGCTCAGAGAGAGCTCGGGGCTCAGGACTGACCCAGATGGACTTTGCTGTAACTTTCTGTTCTCTTGCTCACCACGGACTTTCTACACTGTGTTCCAGACATCTAATAAATCCTTCTGCTTTTTACAATACTGTCTGAGAGTCACTCCTGATTAAGGAATTTAGGGGTGCATTGCTCCCTTTGTGGCAGAGGTAGGAAGGGGTGCCAGCGCCTCACCACTCCCGAGTCATTACATTCGCTTCTCTGTGGGGGGTCAGTGACGGCCTCTTGGCTTTCCTCTCTACTATCACCCCTGTCTGGCACGGTAGCGCAGCCTCGCGGTCGGAGTCCATATAAACCCCCTTACGAGCGGGGTAGCGTGGCCTCGCAGCCAGAGTCCATATAAACCCCCTTACGAGTGGGGTAGCGCAGCCTCACGGCCAGAGTCTATCTAAGATCTCTCACGGTGAGGGGGTAGGGGGACTTGGGCCCGCCCTCTCCACCGAGCCCCGACCCAGGGCCCTGGTAGCGGCAAGCTCTCCTTGCCCCACGCTCGGCGGGGATCTGGCCGCAACACGCCAAGTGTCACCACAGCTCTAACGCTGTTTGTCTCTAGAGTTCCCCTGGGTCACTTCCTACCATGAATACCAGTTCATCTGGGGTGGGGGGGTCGTCCGGTCTGTTTCTCCCCATGACGACCCCTGTCGGGGTCTCAGGTAGTGCCTCGGCTTGGCTGACTCCTGGATCCTGGCACGCAGGCTCTCTCTCTTCAGGAACTAGCAGCGTGCGTCCTTCTCCTCCGGTGGTCAGCCCAGACTGAACTGATCTGCAGGCTTTTATACCTGATCTCCAGTTGGAGCATGCCCAGCAGAGCTTCCAGGGCATGGCTTCCTCTGCAAGGAAGGAAGGGTTAACTCCCACGGTACCAGTGCGGGGCCGCTCTGCCCCATCACAGGGGGTAACATACTGAAGGGGTCCTCCTAGGGGCTGTTCCACAGCCGTGCGAGAGCACCGGACCTCTGGATTCTGTCACAATCGCATCATTATGCAGGTTTGGGATGACGAGCAGTTGCTGCAGAACTTTTGGATGCACAAGACCACATTAATGGAATGGTGCACGAAGCTCGCCCCAGCCCTCCAGTGCAGCAACATCAAAATGAGAGCTTCACTCATGCTGGAGAAGCAAGTGGCAATCACTGTGTGAAAGCTGGCCATGCCAGATTGCTACCAATCAGTCAGGAATTAATTTGGAGTTGGGAAATCTACCGGGGGGGGTGCTGTGATGCAAGTGTGCAAGGCCATTAATTGTGTCCTCTTGGCAACATGCAGGACCTTTTGAATGGTTTTGCAGCAGTGGAGTCTCTAAATTCCAATGGGGGCAATAGCTGGCACACATCTCCCGATTTTGGCACCAGACCACCTTGCCAAGGAGTACATCAACAGAAAGGGCTACTTTTCTATGGTATTGCAAGCACTGGTGGATCACCAGGGATGTTTTACTGACATCAACGTGGGCTGATCAGGGAAGGTGCATGACCTGCGCATCTTTAAAAACACAGAAAGATGTAAGCAGGGACTTCCTTTCTAGACCGGAGGATTACCATTGAGGATATGGAAATGCCAATAGTGACCCTTGGAGACCCAGCCTACCCATTACTCCCATCGCTCATGAAACCTTACACCGGCCACCTTGACAACAGCAAGGAGCGCTTCAACTACAGGCTCAGCAGGTGCAGGAGGACTGTTGAAGGTGCTTTTGGCTGTTTGAATCGTCGCTGTCTACTCACGGGATTGGACTTTCATGAAAAAAATATCCCCAGGATTATAGCTGCCTGCTGCGCGCTTCATAATATTTGTGAAGCAAAAGGGGAAAGCTTCTGCCAAGGTGGAATACGGAGGTGGAACATCTGGCTGCTGATTTTGAGCAGCCAGATACCAGAGCTATAAGAAGAGTTCAACAGGGAGCTTTACAGCTCAGAGAGGCTTTGAAAGACCATTTCAAAAGTGAGGCACAGTAATGAGTGTTCTTGTAGTGTTCTCTGCTTGGCATTGTTTTTTAGCATTCCGGTCTGAACCTTATGAGTGCTGTGTGTGTGGTAATAACACATTGCAAGTGCACCTATTGCTATTATCTTTGAAGGATGTCAGCCCCAGCTACCACATGTTGTGAACTATTAAAGATGAATTAAGTTTCCATAAATAGACTTTTATTCCAAACTCATGCAAACAAAAATAACTGTAACTGAATGAAACTATATAAATACAGGGAAAAGAACCTTTGACAGGGAAAGAACAGTCATTCTCATTTCAAACACAAATACACCAACCGTGTCTCTCATAGGTCAGTGTACGTGCAGCTCTGATTGTGTGTACTCTCCCTCGGGATGGAGTGGGTAGGGGTACTGCAGTGGCCCTGAAATATATGTGAAATGTAGGGGCAGGGAGCATAGTGAGGTCCCAGAATGCAGTTATCAATAGACTGCAGTGGGAGGCAAGCAAGGATTACTTGGACCTGAAGGTCTATAAGAATCTCCAGCATGTCCATCTGGCGCTTGAGAAGCGCTAACATGACCTGCTGCGTGTGTCTGTCCTTTTCCTCTGTGTTTCTCCTCTCTGCACTATCTCTTTCCATTCTGTCCACAAGGGTGCTCCTCCAAGCCCTCTGCTCGGTATGTGCAACACCAGAGGCTTGCAGGATCTCGTGGAACATGTCGTCCCTCATCCCCTTTCTTCTCATCATCTGAGCCACTCCAGTGGTGTGGATGGAGAGACCCTCAAAGCCACATTTCCAGCTGCAAAAAGCACAATGCATAGAGGTACTATTGTGAGTGTTTTCACTCCCCTTGATCCACACAAGTTACAAGCACTACATGCTCCCTTGGAATTCATAGAGCACGGCAGCAGTCCCAGCCGTGATTAAGGCTGCGAGTCTGTCATAAAGGTCACGGATTCCGTGACTTTCTATGACCTCCATGACTTCTGCAGCGGCTGGTGCTGGCTCAGGGATTGCCCAAGCTGGGCAGCCCCTGGGCCAACAGCAGCAGTTTGGGTGTGTGGGAGGGGGCTCAGGGCTAGGGGAAGGGGGAGTATGGGGGGAGAGGCACTTACCTTGGGGTGGGAGGCTCCCTGGCTCCCACTGACATGGCCCCCTTGCAGCTCCTAGGCGGCGGAGGGGCAAGGTGATCCACACCACATGCTGCCCGCAGGCCCCACCCCCACAGCTCCCATTGGCTGCGGTTCCCGACCAATGGGGGCTGCGACAGCCGGCGCTTGTGGCGGGAGCAGAGGGGCCCCTGCCTCCGCCACCTAGGAGCTGCAAGGACACGAAGCAGGGTAGAAAGCCCCTGCCAGCCCTGCCAACCCACCCACCCCCAAGCACGGGTCCCGGGCCACTTCCAGCAGCACCCCTGGACCGCCCCTCCCAGAGCACCCATGGCCACCCACCCAAGTTTTAGTCAGGGCAGGTATTTTTAGTAAAAGTCATGGACAGGTCACAGGCTGTGAATTTTTGTTTACGGCCCGTGACCTGTCCATGACTTTTACTAAAAATACCCGTGACTAAAACATAGCCTTAGCCATGATGATTATGGCCCGGGGGAATAAGTGGGCGATTTTGGACAATAATAGGGGTGAGCACATGGGCATCAGTATATGTCGATAAGGCAACTGAATGGAATACTGGCACTGTTTTCCACAGGCGGTGGTAATTTTAGCTGATATCTCACTCCCAAGGGTAACAGAGGCTGAAAGAGAACAGCTCCTGAACGAGTCTGGCTGGAGACTGGACCCGTATGCTGCTAGCCTGTGTGCTGCATTGATGCCTGCTGATGTAATTGCTCACTGGTGTGAGAAAGTGTCCTACTGCAGTGGAAGAAACAAAGCAGTCCTCCCCAGAAACCTTCAGCAGAGGACTGCAGACTTCCTCCAGGAAAGTTTTCTTGAGATCTCTATGGAGGATTCCCGGGACATCCCGATGCACAAAAACAAACTGTTCCACAGGGCCCCCTCTGCCTAGCTGTACAGGGGAATGAGAGGCAGACAGTGAAATAACCAGTAGAGGTAGAGTTGCTATCTCTTCTTGCCTGATTAAAAAAGAGTAAATGATCAGGTGTCCCTGCAAAATCAAAACAAACAGCATACTTACTAGAGGTTCCATCCCCTGCATCAGGCTCGCCGGTGCTGGATAGTAGGGACTCTTCGGCGGTCAGAAAGAGGTCCTGGCTCACTGCGCCACTGCATTCCCCCAGTCGCCTGTCCTCCAAAACTCCTCCTCCTCGTGCATCACCTCCTCCTCAGTGTGCACTGCAGGGGTCGCTGATTCCAGCTCCCCTGAAATATCCACGGGGTTCGTGGTGGTGGTCTCCCCCAAGGAAGGCTTGCAGCTCCGTGTAGAAGCAGCCTGTCTGCGGTTCCACACCAGAGTGACAGTTTGCCTCCCTTACCTTCTGGTACACCTGCAGCAACTCCTTGATTTTTACATGGCACTGCTGCATGTGCCTGTTGTAGCCCTTCTCCGCCATGCCCCCAGCGATCTGGCCATAGATGTCAACGTTTCTACGGATGGATCAGAGCTGTGCCTGCACAGCCTCTTCTCCCCACAGACCAAGGAGATCCACCACCTGCTGTGTACTCCTGGCAAGAGCACCTTTTCTGCGTGGCGCCAGCATGGTCAGCTGGGCAGTTGCTATGTGAACTCTCCATACCAACCAAACATGAAATAGAATTTAAAATTGGCGGGGCTTTAAAGGGGGAGAGGCATGTACATGCATACCTGACTGCCAGGCAGCGGAGTTCTAAAAGGTGACCAGAGCAGTTATGCTGGGGCATCATGGGACACCTCCTGGAAGCCACTAAAGTAGACATAAGTAATGCAGTGTCACTGATATTGTGTCAACCAAACTATGTTGACATAAGCACTATGCCTCTCGTGGAGGTGGAGTTACTAAGTCGGCGGAGAGGGCGAGTTACATCGGCGGGAGCAACGTTTTAGTGTAGACGCTTACAGAATTAGGTCAATGTAAGCTGCCTTGCAAACAAACAAACTCTGTCGTGTAGACCAGGCCTCAGAGCTGGGACACCAGAACCCCTGGTGCAGGTGGGGATGAGTTCAAACAGTTGCAGCAAACTGGACATCCACTGAAGAATAGGTCTCATTGCCTCTTGAATGAAGTCTATGTCTCGCCTATGGATGCAAAAATATTTCTGCATTAAGACAAAGTTCAGGATCTATCAAACCTGTGTACTGCCTGCACTGCTATATGGGTCAGAAACCTGGACCCTCCTACAAGCAGACTTGGAGCAGCTAGAGGCATTCTATATGTGCCGTCAGCATCAAATGCTGGGCATAAAATGGTTCAACTTTGAGCAAGATCTGGCCTTCCTCCAATTGCTTGCTCTTTGGCCATGTTGCCAAGATGGCCAAAAACATCCCAGCTCATTGTGCTCTCAAACTCTCCACTGATGTAAACTTGACCCTACCTGGCATCGCTTGCGGGACTGCCCAGAGATTCGTGGATTCTCAGAATTGAGCTAGATCTGGGAACTTCACTCTACAATGTCTGGTATGATGCCATCATCCAAAACTTCCTAACTGTCAGAGTGATTAAGCACTGGAATAAATTGCCTAGAGAGGTTGTGGTATCTCCATCCTTGGGGATTTTTAAGAGCAGGTTGGACAAACACCTGTCAGGGATGGTCTAGATAATACTTAGTCCTGCCTTGAGTGCAGGGATTGGACTACATGACCTCTCAAGGTCCCTTCCAGTTCTATGATTCTATGGTCACTCCAGCTTTGCAATGGCCCTCAGTATATTGTGCACATTTGATGATGGTGATGATGAATTTATAAAACACCGCAGGGAAAACTGTGCACGTCTGAAATTTGTTACCAACTCACTGGTCCTGTTTTTCAGTACATTCCTAGGCACATATGAACATGAATATATTTTATGCACACCCCCACTTTCTGCATGCACACAGCAAGATAGGCAGCTAGCCTACTGTGTGTGTCAAACCCAATTTGGGTGGCCTCTGTCATGCAGACCTTCATCATTCACTAGTGCAACATGGGGCTATAGTACCTTAAATCCATTTGGAAACTAAAGTTGCTGCAGAATAAATAGGGTAACTCGCCAGGAGCTCCTTCCACCAGTGTTCTGTGATCTGCACATGCTGCTTATTGGTGGCTGGGTGGAGTTTCAGGTGTCTGTTTTGGCCTATAAAGCTCTAGATGGCCTAAGGCTTGCCTGCCTGCCTGAGATGTCTTTGCCCTTGTGAGCTGCTGACACAAGATCAATGAAAGTGCTCAAAGTACAGCCTCCTTGGTTTACCAGAGAGGATGCTGCTGGTAGAACAGGGCCCTCAACTTAGAAATTCATTCCCTCGACTGAAACTGACTGAATATGCTCACCATTAGTGCATGGTGAAAAGCATTTGGAGAATGCTGAGTTTGTAAAGCAGTTGTAGTGTTAGGGGCTCTGCAGGATCCAAGGACAGAGGAGTTCATTTCATGCTGATGTCTGCTTTTGTACACAGCAAGGCAGTTGGTCTGACTAATGCTGTTTTTGTCTCAGTTTAGTGGAGTTTTACACATCCCAGCATGAAGCATCTTTAATTATTATTTTAGTTTGGTTTCAACATATAAACATTATTTGCACATCCAAGCCTGCTGAAAATCAAGCCCTTATACTTCCCAATGCACAGAGGGTATTATTAAACTTTTGCATTTACAAACACATCTGTGCCATTGCCCAGAAGCTATCCAGTCAACTCCTCAGGATCATGAGGTAAGATCTGGCCCTTCCTGTACTGAAGAGGTGTTAATACTCACTGTGCAAAGCAAGTCTGGTTTTATTCATGGCATCTAGCTCCTTTACAAAGTTACATATTTTTGTTCCCATTTCCTCACAGGAGCTTTCTCTGAGCCAGACTGAGGAAAGCCTCAGCCTTGCTTGAAGTCAGGCTTTTCTGTGTAGTGCTGACCAGGCAGCTTGCATGAAGGTAAACCAGTGTGTGTCCAAATTAAAAGAAAAAGCAGGGACCTAATTTTTGGCTTGTGCCTACTTCTGCTGCGGATTTCCAAGGAGTAATGGGTTTAAAGGACACAGCAAGCTACCCTACTGTTAGTTATTACTTATTGATCAAACAACAAGGGCAAGAGCTTTCTAAACTCTATCCAGGCAAGTGCACCAAAAAGCCAGTCTGCTGGCATAAACTAGTACAAGTCCACTGGATCAAATGGAGCTGCACCTGCTCTTCCAGCAACAAATTCAGCTGACCTTGTGCACATGACTGGCACACCAGACGAAGACTTATTTCTTATATCCCCTCACCTCAGACATTTCTGACTTCCATAAGGGTGTTTATATAAATTAAATCGTTATGAAAACCGCTGAGAAAACTGCACCTACCTATGGGAATCTCAGGGATTTTATTCAAATAAAAGGAATAGGAGGTCATACAAGCAATGTTTCATTAAATGCTACATCAAAACATCTACCTACAGCAATTACTGATACAGGGCTTAATGTTCAAAGATGCAGTGCACTTGCAGCTCACAACGTCTTCACCTGGATGAGTAAGTACTCAGCATCTCTGAAAATCAGGCCTACAGTATCGTCTATTACAACAACTGCCTCCAGCTTAATGCTGGTCAGGTAAGGATACTTTTCGATGAAATGACAAACCAGAATGGATTACGGTTAAATAAATGAGAAGTGAAAATCTTGTTTCATACTTGCGTGATATCAGAGTGCTCTGGGATTTCTAGTAATTCGATCTGTTGTTCTTGCACTTGTACAATAGAGGACTCTTTAATGTCTTCAGTAGCACAACAGTGAGTGGTACAGGAATCACCTGGAGATGGAGGACACAATAAGAAAAAGACACAAACCATACCATTCTTCTAGATAAGGCAATAAATCCATCACGGGGGTTTGCACACCCCTCAGTACTGCTTGTCATCATGTGAGACAGATGATCACCCGTCTCTACAGACTTAAACTTATGAGGCAGGTCTGCCTTGTAGGAGCTGGAAGAATAACTGAAAACGAAAAGTTCTGGAAAAGTTTTCATGACTGTCCTTCTCCTTTATACTCTTTGTGGTAGGTTGAGGCCGCTCTGACACTGTCACAGATCCGCCAGGCAGAAAACCACCACAATGCACCCTTCCATAATCAGTTCAGCAGAAACTGGTCACTGAGCATCCATGTTTGTGGACACTGACCAAAGATTTGGTCAGGCAGAAAAGCTTAAAAGTATGTGCTGTATATCTCAGTACCCCCAAACAGAGAGGAAAGCCTCCTGAATTATATGAAGCCCCTCTGGTCTTTATCAGTTGAAGACAATAAACGTTCTTGTCTATTGTCATTGTCCTTCAACAAACTCAGCTCTGTGCACTTGCTGTAACAGGAAAAATTAGCATGTTCAATTGGCCATTTAAGTGGTCACAGGGGTTTTACTTTTGTCCTGTTCCCCATCTACTGGTCACAGAATTTTTATCTACCATGTGGGATGCCAAGAAGGAAAAAAAGAGAAGAGGGGAGTTTGCCTATGCTTAGGTTTAAATGTGACCTGTCTCCTTTCAAAGCAGTTGAGGTTGTATTCTTCCACTGCTGTGCTATAACCCTACCTGCAACTGTAGGTGCGGACTCTGGTAATTTCTTTCAAACAATACTTGTTTACTTCTTCCACCACCTCTGCAAAAAGTTCAACCACTGACTGGTAATGCCCAATAGGCAAATCGGGACATGATCCGTTGATAAGCCACCCTTAGCCAGGGTAAGACAGCACTAAAACATAACAAGAGGTCAGAAAATATATAAGTTTGCTGTGAATAGCTGCTAACTCAGACCTTGCCATTATAATTCCCTCCTGAACACAAAATACATTGAGTGACTTTCATGGCTAACCAGGCCCACCGTTGCAAGATTCAAAATACAAAAGCCACAAAACCTCCTATGCCCTACCTGAGAGGAGATTTTGTAGCAGTCTGACAATTTTCAGCTGACTTAGAAAAGGGTAAGGAACTGCAAAAAATTACTTTGAATGCAGGTGAGTTGGGCTTCAGCCAGTGTGGCAATGAATGGGATTTATGGATAGGATGCAGACTGAAAGAAAATCCACTTGGGAATTTATGGTTGGATATAAAGTAAACAATGAATTAATTTGATCCTATGATAGTTCATATTCAGCTCAAAATTTGGATTATATTCCACAGCAGCAGTAGTTTTAGGCAAGTGGAATAGACTCCTACCAACGCTGTTTAACTCACAGTAGGTCACCGAATCAGGGCTGAGGTGTTCTTACACAAGGGTCTCTATCTAGATAGAAAGTTATTAAAAAAAAAAAAACCACCACAAGAGACCACTCCAGACTATAAACTACAAGGTTTAATCCTTAAGAAATGCATATGATTCTCATGATTTCAGTTGAAATTTTGTTGAAAGCCAGTAGGTTCCACTCAACAGGTTCCTAGCTCAAGACTGAGAGTCTCAAAGCCTTGTGACAAAGTGGTAATTTTCTGTAATATTTCTGTTAATCCTATATGTGCCTCATTTTCCCACATACTTTGCACATACCCAGCGGGGAGACGGGGGGGAATTAAGGGTTAGTCTACACTGGCAGTGCTTTAACAAGCCTTGTGTGGTCGCAGCGCAGTGCTGGGAGAGAGCTCTCCCAGAGCTCTAAAAAAAACCCACCTCAACGAGGGGCGTAGCTCCCAGCACTGGGGCACTGTTTACACTGGCGCTTTACAGCGTGGGGATGTTTTTTCACACCCCTGAGTGAGACAGTTGCAGTGCTGTTAATTGCCAGTGTAGACAAGCCCTCAGTTTGCTCTCAGGACAGATTAAGAGACATCAACGCTTGTGTGTCACTTTGCTGTCTGAGCGGGTCATTAAAAAGACTGGCCAAAGCTGATCCATATCAATGGAAATTCCAAGAAGATAATGGAAAGCCCAATCATTGACATCTAGCAACCAATGATTCAAAGGGAGGAGGATTTCGCCACCTCACAACAGCGACATTGTAGAGTGTTGGAAAGGTAGATTTGTCCTGGCTGGTTAAGACATTAAAGAAAGAAAGAGATGGAAAGTAGGAATAAGATGGGGTGAAAATCGATGCACTAGGAAAGAAAAATAGCAAGAACCTCAGGTTTATATTGCAGTTGCTCAAGACAGTCGTGAGATGGTGAAGGTGTTTGGTTCCCTTTTTTCACAGCACCTTTCAGGACTAGGAAAAAAGGCCACTGAGTCCCATGTTTCTCCTTCCCATTTATTTAAAAATTATGTTCATTTACTACAAGAAAAATAAAAAACTGGAAGATATTAAAACGCACCCCAAGAGATGCAAAAACATAACATCTCATTTAAAAAAAAAAAAAAAAACACAGTAAAAGGTACAACGTGACAACACTGTACACACCTGTTACATCACTTACTACACCAAAGCCCTTCAAAACAATATTTACTAGTCTAGAGATTATCCAATCTTACGCTGCCCACTTGAGAGTAACGTGTTTATTAAATATGATAAATATCTATTTTGACATATCACAACTACCTTGGCTCCAATGCAATAATCAATATTCTTTCATCACGAGTCTCAAAATATAAACATGTCTGAAAAACAAAGGCATCAGTAACACATTAATCAGTCTCAAATGCAAGTCCACATGCATTCTTAATTTTATTGTAAGTCAATACTGTTTTATTACTTATTTGTAATTCTGTAGCACCTAGGAGCCCCTGTCATGGACCAGGGCCTTATTGGGCTAGGCCCTGTACAAACACAGAACACACTTTTCCTATTAAGCTACATACATCATTCTCATGAAACAAAAATTAGGAACACTTCACCCAAAAATACTGATGCCAATTGATAAAGAAAACAAGTTTTCTCATTTAATGGAATCTGAAGAAAGTACTTATCAAAATATTTTTAAATGCATTAATCAAACAAGCCAGACTTCAAGTTGATGTGTTATAATGAAACATGCATTTCTTTGTATTTGAAAATAATATTTATTTTCTCATATGTGTAGGAGCAAGATTTACAATATTTTGCAGCTATTAATTTCTTCATTCTTAAGTGCTTGTGGTTGTAAATGAAGTGACAGGTAACATTTGTCATTTAACTCACTTTTAAAAAACAAATATAACTTACAAAATGTTTACAAATAAAGACACCCTTCCTTTCACCCACTTTAACTCAGAGACTCAAGAACTCACAAATGGCTGGGTTTTATGAAAAATAGTTACCTTTGTATGAATTGTCACTCAGAAACCAAAAATCAATTTTGGTAAAATAATCCAAGTTCTACATTTTGATTAATGTAGAATGAGCCTGGGGGCCAAAGGCCAGAACTCCTGGGTTCTATTTCTGGCTCTGCCACGAACTAAGGCCTGGTCTACACTTAAAATTAAGGCTGTGAAAAATCCACACCCCTGAATGCCATAGCTACGCCAACCTAAACCCCAGTGAAGATGCACATATTGTCGCTTGGGGAGGTGGTATTCTTATGACAACAGAAAAACCCCTTTCATCAGTGTAGGCTGCGTCTATGCTATGGGATTATGCCAGCATAGCTACAGCGCCACAGCTACGTCCATGCAGTCTCCATAGTTTAAACATACTCTCAGTGAGTGACCTTGAGCAAGTCACTGCATCTCTTTGCTCCAGTTTCCCACCTGCAAATATGAGGATAAGCCATATCTGCAGTACCAACTTTAAAGAGGTTGTGAGCCTTAATATTTGTTCAATGTTTTAAAGATGGAAAGCACTATGCACATGTTAAGCATTGTGCTTCTAATTCACATTACATTTAGAGAAGTCTAATAAAATAAGCATTTGGCTTAATTTAACATTGTAGACCAGGAATGTTTTATAATAATAATATATGGAGATATACCTATCTCATAGAACTGGAAGGGACCATGAAAGGTCATTGAGTCCAGCCCCCCCACCTTCACTAACAGAACCAAGTATGGATTTTGCCCCCGATCCCTAAGTGGCCCCCCTCAAGGACTGAACTCACAACCCTGGGTTTAGCCAGGCCAATGCTCAAACCACTGAGCTATCCCTCCCCCTTGCCAATGGGAGACATTATACAGTCACACACTTCTAATCTCATAGATCATGATGCAGAAGCAGAAATATAAAACTTACATTGAATTCTCCACTCTTCTTCTGAACAGCTTACACTATGTTGAACAACATTAATTTTTTCTTCAACACCCCCAAAGGCCAGTCTAGGAGAGAAATAAAGTAGAAATAAGGACAAGATGACCCCATAATGAGTTTGTGTATCTATAATTTTTGAATTGATATTAAAAATTGTGACCCCCATCTTGCTTACAACCAAGGATTCACACCCTCAATTCACCCAAGTGGCTGAGGAAAATCCTGCCCAAAATGTCACTACTGTCTAAATGCTGATTAACACAAACAGATGCACTTTCCCAGAACAGGAGTCCTAAGAGTCACCAGGAAACAGACTGCCTGAAACCTCTGAGGATCAAGAAAAAACAAGTGCTGCCTCATGTAATGCACATCTCCCCAAAATAGACACAATTTTTCTACAACCATGTCAACTTTATTACATAATATCATGTAATTAAAACTTATATTGAAATGCACACACACAAGGGGCAGAGTTAGGATTGCATGAGGAGCCTAGATAACTAGCCTATCTTGAATTTTAGGTGTTTAAACCATAGAATATTAATGTTCTCTTTACAATTTTTTTCTGAAACATTTTTGGTTTTAAATAAACAGAAAAAGCGTTTGATGCCACTGGACGCCCCTCCATTTGGGCTACAAGATATGGAGCCCGGTAGCTCAGTCCTTACACACCTTCAGGCTTAGTGATGATTAAATGGTGATTAAAACCACAAAAAAAAGTTGTTATACTGGACCTGCACAGTGCAATTTTCTGTTAAGAGGTATTAAAAAACAAAACATCGCAAAAGCGTTTTATTTACCGAAATCAGACTGGAAATACTTAGGCAACTTTTGAACGGTGTCATTACTTTTCCAGTTATCCTAGGTGGCAGCAATTATAGCAAGGTTGAAATTGCAACACAGTTTCCATTATGAAGCCTGTTTCCCAACAACTTCCTCCTGAAGACCTCTCCTTTGGCACGGAGAGTCTCCCTGCCGGCCCGGCTATCGTAGCTACAAGAAAACGGGGTAAAGCGCCAGAGCGTATCAGGACGGGACCGCGCGGCTCAGGAGCAGCCAGCACAAACGGCCCAGCGCGCCCCCCGGCCGCAGCCCCCAGCGCTGGCAGCGCGGCCCTGGCGGGCGTTGGAACGGCTCGATCGGGGGCCCGCCCGGCGCAAGGCTGAAAGCAGCGGACGCTCAGACCGAAATACCCGCAGCCCCGCCCACTGCTGAGCCCGGCCGGTCCCCGCCGAGTCCGGCTCCGCCCGCACCCCCCCCGTAGCCCGGGGCCTAGCGCGGAAATACCAGAACCGGCCCTCGGCGCGCAGCACGATGGCATGGCAGCGACACGGCCCCCCTCGCCCGGAACCAACAACCCTGACCACCCTGTGCATCACTCAAACCCTTCCCCTGAATCAATAGCCCGGCTTGCTGTGTGCGTCAGCTGATCCCTTCCCCTCCGGAACACACAGCCCTGATCGCTGTGTGCGACACCCAAACCCTTCCCCCTGGAACCAACTCCAAAACACCAGCCCACTCACCTCTGGCCAGGGATAGTCAGTCAATTATTTTTGGTCAAGGTCCAGCCCCCAGAGAAAATAATAATAAAAAAAAAATCTGATAATAATTAGTAAATAAAAAGATTTCAAGGTCCTTTTAAAAGCATCTGGAGGTGCAGATTTGGCCTGTGGTCCGCCTATTGGCTACCCCCTGCCTCAGGCATTACTGTACTAAAACCTTCCCCCCCACATCCTCTGGAATCAACATCCTCTCTGACAGTGTGCATCAGCCCAACCCTTCCCTACAGCCACACTCACCATATATGTCAACCGCACCATTCCTCTGGCACTAAATTCACTGCTCCATAGGAGCGTGACACAAATCGTTCATGAGTGTGTGTATGTGTGCATGTGTCGCTGACACTGTTTCCCCCAGAGCTAGCTGTGACAGATAGGGTTGCCAACTTCTAATCACACAAAACCGAACAGCCCTGCCTCGCCCCTTCTCCGAGACTTGCCTCCCACTCGCTCCACTCCCCTCCCTCCGTTGCTCACTCTTCCCTACTCTCACTCACTTTCACTGGGCTGGGGCAGGAGGTTGGGGTGCAGGGTTGGGTGGCCAAGCGGTGCTGCACAGTGCGCGCTGCCTTCGCAGGCGCCACCCCCTGCAGCTCCCAGTGGTCGTGGTTCCCAGCCAGTGGGAGCTGCAGAGTTGGAGCTGGGGGCAGGGGCAGCATGCGGAGCATCCCAGTCCCTGACCACCCCAGCGCCTAGGGGCCGCAGGGACCTGGCGGTCACTTCTGTGGGCAACGCATAGCCAGGGCAGGCAGGGAGCCTGCCTTAGCCCCAGGCCCCCGCTGCGCTGCTCACTGGACTTTTAACGGCCCAGTCGGCAGCGCCAACCAGAGCTGCCAGGGTTCCTTTTCGATCGGGCATTCCAGTCGAAAGCCGGATACCTGGCAACCCTAGACAGATACTGCAGCCACATACAGTATCTCTGGGGACTAGATTGTATTTTACATGGAAAGCATAGGAAAAAAATCAAAAAGCCATTCTACGACGATAGGCCAGACAGTATGAGCTGTGGAATATCCATAGCTCTTTTATTTGGGCATAAACTTTCGTGGGTAAAAAACCTCACTTCTTCAGTTGCATCTGAAGAAGTGAGGTTTTTTACCCATGAAAGCTTATGCCCAAATAAATCTGTTAGTCTTTAAGGTGCCACCGGACTCCTTGTTGTTTTTGTGGATACAGACTAACACGGCTACCCCCGATACATAGCTCTTTGTATCACATGGGTGCAATTAATGCAAAACCCCAAGGTTGGCTTTGAAGCTTGACCTCTTGGATAATAGGCAGCAGGAAGGTTTTTCCTGTTTTCAGGAGGCAGGGAGACAAAACAAGACATTTGGTATAAAAGCCTGGGTTTAAGTAGACTCAGGGTCATCTTTTAGATTTGGCAAACAGAACTTTTGGCCTTGGGGCCCCACTCCTCGCTGAAGGTTTGGAAGGCTTACCAATGGCCCACATGGAAAATGGACTATTTCTGGTATGTTTAGGAAGGAGTACTGTGAAAAGGGATCTGGGGGTCATAGTGGACCACAAGTTAAATATGAGTCAAAAGTGTAACACTGTTGCAAAAAAAGCAAACATCATTCCAGGATGTATTAGCAGGAGTGTTGTAAGCAAGACACAAGAAGTAACTCTTCCGCTCTACTCCGCCCTGATTAGGCCTCAACTGGAATATTGTGTCCAGTTCTGGGCGCCACATTTCAGGAAGGATGTGGACAAACTGGAGAGAATCCAGAGAAGAGCAACAAAAATGATTAAAGGTCTAGAAAATATGACCTATGAGGGAAAGTTGAAAAAATTGGGTTTGTTTAGTCTGGAAAAGAGAAGACTAAGGGGGGGACATGATAACAGTTTTCAAGTACGTAAAAGGCTGTTACAAGGAGGAGAGAGAAAAGTTGTTTTTCTTAACCTCTGAGGATAGGACAAGAAGCAATGGGCTTAAATTGCAGCAATGGAGTTAAGGTTGGACATTAGGAAAAACTTCCTGTCAGGGTGGTTAAGCACTGGAATAAATTGCCAAGGGAGGTTGTGGAACCTCCATCATTGGAGATTTTTAAGGGCTGGTTAGACAAACCCCTGTTAGGGATGGTCTAGATAATACTTAGTCCTGCCATGAGTGCAGGGGACTGGACTAGATGATCTCTCAAGGTCCTTTCCAGTCCTATGATTCTATGATTCTCTGGCCACAGACCTGCAAGCTAAGGTCCTCTAAAATCCCCTGATCCCTCCCATCACCCTGAACCCCCAAAATCAGAGAAATAGGGCAATAGAACACCCAGAAGCACACAAGTCCCAAAGGAAACCAACACTGCACCCATGCTAATTGGTTTCCAGCAAGCAATAAGGCAGCTATGTTTTCTCAGGCTGATCCCTTTATACCTTGCAGGCAGGTGGGATTGGACAGACCTCCACATTACAATTTCTGCAGAGCCAGGTGAAAACCCATAGCCCCTCCCCCTCCATTAGCACCCACCCAAGGTCTTCAGCTGCGGCTTTCAGATTCATCACAACTTCCCCCAGAGACAGGAGGCCTTTGGGAAAATGGAAAGAACCTCACTTAGATGGCAAATTTGGCTGCTGTTTCTGCAGAGATTTATTGGCATGCTTTCTTTTCTCACTTATTTCCCTCTTGAGCCTGACTGAGTTTAAATTTTGTCCTTCCCTAAGTCCCAAACCCCCTTGTGCAAGGTGCATGGCTCGGCCCCAAAGAGATCCCTTTTACCATTTGCTAGCAGGCTCCTGTGTTGTTATTAGGCCCCAATCCTATAAGCTACTTTGTGTAAGTGGAGGCCAGTGCTCACACAGCGCTCCATTGAACTGAATAGCACAAACATTTAAAGAGATTTGTATTAAAGGTGTAAAATCCATAGGAAAACCAGAGAAATGTGGGTATGTCCAAAGTGAGGCCTTTGGAGTCAGAAATCACTTGTTGTTGGAGTCTATTTATCTAGGAGGGCTGTGCTGCAAAAAGCGCTGGAAAGTGGCACAGAGTACATCAGACTGCCCAAGATGTAGAAAGAGAGCAGCTAGGGGAATGAACTCCATGGAACAGTCCTCACCGGTGAAAGTACTTTTAGTTTGCATTGTTTGTGTGGTAGGGAAATTTTCTAAACTTCTCAGTACTTAAGACTACAGTGCCATTGCTGCAGTTACAGCTCAAATCCTCCAGATGTCGCATGTGCATCAGGTCCAATTCCAATGTGCAGGAATCATCTAAATCAGGGGTAGGTTTCAGAGTAGCAGCCGTGTTAGTCTGTATCCGCAAAAAGAACAGGAGTACTTGTGGCACCTTAGAGACTAACAAATTTATTAGAGCATAAGCTTTCGTGGGCTACAACCCACTTCTTCGGATGCATATAGAGTGAAACATATATTGAGGAGATATATATACACACACATACAGAGAGCATGAACAGGTGGGAGTTGTCTTACCAACTCTGAGAGGCCAATTAAGTAAGAGAAAAAAAACTTTTGAAGTGATAATCAAGATGGCTCAGTACAGACAGTTTGATAAGAAGCAAGTGTGAAAATACTTACAAGGGGAGATAGATTCAATGTTTGTAATGGCTCAGCCATTCCCAGTCTTTATTTAATCCTGTGTTGATTGTGTCTAGTTTGCATATCAATTCCAGCTCAGCAGTCTCTCGTTGGAGTCTGTTTTTGAAGTTTTTCTGTTTTAAGATAGCCACCCGCAGGTCTGTCATAGAATGGCCAGACAGGTTAAAGTGTTCTCCCACTGGTTTTTGAGTATTATGATTCCTGATGTCAGATTTGTGTCCATTAATTCTTTTGCGTAGAGACTGTCCGGTTTGGCCAATGTACATGGCAGAGGGGCATTGCTGGCACATGATGGCATATATCACATTGGTAGATGTGCAGGTGAACGAGCCCCTGATGGTATGGCTGATGTGATTAGGCCCTATGATGATGTCACTTGAATAGATATGTGGACAGAGTTGGCATCGGGCTTTGTTACAGGGATAGGTTCCTGGGTCAGTGTTTTTGTTCAGTGATGTGTGGTTGCTGGTGAGTATTTGCTTTAGGTTGGGAGGTTGTCTGTAAGCGAGGACAGGTCTGTCTCCCAAGATCTGTGAGAGTAAACGATGGACACAAATCTGACATCAGGAATCATAATACTCAAAAACCAGTGGGAGAACACTTTAACCTGTCTGGCCATTCAATGACAGACCTGCGGGTGGCTATCTTAAAACAGAAAAACTTCAAAAACAGACTCCAACGAGAGACTGCTGAGCTGGAATTGATATGCAAACTAGACACAATCAACACAGGATTAAATAAAGACTGGGAATGGCTGAGCCATTACAAACATTGAATCTATCTCCCCTTGTAAGTATTTTCACACTTGCTTCTTATCAAACTGTCTGTACTGAGCCATCTTGATTATCACTTCAAAAGTTTTTTTTCTCTTACTTAATTGGCCTCTCAGAGTTGGTAAGACAACTCCCACCTGTTCATGCTCTCTGTATGTGTGTGTATATATATCTCCTCAATATATGTTTCACTCTATATGCATCCGAAGAAGTGGGTTGTAGCCCACGAAAGCTTATGCTTTAATAAATTTGTTAGTCTCTAAGGTGCCACAAGTACTCCTGTTCTTTTTGCAAATCAGGGGTAGGCAACCTATGGCACGCGTGCCGAAGGCGGCAAGCGAGCTGATTTTCAGTGGCACTCACACTGCCCAGGTCCCGGCCACCGGTCCGAGGGGCTCTGCATTTTAATTTAATTTTAAATGAAGTTTCTTAAACATTTTAAAAACCTTCTTTACTTTACATACAACAATAGTTTAGTTATATATTATAGACTTATAGAAAGAGACCTTATAAAAACGTTAAAATGTATTACTGGCATGCGAAACCTTAGAGTAGAGTGAATAAATGAAGACTTGGCACACCACTTCTGAAAGGTTGCGGATCCCTGATCTAAATTAAGAGGCTGGTGAGATGTATTAATTAGTCCCTCAGGCTCTCCTATGGACTAGCACAGAATTGTTTCCTACCGTACATGCTTTAGAGGAACTTCTTTCAATGGCAAATTGATGACAGCATCCCTCTGGGAAATGATTTATGTCCTGCCTCCATTCCCAGTGCACTATCCATTGTAAAGTTTACAGAGTCTGCCATACTGTATGAACCTTCCAGAGCAGCTTGTGAGAATCTTCCCATACTTGTCATCATTTTAGTAACACAGAGCCAGCAGCTTGATGCCAGCCTGGGTGTCAAGTCATTCGGTGTGACATTCAGAGCTTGGCAGGATTTAGATAAAAGGACTAGACATTAATATGGCTAAAGAGAGCAGCCAAAGTTACACTGGAAAGGATAAAAATATTATAAGGGATCTCAGGCCTCAGGGCATCAACCACTGTCTGATGAACATTAGGAAGAAACTTCCCCCGTTGGCAAGTTATTTCCAAGTGCAAGTCTGCTACTGGGTTACTTGCACCTTCCTTTGAAGTATTAGGTACTAACTAGTGTTGAAGACAAGATACTGGACGGAACAGATCACGTATCTGATGCAAAAAGGCAATTTCTGTATTTCTATGTTGCATGATCGTGCCATGACATGCTGTCATAAATGATGATGGGGACAGATCAAGGCCCAAACACCCTGACCCAGATCCTCAAAGGTATTTAGGTGCCTAACTCCCATAAATAGGGCCCTACCAAATTCATGGCCATGAAAAATGCATCACAGACCATGAAACCTGGTCTCCCCCTGGTGAAATCTGGTCTTTTGTGTGCTTTTACCCTATACTATACAGATTTAATGTGGAAGACCAGAGTTTCTCAAGTTGGTGGTCTTGACCCAAAAGGGAGTTGCAGGGGGGGGTCGCAAGGTTATTTAGGGGGTCGCGGTATTGCCACTCTTACTTCTGTGCTGCTGCAGATGATGATGCTGCCCTCAGAGCTGGGCGGACAGAGAGCAGTGGCTGTTGGCCAGTTGCTCAGCTCTGAAGCAGTAGCATAGCTGGGCGGGAGCGGGGGAGCGGCTGCTCCCCCACTGAGCACAAGTGGCGCCTTGTCAATTTCTTGGCACCTTTTTACTCACCCGGGGGAGCGATAAAAAAAAAAGGCGCCACCCACTGCGGCGCTTTTATTTTACTCACCCGGCGGCGCTCTGGGTCTTCGGCAGCAGGACCTTCACTCGCTCCGGGTCTTCGGCGGCATTTTGGCGGCAGGACCTTCAGTGCCGCCGAAGACACCCGGAGCGAGTGAAGGGCCCGCCACCGAATACCCAGAGCGCTGCCGGGTGAGTAAAAGCGCCGCAGCGGGTGGCGCCTTTTTTTTTATTGCTCCCCCTGTTCCCTCCACCTGGCTACGCCACTGCTCTGAAGGCAGTGCCCCGCCAGCAGCATTGCAGAAGTAAGGGTGGCAATACCTGATCATGCCACCCTTAATTCTGCGCTGCTACCTTCAGAGCTGGGCGGCCAGAGAGTGGTGGCTGCTGACTGCGGGCCCAGCTCTGCAGGCAGCAGCACAGAAGTAAGGGTGGCAATACCATACCATGCCATCCTTACTTCTGCGCTGCTGCTGATGGTGGCTCTGCCTTCAGAGCAGGGCTCCTGGCCAGCAGCCACCGCTATCCAGCTGCCCAGCTCTGAAGGCAGCACTGCTGCCTGCAGCAGAGCAGGAGTAAGTGTAGCAATACCGCAACCCTCTGTACAATAACCTTGCGACCCTCCCCACAACTCCTTTTTAGATCAGGACCCCTACAATTACAACACCGTGAAATTTCAGATTTAAATAGATGAAATCATGAAATTTACAATTTTAAAAATCCTATGACCATAAAATTGACCAAATGGATTGTGAATTTGGTAGGGTCCTAATTATTATCGTTATTATTGGTGTAACACCATTGAACCAATTAATAGTAGTGCATGTGATACACTGGGGAAATCCATAGCTGGTGGGGAATGAACAGTAAATATGTGTGTGCTAAGGATTTGTGTTTATTTCTATGAGTGTTTATGTTTTTGATGGGGCCCTGCATAACAGGATCCTGTCTTCACGGATTATTTCAGTTTTAAAATGAGATCAAATTCTGCAGGCTTTTGGCCGCATAAATGGCCTGTGCAAGACAAACAAATTCAAATGCAGAGATGCTCAGGTTTGTTTGTCTTGACCCTGAATGCATAGCCCTCTGGCAAACAAAGGGGTAGCCACTGTCTGATATCTAAAATTCTCCTGTTGTCTGGCCATGAGTGGGGAAACTATTTACTGCATCTGGAAAGAGCTGCATGTTGTTTTTCAATACTTTCCAAAAGTTGGGAATGAAATTACATCACAAATACTCATAACAAGGGAGGGGAGAGGCAGCTAACAGCTCTGTTTTAGAGCTGGCATAGTACAAAATGTGTCACGCAAGATTGCCACTGAGCTATGCTGTGTCCAAAACAGTAAGTAAAAAGAGGAGTGAGGAAAGAACAGGTCCCAGGAGTGCCTTACACAGCCAAGGAGTTTTAATTAATAATTCACCTCGGAGCTGGATTAATGGCAGCCTAAGTTCTTTGTCATAGGCTCATATATTAAGGACAGCTAGCTATTGAGATACAGTGGTAACCCCTTATTTTGAATTGAGATACAGTCAAACACCAGTTGTAGTGGGGATGCAGGAAAAGTTATTTGGCCAAACTGTGAAATCACCTAGAAATCAATGGCTCTCTATTTAGAATGGAATTCAGTAGCCAGAAATCCTTCTGGGCAAAGCACTCAGAGAGCCTCCCAGACACCTTGGTGAATGAGTCAGTCCCAGGCTAAAGTACAGCTGAGAGTTAGTTAGTTTCCTAGAGACCCTGGGCCAAGTTGAAAATGTATGAATGTATTTTCATGAATATTTCTAATTCACTTCTTTTCATGGGGAGATCTGTATTCTGATCCCTTGGAGAATGGGACTGCTGACTCCCCCAGACAGTGAGTGGGAGACAGCCCAGTGTGTAAGCTCCGATCACAGGTGGGTACACTTGTGTGATGGGAAATGATGCAACACATACATTCCTTTCAGCCCTTTAGAGGCTGCATGCGTAGGCTTTTCCCTGGGATTAGTACAGGGTCACAGTCCTAAACAAGGAGCAAACTCCTCACCAGTTAACGTGACATGCATGAGGGTGAGCCAGCCTTTCTGCAGCTGGGCTCTGCTTTGCAGCCCCCACAGCCAGTTAATTCCACAGATGCCCGGAAATCCAGAACCAAAAGTGAACAAGAGACCAGTTAAGCAACTTTCTGGAAACAAGCAACAGCTACAGGCAGAACAACAGGAGTAAAGCCGCAGCTCTGAATTTGTGGGTCATCAGTACTGAAGTACATTAGAGTTGAACCTGATGCTAAACAATAACCCTTCCAGATTTGGAGGCAGACCCTCAGTTTGTGCCAGCTGGCCTAGCTCTGTTGAAGTCAATGGAGCAATGCTGATTTACTCTAGCTAAGGATCATCCCTTGTCTTCATCCAACCCCAGAAAAACATATATGGGAGGTAAATCTACCTGT
This sequence comes from Emys orbicularis, assembly GCF_028017835.1. NCBI lineage: Eukaryota > Metazoa > Chordata > Testudines > Emydidae > Emys > Emys orbicularis. The sequence goes on along the minus strand of NC_088689.1, from coordinate 67,536,467 downwards.
TCACTCACTATTATGGAACAATGCATGATATATTCCTCCATATGTTTTTTTTATTTTAGGGCAGTTCCATCAAATATGGGGGGGAAATTCCAAACCAAATGACCCCATCCATTGTCTCAGTATTGTCATTTATTTACTCTAAATTGTATAAATGAGATAAGATTATTACAGGATCTAGTACCAAGGAATAAGGTGTAATTTAGATTTAGAAATGTACATAAGAACATAAGAATGGCCGTACTGGGTCAGACCAAAGGTCCATCTAGCCCAGTATCCTGTCTACCGACAGTGGCCAATGCCAGGTGCCCCAGAGGGAGTGAACCTAACAGGTAATGATCAAGTGATCTCTCTCCTGCCATCCATCTCCACCCTCTGACAAACAGAGGCTAGGGACACCATTCCTTACCCATCCTGGCTAATAGCCATTAATGGACTTAACTTCCATGAATTTATCCAGTTCTCTTTTAAATGTAGAAATCTAATTTCACTTAAATTGTAAGTCCTTTGGGGCAGGGAACTTTTGTTTGTTCTGTGTTTGTACAGCACCTAGCACAATGGGGACCTGGTCCATGACTCGGTCTCCTAGGTGTTACCACCACACTAAATAAATAAAATATAATAAATAATAAATATACAGATTGACATTTTACTGATAGGTCCAAATACAGCAAGCCAGACCTACTCGATTCCTGAATCTGCATACCTGTTTTCTATCCAATACTACAGGAGAAGAGACTACTTTCTCACAATTGGTCCCTTACTATCTACAAAGGCATTCGAAAAGGCCAGAGTCTTAGCTAGTGTAAATTGATTTAGAGCCATCGACTTCTATGCTGCACCGATTTACACCAGCTGAGGATCTGGTCATTAGCATTTTTCCAATTGTTTCAAATGTCTGGAAAAATCGTTTGCAGGTGGAAATAGAATATGATGAGAAAACAGCTACAAAGGGAGCTACAAAATAACCTGTTCTCTCAGGAAAAGCTGAACCAGATAATTGAATGCCAGATTTTTTTATGCTCTTTCCTCTCTTTCTCTTTTTCACTTTTGAGACCAAGGCTTCTTCTGAGTAATTAGGGGACTGTATAACTTAAGGGGTTGCTAATGGTATGGAGCCTTTCATCTCTAGGCCACTGCTGTGATTTCAGCTCAGATAAGCAGTGACAGAAAGGGACTGATGGTTATTCAGCAGCTTTAATGAAGTGATCTAGTATTCTCAGTTCACTTCCTAGTGATCCAGTATTCTCAGTATTCTCACTTCCTAGTGAAAACAAAACCCACCATCACCACTGGCCGATAACTGTTGTCAGTCTCAGCAGAGACCAAGGATTGAATGAGCCAAAGAGAATAAACTAGAGAGAGAGGTCACTCCAGGTCAAGTTTGTGGCAGTTTGGTGCCATGGTTTCCATATACACTGCACTTGATCTGTGAATAGAAGTTTATAGTTTCCAGTAGTTGGTCCAGAACTTTTCACTGGCGATAAAATCAATAGATATGAAATCGCTCAGAAGCAAAGCCAAAATAAAAAGCTGGTTGCATCCTAAAGTACGAAACATGGGTGTTATTTCCAGTCCAAGCATTCTTGTAGCATTGTGCAATGATCTCAGCTGTTGTGTGAAGACTAATCACTGAGATTCATGGGATCATTCGTTCCCCTCCAACTAGCTCATTTTGTTTCGTAAAAATTTTATCATATTTTTCAGTGTTTTCTCAGGTTACCCATTTTAATTGAAACATCCTGTTTTGTGTCTGTTTATAGCTCAGAGATGTGCCCCATAAACATGCACCTTCTTGAAAAGCTGCCCACCAAGGCTTTGGATATTTCCAGTTGCTTTTTATCATGTGATTATTGAACATCTGTTATTTTTGTTCCTTGTATTTTACTTTTACTAGAGAAACCCACTGACACAGACTAAGACAAATACAAAGTTGAAGCTAACCAGGCATAGATGCTTAAAAGCAAATTTATTAGGAAGTTCAAAGAGACTCCTTGGAAAAGAATCATCTCAGTTTATCGGAGGATAAATATTCAGCCAAATGATTCTATGTACTATGATGGCACATACATAGAGCTAACGAGGTCAGCTAGTTAGAACACACAGGAGATCATTAAGTCAGATACTGTGGTGCGGTTTTCAAGAGGGCTGGTTACATTTTTGGCTATTAAAGGCATGTGTAGTTATGGATGTTAAAATATGGGTGTTCAAATCTAATGATTTAGGGCATAAATTAGTCACCTACAGGAATTAAGAAATAAGACCAATGGGAGTTGTAGGTATTCAACACCTCTGAAAACCATGCCCCAGGTGGCTTAAATTGGCCGCCCAATGAAGGACACACCCAAAATGGATGGACTTTTCCTTATAATTTGGACCTAATTAATTTACTCAAGGTCACCCAGCAAGTCAGTGGCAGATCTGGGAATAAAACCTAGCTCTCCTGAATCCTAGACCATTCCCCTCTCCACTGCACCATGCTAATGTACTCAATGCTTTTTTTGCCTCTGTCTTCACAAACAAGGTCAGCTCCCAGATTGCTGGACTGGGCAGCACAGTATGGGGAGGAGGTGACCAGCCCTCCGTGGAGAAAGAAGTGGTTCGGACTATTTAGAAAAACTGGATGAGCACAAATCCATGGGGCCAGATGCACTGCATCCGAGGGTGCTAAAGGAGTTGGCGGATGTGATTGCAGAGCCATTGGCCATCATCTTTGAAAACTCATGGCTATCGGGGGAGGTCCCGGATGACTGGAAAAAGGCTAATGTAGTGCCCATCTTTAAAAAAGGGAAGGAGGAGGATCCGGGGAACTACAGGCCAGTCAGCCTCACCTCAGTCCCTGGAAAAATCATGGAGCAGGTCCTCAAGGAATCAATTATGAAACACATAGAGGAGAGGAAAGTGATCAGGAACAGTCAGCATGGATTCACCAAGGGGAAGTCGTGCCTGACTAACCTAATTGCCTTCTATGATGAGATAACTGGCTCTGTGGATGAGGGGAAAGCAGTGGATGTGTTATTCCTTGACTTTAGCAAAGCTTTTGATACGGTCTCCCACAGTATTCTTGCCGCCAAGTTAAAGAAGTATGGGCTGGATGAATGGACTGTAAGGTGGATAGAAAGCTAGCTAGATCGTCGGGGTCAACGGGTAGTGATCAATGGCTCCATGTCTAGTTGGCAGCCGGTTTCAAGCGGAGTGCCCCAAGGGTCGGTCCTGGGGCCAGTTTTGTTTAATATCTTTATTAATGATCTGGAGGATGGTGTGGACTGCACTCTCAGCAAGTTTGCAGATGACACTAAACTGGGAGGCGTGGTAGATATGCTGGAGGGTAGGGATCAGATACAGAGGGACCTAGACAAATTAGAGGATTGGGCCAAAAAAAACCTGATGAGGTTCAACAAGAACAAGTGCAGAGTCCTGCACTTAGGATGGAAGAATCCTATGCACTGCTACAGACTAGGGACCGAATGGCTAAGTAGCAGTTCTGCAGAAAAGGACCTAGGGGTCACAGTGGACGAGAAGCTGGATATGAGTCAACAGTGTGCTCTTGTTGCCAAGAAGGCTAATGGCATTTTGGGCTGTATAAGTAGGGGCATTGCCAGCAGATCGAGGAACATGATCGTTCCCCTTTATTCGACATTGGTGAGGCCTCATCTGGAGTACTGTGTCCAGTTTTGGGCCCCACACTACAAGAAGGATGTGGAAAAATTGGAAAGAGTCCAGCGGAGGGCAACAAAAATGATTAGGGGTCTGGAGCACATGACTTATGAGGAGAGGCTGAGGGAACTGGGATTGTTTAGTCTCCAGAAGAGAAGAATGAGGGGGGATTTGATAGCTGCTTTCAACTACCTGAGTGGGGGTTCCAAAGAGGATGGAGCTCGGCTGTTCTCAGTGGTGGCAGATGACAGAACAAGGAGCAATGGTCTCAATTTGCAGTGGGGGAGGTCTAGGTTGGATATTAGGAAACACTATTTCACTAGGAGGGTGGTGAAGCACTGGAATGCTTTACCTAGGGAGGTGGTGGAATCTCCTTCCTTGGAGGTTTTTAAGGCCCGGCTTGACAAAGCCCTGGCTGGGATGATTTAGTTGGGAATTGGTCCTGCTTTGAGCAGGGGGTTGGACTAGATGACCTCCTGAGGTCCCTTCCAACCCTGATATTCTATGATTCTATGATTCTATGCTGGCTATACCTTTGCACAGTTGTTTAGGTTTTACTAGGACTAAGGAGGAAGAGAGCTGCTGTGCGGTCCTTTGAATTTTCAGGTACAGACCAGTTAAAGAAACAGGATACCAAACCTGATGGACCAGTGTTTTTATCTTGTGACCATATGAAATAGCCAACCTGCCTAAACCTGTGTGGGTGGTCAGGCCTAATGGTTAGAGTCAAGCACCTAGAACCAGAGCTGGGGTGAGAGCCACGGTCAGAGTCAGAGAGCCAAGCCAAAGGTCAGAGCTGGCGACAAAGTCAGAAGTCAAGCCAGGGGTCGAAGCTGGAATTGGCATGGGGGTAGAGTGTAGGAGCAGGGACCTGCAATGAGGTAGGAAAGCAGGAACTGGGAACAAACAGGGGCCTGGGACAAGGAGGGCAGGAGCAGGTTGGGAAGCAGGAACTAGGAGTCAGGAAAGTAGGCAGGGTCCATAGTAATAGCCAGCCAGAGATTCACCTAGTTGCTTAGACAACTTCTTGTGCCTCTTTCTGGTTTAAGCAGTGCATTCCAGCCAATCAGTGGGGCTGTACATCTCCACCCAGGATGAGCTTTGTGGGTGTGGCACTTTGAAAGCCAGAGCTTCTCTAGCCTCCTTGTCGACTGGTTTGGGTGAGCTGCTGGTCACTGCCTGGTAACCCGCGGTAACTCCCTCACAACCTGCTGGCTCCACAACAAGCCAAAACTAGGCTAACCAACTAATCTGACTAGCTGGTGCCCCTATATCTGTGTGTCTGGTGTTTGGTATAAAAAAATTGACCTGTTGTGATTGCAAGCTGCTTCTAATGTTATTTCCTCATCATTCCCTCTTCATGTCCTAGCATGAAAGAAGAGGAAAAACCCACTGAAACATGAAAGAGCAGGAAAACAGAAAGAACAGAAAACACATTGTTGCTTAATTGAGCTGGGAAAGGAGGAGGAGGAATAGAATGCTATGACTTGCAGCTCTGTGTTTATAGGGCTGTTTCGCTAGCATGTCTGGAGATACGGTGCCCACTTCACTCTTCCAGCTGTCGTACAGGAAGTCACTGAGGAGCACATTCAAGCATGGAGCAGACCAGGTTATGTGTTTAAAATGCATTGACTCTGTTGGTGTCAGGCCCATGCGCTGTGGTCTGGTTTACACAGAAAGTTACACCATCATCATTTACAGGTGTAAGCTAAATCAATATAGACCAGATTTAAATCAGTGTAGACATGTTCATGTACAAGTTTGCACCCATTTAACTAAATCAGTTTAACACCACCTCTTTGGGTATGTCTACACTACGGGATTAATCCGAATTTACAGAATTCAATTTTTGGCAACCGATTGTATAAAGTCGAGTGTATGCGGCCACACTAAGCCCAGTAATTCAGCGGTGTGCGTCCATGTACCGAGGCTAGTGTCGACTTCCAGAGCGTTGCACTGTGGGTAGCTATCCCATAGGTATCCCATAGTTCCCGCAGTCTCCTCCGCCCATTGGAATTCTGGGTTGAGATCCCAATGCCTGATGGGGCCAAAAACATTGTCGCGGGTGGTTCTGGGTACAGCCTCACCTCTCCCTCCATGAAAGCAACGGCAGACAACCGTTTCGCGCCTTTTTTCCTGGGTGAACACTGCAGACGCCATACCACGGCAAGCATGGAGCACGCTCAGCTCAAGACAGCAGTCATAAAGATTGTAAACACCTCGCGCGTTATCGTGCAGTTTATGCTGAACCAGAACCTGCAAAACCAGGCGAGGAGGAGTAGGCTACGGCAGTGCAGCGACAAGAGTGATGAGGACATGGACATAGAATTCTATCAAACTGCGGGCCCTGGCGCTTTGGAGATCATGCTGTTAATGGGGCAGGTTATAGCCGTGGAACGCCAATTCTGGGCTTGGGAAACAAGCACAGACTGGTGGGACCGCATAGTGTTGCAGGTGTGGGACGATTCCCAGTGGCTGCGAAACCTTCGCATGCGTAAGGGCACTTTCATGGATCTTTGTGACTTGCTTTCCCCTGCCCTGAAGTGCCAGAATACCAAGATGAGAGCAGCCCTCACAGTTGAGAAGCGAGTGGCGATAGCCCTGTGGAAGCTTGGAACGCCAGACAGCTACCGGTCAGTCGGGAATCAATTTGGAGTGGGCAAATCTACTGTGGGGGCTGCTGTGATGCAAGCCTGGTGGATCACAAGGGACAAAGCAATCACTGAGCTGCTGCTACCAAAGATAGTGAGCTGCTGCTATCAAAGGTAGTGACTCTGGGAAATGTGCAGGTCATAGTGGATGCAATGGGATTCCCTAACTGTGATGGGGTGATAGATGGAACCCATATCCCTATCTTGGCACCGGAGCACCAGGGTAGCCAGTACATAAACCGCAAGGGGTACTTTTCAATGGTGCTGCAAGCACTGGTGGATCACAAGGGACGTTTCACCAACATCAACGTGGGATGGCCGGGAAGGGTTCATGACGCTCGCATCTTCAGGAACACTACTCTGTTTAAATGGCTGCAGCAAGGGATTTACTTCCCAGACCAGAAAATAACCATTGGGGATGTTGAAATGCCTATAGTTATCCTTGGGGACCCAGCCTACCCCTTAATGCCATGGCTCATGAAGCCATACACAGGCAGCCTGGACAGTAGTCAGGAGCTGTTCAACTACAGGCTGAGTAAGTGCAGAATGGTGGTAGAATGTGCATTTGGACATTTAAAGGGTCGCTGGCGCATGTTACTGACTCGCTCAGACCTCAGCCAAACCAATATTTCCATTGTTATTGCTGCTTGCTGTATGCTCCACAATCTCTGTGAGAGTAAGGGGGAGACCTTTATGGCGGGGTGGGAGACTGAGGCAAATCGCCTGGCCTCTGATTACATGCAGCAAGACATCAGGGCGATTAGAAGAGCACACCAGGAAGCGCTGAGCATCAGAGAAGCTTTGAAAACCAGTTTCATGACTGGCCAGGCTACGGTGTGAAAGTTCTGTTTGTTGAAAACCCGTCCCCTTGATTGACTCATTCCCTGTAAGCAAACCACCCTCCCCCCTTCGATCACAGATTGCTTTCAAAGGAAATAAAGTCACTATCATTTAAAAATCATGTATTCTTTATTAATTGATTATAAACATAGGGAGAGAACTGACAAGGTAGCCCGGGTGGGGTTTGGGAGGAGGATAGGTGGGAAGGAAAAGGCCACTAAAAAAGTTCAAAATAATGACAGCCTTTTGCTTGGGGTGGAGTGGGAGGGTGCATGGAGCCTCTCCCCCCCCCCCGTGTTCTTACACGTCTGGGTGAGGAGGCTATGGAACATGGTGAGGGGGGAGGGAGGTTATACAGCGGCTGCAGCGGCACTCTGTGATCCTGCTGCCATTCCTGAAGCTCCACCAGACGCTGGAGCATGTCCGTTTGATCATGCAGCAGCCCCAGCGTTGCAGCCTGCCACCTCTCATCTCGAGCATCCCTCATGGCCTCACGTTCACTGGCATCTTTCCTGTACTTTGATACCGTGTCCTTCCACTCATTCAGTTGAGCTCTTTCATTGCGGGTGGATTCCATGATTTCAGAGAACATTTCGTCTCACGTCCTTTTTTTTTCGCCGCCTTATCTGAGATAGCCTTCGGGACGGAGGAGGGAGGCTTGAAAAATTTGCAGCTGCAGGAGGGATGGAAAAAAGGGAGAGAAGTATTTAAAAAGATACATTTTACAGAACAGTGCTTATACTCTTTCACGGTGAACAACACTATTCACATTACATAGCACATATGATTTTGGTACAAGGTCGCATTTTGCATCTTAATATTGAGTGCCTGCGGCTTTGGTGTTAGAGAGCACAGACGCAGGTCCGGGCAACAGAATTTGGCTTGCATGCGGCCATGGTAAGCCATTGTCTTTCGGCTTCTGCAGCCTTCCTAAAAGCAGCGCCCTCCTTTCCCACATACCAAGCAAAGCCCGTTGAGTGCTGCGGTTTTCCTGTTAACGTGCAGCAGCAGAAACCAAACTAACCCCCACCCCCCATCCAATGCTCTGGGATGATCGCTTTATCCCTCCCCCCACCGCGTGGCTGGTATCAGGGAAGATCCCTGCAGAAACCAAACTAACCCCCGCCCCCCCCCGCCCCATCCAAGTCTCTGGGATGATCGCTTTACCCCTTCCCCCACCGCGTGGCTGGTATCAGGAAAGATCCCTGCTAGCCAAACGCGAAAAGCTCAGCGCCAATGATCCCCCCCACCCCCCCACTTGGCTAACTGCAGGGAAGTATTTCTTTTCAGCCACAGGCAAACAGCCCAGTAGGAATGGCCACCTCTGTCCACGTAATTAAATTCCCGTATTACCATGAACGATATCACTCTCCTGGGGATAACACAGCGAGATAAAGAACAGATGTTGCTTGAATGCCAGCAAACACTGGGAACATACGCTGCCAGGCTTTGTCATGCAATGATACCAGATTACTTGCTACTAGCATGGCGTGGTCAAGTGTCCTACCATGGAGGACGGAATAAGGCTGCACTGCCCAGAAACCTTCTGGAAAGGCTTTTGGAGTACCTCCAGGAGAGCTTCATGGAGATGTCACTCACTCACTCACTCATGCCCGTCCCCCCAATCGGGGTATGGGCCGCCAACCACAGATCTCCAGAGTCCTTTATCCTGGGCCATTTGCTCTAGCTGGTTCCAGGTATAGCCCATTTTTATGCTATCAGCCTGAAGGTCGCGTCACCACGTGTTTCTTGGATGGCCTCTTTTCCGCTTGCCTTGGGGGTTCCACCGCAATGCCTGTCTAGTGATGTTGGTTGGCTGCTTGCGTAGTGTGTATCCTATCCAACCCCACCTTCTCCTTCTAATTTCTTCCTCTGCTGGAAGTTGACAGGTCCTCTCCAAGAGGTAGATGTTGCTGATGGTGTCTGGCCAGCGGATCTGGAGAATCCTTCTAAGGCAACTATTTATGAAGGTCTGGATCTTCCTGGTGGTTATTTTAGTTATCCTCCAGGTTTCAGCTCCATACAATAAGACTGATTTCACGTTGGAGTTGAACAGTCTAATCTTTGTTGCCAAAGACAGCTCTCTAGAGCGCCAGATGTTCTTGAGCTGTAAGAAAGCTGCTCTTGCCTTACCGATCCTTGCTTTGATGTCTGCGTCTGTGCCACCCTGTTGGTCAATGATGCTGCCTAGGTAGGTGAAGGACTGCACTTCTTCCAGAGGGCTTCCATTCAGTGTGACTGGGTCATTACTGATGGAGTTAATCTTGAGGATCTTGGTCTTGTCCTTGTGGATGTTGAGGCCAACCTGTGATGACGTGGCTGCCACTACGTTGGTCTTCTCTTGCATCTGCTGTTTGCTATGCGAAAGGAGTGCAAGGTCATCGGCAAAGTCCAGGTCATCAAGCTGGGTTCACAACGTCCACTGGATTCCGTTCCTACGCTCATAAGTGGATGTCTTCATAATCCAATCAATGACAAGGAGAAAGAGAAATGGTGACAACAAGCATCCTTGTCTGACTCCGGTTCGCACCTGGAAGCTGTTTGTAAGCTGCCCTAAATGGATCACTCTACAGTGTATGCCGTCATATAAGTTCTTAATCAGGTTGACCACCTTTGCTGGGATGCCATAGTGCCGAAGGAGCTTCCAGAGAGTCTCTCGATCCATGCTATCGAATGCTTTCTCATAGTCAACAAAATTGATGTACAACGAGGAGATAGCAACGCTCTGCATCATAGTCGAGCAGTCTATGGAGTGGAACTCCTCCATGGAGATGTCCCTGGAGGATTTCCGCTCCATCCCCAGACACGTTAACAGACTTTTCCAGTAGATGTACTGACCGCGAATGCATCCCAAGTCCTCAGGGCAAATTAATCATTAAAAAACACTTGCTTTTAAACCATGTTTTATATTTACAAAGGTACACTCACCAGAGGTCCCTTCCATGGCCTTATTTTCTGGGATACTGCCTTGTGAGGGTTGGGAGGGTACTTCAGTCAGGCTGAGAAAAAGATCCTGGCTGTTGGGGAGAACGGAGTGCTGTGTGCTCTCCACAAGCTTGTCGTCGTCCTCCTCCTCCTCATCTTCACTATCCGCAGAATCCTCAGGCATGGCTGAGATTACCCCCTCCTTGGAATCCACGGTCAGAGGTGGGGTAGTGGTGGCGGCCTCCCTAGAATTGCATGCAGCTCAGCGTAGAAGCGGCATGTCTGCGGTTCTGACCCGGAGCGACCGTTTGCCTCCTTTGTTTTTTGATAGGCTTGTCTGAGCTCCTTAACTTTCACGCGGCACTGATATGAGTCCCTATTGTGGCCTCTCTCCATCATGCCCTTGGAGATTTTTCAAATGTTTTGGCATTTCGTCTTTTGGAACGTAGTTCTGCTAGCACGGAATCCTCTCCCCATATAGCGATCAGATCCAGTACCTCCCGTACAGTCCATGCTGGTGCTCTTTTTCGATTCTCGGACTGCATGGATACCTGTGCTGAGAAGCTCTGCGTGGTCACCTGTGCTCTCCACGCTGGGCAAACAGGATATGAAATTCAAAAGTTCGCAGGGCTTTTCCTGTCTACCTGGCCAGTGCATCCGAGTTCAGATTGTTGTCCAGAGCGGTCACAATGGTGCACTGTGGGATAGCTCCCGGAGGCCAATACCGTCGAATTGCAGCCATACTAACCCTAATTCGAAATGGCAATGTCGATTTCGGCACTACTCCCCTCGTCAGGGAGGAGTACAGAAATCGATTTTAAGAGTCCTTTATTTCGAAGTAAAGGGCTTCGTTGTGTGGACGGGTCAGGGTTAATTCGATTTAACGCTGCTAAGTTCGAACTAAACTCATAGTGTAGACCAGGCCTTTGACTAAACTGGTCCAACTTGTGTGTGTAGACCAGCCCTGATACAGAGAAACCTCTTAAAATGAAGAACTGCTAAGTGAATACACTCTTTGCATACCCAACCTTCTTGTCTGCCTGCAAGGGAGAGCAGAGGTGTAATGGTGAACAGAGTCAAGTAAGATCACTGAAAAGATGCCTCTTCCCCCATTGTAAGCTAAGGAGTGTTCGTGACTCACTAGTTCTGAGGGTATGATCCACAGATGATTAGTAAGACTGTCAAGCGTTCCTTTTCAAGTGCTGATATGGTGTGAGACATCTCCTTTCCTTCTAGGGTGGGATCCATCCAAATACAGCTAATGCCTTTTGTCTCAGCAGCCCACCACTCTTCAGGAGCATTCTAATCCCAACCAGGAATCATGGGAATGGCTTAAGAACAGGTATATGAATAAATCAGTGAAATGGACAGAATTAAGTGTCCATAACATTATTCAATGGAACACAGCCATGGATTGTCTCTCTACAGAGTCCCTCACCCAACCCACTCTCAGTAATGAAAGTGGAATGCAGTAGGCACTGTGCATGAATCAGCAATGGGCACACATTCATCTGTACATTTACAGCAAGGTTCACAAGTGTTTATTAGCTCCCCATGGAGCCAACATAATTTAACATGGAAAGGAAGGGGTTCACCCCTCATTCTTTCACAGTTATCAGCTGCATTAACAATGATTTAAGATGGTCCCAAGCAATGGCGTACAAACCGAGATCTGGATTTCAGGCATACCAAAATTTGTGGGTGTTTGGTCCCATCTCTAGTAATCCCAATAACAATCTTCTATAATAGACTTGGGGCCAGATTCTCTGCTTAGCTTAATTTACAATCACAGGGATAGGGCTATTATGGAGCCAGTTACAGCTCTCTGATGATTCTCTGGCTGGCCCTGGACTGTAGGCTACACAAACTAGGGGTACAACACTTTGCTTCAAGCTCAGGGTACAACTGGCAAGCTACTCAGTTTCCAGGGGGGGTTGATTTCCCTCAACATTCATGGTGATCCAAACAGGAGAATTTGGTTGCAATATACCTATATCCTCCAGTCTGGAGAATGTGTTATCTGAAGATTATGGCACCATGTAGGAGAGTGAAGGTAAAACTACCCAAACATATACGAAGTCTGATTCTCCTTTCACATTGGTGTAAGTCAGGAGTAACTGTACTAAAGTAAAAAATAAAGTTATGCTGGTTTGAAACCACTCTGAGAGGAAAAGTCAGGCCCATTGCCTCCTCCTTAGCGATTGATCATTAACTAACCCTGGAGAGTGAGAAACAGGAAAGAGTAAAAGAGGGTTTCGCTGCTGTGTGGTAAGAGGAAGCTTTCAGTCCTGAGAACAGCCATACTAGGTCACCAATGGTTCATCTAGCCCAGTATCCTGTGGTCCAACAGTTGCTGATGCCAAGTGCTTGAGAGGGCAACTTATTGAGTGATCCGTCCCTTGTTGTCCAGTAGCCAGAGGTTTAGGGACACCTAGAGTATGGGGATGCGTCTCTTACTATTGTGGCTAATTGCCATTGATGGACTGATCCTCCATGAACTTATCTAATTCTTTTTTGAACCCAGGTTTTCATTTTTGCCTTCAAAACATCCCCTGGCAATTAGGTTTCAGCGCTAATCCCCTCGTCGGGGGAGGAGTACCGAAAACTATTTTAACAGCCCTTTAAGTCAAAAATAACGGCTTCGTCGTGTGGATGGGTGCAGGGTTAAATCGATCTAACGCTGCTAAATTCGACCTAAACTCGTAGTGTAGACCAGGGCTTAGTCACACTAAGGACTTGATCTAACTCCCACTGATCTCAGCAGGAGTCATTCAATTGACTTTAATGGAAATGGGATTAGAGGGCCAGTGCCATGTGGGGCCAGGTGCCTTGTTGGCTGACTCTAAGGGTGCACCTACACGAGGAGATTTCTTGACAGCAGTACTGGTGCCACCAGCAGTATAAGGGCCACAGTAGACAAGATGCTGCTGTTTTTAGCATAGAATCATAAAAATATAGGGCTGTAAAGGACCTCAAGAAGTCATCAAGTCTAGCTCCCTGCACTAAGGCAACACTGCTGTTAATACAATCCAGAATGATATTAGCCTTTTTCACAATTACATCACATTGTTGACTCATATTCAATTTGTGATCCACTGTAGCCCCCAGATGCTGCCATCTAGCCAGTTACTCCCCATTTTGTAGTTGTGCATTTGATTTTTCCTTCTGAACTGAAGTACTTTGCACTTGTCTTTATTGAATTCATCTTATCGATTTCAGACCAATTCTCTAATTTGTCAAATAGTTGTTTTCAATTTTAATCCTGTCCTCCAAAGTGCTTGCAACCTCTTCCAGTTTGATGTCATCCACAAATATTATAAGCATACTCTCCACTTCATTATCCAAATCATTAATGAAAATATTGAATAGCACCGGACCCAGGACTAACTCCTGTGGGACCCCACTAGATACACCTTGTCAGTTTGACAGTGAACCATTGATAACTACTCTTTGAGTATGTTCTTTCAACCAGTTGTGCACCCACCTTATAATAATTTCATCTAGACCACATTTCCCTAGTTTGCATATGAAAATGTCATGTGGGACTGTATCAAAAGCTTTACTGAAATCAAGATATATCACATCTACTTCTTCTTCCTTATCCACTAAGCCAGTAACCCTGTCAAAGAAGGAAATTAGGTTGGTTTGACATGATTTGCTCTTGATAAATCCATGTTGGCTATTCCTTATAATTATAATTAATTTACTCAAGGTCACCCAGCGAATAGCCAGCATGGATTTGTCAAGAGCAAATCATTTCAAATCATGTCCGGGCCCCGGGCGTGTTCAAACCCGCACTCCACCCTAGGCCCCGCTCCCAACCAACTCCTTCCCCCAAACCCCTACCTCTGCCCCGCCTTTTCCCACCCCTGCTCTTCCCCAAGCCCCCAACCCCTGTTCCACCTCTTCCCACCCCCGCTCCGCCCCAGGCTCGGCCCTCACCCCACCCCTTCGCCCAAGCCCCCACACCCACCCAGCCTCTTCCTGCCCAGTTCTGCCCCCTCCCCATAGCGCACCCCATCCCCCTCCTTTCCCTGCCCTCCAGCGCCTCCTGCAAAACAGCTGATTGCGGCAGGCGGGAGGCACGGGGGGTAAGGTGGAAAGCTGGCTGCCGGTGGGTGCTAAGCACCCGCTAATTTTTTTCCGTGGGTGCTCCAGGGCTGGAGCACCCACGGAGTCGGTGCCTATGCCCAGTGCAGTGCAGTTTTAAATAACACTGAGCAGGAAGAGCACTGAGTCATTGAGAATTTGACACGTTCACCTCCTAAATGTTGCTGGCTGCCAGAGAAAAATCACCCTGACTCATGAACAGATGTTTGTATTGTGTTGTCATGCTTATGGCACCTTCATTAAGGGCCCAATCTAACTTCCATTAAAAACAATGTAAAGACTCCAGTACACTTCAACAGGAATTGGATCAGGCCCTAAAAGCAGCTCCTGCTAGCCAAGGAGCAGATGCCTAGACCATCTGCCATTTTCCTGCTTGGATGCAGTTGGACTGGGAAGCACCCGTGAAGAAAGCCTGCCAGGGTAGGGAGCTGAGGTTGTGGTAGCACACGGCAGCTGCTGTGCCAGGAGAGTAGGGGGCCAGCACTAGACCAAAGTGGGCTTCTGGACTGGGCCGGAACTGGACATGGGATAGGCTGATTTAACCCCTGTAGCTGTTCCGTGTGTGTGTGTGTGTGTGTGTGTGTGTGTGTGTGTGGGGCAGGAACCCGGGGGGGGATGCCAGCTGGTGGAAACAATACTGCCTACCCACCCTGGGGCTTAACACCTGTTATAGCATAAGGGACCTCAGTGCACCATGTGCCTTGAGCTTTCAGAAACCAACCTGTAAGAAAGATCATGGGCCAAATTCCCTTCTGGTGTAACTCTGTTGATCTCAGTAGTTTCTCCAGTGAATATTTGATCCCTTATTTATTGAGTGTAGCTCGTAATAGTTATGAATTATTGCTGGCTCCAGTTTGGGTTGTCAAAGAGGACTAAACATGGGAACAAAAACAAGTGGTACCTAGCATGGATGTTCACAGTCCTCTCTATTAATAAAAATGCCTGGCTCTTATTGTCAGTAGACTTCAAAGCACTTTATAAGGGAGGTCAGCACAATTATTTCCATTTTACAGATGGGGAAACTGAGGCAGAATGATTTATTCAAGGTCACCCAGCAGCAGAACTGGGAATAGAACTCAGGTCTTCTGAAGCCCAGTCCAATACTCTATCCACTATACTACACTGCCCCTTCCATTAGTAGCTCTTTTTACTTTGCACTTCTGGCGCATCTTCCATCCCAGACTGGCAATTCACTCATTGTTTAAACCTCACAGTATGCCTGGGAGCTGGGGAAGCTTTTTTAATCCCCACTTAACAGACATGGACACTGAGGCATGGAGGAGTTGAGACTTGCCTTAAGTCAGACATCAGTACAGTGACAGGAGGGGAAGCAGAACCCAGGAGTTCTGACATAGTAGATAATGCTCTCCCATTTGATCTGAGCTAGTGAAGTTATTCCTTACAGTAACTAGTAGCGCTCATGAGTCTCCTCTCCAAAGATGGTTCCCTGCATTCCATACAGGTCAGGGTGTGCATGAGCTCCAGTCATCTCACCATTCCACAGCGGACAAATTGAAAATCACAGGCTCTCTCATCATCAGAGGAATCTAACTCAACTCTATTTCAGACTCTGGGCTTGTCTTCATGGCAAGTTAGCTTGGATTAGTACTCTCAAGTTACTTCACTCCAGCTAGCTCAAATGGAGTGACATGAGAGTACTAACCCAACCGTGTCTAGTTTGAGTGAGAGCGACCATCCTGCAAAACAACACTCAGAGCTGCACAGACTGAGTGGATTAGCAGCTGGTGAGTTGTAACTCAAACTGCTGCAGGACAACACAGAGCTGGAATCCAGAAACAATGCCACTGTTTTTAAAAGTGCAGGAGCTCATCCTAATTTCCTGCCCAGAATTCACTCCTTGTTTTAATGTCCCCATAAACCACTTGGCGCTGACACAAAGATTTTTACAGATTTCTGTGGGATGTTGCTGTGCACTTAACACTGTTAGCTGTGCTGTACATTTCCCAGCCACTGTACAATTAAAGGCTTTATAAAGTCCACCAAGGTGTTTGCTTAGTTGGAGTGCTGCACCTTTTTTCTTAGGTCAGACTAATGCACCCAGAGAAATGGTAAATTTTTAGCAAAACTTTTATCTGCAAGGGTGGATTCCTTAAGAATGTCTCATTCGTAAAGGAGCTCCAGTCCACACTCCAACCCTGTGTAATTTGGTTTTAATATGCTCAGTCCCCTCCGTGAGCTGTTGTATCTCTGAATTCACACTCTGCCACTATTATGGGGCAGATCATCACTTGGTGTAAATCAGCTGAACTCCCTTGAAGTCAGTGGAGTTCGATGGATGTACATCAGCTAAGGATCTGGCCTATCTCTGTCTCTGATGCCCATTGCCTGATGAAGAGAGTGAGAGTCTCAAAAGCCTGCCTTCATGATTCTTTCCAGTTATTTGAATATCACCTTTGATTTCTTCTCTCTTTTTTTTTTCTCAGTCAAACCTTAAGTCAAGGACTCCCTTGGGAAAGAAACACTGAAGTTTCTCCTGCATGGTGTGTGATTCCTTGCTTTTCTGCTGACAAGCTGAATGGTTGGTGCTGACTAGTGATAATTTTACACTTGATGCAATGGGGAACTGAGCAGCCATCTCTCAAGGAATAAAAGCAGGAACTAAAACATGTACATTGTTTTATCTGCTACTGCAACAGCCACATTTCACTGATAATGGCTTATTTATATACAGAGCTTTATAGAGCTCTTTTCATCCTGAAAGATCCCAAAGCACTTTTAAAACTTATTCACAAACTTAAGCTCTGATCCTGCAAAGTCACATGAGTGCTACTTACTCATGCAGCATCTCGCTAAAGTCAGTGGGATGACTTGTGTAAGTGTCTGCAGAAACAGGCTTTAAACACCCATTCCTCCAATTCCATGCAAATAAAGCACTCAGAGAGTTTTGCTTGCATTAAGGCTGCAGGATCGGGTGTTACATCAGTAAAATGGGGATTGGGGAAATCCAGGAGCGCCGCCAGCTTTTCTGCCGCCCTAGGCGGCGGAAGGTCCCGCCCCAAAATGCCGCCCCCCACAGAGGCAGCGGAAGGTCCCGCTGCCGAAATACCGCTGTGGTCGCCGCCCCCCAAATTGTAGTGCCCTAGGCGACCGCCTAGGTCGCCTAATGGGTTGCACCAGCCCTGGGGAAATCTGTACAGTTTTTAAATAAGACATGTAGTTCAGGTCATGTGTCATCTTCAGACACATACATTGTCCTCATAAGCATTATTCTACATCCCATGTCCTTTCCAACAAAAATTGTTGAGTTTCATCTGGAGACGGACAACTGATCTGCAAGTTTCCAGTTCATCATTACCAGTTGCCTACACCTACAGATAGCGCCAGGCTCAGAACTTTTAAGCAGTTCTTCCAGATGGAATTCTGAGCCCTGGTCTACACTACAGGGTTAGGTCAAATTTAGCCGTGTTGGGTCAATTGTATAATGAATGTGACTACACAAGCAACCCCATTCCGTCGACCTAAAGGGCTCTTAAAATCGATTTCTGTACTCCTCCCTGGCGAGGGGAGTAGCGCTAAAATTGACCTTGCTGGGTCGAATTTGGGGTAGTGCGGACGCAAATCAACGTTATTGGCCTCCAGTAGCTATCCCAGAGTTCTCCAATGTGACCGCTCTGGACAGCCCTTTCAACTCCGATGCACTAGCTAGGTACATAGGAAAAGCCCCGGGAACTTTTGAATTTCATTTCCTGTTTGGTCAGCGTGGCAAGCTCAGCAGCACAGGTGACCATGCAGTCCCCCCAGAATCGCAAACGAGCTCCAGCATGGAGCAAATGGGAGACACTGGATCTGATTGGAGAAGAATCTGTGCAGGCAGAACTCCGATCAAAAAGAAGAAATGCTAATATATATGCCAAAATCGCACAGGGCATGATGGACAGAGGCTATAACAGGGACACACAGCAGTGCCGCGTGAAAGTCAAGGAGCTCAGGCAAGCCTACCAAAAGACAAAGGAGGCAAACGGTCGCTCTGGGTCAGAGCCCCATACATGCCGTTTCTATGATCATCTGCATGGCATTTTAGGGGGGGACCCTACCACTACCCCACCACTGTCCGTGGACACCTGCAAGGGGGGAGTCTCACACAACACAGAGGAGGATTTTGTGGAGGAGGAGGAGGAGAATGCACAACAGGCAAGTGGTGAATCCATTCTCCCTGGCAGCCAGGACCTTTTCATCACCCTGGAGCCAATACCCTCCCAAGTTGGGATCCCCGACCCTGAAGGCGGAGAAGGCCCCTCTGGTGAGTGCACATTTGAAACTACAGTACAGGGTTTAAAAGCAATAATGTTTAATGTTTGATTTGCCCTGAAGACTTGGGATGCATTCGCGGCCAGTACAGCTACTGGAAAAGTCTGTTAACGTGTCTGGGGATGGAGCGGGAATCCTCCAGGAACATCTCCATGAAGCTCTCCTGGAGGTACTCTGAAAGCCTTTGTAGAAGGTTTCTGGGGAGAGCTGCCTTATTTCGTTCTCCATGGTAGGACACTTTACCACCCCAAGCCAGTAGCAAGTAGTCTGGAATCATTGCAGTACAAAGCAGGGCAGCGAATGGTCCTGGGTTTTGGTTGCATTCAAGCAACATTCGGTATATATCTTTCTGTGTTAGCCTCAGGAGAGTGATATCATTCGTGGTCACCTGGTTGAAATAGGGGAATTTTTGTAAGGGAACAGTAAAAGGACCCCGTTCATGCTGGGCTGTTTGCGCTTGGCTAAAAGGGATCATCCCTGAGAATAGCCACGCGGCGGGGGGAGGGGTGAAGGGATCATCCCAAATAGCCACGCGGAGGGGTAGGGGGAGGAGTGTGCTGCACATCCACCCGAAAACCTCAGCCTCTCCTTTTAAACGGCAAAGCCAACTGGCATTGCTTGCTATGGGAAAGGAGGGCGCTGCAGTTTGAAAACATTCTCACATGTTATGAAGGCGTTAGAAGCCAAACCCGCGTACCCTTTGGCTTACCATAGAATTCTGTTGCCCAGCCATGTGTGATGTGTCACCATACTGGCAGGTGCTCAATATAAAAGGCAAAATGCGACCTTGTACCTAAGGCACATGTGCTGTCTGCTGTAAATTGCTTGATTCACTGTGAAAGAGTCTCCCTTTTGTTCTCAGAAAGGTATCATCTTAAATTTTACTCTTCCTTTTTATCCCCCCGCAGGGTCAAATGTTTCTATGCTCCCCCTGTCATCTCCATCCCTGAGGTTATCACAGATTAGAAGGTGAAAAAAACGCACTCGCGATGATATGTTTTCCGAGCTCATGCAGTCCTCCCGCACTGATAGGGCACAGCTGAATGCATGGAGGCATTCAGTGGCAGAGTCCAGGAAAGCATTAAGTGAGCGCGATGAGAAGAGGCAGGATGCAATGCTGAGGCTAATGGGGGAGCAAACGGATATGCTCAGGTGTCTGGTGGAGCTGCAGGAAAGCCAACAAGAGCACAGACCACCGCTACATCCACTGTACAACCGCCTGCCCTCCTCCCCAAGTTCCATATCCTCCTCACCCAGACGCCCAAGAACGCAGGGGGGGAGGCTCCGGGCACCCAGCCACTGCACTCCAGAGGATGGCCCAAGCAACAGAAGGCTGTCATTCAAACAGTTTTGATTTTTAGTGTGGTACAATAAGCAATGTGGCCTTGTCCTTCCCTCCTCCCCCACCCCACCCTACCCCACCCGGGATACCTTATCAGTTATCTCCCTTTTTTTTTTTAATTAATAAAGAAAGAATGCATGGTTTCAAAACAATAGTGACTTTATTTCCTTTGCCAGCTGTGATCAAAGGGGTGAGGGTGGTTGGCTTATAGGGAGTTAAAATCAACAAAGGGGGCGGGTTTGCATCAAGGAGAAACACACACAACTGTCACACCGTAGCCTGGCCAGTCATGAAACTGGTTTTCAAAGCCTCTCTGAGGCACAGCGCACCTACCTGTGATCTTCTAATCACTCTGGTGTCTGGCTGTTCAAAATTGGCAGCCAGGCAGTTTGCCTCAACCTCCCACCCCGCCATAAACGTCTCTCCCTTACTCTCACAGATATTATGGAGCACACAGCAAGCAGTAATAACTATGGGAATATTGGTTGTGCTGAGGTCTAACCTAGTCAGCAAACAGTGCCAGCGAGCTTTTAAACGTCCAAAGGCACATCCTACCACCATTCTGCACTTGCTCCTTACTACTGTCCAGACTGCCTGTGTATGGCTTCATGAGCCATGGGAGGAAGGGGTAGGCTGGGTCTCCAAGGATAACTATTGGCATTTCAACATCCCCAACAGTAATTTTCTGGTCTGGGAAGTAAGTCCCTTCTTGCAGCTGTTCAAACAGCCCGGAGTTCCTAAAGATGCAAGCGTCATGCACCTTTCCCGGCCATCCCACGTGATGTCGGTGGAACATCCCTTGTGATCCACCAGTGCTTGCAGCACCATTGAGAAGTACCCCTTGCAGTTTATGTACTGGTTGGCAAGGTGGTCCGGTGCCAAGATAGGGATATGCGTTCCGCCTATTGCCCCACCACAGTTAGGGAAACCCATTGCAGCAAAGCCATCCAGTATGACCTGCACATTTCCCAGAGTCACTACCCTTGATAGCAGAACGTCAGTGTTTGCATTGGTTACTTGAATCACAGCAGTCCCCACAGTAGATTTGCCCACTCCAAAATGATTCCTGACTGACTGGTAGCAGTCAGGCATTGCAAGCTTCCACAGGCCTATCGCCACTCGCTTCTCAACAGTCAGGGCAGCTCTCATCTTGGTATTCCTGCGCTTCAGGGCAGGGGAAAGCAACTCACAGAGTTCCTGGAAAGTGGCCTTACGCATCCAAAAGTTTCACAGCCACTGGGAATCATCCCATACCTGCAACACTATGTGGTCCCACCAGTCTGTGCTTGTTTGCCGGGCCCAGAATCGACATTCCACTGTATCAACCAGCCCCAGTGCCGCCATGATGTCCCAATTTCCACAGCCCGTGCTTTCAGGAACATCTGTGTCCATGTCCTCATCATAATCGTCCTCATGCTGGTAGGTCCTAGCCAGTTTCTGCATATACTGCAGTATTGTGACAAAGTGGGGGGTTTTCTTGTTTTCTGTGGAGTTTCAATGGTTTGCATGTGGAGGGGGTGGGACTCAGTTTCCCTGGGTGTTACTGGTTTAACGAGGTGAGGGGAGAGGGAGTTTGTTTTGCAGAGGACCAGAGAGAGGACTTGGGGACCCAGCCGATGGCCTGGAGGATGGATACCCCAGCGACCGGTGACCTGGTGACTCGGAGGCCCAGCTGAGGAGACGCAGCCGGTTCTGGCCAGTGGGCGGACAATGGGCTGCAGAGTGAGGACCCAGTGACCTAACCAGCCCGTTCCAGCCAGAGGACAGAAGCGAGGAGAGGAGGCCCCAGTTTACGACCCTGTTTACCTGGAGAGAAGACAATGGACAGAGGCGGGGCCTGGGGCCGGTGATCTCAGAGGCCCAGCTGGGAAGCAGGGGGGCTCTGGGCTGGAGAGGGGGAGCAGGTAGAGCCCACCTGGATGCAGAGAGACTGGGATGTGCTGGGCTGAGGGAGGCCAGGCCTGAGGCCCTGAGCGTTTCCTGTGCTGTGTTCAACCCTCAATAAACCCTCCTGTTTTATGCTGGCTGAGAGTCACTCCGGTCTAGAGAACAGGGTGGCATCAACCCCTTTGGGGGTGAGGGCCCGGGGGGTCCAGAACGGTGGACTCCCTGAGGGGGCCCACGGCGAGAAACAGGTGTGCTAGGGCTCCGAGAGGTGCGGCTCCAGGAGGTGGAGGGGCCTGACCCCGAGAATGACTGGACCCCCGAGAAGGGCTGTCTCACTGAAAGGGGCACCCCCCACGGACCGCACGGGGCCAGGAGTGGGCACGATCTGTGAGTCCGTGACAAGTATAATGCGCAAGGTGTTTACAATGCTCACAACAGCAGCGGTGAGCTGAGCGGGCTCCATGCTATGGCGTCTGCATGGGTAACCCAGGCAAAAAGGCGCGAAATGATTGTCTGCAGTTGCTTTCACGGAGGGAGGGAGGGAGGGAGGGGAGAGTGACGACATGTACCCAAAACCACCTGCGACAATGTTTTTGCCCCATCAGGCATTGGGAGCTTAATCCAGAATTCCAATGGGCAGCGGAGACTGCGGGAACTGTGGGATAGCTTCCCACAGTGACCGCTCCGTGAGTCGATGCTAGCCACGGTAGTGAGGACGCACTCCACCGACTTAATCCACTTAGTGGGGTCATACACAATTGACTGTATAAAATCAATTTCTAAAAATAGTTTTCTATAAAATCGACCTAATTTCATAGTGTAGACATACCCTTAGTCTCAGCGTATGAAGAAGGACAGTACAGAGGATGTCTAATAAGATTTTGTATGGATTTTCTCCAAATGTCTATATTTGCTCATAGTGGAAGCAAGCAATTTGTTATCAGGCAATATGTTAAATGTTACTCCTTGTACAACATAATACAGGCGCAACATTCTGGCCAGGTACAGGGATCACAGACTGGCTGGTTCAGTAAAAACTGCTGACTTGCTTTCTATGCTGACTAAAGCTCTTTTAGGCTCAATGTAATTTGGTCTGCTTTACTTCAGAGGTATATTTTAAGTAGGTCTTGGCCACAATTTTTTTTTTTTTTTTTTTTTTTTGCACACATGATGAATTAGCCAGCAAAGCATCCTGCCTTTTCTCACGCAGATGGAATAAACTGTAATGTTGTCCCATGAGAGGGTGTTGGTTTTGTTTTTTCCAAAAAGGAAGGTAAATAACAATGTAAAACAGAAGCAGAAACCAATCTGGATCTCTTTTGAAAACATGGCATTGCGGAGAAAGCTGCAGATTTAGCTTTATGGGAACTGAAGCGAGGTCCCTACATCCAATCTGTTTATGCACGCAAAGCATTTTGGACAGGGTTTTGGATATCCACTTCATCTGCAAAACTGGGCATTTCCCCCTTTACCTTGTGCTTTTAAAAGAATAAAAAATCCTGCAATTGAAATATAAAAACCCATTTATTTCTTGAACATGCGCTGAATGCCCCCACTCATCAGGATACAAATGTATTATTTTTTTAAAAAATTAGCTAGACTAAAGTTGCTGGTTGGCTCATCTCTCTTTAACTAGAAAGGATGGTCTTGAGAGGCAGGCATGGGGCTAAAACTCAAGATCTGGATTTGATTCCTGACTTTCCCATAGACTCCCTATGTGATATTTGGCAAATCATTTAAGGTCTGATCCAAAGACTACTGGAGCGAACAATAGGAACTCCCCATCTATAAATGGGAATAACAATCCCTCGTTTCTTTCTCCCACTCTTTGTCTGTCTTGTCTGTTTAGAATGGAAGCTCTTCCCGGCAGGGGGTGACTCTTCCTAAGTGTTTGTACAGTCCATGGTACCATGGAGACTGATTTCAGTTTTGACCTCTAGGTGCTAAATATAAGGCAAGTTGTCATAACTATAAAGGGAAGGGTAACAGCCCTCCTGTGTACCATACTATAATCCCTCCTGGCCAGAGACACCAAAATCCTTTTACCTGTAAAGGGTTAAGAAGCTCAGGTAACCTGGCTGACACCTGACCCAAAGGACCAATAAGGGGACAAGATACTTTCAAATCTTGGTGGGGGAAGGCTTTTGTTTGTGCTCTTTGTTTTGGGGGTTGTTCACTCTTGGGACTAAGAGGGACCAGACATCAATCCATGCTCTCCAAATCTTTCTGAACTTTAGGGTACACAAGTGGGGGCCCCCCTCTAGCCTTAGGTTCAAAGTTACAGCAAACAGAGGTAAACATCCTAGTAAAAGGTACATTTACAAGTTGAGAAAACAAAGATAAAACTAACACGCCTTGCCTGGCTGTACTTACAAGTTTAAAATATGAGAGACTTGTTCAGAAAGATTTGGAGAGCATGAATTGATGTCTGGTCCCTCTTAGTCCCAAGAGTGAACAACCCCCAAAACAAAGAGCACAAACAAAAGCCTTCCCCCCACCAAGATTTGAAAGTATCTTGTCCCCTTATTGGTCCTTTGGGTCAGGTGTCAGCCAGGTTACCTGAGCTTCTTAACCCTTTACAGGTAAAAGGATTTTGGTGTCTCTGGCCAGGAGGGATTATAGTATGGTACACAGGAGGGCTGTTACCCTTCCCTTTATAGTTATGACACAAGTAATAATAAATTCTGTTGTAATGTCCCGGTAAAAATCATGGCAGATATCTATAGTATTTTTATGACTATTAGGTGACTGTTTGATGGTTATTGTGTTGCTTGCTAAAGAATAATTAATGGTTAAGTGAGTCTTAGGTGGTTTTGCACTTCTGCAGGAATCAAGATCAATGGCTTTAGATAACCCAACCACCAGTACTAAACTGACAATACAGGTGTCAAGGCCTTTGAAGTTTTGTTTCTGAACAAGCGAGAGTCGGAAATATCAGACAAAGAGTTTGGGAATGGTTAACAGAGCAGCCCTAATGATCAAAGGGAGAGAGGCAGGGTGTGCAGGAAGTAAGATGGTACCCTGGCTCCCAGAAGTAGGGGTGCCTGGGATCAGTTGGGCCTGCCTAAGTCTTGAGGAAAATGTTAAGCATGTGTAGACCTTTGGTGGTTTTAACCCTTTTCTCTGATTGCTATGTTGCTAGGATAAACACAGTTTGTTCTGAAGCAGCTGTTCTGAGTCACTTTGTCACCTTCTGGCTTCAGCTCCCAAAGTGCAGATGGATGAACACAACAGGCCTGAGGAGTCATCATGGTTGGTGAACAGAGGTGTCGTAGCCATAAGACCCAGTCGTGAATTGCAGGATTCTACCCTGACAGAAATGAAGGTGCTGGGCCTGTCACTGGGCCCAAGAAGAAAAGAAAAAGAGGTCAAAGGTACAGGTAGTCCTGGACTGTAACTCTCCTAGAATACATCGTTCTATGATGGCACATGTGCCTTTACTGTCGATCCTAAACTTGTATAGTATTGTTGTGTGCTGTTAAAGAGTTGCCACTTCCTATTCCAGAGAGAAGGGAATTAATGGATTGACGGAGCAATTCTGGTGTATACTTGGTACATATGGCTTGTAAAATGCAGGAGGACCCTTTGGGAGGGAAAGCGCTGTGTTAGTGTAAGATATTATTATAAGACCCTGTGACAGGATGTACAAACCCAGCACCAGGCAAGAAGGAGTTAAAGAGCAGCTTTGAGTTCAGGTAGCACTGTCCCACTGCATCTGCAAGGCATGCTGATTTTGGAAGAGGAACCTTAAAAAGGGAGAAGCTCCATTCAGAAGAGGCCAGCCTGGAGAGGTGGGCAGACATCTCACTCTCAGCTCCCAGAGAGGAGCACCACAGAGACCTTAGGTAAACTGTGAGCACAGAGTGTCAGTACAGACAGTTGGAGGATCTGGGTAGGACAGAGAAGGTGGAGCCATCTATTTCTGTTACCTTATTTTTTTCTCCTTTGTTACCTCAAGGGCTGAGACTAGGGGCCGGGCCCCAGAGCAGACCCCTGCTGAGAACACGAGCCCCCCTGAGGAGAAGGTGGAGATATTGTAGGAAGCAGCCTAGGGAAGAATCAAGAGGTCTGACCAGACAGACCTTGATCACTTGCTACAAGGTCCCTGGTCTGGAACCCAGGGTAGAGGAAGGGAGGAGTTCCCCTATAGCCTCACTGGGAGGAATAGAGAGAACACCCAAGACAGAAGAGGTCAGAAAGACTATTAGGCCTGGGACTATTGGGTGAAAACCCTGGTTTACACTGATAGGGGTGAGACCATATTTGGCCCTGCCAGAGGCGAGTCACAAGGCAAAAGGGGACCACCAGCAGACCTGGAAGGACTACAGAGGATGAAACCCTGCATAATGGGGTGCTCTGGCTGGTGAGACACTTTGCCAGGAAGTGCAAGGAAGTAAATAGAGTTTTTATTTTCTCTTTGCAGTTCACCTTTCAAAGATATGTGGTGTTCCCTCTGAGTACACCTGAAAGCAGCTAATGATCCAAGCAAAAACTTGCCTGCAATAGCAAACCAGTTTCTGCAGTGAGTTATTTTATGGGTGCTATCTTAAAATATTGTTATCTTCATGTATGTGCTAACTGGAAACTCCCTGCTAGTAGCTCTTTCACAACAAATGCAGCACATTATTCAGGTGCTGAGCTGGGTTTTATTTTTAGTGTTTATCTCCCCACACCGTGGCAAGAGGAGACAGGATGCCAGGCTTTCCGGTTATGGGACTTTGACCTGCTGGAGTTGTTCTAACAGGTAGCAGTATGCTATGCTACTTTCACATGTACTGTGTGGCTCACTGATCATACCCTCAGTGTGTGCCCAGAAGTACTACCCGTCCATGAGTGGATTAATTACCATTTATTGTTATGTATTTGTATTGTGGTAATGCCGAAAGGGCCCCAACTAAGATTGGAGCCTCATTGTGCTAGGTGCTTGTACAAACACAGAGTAAAAGATAGACCCTTCCCCAAAGAGCTTACAGTCTAAACAGACAAAGAGTGGGAGAAAGGAATTATTAGTAGTCCCATTTTACAGATGAGAAACTGAGGCCCAGAGAGATGAAGGGTCAGATTTACAAATGTATTTAGGTGCCTAAAGATGCAGATTGATGCCTAATGGGATTTTTCAAAGGCACCTAAGTAGGTTAGGGCCGAGCTTTTTAATGGTATTTAGGTTCCTAACTCCCAGTGAAATCAGTCTTAGGGGAGGTCAGGCTCCAAACAATGTCCTTTTACAGCCATAACTGGAGGCTAGATCTGAAGCAAGTTAAAATCAGGTCAGGCCTCTTATGCCCGGGGGTGCATTAGGGACACACAGAAGCTTAATACACTAGTTTATCTTCAAGGCATCCACTTAGCACTGATGCTGGTTTATGGCAGGTAACCAGGTTCTTTTTCTTTCCCTCCTTCCCTGCTGCACTGAGACCCATCCCCCATAAAGCAAAACCACGTTCCTAGCAGAGGAAGGCGCAACGCCTCTCCTTGAGTTCCAGCAGGTTTCATTCATAAATTCCAGACTTGCTTGTTGTGGAACCACTGCTGTGCGTTGGCTACTCAAGCCAATACTAGTGCTGTCCTGGTCTGATGTCTTATATGTCTTATAGTTAAAGATCATCCCAAACCCATGAAGGTAAGTCCCAGCTCTTCAGCTCTTTCAGGTTATCACAACCCCCTTACCCTCTCCCCCCAGATAAGTTATCAATTCTGGCATCTCCCTACACCTTGCCTCCCAAAGCCTGGGACCCAATCTCCATACACTAGTCCCCACAACTGTGAATGAGCCTTGCTGCCTTGACCCCCTCAGGAGAAATCAGTGGCCCACTCTCTGTGTACTCCAGCAGGCTCTGCTGTCTCTATGCCACTCCACCTATTAAGTCTGTTTCCCAGGCTTTGACTAATACTTCTGATCTACTGACGTGCCTTATATCCATCCACAGCAAGCTGTTTTGAAATGCCTTCAGGTGAATTCTACTAGCAGACCTTCTCTGGTAAGCCCATTACATGAGTCACATTAGACAGTTTCAGTTCTCTCATGTTGCTGAAAGATGCTCAGTCCCAGAATAGCACTGCTGAACAGAGAGGCACATAATGCTGCCAAGGATTACAAGAGGCAGCCACCCCCATGTCAACACAGCTGCTTGTTTGACCATGTATAAAACAATCAGAGTTTGGTGCCTTGCATTAATTGGAAGAAAAAAATGTGTATTTCTGAGTAAAGAGGTGATGTGCCCAACTCCACACTGCAAAGAGGGATGGGAGAGAGACGGGTCTGAAATCAATACCGTGTACATATACAACCTTCCTGGCCCAAAGCCCAGGGCATGGGACAGAGAACCTAGGACACAACCCGAGCTTCATCTTGCCAGGTTTCCTGTGAATGCCCATCTCAGAGGGGAAGGATTTGGTGGTGACCAAGGCCATGTTCCCCCCCCCACACACAAGCCCTGCTGGGACGGAAAGTTGCATTTGCATGGGGTGCAGATGATGGCTGGCCATCCTGTCTGCAGCCAAGCTGCTACTGTTCCTCAGCCTGCAGGTCTGCCATCCCATCCCACCTCATCCAGTAGGGATGTAGGCCAGGGTTTGGAGTTAATGCAGCTTCAAGCAGCATTGACTCCCAGGTGGATCCAGCTTGGACGTTGCTGTGGAGTGTTACTGCTCTCCTTGACACTTCTCAGCAATCTGCTCCCTGACCCAAGCATCCTATGGGTTGAGGTGTTTGGGTTTCCATGGGATCAGGGAGGTTGGGGATTATGCTAGGGAGCTGCTGAACCTCGGGAATAACAGACAATGTGGGAGAGAAACATTGAAAGCAGGACATTTAGGGATGGAAAAATCTAAGAGAAGGGCCAGAGACATTTTATACTGGCCTCCAATGAACAATGACATTGAGGAAGTAATTAAGGCTTATCACATAGGCCAAAAAATCAGCCCAAGTCAAGCAAAAGAGCCCATGTTGGTGGCACAGGAAAAAAATGGCCCCATGGAGCAATGCAAGCAGATTTGTTTACATTGGCTGGAAAAAAGTACGTACTTGTCCTAGGCTATTATTCTCACTTACCTGAGATAGCCGTACTAGAAGACTATGCATATCAAATCTATTTTTGCTAGGCATGGTATACCTGACATAGTAATGTCTAAAAATAGGCCACGGTCTAGTGGGCATGAGTTTAAGCAGATTGCAGTGAAGTTGGGGCTGAGACATGTAACAGCTAGTCCCCATAATCCCCAATCCAATGATTTGGTGGAGAATGGCTGAGAGTGGCTGACCCATATCTAGCACTGTTAAATTACAGAACAGCACCAATGACACATAGGTTGCTATCTGCTGACATTTTGTTCAACAGCACACTGAAAAGAAGAATGCCTGCACAATAGGAAATTGAAGTCAGAGTCACTGAAGACTTGCTAATGTATAAAAAATCAGATAAAGCAAAACAAAAAGAAATCACTGTGACTTAGGGTCCAGGGAGCTGCCACCACTTAATGACAATGGTGCTGTGTCTCTCTACAATGGGAGACAAGGGTTTCAAACAGTAGCGGTGTCGTGGAAAAAATCACCCACGCATTGATTTTAGTTCACAGACTCAAGCCTGAGGCCAGTTTATTGCAAAACATACCAATGCGTTGGGGTAGCAGTCCGAAAACTACCACACTTAGCACAGCACGTAGGCTGCTTTATTCGCTCAAACCGCAAGCACAGCACAGCACAAATAATACGTCATTTATGCGTCATTTATGCGAAAATAAGAGTTGGGATCTGTCCCTTTTTCCCGGTAGCTCCCTCATTATTTACGAGAATTGGGTGCCTATTGGGTGGGGGGTTTCCGACATGGGTGGTACTTGGCACCAGTTGGAGTGTTGTTTTCGTCAGGGTACATATTGTTTTTTTCCGGGGTTCTCTGGTTAAGGGCATGGGACGCCCAAAGATGATATATGATTGGCTGATTGGCAGATAGCTGGAACTATAGGGGAAGTTGGCCTTTACTAGAAGCAATTTCTTCATATAAGCCGTTATTATCTTTCATAAACAAGCAGTTATCATGTTTTACAGATAGGCAGTTATCATGTTTCACAACAAGCTGCTATCATGTTTTTCATAAACAAGCAGTTATTATGTTGCTAAGCCTTTCGCATTGCTCCCTCCCCCCCCTTTCCTTCCTCTGGTCATAGCCTTGACAGGGGCTTGTACAGCTTAATTTTGTTCAGGCCCTGGCCTGTACTGTTTTATGTAGAGGCCGTCTGTATAGTCAGCTTCTGTCAGAGGGCCTGAATTTGGGCCTTCGGTGTTACTTTGGCTGTCATAAAGAAGGCCACCTAGTTCTTTTTCCCCACAGCGGTGTCATATAAGGTTGCCCTGTGATCATATGAGGTTTCACCCGAGACGTACACACACTGCAGTGGACTAGGCCACACCTTCTCCAAATCCCAGAATGGAGGGAGATAAGGGGCACTGAGTCTGCCATTGTGCTCAAGGGGGGTCTCAGACAGGCAACAACCACAGCAGATTAAGACAACAGAGCCCAGGCTCCTGGCACAAGCAGAACAAGTGGACATACCACTTCCTGTCAGCAGTGGTGCTGTTATGGCAGGCAAGTCCCCAGGGCCAAGCAACAGCGCAGGGCACTTAAAAGACTCACTGAACATTGTTAGGTTTAGTTTTTAGGTGGGTTATAAGTATTGATAATTGTGTGATATGTCAATGCTGGTTTTTTAAGTGTTACTGTTATTGAGTTTTGGCTTGGAAGGGAAAATGGGGACTGTGCCTAGAAGGTCTGAGCATCTCAGACAGAGACTCTGGGCTGGATGCTGTGAAGCTTTTGTTATTATGCACAGCCAAATGGAACCAGGCCAGAATAAAGCAGATCTCTTGCAAGCACTGAGTGATCACTGACCACCACAGAGGTGACCTACTCAGGTCTCAGGAAACCTCCCCTTTTAAAACACTATTGTTGTCTCCAGCCCCACAAGCCTTGTTAGTCCTAACACCCCTTCCTAACGCAAGCTTGTTTATCCTTAAACTCTCCCCCACTCCACTGAAACCTAGGCTGCCGTTGAGAATCCCCAAAGTAGCATATTACTTTTCTCTCATTCCCCCCTCTGATTCTTTCCTGTTTTGCACAAATCTTCCCAGGGTGGCTTTCAATGCTTTGGCTTCTCTCCATTCTGTCTCTCATAACCTGGAATGTCTTAAATGTGATGTTCAGTTGGGGAAAAAATCTCCTCCTGGGACCCAAGCAGGTTTTCACAACCGACAGCAGGGTTGAGCAACTCCTTAATTACGATGAGTGAAAAGGTTCTGTTAGAGCACACTAGCTCTCCAACCTTCTCTGGCATATTTAACAGTGCTATAGCATCATAACTCTTCCCAGAAAGGAGAGGGGACTCCAGAGGGAGGAGACTTAGCCCCTTCTCTCAGAATACCACTCTGCCACTTCTGAGCCACAAAGCCAGGACATTGCGACGAGAACTCAGGGAAAGTGGGTTACGGCATGAGGCTATGTAATACACTCACAGCTTATACATTGCAGTACCAGACTAGACAAGTCAGTGCATCACTCAGGCTGCATGCTGGAACTGGGTGTTGTAAAATCCCAGAAGTGGGGGTAGGTGGGCCCATGTCATTAAGTTGCCCAGGGTGGTCACAGCATCACCTGTCCAAATGTTGAGGGAAGCAGCATGGGACTGATTTTGTGTCTCATGAGATCTATGGAGACAGAACGTGTATTGAATTGCCTATACAGTCCTTTTAGATGTTGCTTCTAGTGCATGCCTTTCTCTAGTGCATCGCCCCCAGTATCTGTCTCTCCTGAGAATAATACACCATACACAATTCAATGTTTTCAGCTCATTCTAAACATTTTCTACGTTTTTTGGCTTTTCCCTGTTGTGTTGTTAATCTGTCCCACCCACTCCATGCTGTGTGTCACATTGTCACTGCAAGTGATCAGAACCAGTATAGAAAGCCACGGACCAGGCAATCAGTCACAAAACTCATCCGTCCAAACCCCAGCTCCTTCCTCTTGCCTGCAATACATGGATGAGTTTCTACAGCACAGGGTTCTTCTTAGCTGGCTATAGGAAAATACTTGGCCATCTCCTGCCACCTTCCCTTTGAGAATGGGCTTCTGGGCTGTGATTTTCAAAGGAGCTTAACAGAGTCAGGCACCCATGTCTCATCCAAATTAATGGGAAATCAAGTACCAAACTCTTGAGGTACAACTACATGGCCTGCAGCAGCAAGGCTCAGAGCTGGGGTCAACAGACTTAGGCTCATGCTACAGTGCTAAATATAGCTGTGTAGACGTTGTGTCTGGGGTTGTGAAATCCACCCTCCTCCCTAGGCTTCGGAGCCTGAGCTCCAGTTCAAGCCATGTCTACACAGCTATTTTTAGTGCCATAGAGTGAGTCCAGGTTGTGACTTGCTCTGCAGGCTGCCACTCGCTGTGTCGACGTACTTTAGCAGGTATCTTTGAAAATCCCAGACTTGGAGTAGAGGTATCTTCTTGGGGAGCCCCCAGATACAGCCATCCATTGCTTCTTGTGCTCCTGTCTTGGGGACCAGAAGCATGGTTTCTTGACTGAAGCACAGTACTGGGAGTCCGAGGATGTGGGAACTAGTCCCAGCTCTGCCACTCACTTGCTGTGTAACCTTGGGAAGTCACCGACACTGTGTCTCAGTTTCCCCAACTGTGAAAGGGTAAGAACAACAACAGCCTGGAGAGTTGTGGAGTTTAATTAATTTAGACTGCAAAGCACTTTGGGAGCCCCAGTAGAAGGTGCTATTATTTATCATTACTACTAGTCTCAGAGTGCAGGGTTCTTCCCTGGGTGTCAGAGGGAAATGACTGATCCTCTCCTGCCATCTGCATCCAGCTGTCTCCTTGCACTTGCCCACTGGGGATGGCTTCTCACCAGAGAGGATTGTTCTGCATCAGCCTGTTTGTGGGGTGATATGATGGAGAGATATTTGCTATGTCCTAGCTTAGTCTGCCAGGTTGAACTCACAGGGCCTGGGAGCTTCTCACTTGTATTGGTGTAAATTAGGAGTAACTGAACAGAGCTATGCTGATGTAAAAGCAGAGGAAATGAGAGGAGAAGCAGGACCACAATGCCTGGTGACCAAGATGACTGGTGGGGAAGGCTCACAGTTCACCTCCAGCCAAAGTCAGTCCATTCTAATTCTCACTTTTGCTATCAGTGTCTCCTGCTGGTCACCCACCATTTGGATATGGCTATTCATTATGGCTGGGAGCAGGCTAAAGAGTGACCAGAGCAGGCAGAAAAGGAGCACTCAATAGATATTTGGGTGGAAAACTTGTGTAAAAAGGGGTGGTGGTTGCTAAAATTGGAGACAGATTTGCATCAGAGACATTCCAGCAACACTGGCCCCAGAGAAGGGTTTGGATTATGGCCGAGATGGCTGGCTCACCGCTAAGCTTCTATTATTTGAGCAATCCAAGAGCCTTTGGCAAACACTGATGTGTCACAATTTGAGGATAGTAACTATGGTGCATAATTCCTGAATGTTGGACAAGTTTCATCCCCATGGGGCAAAGCTGTTTTCTGAGAGGAAACTAGAGCCTGCAGTGTGCTAAGGGAGAATGGAGAGAGTGTAAAAATGGGAATGAGGAGAACTTGTGATGGGCCAATTTTTATCTTCCGGGTCTAGAAATGTTCCCATTTCCAAGACATGTAACTCCCAGGGGTGATGCAAAGAGAAATAGATCATTCTGCCTAAGAAATGCTGGATTTTGTCTGAATGCAACTAAAGTTTGGCTCTCTTTCTGGTAGCATCCACTGTGTGTTTGAATTGAATCATAGTCTATACAGGATTGTCTAAACCATAATTTGTAGCTTCTGCTGTTACCAGATTCTCCTAATCTCTATGCTCCATAAACCACAACACTACAATTAGGGAACAGTTGGAGATGCATTCATGAGTCACTACCTACAACATAGCTGTATGATGCTCCCTCCTCCAACAATCCTTGACTCAAGATATCGTGGGACCTTGATCTCAAATTTGTTTCCTTGCCTATTTACATTCTTCAGCTTTTTATCTTTTTTCCACACTATGAATCAGGATATTGGATCTTGCTGATTTAAGAACAAAAGTAACAGTTTATCCCTCAAACTACATGGTGCAGAGAAGTAACCTCTGGGAATTAGCCATGCTGTGTACTAATGTCCTACCATCTAATCATTATCAGAACTAACAGGAGCCCAAAGGAAAACCCTGGTGCTAACCACCTTCCCTTAGGAAAAATTCACATCGGGATTGACCTTTGCAAGTTAGGCTCATCCTTACTGCTAACTGGAAATATTCCCAAAATATTGGGGAAATGTTATGGGGCAAATGGTATCTACACAGCAGGACTGGGTGGCTGGACAATGTGTCATGGGATACTGAATTCTGAAGAAAGAATGAGGAGTACTTGTGGCATCTTAGAGACTAACAAATTTATTTGAGTATAAGCTTTCGTGGGCTAAAACCCATTTCATCGGATGCATGCAGTGGAAAATACTGCATGCATCCGATGAAGTGGGTTTTAGCCCACGAAAGTTTATGCTCAAATAAATTTGTTAGTCTCTAAGGTGCCACAAGTACTCCTCGTTCTTTTTGCTGTTACAGATTAACACGGCTACCACTTTGAAACCTGAATTCTGAAGAATTCTACTTTTTGCCCCATGCATGATCCATTCATTCCCAGAAGTGAGAGGAGCAGCAATGACTGTGGTGGATCCTGCAGCTGGCATGCAGAGCAGCACCAGTAACTATTGTGTTTAACCCCTGACTGCTGTGCTAGTGAGAGAAATATCAGTGTCAGTGATCTCGGGTTGTTGTGAGGAAGTGAGAGAAGCCCCAGAAGTTGTATATTTCCTTTACGAGCAGTAAGAGTTCAGAGATTCGTAGATTCTAGGACTGGAAGGGACCTCGAGAGGTCATCGAGTCCAGTCCCCTGCCCGCATGGCAGGACCAAATACTGTCTAGACCATCCCTGATAGACATTTATCTAACCTACTCTTAAATATCTCCAGAGATGGAGATTCCACAACCTCCCTAGGCAATTTATTCCAGTGTTTAACCACCCTGACAGTTAGGAACTTTTTCCTAATGTCCAACCTAGACCTCCCTTGCTGCAGTTTAAGCCCATTGCTTCTTGTTTTATCCTTAGAGGCTAAGGTGAACAAGTTTTCTCCCTCCTCCTTATGACACCCTTTTAGATACCTGAAAACTGCTATCATGTCCCCTCTCAGTCTTCTCTTTTCCAAACTAAACAAACCCAATTCTTTCAGCCTTCCTTCATAGGTCATGTTCTCAAGACCTTTAATCATTCTTGTTGCTCTTCTCTGGACCCTTTCTAATTTCTCCACATCTTTCTTGAAATGCAGTGCCCAGAACTGGACGTAATACTCCAGCTGAGGCCTAACCAGAGCAGAGTAGAGCGGAAGAATGACTTCTCGTGTCTTGCTCACAACACACCTGTTAATACATCCCAGAATCATGTTTGCTTTTTTTGCAACAGCATCACACTGTTGACTCATATTTAGCTTGTGGTCCATATCTGTCATGACCCAGTGTTGTCAGACAGAGCTCTTCTATACCCAAGAGAAATGGGCCATGGGGTATCACTGACTTAAAAACACTATATGTACAATCCCATAGTTTGAAGTTTTGCTCTTCTCTGGACATGCTACAACGGTAGGGAACAGCATAGGAAGCACCTGCAAGAGGAAACTATTTCCATATAGGTTTTGCAAACCAAGAATGATCACTCTGTTTAGCTGTCACTGCTTACTCCAGCCAGAAAATGAAAACGCTTTCTGAAAAAACATGCCAAAGACTTGCAGAACAAAGGTGGTTTGTGCTGCGCATGGATTCTCATCCTGCTCACACTTTTGCTTGTGGTTAAAGCCCAAGCTCTGACAAACGCTACTTATTCTGTAGGCTACACGCGGTCTGAAAAATATGCTTGATAGGCTGTGGCAGGGATGGTTTATTGTGTATCCAGCTCCTGGCATGGATTCCTCACTCCATTCTCAGTACTAAATGCATTCAGTAATTGGAGTTGTATTCAAATCTTAGTTGTAACAAATCCATGTTTGTCTGCGCATAAAACAGTCATCAAAGGTCACATTAGTGGTGAGAAGTAAGGAAAACTAAGTGACAGAAGACAAGGTAACATGATAGCTTTATGGCCTTGAGGCTAAAACTCTCTACTTGGAGTTACATGGCAGATTTCAACGCCATCGTCTGCCCTCCCTCCATGCATGGCCCTTCCAGGGACATCAAGAGGAGCTCAGCACATAGAGGAACAGCAGAATATTAGAATAAAAAATCCACCAGGAGGAGGCAGGGCTGGATTCTCTAGTCCACCAGGTTCACAAGGCATGAAGTGAACATAAAGCAGCTGGAGATTGCCCCTCCAAAGTTGCTCTTTCCAAGAGACTCTCCAACAGCGCAGAGCTAGAAGAGGCAGCTCTGCCATCTCCTGTGCCAGCTGCCCTGTCAGCCTCAGACCTCCGGCATTGGAACCCTTCCTCTTCTTCGCGTAAGAGGAGGCAGGCGGTGTGTTGGGGCAGTGAGAGAGAGCATGTTGGGGAGGGAAAAGGAAAGGTGTTCTGGGGCAGGAGAGTGGAAGGGAAGAGCCATAGTAATGTAGGTTCATCATAGTAATGTAGGTTCATCAGTGGTGTAAGTGCCTCCTTGCAGCTTTAATTTACACCCGTGCCAGGCAGCTGACAATCAAAGAGCTGGGACAAGCCCCTTGGAAGCAGAGCTTGGGTGCACTTGAGGATCAAGCCCATAGAATTTTTGTCCTAAAGAGCAACTTCTTAAGCAGCACTTGCCACTCCTGTCCAAACTATCGTAGCCTGCCTCTCCCATCCTTAGTTAGTGTGGGCTGATGGTTCTGACAAAGAAATACAATGGAGAAACAATCCTATACTATAGTATCAAACCCAAACATTACAGCATTTCAACAGGACACTGTTACAGTCTTTTAAATGCTATTTTGATTTTTTTAAACCCTTGTTTTCATTCATTCTTTGTACATTTGAATATGAAATCTGTTTCCTTCCCAGAATGTTTTCCCTTCCATCACACATTCATACTGCTTTGTTATTGTAGTGTAGCATGTGAGTGCTGAGTTGTGCACTCTGGTTTGTCAATGTGTGACTGCCCTAAAGTGTTGGGCTTTCCCCAATGACTTTTTTACTGCAGAGTTTCTCAGAAGTAGCTGGGCTGTTTGCATAGATTTGTTATGGTAGGGTTGTTTGTAAATGTTGAGCTATGCAGATGCATTGGTTTGTCACTGTATGAACGCTCCTAAGCAGAGATCAGATTTGTATTGTTTACTGTAATGGAAAAAGTGATGTTTTTAATTAAAAATTACACATCTCGAAGAAATGTGTGAACTTTGTAATAAGGAAAATGACAGTACAGTAACTCCTCGCTTAACGTTGTAGTTATGTTCCTGAAAAATGTGACTTTAAGCGAAACTATGTTAAGCGAATCCAATTTCCCCATAAGAATTAATGTAAATGGGAGGGTTAGATTCCAGGGAAATTTTTTTCACCAGACAAAAAACTATTATATATATATATACACACACAGTATAAGTTTTAAACAAACAATTTAATACTGTACACAGCAATGATGAATGTGAAACTTGGTTGAGGTGGTGAAGTCAGAGGGTGGGATATTTCCCAGGGAATGCCTAGCTGCTAAATGATGAACTAGCACTCGGCTGAGCCCTCAAGGGTTAACACATTGTTGTTAATGTAGACTCATACTCTATAAGGCAGCATGAACGGAGGGAGGGGAGACAGCATGGCAGACGGAGACACACCCTGTGTGTGTGTGAGAGAGAGAAATGCGCATTGCCCCTTTAAGTACGCTGACACCACTCTAAGTACATTGCCTTTAAAAAGATCAGGAAGTTGAGACAGCAGCTGCGGCCAGCAAGCTCTCTCCATCCTGAGCCCTGTCATGTCCCCACCCTGCTCTATATGGAGAAGGGGTAAGTGGGGGGCAGGAGCGGGGGGGAAAGGGGACACCCTGACATAAGCCCTCGTCATCCCCCCACCCTGCACAGCAAGCAGGAGGCTCCTGGGAGCAGCTCCAAGGCAGAGGGCAGGAGCAGCACATGGCAGTGGGGGGAGGGACAGCTGAACTGCCGGCAATTGATAGCCTGCTGGGCGGCTGCCGCACAGGGAACTTAGGGGAGCAGGGAGCTCATAGGGGGGCTGCCGGTCGACCCTGGTTCCAAGCCCCTATCAGCTAGCTCCAACGGGCTGCTCTTCCTGCAAGCAGTGGACAAAGCAGGCGGCTGCCAAACAACGTTATAAGGGAGCATTGAGCAACTTTAAATGAGCATGTTCCCTAATTGATTAACAATGTTAACCAGGATGACTTTAAGTGAGGAGTTACTGTAGTTTAACTTTGGTGCTGGTTGGTTTGACAGTGTCACATTAATCACTTGATACATGGATTTCCTTGGGGAAAACTCCCATTGACAATGGAGCCAGGATTTCACCCTAAGGGCTTCATTTTCAGAAGTGCTCAGCACCGACAAATCCAGTTAAAGGCAATGGGACCCACAGGTGCTCAGCATCTCACAAAGTCAGGCCATAAAGGCATTTGTGTAGGCCTCTCAGCTACTGACACGTACTATGTATATGTGGCTGCCTACACAACATTAGCATTTTCCTGACTCACTCGTCGTTTCATTCCACCCACCTCACGTCACGCCACATGAGGTCTTGTGGCTACATTTTTCATTTGAAGTTCAATAACTGTCCCGTCCCGCCCCCCACCCCCCAACAGGGAACAAAGGAAAATAGGACAAGGTAATGGAATTTTTCATTTAAACTGCAGGCCAGTATAATCGGGTGGGGTCTGCATAACAATTATGCATCTTATGTATTTCTAAGGCACAGCTCCCCATACTATCTGGACATCCATTACACAGTAACTTTAGACATGATAATAATTCCCTCCAGACAGAGGAACAGAACTCTCTAATGGGCCCTGCCAAATGCAGCTTTGGGCCAAATTCTGCTCTCATTTACATTATGTAAACCCAGAGTAACTCCACTTAACATAATGAAGTTACTCCAGCTTTACATGGTGTCTCTGAGAGGAGAATTTGCTCCTCAGTTGGAAAGACTCAGAACTTGGTGATACAGTTTATATAGGTCACAGCCAGTTATCTTGCTATCAAAAGCAATGATTCTTGGCTCCTACCCTAAAGGATGGCATGACCCAGAACCCGCCACTGACAAAGCACTGCTGCCCACCCCAGCATGCAGAAATCTGGCTTTCATCAGGCTTAGCATCCTCCCATGAAGAGAGGTTAGAATCAGAATACAGAAATGAGCCACTACATGTGATTTGATTTAGTGCACAAGGCAGGTATGAATTTAGGTTGGGATTTCCACAAGCACCTAATGGAAATAGTTGCCCAAACCCCACTGAGTTTCATCTAACTCCCTTAGGCACCTTTGAAAATTTCAGCTTTAAAAGCCAGGCTAAAGGAAGTCAGGTAGGATTGATTACACAGAGGGCAGTTCATTAAGCAATGACATTAAGTCAGACAGGTAACTAGAGAAGAAACACACACACGGTAAACTTCATGGGACTCCCTTTTAAATACCTTAATTCAATATTTTAACAGGATTCCATATATTATACAGGGCAGATGGATGTCTGACAGGAGAGCTAGTTTCACACATGCACAAAAATCTTCCACAAGTTACTTATTCATTAGGGTATTTCCGTCTGAGTTAGATCGGATCAATCACCGTAGCAGTTTGGTGGAGTGGCACTAGTGCATCAGAGCACAGTTTGCCCCAGGCATGACAATTCTATTATTTTATGTTGAAATCTTTAATCTCCTCTAAACTAGAACAATATTGTCATGGGATTATTTTCCATCTAAAGATTATGTTGCATTAATATTGAAGAATATTTCCCCTCCATTGTCTATTTTCATTTCTGTGCAGTTGGAGTAAGTTTTTATGACATCTGGTTGCTCCAATTTGCATGATTCATTCGATATCAGGTTGTTTTTGTTGGCTAGCAATTTGGTGGTCAAGCTGTGAGTGGTTAGGGTGTGAATGGGCACCCTGTTGTAACATTTGCTCTTCTCCTGTTTCCCCAACTTAGTAGATTCTCTTCTACCATCCAACCTCTTCCTCACAGTATTTCTTGTGACTTGGCAGGTGGGCCTTTCCTCCAAGATGGCAGCCACGCACAATCCAGTAATAAATAACAGTAATTTTCATGGAGTTTTGTATGGACTAATGAGGTCTTTTAGCTGCAGCTGCGAGCTAAGA
This sequence comes from Emys orbicularis, assembly GCF_028017835.1. Classification (NCBI taxonomy): domain Eukaryota; kingdom Metazoa; phylum Chordata; order Testudines; family Emydidae; genus Emys; species Emys orbicularis. The sequence continues at coordinate 67,496,456 of NC_088689.1, read as the reverse complement.
ATTGCTAATTTGCCAGTTGTGGGAGCATCAATAGGAGGGACAAGAATGAGTCAAATCCTCCTCTCAGCGTACAGCGGGTGACTCCAGATTTACACCATTGTAACTGAGAGGAAAAATTGGCGTATTGTTTTAAAAATGGATATCAGACAAGAGACTCAACAGAGGTGGGGGAGGAGACAGACGGAATTAGGGTGTTTATCTTCTATGCAAAACCTATCATGGAAATAGCTGGCTTAGAAAGCTGCCACCAACCTGTTGTACTAGGAAAAGCAATGTGCACTGTAGTATATCAGCAATGAGGTGGGGCAGATTCACTCCAGGGTCTATGACAGCAGAAGCCAGGACAGAACCTGCTAGATGGTCCCCAGTGTCTACATCCATAGCCGCCCATGCACTGAGGACCTGTGGATAGCACTGAAGATGAGGGGAGGCCAGGGCAGCCTGGGATGCGTTTGTTTATTGACCCTATCCTGCTGGCAGCCGCTCCTAGCAGGATTCATATAGGGTCCCTGGCAGAACTTACTTCCAGCCCCTGGAGAAACCTCCTGGGGTAGGACAGCTGTGGATCTACCAGCGCTTGCCACTCAGGGCTGAATCCCCTCTGTGTGCAGTGGAGGAGACTGGCAAGGAGGCTGGTTTTACAATCCTGTGTTGTAAAACTAGGTCAATCGTGATTCAGCTAGAGCAGTTGAGATGATTCATTGTGGTGTCTGTTGGTTATACTGCAATTTGGTGGCTGCACTTCCTTAAGAAGCACTGCTGCAGAGATCAGGATGGCAGGCAGCGTGCTCCTTGGAGACAAACACTAAACACACTGTAGCAGATTCATCCCTGTCAACTCATTCACTGACCCCGCTGGTCTTCCCCAGGTAGGAAGGTGGCTCGCTAGTCCCAAGCTTACAACCTGATCCCAAAGCACAGTGGGTTTGGCTTGACAGCCGTCCATGTCGCTGCCCTACCATGACATCACATCACCCAGCAAACACCCCATGTTGTGCCGCATCAGGAGCTCATCCACAGGATGCAGGAAGCAGTACTGCCAATCCCAAGTGATCAAAAAAAAAAAAAGAAAGAAAGAAAAGAGTCAGGCACCTAAAATCATGAGATTGGCTTAGAGATCATGAATTTAAAAAAAAACAAAAACAAAAAAAAAACAATAAATGTTGGATTCTTCTTATTTGACGGCTAGTTTTTGAGCCTGTAGGGTTCACATTTTAAACCTTTCTCTATAACCGTGAGGGCCCCAATCCTCAAAGGTATCTAAGCTCTAAACTTCCATTCAAATCGAGCCTAAATGCCTTTGAGCATCTGGGGCATGCTTTACTTATTTTTTCATATGAAAGCTGAGACTTTCACATAATCACGTGCCTCCAGGAGATGGGGCTTTAAGAAAAAACACCAAAAATGCAAGACTTGCTATGAAATCATGAAAGCTGGCAGCACTGAAGAAAGAAGAGAGGGCGGGCTGCTTCCTCAGAGCCAACTCAGAGGAGCCCATATGCTGGTGAATGATCTGGCTACCCAGCCTCTTCTGGGCTTGCTTTGTGACATTGATGGTAACACTGCAATACAAACGTTATCATGGCTTGTTCAGCATTTGCCAGCCTTTCTGCCTAGCACCTGAACATGAGCCCAGCCCCAAATCTCTTTGGTTTTCTCCTCTCTTAGTTTAATCCTACACTCTTTTTGTCCCTCTGAACATAAGTTATATGCCATTCATTCTTTTTTTCTGGGAACAGGCGGCTGATCCACTGGCTAGCACTCTGGATTGCTAGGGGATCTGCCCTGCTTTTGGACTGCCCTGTCACGGCTGTGGGTGGCATCTCTGCAGAAGCAGAGAGTTCAGCCTCAGGGGTAGAGGGAAGGAGTGCCTTGCATGACTCAGCCATGACTGGGTTAACTGTGTCTGATCCTCTGCCAGAAGGATGGTGCTAGTATTAGGCTTTGGGAGCAGAAGGTGAAAGAGGGGGATTGTCATGACTCTGCATCTACATCTCTACTCCAGGAGAAGAAGTGTGTAATGGGATGGTGGTTGTAGGGAGAGCCATGGCTCATATCTCGTGTGGAGCAGTGCACTGCAGCAGGGTATGAATTCCTAGGAAGCTGAAAGAGCAAAGCAAGGAGGAGTCTTTTGCAATGGCTGCTCTAGAGCTAGCATGGCAGCAGAGACTGTCTGGGAGCGGGAGCAGTGAAGGCCTTTGAAGTGAGTGATAAAATGGAGAAAAAATGTTTCACTGAATAAATCCTTTAGCTACTGCCCCTTCTTATCTGCTTGTCAACAACAGCTTCTGGCTGTGAAACGAAGCAAAGGGTGAACAGCAGGAAAGGTGGGTTGGTGAGGTACCAATGGAATTTGCCACAACTTTGAAGCAGCCCTGACCTGCTGCCTGCTTCATGGGCTGTTGGCAGGGCTGGTCTTACCATGAGGCGTCCGCCTCAGGTGCCAGACTGTGGTGGGGGGCGGCACCACTAGGATCCAGAGTGTAGAAAATTGTGTCTGCTGCTGGTGCATATGTATTCTCTCTACTCTAGATGCACAGAGATGGTGGAGTGCTGTGCTGGAGGAAGGAGGGCACAAGAGACATAACAGGCAGGCAGGAGAAAAGGTGAGAGGGAATAACAGAAAGCAGCAGGAGCTGCAGGGAGAGAGAGAGGAGGAGGAGACTCTTATGTACCTCTCTAGCACCTCCAGGAGCCTGGACTGATTAACACCAGCTTCTCAGGGAGCTTCCAGTTTCCTTCTGCTTCCCTGAACCCACTTGAGGAGCACAGGCAGTTAACTGAAGTAGAAGGAACCAGTTAGGCCCTTAAGACGCTTATTTATCCCCTTCAAATGAGTGTTGAGAGCTACTATAGCTGGCACAGAACAGCAGTCATGAGTGAAAGAAGAAAACGCCCCTCTGGGGCAGCATTCAGAAAAAGAAAGCAAGCAAAGGAAGCTTTTCTAAGCAGGAGATACATAGACACAAATGTTCACGGTGAGCCTTCTGGCCCCAGTGAGACATGAGTGGTGAGGAGATGCCTGATCTTCCAGTTAGTCAGAGTGCAGGTGACCTGGCAGCTACTGCAGCATCCATATCTCCATCTCAAATGGATGTAACCATGCACATTCCTGAAGAAAAGTGTAGATCAGAGAAGAGTGTGGTGGAGGTGCAAGAAACAGCTGCTGCTAAGTTTAGTTCCTTAAGTCTAGGTGATCCAGGACTGTGGATCCACTTGAGCAGTAGCCTGAGGGACTTCCTTGTACTGCATGGGCCACAGCAAGTGAAAAATTTCATGTTCTTCAAAGACAATGAAAATAGAAGGTTCCATCCAACACATTAATGGCGTGAAATCCCCAATGGTGACAAAGTAGAGAGGCCATGGCTTATGTACTCAAAAACCCAGAATGCTGCATACTGTTTTTGTTGCAAACTCTTCCAGTCTAAAGTTCCAGCCACATTGGGTTCTACAGGAACAAAGGACTGGAAAAATCTGGCTAGAAATCTGGCATGCCACGAGAAGGCAGCAAATCACCAGAGAGCATTCCATAGGTGGAAAGAGCTTGAGATGAGACTAACGTTAAAGGCCACCATAGATGATCAGCATCAAGAGAAGATTGCATCAGAGTCTCTTTACTGGCAAAATGTTCTGAAAAGGCTCATTGCCATTGTGAGAATGCTTGCTACCCAAAACCTAGCACTGCGTGGCACTTCAGATCAGCTGTATGTGCCAAACAATGGAAACTTCCTTAAAATTGTGGCGCTGATGGCTGAGTTTGATGCTGTACTCCAGGAGCATCTAAGAAGAGTCACCATCCAAAAAATGTACACACACCACTACCTTGCAAAAACAATTCAAAATGAGATCATACAGTTACTGGCAACAAAAGTCAAACAGAAGATCTGAAGTCGGCAAGATATTACTCTGTTATTCTGGACTGCACACCTGACATCAGCCATATGGAACAAATGACTTTAATGGTGCGTCTTTCAACAACAACAGAACCTAGTGAAAATGTCCCTGCAATGGTGACTGTCTGAGAGCATTTTCTAGAATTTATTGACATTGATGATACTACAGGTGCTGGTATGACAAATGTGCTTCTTAAAAAGCTGGAAGATACGGGAATTGCGATAGCTGACATGATAGGTCAGGGCTAAGATAATGGTGCCAACATGAGAGGAAAGAACAGAGGAGTGCAGACACGGATCCGAGAATTAAACCCTCAAGCTTTTTTTTGTCCCATGCAGTTCTCTTTCATTGAACTTGGTGGTCAGTGATGCAGTGTACAAGAGTTGGCCGGGGCTCGACCTGCTCCGGGGCGGCGGGGAGCCACACCGACTCACTACCCTTGAGGCTGGGCACTTGGTCCGGCGGCACGATCTGCCCTGGCAGCCCTTGCAGTCCTGAAAGGTACAGTAGGCCCGGCCCTGGCTCAGGGCGGGCACCAACGTTATCCGGGCTCAGACCCTCAGTTAGGGCTGAGCAACGGTCAGCAAAGTATATAAGCTCAGGCCCTAGGTCAGGGCTGAGCAACAGTAACACAGTATATAAGCTCAGGCCCTAGGTCAGGGCTGAGCAACAGTAATACAGTATATAGAGTGTTTAAGCCCAGGCCCTAGGTCAGGGCGGGGCAGCAAACGGTGAGGCAGAGCTCAGGCCCTCAGGCAGGGCTGAGCCCCAGTAATAGGCCTAAGCCTCAGCAGGCCTGGGGAGGGGGAGACTGCCCACAGGTTGGGTGGCAGGGGGGACGCAGGCCCTCCCACTCCACTGCGTCCCAGCCCGGGGCCCTAGCAGCGGCAGAAGACTCGCTGCTTTGTCAGTGGGGATCCTGGCCGCAACACACTGACATAGGCTCCGGCAATGCTGCAGCCAGACTGGGGTCGGCTGCCCCCAGGCTACTTCCAGACTCCCCCTCTGGGCCTACCTGGGTGCTGGCGTCGGCTTCGGGGGGATCCTGGACCATGGGTTCGTCCGGCCAGGAATCGTTTGGCAAGTCCGGGAGCTCCTCCGGATAGGAGGCGCAGGGCAGGCCCGGCGGCTCCTCTGGGTCGTAGGCGCCGGGCAGGCTCGGCGGTTCCTTGGGGTAGCGGGCGCAGGGCAGGCCCGGCGGCTCCTCGGGGTAGCGGGCGCAGGGCAGGCCCGGCGGCTCCTGGCAGTCACTCTGGGCCACGGAGGTTTCCCAGCCCCGAGCTAGGCTGGAGACGTCTAGTCTCTCCGGCTGCTGGGGCCAGACTGAGTTCTGAGGGCCCGGTTTTATACTTCCAGGTTGCCGCCTGACCCTCTGAGGGGCGGGCTCAGAACTCCCTAGCTCTGCCCACTCTGGCCTCCGGATGGGATCTTCCCCTTCCGGGGCGGCGGGGAGCCACACCGACTCACTACATGCAGCATCAGCTTCTAGTGAGGCTGCTGAATTTTTTAATGTAATTCAAAGCATCTATGTATTTTTCTCTGCATCAACTCATCAATGGCAAATTTTGAAGCAACATCTGGGAACATCCTCTCTGACACTGAAACCACACAATGGGAAAGTCAAGTGGAGGTGGTAAGGCCTATCTAACACCAAATTGGGAAGATAGATGATGACATAGTTGCCATTATGGAAGATAATGCTATGACAGGAACTGTTCGTGGGAGAACAGTGGCAGAGGGAAATGGAATCACCAGAAACATACATGACTTCAAATTTCTGTGTGGCTTAGTGTTGTGGCATGACATGCTGTTTGAAATAAATGTTGTAAGCAAGAGACTCCAAGGTGTTGACCTTGATATATCTGGAGCAATGGAACAACTGGACAAAGCAAAGTCATACCTACAGTCTTACTGGTCAGATGAGGGATTTCAAAATGTTCTGAAGAGTGCACAGAAGTTGGCAGAGGAACTTTACACTGAAGCTATTTTCCCACCCATTCAAGAATACAAGAGTCACCGAAGAAGACGACATTTTGATTACGTGGCACGGGATAATCCCATAAGAGACCCCACACAACAATTCAAAGTTGAATTCTTTAACCAGGTGCTAGATTGTGCAATACAGTCAGTTGAAGAACGTTTCATGCAGCTCAAGGAACACAGCAGTATATTTGGAATGTTGTATGATATTCCAAAACTCCTCACTATACTTAAAGAAGACCTACACCAGCAATGCAGGGCACTAGAGACAGTGTTGACACATGATGACATGCGCGATATTGATGCGAGTAATTTAGGTGATGAACTGAAAGCCCTTTCAAGATACATTTCAGCAGGATCAACTCCAAAGGCTGTTCTGGAATATATGTGCACAAATAAGATGACCACCCTCTTTCCAAATGCTTTTGTTGCTCTGCACATATTTCTAACACTTCCTGTAACAATTGCCAGTGGAGATCGCAGCTTTCTCCAAGTTGAAGTTAATAAAAACACATCTACACTCCACAATGACACAGGAGAGGCTGGTTGGCCTTGCAACCATCTCAATAGAGCATGAGCTGGCCCAGACTGGACCTTCAGGAAGCAGTTCAAATCTTTGCAACCAAGAAGGCACGGAAAGCACCACTTTGATTATTCAAACAGATAAAAATGCCAGTGTTTACTATGCAGACAAGAAAAGTTACATTTGCTATTCAGGTGTTTGAAAGTTAAGTGTTACTTAAAATGCCTTGTTCAAAAATTTTAAGTTGATAGTTCTCCTTTATTGGGGTAGTAGCAGAGCAATACCACAAGAGGAATAGAACAGGAAGAAGGCAGAATTGAGACCTTTCAAAGTTTTGGCCCAAGCGAGGGGGCATGGGGGCGTCATTTGAGCTCCCCGCCTCAGGTGCCAAAATGTTGTGGGCCGGCCCTGGCTGTTGGCTACATATCGACTCTAGAGAACTGAGGCTAGGACTCTCAGTCTCATGGCACATCCCCTGTGTCTGTGACACGCCCCCCCTCCCCCATTAACAAACTGAAGTTAAATGGTCTAAATAATATAAAAATAAAAGGGTGGCATGTGGTTTCCTTATAGAGAGGACAAGCCCTCGCAAGTTAGTGCTTAGCCTCCCTCTGTCACTCTCTTTCTCCATATCAGTTCTTCCCTATCAAGATCTTCTGCTCCTTCTTTCCCTTAGTAGTAATGGGCACTGTTGTAGTGTTGTCATCACTACCGTCTCTCTTCAAAGGATTCATAGATTCCCAGGTCAGAAGGGACCACTGTGATCATCTAGCCTGACCTTATGTATAACACAAGCTTGAGAATTTTCCCAAAGAAATTCCTAGAGCAGATCTTCTAGAAAAACATTCAATCTTGATTTAAAAATTGCCAACAATGGAGAATCCACCACGACCCTTGGTAAGTTGTTCCCATGGTTAATTACTCTCACTGTTAAAAATTTACACCTTATTTCCAGTCTGAATTTGTCTAACTTCAGCTTCTAGCCACTGGATCATGTTACAGCTTTCTCTGCTAGACTGACAAGCCCACTATCAAATATTTGTTCCCCATGTAGATATTTATAGACTGTAATCAAGTCACTCCTTAGCCTTCTTCTTTGTTAAGCTAAATAGATTGAGCTCCTTGAGTCTATCACTATAAGGCAGGTTTTCTAGTCCTTTCATCATTCTCATGGCTCTTCTCTGAACCCTCTCCAATTTATCAACATCTTTCTTGAATTGTGGACACCACAATTGGACACAGTGTTCCAGCAGCAGTCACACCAGTGCCCAGTGCTGAGGTAAAATGGCATCTCCAGTACTACTTGAGATTCCCCTGTTTATGTATCCAAGGATCACATTAGCCCTTTAGCCACAGCATCGCTCTGGGAGCTTATGTTATTGTCCACCACGACCCCCAAATCTCTTTCAGAGTCACTGCTTCCCAGGATAGAGTTCTCCATCCTGTAAGGATGTCCTACATTATTTGTTTCTAGATGTATGCATTTACATGTGTCCCTTATTAAAGTACATATTGTTTGCTTATGCCCAGTTTACCAAGCAATTCAGATTGCCCTGTATCATTGACCTGTCCTCTTCCTTATTTACCACTCCCCCAATTTGTGTGTCATCTGCAAATAGTATCAGGCCCAGCACACCCGTGTCAAAGGAGGTGAGCCCCCACTAAGCCACTTAAAGGGGGCAGAGCTACAACTGGGTCTATAAAGGGCTGTCCGAGGACAGGAAAAGGAAGAGTGATTGGGACAGGCTGTGTCTAGGGAGAGAAACCACAGAAAAGTGATGCTAATTGGCTGAAACTTGGAAGTTGCAAGACGTATGATTACCACAGACCCCCTGGGAGGGGAGGCTGTGAAATCCTAGGACCCAGGGTAAGCTGTGGGACTGTTTTTGTTTGTTTTATTTGGTTGTTTGGACAATAAACCTGCTTAAAAGAGACTAGGCATAGCAGTGTATGCTTGGAAGCTGGGGAGGAGCCCTGCCAGGTCACATGATCTAAGTTTCTTCACAATAGAAGGATAGCTGAAATTCATTGAACAAGTTTTTGACTAGGAATTGTTTTCCCATGTCTGGAAATCAATAGGAGCCTTAAGAAAAGATTTTAAATCCCACCCATCTTCCATTAGGGTGTGTCAGTGCCTCAGTTCCTGTTTATGGTGAATGGAGTTGTTCCACTGGGAAGGGCTGAGAAAGGGCAGATAAATGACCTTTCATACCAGCCTCTGGTGTATGAATTCATAGTGTCTTGGCAGCTCTGCAACACTGCAGGAGCATTTTACCCTGACCCTTTGGCCTTCCCAACCCTAGTTACTTTGGGAAATTCTCCAACTGTTGCAGTACCATCAATGCAGCTCCACCAGTCAAGTGCCATAGTCATGGCTCGGTAATTCTGACCATTTTATCCTCTAGGCCTGCTCTGAGCACAATTAAGCAGGGTGCACCTGAGCCAGCCTACATTAGTTTGTCCATGGGTGGAGAGCTGCAAGAATGAGCAATTTCCCTAAAGTTGCCATGGTTACACAAAACATTACGAACCAGGATAGCTGCATAATAATTGTTAGATGAATAAAACGGACAATAAATTATTCATATAGGCCCTGATTCAGAAAAGCACATAAGGGTCTGCTTAAGTCCCATTGACTTAAATGCAGGCCTGAACATAAGAATGGCCATACTGGGTCAGACCACTGGTCCATATAGCCCGGTATTCTGTCTTCTGACAGTGGCCAATGCCAGATGCTTCAAAGGGAATGAACAGAACAGAGCAATTTTTGAGCGATCCATCCCCTGTCACCCAGTCCCAGCATCTGCAAATCAGAGGCTTAGGGAAACTCAGAGCATGGGGTTGCATCCCTGGCTATCTTAGAAAGGATTCCTGTTCAGAAATCCTTTCTTGAATTGAGGTCACATGCCGTATTTCTACAATACATTCCATCTAAGAATTAATGATTTAGGCCTCACCAGGCAAGTAGTAGTGTTGTTGTCCCCATGGGGAAACAGAGGCACAGAAGTGTGGTGACTTTCCCACGAGACAGGCAGTCTGCGGCAGAGCTAGGAATAGACCTCAGACATAAGACTCTAGTCTTGTGCTTTAGCCACCAGACTCTTCTTCCGCTCTATGTGCACGGAACTAAGCATGGCCCGAGTGATTTGAGGTCTTTCACACTGGGCTGTGTGCTCATGGGGAAACTCCTCAACTTCCCCCTACCTACACTGTACATTAAACATGAAACAAAGCTGCATTGAAAAAAGCCACCCCTTTCACCAGCACAGTATACAATGTTATCCTCAGTGGTTATTACTGGAGTAGATAATATCTACACTATGCACGAAAGCTTGAAACGGGTAAACATTTTAGTGTTGACGACACCAAGTTATACGTTAATAAATTAAAAATAAAATAAATTAATGGAGATATCCTATCTCCTAGAACTGGAAGGGACCTTGAAAAGTCATTGAGTCCAGCCCCCGCCTTCACTAGCAGGACCAAGTACTGATTTTGCCCCAGATCCCTAAGTGGCCCCCTCAAGGACTGAACTCACAACCCTGGGTTTAGCAGGCCAATGCTCAAACCACCAAGCTATCCCTCTGTAATTGATATTTCATCTTCATTACTGGAGGGATGGAAAATTTACACGTATTGCCTGCAAACTACAGACCATCAAGGCATGTTAGATTAACTGCCAGTGCTGCTAACACATTTTTCTGTGGGTTTTATAATGCCACCCATCACTGTAGTATCTGAGCGCCTTCCATGTAAAATCATTGGCAACAGTGACGTCTCTAGTAGACTTCATGGAGACCCAGCCTCTTCTCCCATTTTGGGGTCACAACTGCTTGGGGTCAGGTTTTAGTTTTTGATTTTTTTTAAAGTTTTTTATTAATTTCCTTTGGTTGTGGTAGGAGTTTAATGGGCAGAAGGCAGTGTCAGTGTTGAGAGTCATTCTTACGGTGGGAAGGCTGTGAGCACAGATCTAATTAATCTGTGTGTAACATTTAGAAATGTATCAGGCCAGATGGGGCTTTAAGTCACTGGCTGATTTGGGTGGGGAGCAATTTGGGGATGTGCTCGGTCACAGATCGTACTGAACATCCCCCACTAGGGCTGCTGTGCTGGGAATCCAAGCCTCTGCAGCTCAGTTCAGGCTCCAGAGGCTACAATGCCCATGGATTCTGATCCTGCCACTGTCCCAGTCCTTGGGTCTCAGGGTAAATACCTTCTACCTGGCACCCTCTTCTGAGAGCTAGAACCTGCCATCCAGCTGCCTAGCTCCTCTGGGTGCAGCACTGACCTTTCAGGCTCCCTGGTACTTAAACACATCCCGCTCCCAGAACTCCAACCCAAAGATATGAAGCTTCTGGTTTAGTTGAACTCACCCAGGGGTTCACAATAGTTGTGAAGCAGCCAACACACACACACACACACCTGTTCCAGAGTCTAACACATCTATGCTCCATTATAGTTAATCATATAAAGCACAAGTTCATACACATCATACAAAACAATAAACATGACATGTACATCCCTTTCTATCTCACCCTTCCCTGGGGATCCCTGAAGGACCATCAGTGTCCAGAAAGGCAGGCAGGCAGGGTGTCCCCTGCCTCATGCAGGCTGTCAGATGGTGAGTGGTCTCTCTCTCAAGGGATCAACATGTTAATCTCTCTCATTGCCTGGAGAAAATGGGCCCCTAAGTAGAAAAGCTTCTGTCCTTTTTAAAACCTTCAGCCTGTGTCAGGTGATGCCCTTGCCAGCTGCCCCACATGAGCACAAACCCCTGCCAGGTGACTTGCCCTCCCGCTAAACCAATTCTTCTGGGCAGGGACCAGTCTTCTGTCTACAGTGACTAGATTTCCAGTGACTGAGTACTTAGTCAAGTACCCTGTATTGTTGTTCTCTTGCCACCAGCCTCTGGAAACTCAACCTAATGTGGAGGCAAACAGACCAAAGAGAAGGCAAAAGGTTGGACATTCAAAATGGAATTTGCAGCCTGACAGAGACACCCAGGGCTCACACAATTCATAAATTGTACAGACTTATTCCTAACTCATCACATGCTGCCACATCAGCCCCTGGAGGAATTTCACCTTCTCGCAGCACTTGTCACTTATGGCAAGTGTAAACCTCTGAGAAGGTGCAGCATACACAGCCCACCCACTCCAGCTCCAGAGCCAGCTGCAATCTAGCACATACTAGATAGTAACACGGAACACATCACTGAAAATGGCACACTTAGGCCAAATTATGAAAATAAGGGGCTGTAAAACAGAGGGTAATTAAAGTGACAAATTCTGCCTGCATTCCCTTCTCTCAGATGACTTCCTGTTACGGTACGTGAATCTTGCTGATTGCTGCTAACACGTACATAAACACAAAAAACATTGAAAGGGGAACTTGAAGCCGTATCCTCTCCTTCCTCTCTCATTTTTGATACTCAGTCCTTTCTTTCCAACAAGTAGTATGGGCAAAGTGTTTCCACTTTTATTGCCTATTATGGCAATGCAGAAGGCCCAGCATGATCTATGGTTCATTGTCCTAACCACAAAACCTTCACTTCTCCAGGAAGATATTACTTCTTCCAGAAAAGATCTGACTCTTGGTTTGACTCACATCACACTCCATTCTGCATCCGTAGGTTTTTGTAACACATTACTTCCTTGAGAGGAAGGCTGGGTTTGTAGTCACTGGCATTCAGGAAGTATGGATTCTCTTCCTCGATTTTCTGTGACCTTAAGGTCACTTAATTTCTCTATGCCTTGTCCCTACCTTCTATGGTGTTGCAAGGACAAATTCATTAATGTATGCAATATACTCAGATACTAGAGTCATGAGTGTCATAGAGAAGTCTATAAGTAAATAGATGAACAATGATGTGCTCCTAACCATCATTTCCCTGCCAACATATCTCATCTGGGTAACAGCCTAAGAGATTACAATGGTTGGGACCAAGTATCAACATCCAATATCATTCCATCCATCTATGGTAAACCAAGAAACTTTTACTACGGTTTTATTTGGAAATTACTTACATTTGACATATAGTCTGAAAAAGAGCTTAAAACCAGCTAAAACCCTCTCTCTTCAGTCCCTTTTGCCTCAACAAAAAGCCACAATTGTTTGCTTAAAGAAAACTATAAGTAGATACAATTGGGCCAGGTTTCACGCCAGAATGTCTGTCAGAATGTTCCTTTCCACAGCTGGGAGCTTTATTGTCAGTGAGATGGCTAACATGGGCATTTGGGTACCTGCATGCTGATTGCATTTGGGCCTCTCCAGTCTGGGGTGCTCCCAGTTCAGTGCCTATATTTGGAAACAGGATTTTGTGTCAGACTAGCTCTCCTTTGCCTACAACCAACTCTGTCAATTGCATTATATGCCACAAAGTAGTCAACTATTCAAAATAAGAAATAAGCCGAAAATCCATATGAATCTGCAGCAGAGTCTTCTGAACCAGAGCTGAGATGCTGGCCTCCATCTTGAGACAGCAGAGGAACAAAATTATGCACAACTTTCCTTTTGCCAGAAAGTGAGGTGAAGGGTGAGCACAAACACCTTCAAAGTGGGATCCTATCGGCCTATTACCCCCTTTCAGGACAGGTATAGAGAGTGTTGTCAGATGTCACCAGTGTGGTGTTCTGCTCTATCCAATATTGATAACAGTCGGCTGTGTGCGTGTGTGTTCTCCCTGTGTGCTGTCCCAGCTCTGCACAGGTAGCTGGCACAGCAGATCTTTAGCGAACCACCCAATGACCACAGACTCCAATAAGGTACGAAGGCACCCGGTCAGGTTTATTGCCAAACAAAACACAGTCTCTAGCTCCCCAGATCAGATGTCTAAGTTCTGCTAGTACATATGTGCTCCCTGACAATGGACCAGCTCAGTCAGTGGCGGGATTTACCACTGCCCCCTAGGCCAGACCAAGACAACTCCTCAGGGGTAAATTCTTATACACAGGTACAAACAAGTTACACATCACTCCTGACGTATTGAGGTGCAACCCCTCTACGTAGTAAGGTGCCGCCTCTCACCTTGTACATGTTGGTTCGAACAAAACAACTCTATCCATCATATTACCCTTTTGCCAGTCTTTAGGACGGGTCAGCCTGATCCTTGTTATCTATGTGGAATGTGCAAGTATCAGAGTGTTCTGGTACCTTTTAGGTATGTGTATTTTTGCAACATCGGCCCTCTTCTTGCCAGCTTCTGTGAACAGGGCCTGCCTTTTGCTCACAACTTAACTTTGCTTTATATTAGCAGTCTTGACCATTACTTTAGTTTAGGCCTTAGGCCTCATACTGGGCCTCTGATACAAGGGTTTATGTTTCAGGGCCTCATCTTACTACAGAGAACAAAGCAGTATGACATCTGCTGTGTCACTGAGCACATTGTCTAGGCTAGAGAGAAGAAGAGAGCACAGAGGCTCTCCTTGACTCCCAGGCAGACAGGCTGCAGAGTGTAGGCGCTGTAGGGGAGTAGCTAGGCTCTTGCAGAAGACCCTGGGTCAGAGGAGAAAAGGACAAGGTTGATATGCTGAAAGTGTGTTAGAAGAAAGAGACTGGAAGCCTGTTGCTGGAGGCTGTTCTATGGTGCACAGGCTAGTGAGAGAGCTCAGTGCTTTACACTGTCTTCACACCTTTCAGTCTGTGTTTGCAGAGACACTCATTTTGCATTCAGTTCAGGGCAGCCTCTCAGACACGCTGTGCTCACATAGAAATTTGATTTTTATTCTCTTGTATTGTTCTCTTAATCTGAAATAATCATTGACTGAACTTTCGCATGTGTTCCTTCCGGACCCCATTCAGCAAAACATTTAAATATGTGAATAACTTTTAGCATGTGCCTAAAGATAACCATCTGCATAAGGGTTTTCTTGAAAAGGGTTGGATTGCTGAATCAGGGATTATATTTGGAAAAGCATAACAGAACCTCACGTCCAAGGAGGGGTTACAGAAGACTGATCCAGCACCATCAACTCTTACAACATCAATGCCAGAAACAACATAGGAGCCCTTGACTCATGGAGAACTGTTTAGATTCCAGGGTAAACTATTGCACAGCTGCATTACGTCCTTGCGAGGAGTCAGACTGATGCAGATTTCCTCCAGTCAGGTTACAAGTCACTCTCAAAATGAGTCCCCATGAAATCTAAAGCTAAAACTGCTCATCGCTTAAGGAACATAAGTTTCAGTGTTGGTCATTGTCAAAGTTCAGGGAAACTGCATCTATATTTCCCCTCAGTGGTCCAGCAAGGATACTCAGGCTTCTGGCTCCCCAGCCTCACCCCCATCTCTCTCCCTCCTGAGCAGGGTATTTCCAGGTTGACCAGTTCCCTGCCTTCACTGTGTTATTTCCAGCAAAAGACCTGCTTTGCTTCTCTCCTCAGATGGTACGCAATTTAACTGGCACAGTCATTATAAGTTACCACACAGCTTTTTCTAAGCAAACTTGTAAGGTAAAAGCACATCAGAGAAAAACAATATAAGAGCTCCATGTTAATAACCTTATCAGAGATCCTCCCTCCCTGCCCTCAGTCTCCTCAAGGGGTCTCATAGTGTCAGTCCTTGCAACCTTTCCCAGGAAGGAGTAGGGCCCTTCCCTTGGGCAGGTGGTCCTGTCTGTTTGATGGATCAGAATGAAGACCCTGAGTCAGTTTAAACACCAGCTTTGTATTCAGAAGTCCTTTCTTTGTCTGTTTGGTCCATGGAGAACCCAGTTTGGGTCTTTGAACTGATGTCACAGAACAGGTGATCCCCAGACAAACAGTCCACCCCTCAGGGCGAAGCTTCAAAGGCGGAGTCTGTAGGTGGGGATGCAATCCCCTCCTGCCCAGTACTTCCTAGGAATTCCACTTCATACATATTGTCCTAAAAGATCCATCGTGTCTGTTACACTGATCAACAGTCTCTTGAAGTTCTCAGTACTTCCCAGATGTTGCATTAATCCTGTTTTCCTCCTAAAATCCAACAATAGGACATAAGCATTTGCATTTTTAACACAGTGGGATCCTAAAATACTTACACTTAATTCAGTAAGGTTTAACTTAATTCAGTAAGATTTGTCCAGGAAATTGCCACCTGTCCCAGTCATATCCACCCATATCATTCCATTGGCTAAGCCAGAAGGGAGAGGATTGGTTGAAGGAGCTGTGCCAAACTTGCCAATTTCAGTTATAAAGGGTTTCAGCAAACTTTGCCATATGGTATTGTGGTTCACTTTGACTGCTCAGTTCATTTCACAAAGGCCAAGAAAAACCTTTTTGTCCTTGCAGAACTCAAAATGGCAAAAATGGGATTTCCCTAAGACTTTTTTTTAAAACTAACCAAACACTCTCCCCCTCCATGCAAACATACAAACACTCTCTCACTTTTGGGCCAAGACCAAGCATGGAAAATTTTAACCCAACACAAATGTTCCGGCATGTTCTGAGCATTAGTAACACATTGTTTTACAACATTAATTGTAGCGATAGGTACCAGGCAAGCACCATATCATTGGGTATGGCAGGAGGGCTGTCATAGCATTGCAAGAGTGACAGTATGTGGATACTAGAATTGGTCATAATATTTACTGTGAATTATTCATGCATATAATCCCTTTTTCTTTTTCAAATAGTGAGTTAATCCTGATTTTCGTTAAATGTAGTCTTTCAGATATACACAGGAGAACATTTTCACTAATACCTGGAAGTTGTCTGAACATGACCTCACAAATTATAACAAACCAAAGTTGGTGCTTTTATATGTAAAAATATTTGTAAATCAGATTTACTCTTCTACAAGCGCCATTTGTCCCCTTTCACGAGTTGTCCTGTAGGATTAAAATTGTTACTTCATGACACTGCAGCATCATGCATACTTCACACAATGTGATACCAGAATTGAATTTTGAGAGGTTTTTAAAATATCACACAAAGTTTTCTTGTGGGAAGTAGAGAGACCTGTGAAAATCAAGACTGTCCCATTAAAATCAGTGAAGGTAACAACCTACTGGATTATGTAGTATATGAATGAGTGAATTTTCTGTCCAACCTCTCTAACTTTTACAGATAAAAGTCTGTAGAGATTCCACAAACAGTGCAGCCTCCCTATCATTTCTAGGAACAGTTAAAAGAACCCAAAGCAGAAGCAGATTAGAGAGAAGAAAGTCGTTTACCATCACAAAAATTGTGTCCATGGTCTAAGAAAACAGGAAGACCATGATTATATTTTGCAGTATTAGTCAATAATATGTCAATGTCAGCAAAACAATGTCACGATGTCCCCTAAAAATCCAGATGGCTCTTAATTTGGCAAAGAAGAACCTATAAACCACACACAGAACAGAGATACTTCAGTTGTGTATTGCTTGCATCTTAAATTCTTTCCTTGTTTATATGTTACTTTATATATCATGGTTTGTTTTTAGTTTAGTATGTTGCAAGGTTAAACTTGCAACATACTAAACTAAACGCACTCTACTGACTGAGTTAGCCAGGCATGTTGCAAGGTTAAACTTGTTCACCCCAGCTACCAATTCTATTAGAAGTAGTCAAATGAAAAAAAACCACTTACAAATAATGAGTGGGATATTCAAAAGCATGTACATGACTTAAGAACAAAAGTCCCATAGACTTTCAACAGGATTTGTGCTACGTCAGTTACTCTCAACCTATCCAGACTACTGTACCCCTTTCAGGAGTCTTGAGTTCCCCCAAGTTTCACCTCACTTAAAAACTACTTGCTTATAAAATCAGACACAAAAATACAAAAAAGTGTCACAGCATGCTATTACTGAAAAGTTGCTTATTTTCTCATTTTACCATACAATTGTCAAATAAATCAATTGCAATATAAATATTGTACTTACATTTCAGTGCATAGTATATAGAGCAGGATAAAAAAGTCATTGTCTGCATGAAATTTTAGTTTGTATTGACTTCACTAGTGTTTTTATGAAACCTGTTGTAAAACTAGGCAAATGTCTAGATGAGTTGATGTACCCCCTGGAAGACTTCTGCGTACCCCGAGGAGTACACGTACCCCTGGTTGAGAACCACTGTGCAATGTCACATAAATGCTTTTGAAAATACCAGCCTAGATGTCCTAGCAATTTTATCATCATCCAGTTAATTTAAAAATATTTTATTTATGGAAATGTTCAGCATTCCATCATGGGTTTGTAAATAATTCCAGGGTAGACTCACTGGAAGAAATGGGTGAGCAGAGATCTGAATGCAAGTTACTTTAGGAATTACCCGTTTTGTTTGATGCTGCTATAGACATGGAATATTCCATCATCCTCTTCATGTCCAATATGTATACAATAAACAGATGATCCAATAAACTTGAAAGCCCTATATGTAGGTCTTCCTACTCCCAACTCCTTCGGAACATAGGAACTGCCAGGTTGGATCAGACCCATTGTCCATCTAGTCTGTTATCTTGTCTCTGACAGCGGCCTGCACCAGAGATATTTCAGTGGAAAATATAGGATGTAGGATAATCAGCCCCCCAACGGTAGGTCTCATTCTAATCACTAACAGAGAATGGTTTAAACCCCAAACCATGAGATTTAATATACCTTTCAAAATTTTTGTCATAATTAATTATAACTCTGGACTTCCTTAGTATCTACATACATGTCCACTTGCTTTTGGAATATTAAATGATTGGCCTCAATGACTTCCTAGGGCAGTGAGTTCCATAGTTTAATAACATGCTGTGTGAAAAGTACATTTATTTTACTGGTTTTGAATCCCCCCCCCCTTTAATTTCATTGAATGCCCCCTTGTTCTTATGTTATATGACAGGGAGAACAGACATTACTGATCTACCTTTTCTGGAGCATTCATTATTGTATATACTTTTATCACCTTCCTTCTTATTAATCTCCCTTCTGAAGTCAATAATCCCATTTTTCCAATCTGAGAGGTTTATTTTATCCCCTTAATCATTTTGTCGCTCTTCTCTGTACACTGAGTCCTGCAATATCCTTTTTGAGATGGGGTGCCTAGTCCTGCACACATTATTCCAGATGCGGCCACACACTGAATTATATAAAGACAGTTGACTATTCTGTGCATTGTTCACCATCCCATTCCTTAGGAATTCTAACACTTCGCTTTTTTGACCATGGCTGCACATTGAACAGAGGTTTTCATTGAGCTGTCCACAATGACAGGTAGATCCCTTCCCTGAGTTGATACAGTTAATAATTTAGAACCCTCTAAGATGTCGGAGTAGGGTAATTTTCCCCTCTAATGTGCATTACTTTGCATTTATCAACACTGTATTTCATTTGCCATCATGTTGCCTATTCACCTAGCTTGTCACGTCTGAAGTTTCTCACAGTCCTCTCTGGTCTTGACTAACCGAAATAACTTCGTGTCATCTGCAATAGTTTGCTACCTCACTACTCAGCCCCCTTTCTAGATCATTAACAATTATATTAAATAACATAGGATCTAGCCCAGAATGTTGGAGGACTCAGCTGTTAGCCTTTTGCCATAATGAACATTTGCCATTTGACTCCTGCCTTCTAGCCAGTTTTTGATCCATGACAATACTTCACAGTCTCAGCCCATGACCACGTAAGCTTCTTTAGTGGCCTGTTATGCAGGACCTTGTCAAAAGCCTTTTAGAAATCTTGATAGTCAACGATTTGCTGTTATCCACTAATTTATTGACACATTCAAAGGATTCTAAGAGATTAGGGAGACCATTTTCCTATGCAGAAGCCATGCTGGTGAGATTCTCTTAGATCATGATCTTCTAGGTATTTTTTGTTCTCTTTTTAATTATAATTTCTACCTATATGTCAGGTACAGACATGAGCCTTACCTGTCTATAATTCCCTGGATCAACCCTACGGCCTTTTTAAAAGAACAGGTACAATATTTACTGCCATCCAATCCTCTGCAACAGTGGCTGTTTTGAATAAGAGACTGCATATTTTTATTAGCAGCTCAGCTCCTTCATATTTAAATTTCAGTCACCAAGAGCACCTTGACTTTATTCCTAGAAAAGTACAGGTCTAGGGTAGGAATCTCCCCAATCTTCTCCATGGTGAAATGTGATGCAAAGAAATAATTTAACTCCTCAACATCCGTATCTTCTGAATTGCTCCTTTTAATCCCTAGAGATTCAGTTCACCCACAGATTCTTCACAGGCTTCCTGCTTCTAACATACTCAAAGTATTTCTTGTTTGTTTTTACACCTTTAGCTAGTTGCTCCTGGAAATCCATTCTGGTCCTTCTAACTTCCCTCTTACTTAATGCCTCCTGTAATTTATATTCCTGTTTATTGGAGTTACTAGGGTCAGATTTCCAAATTTTGAAAGAGATCTGTTTGGTTTGAATAGCTCTTTGAACCTTGCCCTTTAGCCATCATGATTCCCCTCTTGTCTTTCTGGCTCCCTTTTTGTTCAGTGGTTCACATGTCTTCTGAGACTTTTTTTTAAGTAACATCCATCCCACCTCTCAGGATTTTACTTCCTTGCAAAGAAACAAAGTGCAATGAAAATGGGTCAAATTCTGCTCTGTGATACCCAGGCATTAAGTTCAAAGAGTCAGCACAAATGTAACTGAAAGCAGAATTTGATGCCATAGAAAAGGGGCATTAAAAGAGGGAGAAGAATAGTTGGGAAGTTATCTGAAATAGGATCATGGCATTCAAAAACTAGACAATTGGGCAAATGATAACCCCATGCAAAGGAAGCATACAGAGGACATATCAGATATTACACTGATACAACAGAACCTTAGCCATAAGACCAAAGACAAGATGGAATGCAATTGGCTGAAACTGAGTTAATGATGAACAGATGAGGTCAGAGCCCACACTGCATGCAGTGTGGTGTTTGGAGGAAATGAATAAAGATGACCTTATGAAGCCAACCACTCGATCTTAAAAGTTTTTTTTAAGTCACATCCTAGTTTGTTTGGAAATGCAACCCACAGCTATGTAAAAAAACACTGACTTAGCGTCAGGTCATGATTGCATAAACCTGTTTACAGCAGTTGGGGTTTGGGCAGAAATAAAGGAAGCAGCATGAGAAAGCCATCATAAACTGTAAGGCTGACTGATGCAAGGTGAGTCTCCTCACTCAAACCAGGTCAGTCATTTCCCAGCTGTGGCAATCTGTAAGCTTTCAAAGGAACACACAAGATTTAGAAATTGTTCTTCTGCATCAAATTATTTAATATATATTAAAAAGCCCACAACCACGTTAAGACTCCGATGTTACTTCCTCAGGAAATTCATAAGGTTCAGGTGGTGGTGAGCACCTGACCTATTCCCTTGCATCTCTGATTCAGCTAGGGGGTTTCATCACATCACCATGTGAGATGGTGCAACATGCTATGCAACTCCACAAGGATAGAGCAAACATGCTGTGTAGAAGTTGTGCTATTTTCTAGACTTCTGGGCAGACTGAGTTAAGGCTGCAGAGGGGAAGTTTTATTCTGAATGCCCTGATTTTTGTGCAGTCACAATTGTAAATTTAATATTGCATTGATGTAGAATTTTGATTTAATGTAGTGTTTTTTATAAAAGGAAAAGACATTAAAAATTGAAAAAAAATTGGGACTGGATTTCAAAAATGTTTAAAATAAAAATTAAAAAACTGTACAAATTATTTTTCAAATAGAGAACAGATTGGAGAGAGACAAATATATCTCTCATCCTTCACTACAGCATCAGTAGTGCGACTCCGCCACATCCCCTTATGCACTTTATTGCTTTACTCATCATGGAGCCTGGCTGCAAATTGCTGAGCCCCTTACGTTCCCAATAACTTCAATAGGAGCAGCGGCGGCTCCAGGCACCAGTGCTCCAAGCGCGTGCCTGGGGCAGCAAGCCGCGGGGGGCGCCCTGCTGGTCCCTGCGAGGGCGGCAGTCAGGCTGCCTTCAGCGGCATGCCTGCGGGAGGTCTGCCGGTCCCGCGGATTTGGCAGCAATTCGGCGATGGGTACGCCAAAGCCACGGGACCGGCGGACCTCCCACAGGCATGCCGCCGAATCTGCGGGACCGGGGACCTCCCGCAGGTATGCCGCCAAAGGTAGCCTGCCTGCCGTGCTTGGGGCGGCAAAAAAGCTAGAGCCACCCCTGAATAGGAGTTGAGGGTGCTCAGCAACTGGATGGTGCCCCATGCAGCTTTTTTCTTACCATCCTTATCCAATTCTTTATGGGCTAGATCCTGTTCCCACAGAAGACCATGAGTTTTGCAGTGGACTTCAGTGGGAAGAGGATTCATCTGATAGTTGAAATGCACATTCCTTGACTTCAGTAGGACTTTTGGGTGTACAAGGTACTCTGCAGCAGGGCCTCGCTGTTCATCTAACCCACTACAAGCTAAAACAAGTAGTTATGCAAATAAATAAAAACGATACATTATGTTCTCAGTGGTAACCAGTGGGAGAACACTTTAACCTGTCTGGCCATTCTATGACAGACCTGCGGGTGGCTATCTTAAAACAGAAAAACTTCAAAAACAGACTCCAACGAGAGACTGCTGAGCTGGAATTGATATGCAAACTAGACACAATCAACTCAGGATTAAATAAAGATTGGGAATGGCTGAGCCATTACAAACATTGAATCTATCTCCCCTTGTAAGTATTTTCACACTTGCTTCTTATCAAACTGTCTGTACTGAGCTATCTTGATTATCACTTCAAAAGTTTTTTTTCTCTTACTTAATTGGCCTCTCAGAGTTGGTAAGACAACTCCCACCTGTATATGCTCTCTGTATGTGTGTATATATATCTCCTCAATATATGTTTCACTCTATATGCATCCGAAGAAGTGGGTTGTAGCCCACGAAAGCTTATGCTCTAATAAATTTGTTAGTCTCTAAGGTGCCACAAGTACTCCTGTTCTTTTTGCGGATACAGACTAACACGGCTGCTACTCTGAGAACAAGGAGTAATGGTCTCAAGTTGCAGTTGGGGAGGTTTAGGTTGGATATTAGGAAAAACTTTTTCACTAGGAGGGTGGTGAAGCACTGGAATGGGTTACCTAGGGAGGTGGTGGAATCTCCTTCCTTAGAGGTTTTTAAGGTCAGGCTTGACAAAGCCCTGGCTGGGATGATTTAGTTGGGAATTGGTCCTGCTTTGAGCAGGGGGTTAGACTAGATGACCTCCTGAGGTCCCTTCCAACCCTGATATTCTATGATTCTATGATTCTATGTCTTCAGAAGTACCTGGGATTTCCCCCACCCAACTCACATTAAAGGGCTCAGTTCTGCAGCCTTTACTCATGTCAAATTCACGTACAATAAAATCCTATTGACTTCTACGTTTGCGAGCACAGAATGTTATCCCTTATACGCTATTGCGTGGCAAAATTTCATTCAGCTCTTTGAATATATATACCTGAATGCATTAATGAATGCTGGCAAGAAGAGAATCCCAACAGATCAGAGCCGGATGAGGACAGTGCGGAATACAGGCACTTACAATCATTATGTACGAAAGACAGGTATGGTCCAGTGGTTAGAATACAGCAGTGGGAGCTAGCAATTCCTGAGCTCTAATTCCAACTTTGTCGGTAACACCCTCTGTGGCGTAGGGCAAATCACTTTAATTGCCCTAGGTCTCAGTTTCCCCATACAATAGGAGTTATATTGGTACCTACCTCACATGAGTGTCGTAAGGCTTAATTTGTGTGTATAGCTCTCAGGGTACGTCTATACTTACCCGCTGGTTCGGCGGCCAGCAATCGATCTTCTGGGATCAATTTATCGCATCTTGTCTAGACGAGATAAATCGATCCCGGAAGTGCTTGCCATCGACGCCAGTAATCCTGCTCTGTGAGAGGAGTAGGCGGAGTCGACGGGGGAGCCTGCCTGCTGCGTGTGGACCCGCGGTAAGTACCTTTAAGTTTGAACTAAGATACTTCGACTTCAGCTACGTTATTCACGTAACTGAAGTTGCGTATCTTAGTTCGAACTGGGGTCTTAGTGTGGACCAGGCCTCAGAAAGTGCGAAGTAGTATTGCACATGAACCTGTGCTGCTGTAGGCTAGAAAATGCTAGTGGAATACACAGATTTAAAAACTTGTTTTCAGTTCTTCACGCTGAACGTTACAGGGGAATCTGTGCTGATATCACCCCTTTCATCTGAGAGTTTGCCGTTATAGCTACACTGGCAAACCTTTTCTAGTTTAGAGCAGGCCAAAGGCTGGGACTGTCAGAAAAGCCTAAAAGAGATCAGTGATCAAATTCCATTGAATTTCAACTCCCTTTGGCTCCTTTGAAATGAGCCTAAAGGATTAAGGCGGGAAACACCACAATTTCGGTTTCATCTGCACCTCTTGTTTTAGTGAAGCAAATGCAATTTGAACAAAATTGGAAGTGTCTTTAGCTTAAAATATATCTGCAGAGAGGCCAAAGATTGTGTGAAATATTTGACAGGGAAGAATATAAAATTAGCAACATTGACTGATCCTCATTCAAAAGGAAAAATGAGTTCACCCACTCATTATACATAAATATTAAATATATAAATATTAGTCACTGGAAGGAAGGAAAGCCCTTCTATCAAAGTAGTGAAAACAATGTTCTATTCTTTCTTTTCCTGCTGAATTTGAATATCTCTGGAGGAGTGGAAGTCTGATTCAGAATTTCTGCAAGTTCTTAGTGAACCATAGCAGAAATGACTAAAGGAGTGAGGAAATGGGAACAGAGACACAAAAAGGTATCAGCTTTTAATCTTTCTAAGAATGAACCTCAGTTTACAGAGCCCTTTCTTTATAGCCGGACTGACACATGCCATGGTCTTCAGTGCACTGTAAAATGATTCCTGGCAGCCCCACTTTCACAAGCAATACTGATCATCCAACATATGGCACTTTTTGCACGGACCCACCCTAGAACCACATGAGAATTGAAATTCACCCAAACTTTTTTTGTGGGTAAATACTTTGTTCTATTGAAAACAAAGCTTCATATGGCGTGTGACTGATGACAGAGAGAAAAAGGGGCACACACTTTAACAAGCAGCAGCACCATAACTAAAGCAATGCTCCACTCACTCCCCAAGTAGAGAGAAAGCTACTTTAGATGGTGAAGAAGGCAAACAGTATTTACAGTCTCTTGAGCTTGATCATGATCCCAAGTTAAAGGCCACAGTTAATCATGAGGCCCTGGGTTTCCCTGAAGGTTAGCAGTGAGCTTTCCAGCTCCACAATATTTGAATGCTTATCCAAAGCTCTAAAGCTATCGGAACCCTGCTGGTCCTATCAAGATTGCATTACCATGCTTCCACCAACAGCCCCACAACCTCCTTGTGCCAACAGGCCCATGATCCTCCATATAGATCCCCTTCCTCCCAACAGGCTTGTGTTCCCTCTAAGGCCCAGTTACATCACATCCCTCCCCAGTGGGATACATTCTCTCATCCTTTCACTCAAGCTAGTTACCTCCCTGAGGCCCATGGTGGAGTGTGTGCCAGCTGGGCATCCTCTGAAGGTCAGGGAGGGAACTGCAGGCTTCTGGGCCTACCCTCTAACCCCATTCAAACCTGGCACAGCAGGAAAGAGGGGTGAAGGAGAATAGTTGAAACGCCTGCACTTCCCTTTGGATGGAGGTAGATGGGGTAGGAGAAAGGTGTCCATAACCTAATTATCTTGAACCTCACAGAGGTTTGATTTTAGGAATGGATGGAGATTTATAAGTAGGGAGAAGGAGCAGGCTTCCATTTTTCCTTCTGAACATGTTTGCCCATCCCTAACAGAGTCAAGTGGCCAGCTACTGGAAACTCCAGAGAAGACTGACTTTTTCTGATGGTGACACAAGGTGGCTACAAACATTTTATAGGAAAATGTGGAAACTTGGGATTTTCTGAAATAATTCCCTGTTTCCCAGAACATCTGTGCTCTGGGGCAGTCTGCACCACATGTGCTTAAGCTTCAGTTACTTTCCATCATCTCATAGTAACAGAATAGATATAAACACTGGAGGTGGCACAGATCTAGCACCTGCTCTGCTACACAGCTTTGTGTTCCCCACAGGTGCTGCTCTCTACCTCCCAGTGCCCTCTTTTGGCAGTGAAAGATTTGAGATGACAAATAATATTGTGCTAGCCAGCCTGAGAGCACTAAGATGACGGAGTTGCTTTGGTTAATTATGCTACTTTTAAAAGTAAACATTGTAGCTTGGTTTCTGAAGTACTATGCTGCTTGGAATGACTAACATTAGTATGTCTAACAGCCAGACGCAAGTGCTGCCTAGATTACTGTGAGCTGACGGTAATGCCATGTGTCAATGGAAAGGTAATTTCTCTTTGATTTACGCTAATGGCTCAGATTTGAAGCTTTCAGAATTGACCTAGCATCTTGAACAGTTATTTGCAAATTCCTAGGCTATTTGGAAATGAACATCATGTCCTAATTCAAAGGAAAGGTTATTTCCCCTAGGTATGCAATAGTGTATTATATTTTATTGGTGATCTCAGTATGTCAAATTCTGTGCATACGTCTCTCTCTTAGCCAGATCAACACCCAGGAGTAAGTTTTATTTTTAGATAATGTATATTTAGATAACTCAGGTGTAAAGTCAATTCCTCTAAATGACAAGAGGCACGGTCTTAGGGTTACAGCACTGGAATGGGACTCAGGAACTCTAGATGCCACTGCTGGCCCTGCCACAGCCTCCCTGGGCCTCAGTTCCTTATCTATAAAATGGGGATAATATTTTCTTCCTCCTGTCCTGTGACTGTCTTATCTATTTGGACTGTAAACTCTTTGGGGCAGGGACTGTCTCTGTGTCGGTACTTGGCTGAGCCCCATGGGCTCTCCCACCGGGTCCTACTGTAACACAAAGTAAGAGACGTTTAAACATAAAGACCCAGTCTGGGGACCAACACCTCCTCTGACTCATATTGCTGTGTATTGAATCTAGAGGCTTATATAGATCCCTTATCATTGTAGTACCCACCTCCCAATTATTTAAAAACAGAAACACCAACACTGCTCACTGTCTCCCTTCCTTCCCAGCCTGGAGGTGAAACAGTTCGATTAGTTTTAGATTGGGGCGAGGATTTTAAAAAGTGACGAGTGAGCTTGGAGACGGTGAATTTCTGAAGGTGCCACTTGAGATACTTTAGAAAGGGGCCTGGTTTTCAGTAAGTGCTGAGCACCAACTTGAGACACCTTTAAGGAGCTTGATTTTCAGTAGGTTGAACACCCCAAAAGTGAGGCACCCACAATCACTAGCCACTTTTAAAATAGTGGCCCCAATCTCTAAACTAATTGGCCTGGGATATTTTATATTTGTGTGTCGGTGTGTTATTGGGTGCATTGCATGTGTGGGTGTGGATGTAGCACTTAGAAGGAAAGAGAAATACCCCTCCCCCCATTATTTATTATTGTCTTTAAAGAATCATCTAAACACAACAATCAGGATCAGGACCTCACTGTTTTAGGTCATGTACAAACATAAAATAAGAAACATTTATAAGCTAAATAGGAACAAGAGGCAGTAGAAGAGTGCAGAACACAACGGAGTTGGAAAATGGAAAGACAAGGGTGATATTAATAGTAAACACACACAGCATGTATTATTAACTCGTTTTTTAAATGAGTTAGGTACACAAAAGCTATAGATGAATCAGTAACCACCTCCTCATCCCCTGTCAGCCATATTAATCAGATGTTTCACTGTAAGCATCATGGCAGAGGTGGGTCTTAAGAAAGGACTTGAAGGAGGACAGGCTGGAGGCTGTGCAAATTGATTGAGGAAGAACAATTCACACTTAAGGGATAAACTAGTAGAATGTGTAAAGGCGCTTGGTGGGGGAGAAGCAGACAAGTGGGGGAAATAGGGTGACCAGACAGCAAATGTGAAAAATCGGGACGGGGTGGGGAGTAATAGAAGCCTATATGAGAAAAAGACCCAAAAATCAGGACTGTACCTATAAAATCAGGACATCTGGTCACCCTAGGGGAAAGAGGCCGCCATTGCTGGCAAAGCAATGTGAGTGAGTTACAATGCAATGATGTAAATAGGAGAAAGTAACCTGGGAAGGGCCTTGAGAGTGCCAAGCACTGTTGTGCCTCTCATGTGGCAGACAAGGGAGAGTCACCACTGAAGCAACAATCTAGGAAGATAATTTTGACTTCACTGAAGCTCGTATTTTAGAGTCAGACAGTTAACTGTATTACACTTGCGTTTTCATGAAGCGACATACCCATCCTATGAAGATTCTCTTGAAAAGAAGTCCTTGCAGAGGGCTAGTAGGTAGTACATTCGGGGCTTTTTAAAACTGTGCCAGATTTAGAACTAGTGTAAGCAGGTCCAACTCCACTGAAGGCAGTGGCGTCGCAGCATAGGCGTGCGCACGGGGTGTGCCGGGTGTGCACGGGCACACCCTAATGCAGGGGTGGGCAAATGGCTCCACTCTCCCGGTGCAGCAAGCCCCGGCCCCTCCCCCGCCTGCCACCCCCCCCTGGGGTCTCCCTCCCCCCCGCCTGCCACCCTCCCCCGCGGGTCTCCCCCCAGCCTGCCACCAACCTGCGGGTCTCCCCCCCTCCCCAGAGCGTCCCTGCCTGAAAAAAAGCAGCACCGGCCTCTCCAGTGCCTGCTTGTGCTGCTGCAGCAGCACATTCCTGCTCAACTGCTGTCTGCTGCCCCAGGGTCCTAGTGCCCCCCATCCCCTAATGGCAGGGCAGGCTGCCCTTCCGCCCTAGCCCTGAGCCTCGCCAATGCCCCAAACCCCTCAACCCCAGCCCCAGCCCTCATCCCCTCGCACCCTAATCCCCTGCCCCAGCCCTGAGCCCCTCCCACACCCCTCAACCCCAACCCCAGCCCTCATCCCCCCGCACCCTAATCTCCTGCCCCAGCCCTGAGCCCCTCCCACACCCCAAACCCCTCAATGCCAGCCCTCATCCCCCCGCACCCTAATCCTCTGCCCCAGCCCTGAGCCCCCTCCTGCATCGTGAACCCCTCATCCCCAGCCAGAGCCCTCATCCCCCCGCACCTTAATCCTCTGCCCCAGCCCTGAGCCCCTTCCTGCATCATGAGCCCCTCATCCTCAGCCCCTCACCCCTGCACCCCCTCCTATCCCTAAACTCCCTCCCAGAGCGTGCACCCCCTTCCCCTTCCCACACACCCCCTCCTGCCCCCAAACTCCCTCCCAGAGCCTGCACCCTCTGAACCCTTCCCACTCCCAAACTCCCTCCCAGAGCCTGCACCCCTCACCCCCTTCTATGCCCCCACCCCCAGCCCAGAGCCTGCACCCAAACTCCTTCCCAGAGCCTGCACCCCTCACCCCCTCCTGCACACCCACCCCCTGCCCCAGCCCGGAGCCTGCACCCAGCATCCAAACTCCATTCCAGAGCCTGCACCCCAGACCCCCTCCCCCACCCAAACTCCATCCCAGAGCCTTAGGCAGGTGGGGGGCGGAGTTGGGGGGGGCGGGTTCTGGGCACCACCAAAATTTCTACAAACCTGCCACCCATGGGCGGAGCAGCATGTTTGGCTCTGCGCGGGCAAAACAGATAGATAAAAAGTATGATAAGGAATATGATACCTCTACATGTCTGGGAGAATTACATACTTAATGCTGTCAAAGTAGTGTTTGCTAACAAAGCCTATATATTCTACCTTCCTGAAACAACAAATCTATTTGTAATTAGTAAGCTTCAGGGACTGATGTAGAAGCATGTTCTTGCAAGCTGGAACATTTAAAATGTAAGGAAGGAATCTGACATGTACAATAACAAGTTAATGCAAATATTTTGTAACCAAGTTTAAAATACAACCCCAAATCTCCAGGAACTAGCTGATATGGAACTCACCCAAGTATCACAAGCTGAAAGGGTGTTTATTTCAGCCCTGTTTGTTGGGGTTGAAATAAATTGCAAGATCAGTGTCCACAAAGCTCATTTGAAGTATCCACCATGCTACTTAAGGTGGTTATTTTCCTCATTAGCCTCAGTAAAGGCCAAATCTTTAGAGGTGCAGCGTACCTTCAATTTCCATTGACTTCAACAGAAGCTGAGGGTGCCTATTGCTTTGCAAGATGAATCGTTAAAAAATGGAAAACATTTACCAAACAAATGTCTCACACAACTGCAGACTGCCCATGGGATGTTATACAAAGGTGACAAGGTTTTATCTAAAATACTAGTAAACAGGGCACTGGACTGGGACTCAGATACCCAGTTTGTTGTCCCTGATCTGCCACTGACCTGCAGTGTGACCATGGGCAAGACACCTCACTTCCCTGTGCCTCTACTTCACCTCCAGCCATTTGTCTACCTTGTCTATTCAGTTTTTCAGCAAAAGGACTGCCTAGCACAATGGGGCCCTGAGTGGAATTAACACAATCAAATAAGTGCCTCAGTCCAGCCGTAACTTTTTGCTATATATTTTAAGTAATAACTACTAAAAAAGAAATACAGGAGCATTTGCACTGTGTTCTCGCTCACACATTCCCAGAGAGTATATTTTCCTTTGGTGAAAATTCCTTCCATTTACCAGCAGGATAGCCAAACAGCCCCTTTCAATCAAAGGGAGCCGCCCCACTAGAGAAGTGCCATAGACTGACTTGCTATCCAGGTATTAGCGGTGTTTTCTTAGGCTTTAAATCAGAGGAACCCTTTAATTTTCTGACCTTAGTGACAACTTTATTAAAGTTATTTATGAAAAATAACTAGAGACACAGATGGTTGTGCTCAAAGAGGCTTCTCTCCTATGATTAAGGATGAAGTTATTGAGAGGGACTAATACAATTTAGCCAACAGACCGAGGGCCAGATCCTTCAATCCATTAAGTCCACTTTGCACTGCTCCTGAGCCAGATGTCCCCCCACACTCCCAGTATCAGTGGAGGGAGGAGGTATGATGGGCCAGCACAGAGCAGAATTTATGACGGTGGCCTGAGTTGGACCTGTTCCCTTGCAGCTCTAATTTGCACCAGGGCCAAGCGGTTCGGCATTAGGGAGTGACAGTTGAGACTCCATCCCTACATCTTTTCAGATGAGTACTGAATTCCCAAACAGATTGTTGAACAGCCGATCTCAATGTCTGCTCCAGACGAGCACCCCAAAAACATCCCTACAGCATTTGAGATGCAGACTAACTAGTGTGTTATATGGGAATTAGAGAGAAATCTCAGATACATTTGAAGGTCATCAAATACCTCCCTAACAACCTGACCCGCAGGCAGATTTAATTTACTTCATGGGAAAAGATACTGTTGTTGGTGCTCAGTTCTGGGCTGCCTGTTTCAACTGGAAAACTTGTCTTCTTGTTGTAATAAAGAAAAGAAAAATCAGCACTAGCTGAGGCAAGCTCAATGTTCTTTTTGCAGAATCAGGAGGATCAAACGGCTGGGCTCCACCCAACTCATTCCTTCACTGCGATTCGCCTTTTGAATAGAGAGTACCCTCCGGGATTCACAATTGTCTATGCACAAGTTAATAATGTGATATGTGCTAAAGAATGCAATGTGAGAGATTGGCATTCATAGCACAACGCCTACCTAGATCTCAGTAGTAAGAGCAGAGCGGCCGCCACAGTGCTGCTAACACACAGGTGTTGGGAAGGTTGCATGTTTGGCTGTCAATGTCTTCTACAACTTCTATACCTCAGCTCTCCGTATTAATAGTCATGATTTCCTGAACCACTGTTAGGACAGCAATAACTTGACTTCATTATAACTTTTATATAGCATCCCAGTCATTCTTTGTGTGTTGCCCAACATAACACTTATTTAATATGTACATATAAATATAGCACTCTGACTAGTGAGTACTGTTAATCCTTTTAAAGTCTGTTACAGTAAACTGTTCAGTATGACCGGTTGAAAATTTTCAGACAAAAGTTTTTTTCCCCATGGAAAACTGGGCTTTTGATTAAATGAGAATTTTCATGAAAACTGCTTTCCTTGAAATGTTTTTGATTATTTGTTGGAAAACAGTTTTTTTTTTCTGGTTGATAGTGGGTATTGGCTGAACATTTTTGGTTTTCATTATTTTAAAATGAAAAGTCAAAGTTTTCTGCTAAAAATTTTGATGAAGACAAAAGAATTTGATAGTTTTTGTCAAAATTTTGGTCAGGAAAAAAATTCCCGAGGAGCTCTACTGCTCGGAATAGTGTTACTGAATCATATATTTGCTCTGTAATATACAAAATGGTGAAATTATGCAGCAAAGGTCTTTCAAATTGGCTGTTTCAGTCCAAAAAACTTATAATTCCTTTTATAACCAAAATCAAAAGCAGAAATCATAAATAAACACCAGGTTTTTATCTAAATAAGAGTTCAGTGTTTAAGTCAAACCAAAAAATCAGTTCATTTATTATATAATATATTTTCACAATTTAACTGGAAATAAGCCATTTAGGATAAGTTACAAACCCTAACATTTGTTTGGCTGACAAGGTGCATTCAAAATGATAAATGTTGTTAGTTACCTCCTTCGTTTTAGGAATGAGGCCTATTTTTTTGCTACCTGGGAACATTGGCTTAAAAAATCTTTAAGCGAACATTAAGACACTGATTCAATTTCAACAAGGTATATAAAGATTTGCCTAAGAGCTTGTCTACACAGGGAAATGGATTGTTGGCAGAACTATACCAGTATAACTATAGTGCTATGCTGGTATAATTCCCATGTGGACACTATTTGAGAATAAAAGTGACTTTTTCTAGTATAATTACTCCTTATTATACTGGAATGAGGTTGCCTTTATCCTCAAATAAAGTGTCCACATGGGGAGTTATAGCAGCATAGCTATAGCTATATAATCATAATTATACTGCTATAGTTCTGCTGGTCAATTGCTGGTGTGGACAAGCCCCAACTTTCAGTAAATGAGAAGACTCACGGACCGCAATGAGGCCACATGCTTAAACGTAGGCCCAGGCTTTAGTACCTTGCTGAATCAAGGCCTAAAGAAATAAACATAAGGCTATATTGCCCCCAGCTCTTACACAGGTGCCAGGGTATAGGTGGTACCTTCCTGGGCACAATCCCTTGCTGAGCTCCCCCTGGGATGAGGGTGCTTGGGCCCCAAGACAGGCCAGTGCTAGAATGGTACAATTTGGCCATAGCCTGTAGCTTCCTGAATTTCTCCCTCTATCTCCCCTCCCACCCCCACACACCTGATAATGTGGTGTAATGCACATGTTTTCAGTCAGCATGAGTTTGGGACGGCTGCATTACTCATAGGCGGCAAAGCCACAAGTGAACTATACAGGTCATCCCACACAAGTACTGATAATGGTTGATATTGCATCGCATATTTAGTATATGGCCTATATTATAGAAAGTTATTCTAGGAATGTTTGGGGAAGTTTTAAAACATTTTAATGGGACTATTTCTTGTATCCCTCTGCCTGCGAAGCCATGTGCCTCAGTTTTCATGAGGCCAATTGTACAAGGCTCAGAGAAAAGGGAAAAAATCAAGCTAAAAATATAATAAAAATAATAAAACTACTCAAATGATCTAAAACAGGGGTAGGCAACCTATGGCATATGTGCCGAAGGCGGCATGTGAGCTGATTTTCAGTGGCACTCACATTGCTCTGGTCCTGGCCACCGGTCCGGGGGGCTCTGCATTTTAATTTAATTTTAAATAAGCTGCTTAAACATTTTAAAAACCTTATTTACTGTACATAGAACAATAGTTTAGTTATATATTATAGACTTATAGAAAGAGACCTTATAAAAACGTTAAAATGTATTACTGGCACGCGAAACCTTAAATTCGAGCGAATAAATGAAGATTTGGCACACCACTTCTGAAAGGTTGCCAACCCCTGATCTAAAATAACTTTCCTATAGCTAAAAATTCAATCTCTTGTTTCTGATGTCATCAAACTGCAGTTGATTTCAGTTACAGTTGCTGGGTGCTGAGAATTTTTAAAAACAATCAGACCATTTATTTAGGTGCTTAAATATGAGATTTTTAGGCACCTGTTTTTGCAAATATCAACTCTGCCACAATTTGAACCTGTGGTTTCCACCAGGCTGCTGTGGGTATTTCAAATCAATGATTGCATCACTAAGCCACCACCACTCCAAGGGATGCTGCATGGTGAGGGTTCTGGCATTGCCTCTTTAAAGAAAATAGCTGCATTGAAACATACTTTGCGTCTTAGATGATTGATAAATTACAAAGATTCAGTCACTAGCCAGAACATGGACTCAGCACATCATTAGAAAGACAAAAAGAACAGGAGTACTTGTGGCACCTTAGAGACTAACAAATTTATTAGAGCGTAAGCTTTCGTGGGCTACAGCCCACTTCTTCGGATGCATATAGAGTGAAACATATATTGAGGAGATATATATACACACATACAGAGAGCATGAACAGGTGGGAGTTGTCTTACCAACTCTGGGAGGCCAATTATGTAAGAGAAAAAAACTTTTGAAGTGATAATCAAGATAGCTCAGTACAGACAGTTTGCTAAGAAGTGTGAGAATACTTACAAGGGGAGATAGATTCAATGTTTGTAATGGCTCAGCCATTCCCAGTCCTTATTCAATCCTGAGTTGATTGTGTCTAGTTTGCATATCAATTCCAGCTCAGCAGTCTCTCGTTGGAGTCTGTTTTTGAAGTTTTTCTGTTGTAAGATAGCCACCCGCAGGTCTGTCATTGAATGGCCAGACAGGTTAAAGTGTTCTCCCACTGGTTTTTGAGTATTATGATTCCTGATGTCAGATTTGTGTCCATTAATTCTTTTGCGTAGAGACTGTCCGGTTTGGCCAATGTACATGGCAGAGGGGCATTGCTGGCACATGATGTCATATATCACATTGGTAGATGTGCAGGTGAACGAGCCCCTGATGGTATGGCTGATGTGATTAGGCCCCATGATGATGTCACTTGAATAGATATGTGGACAGAGTTGGCATCGGGCTTTGTTACAAGGATAGGTTCCTGGGTCAGTGTTTTTGTTCAGTGATGTGTGGTTGCTGGTGAGTATTTGCTTTAGGTTGGGGAGTTGTCTGTAAGCGAGGACAGGTCTGTCTCCCAAGATCTGTGAGAGTAAAGGATCATCTTTCAGGATAGATTGTAGATCTCTGATGATGCGCTGGAGAGGTTTTAGTTGGGGGCTGAAGGTGACAGCTAGTGGTGTTCTGTTATTTTCTTTTTTGGGCCTGTCTTGTAGGAGGTGACTTCTGGGTACTCGTCTGGCTCTGTCAATCTGTTTTTTCACTTCAGCAGGTGGGTATTGTAGTTTTAAGAATGCTTGATAGAGATCTTGTAGGTGCTTGTCTCTATCTGAGGGATTGGAGCAAATGCGGTTATATCTTAGAGCTTGGCTGTAGACAATGGATTGTGTGGTGTGTCCTGGATGGAAGCTGGAGGCATGTAGGTAAGTGTAGCGGTCAGTAGGTTTCCGGTATAGGGTGGTATTTATGTGACCATCGCTTATTAGCACAGTAGTGTCCAGGAAATGGACCGCTTGTGTGGATTGATCTAGGCTGACGTTGATGGTGGGATGGAAATTATTGAAATCATGGTGGAATTCCTCAAGGGCTTCTTTTCCATGGGTCCAGATGATGAAGATGTCATCAATGTAGCGCAAGTAGAGTAGGGGCGTTAGGGGACGAGAGCTAAGGAAGCGTTGTTCTTAGTCAGCCATAAAAATGTTGGCATACTGTGGGGCCATGCAGGTACCCATAGCAGTGCCGCTGACTTGAAGGTATATATTGGGCTTAAACTGCAGCAAGGGAGGTCTAGGTTGGACATTAGGAAAAAGTTCCTAACTGTCAGGGTGGTTAAACACTGGAATAAATTGCCTAGGGAGGTTGTGGAATCTCCATCTCTGGAGATATTTAAGAGTAGGTTAGATAAATGTCTATCAGGGATGGTCTAGACAGTATTTGGTCCTGCCATGCGGGCAGGGGACTGGACTCGATGACCTCTCGAGGTCCCTTCCAGTCATAGAATCTATGAATCTATGAATTGTCCCCAAATGGGAAATAGTTGTGGGTGAGGACAAAGTCACAAAGTTCAGCCACCAGGTTAGCTGTGACATTATCGGGGATACTGTTCCTGATAGGTGGAGTCCATCTTTGTGTGGAATATTGGTGTAGAGGGCTTCTACATCCATAGTGGCCAGGATGGTGTTTTCTGGAAGATCACCGATGGATTGTAGTTTCCTCAGGAAGTCAGTGGTGTCTCGAAGATAGCTAGGAGTGCTGGTAGCGTAGGGTCTGAGGAGAGAGTCCACATAACCAGACAAGCCTGATGTTAGGGTGCCAATGCCTGAGATGATGGGGCGTCCAGGATTTCCAGGTTTATGGATCTTGGGTAGCAAATAGAATACCCCTGGTCGGGGTTCTAGGCATGTGTCTGTACAGATTTGTTCCTGTGCTTTGTCAGGGAGTTTTTTTAGCAGATGGTGTAGTTTCTTTAGGTAATCCTCAGTGGGATCAGAGGATAATGGCCTGTAGAATGTGGTGTTAGAGAGCTGTCTAGCAGCCTCTTGGTCATATTCCAATTTATTCATGATGACGACAGCACCTCCTTTGTCAGCCTTTTTGATTATGATGTCAGGGTTGTTTCTGAGGCTGTAGATGGCCTTGTGTTCAGCATGGCTGAGGTTATGGGGCAAGTGATGTTGCTTTTCCACAATTTCAGCCTTTGCGCGTTGACGGAAGCAATCTATGTAGAAATCCAGTCTGTTGTTTCGACCGTCTGGAGGAGTCCAAGCAGAATCCTTTTTTTTGTAGTGCTGGTAGGGGGGATTCTGTGGGTTAGTATGCTGTTCAGAGGTATAATGGAAATATTCTTTGAGTCGGAGACGTCGAAAGTAGGATTCTAGGTTACCGCAGAACTGTATCATGTTCGTGGGTCTGGACGGATAAAAGGAGAGGCCCCGAGATAGGACAGACTCTTCTGCTGGGCTAAGAGTATAGCAATATATACCTTCAAGTCAGCGGCACTGCTATGGGTACCCGCATGGCCCCACAGTATGCCAACATTTTTATGGCTGACTTAGAACAACGCTTCCTTAGCTCTCGTCCCCTAACGCCCCTACTCTACTTGCGCTACACTGATGACATCTTCATCATCTGGACCCATGGAAAAGAAGCCCTTGAGGAATTCCACCATGATTTCAATAATTTCCATCCCACCATCAACGTCAGCCTAGATCAATCCACACAAGCGGTCCATTTCCTGGACACTACTGTGCTAATAAGCGATGGTCACATAAATACCACCCTATACCGGAAACCTACTGACCGCTACACTTACCTACATGCCTCCAGCTTCCATCCAGGACACACCACACAATCCATTGTCTACAGCCAAGCTCTAAGATATAACCGCATTTGCTCCAATCCCTCAGATAGAGACAAGCACCTACAAGATCTCTATCAAGCATTCTTAAAACTACAATACCCACCTGCTGAAGTGAAAAAACAGATTGACAGAGCCAGACGAGTACCCAGAAGTCACCTCCTACAAGACAGGCCCAAAAAAGAAAATAACAGAACACCACTAGCTGTCACCTTCAGCCCCCAACTAAAACCTCTCCAGCGCATCATCAGAGATCTACAATCTATCCTGAAAGATGATCCTTTACTCTCACAGATCTTGGGAGACAGACCTGTCCTCGCTTACAGACAACTCCCCAACCTAAAGCAAATACTCACCAGCAACCACACATCACTGAACAAAAACACTGACCCAGGAACCTATCCTTGTAACAAAGCCCGATGCCAACTCTGTCCACATATCTATTCAAGTGACATCATCATGGGGCCTAATCACATCAGCCATACCATCAGGGGCTCGTTCACCTGCACATCTACCAATGTGATATATGACATCATGTGCCAGCAATGCCCCTCTGCCATGTACATTGGCCAAACCGGACAGTCTCTACGCAAAAGAATTAATGGACACAAATCTGACATCAGGAATCATAATACTCAAAAACCAGTGGGAGAACACTTTAACCTGTCTGGCCATTCAATGACAGACCTGCGGGTGGCTATCTTACAACAGAAAAACTTCAAAAACAGACTCCAACGAGAGACTGCTGAGCTGGAATTGATATGCAAACTAGACACAATCAACTCAGGATTGAATAAGGACTGGGAATGGCTGAGCCATTACAAACATTGAATCTATCTCCCCTTGTAAGTATTCTCACACTTCTTAGCAAACTGTCTGTACTGAGCTATCTTGATTATCACTTCAAAAGTTTTTTTCTTACTTAATTGGCCTCCCAGAGTTGGTAAGACAACTCCCACCTGTTCATGCTCTCTGTATGTGTGTATATATATCTCCTCAATATATGTTTCACTCTATATGCATCCGAAGAAGTGGGCTGTAGCCCACGAAAGCTTACGCTCTAATAAATTTGTTAGTCTCTAAGGTGCCACAAGTACTCCTGTTCTTTTTGCGGATACAGACTAACACGGCTGCTACAGCTGACATGGTTTTGGAACCTGATTCCGAGTAAGCTTTGCTGGTACAATAAAAGATCAAAGCAAGCAGAGCTAGTTAGATTGGCCCAGATCCACAAATCAATAGAAGTTAGGAGCCTACGTACCTTTGTGGATCTGGGCCTTTGTATGTGCCGGTCCTGTGCATACCTGGGTTTTATTTTCATGAACAAGTAGCCTGAGCTCAATTCTTAAAAGGGAGAAACAAGGACTGACCTAGGAAAACTCAGCCAGATAAAAGTTTTAATGTATTTTTGTTCTTTCTGTAAGAGGAAGGCAAATTAAATATTGCTCTTGCAAGAGAAATGCCTTCACGTTGTGGTGTAGCACTTGGCATGATTAATTTACCCTGGCTCTCTAGCTACCAAGAAGGCTTTTCTGATTCTGAGCTGATAAGTAGTTAATCATCTTCATTACCAAGAAATTAAATAAATAGCATCTCTATTCAGAGTTTCTTCCAGTAAGTTATTTTGGTGCATCCTGGTCCAACAGTGTTACTTCCTCTTATTGAGTATATTCTTGATATCAGAAGCAGCGCTATTGTGATCGCAGCTAGAACCGTTTCAGTAGCTAAACATAGCACATGATGACATGTAGGACCTTAAGTTTCCTATTCACCCCAAATATTGGTTACCATGGACACAACATTTTGAAGATCACAAATTATTAAGTCAGTGGAGTTGCAAGGGTGTAGTCAAAGATAGAACTTGGCCCCCTATTTGTAAGTTATAAAAAAAAAATCTGATATAAAAGAGGGAAGATATGGCTAATATACAAAAAGGCTTCTAAATTAGACTAGATAAAATTAAACCATTTAAACAGAGATTTAATGCATTAGAAAGGGTACTACCATGTACAGGTAGTTAAATGCTCTAACATATTTCTATAATACACTGAATAATTTATTTTTATTTTAAATAATTACTGTTATAGATTTTTTAAAATACCAATGTGAGCACAATGTCTGATAACAGTATGGCACAGACAGGAAGGCTTTAGTTTCAAATGTTCAAACTTGCTGCCAGTTAGAGAGGTAGCACAGTCTAGGGCAATGATTCTCAGTCTCTGGGGAACAACCTGGAAATGGGTTGCATACCAGTCCTGATTGGCTGGTGGTTAGAACTGTTTGGAAAAATTATGAAACATTTAACAGTTTAAAAAAATATTTTTTTTCTGTACATTTCCCCCCATTTTTACCACCAATGCTAATATAGTCCATGATGCAAAAGTTTGTTGGAGTGGGTAGACTGCAACCATTTTTTTTGCTATTTTGTGGATTGTGGACCAAAAAAGGTAGCACCTTCTATTTAGAGGGATGGGATCAGGGTTAGGACACAGTCAGGAGTTTCTGGGTTCTAAGCACACCTGTTACTCTAGCTTGCTGTGTGGCCTTGGGAAAGTCACTTCATGGCTCTGCCTCCATCTCTGCAGCTGTAAAACAGGAACAATAATACCTACCATGCCCAACACACAGGGATATTCACAGATCTTACTTGTTTACTGTCTGTTCAGCACTTTGAACATATAAAGTGCTAAGTATTATTAATAATGGAAAGTAATATGC
Organism: Emys orbicularis; assembly: GCF_028017835.1. NCBI lineage: Eukaryota > Metazoa > Chordata > Testudines > Emydidae > Emys > Emys orbicularis. Next base: position 67,457,100 of record NC_088689.1, on the reverse strand, counting down.
ATGGAAAACCTTAACAGTGAATTTCTAATCTTTTGTCCCTTTTTTATTGTAAAGCTTTTATAACTTGAAGGACAAATGGGAATAATCTGTAAAATGAAAGGTCAAGTGGTGCCTTCTAGACTTCCAGGTTGGGTGTCTCACTGTCACAGGCAACACACGCCATGAGCTCAGTGGCTCAGCTGGTGAACTCCCAATCCCCAGCATAATGCTGGGAATGAATGAAAAGGTAAGGGAACTCCTCATTACAATACAGTTGACACTCAGCACTCCCTTCTCTAACAGTGATCTTCCACCTAACTCCACAAAATAGTCCACCTAAAATAGCAGTCCATCTAATTAAATAAAAGATTGTCATTAATAACATTTTCAGGCTTAAGTCACATGGAATGTCACAGGCCTCAAGTGCAGCAGAAGGAAGCAAGAGGCAAATCTGAAAAGTCAACTCTCTCCTCAATCTCACCTTCAGTGAGGGAGGAATATTGGGCTGAGCGAAGTGGCCACCTTGCTGGTCTCTGCCCCAGTGATGAGATTTGGAAAGCCAATCCATTTCTGTGGTGAGGGGAAGCAGGCAGGGGAGGGCCATGTCCTCCACTTATTTCTCCTCAGTGAGGGACAACTGAGCCAGAGGAGACCATGTGCTTGCATGTCTATTCCAGCAGAGAGAAAAATCAGCTAGCCCCCTAGGGTCTTAGTGGGCCCAGAGAATGCTCTTGAAGGAGAGGATGGGCAGCACGCATGTTGGACTGGGTACCTCAAAGGGGGGAGGCTGTGAATTATTCAGGAGAACTTGTTTGTTTATTCTTTCGATTTATACCAGATGCTATTCCATAAGCAGCGAGCCCATTCAGTGTTCTGGGAGCCCCAACCACAATTAAAAGGGATCATTAGCCAGTGTAACAACAGACTTCACTTCATGATAGGTTAACCCCCCCTCCCCCACAAAAGCTCCTAGCAAATAATAAAACTTCCCCTCCCCAAAACACAATGGGCTTAGGAGTAGGGCCAGCAGGTCAAAGAGCTCTAGGATCTAGCAGACAATTATGAGAGTTATGGAGTTGTAAGGCAGTCACGGAGAACACTGCTAGCAGCTCTCACATGTATACCAGGACGTTTTAGGTCAACTGACTGCACCTTGGGCAGAACAAGGGTGTCTTCCGGGGGAGAGTTCATGTGTCTCAAGGAGCATCGTGAATAGGGGGGTAGCTACATGAGATAGCTCAACACCACAATCCAATTGCCTACAGGATGGGGAATTCGGGGAAGGTCAACTAATCATTGGCATCCTTCCCTTAAAACTCACTGAGAACAGGGCCTGCTCATAACTATCTGATGTACATATATCTAGAGCAAATATGATTAATTCATAGTCACCTATATCCACAGACTCCTGCCCTAAGTCAGCTGCTTTGCTCACACCTTGCATTGCCTCTCCTCAGTGACTGATTCAGTGGATAATAAGGCAACAACTTCCGGCCTGCCAAGTCACCTCAGTTTGGTATTTAATGATCAATGGCATGAACTATCTCCAAGACTATCATGTTATTTGTCTTACATGTACTTCAGTAAACAAAGAACAGAAGAGTCAGGTAGGGCTTGACTCACTTAGAATAACAACAGAGGTGTCGTGTGAAATGATTAGCATAAAGTACTGATGTACAAAGTACATTTTTGGGACAAGCTCCTCACCTCTGCTTCAGCCCCTTTATGCCGGGTGAACGGGTCAGAGTGGCACAAAAGGCCCTTAAAAGCCCTAGTTCTGCCTGGGGGATGATTCTCTCAGTGCACACACTGCAGAAGACAACCATAGCTTGCCCTCCAAGAGCAAGCCCTGGCATACAGAGCCTGCTGGGGGTAGGGATAGGAGGGTGCATATGAAGGTGCCTCATGAAGCACTGCAGAGATTCAGGGCAGCCCAGAGAGGCTGCTGTAACTTAGATAGGCCTACGGAGCTATCAAAGTTATCCTGGGGATCTCTGCAGTGGCCCAGGATCAGTGGGGCACAAAGGTGGCTTAAAACTGTCTTGGGTTGGGCCTCTTAGAGGTGCAGAAGAAAATCTCACCGCTAATCTCTGTAAAGGCCTGATCTCAAAGGTACGGTACACCTGCAACTGCCACTGAAATCAATGGGAATTGCAACTGGTCAATACCACTCAGCGTTAGCCCCTACGTAGCCAAGATTCTTAATGTACCGTAGATTTAGATAGTGTGTGTCTATATTGCGATTAAACACCCATGGCTAGTCTATGTCAGCTGACTCGAGCTGCAGGGCTGCAAAATTGCACTGTAGACAATTGGGCTCAGACTGGACCCCAGGCCCTGGGACCATCTCCTCTTACGGGATGCCAGAACCCAGGCTCCAGCCTGAGCCCGAATATCTACACCACATTAAACAGCCCAGTAGCCGGAGCCCTGAGAGGCCGAGTCAGCTGACACGGGCCAGCCACAGGTGTTTAACTGCAGTGAAGATATACCCTTAGACAGAACAGAACACAGAGCATTACAGATGCATACCTATCCTCCAATGCCTGCCCACTTCTTTTTAGTATAGATGAAGAGCTCACCACATTATTCCTGTTATTATGTAACAAAGAGTCCTTGTCTATGTTACAACCACCGCACTAGTTTATTAGGCTAGAAAGAATTTTAAGAAGTCTTTTATCTCCTCCTGTATCCATGCGAAAAAGTAAAAAAATAAAATAAAATTCTAGCTTCATTCTCCTCTTTGACAAGGAAAATAGACTAGCTGGTTTCAGTTGTTTTTATACATTTCCGGTCAGTGTCAGTTCCAGGCTGCACCATAAATCTGCAGTGCCTGGGCTCCTGCGCTAATCTTAAGTAATTAAAACATTGTATCACTTTTTGGTTCTATAAATGCTCATTTACAGAATAGGGCCAAATTGGACGCCTGAGACTGTCCCTGTGAGGTATCAAGTAGTCGGATGCCCTGCTCAGCTCTGGGTCTCATGTGCCACTAGGCCACTAGGAAGACTAAGGCTTGTCTACATGGGGAATGTATTGGCATAACTATGCTGGTATAATTCCCTTTGTAGACAAGTTGTTAGGCATCCATCAAGTTTATTTAAAACACAGACCCTCCACGAAAGGAGGAGCTCTCCTGTACCAGGGCATGACCCACCACGATAGCCTTGTGTCCCAGTAACAAACACTGACATGGTTTATTACCCCCACGCCAGAGAACTAAGTCCCTTGCTTCAGCATCTAAGCCAAACAATCGTACTATCTCAGGCCTCGGACCTCTTCTGAATACGCCAGGTTTCCCTCCTTGAGGGCTCAGCGCCATGCTGGCCCCATTGCAGCAGATAAGCATGGGGAGGATGCCTCTCTCTCATCCTGGCTTCAGCAGCCCATGGTACTTCTCCATCTCTAGATCAATGCAATTTGGGGTCACCTGCCTATACCACATATGGCTTGCCCCATAAAGGCTGGTGGGCCTGAGGCCAGCCAACCCTGATGACTAAAGAGGCACACCTGGGCTGGATCAGGCAATTCCCAATAAAGGTAGTAGGTGGTGTCAGTAAAGGTAGAAGGACAGAAAACTACAGGAAGTAAGAAAGGCTCCTGCAAAGACCACCCAATACCAGGGGTTTAGAAGCTGCATAGTGGAACTGACAGGAGAAGGAAGCCAAGGCCAGAGGGCTGAGACAGAGTCAAAAGAAGTGGGGACTGGTGGCTTCTGGTGGAGCAGACAGGAAGAGCTGTGTGTGTGGCAGAAGAACCAGGGCTGAGTATGAACTTGTGTGTTATGGTCTTCAGTCTGGGGACTCTGAGGATTGTTTGTTTGAATCATTTCTATTATTAAACCATGTGTTATGCTTATAAGAAGCACACAGGATCTTTTTCAGGGAAAAAGGCAATATGCCGTATTTATTGAGAATACAGCAGTTAACATATGCTTTTCAGTCACTTACACACACACACACACACACACACCGTGCACACAGTCCTGCCAGTTGATGTTTATAGTTACCAGTCCAGAGTCTGGATCAATCTAGTGCCCAGCCAGATTGTTTGCAGAGGGGAGCCGGGCTCTGTCGGTCACGATCCAATGTTCCTGGAGTTGTGGCAAGATGAACCCAAAGTCCCATGGCCAAGCACCCTGTTCTTATAGTCTTTTTTTCTCTGTTGAAGTCTATGGATTTTGCTGTGTCAGTTTGTGACTGGTTACTCCTTAATTGGTGTTATCTTTTGATGTTAACATTCCAAAACACCTCCAAGAGGGTCATCCTGTCCTGGTTTCGATTTAATCCATTGTCTTGTCTTTAGGGGTGCCAGCCTCCACCTCAGGGTCGTCAGTCTGCCCTTCCTCACTTATAGATGCGCGTTGATGGTTCTCTGGTGTCGTTAAGTTTCTTCACTACTCCTTCCTTGACCAGCTGACTTTAACAATGGCCTTCACACCTTATCTTTTCCTGATGCATGCATTCCTCACTCACACAAACAGTCTTTTACAGAGGTATACAGCAGTTTTTTTGTTGAGCAAGAAAGGCATTGTAAATTAAACCTTACTAAATCTTGTAATCAAAACAGTTCACATTGTGGCCCGGGCCTTCAACATTCCTCTAATCTCCTTAACATAGACACAATACAAGATCCTGTCTCTTACTTACTAAACCTTAAAACAAAGAAATGTATATTTAACTAGAGTGCCTAATTTATAATACATATAGGAAACCATAGTAGACATTATAACTTATCCTAAAATAAAAGAGTGACCATAATCAGTCATAAGGATTGTTCTGGTCTGTCCCTGCCTTAACATCAGTACAGACACTGGCAGTCTGTCAGATGCGTTTCTACAAATGTCACAGAGGTTCATTCCTTTCTGCTATTCAAAAAGGGTGGCTGGCAGGATGATCAAATCATACATTAATTCTTATAGTACAAATATAAAATCCTGCTCCTACACATGCCTGGATGGGGGAGTCACATAAGTTAGTCACATAAGAGACTGGAGTTCTTAGAGGGCCTAAGAGGGCAGGATGCATGCCAAATGAGCTCTGGCCATGAGGGGCACTTAGTAAGTGACAACCCTGTCATCCCCTCTGTGACGGGCTTGATCACAGAACCCCCCTTGGGAGCTGCCAACTGATGTGCCAAGACTACTTCTGCCCCTGCTTTCCTACCCTGTCAGCTTAGGACTTCAGTGCCCTGCCTGGTTTGAGCCAGACTCGCTAGCCCGCTGCAAACCCAGACCCAGGTCTGAACCACGTCCCCTAACAGCTGTAGGCTTGACTGAAAGCAGCTTACAGAAGTGTTCTTGTCTTTAACACTCAGATGCCCAACTCCCAGTGGGGTCTAAAACCAAATAAATCTGTTTTACCCTGTATAAACGTTCTTGAGGTCCAGCTTAAAGGTTAAAGGTTACAAGCAAAACAAAAAGCATTTGGGGTTAGCACAGAGGAGTCCCCAAGCCTTACAGAAAATAAAAAACCTAATCGTGTCTTTCTAGACATTTCCTAATCTACTTACATATTTGGATAGTTCTAGCTATAACCTGATGATTTCCATACCTGGCAAAAAGCTTTTTACAGCATAGTCATAGCCCTGACTTTGCTCTGTTCCCTCTCTCTGGAGAACAACAAACAGACACACAAAGGGAAAGCTTCCCCCCCCCCCCCCCCCCGCAAGTTTAAAAAGTTCTAGCCCTCCCATTGGCACTTTTGGTCAGGTGCCCACTCCTTTCCTTTTACCTGTGGGCTTGTTAACCCTTTACAGGTAAAGCAAGTAGAGAACAACCACCAAGAGGGATTCCATAGCCAGCTGGCAGGCTGGGTGTCCATAAAAGGGAGTGTCCCCCCCCCTTCATTTATCACAAGTCCCTTCAACACTCTCCATAGCTTTTAGGAAGTGTCTCCTGCTGCTTTTCTTGAAAAACAGCTATTCAGAAGTGATTGCTTTTCTTGGAAGCCCTTCCTTCCATCATTTTCTTATAAACTGTTGTTACAGATATTGCAGCCACAGGCAGTATCTTTGGGGACCATATTGTATTCAGCTTATGAATGGCTTATGTATCGCTGTGGGCCAGGAATTGCATGCAACTCTGGGGGAGGGTTACAACAGCTCCTCCAGGAGCCAAAAAACAATGAGGAGAGGGTGATTAAAGTGAATTACTTAGGTTGTAAACACCTACAGAGAGTTACCACCTCTGGGGTGTCTTGCATATCTTGGTTCAAATGGGGTTTTCCAGAGACCAAAAGGCAAAGAAAGGGCTTTCGATACAAAAAAAAAATATTTAAACTAACTCTGGGCCCACTTACTGATACAGCAAACAGAAAGGACCTTCTGTCCTGTCTCAACCCTTGGAAAGAGACTTTGACCTTCTAGGACCCCATAAGACTGACGAATGACCTCTCATAAGCTTTTAGCATGCTTACAGGAACATTTAGCAGTTTTATGTTTTCTCTGTAGTGTTTTCACCTGAAGAACAAATGTGCTTGCTTAAAAAGAGCTGTGTGTTAACCTGTAACTGCAGGCAATACACTGTTCATAGACCTCCGAGAGAAAGCAACACATAGGCTCTGGCCTTTAGGCAGTTGGCTTGCTGGTTAGGCAGGGAGCTGCGCAGCCTTAAAAACCTCCGTCAGAAGAGAGTGGGACAAGGGTCCCTAGCCAGAGAGAGGTGATGGCTGGAGACCCAACTGGGCACTCCTGGAAAGGACTACAGAGGGGAATACAGGTGCAGTTACCCTGAAAGTGTGACAGCTAGCTTTTTCTGTTCTTGGAAGCCAAGGATAAGCAATTGAGTTTTACTGTGCAGCATAAGCAACTCTGGTATCTGAGCTAGTAATCTTGACTATTTGAACCTTTTGCATCTGCTAATTGATCTGCAAAGATCATTAAAACACATTGAGCCAGAAATCTCAGTCAGCAATCTACTTCTGGTAGGGCCACAAGCCTGAAGCCTCTGTTCTTATACCAGGAATCTGGATGTGAAGGGACCCACACAAAATGGGAAATGATGGAAACAAAAGTAACTGAACTCATTTCAAACGTCCAAAAAATAAAAAAATAAATAAAAGAGTCTTGTCTTTTCCTTAGAGAAAGAACAAAAGTTGCACTTTCACTGCAGAAAGCTTATTGTGAAACAAGGAAAATCAGTGAAGGAAAGAACAAAAATAAAGTCTCCAGTAGAGAGAGAGTTTAATATTCTCCCATTTCAAATCCTCTAACTTCTATGTAGGAAAGATAACAAGGAAAAGGATGTGTGGAGTAGCAGTCTTAAATCTTTCTTGAGTGGACCACCGTAGTTTGTTCTTTGGTTCCTTTCGCTGATATTCTCCATCACCATCACCACCACCTCTCACTCCCCCTTGGCTGGAGTATGGGAAACCCAGGTTCAAATCCCGGCTCAGTCCAATTTGGAGCAGGGACTTGACCCTGGACTCACACATCACATGTGTGTTCCCTAAACACCTGGCTATTCTGGGGTGGGTTTCACTATCATCCTTGACCTGAGAAACCTTCAAGGAAATTTTGAGTGGAGCAGATGTTGCTGCACACATTTAGTATTTAACAAAATGGCATTTTCAATTAAACTAAACTTTGACCAGCTCTATTCATCATCCTGTCACATCCCTATGACAGCTGCAGAAATCACTCAGTTGGGAGGGGAAGTATTTATGTATCATTAGTTGTCTTTAATGATAATACTTTGTCCTTTTTTGGGAGGAGGCTGCTAACAAACAAGGGTTTGTTTCTTTTATGGACTGAGAAGGATGACAGACAGCTAGTCTGGCTTCTCCTTTTCCCCAGCTGCTTCTACACATTTTCAAGATCTTATTCATTAAGAGCTTGGATGCTGGTTGAAGATGCTGGAAAACCAGGAAGAGAGCCGAGACCATGTAACAAGGAGCTCCCCAAAGACCACAGTTTGGGAACAGCCATAATACAGAAGTGGGAGGCAGATCTGTGTTCTATTCCCCACTCAGCCTCAGATTCCCTATCCAATTTAACAAGCCACTAACTCTTCCACATCTCCATTTAGAGATGAGAAGTTGAGGCAAAGAAAGGCCTGAGGCAGAGAGGTGAATCACTATGGGAAAATTAAGATTCCATTTCAACCTCTCTAACTACAGTACTGCTGGTGTACTAGGGTTATGGATAAGGAGGCATGGGTATGTTATGTGTCTGTTTTCAGACACTTTGGGGGGAAAGTTTGTACTGGAATTTCTCACAATTTTCTTTTCAGCTTGGTAAAATTCGAGTTGGGATATTTTGGGATTTTCAGTGTTTTGCTCTTCTAGAAAAGTATTCAAATGCTATTTTTTCACTTGGATAAATCAGAAGTTTTGCTACAAGGTTTAAAAACCCAATAGGTCTCAAGCTTTCAGTGAGGCACTTTGTTACGTTTGAAAAGCTGTGAGGGGGGAAAAAAAAGTTAAAATACTACATACATTTTCTTTCTTTAGAATGTATGGAAGCCAGAAAGCCCTCAACACACAGAACCTCATGGACTTCCATGAGAATTCTATGCACATAGTACTTACAACAGGTCTTTCTTTTGCAACAGATTGCAATTATGAAGCTATCTGCATACTGAAATAATGCAACTACATGTGATTGGGTCATGACTGCACATTCTAACATGGTTTCTGCAGTAACTTAAGTCTTGCATCACACTCTAAAACAAGCATTTCAGTTCACATTGTATAGTAAAACAAACATGTAGCATTTCAATTTTCAAACACTCACTTTTAATTTTCAAGCCAAGTGGATCAGGGCAAGTGTGAAATATACATTGCAGTTCATGGGCAGCTGAGCGGGTGAGTAAGTTACATTGTTCCATTCTCCAGCAGATGTACAAAAATCACCACCATGCTGACACTCATTTACACCCTTGGTGGTGGTGTCAGAAGATAGGTCAGGGAGTGTATAGCCAAAACATATTTTGAACTTACACAGTTCATGTAAAGACCAAGTATTACCAACTTTATACCTATTTTACAGGTAGGGAAGTTGAAGCACAAAGATTGAACTATAGTCGCCTCTAGAGATGATCTCACCAAATCAAGCCTTAGGCGCATTGCAAAGACAGCAATATGCAAGCATTCATTGCTGCTCCCTGTGCTGTGCCTGTTCTGGTGATTTTAAAAAGTATTTTAACTCACACAAAAGTCTTAAAGGTGCATTAATGGAATATTGTGGTTTGGAGACAATACACAAAGCATGCTTGCCATTGCCTCGAGTTTTCCCCTCCATGTGTATTGCAGACCCCATGGAGCACTCTCTGCAGGGTCTGGAATGGAGAGCTACAGAAGCAGCTGACTTCCCCTTTGCAAAAAAACAAAAAACAGGGAGGATCTGTGTATGGAGGGCCCTTCTGTATATGGATCATGTGTAACTGAGGCCACAGGTCTATTTATTAAATCCCTCTTCTGTTCCCACTTTGCCAGCTGCTCTGAGTCTGAAAGCAGAACCCTTCCAACCCTCACTGAGAAGATTTGCTGCCCAAGGGTAAAGCCTAATCTGGTACAGCACTGGTTCACCATAACATTTGTGCTTAAAATTTCAGGTTTGGGGTGGGACAAATGTAGAGACTTTTCTCCCTGTCTAGGTTAACAAGTAGGGCATAGACCAACAGTGGCACCCTGGCCTCTGCCTGTGGCACACAGTGTAGTATCCTGGGGACTGAAATGCTGTAGTCTAACAAAAGTCTTTGAGCTTAATATTATAGGGGCATCTGGGTGAAAATTAATGACCTGTGATATACAGGAGGTTAGACTAGATGATCTAATGGTCCCTTCTGGCCTTAACCTCTATGAAACTAAGTATACGAGCCACCAGCGATTCAGTATAAGCCAGCATAGGTTATGTGAGCACTTCACAGTTTATTTGTGTGCATCAAAGTGGCCTGTTTTCCTATTACTGCATTGCCTTTATAACTGTGTAGCTCATGAGCTGCCACAGTTTTTGTTGTTAAACCGTTTCCTGAAATGGATCACTAAACAGAGCAATATCTGGATGTCTCCACATGGAAGGACAATTGCACCAAATTTTTTAAAAGACAAATCAATAGGGGTACTGCTTTTTAATTCAAAGAATTTTTCAATTGGCTTTAGCTGCCATTTTACATTACTCTAATAAAAAGGATTCTGACCTGCAATTTGAGGTGTGTGACTGGTCTTGAGGAGAAAACTTCCTGCAGTTGAGCTAGATGCAGCATAATGAAAATAAAAATAGCAACAAATTATTTATGCTCTGTCATCATGACCATATTAAACTATGGGCTAAATCCTACAGTCCTTACTGAGTCCTCAAGGGTCTGGCACACTGAAATCCATAGGAGTCTTTTCACTGAGTTTAAAGGGCTTTATATCAGACCGTATATGCAGAGCTCTCATTGACCTCAGTGGGAGTTTTGACTGAGGTGGGAGTGCAATATTTGGTGCTCTCTCTGTATGGGAATCACTTGACGCATTACTAAAGTGCAGTCACCATTCTGATGGAAAGTAGCAGCTAGTTAATAGCGTACTTCTGCATAATGTAGGGCAGGAAGTAAGACAGAACAGAACACTAAAGTGAAGAAATGCAATTCAGGCAAGCGGAATGTTACTATTCACGCTAAGTTATCATAAATAGTTCATGTCCTTTAAAACAAAGTGAGTCCATTGACTATGCCAGCTCAAACAAAACTGTTTAACTCACATTATTTAATGGCTAGTACACATCTCCAGAAATCTTATTCCCATTGTTTAGATTGTTCACCATAACAAGTTCCTCTTGGAGAATTTCAGAGTGGAACAGAATCATGGGATTTATAAAGGTGAGGGTACTTTGGGGTTTGTAGAACTTTTTGAAAAGGTAGGTAGAGAGGGCACCATTGAAAAAAACCCAGACACGCGCCTCTTGCTGTAATTAAACTTACTGCAGTATTTCCAATCCTACACACAAGGGGGATAATGCAAATAGCTCAGGGAACATCTGGTGACTCCTCAGTTTCTGCTGAATGGGAGAAAACTTGTAAGATCCTTCATAAGAGATGTAAGGTCCGATTCCCATTTACACCACTCCAGGAACCACTCCAAGGCCATTTTAAGGCATAGGACAGTAGGTTCAAACCTAGGGTCCCAGCTGCTGGAGACATTTGATGAATCTGAGCTGTCAGTTAGAGAAGGAAAGTAGCGTATCGCTCCCATGCTTAAGAAAAGCTTGAAAATGACAGCTGAGGATGCAGTGACACTTACCTACATCTGCAAACAAACTGAATCAATTGCTTTGGGGGTGTGAATTGCCCAGGCACCTCAATGAGGTGTTACCACTAAGACCCACTGCTTTGGGGGACCCTGCCAAAACCACCCCAATGAAGGACACTGTGGCAGGATAAGGAGAGTGCAGTGTAGCTGTCCCACCCACCTAAGGGATGTAAGAAATGGGGGACCCCCCAACAGCTGCCCATAAGGGAGCAGAGCTTTCGCTGTTGCTCCTGCAAAGATGGGGCGGCCCAGGCAGCTGTCCCTGCCTCTCTGGGAGGAGAAGGAGGCACCATGCCAGTGCCCAAGGGAGTGGGCAGAGCTATGGGTGTAGCGATATCATGGTGCATCTAGGATCCCAGATTGCCCCTTTGCAGTGGTAGATTAAAGAGTGATGTAAAGGGGCAATAATGTAAATATAAACCAGGCCCTTAGTACCCAACCTTCAGCCACCTCAGTCCCTATTCTACTAAACTACAACAGCTAAAACATTTAAAGTCAGCTGAGACAGAATCAAACTGCGGCTCAACATGTCAGGCCACAGCAGGCACAAACTCACTTTTGTTAACATTGAATATGCAAATCATCTATTAATTATTTGTATTCTCATAGCGCCTAGGAGCCCCACTCATGGACCGGGACCCCACTGTGCTGGGTGAAAAGACTGTCCCCACCCCAAAGGCTACAAATGGCTCAGACTGTAGTAATGGTTCATTGTTCTCTTCCTGCAATCTCTGTGCATGGTGAACAAACATTGCTACATGTCTGAGTTCTCCAACAATAAAAACCTGGGTCTGATCCATTTTGCCTTCACGCTGCAGGTCCAAGGAGAGGGTGGAGCGAGCCTGCCCTTTGAACAGCCCTTGCTCTGAAACGTGTGGCTGCCATGGCTGTTTGTTCATTCCCTGAGGTTCTCAAATGGCAAGGTACCGGAACGGATGAAAAGCCTTATTCATGAACCAGGCCCAGCTACAGCACAGGCAGGTAGGGACAGCACCTTTTGTTTGCTCAGGGATTTTTCACCCAGTGCCCTGCAAGGAGCCACTCTGAAGCTGGAAGGGATTTCAGTCACCTAAGGACTTGGCAATTCCTGCTAAGCCTCTGGTTACTAACACCTCAGTGCTGCTCCATGTGAGTAATGGCTTGGCCATGCAAATTACACTGCACATCCCCACAAACTGGAGGGGAAAACCAGAAAGTCACAGGATATCAGAAGGATCCTTTTACTGTGACTCTAAACCCATTTTCATTTCCTCTGCTCAGACCACCTCACTGACAGCACTCACTCACAACCATTCCCCCTCCACTAGCAAAGTTTGTCAGGAGACTGGGGTGTTTACTACCTGGGAACTAGGTTTGCCAATTTTGGATGGACCTATTCCTGGAGATTTTATCACATGACATAATCTTTAATTAAAGATTAATCTTTCAGTTCCTGGAGACTCCAGGACAATCCGGGAGGGTTGGCAACCCTATTGGGAACCAACAGACCCTACCTCCTGGCCGGATTCACCATTACCTTCTAAGGTCATTTACACTAGTGCAAAGTGGGTATAAAACACAGCCATGCTGAGTTAGGAGCCTTTTACACCAGTGGTCTCAAACTCAAATGACCATGAGGGCCACATGAGGACTAGTACATTGGCCCGAGGGCCGCATTACTGACACCTCCCCCCCACCCCGCCGCCCTCGGCCCCACCCCCACTCCACCCCTACCATGAGGCCCTGCCCCTGCCCCGCCTCTTCCCACCCCTTCCCTGCCCCCATTCCAAGCCCTTCCCCGAAATCCCCACCCCAACTCTGCCCCCTCCCTGCCCCCAGGGGGGGCAGGAGGGGTGTGGGGTGTGGTAGGGGCTCAGGGCAGGGAGTTGGGGTGTGGGGTGCAGGAGGGGTGAGGGGTACAGCAAGGGGTCCGGGTGCAGGGTGCGGCAGGGGGCTCAGAGCAGTGGGTTGGGGTGCAAGAGGAGTGCGGGGTGTGGCAGGGGGCTCAGGTCAGTGGGTTGGGGTGCAAGAGGAGTGCGGGGTGCGGCAGGGGGTTCAGGGCAGGGGGTCGGGGTGCAGGGTGCGGCAGGGGGCTCAGGGCAGGGGTCAGGGTGCAGGAGGGGTGCAGGGTATGGCAGGGGGTCGGGGCGCAGGAGGGGTGCGGCAGGGGGCTCAGGGCAGTGGGTTGGGATGCAGGAAGGGTGAGGGGTGAGGCAGGGGGTCGGGGTGCAGGAGGGGTGCAGGGTATGGCAGGGGGTTGGGGTGCAGGGTGTGGCAGGGGCTCAGGGCAGGGGGTTCGGCTGCAGGAAGGGTTTGGGGGGCAGGATCTGGCCTGGCGCGTACCGGGGGCAGGGCAGACAGACAGGGAGCCTGGAACATGGGGAAGGGGGGGCGGAGGGGCTGTGCATTTCTGTTGCTTGAGGCACCGCCTCCAGCAGCTCCCATTGACCATGGATCCCAGTTCCCGGCCAATTGGAGCTGCTGGGGGCACTGCCTAAAGTAACAGCCACACACAGCCCCTCTGCCCCCCCCCCCCCTTCCCCACGTTCCAGCTCTTCCCGGAGCTGCGCAGGGCAGGCAGGCAGGCAGGGAGTCTGCCCTGCTCCCGGTGCTCATCCGGCCGCTCTGGTAAACACTGGGGGGCTGCGAGGGGCTCGCGGCCCGCAGAAAATCACCCCGCAGGCCGCGTGTTTGAGACCCCTGTTTTACACCCACTTCTCTCTGCACCATTTAATTATTTACAGCAGTGCAAAGTGAATCAGGCTTAAAATGCCTACAACTGGGTAGTATTGGCTCCCAGTAACTAAATAAGCATGGTTAGAAAGTTTGATACCCAAAAATTAACCTAAGAGACACAAACATGCAAAGGTAAAGAAGTTTAAAGAAAATCTGCTTTGTGGACACCACTTCTCTCACCAATGGCAATCCCTTTTAGCTCACCTTAAGTAGAGCTATTAACATTTGATGCCTTCTGCAAATGGATCAAAATATGCACAAGTGATGTATATCAGTCTAATAATAAGATACAAGTTATCCTTTGTGGTCATGTTGCTTTGCATATGTCAGAATGTGGGCAGCAGCACTGCGCATACATAGGAGTCTGGATAACTGGGAGGGGAATGTAAGGGTAGAGGAGATGAAGGCATCAGTGTGGATTCCAGCAGGGGTAGAATTGTAGCGTACTCCAGCACTGTTACTGAGGCACTGCTGGGATATTGCAGCTGGGGTTTGGTGCTAACTACATGAATTGCAGGGATGAATGAGAAGGAAATTCAGAACAGGCTGGTATTGCTGACTCAGTGTACAGACAGAACCAAGACATACTGCTGATTTCTTTAGTGTTGCATGTTCTAACCCTAGTGGCTGGTTGCTGATTACACCCCATGCTGATGCTGAAGAACTATTGACAGTAATTGTGACTGACTAAATGGTTTTTCCAGGGAGACTGGCCTTATTTGTTTAAAGGTCTCTTTAGCACCCTCTAACACAGATTTCTGCTCTGGAGAGCTACACTTAAGATCTTATTTTCCAGTCATTGCTTCCTTCTCCTCTGCTTTGCTTGACTCAGTGGCCCAGCCCTTCCTCTGACTTCCTCTTCCTGGCTGAGCCTCAGTCAGAGTCCCCACCCTTCCTTCATGATTGAGTGGGGAATTTTATTTTTGGGAAGAGGGGAAGGCAAATTCCTCAACTCCAGAAATAAAACCAGTTAAAACCCCAAACATTAATTATGGCAGTTAACCAAATGGTCAAAAAAATAGTCCTATTACTATCAAACCCAAACCATTCACATGTAGCTAGACATCATAATTTTAACAATGCTAATGGTTAGCAAAGAACAAACTTTAGAAAGAATCCCATAAAAGTATTCAAAAGCTAAACCAAATAAAGTTCAATTTAAAAATCATAATGGAAATGAAAGCCATCAAAATACCCTAAAGTTTTCTACAAATCCTTTAAATCATGAAAAATCTTGACAATTTTCAGTTATAAAAACCAACGAACACAAAACCACAAAATGTTGGGTGAGGATTTGGGATTTGATCCTAGGATCTTTTGCAGGGGCATTTGGTATAGTTTTGTAAAGTTGGATGCCCAACATCTGCTATTCCTAACTTGTATTTTAGATTAGAGGCATTATTGTAAAAAAAAAAAAAAAAAAAAAATCCTATTTTTTGGAACAAGTTTTAAATTTTAGGAATTATTTACTTCCCAGGGGAGAATTGAGGAAGCATCTCTACTTAACCTAGACAAAAACACTACAAAACATTGTGTAGGGAACAATTCTGCACTGGCTAAAGGATGAACAAGGGGATTTAGCAGGCATTTTCCACATCTGATTTGCACATTGCACTCCTCAGTGACACTGGGTAGAACAGAGGAAGTCACAATGGCTGAGGAGGTAGTGTATAGTCCTGTAGTACTCAAGTTTGTTTGATCAGTTACAACACTTTACAGAGCATAAAGTAAGGTCATCCTAGGCAGGGCCGGCTCTGGCTTTTTGGCCGCCCCAAGCAAAAAAAAAACGGGGCGGCCAGAACGGCAAAGCAAAAAAAAAAAAAACCTGCGGCGCAGCCGGAGCACGGGTGCAGGGGGACCGGCTGGGGGACGGGGGGACGGGGGAGGGAGCGGGCGGGAGAGAGAGAGAAGGGGGCGGCCAGGGCTACAGCAGGGGCGCTTCCACGTGGCCCCTCCCACTGCGCCGCCTCCTGCCGCCTGCCGCGAGGGCTCCACTCCGGTCGGCGGGGAGGGAAGGAAGAGGACTGCCCTGCAGGGCGCTCTGGTTCTCCGCGCCGCCGCCCCCTACAGGGCGGCCGGAGTGGAACAAGAACAAAAAAAACCCAACTCCCCCCCCCCCCCCCAAAAGCGGCCGTGCCGCTCTAGGATTGGGCAGAATGCCGCCTCCAACAATCTGCCACCCCAAGCACCAGCTTGCTCAGCTGGTGCCTGGAGCCGGCCCTGATCCTAGGAGAGAGCTTTCCTGTGTGATTCTGTTTTAGGACTCAGAACTTGGATGATAAATATCTGTTCCAGACTAGAGAGAGGAAACTTCACTTCACTCAGGCCCTATCTACATTAAAAAATAGAGCTGTTGCAGATAATGGTTGCAGCTGAACCAGCACTGATCACTATTTAGCTGTAAGTGGAGACAAAGACAATTTATGTTCAGAGTGGTTTCAACAAAGTGCTATTATATTGGCAGGCAGGGCTGGCTTTAGCAAGAGCGGGGCCCGATTCCTGGGGGCCGGGGCTGGCATGCTCGGTCGGAACCGGGGCCCGCACCCCGGGGCCCGAGCTGGGCCGGAGCCGCTGGGGCCGGCGCGCTCGGCCGGAACCGGGGCTGGCGCCCCGGGGCCCGAGCTGGGCCGGAGCCGCTGGGGCCGGCGCGCTCGGCCGGCGCTGCTCGGCCAGGGCCGGGGCCCCAGGGTCCGAGCCGAGCCAGGCCGGGGCTGCTGGGGCCGGTGCACTCGGCCAGAACCGGGGCCGGCACCCCGGGGCCCGAGCCGGGCCGGTGCCGCTGGGGCCGGGGCCGGCGTGCTCGGCCAGAACCGGGGCCGGTGCCCCAGGGCCGGAGCCGGGCTGGAGCTGCTAGGGCTGGGTCCGGCGCGCTCGGCCGGAACTGGGGCCGGAGCTGCTGGGGCCAGGGCCGGAGCCGCTGGAGCCGGGGGTGCTCGGCCAGCGCAGCTCGGCCAAGGCCGGTGCCCCGGGGCCTGAGCCAAGCTGGGCTGGAGGGGCCGGGGGTGCTCGGCCGGCACGCTCGGCCGGAACCGGGGCCAGCGCGTTCGGCTGGAACTGGGGCCGGTGCCCCGGGGCCTGAGCCAGCCTGGGCCGGAGCCGCTGGGGCTGGGGCCGGAGCCACTTGGCCAGGCCGGGGCCGGGGCCGGAGGGAGCCGCTCGGCCAGGGCCGGACTGGGCCGCGCCGCGCCTCCCCGGAGCCCTCCTCCTCGCGTTCCCCTCCGCCCCAGCTTACCTGCTGCTGCCCGCCTGCCCCTGCTTGTTTTCAGACTTCCCGCGAACATCTGATTCGCGGGAAGCAGGGGAGGGAGAGGAGCAGGGGGAGGAGCGTTCAGGGGAGGGGAGAAGGGGGAAGTGAGCTGGGGGAGGGGTGGACAGCTGTGGGGCCCTTTTAGGAGCGGGGCCCGATTCAGCTGAATCGGCCTAAAACCGTCCCTGTTGGCAGGAGCCAATACAAATACTTTTGGGGTTACGTCGGCTGGGGTATGCACAGCACAGGCTAGATGAAACGTTGCTGAACAGGTGGTCTTGTGCGTACTTACAGCTCAACCATGGCCAGCTCCAAGTCCAAGCAGTTTATTTACCAATTCTTTTTTAATGGTCAGCTTGGTGACTCCTGTAAAGAATTCTCCTAGGTTGGTAAGGCACTGTTTTTTTCTTTACTGAAGCCATGCTGGTTAATTCCTATCATACCATGTGCATCCAAGTGTTTTATTGTTTTTGCTAATTTACTTAGTGCTGACGAAAGGTTCAGTAGTCTAATTTACTGGGTCACAAGGACAGTTAGCTTAGCACATACAAGGGGAGGTTCTCTTTAAATTCTGGAGATCAACAGCCAAGCCAGTTGGTGCCAGTTGTGACCACACAGTATGGGCCGAGTTTCTCATGCATTGGAGTCAGATATAATTGTACAATGTGGTATGGAGACCCCAGGTGGAACTTTCTAACAAGTACCTTTGTTTCTTTTGGGCTGCTTAGGATATGCACAGTACAAGCAAATTCATCCCTGTATTCATTCCATGAATTTGTCCCTATGACTTATATGAAGTTTATCTAGGTCCCACACATGCAACTTCAGAACCCGTGACATTACAGCACAGCTTTGTTATCCAAGGTAGCAGTTCACCTAGTGTAAGTGACCATGCGTAGCAGTACCCTCCCAGGGCAGAGTAGGACTCAGAGTAGGACTCAGAATGGGATGGTGCATCTGGGAGGGAGATGGTGAGCAGCCAAGGCACCACCTACTTCATGGCCACCTTCATTGGAAGCAACAGCAGTTTGCAGGGTCAGGTGAGGTAGGTAGCTCCTTGCTCCCCTGCATACATATACGGGTAAGTTCATGTTGGAGCCTCTAGTAATATCTAATCAGGTCTCTAGACACCACAAGCTATTTATGGGCCTAACTGTGCAAACACTGGCTAGCAGGCACAGTGTTTACTCCTGCCAAGTCTCATTGAAATCAATGGGACTACTAATGGGTGTAAGTTCTACTCCTGATACAAAGTCTTTGCAGAACCAGGCTTTATAATACTTAACAACAATACTCCGCTCTCTCATGGCATTTTCCCTCCAAGGCTCTCAAAGTACTTTATAAAGCTAAGCGTGAAAAACGTGGGAGACAGCTATAATTTTTATGAATATTATGTGTATCTCTATTTGCTTGATGATTACAGGGAGGCCTGATATATGGAGGGCTAAAGGTTAACTCAGTCCTAGCTGGCTTGTAGCCCAGCCAGGAAGGCAGACAGTGACTTCAACTCAATTGCTGGTACTCAGATGAACAATGCAGATGTTAATTCCTTTGAATATTACCTCCTCCCGGGCCTTTCAGGCAGGAAAAGTGAAACAAAGCACTTGGGAGGGGTTAAAAGCCTCAGCCCTGAGGCTGAGAGCGAGACAAAGAGAGACAATGACTGCCATGGAGACACTGTCCCTCCACACCCAGATGTTAGGGGTTGGGGCAAGTTACACATGTCTAAAGCTGGTAGGTAGGACAAGATGCATGTAAGGCCTTTTGTTATTTTACACTTTTCTTCTCTGTTCTGTACCTGTGGATAAATCGGTAATGCTTTGTTCTGAAGAGGCTGTTCTGAGTTACTGCATTTAACTACTGATCACAAGCCTCTATGGCAGATACCAAAACCAGCTGGACCTGCTAAGGCAGTGGCTCTCAAACTTTTTTACTGGTGACCCCTTTCACATAGCAACCCTCTGAGTGCGACCCCCCTTATAAATTAAAAACACTTTTTATCTATTTAACACCATTATAAATGCTGGAGGCAAAGCGGGGTTTGGGGAGGAGGCTGACAGCTCGTGAACCCCCATTAGGGTTACCATACGTCCGGATTTTCCCGGACATGTCCGGCTTTTTGGTCCTCAAATCCCCGTCCGGGAGGAATTTCCAAAAAGCCGAACATGTCCGGGAAAATAGGGAGTGCGAGTGGCTGCAGCAAAACTTACAACTCCCGCGATCTGCCGATCTGCTGGGGCACAGAGGCGGCGGGCGGCATCCGAGCACACAGCCGCCTCCTCCCGGGGCTCCAACTTTCCCGGCTCCCGCCGCTCTCCACCGCGCGCCAGGGCCGAAGCAACTTCTCCAGCGCAGCAGCAGCCGGATCCTGGAGAGGAGGTGGCTGCATGCTCGGATGCCGCCCGCAGCCTCTGTGCCCCTGCAGATCGGGGCGCGGCAAACCGTGAAGCTGGTAGCGCTCGGGCAAAAGACGCTCGTGGGACCCCGAGTGCGAGTGGCTGCAGCAAAACTAACAACTCCCCCGATCTGCCGGGGCACAGAGGCAGTGGCGGCATCCGAGCACGCAGCCGCCTCCTCCCTGGGCTCCAACTTTCCCGGCTCCCGCCACTTTCCACCATGGCGGGGGCTGAAGCAACTTCCCCAGCGCAGCAGCAGCCGGAGCCCGGGGGCGGGAAGGAGGAGGGGGAATGCGGGGTGCTCAGGGGAGGGGGCGGAGTTGGGGCGGGAACTTTGGGGAAGGGGTTGGAATGGGGCGGAGTTGGGGCGGAGTTGGGGCGGGGCTGGGGCCCCCGTGGAGTGTCCTCTTTTTTCAGTGTTGAAATATGGTAACCCTACCCCCCATGTAATAACCTCGCGACCCCCTGAGGGGTCCCGACCCCCAGTTTGAGAACCCCTGTGCTAAGGAAACATGGAAGGCAAACTGGGCTGCAGTAACCTGGAGACTCAGTTTAAAAGTGGGGTGAATCATGGGATTCCACCCCAAGAGAAACTGAGGTGCTGGGGTTGGCACTTAAAGGGGTGCCCAGGAAGAGACAAAGAGAGGTCAAAGGTATAGCTTACCCTGAACTGTGACACTAATTCTTACAGTATACCTGGAAGGAAAGTAGTCTTCTGTGTGTTGGAATGTGGTATCCATGCTGTATCAGCAACAGCTTTTAGAAGGGGAAAGAGAAAAATAACTTTCTCAGTAAAGCCATCAGGGGAAAAGAAGGCAGAATGTACCTACTCCAAGCTGGAATCTGGCCAGAATGTTGTGGCCAATATCCCTGCTATCATCAGTAGTGTCCATGAATCTGCCAGTGATCACATGTGGACAGGACCTCAGTTTTACATCTTACCACCCTAAAACCATGCTGGGGCGTTGGTTCAACACTGACTCAGAGGGCAGAGTGCCATCTACTGAATCACCAACACCACTTCCTGCAGGACTTTGGGTTTTTGGATGTGGTATTTCCAAGTACTGATTAGATTTGAGGCTGCTTAGCTAAGCATATCAAAGGGCAAGACATAGAGGTTTTCCAATATGTATTTGAAGATATGTATTTGAAATGAAATATCATGTCATATTACACAAAAAACTTGAAGAGAGTTGTGCAAATACATACTATTGCTCTGTTAGGTGCTGTATTATATTCACTTCTTACAGCAAGGAAAACTCAGTCATTTCAAATACAGGAAAAAAGGCAAAGGAAGGCAGCATTATCTGTCCTTTGTGTCCCATGCCTCCTCCAAGACACTGTAAGGAATGCACCTCTAAGAGAGTAGTCATCTTACTTAACAGCTAGGCATGGTTATCTCATATTACAAAGAGATTAGCCAAACTTTTCTGGGATAGTTATACTTTTATCTGTAACTTTGGTTGAAGAACTCTTCTTTTTAAATAACTCCTACATACACGTGCGCACACACCCATGCCCCAGCTAAATGTATCTGGTTACTGATGTTGATAAATGTATTTGTCCCTTGATATGAAAAAGGAAAGATCACAGCATTTGGCTCCCTGCATTGTAGCTGGCTGGCTCTAATAGGTTAAACAGCACATTTTCACTGAAGTGGTGCTGGCATGCCAGCACAAACAACCACAGCTGTACAGGATATATAACTTGTTCCTGCAACTCTGCCAAGTCCAGGCAACCTCCCCTGGAATTTGTCTGCCCTGTTATAATTCCTGTGAAGAAAATTTTGCTCATATAAAAGTTTGCAAAAAAGCAGCTGGAAAGGATTAGGAACATGTTTGAAATAAAGTTATAAATTAGGAGTGTTTGAGATGTTTATGTATGAATTTTTCACTGTTTACCCAACTCTAGCTGTTCCCCCCTTTGAAATCAATTTTTTTTAAATCAATTTAACTGTCTCCATAAGAGATTCCGGTGAAGAATCCAAAATTTCCCCAAAAGATCTTCTGTAACTAGTGCTTACTAATTTTTGTGTCAGTCTCAGCAAGGCCAAGGATTGAAATACTTGGAGACTGAGCTAACCCGATTTATAACCAAGGCTTCTCACAAATGGAGCTGTGGGATCCCTGGGAGGTCTGACATCAGCCAGCTCGTGGCCAGACAGGAAGGTCCAATCCTACCCATGATAGTGCATTCAAATTTCCTCATTGCAGTTAATGGGCGTTTCTGGTGCACGAGCACTGGAGGATCAGTGATGCTGGAATAACCCTATTAATGAGTTTCTCCAGACAGTGACTGTACAGTGTGTGTGCGCCCTGCAGACTCCATAAACGGAGAGTCAAGCCTAAGATGAGCCAAAGGAACAGGTTGTATGTGAGCCACTTAGAAGCTGTGCCAAGCTTGTCTCAGCCAGAAGCTGCTTTGTGCTTGTGCAAGCAGAGTGAGGAGTGCTGCTACCTATGATGCAAGCAGTGCGCTGAGGATGTCAGCCATTAGGGAGGTCAATGGGGCATCTTCCATGGCCACTACAATAAAATACTTTAGCCTACAGGAATCCTAATGACCCAGTATGATGCATCAAAGGAGATCACTGCTAGAGAATACAAATTCCACTAAGCAGGATGGTAGTAATACAGTAAAACAATAATCCATCCGGAGTGCACCACTGCATTCAAGAATTCAGTGCACACTGACTATGGATAAGATCCATTGTTACTACAACCCCATGTGGGATTGTAAAAACAAAAGCTTTTCCTTGCTAGACCTCGCATCCTCAGCACAACTGAAGAGCCCGTGAGACCATTTGGGGCAGACCTCCAAGATGGGGAAGGGCAGATAGGTGGGGCTATATCCTGATAAGCTCACTATTCCATGGCCAAGAGACTCTGTCATATTGTAGAAAGATAGGATGATGATGCCTTTCAGCAGCATTTGTAGTACTAGAGCCTGGAAATGTATTGACCTTTGGGGAAACTTTTCCCAGCCATTCTGAACACTTAATGCTTCCGAAGATGTTCTTCCTTAGAAGGATTGAATATCAGTCTCCTTTTCTTTGGTCTTTACTCCTTCTCCTGGATTTATATTTCTTTTCTGCTCTTTTAGGAAGCTTTTGTTTCTTCTCAGCTGCCCTACATGCCCTGATGAAGTATTGATCCTTCAGCGTATTCCCAGAAATATTCCTCTTTGTGGAAGTATTGAGAAATGTGGATCAACTTTGTGGAAGACTCTTTTACTGAGAACGTCTGTAGCATGTTTGCCAATGGAGACTCATAAAGGTGGCTTCATTTTTTTATTTTCCTTAATAGAGCAATCTTGCCATCGGCCCCAGAAATGATGGGATTGTTGTCTGCAACATCCTTGTTATCTCCAACCCAAATCTCACAGCATCATTCCTGAGAATTTACACATCATACCAAAAGGTGTTTACAAAGTTCTTGGCAAGCTGCAATTCTTAACTAAACTACAGCTTCTGGACTACATTTGGCTCTAATGGGGTTGTTCGCAATTGCACAAGAGCTGGATTTGGCCTGCTAATGACATTGGAAGTGCACCATCTGGAAACATCTGCTTCTAGAGTCACGCATCACCCTGTTTCAAAGCTTCTAATTAAATTCTGGAAATGTTTCACAGCCTTTATTAAAAATCTGAATATGATATATGGTACCTCCTTTACCTTTCAACTAGGGCTCTCAAGCGATTAAAAATATTAATCACAATGTTAAACAATAACAGAATACCATTTATTTAAATATTTTGGATGTTTTCTGCATTTTCAAATATATTGATTTCAATTACAACACAGAATACAAAGAGTACAGTGCTCACTTTATATTTATTTTTGATTACAAATATTTGCACGGTAAAAAACAAGAGAAATAGTATTTTTCAATTCACCTAATAAAGAGATTGCACAATAGTACTTGTATCATGAAAGTTGAACTTACAAATGTAGAATGATGTACAAAAAATAACTGCATTCAAAAATAAAACAAAGTAAAACTTTAGCGCCTACAAGTCCACTCAGTCCTAGTTCTTGTTTAGCCAATCGCTCAGACAAACAAGTTTGTTTACATTTGCAGGAGATAATGCTGCCCGCTTCTTGTTTATAATGTCACCTGAAAGCGAGAACAGGTGTTAGCAGGGCGCTGTTGTAGCTGGCATTGCAAGATATTTACCTGACTGATGCACTAAAGATTCATATGTCCTTTCATGCTTCATCCACTGTTCAAGAGGACATGCGTCTATGCTGATGATGAGTTCTGCTCGATAACAATCCAAAGCAGTGCAGACCGACGCATGTTCGTTTTCATCATCTGAGTCAGATGCCACCAGCAGAAGGTTGATTTTCTTTTTTGGTGGTTTGGGTTCTGTAGTTTCCGCATCGGAGTGTTGCTCTTTTAAGACTTCTGAAAACGTGCTCCACATCTCATCCCTCGCAGATTTTGGAAGGAACTTCAGTTTCTTAAACTTTGGGTCGAGTGCTGTAGCTATCTTTAGAAATCTCACATTGGTACCTTCTTTGTATTTTGCCAAATCTGCTGTGAAAGTGTTCTTAAAATGAACAACCTGCTTGGCCATCATCCGAGGCTGCTATAATATGAAATATATGGCAGAATGCGGGTAGAACAGAGCAAGAGACATACAATTCTCCCTCAAGGAGTTTAGTCACAAATTTAATTAATGCATGTTTTTTTAACAAACGTTATCAGCATGGAAGCATGTCCTCTGGAATGGTGGCCAAAGCATGAAGGGGTATACGAATGTTTAGCACATCTGGCACGTAAATACCTTGCAATGCCAGCTACAACAGTGCCATGCAAACGCCTGTTCTCACTTTCAGGTAACATTGTAAATAAGAAGCGGGCAGCATTATCTCCCATAAATGTAAACCAACTTGTTTGTCTTACCAATTGGCTGAACAAGAAGTAGGACTGAGTGGACTTGTAGGCTCTAAAGTTTTACATTGTTTTGTTTTTGAGTGCAGTTATGTAACAAAAAAAAATCTACATTTGTAAATTGCACTTTCACAATAAAGAGATTTCACTTCAGTACTTGTATGATGTGAATTGAAAAATACAATTTCTTTTATCATTTTTACAGTGCAAATATTTGTAATTAAAAATAATAATATGAAGTGAGCACTGTACACTTTGAATTCTGCATTGTAATTGAAATCAATATATTTGAAAAATGTAGAAAAACATCCACAAATATTTA
The DNA here is from genome assembly GCF_028017835.1 of Emys orbicularis. Classification (NCBI taxonomy): domain Eukaryota; kingdom Metazoa; phylum Chordata; order Testudines; family Emydidae; genus Emys; species Emys orbicularis. The sequence continues at coordinate 67,432,312 of NC_088689.1, read as the reverse complement.
ATAAATTTCAATTGGTATTCTATTGTTTAACAGTGCTACTAAAATTGCGATTAATCGCAATTCATTTTTTTTAATCATGATTAATTTTTTTGAGTTAATCACATGAGTTAACTGCGATTAATCGACAGCCCTACTTTCAACACATCTATGTTTCAGGTACAGATTTTTTTTGCAGATACTGCCTGCTCTCGAGGACACATTCTCCACCATATCCTATTGAAGTCACTCCACAAGCTGTGTAAGAGTAGCATTATATTTCAGTACTTACATACAGCTCAATACTCAAAGAACTTCCCACGGGAGAGTTAGCTCATTGTTGCCATTTGGCATGCAAAGAGGGTAAGCACACAAAAGATACGTGCAGTCAGTGACAAACCAGGAACAGCACCCAGCTGCCCTGACCCTCAGCTCCATGCTCTATTTCCTGGAACCTACTGCTTCCAAAAGCAAAACGTATATATATTCGTTCTGCTTAATACTATAGCTTGAACTTGGATTTCCTTGTGTTTTGCAACGTGTCTGGTTATCCTCTTTTCCTGTGTTTTCTCACTCATTTGGAGTAGGATTAGTTCTTCTCAGTGATTATTTAAGATAGGAAAAAATGTCAGATGATATAAGTTACATCCTGTGTACATCACAAGATCCAAAGACAGTATACATTCCTTTTTCATATGAATCACAGTGGGAAGGACAGAGAAAACACCATTAGACAGTTAATGCCAAGCAGTGCAAGAAAAGCTGACAAGTAAAATTTTCAAAACTGTCCAAGTGACTTGGGAGCATATGTTCCATTGACTTGAAAATGGGATGTAGCCTTTGAGTGCCTAAGGGTATGTCTACCCTACGAAATTAGGTCGAATTTATAGAAGCCGGTTTTATAGAAATCGGTTTTATACATTCGATTGTGTGTGTCCCCACATAAAATGCTCTAAGTGCATTAAGTCGGCGGACCGCGTCCACAGTACCGAGGCTAGCGTCGACTTCCGGAGCATTGCACTGTGGGTAGCTATCCCACAGTTCCCGCAGTCTCCGCCACCCATTGGAATTCTGGGTTGAGATCCCAATGCCTGATGATGCAAAAACAGTGTCGCAGGGGGTTCTGGGTACATGTCGTCAGGCCCCTCCCCCTCCGTCAGAGCAACAGCAGACAATCGATTCGCGCCTTTTTACCTGGGTTACCTGTGCAGACAACATACCACGGCAAGCATGGAGCCCGCTCAGCTCAGCTCAGCTCACCGTCACCATATGTCATCTGGGTGCCGGCAGACATGGTACTGCATTGCTACACAGCAGCAGCTAATTGCCTTTTGGCAGTAGATGGTGCAGTATGACTGGTAGCCGTCATCAGCTATCTGGATGCTGGCAGACGTGGGGCTGCATTGCTATACAGCAGCAGCTCCTTGCCTTTTGGCAGTAGATGGTGTATTACGACTGGTATCCATCGTCGTCGTATTCCTCAGTGAGTTCGGTCAGAGGCACCTGGGCAGACATGTTTTGTCTCCTGGAGACTCAGTCCTGCCGGCAGTCCTATTGAACTGTCTTGACGATGATGGCTAGCAGTCGTAATACAGCATCTTCTGCCAAGCACCCAGAAGATGCCGATGGCTATCAGTCATGCTGCACCGTCTGCTGCCAGCCTAAGATGTAAAAGATAGATGGACCAGATTTGTTCTGTATTCATTTGCTTCCCCCTCCCTCCGTGAAATCAACGGCCTGCTAAACCCAGGGTTTTGAGTTCAATCTTTGGGGGGGCCATTCTGTGTGACAGTTGTTTGTGTTTCTCCCTGATGCACAGCCACCTTTGTTGATTTTAATTCCCTGCAAGCCATGTCGTCACTCGCCCCTCCCTCCCTCCGTCAGACAATAGTTTCACGCCTTTTTTCAGCCCAGATGCCATAGCACTGGGATCATGGAGCCCGCTCAGATCACCGCGGCAATTATGAGCACTATGAAAACCACGCGCATTGTCCTGGAGTATATGCAGAGCCAGAACATGCCAAAGCAAAACCAGGCGAGGAGGCGATTGCAGCGATTGCAGCGCGGCGACGAGAGTGATGAGGAAATTGACATGGACATAGACCTCTCACAAAGTACAGGCCCCAGCAATGTGCAAATCATGGTGTTACTGGGGGAGATTCATGGCGTGGAACGCCGATTCTGGGCCCGGGAAACAAGCACAGACTGGTGGGACCGCATCGTGTTGCAGATGTGGGACGATTCCCAGTGGCTGCGAAACTTTCGCATGCAAAAGGGCACTTTCATGGAACTTTGTGACTTGCTTTCCCCTGCCCTGAAGCGCCAGAATACCAGGATGAGAGCAGCCCTCACAGTTGAGAAGCGAGTGGCGATAGCCCTGTGGAAGCTTGCAACGCCAGACAGCTACCGGTCAGTCGGGAATCAATTTGGAGTGGGCAAATCTACTGTGGGGGCTGCTGTGATCCAAGCAGCCAACGCAATCAAAGACCTGCTGATATCAAGGGTAGTGACTCTGGGAAACGTGCAGGTCATAGTGGATGGCTTTGCTGCAATGGGATTCCCAAACTGTGGTGGGGCGATAGACGGAACCCATATCCCTATCTTGTCACCGGAGCACCAAGCCACTGAGTACATAAACCACAAGGAGTACTTTTCAATGCTGCTGCAAGCCCTGGTGGATCACAAGGGACGTTTCACCAACATCAACGTGGGATGGCCGGGAAAGGTACATGATGCTCGCGTCTTCAGGAGCTCTGGTCTGTTTCAAAAGCTGGAGGAAGGGACTTTCTTCCCGGACCAGAAAATAACCGTTGGGGATGTTGAAATGCCTATAGTTATCCTTGGGGACCCAGCCTACCCCTTAATGCCATGGCTCATGAAGCCGTACACAGGCAGCCTGGACAGTAGTCAGGACCTGTTCAACTATACGCTGAGCAAGTGCCGAATGGCAGTAGAATGTGCATTTGGACATTTAAAAGCGCGCTGGCGCAGTTTACTGACTCGGATAGACCTCAGCGAAACCAATATTCCAATTGTTATTGCTGCTTGCTGTGCGCTGCACAATATCTGTGAGAGTAAGGGGGAGACATTTATGGTGGGGTGGGAGGTTGAGGCAAATCGCCTGGCCACTGATTACGCGCAGCCAGACACCAGGGCGGTTAGAAGAGTACAGCAGGGCGCGGTGCGCATCAGAGAAGCTTTGAAAACCAGTTTTGTGACCGGCCAGGCTACGGTGTGAAACTTCTGTTTGTTTCTCCTTGATGAACCCTCCCCACACCCCGTTCACTCTACTTCCCTGTAAACTAACCACCCTCCCCTCCCCCCTTCGAGCACCGCTTGCAGAGGCAATAAAGTCATTGTTACTTCACATTCATGCATTCTTTATTAATTCATCACACAACTAGGGGGATAACTGCCAAGGTAGCCCGGGAGGGGTGGGGGAGGAGGGAAGGAAAAGGACACACTGCAGCTTAAAACTTTAAAACTTTAACACTTATTGAAGGCCAGCCTTCTGATGCTTGGGCAATCATCTGGGGTGGAGTGGCTGGGTGGCCGGAGGCCCCCTCACCGCGTTCTTGGGCGTCTGGGTGAGGAGGCTATGGAACTTGGGGAGGAGGGCTGTTGGTTACACAGGGGCTGTAGCGGCGGTCTCTGCTCCTGTTGCCTTTCCTGCAGCTCAACCATACGCTAGAGCATATCAGTTTGATGCTCCAGCAGCCGGAGCATTGACTCTTGCCTTCTGTCAGCAAGCTGACGCCACCTATCCTCTTCAGCCCGCCACTTGCTCTCTTCAGCCTGCGATTCAGCCCGCCACCTCTCCTCTCGTTCATATTGTGCTTTTGTGCACTCTGACATTGACTGCCTCCACACATTCTGCTGTGCTCTTTCAGCGTGGGAGGACATCTGGAGCTCCGAGAACATATCATCCCGAGTCCGCCGTTTTCTCCTTCTAATCTTCACTAGCCTCTGCAAAGGAGAAACATCTGCAGCTGGTGGAGGAGAAGGGAGAGGTGGTTAAAAAAGACACATTTTAGAGAACAATGGGTACACTCTTTCACATTAAATTTTGCTGTTCACATTACACAGCACATGTGCTTTCATTACAAGGTTGCATTTTTCCTCTTATATTGAGGGCCTGCCGGTTTGGTGTGAGAGATCACTCACACAGTGCCAGGCAACAGAATTCGGCTTGCAGGCAGCCATGGTAAGCCACAGTCTTTTGGCTTTTTTAATCTTCATAACATGTGGGAATGGTTTCAAACAGCAGCGCCCTCATTTCCCATACCAAGCACCCATTGTGTTGGCCATTTAAAATGGGTTTGCAATGTAAAAGGAGGGACTGCGGTTTCTGGGTTAACATGCAGCACAAACCCAACTACCCCCCCACACACCCAATTCTCTGGGATGATCACTTCACCCCTCCCTCCCACCGCGTGGCTAACAGCGGGGAACATTTATGTTCAGCCGAGCAGGAACAGGCACCTCTGAATGTCCCCTTAATAAAATCACCCCATTTCAACCAGGTGACCGTGAATGATATCACTCTCCTGAGGATAACAAAGAGAGATAAGGAAGGGATGTTGTCTGCATGCCAGCAAACACCAGGACCATACGCTGCCATGCTTTGTTATGCAATGATTCCAGACTACGTGCTACTGGCCTGGCGTGGTAAAGTGTCCTACCATGGCGGACGGGATAAGGCAGCCCTCCCCAGAAACCTTTTGCAAAGGCTTTGGGAGTACATGAAGGAGAACTTTCTGGAGATGTCCCTGGAGGATTTCTGCTCCATCCCCATACACGTTAACAGACTTTTCCAGTAGCTGTACTGGCCGCGATTGCCAGGGCAAATTAATCATTAATCATTAAACACGCTTGCTTTTAAACCATGTGTAATATTTACAAAGGTACACTCACCAGAGGTCCCTTGTGTGCCCTCAGGGTCTGGGAGCACGCCTTGGGTGAGTTCGGGGGTTACTGGTTCCAGATCCAGGGTGATAAACATATCCTGGCTGTTGGGAAAACTGGTTTCTCCGCTTCCTTGCTGTGAGCTATCTTCATTGTCTTCATCATCATCTTCCTCGTACCCCAAACCCGCTTCCCTGTTGCGTGATTCTCCATTGATGGAGTCAAAGCACACGGTTGGGGTAGTGGTGGCTGCACCCCCTAGCATGGCATGCAGCTCCGCATAGAAGCGGCATGTTTGCGGCTCTGCCCCGGACCTTCCGTTTGCCTCTCTGGCTTTGTGGTAGGCTTGCCTTAGCTCCTTAATTTTCACACAGCACTGCAGTGCGTCCCTGTTATGGCCTCTGTCCTTCATGGCCTTTGAGACTTTTTCTAATATTTTGCCATTTCGTTTACTGCTACGGAGTTCAGCTAGCACTGATTCATCTCCCCATATGGCGAGCAGATCCTGTACCTCCCGTTCGGTCCATGCTGGAGCTCATTTGCGATCCTGGGACTCCATCATGGTTACCTGTGCTGATGAGCTCTGCGTGGTCACCTGTGCTCTCCACGCTGGGCAAACAGGAAATGAAATTCAAAAGTTCGCGGGGCTTTTCCTGTCTACCTGGTCAGTGCATCTGAGTTGAGAGTGCTGTCCAGAGCGGTCACAATGAAGCACTGTGGGATAGCTCCCGGAGGCCAATAATGTCGAATTCCGTCCACACTACCCCAAATCCGACCCGCAAAGGCCAATTTCAGTGCTAATCCCCTCGTCGGAGGTGGAGTAAAGAAACCGGTTTAAAGGGCCCTTTAAGTCGAAAAAAGGGCTTCGTCGTGTGGACATGTCCAGGTTTAATTCGATTTAACACTGCTAAATTCAACCTAAACTCGTAGTGTAGACCAGGCCTTAAGTCACTTCTGAAAATGAGACGTTAAGTGCTTTTGAAATTTTTTTACCCAAAGCTCCTGTATTGATTTTGCCATTTCTGTAAAGACAATAGGGGCACGAGGCTATTTGTTTAGCACCAAACTGTAAGTTTTGTGAAGTGTTTCTACTGAGTTTTATAATATGCTACTGCACTTTTAAGTCCACAGAAGACCCTGCAGCCAAACGTCAAAAGCAGCAGTGTTAACTCAACTCCTAACCTAAATGAACCTCTTTCACCACAAGGAAGAGAACTCCACAGCGACTGAAATAGTAACATTAGCAAAGGAGGCGAGAGAAACAGCACTTTTATAAAATGTTGTCTTTATTTCTGCTCCTCTCCCTCTTCAAAAGGGATCTCTCAGCTGGAAGGGGATTGGGTAAGAGTCCATCACTACTTCGCTGTAGCTAAGCATGGGATTAGCTGGCACAGGGGATACATAGAAAAGCCATGCTAGTGCACTGCGCTCTGTCATATCAGGGGTGGTATGGATTATAAAGGGTTTTTTTTAATTGTTTGTGGAGACAGGAAAAGAGGGTTCTAAGTGCCTAGATACCCTAGGTCAGATTCTCATCCTTTTTACACAAGTATAAATCCAGAGTAATGCCAATTACATTAGTGGAGTGATTGGATTTATAAACAGAGCAACTGAAATCAGCATCTGGGCTTCTGATTCTACCTGATATTTTGGAGACCAATCCTGTAGCATTGAAATCAGTGGCAGCAAGACTAGGACCTTCCTGTCCTAATATCTGCTTCAATACTATGTACAACATTTTAATGAGCATAACACAGTAACTTGGAGTTGGTTCTGTATTCCTTACTCACATTCCTTATTCCTGCAAGCACTTCCATTGAAGTGAATTGTGTTTCAAGGGATAGAAATAAAAAATTCCACTTTTTTTGTTCACCAGTTTCCGTTAGCCTAGCAGCTCTGGCGTAGCTTTCCTGTTAGACTGCAACATGAATAACCACCAGTGTGCTGAGGGGGGGGAAATGAAACAGGCAAATTTTCCACTGAAACTGAGCAAATTTTATAATCCACAATTTTACAAAACATTAGTCTCTCCCATCTTAAAAAAATACTATCCTTGACCCCACTTGCCTCTCCAACTACTGCCCAATCACCTTCTCCCTTTCATCTCTAAGCTCCTGAAAGACACAGTTTACAATTGCTATTTGGAGTTCCTCCCCTCCAATTCCATCTCAGACCCTCTGGCTGCCACCCCTTGCACTCCACTGAAATTGCTCTTGCCAAAATCTCCAATGACTTCTAGACAAAGCTCAGAAGCAGTAATTCATCATCATTCTCCTTGACCTATCAGCTGCCTTTGACCCAGTCAACCATGCTCTTATTGAAATCTGCCCTCCCTTGGCTTCCACAACGGTCCTCTCCTGGGTCTCCTCCTACCTCTGTAATTCCTTCTTCAGAGGATACTCCTCATCTCTCCTCTAATTTTCTGTGGGGGTTCTACAGGGCTCTGTCCTTGGTCCCCTTCTCCTCTTCCTTTACACCTTACCTATGAGTAACCTCATCCAACTACCATCTCTGCTGACAATTCACAGATCAGCCTCTCTACTCCAGACCTGTCTCTTTCCATCCAAGCTAAAAATCTCTGACATCTCGTGGATGGCTAGCAGTCAGCTCAAGCTCAACATCCCTAAAATATAAACCCATTTAATCTTCCCCCTCAAGCCCTGCCCATTTTCTCCTCTCTCAGTCACTGAGGACACCACCACCATCCTGTCTGTCACGTAGGCCTATAACATGGGCATTATCTTCTCCTGGGCCCACTCTCTAGGTCCTCACATCCAAGTTCTTTCTAAATCTTGCAGATTTTTTCTGGATAACATCTCTAAGATACAGGCTTTCCTATCCATCCACACAGCTAAAACTCCCATCCAGGTTCTAATCACCTTGCATCTTGATTACTGCAGCATCCTTCTCTCTGGCCTTGACAAAGGCCATCTTGCTCGGCTCATATCCAGTCAGAATGCTGCAGCTAAGATCATTTTCTTAGCCCATTGCTTTGACCATGTTACCTGTGCATGCCTTCCACTGGCTCCCCTTTCTCTATTGCAACAAACACCTTATTAAATTGCTGCTTACAACTGCAAGTGAAGGACTGAGTTTACAAATACTGCCATGACTCTTGGGGGAGGGTGGGAGGTGTGAGCCTTACTTAATCAACAATATCGGTTTATATTTATTAACTATTTCTGGCTGTTTATTCTGTGCCCCCTTTCCCCCATAATAAAGTTTTCTTTGTTGTACGATGGACTCAGAGCTTGCGCAGGGGAAATATTGCCTGTCAAAAGCACCCAGGAGAGGCGGGGGGGATTCAGTTTCCCAGGTTTCTGGAATGGGGCTTGAGCTGGTATTATTTGTTAAGTTTTTAGAAGCAACCACTAGACAATTGAACCTGACCTTGTGCTGCCAACAGCACTTGGCAGAAGCGGTACACAAAAAAACCTTCGTGCTTTCTCCCATGTTGCCACTGATACTTGGGAGCAGCTCCCTGCCAACAGCTGAAAAGCTGCCTCATTATCCTTCTTCAAAACACTCCTGTTCTGTGATGCCTACAAAATAAACTTGTCCATGTTTAGGGCACTGCTATGCTGAGACAACTGTCAATCATGCTGACCAATATCATCTCACAGTTTCATTGAACATCAGCCTGTACTGTTATCAACTGTTGTCTCATTTTAGAATTAGGTTGTAAGCACTTTGGAGCTGGAACGGTCTCTGTCTTGTTTGTACAGTGCCTAGCACCATGCAGCCCTGGTCCATGACTAGGGCCCCCAGGCACCATAGTAATACACATAATACATACATATTTTTCTGCATACTCTGGTTAGCTTTTCTATTTCTTTAGAAGTTTGGATTGGGGCCCATTTCAAAGGCACTTGATTGATTTACAATCAAAATAATCCTTTACAAATCAGGGACACAAATCCAGTTCCAGTCTGCAGCTGCTGACAGAGCTCTGCAGATCAAGCCAGCTGGGAAGAATTAACACACACCAACTCCTGCCCTCAGGGCAGACAAGTCTCTCCTGGAGGCTGCTATTACAACTCTGAATTCCACCTAAGTGGGTGGAGGTGTAAGAGCTAACAACCACACTCTTTCCTCCCCACAGGTCAGCAAAGGCTTCTGAAAGAAGATACTTCGCCAGCAAAGGTAGGAGCTATTCATACTTGTGAAGCTGCCTCTCCACCAGGACACCGGCTCTGGTGTTGGTGCTGCTTGGCTAGGTAGCCCACAAGGTCAGTGCTTCCTTCCCTGTGGGCAGACCAGCCTAGGTTAGTTTAGGCATTTGTGGTCCTTTGCTGTGTGAGGGCCTGCTGCATGGGCAAGCAGGGAGAAATGGAGTCTCTAATGGCTTTTCCGGGTGGGGCTCCCTTGAAGAGAACAGTGCCCAGTGGCTGTATAGCAAGAACAGCTGGAGTTAGGCTGCCTCCCCAGTTATATTACCACTAGGACTTGCCTTATAGATCTCACCCTGGAGGTTTGTTTGCTTCTCATCTTTCACTAAATCTCTCTTGTTCCTGCTGCAATGGTCTCAGAATGGAGATGCCTCAGTATCAAGAATTTGGGGGATGGAGAAGTAAATTGGCATCTGGTTCTGACCCAATATGTCATTTTCAGTGCAGGTTACAGCTTTCTGATTGGCTGAAACGCTGCATAAACAATGCTCCCCATCAGCTCTTTCTGCGAAACTCCTGTACGTTTCCAAATGTTTGGTTTCAGTGTGCTTTTTTCAGAGCAGTATAGGGTATGCAAACATAGCATTAGGTTACCATACTCAAAAAATAAAAAAAGAGGACACTCCACGGGGCCCTGGCCCCACCCCTTTCCCACCCCCGGCCCCGCCCCAACTCCGCCCCTTCCCCGCCCAACTCCGCCCTTTCCCCGCCCCTTCCCCAAAGTCCCCGGCCTAACTCCCCCTCCTCCCTCCCAGCCACGCGAAAAGGGCTGCCCGAGCGCTACCGGCTTCACGGTTTGCCGGGCAGCCCCCAGACCCTGCATCCCTGGCCGGTGCTTCCCCAGCGCAGCTGGAGCCCGGGAGGGGAAGCGCCCAGCTGGGGGCGCAGGGTCTGGAAGCTGCCCGGCAAACCGTGAAGCCGGTAGCGCTCGGGCTTCGGGCAGCCCCCATGCCTCCGGACCCTGCGCCCCCGGCCGGGCACTTCCCCTCCCGGGCTCCGGCTGCTGTGCTCCTCCACTGACTCTTCGGCTCTGTTTAAGAGCCGAGCTGCCCGAGCGCTCCGGCTTCGGGCAGCCCCCTTGCCTCCGGACCCTGCGCCGCCGGAGCAGAGCAGCTGGAGCCCGGGAGGGGAAGTGTCCGGCCGGCGGCTGGGGTCCGGAGGCAAGGGGGCTGCCCGAAGCCGGAGGGCTCGGGCAGCTCGGCTCTTAAACAGAGCCGAAGAGTCAGGGGAGGAGCAGAGCAGCCGCAGGAGGGGTAGTGCCCGGCCGGTATTTTCCCGGACATGTTCGGCTTTTTGGTAATTCCCCCCGGACGGGGGTTTGATTACCAAAAAGCCGGACATGTCCGGGAAAAACCGGATGTATGGTAACCCTACATAGCATTCCCTTGAAAAACTGACTTACAGAGTTTACAGTCAGCATTAGCAGGACAGCTGACTCACCAAAAGCCTCTCTCTGTGTTTCTGCTTGTCTTGTTTGCCTTCTGGCCTCAGAGAGTCAAAATGGGGCTCTCACCCCCAATGGGCCTATGCCTGCACACAAGCAGACATTTTGGGATGTTTCATAGCTGGATCCAACATCTGCACTTCAGATTTTAGACATTAATTGGCTCTTCACAGTATGGCACAGTATGCACAGAAACAAGTGACAGCTGACTATCCCAGGAGCTCTGCACATTTTCAGGCATCTAAGCAAACCCAATCAACCCCAGAGTGGCTTGGAAGTGTATACAGACTGAATCTGCTTTGGGCATCTGTCACAATCCACGCAGCATAGGCTAAAGATAGACATACTGTGCACCAATGTAGCAACCAACCAATGCAGCCACTTCTGGGGCAAAACAGGCAGCAGTGTGAGAGCACACAGCAACACTATACTGAAAAACAAGGAAGAAAAACTGCACCTCAGATACCCACTTTATACACCCAAGCTCCAAAGCAGAATGAATAAGATCAGAATGATGGCTGGGATTTATTTTCAAAGGTTTCCCAAGGAAGTTAGGCACCCAACTTCTTCCAAAGGAACTGGGTTCCTAATCCTTTCAGCGTCTTTGAAAATTCCAGCTGACGTGTCTAGCAACACTGTACTTGAGCAGGATTATATTGTTTTGATTTTTGAAGCCCCGTTCCTATCTGGTCACTGCACTAGAATAGCTGAGCAAACAGTCGTTGGTTTCTGGATTCAAGTGAAGCAAGTTTTTAAGACTGATTACACTGGCATTTGTTCAGGGGGGAAAAGCAGACTATTACAGCTATTCACGGAGAAACATGCAACCTCAACCAGCTTCCCAAGAGCGGCCAGGGACCTACAGCTGATAAACTCTGCTACTTTCACCAACAGGAATAAAAAAGATCATTGAAACAGCACTAAGCAGGCTAAGTGCAGGACAGGAAGACAATTTGTTTAAAAAACACAACCTGAGCAGCAGAATTATACCTAAAGGAAATGAGATCATCATCATCACTCCTTGATTAACACGACAAACAACTGACAAGTAATCTGGAGTCATTAAAGCATGAGAATTTTTATGATTCACGTTTACTTAAAAATCAACATCTTTGGAAATTCCTGACAGCTACAGATGAGCTGTAGTTTGAGTGTAACAGTTAAAAAGGAAAATCACATATATTTGTTTAAGTTATCATCCTCTTTAGTATTGCAAACTTTACCGGTTTATTAAAACTTAATTGTCCTTCTTGTAAGAGCCAGAGGTCACCTGATTTGAAAAATAAACTTCACTGATAAAGGGAGAAAATGAAATGGTTTACTGGACAGGTGCCCAAGTGTTTGAACTTTCAGCTAGAATATTCTAAAAAAGTGTCTGTAGTAGCAAATTCCTTTACACATGTACCACTAAGACTAAAACCGAGTATCTTGAAATCCATTCCCCTGTATTTTAGCATAACCCATTATCGGTTAATTTTAAAGTGTAGTTCTACTGTAAAAACAGAACAGGTTCAGGAAATCTGCTGTCTGTATGTATTTATGTGTTCAGCATCAGAGCAGCTTAATTCACTGACAAAAACCATGCTTGTTTGGTTTTTTACCTTTTTTACTCCAGTGAATTCTGCAGAGACTACAGTTTACAGGAGAATAAGCTGGACTCCACCTTGGCTTGCACATCCTCAGAATGGTTAGCTAAGTGTCAGGTGCCAGGCTATATCCAATGCTCAGTTGCATTCATGTAACTGTGTAGAAGACAGCTGAGTTTTACAGATAGCTGATGGAAGGCATACTTAGACTTGTAGAATTTCTATGGGCCACGAGCAGGGAAGAACCCAGTTTGACTTTCATATTCCAAGATGAGTTTGAGTTTGTCCAAAACCACAACAAACAATGTTTTACGGTTGTGGGACTGATTCTGATCTCAGTTATACCAGGTGTAAATCATGAGCTACTCCACTGAATCAACAGAGTTACAACATCGTAAAGCCAGAATTAGAGAAATCAGAATCAAGCCCGTAATAGAGCAAATACGGAGCCCTGGTCCTGCAACTGCATCCATATAGCGAGCCTGCTACAGCTGGGCAACCCTGCTAGGTTCAGTGGGGTGCTGCGGAAGGATTTGTCCATGCAGCTGCAGTTGCAGGATTGGAGCCTTGATTTGGAATCACTGAGACTTTGATTCAGCCAAGACCCTAAGCACGTATGTAACTTTAAGGATTTAAGCGTTATTTACTTCACACATGTGCCAAAGTTCCTCACTGAATCAGGGCCTGAGATGCTAAACCTGGAACTTACGACACCATTTTTAAGAGGCACTTTTCAGGCTAGAACTTCAGTTCCACGAAAAGTTTCTATTTTTTAGATAATGCTCAAATGGTTTATTTAACTAACTATTTGATAGCTCTATCTTTTGGGCTTTAAATAGAGTCCACAAGAACAAGTGTATGGTGAATGCGTTTTATTTCTTCCTGATTTTAATATCTGACTATCACTTGTGAAAAAGAACATCCTGAACAAACAATCCCCAGGCTCTCACCCAGGGAAATGAAAGCAAATGGAGATCTATTGCCTTTACAATCTCTCTCAAGTCCATACTACTAGATAATCGAGCCCATGCTTTTTAATAAACAGTCAGACACGTAGCACAGATCGTGAACAATGTAGTGTCATACAGGAAGCAGCAGGCCAGAAAGCAAGACTTGCTCACTGGTCACCGATCTCAATCTCCGCATAGTACTGTAGATTCCTTCTTCAGCTACATGACTTCTCAGTCTTTAGTCAAAGTCTTTCCTGAGCACATCAGCTCAGTGTGGATTTAGTTCTTTGGTGATCTCTTCAGCAGCCTTTCATTCCCTCGCTATTGCTCCCAGATAACTCAGATTTGGAATTCTGAAGGCTTCCCTTATTTTTCTGTCCCATCACACCCTTTGTATCAGACTTGCTGAGTGAAAAATCAACCCTATGCAGAGGTCACAGGCAAGGCCTCCCCATCACTTAAGGCAAATGATAATGGCCAAATCCTGCCTCCGTACCTGCAGAAGATCCTGTGGCAGCAGAACAGGTCCAGCCTCTGGGGAGCTGTGCACTCCCACCCCTGTGCAACACAGATCCCTACTGTGGGGTTCTCCCTGTGCATCAGCACTTGGTGGCAAGGCCAGAACTGCCACAGTGCACCTCCTCCCGATCTCTGCCCCTTAGCCAGGTGCATAATGGGTGCACAGAGCTTCTCCCACTACAGCCTCATTCCCCAGCACCATTTACTCAACTATTCAGGCATGAGGATTTGGTTCGAAGGACTTGAGAGGGGGTTATTGTGATGCAGAAGGCCTTGTCAAGCCTTTACTGTGGGGAGAGTGTTGCCCAGTATGTCTCAAATGGAGAGACAGTGGGCCAGAACCTCCTCATGATGTGGCCTCTTTGCTGCATCTCCTCAGCCGAGGTTTCCGTCCACTGTCATGGCTGTCAACGTGTTACACAAGCCAGTGCAGCATGGGACAAAACGGCTGAAGTGTGGAACGCTAGGATTCTGCTGCATGCTGCACTCAAAGGCAGATTATGAAGGTTTTTAACTCCAGAACATTGATGCCAATATTTTCCCTGACTGGGGGGATGACCAGAACATTGATGCCAATATTTTCCCTGACTGAGGGGATGAGATGTTGCAAACAAGTAGAATTTAGGGGAAACGGGGGGAAAAATCTACAGCATAATTTAGCCCATTTCTGAACTATTTCTAACTAAACAGTTAGAAAAGGGAAGGGAAACTAATATAACACTACAGCAACATTTAGCCCTTTTTATCGACAAAAAGAACAAGTGGTTTGGAGTGATGTAGCTGAAGTGTAGTTCAGTGCTTGTGGGTAGTTCATGATGTGTGGGCATATGCTATAAGGGGACAAATTCATCCCTCCTGTAATTTCATTGGCCACAGAGGTTTTACACGAGGGATGGATTTAGCTCAGGGACTGTAGCAGGGATCTGAAGCAGTCCATCAGGTGTGTAATAGTGAAGAAGGCAAAAATGATTTCATCAAAGGCTTTTAATTAAGGTCCCATTTCTTCCTTTTTCTACTGTCTGAGCAATCTGCTTCCAGTCTCATCTGTGCAAATGGCATATTAAAAGTCAGCAAGTGACCCAATCTTCTGGGTTTCCTTAAAAATCTAGAGCAAGGGCTTTGCTGACTTACACCCTATAAAGCCCTGTTGAAGCCATTTTCTACTTTTGGTAGCTCAATCATGGATTTCCAAGATGGACTATTCTTCAAATGATTACGTTAAATCACCATGGCAAGAAAAATGAGTGGTTCTAATGAAGCTGAAAGGCCGTGGTTGGTTTTCTACTCACCCTCAATTTGGGGCTTCCAAGTTAATCTATTTTCATCCCCTCTCGATACAGTAACCATAAACTCAACTTGCTTTCATCAAATGAATGACCTGTTCTAATACTAGCAGCCCTGGCTGCATAAACAGAGTATAGGATTTGAGAGCATAAGTAATCCCTCTACAAGCTCCAACTGAGGGGAGAAGGAGATATAGGAGTCAGAGAAGTTCTATGTTGTTCCATGTCATTACATTGTTGCACAATATTATTATGTGCTGGTGTTGTTGCCATTCACCATCCCACTACAAAGTCACAACATAAGGTGGGAAAATATTTGAGGGAGCGATTTTATTCAAAATAGATAATTGGAGAGCCCAAGCCCTCCTCATTATTCCAACCATTCCCCTGCTGTCACCAAACAGCAACTCTGCCAGGGATGTTCGATCAATATCCTTGACTTCCATCTATCTTTCAGACCAGACATATGTAGGATGTTGCCCAAATTCTACTGGTCAGTTAGTAACAGACAAGTCCCTTTTCAAGCACGGATGTTCATATGGGCCAGCTTTCTTAGATGCAATATCTTAGGATTCATAGCCAGTCTAACACCTAAAGAAACACCCATGTTCTTGAATGTTCTTTCAGACATGACAAAACTGAACCTCTGAAATCCTTTGATTATTAGAAAGATCCCATAGAATATTTCTCAGGAATAGAGGGTGCCACGTAGTAATGGGCAAATCACTTTCAATAGAACAACAATTGATCCCCACTCCCCGAATCCTGTGTTCTAGCCAAATTGCAGCTGGGGTAGTATATTCTGCTAATTCAAAATTACCTCTTGAGTTTCATCTAGAGACGGTATTCTTGATTCACTGTTCTAAAAGCTTTGTGTAGTTCTGTTGGTGCACAACACGTGCCCTTCATCTCTAAGTGGTGGCTATATTATGTCCCTAATATATAGGGTCAAATTCTGCCCTAGTCTACAGGTGTGCCCTAACTGAACTCAGATGGTAAAGCAGTGGCATCCTTCAGTATAGACGGTGCTATATAAACTTACATAAAAATATATAAAATATACAAAAATAAATCACTAGGTGCTATTACAACACAAATAATGCATTTCCTCCCTTATCAAAAGCCTCGCCCATATTTAGATACTGCTGTAAGGATTATTGACTGCCAGGAGGACACATTAAGATAAGGAACTCTACAAAGAGCTAACTCAGACTACATTTAACTGTTAGATTATAAATGATTTGCAGTGAAACTACAGTAGGAAGAGATTAGAATTCCCCCCCTGAGTCATTCGGATAGGTTTTTGTTTGAAAAGAGTTAAGTGACCTCTTTTCTAAAAAAAATTCTCCCAAGGGTGCAAAGCTTGAGACAACCTTAACCGGTATCAATCTTGTCATTGGGCTGGAATGCTAGTTGGAGCCAGCCAATCATCTTTCAGGCTAAGGGTTTATATAGAGATGCACTTCCTCTGCAGAACAGTGAGAAACCGAGCACAGGGCTCAGATTGCTAAAGGACCTAACAAGACTAAACCTGCTGCTGAGACAGCACAGAACACTGCAAGCCTTCCGCATTGTTAGTGGAGTGGTAAGTGCAATGCCTTTACAATCTCACTGTATTTTATAAACACACATGCAGCGTGCCATGCCAGTTGGAACTGAGTGGCTGTTTTTTTTTTAAAACCCACAGGCATAAGTTATATTTTTAGCAATTTGAAAGGTTCATTTCAATTGCTAGTTCCCATTCCAAACATCATATAATTCAACTTTAAAATACCTATCACTGCAGCCTGCAAGATTTTATGATTTGGGGTTCTAAAGAACTGAGCTTGGAAAATTAATGTTGGAATATCAATGACTGATGTTTCATTTTAAACTTGTTAAGAATTGCAGTCAACTAGTTCAATACAAATATTGTTTGTAAACAGAACAATAAGTTTTCTGCAATCTAAAATGGATTTGAAAAACGTGTATTTGTCCAGCTACCTGAGGAATGATTTATTTCTTGCAGTAGTATACTGGTGCTTCCTATACTTAAGGTACTCTAGACATTTTTACTTTTAGATATATGCCCCTGTTTTGGATTTTGGGGCATGTAATGTCTGATTGCAGGGGGGAGGAAAAACATTCCAATTAGCTGTGCTGATTTTCTTTAGAATGGTGAAAACAGCCATTTTATGATCATTTTTTTCCCCTTCTTCCATCATGTTTTGTAAACCAATTTGTTTGTTTGTTTTTTTAACTAGTCACCTATAGGCAGATTACTATTAACATGCTATGCTGCCTTTGCTGTACACGCACAACTCCTCTGGCTGTCAGTGGCAACTGCATGTGCAGAACCAAGGCAGAATATGCCCCACCGTCTCTTATTTGCCAACTTTTTATACTGTAACTAAATGGGGGGAGGTGGAGAAAAAGGCTAGATTTTGAAAAGAATCCTACACAGGCCCCTGCCTGAAGAAGCCGGGTTTTCTAGAGCGCTCAGCAGCTCTGACTGGGAACAAATTAGCTACTTAAATGGGAGCTGAGCTCTCCTGAGATTGCAGCTGCAATTTTGGGTGCCGAGCACTTTGAAAATATGGCCATGAACTATTAACACCCATTGAGACTAGGCAACCACAGCTGGACAGCAACCAAACAACACTGTCACTGAATTCTGTATGGGTGGCTCTTTTCTGCAGTTGTGGTTAAAAAGGGGAGCTCTCCACTTCCTGAGCCCCTCTACTCTTTTACTTGAGTTTATACAGATGAGTAGTTTTAAATTTGCACCAAGGAGAAGGATGCGAAATAATGTTACTGAACTGACCATGGTCGGGTGATTCGAGGTGAAGGTTGCAAGCAAATCCTTAACTTAGAGCAGGATTTGTCCTTGTGTTTCACCCAAGAATGTACAAGTCTTCACACACAAGAGTGGGTCTGTTTAGACTTGCCCAGCTTCCAGTTCCAACTGCTAGGATAGAGGTCTCAAGAAACAAAAGCTTTCTAGCTCCAGGAAAGGGGTTAAGGAGCATTAGCAAAATGAATCTACAGGGAATCTATCCTTTAAAACGAGTTCGAGACCAGGTTCAGACAACCAGCTCTCTTTTAGTTCATAGGAAAGAAGGGCAAATAGTCCATGCAACTTATTCTTTATTCCTTCTCCTAAGCGTACTGTGGTTCATGCTGAAGTTCAAGCTGCTGGATGAACAACTGTAACCTAGCACTCCAAGACACAACACCACTTTAAGTTCCTCTTTTATTTTCAGAAGCAGAAATACTGCAGGTAGAAGAGGAACCAACCAAGTCACGACTTACCCAACGCCATGAAGTTATTCATCATTATCTCAGTTATGCTGGGGGCACTCGTCACAAGCCTAGAATCTGTAAGTTTCGCAACAAGCACAGCCACCCATTCAGCACAGATCCTGTTTATTTCCATTTTTGACCATATGATAAAAGCTTCCCCTTTCATCACTGAACTAGGCCTATTATTACCATCCTGCTTTCTGCCACATGTATGCACCAGGCTTTTTTCTATGACAACTGTGGTTTGAACCTTCTTTCCTGTAGTTGTCACCTACGATTCTACTGCCTACTATGGATATAGAGGAAAAACTAAGGTGGTTTCCTGGAGAGAATTTAGATGGGGATTAGACAGGATGGAGAGAGCAACAGCCTCTGACATTTTTGCTCTTAACGTTTTTTTCTTCTTAATTCTAGCACGATGCAGGACGTCAAGTACTAGGAATTAGCAGAGATTTAATGCAGAATATTAGTCTTTATTTGAATGCCCCCCACCCCCCGCAACCCCCACTCTGATTTTGGATATTTTGGCTCCTATCAGTTTGTATCACATAAGGCAATGCTGTCCATGCACACGGATGCAGCAGAAACTTTCTGTAGCCAAGTCCTGCTTTTGCACTGACCAATCCCCTTCACTCCAAGGGGCAGTGTACGAGGAATCTAATCCTGTCTTCTCCAGCTTTAGAGCAGAGGCCCCTGCCTGCAGTATAGTTCCAATGTGCCAGGCAGAGTCAGGATCTGGAACACAGGACAAGTAGAACTACTGCTGTATAGATCCACTGGCCATCACTACCATAGAGCAAGGATGCATCAGCAGCAGGGTTACCAAAAGCAAAGGGCTGCAGTGGTGGATGAGTCCTGTGCCTTTATTCCACTGTCTGGTGTAGGTGGATGGGAAGGAGGTGGATTTCCCCAATGACCCTTTGCTCACTGTCTAGTCATATAGGCTTGGTTTCTGAGGCAACTTTGGCCTTCTTAGCAGAACTGCAAAAGAAATGTTGATTTGGTACACTGAAGCAGTTGGGTGTTTGCATTCTACTTTACTGCAGTAGACTTTCACTATATCCCCACTCATCCTACCTGGACTGCACTGAATGCCCCAAATTCTGCTGTCAGTTGCATGCATTTAACACTAACAAAGTCATTAGGGTTGCAGGCATGCTGGAAGGAACAGAGCTAGGGCCTGTCTGTGTATACTCCAGAAACAGACAAAAGTGAGCACATAAAAAAAAGGAACAATCTGTAAGAAACTTTACTTAAAAAAATAAACAAATTTGTATTTCCCCCCCTTAGGCTTTGACCAGGCAGCAGCGGCACATACTATCAAGCAAACATAAATCAAGACATCAAGGTAAATACTTGCTATTGCTATTTCTGTCTCTCTAAAATGTGTGGCCAAAATACACTCCATGCACAATAATCACACAACACATACTAGACAACAAAATTCCTTTGGACTAGTTACATACTAAACATGTGTCAACTATCCTTCACTTTATGGATCTACTGAAGGATTTATAACTTTGGTTATTGGTGTCTTTTGCTTGCAGATTGTAACTGTGTAAATGGAGGAACCTGCATTTCCTATCAACTCTTTTCCCGGATTAGCCGTTGCTTATGTCCAAAAGGATACAGTGGACAGCACTGTGAAATAGGTATGGTACAGTGGTTCCTCTCCCATTCTATATTCCACCTCCTTCCCTCCCCTACTGCCCATTTTCTAAATTTAAGGTGTTTCTAATCTCAGTTTCTATGCACCAATAGAAATGAAAGTACCATTGATAGAAACACAAATGGATATTTCTTAACTTGTATTAATGCATAAGGGGAAGGAGCAATGCCTAAATATTAGGAAAAAGACAACCAGGACTCCGGGTTCTATTCTCTACTCTGTCACTAGCTAATCTTGAGAAGGTCACAACCTCTCTAATTCAGTTTACTAGTTTGTAAAATACAGTTGGTTTGTTTTACATTCTTCTCCAGAAGTATTATGAGACTTAGATTGTGAAATATGCCGAGATCCTTACATAAAAGGTGACAGATTTGATTCAAGACATGATTGTTGTGTATTTTCGGGAGAACCAAAACACATGTACATTTAGTCTAAGAGCTACATGTGTCGAACACAGCAACAAAGTGACATTCCAGTCCACATACTGACCTGTCTGTTGGCAAGTGTGTCAGTGACAGGAATCTCATCCTGCTTTTCATTAGAATGGAACCACCTGGCTTCTTTCCACTGTGGAATACTGTGAACAATCCAGAATATGCTGCCAACTTTGTGTTCATATTTCAGACACTGAAAGCCAATGCTATACTGAGAATGGTCAGGACTACAGAGGGACTGTGTCAAAGAATGAGAAAAACGAAGAATGCTTATCGTGGGACTCCCCTTCACTAATTAGGAGGAATTACCATGCTGGTGTGAGAAATGCCCTGCAGCTTGGACTGGGGAAACACAACTACTGCAGGTAATTCCTAAAGCTCTCACACCTGTTGGGCTGGCTATTCCCCAGAGCACCTGGAGTGACAGGATGCATTCAGTGGAGTGCCAGGAGTTTCCAAGAGTGCTTGCTAAAATTTGGACTTGGTCCTCCAAGGTGCCTAGCCCCCTTATTTTTCCACTGAAATTAATGGTATTTGGGTGCTCTCTGTACTTTGCTGTCTTGAGCCCTTCCTTCAAGAGCCTTATAAAGAAGTACCAGTGCAGCAAATAATATGGATGAGCTGCAGGTTTTATGCATAAAATATTTGCTTTTGTCCTTCTGCAAATATACTTCTTTGACATGCTTGGCAATAGAAGACCCCTGACAACCCTCTTCAGGGGGAATTCAGATTTTATTGAGTCACTAGCACTTAGAAGCACTGTTTACAAAAAGCATGTCTCCCTCATTTTCCAGAAACCCGGACGGAAAAGCTAAGCCCTGGTGTTACATTAAGAGCGGATATCGGACTTTGATAACAGACTGTGACATACAACTGTGTCACACAGAAAGAGGTAAGTTAGGATTTACTTGAAAATCACTTGGAGATTTGAAGTTGACTGTAACCCCCAGACTTCTACAAAAGAACGGTACAAGATATGTTGAGTGCGAAACAGAGGAGCAGGAGGGATCCTTTAGTTTATAAGGCACCTTTTCACAGTACACAGTGAATTTCAAACTGGAGGCCCCTACTACAACTGGGGGCCAAATTCTTCTCCATTGCACTTCTGCAGCCCCACTAGCTTCCATAGATTATCTCCGAGTAGGATTCAACCCATAATATCCACCATTTCAAATTGTACATGCTCTTAAGGGCTAGATGGTGTGACTGAATGAGAACATCACAACACATTTTCTGGAAGATTTGTTGGACAGACGTAGTGGTATTTAAGCTAATTTTGGTGCTCACTTATCATACTATGAGTGCACTCTATCTGAGCACACCTCCAACAAGTTTTTCCTTTCCTTTCACAGAACCCACGTGTGGCCAGAGAAGCTCCAGCAAGTACTTCAAGATCGTTGGCGGGAGCATTGCAACTATTGAGTCTCAGCCTTGGATAGCCACCATCTTCCATTATTCAAGGAAAATGGGGCAGAACAAATTTGTGTGTGGTGGCAGCCTCATTGACCCTTGCTGGGTGCTTACCGCTGCACACTGCTTCTCCCAACTGTAAGCACTCATTACCCCTCCTGTGTCTACTGCCGATTTATTTTTGCTTTGTTCCTTTGGGCAATGCCCCATGGCTAAAAACCACACACATGTAACTCAGCCACAGCAGGACTGTTCTTTTCTTTAAGCAGAGCAGGGAGAAGGTTAAGCCATTAGAAGCCATTAGAAACCTCTTAGCAAAAGGGAGATATTTTGCTAGAAAGCGGAGCTCTGAGGGTGAAATTTAAAACAAATTCAGATAGCAATTTATCTCTCCCTTACAGTCAGGATTTTGTTCTAGCTCAGCTGTTTTCCTAAACTCAGAACTTGTTCTCTTACTGGGGTCCGCTTACCTCCTGCACAGAACATTTGGCGATTGTGGAAAGCTGACTTTCCCCTGAATTCTAACAGCTTAAAGAGGTGTCATTGCCCAGAAAGCCCTGGACACCTATAGAACCAGCTGGAAACAAGAGAGCCAGCTAGAAATACATTCCAGCGGAGGTTTTTCTAAGTAGTTGAAGGGATTTGGACACCCAGTTTCCATTCATTTTAAACGAGGGAATCAGGAGCCCAAATCCATTAGAAAAGTCATTAGGCTCAGACTCTCAAAGCTGCCTACCTTCGCTTTTCTACATTAACAGTTGCTGTAGTTGACACAAGACTTTTGAAACAGGGAATGAGAAGGGAGAAGTTCACAGGACTCTAAGATGTTGTTCACATTATGAACCAAATTATTTTTAAAAAAACAAAACAAAAAAACCTGTCCTTGCTCTCAGAAACCCGATAGTCTTCATGGCTCATTTATTTACTTTCTTCCCAGAGGAACGGATTCATCAGGCTACACAGTTGTTCTTGGAAAGTCCAAGCTGGATGCTAATGATGACAAAGAACAAACATTTCAGGTGGAAAGAATCATCAATCATCATGAATATTCAGATGAAAGAGGTGACTTCACTAATGATATTGGTAAGTGGTGTCCGAAATACATCTTTATAATCCTGAGCACATATAAAGTACACTGCTGTAATAGGGGTACTGATGCAGAAAGAAGCAATATCTAGTAGTTGGAATAGGGGGGTGCTAGGAGCCAGGCACTCCTGATAACTAGGCCTGGTTTTGGCTAGAATTCCCTCTTGGGCAAGTCAGTGTTTGTAAAGCACTTTGAAGATGTGAAGTGGAATGTAAATGATAAGTATCATGACATGGCACTTTCCAAGACTGTAGATCAAAATGGATTTCATATTGCCCTCTCCCCCCACAAAATACAGACTTTACGTTTCTATTTCCATTGTATGCAATACAGACTTGCTAGTTTTCACCTGCTACCCTCAACTCCATCATCCTTCCTCCAGTTACCCATTAGAAAAGACAGACACCTTGTTTTCACAGGTCTAGGCTCAAAACAGCTGAAGTTTCAACCAATGTTTAAATCTGAAGGCAGCATCTAGTGGCTGAGTGCTGTAGTGCAACATAGCACGTCCTCCTCCTCAGACCCTCAGCTGGAGGGACAGTAGATGCCATCCCCACTCAAGTCAGGGAGCTGTACTCTTACAAAATGCTGAAAGGAGCACCTGGGGATTAACGTCTCACTCAAGAGAAGACTTACCGCAGTTTTTTCATTCACTGTCACTCAGATGGATGAAATTAAAGGGTGAAAAACTTGCCAATTTCAATTTGGCAAAGATCTGTGTGACTAAAATAATAGTCTTTCTAAGTAAGGACCTCAGAATCAGGCCCCAGGTGTGTGATAGAATGCATGTGAATTACAACATTTGTTGGAAAGTTATCGTTCCAGCTGATAATTTTCCTACTTTACAATATTAACTGTAACCACCTTGATTTTTATGTAGCTCTCATGAAAATAAAGTCTGCTTCCGGACACTGTGCAGTAGAGTCTGAATATGTCAAAACTATCTGTTTACCGTCTGAAAACCTAGTACTGAGGGACAATTCCCAGTGTGAAGTTTCTGGCTATGGGAAAGAAGACAACTGTAAGTGAATATCATCTTAAATGTATACTGATAGAATGAGGGCATATACGGCTAATCAAACTTGGGAATCTTCTATACTTCAGCTTTTCATCATAGCAACTCAAGTCTGCCCAGTATACAAAGCTAGGCACTGTGCTATGGGGGGGAACTGACTAAAGTTCATTTTTTAATACAAATTAGAAGCGTAGGTGAGGGGATTTTTTTTGTCTTGAGAATGACAGGACAAGTCAATGTGACCTGAGCATGGTATATTAAAACTAAGCTGTCTCCAAAATAGATTTTAATTCATGTGTTTGGAACCACAGTCCTTCTGAGTAGTCTGACTTTCCCCCAACAATCAGTAGCTTTCTTCTTCACACCCTGTCCTGTTGCAGTTATCCATACACTGTGTGATTTCTCCCCTCTACCCGGATAGGTTTCCATCCCTCTCCTGAAATCTCTAGCACCAGTTGTTCTTGGGCACTTTTATTCTTGGGAGAATCCTTCTTTAAAACCTTGGCAGGAATGAGGAACAAAACATAGATACTAGAAGAGAAGTATAAAAATCTTAAAATCAGGAGACAGAAGGTGACTATATGAAGAGCAGTGGCTGGGGATTTTCAAAGGGCTTAAGAGAATGGAGCTCATCTCTCACTGGGTACCTAACTCCCTTGGGCGCCTTTAAAAATTCCACCCTATAACAACGGCAGCTTGCTGCAGTGCAGAAGAAGCACATGTCTGGGGCAGCACAGCTTGTGCATGTTATAGGAGTTTTAAAAGAAAGCCATGCAGTGCTACCAGTGTCCACTGAGACCCACCAAACTCAGATGAAACAATCACATTTACGCAAGTCAATGAATCATGCAGATTGGCTGCTTTGATTTGCCCCATCGTGCCAACAATTCAATAGTGTCTTCCTCCTTTTATGCTTTTGGGAATCTGAATCCCAGCACCATCTCTGACTCTCCATGTCAATTTCCCTTGATATGCCCCAGTTCTAGGAAGAACTCTTACCAAAATTACCTCACACCTCTCTAAAACTACACAAATTAATACAAGAGACACAAAGTATGCCCCGTCTTCCATTCCTGCTGCAGACAAGAGTTGAAAGTTAGATTGGTCTTCTGCCTGAATAAAGACTTCAGGTTTGGCTCCACGAAGAAGTTATCAAGCCCTGTGACTGTTTGAGAATCAAATAAAATTTCTGTTTGAGAATCAGAAAATTCTAATGGAAACAATACATTTTGCACCTTATTCATCTACTAAAAGTAAAAATAAAAACATTTGTTGTATAACAAAGATGTAGTACTCTCAAAACTGATATTTTGTGTGGACAAGTTAACTTCTTCTGCTGCATGAAGAGGGAACGTAACAGCATGAGGGTTTGGGGGAAAGCCAATCTAATCAAGCTCCTCTTGTTTGCAGGGGATATTTACTATTCCAAAATATTGAAGACAGCCAACGTGAACTTAATACCACAGTCATTGTGCCGGGACGAATACTATGACCAAACCAGGGTGAATGACAACATGGTCTGTGCTGGGGATGTGCAGTGGAAGTCTGATGCATGCAAGGTAGGAATGCTTACATTTTGTTTTAAAACCATTTGCTGACAGAGTTTCTCTAACATAATCCACATGGTCTGTGTTAATGGTACATAGTTGGAATCTTTGAAGTCCACTGGCCTTGCAGAGAGGGACTGTGGGTCACTTTTTGAACAAGAACTCAGTTATTCAGCGGAGTTCACCCTGCTGTAGCCAGGTGTGATACAGAAAATATTCTGCTGGTGATGGAGGAGCAGCAATCTTTCCCCCTACCCCCCACCTCCTTCCAGCTTGTGAAGGAGCAGCAGTGCTGTTTCATGGCCTAGGGCTGTAACAGCTTCTGCAGCTACTGCATGGCCACTCTGTTGGAACAGCAGTGGCTGGATGTACACAGCAGTGGATCTGCCCTTGCTCTTCCCCAGTTTACTCTAGTTTCATTTAACCAGCTGTGCATGGATGTGAAAAGAACTATAGCAAAGCTGGTCTCCACAGCCTGGAGGAGATGCAGATCCATTGCACAGGTTCCTCAAATCCAGCTCTGTTCCACTCCACCCTCACACCGTGAACCAGGCTATGCACGGACTTGGAGGAGGAGGGAACAGGACTTGCCATTAGCACTAAAATTCTCTTATCGGCAGACACTTGAATATTTATTTCTCTTTTTCCAAGTGAGGGTGGAAGGGGAATGGCTTCTGATCCTTCAAGACATCCTGGCTTAGGCCTTCTATAACAAGAATGCTCCATGTACTAATCTAATGATACCAGACAGAGGACTTCATGTAATATAACTCATTCCCCTCTAGCCCATTGAGGGGGCTGCCTCTTCCCTTACAAATATAATGCTGACCATAAAAGCTACTTGAGCATTCTATCCTAGCTTTTCAGTATCCTCAAAAATCAGATTGTGATCTTTTTTATTTGCATTGTCAGGGAGATTCTGGTGGACCACTGGTCTGCGAGCACAATGGCAGGATGTCTCTGTATGGGATCGTCAGCTGGGGAGATGACTGTGCTAAAGAAAAGAGGCCCGGCGTCTACACCAGAGTCACTAAATACCTTTCTTGGATTGAGTCCCACATGAAGGGAGTCAATTTCAAAAGCCGTAGCCTCCCTAAATGAAAGTGACCTTTCCTCAAGGCATGGACCCAAAGCAGGAAGTCTAGAGCATTCATTTCAAATAACTGGAACTGAGCCACATATCGATGCAGTACATTGAAACCCTGAATGTTAGTTTGGAGTTGATTTGTGCATATTTGTCTCTCGGGTCTTCAATTTAAATGCCTATGTGGTTTGTTTTCAATATTCATAGCAGGGTATCTGAAGCAGACAGATAATCTGTATCTCCATTGGCCACTGCATGGAGTACCTGAAAGTCTTTCCATGGAAGACTCAAATATTTAACATTGAAATGCATATTTCCAGTCAAGATACTGTACATGTCACGTTGTCTCCCTATTTTATATCTGAATCACTATTAGTCACTTTTATAAGTATCTACACAAGTTTTATCAACCATCCAGTTATTGGTTTTAAATTGTAAGTTGTTTTTTTAAGTGTTTATTTTGTAAATATTTGGCCTAAATGAACAGTTGTTTAATTTTAACGTTCTGAGGAATGTCAGGATACAAATCACTAGGCAGCAGGAACCCTACGCAGTGAGTGCCTGCTGCTAGTGAACGAGAGAGAATTTTTTATCCATGCATTGCCATGGGCTGACTGCAGTTCTGATTAGACAAAAACCAACACAAACAAAACAAGAAAAACGCCACACACGTCACTCATCTTAGAACAAAGGTAGTGAAGCAATTTATGGGACATAGGCTCAATCCTGTACTCCTTAGACAGGCTGAATGTTCATGGATGTCAACGGGAGTTGTGCCTGTGTGAGGAGCCCTACAAGGGTGCTTTGGTGTAATGAGGTTAATTAGGGACTGTACTGCAAGAAAGCAAGTCCATTTTAAATAATCCAAGTTGACTTTCTGACCACCTCTCAGGAATTTTTGGTCCCTTCCATAGGGCCTGATCCTGCCATCTCTGCATTTCTGTCATGACTGATGGCAGGATTTAAGGATTCACAATCACTCGTTAAATCTGTGACCAAATGCTGCCTCCCTGTATGTTGCAGGGATGTAAATGCCAGAACTTGGTCCCCACTCTTAAGTCAACGTTTGGAAGCTACCTCTTTTTCCAAGACTCTAGTATGCCAGTGCATTTTATTTTTTAACTAGCTTTTGTTTTATGGACACAATATTTGTACGAGGGCTGGAACCTCAACTGTTATTTAATGATTTTACTTTGTTTAATTTATTGTTTGTATTTTGGGGGTAAAAACTGTCAATAAAAATTGCTATTCATATGTGGATGTTTCCCCTCTTTTCTCTATGCTACAGTTGCAAGGTCATGATCTGAACACAGGACTGGGAGCTGTGAACTCCCAGTTTTCATCCCATCTCTGGCCTTGAGCAAGTCATGACTTCTGACTCAGTTGCCCAGTATTTTAAGTGGAGATAAACAACTCAGAGTTGTTGGACTTCATGTTTATAATGCACGCAAGAATAAAAAATGCTCAGTATTGGATTAGCTGCTTCAGCCATGGGTAATGCTCAGGCTTATGAGTAGAGCGGGAGGGGGGTAGAGTTTAATGCAGGAAGGTTCATTAAGGATTCTGCCATTTGTATGATCCTTAGCCGCTGAAGCAAACAGAACCAGATGTTCTCTAGAAAGCTGGTGACAGTGTGCAGAAGAAGTGTCAGCACAGCAAGTATGAGGCAACAGAAGCATAACAAGGTCCTTCCTTCCTGCCTCTGCTATATGAGGTTTACTGTAGCTCTTGGCTGTGGGAAGGAAAGAAATGGACCTTACAAAAACAGAGGTGGGGAAAAGATGCACCAGCTCTAATAACGGAATTAAAGTGCAATTCAGACACTTAACTCAATCTTGCTCTCCTTTCAAGCTCACATTAGTACCATATGTTTAGACTTTTACCCTCTGGTGCTGCTATAGATGCCAAGGAGTTAGAAAGCAACAGATTCTCTATCTCCCCCGCAACCAACCACCACCACCAAGGTACCAAGAGCAGCTTCTGCTAAAGTCTGACAGAAAAATAAGGCCCCTTTGGTGCTGGCATCCAGTAACTATTCTGTCCTCAACCTTCCTTTTCTTTACAAGGTAACAGCCCTCAATTGCTATGGCTGTTCCATGTCAGACACCCATAGGCACAAAAGGTCCTCAGTTATTGGTTCGAGTGCAGTAAGATTCTGGTATAACCCTTTTCTAAGAGGAAGCAGCAACATTTCAGGAGGGCATAGTGAACATGGGAGATCACTCCCCATCGCATTTCCAGGAAGGTGCTGCAGTCCAGCTTCTCCAGCAGTTGCCTCTGTAGCCACTGGTTTTAGAAGAAGGCCAAATTCAAAGATGAACTTAAGTAATTCTGGAGAGATTCTCAGGTGGTGGGACTTGCATGTTAGAAAAGGGCAAATGAAGGTACATAATACACAAATTTAGACTCCCCTGCACCTCAGTAAGTGGATCCAAGAGAATCTGCATACAAAGAAGTCTAACGTACACTTCCCCTCAGTTTGGCTCCAGTTCTTAAAACTGGAGAAGGAGAAGCAGGTGCAACACTAGGAACCCAGGTAGGAAAGGGCTCAGAACATTAAGATCCTTATGGCCCCTTTAACTTTCATCATGGACAAAATACCACCACCACCATGAAAAGAAGGTAAACCTACACTGGAAAGACTTGCCATAGGTTCTAGGGACTGGACAGATAGTGGGGATAGAGCGCATGGCTCAAGGTCTTATGCCTTTGCTGTTTAAGGGAACCCCACTCTGTTGGCATTGTTTTTGCAGCCTAAAGAGCAAGATTCTTTAGGTAGCAATAGCACATGGAGCCCTCCAGCCAAGGAGAGTTTAGCAAACTGCAACTGATCCAGAGACTTGCGGGTGAAGCCACCGTTATAAAACAATTGCTATAAGCTAGCGTGTTTGCTCCAGACCCAGGGGGTAACTGTGAATGCTGCCAGTGAGATGCACATGCATTTGTGCGATATTTCTAATTGTGAAAGCAACACATAAGAATGTCACTACAGGTATGTCTACCCTGCAATTAAACACCCATGGCTGGCCCGTGTCAGATGGCTTGGGCTGCGGGGCTGTAAAACTGCAGTGGAGATGTTCAGCGTTGGGGAGAGGGTCCCAGAGCTCAGGCTCCAGCCCAAGCCCAAACATCTACACTGCAGACATGGGCTAGCAAACAGAACCAGATGTTCTCTAGAAAGCTGGTGACAGTGTGCAGAAGAAGTGTCAGCACAGCAAGTATGAGGCAACAGAAGCATAACAAGGTCCTTCCTTCCTGCCTCTGCTATATGAGGTTTACTGTAGCTCTTGGCTGTGGGAAGGAAAGAAATGGACCTTACAAAAACAGAGGTGGGGAAAAGATGCACCAGCTCTAATAACGGAATTAAAGTGCAATTCAGACACTTAACTCAATCTTGCTCTCCTTTCAAGCTCACATTAGTACCATATGTTTAGACTTTTACCCTCTGGTGCTGCTATAGATGCCAAGGAGTTAGAAAGCAACAGATTCTCTATCTCCCCCGCAACCAACCACCACCACCAAGGTACCAAGAGCAGCTTCTGCTAAAGTCTGACAGAAAAATAAGGCCCCTTTGGTGCTGGCATCCAGTAACTATTCTGTCCTCAACCTTCCTTTTCTTTACAAGGTAACAGCCCTCAATTGCTATGGCTGTTCCATGTCAGACACCCATAGGCACAAAAGGTCCTCAGTTATTGGTTCGAGTGCAGTAAGATTCTGGTATAACCCTTTTCTAAGAGGAAGCAGCAACATTTCAGGAGGGCATAGTGAACATGGGAGATCACTCCCCATCGCATTTCCAGGAAGGTGCTGCAGTCCAGCTTCTCCAGCAGTTGCCTCTGTAGCCACTGGTTTTAGAAGAAGGCCAAATTCAAAGATGAACCTAAGTAATTCTGGAGAGATTCTCAGGTGGTGGGACTTGCATGTTAGAAAAGGGCAAATGAAGGTACATAATACACAAATTTAGACTCCCCTGCACCTCAGTAAGTGGATCCAAGAGAATCTGCATACAAAGAAGTCTAACGTACACTTCCCCTCAGTTTGGCTCCAGTTCTTAAAACTGGAGAAGGAGAAGCAGGTGCAACACTAGGAACCCAGGTAGGAAAGGGCTCAGAACATTAAGATCCTTATGGCCCCTTTAACTTTCATCATGGACAAAATACCACCACCACCATGAAAAGAAGGTAAACCTACACTGGAAAGACTTGCCATAGGTTCTAGGGACTGGACAGATAGTGGGGATAGAGCGCATGGCTCAAGGTCTTATGCCTTTGCTGTTTAAGGGAACCCCACTCTGTTGGCATTGTTTTTGCAGCCTAAAGAGCAAGATTCTTTAGGTAGCAATAGCACATGGAGCCCTCCAGCCAAGGAGAGTTTAGCAAACTGCAACTGATCCAGAGACTTGCGGGTGAAGCCACCGTTATAAAACAATTGCTATAAGCTAGCGTGTTTGCTCCAGACCCAGGGGGTAACTGTGAATGCTGCCAGTGAGATGCACATGCATTTGTGCGATATTTCTAATTGTGAAAGCAACACATAAGAATGTCACTACAGGTATGTCTACCCTGCAATTAAACACCCATGGCTGGCCCGTGTCAGATGGCTTGGGCTGCGGGGCTGTAAAACTGCAGTGGAGATGTTCAGCGTTGGGGAGAGGGTCCCAGAGCTCAGGCTCCAGCCCAAGCCCAAACATCTACACTGCAGACATGGGCTAGCCATGGGTCTTTAATTGCAGTGCAGACATATCCTACGGCATCCTTCCAGGTGTTCTGCAGTGCATTCTGATTTCCTTCAGTGAAATTACCACCCCAGAACAAACACTGCTTGTCTTACTAAAGTGAATAGTTCCATTGTCTTTAAAGGAATGGCTCTCACAGGCCAGCAAGATTTAGCCCCTTATTTATCAACGTGCTGCAGGTGAGCTTTTTGGCATGCTAGCCATAGCTATACTGACAAACCCTTTCTAGTAGAGGCAATGCTCTAAGGATTATTGCACAACTACAAGATGTATTTGTACTGCGGTATGTGAGAAGGACAAAAGTCTTAAGGCCGCAATGGCTTCAGAAACCTTTACACTCAATAACAATTTTGCTGAGTTTGTTTAGTTTGGAAAAGAGAAGACAGAGGGGACATGATAGCAGTTTTCAGGTATCTAAAAGGGTGTCATAAGGAAGAGGGAGAAAACTTGTTCACCTTAGCCTCTAAGGATAGAACAAGAAGCAATGGGCTTAAACTGCAGCAAGGGAGGTTTAGGTTGGACATTAGGAAAAAGTTCCTAACTGTCAGGGTGGTTAAACACTGGAATAAACTGCCTAGGGAGGTTGTGGAATCTCCATCTCTGGAGATATTTAAGAGTAGGTTAGATAAACGTTTATCCGGGATGGTCTAGACAGTATTTGGTCCTGCCATGAGGGCAGGGGACTGGACTCGATGACCTCTCGAGGTCCCTTCCAGTCCTAGAATCTATGAATCTATGAATAGAACTCCGATAGTGTGACATATAATACTGACAGCCAAATTATTCCAAATGTACCCAAGTGATTCTAATAACTGGAAGGTCAGAGGAGGTCAGGGTGGACAGGTATGAATTAGCTCCTCCAAAAGCAGGTCTCTGGTAGAAATGCTTTTGACGTCCCCGAATACTGCAAATATTTCATTTTGCTGAATCAGAGCCTAGTCAAGACACAAGAAGCAGAAAAGAAAACAGTGCAAACAAATCAGCCAGGATAGTCCGCGGTGCCTGTCGCTTGAAACGGCAGCCCCTTTGATTTCTGTGTACTGCACCATTACATCTCGAAGAGCATGGCCTCTGTGCAGCGACAGCAGCTGTTTTGTCCCCAGAACTGCTGCAGCCCATAGGTGCAATTACAGGAGAAAAGTGGGGGATGTGATGTGGAAAGGCAGGAGACCAATGGTGTAAATTGCTTTATTTTAAAATTAGGGTGTAGAATAAGGAGGTAGCTGCACTGAGGAGCTCATTTCTCCATTTATCCCAGAAGTGCAGGTCAGTGTGAGAATCTATGGGATTGTGCATGGCATACGTGGAGTTGGGCCACCCTCTCAGGGATGTGTGCCCCCTCTCTAGGGCTCTGTCCATTTTTATGTCTGCCTACAGATTCTGTGCTCTCCACCTCCCCCAGTTTTCTAGGCCACTTTGTCTGCCCCCCATCAGCATCTCCCCCACCCCTTTGCAGTCTGTCATCCCCTACCCCTCTGTATGTGGCAGGAGAGCCTGTGCAGGGCAGGAGGAGGAGGAAGCACAGCAGTGACTATGACCACACCTCCGACTCCCCCTGCACGTTCTGCTAACTGCAGCCAGCCAGCCCCAATAAGAGTTATTATAGGTGGTGTGCACGGGAAGAGCAACAGAATAATTTGGTGCAGGGGAGAATTAAACGGTGGGGACCCATCTCCCTCCAATCCTCCTGCCTTGACTTTACCTGGGCTGCAGCCAGTACAGATGGGACACACCCATTGCTCTCCAGTGAGGAGTTCACGTTTGGTTGGCTGGTTTGCCTTAATATTATCTATCTATCTCCACACACACACACACACACACACACACACACACACACACACACACACACACACAAAAGAGAGAGAGAAGGTAGGTAAAGTAATATCTTCACTTCTGTTAGTGAAAGAGAAGCCTTCGAGCTACACAGAGCTCTTCTTCAGTGCCAAATTTTGTCTCTCTCACCAACAGAAGTGGGTCCAATAAAAGAGATGACTTCACCCACCTTATCTCCAATATCCTGGGACCAACACAGCTACAGAACGGTAAGCATTAATCTATATAAATCATTTTAGCCTGAGAGGAGGTACATTTGCACACACACAAGCAGCAACTAAGTTCTGGTTGTGGCTCTTCCTTTCGTTATCGTAGATCGAAAAATTGCACAAATCAATAGCTATTTTGTGCTTCACAGGGGGGACACTGACACAAGAAAGTTTGTGCAATTTATTCATTTTTAAGAGGGCAAAATCCAGAACTAGAGTTGAATTTCACCAGCTCTCTACAATCTGTAGCCAGGTAAATAAAGCTTTTTAGGGGGAGACACGGACTCCTGGGGATAGAATGTTAACCTCTCAGCACTAACTCCTGTGGATGTGCAGAGAAATAATAATAATCAGAGACCTGGTCTACACGGAGGGCGGGGGGATTGATCTAAGTTGCTCAACTTCAGCTACATGAGTAACGTAGCTGAAGTCGACGTATTTAGATCTACTCACCGCGGTGTCTTCACTGTGGTGAGTCGACTGCTCACATTCCCCCGTCGACTCTGCCTGCATCTCTCGCTTCGGTGGAGAACCGGAGTCCATGGGAGAGCGCTCGGGTGTCAATTTATCGCATCTAGACTAGATGCGATAAATCGAGCCCCGCTGGATCAATCACTGCCCGCCGATCCGGCAGGTAGTATAGACATACACAGGGCCGGCTCCAGGAACCAACATAGGAAGCAGGTGCCTGGGGCGGCACATGCTAAGGGGCGGCATTCCCGTCCATTCTTGAGGCGGCACAGTCCGGGCACCTTTTTTTTTTTTTTTGGCTTGGGGCGGCAAAAAATAGTAGAGCCGGCCCTGGACATACCCTTAGTCACACACCAACACAAAAATCCACTTCATCAGAGAGACTTCAGCATAGAAGGAGGTGAATGCATTACCCTTTTGCTGGAATGTGTTGCTTTTGTCCTTCACAATACAATAAATTTGCAGCTTTTAAGCTATTTGTGGCCCTCCAGAGGGCCCAAAAGACACCTCAAGGATTCAGGTCCTAATGCTTCTAAAGCACTTCAAAATTCATGAATTCATGGCAAGCAAAGGCAAAAATATACATATCATCAATCTTCTTCTTCCAGAAAAATCCTCCACTCTCATGTGGAGGATTCGGTTGCTCTCTTCTGTCAGAGGCCATGCTTGAGAGTGCCGTAGATTATAAGGGAGGGACTCAGTATTTAGTGAGTGTCTATTGTTGCCTTTTTTTTTCTGAATGCTAAAATGAAAGGAGAGCAACGGGTGCAATATAGATATAAAAAATTGACTGTAGGGTGACCAGACAGCCAGTGTGAAAAATCAGGACGGGGTGGGGGGTAATAGGAACCTACATTAAAAAAAGACCCAAAAATCAGGACTGTCCCTATAAAATCAGGACATCTGGTCACCCTACTTGACTGTGATTTATGTCTGCAGGCACAATGAGTTCACTTTTAGCACTGACTGTGGAGAAGGAACCATCTCATTGTCTGAGGCTGGTGCTCCATCTAGTGGCAACTCCTTAAATCTGATAGTATAGTGGCGAGGCTGGGGGAAATATGGTTGCTCCCAAAGCTCTAGGACAGGTCATGGTTTCTTAGAGTTACAGTAGAACCTCAGAATTAACAACACCTCAGGAATGGAGAACTCTGAAATGTTTGTAACTCTGAACAAAACGTTGTGGTTGTTCTTTTGAAAGTTTACAACTGAACATTGACTTAATACAGCTTTGAAACTTTGCTATGCAGAAGAAAAATGCTGCTTTCCCCTTTTTAGTAGTTTATATTTAACACAGTACTGTACTATATTTCCTTTTTTTGTTGTTGTTGTTGTTGTTGTCTCTGCTGCTGCCTGATTGTGTACTTCTGGCTCCAAATGAGGTGTGTGGTACTCGTAACTCTGGTGTTTGTAACTCTGAGGTTCTACTGTACGTAAACTAGAAACAGATTTGAATACAAAAGTTGGGATTCCCTCAAAGTTTGGTTACATTTGGGTCCATGGTTTTGGTTTATCTCTGATCCATAAATAATGGTAAGTAGGTGCCTCCCCTTCAACAAAGAATTTGACAGAATTTAAGGAAGGACTAGTCCTATCTGCTGGGGACTTGATTGATTCATCTACCCAAGTGGGAATAAATCCAGAAATGAGAATTCCATCACTTGGGAGATTATTTTGCAATCTAGCTACCTTTGCTGTTCAGGGTGTGGGGAGGAAGCTTCCCTCATGTTGGCTTTACTCCCTCCCCCCCCCTTTTTTTTTAAGTATCCCCTTGTGTTCACAAGTCTCCAAATTGAGCTAATTCCCCAGACCTTTGATTTTATGCCTAAAAGAGGCATTACATTCATCAAGAAAATGGGGTTGTGTTTGCAGGGACACTTATTAACCATGTCACTTTCTTTGTCAGCCCACCCAAAGGGACTTGTGTAGAATCTGGTTTCTGCTCCATATACATCAAAGCCATAGAGAGTCTAATCGGATTAAAATAGAATGTGCTATGTATACTTAAATTGGAGATGTTGATGACCCCATTTCATTTCTGTTGTTGGACTACTCAGGGAGCACACGCTCCCTAGCTTCTGTAGACTGAGCTTAGTACACACACCAGGGGCTCCTTGCATTCCTCCGTTCTACCGCACCAGCTCCATGTGTGCCAACCTCCCATCCCTCTCCATTTCCTGCCAGGGGTTGTGTGTGCACCTTCATTCCCTTTGTCCTCAATGCCCACCATTCCCCTTCCCCCGCAGTACCAGGGTCCCCCAGTTGCCCCGCCAACATGAGTTGTGTGTCCTACTGCCCCTCCACCACATAGCAGGGGCTATATGTGGTCCTCCTTCTCTCATCCTCCCTGCATGGCAGGGGCTCCATGAACCCTCATTATCCCATTTGCCCCCATGCTAGGGGTTCTGCCTGCCCCTTCCTCCTCCCCCACACCAGGGTCCCTTATTCTTCATCCCTCATGCCAGGGGCTGTGTGCATATGCCCAGCCTTCCTCCTTCCCTCCTCCCCCCGGCCACTATTCTAAAATGACCTGAAATGTCTCTTGTTTCTGTTAAGTCACAACTGTAAAATGGTACGTTGGGTCCTTCCAGAGTTAGAAGTAAGAGCTATTTATCCAGCTGGAAAGCTAGAAATTTCCCCTGCCTGAAGGAAATATGGGTTAGGGTTAGGGAACCTTCCTAGTTTTGCCTAGATTTACACCCAATTGTAGCAGAATTACCAGGAAAAAAACCTATCATGACAAAATTTCCCATCAACTCAGAATATCACTAAACCAGAAAGCAACCATGTCTGCATACTGACACACTCACAGGAAAGCAGGCAGGCTGGGGAATGAATAACTGACAGGTGGTTTTATAAACTGTAGGGCTGTCGATTACTCACAGTTAACTCACGCAATTAACTCAAAAAAATTAATCGCAATTAATCACAGTTTTAATTGCACTGTTAAACAATAGAATACCAAATGAACTTTATTAAATATTTTTGCATGTTTTTCTACATTTTCAAATATATTGATTTCAATTACAACACAGAATACAAAGTCTACACTGCTCACTTTATATTATTATTTTTAATTACAAATATTTGCACTGTAAAAATGATAAACAAAAGAAATTGTATTTTTCAATTCACCTCATACATGTACTGTAGCGCAATCTCTGTATCGTGAAAGTGCAACTTACAAATGTAGATTTTTTTTGTTACATAACTGCACTCAAAAACAAAAAAATGCAAAAAACTTTAGAGCCCTACAAGTCCACTCAGTCCTACTTCTCATTCAGCCAGTCGCTAAGACAAACAAGTTTGTTTACATTTACGGGAGATAATGCTGCCCTCTTCTTATTTACAGTGTCACCTGAAAGTGAGAACAGGCATTCGCATGGGACTTTTGTAGCCGGCATTGCAAGGTAATTATGTGCCAGATATGCTAAATATTTGTATGCCGCTTCATGCTTGGGCCACCATTCCAGAGGACATGCTTCCATGCTGATGATGCTCATTAAAAAAATAATGCATTAATTAAATTTGTGACTGAACTCCTTGGGGGGAACTGTACGTCTCCGGCTCTATTTTACCCGCATTCTGCCATATATTTCATGTAATAGTCTCGGAAGATGACTCTGCACATGTTCATTTTAAGAACACTTTCACTGCAGATTTGACAAAACACAAAGAAGGTACCAATGTGAGATTTCTGAAGATAGCTACAGCACTTGACCCAAGGTTTAAGAATCTGAAGTTCCTTCCAAAATCTGAGAAGGACTTGGTGTGGAACAGGCTTTCAGAAGTCTTAAAAGAGCAACTCTCCGATGCGGAAACTAGAGAACCCGAACCACCAAAAAAGAAAATCAACCTTCTGCTGGTGGCATCTGACTCAGCTGATGAAAATGAACATGTGTCAGTCCACACTGCTTTGGATTGTTATCGAGCAGAACCCGTCATCAGCATGGATGCATGTCCTCTGGAATGGTGGATAAAGCATGAAGGGACATATGAATCTTTAGCGCATTAGGCATGCAAATATCTTGCGACGCCGGCTACAACAGTGCTATGCAAACAACTGTTCTCACTTTCAGGTGACATTGTGAACAAGAAGCGGGCATTGTCTCCTGCAAATGTAAGCAAACCTGTTTGTCTGAGCAACTGACTGAACAAGAAGTAGGACTGAGTGGACTCATAGGCACTAACGTTTTACATTATTTTATTTTTAAATGCAGGGGTTTTTTGTTTTGTTTTTTACATAATTCTACATTTGTATGTTCAGCTTTCATGATAAAAATATTGCACTATAGTACTTGTATTAGGCAAATTGAAAAATATTTCTTTTGTTTTTTAACGTGCAAATATTTGTAATCAAAAATAAATATAAAGTGAGCACTGTACACTTTGTATTCTGTGTTATAATTGAAATCAATATATTTGAAAATGTAGAAAACATCCAAAAATATTTACATAAACGGTATTCTATTATTAACAGTGCGATTAATCATGCGATTAATATTTTTAATCATGTGAGTAATCGTGATTAATTTTTTTAATCGCTTAACAGCCCTAATAAACTGCTTTTATTTCCAAAATACAAATTGCTGGTTTTCCTGCAGTGGTGCTTGTCCTTTTCAACCCCTTTTCTAACAAGTGAGCAAGTTACACCTAATCATGTCAAAAAGTCATTGACATCTAATACTGACCATTAGCTATGGAGAGAAATGGAAGGTATATTATATATTATTATTCAGAACTGTCTGCCTATTACCTTTTGCTCCTCACATCTATTTACTGGATCCACCTTGCTTTATAGTTAGACTGTAAGCTCTTTGGGGCAGGGACCACTGTGCGTGTTTGGGGCGGGGGAAGGTGGCAATAAATGGGGACTTGGTGCTACCACAATATAATAAATATTTAGACTGTATATATGGTTATGAAAACTACTACAAAATTCTTGGTATTTCATAAGTCACGGTATTCATCTCAAGCTCTGTGTATTAATAAACACACACACACACTCACACTTACTTGCTCTATATAGCTCTTGGGGGTGGTACTGAGCTGCACAAAGTCCAGTGGCATTGTTTGCCATGAACCACTTGGAGGCGCTAAAACATAGCTCGCAGCCAAGACAATTACTGCAAGGGCATCAGGCAGCATAATTCAGGGGAAACAGCATGGGAGAAGAGTCCTAGAAGTTTCCTCACTCTGGCCCTCAGAGAGCTACCTGCCAAATTCTGTGTATATGTCTAAAAACTTTTAAAAGGAATAAGTTGTTCCCCTTGTTTCAGAGGGGTAGCCATGTTGTATCAGCAAAAATGAGGAGTCCTTGTGGCACTTAGAGACTAACAAATTTATTTGGGCATAA
Organism: Emys orbicularis; assembly: GCF_028017835.1. NCBI lineage: Eukaryota > Metazoa > Chordata > Testudines > Emydidae > Emys > Emys orbicularis. The sequence continues at coordinate 67,393,348 of NC_088689.1, read as the reverse complement.
GCTTTCGTGGGCTAAAACCCACTTCATCAGACGCATGGAGTGAAAAAAAGTAGGCAGGTATAAATATACAGCACATGAAAAGATGGGAGTTGCCCTACCAAGTGGAGGGTACACCCTAATTGAATTGGCCTCATTAGCACTGACCCCCCACTTGGTAAGGCGACTCCAAGTTAGATCATCCATAGAGGAACAGAAATGATATCATGCGAGTTTTGATCACAGACTAAGCAGCTCAAGTTTTGAACAGCAAATGAGAGTAAACTAAATTTGCAGGATCTGTCAAACAGTTTTGTACAGGAAAAATCTCAGTCTATTCAGAATTTCTGCTTATAGGGAAGAGGCACAATTCATCAATAATTTGTTTACGACAGATTAGTCTCTGCTCCTGTTCCCACCCTAAAAGCAAAAATTTCAAGGGGTCATTCGAAACCCAACATAGGTGAGACAGAGTTAATAAAAACACCAAACCAGGTGACTCTTGCATGGCTGCAGTGCAGCACAGCCCTACAGACAATTGCATGTGCACCTTTCAAAAACTGAAACATTAGCTGCTATGGAATAGAGACCTGATTTGCCTTGGGTGCTCAATTTTTGGGCAGATTTGTGTAATCCACTGGTCAGTGAATATTATGAATCTCTCTCTCTCTCATAGGCGTGCGCAGCACATTTCATTAGGGTGTGCACCCAGGGAGTCCCACCCTAGCCCCACCCCCGCCCTGCCCTAGCCCCTCCCCCGTCCTGCCCCATCCACTCCCTCCTACTTCCCGCCCCCTGACTGCCCCCCTCAGAACCTCCAACCTCCCTGCTCCTTGTCCCCTGACTACCACCTCCTGGGACCCCTGCCCCTAACTGCCCCCCAGAACCCCACCCCCAATCTAAGCCTCCCTGCTCCTTGTCCCCTGACTACCACCTCCTGGGACCCCTGCCCCTAACTGCCCCCCAGGACCCCACCCCCAATCTAAGCCTCCCTGCTCCTTGTCCCCTGACTGCCCCCCCAGGACCCTACCCCCTACCTGTCCCCTGACTGCCCCGACCCTTATCCACACCCCTGCCCCCAGACAGGCCCCCGGACTCCCACGCCTATTGAACCGCTCCCCGCCCCCTGACAGAACCCCTAGAACTCCCGACCCATACAACCCCCCCTGCTCCCTGCCTGCCCCAACCCCTCTCCACACCCCTGCCTCCTGACAGCCCTCCCCAGAACTCCCGACTCATCCAATCCCCCCCAGCTCCTTGTCCCCTGACCACCCCCTTCAGAGACCCCCCCACCCTAACTGCCCCCCCAGGACCCTCCTTGCTCCCTGTCCCCTGACTGCCCTGACCCCTATCCATCCCCCACCCCTGACAGACCCCGGGACTCCCATGGCCCATCCAACCCCCCCTGCTCCCTAACCACCCCCCTGGGATCCCACCCCCTATCCAACCCACCCTGCTCCCTGTCCCCTGACTGCCCCCACCCCTTATCCAACCAGGGGCGGCTCCAGGTTTTCTGCTGCACCAAGCGGCAAAAAAAAAAAAAAAAGCCGCGGCAGTGCGATCGCACCGCTCCACTCATCAGCGGCAATTCGGCGGCAGGTCCTTCGCTCCGAGAGAGACTTGCCGCCGAATTGCCGCTGAAGACCCAGATGTGCCACCCCAATAGCGGTCAGAGTGCTGCCCCTTAGTATCCGCCCCCCACCTGCCTAAGGCTCTGGGATGGAGTTTGGGTGGGGGAGGGGGTCTGGGGTGCAAGCTCTGGGATGGAGTTTGGGTGCTGGGTGCAGGCTCCGGGCTGGGACAGGGGGTCAGTGTGCAGGAGGGGGTGAGGGGTGCAGGCTCTGGGAGGGAGTTTGAAAGTGGGAGGTGGTGCAGAGGGAGGGAGTGCAGGCTCTGGGAGGGAGTTTGGGGGGCAGGGGGGGTGTGGGAAGGGGGAGGGGGTGCATGTTCTGGGAGGGAGTTTGGGGATAGGAGGGGGTGCAGGGGTGAGGGCTGTGGGGCTGAGGATGAGGGGTTCATGTTGCAGGAGGGGGCTCAGAGCTGGGGTAGAGGATTAGGGTGGATGAGGGCTGGGGCTGGGGATGAAGGGTTTGGGGCGTTGGAGAGGCTCAGGGCTAGGGCGGAAGGGCAGGGTAAGGGCAGCCTGCCCTGCCATTAGGGGATGGGGGGCCACTAAGACCCTGGGGCAGAAGACAGCAGTTGAGCAGGAATGTGCTACACCAGCAGCACAAGCAGGCAGGGGAGAGGCGCACGCTGCTTTCTTTCAGGCAGGGACGCTCCGGGGGGGGGGAGGGAGACCCGCGGGGGGATGGCAGGCGAGACCCATGGGGGGGGGGCAGGCGGGGGCCGGCCCGGAAAGGCGGGGGAGGGGCCGGTGGCTTGCTGCTGCCGGGAGAGTGGAGCCATTTGCCCACCCCTGCATTAGGGTGTGTCCGTGCACACCTGGCACACCCCATGCGCACGCCTATGCTCTCTCTCTAGCTGATCCAGAGGATGTGAATCAATTACAACCCATGTAGCCACAAAACCTGGCTCTTGAGGTCAAGTGGCAGAAACTCAAGCTTTCAACTGTGGAGGTTCAATCACCAACACTGGCCAAAACGGAGATCATACTTTTAGCACCTTTAATGTTATAGAGTCAGGGCCGGTGTGACCACTAGGCGAACTAGGGCGCCAAGATTTGGTGGCGCCAAAAAGCGGTGCCCCCCAAAAAAATTTTACACTACAGTGGAGTCACATTTTACGCGGGGGTTAGGTTCTAAGGTCAGCGCATATGAGGAAAATCATGTATAGTGAAAATTACCATAAAATACAGTATACACAGTATACATTAGAACAGCGGTCCTCAACCTACGGCACGTGTGCCAAAGGTGGCACGCAAGCCGATGTTTTTTTTAATGGCAGGCTGCGGGTCCCGGCCTCCACTGAGCCCGCTGCCGGTCTGGGGTTCTGTCCACTGGTTCCTGGCAGCCAGGATCCCGGCTGCCAGCCCCGCTCAGTCTGCTGCCGGCCTAAGGTTCCATCCACTCAGGCCGGCAGGAGGCTGAGCGGAGCCGCCGGCTGGGAGCCCTGCTGGCAGCGGGCTGAGCGGGCCGGCGGCCAGGACCCTGGCTGCCAGCCCGCTCAGCCGGCTGAACGGAACCCCAGGCCGGCAGCGGGCTCAGCGGCGGCTGGGATCCGCAGCCTGCCATTAAAAAAAAAAAAAAAAAAAATCAGCTCGCGTGCCACCTTTGGCACACATGCCGTAGGTTGAGGACCCCTGTTATATATATACTGTATATATAGTGTATATATAGTGTATACTGTGGGTACTGTAGTTTATGGTAATTTTCACTATACGCAATTTTCCTCTTACGTGCGGACCTTAGAACCTAACCCCCGCGTAAGATGTGACTCCACTGTATTCGTTTTTGAAAGTTTATAATAAGCGATGCTCGGGGAGGACAGGAAGAGGGGAGGGGGAAGGGTGGCGCAAGGTGGAAGTTTCACCTAGGGCGCAAAATATCCTTGCACCGGCCCTGTCTAGAGTGCAACTGTGTTACTGTCCAGGGGAAGGAAATGTATTAAGAAAACAGAAAATCTTAGTTCACAGTTACACTAAAGAGCACTTAAGAAAAGATGAATTTCCACAGACATATTTAACCTAATGAACAGAACTCAATGTAGCTTAAAGAAATGAATGCTGCTTGTTAATATCAAATTCTGTGTTTGTTCTATCAAACAAATCAAATAAATATGACATTTTCAGGGATCAATCAGCACGGCTGAGAAATTCCCCATTTCTTCCAGCCTGGCTGTTCTCATTAGAAATGACAATTCTGCATATTTTGAACAGCTTACACCACAAGGGCTATTAGACTAGTACAGCAGCATAATGTACAGAAGTTACTCAGAGGCAGCTCACTTCATTGCAAATTGGTAACACTTGACAATAAGGGTCTAATCATTAATTCCTTTGGCACCAGTCAGTTCTGCCACATGCACATGACATACCATATACTATATATAGTGAAAACAATTGAGGATATATTGTAGGGAAAAGCGCTGATCTAGCAGTTGTGGGACAGTATCTTTTCAAACTAATTTCTCAGACTATTATCCTAGGCAAAAAGCGATGCTTCAGCTCCTCAGCACAGCTAGTGAATTCTGCATCAGAAGCAGATTACAGCAATAATCAAAGGCAAGATCCGTTTTATTCTTGAAGATACTTTGCAACTAAATCCATTAGAAAAATGAAGTGAAGAATCAAATACCAGGTAAGTAATGAATTTGATCCAACTGGACATTAATGACATGTTAACATAGGTTACTGAAGCCCAAGATGACATGACAGACCACGAGAAAACACAATGATGTACTCTACGTGTGAAAGGCATATTTCATGAATGACATGGAAGTTGGACATGTGTCTGACGAAGTGGGTATTCACCCATGAAAGCTTATGCTCCAATACGTCTGTTAGTCTATAAGGTGCCACAGGACTCTTTGAGAGATTACTCCAACCTCCATAAAAATAGACAGTCATGCAGAGAATCTCTCCTGGTCATTAGTTCAGAGACATTAGGTAAGTTCTGTGAAGAAGCTTCCACTGTTACTGCCCATGCTTCATTCTGTATGGATAGAAGACTCCCTCCTCCAGCACCAAATTCTTGTATTCACCATATTTGATAAGAATCAAAGATATGAATAATTTCAGAGAATTTATTGGATGAATTTCACATTTCCAATCACATTTTCTCTGTGAAGAGACAGAAAAATCAAGAGCTGATCATTCAAAATTAGCCAATGAATAATCTGCACAAATAAACCTTAGCTTGTAGCTGTTTCCTGAGCAGATCATTGCAAAATACTGAATATTCAAAATTCAAGTAATTTTGAATATCCAGACTCCTGGAATGTCTTCTCTTCTCTGATTGGAAGAGTGACACTATTAGAATCTATTTTCAGAGGCAGTTGTGCTTACCTATTCCAAATTTGCTTTTCATCATTCTTCTGCAATATTTGCTTAAAATTGACAAGATATTCCAGAGTGAATTACTTTGATGAAATATTAATAGAAAACAAATGCAAAGGCAATCATGGAAGCTCCTTTTTTTAAATATTCAAACTGTTTGAAGGAAAGATTTTGCAGTATGTAACCAGCTCTAGCTGCAGTCGAGACTGCTTTTTACAGCTAAGTAATTTACTCCAGGAAATAGGCTTTGTAACAGAAACAATGATGTCCTGAATTAACAAGGTATGAACAGCTGCACCTCTGTAATATCAGATCAGATCTACAGGGCTGTTGCCTTTACTGTATAGTGTAAAGCTTTCCTCTAAAGTGTGTGCGCATCAGGAGTGGGTGTTACTTAAAGAGGGCAGCTTTTCCCATGAGGATTTGCATTTACATAGTGTCTAATCAGAACATTAGAAGCCCTGGAAGTAATTGTGTTATATACACAATATAGTAAAATGAAGTGCAAGAGGTCAAACGGTCTTACCCAAAGTCTCAGGGAATGACTGAGCAAGATGGGGAAAGAACTGAGAGGTCTCGTTCCTCAGCCTCTGCTTCATCACTTGACCACTCTTCCTTCTAAAACACACTCCCATATTGCAACAGAAGCCACAATAAGACTCAGAGAGCAAAGCAAAGCAAATACAAGCCTGAATGAAGCCAGACACATGTTAAGAACCTGAGTCCAGATCGGCCTGACAGAATTAAATCCCCCAAGGACATAGGGACAAATACATTTCTGGTTTAACTGGTCATTTCAACAGAGCTGCTTTCTGCAGCATTTTCCACGCAACTCCAGGGTGAATGGGGAAATTAAGGTTGACTCTTTCTGCATTAATTTACCACATTGCCTTCTAAGGAGTCATGCGGCAGTGGATTTCGAGAGATTCCCTGGCAGTGCTCCTCTGGTAGGAGCTGTGCTGTCAGGGATCCAGCTGGCATGAGGCCCCTGCTAATCCCCTTGGATCTGCTGGTTTTGAAGGTGGAAGCCCCTAGCAAACGAGGACAGGAGAACCCCACAAGGAAAACATTGGAGTTGACAGACCTCTATGCTAATAACTCCTTCACAGGAATGTCCTGATCATAACCTAAGAACTTGGATTCTTCCACTTCAGCAGAGAACTACCAGCCTGAAACCATCCCGCACTGCCATATAGGGCAGTCACGAGGGAAGGAACTGTAGCAAGGAGACATGTTCAAAGTGGATGATTCAGGCTCTGAACTGAGAGTGGAGGAATGACCTCTCCCAGTACAAAGAAGGAAACAAGCAATTCCCCACCTTAATGAACATGGATGCTCAACAGTTCCTATAAGCCATTTCATCTATTAACGAGCATGTGTCTTTCACGGTGCACAGGTCATATGGCTTTTAAGTGTAGTTGTAGCCATGTCAGGCTGGAACAAGGCAGACCAGGCAATGGTACAGGAACTTAGTAAGTGCCCTGGGGGTGGCAGCTCTGAAAGCCAACCTGTGAGACAGTCAACTTCCGATTGTTGTATACAGTGTAGTTGTAGCCGTGTCAGTCCCAGAATACTAGAGACACAAGGTGGGTGAGGTAATATTTTTTATTGAACCAGCTTCTGTTGGTGAGAGAAAGCTTCTCTCTTACCAACAGAAGTTGTTCCACTATAAGATATTACCTCACCCACCTTGTCTCACTCAGCATGACAAATTTAACAGGACTCTGAGCAAAGTCTGTCATGTATGACAAGGACTCGTGTCTTATGTGACCAATCTGCTACAGTTGTTTCTGCTGCTGCTCTTTATCTCTTGCTCAGGAGAGAGTCACCAGGAGGGTATGGCTCCACAGAAGCTGGGACGAGTGGGATGTGGAAGCTACATCACTAGGGATTCTGAAAGGCATGGAGTAGTTGGAGGCAGTGGGTAGGGATCTGTTTGGGACCCACCAGCTACTAACTAACATCTGAACTTGCCTGACGGATGGTAACACACCAGGCATACCAGGGAGTGTTTCAGGACAAAGTCTGTCAACACACAATACTGCAACTACCCCATGAGGGGAAGACAGTCACACATGGCCGAAAAAAATTATTTCCAGCCATATGTTGGATTTCACCATTCACAAGTCATGCTATGTTGATTAGCTAGGAAGCAATCAATTCAGAAACAGACACCAGTATCATGAGCTCTGAAGTTCACCACTCCACAAGCTGTGAATACTTACAATGAACTACCTGTACAGAGCAAAATGTATTCAATGAAGAAATTCAGGAATAGATTTTGAATAAGTAAGCTGAAGTGCCTGTCTGATCACCGTTTATGGACAGAAAATAAGGGCAATTTGAATTCTACTGCTCTTTTTAGTGAAAATTATTCACTCAGCTCCAACAGGTATGGACCTGTGCCTGTGCCAAATGGTTGCTGCTCTATAAGAGCTTTTCAAATGAGGGCCACAAATGATACCACCATATCAGCTAAATAAGCCCATAGCACACACGTGTGTTGTGTCTTCTACTATAACCATCAGTCATGACTATTTATTTTAGCAAATGTTACCGAGTATGTCACTTAATCAATTCCCTGTTGTTGCAGTGGCCCCGGGTCCTGGTGCACCTCGGTCCCTCCTGTTTGCTGCCTGTGGCATGCAATAGTTTAGTCTCCTGAGATGCAGGGGCAGCAGAAGCTTCCTAAAAGGGGGTGGTGGGAGCACTGGAGCCTGAACCATGACCCCACACCTCCACGCCACCAATTCCCTCCGAGGCTCCTCCCCTGGAAAGAATTGTGCTTACAGAGAGGGTTGTATTTTAAGCAAAAGGCCCCAGAGCAGGAACTGAAAAATCTGTTAATTGCCAGTGATACGGAAGCAGCCCCAGCAAAAATGCTTGTGGTGAAAAACCAGCAGCTAGAACTTGAACACAAGCAAAAAATAGCTGATATGGAAGGAGAAGTTGCTGAAAGAGAACGCCTGTGATTTGAACATGAACAAAAAATGGCATATATTTGATTGCAGGAACTAGAAGCTAAGGCAAAAGTGGACAGACTTAAGCTCCAACTCAAGAGAATAAAGGAACAACAGGAACTGTATCATCCTGAAAAAACAGCTCCTCTCAACAGCAAAGATGGGGATAGAATCTATCCAGTTGTAACAATGTTGGTATGTTGTTTGACTCTAAGCAGTTGTCTGTGTGTAACCAAATCTACCCCAACACTGCCACCTTTTATGTAAATACTTTTACTGTGAGCTCGGGTGAAGGTAACCCCATAACTTGTGCAGAGAATGTAAAAGTCAATGGTAAAAGCTGTTTAGGGCAAATTACAGCTTCTAACATCACTTTTGTTAAAGCAGATCTTGTCAAAGAGGAAGATTATTTACCAAATAAGAGTGTGAATATTTGTGATCCTCTATAAGTTTACTGTTAGGGTATGTCTACACTACCCGCCGGATCGGCAGGTAGCGATTGATCTATCGGGGATCGATTTATCGTGTGTAGTGTAGACGAGATAAATCGATCCCCGATTGCTCTCCCATCGACTGCTGAACTCCAGCAGTGCGAGAGGTGGAAGCAAAGTCGACGGGGGAGCCGCGGCCATCGATCCAGCGCCACGAGGATGTGAAGTAAAGTAATTTTAATTCGATCTAAGATACGTTGACTTCAGCTACGCTATTCTCGTAGCTGAAGTTGCGTATCTTAGATCGATTTCCGCCCCCCCAGTGTAGACCAGGCCTAAGTGTGCCTTTAGCCAGAATTCATCTTGCATGGAATGGTGTTAAACATGAAGTTATAGCTGGTGTAAGGAAGCTAGCACCTAAGGATCTTTTGATTGGGGATGATATTAAAACTTTGTTCAGTCAAGTTGATGACATAAACCAGTCACAGGAAAGAAATAATCCTGAATCTGTCTACTAGGGGCGAGGGTTTGCCTATGGAGGGTTTTTCCAAATGTTCATATGAGGAAGACAGCTGTTTATCTGTGCAAAGAAGCAGTGCATATGTGGAAGAAATTTCTGAGTGTCTGTCTGGTATCTCAGAAGTGAATCTGGCATTAGATAGGGTACATTCTTGGTGAGTGATAAATTGTTGGCTAGTAAAGCTTGGGAAAGTAAACCTGACCCAGGTAAAAGTGATGTGCTTAAAGTAGTTCAGTGTAATAAGAATCCGAAGAAGTGGGTTGTAGCCCACGAAAGCTTATGCTCTAATAAATTTGTTAGTCTCTAAGGTGCCACAAGTACTCCTGTTATTTTTGAGGATACAGACTAACACGGCTGCTACTCTGAAACCTGTAATAAGACCCTATTTGTGGAAAACAGCAGTTTATCTGTTAAGGGAGGGGAAGGCAAAGAAAGTTTAGATGAGCATAGGCAGCCTTCTGAGCTGATGGCTTTGTCTAATCAGCAGTTTAGGAAGGCAAGGTTAATGGAACATGAGTATCCCTATACCTTACCTATTACCAGTGTGGAGAATTGTGACAGTGAAGGAAATGTTCCTGTGTCTGTTAGGGGTAATGACTTGCCTATGAAGGGAGCCAATCTCCAAGCAATTGTCCGTGAACATCCATGTGTGCTGGGACAAGGCAAATGATATCCCAAACTGTTTGTCTGTTAAAGGGGAATGTTTCTCCAGCTCTTTTCTGTTTGTAGAGCAGATAGACGAAGCCTATCAGTTAACCCAGAGCTGATGATTTTGGATGTATGTGAAACTCAGGAGTTTGGTGATTGTCTGTTGTGCCAAAGTCTGTTCTGGACATAAATAAAGCTCAGAAAGAACTTGTTGCACTGCTACAGACTAGGGACCGAGTGGCTAGGCAGCAGTTCTGCAGAAAAGGGCCTAGGGGTTACAGTGGACAAGAAGCTGGATATGAGTCGACAGTGTGCCCGTGTTGCCAAGAAGGCTAATGGCATTTTGGGCTGTATAAGTAGGGGCATTGCCAGCAGATCGAGGGACGTGATCATTCCCCTCTATTCGACATTGGTGAGGCCTCATCTGGAGTACTGTATCCAGTTTTGGGCCCCACACTACAAGAAGGATGTGGAAAAATTGGAAAGAGTCCAGTGGAGGGCAACAAAAATGATTAGGGGGCTGGAACACATGACTTATAAGGAGAGGCTGAGGGAACTGGGATTGTTTAGTCTGCAGAAGAGAAGAATGAGGGGGGATTTGATAGCTGCTTTCAACTACCTGAAAGGGGGTTCCAAAGAGGATGGATCTAGACTGTTCTCAGTGGTGGCAGCTGACAGAACAAGGAGTAATGGTCTCAAGTTCCAGTGGGGAAGGTTTAGGTTGTATATTAGCAAAAACTTTATGCACAGGGTGTTGAAGCACTGGAATGGGTTACCTACGTAGGTGGTGGAATCTCCTTCCTTAGAGGTTTTCAAGGTCAGGCTTGACAAAGCCCTGGCTGGTATGATTTAATTGGGACTTGGTCCTGCTTTGAGCAAGGGTTTGGACTAGATGACCTCCTGAGGTCCCTTCCAACCTTGATATTCTATGATTCTATGATATTGCAGAAGGAAAGGAATTTCTTGGTGAAGTGTTTGAAGTCTGTAAAAAGGAATTGTTTCCATTGACTTTTAAAGGGCCATTGTTGATAGTAAACAGTCTCTCTTCTGAGGAAAGTATGTTGGTGCCTAGTGGCCAAAGTCTTTCAAATGAAAATGAATCCACTGAATTTGAATCCACAGATTGCAGAGCAAGGACATTGGTCTCTGCTTTTCCCTAATCCCATAAAAGCATCTAAGGCTACATTTACACTTGGAGCTAGGGATGAGATTCCCAGCTCACATTAGACATATCCGCACTAGCTTTCATTGAGCTGATGCGCTAAAGATAGTAGTGTAGCCAGGGTAACATGGCAAGGTGAGCAGAGGAACAGATTAGCCATGCCAGCTACATACCCACAGGGTTAAGGTAGGTTTGTGCTCAGCATTGCTAGTCCATACCACTGCTTGCCACTGCCCATGCTACCCCAGCTACACTACTATTTTTAGTGTGCTAGCTCAAGAACCGCTAGCTGGGAATCTCATCACTAGTTCCTAGTGTAGATATACCCTAACTGTGGTGTACTGAAAACCGTGTTAAAATTATAAACTATTGCATCAAGTGGTAAGAGTTTCCTGGTCTTTCTTGCAGGCTAGCAGGCTCTGTCAGGAAGCATGTGATCAGAGACATCCAAAATTTGTCTGTAAAAGAGCCGATCTGGAGCAAAGTGGGTTGAGCTGAAACTCTCTGCCTAAGGGAGCAGCCTGCTTTCTCTCTCTCTCTGTAATTGGTTGTGTGTCAGATTTCTGAATTCTAATAAAGAAAGCAGTATTATACGCTTGCTAAGAGGTTGCAATATGGGATACTACCATTGTATGGGTGTGGGTTTTTTTGTCCTGGGCTTTCATGCTCCCTCATTAGCTTTGTACGTGACTCCTGCTTGGAGCTAATGAAAATGTGCACTCAGAAAAAGGAAGACTTTAAATTCATACAAGTAGTGTGAATGTATGCAACCTCCTGATAAGCACCATACTTCCTTCTTGCACAGAACTTTGCTGTGGGAGATAATTACATTATCAAAGACTCAAACCACACTGCATTGTTTCTTCAGCACTTATACGTATTAATTAAAATGGCACATGAAAGCCATCAAAGCATAGTTCTATTAAGCAAGAAATGTATCAGTTTGGCCTAACATTGATACCTTAATTGAATTTTTTATAAAACCATACTAACTTCCCAAATGAACAAAATAGCAAAGACTCTTGCTGATCTTCATCCAGGCCAGTTGACTGTATATTCAGAATGACAGTGTGCTCAGTGCTGTACAGAGATGGGAAAGCCCCAAGGGGTTTACAGATTAGCACAAAGAAAGTTCCAAAATACAGTCACTTGGCATGGTACCTCTGAATCCCTAGGGTTGGTAACTCCAGAACAAGAAGGCAGCACACTGGTGGGGAAGCTTGCTCTCAACTACCCATGCTTCTGTGCATAAAGGCCTTCAGTCTTCAATGATGTCCAGTGATACTAACACTGTCTTTAAAAAATTTTAGGAGTTAAAAACAAAGGCCACCCAAACTGAAAAGCTGATGGAGCTAGAGTTCCTGAGTTCTCAAGCTTGTATAGTGCTCAGAAAGTCTCTTATGCAGTACATTACCCACTGATTGCTAAACACACCAACAGCCCAAGCCATGCCCCATTGGGAAACCTGTGTCTTCAGTTAATCTTTTCTCCTATGTTGACCCACACCTGCAGGAACTAGCAAGAGAGTATGGGTATAGAAGCTTCTGTCAGAGTACACTTCTGTGTTTGCAAAACGCACACAGTAGGATGTATATTAAAAGGTGACCTGCAATAGATGAAATTCTTCATGGGTCCCAGTTCGCTCCTTTAGCAATGTATTTAAAAAAAAAAAAAAAAGCCAGAAAGTATTTCTACTACCCCACCTCACTCCCTGCAAAAAAACCCTCCATTAACAAATCGGGAGTTGTCTAGACTGGAAGATTATCATGATCTGAGAATTAGTGAAGTTATGACATCAAAACAGTCAAGAGAGTGAAAACTGAGCAATTGAGAGGGGAGGGAAATTTCAGAGTACATCTGCACTGAAAATTAAGATGTGACTGCACTGCAGGTAGGCATACTCATGCTAGTTGGCACAAGTAACAGTGGTAGTAAGGATGTAGCCTACTAAGGATTCTGGGTATGCATGGGTTGCTCACCCAATCTGGGATCCATATACAGCTGTGTCTTCACTACCTAGATTAAAGCTAGTGCAGGTATGCTTTCACCCATTACAATTACACCTTCATTTGTGGTGTATGTACCCTTAGATTGCTTTTGTTAAGATCTATTTAATTTAAATGACTATTTAAAGGGGCATCTTTGTTAGAGATCTCACTCACTCACCCTTCAATTATGGTAGAAGAGTTCCCAATGCAAACCTGAACACCGCCCCCAAGACTGTCCAGCAAAGCCAGAAAGAGCCAATGTTGGCACACTGAATATTTCTAAGATGATATACAAGCAACATTTTATTTTAAAGCCCTTTGGGGCTTCTTTATACATAATGAAGTAACAGAAGAGACGATAACCCCGTTTAAAAAGAACCCTTTTAAAATCACTTGAAAGAACGAAGCAAGAGGAAACTCCATCCATCTATAGCAGGGGTGGCCAAACTGTGGCTCGTGAGCCACATGCGGCTCTTTTACAGTTAAAGTGAGGCTCCCAGAACCCCCCATACACCCCTCCATTCTCTGCCTACAAAACTGGGCAGGGTGAGCTCGGGGCTTCTGCCCTGCAGTGGGGTTGTGGAACTGGGGGGAGGGTCTAAGGACTTCAGCCCCACGGGTGGGCATCAGAGCAGAAAGCCCCGCACCCCAGCAGGCACCACCCCACGGGGCAGGTTGTGCATGTCTTGCGGTTCTTGAACTTCTGAAGATTGTCTGTGGTTCGGATGGTCAGTAAGTTTGGCCAATCCTGATCTATAGTTTAAGGTAGCTGTAATGTTACATTATTGCTAATGCACAGTATTAAAAAGCAGGACTGAAATACCACTTCCTTGTGATTGCTAAATAAAACCTTAGAGCAGCAAGCATTTCCTAAGCTGATTTGTTTCCATAATGTTACAGAGGAGCTAAATTTCCATCATAATACGGGGAAGATTATGGTATGGCAGCTAAATATCAACCACAATTATGTTTTCTCAGCTGAGGCAGCTATGTCCAAGACAAAGCGAGTTTAAAACCAGTCTTCCTGGCTCATTTAGCCTTCTCAGGAAATGAAGACATGGAATCTCGTCTTAAGATGTCCTTGGCATCCATCAACTCAGCATCCTTTCACTACTGCATCCCTAGAAAGGATACTTCTTAAATCATACAACTTGGTGCACAAGATTCATAGATCTCACAATTTAATCCAATTAAATCAATTCATTTTCTCTGAGTTTGTAGCTCCAAAAGCAGCAACTGGAATTAGTGTTGCAGTGCGAGAGAAATAACACCTTTCATCCCAGCTCTTGTGATGTTATAGTCAGGGCCGGCTCTAGGATTTTTGCCGCCCAAGGCAAAAACAATTTTGGCCGCCCCCCCCCCCCCGTTTTTTAATTACCCCCACCCCCGGCCCCGCCTCAACTCCGCCCCTTCCCCAAATCCCCAGCCCTGCCTCCTCCCCCCAGGCTCTCAAGCCTGGGAGGGAGAGCAGCGGCGCGCGAAACAACTGTTTCGCGCCGCGGCCGCTCGGGATCTCCCCCTCCCTCCCAGGTTTGAGAGCCTGGGAGGGAGGGGGAGACTCCGAGTGGCCGCGGCGCGGGCGCTGCTTCTCCCCCTCCCTCCCAGGCTCTCAAGTCTGGGAGGGAGGGGGAGCAGCGGTGCGCGAAACGGCTGTTTCGAGCGCCGCGGCCGCTCGGGATCTCCCCCTCCCTCCCAGGTTTGAGAGCCTGGGAGGGAGGGGGAGACTCCGAGTGGCCGCGGCGCGGGCGCCGCTTCTCCCCCTCCCTCCCAGGCTCTCAAGTCTGGGAGGGAGGAGGAGCAGCGGTGCGCGAAACGGCTGTTTCGAGCGCCGCGGCCGCTCGGGATCTCCCCCTCCCTCCCAGGTTTGAGAGCCTGGGAGGGAGGGGGAGACTCCAAGTGGCCGCGGCGCGGGCGTCGCTTCTCCCCCTCCCTCCCTCCCTCCCTCCCAGGCTCTCAAGCCTGGGAGGGAGGGCGAGTAGCGGCGCGCGAGCGGCAGCGGAGGTGAGCTAGGGCGGCCGGGGCACATTTTTAGGGGCGGCATTCTGGCGCCGGCCATCCCGCCCCTAAAAATGTGCCGCCCCAAGCACCAGCTTGTTTTGCTGGTGCCTAGAGCTGGCCCTGGTTATAGTGAGTCTCAAGATAGTTGGTATTTTTCTTAAAGCTCTTGCTTCTGGCAGGATGGGATTGAGGTGAGAATATCAACTATCGTTTAAAAAAAAAAGTGTTTAGGCTACATGGTTGCAGAAGAAAGCTTTAAAATATGACTTAACTGTGCCCATAGGGTTCAAATTCCAGAGGGTATATAAAAAAAGAGAGCTCCCCATTTTTTTCAGTCTCATGACTTTTAGGGTCCTGACACATTAATTTTTGAGTGTTTGTGTTAGCAAAACTGTAAACTAGGTATCCCAGTTTTCACGCCTTTGGACAGAGAGTGGCAGAAGTGTAACCACCACATAAGAGTTTGAAGACAGAAAGTGAAGAAATACTGTAGCCCACTCCAGAAGAACTAAAATAGGCAGAATGTAATGATCAGAGGTTAGAATGTAGCACACACAATGGGGCTAAACCCCCTTCTTTTACAAGAAGTGCCATGGTAACCCTAAGTGCTTAGAACTGACGCTCACTAGAGGATGACAATTCTGGTTTGGGTCAATTTTTAAGGTTTCAAACTTTTGAGGTTAAACCTAGGTCTCCCACATCCCAGGTCGGTCCTATAAACACACCACACAGCCTGCTGCCCTTAATTGCCCACTTCAAACCCTACCCATTATGCTGCAGCTGTATCACTGTAGCACTATTGTGTAGATAGTGCAGAGAGAAAGGATTCTTCCATCACTCTAGTAAATCCACTTGCCTGAAAGGCAGTAACTAGGGCAATGGAAGAATTCTTTTATCCACCTAGCGGCATCTACACCTGGGCTTAGGTCAGCTTAACTACATCTCTCAGAGGACTGACTTTTTCACACCCCTGAGCAACATAGCTAGGTGAACCTAACTTTGTAGTTTAGACCAGCCCTCAGAAACTGATTTCCTTCCCCAGACCTGATGAAGAGCACTGTGTAGCTCAAATGCGTGTACCTTCCACCAACATAAGTTAATCCAATAAAAGGTATTACCTCACCCACTGTGTCTCTCTAATATCCTGGAACCAACATGGCTACAACACTGCAAACATCAATTCTTGAGGCAGATTTGCTCCATGGAAACTGAGTATTTATGAATGGGCTGAGATTCCTGAAAAAAAGGCAGTGCCCTGAATGCTGACCACCTCTGTTCCAGGACAAGAGAGCAGGAGTGTGTGTGTAAATAAAACAAGTTACACTTAGATTATACACCTGGATTCCATGTCAATGATTTCTCCTCCACCAGGAAACTGTCCTGCAAGGATCCAGACATCTGCTACTGCTTGACAAAGGGGAGAGGACTAGATGCCACAGCACAATGATGCTAGGGTGTGATTTTGCATCTCATCTGACAGACCGCATCTCCAGCAGCACAGAATCCTCAGCACCATCTTTCATGTTAGTCGAGTACCAACTCGGGGAAAGAATGCCACCTTCTCCAGGTGATTATCACCTTCCCACAGGACCCTAGCTTTTTCTTGGAAGGTACTGACTCTAATTAGCATGTTCAGCTGGCAGGGGTGCTGGAGCAATGTATATAGTGGGGGTGCTGAGAACCATTGAACCAAACTGTAAACCCTGTATATAATGGAAACCACATCGTGATGGGGGTGCAGCAGCACCCACAGCACCCCTAGTTCCAGCACCTATGTCAGCTGGATGAAAGACTGAAGTGATGTTGGGCATTTACTCAAGTGTTTTTAAAGTGTCATAAACATGAAAGGTTACCTTGAAAGCAAACAAGCAGCCTATCCATTAGTAACCTCAAGGATTACAATCATTGCAAATGATCTTATAGTGCTTCATTTAAGAAAGCTGGTAAATGCAGGATCAATAAGGAGATAATTTTGGACCTTCTTCCTTGAAAAACAAAACAAAAACTATTTCATTGCTTTTAAAATAAACTGACTCATGAAAGCAGGATACATGTATTGTCTGTTGCCTTTGGAAAGATATCATATGAAGTTATGTACTTCATACACCTCTCAGAATGCTTTATAGTTTTAAAGAGAAAGGGGAATGTAGAGAAAAGATTTTAAGAGGGGGAATTACTTGTGATTCAAATTTAAAGTGTTCTAATTAGATGACAGCACAAAAGCAACGTATACAGACAAGGCCATTTTTTGTAGAGCCTTGCTGAGGAAAGCAAGGCTATCTATGAAATTTCTATACTGCCCATTACTAATATCCAAGTGCCTCCTTCACTAGATTTCATGGAGTTTTCTTCTCTTTTCCTTTCCCTGGGGACAGAAAACAGATCTTCGGCTAGATACGGAAGATCAGATCCTCAGGTTCAGCATAGCCAAGCTCAGAACACCCGAGGAAGGGGACATAGGAGGGAAGTGGGTGGAAAGCCAGTTCCCTGATCCTTGGGATGTTTTGGCCCATCTCAAGATTGAACAGCTTCAGGGTGGTTCTAACCTGTCCTAGCCATTCCACCTGGGGCCATTCCACCAGCTGAGAATTATTCCACCCAGGCCCCCATCTGTCTTTCAGCACACCCACTATGCCAGAAGTCTATGTTGTACAGCTTGCTCGTGGATCCAGCGAGAAAGTGCCTTAGCTAACCTCTCTGTGATTCCCTATGCTCAGTCACTATGATTTATAGGGTCCCCAATGAGACATATCACATGGTCTCCACAGCCCTGATTTTATAAAAGGCCTCATTTTGACTACCAGTATTTGTGGGTACATCTTGTAGCGCTTAGATATCTAAGCATCCAATTGCAGTTGAAAGACATTTTATAAAACATGCTTACAAATATTTGCACCCACTGAAACCAGAGGCCACTTGTAGGGAAGCATGTCAGGCCCCATGTTATTAGGTTCATAGCAAAATCACTGACGTGCAAGAAGTGATTGTTGTACTTTGTTCCCTAAACCAGCCTTGCAACTCTCCCATGCATGGAATCAGGAGCAGATAATCTGTGCCATTACTGAATGGCCCATACTTCAAGCTAACTAGAAAAAATCCTATTTTTTGGGCATAGGGTATGTCTACACAGCAAAGAAAAAACCATAGCTGGCCCAGGGCTAGGACCCGGAAGTCTACACAGCAATGAACCAGCCCAAGGCCCATGCACCGGAGTCAGCAGGCATGGGCCAGCCGAGGGTTTTTCTTTGCTGTGTAGACATACCCTAAGAGGCCAGCATGCTTATCTAGTGCAGCATCTGCCCCGTCCCTAAACCCCTGGACACTGTGAGGTATTGCCTACTGTCAGGGTTCCTTCTCCACTCTGAACTCTGGGGTACAGATGTGGGGACCCGCATGAAAGACCCCCTAAGCTTATTTTTACCAGCTTAGGTTAAAAACTTCCCAAGGCACAAATTCCTTTCTAGCCTTAGTATCACTGCCACCACCAAGTGATTTAAACAAACATTTAGGGAGGGCCACTTGGAGCCTTACCTTCCCCAAATATCCCCCCAAACCCCTACACCCCCTTTCCTGGGGAGGCTTGAGAATAATAGCCTCACCAATTGGTACAGGTGAACACAGACCCAAACTCTTGGATCTTAAGAACCATGAAAAATCAGTCAGGTTCTTAAAAGAAGGATTTTAATTAAAGAAAAGGTAAAAGAATCATCTCTGTAAAATCAGGATGGTAAGTACTTTACAGAACAACAAAAGACTCAAGAACACAAAGGATTTCCCCTCTAGGCAAAACCTTAAAGTTACAAAAACAGGGATCAACCTCTCTCTCAGCACAGGGAAATTCACAAGCTAAAACAAAAGGTAATCTAACGCATTTCTTTTCTGCTACTATTTCTGCAAGACTTGATGCTTAGTTCAGATATACTTAAGAAGATGGAATTTCCCTGCCTGGTTTCTTGGCTGGCTCCGAGAGACACAGACCAAAACCTTCCCCCACAGATTTGTATCTTCTCCCCTTATTATTCCTTTTGGTCAGGTGTCACCCAGGTTATTTGAGCTTCTTAACCCTTTACAGGTAAAAGAGGAATTAACCCTTTGCAGGGTAAAGAGGGATTTTATGCTACCCTTAGCTGTATGTTCATGAGACCTACAGACCCTGGTCTAGTACAGTACAGAACTACATGAAAGGGCCAAACTTGCCTGAATTACCATGTTGGGAATGGACTTGTGCTTACACTAGGATATAAACTGCAGTCTCTGAGTACTTGGCCTTGACAGAAAGATCTGAAAATTGGTATTTTAAGTGTCTTTTTAAACTTTCAATCATGGCTCCTTTCAGGGGGTGGAAAATCGCTGGAGGAGATCCCTCCACACTGCTTCCCTCACTGGGTGAAATACAGTCTTTCCTTTGGCTATCAGCTCAGGGCTGACGATAGACTCACTGGGGCCCAGGGCAGAAACTAAGGAGTGGGCCCCCACCCCACCTCCCTAACTTGCTCACACATTGGATTTCTGCAACATTTCGGTTTTATCAATATCATAATGGTAATATTACTGCTACTACTGCCACTCAAACCATCATACAGTGTAAAAAGGACTTTTATGCAAGAAAAAAAAGCAAATCAGAACGCATCTCTTAAGGAGTATGAAACATGACAAACTTATCCACATCACTTGGAAGGGGACCTTCCTAGCTTTGAGGAGGCAAAATCTTCAATTATTTTAGAGAAGTTTGTAACAAATTTTGCGTTCAATTGAAATCTCAGCCAGACCATTCAGACAATCTTGTGATACTGTTGAATGTAAATAGTTCTTCAGTAACTTTAAACGTAACAAGCTTTTTTCTCTCCTGAGGTCATGGTTACAGGTACAGGTCTGTCGCATCTTACACGCATTTAACATGCGCAATTTCAACTTTATGCGGTCGGCAAAAACAAAAACATTTTTAAAAAAAGAGAGAGAAAAATAACAATTTTAATACTATACCTGTAGTGCGGGCGATTTCGCCCGCCATTGAACACAATGGAATTTTGGCTATACGCGGTTTTTGCTTTATGCGCTAACCGCGGAACGGAACCCCCGCGTAAGATGAGACAGACCTGTACAGTCAAAAGGAGACGCAATGCAACGCATAGGTTTGGGTACAGGTCCAACAACTCAACTCAGTGATTGCCTAATTTTACTCCGCTATCTCTCTCAAACAGGGGCACAGGAACAGGGGGAGCCAGGGGGCCATGGTTCCATCACTTTTTACCAGCTGGAAGGGCGAGTGATGGGGGGAGGGGGCGGAGAAGAGCAAATCGGGGCAGGGCCTTGAAGAGAAGGTTGGCGCAAGGGTAGGGTCTCAGTTCAGATGCCGGTGGCCCCCCCACACACTTTTAGGGAGTTTCCATTGCTCCTACTCTGGAATTCAACACCAATTGACTGCAAGCAATTCGCTCTTTCAAAGTGAGGATGTAACAAATCAAACAAACACGATGGACCTGCAATTCAGTAAGCAAATGAGTTCACAAAAAATATGCGATATGAATTTGTTCTGACATGGTTATTTTTTAGACTTCAGTGAGATTTATTTCCACTTTTAGAGATTAAATTGCTGTAATACTTGCATTACATTTACCCACATTGACACTGCAGATATGATATAATTCAGTGGTTTTCAAACTGTGGGTTGCGACCCAGTACTGGGTCACAGAATGGAAGGCACTGGGTCACGGCAGCTCTGATCAGCACCGCCGACCGGGCCGTTAAAAGTCCTGTCGGTGGTGCTGCCCAGCTAAGGCAGAGGAGTCCCTACCTGTTCCGACACCGTGCTGCGCCCCAGAAGCGGCCAGCAGCAGGTCCGGCTCCTAGGCAGGGGGGCCTGGGGCTTCCCAGTCAATGGGAGCTGGGGGGGGGGGCAGTGCCTGCAGGCGAGAGCGGTGCGGAGCCGCTTGCGCACCTCCAACTAGGAGCTGGACCTGCTGCTTGCTGCTTCCAGGGTGCAGTGCAGTCCGCAGTGCCAGGACAGGTGGGAAGCCTGCCTCTGCACCCCAGCTGCGCCGCTGACCAGGAGCCACCGGAGGTAAGCCTGCACCCCAATGAGGTAAGCCTGCACCCCAACCCCACGCCCCAATCCCCTGTCCCAGCCCTGAGCCCCCCCTCAAAACCAGAGCCCCCTCCTATACCCCAAACCCCTCATCCCTGGCCCCACCCCAGAGCCCTGATCCCATCCTGCACCCCAACCCCCTGCCCCAGCCCTGAGCACCTTCCCACACCCTGAACCCCTCATTCCTGCCCCCCCCCGCAGCCCTTGCCTCTGCACCCCAATCCTCTGCCCCAGCCCTGAACGCCTCCCACACCCCAAACCCCTCATCCCCAACTCCGTTGGGTTGTGGGCATCAACAATTTTCTTCAACTGGGCTGCCAGAAAAACGTTTGAAAATCACTGATATAACTTAGCTTTGTGGAGCCCTGGACAATTGCCCTGTTTGCTACCCCCTAATGCCGGCCCTGGGTCAGCCACAGTGACGATGGGGTCTGCAGCAGGGCTATAGTACATTTCTGGGAATTAGAATTTCTAGTGCTGACTGCAACCACAAGAACAAACTGCCCCAGCAAGGCATAGTCATTTCCTCTGTGGTTTATGCCTCACCAACAGTCTAGAGCCACATCACAGATGCCTATGTGGAAATACCAGGAACTAACTCTATACAGGCACAATCTTAGCTGCCCAGGGTCCTTTAGCTGTGGGCTGGCCTACTAATTCAGGTGGTCAGTAATGCATCCCTGACAAAGGGAAAGTGGGAGGTTCCTGGGACCTCCCCCCCATAGGCAGCCTGCCAGCTGTACACTCTTGCACACTGTACATCCCTGTTACTGTGACTAACATATGCCACAGAGCTGGAGATTGTTACCCATGTACAAACAACAAGAGTGAGACAGAGTGCAGACTGAAACCCCACTAGCCCTGTGGGGCTTTCACTACTAATAACATTGGTTTTATTGCTGCCTCCTGCCCTTTATCTACGTACTCTGACCAGATATGTGTGTATGTGTGTGTGTGTGTGTATATGTGTCACGCACACCCACCACTCTTTGTCTTTGATTTTCACATCCCCAGTCAGCAGCTGCAGAAGTCAATACATCTCAATTCAGTTCTCAAGGTCTGGAATATTGTTCTTTAAAGTGATCTGAGGTCAAACCATGTATATAAAAACCCAGAGACAAGACAACAGTGCACTTATCTGAACTGACCCACTGACACGACTTTGTATTACTTCGGCTCATAGTGTGTAAGTGGGCTCATGTTTCTCCAAAACAGGTCACGCAGCCCAGTTAGCAATAATATCTTCCCCCAGATGATTTGGAAATTGGACTTTAGAAGGCTCAAAAGCAATTACCATACAACTTCTGCTTTGATGGACGAGACAGAAATAACAATGAATTTGCTTTATAATTGGATGGTGCTTACTAATTACCATGTAACCCCCCCTCCCCCCCATCATGAAATGCTTGGTAGCATGCACTGCAAAGTAACAGTCAGCCATTCTGTGCATGAATTTTGTGCCCTGTAAAGCATTGCTGAAAAAAATTCCATCTATTCATAACAGATTCTTAAAGTTTACAGCTCCCAGGCTACAAATGGAGAGTTTGAACTCCAGAAATTATCAAGAGCAGGAAACACAACTTGTCTAACCCCATTTAAATTCATTCAGAACATGATCGTGTAAGATGGGTTGCAATGACATCTACATACCACTATGACTAGTGTATTAAAACCCAGCCACACTATCCCACAAGAAGGCATTGCCAACATGTGTCGCAACAGTTATAAAACACAGTTCTTTCACAGAGTGCTTCTAACCATGCAAGAGTGTTGTAAGTGGTGGTGCAATTGCACTGAAATTTTTCAACATCCCCCCTCCATCAACCCTGACTCGCTTCATACGGGGGTGCCAATGCACAGGTACAACAGAATGCAGCTGATCCCACAATCCTATTCAGCACCTGTCCTACCCACTCCACCACTCCTCAACCAACAAGACTAGTCACCTCCAGCAGCAGCATGCAGTTTTGGTGGTGACAGGCAAAACAGAGGCCTAGCATCTGACCTTGAACTTGAACTTCCTATTTCATTGGCACAGGAGTGGCATATCATAGCAACAGGAAACAGCAAGAATTTTTGGTCTACAAACCAGTCCTATCAGAAGCAGCTGATATGCAGAGAAAACCACTGAGAGCGATGTATTTGCTGCAGGCAGTTTCTAGTTGTACAATGAAAACTCTTGCCTCATGCAAGACTGCAGTCAGTTAGGTGCTAAACAGGGCCCCATTTACCCCCATAGTCCCTTTTTGCAGATGTGCCCCATCTGCCAGTCTCACTTCTATAACCCTGTAGCCTGGCTGTGTCCCCTCGCTATTTTGGCATGAATGTTCTTCAGTTTTGTAAAAATCTATTTGTCCTGGCTGACACTCACTTCTAGCACCATGAAATGCTGCAGTGATGAAATGACTGATCACAACAGTGGTAAAGGTTAAGGAATTTACTCAGAACTGCGTATAAAATAGAAGGGCTCCCTCAGAGTCATCATCATTGTTTTTAAAAAGGCACTTTACCATACCTAATGTGCCACTGCAGCCTGGCCACTAGGGATTGCCATAGGATGTCACGCTGTGGTCCAGGCAACACAGATCTATGCCACACACACAAGGAGCAAAAAGAAAGCAGGGTCCCACTAGCCAAAGTTCTGCTCATGACACTAGTTCAGGCTCTGGGGGAATTGGGATCTCTTCTTGCTTGGTTAGAGCAAACAGAAACCTGGGTTTGACATCTAGAAGGCTGATATGCAATGTGCATTTCTAAGGCACCTCTCACTGGCAGCTAGAAGCCATTTACAGGAGCTTGAGAACGACCCCAGTAAAGAGGAACCACCTCTCCACCTCCCTGATAAGTTGCCTACTTAGGTAGAGTTGCCTATCACTTACACCACTAGAGAACAACCAGGGACCAAGGCCTTGGCTACACTTGCAAGTTACAGCGCTGTAAAGCCTCCCCCAGCGCTGTAACTCACTCCCCGTCCACACTGGCAGGGCACTTACAGCACTGTATCTCCCTAGGTACACCGCTGCAGATACTCCACATCTCCGAGAGGAATAACAGCTGCAGCGGAGTGGCTACGACTCACGGGTGTGAGTGTAAACGCTTGCAGCGCTGTACTAATTACCTTGTCAAGTGGCCAATCCTCTCCATTGTTGTGACCGGCTGCAGGAATGCGGAAGTGCCGGTTTCAAAGCTCCTACCACAGAGAAAAGCAAACAGTTTGCAGCTTGCTTTGAGTGAGTAAATGAATGAGCAGGGGGCCGGGAGTTCGGAACTTGCAAAATAGAGAGCTGACATGCTCCAAAAAGCACTCTCTCTCCCCCCACACTCCCTGTCACAATCCACCCCTGCCCCCCGTTTTGAAAAGCACGTTGCAGCCACATGAATGCTGGGATAGCTGCCCATAATGTACTGCTCCCAACACAGCTGCAAATGTTGCAAGTGTGGCCACACCACTGCGCTGGCAGCTGTCAGTGTGGACAGACTGTAGCGCTTTTCCCTACTCAGCTGTACGAAGACAGGTTTACCTCACAGCACTGTACAGCTGCAAGTGTAGCCAAGGCCTTAGGCAGGGGAAAGATGCATCTAAACAAGCACAATCATACCAGTAGGTTTCTCCCTTGCCCCCTTAGGCTCTCCCACCCGCTTGGACGGTCAGGATTCCAGTAATAAAGGGCCCCCAAGCAGGCCAGAGGTGGGGGGAGGAGGCACATTGGTTCTGGTTGAAATTTTTTCAGCAAAAGGAAAGAACTGCTTCGCTATCCATCCCCTCGCAGCCAAGATCTTGAGATGAACTGAATGTTACCCTGAGGATGGGGGAAAGCTACTTGAATACAAAAGATTTTAATTTACTTAAGAAAACATCAAGTTAATCAGAAGCACCAGTTTGTTGCCACTTCATTAGGCCTAGAAGTGTTAAGATACAGCACAAGGCTTGCAATTATAGCCTATTAACTGTGGGGACACTAGACGATGCATACTGATGAGCAAGTCACACTGGATTGCTGAAATTAGGCAGTAGATAGTAACTTAATTGGAACAATGCCAATACTTTAAACAATTACATTCCTATCATGACAGAGCTTTGTCTTCTGTTGGAAGAGAGACACTGAGTTCATGACTCAATTTTATATTTGCTAAAGAAACAATTAAAGCTGAAGATTTCATGGTTTCTAAGAACCCTGAGGACCATAGGAAAAAAAGGAAGTTGTGGAACGAGAGCAAGTTTGTGGTTAGCTACTTATTTAAATTACCAGTGATGTTAGACAGTTTAATTCACAATGCCTTTACACTAACCTTCTAGTATTTATTTCTCCCCCATCTCTTGTACTGTGTGTTTATGCAACATTACCTGCCAATGCAGTTTGGAAGCACAGAGTGTGAAGGTTTCACAACTGTATCACAATTATATCTAGGTATGATTAAAATAAGGAGCAGAGTCCTAATAATTAAGGTTTGGCTCTGGGCACCAACTTAGTCTCTATGACTGCAGTGTCTCTGGTGTGCACATAACACTGCTCCATGTCTGTCTCCCATCAACCTGGATTCTGCTGTTTCTGTATTAACTGAAGTTCAGAGCTGCAGGCAAGTGAGCTAGACAAGACAGAAATGATTCTGGTAGGTGAGGGCACTGTATCTGAACATGCAGCTGGATGGGTGATGCTCCCCTTTTGTAATATGGGCCACACAATCTTTTAGTTCTTGCTGCTTATGCCCCATAAAGCCATTTTCCATCTACAGATGGCCAGGAGATCAAGACCCCTCCTTAGGAACAAGGCCTCTGCCACAGTTTCTATCTAGGCCATCACGGATTTCTGTCCTATAATACCCGGATCTTAGAGCAGAGACACTGGTCTTTGGAAACACTTTGCCTGCTGCTCCCAATGTGCCATTGCAGAGCAGTTACACTGAGTTTTAAAACCTGTGGCAGCAAGTCATAAGGCCTACAGCAAGCCTGGGTCTACAGACTAGGCTCATGGGGCTGCGCTACGGGGCTAAAAACAATTGTCTTCGATGTTCAAACTAGGGCTGGAGATTCGACTCTGAGCGTAAGGATGGGGCTAAGCTTCAGAGTCTGAGCTCCAGCCTGAGCCGCAATGTCTACATGGATGTTTTTAGTGCTGTAGCATGAGCCTGAGTCTGTGGACTTGGACTCACTGCTGTGGGTTTTAAAAAACAGTGTAGACACAGGCTACCCCAGATTTGAATCTCCTTGTTCTTGCTTTCAAGGCCCTGCACGATTTAGTGCCTATCTTCCTTTGGTTCAGTCAGCTAAGCAGTACATCTAAAATGCCCTCTTTCACTCATCTGTACGTCTTCTTCAGTATAGCCTCCTGCACCCAGAACCTCTTCCCTGGCCCAGACTACCATGTGTCCACCTTTTCCTCCTGCAAACACACTTTTCCAACAGCCCTAGAAACACAACTCCTAACAAGATAGATGCATATTTAGCACTTACTAGCATCAGTGCTTGCAACGTGCTCACGGCCTTCCAAGCAGAAGAGGGCCTGGCAGTTCTTCAAGGTAGAAACCGATTAGAGCTGTTTGAACAAAGGGTTTTTCAGTTGGCTGGCAATTCTGAAAAAAGAAAAAGAAAATCAAATCATTTCAGGGCAACTCAACAATGAAAATTTTCAAAGCTTTCACTGAACTGAAGTTAAGAAATTGGGGCTGAATTAAACATTTTGTTCAACAAGAAATATTTTATTTTGATTTTGAGCCTTTAGCATTTTAAAAAAAATAAAGTTGAAGGAAGTTTCTCACCAAAGTTGTTTCAAACCAAAAAAATTCAAACATTTCATTTGGAAAGAGTCCAAATATATATATATATTTTTTTTTTCAGGGCTTTTTTTTTTTTTCTTTTGAAAAAAGGGTCATCCTGGCCCAGACAATTTGGCAAAACTGACATGAATTGGCAAAACATTCTGGTGTCGCCAAACCTGCGTTTTTTTGCCAAAAAGATTCAACTGAATTGTTTCGCTCAGCTTTGCTGCCAGTATAAAGGCAACAGAAAAACAATGAAATGACCAGGATGTTTCTAAACATTTCCGCTCAGCTCCTCACTGTTCCCCATCCTATGGATATTTACACCGCGAGCTCTGTGGGGCCAAGACCTGGTCTCGATGCCTGACTTACTTGGATCTCAACACTTAACTCCTGTGCTTTGTACTCAGCATTGACCAGCATGATGCTTCCCAGGGGTACCAAGGGCTGGGAGGCCCCTCACTATGACCTATCCTTAGCGTAGGGATACATTATCTGTACTTGCCAGGGATCAGCTCCCTCATACCACCAGCCATAGGCAGCACAAGCACTCCCCTCCCAGCCTACATAGGCTCTGCTGTCCATCTACAGGTTAGAGATAGGCATGTTCCAACCCCCGAGCATCCCTCTGCAGTGCCCAGCCCCTGATCCCCTGGACACTTGCAGAATTTTAGTAAGGCTTTTGGCATAGTCCCACGTGATAGTCTCATAAGAAAACGAAGGAAATATGGTCTACATGAAATTACTATAGGGTGGGTGCACATAGGGTTGCCAGGCAGCCAGTTTTCGACCAGAAAGCCTGGTCGAAAAGGGACCCTGGCAGCTCCGGTCGGCGGCGCAGCGGGGGCCCAGGATTAAGGCAGACTTCCTACCTGCCCTACCTCCACGCAGCTTCCAAAAGAGGTTGCCAGGTCCCTGCAGCCCCTAGATGCATGGGCAGCCAGGGAGGCTCTGCGTGCTGCCCCTGCCCTGAGGGCCGGTTCCGCAGCTCCCATTGGCTGGGAACAATCACCAATGGGAGCTGCAGGGGCGGCGCCTGTGGGCGCGGGGGCAGCGCGGAGCCTCCTTGACTGCCCATGCATCTAGGGCTGCAGGAAC
Source organism: Emys orbicularis (assembly GCF_028017835.1). Lineage (NCBI taxonomy): Eukaryota > Metazoa > Chordata > Testudines > Emydidae > Emys > Emys orbicularis. The sequence continues at coordinate 67,365,771 of NC_088689.1, read as the reverse complement.
CTGACAGACGCTTCCTGGGAGCCACGGTAAGTGCCACCGGGACCCCACAACCTGAACCCTCTCCAGCACCCCAACCCCCTGCCCCAACTTGGAGTCCCCTCCTGCACCCAAACTCCCTCCCGGAGCCCGCACACACACCCCAAACACCCCAATCCTCTGCCCCAGCCCCCTCCTGTACCCCAAACGCCTCGTCCCCAGCCGCACCCCAGAGCCCACACCCCCAGCTGGAGACCTCACCTGCCCCCGCAACCCAACTCCCTGCCCCAGCCCAGAGCCCCCTCCTTCACCCCAAACTGCTCATCCCTGGCCCCACCCCAGAGCCTGCAACCCCAGCCGGAGTCCTCACCACACCTACACCGCCCCAGCCCAGAGCCCTCTTCCACACCCCAAACCCCTCATCCATGGCCCCACACCAGAGCCCGCACCCCCATCTGGAGCCCTCACTCCCCTCCCGTACCCCAACCACCTACCCCAGCCCAGTGAAAGTGAGTGAAGTTGGGGGAGAGTGAGTGACTGAGGGATGGGGGATGAAGCGAGCAAGGGCAGGGGTTCGGAGAAGGGGCGGAGCTGGGGCAGGGGTGTTCGGTTTTGTGTAATTAGAAAGTTGGCAACCCTAGGTGCATAACTGGTTGAAAGACTGTACTCAAAAGTAATTATCAATGGTTAACTGTTAATTTGGGAGGGAATATCTGGGGAGATCCCACAGGGGTCAGTCCTGGGTCCAATACTATTCAATATTTTCATTAATGACTTGGATAATGGAGTGGAGGATATGCTCATAAAATCTGCAGACAACATCAAGCTGGGAGGGGTTGCCAGGACTTTGAAGGACAGGATTAGAATTCAAAACAACCTTGACAAATTAGAGAGTTGGCCTGAAATCAACAAGATGAAATTCAGTTAAGACAAATGCAAAGTACTTCAGTTCGGAAGGAAAAAAAACCAAATGCAGGACTACAAAACGGGGAATAACTGGCTCAGTGGTAGTACTGCTGATCAGGATCTGGGATTTATAGTGGATCACAAATTAAATATGAGTCAACAATGTGACGTAGTGGCAAAAAAAAGCTAATATCATTCTGGGGTGTATTAACAGGAGCATTGTAGGTAAGACACAAGAGGTAATTGTCCCTCTCAACTTGGCACTAGTGAGGTCTCAGCTGGTGTACTGTGTCTAATTCTGGATGCCACAGTTTAGGAAAGATGTAGAAAAATTGAAGATGTAGAAAAATTGGAGAGAGTCCAGAAGAGGGCAACAAAAGTGATGCAAAGTTTAGAAACCCTGACCTGTGAGGAAGAGTTAAAAAAATTGGGCATGTTTAGTCTTGAGAAAAGACGACTGGGGGTGTGTGGGTGGGAGGTCCTGATAGCAATTTTCAAATGTGTTAAGGGCTGTTATAAAGAGGACAGTAATCAATTGTTCTCCCTGTCCACTGGAGGCAAGACAAGAAGTAATGAGCTTAATCTTCAGCAAGAGAGATTTAGGTTAGATATTAGGAAAAAAACTTTCCTACTATAATAGTAGTTAAGCTCTAGAATAGGCTTCCAAGGAAGGTTTTGGAATTCATCATTGGAAGTTTTAAAAATCTTGTTGGGCAAACACCTGCCAGGGATGGTCTAGGATTACTTGGTCCTGCCTCAGTGCAGGGGGCATGACTTGATGACTTCGAGGTCCCTTCAAGCCCTACATTTCTGTGATTCTGTGAATTCCGAGATCCTCTATTCCTAAAGGAACAGTACTCCATGTCTTATTAGTTACACCACAGAACACAGCTCCACTTAACAAACAGCACTTATCCTTGCTTTCTCTACAAACAAATCTAAGCGTATTTAACAAAGAACAGAGATTCAAATGATAGCAAACAGAAATATTGGAAACAAAGGCTTACTATCAAATAAGATCATAACACACATACTAGAACCTAAACTTACCTAACAAGACAATCCCCTGTCTCAAAGGTTAGCTCACCCAAAGATTCTCTGCCATCGTCAGACAACCAGATATCTGTGACCCTCCACTCCTAAGACAAGCCAGCTGGCAGCTTGTCTCCTTGGTGAAGGATCCCTGGGCGTACCCCCTGCCCCCCCCAGCTTGTCTTTTCTTCTCTAGAATCTCCTCGGGAGGTTTTGCCATCACTCGATTAGCATTTTGCTCAGTCGGCAAATAGGTATTCATTGCATATTGTATACTTCACAATCTGCACATAGCCAGTCAGATAAACAAACAAGTTTCTTTCAGGCAGGAAACGCTTAACACCTTCTGGTGACCAGCCCCATTCACAGCTCTTAAGAACATTCCATTTTCAGTATATATACACATACATAACTCCTTATACCTTATCTGTGCTCATTTCACAGTGCTCATGATGACCAGAATGACACAGGATTTCAGTAGAGACCTTACCTGACACTCTTTGGCAAAGTAGCGTGCAGATATCAGACCCAGGGGACCCCTGTATCCCTTATGCATCCCTGTGTCCTCTCTGCCAGTTGGCACCAACAGATCCCTGGGTCACAACCAGGAACCCAGTTCCAAATGCAGCTCAAGGTTCTAATCACAGTCTAACATCCATGGAGTCTTTTGGGATAGTCTTAAACAAGCCTGCTACTATAATAGCTGATGTTCCTTAGACCAGTGGTTTTCAAACTGCAGGTCGCGTCCCAGTACTGGGTCACGGAATGTAAGGCACTGGGTCGCGGTGGCTCTGGTCAGCACCCTTGACCAGGCCATTAAAAGTCCCGTCGGTGGTGCTGCCCGGCTAAGGCAGACTAGTCCCTATCTGTTCTGACACCGTGCTGTGCCCCGGAAGTGGCCAGCAGCAGATCTGGCTCCTAGGTGGGGGGGGGGGGCATGGGTCTCTGTGTGCTGCCCCTACCCCGAGCACCGGCTCCGCACTCCCATTGGCCAGTTCCTGACCAATGGGAGCTGGAGGGGCAGTGCCTGCAGGTGAGAGCTGCGCAGAGCTGCTTGCGCGCCTCCACCTAGGAGACGGACCTGCTGCTGGGCACTTCTGGGGCGCAGCGCAGTCCGCAGTGCCAGGACAGGCACACCCCTGCTGCACCACTGACTATATAAGTTTAGATGAATGGTACTAAAATATTTAGACTGTGTAGTTGTTAATAGAGAGCCTAAACATGTTATGCAAGCACAAGAAAGAAAGAATTGTACTGTTTTAGCCCAAGTGCCAATAATGGGGGTACGGGAAGTACTTGGAATCTTCCGAGTTCAGAATTAAAAGGATCCCTACAGAATTCCCACAAGACAGCTCTACTCTACTCAAGTGACTGATACAAGGATCATTCTGCAGGACTAAAAGACTAGGAAAGATTGATTTGTGGAACTGTGACAGAACTTGCAATGGTCTCATACAGAAAGGTTACCTGTAGGATACAAGACCAAAGTGGAAGATTTTAAACAAGAGAGAGTATAGAACCCATGTCAAAATTTTGCAGGGAAACACTGGTGTTAGGAAATACCTGTACAATTCTATTTCCTGCATCTGACGTGAGATGGGGAGGAAAGAGGAAGAAAGCAAGCTATGAAGAACATGAAAACTAACCTATCTTTAGTTCAAAAATAGAATTTACCAGAGTTAAGTACTCCTTAGGCTGGAGCTTGGACCCATGTCTGGCAGATCCCTGTTCTAAATTCTATTTACTTACATATGTGGGCTGTTGGTTGCCTGTATTTGTTTCCAGACACAACACACTTTTGCTACTTGACCCCTTAAAAAAAAACACACACACACACACACACTTTAAAAAAAAAAAGGGGGGGGGGAAGGATAAGATAAATGGGGAAACAGAGGCCGAGAATTTGAAGAAACTTGCTCACAGCCACACGAGTCAGTGCTGGAATCCTAAGTCTCAGGAGTTCTTGGCCAATAGCTCCAATAAAACAAGTTGCCTTATCTTTCAACTCAGCAGATTTGTAGACTGCACTCAGAGTTCAAAGGAACGCACTCTAGCCCAGATTTGTAAAGGTATTTAGACACTGCTGTGCGGAGCATTGCACTGCCTAACTAATTTAGGAGCTTGTCTCCTTTCCAAAAACTGATAGTGGGATGTAGGCTCCTAAGTGCCTAAACCCCTTTTGAAAATGAGACTTTGGTGTTGCAGTGCACTATCCTGTACTTTGTGTCAGGCTTCCTCTTGCAAGAGAGAACTGATTAAGGTACTGGTATAAACCAGCTGACTTTAGTAAATAGCAACAATTACACCTTATATTATATCTATTCAGTGCTGGAGAAAAGCTGCATGCTAAGCACAGGACATTGCATGCAGGCTAGTTTGCTGCAACGTGTTCCAGCTAAGAGAATTACTGGAACCAATCAGATGTTCCGCTTTTGTCAGCCTGGATTCCAGGGCATTCAAAGAGCGAGCATGATACACAGCAAGATGTGGTTGTTTAATGAAGCCCCTCTGGAAGAACAGAAATGGGTACATTCCTTGTACCCTTATACAAGGGAGGCTTTGATGAGTGGAAGCATTAGGAAAATGCTTCAGGCACGAAGCAGCAAAAACCCATCAAAAGATTTCAGCTCTGCTTCTTGAACATTAACTTGTCACTTGATAGCATGTTTCTACCAGAGCTCTTTCCTTTATTTAAATGTAACCCCTTTGGGGTTTAGAGAGCATGGCCCCTTTAAATCTTTTTCCTAAGGAGGAGGGGGAGAGTAAGAAAAAAGGAGGGAAATTCCAGGGGGCAGGCTGGAGCTCCAAGGAGAGGGAGAGGCAGCCTGCAGGCCCTGGAAAAGTGAAGCAGCAGAGAACCTGCCTGAAGCCTGGGAAGGACAGGGCCAATCGGGGACACCTAGGGTGACCAGACGTCCCGATTTTATCGGGACTGTCCCGATATTTGCTTGTTTGTCCCGCCCGATGTGCGGTCAGGACACTGGACAAACAAGCAATTTTGCGCTCCTGGAAGGGTTCTCGCCCCACCCCCACCCCGACTCCACCCCCTCCTTCCCCCATTGGCTCCCTCCCCAAATCCCCGCCCTGGCCCCGCCTCTTGTAATGGCGGCAAGCCTGGGAGGGAGGGGGTGGTGGCTGGCTTCCAGTTCCTGGAGCTGGTGAGTACGGGCATCGGGCGGGCAAGGGGGCTGCTCCCCCAGGAGGGAGACGGGGGGGCTCCGGGGCTCCGGACCCCGGCAGCGGTGGGGGAGAGTGGCTCGGGGCCGCACGAGTGACCATGTAAAGTTTATCGGCTCGGGGTGGACCCCGGCCGGTCCTTGCCCCTGTAGGGGAGTGGTAAGGAGCCGAGTCCCCCCCACTCCCTCGTCCTGGCTCCTCAGCTGAGCGCCCCCCCCCCGTCTCCCTCCTGGGGGAGCAGCCCCCTTGCCTGCCAACCCGGTGCTTCCAGCTCCAGGAACTGGAAGCCAGCCACCACCCCCTCCCTCTAGGCTTGCGCCAGCATTACAACTCCAAGCCTGGGAGGGAGGAGGAATGCCGCTCAGCTGAGGAGCCAGGGGGAGGGGGGGACATGGCTCCTTACCTGGCCTGCGGCGGCCGGCATAACATGCTGGCGCGGAGCGAGGACGCTACCCCCCTACAGGGCAGGGCGAGGGGCCAGCCGGGGTCCCCCCCCAGCCGATAAACTTTATGTGGCCACTCGCGCAGCCCTAAGCCGCTCTCACCCGCCGCTGCAGCGGTCCGGAGCCCCGCGCCTCTCCCGCTCGGCTGCACTCCAGCAGCTCCTTCCCCGCGGGGCAGCGGGATGCACCGCATGTGGCCACGGTGCTGCCGGGGCCTGCTAATTCCCCTGGCACCTGCAAAACGGCTTTTTTTTTTTGGTGTTTTTTTTTTTGCTCCGCCCCCCCTGCGTCCCGATATTTCATGTCATAGAATCATAGAATATCAGGGTTGGAAGGGACCTCAGGAGGTCATCTAGTCCAACCCCCTGCTCAAAGCAGGACCAATTCCCAACTAAATCATCCCAGCCAGGGCTTTGTCAAGCCGGGCCTTAAAAACCTCCAAAGAAGGAGACTCCACCACCTCCCTAGGTAACGCATTCCAGTGCTTCACCACCCTCCTAGTGAAAAAGTTTTTCCTAATATCCAACCTAGTCCTCCCCCACTGCAACTTGAGACCATTGCTCCTTGTTCTGTCATCTGCCACCACTGAGAACAGCCGAGCTCCATCCTCTTTGTCAGTGATCTGGTCACCCTAGGGACACCCCAGGACAGGAGCCAGGAGGAGCACTGTGCCAGGGAGGAATTGCCCGAGAAGGACAGACCAGAGCTGGACCCAGTATCACTGCTGCCCAGAGCTACATGGGGCTGTGAATACTGGAGCTTGGGACTCTGCATTGGGAACAAGGAGGGAGGTTGCTAGATAGTTAAGTGGGGAGGTGGTTGCTCTGTGTGGCTTTGCAGAGAGTGGCAGAAGAGGGCACCGGAGGGGTTTGTTGGGGGAAAGTTCACTGCTGCCGAAGACAACCTGGAGCACCCAAGACTCACCCCTGGACTGGAACTTTGCTCAGGACTCCTGAACTCTGTGTGCAGACACATTGCTCAGTGTCTGCCCTTCCAGACTGTGCTACCATTGGGCCCGTTGGGCCTTGGCTTGAATGCAGCCCTGTTTTACTACTCCCCCTATATTTCCCCTTGTTGTTTTTTTCCTCTCATCCCTCTGTAAATAAATATTTCCCTTGTTATATCCATTGTACTTTTCCTGTGGGTGTGGGTGTTCACTCTGGGGGGGTTGGAACAGGTGCCCCTGGGGTGGAAGGGATTTCTCCTGCTGCATTCCTGCGCGTGCCATCTCTTGGCCCGAGCTGCCTGCAGAGCAGACTCCATTTTGGCCACGAGGGCGCTAAAGTTACATAAATATCATTCCAAAGTACGGTCTGCATCAAAACCCTTAATGTGGATCTTTATGTTAGGGTCAGCGGCTAACACAGATGACAGTTTCAGGATACAGGACATATTGAACCCTTTTGGTAGTGGTTTATATGCATCAGCTTTTGCATATTGCAATAGAGCATTTGTCAAAAGTAGAATTTAGGAATAAATTAAGCCCAGATCCAACTTAAGTCTGCCTGGTGTCTCTACTTTATCAAAGTTCTTGATTTTCCTCCAAAGCCAGAATGAAGCCCACCCTGCCTGCTGCTCTACCTCTGATGCCCTGTGTACATATTGTTGGGTACACCTGCAAGGTTCTGTAAGTGGTGAGAATGTGCTAGTCTTCTAACTTTAATAACTGGCACGGCCCAGCAGCCAACACGCCAAGAGTCACCTCCCTCTATCTTGAGCCACCTCTCTATTAGCAGTATACACAAATGAGTACAGCACTCTTTGATGGGCATCTCTTAGAAAGTCTGTTCAAAGTTCAGGAAACACCTGGAAGGTCTCCCCTGCCCTGAGCCCCTTCCTGCACACCACACCCCCTCCCACACCCCAACCCCCTGCCCCAGCCCTACATTCATGGCCCTGCATACAATTTCCCCACCCAAATGTGACCCTCGGGCCAAAAAATTTGCCCATCCCTGCTCTACAGTGATGCAGCACGGAATTCTCCTGGCAGATAAAATCATTTATGGGTTCCCTAGATTTACATAGCATGTCCTGGTAGACAGATTAACTAGGCTGGACTCCGCCACTCCAAGAACAGTTGACGATGACCAATTTTCTGAGTTGCTCTTAGAGAGTGGAAGCAGGTCTTTAGAAACTGCAATTAATGTAGTAAGAGAGGGCAGGCTGCTTGTTGAGACATTTTATGCAAACACACACGTTATACTGGTGCTCTATGATCTGCACTCTCTTCTATTTTAAAAAAAAAAATCCTTAAAGGCAGTACCATAACCTCCTTAGACTCAACTCCACGGCAATGGCTACAAAAAGCTGCCAGTTGATCACAACTAGGCACATGGAGAGCTGTGACTACATAAGAACAGCCATACTGGGTCAGACCAAAGGTCCATCTGGCTCAGTATCCTGTCTTCCGACAGTGGCCAATGCCAGGTGCCATGGGTGGCAGGTATAATAGGCCAGGGGAGGCTCTGCCTCCCCCGGCGCTGCTGCAGCCGCTGGACACCCAGTTGTGGGGTTTGACGTCAAAGTTTTTGCTTTATTATGCCCCATGCAGGTTCCGGGGTGGCTGAGGAGGCATGGGTCATGAGGAACCTGCATGGGGCATATCAAAAGCATCTTCTAACAGATGCTTTTCCCCTGGGTGGGTTGGGTTTGGGGAGGGGAGTAACGGCACAGCTTCAGCCAGCCCAGGGCTCCTCCAGCCAAGGAGGCGGGGGCGGGGCGCTCGGGGCTTCTCCGAGCGGGGGAGGGCTTGTGGCTTTGGCCATGGGGCGGGGGGAGAAACAGGGGGTCCCAGGGCTCCAGCCATAGGGAGGGCGCAGGCCATAGGGAGGGCGCAGCCCCTATCTAGGGGCTAGCCTCCCCAAAGGGGGGCTCCTCCCACTGCCCATGCCAGGTGCCCCAGAGGAAATGAACAGAACAGGTAATCATCAAATGATCCATCTCCTGTCGCCCATCCAGGGCCGGCTCCAGGCACCAGGCAACCAAGCTGGTGCTTGGGGCGGCACCTGGAGGGGGGCGGCGCGGCGCTCGGGCCGCCGGGGAGAGCGGGGCCACAGCCGGGCTCGCCGCCCTCCCCCCGGCGCTCTGGCCGCCCTCCCCCGGCTGCCGGGGGGAGAGCCGCGAGCCCCTGCCGGGGCTCGCCGCCCTGCGCTCTGGCCGCCGGGGGGAGAGCCGAGCCCCAGCCAGGGCTCGCCGCCCTCTGGCCGCCGGGGGGGGGGGAGAGCCGAGCCCCCGCCGGGGCTCGCTGCCCTCCTCCCAGGGCTCCGGCGCCCTCCCCCCAGCCGCCGGGGGGAGAGCGGAGCCCCCGCCGGGGGGAGAGCGGAGCCCCCGCCGGGGCTCGCCGCCCTCCCCCCCCCGCCCTGCCCCCGGCCGCCGGGGGGAGAGCGGAGCCCCCGCCGGGGCTCGCCGCCCTCCTCCCAGGGCTCCGGCCATCCTCCCCTCCGGCGCCCTCCCCCCGGCCGCCGGGGGGAGAGCCGAGCCCCCGCCGGGGCTCGCTGCCCTGCCCCCGCCGGGGCTCGCCGCCCTGCCCCCGGCGCTCTGGCCCTCCTCCCAGGGCTCCAGCGCCCTCCCCCCGGCCGCCGGGGGGAGAGCGGAGCCCCCACCGGGGCTCGCCGCCCTCCCCCCCACCCTGCCCCCGGCCGCCGGGGGGAGAGCGGAGCCCCCGCCGGGGCTCGCCGCCCTCCTCCCAGGGCTCCAGCGCCCTCCCCCCGGCCGCCGGGGGGAGAGCGGAGCCCCCACCGGGGCTCGCCGCCCTCCCCCCCCACCCTGCCCCCGGCCACCGGGGGGAGAGCCGAGCCCCCGCCGGGGCTCGCCGCCCTGGCCCCGGCGCTCTGGCCGCGGGGGGGGGGGGGGAGCCGAGCCCCCGCCGGGGCTCACTGCCCTCCTCCCAGGGCTCCGGCCGCCCTCCCCCCCCGGCGCCCTGCCCCCGGCCGCCGGGGGGAGAGCGGAGCCCCCGCCGGGGCTCGCCGCCCCCCCCCGGCTCCGCCCCCCCCCCCCCATGGGGGGGGGGGGCGGCCGGAGGCTTTTTTGCCTGGGGCGGCAAAAAAGCCAGAGCCGGCCCTGCGCCCATCCCTGCCTGTCGCCCATCCCTCTGACAAACAGAGGCTAGGGACACCATTCCTACCCATCCTGGCTAATAGCCACTGATGGACCTGTCCTCCATGAACTTATCTAGTTCTTTTTTGAACTAGTTTTACTACTACAAGTGCAATGCTACAAGGTCATTTCACTGCTACCTTGTTTCCCCTTCATTTGTGCCTTCCACCCGGTGCTTTTCAAAAACAATGTAAGCTCTTTGCGGCAAGGCTGCCTTTACAGCACCTGGTGTAATGGGACCCTGATCACTACCATCAGACAGATAATGGTAAATTTCAAAGTGTTGCTTGTGACCAAGAAGGCCTGAAAAAGATTTGGGTCCCATCTGCTTGAGAAACGACTTCTCCCAGCATGTGCTCTGGCCTTGGACAGGAGGTATGGGTGACAAACTTCAGGCTACACTGTGACACATTACCTTACTTAGAGACTAGGAGAGCAGCACTGAGGCAACAAGGTAGTGGGAGAGAAAAAGCCAGAGTTCCTATTCAATAGAATAGCCAGGTAAGAAGAGGATCTATTTATGAGGCACACCAAATTTTGAGGCAATCTGAGTAACTGTGGGGATTAGAGAGCACTTAGAGCAGGGGTCTCAAACTCAATTTACCTTAGGGCCAGTGCCAGTCCTCAAATGCTCCCAGCGGGCCAATAATGTCACTGAAGATGGTGTTCAGAAAAGAAAATGTTTATATTGTATTTTTCATTTTGAATTTCTTAGAAATAATAAAACTGTCATACAACTTTATACAATTCTTCGCCTACCAGAGAGTGTTTAGTGTTTGCCAGACACCTGGCAACGCTTCAGTTCTGTCAGTTTGTTGATGTTTGACCTCAGTGACTAAGCAGTTGAAACCTTCAGGATTCCAGCAAGGTGTGCATCAGACAGTGGTGTTCGGTATTTTGACTTGTTTATATTCATTGTGGAAAAAAGTTGAGGGCTCAGTAAGCAGGCCCAGCTTGAAAATAACTGCATTTTTCATAAAGGATGTACTTTATGAACTTGACCCAAGCCTTACCGCAGCCCTGTGAAACAAGCAGATATTAATTCCCCTGCCGGGGGAAAGCTCAGAGATGTTAAGCGACTTGCCTGATATCAGACAGCAGCTCTGTGGTAAAGCTGAGATGAGAACTCAACCATCCCAACTTCCAATCCTTTATTCTAACCACTAAGAAATGCTGAAAAGCTAGTTATGTTCTGAAGAGTCATTCAGGTGACAAACAGTTTTCACAACAGCATCACACTATTGATTCATTCAATTTGTGACCACTTTGACTCCCAGATCATTTCCTCCAGTACTGCTACCTAATCAATTATTCTGCATTTTATATCTGTTCATTTCATTTCCTTCCTAATGTAGTACTTTTCACTTGTCTTTATTGAATATCATCATACTCAAGTGCAGCAAGCTTGTTTCACTAGATGGCTCACATGGATACTGACTGTGCAAGTTGCCCTTGTCTCTCTAATATCCTGGGACCAACATGGCTACAACTACACTTCATGCAAGTTGCCCTTGGTAACTTTAAGCAAATGCCCCCAGTTTCACATGCAGGGCCAGTTAGACAGGCAGAACTGCAGAGTCTCAATGTGTGGCTGAGACAATGGTGTAGGGTTTTAGGTATATTAGGAACTGGGGAGTGTTTTGGGAAAGGAGATAGCTATACAGGAAGGATGGGCTCCACCTAAACCAAAATGGAACCAGGTTGCTAGCATGTAAAAGTAAAATCGTTGTAGAGGAGTTTTTAAACTAAGGGCTGGGGGAAAGCCAACACATGCAGAGGAGCACACTTCAGACTCAAACATTCCTTAGGGAAGGATTTATTAAAGAGGAGAGGACAGAAGTTGATAAAGTACAGATAGGAACTGAAGAGAAACAGTCAAACAAAAGAGTCCCATTCAGTTACATCACATGAAGGCAGACAACTAAATATTGACAAATTGTATAAGTGCTTGTATACAAATGCTAGAAGTCTAAATACAAAGATGGGTGACCTTGAGTGCCTGGTATTAAATGAGGAGGTTGATATAATAGGCATCACAGAAACTTGATGGAATCATGACTGTCAATGGGACACCAATACCAGGGTACAAAATATATAGGAATGACAATAGATCATGCTGGTGGGGGAGTGTCACTACATGACAAAGAAAGCAGAGTGTCAAATACAGTAAAAATCTTAAATAAATTAAACTGTACCATAGAATCTCTATGGACAGAAATTCCATGCTTGAATAATAAGAGTATAACAGTAGGAATATACTGCCGACCACCTGACCAGAATGGTGAGGGTGAAATGCTCAGGGAGATTAGAGAGGCTATAAATATAGAAAACTTAATAATTGGGGATTTAAACTACCTCCATACTGACTGGGTACATATCACCTCAGGATGGGATGCAGAAGTAAAATTTCTAGACACCATTAATGACTACTTCTTGGAGCAGCTAGTCCTGGAACCCACAGGGGTGAGGCAATTCTTGATTTAGTCCTAAGTGAAGCACAGGATTTGGTCAAAGAGATTATTATACCTGAACTGCTCGGTAGCAGCGCCCATAATATAATTAAATTTAACATCTTTTGTGGGGGGGGGGGGGGAAGAGGGTACCACCACAGTACTATTTAACATGAGAAGGGGGAAATTAACAAGCTTCCTTCATTGTTGTGTAACAGAAATTAAAAGGAATAATCACAAGGATGAAAGGCCTACAAGCAGCATGGAAACTTTTTAAAAACCACCATAATAGAGGCTCAAATTAAACATGTACTCCAAATTAAAAAGAATAGTAAGAGGATCAAAAACATACCACCATGGATAAACAGACTAAAAGAAGTGGTTAGAGGCAAAAAGGCATCCTTTAAAAACACTGGAAATTAAATCCTACTGAGGAAAATAGAAAGGAGACTTGCCAGAGTTTATGCAAGTGTAAAAACAGAATTAGGCAAGCCAAAAAAAGAATTTGAAGAGCAACCAGCAAAAGACACAAAAACTAACAACAAAAAATATTTTTAAGTACATCAGAAGCAGGAAGCCTGCCAAAATCTGTGGGACTACTGGGCAATCGAGGTATGCAAGGAGCACTCAAGGAAGAGAAGGTCATGGTGGAGAAGCTAAATTAATTATTTGCATCAGTCTTCACTGCAGAGGATGTGAGGGAGATTCCCATGCTTGAGCCATTCTTTTTAGGTGACAAATCTGAGCAACTGTTCTACACTGAGGTGTGAATAGAGGTGGTTTTGGAACAAATTGATAAATTAAACAGTAATAAGTCCCAGGACCAGTTGGTATTCACCCAAAAGTTCTGAAGAAACTCAAATATGAAATTGCAGAACTACTGACTGGGGTATGTAGCCTATAATTTAAATTAGCCTTTGTATCAGATGACTGGAGGATAGCTAACATGATACCATTTAAAAAAAAAAAAAAAGACTCCAGAGGCGATCTGGCAATTACAGGCCAGTAAGCCTAACCTCAATACCAGACAAATTTGTTGAAACTATAGTAAAGAACAGAATTGTCAGACACATAGATGACCACAATTTGTTGGGGAAGAGTCAACACGGCTTTTGTAAAGAGAAAACATGCCTCACCAATCTATTAGAATTCTTTGAGGGTGGACAAGGGTGATCCAGTGGATATAGTGTACTTGGACTTTCAGAAAGTTTTTTTGACAAAGTCCCTCATCAAAGGCTCTTAAGCAAAGTAAGCAGTCATGAAATAGGGAAGGTTCTCTCATGGATCAGTAACTGGTTAAGATAGAAATAAAGGATAGGAATAAATGATCAGTTTTCAGAATGCAGAGAGGTAAATAATGGTGTCCCACAGAGATCTGTACTGGGACCAGTGCTGTTCAACATATTCATAAATGATCTGAAAAAAGGAATAAATAGTGAGGTGGCAAAGTTTGCAGGTAATACAAAATTAGTGAAGATTGCAGTCAGCTTTGGACTTAACTAAGAGTTACAAAGGGATCTCACAAAACTAGGTAACTATGCAAGAAAATGTCAGATGAAATTTCAATGTTGATAAATGCAAAGTAATGCACATTGGAAAACATAATCCCAATTGTACATACACAATGATGAGGTCTAAACTAGCTGTTACCACTCAAGAAAGATCTTGGAGTCATAGTGGATAGTTTAAAAACAACCACTCAATGTGCAGCAGCAGTCAAAAAGCTAATACAATGTTAAGAAAGGGATAGATAATAAGACAGAAAAATATCAGAATGCCGCAACATAAATCAATAGTATGCCCACACCTGGAATACTGTGTGCAGTTCTGGTCACCCTATATATATATAGAGTGACAAAGTTCCTCCTCTATCTTGGTGGGTCCTGCGTTTATTGGCGGATTTTCTTGCCTCAGAGATTCACCATGTGGGTTGGGGAACAGCCCAGAGACCTTTCCCTCTGGGAGAACCCACAGTCCAGGTCAATTGGGAGGTTTGGGGGGAACCCGGGCCCACCCTCTACTTATTTTACAGCAACCAGAAGGAACACTGCCATAGAAATAAATGGCACAAGTCCAATCCCTGCTCCGAAATTCTTACAGTCAAATTTCAAACACCCTCTCACTCTCAGCTCCTTGCGCCTCTTGCTCCCAGCTCCTCACACTCCCACCACAAACTGAAGTGAGCTCCTTTTTAAAACCCAGGTGCCCTGATTAGCCTGCCTTAATTGATTCTAGAAGCTTCTTCTTAATTGGCTCCAGGTGTCCTAATTAGCCTGCCTGCCTTAACTGGTTCTAGCAGGTTCCTGATTACTCTAGTACAGCCCCTGCTCTGGTCACTCAGGGAACAGAAAACTACTCATCCAGTGACCAGTATATTTGCCCTCTACCAGACTCCTGTACCCCACTGGTCTGGGTCTGTCACTATATATATATATATATATATATATATATATATATATATATATATTAGAAATGGAAATGATGCAGAGAAGGGCAACAAAAATTATTAGGGGTATGGAACAACTTCTGTATAAGGAGAGAGAAAAAAGACGAACTGTTCAGATTGGAAAAGAGACGACTAAGGGGAGATATGTTTTAGAGGTCTAGAAAATCATTAAGGGTGTGGAGAAAGTGAATAGGAAAGTGTTACTTACTCCTTCACATACCACAAGGACAAGGAGTTATCCAATGAAATTAATAGGCAGCAGTTTTAAAACAAACAAAACAAAAGTACTTCACACCACGCAGTCAACCTGTGGAACGTGTTGCCAGGGGATGTTGTGAAGGCCAAAAGTACAACTGGATTAAAAAATAATTAGGTAAGTTCATGGAGGATAGGTCCATCAGTGGCTATTTGCCAAGATGGTCAGGGATGCAACCCAATGCTCTGGGTGTCTCTAGGCCTTTGACTGTCAAATGCTGGAACTGGATGACAGGAGATAGATCACTTGACGGTTGCTCTATTCTGTTCATTTCTTTTGAAGCATCTAGCATTGGCCACTAACAGAAAACAGGACACTGGGCTAGATAGACCATTGATCTGACCCAATGGGATGGAACACTGTTGCATTTGCTGGGGAGCATATTAACATCAGTAACTCTTTGGCAAACACAGCAACTGCCATTTACCCAAAGGTAACACAGGTGTGTGAGGCAGACTAGAAGGCGCCTACCTGTTTATTATTTTACAGCAACCAGAAGGAACACTGCCATAGAAATAAATGGCACACGTCCGATCCCTGCTCCGAAGTTCTTACAGTCAAATTTCAAACACACAAAGGGGCAACAATAATAGGATCAGGTGGTCACTGAAAAGTGTTTGTGTAATATGGCTGACAATGTTTTGGGTTATTTTTATATATATAAAATAAATAAATAGAGAGAGAGAGAGAGAGAGAGAGAGACACCACAAAACACACACACACCACTCACTTTGCTAACTTGAAGGTGAGGTAGCTCAAGAGTATCCAACAACACACTCAGTACGAATCAAGGAAACTACTAAATAGTATAGAATTTGTCTGTATATCATTCAGAGAAAACAAGAGTCCTGTTCTCCATACAGCTTTGTTAGACACTCAGTGTGCCAAAATGAAGGCTGCGTGCATGCACACACTAGAGTGACCATATTTCCCAAAGGGAAAACGGGACAGCATGTGGAGCTGGCGCAAGCCCTCCCCAACGTGCACGGGGCTGGCCTGACCCATTTGCCTGAGACACTCCCTCCCCCCACTCCCACCCCCACCGGTCGGAGCTGGCCTGAGCCGCTGGCCCAAGACCTGCCTCACGCCCCCCCCCCCTCAGAGAGGCTGCCTGCCCCCTGCCCAAGCCCTGCCTCCCCTACTGTGCAGGGTTGCCATCACTGCCCCCCCCCCACACACACACACGTTCCTCCGCACTGCACCCCACTTTGACAAAAACGGGTATTTGTCCCGTTTGCTCTTGCCAACTGATCAAGTCTGCAAGACAAATAGGACAAATGCTCAATTTTGCCAAAAAAGTTGGGACGGCTAGGACAGTGCTTAAAAAAAGGGGGGGGGGGGGACTGTCCCAGCCAATACAGGACATAAGGTCACCCTAGCGCACACGGACTCTGCCTTAACTCTGCTCCTTTGTGTGCATACATTTCTCTACACTCAGTTATAAGAGTGGACCAACACTTGCCTGACTCAGTGCCCTGTAAGAGCTTGTGAGTGGGTGTCTCTTGTGTTTTTTTGCAACACATTTTGAAAGGTCTCCTCCTTCTTCTGTATCAGAAAAAAGAAATGTCAAGACCACCTTTTTTGTTGTTGTTGTTGTTTTCTGGGGTAAAACATCTGTTCTTTTTGGCCAATGCTAATAATTAGCCCTGTCACCAAACTGAACGTTTAATACAGGAAGGCAAAGGTTAATAAGTGTGACACTTTGAAGAGAACATGGTAAGAGACTCTAATCTTTCACAGCCAAGTGCTGTGACAGAGCATGTCGGCACATCATGCTTTGGGAAAGCTCCGGTAAAAGATTAGACTGGGAGAAATGCAAGCATTATATTCCTGTCAACAGAAGAAAGAAGAAAGGAGTGAATTGAGATGGTAAATAGACCTTTCCCCTTTACTATCTTTTTTGGCAGTTATTCCCTACAGGCCTTTGTGGGGGGAGATTTGCTTAGGCATGTTCCAATTACATAGCTAATGATGGGATAGTAAAGAGGAAGAGAGCTCTCTTACATGCAGCTTTCAAACTTAACTGCATTTTCTACTTGTATGCCCAAATGGTAAGAGAACAAAAGAGATGCAGATCTCTTCAGATAAGCATGGCAAAGAAGCTGGAACTATAAATTGGGTTTTCTATAGATGGTCATAGTTCCAATCTGCATTGCTTATTTTAGCTCAAGACAAACAATTTCACAAATCACTCGGTCGGAATTCAGGCCCTGACCCTGTGAGATACGGAATGCCTTCAGCCCCCACTGAAGCCAATGGGAGTTGAGAAGCTCAGAACCTTGAGGAGAGACTGAGTCACATTCAAGTTGGTTAGATTTTATTATTTACTAGCCTTCTGCAGACTTGCTACTATGGATTCCTTTTCCCATTTCATTTTCTGTTGCTCACAAATGTTATGTAGGATATCACTGGTAAGTATATCCTACGGTGGTGCTGCACTGTCCAGGGATCCTAACCCAGGACCAGTAGATAACTCCCAACAACAACACCCCTGCACATGTTGGGTTTTGCATGAAACCTGGAACAAGTAATTTAGGAGACTAAGTTAGATCCCTGCATACATCTGGCTGGAACAGAGCCTTTGTTAAAGTTGCTAGTTCTAAAAATTCCAGTAATCTTCACTCTATATACTGATCCAATAGCCCTGTGGGATTTAGGTTACAACAGCTCTTTGTTGCTGATGTTCAGTTTTACACTGCTTCCAGTGAAAACTGTATTGGACTAAGTTTGTTTGAATGCACCACAATCAATTTTCTACACAGAAGAGATCTGTATTTGGATCTTAAGAGATCCGTCATCTCTGACAAACCCCAATTTTGAAAAAATGATCCTTTTTCCTTCTACATATCTTCCCCCTGGGTGTATCCAGAACTGTAGCTGTTAACTCTAGTGACCAAAAATTAGCTTTCCCCACTATCCCTGCAGAACTCTGAATTCTATTCTGGCTCATTCACTGTCAACAGAATTGCAGGGGGTTATGTAGGTTTTTATTCCATGCTCATCACCAAGGTACAAGAGCTCCTCATGCATGAGTCAGAAACAATACTCAGCTTGATTTTCACATTTCAGCCAGAGTTTACAGCACTGGCAGTCAAACAACAACACAAAAAGTTTTAACTTGTAAACATATCAGATTGAGATGAACACTCAGACACAAACACAGATCCCTCCAAAGCCACTTACAGTCACTTTAAAACATTGCCTAGTAATACCAGCTTTTACATAATAGGTTGCCTTAAATAAACAAATGATCTAACAGCCCAAAAGACAGTGTGTCCCATTAAGTTTAATGCTTCCAGAAAATTGCTCATAGTGAAAAAAAATATTTTTATCTCTATGCCTAATAGCTGGCTTTCTACAGACATATACCCTTTTTCTCCCCACTCCCACTTTAATAAAAATAAATGCAATTATTTATATCCCCTGCCAATTATTATAAGTAGTGTAAACATAGCACCCAGAGGCCTTACCCATGATTAGGGCCCATTGTGCTAGGTGCTGTACATACACATAATAGAAGACAGTCCCTGCCGTGCAATCTAAGTTATAGAGGTGTTACTTATTAAGTGCTACATTTGAGCATATTAAGTCACTAAAGCAATGAGTGTAACAACTACTTTCTTTGGGAGACTCTTCCTACAGTTTTGTAGACATTACCATAGCTCAGAAATCTTTGAGGTTAAGCAAAGGAAAATTCTGGCTGAACTTTACCCCTTTACTCTTACTCATAGGTTTTGGCCACAGAGTAGAATTTAGTGTGGTCCAAACAGGCCACTTGTATGCAATGGGGAGTTTAATGGGTTCAGTATAGTCAATGCCAAACATTCAAAAAAAACACCATAAGAGTTGGGCCCCTAAAGAGTAAGATTTGACTTAAAAATCATGAGATTTTTTTAAAGACGTTTTACATCAGGGGTCTCAAACACGCGGTCCGGGGGCCGCATGCGACCCGTGGGGTTATTTTCTGTGGACCGCGAGCTCCTTGTGGCCCCCCCCGCCCTCCCCCAGCGTTTACCTAGAGCGGCTCCGGCCCGACACACACCAGGGGCAGGGCAGGCTCCCTGCCTGCCTGCCTGCCCTGCCCCCGCGCCGCTCCGGGAAGCTGTGTGTGGCTGTTGCTTCAGGCACTGCCCCCAGCAGCTCCCATTGGCCGCGAATGGGGAACCTGCCCAGCCCCCGGTGCGCGTCGGGCTGGAGCCCACCCCCCGAACCCCTCCTGCAGCCGAACCCCCTGCCCTGAGCCCCCTGCCGCACCCTGCACCCTGACCCCCTGCCGCACCCCTCACCCCTCCTGCACCCCACACCCCAATTCCCTGCCCTGAGCCCCCGCCACACCCCTGGGGGCAGGGAGGGGGCAGAGTTGGGGTGGGGATTTCAGGGAAGGGGTTGGAATGGGGGCAGGGAAGGGGTGGGAAGAGGAGGGGCAGGGGCGGGGCCTCATGGAAGGGGTGGAGTGGGGGCGGGGCCGAGGGCAGCGGGGGGGGGGGAGGAGGTGTCAGTAATGCGGCCCTCGGGCCAATGTACTAGTCCTCATGTGGCCCTCGTGGTCATTTGAGTTTGAGACCCCTGTTTTACATCACTTCAGTGTCCTAATTTCAACATTTCTCCACAACCATTAAGGCAAGGAACTTTCATTTTAAAAAACGTAAGCAGAGGTTCTCAGCTTGTCACAAGACTGAAGGAAATGGAGCTTTAAGAAAAACACACCAAATATGGCAACACTTGTGATAAAAATCTTGTGAGCTGACAACTCCGTGGGCTGCTCCAGTGAACATCAGAGAAAGCCCTGAATTGAGGCGAAACAGATGAGTTTGAATCTGAACAGCTTCATTTATCTGATAACTAACAGTGTTGAAGAGTCTCTTCCATGGAGAGAGAAGGAAAGAACACATTGCTGTGATAAGCCAGCCTAACCACTAGAAGTTCTGTGGAGAGCTCTCTAGAATGTCTTAGACCAATACCACCTCAGCTGAAGGGGAATTACCTGAGAGGCACGCAAGGGCTCTATGATTAGAAAGCTGATTGCACCTGTGCTCTGCTTTGCATTTTCCTTTTTCTCCTCATGCCATTCTTAGGAGGAAAAGAGGGCTGTACTCCAGAAGTTTGGGGATTTACAAAGGGGAGGGGAATATAAGTTTCAGATACTGACCTGAAGAAAGCTACACTAGCCAATGGATTGAGCCACAGCAATATTACAGGCACCATCAAAGGGGCTTGTTTTGGTCACCTGTCAAGCAGCCATGAATGATACTTATGGATCATTTGAGTAGTCTAAAGAGGATTAAAGGAGATCATGTTTTTAAAGGAAGTTTTGTAATGGCTTTCTTGCTTATGCAGACCTTCTCTAATTTTTCTGAAACACCTTTCAACAATATTAAATACCTTGTACTGAAAACTGTGTCTGGTTTGCACAGCTTTCTGGCATGCTTTCCCACCTTGTTGTTTGTCCTCTTCAAATACTTTGTGTCAAGTTCACCTGTGTTGCATGATTAAACCCCTACTGAAATCAAAGGATTTGTGCTGGTCTGTTCTCAGTGCACATTAGCCTTGTCCACTTTGGAATTAATCTTGCTTTCAGCCTTTGGTGTAGCTACACTGATGCAAACCCCTAGTATGCAGAAAGGAAGTGGAGATGTGCATCAGCAGAATTTAGCCCATTGTTGAGCAAAGTGCAAATGACAGTTTTCCTTACCTACACTAGGGGTTTGTACTGCTGCAATCAGGGCTTATTCCACCAACACCAACAGCTGCAATCAGGGCTTATTCCAAGCGAAGATGAGGTCTTCATCACCGTAATTGACACAATACTTTGCAGTGACTTGAACTTCTCATATTACTAGCTTTCTGAGTGCTCCTGGTGTACTTGGTACAAAGACATTTAGTGCTGCCCCATCTAGACACATCCACATCGATGTGCTGATGGAATGCTGAGGCTGGCTGCCAAATGCTGCTTCCAAAGAAGTTGCAGCAGAGTTGAGCAGCCATAGTTAATTACAGCTGTATTCCATGAGAGCTCTCTTACAAGCAGAAGTGGGAGAATCTTTATAGCATTGCTAGGGGAGAGGGATCTACTGCAGCAAAGTTGACAGCCCTACTTTGTACATAGTGACAATCCGCTAAATTGCTAGCAGATGGCCTACACTGCCAGAACAGTAGACACACTTCATAGCTATGATTTTAAAATGATCAAGGGCATGTTTTGGCCTCTCAGGAAGATATTAATAGTATTTCTGCCCCTTGCTATCCAAATTTTTATAAGAATATCCCAAATAATATTGATTGTGCCTCAGAGGCCTGTCTGAGTGACCAGAAGCGTGCTGTCATCTCCCAGGATAAGTTAATATGGCTGATAGCTCTGGTTACAGAGGAGGATGTTCGGGAAGCTGATGAAAACTCTTACGCTTCCTAGAGCCCCATGACTTGATAGATATTTCTCTTGATTTCTATCACAAAAATGACAGCCTCAATAAAACCTGCCTATTCCAATGCCGGTGTTTGCAGATATACTTTATCCTGGTTGGCTGCAGCCCTTGTGCAATTTGTTACAAGAATTACTTCAGTGCATAACGGGGAAGGCAGCAGATACTGTGCACTTTATTCTGGATGGACATTTTTGCTCTAATTCATAGCTGACCTGGTAGCTGAACATGTTATATAGGAGTGGTTTGTCCACTGTAGTGAGAGAGGCTTGATTTTAAAAACAGAAATAACGTTCATAGTGTGTTTATGACCATAAAAAACAAGGTCAAGTTCTGCTCTGCTTGACTCCAACATTCCCCATACAGTACCATTCATCTAAATTGTGTTGCAAGAGTTTAAGTCAGGGATGAATTTATCCACTAAAGAAAGAGAGTGTATATGTACAAACATTTTTTCCATAAGTTTTGTGAATTTCAGTGCTCATGAATGTGAGGAGCGCTGTTGATACTTAGAAAGGTCATTGTTCTTATTCCTGTCAAAGAAGCACTTTAAAAGGTTAGGGGAGAAACCCTGGCCCTGTTAAAGTCAGTAGGATTTTTATTTTGCTATTGACTCAGTGGAGCCAGGATTACACCCAAAGTTTAACGCAAATCTCAAGTCCATACAATCAAACTAGAAATCTAGCAATAATAGTCTCATGTGAGTTCCATTGTGTTCTGCTTCCACTTGGTCAGCCTAACACTCCTGTTTTGCTTTTTGAAAATCAACTCCATCATGAACAGCTTCCCATTGTATTTCAGTATGTTCACTATTGGTCTCAACAGCACAGGAAAATCAAAGCTAGACAGACTACCTGCTAGTATTACTATTCTTAATCATGTTTATTACATTAGTTCCTAAGAACTAACCAAGATCAGGCCCTCCATTGTGTTAGGTGCTATAGAAACACAGTAGGAGATGGTCCCTTCCTCAGCTTACAGTCAAAATAAACAAACCAGACATGGGGGGGAGGGGAGGGGTTTTTTTGTCTGGTGGGGGTGGTTAGTTAGGAGGAGCTAACATAAATGGATAGAAAAGTGAAGGGAGAGGGGACATTGAAGCACAGGGAACAAAGAGTAAGAGGGGCAAGTGGAGAGTGAATCTGAGGTAAAGAGATTAAGAGACCTGTAGCCGCTAAAACATCTTGGATTTGGATTAAAAATTGGTGGTAACTCTTAGTTTATCCAAACCAGTGTCCCTATGCAGAGATTTTTTTTTTAAATGACATTTTAGCATTTAAATGAATTCAGTACTAGTGAGCGGCTCAGGACCACGCTGACAACCTTGGAAACTGAAGATTGCTATCCACAGTACAATACAGCACAGGCAACAATGATACAAACTTCCTCGCACTACCCTGCCTGAACACTAGGGCTGGTTGGGAAATTTCTGTCACAATATTTCCATAAAAACTGTAGTTTCTGGAAAAACTAATTTTTTTCATAAAACAAGGTGGATTTTCTTGAAATTTTAAATTTCAAATTGGGATAGTTAATTTTGGGTTGGCACTGCATGAAGCATAGGAGTCCCATGACCATGGAGCATCATGGGCAATTTAGTCTGCTCAGGAAACCAAGCCCATAGAGGAGAATAGGGGCATGAAGCATTCAGACAATTCCCATGAGGCACTGCAGGAGCTCAAGGAAGGGAACACAGATTTACGTCAAACTAAATTTAAAAGATTTTTTTGACAAAGCAAAATGAAACATTTCAATACAGAAATGTAGAAATGTTTCATTTCAATCAGAAACATCTAAATGATGTTTTGACATTTCCATTCTGAAATTTTTTGAATTTACTGTTCTGAAAACAAAAAGCCCCAATATTTTGATATTTTATCCTGGAACAAAAGAAATGTTTCAAAATACTGAAATTTTCTACAGGACATTCTGATTTTTGACCAGTTCTACTGAGTACCTCAGCCAAATTTGTTTACAGAATATTGTAAACATTTTGAAGCATCCCTGCTCAGGCAAACCAAAAAAAAAAACTAGAACTCTCCTACCATTTCTGACCGTGCATGAAAAGTTTCTCCACCTTCCTAACTATCAGCAAAACCAACCTTGCTTCTGCACTCCAAACTGGCCGTGCAAACTCAGGCCCCATCTACACTGGCAAGTTTCTGCACAGTAAAGCAGCTTTCTGCCCTATAACTCCCGAGGTGTACACACTGCCAAGCCACTTAGTGTGCAGAAACTGCGCAGTTGTAGCGCTCTAAAAAAAATCACCCCAACGAGAGGCGTAGAGCTTTCTGCACCGGGGCTACAGTACTGCGATGCCAGTGTAGACACCGTGGCAATTACAGCGCTGCGATTGGCCTCCGAGAGGTCTCCCACAATGCCTGTTCTCACCTGTCTGGTCATTGTTTTGAACTCTGCTGCCTTGCCCTCAGGTGACCAACCATCATCCCCACCCTGTACATTCCTTTGCAAATTTGAAAGTCCCCTTCCTGTTTGCTCGGTGATGCGTGCAGTGGTCTCAGTGCATTTTTCCAGATGGCCATGCCTGTTCCACGCACCAGGCGATCCCCCACTTGGAGCAATGCTGAGCTGCTGGACCTCATCGGCATTTGGTCAGAGGAGGCTGTGCAGTCCCAGCTGCGCTCCAGCTGTAGGAATTCTGATAGCTATGGACAGATGCATGACAGAAAGGGGCCATGACTGGGACACATTGCAGTGCAGCATCAAAGTGAAGGAAATGTCGAATGCTTACCACAAGGCGCAGGAAGCAAACCGCCGCTCCAGTGCTGCGCCCACAAGCTGCCGGTTCTACAAATAGCTGGACACGATACTCAGTGGTGACCCCAACTCCACTCCGAAGGCCCCTGTGAATACTTTCTTGGCTCACGTGTCAGTCGAGAGTGGACCAAGCCAGGAGGAGGAAATCTTGGACGAAGAAGGGGAGGGGGACCGAGAGGCAGAGGATGACTCGGAGGCCAGAGATGCATGCAGTCAGGAGCTCTTTTCTACCCCGGAGGAGCCTGGCCAGTCACAACAGTCGGATCCTGGTGAAGCACAAACAGGAGAGGAGGCCCCTGGTAAGTGAATCTGATTTTGGGAATTGCTGAAGTGATTTGTAGGGGGCAGGAGGGTTGCAGAAAGCAGGTTTGTCTCCCACCTCATGCCTAGTGTGAGCGGTGGAACAGGCTGTTGATAGACTCCCTCACTTCACAGGAATCTCCCTCAGACATCTCCAGGAAACTCTCGTGGAGATACTGGGCAATCCGCTGCTGCAGGTTCCTCAGCAGAGCTGCTTTGTTTCTTGCCCCATTAATGGTAACTTTCCCGCACCACTGTGCCGTCATGGGGCGGAAGGGGGGGGGACCATTGCTGCACATAGACGAGCCACATAGGGGCCAGGGTGGAAACCGCAGTCTTGGTGTGACATTATTAATATGAACTGGGACCGTATCGATCATTGTTGCAACCAAGGTCCTGTAGTGGCATCAAATCTTGTATAAAGGGGTCAAATAAGGTGTCTAAGACAAGGTTATGGATTGCTGGTTATGTTTATGCTATCTGTATGCAGGTATATTTTTGTATTTAAAGTTATAAGTATTGGCTCTATACTGTCTATATTTCAAACTTGTGCTATACTGTACTTCTGGGTGACACCCCGACAATTTGGCATCAGCACTGCCTAGCCTGCTTGATAGCTCATTAAGGACCATCAGCTATACAACTGACCCATTGAGAGAAGGCAGATACACCTTGTGACTCAGCAAGGTAGGCAGGGACATGCCTATTAGCAGAACTCTAAGGTTTTTTCTTGCCATGTGTCGGAATGATTGTCTTTGGAACAAAGAAAGAAAGGCCACATGAGAAGAGACTATAAAAAGCTGCTGCAGCTTTTCCATCATGTCTTCAATCCTGCTTCTTGCCTCTGGAGGGACTTTGCTACAAACTGAAGCTCTGAACAAAGGACTGAATGACCCATCCAAGCTGTGGATGTACTCCAGAGACTTGATTTGAACCTGCAGCTTATTCCATCACTGCTATAAGCCTGAACCAATAACTTTGCCATTACTGTATGTAATTGATTCCATTTAACCAATTTTAGCTCTCATCTATATCTTTTTCCTTTTATAAATAAACCTTTAGATTTTAGATTCTAAAGGATTGGCAACAATGTAACTTGTGGGTAAGATCTGATTTGTATATTGACCTGGGTCTGGGGCTTGGTCCTTTGGGATCGAGAGAACCTTTTTTCCTTTTATTGGGGTATTGGTTTTCATAACCATTCGTCCCCATGACAAGTGGCACTGGTGGTGATACTGGAAAACTGGAGTGTCTAAGGGAACTGCTTGTGTGACTTGTGGTTAGCCAGTGGGTAAAACCAAAATCTTCTCTGTTTGGCTGGTTTGGTTTGCCTTGGTGTGCAAAGGAACCCCAGCCTTGGGCTGTAACTGCCCTGCTTTAAGCAATTTGTCCTTAATTGGCACTCTCAGTTGGGTCCCACCAAAGCCAGCATCATTACCTTTGGAGAGGACCCTCCCTTGATTCCCTGCTCACACTCAGCAGCAAGATATCTTCCATAATGATCACCTCCTGTGGAAAGTGTGTGGACAGGAATGATTATCAGGCCCCCCTACAGTGCTAGCTCTCCTCAAGAGCCACATGCCCCGTGTAGAGCAGGGTCCGGGAAGAGTGATTTACCCTGCCCCTGCGGCTACTCACCATTATGGGGGTCTTGTGGCTCATGTGTGCTTGCCTGGGGTCAGCCAGTTAGTGACAGGTGAGAGAGTACTGGCTGTGTTTTAAAACACTGAATCAGTGTTGTCTGTGTTGCAAACAATATTGCTTCTGTAAAATGTTGCATTTAAACTTCACAGAGATGACCTTGGGAGCCCAGCCTCCCTCTTTGTTAGCGGTGGCAGAACAGCTGCACAGAATTAGAAAGTGGCCACAAAGAACTGAGGAGGACTTTCTCCGTGAGGTTATGAGGCACTCTGCTGCCGAGAAACAGGAATTGAAGGAGTGGCGGGAAAGCGAGAAGAGGGAAAGAAAGGAGAACGCGGCACACCAGAAAGAAGCCACTGAGCTGCTCTTAAATGTTATGGAGTGCTAAGTAGACACACTCCAGGTGATACTAGCTCTTCAAACCAAGCAGCTCTGCACCTGCCCTCCCCTGCAGCCAGGGCCGGCTTTAGCAAGAGCGGGGCCCGATTCCCGGGGGCGGGGCTTGCCGCAAGCCCCGCCCCCAGGAATCAAGCCGCACTCCGGCCGGGGTCACCGGGCTTGGGTCTGGCCCAGAGCCGCTCAGCGGCCAGAGCCGAGCCGAGCCGCGGGGGCCGGGCCGGGGAGCCGGAGCCGCGCCACGGGGGCCGGGCCGGAGCCGCGCCACGGGGGCCGGGCCGGACCCGAGCAGCGCCACAGGGGCCGGGCCGGACCCGAGCCACGCCGCGCCGCGGGGGCCGGGCCAGACCCGAACCGCAGGGGCCAGGCCGGAGCCGAGCCGGACCCAAGCCGGGGGGGGCCGGGCCAGACCTGAGCCGCAGGGGCCAGGCTGGAGCCAAGCCGGGCCAGAGCCGCTGGGGCCGGCACGCTCGGCCAGAACCGGGGCCGGACTGGGCCGTGCCTCCCCGGAGCCCTTCTCGCGCCCCCCCGCCACCCCAGCTTACCTGGTGCTGCCTGCCCGCCCCTGCTTCTTTTCAGACTTCCCGCGAACCTCTGATTCGCGGGAAGCAGGGGAGGGGGAGGAGCAGGGGGCGGAGCGTTCAGGGGAGGGGAGGAGGGGAAGTGAGCTGGGGGCGGGGTGGAGAGCTGTGGCGCGGGGCCCTCTTAGCGTGGGGCCCAATTCAGCCAAATCGGCTGAATCGGCCTAAAGCCGGCCCTGCCTGCAGCATGCCAACACACTCTCCCCCAACACACACTTCCTCAACACACACTCTGTTTCTGCCCTCCCACCCAACACACACACTCCCTGTCAACCACTCTTCCCTCTCCTCCCCACATACACTTCAGTTGCAAAGCAGCTGGCAATCTACTAGGATGTCCATGGAAAGATGCGATCGAGAAACCTGCATGATGTGACACTCCCTGCCCCATGAGGCATTTCAAACCCTTCCCAAAGCACCCTGTGGCCAGTTGCATAGTGGGATAACTACCCACAGTGCACCACTCTCTGTGTTGATGCAACAGCTGCTTGTGTGGATGCGCTGTGCCAACATTAGAGCTGCTAGTGTGGGCATGCAGCAGCGCTTTAATTAAAGCGCTTTAATTAAAGTGGCATAACTTTTGTAGACAAAACTCTGCAGTGTAGACAAGGCCTGAGGGCACGTCTACAGTGGCAAAGTTACAGCACCGCTCAGAGAGTGCAGAAGGAAAACCACGGTTGTGTGTTCACACTGACAGCTGCCTCATTCCTGATTACTACATATTTAACTCACTGAAACAAAGACATTATTTTAAATTAATCAGTCACAGAGGTTTAGTGTGTTCATAACAATGTTCATTGCTTTTAGAAAAAGGGAACACTAATTTACTTTGTGTGACCTCCATAACAATAGACATGTTTATGAAATTTCACCAACTTTAAAAAATGTGTTTCCAGAGATTTTAGGCATAACAAAGGATTTTATATCTTACTAGGTACTGATTTTGCTGGAGGGTTCTCTTAAAACTAGTTCATCAGATAGTCAGAAGTAAAGAAAGGGAAACTTTTTGTCCAGCTATCTGGAAGGAAAGGGGTGTTGTGCCTTTAAGGGCTCTCTTCAACAGGGGAGGGGTGAAGGGAGAAAGGGATGGACAGAAAGGACAGGAAGACTTTGGAAGCAAGTTTTTTTTACTATAGTAATTAAAATTAAAATGTGTATTTTAGATAAGGGTGGTCTTTTGAAGGATTTATTTTAAAAACTATATGTCTGAAGATCCAAGCATTTAAGGCTAAAGATGATTGTGCATCTACAAATCTATGCAAGGATTTTTTAGAGATGTGATTTTTATAATCTTCACCAACTCACTAATGAAATATTTTTAAAGCAAATTTTAAACTAAAGTCCTGTAGACTAACATGTTCTGAGTAAATATTATAGTAATGCATAACTGTTTTTGTCAGTAAAAGCAGAAACTGACCGTATATACCTGAGGGTTGGCAAAAACCTGTTAAATGGCTTCATTACCACTTGACTGGCTCTTTAACAGTTTCAGTGTTGTGCTAATAGGTCTGGCAGGCTGGAAGGCTTTTTCACTTTTACTCCGGAGGGGATCTAGTAACTTAAGAAGAACAGGAGTACTTGTGGCACCTTAGAGACTAACAAATTTATCTGAGCATAAGCTTTCGTGGGCTACAGCCCACTTCATCGGATGCGTGTAGTGGAAAATACAATAGGAAGATATATATATACACACAGATCAGTTAAGGTGAGCTATAATCAGCAGGAGAGAAAAAGAACTGTTTGTAGTGGTAATGAAAATGGCCCATTTCCAGCCATTGCCAAGGAGATGTGAGGAACTGGGGGGGGGGGGGGGGGAGAAATAAGCATGGGGAAATAGTTTTACTTTGTGTAATGGCCCATCCATTCCCAGCCTTTATTCAAGCCTAATTTAATGGTGTCCAATTTACAAATTAATTTCAATTCAGCAGTCTCTCGTTGGAGTCTGTTTTTGAAGTTTTTTT
Source organism: Emys orbicularis (assembly GCF_028017835.1). Classification (NCBI taxonomy): domain Eukaryota; kingdom Metazoa; phylum Chordata; order Testudines; family Emydidae; genus Emys; species Emys orbicularis. Next base: position 67,336,914 of record NC_088689.1, on the reverse strand, counting down.
GTTGTAATATTGTGACTTTTAGGTCTGTAATCGAGTGGCCAGGGAGATTGAAGTGTTCTCCAACTGGTTTTTGAACGTTATAATTCTTCACGTCTGATTTGTGCCCATTTATTCTTTTATGTAGAGACTGTCTGGTTTGGCCAATGTACATGGCAGAGGGGCATTGCTGGCACATGATGGCATATATCACATTGGTAGATGTGCAGGTGAACGAGCCTCTGATAGTGTGGCTGATGTGATTAGGTCCTGTGCCAGCAATGCTCCTCTGCCATGTATTTTCCACTACATGCATCCGATGAAGTGGGCTGTAGCGCACAAAAGCTTATGCTCAAATAAATTTATTAGTCTCTAAGGTGCCACAAGTACTCCTGTTCTTTTTGCGGATACAGACTAACACGGCTGCTACTCAGTAACTTAAGAGTCACCAGGCTGCAGCAGCTAGCCAGGGGAGCCTGCAGGAAGGGTCAGAACAGAGATAGGAAGAGCTGGGAGGGTGGACACTAAGACCCAGTGGTGCCCCAAATTTTCAGGTGCCCTATGCAGCCGCGTATTCTGCGTAGGGCCCTAGACAGCAGGCTGAACAACCAATCCTGGGAGAGGGGGACACCCCTCCCACCCCCCATCAGCCCCCAGCTCTGTACAGCACAGCTCTCTCCCCCCTTCTCCGCGCAGCAGCCGCCCAGGTAGCCTGCCTGCCTATGGTTCTGTGATTCCCTACAAGTTCTTCCTCAGTCTCCTCAGCTATCGGGAGCAGCATCTTCAGCAGCTCTGTGAGCTCTCCAGGCTGAGGAATGTCAAAGTTTCCCAGAGCTTTGAAAGGGGAGGGGTGCATGCTGGCAGGGCAGCCTAGTTCAAAACAGTGAGCAGAGCAGTCACAGAAGGCATTGTGGGATACTGGGGAGGCCAGATATGTTGACATAAAAAACGGCAGCGTCTACACTGGCACTTTGTCGACAAGACTTTTGTTGAAAAAGCCCTATGTCTCTCATTGAGGTGGTTTTGTTTTGTCATCAAAGTAGCACTGCAGTATGTACACCTCCACTGTTTTGCAGCCAAAAGCTGCCTTTTGCCAACAAAATTCTGCATTGTAGACAAGTCCTAATCTGGCAATTTACATTCAGGTTAGTTTGCCATCTTCTGACAAACGCTCAGGAAGTAAGTAAACCTTTTCGTAGATCTTGTTCATCAAGAAGCTGCAACCAAGTAGATGTATGTGGCTCAGCCCTTCTGACTACAGGTGTCCTACATAATAAGCCACTTATACTAAGTGCATTCTCATTCCTAAAGCAAATTTTGTTTAGAAAACATGTATTTTTATTAAAAAAGAAAGTGACCATTAAAAAAAATCGTTTCCATTTCTTCTTTCAAGCAAAAGTTATTCCAACTACAGTATTCTCACACACATTATCATTATTTAGCACACTAGATTAAACAAATGAACAGAATGTTTTGCAGAAATACAGGCAGTGATGGTGTCATAACTATAAAGGGAAGGGTGACAGCTCTCCTGTGTACAGTGCTATGGAATCCCTCCTAGCCAGAGACTCCAAATCCTTTTACCTGTAAAGGGTTAAGAAGCTCGGGTAACCTGGCTGACACCTGACCCCAAGGACCAATAAGGGGACAAGATACTTTCAAATCTTGGGGGGGAAAGGCTTTTGTGTGTGTCCTTTGTTTAAGGGGTTGTTCACTCTTGGGACTGAGAGGGACCAGACATCAATCCAGGTTCTCCCCATCTTTCTAAACAAGTCTCTCTTATTTCAAAATTGTAAGTAAAAGCCAGGCAAGGCGTCTTAGATTTACTTTGTTTTCTCAACTTGTAAATGTACCTTTTACTAAAGTGCTTATCTTGTTTGCTATACTTTGAACCTAAGACAGAGGGGATTCCTCTGAGCTCTTTAAGTTTGATTACCCTGTAAAGTTATTTTCCATACTGATTTTGCAGAGATGATTTTTACCTTTTGCTTTAATTAAAAGCCTTCTTTTTAAGAACCTGATTGATTTCTCCTTGTTTTAAGATCCAAAGGGGGTTTGGATCTGTATTCACCAGGAGTTGGTGAAAGGAAGGAGGGGGGAAGGGTCAATTTCTCCTTGTTTAAAATCCAAGGAGTTTGGATCTGTATTCACCAGGGAATTGGTGAAAGGTTTCTCAAGGCTTCCCAGGGAGGGAATTCTTAAGATGGTGGCAGCGGACCAGAGCTAAGCTGGTAGATAAGCTTAGAAGTTTTCATGCAGGCCCCTACATTTGTACCCTAAAGTTCAAAGTAGGGATACAGCCTTGACATGGTGGCACAGCGGTGGGATCGTTTTAAACCCAAAAGCCAGTAAGAGATTTTTTTTTCCTTCTAGCTGCTTGGAGAGCAGAGCTGAAGGTAGATGCATATCTTATCTCTCCTTGCCTGAAGGCAGAGGTGTTAAGTTTTTTTTAACAAGGTCCTTTGTTAAGAGAAGGGTTCAATTAATGAGCAAACGACTGGTAAAAGGAATTTACAAGCTGAATTGTTTTTTTTTTTCTTTTTACATCCTCGTGAGTAGCTAGTTAGAAAGTCTCTGTTAACTCAGCAGCAGCCAGAGCTGAGTACATCCCAGTTTCAGTCAACTGCAGAGGGGTGTGGCCCAGCACAGGAAAGCAGGAAAATGACTACCAGCGAAGCAGCTAACAAACTAGAACTGGCCAGACTAGAAGCAGAAGAAAATGAAAAAAAACATCAGAGACTACTTCAAATTAAAAAACTCGAGAAAGAAGCCAAAGAGGAGGCCCACAAGAGAGAAATGGAGCTGGAAAAAGCCAAAGAGGAGGCCCATAAAAGAGAAGAGAAAGCCAAACAGGAGGCCCATGAAAGAGAAGAAAAAGCCAAACAGGAGGCCCATAAAAGAGAGATGGAGCTGAAAGAAAAAGAGATGGAACTGGAAGCAGCAAGGACTAGGCAGGGTGCATCAGACCATCCTAACAACTCCTCTCCAGGTACCACTTCCCATCCCAGGAAATTCCCCACCTACAAGGCAGGCGATGATACTGAGGCCTTCTTAGAAAATTTTGAAAGGGCCTGCCTTGGATACGACATCCCTCCAACCCAGTACATGGTAGAGCTGAGGCCGCAGCTCAGTGGACCCTTAGCAGAAGTGGCGGCTGAAATGCCTAAGGAACACATGAACAGTTATGAACTTTTTAAAAACAAGGCCAGACTCAGAATGGGGCTAACACCCGAGCATGCCCGTCGGCGGTTCAGAGCCCTAAGGTGGAAACCAGATGTGTCATTTACCCGGCATGCCTACCACATTGACAAAAATTGTGATGCCTGGGTATCAGGAGCAAATGTTAAATCTCTGGAAGATCTGCTTTCCCTAGTAAAAATGGAGCAGTTTTTAGAGGGTGTTCCTGAGGAAATAGAAAGGTACATCCTAGATGGGAAGCCCAAAACTGTAACCGAGGCGGGGGAGATTGGAGCCAAATGGGTGGAGGTGACAGAAAAGAAAAAAGCTAGTAGCAGTTGGAGCGAATATCAGAAGGGGCAAGCCGAAACAAAACCTTATCACCGGGGACAACCCAAGACCCCACCCACATCCCAAGGGAAACCCCAGACGCCTTCTCACCCCACCACACCAGTCTCCAGCAACCAACATCGCCCCGGTGATACCTTAGCAGGGCGATGTTTTAAATGTAATGAACTGGGACATATAAAGGCTCACTGCCCCAAGAACCCCAACCGATTACAGTTCATTACACCCCAATCACACCAAAGAACCCCAGACCCAGATGCCTCTCTCATACCCTCGGAGCGAAGGGAAACCTTGAGAGTGGGCGGAAAGAAGTTTATCGCTTGGAGGGACACTGGGGCACAAGTGTCAACTATCCACCAATCCCTAGTGGACCCCAAACTCATCAACCCTGAGGCTACAGTGACAATTCAACCCTTCGTGTCACAGTCTGTAATCTTGCCTACAGCCCAGTTGCATGTCCAGTACAAGGGCTGGTCAGGAATGTGGACTTTTGCAGTCTATGACAATTATCCCATTCCCATGCTGCTGGGGGAAGACTTGGCCAACCATGTGAAGCTAGCCAAGAGGGTGAGAATAGTCACCCGCAGCCAGGCTAAGCAAGCTTTCACCCCCATCCCTGTTCCTGAGCCGTCCACCAGGGCCCCGTCTGTGTTACCGGAGACCCAAAAACAGGTGGTGGAACCGGATCCCCGGCCAACGACTGCAATAGCCGTAGTGGATCCAATCCCAGAGACCCAGCCAAAGCCAGTCCCAGAACCGGAACTGGCAACGCAACCAGCACCAGAACCATTGCCAGCCCTGAGTCCAGCGCTTGCAACCCCGTCTACAACTCCAATGCCAGAGGGCACCAGCGAGCCTAAACTGGCGGAAGCAGCAGATAACCCTACCCAAGAGGCTCAGCCAGAGCCTGAAATACCACATAGTGCACCAGCGGACAGCGGTTCACAGTCAATGGAAAAAGCCCCAGCACCTGCATCGCTTCCAGAGGGACCAAGCCCCAGTCCACAGTCCAAGGAGGAACTGATGTCTCCAGCATCAAGGGAACAGTTCCAGGCCGAGCAGGAAGCAGATGACAGCCTTCAAAAAGCTTGGGCGGCGGCACGGAGCACCCCACCGCCTCTCAGCTCTTCTAACCGATCCCGGTTTGTTGTAGAAAAAGGACTTTTATACAAGGAGACTCTTTCTGGTGGGCACCAGGAAGACTGGCATCCTCAAAGACAGCTGGTAGTTCCCACTAAGTATCGGGTAAAACTCTTGAGCTTAGCCCATGATCATCCCAGTGGCCATTCTGGGGTGAACAGAACCAAAGACCGGTTGGGGAAGTCCTTCCACTGGGAGGGAATGGGCAAGGACGTTGCTAATTATGTCCGGTCTTGTGAGGTGTGCCAATGAGTGGGAAAGCCCCAAGACCAGGTTAAAGCCCCTCTCCAGCCACTACCCATAATTGAGGTCCCATTTCAGCGAGTAGCTGTGGATATTCTGGGTCCTTTCCCAAAGAAGACACCCAGAGGAAAGCAGTACGTACTGACTTTCATGGATTTTGCTACCCGATGGCCGGAAGCTGTACCCTTAAGCAACACCAAGGCTAAAAGTGTGTGCCAGGCATTAGCAGACATTTTTGCCAGGGTAGGTTGGCCCTCCGACATCCTTACAGATTCGGGAACTAATTTCCTGGCAGGGAACATGAAAAACCTGTGGAAAGCTCATGGGGTGAATCACTTGGTTGCCACCCCTCATCACCATCAAACCAATGGTCTGGTGGAGAGGTTTAATGGAACTTTGGGGGCCATGATATGTAAATTCGTAAATGAACACTCCAATGATTGGGACCTAGTGTTGCAGCAGTTGCTTTTTGCCTACAGGGCTGTACCACATCCCAGTTTAGGGTTTTCACTATTTGAACTTGTGTATGGCCGCGAGGTTAAGGGGCCATTACAGTTGGTGAAGCAGCAATGGGAGGGGTTTACGCCTTCTCCAGGAACTAACATTCTAGACTTTGTAAGCAACCTACAAAACACCCTCCGACACTCTTTAGCCCTTGCTAAAGAAAACCTAAAGGATGCTCAGGAAGAGCAAAAGGCCTGGTATGATAAACATTCCAGAGAACGGTCCTTCAAAGTAGGAGACCAAGTCATGGTCTTAAAGGCGCTCCAGGCCCATAAAATGGAAGCGTCGTGGGAAGGACCATTCACGGTCCAGGAGCGCCTAGGAGCTGTTAACTATCTCATAGCCTCCCCCACCTCCAACATAAAGCCTAAGGTATACCATGTTAATTCTCTTAAGCCCTTTTATTCTAGAGAATTAAACATTTGCCAGTTTACAGCCCAGGAAACTGATGACGCGGAGTGGCCTGCAGGTGTCTACTATGAAGGAAAAAGGAATGGTGGCGTGGAAGAGGTGAACCTCTCCACGACCCTGGGACGTCTGCAGCGACAGCAGATAAAGGAGCTGTGCACAAGCTTTGCACCGATTTTCTCAGCCACTCCAGGACGGACCGAACGGGCATACCACTCCATTGACACGGGTAATGCTCACCCAATTAGAACCCCACCCTACCGGGAGTCACCTCATGCCCAAGCGGCTATACAAAGGGAGATCCAGGACATGCTACAGATGGGTATAATCCGCCCCTCTACCAGTGCATGGGCATCTCCAGTGGTTCTAGTTCCCAAACCAGATGGGGAAATACGCTTTTGCGTGGACTACCGTAAGCTAAATGCTGTAACTCGTCCTGACAACTATCCAATGCCACGCACAGATGAGCTACTGGAGAAATTGGGACATGCCCAATTCATCTCTACTTTAGACTTAACCAAGGGGTACTGGCAAGTACCCTTAGATGAACCCGCTAAGGAAAGGTCCGCCTTCGTCACCCAGGCAGGGGTGTATGAATTCAATGTACTCCCTTTCGGGTTGCGAAATGCACCCGCCACCTTCCAAAGACTTGTAGATGGTCTCTTAGCGGGATTGGGAGAATCTGCCGTTGCCTATCTCGATGATGTGGCCATTTTTTCTGATTCATGGACAGAACACCTGGAGCACCTGAAAAAAGTCTTCGAGCGCATCCGGCAGGCAGGACTAACTGTTAAGGCTAAAAAGTGTCAAATAGGCCAAAACAGAGTGACATACCTGGGGCACCAGGTGGGTCAAGGAACTATAAATCCCCTACAGGCCAAAGTGGATGCTATCCAAAAGTGTCCGGTTCCAAAGTCAAAGAAACAGGTCCAATCCTTCTTAGGCTTGGCCGGATATTATAGGCGATTTGTACCACACTACAGCCAAATCGCCGCCCCGCTGACAGACCTAACCAGAAAGAAACAGCCAAATGCAGTTCAGTGGACTGATAAGTGTCAAAAGGCCTTTAACCAGCTTAAGGCAACACTCATGTCTGACCCTGTGCTAAGGGCCCCAGACTTTGACAAACCGTTCCTAGTAACCACAGATGCGTCCGAGCGAGGCGTGGGAGCAGTTTTAATGCAGGAAGGACCGGATCAAGAATTCCATCCTGTCGTGTTTGTCAGCAAAAAACTGTCTGAGAGGGAAAGCCACTGGTCAATCAGCGAAAAGGAATGCTACGCCATTGTGTACGCGCTGGAAAAGTTACGCCCATATGTTTGGGGACGGCGCTTCCAACTACAAACAGACCATGCTGCGCTACAGTGGCTTCATACCGCCAAGGGAAATAACAAAAAACTTCTTCGGTGGAGTTTAGCTCTCCAAGATTTTGATTTTGAAATACAACACATTTCGGGAGCTTCTAACAAAGTGGCTGATGCACTCTCCCGGGAAAGTTTCCCAGAGTTAACTGGTTAACAATTGTTCTTGAAATAAAACATATTGTTAGTTTTTATATAATCAGTAGTATGTCTAAAGGTACATGTGTTTTATTAACTCTGTTTTCTCCTAAAGCTCCAGGAAGAAATCACAGCCAGTGTGGAACCGGACGTCCAACACTATCTGTGATTTGGGGGGCGTGTCATAACTATAAAGGGAAGGGTGACAGCTCTCCTGTGTACAGTGCTATGGAATCCCTCCTAGCCAGAGACTCCAAATCCTTTTACCTGTAAAGGGTTAAGAAGCTCGGGTAACCTGGCTGACACCTGACCCCAAGGACCAATAAGGGGACAAGATACTTTCAAATCTTGGGGGGGAAAGGCTTTTGTGTGTGTCCTTTGTTTAAGGGGTTGTTCACTCTTGGGACTGAGAGGGACCAGACATCAATCCAGGTTCTCCCCATCTTTCTAAACAAGTCTCTCTTATTTCAAAATTGTAAGTAAAAGCCAGGCAAGGCGTCTTAGATTTACTTTGTTTTCTCAACTTGTAAATGTACCTTTTACTAAAGTGCTTATCTTGTTTGCTATACTTTGAACCTAAGACAGAGGGGATTCCTCTGAGCTCTTTAAGTTTGATTACCCTGTAAAGTTATTTTCCATACTGATTTTGCAGAGATGATTTTTACCTTTTGCTTTAATTAAAAGCCTTCTTTTTAAAAACCTGATTGATTTCTCCTTGTTTTAAGATCCAAAGGGGGTTTGGATCTGTATTCACCAGGAGTTGGTGAAAGGAAGGAGGGGGGAAGGGTCAATTTCTCCTTGTTTAAAATCCAAGGAGTTTGGATCTGTATTCACCAGGGAATTGGTGAAAGGTTTCTCAAGGCTTCCCAGGGAGGGAATTCTTAAGATGGTGGCAGCGGACCAGAGCTAAGCTGGTAGATAAGCTTAGAAGTTTTCATGCAGGCCCCTACATTTGTACCCTAAAGTTCAAAGTAGGGATACAGCCTTGACAGATGGTGAGATGGGAGTTTTCACTTAACTACAGTAAGAGAATTTGTAAGAGCACTTGTATCCTTTGCCAGTTTATCTGTAGAGAATTTGCTTAAAAAAAAACCTAGTTATATTTGAATAGTTTTTTTAAATCTGGTATTTTATCTAAATGTTTCATGCCATTCATTATCCCCTTCAGATTGCTACTCTCTTCATATTACTCTTTCCATTACGGTTGACACTCGTTGTTGATTAAAAACCCTCTCCATGCAATTAAAGCAGTAACACACCAGAACAAAGCTGATAATTTGGGTAGTAGAAGACACTTAGAATGAAATCAGAAATGAGTGGGTTTGGGATTATATTACACACACAGAACTTGGGCCAAGTTTGGAAACTAGAGTTGAGTTCTGAGCAAATCTGGGCCAAGTCATGGTTTGGGGCAAAAACCATGGAAGACTCAGGTCTGGTCTACATGTAGTTTTTACACGGTTATAACTCAGCCTGTTAGGGCGTGTGACTTTTCACAAATATAGACATACTGGTGCAACCCCTAGTGTATATGTAGTTATACCAATATAGAGACACCTTTACACTGGTATAGCTTAGTTCCGTATGGGAAGTAGAATAAGCAATGCCAGCATAAGCACATTTATATTGGTATAACTCCATCCACACTCAGCAGGTTTTACCACTTCAACTATCCCAGTATAGTTAAAGTAATACAACTTTTGTGTTTAAACAAGACCTCAGGAATATCACGTCGCCCCCATCCAAAATGAATGGAACTTAATGGGGACAGAACCTCAGCTGGTATAAAATTATTAAAGCCAATGGAGCTATGAAAACTACCTATGGTCATCAAGAGTCAGTGGCAGAGCTAGGAATAGAACCAAGGTCTCGTCTCCTATTCAATGCCTTACCCGCTGGACTACACTGCGCATTATATAGCTAGCAGAGATTTATACAAAAGAGACTCAATAGCATTAACAATGGACAAGCTAGCCTTACATGTGACCAGCTCCCAACACAGCTGAGAATGCACAAAAAATAATACGATCCAAAATCTGATGTGCTGGGCACAACTGTTGTGTGCAGAACAACCACTGAGTCATTGCAAAAATACCAATAAAAGAAAACAGTTTAAAAAAAAAGTAATTGCTTCACTTTGGTGTGAAAAAAGCTGCTTAAAGAACAAATTGACTATTGCACTCAAACAAGTGACTTGATAATTTCCATTTACAGATACAGAGTAAGAATTACTACTTTGGAGTTATTTTAACTTGTACTCTGTTTCATTATTTGTAACATGAAAAAACGGTTACTTGCCTAACTAAGCCAAAAGTGGGAGCTGAGGATTAACTAGCTAATGCCTGAATTATCCTTTGAAAAATGTAAAGTGCTAATATAGATAATGACTTATTTGTAAGAAAAAAAACTTGATCAAAATATACTTGGAAGTAAAGAGAACACCTACCCATAAATACCAGGAAGGTAGTCACCCAGTAGAGAATGTTTGAAAGCATTTTTAGCAAGAATTCAGTCACTAAATACTAGGACATATTGCTCATAAAATGGAGAAGCCAGTTTAATGCTGATAAATATCTGTGGTCAGTCTTGACTTCCTACATCTCCCACAGACTTCAATGGGAGGGGTACATGCTCAGCAGCTCTGTCAGACTAATACTGAATGACTCTCCGACCAGGGGCACTGAACAACAACAAAAAGTGTTTGTTGCCTCCTGAAGAACATCACAAAAGAAGGGGCAACCTTTTGTTTTAATTTTAGAAAGTATTTGCTTTTGAGGGTTATTGATCCAAGAGTGCTTGGTTGTTTCCGTATTCAAAAGAGTATTAATAAAGTTGATATTCTTAGTTAAATAATTTTTTCTTACAATAGTGATACTGTGCAATATAGGGAAACTGTTAAATGCTTACTGTTTCCAGCCCATTTTTTCATTATTTTAAAAAATATATATGTGACGGGTTCAGTCACAGAGATCCCCTTGAAACTGTCACTGATGTGCTGAGATTACCTCTGAGCCCATTTTCCCTGCCAGCTTGGGACTCCAGAACCCTGCTTTGTTGAGCCAGACACGCTAGCCTGCTGCAGCACAGACCCAGGTCTGGTCCATGCCCCCAAAGCTGCAGACTTTAACTAAAAACTGCTCAGCAGGTTTCCTATCTCCAGCACCCAGACACCCAACAGGATCCAAACCCCAAATAAATCCGTTTTACTCTGTATAAAGCTTATACAAGGTAATCTCAATAACTGTCCGCCCTCTATAACACTGATAGAGAGATGTGCACAGCTGTTTGCACCCTCAGGTATTAATCACTTACTCTGGGTTCATTAATAAACAAAAGTGATTTTATTAAGTATAAAAAGTAGGATTGAAGTGATTCCAAGTAATAACAGACAAAGCAAAGTAAGTCACCAAGCAAAATAAAGCAAAACACACAAGTCTAAGCTTAATACATTAAGAAACTGATTACAGGTAAAATCTCACCGTCAAAGATGTTCCAATAAGCTTATTTCACAGACTAGACGCCTTCCTAGTCTGGGCCCAATCCTTTACCCTGGTACAGTCCTGGTTAGTTCCAGCAGACATCTTAGGTGGAAAGCAGGGGTGTTCTCTTGACTGGCAGCCCCCTTTGTTCTGTTCCACCCCCTTTTATAGCTTTGGCACAAGGCAGGAATCTTTTGTCTCTCTGGGTCCTCACCCTCCCCTTCTAAATGGAAAAGTACCAGATTTAAGATGGATTCCAATATCATGTGACATAGTCACATATCCTGTGAGACCTCATTCTTCATTACCCACAGGCTGGCCCACACTACACTACACCGGAAGGCTTGCAGGTAGATAAACCCATTCACAACCAATTGTCTAGTCAATGGAAGCCATCAAGATTCTAAGCCACCATTAATGGCCCACACTTTACATAATTACAATAGGACCTCAAGTTATACTTCATATTTCTAGCTTCAGATACAAGAATGATACATGTATACAAATAGGAGGAATATATTCAGTAGGTTATAACCTTTGTTATGATACCTTACAAGAGACCTTTTGCATAAAGCATACTCCAGTTACATTATATTCACATTCATAAGCATGTTTTCATAAAACATATGGAGTGCAACGTCACATTATATATCGGCTTACAAGGCATGTGGGGGGGGGCGGGGAGCTGGACTTGCCCCGTTCTGGGCACCACCAAAAATTATACAAACCTGCCGCCCCGTCTCCAACTGCATTATTGATGTTGCCATGTGAACTATGCCCATAGAGGGGAGTTTACAATGGATGGGCTTTTCAGAAGCCAATGGGATTTGTATTCTTAAATCACTTAAGTGCTTTTAAAAATCCCACTATCTACATGTTGCTTCATCATAGCAACTGGTGGAGAGAATGGTTCCTCCTTTCAAGTGAGAAGACAAAAAACAAAGATGCTTTGCAATCAAATGAGAAATATCAATTCAGCATCTTAATCCCATGATATAGTGATGTGTGACAGGATAGCAGCTGGGAACCACATTTCCCCCCCCACACTTGGTAAGGGCAGGATAAAACGTCAAAATATTGGGGGGGGGGGGGTTGTTTTCAGAACAGCAAGTTCAAAAAAAAATTCAGATTGGAAATGGAGCAGATGGGCGGCCCCACAGCCAGCCGCACCGGGGAAGCTGGCCCCAGGGACCACCTGAGCAGCAGCTGGTGCAGCTGGCCCCGGGGGTGGCGGGAGCAGCGGTGAGTGGACGGCTCCAGGGGCAGCTGGAGCAGCCACTGCTCAGTGGCCCCTGGCAGTTGGTGCCACTGGCCTTGGAGGGCCTCAGCAGATGGTACCACTAGCCCCCAGACCTCTCCGAGAGCAGCCCCTCACCCCCCAGCTAAGATTTAGTCAGGGGTATATAGTACAAGTCATGGACAAGTCATGGGCCATGAATTTTTGTTTATTGTCTGTGACCTGTCCATGACTTTTACTAAAAATGCCTGTGACTAAATCGTAGCCTTACCTATAGTTTGTATATAAAAAGAGAAAGGGCCAGATCACCTCCACTGGCACCATGTCATCAGGGATGAAAGGAGGACCCCCAGGGCCAAAGTAAAGGAATACCCCAGCACATGCCACCATCCCACCCACTTGCCCCATGTGAATCCCCACCCAGAAAAAGCCAGCTGTGAGGCCCAGTGGAAAGGCAGTCAGCCCTTGCCTTCCCCTTCTGTTCAGGAGCAGGGAGATCCACATACTGAGATACCATGTGGATCTGGAGGGAAAGGTGACAATTTCCCCACCCCAACAACATCATCAGCTGCATATTTCTAATTCCCTGGAGTGCTTCTGCAGTGCCCGTGCATTCAAGTGAAATTATGGCACAAAGAAGCTGTAACTTAAGATGTATTAAAATGTTTTATCACTAGCATCAAAGATTACTGGGGCCCGTTACCATAATTTTCAAGTTATTCAGCTTCTATTGGGATGCACTTTAAGTTATTTCACACTCAGTAGGAAAGCAATGATTGTATTTTAATGACTTTCTCTGCTGCCTTTTTTTCCCCTTATGCAAGCTAAAAGTAGGAGTTGATTCTCTATTTTTTTAAAAAGCTAAAACATTCGTTTTTGGGGGTAAATAGATAGCCTGAATTTCACTGCATCAGAATGAAGCCTGGGACACTGTGGACAGGTGGTGGGTAAGATGCTTAACCTAGCTCTTCTATAACAATGCACCTTAATCCTCGACCTGCATCAGCCCTTGCTGTTCTGGTCATAGGTTCCCCATGGAGTTCTGCCATTGCCTCTCTTCCATAATCTTCAGCACTCCCTGTTTTTCCAGTTGTGGGCTCTTAAAGCTCTGCTAACCTATCACTCCTGATTTTAAGCACCACCAAACCCTAGGCTTTCCTGAGCAGAGATTTTCTAAGGGGGTGGCTACACTTAAAACGCTACAGTAACACCACTAAAGCACTTCAGAGTAGACACTACCTATGCCAACAGAAGGGGTTCTCCCGTTGGCATAGGGAATCCACCTCCCCAAGAGGTGGTATCTAGGTCAACAGAAGAATTCTTCCATCGATCTAGTGCTGACTACCCCAGGGGTTAGGTCAGTATAACTGTGTCTCTGCAGGGTGTGGATTTTTCACATCTCTAACAGACATAGCTATACTGATGTACAGCTGTGCTGCTGTAGCGTTTTAAGTGTAGAATAATCTCAATAACCCTTGTTGCTCTTTCACAAAGGTGAGACCTGAGCAATTGCTTTAGCCAGTGCAACACTCCCCAGTCACTGCCCTTATTGCTAATGGTGCTGTTCTGGGATAAAACCTGTGATTTGGACAAATAGGGACTAGGCTGAAGTGTGCTCACTTTTGCAATGTGAATCAGACTTGTTCTCCTCTCTCTTATCCCCACGCTGCTGCTAGTGGAGTTATTCCCACTTCATACCAATGCAACAAGTCCCCAGAGGTGAAGTCTAGTGTGTTAACCCCATGATCTCAGCTCTCAGAAAGCATGTCTCATGTGCAGAACTCTATTGACATTAACAAGTGAAGCATGTGGCCTTTACTGCTGATAAAAATAAGATGTGTGCATTTGCATACTTGATTAACACTTCCTGGTAGCAAGTGGGTTATCCTTTGGGCACTGGCTTCCTATGCAAGCTTAAGGTAGCTAAGTCCCTCATGGGCTTTGTGCTATGGATACATGAGCTACATGGAATTTAAAATTGAAGCACACACACCATGTTTTGGAACTCTCCATTGCTCCATGGATGGAATAAAACCCTCCTTCCCCATCCAAAACAAAAACAAACCGCACAGTGCTAAGCTGTCTAGCAGGAGTTCTGTACAGAGTATGCTTATACATTTTTCCATTAGAAATTTTCTCCCATCTCAGCTCTTCATTCAAATCTTGCTGTTCCCCCCCACCCCATTTTCAAAACTAATTTTCACACTTGTTCTATTTTCTTGCTCTTCCTTCTCCCAGTCTCCAGGAGAATTGCAAACCTAATAAAACCCAAATAGAATTTAAGCCTACCACATTAGAGTGGGTTAGGAATTGGGAGGAAATGATTTTCAGGGAGGACTAGGCCATGAGACGTTCCTGTAGTTCTTCTCTTCTTCAGTGGGGAGATCACACAACAGATCACTTCCAATTCACATGCAATGGGGTACGTCACATCGGATGTGTCTCAGGATGTCACATGCACAGGGTGGAGAGGAGTTTTTCAAGGGAGCAGCCATCTGGAGACACCCCCATGGGGGCGAGTGTATGCATCTCTAGTGGGATTGGGGTGGTGAACAAAAAGGTGTCACTATAAAAGGAGGCAGCCAACCATGATCATTTTATCTAAAGTTTCCCCTTACAAATAGTCCCTCAGGCAGGGCATGGTGGCATGCATCAGGTCTCTCTTGTCATTTATTTGCATACCACTACTAATTTTAAGTATTAACAGCTCTTGTTTGATAAGATATGTTATCTCTTCTATAACAGAGGCTAATACAATTACCCAAGTGCATTCTAAATACTGAGCGGAAGAAAAGCTTGATCACATGTGGAAAAGGGAGCAGCAGCAGCAACAGGAGATAATAGCTAGTTATTTTCCTGTCACACAGTATCTCCCTAGGGTTTCTTGTTGACCCGATAGATAAGCAGCCTCTTTTTTGAGAAAATTCAAAACATTGAGCTCATTGTTGTGTTGTGGCACGACCATTTTATACTGGAGAATATAATTGCTTAACGGCAGGGCCGGCTCTAGGCACCAGCAAAACAAGCTGGTGCTTGGGGCGGCACATTTTTAGAGGCTGCATGGCCGGCGCCAGAATGCCGCCCCTAAAAATGTGCCCCGGCCGCCCTAGCTCACCTCCGCTGCTGCCGCTCGCACGCCATGGCGCGCGAAACAGCTGATTCGCACGCCGCTGCTCCCCCTCCCTCCCAGGCTCTCAAACCTGAGAGCCTGGGAGGGAGGGGGAGACTCCGAGTGGCTGCGGCGCGCGCGCCGCTTCTCCCCCCCCCCTCCTAGGCTTGACAGCCTGGGGGGAGCAGGCAGGGCTGGAGATTTGGGGAAGGGGCGGAGCTGAGGCGGGGCAAGAAAAAACAGGGGGGGGGCGCGGCCAAAATTGTTTCTGCTTGGGGCGGCAAAAATCCTAGAGCCGGCCCTGCTTAAGGGCCAAAATTTCAGCGCTCAGTCTGTATCTGGGGGGCAATGCCTGTCCCCTCTGCATGTATAGGAGGCCTAGGCTGCAGCAGAAACAATGTGGTTCTGATGGACAGGATTTGAGAAGCCTGAGCGTGTCCATACTGTGCCAGTGAAGACTGTGGAGCTCAGTTCCACAGGGGCCTTCTGCTGTAGATGGAAGCCGGGGACCAGGACTGGATGTCATTCTCTCCCACAAACAAGGACACACCTGTGATCTAGACAATAGTGTTGGGGTCCACTAGGCATAGCTACCAGGTAACTCGGGAGAGCGGAAGACCAAAGTGTCGATGAAACTCTCTTGCTCTGGGTCTATCTGAACCCCCAAACTCCATCTTGTGAACTCTCACCTACTTCTGTGTTTACTGCTTTACATGCTCTGTAGCAGGCTGAAGCAGAAATGTATTGGTCAGCGTTTCTAGCAGATGGCTGCAGTTTCACTCACACTAGCAGAAATAATAGAGATAAGGAGCAGGGGTAGTTAGTTTGCAGATGTCTAATTCAAGGTCGCAGAGACTGGGAAAGTTTTCTCACAAGCTTATTGTAACAGTTGTCTGGAAGGGAGGGGTGAGGGGAACAGCCAGACAAAGAGATGTATGCAAACAGTTTGGGGTATAAAAGGTAAAAGTTATTTGTATTTGTTGCACTGGATTTGAGACATGCTGGTCTCCTAGTGCCATTTCAGAGCTCTGAAATAAACTTGGCTTGCTTTCTCCCCTCGGTGTCTTTATTGGTGCCAAGCACACCGGGCCACGGACCTTTGATGTCCGCTCGAGCCCCTTGAGCGGCCAACAATAGGGCACCAGACTGGGGGTCAAGAGACCTAATTCTGTACCCAACTCTGCACTGACTTGCCTTAGGTAAGTCATTTAAGTTCTCTGTACCTCAGTCTTCCCATTTTTAAAATGGGGGTGGATAACAGTTACCCACCTTTGTAAAGCACAGCTGAAATGTCTGTATAGTGCAGAAAGTTTGATTATTTTTAAAGTGCTTTATAGGTTGGGTTAGTGCCAAAAAGACCTATCTGGAGCTTTTCAAGCAACGGGTACAAAAAAGCCGCTGCAGAGTCATGTTTAAAAGTTGTGGCCTTGATAAATGCAGGCAATATAACCAACCATATACTTTGCTGATTGAGCACCATGCCACATACCCCCAGGGCTCTCTGTTCTGTAGTGGAGAGGCAGGAAAGCTTGCTTTGCCCCAGCACATGCAGATATGTGCACACATTAAAGGTCTTTAAAGGGATTTAAAAAAAAAAAGTCACATCCTGTATCTTAGTTTTTAAGCTACAGCTTCTGTTTAGTTTCATTACTTTCCCCTACAGCTTTAAATCTAGGCTAGATCAAAACAAGAGCAGCTACCATGAAGTGTAATTATTTCCCCCATTGGGTTACATGGTGAAGGTGAGGCTACTAACTAAGAGACACTGTTGAAGATACACAGTATGCCTCTGTTGGCATTTGAAAAAAAAAAAAAAAAGTATGAAGGGGAATTCTCCACATCCTGCTCTCTCAGTACAGCATGAACACACAGTGGCCGAAGTTCACCCACCTGCAAAGTCTACCTTTAATTGTTAGTTTTAACAAAATACACTCCTCCTCTCTGAGCCATTACAGTAGCACCTGGAGACTCCACAAAAGATCAGAACCCTATTGTGCTAGATGTTGTACATACCCACCCTGAAGAGCTTCAATGTAAATAGCTTTCAGGATCTGGGCCAAAGGGTTTGAGAAGAAAGAAAGAGTGAAGTGAAATCACAGCAGGTCAGTGACAGCACCAAGATTAGCAGGGCCAGATTAACCTTTTGTGGGCCCATCTCCAAACATATTTGTGGGCCCCCCATTGGGGAACGATTGTCTAAGACAAGAGATGGACATAGGAGTGGTCTTTGACACAGCACACAGCTGCATGGGTTTTATTTACAATTTTAAGTTGCAAATGAAGGTGGCTGCCATTAGGGTACCCACAATTGGAGCCCATTGGAAAAAAGAATACACAGAAGTGCACATAAAATAAACTCTAAAAGAAAAAAAAAATACAAAATAGAACACAGTGGGTAAAAACAGCTAACAAAAGCCAAAGCTGGCCAAAACACCAGCCATGTGCTGCTCCAACTAAAAGGGAACTGTCATACTCTCTCACCCTTCATGTTTCTCATATGAGCTACCAGAGCTTGAATTAAGTTTTTGTATGAAGTTGGGGCGGATTTTAAAAAATGTTTAAAAAGTTTAAAAAATAAAATAAAAAAAATATGAAAAACTTTAATACATTTTATTTACAGCATCATTATTCACACCAGTCCTGCTAGTTCTTCCCCAGGCAGAGCAGCACAGAGACTAGGATCAGAACCAGCTGTGCCCCCAAAAGACCAGCCCAACCCTCTAAATCAGACCAGACCTGTATCCCTCCCCAGACCGAAGTAGACCAGACCCACATCCCTCCCCAGACTAATACCCACCCCCTAACTGAACCAACCCCCCCCTCCAGCACAAACTAGATCAGACCCCTCTTGACCTGAGTCTTCCCACTGCCTACCAGAACAGGGCTCCCTCTGAACCTCTATTCCCACACCAGACACCCACACCCCGAACCCCCAGCCAGACCCCTCTCATGCCCCCCATTCCAGAGCCACCCGCTGCTATCGATCTGTCCCTGTTCTCCTCTGAACGGGTCCATGCCTGGGGTGCAGTTGGCCAGGAGCAGCTCCCCCCCAGGCCTGCAACACAGGAGGGCCAGGGGAGCACAGGGGGGCCAGGGGAGCACAGGGGGTTCAAGTCTCCCCCAGGGGCACTGGTGGAGAGATGGGGCAATGGTACTCCAGCTGCTCCACGAGGCCCAGGCCAAGGAGGGCTACCTGGAGCAAGAAGCACCCACTAGTTGGGGTGTGCATCTGCCAGGTGCTGCTGCTGCTTCCTACCCAGCATGATCTGGGACCCCCACATTCCCTGGCCTCTGCATTCGAATAATGGCAGGTTGGGCGCATGGGGTGGGGGAGCTGTGTGCACAGCACTCTCTCACCCACACTGCCCCAGGCCTGGCAGGGGCCCGAGAGCCCAGTAAGGAGGTTGCACTATCTACATGCAGGCACGACTGGGGAGCCCATCTGTCCACACAGCAGCCAGAAACCCCTGACTGGGGCCTGCTGAGCCCCCCGCTCCATCAAGGAGTATGAGCCGCTGGGAGGAGGCGGGGCCAGACGCTGCACCACCTCCCACTCACTGCCTCTGCACACCCCCAAACTGGGATTATGGGCCCTTTCCCACGTGTGGGCCCAGGGCCATGGCACCATTACAAACCCGGTACTGAGGATCAGAACACAGCTCTCCCGACTCTAGTCCACTGCCCTAGTCCTACAGGGCCTCCTCACATTCTTTTTATGCCCCTGCATTGGAGCGAATAAGGATCAGCTGGTCTGGTGAGTCAGCGAAGCTACCTCTGCATCTTTATAGTGTCCTAGCAACTGACACTGTCATAGTGAAATGAAAATATATTGTTTGCAGCACAGCTAGACAAGTTTGGCAAGGATTTGGGCATGCAAGTGAGAAAAATAAGAATTTCATGACAGAAAGGAAGCAGGGTGAACAGTTGTGTTGTGTAGATTTCAGATGTTTATATATGAAACAGAAGGAGCTATGGCTGAGACACACTGTACAGGAATATACAAAGAGCAAGGACTGAACAGGAGAACCACATACTATATGTCAAGCTGAAATAAACGAGTAGATGCTGTGCAAAGTTTGAGTAGGTCAGGCAGTTAGTCTGAGAATTTACACCATGCATTGTCAGATTCTAGTGTTTGTAACTGGTTTTATATTGATTTTATAAGTGAAGCTTGCATTTGTATATAGGACAAAAAACACACCACAGATAAAGACTCCTGTTGACTTTGATACTTAATCCTGCACCATTAAAGGATACTTTTTATGAGTACTTCAGCAAGCATGAGGCCCTGTATTTCATTTTTTCCCCTGTGAGAATTTAAAGGCCCAACTCCTCACTTTACTGACCTGAGTAGAAGTCAGACAGGGGGTTCATACCCTGGGTTTTGGTTTGGCCCATGACAGAGCTATAGATCAGAACATCCCTAAAGTTCAGAGACATTGCAATTTGGGCCCCCATCTCCACTTACAGGCAAGGGCCAAATTCTGCTGTCTAACACTGGTGAAAGTAAGGAACAACTTCCTCTAATTCAGTGGAGTTACACTTGTGCAAAGCCCATGGACAAGACAGCAGGATGAGGTCCAGTATGTACCTTTAATGACACCAGATTAATGCTTGAGGCAGAGGAAGTGCTGAACAAATCTGTTTCCCTTGGAAGGGTGCGCTGCACTGTTGACACACATTTTGGGAAGTGCCCTTTGGTTTTGGGTGCCTGTTTATCAGCCCAACTTGAGACATCTGGGGCAGGAGTACTGGGCACCAACGGCTCCCATTTCTGGGATGATATGTTGGGCTACCACGAACTGAGGCAGCCAAAACTAGAGACCATGTTTGAAAGTGTAGAAGCTGCATTTAGTAAGCAGCTCATTAGCAAGGGCTCTCCTACAAATCCAGCTCTTATCCTTTGGATAAATGGTAGTTTCAGTTTGCTCTGCTAGTGATGTGTCATGGGAAATTTTGACCTTTTTTTGCCCCCCATTTCCCACGAGTTTCAGTTTTTCCAATAAAAAACAAGAATTTCAGCTTTTGAAACACCCACCAACAACAACAAACACACACTTAGTTTTCAAGCACCTCCCAACATTTTATTTTACCTCAAATGAAAAGGATTTACTGAAAAAACATTGGATTTTGGTTTCCAGTTTGCCAAAAACAAAAGGGAAACATTTCTACCATTCTTACAATTTTCCACAGAAATTTTTGTTTTGGTTAAAAAGCCTTTTTTTTTTTTTTGGTCTAAAATAATGTTTTGACAAAACAATTCTGATTAGCTCTATCAGCTAGTTCATCACCTATCTGATTCACTGAGCACAACATTTAATTTAGCATTCTGCTCCTTTAAAGTGAAGTTGAATAATATCAGAAGATTAGCTCTGCGCATATTTTATTGCTAATTTGTGATAGATGAAAGGTGTTTTGTGTAAGTGCCGCACGCAGTGCCCCACAACACAGAATTTGTCTAAAAATAACTAAGGGCTTGTCTTCACTTCACTGTTAGCTCAAGATATAACTTGAGTGTTGTCCCTGACCTTACTCCTATACACACACACAAATCTAATCAAGCTAAGTAGTTCTTTAAGCTCCAACTAGCTGGCCCAGAAATACTACTGATGCTAGAGCTAGTAATGGAGTGGGGACTCGGCTACTCTGTCCTGCAAATACTCGCAATCTGTGCTGCTCAAGTGTTCTGCAACATGATTACCTCATCTGAGCAGGCTAACTTGAGCAAAGTTGACTTGAGCATAGATAACTTGAGCTAACACTGCAGTGAAGATAAAAACCAAAGGAAACAAACTTTTCTTTTCTCTGTTCAATTACTGTCTGTACAAAGAGTACATGATTCACCACGATGACCAAGGCATAAACCTATATGCTTAAATTCTTGTTTAGCACTTGGGGAACAAAAAAACAAAAACGAGAGAGAACCCAAAATAAAGAGGAAAACAGAAAAATTTAAAAAAAAAATAAAAAAAGGAAAAAAACAAACCAAAATTAAGTACAGTGCCTCAAGACAAGCCTGAGAATAAAGAGCTCTTACAGTGTATTAATCCCAAACTCATATTGCTACTGCTATTTCAGTATCTATTTATGATTATTATTAAACTGAAGCTTCTTCTTGTGTTCATCTGGGAATCATTAGTCTTTCATCACCCTCCTCAGCTGGATCTCCGTGTAATATGAAACACTAGAGACACAGTCTTCCTGCCCAAGAACAGGAAACTCAGCTTTTTGGCAGATGAAAATGAACTTTTGCTCCAAAAAATCATGCAGCACTAAAATGACATTCTACTGAGCTGAAGTCTTGAAAGGGCATCCTGCCAACACAGTGTGTGCAATGAAACAAGAACCTGATTGCTCTTAACTGCCTTAGGCCTAGGGTTGCCTACGGTCTAATTGCATAAACCCAAACACCCTTGCCCCGCCCATTCCCTCAGGCCATGCCCCTGCCCCTTCTCCAAGGCCCCACCCCCTGCTCACTCCATCATTTGCTCTCCCCCACCCTCACTCACTTTCACTGGGCTGGGGGTTGGGGTGCAGAAGGGCATACAGGGTGCGGGCTCTGGGAGCAGGGGCGGCTCTAGCTTTTTTGCCGCCCCAAGCACGGCAGGCAGGCTGCCTTTGGTGGCGTGCCTGTGGGAGGTCCACCGGTCCTGCGCCTTTGGCGTACCTGCCGCCGAATTGCCGCCGAATCTGCAGGACTGGTGGACCTCCCGCAGGCATGCCGCTGAAGTAGGGTTACCATACGTCCGGATTTTCCCGGACATGTCCGGCTTTTTGGTCGTCAAATCCCCGTCCGGGGGGAAATTCCAAAAAGCCGGACATGTCCGGGAAAATAGGGAGGGGTCGTGGGGCTTGGATCCGCGCTGGGGCCGGAGCCGGAGCCGCTGGGGCCGGCGGTGCTCAGCCGGGGCTGAGGCCAGTGCCAGACGGGCCGGTGTCCCAGGGCCCGATCCGAGCTGGAGTCGCCGGGGCCGGAGCCGCTCGGCCAGTGCCCCGGGGCCGGAGCCGCTCGGCTGGGGCCGGTGCCTGTGCCCCGGGGCCCGAGCCGAGCTGGAGCCGCTGGGGTTGGGGCAGGCCGGAGCTGCTTGGCCAGGGCCGGTGCCCATGTCCCGGGGCCCGAGCCAAGCTGGAACTGCCGGGGCTGGGGCGGGCCGGGGCTGGCGCGCTCCGCTGGAACCGGGGCCGGCGCCCCAGGGCCCGGGCCGGAGCCGCCGGGGCCGGAGCCACTCAGCCGCGGCCGGTGCCCTGGGGCCCGAGCCGAGCTGGAACCGCCGGGGCCGGGGTGGGCCAGGGCTGGCGCGCTCGGCTGGAACTGGGGCTGGCGCCCCAGGGCCCGAGCCGAGCCGGGCCCGAGCCGCTCGGCCAGGTGGCCGGACTGGGCCACGCCTCCTCGCACCACCCCGCCCCAGCTTACCTGCTGCCTGCCTCCCTGTTTCAGGCTTCCCGCGAACATTTGATTCGCGGGAAGCAGGGGAGGGGGAGGAGCAGGGGGGGCGGAGCGTTCAGGGGAGAGGGCGGAGTTGGGGCGGGGCCAGGGCCCCTTGGAGTGTCCTCTTCTTGTTATTTTAAAAAATGGTAACCCTAGCTGAAGGCTGCCTGACTGCTGCCCTCACAGGGACCGGCAGGGTGCCCCCCGTGGCTTGCCGCCCCAGGCACACGCTTGGAGCACTGGTGCCTGGAGCCGCCGCTGTCTGGGAGGGAGTTTGGGTGCGGGAGGGAGTTCAGGGCTGAGTCTAGGGCAGGGGGTTGGTGTGCAGGAGGGCAGGGCCGGTGCAAGGATATTTTGCGCCCTAGGCGAAACTTCCACTTGCGCCCCCGCCATTGGTTCATTGAGGGGCAAATCCCAACGAGCCTTTATAGACCCCAGAGGCCAGCCTGCCCAGGGGCCAGCCATGCCCAGGAGCTGCTCCCCAGACCAGGTTCCCCCCTCTCCGCCCCCTGAACTCCCCTGAAGGATGCACAGCCGCTCTGCGAGCCCTCCCCACCCCACCCCGCTGCAGCAGCTCGGCAGGGAGGAGCCGCCTTCCGGAGGCACCAGAGAGCCAGAGCATCCCGCTTGCGGCGGCAGTGAGCCCCAGCCATGGAGGAGCCGGGGCGGCGCGGGGGGGAGCAGCCCTGCAAAGGCGGCGGTGCAGCTAGCGGGGAGCAGCTGCCCCTCCTGCCCAGGCTGCGGCCCGGCACCCCCCCCGGGGGCTCATTCAGGCTGCAGCGGATGCATGTGGGCGCCAGCACCCCCCCCTCCATGTGCCCCCCCGGCTCCCCCCTCGCTGCACTCAGGCTCTGTGGCTCCCAGGCATGTAAGCCGTCGCCAGGGTGCAGGGCCCTGAGCCTGCTCCGGGAGCCGCAGAACCCGAGTGCAGTGAGGAGGGAGCCGGGGGGTGCATCTGCCTTGGCTATGACCCGCCCAGCGCCCCCCCACCCGGTGGCTCCTGCAGTGGATGCATGTGGGTGGCGACCCCCGTGTCCCCCCCGGCTCCTCCCTTGCTCCTCTGTGGCTCCCAGGCATGTGAGCCGCTGCTGCACCTCCCAGAGCAGGCTCAGGGCCCCGCGCCCTGGCGGCGACTCACATGCCCTGGAGCCGCAGAGCCTGAGTGTGGCGAGGGGGGAAAACCAGGGGGCGTATGGGGGCCGGTGCCTGCATGCATCCACTACAACCTGCAGGAGCCCCTGGGGGGGGCTTGCCGGGCCGCAGCCTGGGCAGGAGGGGCAGGGGGTGCGGCTGCTCCCCGCTAGCAGCACCACCGCCGCCTTTGCAGGGTTGCTGCCCCCCCTGCGCCGCGCCGGCTCCTCCATGGCTGGGGCGCACCACCACCGCAAGCTGACGCTCTGGCTCTCTGGTGCTTCCTGAAGGCGGCTCCTCCCTGCCGAGCCAGGGCACCTCTCTTTTGATTATTGAAATATGGTAACCCTAAAAAAGTGGACGGGCGGGGGGGAGAAGAGCCCCACCCCCATCCACTCCCTCCCACTTCCCGCCCCCCTCAGAACCTCCAACCCCTCCCCCACGCCTTGTCCCCTGACTGCCCGCTCCTGGGACTCCTGCCCCTAACTGCCCCCCAGGACTCCACCCCCTATTTATGTACAGGCGTGACTACCTGCCCTTTCCTGGTTATTATACGCGGCCAGTCCGCATCCACATCCAGTAATTAAAAAAAAAAATAAACTAATAATTTAAATTGGAATTTCATCCATTAATAAGTATTTATTATATAATTAAAACCATTCTATTGAAGGACAGATATTAAATAACACTAAATAAATTAATGTTCAAAACAATATTAAAAATTTGAAAATTTAGAGCATGGAAACCAAAATAGCTAAAATTTAGTTTTGGCAAGATACACGGAATGGAAACTCCGGGATCTTTACCTGTCACTGAATATAGCCATCATACCAATAGTGGAATATAAAACAAGTCTACATATACTCTCCTTAAAATTTTTACTTCTGTCCATTCCCAATAATTGTAACAAATCATTATTACCTTCACTCCACTTGCCACGCGCCCCAAGCACAAAACCAAAGAAGTGAATATTTTTACCTCCCGGTTAAGTTTTTAGTTTCTTCCTCTAACTCAAGATAATAAGCCACCTTCTCACTTTGGGCTTGTTCCAAACTTCCGGCATTATCCTCCCATCGCACTGTAACATCAACCACCACTGCTGTATCTCCTTTTATAAATATAATATCCGGCTTTCTTAACTCACCCTTACTATTTCTCAAATGGGGCTCTATCATTGCCTTCCACCCTAATTTACCAACCTTATCTACAACTGCAGACACTACTCTATTATGCCTTTTTATCCTAGCATTCTTAGTCTTATAACATTGTCCTGAGATATGGGGAACAGTCTCCCGCACTTTACCGCACCATCTACAAAGAGCATTCACACCTCCTCTTCCTCTTGCTAATGTCTCCCTAGTAGGATAAATATTTGCCCTAAGCTGCAATGCTGCGATATACGCTGACGATTTAACTTTACTGGAGTTTCTAAAAATCGAATTACTAATTAAATCATTTTTAAAATATTTTATCCCTATTCCCTGACATCTCAGTTCCGACCATCTTAAAAATTCCTCTTCCCTCCATTTCTTGGGATGAGATGTTACTGCACTAAATGACAATATTTTATCCACAAGATTTTCTCCTGCATATAGATAAGATAGGTCCATCCAATCATCTCTCGAGACAATATGTCTCCTCCATTTACGAATTAACATATTTGGGATTTGCACACTAAACTTAGTGAGAGCTAAACCACCATCCCTACCTCTAGAATAAAATATCCCATCTGTGGTACACTGAGGTAAATGTAAAATCTCTTTAACTATTTTTCTAACTAACACATCAAGATCGTCTAAAAGATTAAAAGGGGGTTCTATTAAAAGAAGATTATAAAATAGCTTCGGTAAAATATATGTCTGTAAAATTAATATTTTTTGGGCCGGTTTTAATGGGGCCTTAATTAAATTCTCACTCCAATCTTTCAATTTTTCTTTAAGTACCGGTCCCCCTACACCTATCCAGGGATCTATTCTAGCTCCTAAATATTTTTCAAAATCCCCTGGTTGAACATATTCAATCTCCTCTGACCCTATCTGCCAATTATCCTTAGGATTAACTACATAGGTTTTATGTTTAGTTAAAATATGAAAGCCTTTTGTTTTCTTCACATTAACAGAGAGATTAGTATTTTTACAAAACTCCTCTAAGATACCCAAATTTTTAATCATTCCTTTATATGAGCTACTTAAAATTGCCACATCATCGGCAAAAGCCAATGACGTGACACCATTGCCCTTAACATAAAAACCACTTCCTTCTACTTCTAATCTAGTTAAAAGGGGATCCATAGCAATATTAAACAAAATTGGGGACAACGGGTCACCCTGCTTGACCCCCCTCCTAATTAAAATAGACTCAGTAATTTCATCACCCACCCATACCCTAGTTGTGCAATTATCATAAAGGTCCCTAATAATATCTATAAAATGTTCATCTATACCAAATCTTCTCAACCCGGCTATTATATGTCCGTGTCCCACAGAATCAAAAGCTTTAGCCAGATCTACGAACACTATTGCAATTTCATTCCCATTTCGTTTAGCCCCTTTAATCAAATTATCTAATATAGCAATATTTTCCTCACACCCAGGGGCGGATATAAACCCTTTTTGTCTACTACATATCTTAACTGTTTCCACCAGTCTTTTTGCTAATATTTTGGTATAGATTCTAATCCAAACGGACCCAATTGTCAATGGTCTCCAAGATGTTAACTTCTTCATTTCCTCCTCATCTTGTGTCTTTGGTATTAAAATCATTCTATTTTTCTTAAATTCATCTGGTACCTGTCTATTTAGAAACCATATATTAAAAATTTTTGTAAGTATTAAGGAGTCTAAATTAAAAATATCCCACAAATTGCTCACTTTTACTTTATCTGGGCCAAGAGCACTATCTTTTCTTATTTCTCTTAAAGCTATTCTAATCTCATCCACAGAGATCAGACTCATTAATATATCATTATCCGCATTCTCTGTGGATGATGGCCACCCTATCATATTACCATGTCCAATTGTTCCCAAAATATTCACATAGTATTCCTCAATTTCTTTCATAGGGATAGCACACTTAGCCTTATCTGGCTCTCCCATTATAATGCGAGTCAATCTTCTTCTATCCTTATCAAATAATTGTTGATAGAATTTATACTTAGCTTTCTTTGTAGCATATCTCTTAATTGCATTAAATTGCTTCCTTCTCCCCTCCTTTCTCATCTTCCCTTTTCCTTTATTCCTCAACTCTATTTGACTTTCATTTCTAGGGTCCTTTCCCTCTACTAATGAATAACATAATTTTTCCAACATTGCCCATCCGAGAGCTTTTGTTAAATCCTCCTTTAATAATCCTTCAATTTCCCCTAAACTATTTATTATTTCTCTTCCCTCCCTACTTTGTTTTCCCCGTTTACATATTTTCTCCACTAAATCCACTTCTGGATGTCCTTTTAGTGGGAAAATCCTCTCTCTTGGGGGCAGAATTTCTAATATATTTACTCTAATGTCCTCTACCTCAGTCACTTCCTCCCTATCTCCTGTTACCACTAACTTCTTCTTTGCTAATTCTCATCTTTTATCTGATATTTGTTTATTCGTTTTGGTCCTCATCTCACTCTCAATACATTTATTTATATTCCTTTTCCCAATATATTTCCTTTCCAACTGTATAAGCTGCGCAACCTCATCTTTGGTCCATATACGAGATCTAGTCGATCCCTCTTTGATCTTACTTTTAGCAGCCATATCTTCTTTTCTTTGCTCATTCCTCACAGCAGGGTGTCTATGTCTACAGTGTTGGCTCAATCCAGATCTAGTATGAAAACCAAGCCCACAGACCGAGCACGTATGGCTCTTCATTGGGGTATCCGCCTTCTTGGGTATGCACTTGGGGTAGTGGCAAGCTATATTATGATATTGAGAAGATTTTCCACATTTACTACATACAACTCGTATGGCTTTACTTTTATGAACCACATTAATGTGTTTGGCCCATTTACCAAATGTTGGTAATATCTGGGGACATATTGGACAATTAAAACTATCAACGGGATACTCTAAATAAAAAACCCCATCCTTCCACGAACTACTTTCTAATATATTTATATTACTACCAGTACTGTTAAGATCCTTATTACGATCCCTATTAAAATCAGTACTTGGTCTAAAACTATTTAATAAACTAGACCCATTAACTAAATGAGCATTAAGATATCCCGATTCGCTAACATATGGATCATCAAATGTACTTAAATACTTAAAATCTGGATTAAAACTTTCCATAGTTAAATCATTAAAAGTGTCCCTTGTAAAAACCATCGGTAAGATAGATAAAATCTCCTCACCATGATCATCACAAACAGTCTCCTCTACCTCCTCTCCATGCTCCACTGGGAGGACTTGATTCTCACTCTCATGCTCATGAGACTTCATTATAGTCCACACCATTTTATCCATTGGTCCAGCGACCCTAATCACACCCCTAATATATTTAACACTGTCAGCCGGGGCATCAAAGCCAACAGCGGGGGCGTTATTAACCCGGTCCAGCGCCAATCCGGTATAAAAATATAAATTACTTTTTTCCATAGCTAAAAGATTTACCCTTCTCAGGGGGAAACTAACCCTTTCCAGGGGGAAACTAACCCGTACCTGGGGGAAACTTACCCTTTCCAGGGGGAAACTAACCCGTGCCTGGGGGAGACTACCCTTACCAGGGGGAATCTAACCCTTACCAGGGGGAGTCAACCTGTACCTGGGGGAGGCTACCCTTACCAGGGGGGCATCCATGTGGCACCATATGGGGCTGCCCAACCCCGTCCCACACCCCACTGAATGTGGGATGTGGGTTCGTCCTCCGCAATCCGCCTGGCTATCCAAGCCAGTTACCGACTCTCACCACGAGGAGGTAGCGGTTGGACTTGCAATCCAGAGGCTTTCCTCAAAGAGGGGTCCCAAACAGCATAATGTCGAGCTCTAACGGGCATGTGAGAAAAGGCTCAGATCTTGGTAGGGGTTGCCCCTATTGACCGGGCTCACGCCCACCCCCACCTCACCGATAACCCATTCTCTCACTACCCTCAGGCAATGTTTCCGTCCAAGCCCGACAGCTGAGAGGGTCCAGAGACGCATGGAGAGCCATTAAGAGAGCCAAGTATTTGTAAGTATTAAGGTTCTGGAAAGCCTCCCTGCTCCTTGTCCCCTGACTGCCCCCTCCTGAACCCCCCCCCCATATGAACTGCCCCCCTAACTGCCCAAACCCTTATCCACACCCTCGCCCCCAGACAGACCCCCGGGACTCCCATGCCCCATCCAATCACTCCCTGCCCCCTGACAGCTCCCCGGGACTCCCCTTACCACCATGCCACTCGAGTCACTGGTTCCACGTGGAGCCAAACCAAACAAGCTGCTGAGCACACAGTCCCTCCCCCGCAGAGTGCTGGTGACGCGACGCTGAGGCAGGGGGAGCAGGGGAGGGGATCTGCCTGCTGGAGGTCAATGGGAGCGGCTAAATCAGGCCCAGGCACCCAATCAGCCACGCCACACTCTGCGTGAGGGGAAGGAGGAAAAATCCCGGATGCCCCCAACCACTTGGCGCCCTAGGCGACCGCCTAGTGGTTGCACCAGCCCTGCAGGAGGGGGCTCAGGGTTGTGGCAGGGAGTTTAGGTGCAGGAAGGGGTGAGGAGTGTAGGCTCCAGCAACGCAGTGCTTACCTTGAGTGGCTCCCGGAACCGACCGGCATGTCCAGCTCCTAGGCTCAGGGGCAGCCAGACAGTTCTATATGCTGTCCCTACCTGCAGGCTCTGCCCCCACAACTCCCATTGGCCATGGTTCCCAGACAATGGGAGCTGCAGACTCAGCATTCGAGGCAATGGCAGTGTGCAGAGTCTCCTTGGCCACCTCTGCACCTAGGAGCTAGACATGCCGGTTGCTTCTGGGAGCTGTGCAGAGCCAGGGCAGGTAGGAAGCCTGCCTTAGCCCTGCTGCACCGCCGACCAGACTTTGGCCTATTAAAATCTTCTGGATTGCCTTTAATAGTCACTGAGAGATTGAGGCCGATTCTGGGAGACTCCCGGCCAATCCAGGAGGATTGGCAACCCTACTTAGCCCATGTCCACACTACAGGGACTATAGCACCATAGGGGCCTGGTATACACTACAGAGTTAGGTGGACAGAAGGCAGCTTACATCCACCTAACTATGGAAGTGTCTACACTTAATTTTCACTCCCACCAACGTAACTGCCCCACTAGGCTGACTTAACTCCGCCTCCATGAGTGGCATAGAGTGAGCATCGATGTAGTTAGGTTTCCACAGTGTCCGTGTAGACACTGCATTACTTACATCAACTGAGTGGCCTCCAGGAGGTGTCCCACAATGCCCCGCCCTGACTGCTCTGGGCACCATTGAGAACTCGGTTACCCAGCAGTCAGCTGGCCAGGGAAATGTCCCTCCCCCTTTAAAGCCACATGAATTTTTGAAATTCCACTTCCTGGTTGCCCAGCTTGGCGAGCACACCTAGCAACTGCCCAGCTAACCATGCTGGCTACACACTGCCAACATGCTCCTGCCTGGAGCATACAGCAGGTGGTGGATCCCCTGCATCTGTGGGGAGAAGAGGCTTTGCAGGCACAGCTCTGATCCATCTGTAGAAACTTTGACATCCACAAGCAGATCACTCGGGGTATGTAGCCAGTCTCCTCCAACAGGGACCAGCAGCAATGCTGTATGAAAGCCAAAGAGCTGCGGCAGGTGTACCAGAAGGCAAGGGAGGCCAACAGTCACTCTGGTGCAGAGATACAGACCTGCTGCTTTTACAAAGAGCTTCATGCAATCCTTGGATGAGACCCCATCATCAACCCCAAGACCCTTGTGGATACTTGGGAGGAGCCAGAGTCAGAAGTCCCTGCCACGAACAATGAGGAGGTGGTGTTGGATGAGGAAGAAGAGTATGGTGGACAGGCAACCGTGGGGATCCAGCTGAGCAGCTGAGGACTATAGCACCATAGGGGTACCAGAAGGACATGTTTTGACTCCAGTGCAGTCCAGCCAGTCTCTACAGCCCCGCATGGGCAAGCCTGATACAGGGGAAGAAACCTCTGGTAATTATGCTGTTTGCTTTGAAATTACAAGGATAGAACCTCCAGAGTAGCAAGACATCTGTTGATTTAATCTTTTTTACTTATGCTAGAAGAGGTAGAGTTATCGGTTTCTTATCTCCCTCTAGCATTAGGCAGAGGGGCCCCATGGAACACTCTGTTTATGTGCACTGGGGATGTCCTATGAATCCTCCATAGAGATCTCGATGAAACTTTCATACAGGTACTTTGCAATCCTCTGCTGGAGGTTTCTGGGGAGGGCCGCCTTATTTCTTGTGCCACGGTACCACACTTTCCCATGCCACTCAGCAATTACTTCATCAGGAACCATTGCAGCACACAAGCTACTAGCATATGTTCCCAGGCAACAGCTAGATGCCTGCAGGAGTGGTTCCCATTAAGCCTCCGTTACCCTCAGGCGTGAGATATCAGCTAAAAAGCACCCCCGCCTGTGGCAAAACAGTTCCAGTATTCAGTTCAGTTGCTCTATACACAAATATTCAGGTCCGTGAGCTATCCTGCCTCATTTCCCCAATTTGCCCCACCTCCCCAGGATCATACTCACCATGGATGGCATTGAGACTGCTGCCATGGAGAAAGGAGAACCTCTCGTGCACTTACAACCTCTCGTGAATACACAGACAGTGGTACCTCTGTGTATTGCATCGTCAACAGCTGCAAATGTGGCCTTGAGGGTCTCTCCATCCACACCAGCAGAGCGGCTCAGCCAGATAAGGAAAAGGAGGAAGAGGACTTGGGATGACATGTTCCAAGAGATCCTGCAAGCCTCCGGTGCTTCAGATAACAGAGCACAAGGCTGGGAGGATCACCCTTGCAGATAGCATGAACAGGGATAGACTGGAGAGGACAAAGGCACAGGAAAAGGAGAGATATGCAGCCGGAGATGCTTGCACTTCTCAGGCAGCAAAACAGACATGCTGCAGACTCTGGTGGATGTGCAGGGTTCAACAATCCCATGATCACCTCCGTCTGCAGCCCAAAGAGAACTGCATATTGGGAACTCCCCTACTGCCCCCTCAGCATTCCATGTGGCATCAGGGGCCACTGCATGACACCTAGCACTCCACCCCAGAGACATTAAAGACATTCACAGCTGCATATACACACTGACCTGTGAAAGACACAGTTGGTGTGTGTTTCTAAAATGAAAAGGACTGTTCTTTCCTCTTAATTTATTAAGTTACAAATGTTTTGCTATTTGCAGTGTTATGGAATAAGTGTTTTTGGAAACTTAATTCATCTTTTTAGATAACATATCCTGGGTGGTGCTGACATCATTCACAGACAGTATTAATAGGTGCATTGGCAATGTTACATTACGACACACACAGCACTCAAGGGTTCATATAGGGCTGCAAAAGTGCAAGGCCAGTTACAGCACACTACAGCAACACACTCTACTCTGGCTCACAATTAAAATGGTCTTTCAAAGCTGAATAGCTCCGCATGGAGCTCTCCTTATAGCCCTCATATCTGGCTACTCAAAAATCAGCAGCCAGCCACTCCACCTCTGCCCTCCAACCCAGCGAAAACGTTTCCTCCTTTGCTTCACAGATATTATGCAGGACACAGCAGGCAGCTATAACCATTGGAATAGTTTTTTCCACTGAGGTCCAATCTCATGAGTAGACAGCACCAGCAACCTTTCAAAAAGCCAAAGGCACATTCAACAGTCATTCTGCACCTGCTCAGCCTGTAGCACTCCTTTGTGCTGTCGAGGTGCCTGGCTTCATGAGCCATGGGAGCAAGGGGTAGGCTGGGTCTTCCAGGATCACTACTGGCATTTCAACATCACCAATGGTAATGCGCCAGTTGGGAAAGAAAGCCCCTGCTTGCAACTTTCTGAACAGTCCTCTGTGCTTAACGATGCACACACCATGCACCTTCCCTGATGTCAGTAAAGCTTCCTCAGTGATCCACCAGTGTTTCCTTTACCATAAAAAAGGTAGCCCTTTCTGTTGCTATATTCTGTGGCAAAGTGTCTGGTGCCAAAATGGTGATATGCATGCCATCTATTATCCCATCGCAGTTAGGCAACTCCATTTCTGGAAAACCACCCATTATATTCTGCACATTGCCCAGAGTCACTGTCCTTCATAGCAGGAGGTGATAAATGGCCCTGTGCACTTGGATCACAACAGTGGATTTCCCAACTCCAAATTCATTCCTGACTGATTGGTAGCAATCTGGCATTGCAGGTTTCCACATTGCGATCACCACTCACTTCTACTCTGTCAGTGTAGGTCTCATTTTGGTGTCACTGTGCTGGTGGGTTGGGGTGAGTTTTGCACACAGATCCAGGAATGGAGCCTTGCACATTCAGAAGTTCTGCAGCCACTGCTTGTCAACCCAAACGTGCAGGACAATGCACTCCCACCAGTCAGTGCTTGTTTCTCAGACCCAGAACTGGCTCTCCAGGATTTGAAGCTGTTCCACGAACATTGCCAACAATTTTGAACACGGCAGGATCAGGCAGCCCGTGCTCGCATCACAATAGTGCAGAGCTGTGCAGGCTCCATGAACAGTAAGGAGGGACGCACCTGTTTGTGGGATTTTGAAGAGAGGAGCAACATATTATGGGGTGCCGATGCAATTATGGGATGAGAACACTGCATTATGGGAAGTT
Source organism: Emys orbicularis (assembly GCF_028017835.1). Classification (NCBI taxonomy): domain Eukaryota; kingdom Metazoa; phylum Chordata; order Testudines; family Emydidae; genus Emys; species Emys orbicularis. Next base: position 67,303,490 of record NC_088689.1, on the reverse strand, counting down.
GAACCCATGCTCCCAGTCACCCCTGCACGATTTGTTTTGGCCCCATGAGGCATTGCAGAAGCTTCCCAAAACACCCTGCGCTGGATGGGAGTGAACTGCACAGTGGGATAGCTACCTACGGTGTACTACACTCTACATCAACAAGCACTCCTAGTGAGGACACGCACCCCCAACACGAGGTGTTTAGTGTGGACATGCGTAAGCGATATAATTACTGTGGTGGCTGTATGCCAACGTACGTTAGGTTGACTTAAGTTTGTAGTTTAGACATGGACATAGCTACAGCAGCGCAACTATGCCAATATAACCCCATAGTGTAGACACAAACAGTGAGAGAAGGGTTTTCTCATCACTGCAGGCACTCTACCTCCCTGAGTGACAGTAAGTAGGAAGCATTCTTCCATCAACATAGCTGCATCTACACCGGGTGTCAGGTCAGCATAGCTACAGTGCTTGGCACTATAGCTATGCAAACCCACGTTTGATGTTTAGACCAGGCCTCAAAGTGATATAGCTTCCAAAAGGTGCAACAATGGATAGAACACTAACAGGACAGACAAGCTACTGCACAAGAGCCACCAGACACGTGGAATAAGAGTCAGGCAAAGCCAGCAGAAAGGACTGGCCTCACTCCCTTTAAAGTAACACATTAACAGTTAGGGAGACTGGGAAGTGTCATCTGTACTGTATTCCACTCATTTATTTGTTCTACTCCTGTTCTCCGATAACCCTTTGAATAGGTTGTGTGTGAAACAAGCCAATGGCAACAAATATGGTGTGGAAAAAAATCTGATATACTGTGGACATGTCGGATTTCCCCAAGTCCATACTCCTTCTGCTAATTCACACTAAGTACGTGAGAACAATTAGCTGGCTGTATCATCTTACCTTGTATGCCCTGCCTAGGATACCCTCTCCAACTCCAAGTCCAGAAAGACTGCAAGACGCAATTCCATAGCAATGGCCTCAACAACTAAATGTCTCAAGTCCAAAAGGCAACCATTACTGAAACTGTGGATGATACAGGATGCAATTAAAAACAAAAAACCCTTAAGTCTTCAAATATAGCTCCACAGACAGAGGTCAGACTGAGCCAGTTCTCAATGTCATACCAGCACTTCCAGAGGCATCATTCTGTGCAGAACCTAGAGGTTTTATTTTAAAAAGTTAGGGCTCCGATACCTTACACAAGGTGCAAGGCAAGTGTCATTTACATCTTTGCAAAATGGGTGTCGGACTCTACCAGACTATCAGATTCTGATTTAGGAGTGTCTTACATCAAGCTCTGCAGAGATGGAAGGTGCAAGGCCTGGAGAATCATGCACCATGTATCAAGCCCTTGTGGTTGTAACAAGTCTTCCAAATTACTGAGTCTGCAGCTGAACAGGAACAATAGCTTTAACTAAGATGCAAACAGCCCCACTTAACATAGTTAGCTTTGAAACCTAATAGCTACAATTTAATGTGTCAAAGTTAGACTCAGGACTCATAGTTTGTCAGACCACTCTGTTTTATTAGCACAGCGCTCTGCTAATACATTCAGATAATGTGAGCCCCCATGCAAGATTCAAACAGTCTTATTTATACAGATAAAAGGGTGCGAACTAAACAAAGGGACAGAGAGAGCAAAATTGCAAAATTTGCCTGGGGCACAATATGCATATCCTGCTTCCTTATTAACTCTTATCGATTTAAGGCTAATGTTTCACCAATCACCCTTAAATGGAGCAATTGATTAACAATTAATGTCTGCTTTCCTGACATCTGGATTGCAGCATTTCTCATTTCTACTTGAAGGTACATACAGCATTCTTTAATTCATTCTATTTCTTTAATATAATTCATTTCACTTTCACAAATGTCAACACCACTAAATACTTAGCTGAACGCTTGTCTACTTTGGAATTCAGAGCCTGGTTTAAGGGAGTAGGTGGAGCTTGAGTAGTGCTTGGATTGTGGGTAGGTGCAAACCACCACAATTTCTTCCCATTTGCCTCTCACCTACAGCATCAGTTACTTTTGTATTTCGTGACATAGCAAATAGCTAGACACAGAGACATAGGTGAACAAGAGAACCTTGGAATCGGAGAAGGGAAATCTTGGTGCCTCTGCCCACTGTTATGTAAATTATCCTATGTTTAAAGAACGTTAAGATTGCTAAGTCAAGCACTCAAAAGTCAGGACATGTCAGAATTAAGGTTACCACACAACTTTAAATCATCCCCCTTGTATCTGTGCATTATGATATAGTCTTTAATGATATTACCATATACTACTATTTCCACAGGATATGGGACAATGTTCCAATTTTCCGAGACTGACCTAGTGTCTGGCAATCAGTCTCTTTGTAGGATATTCCTAGGCCTTGAAAATCACTTCCAAATCCTCTTAAATATAAGCACATTGGTATATTTTCCTGTGAAAAAACAACACTGTGGTTCAGTGATGTACAATGCAATATCATGGCATCACAATGGCTAAAATGGTCCTAGGACAAAGTCAGAAGATAGAAACTCAGGACATAGCTTATTTATTAATCATGCTTCTCTTGGCATGCAGCTCTCTTAGATCTTTGTTCTGAATCTGGGAAAGATTGAGATTAAGATAGTGAAAGAGGAAGGTTTTCTTGCAGGACAGAGATTTACACCTATGCAACAACAAATTAACAATCTTGCAACCCCTTTAAAAAAATATTTAATGCAGGTTCAGCATTGGTGTCAGAGTGACAACACAATAACAGGGCAAATGCCTCATGCGCTAGCTTTGGAAACATCAAAGTCCAAACCAGCTTCCATTAGCCCAGTCCAGCTAAGAACAAAACACAAACAAGGTAGTGTCCTTCAATCCAGTCCAAAGGGAAACCCAAAGATAAAACAGTCTGATTTACAGCTACTACAGTTCCTTTAAGCAGTAAGTTTCACATCTCATCCTGAGGGACTCTCGGCTTGCCCCTCACTCTAGAAAACCCCTGCCTGTTCCCTCTCAAGCAGAGAAGGGAGACAGAGATTGTTTCTTCTTTAAAAGGGCATAATTCCAGGCTTGCTTTTTTATGGCTTCTCAGTTTGGGGAGCTGGGGGAGAGGAAAGTTGTTAATTCCACCTCCCAGCACGCCCAGCAGCCTAATTGGCAACAGCTGCCAGTACTTTCTGTGGGTTAGGTTTATCCTCTCAGCCCAGTTAAAGGGTTTAACCTCTGCTGAGAGGCAGTCAGCAAGGGGGCCAGAACTGGTTGGTTGTTTTTGCAAACAATACAATAGTGGCACATTAGAAACAGCCAGCAGTCTGCAGCCCTTTGCTCTCAGAGCTGGCTTGCCTTGTCTGGCTCTGCACTCCGCTAGACTGTGTGGTACTACTCTGCTGCACATGCCTGACACACAGCTATCACTGCTTCTCAAGGCCAAAAGGCTGGCATATCTGAAACAGCTAAATACATGTTAATCAGCCCACTACTTCTTAGAACCCTTTGCTACTGTTACTCCTCCACTTTCCTGACTATTTTTCTAAAACAGTGCCCCTGAAGGTGCTGTGCCTTATGGCCATGATTCTGTGAAGCCCTTGAACAAGTGTTTGCAAGACTGGGGCCTAAAGCTCACGGGCCTGAATCAGAAAGTCTGTTCTGAATGAATTTCTGGCCAGGGATGGTAATAAATACCACCAGTTTTCTCACGTGAGAAGAGAAACTCTTAAGACCTCAAGGCAAGTTTGCAGACTCAAGAGATGGGGATATCTTGGTTGAAACCTGCAGAAGCATCTGAACTCTTGGGGTACATGCACCATTAATGCACTAAAACTGGGATGATAATGGGGAAATGTTGATTTTGCTGCTCTAGTGCTAGTCCCAATATGATTAAACCTCCATGGTTTTTGCCTTTCCAGCTGCAGCAGTATATTTATTTCATCCCCTTATTTTGATTAATGCAACTAATACAGCAGTCATCTTTCTGAGCCAGTTCAAAGAAGCCCATATATTCCAAGTATTGGCAAGCTCTGAATTTTGCTTCTTGTCATACTAAGGATGGCTCCCTGCACTACTACTGCTGCTTATATGCTCCCATATTTGGAAGTTGGCCTGCAGCTTGGAAATCCCTTGCGGGCTGCTGTTTAAATTCCAAAGTCACTGTTACACATTACCATTTCCTTGAACCGATGTAAATCAAATACAGTATGAAGGAAAAATGTGAGTCCAGCCTTGACTAACTACTTCACTAAGGAAACTGGAGCTAATGCAGAAAGTTTGCAGGAAAGAAGAAAGTATTTCAAAAACTTGGTGGGCCTGAAATGCCGCTGCCTCGCACGTTGTGTTGTTGTTTATACCTGTGATTCTGATATGGTAGAATTTTCCCCCCACTTTGCATAGATGTAAATAACACCATAAAGTGCAGGGCAGTGGAGGATCTTGCCCTGTGTATGAAGTACAGAGTTGCTATCATATTCTCCACTCATTGGGGAGGTGTTTGTGGCTATGCACAGGGGGCATTTGTAACCACATGGAGCACAATGATCTATATGGAAACTCACTTTCTTCCTTACAGTCCTCAGGCATCTGCACAGAGAGCCAGTCCCTCCATACTTCTCCCCATCCTCCTGCTGCCCTCAGCCAAGTTTTTTTTTTGGTTCCCTCTCCATAGCTATGTAATATGGTGTGGCAGTACAAGCTGAATGATCCAGTAGACTGTGGGGGCATACATCTGGGAGTCAGGAAACCTGGGTTCTATTTATAACTTCCAATGTATGTTGCATGACCTCAGGCAAGCCACTTAGGCTTTGTCTACACAGTAACTGGACACCTCTGGGTGACCTGTGCCAGCCAACTCAGGCTTGTGGGGATCGAGCTCATGGGGCTGTTTCATTGCTGTGTAGACTTCCAGGGTCAGGTTGGAGCATGGGCTGGAGCATGGGAGGGTCCCAGAGCGTGGGCTCCTGCCTGAGCTTGGAAATCTACACAGCAGTGCAACAGCCCTGCAGCCCGAGCCCCGCACACCCGAGACAGCTGGCACAGTGTAGCCGCCAGTGACTAGTTGTGTAGACACACCCCTAGGCTCTCTGTACTTCAGTTTCTCCACTTGTAAAATGCAGGTAGTGAGGTTTGACAAACTTTGTAAAGCTCTTTGAGATCTACAAATGAAAAGCACTATAGCAGCCAAACCTTAGTATTGTTCTCCTCTCTGAAAATACAGTATTAACTCACCGGGCAACTGGGGATCCACCAAATAAAATCACTATTGACTGCAGTAAAAGCAGGTCTAAGGCCACTAAGGTTACCATACGTCCGGATTATCCCAGACATGTCCGGATTTTGGGGTTTTAAATAGCCGTCGGGGAGGACTTTGTAAAAATCTATAAAGGTCCGGGATTTCCCTCCCAATGCAGAGCGCGGTGTGGCTACCAGAGCGGCCGGGCTGGATTGAGCCGCTCGCATCGGGGCCTCCAGCAGCCAGAGCCCCTCCCCTGCTCTCACCTCCCCCGCAGCCTCAGCGTGCCGCACCGGCAGCGCTCTGGGATGGTGGGGCTGTGCGCTCTGCGGGGGAGCGCGGCAGCGTGTCTGGCTCCACGTCTGAGCGGCACGGTAAAGGGGCTGGGGGGTTGGAGAAGGGGCAGGGGGTCCTGGGGGGCAGTCAGGGGACAGGGAGCGGGGGGGTTGGATGGGTCAGGGGTTCCTGGGGGAAGGGGTGTGGAGAGGGGTCGGGGCAGTCAGGGGACAGGTAGGGGGTGGGATCCTAGGGGGGCAGTTACGGTGGGGGGGTCTCAGGAGGGGGCAGTCAGGGACAAAGAGAAGGGAGGCTTAGATAGGGGGTGGGGTCCTGGGGGGCACTTAGGGGCAGGGGTCCCAGAGGGGGCGATCAGGTGACAAGGCGCAGGGGGGGTTGGATGGGTTGGGGGTTCTGTGGGGGGCAGTCAGGGGGCGGGAAGTGGGAGGGAGTGGATAGGGGGCGGGGCTACCTCCTCCAATGAAGTGTCCTCTTTTTTGAAAGTTCAAATATGGTAACCCTAAAGGCCACTAATAGATAAAGGTGAAATAAACAGTAAGGGTATGTCTACACTACAATAACAGATTCGCAGCCCAGGTCAGCTGAGTCGGGCTCTGAAACTTGTTGCTGCCAGGGTTTTTTCTGCAGTGTAGACGGACCCTAGGACAACTCTCAAGTTCTGTTCTCAAGACTGCGAATTACTCCCTCACAGGCCTTGGAAAATCACTTAATTTGTCTTTTTTTCATCTGCAAAATGTTGATATTACTTGCCTTCCCACAGGGTTTGGTGAGGATTAGCTCATGTTTGTAGAATGCTGCGAGATAAAAAGCTCTGCATAATGTAAGTGCTAAGCATTACAGCCTTGAGTGTCCTTTTGAAAATAAAATTCACGTAATAATTACTGTAGAAGAGCACATTCAGGGCCAGATTTAGGGGCAGGCAACCTCCTGAGGTGCCAGGCTTGGGGGGCGCTGGGCTCGGGGTACTGTTTTTGTTGTTAGCGACAAAAGGGAAAATAGAATGTTTGAAGTAAAATGTTTCAGGTATTCCGCATGTGGATTCATTTTTCACTAACTTTCTAGAATGTTCTAGACCTTTGTAGAATCTCGTGGAACCTTCCAGACTTTCTGAGAACTACATTTTTCAGGAATCTCCTAGAATGTTGTCAGCCATGCCCTCACGGGTATATAAGGGGTGGGGCGTTGCCAGTCAGTCAGTGAGATATAGGAACAAAGTGAAGTGAAGTAAGAGCCCAGCTGCAATACTGTGAACCTTGTTTTATTGTGTAATTATGAAACTGTACTTGTGTTTTAAAACTTGAGGAGTGTAAGTAGCGACTAATAAAGGACCTATTTAATGAGACGCCAGAGATATCTATCAAACTCCTATCTACGTAACAATATACAAGAAATACTGTTACTTCTTTTGCCATGCTTAATATGTAATGTTTGATGAATTTCTAAGACTTTCAAAGTTCAGGCTCATTAAAACATATCTTTGATCAATGCTGGCCGATGAGAGACTGACATCGCTTGCTATTTTATCATATGAAAATGCCATTGGCAAGTCTTTGGATCTCTCTGAAGCTGTGCTTCAGTTTGGGAGGGCAAAGATGAGAAAAGCGACCTTTTGAACTAACGGACTAGGGTTATCATTCTAAGGCTGTCACCTACTGTAGCTCTATTTAATACTGGTCCACCCAATGTTGGTGCACAGTTCAGTTTCTTGATGTTAGTACATTTCAGTTATTCTTAAAATTAAAAAGTTTCTATAAGCATAGAGGAAATGTACTTTTTATTTGCTTATATATGGCATGAATAAATACAGACTTACAGATCTTAGCATGCAAATTTATCATCTTATATGACAGAGAGAAATCATGCATGCAAATCATGCATAAATGTTGTGAAATGGGCTATAAATGCAAAATAAATAAAGTATTCAAAAGTTTAACAAATGGAGGGGGAGCACCAAAGATGCTCTCGCTTGGGGCACCATTTGATCTAGGGACAGCCCATAGCACATTCCATTCCTATGTTGCATGTACAGTTTTGCCACATACTGTCCTGCTTCAATGTTGTATGTGTCACAATGTGGCTTAAAGTCTTTCTCAGCATGAATTTGGGATGGCCACAATACTCACTCATGGTGAAACGATGCGTGAGTACATCCCATGTAAGCGCCAGTCGTGCATATGCGTCACTCCCAGTACTGAACAGTTACTCGTATGAGTAGTGCCCATGAAGTATATGGGACTATTCTGTGGGCTTGTCTCCACTTACCAGGGGATCGATGTGTGGTGATGGATCCACCGGGGGTTGATTTAGTGGGTCTAGTGAAGACCCACTAAATTGCCTGCTGATTGCTCTCCTGTTGACCTCAGTGCGGTGTAGACACCACAAAAGGTTGACCTAAGCTACATGGATTCCAGCTACGTTATTCACGTAACTGGAGATGTGTAACTTAGGTCGACTGTGCCCCATTGTGTAGGCCTGCCCTGTGAGTAATTGCTCCCCAGTGTAAGGAAGTCATAGTCTAAGCCATTGAGTAACACCTATCCCTGGGAGTATAGTAAGACAGAGTGAAGTGAGTTTCAGCATGGGTGGGGTTGACGCTTTGACCCTTAGTAACCATGCAATTGTACAGGCTGTTGCAGGAGAGAAAAGAATGTGACCAGTACATTTAAAAAGAACCTTATAAAATTACTTACCATAGCTCTTGTAGACATAAATATGTCATGATAAGTGAAAAATTTTCCAGGTCTAGAAGCATGTGCTGCATGTCCCCATGGAAAACTGGGACTCCCCGCTTTGCAAACTCCCACTTGTAGCCCTGATATCTTGCATTTTTTACACCTGTCAGTGGTGCAGAGTTCAATATTGCCTGTTCTGGGCTTTAGATCAATGTAAGGTGACAGTGGTTGGGGAAAGAAAATGATATATTAAGGCCCTGATCCTGCAGTGAGCTCCACCTAGCATATTTCCTGTGCAGAGCCCCTTGCCCAGGTTCTGTGTGGCTCTGTGTGAAGGCAGGGTCAAGTCATGTAGAGGTAAGGGGAAGACCAAGGCCTAAGGGTAGAAAGAAGGCAATATTGTTGTATTAGCCTATTTTGTTGTTGTTTAATGCAGATGTTTGAAGCTGCTCTGAGATTTAGTGTTAGAATAGTACTTCTAGAGATGAATTAATGAGCAGAGTGTAGATGAAGCTATCAAAGATGCATATTCAAAGTAATTTATCACATGGATTTATATCTGTAGCACCTACGTGAGGTGTGTATATATATAAGGAATTTGTGGCTCCCTAGGAACTTAATTCTTGTTTCTATACTGAACAACATGGCCACTTGGAACTTCATAGTGACAGTAGGCATAGATCTCAGATCCCACTGCTCCAAAATCACAGGCCCTTAGCAGATAAGCTAAAGGAGAATTACTGAGAGTCACATTGGATCTATGACAGTTAAAGGGTTCTGAGTCTAACCAGTAAAGAGAAGTGAAACTCCCTGCCCCCCCTTCCCCCCCCCCACACACTCTCTCTCTCTCTTTGTTATTACTAAATATAGTCTGTCATTTAATCTTTGGCCGTGACATATTGTGCCACAGAAGCCCTGGAAAGTCACAGGTGCTGGCTGTGTGGTAAACCAATACATTCACAAAAGGCCATAAACCCCAGACAGGGCCGGCTTTAGGCCGATTCGGCCGATTCCCCTGAATGGGGCCCCGCGCCTAGAGGGCCCCGCGCAGCTGTCCACCCCGCCCCCGGCCCACTTCCCCCTCCTCCCCTGAACGCTCCGCCCACCTTCTCCTCCCCCTCCCCTGCTTCCCGCGAATCAGATGTTCGCGGGAAGCCTGAAACAAGCAGCAGGCAGGAGGTAAGCGGGGGGGGGGGGGCGCGAGGAGAGTTCCAGGGAGGCGCAGTGCGGCCCAGTCCGGCCCTGGCCGAGCGCGCGGCTCCCTCTGGCCTGGCCCCCCGGCCTGGCCCCGGCCGAACACCCCCAGCCCGGTCCCGGCCGAGTGGCTCTGGCCCGGCCCAGCTCGGCCCCGCGGCGCCGGTCTCGGTCCCGGCTGAGCGGCTCCGGCCCGGACCCGGACCCAGAACCGGCCGAGCGGCTCCGGCCCGGCTCGGGTCCCGCGGTGCCAGCCCTGGCCAAGTGGCGCCGGCCCGGCCCGAGAGGCGTGGACCCGGCCGAGCGGCTCTGGCCCGGCTCAGCTCGGGCCCTGCGGCGCCGGCCCCAGCCGAGCGGCGCCAGCGCGGACCGAGAGGCTCCGTCCCAGCCCTGGACCAGCGGCTCCGGCCCAGACCCGGACCCGGCCGAGCAGATCCGGCCCGGACCCGGCCCAGACCGAGCGGACCCGGCCCAGACCGAGCGGACCCAGGCCCGGGCTGAGCGGGCCCAGACCGGACCCAGGCCCAGGCTGAGCGGGCCCGGACCCGGCCCTGGACCCAGCCCGGACCGAGTGGACCCGGCCCAGACCCGGACCCGGCCGAGCGGCTCCAGGCAGTGCGGTAAGGGGGCAGGGAGCAGGTGTTGGAAGAGGGCAGGGGAGTTCGGAGGGTTGTGGGGGGGTGGATAGGGGGCGGTCAGAGGGCAGGGAACAGGGGGATTGAATGGGGGCAAGGGTCCTGGGGGGGCAGTCAGGAAGGAGCAGGGGTTGGGTTGGGCGGTGGGGGGCAGTCAGGGGCAGGGGTTCCAGGGGCAGTCGGGGACAGAGAGAAGGGGTGGTTGGATGGGGCAGGGGTCCCAGTGGGCCATCAGGAATGAGAGGAAGGGTTGGATGGGGCGACAGGGGGCAGTCAGGGGACAGGGAAGGGGGGTGGATGGGGCAGGGGTCCCGGGGGGTGTGTCAATAACTTTAGGTAGGCTTAGCATGCATCCGCATACATTACGCAATGTATGTAATATATAATTTTGTTATTATTTATATAGTTATGGAAAGTAAATAATACATGGAAGAAATGAAAGGTGTTTTTTACGTGTTTTTTTTTTTTAAGTCATCCCTGTCGGGGCCCCGCCGAAAATGTTCGAATTGGGCCCCGCACTTCCTAAAGCCGGCCCTGACCCCAGAACCCTCTAACTCCACAGCATAGAGATGTAAGACAGAGGACACAAACCAGCAAAACACTTGAGTTTTATAACTACTAATGTACTTAAACACATGCTTAATTGGTTTGGTGGATGAAGGTGAGAGTGTGGAGGTCCTGGGAAAGGAGCTGTGATAGGCAAGCATACAATGCCACACCAGAGAGATTCACCTTCTCAGCTGCAATTGACTCCCACAAATGCATGTCCCAGAAGGTCAGTAATCATTTCTTGTAAATACAAGCAAGTTCAGAAGTCTTTTAAAATCAACTATAAACCACCATATAAAATGACCAGTTGTAAGCTAGAATCTCTGTGAAATAAAAATGTATGGGGAGACAGACTGTCTTATCAGTACTCAGAATGTTTATTGGAGAGCACACAGCAATGACAGAAATACTTATGCTTTATACGATGTTTAGAAACAATTTGCTGACTTTTGTTGCCATTCCTTTTGGCTGCATGGTAACTGTATATTTGATAACAGAGTCAAACCACTTGTGTTTGCACACAGTCTGTTGAAAATCAAACTGTGTTGTGTATAAAGAGTAGTAATGTTATAACTACAAAGAGTAAGGAATTTTCTTTGCCTATAGTCTGTGTATTTTAACAGTATATACACATCACAGCCCCTATTTTATAGATATGCACACACGAGAAAAGGGAAGAGAAAATATATTTGTTTGGAATTGTTCAAAACAAGGGAGATTGTATTAGACCCTTATGCTTAGTCACCAGAGTCTCTACCAGAGGTTATATTTGGCTTCGTCCCCTTTCTTCCCCACAGCATCTGTTTTCTGTCCTTCAAAACATTCCTCTTGCCAATAGTTATGCTAGTATCTTTGCTGTTACAATCTTTATAATACTCCAACATAACCTGCTGAAGAATGCAATGTGGTTAATAAAGTGTTTTGGACCCAGAGTAGTTGGCACAAAAACTCAGTGGTGGTGGTGGGGAAAACAATCTTAAAACTTGCACCTGTTTGGGCTTCCCAGTGAATGTTGCCATTGCTGGGTCTGTCTTTAAGAAAGCAAACACCTTCAGGTAGAGACTGAATTTGTGTCCTGTACTGCTCTAAGCACATTAGTCCTGATGATAGGGCTCAAGTTTCCATTGCTCTTGCCTCTGATTAATTTGACTGAAGATAGAAGACTTCTTTCTGCTGGCCATCTGACCTCATCCATGGGACTTATCCTCTCTGTGTCTCTGTTTAAGCCACCTATAATTGGGGATAACAATCCAGCACCTTCCTACAAGAGCAAACTCGCTAAAAAATTACTAAATGATTTTCAAAGACATCTGGCTACAGGAAAAAAAGTACTGACATAGCTTCTTAGTTTTGTTTATTAAATTGTATACATCTGCTAGGACCATTCAGTGCTTAACTACTCTTTAGCGTAATAAAGTGAGAGGTGACTACAACATAACAGAACACGGTACCATTGTCATAAGGGCACTCATTGGTAACCAGCTAGCCTCCACCCTGCAGTGGAGGCTCTCAGACCTGTGTGTAAATCCAGCTATCATTTTGGAAGCTGTTCTAGGGATGGAGTGAATGGAGTAGGAAGAGTTTGGGGAGGACAGGGAAAGCAGTTCAGTAATGGCTGCGGGGAGAGGGAAGCAGGCATATGTCCTGCCTGGAGTGTAATTAGGGACTTCAACATCTGTTTGCTCCTCCATCACTTTTATCATCTGCTCCTGGCTCTTTACAGTGCACTCTTCATTCTCCTTTCTGTCCTGCCTTTCTATTTTAAAATTTTCCTTCATGATCTCTCTCCACTCCCTGTGTTCTGTTTTTTCAGCCTCTGAGAATTGGAGCACCTCTCATAACATGTCCTCCTTGCTCTACCTTGGTCGCTTCCTAATCTGGCAGAGGCACTCCACTGGCGTGTAGGGGGTTCCCCTGAAGGCCACGTCTGCAGAAATACAAGAAACAATACACAGAAGCATGATTGTTAATTAACACACAGCATTGAATCATTATAGTAAAATACAACTCTTGTAACATACCATTCACTTTCTCACTGTCCCTTGGCAAGCACACATCTAGGTGAACACCCTAAACATCGTGAGTTCAGCCCAGGAGGGGTTGGGAGCTCAAGATGGGAAAAAGGGTCTAGGTGTTTTCATAAGGGGATCACTGCAGGTGACTAGGGACAATATTGTAAATTCTGCCACTATTTTCCACAGGTAAGGGTCATTGAAGCCGATATATCACTCCTGAGGGTAAGCAAGGATGAAAGGGTACATCTCCTGCACGCGTGTGGCTTCTGACCCAGTCACTATGCTGATCGCCTGTGTGCCACTTTGGTCCCTGCACAAGTAATTGCTGATTGGCACGGGAAAGTTTCCTACAATGGGGAGAAGGAACAAAGCAGCTCTTCCAAAGAACCAATCGGCAGAGGATTGGTGAGTACCTCCAGTAGAGTTTAATCTCAGTGTGCATTAACACACTGTTCCGCTGCACTATAGAGCTGCACAGGGGAATGTGGAGCACACTCAAACACAGCTAGTCTTGTACATTTCTAGTCCTTCACCCACTTCTACAATATACACTATATATACAATATACACTACCTCATATAACCGAGCAACATCAACTCAAAAAGATCACTTACTATGGCTCTGTTCTCCTGCATCATGCACACCAGAGACAGACTGCTGGGACTGGCTAGACCCCTCTGGAGTGGAAAAGAGGTCCTGGCTCTCCATGCCACCATACGACCCTGCTGTGTGCTCCACATCGTCCTCCAACTCGACCTCCTCATCCATGACTTAGTCCTTGGGGTTGGGTCCATTATCCACCACCTCCAGCCCTGCCAAAGTATCCATGGGGCTCTTGGCAGTGGAGGTGAGGTCACTGCCAAGGTTGGTGTCCAGTTCCTTATAGAAGTGGCAGCTCTTCAGCGCAGCACCAGAGCAACAGTTTCCCTCCTTTGCCTTCTGGTATACCTGCCTCAGCTCCTTGATCTTCGCATGGCACTGATGCATGTCCCATTTGTACCCCTTATCCAAGAAACCATGAGAAATCTGCCCATAAGTATCGAAGTTCCTATGGCTGGAGTGGAGCTGGGACTGCACAGCCTCCTCTCCCTGCAGTGCCAGCAGATCCAACAATTCAGGCATGCTCCAAGTGGGAGAGCTTTTGCTGCGTGGAGCTGCCATGGTCAGCTGGGACAATGTGAGGTTAGCTGTCCACGCTGAGCAATCAGGAAGTGGAATTTCAAAAATTCACGGGCCTTTAAAGGGGAAGGGGCAGATGCTGTGTACCTGGGTGCAGGGCAGCAGAGTTTGAAATGCTTACCAGAGCGGTCAGGATGGGCATTGTGGGACACCTCCTAGAGGCCATTTACAGCAATATAACCAAGTGCAGTGTCTACACTAACACTTTGTTGATATAACTTTGCCACAAAAAGCTCTATGCCTCTCATCGAGGTGGTTTTATTTTGTTGGCAAAGCAGGAGTGTTTTGTCGGCAGAAGGAGCATTGCAGTGTTTACACATCCACTGTTTTGTCGATGAAACCTGACTTTTGTTGACAAAACTGTTTAGTGTAGACAAGGCCTTCTGCATGTGTTTAAATCTTTGGAGGATCAGGGCCTTTATGCAATCCTGCACATGCAGTATTGATACTTATGGTCCAATCCTTGAAACATTTACTGCCATGTGTAGGAACTTACTACCTACTATAAGCAGGCAAACTGACTTCAGTTGGACTTTATGGTAGCAAGAACATCCCTCAACATTAAGCACTTGGAGCATCAAGCCCTTAGAGATTCTACTCCACTGACCATGGCACTTGCTATTATAGTACACTGCATCCCCACATAGTAGCATGCAATGCAAACATCCAAGTACAGCGTCCTTTACTGAGTATCGCTAGAGAGGCTGCATTGTGGCTATATAATTTGTAAATGTGCAATGTTCTTTCTTTTCCACCATTATGTGTGAATTCTCACACCAAACTTATTCTACTTTCAGTAAAAGTAACATGAGACTTTGTTATTACTTATTAAAAGATCCCTAAAGGAAGTGACTGATGGAGGGAAAAGAGGGCACTAGCATACAAACCAGTGACCCATAGTATATTTCCAACAAAATTCAGGGCTGCAACTTCTCAGCCAAAGTGAGCAATAGAACTAAGTAACAGATCAGTACAAAATAGAACTGAGTAACATTCTGGGCACACTGGGATCTTTAGGGTTAAGATGATGGGACAGAGATGCATTAGTATTTCCTTACTTCATTATGGGCCTGATCCAACTACCATTATAGTCAGTGGAAAGACTCCCAATGACTTCATTCCAAGTTGGATAAGGCCCTAGGACAGGTCTTGGTCACCCCCTTTGTTTGGTCTTGTGTTAAGTTTGTTTTATAAAAAAAAGTCTATGTTGATACTTTAAGCAACATAGCACCTTTACAGTCAAGGAGCTCTGTCTTTATTAAGGTTCTTATTATTATCCCAATTTTACAGACAGGCGGACTGTAATAAAGAGAGAGAGGTTACAGCCCTGAAGTCAACGAGGCTCCATACAAGTACAAGGGTCTGCCTGTGCTGAGCTTCTTGAAGGCTTAAATGACACTTACTCAAGTTCTCACTGTGACAGATATTACAGATACATTGAAACTTTAATTTATTTTTATGGAAAAATGAGACTCAGTTTTCCCTCTCACCTTGTGCTTCTAGGTGTAAAGGGATTAATTGCTTTCTTCAAACAGGACAAGCAAAGCAGTGACTGCAGGGAACTCATGTAAGCATGAACGAACTATCAGCCTGAGAACTAAGCTATAGCATCATGAAATATTCAAAGACCATCATATCAACTTTATAAATGTCATACCTATTTATATGCACTAGCATTTCTATTTTAGTTCCATAAGGGAGGTATCAGAGTTTCTTGCAAGAACTAAAATTGCCGGGAGGTAATTAATGTAAATACCTAGGCAGATAAACAAGCCTGGAGAAACCTCACCCCCTGTGGGAAACAGCATAGACTTGTTTTACTTGGACGGAGAAGACTGGTAAGCAAAGAACTGTATCAACTGACCAGCCTGATATAGGAGGAAGGTTCACTCTCACCCAAACCAAGAATTGGCATGAGACTGTAATAAGAGGGATAGAGCCTCCAGAAAGGGTTTGAAGTACTTTGTTCCTATCAGGCTCTCTTTGTGGAAGATGGATGATTGTCTGATAAGCTAAGACCCGAAAATAAGCTATTTATTGTTTTCAAGCTATCTTTTCTCTGCAATGCTTTTGTTCTGAATAAATAATACTTTGCTTTATGAAGGTTGGCTGATCACTGGTTAACCCTGTCTTTGCTCCTGAGAACAGGATGGCAGGGGCTGAAGTAAAGTCAGACTTGCTAAGTTGATCACAATGAATTGCAGGAGAAACTACAGCCTAAATCCCCAGCCTGGAAGGAAAATCTCCTGCCCTGAGAAAGGTGGCAGCTTGAGGTCTAAGACCTAAGTGAGGTGCCCTCAAGGAGGCCAAGAAAGGATCAGAGGGGCAAGTTACTTCAGGAACTGTGACACTCACCATGAATTAGTAGCAGAGCTGGGAAAAGAATAGAGGTTTCCTGACTCTTAATCCCTTCACTCTAACCACTAGGACCCTGGGGCTGCTAAGCATTACTGTATTGCTAATTATAATAGGTACTGCTTCTAGACTATATACAATATTTTTGAAGGGGGAAGAAAACTTCACCTTTTTTTTATTTGGTCTGGGAATAAATTCTTGAATGTCTGTAATACCAGACCAAATACAGACACAAATAAAATAACTCATACTTCCCACCATGCACTCAATAACCAGAAAATATTATGATCAAAATCCATCATATTCTAGCCAGCTAGGAGCTGGTGAATTAATAAAGCCACATATGCTGGAGAAAGAATCTGACAGGAGGAGCATAATTAATTTAAAATTACACATATGGAATGTTAGACCAAGCAAAAGAATATGATTTAAACAACAAGAGACAACTGCAAAACTATTACTCATCTGGAGTCAAGGAGACAGACTTGAACATTGCAAAGTAAAGGAAAAACAATTTAAAGGCAACTGCTGTTTAATATTATATTGAATACTCAGTACATTACTAGCTGACCTTTTGGTAAATATGCTAGCGTTTAGTCTCAAAATTACAGTTGCCCATGGTACTAACTAGCAGAGCATTTAAATGATGGACCTATAATGCAGCCTTATAACATAGTCCTGAAAACTGACCAACCCAGGCAAAAATCTCTCTTTGCCCACTATTACCATGACCAAGATGCAGCAACTTACTCAGCCCTTTAAAAAAAACAACCACACAACCAATCACTCTGACCTTTTAGGTGAGCATGATTTTGGAAGGATGCTAAAATGGCCATCTGTTCTTTTATATTTTATTATGCAAACAGTAACAGTACCTATTGGTGCCACTGTAAAGTAGTAGTTTAGAACTGCCAAACAAGTTTTGTTTTCTGTCCTTTAAAACATACATATGTATGCATATTTGGGCTAGAACTCACTAAAAAACCCTGAAAGCAATTGGGTTTTTTTTAAATCAGATTTTAGCTCATTTTTAATTTCCACAAAAGATAAATAAGCAGTTTATCAGGTTTGCATACTTCTGCAAAATGGAATTTTGCAGATGATTAGTTCATAACATGGACTAATTGCTTTTTGTAATTCCCAGCTGCTGCACACTTATTTCCAGGAGGATTTTTACTGGGCGCTCATTATTACTGATTTAGAATATGCAAAACTCCATCTGCTGCGCATTGATGTGGCTGCCAGTCCCAACCACAGATAAAGTGGGGAGGATTGAGCACAAGACCAACCTAGCCTCATAAAAACATTTCACTGGTTATAGAAATGGAACCAAGCTACCATTCTAGTAAAAACGAACACTGCCAACCCCTCATATTGCATGAAGGCTCTGGCAAAAGTCAGTCTCCAGAAGCCAGGATCCCCAAAAGTTTGATGCTAGCCGCAAAAAAAAAACCCCCAAAAAACCAACCACCACCACCACCACCAGTGCCAGAAAAGAAAGGATGATCTCTTTCACAGGTTTTATTTTTCATCGGTCCTTTGGTGACTGAAGAGTCCGATTCTTGAGCTACAGGCTCATTGGCAGACATTGCAGGTGGTGTTGGAAGACAGGGTTGGGCCGCGATTGCTGTGTGACCGTTATCTTTCCTTTCTTTTCTGGCATTTTTCTGTGACTAGTACAAGGTGATTTTCCTCAAAAGTGGACGTTCCCTCTCTGACAAGTCTTCGTCAGTTATCCCTATTCTGGGCTGCTGTCTCCCAGTGTGCGGTGTCGATGCCACATCTCTCGATGTTTATCTTGAGGGTGTTTTTAAAGTTTTTCTTTTGGACTCCTCGTTTCCTTTTTCCTTTGGTGAATTGGGCATAGAGCAGTTGTTTTGGTAAGTGTACATCAGGCATGCGCACACAGTGCCTGCTCCATCTCAGCTGGTGCTGGATAATCAGGGCTTGAACACTGAAGATGTTGGCCTCTGTGAGGACACCGACATTAATGTGATGATCCTCCCACTTTATGTTGAGGATCTTCCTAAGAAAGTGCTAGTGTAGGTGTTCCAGATTTTTCAGGTGTTTTTTGTAGGTCACCCAAGTCTCACAGCCGTAGAGGAGAGTTGGGATTACCACCGCTTTGTAAACTAAAAGTTCAGTATGTGTTCTGATGTTGTGATTGTTGAACACCTGGCGAGACAATCTGCCAAAGGCAAGGCTGGCACAGCGAATTCTGTGCTGAATCTCGACATCTATGTCTGCCCTCTGTGAGAGATGACTACCAAGATAGGCAAAGTATTCTACATTTTCCAATTCTTCTTTGTCTATATAGATCTTCCTTGCTGGGCCTGATGATTGACCGGGAACTGGCTGGAGGAGAATTTTTGTTTTGCCGATGTTCAGACTTAGCCCTAAGCTTTTGTAAGCTTCAGAGAAGCAATTAAGGGCTGTTTTAAGATCCTCCTTTGAGTGTGCAACTACAGCACAATCATCTGCGTACTGGAGTTCAGTTATTGTTGCCGATATTATTTTAGTTCTGGCATGGAGATGAGAAAGGTTGAAGAGGTTTAACACAGTACTGTACTGTATTTGCTTTGGTTTTTTGGTCTCTGCTGCTGCTGCCTGATTGCATACTTCCAGTTCCAAATGAGGAGCGTGGTTAACGGGTCAGTTCGTAACTCTGGTGTTCATAACTCTGAGGTTCTACTGTACTAATAGGAAAACTCCTGAATACTAAGACCAATAAGCTATTGGAAAAGGCAAAGCTGGAGTATAAGAAAGCAGACAAAGCAGTGAAAAGCAACATAGGGAAAGATAAACGGAGATAAGTTAAAGATCTAGCAACTGTAGCTATGATAGGAAACCACAGAGTTGTTTACCAAGTGACTAGAACCCTGTGTGGAAATTTCAAAACAGGACATAGGCCAATAAAAAGCAAAGATGGGAAAATGCTTACATCTGAGGTAGAACAGAAAAACAGATGGGCAAAGCATTTCAGGGAAGTCCTCAATAGGCCCAACCCCACCTCAGCACCAGATGTTGATGAAACATGTGAACCTGATTGACTTGACATTAACATTGGTGTTAGAAGTACGGACTGCAAATCAAAAAAGCTGAAAATATAAATCAGCAGGAAATGATCAAAGTACAACAGAAATGCTTAATACCACCATCCTAATTAAAGTGACAGAGCTGTTCAATGAAGTTTGGGTAAGAGATCCATCCTGACCAGAGGAAACATGGAATCATGGTCAGAATACCCAAAAAGGGTGATCTTACTGACTGTAACTACTGGAGAGAAATTACATTAATATCTGTGACATGGAAAGCTTCTGCAAGATGATACTACCCAGGATGAAAGATGCAGTGGATGCAAAGCTTGAGCAGGAAAACCTGTGCAGATCAGATAGTCACAGTGAGGACCATCAGAGAAGAATGAACAGAATGACAAGCTCCGCCCTTCATCAATTTCACTGGTTTTCAAAAGGCATTTGATAGCCTGCACAGACGTACATTGTGGAATATTCTTCAGTCCCACAGAATTCCAGCTAAAGTCATCATCATCAAGATGGTGTACAAATCTGTAAAGTGGTATGTAAGGATGTTGTCTGGTTGTCCATAGTGGTTCAACATGGACACTAGTGTAAAACAGGGCTGCATTTTATCTTCACTGTTTGGCATTGCCATAGAGTAGATAATGAAGGAGGGTATTAGCAACACAAACTCATAGCTTGGTGATCAAGAATATCATGGCAAAATGCACATAGCAATGTTATATATAAAGTTATAAACATAAGCTGTAATCATGACTGAAGTATGTTTCCCAGATAAGTCTGGGGAGTGGCTAAACCACTTCCTTGGAGACAAAAGGCAAGCTGATGCCTCAGCCAGGTGTCAACAAGGCTGATGGATGATTACCTGCTAAGTGGCCATTCTCTGGCATGGAACAGAAGGGGGCAGAGGCAAAAAGCTACATCCTAGCAAAGAAACAGCATGGAGTTTCCTTTCTTCACTAGACCGCCTGTTACCTTGCTCCCAGCTGGAAATGCTCCTCAAAGGGGGGACAGGACTATAAAAAGAAGGGGCAGAGACTCAAGACCACCCCCCATTCTCCACAGCTAAGAAAACAAAAGGAAAAAGTCTTTGGACTCTGGGAGAGGGGTCCCGACCTGAGAGTTTGGTCAGTAATCTGCTGGAGCATGTGATGAGAAAGTTTGCATTGCAGCTAAGATAGTTTCCTAAATAAATGCTAGTAAGCATTTTATCTGTATTTTTCTTCTAACCGTTTCTGACTTTTGTGCCTCATTACTTGTACTTACTTAAAAATCTCTTTTTAGTTAATAAACTTGTTTTACTACTTCATCGAATCCTGTCTGTTTAAACTGAAGTGTTTTAGTAACTATTTAAGGTAATAAACTGGCATATTATTCCCTTAAGGAATAATGCACTCAATATATTTGTACTGTGCAGGAGTGGGCTGGGCAGTACAGGACATACAGTACAGGATGTATTGCGGGTCACCCTGCAGTATAACCAAGGCGGGTGAGAGCCAGGGTGTAACTGGCAGACTGCAGTTACACAGACACTCAGGGTGTGGCTTGCATGCTGGAAGGCTGTTTGTGAGCAGTCCAGGGGGGAGTTACTACAGCAAGGCATTTAAGCACCCAAGTTGCAAGGGAGGGGTGACACAGCCCCCAATAGTCTGGATTGTCCCCCAGTATGCCACAGAATTATACGCAAAGTGTGTCATAGCTTAAATCTCAATAACACGCAAGTCATAATTAATGTGCATTTAGAGCCCACATTCAAGAACAACTGGGGGAGAAGGGGGGGGGACTTGTAAGTACATTTAGAATGTTACTAGAAAACTCAACTAAACTTTAACGAGTGTATTAACATATCTGCTCCCAAACAGCACTGGACCCATAACATGGAAATAAACTGTCTGACTTCCCTATTATACATTTCTCTCCCTCTTGCTCACGTACACACACATATAATCCCACCATGCTAAAAGAGCTAGTAGTGAAATTGCAGCCTTACACTCTAATCTGTCAATAAGAGGCATACTGGCAGCCCACCACCCATACCAGGAGCCCTACTGATTTCACTGGGATTCTCTACACGTGCAGTGGTCCATCTATGCAAATTTCATTGTGGGATGAGGGTTCTAATGGATTCTTTATTCATGTGTTGCCAAGGAAATTTCTAATAAAGAAGTCACCCCTTTTGTACTGAAGTATTTAAGAGCTCTCTCAGAGACAGCCTCCAAACCACTGATTCACAGCACAAAGTAGCACTATTAGGACAAGAAAAAAAGACAGAAGAATCCACAAATGTTGTCCAAATTTCATCGAATGTGGGGTATAAAAGTCTCAAATCCTTAAAAAGTTGATGCACATGCTTAACTTTATTACTGTGAATAGTCCAGATATCCCAAGAGACAATATATAGGCAAAGCACAGTAGAAGCAAAACCTGTGGGGTGGGTGAGAGGGGTAGACTATATACAGGGGAGCACATAATAGTTTATTAGGGTTCAGAGGAGTATTGGAGGCCCTGACACAGCAATCTCATAAATAACAATGATTTCACATGAAGTGTGGCAGCATTTTGCAGACCTTTTTCTGGAATGCTATAGCAGTGGTTTTCAAACTTTTTTTCTGGGGACCCAGTTGAAGAAAACTGCTGATGCCCACGACCCAATGGAGTTGGAGATGAGGGGTTTAGGGTATGAGAGGGGCTCAGGGCTGGGGCAGAGGATTGGAGTGCGGGGGTGAGGGCTGCAGGATGGGGCTGGGAATGAGGGGTTCAGGGTGTGGGAGGGGGCTCTGCGCTGGGGTGCTGGAAGGGGTCAAGACTCTGGGCTGGGGCTGGGGATTTGAGGTGCAGAAGGGGCTCCAGATTTGGGGGGCTCAGAGCAGGGGCAAAGGGTTGGAGTGCAGGAGGGGCTCTGGGCTGGGGGTGCAGGCTCTGGGGTAGGGCCAGGGATGAGGAGATTGGGAGGCAGGAAGGGGTTCCAGGTTTGGGGGGGGCTCAGGGCTCGGGCAGGGGATTGGGGCACATGTGGACTTACCTCTAGCAGCTCCCGGTCAGCAGCGCAACTGGGGTGCAGAGGCAGGCTTCCTGCCTGTCCTGGCACTGCGGACCGCACTGCACCCTGGAAGCGGCCAGCAGCAGGTCCGGCTCCTAGGCGGAGGCGTGCAAGCGGCTCCATACAGCTCTCACCCACAGGCACTGCCTCCCCCGCTCCCATTGGCCGGGAATGCAATGGGAGTGCAGAGCCAGTGCTCAGGGCAGGGGCAGCACGTGGAGCCCCTTGGCCCCCCTGCCTAGAAGCTGGATCTGCTGCTGGCCGCTTCCGGAGCACAGTGCGGTGTCGGAACAGGTCGGCACTAGCCTGCCTTAGCTGGGCAGCACCACCGACGGGACTTTTAACATCCCAGTTGGCGGTGCTCACCACAGTGACCTAGTGCCTTACATGCTGCGACCCAGTACTGGGTTGCAACACGAACTTTGAAAAACACTGTGCTATAGGCCTGTATGGGAATGAGACATTTCAGGGGTCGGCAACCTTTCAGAAGTGGTGTGCCGAGTCTTCATTTATTCACTCTAATTTAAGGTTTTGCGTGCCAGTAATCATAGGCGTGCACAGCACATTTCATTAGGGTGTGCACCCAGGGAGTCTCGCCCTAGCCCCGCCACCGCCCTCGTCCTGCCCTAGCCCCAACCAGCCCCCATCCACTCCCTCCTACTTCCCGCCCCCTGACTGCCCCCCTCAGAACCTCCAACCCCCACTGCTCCTTGTCCCCTGACTACCACCTCCTAGGACTCCTGCCCCTAACTGCCCCCCAGGACCCCACCCCCAATCTAAGCCTCCCTGCTCCTTGTCCCCTGACTGCCCCCCTAGGACCCTACCCCCTACCTGTCCCCTGACTGCCCCGACCCTTATCCACACCACTGCCCCCAGACAGGCCCCCGGGACTCCCACGCCTATTGAACCGCTCCCCGCCCCCTGACAGGACCCCTAGAACTCCCAACCCATACAACCCCCCCGCTCCCTGCCTCCTGACAGCCCTCCCGAGAACTCCCGACTCATCCAACCCCCCCCAGCTCCTTGTCCCCATACCACCTCCTCCAGAGACCCCCCACCCTAACTGCCCCCCTAGGACCCTCCTTGCTCCCTGTCCCCTGACTGCCTTGACCCCTATCCATCCTCCACCCCTGATAGACCCCAGGGATGGAGTTTGGGTGGGGGAGGGGATCTGGGGTGCAGGCTCTGGGATGGAGTTTAAAAGTGGGAGGGGGTGCAGAGGGAGGGAGTGCAGGCTCTGGGAGGGAGTTTGGGGGGCAGGAGGGGGTGTGTGGGAAGGGGGAGGGGGTGCATGCTCTGGGAGGGAGTTTGGGGATAGGAGGGGGTGCAGGGGTGAGGGCTGTGGGGCTGAGGATGAGGGGTTCATGATGCAGGAGCGGGCTCAGGGCTGGGGCAGAGGATTAGGGTGGATGAGGGGTTTGGGGCATTGGAGAGGCTCAGGGCTAGGGCGGAAGGGCAGGGTAAGGGCAACCTGCCCTGCCATTAGAGGATGGGGGGCACTAGGACCCTAGGGCAGCAGACAGCAGTTGAGCAGGAATGTGCTACACCAGCAGCACAAGCAAGCAGGGGAGAGGCTCACGCTGCTTTCTTTGAGGCAGGGACGCTCCGGGGTGGTGCTGGGGTGGAGACCCGCAGGGGGGTGGCAGGCGAGACCCACGGGGGGGGGGTGGCAGGCAGGGAGGAGACCTGCGAAAGGGGGGTGGCAGGCGGAGGCTGGCCTGGGATGGCGGGGGAGGGGCAGCGGCTTGCTGCTGCCGGGAGAGTGGAGCCATTTGCCCACCCGTGCATTAGGGTGTGCCCGTTCACACCCGGCACACCCCATGCACACGCCTATGCCAGTAATACATTTTCACATTTTTAGAAGGTCTCTTTCTAGAAGTCTATAATATATAACTAAACTATTGTAGGTAAAGTAAATAAGGTTTTTAAAATGTTTAAGAAGCTTCATTTAAAATTAAATTAAAATGCAGATCTTATCAGTTTAGTGTGATCCTTGCCCTTGCTTTTCCTTGCTGAGTTTTCCAATGTCTGGCACGTATTTGGATACTTTAAGCTGCACACAGGCTTCTCAGCAATCAGTTGTTAACCGGCTCCGAGAGGGACAGAGGACAGATTTCATGTGTGAAAATACCTGTTCACACAGGTCTGTGGATCCAAATGCTGAAAGCATTGCAAATGCAATTTTCTTCAAACAGTTAAATTTCACTGGCAGGGACATCCAGCAGGTCAGAATAGAGGCCCCGTGATCTCTCTCGGTAGCTTCAAGTGCACTCCGCACATCTCCAAACTTCAATGCCCACAATTCTGAGTTTTTTAACTGAATGAGCTGCACTTCGAAATCTTCAACACCCATCCACTGAAATACAGACAAATTCAAGTCGCTTTCGTTGAACTTTTCAGGTTTAATTAGAAAATAAAGCATTGGGCCAAATCGCTAGAAATCTTTAAATCTGTCAGAAAATTCTGATTCCAGTTCTTGCATGTACATTCTAATCTCAACGTCAAACGCAGTGCACTGTTCCATGTGGCGTGATGGTGATGTAAGCAGCAAGTCAGGACTTAAAAATATCCCAGTACAGTGGTGCTGGAACAATTTTTAAGGTGGGGGTGCTGAGCTGTGCCCTCTCTTGCCCCTGTCTGCACCCCTCACTGCCCCAGGCTGGGGCCAGTGGGCCACAGCGGGGGGCGGCTGCAGAGCCCCGGGCCAGCAGCCAGGACCCCAGGGCGGCAGCAGAGCCCCCGGGACTGGTGGCCGGGACCCGGGGCCAGCAGCGGGCTGAGCAGGGCTGGAGAACGGCACCCCAAGCCAGCAGGGGCACCCCCGGGACCGGTGGCCAGGACCCGGGCAGTGTGAGTGCCACTGAAAATCAGCTCAGGTGCCGCCTTTGACACACGTGCCATAAGTTGCCTACCCCTGCAGGAGATAAGAGTCTTGCTTTGAATGTAACAGAATTACTACTGCTCTTTCTTCTATTTTGGTTCCCTAGCTGTAGTGTTTATTTTCCTCCAAACACACAAGCATATTTTAAAGCAAATTTCCATACCTTGGTTACTACCAGCACCTTAGAAGGATGGTTATGAAGCTGCAATAGTTTTAGAAGTCCACTTTACTTATCACTCGATTTAATTTTCGGATTTCATTCACACAGGGAAGGAAAACCAGAGTCAGTTTCACTTTCAGGTGCCCAATCCTCCTAAAGCTCCAAATAGTGTAGGAGACAATTTAGGCAAATAAACACGACCTTTGCTTGGAATAAAGAAAATTCAAACAGCAAAAGTGCTTGTTGTAAGTGTCCTATCAGCGAGGAAAGGTGCAATATGTAATATGTTAAAAACATTCAAAAGGGATCCCGATTCCCGGGTCACAAATGAAGGATGTAGCTGGAATACTCAGAACGAGGATGGAAAACTATGTTAGTACACATTTCCTTTACACCACAATCTCTAGGGGACAAACGTTTCCGCGATAGGAGCATGACATATAAAGTACCGCCTGTCTCTCGGAGAACATTGTTTCAAGAAGTCATTTCTTCAAAGTAAGATTCTTCGCGAGAGAAAGCAAGAAGTGGTTTGCTAACTACATCCCACACTCACCCTGCCCGTACTGGGTGGGGTGGTTAATATGCCTGTGTGTAAACACACAGCCCCATGTATGGAAGTCAGTTCTGAAAACCACGTACAGCCTCTCGAGCAGTCCCAGAAACTAGAACTGAATAATAGTTTTCTTTTGAGAGCTATTGTGGGAGAAAGACAGAAGAAAAAAGCCCACTGAATCTTACACGTTGTACCTAGGGACGAAATTCCGGCTTTTCGCAGCAACACACAGAAATCTGAAAACAAATCGGTAGTTCCCCACCTTCCCTCCAGGAGTAGGAATTAATCCACCCCCCGGCTCCCTTGGAAAACCAGCGCCTTAAAAGTAGCTGCCAACTACACAGCTGGCAACACCATCCGCTGGTGCATTGAGCCTAGCAGAAGCACCAGACCCCGCCCCGCACCTACTAGCCCGTCAGCTGGAGCCGAGTGACCAGCTGACCGGGCGGGGCGTTCCCTCGCCCTCACGCTTTTGGAATCCCGCACTCCCTTTTCTCCCTCCCGAGTTAGCCCAGGCGCTCCGGCTTTAACCATCTTCTTATATGGACACCAGAATGTCTGACGTCATCCAACTCTGGGAAACCAGAGCCTATGCAACCAAACTTGGTTGGGAAAAGCGGGCCGGAGCCGTTGGAATGTTGATGGACGCGACGCCGCAGCCATTGGGAGCCACCGGCAGGGCTCCGCCATTGGGCGGGAGCGGCGAGTGGGCGGGGAAGGGGAGGGGTAGGTTGCACCGGTTGAAAGCCCCTGCCGGGCTGCGGGAGGCGACGAGTCAGTGGGGCAGGCGTTGCTGAGTGAGGAGTGCGCCGAGTTCGAGTCCCGCGGCTGGCCGAGCCGGGAGTTCCTGTCGGGCCGCTGTAGTTTTTTCGCGGCGTTGGTAGGGGAGTGGCGCCTCCGCCGGAGGAGAGAGGTTCGCCAGGAGTTTGTCCAGAGTTCGGGCTCCAGCCCCCTCGCCACGCCGCCGCCATGCCCGTCTTCCACACCCGCACCATCGAGAGCATCCTGGAGCCCGTGGCGCAGCAGATCTCCCACTTGGTCATCATGCACGAGGAGGGGGAGGTGGACGGCAAGGCCATCCCGGACCTGACCGCCCCCGTGGCCGCAGTGCAGGCTGCCGTCAGCAACCTGGTCCGGGTGAGTGTGGGACGAGGACAGCCAGGCACCCGCCTGGGAAGGGCTTCCCGCGCCAGCCGCTCCCGGGCCCGGCTCCCCTGCCTCGAACTTCCCTCTCCGCTTAGTGCCAACCCCTGCTAGCTCCCTGACCGTGTCTTTCCTCAGCCCCCATCCCCTCACGCTCCTCCCCCTCCCCAGCGCCCAGGGAGGGGAGCTGAGGCAAAGGATACTCCGTGTGCCCTAGTCACCCGCCAGCTCCCCTCTCCTCAGGGCCTCCAATCACTCCTCCTGCCCCCGCTCCAGCCTCCTCAGGGTGCGGTGAGAAGTGATAGCGCCAGCCACAGGGCCACTCGCTCTGATCCTGCTCTTCCAATCCCTCCTTGTCACAGGCACTCTACAGCTCTCCCCTACGTATGGGGCAGCTCCAGTCCCTCTCTGTCTTATTTTCTTTAGCCAGGGTTTATCAAATCTCCCCACCCAATACACTTTGCATCTATATTTTACATTCACATACACACACAGTCCACTTACAGTAACGTGCTCCTTTCTGCATGGCAGAAAGATGCTGGCTTCCTAAGTGGTGAAGACGTTTCAGTTCAGAAATAATTGGGTCCAACATTGAAAAGCTTTTCTTCGGTTTTTATTTAAAAACTACACCAGATTCTTTGTTTAGTTCTTGTTTGTCCCTTGAGTTGTTTTGTGAGTTCTGCTGATTGTTCAATAGCCCCATATGCAACAGTTGCTTAAGATCTTAATGGCTTAAAAATCTATTCTTTTTTATTTTATGCACTCTTTTCAGAGGCAGTAATGCACCATAATTATTGGTATCTGCATCATGCTTTCCATATGGTGAAGGATACATTTGGAAACCGCTGATGGATATCTTTGACCTGATGATGCATAATCAATCTCTTAGTTTTGTCAATAAAGTGTTTACCTCTATTTTGTAAATTGCTTTCTCCTTGAGTCCAAGTGCTGCTTTGATGTGATAAACTGTTTTCTTTTTTTTAAGTGTGTAAATCAGTAATGATATTCGTGTTCCTTTGTAATGAAGAGGGTTGCATAGTTAGCACAGCTGTTGGTATGTGTGGAGTCAGGACTTCTTGTTTGTTTCAGATAAAAAAGCTGGGATTGTGTTTTTCAACAATGAGTTACTGCTTCCCAAAATACTAACCTTACCTAGAGACAATGAAAAGTCAATTTTAATCTTTGATTATTTTTTTTTCAAGTGTTACCTTCAGAGCGTTACTTTAACAGTTTGCCATGTCTTAGTTGCTAACTGACCTTGTGTCTGGGAAGTCCAAAAGACTGGAAAGTATTAAAATGTTTTCATTGGATTTCAAACACGGATATTAAATTATATCTAAAGAATAACAAATTACAGATCGGCAACAAACATGCACGTTTTGCTTTGTAAATCGTTAGGTTGCTGTACCATTTCCTATTTCCACAACTCCCTAGAGATTGCACATATCTCTTCCTCGCACATTTGTGGCTTTATAGAGAAGAGGAATTACTCCCATATCGCATTCAATTCTTCATTTTTGTCATTAATCTTTTAAGATGCTCATAAAAAGAAATTTCTGCCTTGTCAATATAAGTTCTTTAAAAACTGGGACACCACTCTTTCCCACCTTCTAAGCATTAATCTGCACCAAAAAATCCTGTTCATTTTAGAAAAGATTTTTATACTACTTTTAATGTGGTACTGCAGCAGGACACAACATCTACCCTGGAATATTAACTCTACTCCTTTTGTACATACAGATAAATATTGGATGACTGCTATACTAATGCTTCAGAAAATGAAACAAAATCTATTGTTTAGATTGAATGTCATGCCAAACAGGACTGACTTTCAAGCTCAGACCATGGGGCTGCTGGGAGATATAGGGGAAAAATACGTCAGGAAGGCCTCTAGAAAGGATATGTGGATTGTGCGATTACAGGCCATCGTAATGCCCTAGGAGTGCCATACGGTACTTATTACTGTGGTATTACTAGAGCCCTGCAAATCTGCAGATATCTGCGGACCACATTTGCGGATTGGATGAGGATATAAATTTTGTATCCGCCCGCGGCTCTAGGTATTAGTACTCACTTTTAACTTTAACTTTATTACATTGTAGCAGTATCTGTTAGGGAAAGAATCTTGGGCACAGAGTTTTAACAATAGTGATGTATTCTCTGGAATATCTGTGCTTTTTGCTTAGCTCCCTCTGGGCAAAGGAATTTAGTGTATAGGCTCTGAGGAGGTGAACCCTAGGTGTCTGGGGTAGTTATACGCACATTTTTCTTTCAAGGAGAATTTTGTAGTGAAGTTTTGTGGTGTTCACTGTGTCAAGCTAGTTTGATTTCACTTCATTATGCAATCATTTTATTATGGAAAGAACTTTAACTGGATAAAAGTAGATTCTGTTGGTAAAAAAGTCACAAAATGAGATTCTCTTATTCTTGACTATTAACACCACTAAGTTTGTCTTCCATTTTGGGCTGTGGCTATGGGAGGCATCCCAGCTTCATTTAACAAATAGTTCTCCATTAGCTATATGGAGACCACCGGTCAGGGATAAACCACTTCCTCCCCTGACGAACCAAGAGACGCACCCCACCCATGTACCTATTCGCTACACCAATACTGACTTGGATTCTAAATACATTCTATGGGCGGCATACCCGAGATCACTTATTCACTGATGCTTTAAAAATTCCCACACCCCAATCTGGGTCTGTGCTGGTTATGTACTATGTATGTATCTTGTGAACCTTGTAACCGATACTTGTAATCTCTCATAACTCAAGCCTGACCCCAGATGTACAGTACCTTTCTTCTTAACTTGTGTAAACTTGACTTTAAACATTAGCTTTTATAACAAGTACGGTTTCTTCCCTGTGGCCATGTGGCTTTGGCTTGCTTCAAAAATACAGAGCAACTAGAGGTGGTGTTGAGTCAGAAATGTTCCTGAAAAAAGAAGGTGCCTTAGGTGTTCTAGAAAGTGTTCTACCAAACCCTGTTGTGGAGAAGGAACTAAGTGGTTTGAAAACCATTTGATATGAGATGTTTTCAGAGAGTAAATGTTAAGCAAAGTTGTAAGATGGGTATGTTACGGGACAAAGACTAAAAAAAACATATGCCAGAGGATGCATGGAGACACAGAGGTTTGGACTCCTGGAGGGACGCTCCACCCAAACTGCTCTTTAGGAACATTGTTTGTTTGAATTTGAAGACTCAGCAGCTGGAGAGAGGGAGCAGATTGATCTGTTGGCTCCTGTGGCTGGAGAAAGGAAGCTTTTGTGAACGTATGCAGTCCCTATTACAGTATAAACTAGGAAGGTTACTGAAAGTTTGTTGATCTGTTCGTGTTGTTTACTCAAATTAAATAAAAGTTTGGTGTTTTGTCAAACTTAGAAGTTTGAGGCATAGTCAATTGGTAGGTATTGAAGAGATCTGCAGGACCCTTGACATAGTTAAGAAAAACAGCAAAAAAGCAGCCCAATATTTACAGGCAAGTGTCCTGAGATGAAGATGGAGGGATAAAAAGGCTCAGCTGATAATGTGGTGACATTGAAATTGAATAATGTGTGTGCCAAGGAAGGGGCAGGTTGTGCCACTTGTCCACACTCTGGAACTTCCATTGCTAATGTCAGAATTTTTTGTAAAAATTCTAAGTGTAATCAACACTCATAAAGAAATCACCTTGAAGTTGACCTTTGACAGAACATCCAGTGGGTTACTAGCTGGAAGACTTATGCCATGTACTATCAATGCTCAGATCCCATGCGGAGTGTTTGGAGAGAAAGGTGGGTGGGTGGCTGAAGCTTCTTGCACAAATGTAGTATTTTTTGGGGGGAAAACTAAGACAATGATGGAGAAGCTTCAGTTTTAGTACACAACTGACACAAATTGAGGCAATACACACCTCTCTACATTAAGCAGTCTCTCTGTAGATTGAAGAAGTCAGTGCTATAAGTAGTTTATGTTAGAGGGTTTCCTTTGCTGCCAGTGGGCTAAAAACTAGAGTCCCATGAAATCCTTTTTGTATAATTTTTCATTTAATTTTTCAGGAGTTTCTTGTATTATCCATCTTCTTTACCCATCCAGGGTTGGGTCCTGCGCCAGTGGGGTGTGTGTGGAAGGCCGTGATGGGGGTGGTGTTGCAGAATGAGCCTGCCCCAAACTCACCCAGGAGCTGTCGCATGCCGTTGGGCCCAGCTCCCCGCTCCAGGCATTGCAACCTGGCTCTTGGGGGTGATAGCATTGCCCAAGTTTGGCCCAGCCACCTCTCCGTCATGATTACTGGCCCGCTGGCCCAAACCTGAGCGGGACTCAAGGAACAGGAACTGCTGCTGCAGGGTGTGTTTTTTGTTTCATGTTGCTTTAATCACTGGGTTTTGATTTATTTGGGGGCTCTCTTAACTGTGAAACAGAAAGCTTAAACTGAGCAGTAACTGGTGTGGTGAACAGGTGAGTGTATTTGACAGCCCTATTCAATTTATTTGCTTTGTAAAATGAAGTTCAAAATTCTAACTCCGGTCAAACTTGACTGGACAAAGTTTAGCATAATGGTGATGGATAAAATGAGTTTCTAAAACTGAGTCACTAGTTAATCTACCATTTTAAGAGAAGTTATAGTACTGTGAAAAATTACCTGTAATTAGGAAGTAGTTTAAAAAATAAGCTTTGTGAACTGTCTTGCTGGGAAGTCTTTGGTCATGGACTGGTTTCTTCATAATTACATACACAGAATTATTGCTAGGCTGTGAATCTGTAAATGTATCTTTCAGAGCTAGTAAAACTAAGGTAAATAAATCATATGCTCAGACTGAATTTTACTTATAAGTGCATTCAACTACTAGTTTGTGCTGTGTTCTGGATTTCTATTAGTATTTAAGCACAGTGGTTTTTAGAGTTAAAATAATTGTTTTGCAGAATTGAGGGAATATCTTTTAGCCTTTCGGCAACAACCCCAAATGAGCATAGAAGGTTATTATACATCAGTAAGTGTCTCGTGAGAGGTTGTAGATATCTTGGCCTGCAGCTGTGGTAATTTGAATACTTTTCCCTTGTACATACTGTATAGCAAAAGAGTAATTATCTAAAATTGATTAAGCCAGTTCTAGCCACAAATAATTATCAATCGGAGATCAGTGGGGATTTCTTCAGTAAACATGGCCTTTAGATCTCCGAAAGGGGTGTGTGTGTGTTTGTTTGCGCGTACTCCAGAAAAGACCGTCTTAGGCTTTTAGAATTAAATGACCGCTTCCTTCTACAACTAATACCTGTCATCTGGGATATCGGGGGTGGGCCGGGGAGGGTGAGGGGAATGTTCCATGAATAGAACATGTGTGAGAATGAAAGGTGCCGATACTGCTCATGAGATGTTTCACACTCTCTAAGATATACCCTTAATAGTTAAAATAAAAATAACATTACCCAGAGAATATCAGTTTTATCCAGATAAAGTGCTGCTTCTTGCCCTGTCCCCCACAAAAAGTCATCAGTTCTATACTCTTCCTGCTCTTCCTCAGTTCTATCAGTCCTTGCAGCCTCTTGCCCACTGTCTTTTAAATCATCATGCTTTCCCGTTCCCAGTACCTCACTTAGGGCTTGGCTGCACTTGCAAGTTGGAGCGCATTAAATCAGCCCCAGGCGCCCTAACTCCTGAGGTGTCCACACTGGCAAGGCACGTAGAGCGCCCGGACTCCACGTCTGGAATGCCCCTGGTAATCCACCTCCATGAGAAGCAATGAGCTCGCTACGCCCTGGCTGGAGCGCCTCTGTGCTAGTGTGGATGCCCTGGTCTATTAATGTGCTCTGATTGGCCTCCAGGAAGTGTCCCGCAATGCCTGTTCTAGCCACTCTGGTCATCACTTTGAAGTCTACTGCCCTGCCCTCAGGTGACCAACCGTCAGACCCGCCCTTTAAATTCTCTGGGAATTTTAAAAGTCCCCTTCCTGTTTGCTCAGCTAGGCCTGGAGTGCTCTCAGTGCATCTTTCCAGGTGACCATGCCTCCACACACCAGGCGATCCCCAGTATGGAGCAATGGCGAGGTGCTGGACCTCATCAGTGTTAGAGTGGAGGAAGCTGTCCAGTCCCAGCTGCGCCCCTGCCATAGGGAATTATGATACCTACGGGCAGATATCAAGGGCCGTGATAGAAAGGGGCCATGACCGGGACACACTGCAGTGCAGGGTTACAGTGAAGGAGCTGCAGAACGCCTACCACAAAGCGTGGGAGGCAAACTGCCGCTCTGGTGCTGTCCCCATGACCTGCCAGTTCTACAAAGAGCTGGACAAGATACTTGGGGGCGACCCGACCTCCACTCTGAAGAGCACCATGGACACTTCAGAGGCTGTGGCAGCCCAGAGTACAACAAGGCAGGAGGAGGAAAGCGGGTGTGAGGGTGCTGAGGAGGACGGGGGCCCAGAGCCAGAGGACGGCCCGGCATCCCTAGATGCATGCAGCCAGGAGCTGTTTTCAAGCCAGGAGGAAGGTAGCTGGTCGCAGCGGACGGTGTTTGTGGAAGAACAAACAGCAGATGAGGTGCCCGGTAAGCGGCTTTTATTTTGAGACGGGAGTTGTTGGATGCAGGCTGTTGGGGCAAAGAGGGTTGCAGAAAGAAGGGTTAGGGCTGCGTGCATGCCTAGATGTGGAATAGGGCGTTGATGTACTCTCTCACATCGTGGTAATCGGCCTCTGTGATCTCATCGACGGTCTCGTGCAGAAGCTGGGCAATCCGCTTGTGCAGGTTCCTTGGCAGAGCTACTGTGCTCCTTGTCCCAGTAAGGCTAACGTATATGCGCCATTGTGCTGTGCGGGTCAGGGGGACCATTGCTGCACACAGGCAAGCCGCATAGGGCCAGGTCAGAAGCCGCATTGTTGCAGAAGACCTTCCCTTGCTTCCCAGGTCACCCTCAGCAGCGAGATATCTTCCAGGACAAACCCATCCTATGGAAAATGTGGGGACAGTGTTTAGTATAGGGGTCCCCTGCAGCTGTTGGCTCTCCCCAGGGCACAGGACCCCAGAAGACAGTATGGCCCTGGAACAATCCAGGGCCATACTGCTCTTATGTCCGCTCAGCTTGGGACAGGCAGTTTGTGCTAGTGTGTGTACTGTGCTTGTCTAGAAGTTCGGCCGAATCATTGCTCTGTCTAGTGTTAACAATGCTGCTTCTGTTAAATGTTGCATTTTGGCTTTACAGATGCAACCTTGAGATACCAGCCGTCCTTGTTATCAATGGCCAAAAGGCTGTAAAGACTCAGGAAGTGGCCGTGAAGAAGCAAGGAGAATCTTCTGCATGAAGTCATGCAGCGGTCCCTTACTGAAAATAAAGTACAGGAGTGTCGGGAGACCGAAAGGAGGGTCCACCAGGAGAATGCGGATCGCTGGCAACAAACCATGGAGCGGCTCCTAAGCATTATGGAGCACCAATCGGCCTCGCTGCAGGCACACATACGGAGCAGATCCATGCCCGCCACCCCCTCCCCCGCAGCCCTTGTCTCAAAACTCTTTCCCTTGTGCCCCCAGGTCACCGCCAACCCACTTTCCCCAACTTCCGGTTTCGTATCGCCACCAGCTGCCTCCAACACCTTTAGCTTCACCGCCCAGCCCTGCAAACTACGACCCTTACCCACTGCACTCGACCCCCATCACCATGCATTTTAGCCAGCCTGAAGTACAGAACTCCTTGCACGGCACTCCAGACAGGAAGGCGGAATATAACAGGACATATGGAAATCTGTGATTGTTCTGTTCCCCACCCCTCCCCCTACCCTCCTCCCACACAGCACAGATGTGTCATGCCATGTGTGTTTCTCCAGCAGTTGTTTCTTTTCAATAAATTAATTTTTTGGTTTTAGAAACCTTCTTTATTGCTTTAAGTAAAAGATAGCATAGCCCAGGAAAGCAACAGGCACTGCTAGTACGTAGCAAACACAGATGTCTACTAGTATTGGAACCACTGCACTTCACTCCCGTGCAGGGCACCGAACATTACTGGTGGCTTTCAGCATCGAATTGCTCCCTCAAGGCATCCCTAATCCTTATGGCCCCGTGCTGGGCCCCTCTAATAGCTCTGGTCTCTGGCTGTTCAAATTCAGCTTCCAGGCATTCCACCTCAGCGGCCCATGCCTGAGTGAAGCTTTCACCCTTCCCTTCACAAATGTTATGGAGGGTACAGTACGTGGCTATAACCATAGGGATGTTGTCGTCGGCCAGATCCAGCTTCCCATACAGACAGCACCAGCAGCCCTTTCAATGGTCAAAAGCACACTCAACAATCATTCTGCACCGACTCAGCCTGATGTTGAACCGCTCCTTGCTGCTGTCAAGGCTCCCTGTGTATGGTTTCATGAGCCATGGCATCAAATGGTAGGCGGGGCCTCCAAGGATCACAATGGGCATTTCGACTTCCCCTAGGGTGATCTTCTGGTCTGGGAAGAAAGTCCCAGCTTGCAGCTTCCTGAACAGGCCTCTGTTCCAAAAGATGCGTGTGTCATGCACCTTTCCAGACCAGCCTCCGTTAATGTCTGTGAAACGCCCATGGTGATCCACAAGCACCTGGAGAACCATCGAGAAATACCCCTTCTGATTTATGTCTGGTGCCAGAATTGGAATATATGTGCCATCTATTGCCCCTCTGCAGTTAGGGAAACCCATTTGTGCAAAGCCATCCACAATGTCACGCACATTGCCCAGAGTCACAGTTCTTCTGAGCAGGATGCGATTAATGGCCCTGCACATTTGCATCAACACGATTCCAATGGTAGACTTGTCCCCTCTGAACTGGTTAGCAACCGATCAGTAGCTGTCTGGAGTAGCCAGCTTCCAGATTGCAATCGTCACACGCTTCTCCACGGGAAGGGCAGCTCTCAATCTTGTGTCCTTGCGCCGCAGGGTGGGGGCGAGCTCAGCACACAGTCCCATAAAAGTGGCTTTCCCCATCTGAAAGTTCTGCAGCCACTGCTCGTCATCCCAGACTTGCATGACGATGTGATCCTACCATTCAGTGCTTGTTTCCCAAGCCCAAAAGCGGTGTTTCACGGTGGTGAGCATGTCCATGAATGCCACAAGCAATCTCATGTCATATGCGTTGTGTCAACCTTGTCTGACGCCTCACTGTCACTTTGTAGCTTAAGGAATAACTCAACTGCAATTCGTGATGTGCTGGCGAGACCCATCAGCATATTCCTCGGCAGTTCGGGATCCATTCCCGCAGACTGAAAGGGAAGACAGAGTGTGCCGTACAAAAAAAGGTTGAAAGATGGCACCAAATGTGGACGGAAGCACAAGTATTGCTGGATGCCCCACGCCCTACCTCCTCCTTCCCACAAGCCTCAGTGCCGGAATGGGAAGAGGTGCTCTGTGGGATAGTTGCCCATAATGCAGCTCTCCGAATGCCAGTGCAAGTGCCGCAAATGTGGCCACGCCACTGCGCTTGCACCTGACAGTGTGAACACATGGCAGCACTTTCCCTGCTGTTGTCTCCGAGGACTGGTTTAACACCCGGTGCTCTACATATGCAAGTGTACCCATAGCCTGAGGCTCCTCGACCTGGCAGCTGTTACTTGGAGCAGCAGTGGTAGCACGTGCGTTGTCTTGCAGCCTTTGCTGATAGTAGTGTCAGACAGTGGTCTCTGGGTGTGCTGTGATTATTTTGTGGGGGAAGGGGAGGAAGCAGGCCCTCCTTAATGTGTGCTGGGTTGTTGGGTATTGGGGGTACCCTTTGGTTCTTGTGGTTATCCCTGACTGGCAGAGAGGTCTCCTTCAGTTTATCTGTGTGTTTGTGTGGGGAGTGTCGCAAGCTCATAGACACAGTTTATTGGTGGATGCACAAGGCTCCCTCCCAATCACAACTCTTCAGACTC
The DNA here is from genome assembly GCF_028017835.1 of Emys orbicularis. Lineage (NCBI taxonomy): Eukaryota > Metazoa > Chordata > Testudines > Emydidae > Emys > Emys orbicularis. The sequence continues at coordinate 67,266,746 of NC_088689.1, read as the reverse complement.
TGTGCTGGGGCTTAGCAGACAGGAATAAGCAGCGATAAGGACTACAGCTAAAGTGGATGTAAGACTACCATGCAATAGCTTGTCCCTGTCTCCTGTTTTCTTCATGTGCTTCTGGAGAAGTTGGCAGTGCAGGTTGTGAGAACGATATGGTATGTACGCTTAGAGGCGTTGGTGGGGGACAGAAGCAGGGATCTGCAACCGTTGTCACAGTAAATAGCAATAGTGGGCACGCTCAGGTCTGAACACTGTTAATAAACTGAAATGACATGAGTGTTTGGAGGGTTGATTGCAAAACACTTATTTTCCATTTGTCCCCCGTCTCTCCCAGTTTATTTGATTTGTGTGATTATAACTCCAGTATGCACAAGGCAATCTTAAAGGGTTTTGCAGGGACTTAGTTAGATGATTCATTGGGATAGCAATGAGTTTGCAATGGTTATCTTTGCAAGGAAAAGGCCTTGAGAATTTTTTAAAAATGGAGGTTCTCCTTTGTGGGCCTTAACAAAGGATGTTTTGGGGTAACAAAGGACTTGTGCATACCCCTTCCAGCTCATCAGTGCTTAATATTCTTGACTTTTTTTTAACCTGTAGGTGTACAATCTTACATGTGTTTAAAAAGTAGAGTCTTGATAAATCTGGTACTGGAACATCTCACTAGGATCAAAGAAACCAATTCTTAATCCAGCCCATCTGGATTCTGTTGTATTCCTAAAGCTACTGCCAAATGAAAAATAACAGCTTGCTGGAGGAGTCCTACCTAGCTAATGAGAAGATAAAAAAATTTCACTGTAGGTTTGTATAGCTTACAGTTGTGAAATACAATTACTAGATCATATATTTTATTTAAGGAGAGAACTTTTACAGGTGTAACTGTCTGAGTTTTCTATTCAGAAAGGGATTGAAAACATCTGTTTTTCTTCAGTGTACCTGCAATTGCTTGATAATTTAGTGATCTTTAGACATTCTCTGTAACCAGTGGTCATCTGTTTTGCTCAAGTAAGTTGATATTTTTAGATGAATAGTCAAAAAGAAACAAACCAGCTTTGTGGTAATGCTGGTACACATCAATAGCTAGTTCCTTGTTTTCATCATTTGGGAGCGATCTGTAAAGGAGATGAATCAATCCTTCATTTGAATGGAAGATAATCTTTTGTCTGTTGATACGTTCTATGACTTTTTTTCTTTCAGAAAGGATGGGAGAGAATAGTAAGAAATCTTCCATTTCTTATTTATGACTGTAATTGTCTTTAACTATGTTTCAGTTAGCTAAACAATTAGTGATTGTCTCCTCAACTTGTTCTAGGCAGAAAAATTGGGAACTTTGATGACTGGTAACCTGAATGTGATTGACTGGACATAGCATATTGTCAGCATTCTGAACTGCTACATACTACCCATGTTACAGAAAAATCTATAACTTGCAGCTAGTCTGAGTAGTCATTTGAAAAGCTGTCTTTTAAAACATTTTATTTCTTACCTGTAACTTTACTGTATTGTGGTGAGACTATTTTCTGTCTGACAACTTTTGTGGCCAATAGCTTGCTGCATATCTGATGCAATGTGTGGAAGCAGATACCTATACTTAATTTATAACTGAACCACTGTAGTAGGAGTTGAGTTGTTAGAGCCAGGTTATGTCTGAGGTGGTTGGTAGGTTGAGACGGGTCGAGGATCTGTGTGTGGATTGATGTGGCTTGGTGATAACTTATGGAGCGTCGATGTGAGATACGTAGTGCTTTGTAGAAAGCATGGGGGGGGGTGGGTTTAAATTCTGAAGTGCCATCACGCTCTTGCTACATTATTATTATTTTTATTTTTTTTAAGAGAATTTATTAAGTTGGCTATGCTGGGCTGGACAGAAAACTGTTCGGAATGTCTTGGAAACTGCAGAATACCAGTGTACTACATCAGCTCGCCAAGATGTAGCAGTTTGTTTTACAGCTATTTTTCTCCTTATGGCTGGAATTTGGAGTGTGTAGCTGCTCCTTGAGAAGATTGTGTAATCTGGGTGAACAAATGGTGTTTTTTAACACCGGTTGGCCAACATGTATTAAGATTTTTAAGCACCACGTAGCACCTAATTACTAGAGACTTGCATTTAAAAAATGTTAGTTGGTTCTGGTGAACTTTCGTACATGTTTCTAGTTTTCTTGTGTTCCAAATGTGGTGTTAATTTGGTGTGATATTAAAATGTCCATTTCCCCTGTTAGTCCCTTCTTCAAGGACAGGGAACAGTTCATAGCGCTCATTTGCTTCTGAATGAGAGTTTGTGGCCATCCACTTCAATTCATCTGATGTTATGCCCAAGATCACTTTTTGAACTGAAGGCAACCCAGGATCTACCCTGCCCTCCCCCCCTCTGTCGCTCACTCTTCCCCACACTCACTCACTTTCACCAGGCTGGGGCAGGAGGTTGGGGTTTGGGAGGGGGTGCGGGATCTGGGCTGGGGCTGAGGGGTTTGCAGTGTGGGAGGGGGCTCCAGGCTGAGCCTGGGGCAGGGGGTTGGGGTACAGGAAGGGGTGCATGGTGCAGATTCTGGGAGGGAGTTTGGGTGCAGGAGGGGGCCCCGGGCTGGGGCACAGTGTTGGGGTCCAGGAAGGGTGTGTGGGGTGCTGGCTCTGGGGTGGGGGTCAGGTCTGGGGGTTGGGGTGCAGCCTTCCGATGGGCGGCACTTACCTGGGACAGCTCCCGGTCAGTGGCGCAGCAAGGCTAAGGCAGGCTCCATGCCTGCGGCTCCCAGAAGAGGTCAATGTGCCCCTGGGGAGGTGGCAGGGGGCACGTGGCTCCGTGCGCTGCCCCTCTCTGCAGGCACTGCCCCCGCAGCTCCCATTGGCCAAAGTTTCCTGTTCCCGGCCAGTGGGAGCTGTGGGGACAGTGCTTGCAGGCAGGAGCAGCACGCTGAGCCCCCTGGCCGCCCACTCCTCACCCACAGGGCTGCTTCCGGGAGCGGCGTGGGGCTGGGGCAGGCAGGGAGCCTGCCTTCGCGGCAGCCCTGCTGTGCCGCCAGAGATCGCGATTGACCGGTTGGTGACCACTGGCCTAGACCATAGCTATAGGTATCTTGTTTAATGTTATCTGTTTTTTATATAGTCACATGATTTGCTTGCTTGTCATCTCCCTTTCTGTTACAAAGCTTTTTTATGTGTTGTTTCTAAATGCTTGCTTTCAGTTGCATTGAAGTCCATTGTAAATCTTCTCTTTAAGATGCACCTCATTACATGCAGAGTCACTGTCCCTAAGAATGTTTTTAGTCAGGTAACACTGCATGTCTTATGGCACTCACTATATTAAGAACATTCATAGTTGAAATGACAGCTGGAACAGAGAACTAGAAATAGACTGAGCCTTATCTCAAACACTGAACAGAAAGCCTCACTTCTCATTATCCCAAACTTAATTTATATTTCTCTAACACAGTATCATTCTTCCTCAGACCATTTGTCATTTTGAAGTGGATATTTGTAAGTCTTTTTCATTTTATAGTGAATTTCCTTCCCCATAAACTTGACATTTCATTCTTCTTGGGGTATAGCCACTGCAGTTATGATGTTGGAGTCATACCACAGATGCTACTTCTAAATATGAATGTATGCAGAGCGGTAGTTTGGGTCACATCTCCTCTGACTTAGGGATAGTCATTTTTACATGTGGAACAGCTTCAGTTTCAAATGTCCTAGTAGTTTCAGATATATGGATTTCTTTCACAAAGCCCCAGTTGCTAGACAGCTTCAAGCCTTAGATTATAATGCAGCACAGTTGATGCAGAGCCAGTTACTTGGGTTTTTTGTTACGAAGCTTCAAATATTCAAAAGCATACAGGGGATACTAAAAGGTTTTGAAGGGAGGGGAAATTAACTGGAAAAAATGGAGTAAACTGGCTTTTAATGCATTAAGGCTTTGATTTGGTGAAGAATTTCTGTATAGTGCTTAAGGCCTGCTGAAGTCAGTGAGACTATTCATATGCTTAAATTGTTGCTGAATTGGGGCCTTAATACACAATAGTCTTTGGTCTGTGTTACAGTGGAAGCATGAGGACTGTAAAAATTTAATGATGGGTTGCGAGTGTTAATCTTCTCCTGCAGGCCCCCGCCCCAAAATAAGGATGGAGAAAGCCAAATAAATATATTATTACTTGAGGAATTGGAAACTTTTTTCCCCCTTAAAGCTATAGGCCCTACCCTACCTAATTAAAATGTTTCTGTTGCCGTATGAATGAAGTTTAAAAAAAGGCCCCACTCATGGATAGTTTCTCTCATGCTCATTCAAACACTGGTAAGCAATCCACTTTGATATAGAGTTCACTCTGCTGCAAGGGGTTTTAATTGCTGCAAAAGGATAATTTCTTCTGGCATTTATCGTTAATTGTAGAAGCACAAGCCTTATTAGGGAGCAATTTAGCATCTTGTTTGGGCAATAAAATAGCTTCTCGGCATGAAGAAAAGATTAAGGTGAACTTATTTGGTGTATAAACTGCATTTATAATTTCTTGCCTCTTCAATATTCTGTAATATCAATCAGCCCAGGAGTGGATCTGGGCTTCTCTAGTCAAGGTCCAAAATAATGTATTGCTGGTATAGATGTATGGAGTCACAATATAAACAAGCATGTCTTAAAAGTTAGGGCCTGCAGTAGACTGGAGAACTGGAGTCTCATAAGAGTACTCTTGGACTCTGTGACCAGCACTCTTAACAACTCAAAAATCGGCTTCGAAAGTCTCCTTAGGTTTAAAGCTTGGAAACAACTGCATTAGCTCAACCTTTCTCATGAGCTCAAGTCATAGCTGCTCTGCAAACCCATGAAAAGGCTTTAAACATCTTCTTTCTTGTTTTGGATAGGAATGTCACAGAAGTTGAGCCATTCCTCTAACCATACTCTCCAATTAAACTTAAAGAAATCTACAGGGTTACCATCAGCAGAGTCGGCTCCCATCCTGAGATGAGAATCCATGCTGCGAAAAAGTTATAGCAAGTTGTTCTAACCTGCCGAACGGTAAAGCTTTGTGCTACCGTGGGCTCACAAGGTGCTCCTAATACGCTCTCCTTTATGTACAGTAGTAGTCGGTGGCATATTACCCTTGGACATGGCTATCAAAACGGATACCTGCAATACCTTCACTTGCCTCTGTCAATTTTTTTGGCTAAAACAATATATATGAAATTAGTGACATCAGCTAACATTAATGCCTCCAAATGGGAGGCCTCATACCTGGCATGAACTCATGCAAGAAATTGGTATCACTTTTGTGAAGTCACTGACCTTTTTGTGACCTTTGGTTTTTATTTTGCCTTTTTGTGCATCACCTGTACAGTTACTCATATGGACTGCCGACCCTTTGCTCAGTGTATAGTGCATTCATCAATGTGTGGCTAAGGAAGTGAAGGGAGGAAATGGGAGAAGCCCCTAAGGGACTGTCTATACAGCTTTTTGGAGCCCTCGAGATTGATAGACTTGGGCTAGTAAGGCTTGTGCTCGTGCTCTAAATATAGCTGTGCTTTGAAGTTGCAATTTGGACTGGAGCTCTGGCTCTGAATTCCATCCCTCTAGGCTTCAGAGCCCAAGCTCCGGCCAAAGCTGTAACTTCAAAGCTCAGCCTGCACAGCTATATTTGGAGTGCAAGAGACAACCCGGCTAGCCCGTGTCTGTCAGCTCGGGCTGGGAGGCCTGGTCCCACGGCCTGCAAAAGACTGTGTAGACCAGAGGTTCTCAAACTGGTGTGTGTGGAATGTGTTCTAGGAGGCTGAGGGGGGTGAGAAGCTTTAAGGGAAAACAACTGTGCACATTTTACCCACAGCAGTGAATAGGGGTCTACTTAAATCATGGAGAAATCATACATATTTCACAGGTTGGTCAGAGCATAAAGAGCAAATTCTGTGGATGTGTTCATTCAGTTGTATATTCCATGCCACCCCTACTTCTGAGCTGCTGCTGGTGGAGCCTCTGCCTTCTAAGCTGGTCCCCTGACCAGCAGCTGTTGCTCTCCGGCCACCCAGCTTGGAAGGTAGCGCAGAAGTCAGGGTGACAATACTGCCCCCCCCCCAATAGGTATCTCACTTAAAATACACATTACTGTATACTTAAATTACTCTGTTTGAATCAATGCCTTATTGTTTTTAACATTTAGTGGAAATTGCATGTTGATTTATTTTTTATCGGTATATGTACTTGTGGGGTGGGGGGCATAAACTACTACAGACACAAAGAAGGGGGGCGCAATCAAATCAGCTTGAGAACCACTGGCGTAAAGTATTGTAAGTGTCCTGGCTGATGAGGTTGGCAGCTGCTTTTGGGGAAGCTTTTAGAGAGGATGATCAGCTCTGTTGCTACCACTGAAGGAACTGAATGTTTGTGAACAGTTCACAAGTTTTTGATTTAGATGGACTAGATAGGCCAAAAGTGTTAACATAAACCAGTGACTGTCCAATATAAACAGTTTTAAACAAGGTTCAGGGTTTGGCATGCAGAGACCTCAGCCTGCTTAGTACCATGGCAAGTACAACGTTGAAAATCTGTGTTAACTTTTTATTAAAGATACAGAAAAGGAAAAACAGTTAAAGTACTTGAAATGTAAAGTATTAAGTAAGGCTTTCATTTCAACAACATCCCTTGTTCCCTTTCCCTTCAGCTGGCGAGAGTTTTTAGAAGGAAACTCCTCCCACCCCCCTTGTTTGACAGTCTTTTAGATAAAAGATGGTAATAACTCCTCTTTTGGGGAGAAAAGGGAAGTTAGTAAGATGGGCTGGCGCTGTCACTGAAGTCCGATCCTGTTTCCTGTAAGACAAAACCAGACTCACACACAAGGGAAGAGAAGAAAATAGCAAAGATAGAAAATACAGCTTCCGTCTGCTGTTGACTTTCACTTGCAACCTCAGTGCTGGAGAAACACAGGAACATGTGCTGTGCCTATCAGCCATGTCAAGATCTGGTAACTTGTACCAGCATCGGGCTGTGGAGAGCATTGCTTTCAGTTGCTTTTTTCTGGTCACAGGCTTGCAGTAGTGTTACAAAATAGTGTTTTAGCCTTCTAGGCCGGACTCTTATTAGACAGAAGGAAAAAGAAGAGGAATAGGTAAGGGAAGAAATAAGGTGGCGAAGGAAAAGGACATATGGGAGTGGGAGAGAAGAGAGACCAAGTCTCACATTCCAGATGGTATTTGGGACTTAGCTTGAGCCAGGGGAAGTGGCTGTATCATCTGGGTTCCTCTCTCTGGCCTGGTCCAGTCAGGACATCTCTCAGGATTAGGATGAAGAAGGTCCAGGGTCCCAGGAGATGGTGGCAGTCATGATGGTGATGTAGCCATGTAAGTGAGTGGGACTCACCCCTGCGGCGCCTCCTGCTGGTGGTCTCTGGGAATTAGCTCATCCAGCCTCTAGAGCACCCTCTGCAGGCTGGTGTCCCGCTGCCGGCCGGTGTCCCGCTGCCACTTGGCCCCTGTGTCCCTCCCGGACCCAGTGCCCTGTTACCTGGGGTGCTGCCCCCTGGCCATACATCCCTCAGTCTCTGGGTCTCCCCTCCCTGGGGAACCCCCACCCACTATCCCCACCTCACCTCAGTATAAGGCTACTGCCAGTCATCGTCTAGCCCCCGCGCTCTGGGGCAGACTGCAGTATCAGCCTACTCATCACTGGCAAGGTTGGGTTTGGACCTGCTGCCTTTGCCTACCCCGGGCTTCCCTCTGCAACCCCCAGTATCCGTTGGCCTTCTGCTAGGCCGCAGCCTGGGGCTTTCCAGGCTGGAGCTCTCCAGCTCCTCTGCCTTTTCCCAGCCCTGCTCCACTCAGGTGCAGGTGAGTCTCATCTTAGCGGGGATTCCGTTCTGCGGTTAGCGCGTAAAGCGAAAACTGCGTATAGTCAAAATTACATTGAGTTCAATGGTGGGCGGAATCGCCCGCACTACAGGTACAGTATTAAAATTGTTATTTTTCTCTTCTTTTTTTGTTTTTGTTTTTGCCGATTGCGTAAAGCTGAAATCGTGCATGTTAAATGCGTGTAAGATGCGACAGACCTGTACTCTGCTCAAGTCCCTGCAGCCAGGTCCCTCCCTCTCAAAGGCTAGAGGGAGTCTGCTGAGTTCCTGGCTCCCAGCCTCTTATATAGGGCCAGCTGAGGCCTGATTGGGGCGTGGCCCAGCTGCGGCTGCTTCCCCAATCAGCCTAGTTGCTGCTTTCCCCTGCAACAGCCCTCTCCCAGGGCTGTTTTAAGCCCTTCAGGGCCGGAGCGGGGTTACTGCCCCGCTACAAGCCAGTTTTACAAAGTCTTCCCTTAAGGACCCCAAAAGGGGGCTTGATGGGCAGAATAGCCTAATTTCCAACACATCAGTTTTGGTTCACTGATTTCTGATTCCACACTTCTCTTGTTTACCAGGCATGATCTTGACACAGGCCTTGAATTATTTCAGTAGGCCTTTTTGTTTGGACTAATTCAGTTTCTCTGTCTCCCTTTCAGATCTTTCCCCATCAATATTTATTGTTATGGGTTGACGTTTTATTAACTTTTACAGTTAAATTCACAACTGGGTTAAGTTTGTAGGCTGAGTTATCACAACAGTGTGAGTTTTGCACACAACAGACATCACATAACTTTTATGGCAGGGGTGAGCATTCTGATTCATGTACTGGTCTTCAAATTAAGAGATGGTTCAGTCTTAAAAGGTCTTTCAAATATATATAAGTGGTTTGATATAGGCTTCAATTTCCTTTAGAGAGAGACTGTACTGAGTGCATGCTATATTCCCTGTCATTGCGTACACAGGGGTGCATGGATCAGCGTTCATGTCGCACTCCCTGTCAGTACCCAGCCCAGGCTGGGGAAGCCAATGATCCAACAGCGGACCAAATTTGGTGATGAATCCTGGTCACGTGCCACCTGAGGCACGTTGCACATACGCTAAGAAGAAGATTGCATACACATCCTTATATTATTTTTAATACAAACTTTATTTGAAATCAGACTCTGAACACTGGTTTCTTTTTCTATTATCTCAGTTTTATTTTTCTATGAACGATTTGTAGCGAACATGCTTCTAGTAAACTACACAAATTTAAGAAACATAGAATTGCACATAAACCTTTAGGGATCACTTCTATTGCAGCATTTTTGCTTTATGATAGGTTTCCAATTGTAGTAGTTTTCCCCCTTCCTTTTAATGTCTATTGGAGCTTTGACACTGGGCTCAAAATAATTGAGACTTCTAAGCACAGAACAGCTAATAGGCTCTGCGCTGGATGAACAAAAAATGTTTTAAAGCTAGTAGAATGTCTTATAAATATCTCAAGGGTTGTGAACTTCTTCTTACACTGGAAGAATGATCCAATATTTCTCCTTCCATACCCACATGTACTGCTTTTTGAGGGGGAGAGGAACATTTGTTATACTGAATTAGTTAAAAAAGGTAATATAACACAATCTAACAAGGTTTGATTTGAGCAAATGTGGTTGGTTGTTAATCTCCATGTTCTGATGTAAACATTGTGCTGTAACAAAGATGAGTAAGAGAGGATTCAGACAGCAAAATATTGCTTTGGCTGGTTTACAATATCTTTATACTTGAACGTCTTTGTGTATGCCAGTTTAAATTGTGTGGAGACACAGCAGCTGTTCTCTTGTTTCACTGTTCAGCAGGTCAGCCTTCAGTTCAGATAAATAGGAGACAGTAAATTGTGTATGGTAATTCCAAAGTTGTCTTGACTCCTTAGCAGTTCAAAAAGGCACAGATTGGTTCAAGGCAGTCTTCAGCTCAGCTTGGCACTAGTTAAACAGTAGAAAGCTTTGTTCTCTAGGGATAGTAAAGTCTTACAAAATGCACTTGCTATTCATGTAGCTATTAAAAGTACTTGCTATTTTTGGATGGTGTTATCCTGCAATGAGCTTTCAAAGAGATGATGGGAAGCTTTTTAATGTGACACACTGATGGCATTAGCAGATGATCTGTTCTTCACATTTAGCTTCTAGTTGTGAAAATAGTGAAGTATGATGGTACTCCAACTGGACTGACATCAATATTTTAATTGTAGGGCTTCTGATTTTCAGTTTTAACTGATAAACACTCATAAAACACCCTGGCACATTTAAAAAAAAATCCAGCGTTTATTAAACACCAATGGCTACTTGTATCTAAGGTCTTGTCTGTACAAAGCAGTAATGCATATTCTACGGTGGTGTGATTTTTAAAGCACACTAAAGCGTTGCACGGTAATTGGTCTGTGCAGACCCTGCTGGCACTCACTAAAGGTTCCCTACAGTGCTTTAATGTAGTGAAACAGAACTTTGATAAAACACACTAAGAAATCGTACAGAGACATTACTCATTACAATATATACTACTGTAATGTATAATGGATAGACTATTATTTACTACAGTATACATACAAAGAACCCCGAAAACCCTCAATTTTTGGACATTTATAGAACACTCAGAAATAAACCCTGAAAAATAGAAGCCCTATTGAATAGCCCAATCTGTGGCTGGCAAGTAATAGAAGTGCAGCTGTGGTCAGAAAAATGAACCTTTTTCTGGGGGTTGGGTGGGGTACAGCAAGGGCTTATGTTTTTCCCCTTTTGTCACTGTTCATGATTTAGGATAGATTAATAGTAACCGAAGGAGATCCTCTAAAGAAGAGGAAACTCCTGACTCGATAACGCCCTCTAGCAGGGGGACTAGAAGAGAAGCCATTTCAGGTTCCTCCCTCCCACCCTTGCCTTCTGGGAGAGTTGCACTTGACAGCATAGGCCTCACAAATTGTCAGCTTTGGACCAAAACCACCACTCCTACGCTCAAATGGTTTTGTAGTCTGCTGAAGACTCAAGCCCTGATAGAGAAGGTATTGCCAGGCATTCTGGGCATCCAGAGAAACTGGGTAAAGCTTAAATAAGAACAGATCCATGTGGACTGGTATTGGTTATGACTAGAACTAATCTGCTCTTAACAGAGGGTAGCTTCAAATTTCCTCACTCTGGCAATGAATTCCCCTGATCAGTACTGTATGGGAGGTAAGAGCAGGACAGGTATTCATTGGTAGACCATCTGTCATAGATCCACAGGATCAGTGCTATGTCCCCACCTTTGGAACAGTCTCTTGGAGGATCCTGGTCAATGTGCCAGCCCCACAAGAGATCTCACCCTTCCTTCAGGGTAGATCAAGCAGCCTCACCACCTGCTGAGACTGAACCTCTGGCCTTTCAATACTCTTGTTTCACACCGTGAGCCCTGCTCAATGTCTCCAACTGAGGGCAAGCCTACACTACAAAATTAAGTCAACTTAAGTTACATTGACGTACAGTCACTGCAGTAATTAAATCGATTTTGCATGTCCACACTACCCTCTATCTGTTGGTGATGTGCGTCCTCACCAGGAGCACTTCTACCGATTTAATTGACAGTATGGAGCACTGACAGCTGCCAGGGGCCCCGCTGCCCGGGGCTGACAGGGGCTTTGGGCTGTCAGCCACCCGGGTCTGACAGCCGGAACAGTCAACACAGTGTGTACACTGTGAGTAAGCGCTATGCCTCTCACAGAGGTGGAATTATTAGATTGCTGTAGTAAGTGACTTAGATCAGCAGTAGCAACTTTGTAGTGTAGATGCGTACAAACTTAGGTCAGTGTAAGCTGCCTGATATCGACCCAACTCTGTAGCATAGACTGGGCCTGAGATACTCCTGGTAGAATCTTGTACAGTCTTCAGAACTAATGCACCTCACCCAGTATTTGCGGTGATGCTGAAGCAGCGTTTTCAGAATAGTAGGGTTTATTAGTTAGCTGGGACACAGAACTGGAAGTCCTTAGGTTAACACAGAGAAATAAAGGTTAAAGCATTGTCCATTCTGGTCAGTCCAGACCAATTCACCTGCCAAGCTGTAGTGAACTCTATTTTCAGGCTGTTTCTCTCACAGACTTCCTTCCTTAGTCAGTTCCCAGGTGAGAGAGCGCCTCCAAGCTTCTTCCAGAAGCCAAGTCTTTATTCGCCTGCCTCCTGCTCCTTTGTTCTCGAGCTGGGAGTCTCTGCTCAGCTTACCTTCTGAGAGGCAGGGAAACCCACCACCCTCTGGGTCGTTGGTTCGTAGGTATCAATGTTCTGGTGATCGGGTTTTCCATTGTCTTCTCGGATTTACCATTGATGTTGGTTGGCCTTGGACAGTCCTTTTAATGACCTATTCAGTCTGCTCAGAGAGCTAGGGGACGGATGGACACACACTCCCACCCCTCCCTCTCCTTCTTGGTATGCCCTGAGAGCAGACTTAGTTGAGGTCTACACTACCGCTTAAATCAATCTAATTTACGTCACTCAGGGGTGTGAAAAGACACCCCCTGAGGGATGCAAGTTACAGCGACCTAAGTGCTGTCCACACTGGCTCTGTCACGCTGACATAGCTTCTGCCTCTCGCAGAAATGGAGTATTTATGCCGATGGGAGAGCGCTCTCCCATCGGCATAGTGTCTTCACCAGATGTGCTGGAGTGGCATAGAGTGTACATCTGTTACCAAGCTGCATACTAGACATTTGAATTTTTTTTCAGTTTGTTATAGCTTTTACTGCTGCTACTTGTAAGTATTCTGCTGTTTGTGCATTTCCTGATGTATCAATTGTTTCTGTAAGGAAGACGTTCCCTTCTTCTGTTGTCACACAAGCACATACAACAGGATCATTGTGGACATTGCTCCACCCATCAAGACTCAGGTTAACAATTTTACCCTCTAGACCTTTTGCACACTGCTCAATTTCTCTTTCATACACTTTATCCAGCAATTTGCCTGCGACATCTGCTCTGTTGGGTAGACTGTATCCTGGTCTTAATGGCTGAACCATGTTAATGAAGTGTGGGTTCTTAATCATATGGAATGGAGAGTTTGTTGCATAAACAAACCGGGCAATTTTTTCATCTATTACCTCTTTTTGTAATCTGCTGGTTCTTGTCACAAACTTATCTATGGTTGTTTCTGGATGATGGAGTTTTTGTTTCTTTTCTTTTTGTTGCAGGTGATATACTGTGGTTATGTGACATACATGATGTGACTGAAACACTATCATTGGCAGATAACTCTGAAACTATAGAAAATGATGGTGATCTTGAAGGTGGCTAGTCTTCAGAATCCTGTATGTTGAGGATGGATTCTCCTAAACAAAATAAGTCAATGCAGTTATTTAATTATTATTACCATACTGCTCATTTAGTATTACTCATTGCATTCACTGACACTCAGTACTACTTTAAAGGTGAAATTGTAAAAGGAAGATCTGCCTATTTCAGCTATTTATTTTTTATCACAACTGCATCTAAAATGATAGTACTGTAGAGTAATTACTATATTTTTTGCTCAAACATGAGAATTCAAGAATAGTCCAGAAGGAAGACAGGCAGTCCTTAAGAAAGAAGTATGAAATAAAAAAGTTTACCAACCTGAAAATCCTGAATGTTCATACATGTTCCTGTCATCATCTTCAACGCAGCTTCTTCCTGAGAAGGAACACTTCTCATGATGTTTTATTCGGGCAACCAGGCCTTGCATTTCTTTGTTGCACTGTTTGCATTTTGCACGCATGCCTGTCTTACCCACAGGTAGAGGAACTTTGTTAAAATATTCACAAACTGGGTCTCATTTACGGCCTGCTGCCATTATAGGTTTTCCCTTCTAGTGAGAGAATGGTATGGTAGAACTCAAATCAATGAAGGCCACATTCAGTAAGACTTCTGGAATATGCTGCTCAAACAGTTTCACTTTTGTTTCTACTGCCTGTCCCTCCCTTCTCACATTTATCTCCAGACTTCTTCTCCTTGTCCAGATTTATTCCACCCCCAACAATCTTCTATTCATTGAACTTTTTGAAACTTTGCACTTTTAGAGAGAGGTAAGGGATTGACTCTGTGTACACAAATTTGCTGAGGGACAATAGAGTTGAGGTCTGTTATTTCTCACCTCTCTGTATTATTTATTTAAAAACATTTTTGCTGTTAACAAGCATGTTCTCTGGAGACACAAATCCAAAGTTTGAGAACTGTAAAACTAAGCATCTCTGATGGTCTCTTCTAGACTGAGCACTGAGTCCCATTGGGTAGATAGAAAGATTAACCTAAATAATCTATAAGATTGGGTCCCTAATCTATGAACTATTGGAACTCATTTACAAAACTTTTCTTAAACGTTACATGAATATATTGTCTCATACTATAGAATTAGAATTTATAATCCCTATTCCATGATGAGATACATTATAGCTCAAAGATATCTTAATTAAAACTATCATTAGATAAGTTTTTTCCTCTAAAAGCATTTTATCAAAAAAATCTGATTTAAATTAAAAAAATCAGATTTTTTTTTTTTAATCATTGATTTTTATCCACCCTGATTCCCAGTTACTTAGTCACACATTCTTGTAGTGTTACCTCTGCCAATCGGTAATGCATTTTCCTAATGGTCTGAGCAGGGCTAGTACAGTCTGTGTGCCTCCTTTGTTAGCAAGTGTCATAGAAGCATAGAAGTGTAGGACTGGAAGGGACCTCAATAGGTCATCTAGTCCAGTCCCCTGCACTCAAGGCAGGACTACGTAATAACTAGACCATTTCTGACATGTAACTTGTTATTAACCTGGTACTGCATCAGTGACCCGATACTTCCTGTCAGTGACCACCTCAAAGAGATTGGAAGGTGTGCGGGAAACATGTAGTGGCTCTACATTCCATCCTCCTCTTTGAGTTGCTGGCAGGTTGGCGTAAAACTACCCATGACAGATCCCATCATTAAACTGTTCCAAAGGAAATGTAATTTTGGTGTTAACCTGGTTTTCCAGCCTAATGTTGATGATAATTACTATAGCTTCTACGTAAGAACATAAGAACGGCCATACTGGGCCAGAGCAATGTTCCATCTAGCTCATCCTGTCTTCTGACCGTGGCTAATGCCAGGTGCTTCAGAAAGAATGAACAGAACAGGTAATCATCGAGTGATCCATCCCCTGTTGTCCAGTCCCGACTTCCCCTAAACAGAGGCTAGGGACACTCAGAGCATTGGGTTGCAACCCTGACCATCTTGGCTAATAGCCATTGATGGACCTATCCTCCATGAACTTATCTAGTTCTTTTTTTTAACCCTGTTGTAGTTTTGGCCTTCACAGTATCCCCTGGCAATGAGTTCCACAGGTTGATTGTGCGTTGTGTGAAATACTTCCTTTTGTTTGTTTTAAACCTGCTGCCTATTAATTTCATTGGGTGACCCCTAGTTCTTGTGTTATGTGAAGGAGTAAACAACATTTCCTTATTCATTTTCTCCACACCATTGATGATTTTATAGACCTTTATCATAGACCTGATATTTTTAATCTCTCATCGTATGGAAGTTGTTCCATAGCCCTAATCATTTTTGTTGCCCTTCTCTGTACCTTTTCCAATTCTCATACCTTTTATGAGATGGGGTAACCAGAACTGCACGCAGTATTCAAGGTGTGGGAGTACCATGGATTTATATAGAGGCATTCTGATATTTTCTGTCTTATTATCTATCCCTTTCCTAAGGGTTCCTAACATTTGTTAGCCTTTTTGACTGCCACTGCACATTAAGCGGATGTTTTCAGAGAATATATATAAAAATAAACCTATAGAATAAAACTGAAGTCTGTAATAACACTACTTTATTCTGGAGATTAGGTCCCAGGTATCTGGATGCTCTCCAGTTACTCCTGACAGTGACACTTGAGAAGCTGGCCTTGCCATCTTGGCGGAGCGACTCTTGCAGTTAACTGATATTAAGAGCTGTCACTTGGCTTTGGTTTAATGCTGCCTCTTGCTCTTTCTCTCACTTTTCCGGAGAACTGTTACTGTGGCTCTTACATTCCACAGCTGGCAGAGAATGAGTGCTTCCTGTTCTTATATGGTGCCCATCACAATAGTATCTGAGTACCTAAACTGGTAAAGGGTTCATAAACATGATGCAGTTTGTACCTGCTTTCTTCAAAACAGAGCACTTCGTCTCCTCAAGACCATCAGACCCAGCTGGCCTGAGAATCAATAGCCCAAGAATTCCTTTATGAATCTGGGTCTCCTGTATAGTATATTGCAGTGCTTTGGTCATCAGTGTGTCATCTGGTCTTCTGTGGTGCAAATTGCTTGGTATCTGTTCCTCAATTTCCCATCTGTAAAATGGGATTATAGTAGTACTTCGCTTCTTATAGGCGTTGTGAAGACAAACACTTTAAAAGGTTTTGAGGCACTTGGGATGGGGGCCCCATAAGTACATAGATGTGAGTAATGGTACTGAAGCCAGTGGGACTTCTCATGCATGCACCTAGGGACTTCAAGGGTCAGGTCGATATTTCAGGTGGCCAGTGTAAAGAGGGCCACATTTGAAAATCAATTTGAATAAAACTAAAGCAATTTCCAACACCATTTTGGCGCAAACAGTGTCTTAGATTGAACCATGATTACCAGTTTGAAGTAGACTTTCAAATGCAGCCAAAAGCAGTGTGTAGCAAAAGAGGTAATGGAAGAACAATTGGTGTGAATCTGGGGAAAACTGACCCGTTGCGATTTCGTTGTTTGTTATGTAAATATGTGAAAGAACATGTTGCAAAAGATCCACTACTATTTCTTGATAAGCTTTAAAAAAAATAAATAAATGGTGCGGACTCCCTGATGTTGAAGTAATGTAGTTCAGCTGTATTCTTACTTAGTGGGAGGTATTATAATTATCTTAGGCGAGATCTACACTTAAAAATTACATCGACCTAGCTATGTTGCTCAGGGCTGTGAAAAATTTTGCGACCTGTGCGACATCGTTATGTCAACCTTTAACCCCCTGTTAGATGTGGCTAGGTCGAGGGAAGAATTTTTCCCTTGAGCTTGCTACCACCTCTGAGGGGTGGATCACCTACATTGATGGAAAACCCGCTTCCTACAGCTACGGAAGTATCTATGCTACAGTGCTACGTTGCCCCACTCGCCGCATCATAGCTGTGCTGCTGTAGTGGGTGTAATGTAGACGTACCCTTAGTCATGCTGTTGTCTCAGTATTGGCAGCCTTTAACATTAAAATAACTTTTTATGTCTCCAGTCAAAAAAAGTCTAGTTTCTTAAGATAGTAAATAAATGACTGGTGGTCAGCCATTTTGTTGGTGTGGAAGGAAAAAGTGATGTTAGTTAAATGCTTTTTGTGTGTGAAATAGCTTAATGGTTTTTTTTTTTTTTTTTTACAGCATCATAGTCCTACCAAATATATCAAAAGTTATCCAGATGTCAGTTAAAATTTTATCTAATTTAAAAATTAATGCAAGGCCATAAGTGTCTTATTTATTTTTTAAATGCCCTAAGCAGCAACCTAATCACAACGGTATTAGTAAGCTTTCTGAATTGAGCAGTCACCTCATGCATGGTGTTCTTGTGCAGTGACCATGTGGGGAAAATCTGTGGCTGACTCTGTGCTAGGTATACTGTGTATCAGATGATACAGGATTCATTATAGTGCAAATCCAGACTGCTCTGTGTGTGTAAAATAAACAGAAAAAGAAATGTCAGATTGGAGTATTTCTTGTTCAAATGAAAATAAATCAGAAGATTTTCAAACCCAATGCAGAAGGTTGACAAGCCATCTAATTAAAATTAATCCATGTTTGAGCTCCTATAAAGTTGCCTTAAGTGAACATTGTCCCATTGAACACATTGTTTGATACTTTATTCTGTTTCATGTAAACATAAGTAGTATTGCAGTGAATATAAGCTGCATGTGAGCAATGGTTTACATTTTTAACCTAATGTGGATATGGGTTAAGGATGCTTATTATTCAAGAGAAATGAGGAACTCAGTGAAGTTTGAATCAAAAATATCCTAAGTTTCTACAGAGGATCAGTAAATCAATCTCTCTCTCTCTCTCGGCGAAGATGTATTTGATGCAGGACTATACTGTGATTAATGCTGTAGAGCTTATCTGAAATGAAGGCCTGCATGCAACATGAGCCTGCTTCACAGCAATCACATCCATTATAGCCCCGTATTAAAAAGGGAAGGAGGGAGAGAGAAAGCAACAAAAACCAAAATTGGATTACACAGGTGGAAAGTTTCAAATTAATTTTTGATTTGACAAAATTATCTGGTAGTGAAATACATTTTCATTAAACTTTAGATACAGTGAAGGTGTAAAATAGGGTTAGATACTTCCTTTGCAAGTTGACTCGTTAAATAAAAAGGTAATGTAGCATTTCTATAGTATTTTCCCTGGCTCACAATATTCTCTAACAGCAAGCAGTTTTTAGCATCCTCCAAAGATCTGCTCAAAATTGGGGGAAAAAAATACTTTTTTGACTGTGGACAGACTTCTCCTGCCTGCACTGATCCATATGGATGCTGATAATCCACCAGAATATTGCAGGCTGAGATATTTGTGATGGAGCAGTAAATCCTGCAGACACCAAGAAAACCAACTTAATCTCCTTGAAACAATGTTAAGATAAGAATTTCAAAAATGATCTGGAAGTAAAAGTATCATTAAAGGATGATGGTGGAAAAATGATTAGATTGTATTATCAGTTTTCAAATGTATGTGTGAATAATAATAGATATGTCTTCTCAGAACTTGCAGTCCTCTGATATATTAAAAAAAATAAAAAACTGTACATGTGGAAGAAGCAAATCTTCAGCCAAATTTGCCATGTCTTGGGAGTCTATAGTGACCGATCTACATTTCACTTGTTATCACAGTTATACCTCAAAAGAAACTTAGAATTCAAAATAAACTAACTGCACTAATTTATTCTCTCCCTACACTTCCCACGCTTTTCAATCCTGTCTTCAGACACAGAACTGCTATTACCTTGATTTTTCAGAAGAAAGATGCCTGAGATGTATTGGAATTATTACCATGATACTGTTAAAATACTGGCACTCCTGAGAAAGGTAGGGGGCTGGCTTTGCTGTTGCCACTGAAAAGGGATCACTGTGTTTTTAGCAATCTGGTATTTAGAAAGTCAGTGCAAGTATTTGCACATGATGAATGTAAGACCTTAAAATTCAGTACTTGGCAGTTAGCTGCATTTTTATTTGGATACATTAGAGCTCTTTATGCAGCTCCCAATTACTGTTAAAAGTTAGCAGTATGTTTCAAGACTGATTGATGTTCACGGCAGTGGAGTACAGAAAACAATTCAGATTTTTGCAGTAATTAAATGCTGAAGTGAATCTTTGGACATTTAAAAAATAAGAAAGCTGTTTATTGTGGTCAAGTAAGATTATAGACAACAGCTTTAAAAAGAGAAAGTGCTTTAGTGTGAGGACATCTTAGAATCTGGGTGTGATCATTGTTTGTCTTGCCTTTAGCCTTTTCTACAAAATGAAGCATCTTGCTCTGTCCCTGTTCATTCAGTTATTTAGTGCCATAAATGTACATGACCTTTACTAAACAAACACAATGGAAAGATTCCGGAGTAGCAGCCATGTTAGTCTGTATCTGAAAGAGACGTCATTAGGTTTGTCTTCAAGATCCAATTCTTTGATGAAATTTCTGAACTGTCGATAAGTCTTCCCATTTAAGCGGATGAAATTGACAATTTCTAGAACCGTTTTTGTAACATTTCCGTACTTGAAGTATCTGCCTGTGAGATGTTCATGATGGAATGAACAGGGAGAAACTCTGGAAATTTGGAATTGCTTTTCAAGAGTCTGATAAGGCCTACTTTTTGCCCCACCGTTGCAGGACTCCATCCATTGCAACAGTGACAAATTTATCCAGTGGTACATCGGCATTTGTCAGTGCTTTGTCAAGTGTGTTCTTTACGTCAACACCTCAGTGGCGTTAAAAAAAAACAACCCAAGTCCAACACTTTTTTTCTTTCACAATTACATCAGCTGAAACCAGAGGCGAAAGTAAGCCAGTACGGTCCTGTACGGTGTACCGGCAAGAGCCAATACGCCGTACCAGACTGGACTGGCTTCCGCGGTGGAGATTTAAAGGGCCCAGGGCTCCAGCCGCTGCGGGGAGACCTGGGCCCCTTAAAGCGCTGCCGGAGCTCCGGCAGCCGGGCTCAGGTGGGGATTTAAAGGGCCCGGTGCTCCGGCCGCTGCGAGGATCCCCTGTCCCTTTAAAGCGCTGCTGGAGCTCCGGGAGACGGGCTCCCGCGGTGATTTAAAGGGCCCGGAGCTCTGCGGCAGCTGGAGCCCCGGGCCCTTTAATTCGCCCCTAAGCCCCAGGGCTCCCAGCTGCCTCTGCAGCTGGAAGCTCCGGGGTGATTTAAAGGCCCTGGTGCTCCCATCCAGAGCCCACGGGCCTTTAAAACTTGAAAGGCCCTGCCTCTTCCGGTTGAGGCCACACCCCCGCTCAGGACTCCGGCATACCGGTAAGTCCTTTAAGTTACTTTCATCCCTGGCTGAAACATAGTGAACAAAGATCGCTAGTTGGAATTTGCTTTATTAGTCGTTTAAGTATTGTGTTACTTGGATCTAAAATTGCAACCACTTCTGCAATATTCTTCTTAGACTTCTCTTAAAGTGTTGCCTGGAGCCCTCTGTGCCTTCCCCCATTCTCTGCCTATCCAACTGGCAGGGGGAGCTCAGGGCTTCTGTCCCGTTTGTGTGTGTGCGCGCGCATGCTGGGGCCTGGGGCTTCAGTCCTGTGGGGAAAGCTGAAGCCCTGAGACTCCCCTCGCCACAGGGCAAAAAAACATTGCTCCCCCCCCCCCCCCCCCAGTCTGGTAGGTATAGAAGCTAGTAGTTGTAGAAGAAGGGGGTGGGGGACTCCGCGAGCCACACTTTAACTATAACTATAAAAGAGCCATGCAGCTTACAAGCTGTGGTTTGGTCAGTCCTACTATATAAATACATAATTTATAGTTGGTACTTACAGTACTGAGATCTGTGTCACTTGAGTTTGTCATCCTGCTGAAGGGGGAAAACCAACCATTAACCTTACTGGTTTAGGGGTCATTTTCATGCATCAATAAGTGAGCTCCAACGTGATATATGCCATCATGTGCCAGCAATGCCCCTCTGCCATATACATTGGCCAAACCGGACAATCTCTACGCAAAAGAATAAATGGACACAAATCTGACATCAGGAATCATAACATTCAAAAACCAGTGGGAGAACACTTCAACCTCTCTAACCACTCAGTGATAGACTTGAAGGTGGCAATTTTGCAACAAAAAAACTTCAAAAACAGACTCCAAAGAGAGACTGCCGAACTTGAATTAATATGCAAATTAGATACAATTAACTTAGGTTTAAACAGAGATGGGGAATGGTTGGGTCATTACACTAATTGAATCTATTTTCCCATGTTAAGTATCCTCACACCTTCTATGGGTCATCTCGATTATCACTTCAAAAGTTTTTTTTTTTTTCTCCTGATGATAGCTCATCTCAATTGATTGGCCTCTTACAGTTGGTATGGCTACTTCCACCCTTTCATGCTTTCTGTATGTATAAATATCTTCTTTCTGTGTGTTCCATTCTATGCATCCGATGAAGTGGGCTATAGCCCACGAAAGCTTATGCTCAAATCAATTTGTTAGTCGCTAAGGTGCCACAAGTACTCCTGTTCTTTTTGCGGATACAGACTAACACGGCTGCTACTCTGAAACCTCTTAGGACTGGGAGCACAAGTTCATACAGGCTACTTATTCTCCCTTTCAGGGGAGGAAAGCTCTCTTCCCCCACTAGCAGAAGTGTGAACATTTTGTGATGATGATGTCTGTCTGACCTACTACATTTTAGAGTGCTAAAAAGAAGTTTCTATCTTTCCTTCCCTCTCAAACGTCCCCATTAATACTTTCCATATATTTCCATCTCTGGTTCCCCCTGGAAAAAGCCACTAAACTTTTATTTTTGTGTTGGGGTTGGGGTTGTTGACCAACACTAGGCCATTGCTAACAGTGATACAATCATACCCGCATATCACTGATGTACAATATACTCTGCCCGGCTCTTCAGACTAGTATGTTTCTATTGGATAAGCAGAGGGGTTTAACCCTATAATATCACAATTGCCCTACTTTTCATGAAACTCCCTGGTGGTATGCTTCAGTTCACATGTTGTTGTCTTTCTCCAAATGTTTATGTAGACTCATAGACTTTAAGGTCAGAAGGGACCATTATGGTCATCTAGTCTGACCTCCCGCATGATGCAGGCCACAAAAGCTGACCCACCCACTTTCCCTTAACTCAGCTGTTGAAGTCTCCAGATCGTGATTTAAAGACTTCAAGTCGCAGAGAATCCTCCAGCTTGCGACCCCTGCCCCATGCTGCGGAGGAAGGCGAAAAACCTCCAGGGCCTCTGCCAATCTACCCTGGAGGAAAATTCCTTCCCGACCCCAAATATGGCGATCAGTAGAACCCCGAGCATACAGGCAAGATTCTCCAGCCGGACCCTCATTTTACCAGCGATGACACGTTATTGCCTAATTGACTAAAATCACGTTATCCCATCAAACCATTCCCTCCATAAACTTATCTAGCCTAATCTTGAAGCCAGAGAGGTCTTTTGCCCCCACTGTTTCCCTCGGAAGGCTGTTCCAAAATTTCACCCCTCTGATGGTTAGAAACCTTCGTCTAATTTCAAGCCTAAACTTCCCCACGGCCAGTTTATATCCATTTGTTCTCGTGTCCACATTAGTACTGACCTGAAATAATTCCTCTCCCTCCCTGGTATTTATCCCTCTGATATATTTAAAGAGAGCAATCATATCCCCCCTCAGCCTTCTTTTGGTTAGGCTAAACAAACAGAGCTCCTCGAGTCTCTTTTCATACGAAAGGTTTTCCATTCCTCGGATCATCCTAGTGGCCCTTCTCTGTACCCGTTCCAGTTTGAGTTCATCCTTTTTAAACATAGGAGACCAGAACTGCACACAGTACTCCAAATGAGGTCTCACCAGTGCCTTGTATAACGGAAGCAGCACCTCCTTGTCCCTACTAGAAATACCTTGCCTAATGCATCCCAAGATCGCATTAGCTTTTTTCACGGCCACGTCGCATTGCCGACTCATAGTCATCCTGCGGTCAACCAGGACTCAGAGGTCCTTCTCCTCCTCCGTTACTTCCAACTGATGCGTCCCCAGCTTATAACTAAAATTCTTGTTAGTCATCCCTAAATGCATCACCTTACACTTCTCACTATTAAATTTCATCCTATTACTATTACTCCAATTTACAAGGTCATCCAAGTCTCCCTGCAGGATATCCCGATCCTTCTCCGAATTGGCAATACCTCCCAACTTTGTGTCATTGTACTTCTATAGAATTCTGTATCACCTACTGGAGCCACTTTGAGACTTAGGGATCTTTTACAGCCATAGGTGTCTTAAAAATGGGTCAGAGAACAGTATTTTGGTATCTGTTGTGAAAGATTTTCCTGCATCTCCTTCATGTGAGGCAGAGTTGACATATTGCAATTGTGCGTTTCACCAATTAGACAATTGCCATTTTTCTTGTGCATATATTAACTTTATCTGGAAAATCTAGGAGGAAAGAGTTAATCTTTGTATGGGCCTGATTAGAGTGGGGCTAGCATATTATAATCTTGGAGTAGTTCTAGTCTAAAGTATTGCAGCAGGAGAGAAGCTTTTCATAATAGTGCTGGAAAAATTCTCCAATTAAAATATTTTGTATTGAACAGTTCACTGTGGCATACCTAATATTTGCTTTTGTGTTTCCTTCATGTTGCTTTATGTGCCCTGCATTTAATCAGAACACTTATGCAGTGGACTCATTATCTGCATAGGGTTACTAGGCTTCTGCAGCATCAGCAGAAATCAATTTTGCTGTCCAAATGATGTCACTTATTCTGGTTTCTGTATAGTCTTTTTCTGTAATTAAACTGTTTTAGTTGAATTCTAGGATTTCCTTGGCCCTGGGCAGTTGGAAGTGGTGTTAAAAATTTCAGTGTAGCAAGTAGGTTTGTTGCCTGATGTTGGGGACAGATGGCTGAGCTTTAATTTTCTTGATTTATTGCTGGAGGATGTTGGAATGGTGCCTTGAAACTTCTGGAATTCAGTCTCCAATGTAATCCTGAGAAAACCAGCCAAAAAAAGCATACGTAAATGAAAGATAGGGCCTATAGATGGAACTGATTCAGCAAGGTATTTAAGCATGTGCCTGACTTACAGTGTAAATAATCCTGTTGACTTCATTGAAACTACTCATGTGCTTAAAGTTAGGTGTGTTCTTGGGTACCTTGCTGAATCAGGCTATACTGAGGTTGGGTCAAGTATTAATGTTGCAATGATAAAGATTTATTGTGTTAGAGGACCATAAGATACTTGATATGAACTACAGGTAAGAAAGGAAGAGCTTGGTTTCTTGTTGGTTTACTTACGTGTTTATCTTGCAGGTCCTAAGCAGATGTGGCTACTTTTCACAGAAGTAGTGCAGTATACAGGCTTTATCAAAACTTTCATAAAATAGTGCTAGAGTATGCTTTTTAAACATCTGTCACTAACCTCTTTTAATCTCTTCTTTAGAGCTGGTGCAACTGATTTAAGAGCGGAAGTGGAACAAATTAAAGTTCAAGGCGCTAAATGCGACAGGGATGAATTTTGAATAAGAAACATGCATTAGAGCAGTGGCTCTCAACCTTTCCAGACTACTTTCAGGAGTCTGATTTGTCTTGAGTACCCCCAAGTTTCACCTCACTTAAAAACTACTTGCTTACAAATCAGACATAAAAATACGAAGCGTCACAGCACACTGTTACTGAAAAATTGATTACTTTTTCATTTTTACCATATATTTATAAAATCAATTGGAATATAAATATTGTATGTACATTTCAGTGTATAGAGTAGTATAAACAAGTCATTATCTATATCAAATTTTAGTTTAGTGCTTTTTATGTAGCCTATTGTAAAACTAGTCAAATATCTAGATGAGTTTATGTAACCCCTGGAAGACCTCTGCCTACCCCCAAGGGTATGTGTACCCTTGGCTGAGAACCACTGAACTAGAGTAAAGCTGTTAAGTTGTGTTTTTCCTCATTATTCCTTGATTATTTATTAATTAATTTTCAAGATTATTTCAACTTGGATAAATACATTGTAAAGTGGCAAGATGTTTCCATTTGCCTTATTAGGACCTTGATTTAACAAGTTAGTTTTAAATATGTGAGTAGTCCCACTGATGTCAATGAACTGGAGTAGCGGGCAGGGAGTAGCCTGTAAAATGGGTGTAATCCTAAAATAGCCTGTTCACGAGTCCTCAATAGTCTTAATTCATTCTTGCTTGTAAAACATACTATATTTTCTCTACAGGACGCTGAGGTCATCATCCCATCAGACTATTTATTGGGATTGAGGAGTGACAAGTGAAACCTGCATTAAATCTCACAGCTTTCATGAGCCACCCAAACTATGTATCTTTATTCAGAAAATTCAGTTTTTTTATTGCTAAACCAGAGTGTGTAAAGTAGAGTTGACCTAGTTTATTCTTCGGTAAATTTTTAAATTAAATCCTGCTGGGTGGCAGTATCTGGGGACCAAGTCCCGTAGAGCAACTTCGAACTTGAGCCACATTCAAAAATGCTGTTGATTGCCTATAGGAGCCAAATGTTTTGCCCTGTTTCAGTGGCTATTAGGGTGTGTGGTTGCTAAATTTGGTCCTGTATTTACGTGCTAAATATATATCATCAACTGCAAATTAAACATTGAGTTTACAGTCTCAAATCAGAGTGATCTGAATAAAGCATCTGGTAATCTCACCCAGTGTAGTAAATATTTTCTCTTACCTGACTTCAAATTTAGCAGTTCTGTACAAACAGGAGGCAGGCATAAATTTATCATAATTGCAGCTGATTCCAGTAGCATTTGACAGATGCTTATTTTTAGCCTTGCAGCCTAGGCCATTTTTTATTGTTTTAGAGCTGACAGAAATTATATTGACCATCAGCTCCTACAGCCTAAATATTTTCCTCTGGATATTGCAGTTTGACATTAATGTGGGTCCTGACATGTGTATAACCAGGAAGTTGTTTTGCATTTGCCCTTTAATGCTTCAGTAGGTCATTCGTTTTTGTTTTCAAGACAAATTCCTAAGAGATGGGGAACATGAGAAATTGCAGAAGCTGCAGAGGATTTGATTGAGTTGCATAGATAAGTAGATAATTTCTGACATGTTTTAACACACAGTTGCTAAAACATCTTCTCTTTCACAGTCTGTGTATTCCTCATTGGCTTGCTTTAAAATGTGGGTACATTTTAAATCCTGTTGCTGGCTTAATGCATATGCAGTGGCTTGGGGTAGTGATGATATATTTCTAGGATATAAACGAGACAAGTTCAGTAGATAAGGTAATTTTCTGCACAAGCCATTCCTAGCATTTGTTATGCTATATTTGTTTATTTACTTCTTCGCTTTTTATCAGTTATCCAGCTGACAAACACACTGGTGTTCAGCTACAGCAGCTGAATTTATTTGTTATGGTCTCTAATAGTAAGGATGAAAGTTGAGGACTATGACTTCACCCCCTCTCCCCCCCCCCTTTTTTTTTTTTTGTTATGGTGCTTTACATTAGTGAATAATATTATGGAAAACAGATCTTGTTTTAAACATTCTAGAAAGCACTAAACTTTCTTCCTTTCTAATTGAAGTGGGGAGGTATGGGAGCTGTAAGTAAAGATTTCATTTCTGACTTTTAAGTCTGAATCTCTTCATTTCTGAGGTTTGGCAGGTCCTCAGTATTGCCAATCCTAAGCATTCCAAAATCTTGAGATTGGCTTAAAATCATGATTTGTTTTTTTTAAATCAATTTTGGATTCTTTGTTTGTATGTGAGGTTTTACAGTGCACTCTGTTCACATTTTCAAGCTGTTCTCCACAACCATAAGGGCTAGAAACTTACTTTCATTTTTTTTTTAAATGAAAAGAAAGTTCAGTGAAAATTCATAATTCCAGGAGCTGGGAAATAAAGAAAAATATCCAATATAGCAAGACTTGTGATAAAACTGCGAGCATTGGCAACACTGGATCCTCAGTCTTTGTTCTGGGAACATAGGCACTGGAGATGGCACCTTTTAAACAGGACTGTGACTCTTTCCAGATTGCCTCTTTCTCCCACAGCAGCAGCCTGGGGAAAAAGTCACTAGCCATGGGCAGGAATTTTAAAAGGTACTAGACCTTTACTAGTCACAGATAAATAAGAGGGAATAAGGTCCTCACCAACAAGGTCCGAGAGCTACAGCTTGATGAAGAGCCCAACCTCCTGCCTACCCTAGCTGCTAAGAGTTCCTACCAGCCTATTGTCCTTTACCTTTGTACAGGAGAATCTATTCATATCTGCCTCTGGCTTGTGGGTGTGGGATAAATCTGAAACTCCACTCCTTTAGCTTCTAGAAGGGAGGTGTCTCCCCTTCTTGAGTCTAGTTAGTGGCTACTGGGGGGAGGGGATAATAGGATGAAAGAAGTTTCTACTACGTACTATATACGTCCCTTAATCTCTTAGATTCCATTCCTTGCTTTTTTCATTCCCCTTCCTCCCAAACTGTTTGGCTTATTGGTTTGCCCAGCAACTGCCAGGTTCTCAATTTCATGCTGTTGCTTTTGGTCAATCTGTGAACTGCAACAGAGTCACTGAAAGTGTCCATAGACTCTGTTCACCTTTGGGAGGCCTTCTTTGCAACCGTAAGTGCTGACACTTCATTTTGTTTTAAAATTAAAGCTTAGATTCTGCAGAAATTGGGGTGGTCCCCGTCATTTGCCAGGGCAAGCTTCTCAAACAGAGAGAGTGAGTTTTTCAAGTCCAGATTAAGATCACCCAGTTTGCTTTACTGTTTATCTGATTAAAACATGTTGTGTAGAAAATATCAAACTATAGAAGTTCTTGAAATATTAGTAAACATAGATACTCCTTTTGTGTTAACTGGACCACCCATTAAGTCAGGGGTGGGCAAACTAAGGCCGTTTTAACACTGCCCTCGAGCTCCCGCTGGGGAGCAGGGTCTGGGGATTGCCCCACTCCGGCACTCCAGCCGAGGAGCAGGGTTGGGGGCCACACCATGTGGTTGCCAGAAGCCACAGCATGGCCCCACTCCGGCACTCCAGCCGAGGAGCAGGGTTGGGGGCCACACCATGTGGTTGCCGGAAGCCGCAGCATGGCCCCCCTCTGGCGCTCCAGCCAGGGAGCAGGGTTAGGGTCTGCTCCATGTGGCTCCCTGAAATCACAGCATGGCCCCCCTCCAGCGCTCTAAGTGGCGCACAGGGTTGGGGGCCGCTCCATGCGGCTCCTGGAAGCCGCGGCATGGCCCCGCTTCAGCCGGGGTGCAGGGTCCGGGGCCGCTTCATGCTGCTCCTGGAAGCCACGGCATGGCCCCCCTCTGGTGCTCCAATGGGAGCAGCAGGGGTGGTGCCTGCAGACGGGGCAGTGTGCAGAGCCGTCTGGCTGCGCCTCTGCGTAGGAGCTGTAGAAGGGACAGCGTTGCTTCCAGGAGCCGCTTGAGGTAAGCGCTGCCTGGAGCCTGCACCTCTGAGTCTCTCCCCACGCCCCAGCCCTGATCCCACTCCCACCCTCTGATCTTGATCCCAGCCCTGAGCACCCTCCTGCACCCCAAACCCCTCATCCCCAGCCCCACCCCAGAGCCCATAACCCCAGCTGGAGCCTGCACCCCTTCCTGCACCCCAACCCCCTGCCCCAGCCCTGATCTCCCTCCTGCCCTCTGAATCACTCGACCCTAGCCCAGAGCACCCTCCTACACCACAAACTCCTCATCCCCAGCCCTACCCCAGAGCCCACACCCCAGCCGGAGCCCTCGCCCCCCCGCACCCCACTTCCCCAGCTCAGAGACCCCTCCCGCGTTCTGAAGTCCTCATTTCTGGCCCCACCCCAGAGCCCGCACCCCTAACTAGAGCCCTTACCTCCCCGTACCCCAACCCCAATTTTCTGACAATTCATGGCCTGCCATACAATTTCTATTCCCAGGTGTGGCCCTTGGGCCAAAAAGTTTGCCCACCCCTGCACTAAGTTATACAGTAGAGCTGTTTGGGAATTTTTTGGAAACCATTTTTTGTCAGGAAAATGCTTATTCATCAAAACAATTTGTAGGAATGCGCTGATTTCAACAAATTTCTTCACTTGAAATTTTTTTGAAATTTTCTAATAAAAAATTCTAGTTTTCTCATTCAAAATGACAGTAGAAGAATCATTTTAAAAAAAGCCAAAATCAAACTGAAATATTTTGAAATTATCTGTATTTCTGTTGACCCAAACAGCCTTTTTTTTTTTTTCCCCCCTCCAAGTTTTTGGTTTGAAAATTTTTTGAGATTTCTACTTTTCTCATCCCAGCTAGTGTTGGGAAAAATTTTCAAAATCTCAAATTTTCATGAGATGGGTAAAGAGATGACTACCCAGCTCTATTATACCAACTTTGCAAAAGACACAGAATTTTATAATTTATTTTGCCTTGTTATAGTCTGCATATATGCAAAAAAGAGATTGAGAACTACCTCCACGTGAAGTCTGGATATTCTTTTCTCATATATTCACACAGCTCTAATGGACTTGAGTGGGAGTTTCTGTGGTGTATCCAAAGGCAGAAATGACCCCTGTACCTTGCAAGTGTAACACTCCTAAGTTACAATATGTATGTTAGTGGTAAACGTGGACTGTTTTTTGGTGTAAGAACTAGAAAATGTCAGGGCTATATTTTCCTGTGTCTTGTCCCTGTAAAGTTTAGAACTGTACTGAAGAGGTCAAAGAGGGACAGTGCTGATGAGCAGAGTGTAGCTTGTACTCCTGGAAGACACTCAAGCATTGAGGCTTATGCAAGCTCTGTGTGTGTCTTATGGATTCTGACAAAAGTTTTAATAAAATGCGCCAGCTTTAACATCTCTCTGGTCTGGAAGTGTAACTCAGGCAAACCTCTTCGGTTTAATGGTTGTATGTTAAAACATATTTGTTACAGTAAAAATTAGGATACAATGTTGTCTTGTCTGTAGCTCAGGCAGCCCTGGAAGCACTTAATATAAACTAGTGTCTGGGTTAAAGATCTTCTGCTTCCCCAGGCCTTGCTGAATGGTTTATTCATCTGGAAAATACAGTGAACAATGCAACTGGAAAGACTCTGTCAAGTTTATGATCTCATAGACCACAGAGAACCAGCTGCTGATTTGAAAGATTTGTGTAACACAAGAGCTATTGTGTATGAAAACAGTGAATGTTACCCCGATCTTCATTTAGTCCCTTCATTATTAACTATAAGGGGAAACTTGTGCACCATTACTTTGCCTGAGGATAGTCTATTTTGTGTGTGTGTGTGTGTGTGTGTTTACTTCCTGTAGTTAATTACATTTTCTAATAGGCAAGTCAGGTCGAAGGGTAGAAGAGGGATTTGTTTTGTTTGTTTTTTACCTTGGAGCCTTCTTTCTGATTCACATTTTATTGGCAAGCCTGCAGAGCTTATTGGGGATATAAAGTTCCTTCTCTTTTCTTACATAATTGTGTAATGATGATTTTTTTCTAACGATTTCTGTAGGAAGAAGATACAAACTAGCTTCTTCTATGTTTCTGCACTGAGATTTAGTAGGGTTACCATATTTCCACAATCAAAAAAGAGGACACTGGGGGGGAGCCCTGCCCCCACCCCCTGACTTTCCCCCTCAGAACCCCCCACCCTAACTGCCCCCCTAGGACCCTACCTGTCCCCTGACTGCTCCCGTGGGTGGCAGGTTTGTAAAAATTTTGATGGTGCCCAGAACCCGCCCCCCCACACCTGCCTAAGGCTCTGGGAGGGGGGTTGGGTGGGGGGAGGAGGTCTGGGGTGCAGGTCCTGGGCTAGGGATTAGGGTGCAGGAGGGGTGCAGGGTGCAGGCTCTGGGATAGAGTTTGGGTGCTGGGTGCAGGCTCTGGGCTGGGGCAGGGGGTGGGTGTGCAGGAGGGGGTGAGAGGTGCAGGCTCTGGGATGGAGTTTGGGGGTGGGAGGCGGTGCAAAGGGAGGGGGTTCAGGCTTTGGGAGGGAGTTTGAGGGCAGGAGGGGGTGTGTGGGAAGGGGGAGGGGGTTTGGGACAGAGTTTGGGGATAGGAGAGGGTGCAGGGGTGAGGGCTGTGGGTCTGAGGATGAGGAGTTCATGATGCAGGAGGGGGCTCATGGATGGAGCAGAGGATTAGGGTGCAGGGGGATGAGGGTTGGGGCTGAGGATGAGGGGTTTGGGGCGTTGGAGAGGCTCAGGGCTAGGGTGGAAGGGCAGGGTAAGGGCAGCCTGCCTTGCCATTAGTGGATGGGGGGCACTAGGACCCTGGGGCAGCAGACAGCAGTTGCTGCCTGGAGCAGGGTAGGAATGTGCACAAGCAGGCAGGGAAGAGGGGTGCACTGCTTTCTTTCGGCCAGGGACGGGGGGGGGGACCCGTGGGGGGAAGATGCGCGGAGGGGGTGTGGCAGGTGGAGGCCGTGGCCCGCTCCAGGCAGGGCTGGGGGAGAGACCCAGCTCCAAATATTGCTGGAGCCAGGCCCCCGGCTCTGGATATTGCTGGAGCTCGGGCACCACAAAAGAATATAACCTGCCACCGCCCCCCACCCCATTCACACCCCCACCCCAGACAGGCCTATCCAACCTTCCCCCTGCTCCCTGACTGCCCCCTGGGACTCCCTTTACTATGCCCATGCCGGTCAGATGCTGGCTCCACGTGTAGGCAAAACACGCTGCCGGGCTGCAGGCAGCAGGGGTGGAGCAGGGGAGGGGCTCTAGCTGCTGGAGGCCAATGGGAGCGGCTCAATCAGGCCCTGCCGCCCAATCACCACGCTGCACTCTGCATGGGAGGGAGGGGAGGGGGAAAAATCCCGGACCTTTTAACCTTGTTACCAATTCCTCCCGGACGGCTATTTAAAGACACAAAAGTCGGACATGTCCGGGGAAATACGGACAGATGGTAACTCTAGATTTAGTAGAGATGTCACACAGGACATAAAATGCATTTATTCGTAATACACGATAACGTGACTAACACCAAGGTAATGTTGGTGTACTTACACTAAAGATGCAGTGACCAGTTTTATTTGTCTATTAATATGCACTTCAAAAAAGTGCTCTCATTTAGCATATACTCATGCTCACATAAGTGGAATCCCACAAACCCATAAATAAGATTGCTATAAGACTAAATGTTCAACTCATGTAATTTGCATTATAAAAATGATTAGATATTTTATTTTTATGGCTCAGTGCTGCAGTTGGTGTTCTCGAAATGCATATTACCTGTTTAAAAAAAAAAAATTGTCTTTCAGCAGTAGCGAGAATTGTTTCCTCAAAACTTGACAGTAGCAATATTGGAAAGCAACGTTTTTATTGGTATTATTAATTTGACCAGATCTGTTCGGGGAACATTACCATACTGCTCTCCACAAAACTTGTACAGTGATTAGCAAGCAGTTTATTGTCCATGAATTTAATGCTTTCCAAAAAGAGTAAACTTTAAAAATTCTACTACTTAGCACCTATATAATGCTTTACATATTCAAAACTCTATACAAACATTACTAAAACTAATAAAAGGGCTTGTCAGTTACTAGTTCCTTTTGTTGGTATATGGTCTGATTGATGTAAGCATTAAACTGAAACTCCAAAGCTGAGGGGTTAAATATGACTCTTGGATTTTTCATACAGGTTGGAAAAGAAACAGTGCAGACAACCGAAGACCAGATTTTGAAAAGGGACATGCCACCAGCCTTTATCAAGTAAGTTTATCAACATATTCAAAATGTCTGCCATAGGTACAGGAACCTACATCTAGAACAGGGGTTGGCAACCTTTCAGAAGTGGCGTGCCGAGTCTTCATTTATTAACTCTGATGTAAGGGTTCACGTGCCAGTAATACATTTTAACGTTTTTAGAATGTCTTTCTAGAAGTCTATAATATATAACTAAACTATTGTTGTATGTAAAGTAAATAAGGTTTTTAAAATGTTTAAGAAGCTTCATTTAAAATTAAATTAAAATGCAGAGCCCCCCGGACCGGTGGGCAGGACCTGGGCGTGTGAGTGCCACTGAAAATCAGCTCGTGTACCGCCTTTGGCACGCATGCCATAGGTTGCCTACCCCTGATCTAGAAGTAAATGTTTCTTTACAGTGGGGGGGAGGGGGACTTTATTTTTAATGGCGTTTATTTTAATATGCCTTTTACTTCCCTGGTCTCATTTACTTGCTTGGGCTATGCTTACACTACCGTGGTAAGTCAACCTACGTTACGCAACTCCAGCTACGTGAATAAGGTAGCTGGATTCGACATACCTTAGATCAAGTTACTGCGGGGTCTACACTCTCCTGTCGACTTACCTTACTCTTCTCGTCCGGGGTAGAGTACAGGGGTCGACTGGAGAGCAATCTGCTGTCAATTAGCGGGTCTAGTGAAGACCCACCAAAATCTACCACCGGTGGATCGATCTCAGAGCGTAGAATAGATCCCGGCTGTACTGTCGGCCTGCCCTTAGGCAGAAAGATTGTAGGCTTTTGCTAACAGGAGTAGCCAGATGCCAAATCTCTGCCAGAGGTAGCTACTTTGCCAGCCTTTGCTTGTATGGGTAGCTTCCCCCTTTCCCTCCCCCCCACCCCATGGTACCTTTCTTTCCCTCTGGAGGGACACTGATGAAGGGTGGGTACACGGTATTTCTCCATGCATCCCGTATTAAGCTGTGCTAAAGGGCTTTTTCTAACATTTAGTGCTGTTCTCCCCATAAGTGTTTTCCATTCTTTTGGCTGGAGGAGGAGTATGTCAGTGACTGTATAGCCAGTTGCTGCATAACATGACTTGGAAATATTTTTAAGACACCTAAAAACTAACTGACTGGCACTTCTAATTAAGTTCATGGCTCAGTACTGAAGACAAATGATTTTCTCCTCTGTGGCGTTGAGTCTTAAAAATGAAACATCACTTTTTAGCGGTCATTAAACTGCCACACCTGTCATGTCAAATGACAAACTCTCATTGAAAAGACTTCCCTTACCCAGCCACCCCCTGTGAATTCAGTGTTTTCTTTATTAGTAATTTCTGCTGGCACATGCTAAGTCACTGAATATCCTAATGTTTTCTTGAGAGAGAGAGAGAGAGAGAGAAAGACAAGATTCTCAAGAACCAGAACCGGAAACTACTGAACCAAATACTAAAATACTAAACAAATGAGTTCTGTGAGTGTGTGGGGGGGGGGAGGGGAAGAAACAGAATGGTTCTCAAAGAGAAACATTTTTGAATAATTTTCTAAGATAGTCTTTGTGAAGATTTACATGCATGGCAGTTCTACGTTTATTCTTTTGGAGGCTTACATTTTTTATATTGCTGCTCCTTTAGAGTTATGCAAAATGGTTTATTTTGTTGCCTTTTGCTGTCCAAGATGTATACATAATAAAGTGAAGCCATGGTTTAGTTGATACTCTTTATTTAGGAGGAGGATGGGAGAAGCAGATGGAAGAAATTAATAACTTTACTGGAATTTAGTGAGCCAGCACTGCTTTGTGGAAACTTTTAAGTATCAGTCATTAAGTCAGTATATGTTAGACTGAAGCGGAATTGTGTTGGAAGTTTTATGAAGGATATCTAAGCAGTCAACCCTGAACAAATTCATTTTTAAAAATAAATATTTTGCCAAGTATCAAAACAGTTAACAAAACAGTGTACTTGTACAAGATTGGGCTTTTATATTTTATCTCTGAAATGTTTGTTCATGTAGATGATTATTCCAGCTGGGAACAGAAGTAAAAAATGGATTCAAATCAGGTATCAGACTTACCCAAGTCTTTTTAAATGGACATAAAAAAAATATGTATATTTGCGAAAGGGGCCTAAGCTGTCAGTGCACTGAATAAAGCTGCATAATTAATGGACCCCTGCCCACCTGGATAATCTTAACTTACTCCGAGAGGTGGTTGTTGGAGAGATTACTTATGTATTTTGCCAGAACAATATTTGGTTGGTGCTAAAATATAATTTTTTTTATAGAGTAATGATTACAGTACAACTTTCTGGCCAAATCCTTTCTTCAGTGTATTTTAATGATTTTGATATGTCCTCTGCGTTTTGCTGTTTCAACATTTTTGAGGAGCTGCCAAGCTGGGGGAGGAAATGGAAGTAGCATCAATACATACGTAAAATAGAAGATGGTCACTTTTTTTCTAATTGGGAGCACAAAATAAAGCAGTACAGGGTGAATAATCTTGTTCCCTTGTCTTAAAATTTGCTTGCAAAGTAGGTGAAAAACTTCTAGGGTTTCTTCTTTTACGTGGTCTACTGACAGAGAAACGATAACACAACTTCGTATTGTAGAATGTGTTTTGTACATCTGTAGCTTTCTTCAAAAATTGTAGTGTTGTCAGTTAACTTTGGCTCATTTTGAAAACAAATTTGCTGATGTTAAAGTAATACTGAATAGGTATTTGTAACTGAAGCCAATAAATGTATTTAATCACTATGGTTTCAAAAACAAGTGTAGTCCACAGAAGTGTGGTTCGTTAGAATAAAAGTTAAGAGAAATGAAACTATTTATTGCCTGTATCTTAAATATCTGAAGTGTTTAGGGAAAAATGAGCAAAATGGATTGTGATTTTTAAAATAACAAAAACATATAACCTTCATAATGATGTGTACCTACTGTAACTTAACTTGTGCTACCTCAACTGTATTGTATTCCCTTATCTTTTGCTTGTGAGAAAATAACATGTACTGCCCACAAAAGTTAGTAACTCACTATGCTGAAGTCTAGAATACAGAGTTTACTTTTGCTGGTTAAATGTGCACCATTAAATCACATTTCTTTAAGAGACAGTGTGGGTCTCGCAAGTTCTTTTGGGCATTTGTTAATTTGATTAGATCATAACAGTGGCTAAAAGTATATTCACAGCTTTTATTATAGACCTTATTCTGTTGCAAGGCCAAAAGTAAAACCTTGGTAACAGGAGCGCATGCTTAACTGATATACATGTCTGACATTGAATATTGGTGTGATACCTAAGACCTTCAGAGAGTTAATTATTCCACTACAATTGTGTTGTTCCTGATTCTTTACAGAATCTAAAGAATTTAATGTCTGAACATAAAAATTGTCATTATAAATATGCAGACTTTCATAGAACCACCATTTTTTATAAGCACTGGTATGCAGTATAATAAGTACAAATATATCAGATATGTAATTTGGTTTATTTTTAGGGCTGTCAATTAATTGCAGTTAATGCCTGTAATTAACTGAAAGCAAAATTAATGCTTTTTTTATGTGTTAATAGCATACCTGTGGGTGGGGCAGGAGGCATTGGCGGCGGGGGGGGGGGGGGCTGGAGCAGGCCAGAGCCCCCAGCCCTGACCCTATATTTGAAAATATAGAAAACCCCCAAATTTATTTTAAAAAATTAAACATGCTTAATCGCAGTTTTAATCGCACTGTTAAACAATATTAGAATACCATTTATTTAATCGCTTGACAGCCCTAGTTATTTTTCTTGAGTTACAAACTAGCTACCACAAATGATATCCATGTGGATGGGTTATGAACTATTTTAATATCTTTTTCACATGGCTAGCTTTGCTTTGGCACACTTACTAATGGTAGTAAAATAGAGGATAGTGTTTCACATAAATACCTATGTAGTTAAATAACTGTTCCTTAATTACTTATATTGGAACCGTATACTGAAAAATGATTAGTCTTTACTACTGTTGTGCCCCAGAATTTGCAGCAGAGAGGGCTCTTACATTTTATTCTCTTGTTAATAACAAAAATGCTTTTATCAGTAAAGTGACCTGACTTTTTTGTGTGATATGGAAAAACTGTAGAAATTTAAGACTTTGCAAGAAATTGTTACTGTCCTTTAAACAATGTTGAAAGTATGTTAGATACTTTCAGGAATGAAGAAATGCTCCTTGTCATGATGAGTTTACTGCAACTACATTTTAGTATCTGAAATACAGCATCTTTCACTTACTGAATAATTTCTTCTCCTAATGATTTATCATAAGGTTCTATGCTGTAGCCCTTCATCATAGTGCCAGGGGATAATCATTCAATTCAGTTCAGGAAACTTGGAGGGGTTTTTTTTGTGGAAAATGTGTAGCCACTCTACCTTGCGCTGTGACCCTATCAGATTGGTTAGGCCAGGTCTATACTTGAGCTGGAGATACTCCTTGCGAATCTCCTGCTCAGTCTGTTGTAGGCAGTGCTACTAGTGAATTAGGGTAAATAGGTGGCACACTTCCATCATAGTTGGTATTGAGGAATGCCTTTTATGATGTTAAACGGATCCATTTTGTTGGAGGTGCCATATTTTGTGTGAGACCCAAAAAGGTCATGATGAGGAGTGCCATGGGAATTTTAGTGACGACAAGAGAAGAGTCTCTGAATCTTGTGTCCTAGCTGAATGGCACGTAAGTAATTAGTTTCATTTGGACAAAGGGTAGAATTTTCAAAGGCTCCTAACTTCCAAGATACTTTTGAAAGTGAGATTTAGCAGTCTAAATAATTTTGGATGAAACTTTCAAAAATAACTTGAGTGTTAACTTCCTGCCTTGACCTATTGTTTTGTTTCTACATACTATCAACCAATTGCCCTATTCCATATCGGAGGTAGATAAAGAGATCATTGGGTGTAATTTAAGTTTCACATGGGATCCTTTGGGATGAGAGCCGCTGTAAAATGATATATTAAGACTGACTCTTGCTGCTATAACGAGCAGCTTGCAAATAAAACACTTCAGAAGAGGTGCCTGTGGGAAATAAGGTTTGATCGGTTATTTGAGGTCATGTTACAGAATATGAATTGGAAAATTTGAGCAAACACGCAAGTGACTACAGAATTTCATTGAACCATTGTTTGTATGTGTTTTTTCCATATAACTACCAAACCTGGAAAGGATTCAGAAGGTACTTTCATGCAGCATTTTTATAGAGCATTTTGGAAACACTGAGGAGTTATCTAGCATTCAACAAATGGAATTTAATTTTCAGGCTTGTGTCCTGCTTGATTTTAGGTTTAAATAGCTGTTCAGTATGGGGTATTCTATTTAAAATATTTGAATGTTGTTTTAAATTTATCACTAACTTGACAGCAGTTTGACAATATGTTGGAAAACCTCCACTCTACTAACTAAATTGCTGTTGGTCAACTTTACATTGTGTTCCTTGTGGTAAATGTCACTGTTTCTATAAATTGCAAGTGTACCCTGTGCACTTATGGAAACTAGTTTCTGAAGAAATGATAATTGATTGCCAAGA
Organism: Emys orbicularis; assembly: GCF_028017835.1. Lineage (NCBI taxonomy): Eukaryota > Metazoa > Chordata > Testudines > Emydidae > Emys > Emys orbicularis. Next base: position 67,228,610 of record NC_088689.1, on the reverse strand, counting down.
GTCCTTTAACATTTTTGTAATTATGGGAAAAGCTTGAAACTGCTCTAATGTCAGTAATTCCAACAGAATGATGCAAATGTCAATGACTGTAATGAAATGTAATATAAAATAATTGTACCAGAAGGGAAGTACATCACAGAATAAAACATGAGAAAGATATATCGGCACACCTGCAGTAATTAAACTTTATCTTTAGCAACTGAGCTTTTGTGTGGCATTTAAAATTAAGGATTGGCTCTGGTGTTTAAAAAATAAATAGACGTTTTGACACATATGGATCCAATTACATCACAAGTCATCCTAACGTTCTGCTCATGTCTAAAACAAGAGTATCAAAATATATTTATATATAATTAATCTGGTCTATAAATGTGGTGTTGCTGCCTGGTGTTACAGCAGAGGTGAGCTGACAAGTCTGGCAGTTAGATTTCTAGAGCTACCATTTTCTGTACAGTGGCTTTTCCATTTCAAATTATTGTCATTAGCATGCATTCTGTATATTAAAAAGAACCAACCCCCTCCCCCTCCCGAAAAATAGCCTTGATGTTAGCAGAGAAGTGTCAGATTAGTATTTTTGCTTTACAGAATGTATAAACTGACATTAATATAGGTTGAGGGGAAACTGCTCTCAAAATGTTCCAGAAAAGAATAAGAAACCTAAACACTAGACGTAAAAAATAGATCCCCCTCTTCCCCCCGGATTGGTGTTGACCAAATCTTAGCCTACGGTCTTCCCTCTAGTCCCCCAATAATTTTACTGTGTGGGAGAAAATAAATTGAATCATAAGTTGTAAATTAGTTCATTACTTAACTATTTATATAGCGTTAAGCATAAAAAATAAGTTTCTAAACATTTTTTTGTCCTTTACACCTACCCACAATCTACCTACCTGAAATTTTTGTTGGCCTAGTAATTAATCTTGTCTAGATAATTATGGATCCTCTATATCAATTTGCCTTTTTACAAAATAAGAGCATAAGATATGAGAGAGTTGTCTTCAGCCAATAACATTTGAATGTTTTTGTAGCTTAAAAGCTTTGTGTTCTCTGGTTGAATCCAAATCTAGCAGTTAACTTTTGTTCAATTTTTTTAACATACTACATATAGATTCTGTTGGAGGGAAAAAAGCAATTGAGTGGTATGATTGTGTTTTTTTGCATCTTTCAACTAATTTTTTTTAATTGGGCAATAAATTATTTTGTTCTTTTACAAAAACCCCAGTCCTGCAGGCAGAGGCACATATTCTGAAGTTGCAGTATTTTGAGAGGTAATGGTGTGGAACATTTCACTAAACTGGGCTTTATACAATTAAAACACAAATCCACCTCTAAATCGTCTAAATGGTTTTTAAATGAAAACTACATTGTAGCTAAGACATTCCATTCACATGCTGAATCTTTAAGACATGAAGATTTAAAGAGTTTTTACTTTTACATCAGTTGTTCACAAATGGGAAATACAGCCCTACCTGCATTGGAACTTTTATACAGATGACCATGAAATTCCATAGTGCAAATCCAGCAGTTTTGAGCGTATTATTTTGATTTGGGTGGATAGGTGACCTGTTTAATGCCTTTCTTAGTGTGGCTGAAAAGAGAAAAGTTTAACTGCTTCCAGCAGTGGGAAACTAACTTTAGTGAAGTATGTTGGACTGAAAGCTACAACTACATTTTACATAGTGGAGACCAGATCATTCCTATTTTCTGACTCTTGTTAGTCTTAATGGATTTTCTTACGCAATTGTCAATATTGCCCCTAATGAGCTGACCAGATGTTTCATTGTAGACTACATCTTGTGATAAGGCCCATTTGAGTCTACTCAGGGGAACCACTGGCTGAAAATCTTGTATTGTTCTGACACCACTTTTTAAAGTATTATGTTTTATTTCTTAGTGGGGTCAGGAATATAGGATGGATTAGTCAATTTTCAATGATTTCACTGCTCTCAGCACTATGTCTAAATGCTTACTAGGAGGAACTCTGATCAGCATGAAGAAAGTTAGGTATCATGATCCAGTTTCTCTGTAGTAAATCTTGGTTTAGCTCAGAACTGGTGAAGTAAGAGTTGCATGTTTGACTGAACTTTATTCAAGGATCGCTTAAGATCGAATTGATGGATGACAGTAAGATCAGTGTAAGGAGAATCTGTCCTGCGCTGTACTTAACTGTCTTGTGGGAGGAAGCCAGAAAATGGAGGAAAACCCATGAGCAACATAATCAGTGTCGTATCTCCAGGAAGGTCCTGCATCTGAAATTGTATCTGTTACTAGGTCGGCAATGATTACCCAAAAAGCTAGAATGTGTCACTTTAACAATACTTTGTTTGTTTGAAGCTTTTTATAGGCCCCCAAAAGTGGGTAGCTGGGGCGGATAAGTCTTGTAATCTTGATGTCCTGACTCTTCCTTTTGTGAGCTTCAAACGCTGAAGGGATCTGTGATCTTCAAGTACTTGTCCAAGTGTATTCCACCATTGGTGCATGTGTACGTCATGTACTCCAGTTTGTACTCTCTTGGCCAGCAGTGTCCATTAGGCATGTGAGGGTATGTCTACACATCAATGTTAATCTAGGGCTAGTGGGACTCAAGTCAATTGACCTGTATCAGGGAACCATGGGCATTAGCATCTACACTGCATTTTAACCCTAGGTTAAGGATTTTCTGACCTGTGCTCAAACCTAGGGCTCTGGTGTCCACACTCCAGTGCACAGACCCAAGGGGGCCGAGCAGTCCCCCCTCTTGCCTCCACCCCGTCAACACTCTAGCTCTAAGAATGTGTTGCACAGTGGGAAAATGCTACCACCCACCGTTTCATAACTGTGATGGTGCTACTGACGGGGCTCAGGTGCCCATAAGGAACACATGAGTACATAAACTGCATACTTAGCTCCTTTCGTGGCTGTCTCAGTAGAATGACGGCAATGTGAGATGGCTTTATACTGAACTGACATCTAATCTGAGAACTGGGTTCTCCACCTCTAGGTTGAATCACGTTTGCAGGAAAAGGCCCATGTGCACCTGTTCTGAGGATAATTAGGACATCAGTGTCCAGGGCTGTCAAACTGGAATGGGATGTTCAGTGAAGAGGATTTTATTTAGCTGTATTTTTATTTATTTTTGTCTGTTTTGAAGTTTGACATAAAATGTAGGTTTTAGAGGAAAAGCACACGCATCCCCCAGCCTCGCTGCTGCCAGCTGTGGGGCAGTGAAGTGCATCCCCAACATGACCCCCTAGGATCCCTGCCCCCCGGGAGGCAGGGAGAAGGGATCTGTGGGGAAGTTGTGTGGTTGGCTCCTACTCACTGCTCTCACAGTGCACGCTGCCTGGGCACCTCTGCATACTCAGCCCCAAGGAGGCTTTCTTCCTCTGTGCGGATGCAGAAAGAAGACAGGACATCTTAGAGTTTTTTGTTAGTACACTTGAATGCTTTTTTGTTGCAAACAAACTTTGGTACTAGCTTTATTTCTGTCATGTTACCATTCAGTTTCCTCTTTAACAGTCTCTTAATGTTCCTTGTCTTATAAATACACTATTGCTTTTCAATTGCTTTCCTTGCTGCACCTAGCTAACTACAGACAACTCTATAATCTTACTTATTCAACTGGCTCCCTGTCGGCACACACCTGAGTACAGGAGTAGTGGAGAATTGTGGTACTTTATAGGGAGGGAACAGTTTTAAAATTGTTAATTCTACTCCTTCAGCCCCTCATAGTCTATCCCACCGCACCTGATACGTAATGTCTTCTGCTTCCTTCTCTCCCCATGCCCCAATTTCAGGGTGTGTGTGTTAACTTTTCCCCACTTCTGCAAATCTAATATAAATTCCTAACTTGTGTTCAGTGACAAGTATTCAGAGTTGCGCTGTTTGGTGTTGGTGCCCAGCTGTGATAGCTTATAGCACAATTATTGTGGAGAAAGAGGAAGGTGGAAGCTAGTTTTTTAAGCTGCTAAGAAAATTTTACAATTGACTTTTTTTTTTTGGTTTTGTCAAATATTTACTTGGTGGGAATAAATATACAAAAGGTGTTTGGGTGAGCATGAAAATATATGCACACCTATACAAATGCCTGTATTCACACTAAGAAGCACCACTTCAAATGCTTCTGTTTCCATGAATGCTCAGGGAAATGTGAACCTAGAAGATATGAATACTGTTTGATCAATGAGTTAAACTTGGCAAAACATTCCATTGATAGCTTTGCCCTGCAACAAAATGGTGGCAGAGCAGATGCTTGCTTGCTAATCTGTGTGCCAGGATACTATCCAGATATAAGAGGCCAAATTAACAGTTGCTTAGTTTGAACTTGTGTTAAAGCTTTAGAGTTTGGCTGGAAAGCAAGCTTTTGCTCTGCTACCAGAAAGCTTCTGATTGACTTGTTCAAAGAATACGACATTTGCGAAAAGTGAAAAAGAAATTGATAACTGAAACAGGGTTAACTCCTTAACTCAAAATAGTTTTCTTTAGGGCTGCATTTCAAATAGCTGGATAGAATTAGTTTAATATTAATTTTAAAGCTCATATCAACTGTGTTGAGTTAAGGGTTATAATAACACTCAGACAGTCTGCATTTGGGACCTTCTCTCTTAGACTTGGTATCAGAAGTTGAGAGATATGAGATTCAAACCATATGCCTATTCACATATTGACGTGCACAAGTAGTAATATATATTAAAGAGCTGGAAAGCTTCTTCATTAACAAATGAGGATCTGAGGAGCCTCAATACTTTTCACAAAATGTCCTTTTGTTATCTTAACTTACAGCTGTGATTAATTACCTATTGATGCATTTGCCTGTTGACATTAATAGAACATAATGCAAATGCCAGGATGTTGCACAGTGATTACTTTTACTCTATGATCCTGTTGGAAAAACTCCCCGCTACCTAACCTCCTGGCTTGTTGGAACTAAAAGGGTATTTTGTGACTCATGTCAGTGTCTCTAACCTGTAGCCTCAGTGTTGTTAACTTATATATCTTGCTCTAAAGACAAAGGCTGACTTCATCAGTGATGTGTAAATATTTATATTTGCATATTTAAACCATAAGTGTGTGTGTTGGGATGGATAAACAGTTTGCTTGCTGTGTTTTGATAGTTACAAATAATGAGATTTCAACCCCCTATAAGTTTACACATCTGTTCACTTCTGGCAGAGTATGCAGAGTAAGTGTTAATGGCTGAATCTTATTGTTGCACACAGAGTGGAGAATGCCTGCACTAAACTTGTCCAGGCAGCCCAGATGCTGCAAGCAGATCCTTATTCAGTACCTGCTCGTGATTATCTCATTGATGGATCAAGAGGCATCCTCTCTGGTACATCAGACTTGCTTCTGACGTTTGATGAGGCTGAGGTAGGTGTCTTAGTACCAATAACATCATCTTCTATATATCAGTATCATGTTATCTCAAATACCCACTTAATTTACATTTGCTAATTTACAGCACTTCCCAAAATTCATTCTGTGACAAGGACTCTGTTTGGATAGATTGAAAGCATTCTTTGTGCCTATCTTCCTGCCAAGAAAAACCTTTTCATGCTGCCTTGTTACTTAAAGGATTTTGTGTATTTCTTAATCCCCCTCATCTCCGCCCCCCCACCCCGAAAAAAAATGGCACTCAGGACCTTATGTAAACCCATAGATGCAAGGAAATGTGAGATTGAGGCTTCTGCTTCATCTTGTGTATGTTTGTGTGTATGGTGTTAGTAATGGAACCAATTGGGTTGCTTCACTTTTGTGACCATGTTTCCCCTTCTTAGGAATATGGTATCTCCTGTTTTCTAGCGACTAGCGTCATGCCTTTAAGAGGGAATGAAGTTAAAATAAACATATCCCATTTGGTTGAGGAAAAATTGATGCTGCTTACAATGTTTACCTATATCCTACTTTTCAACCTGCAAAGTCTCCATATGCTTTCCTTTCCATGGTATGTGAGCACTCCAGTACCAGTGTTGCTGCTTCACTGTTAACTCACTGATTACTGAAACTGTTCTTATCATGATATCCTGAGATGATGCTAATGCTTGGAATTACTTTGTGGCACTAGCGATCACATATATTTTTGCAGGTGATTATAATCAGTACCACAAAGAGTTATGAGCATGTCCACCTATTCCAACTATAGATCCAGTGCTCAAGAAGAGGATTCAGTTTTTTTTAAGTTAAACTTTTTTAGAAGCTCTCAACCTCAGCTGTGACCATACCCAAGTTCAACAAGACACATATATTTGACTCTGGATTTGATTTTCACAAATCTAGCATGTTCCCAACCACTTTCAAGAGAGCCCTTGTTCTAATGTTCTACCTTAGTTTTAGCGGTAATTGTGAGCTACTGTTTTTGAGGACAATTTCTAGAAGCATAATTTCAGACTTATCAACACTTGGAGTTTGATTTGAATCCACCACAAGCAGTACTTTCAAAGTTACATCCTCTAAAATAAGATTTCATGGTGCCATGGGATCTGTCTGTTTTTCCATGCTCTGAAGTATGTGGTAGAAGAATTAAAGAGGCAATATTTATACATGTTGGTGTGAATCTTTTAAAAAGCAGTTAAAAACCGAATATGGATTAACAGAGTGTTAATAAACTAAAGTGTACAGAATCTATATTGAAGTAAAAGGAGAATAAGTACCTCTCTTCAAATGTGCATTGTTTTTTGGAAGACTTAAGAAATTGGATCTGCCCTTCAAAAAAGGATATTGTATATTGTGTTCTGCATGTGCAAAACTGCCTAATGGATAACCTTTCATAGGGTAGACTTTGGAGTATGCTACTCTGATATAGGTTGGCTTAAGTGATTTCATTTTTTACCAGTTGAATAGCAATAATAAACTTGAAACTATGCTGTCTTCAAGCTGACAGCATTTTCTCTAGTGCCATGATAGTTAAATACACTTCCTCACCATTTTACTACTTCTTCTCTGTTATTCTTTGTCGTCATACAGTTGGAAATTGTTAGAAGCAGGATTTGCATTTCTAAGTACAGATATGTTGATTTTGGCTAATGAGGCTTTCTTGAGTAATCAAGTGGTGAGCAGCTTATTCAACATTCCAAACCACATACTTTTCTATAAATTATGCTACCAAATGCTGTACCTGTTCTGTTTCAGTAATAAATATTTCTAATTTATTGTATTATAGCTTGATCTAATAAATGCTGAAATGTTTTTTTCCCCCCCCTAGGTCCGTAAAATCATCCGTGTCTGCAAAGGAATTTTGGAATACCTAACTGTAGCAGAGGTGGTAGAGACTATGGAGGATTTGGTGACATACACAAAGAATCTGGGTCCAGGTTAGACCTTTCCAGTCCTGTGACTATATTCTTGCATGCAGCTTTATTTCTCCAGTAGTTCAGAGGCAAGATCTTGGAGAGAGCTAAAGCTGGGGCTTTGAAAACAACTAGAGGCCAACCGTTTTTTATCTCTTTCTGCTTGACAAATATTCTTTTCAGTATGTATAGTAGTTCTAATTAGAAAATTGTGCACCATGATTTAATTGACCAGTGTTGGTTTATTTACGTCAGAATATCCATAAGAGAGGTTAATGTAATGCACTATAAGGTCTTTTACTTTGATGGAGTAATGTGCTAAAAGTTAGCATTTGCTGTTGTATTTTTGCTGTACATCATAAAATACAGTTGTGGAAGCTGTGCACTCACTAACACAGAGCTGAATCCCATTTGTGGAAATAGTGTGTTCTGATTCAGATGGTTTATGTCTTGAAGGCATCTCTTGGGATGGTATACATTTAAACCACAGTATGAGTTTGACATCTTCATGTTAGTGAGAATGCAGAAAATAATGTTATAAAAGGCCAGCTTGGGCCCTACCATTTCCCCCCCCCCCCTCATTACTCACCATCCTTTCTTTACTTGCCAGCTAGTTTGCAGCCTTTTTATGACCTGTTACCTTGCTGATGAGGTCTTTCTGTTACATGTATTGATGCCTTTGCCCAAGAGTCTGATAAAGCCTGTGTGACTTGTGGAGGTGCTAGTTGTGCTGCAGGAAAATATTAGATATTAAACTTTGATTTGAATAAAAATAAAGATGTCCATGTAAATAAGAATTACCATACAATATCAGAGCAATGAGCCATCTCGTCTAGTACCTTATCTCTGACATTGGCCAGTGTTAGCTGCTTCAAAGAGAGAACCAAGAAACCATATCCTGAAATAACTGGCCCACAGGGGAATTTTAACTAACACCTGTTAGAAGTTGTCTTATGCCATGAAGCATGTTTATCCCATTATATATGGTGTGACAAAGTCAGGGTGGACGGCTGCAAGAGAGTGGTGGAAGGGCAAGTATGTGAGCCCAAGAGTGATATGCCCTTTTTCCTACAAGCTGAGAAGGGGTTACCCTTGCTCAATTAGGGACACCTGAGTCCAGTTAAGGGCTGCTTGAGGCCTTTAAAAACCCCTCCTCCGGTGAGAGAAAGGGAAGAGAGACCAGCTGCTGCAGGTCTAGTGGTGGCAGGGAGATAGGCTGTTCCAGAGTGAGATGCGGCTCTCTTCTCTACAGGGGAAATAACCAAAACTGAATGCCTGTTTAGGGGGAGGACTGCCACCCCCCTACCCAGCGAGGCGGCAGGGAAAGGTGCATCCCCTTGTTTTGTGTTTGTGAATTGGTTTCTTTTGTTTGGTGGAGGAGCACTCCTTGGGCCTGTGCTGAGGCCTACCTTGAAAATACTGACAAATAAACTCAGAGTGGGAAGACAAACACTGTCCAGAGTGGGGTTGATTTTACTCCAGGTCCTGCCACCATCAAAGGGGGAAGTACTGAGCCTGGCGAGATGGAGGAGGTGCCTTGCCACAACGGGTAATCCTTTTCATCCTCAAACTCTTGGGCCTCAGTGTTACCTTGTAGTAGTAAGTTGGTTATGCATTGTGGTTAAAAAAAAATCCTATGAGAAATAACGAAATTGAAGGCAATATATTTGGCATCCTCTTGTTGTGCTTGAAGAAATAAGAACCATTCATTATTTTACATACTTCTTAGTCATCATCTCTAAATCAACAGTCATACTCTTGCCGGTTTCTTCATATGGAAGTCATTCTATAGCTCTAATTGTTTCTATTGGTTTTCTCTGGACTTCCTTTACTTCTGAGATATATAAAATTATTTATTTTTGAGCTAAGGTTACCAGAACTTAACGCTATTTCAGGTGAGGATACACCATTGATTTACAAAATGAGGATAATACTTACCTCCTTGGTAAAGCAATTTGAGATCTACTGACGAAAAGTGCTATATCAGAGCAAGTTGTTGTTTGTTTATACTTCCTAACATTTTTGTTTTGACTGCAATGACTTACTAAGCAGATATTTTCATTGAGCTGTGCACAATACGCACAGCTCGGTTTCCTGGAGTGGTTACAATTAATTTCGAACCCAATAATGTGTAGTTCAAATTATGCCATCAGTGTTTAGAAACTTTGCATTTTTCAACCCTGAATTTCATCTGCTATGGTATTGTGTATTTTATCTAGTGTTGTTAGGTCCTCTGAAGTTCTTCAGTCTTCTCTAGTTTGAGGTATCACCATAAATGTTGTTAGCTCCATAACTTTCCACCTCGTTATTGATCCCCCTACTCCGGAATATTAATGTGTTAACATTAGCACACATTAAACTCCAGTGCTAGCCCAGATCATTGATGGGGCAGTACCCTTTCACAGTTAATCTTTTTTTGCCATGCTGAAAACTGACTCTTCCGTCGGTCTGTCCCTTAGACAGTTTCTAATCCATGACAATCCTTATCTCTTGCTCCTCATAACTAAGATTATTTTATGGCTTGTTGTGAGAGAGTTCTCAAACTAAATATATCTCTTGTGTTGCCTACTTTGTTGATAGGCTGAAACTTAGAGTGGATTGGAAAGCCATGATTTTGCTTTGCAGGAATGATGCTGGTTTGTCCCTGTCACGTTTATCTCGGTATTTTATAACTCTCATTTTCCAGCCAGTTCAGTTGACACTGAAACAAGTCTCATGGGTCTGTCATTCCCACGATAGTGTCTGCTGTCTTTCATATAGCCAGATGCAATATTTGCTATCTACCAGTCATATGGTTAGTGTTTAAAGTGGTCTCCAAAAAAGGGTGTGGGGTGTCTGTCGTCACCCCCACATCTGCCCAGAAATCAATTCTGCCCCCAGCCCAAATCAATCCTACCCCTCTAGCCTCATCTCTGCAGCACGTGGGGTTCTTTCTCTCTCCCAGGCCTGTGGGGTGAGGGGGCTACAGTGAGAACCTTTCTGCCGAGTTGCAGCGGAGGCTGGAGGGGCAGAGGAGTCTTCCTGTTGCTCACAGGATAAGAATAGGGAGTGGAGCCATTCTGAGCTGCTGTTTTTTTTCCCCCTCTTCTTTTTTTTTTTTTTTCTTTTTTTTCTTTTCCCTGCTACCTCCTATCCTCTCCCACCTAGTGAGAATGATGTTGGTTCCTAAGGGGAGAGAACTCTACCTGTTTTTGCCCTAATTGGCTGTTTCCTTGCTGGCCCACCTTCTGAGGAAGAGCAGCCAATTAGAGGGTGTTTTCCCCAGGTAGCACTAAAAATGTGTATCCCTCAGTGACATTGCTTGCTTTTGGGAAATTTTATTTCCTGATCTGCGACCCAGCACACTTTAAGTATTCTCTCTGGTATAGGTGATTTTACTGAGATTGCATATTTTCTGCTGGTTTTGGCAGTGTAGTGTCCTAGAGCAGGGATCGGCAACCTTTGGCATGTGGCCCATCAGGGTAAGTCCCTGGCGGGCCGGGCCGGGCCAGTTTGTTTACCTGCCGCGTCTGCAGGTTCGGCCGATCGCGGCTCCCACTGGCCATGGTTCGCCGTCCCAGGCCAATGGGAGCTGCGGGAAGCGGCGCGGATCAAGGGATGTGCTGGCCGCCAAAGGTTGCCGATCCCTTTCCTAGAGCCTTTCCCTGCTACCTCCCCCTGCCAGAGCCTTTCACTGCTGTGAATAGCTACACGCTACAGTGTGAACATGAACTGCTTTTCACTGAGGTGTGTAACTACACATACGCTACACACCACCACCACCGCAAGTTTAGACAAGGCCTTTGATACCTCAGTCGCTGAGAGTGCCTTGTCTTCTTTACCAGAAAAGAGTAGATCAGTAACATTCTCTTTTGCTCCCATGCAATCATGTAGACCCACCAGTTATCTCACAGGTTTCTCCTTCTGGTATAATTGTTGCTTATTTTTAGGCATGGCAGAATTGATTTTTTGTTTGTTTGCAATTTCAACGATTTAATAGCACTGATAATGGGGCTGCAGGGGGTTCCCTGCTCAGCCAGTGGACCAAGACACCTGGGTGCAAGGTGCAGGGGAAGTTTTGGTTCTGGCCCAGCAGAGCAAAGGGCTGCCAGGGGGAAGATGAGCCCCCAGCCACGAGGGAGGCCACCCCACTGCTGAACAATTCCTGCCTGGGGATGGAGCCATTCTGTAGTGGGGTGGCCTCCCCTGTGGCCAGGAAGCTCTTCCTTCTCACCATCCTGGCCAGGGGACTCTGCTCCCCCTGCCAACACAGCAGCCTTCCCTGAACCTGCACCTGCAGGGATCAGTTGTCACTGTTTGTGCAGGGAGCCCTCTATAACTCTGCTGTCATATCCCCAGTGACAGCAGGGTCACAGAGGGCTCCCTGCACTTCCACAGGGCCAGTGACACCCAATCCCTTCAGGTGCAAAGTTAGGGGAATAGGCTGCACTCTCACCAGCTGTTACTAATGGATATTTTTTTCATCTGTTTCAGTGAGTCAGCTGAAATCGACATTTGCCAGTATCTATCCATTAAAATTTAACCCTGCCAAGCCTTCTTATTTTGTATCTCTTGCTTTTTATCTTCAAAATTCCTCCTAGCCCTCCTAATATTTTATATGTCTAAGTTGTGCTCCTTCCTTTTGGCTTCACTTGGGCTGGATTTTGATTTAGGAAGAACATTTGTTTGGCTCAGATAATCACTAAACACTTAAAACATAATATTGATAGTAAGTTTTTTATAGTCTTAGGCATAATGCTGCTACTCCATCTCTGTGACCTCAGCAGTTCTTGTGTGGTTTATAGTCAAATAATAAAGTATCCCACAAATGTTTCGTTTCTCTAACTCCTTAACCTGAGAATTTTCTTTTTCCTTCTGGAGTGTACCTCTCCCAACTCAATCTGTCCTGTTCTTTACAGGTTACAGTGTTACTTTGGTATTACTGGTATCCCTCAGAGATGTCTTTTTGCATAAGTGCTCCTCAGCACATATCTTTTCCCCCTAGTTCTAGTTTAAAGAACCACCTTAAAACCTTGTCAGCTCTTCCAAGGCAGAAGTTTGGCTTCTCTTTAGCTAAACCAATGTGCAACTTTATCTTACTGCCATCATGAATACTATTTCCATGAACATATGCAAACATGAACAATGCATATCTTAAAACGTGCAGATTGCATGTTGTGTTTAAGATGCGGGTGAGGAGAAATACATGGTTTCCTCTATAGTTTCTGGCCAGTTGAAAGTGTGATTATACATGTATATTCCTCTATGTTCCTCATGCAAGTCTTGAAAGTGCATTTACTCCTGAAATCCAAAGTAACACGTGCTTTGATTCTCTTCCTTTCATCACCGATATAATTTTTTTTAGAGAATTAAGATATTTTTATTTAGTTTTTCTAGGACAGTGTAAATTAACACAATCGTGTAATACTTCCAGACAATGAAAGTCTTTGAAGCCAACAAAACTAAACCTGTGTCAGTGATATTTTCCTATTCTTGTCATCCACCCCATTATTTAGGTGAGAACTGATCAAAGCTAAAGGAGGAAAAAGAGCTCTAAACTACCTTGTCATACATTGCTGAACTGACTAATTTCCAAGAAGTAGGCTATTCATTACTTTTGTATTTGTATAGCTCTTTTCTTAAAATTCATGATAAATGAACGTCAAAATTATGAGACCTATATTCTACCTTGAATTAACAACTAGAAACTGGATCTGTGGCTTCCCTTAAACTACTGAAATATGGTTTAATGAAAAGTAGGTGATACAAAACTTCTTCAGTGGTGGCATAACTCATTACATGTTTGCGTTCTTGTTTGGAAAGCTAAACAAATAACTGAGCCTAGACATTCTTTGTAAAATGTTCATAAATCTGGGGAAACTAAATATTAACAGTTTTATCACTTGAACTTCATTTTATGACCTAGGAATGACAAAGATGGCCAAAATGATTGATGAAAGACAGCAGGAATTGACTCATCAGGAACACAGAGTGATGTTGGTGAACTCCATGAACACTGTGAAGGAGTTGTTGCCTGTCCTTATTTCAGGTAGTTTCTGCTGTACTATTAGATGCAAATACATGATCTGAATTTGGATGCATGTGTGTTATACCATTAAAAATAGAAGCTTTGACATGCCTCTTGGGCTGACTGCAAATATTTAGATGTTTGGCTGATTTGTGGCAAACTGGGAGGGGATGGCAAGTTGTAACGCCAACTCTCCATGTGCATACCCTGCGTATTTCCTATTTTAAGTTCTGTGCACCTCAGACTTAAAATGAGCTACATAAACTAGTGATACACTATTTATACCAGATGTATTTGTGTCATGCATACTTGTCACAGTGTACAGGGTTTAATGAGTATTTTTAAATCGCAGTATGCATGTGTGCATTCATATGGATAAACTCTCCCATGGTTGTCCTATTTTTTTCAGTATCTGTTCATAACGTGTCTCACATTAATACAATCTAGTTGCCATCATAGAAGGATTAAGGGGAACGATCTAAAAAAACTTTATGGGGGTGAGAGCCATGGAAAAGTATACCAAAAATGGGGCACACTTCTGCTGTATTTCTCACCCTTTTGTCTGGCATGATATGGGGTTTTTTATCCTGTGAATGGGCAAGAAGAAAGGCGGGCTTAACAGCTGAAGATTGTTCAGGAGCAGAATTGCCAATCCAACAGCTGAAATAGCTTACTCGTCTAGCAAAATTCATGGGGTTAGTCAGAGGGAATGCTGGTCTGATAAACTACAGAGGGAGGTGGAATTTCCTCCCCAAGCCAAGGGTGAAAGGGGGATTGGGGAAGAGGGAGGTATGTAATAGGACTGAGCACATTTTAGTATGTCAGGGTTTTCACACTTGTGAACATATTCACCCCCTCCCTGGCACTGACCTAGGTTTTACCTAGTTGTATAGGTGGTTTAGAACATTTAAGTGTTGCTTTTATTTTAAGAACTTTCCATAAAATGAAGTAGAAACTGAAAATGAATTTGACAGTTGCTTCTTGCTGCTAAGTGGGTGTCATCTTGTACATCATAAAGCACATTTAACTAAATTACCTACTCAGAGGCCCAAGCAGGAGTAGCCATCAGTGTTACAGATCAGGACAGCGGATGGAAGCTTTTGAGCAAAGCCATGTAGGAAGGCTGCACAGAACTTGCCTGCATTTGGTCCATGTGTAGTTCCTCTTAAAGCTCTACTTTTGTCCTGCCTTCGATTTTTAGGTGAATTTACTGTCAAACGGCCACTCAGATTTTGGCCTCTATCTCCAGAAGAATTTACAGCAGTGGTAATGCCCTGCCAACATGCCTCCGTCTTAGTCTGTGAAACTGATTCCAAGAGGTTGGAGGATTAGTTGAGTGTTTTAAACAGTGTCAAACCAGAGTTAAAGCTTGATTCTAACATGGCTTTGGTTCTGAGTAGCAAGATAAACCAACTTGTAATACATATGGCCATGCCTCCATATAAGGCCAGTGCTTAAATACAATGGTGTTTGTAATGCAGATAGGGTTTTTTAATTACTTTTTGTCCTGGGGTGGATTTTAACTGGCAACATGGGGGAGAGGAGGAAGCAAGCTTATGATTGCCTCTGCATTTTTGCTGAATATATGATACATTGATGTTAAAAAAAAAAAAAAAAAAAAAAAAACACAGTAGGAGAACTTTTCTTTCTCTTTAAATGAGAGAGTTTTGGTTTTTTTTGTCACCACATGTATCTAGTCTAAGAATGGGACTGTTGTGTAACCATGGCAGAGCCTGATTGCAAGCAAACACTGTTGAATGCATCCACACAGCACCATTTTCCTCAGCAAAAACTCCACTGACTGTAGTGGCTTTTGCATACTGTACTGCACAACCATGTTTTTGCATCTGTGCATTCTGTGAAAACCTGGGCAGCTCTCCTATGTTGCCTCAGCTGCTGCATGCCCTCCACCTCAAGAGCAGAGGATTATGGGTGTGTTTTGCAGAGTGGAATGTACTTGGTATCATTCTTCACAGAAATGTGGGAGTAAGTGTGACATGTAACTTTGACACTTGGTTAGCTAGTCTAAGAGATGTGTTTCGATTGGTCCTAGCTATAGAGCAGAAAACTTGTCAGGGTCTAACCAAATTCTAAGAAATATGTTCTAGCTCTTCTCATAAATTAACAAACAGTATAGTTAAAGTGGCAAAAAAACTCTCTAGTGTAGAAACAGTTATACTAGTATAAAAGTGCTTATACTACTATAGCTTATTCTTGTTTGAGCCCTAGTGTAGACATATTTATAACTATCAGCAAAAAACCCACACTGTTAATCAATATAGATTTACCAGTAAAACTTAAGTGTAGACCAGCCTTTAAAGTCATTAGTCTTTATGGTGTTTTCCTGTCCTGTTCAAAACATATAGCTTACTGTTCCTGAGTTTATGCAGGAGGAGGAGCTCTTGTATATCAATCATATCTTCTTAGATAGTTTCTCTAATCTAGAGTGCAATGTTCACAGCTATGAAGATTTTTGTAACTACTAAAAGTTCCAAAAGCCAAGGAATAGAAGAGGCTTTGAAAAACCGCAATTTCACAGTAGAGAAGATGAGTGGTGAAATAAATGAGATCATCCGTGTGTTACAGCTCACTTCCTGGGATGAGGATGCCTGGGCTAGCAAGGTATGTTCACTGTTCCTTCTGGAAATAGAAGTCAGATTCTACTTAGCTTCTCACAGCAACAATAAATTGAGGTTTTCAAGAATGTTTGATTAAAGTGTACACAACCTGATCTTGTAACACAATATAGTGTTATATCATAAATAGGATTGGAAGGATTAGATTTTTCAGTAAATGCTCATTTCATTGTATACACACAAACAATGAAAAATGTTTCCATTGATGTTGATCAAAATTTACAGATAGGCAATGTAAGAAAAATGCTACTTAAGAACTTACCAGAGTTTGACTTAAGGCTATTTACGTTGTATATTTTGACATAGATTAAAATTTGTGTTTTAACCGTTATAAAGCTTTAACTTTTTTTGAATCTGAATGTCTGTCATTAAATTGTCTGCTCCCCATAGTTTCCCACAATTGTGAAAGATTTTAAATCAATAAAAATCAAGTGCTTAAAATAAACCATCGATATTGTCCATCAAAATTATTTTAAAAAAATTGAATTCTGCCAAGCTAATCACAAGATACCAAAGTAAAAAGAATATCTTTGGAGATAATTTGGTCCCTGTTAAAGCTTGTTTTTAAAAGTAACTTGCCTGTCCCATTGCTTAGTCTTTGCTGATTTCTTTAATAGAAACAAGAAGGTTAAAACGTATGGCACGTGACTCAGTGGCTTATTGTACTGCCATGTAGGAGATCAGGGTTTGTGTTCATTTCTGGTCTCTCTCTTTGGCTTGATAGGGAAGTGCTAGAATGTAGTATGTCTTTTCAAGGAAAGAGTGTATTTAATCTCAGTCATGTGGTGACCAAATTTTACACTGTGTGGTGTGAGTAAGTTGGGCACACAAGCTGTCCCTTGTGGTCTGTACAAAATTTGTCCAACTCAGTACAGTACTTAAACACCCAATCTAGTATTACCTTAAGGCGCTTCCATATGTGTTAGCAGGGCAAGTTAGTTTGCATTCATATTCTCACTAGCAACTTGAATTTGTCGCTTGGTGTAAAGACTAGGTGAAGAACTCCACATCTTAACTGAGCAAGTCTTTTTGTACTAACATGGGTGTGGGTGGGATTAGTATCAGTATATGTTCTCCTTACCCCTCACCTCCAAAAAGGCTCTGTGTTCTGAACAGTCTTTCTGGAAGAGAAGAGGTGTGAAATGAGATCTGAGAAGTTGGAACTTTTACAAAAATGACTCCCAGTCAACCCAGCATATTTGGGTTTGTTTGCAGCTGCTGGCATGCACATGGAGTGTGCAAGGGATGCCATTGCTCTGCTTGACTTGACCGTCTGCTTAGTACAGAAAATGCTGCCTATGTCAATGCCTGCCTGCTCACATGGATGGAGCACAGGCAGAATGGAGAGCTACTGCTGTGTGCATTCACATCCTGGGTAGCTGCAGTTACCAGCAAACACAGCAGCACAACTAGTGGTTGGGATGCCAACTGTGTTTGTATGGCCTTTAAAGTATGCTGCTAATAGGCTTTTTAGGATCAGTGGCACAGCAGCAAATAACTGAAAAACTATATTTTAAAAAACGTTTAGACATAAAGACAGACTAGTTCCCCCTTAGAAAACCTGTTGTGATATAGACATTAAAAGCACTTTAGCCTATGTATTGGTGCCTTGACCCTTATTTTGCATTTGAAGTATTTTACCATTCTACTACTTCCTTATTATGACTACTTTATGCATCTTTGTTTTTGTTCTCCTGTTTCTTATCTTTTCTCACCTTTAGAAGGTAAGATTTCTTCCACACCCCACACCTGTACTTCTGTACTAAAACAAAAAAGCATGTCTGTGGGATTTTGTGCTGTGTGCAGACTGTGTGCTGTGTATATTTTTTTCTGTGTGCCAGTTGTAACACCATACTTATGTATGTAGGTCTAATAGAGGTTTTAAAATGAGCTTAGCTACCCCGCTGCTCAGCTCTAAGATATCTGAAGTTTGGAGCAGCTTGTTAGGTGAGGGTGATGACAGCCCAGACTATGCAAAGACTGCCTTTCAGAGTTTGATGGGAGTTTTCCCAATTATTTAGGACAGGTTCCTGTTATTTAACCTATGTTACTAGCTTCTGGTGCTCATGATCATAGAGTCCAATTATGCAGAAGCAGGCTTTCTGTTGGCTGGAAAGCGTTATACAGTTTATTTCAGTAATTTTGCCCATCCCATAGTTTGTGGGAAGAATCTCTTGCTTTTCATCAGCATGGCCCCTCAATAAATAAGTTTCCTCGGAGAGCTTAAGCCTTCTATACAGGGCACGTGGCTTAGGCTCATAACTTGTTTTTTTAAATTAGCTTTTCCTTATGTATTTAAACATTTCCCCACTTTGTTTGAAACACACACAACCTCACTATTCTTGTGCATGGGGAAACCAGGAAGCTTTCAGTGTCCCAAGATGAATGCAGTACGAAGTAGATAGTAAGTGAGATTTTCAAAATTCTTAAGATATATGTGTGAAAAATTTCTATTAGTAAAACAAGTCAAGGAGCTTTTATAAAAATGCTTATATTGACAGTAAGTGGAAAATTTTGGCCAGGGTGCATAATACATAAGTATGCTTTGTGGTCAGTATTCCAAGTACATCATTGTGCACTCTAGGTAAATTTAGAGTAATATTTTAATTATAAATTATATTTCAACATGCAGGATTATGATAGTCTGCCTGCATTTTAGACATGTAGCATTGGGCATTGCTTGTGTGTTGAACTGTTCATGGTACAAAGGATATTAAACGTTACAACTGAACACTTGTGAGAAGAAATAAATCCTGGCATTGGTTGTCTTGCTAGTGGTCCCACACAGCAGACATTCCTCTATTGATACACATGGCAAATGCTTGATTTGGGGGGAGAGGAACTATTAATTTACTTATATTTGCTGTACTTGTTGCATGCTTCTCCTTACTGATGGAGACTTCCAATGGAAGGAGATGATTCCTACAGAAAGGAGAGGGAATAAAGTAAGTGGAGGAAAAAATTTGGAGCAGAACTGCTTTTCCTATCAAGTGCACACCATTATTAACGTCATTAAGATAATTCCAACACTGTTTCTTAGACTGGGTGTTAATTTCAAATTTAGACAATATTTATAGTTCTGGCAAACCATAAATTTGCTTAAATATAGTTGTTTTTTTGTTTTTGATTAAACATAATTTGAGTGTTGGTTTAGAATTTAAATGCTGAATGAATGTTGACATTTTTCTGATGCAATTAATTGTTGAATTGTCTGGTTGCAACAAGTTTTTCATGTGCATGCTTTTTTTTAATGAACAGTTAAATGAAAAATCCCAGTAGATGAGTGGGAATGAAACTACAAATGGAATACATTTGAGTATATAAATGTTTAGTTTCTCCTTTAATTCAAATGTCTACAGGCTGTAACAAAACTAGGAAAAGAGAATCTGCTGCTGCAGTGCTCAATTCATATAATTCCCACTGAGGCTGAAGACGAGCAAGCCTGTAGTGAATAAGGAATGAATGCTGCAAGAAGCTGAGCACTTCTTGAGAGTTGAGAGCTGTTGGGAAGCATCCAGCAATCTTGTTGGATGTTTCCCAGGATTGAACCCTGTTTGACTAAGCTAGTTGATATGCCAAAAAACGGGACTTGCTGTACTGTACTTTACCCAACATTGCCTTCTTTGGTAAAGAAATGCAGATATTGCACAACTTCTCTAGACTTAGAGTACTTAATAATTCAGAGCTTATAGTTAATATTTAGCAACAAGGGATAGTGTCTGATTTCGGAGATTCCCTCTCAGGCAGGAGAATTGCCAATATCATTTTTCCAATCTGGACTAGCTCTATGGCTCTTTACAAAATTACTAGTGACAGCAGAAGCCGCAAAAAGAGGAAAGTAGATCTAGGAGGTATCCTTGCTGGAGGATTGGCTTGTAAAATGCCCATTGCCTCTTCCCCACTCAGGCAGTGGTAACCCTGATTGTTTTGCCTGTTTTATCTAAGCTCTGTGAAAAACCAGTTTTGTTTCTGTTGCTCCACCTTCTTTATCTGAGGAAAATTTAGACACCATAAATTTAGCTGAGTCACAAGGGAGACAAATCAGTGGAACAGTTTCAGATCTCCAAGAAGATCAAAGTCCAGAAACTGAAACATCTTGCTTAATATTTTTGTATTAAAACTGGTTTCCCTGGATACGTTTTTAGTTCCAGGTCCCTGCTTGCCAATCTTTATCAATCAACAGGACTGTAGGTTTCAATGATTTCTGCGCTCCAACTCTCTCCAAAAGTCTGACAGTGGGGAAGGCTCTGTCAGTGCTTAAGGGATGAAGCATACAACAAGTACAGTATCCGTGTGTCCAGTTAAGGGGCCTGTTCTGATGGAGTGTGTCCACTAGAAATTAATCCTTCCTGGATAGAATGAAAATGTTAAAACAGGCTAAAAGCTGAGCGCAATCTTCTGCATTGCTGTTCAAAAGCAGATACTCTAGTACCATACGACCATGATTTTGATAGGCTACAACTGTGGAGCTATCTGGACATACCAGGGGTTGATGTGAAGCTTGGTAACTATGCTTTTAAAGAAGAGATGCTCTTGAATTTGTTGGAACAATTTATTGGCTACGCGAATGAGTTTCCTAGCAGAAATCTGAAATATCCAAGCAGAACAGACCTTGATTTACCACCAAAAAGGGGGGGGGGGGAAGGAAAAAAAGGTGGGGGAAGGGTGCTATTCCAATCTGTGCATTATGTCTGTAGCTTTTGGGGAGCCCCAGGAATTGATATATTGATACACAGGATGGCAAGACTTAGACAACAGAATGATCAGGAATGGAGCCCTGGTGCTGATGGGAAAGATGACAGAAGACAACTTGGCTCTTTTAGATCCCAGGTTGAGTATGTAGTGCTGGGAGTTTTCAAAATAAAAAGTGTAAAAGCTTAAAAAACAAAAAAATCATGTTGCCTTGTGTTGACTAAACAAGAGACTCAGTAAAATACAGGAAACCTTCAGTGTCATTTTACTGATTATAAATACACAAATCAATGAAGAGGACTGCAATTAGCATGATTAAATATAATTCTTGGGCATCATCAGCGCACATTACTAAGGAGGAAGATATGGGTTTCTAAAAATGTTAAGTAGACTTAAAGTGGAAAAAAATCGATGAGGTTTTTTTCCAGTTTGTCCTCTTGAAACCTCTTTAATACACAGTATAAATCCAAAGCTTGAAAGTAGTGTTCTGCTGAATGCCTCAGAGATATGGATGTGGTGGACAAACACAACTTTAAAAATCCTTTAATTTATAAACCCCTTTCTCCATGGTAAAGCCCTGATTCTGCAAAGATTTATGCACAAGCTTTACTTTAAGCACTGAGTGATCCCATCAAGTCTCTACAGGGTCAAAGCATTAATATAGAGACTAGTGACTAATATGTATACCTTTTTAAAGCTTCAGTTAATGCTTTTGTTTTTGGATTATTTATGGAGTGGCTGGCTTGCTATCCACTATCCATTCAGAGCTAAAACTCCTTTAATCTGCATATGCAATAACTGAAAGCTGCAACCATCATCACAAGTGATAAGTTTATCAGCTTAGTTAAATGTTTAATAGCTTTATGCATGGTGCTTATTTTCTTAACACTTGCCTTACATTAAATACAGAATTCACAAATTATAGAGCTCTAAAGTTAATAAAAAACAGTATATCCTGCCCTATAATGGTTTGAAGTAATTTAAAAGCCACTCCAAGTACAGATCTTTCACTTAGCCCTGAAGCTCATCAATCTCTAGTTCTGACAGACTGTAGAGGAAGCAGGTTCTGAGACCTAGGCCTTCTAATGATCATGTTCTGACACTGGACCTGGAGAGCTCAAACCCAGCCCCTGACTCCAAGAGCCACCTAGAAGTTGCAATATAGCATGAGGTGACCTTTAAGGAGCTGGGTCCCACACAATATAGGACAGCATAGATTGAAACCAGTCCTTTTGAACTATGCTCAGAGGTGAATAGGTCATGGAGCAGGGTATAGTCTGTTGAAAACAGCTCACCCTAAGAAAAGATAACAGGAGTACTTGTGGCACCTTAGAGACTAACACATTTTTTTTTTTTTTTTTTTGCGGATACAGACTAACACGGCTGCTACTCTGAAACCTAAGAAAAGAGTAGCTGCATACTGCACCAAGCGAAGTTCCTGTGTTTAGCCCTAAACACAACATACTGTAGCAAGCTAGTTTTGGGATTACAAAGGCATGGATACACCAGGGGTGAAAGTAACTTAAAGGATTTACTGGTACGCCGGAGTCCTGAGCAGGGGGCGGGGCCTCAATTGGTAGAGGCATGGCTTCAACTGGAAGAGGCGGGGCCTTTAGGGCCTGGGGCCCTTTAAATCTTGATTTAAAGGGCCCCGGGCTCCGGCTGTAGTGGCAGCTGGGCGCCTGGGGCCCTTTAAATCACTGCCAGAGCTACCAGCTGCAGAGGCGACTGGGAGCTCAGGGGCTACCGCAGTGGAACCCTGGGCCCTTTAAATTGCCGATGGAGGCGCAGGGGTCCTGGCTGCTGCCGCTGCAGCCGGGCTTGGGCAACCATTTAAAGGGCCCGGGGCTCCGGCCGCCGCTACTGCCCCGGGCCCTTTAAATCTCCGCCGGCTCTGGCAGCGGGGCTCTGGCGGCAATTTAAAGGGCCCGGGGTGGTAGCAACGGCCGGAGCCCTGGGCCCTTTAAATCACTGCCTGAGCCCTGCTGCCAGAGCCCTGGGGTAGTGGCGGCGGGGCTCTGGTGGCGGTTTAAAGGGCTTGGGGCACCGCTACCGCAGCGGCGCCCCGGGCCCTTTAAATCACCGCCGGAGCCCTGAGGGTCCCGGACACCTCCGCTACCTGGGGGCTCTGGCAGCAGGGCTCAGGTGGCGATTTAAAGGGCCTGGGGCTCCAGCTGCTGCTGGGAGCCTCGGGCCCTTTAAATTGCTGCCTGGGGAAGCCGGTCCAGTATGGCGTACCGGTGCGTACTGGCTTACTTTCACCTCTGGGATACACTGATCCACTTCAAAGAAGGGTTTCAGCCTCTAGTGCTGCCAGTGTACCCCTCATTGTACAAGACACAGACAAGTGTACAAGACACTGAATCCTGTCCCAAGTATCTTACAGTCTAAATAAGAGATCTGACATGGGTGCTTTGGGGTTGTGTAATGGTGGGGGTAGGGGAGGGAGAAGGAAGGCTGGGTTCTGCTGACTTACTGTGCTAAGTACCAGAACTCTGCATAAAGATACGGTCATAAAGACATGACTCTGTGGCAGGGGCAGCTCATTAACACCATTTAGAATAAACAAATGTAAGTTACTTTTATCACATGTTTCAGAGTAGCAGCCGTGTTAGTCTGTATCCGCAAAAATAACAGGAGTACTTGTGGCACCTTAGAGACTAACAAATTTATTAGATGCTTATTGAAGAGCTGTTGTTCTAGCCCTGCCCAGACTTCTTGCATTTGATGTTCTTGTTCTCTCCACAGTGCCTTCTAGTGGAGAGTTAACAGATCAACGCTGGCAAGTACACACAGAGAAAGGACTCCATGTTTTCAACTTTTCTAGGTGAAGGAGTGTTAGTGAGCCAATACATTTCATAGAATCATAGAATATCAGGGTTGGAAGGGACCTTTGCTATTGTTAGAAGAGCGCTTCTCAGGAAGAGACTCATTGCCATGGATAGAGTAGGTAGGACCTAAAGTGCATGTGCGCCTTAATCTCTATAGATTTAAAAGTTCTGATTATTCTCTGAATCCTAATAGTTGACAGTAAATCTGTATCTTCTTCCATCCTTGTTATTGTTGACTCAAAAGTGACACTTTTAGTGTCTGACTTTAAAGGGCAGATGAATTCCAAAAATGTAGCTGTTCAACAAATTAGGCAGAAAAGGGCATTAAAATTGTCATTGACCTCTTAACTATAAGACACCATTTCCAGTAGTATCAAGTCATTTCTGAAAACACCTGTAAACCATAAACTTGTTGCTAAATTTACTGTAGTTGCTACAGAGTCTTGGTATACTCTTACAAATCCTGATTTCCAAGATACTATGTCTGAAAATTGTTGCAGCTTTTTTTCCTGCAGGAATTGTAGCACTGGGAAAATAACTGAACAGAAAAAGTAACTAAAAACTTGCATGAAAGAGTTCTTTGCATTTTGTGTGAAATCAAAACATATCTGTTGGTTTTAATTCTCAAGAAAAGACTGTGACCTGCTTCTGTCCAATACTTTTTTTGAGCTGTTTTAATGGGAGAATCGACTTGTGTTAAGCTTAATTTTCTGTCAGCTTGGATTTGTGTTTACTAGCTGTGTTTTGGCAAAGAGAATGATTGTGAAGGTTTCTCTTTTGTAAAGGACACTGAAGCTATGAAGAGAGCTTTGGCCTTAATAGATTCCAAGATGAACCAGGCAAAGGGCTGGCTAAGGGATCCCAATGCATCACCAGGTAATAATCATACTCCACCCATGCAGTGTTCAGAGCCTTACTGTCTAAACGATTGTGTTTCTTTTAGAGAAAATTCTGGTATATTACTAAATTACAGGTGAAGTATTCTCAAAAGAAATGCTTAGATGTTCCTTCCTTCAAATATTAATGTTAAGAAAATAATTTATATGCAAAGTGCTTTGGAAAAGTCCCCCCCCCCCGGCATGTTGTTCAAATGATATAGTTCAAACCGTGTGTAAACTAATCTTCTCTTTTTCATTGTTAGAAAATGTGTTCAATATTTAGTACTGTATTTATCTTCCTTTGCTAGTAAAAAAAAAAAAAGTGTAATACGCTACAATTGATATGGGAAAATGTGGCTCAGCATCCCAGAGAATAAAAAAATCCCTTCTTCACTTCCATGCTTGATACCTTTAGTTCTATATAGTATTAATCTATCTACACACACACACACACACACACACACACAAACCCTCCTCCCATGGTCTTCTCAGAAATATCTTTTTAACATATAAAACTATTTGACACCTTATTTTTTTTATTCCTTTAAGACTTTCCTGTGGCTAAACATAACCAGTTGCCAGTTTGTTTGTTTTTCATTTGTGCATCAAAGATCTAAACTATATATATATATATATATATATATATATATATATATATATATATATATATATATATATATATATATATATATATATATATATATATATATATATATATATATATTTTTTTTTAAGGTGGAGGTCAATGTACACCTGAGCAGCAGTACTGGAAGTGTTTATTTTTGCTGTGTATGGTGTCACTGTTTTAAACCTCCCTCTCACTCTCTCTCCCTCCCTCTACATAGTCAACCGTGGCAACTTCAGTTTCCTGTGGCTAAAAGTCATTGAAATGCATCCTACAAAATAACATTTTAATGAATGTGTTACTAATACAATCCAGTGTTAACTGGGTTGGTAACTTTCCTTTTAAAAGAATTTTTGTATCTTACACTTGGATTTTAATTATTGTATTAACTAGGTGTGTATAGCATTATAGAAAAGCCATAATCCAATTTTAAGAAGCGAGACAATTTATTAGATTATAGATTAAAAAAAATAAATGAAGTAACCTTATTAATCCCAAATCTGCTGTCCCTACTGTTTTGTTGCCCCTTTCATTGAGTCATTGCTAAATTGTAAGCGCTTTGGCACATGGACGTTGTTCTGTGAGTGCTGGACGTGCCTACAACACCTGGGTGGTTTTTTAAAAAGAAAGAGAATTGAGAACTACCATGCTCTTTGTTGAACACCAAGAAAGCTTTGCTGTAGGCTACAGCTAATACTTTGAAAGTTTGTCCCTCTTTCCCTTGCCTCCTACCCCACAATCCAAAATCATGTTCTTTTAAAATGTTTTTATATTCCTAAACTTTTATATAGAAGCTTCATCAGTAGAAATGAAACCATCTTTAGGGATTCATTTCATGCCTAATTCATGGGACAGGATATGCTATTAAAACAACACTATACTGTTGCAGGAACATTGTCTTAGTACAAGGTATTGGATTTCTTGCACTCTGGGTGCCTTTCCAATCATTTCAATTAATGTACTTTACTCAGTGAATGAAGTATGATTAATGCAGCAGGTCTTGGTGGAATTAGCAGTTTCCTCTTAATAAGTAATGAGTGTCTTTCAATGTACTTATTGACTGTCTCCTGCATATTAGGGGATGCTGGTGAGCAAGCTATAAGGCAGATCCTTGATGAAGCCGGAAAAGTGGGAGAACTGTGTGCAGGCAAAGAACGCAGAGAGATTCTGGGAACCTGTAAAATGCTAGGCCAGATGACTGATCAAGTGGCTGATCTCCGAGCTAGGTAAACCTTCTATTATTAATAAGAGTGTCTCTGAAGTATATAGCTGTTTAGGCTGTGATGTTCATCACTGTGGTACAACAGGTTACATTTGTAGGAGCGTACACATTATCTTATTTGTTTTGTCTTGCCGTCCCTTCCAGAAGGATGAAACATATGGTGATGTGAATTCATACTTACAAGTGTTCTTGGGACAAAGCAAACAAAATAGTTGAATTAGATCATTCAGACTTCACTCAATTGCAAACATGTAGCGATCTGATTTGCCTTGAAAAATCAACAAGCAGAAATGAGGTCTTCAGCTCAGTATAAATCATTCCACAAACTCAGGTGCCTTGTATAAATCAACACATTTCATATGATTCAGAGTACCCTAGTCCTTTGGGTTGCCAGAGGTGATGTACCAGAAGATAGCAGTTGCTCATCACCCTGATAAATAATGTAGAAGTTTGTCTTCACCTACAGTTCTTTTTGTTTCTAATTTGCATTTGACCTTGATGAGCCTGATTCTTTTGCTTACACCAGTCTTCCATCTGTGTAACTTCATTGTCTGCAAGAGTTACTCCAGACTTGTACAGTGTTTTGAGAGGAGAATCATGCCCAGTGTCCCATGATGAAATTCTGGTTCTGGGCTGGAAGAGCAATTTTGTAGCAGACACAGTTCAATATATGGTAGCCTAATTGGATCAATTAGATCATGTTTTGTAGAGCACATTGAACAGGAAAGGCACTGCCAAAGCACTAAGAACTTTTTATTATACTCTCAAAAGCTCAGGGGGCCTTGTGTTCCTTTGTGAAAGTGGAAAGGCAGGAGGGTTCCAAAATACCTTGTAATATGAATTTTATAATTGAATTTTGGTGGCTGAGAACACAAAATTGATGTGCAGTTGAAAACTGTCAGTCAGTTTCCTAACATTGATCTTACCTCAACAAAATAAACGGTTCCAGTGATCCATTAGGTAGTTATGCAATGGCTTCCTGGCACAATTATTTTCTTTTGAAATATTAATGAATCTTGCATATTGCCAGGAGTGGCAACAGAAATTGGTAAGAGGAGGGCATGTAAAACAAAACTTCATAAATACCATGTTTTTCAAACTTGCGTAAACCAAATGGCCTCTTCTGGCATAAGCCTCCTAGTGAAATATGGGTGAGAAGCGAACAAAGCCAGAAATTACTTACAAGTTACTTATTTTGAGCTCTCAGCTTTTTAAAAAAAAAAAAAAAGAAATTAAATCCACTGTATGCTAAACCATAAAATATTTTAATGGTATACCCTCATGCTTGGAATACTACTTTTGTATTTAGCTAAATGAGCACTCGTATACATTAATAGTCGTTATCAGTTCACAGTCCTTGTACATCAAAAGGCACAAATCTGTTCCAACTTTCAGAATATTAACTTAGTTGCTTAATGATTCCATTTGTGCAATTCTTAAACCTGAAGCAGTCTCTAAATTAGTTGCATTGTCCACAAAACCAGTTTCAAGGTGTCGATCCATTTCGGCCTTCATGGGAGCCGTGGAAGAAAAAAGTTAAAACTTGAATCTAAAAGCTTCTAGCATTTTCATAAAGAAATAATGCAGGATTTGCCTTGAAATTTTACCTGTTTTTTTTGCAGAGCATCAAGGACAAATTCAGTCTCAAGGTTGAGTTTTCTTTCTTTCACAAAGCAACAGTTGATGCCAGTCTTGTATTGGCTTGAGACGTCCAGGATAATGATGAACCTCTTCCCCCCCCCCCCCCCCCCCAAACAGTTAATTTCTGTGCTGGCTAAATAGTTAAAAGTCCTTATACCTAATTTCTCAGAGGTTAGGGTAGAAGAAGCATATCTAGAGATCTGGCCTGACTCAGGAGAGAGGACCTTTAGACTTCCTATTACATGATTATCCACAACCTCCTCGTTTGGTGTCTCTTCTCCCCCCCCCCCCCCCGCCCCCCCATCTATGTCTGCTCTCTTAAACTAACAAAGTATTCTTTTATAAGAAGAGGAAAAACCTCTTTATTAACCCTAGTACTTCAGACACTTAGAACCTGAGATTCCTACAACCACATCTAAAAACCTATAAGATTCTTGGGCTTTTACTTTAAAGAATGTTCCTCTTCAGTTGTACTTCATTTCTAAACGTTTGAACAGCCACCTGTGGTGGTTTCAATTCTTCTCCTGCAGAGCCTTGCTGATCTCCTACATGTATTTCGATAACCTTCCCTCGGGTTCCAATTTAGTAAGATGTCCTACCAAGAGCTGGTGTGTGTTTTTCAGTATTCTATCTTTTGAACTGGTGTAAATATGGGAACCAAAGAAGTGTACCTTTGAATTGCAGTACATAACTCATTTAATCCAGTCCTCCTTGCTTTATGCAGCATAAGATGTGGCAAAGGATTATTCCCACTAAGTGCCATTGTTTAAACTGTCCTAGGAGTGTTGGGAAGCCTCTGAGGAATGAACAGAGGAAGTAGACACAGGGCTCTACCATGGGTAATTCAGTTGCACTCTGCCCCCATAATGCCCTTTCCTCTTCTCGTCATCATACTAGGGAACCTTCAAAAATTCAATTCTTGTGCTGATGCTGCATGTAAAACTCTAGTAAGAGACAGGTGCCATTTGTGTTTACTTTTCAAGAGGCACCTGTCCTAGCCAGTGTTCAGATGAGCTGTTGCCTTCTTGTTCCCACTCCCCAGCGTACTTTTTAAACATGTCTCCTGAACACCTTTGCAATATCATGGTTGTGGTAAGAATTGATGAAAAGTTCGAAAACAACAGTTAGTGTTTTTTGTAATTTAAAAAAAATACTTTTTGTATGATATTCCTATGATGATCTTTGTGTTTTTTGAGTAGAGGACAAGGTGTTACACCAATGGCCATGCAGAAAGCACAGCAGGTGTCTCAAGGTCTGGATTTGCTTACAGCAAAAGTGGAAAATGCAGCCCGCAAACTGGAGGCCATGACCAACTCTAAGCAGGCAATTGCTAAAAAAATTGATGCTGCTCAGGTACCTAGTAATTTTATGAATTCCCAAAATCTCTCAAACTGTGCCTTTAAGTTACTGTGCTGAACTATTGCAGGCATCCCCAAACACAGTCATTACTTTATATGAGGTATATATTGGGGACACTTTCTTGAACATACGTAAGTCTCTTCTTTCTGATTTCACTATCTAGTGGGAGCTCATAGGAGTTCTGTTACAGTTTCTCACAATCAATCTCTCTCTCTCTCTCTCTCTCTCTCTCTCTCTCTCTCTCTCTCTCTCTCTCTCTTAAGATGGAAATTCTTTAACACAGATGTAAACTGATACATTTCTGAAAATAGACGGGGAGGTACAGTCTAATTTTGGCCATAACATTTGGCCAATGCTATGAAAGTTTCGCAATTTTGAACTCCTTTGGGCTCTCTGTGGGAAGTACAAATGCAGTTTGAGAGCTGCTGTGTTTTTATGCAAATGGTAAAACAGTACATTGTTGACCAAGAGGGTAGTTTATTCAGCTTTATAATGGAGGAAGAATATGTAGTACAGTATCTTTTTAACAGCAAAACTTAATCTTCAATTGTTAGGTCATGCACTCCATTAATTCAGTGCTAAAAAAAGAACTACTATCTAGCGTTCTATTGTACAACATTTTTAGAAAGATTCCTAAAAAGAACTGTACATTGTCAACATAAAAAAACAATTCTTAACTTGTGAGAAACATGGGTATAAAACAGTTGTGAATACTTAAACCGAATCTAGTTAAAGTGCACTTGTGAAAACTGTACATGTGAGTGGGACTTGACAATGGTAGCTAAGATGTACATAACTTTGTATGCTTGCCTCGTATAACAAAACACCTGGTTGCCATTAGAATATCAGGGTATGTTATCAATATAAGAACCTTTTGTGAAATGCCCTTGTTCAAAAGACTTTATATAAGTAGATGACATAATCTTTATTTGTACCTATTTCTTTATATGAAGAACTGGCTCGCAGACCCTAATGGGGGAAGTGAAGGGGAAGAACAAATTCGGGGAATTATGGCCGAAGCCAGGAAAATTGCAGAACTGTGTGAGGACCCCAAAGACAGAGATGACATTCTGCGTTCCCTGGGAGAAATCTCTGCTCTGACAGCTAAACTGTCAGATCTACGAAGACAGTATGTATCTGTACTGCGCACATTGTGGTATTTGAGCATCTTGCAGTTGTAGTTTAAGTGCATGAATTTGATGGATCAGAAAATTCAAAATAGTTGCACAGAGAAATTTGCATCCTGAAAGTATAATTAGCTGTTCTGTTGAGAATGTATGTCTCATACTGTGGGTTTTCCTTCTGCATGGAGCAAAACATTTTCATGGGACAGAGAATATCATAGTCTTGCACTTCAGATTGACTAGTAGCTTGTAGCAAAGGACTCCTTCCTGTACCATATCTCTACTGCAGAAGATTAGATGGCTTGAGGTCCTCCTATAAGAAGATATTTATCTCCTCTGCCATAAAAATTCTCCACTGGCAAGGTGAAGCCGAAACTCTCCTCTTTGCACCACCGGAGCAGTAGAAAGGAGCTGCAGAATAACACAGAATTTCGCCACAGTCTGTAATACTAACTAAGGTGCACTTATGCATTTACTTATACAATTGCCATCCCAAATGATAACTCTGGTCCTTTAAGAAAGTTACTAAACTGTCAGATGATCTTTCAAGCTCTTGGATCATTAATCATTATACCTATGTTCTAATACAGATAAATCTTAGAAAAGCATAGCATTAAAATGGTCCCACAAGGATCTGTCAGCTTTAGTTCGATGCTTAGCTAAAGAAAGTGTTTCAGTATCAGATCTGAAAAGAAAGTGCATGGTGGAAGAGGAAGGTTACGCTTATGGGGTGTCAACAGTGGTCTTTAATATTAAATCTGTCACTTTTTCCATTTGTAGTTAGTTCTTTTAACATAGGGTTTTCTTCAGATTTTGCTACCCTACATTGTCTTTCTAACACCATAAATAAAGTGTTGTCGGTCATTATTCTTAATTTCTGTTTTTGTACATAATGAACGTCGTTAAAGTGAATTGAGTCACGAGAGTATCACAGTTAAATCTACAAAAACAACGAGGAGTCCGGTAGCACCTTAAAGACTAACACGTTTATTTGGGCATAAGCTTTTGTGGGTAAAAAACCACTTCTTCAGATGCATGGAGTAAAAATTACAGATACAAGCATAAATATACTGGCACATGAAGAGAAGGGAATCACAGAATCATAGAATATCAGGGTTGGAAGGGACCTCAGGAGGTCATCTAGTCCAACCCCCAACTAAATCATCCCAGCGAGGGCTTTGTCAAGCCTGACCGTAAAAACCTCTAAGGAAGGAGTTACCTTACAAGTGGAGAACCAAGGCCAATTCAATCAGGGTGGATGTGGTCCACTCCCAATAATTGTTGAGGACGTATCAATACTGAGAGAGGGAAAATTGCTTTTGTAGTGAGCTAGCCACTCCCAGTCCAAGCCCAAATTAATGGTGTTAAGTTTGCAAATGAATTGTAGCTCTGCAGGTTTTTTTTGAAGCCCCTTTGATTATAATGTCAGAGTTGTTTCTGAGGCTGTGGATGGCGTTGCGTTCTGTACGGCTGCTCGTTGTTTTTGTGGATGCAGGCTAACACAGCTACCCCTCTCTGATACGTGATAGTTAAATCTGTTTTCAAAAATATATAATGTCTTGTATTGATTTCAGTTGAGCGAGTGACTGCAACTATCTTTTCTGAATTTTCAGTGGGAAAGGAGACTCTCCAGAGGCCCGGGTACTGGCTAAGCAAGTAGCTACATCACTGCAGAATTTACAGTCTAAAACAAACAGGGCGGTAGCAAACACCAGGCCAGTTAAGGCAGCTGTTCATTTGGAGGGCAAGATTGAGCAAGCTCAAAGGTGGATTGACAATCCGACAGTTGATGACCGTGGAGTAGGTGAGCTGTTTGCTGAATCACTGTTTGGCTTCATAATAAATCGGAACAATAAAACTGCGTCTCCTGAGAATTTTGTTTAGCACATTTGAGACGTTTGGTTTATGTAGAGGTGTGTAGTTTGTAGCATGTGGCTCATAGCAGCATTCTGTGCTGCTTCTGCTGGTGAATGGTGAAGTGTGGTGATGGATCCTCCACTGGAACTTAAGCAGAGGAAAATGAGCATCATATCAAAGATGGGAGAGCTTGCAATATAGATAGGACCTTTCTAAGGTGATGGTCAGATCAATTGGATTTGTGAATTTAACATGCATTCACTATTCTAACTAAAAATTGGTATAAAATCACTGTGTTCACAAAAAACTTGATGAGTCAACAAGTGGTACCATACATGCCTTTGAAGTTACTTTCTAATATCCATACATGTAAGTAGGAACAAAACATAATGCAATATTTTTACACTGCTTTGTATTGTTTGTAATTGAAATACAATGCCTAAAATACACATTTGTATATCGGCTGCAAATTAGGAAATTAACTCCCATGTAAATAGAAAGTAGATGTTTCATTCTGTAAGGTTTTTCTTAAAGATATGGCTTCGCCTCATACAGTTTCTACACAATCTTATGGAACAGCAATATTATTTTGTTACCAGCAATCAATGGAAAAAGTGATCAAATAGTCATGGTATGTCACTTGCAGGCATATAGTAATGATTCAGGAGTTGCTTTTTTGTTAATAATTGGAAGTGGTGGGAAAATTAATTAAACCTGTTTTACGAAGACCAATGATTCAGCCCCGACCACCACATTTGTGGTGTTTTTCTTGTTTTCTGACCAGCTTTCTAGCTGGCAGGATGGCTTTTATCCAAAAAATAGTTTCAATAAAGGTTTCTTTGAAATCTTTGGTTTTATGAGCTCATTCATCATAGTAGTGAGGTGCAGGCAGCAGAGCTGTGAAGACCACCAGGAATCCCAACCTGGCCCAGGTGTAGTGCAGCTGTAGACCTTCAGTGCCTGCCCCCATCTTTCAGTGCAGTCAGGATTACTTCTGTTGATGCGTGAACAACCTGATGTTTAGATCACAGGTAGGGATTGCAAGGCTGGCAGTTAGAGA
Source organism: Emys orbicularis (assembly GCF_028017835.1). Taxonomy (NCBI): domain Eukaryota; kingdom Metazoa; phylum Chordata; order Testudines; family Emydidae; genus Emys; species Emys orbicularis. The sequence continues at coordinate 67,195,413 of NC_088689.1, read as the reverse complement.
CCTTTTTATTTTTGAACTTTGCAAATTTTCTCTAGAAGTTGACAACATGGAACGATACCATGCAATTTTAGCCATTTCCTGATGCAGGAACTGCACAACAAAGTAGACTCCCCAGGCCTTCTGGAAGCTGTGAAAGAGTGTCCCAGGAGGTCTGGTTGGTGGGAGCTTCTCCAATTTCAAACTGCCCCAGAATCCACTGCATCTTACATCAGCATTCAGCTCCTGGAGGCATGAAATGTAAACAGATATGATTGTTCACTCTTTCCCCTTTAAAAGAAACAATAAGCAAAAGTTTAGGTGCAAAAAAGATATATAATTGCATAGTTACGTTTGAGATTTTATATGCAAATTATGTAATTTCCATAGGAATTGGAACTCTCCTGCACTGGAAATAAGTTAAGGCTTTAGTCAATAGGTACAATAATATATAATGCCAAAAATGTGTGAAGGGCCAGAATAAGTAGTTGTGGGAGCCTTAACTTCTGAATTTGTTAAGCGTTTAAAAATTTGTCGTAATGTTGCATTAATGTGTGTTGGTTTTGACTTTTATTTTAAATCTATTGCATTTGTTATGGCCGTTGGTAAGATTCCTCTACGAAGGATTCATTGAGAACACAGTGCTCTGTTAGATCTCTACAGTACTATTCAAAGAATTTGGCCTGGTAAATTTAGTCTTATGAAAATATTTCTGTGCTGTTCTCTGACCAGGGAGTTGACCGTGTCTCAAATAATTTTGCATGTTTACACTTCTCCCAGTGTAAAACTTGGCACTATAGTATGGATTGATTTAAGTTCTGAACCATAAAACATGTTGTTCTAGAATGGTGTGGGTCATTTTGCTGGCATCTCCTCTGTTTGCTTTGTAAACAGCTTTATTATAATCTGCTTCTGCTGAGCAATAAATGGATTGAAATCTTTAATTCTCACTGCCAGATTAAAAATCGGGCAGGATAGGGTGAAATATGAAATGAATGTCTGCATCACCTGCTCTTTGCTTACTCCAAAACAACAACTTGAATAGATATTACTGGATTCTAACAAGACTCTACTTGGCTAAACTAAGAGATGTCACAAAATGTTGCTGTCAGTACTCTGCGTTGCATCTCTTTTATATTCTGGGGCTGTGACAAAATTATTCTCAGCCCTCCGTAACCAAATCTTTAAACTTATCTCCTGAGTTCTAAACTTCTCTGTTGCACAATCAGCCAAATTTCTGTCTGTTAGACTTAAGTGAAGACAGCCATACTCCATGTATCTTTAAGACTTAAATGTAATAACTCCTATTTAAAAGAACTCTGCTGTGGTATTAGAAAAACAATCTCTAAATAAATGAACACAAGAGATTGTCAAGACTAAATATGGAGATGATTTGCAAGAAAAAAATGGTTGTCATCCCTCCCACCCTGCCTCCGCCCCAACCTGTGAAAACTTAAGTCTCACATCACAGCTGATAAATCTCTCCAATCTATGATATCTGAAGAAAAGAGGATATGATGTACATCACTACTCTGTTTTCTACCCCTTTGTCTCTTCCTCCTTGTTGCCTTTGCTTGATTTAGTTACTGCACCTAAACTTTTTTTCCCTAAAATAATTTGAGGGATGGAGGCCAATTTACAGTAATCAGAAGTGGTGAGTATTGTTAAGGTGGTATCAAGTTCATGGTGATTAGGTCAGTGGGAACATAATTAACTAATATTCTGTTCTTGCCAACCCACCCTAGCTAAGGATGGTGAGGCTCGGGCCAACCATCAGCATATTGCACAAAAGGAGAGTTTGAAAAGATTTTAACTTTCCATTGGGTTTGAAATGCTGTTGAATGCAAATCTCCTTCTTCAAATACAGCTGAATAACCAGAAGGTTAATTGTTGAACCAAAAAATAAAATTAGTCCTTAATTGCTACTCATTTGACAGTATAACTGAGTTACTCCCTCTACCTCTGGGGTCTGTGAATTATTGAAGTACTTCATTTTATTGTAGGCCAAGCTGCAATCCGGGGACTGGTGGCTGAAGGTCGTCGTTTAGCCAATGTCATGATAGGACCTTATCGTCAAGACCTCCTTGCCAAATGTGATCGTGTAGAACAGCTGGCTGCCCAGCTAGCTGATCTGGCAGCAAGAGGAGAAGGAGAGTCTCCTCAGGCTAGGGCGATTGCCACTCAGCTCCAGGATTCTTTGAAGGTAAAACTTCACTATAGGTAGAACGGTCACCATTTTATAGCAGTTTAAGTGCTGAGGAAGCCTCTGCTCATGCTGGTGGGGTGGGTACATAAATACTAAATTCAGTATTAAGTAGCATAGGAAAACTTACACTGAATACTTGACTGTGGAAGCAGCTTTCACTGGAAGTATAGAGAGCCCCATGCTTCAAGTGAGACTTTAAGCACTTGATTTCATACTTTAGGGACCAAATCTTGGTGTGCTGTGGGATAGACAGACTAATTTAAAGAGTCTGTTCTATCTGTGATTCTTGATGAATAGCAGGATGTGTTCCGTACATGGAAGGGGTTGCTCAGAAAACTGGCCAAGTATTTAAAGTTTTTCTTTTTCACTTACCAAAGATACCACATCAGCAGCTACTTATCTGAGGACTATCTAGGGTCTCACACTATACTATTCATTCCCTCAATGGTAATTTGGTCTATAATCACTAGTAGCCAAAGGGTTAACATTACAGATGGCTTTAAGAAGCCGTATTTAAAAATACTTGGTAGAGGATATTTCTGTTTGTTGCCATTTTGTGTGGTCCCATGAACTTTGTTTTTGCAAGAATGCTGTTTCTGGGATTTGACAGTTCTACAAAATCTTACAATTTTCATGCCATGTTTTTCAGGATCTGAAAACAAGGATGCAAGAAGCTATGACCCAGGAGGTTTCTGATATTTTTAGTGACACTACAACCCCAATTAAACTATTGGCAGTAGCAGCCACTGCACCTTCTGATGCACCCAATAGGGATGAGGTAAGTGTGGTAGGAGCAACCAATATTTTCTTATATTCAGATTCTTATACTTAACTACACAGTTTTTTACAAGACAAGATTTTGCCCTTATTCTTCTGATCCATAATTGCTAATAAAGAATGGCTGAGCAGTAGTCTGAACTACTGGAAGTTGAAGGTTGTGTCATGATTCACTGGAAAATTAGTCCCTAAACATTCAGTTAATCCTAGGATCTTACCAAGGATCTTCCTGTCCTGATGCTGTTGACATTCTTAAGCTACTTGTATGACAGATGAGTACTTAAACTAGTTAATCATTTTTATATCTTTATATGTAATAGATGCTGATCATGTTCATGCAAGGACGCAACAATGTGTTAGACCTAATTTCTCTCCCCCGCCCCCCATGACTAGAGCATATATTCAGAAAATAAGTGTATAAAACAAAGTGTGTGTGTGTGTGTGTGTGTGTGTGTGTGTATATGTATGTAGAGAGAGAGAGACATTTTTCTATTTAGAACGTTTTAGTTTCTAGAATAAATATCCACTTTATTATAACCTTCCATGGAAAATTCTTTTCTGTTTTATTTCTCTTACTTTTAAAGTTAAACATATTAAAGCCTTTTAGGAAAAATCTGTCACTTCTAATGAATTAGAAATAATTGTATCAAGAATGACAGTCATAACCTTTGCCATGTGCTGCATTCTTCCCATCAACGAAACCTAGTTTTTGGTAGGCAAATTAATTCCTAGGGAGCTATGGGTTCAAAGCTGCTGTGACAAAATGCCTTTTATTATGCAGTGTGAGGAATTCCTGACTAGTTCTACTACAGAATAATGTAAGAAATACCATGCATCAGTGGAAGTGTGATAACAACCCTTGCCAACAAGCTGTACAGGATGGATTAGCAGTTTAAAATGTCTGTTAATTTGATTAGAAAAACTTGGCAATAACATAAGAATTACAAAGTAAAACATTGTTGTCCGAAGATACTACTTGGTAAAAGCACCTGACTAGCAAATAGGAAATCTTGGGTTCAAATCCCCCCAGTGTATGAAGTAAATCTATTAGTTGGTCAGACATCATGGTGCATAGTATGGTATTACGCTCTGAATAGAAAAGAAAGCGTCTCTTTGAGAAGGTAAACTGCTATTAATGCACTTTCTCTCACAGGTGTTTGATGAAAGGGCAGCAAACTTTGAAAACCATGCTGCTAGACTTGGAGCAACAGCAGAAAAAGCAGCTGCTGTTGGAACTGCTAATAAAACGACTGTGGAAGGCATTCAAGCAGCTGTGAAATCAGCAAGAGAACTCACGCCGCAGGTCTCTTTACTCATCTCAGAAATATAATAAATTAGTTGGCATTGTTAATCTCCAAAGGAATTTTCTGTATGATCCCATTCACCAAAACAAGTTGTTGGTGATATTACCGTTAGCATTTGTGTTAAGATGTAACTAACGTGAAGAACTCTGTGTATTTGTGTTGTGACATCCACTTTAAAGTGGAACTATAAAAATGAGGATATTGTGTTTAGCCATTACATACAACAAGGCTGAATAGATGATGGAGACAGTCTCATGCTCTCCAGTTTTTGGGCAGTAATTTCGATGAATTTTCCTGCTAACAAAAATGATTTTTAACAAAACATATGAGTAGAAAATGTATTTTTCTTTTAAAGTGATTTTCTAACTTTATGTAAAAGCATAATTTTGTACAGTCCTATAGATCTATGTTTTGATATATACTACTCATTTGCTTTAGCTCCTTTGAGCAAAATTTTATCATGAAAGTGGACCTTTTTGTGTGACACGTGAATTGCAATTCGAGATACCTGGTGTCTAAGGGCAATTTTAAAACCTTTTCACACCGTGGAATTCTTTGTGCAGCTGAAGGCTTTTCATAGTGGAACTAAAATTGACATATGAGTATTAGAAGTAAAACTGGACAACTAGTTGTATTAAAAAATAGTGTATTTTCATGATGATGTATAGTGTCCCTGTGTAACAATATTTTTGTATTAAATATTTGACATTTGGCAGGTAATATCAGCTGCTCGTATTCTCTTGAGAAACCCTGGAAATCAAGCTGCTTATGAACATTTTGAGACCATGAAAAACCAATGGATTGATAATGTGGAAAAAATGACAGGTAAAGAATTCTTGTTGAAAGCTTTGTTACTTATTGCTAATTTTTGGTATTTTTCTCCTGTTAAGGTGGATGAAATGTGCACAAAATAATGGCTGCACAACTTTTTATGTCTGAAATAAATAGCAGGCCTACAGTTTGACCCAGGAAAACACCTATGTTGCATAGTACTAACAATACTGGTTTCTTGTTTTTATATAGGTGCTAAATGAAACCCCCCATTATTCTCTAGTTCAGGGGTTCTCAAACTTTATTGCACTGCGACCCCCTTCTGATAACAAAAATTACTATAGGACCCCAGGAGGGGGGATCGAATCCTGAGCCCGCCCATGCCTCGCCACCCCACGGGGAGCCACTGTCTCAGGCCGGGGGGCCCAAGCCCAAGGGCTTGGGCTTGGGCTCTAGGCCCCAGCAAGTCTAAGCCAGCCCTGGCAACCCCATTAAAATGGGGTCATGACCCACTTTGGGGTCCCGACCCACAGTTTGAGAACCGCTGCTCTAGTTCAAACTTACGTAGGCATTTCTAATGCACTTTCAACATGGTATTTCCACGCTGGGATATCTTGTCAATCAAAACAAATTTCTTCTAAAAGTCGCCCTTTCTGATGTGGTGCATGTTGCTGCTGGCATGCTGTGGATGAGGGCAGGCATGAGTGGATTGTGGATTATATGCTGTTCATGCAATAACATTTCTAGATATGGCATTTCTTGTCCCTTCTTTCAAGGTGACCTATGACAATGGTTGGGAAAATTTTGTTTTAAGTTGTTACAGATGATGAAGATAATGCTGTATCTTTGTGCTACTGTATGTAACTTTCTCTGGCACACTTTTCTCTAACAATCTAAACTCTGTATCTAAGGAACCAAACATTCAGGAAAGTAAATACTTCCAAATGTGAACAACCTCCAGAGCCCTAAATACCCATTTCCCTTTTCATACATGGAAGTGGAATGTTAACATGTTCAATTTTTATCCTAGGGTTGGTAGATGAAGCAATTGATACCAAGTCTCTGTTGGATGCATCGGAAGAAGCTATTAAGAAAGACCTAGATAAATGTAAAGTTGCAATGGCCAATATCCAACCTCAGATGCTTGTAGCTGGTGCCACCAGCATTGCTCGGCGAGCAAACCGGATCCTGTTGGTGGCAAAGAAGGAGGTTGAAAATTCAGAGGATCCCAAATTCCGGGAAGCTGTTAAGGCAGCCTCTGACGACCTAAGCAAAACTATATCACCAATGGTAATGGATGCTAAAGCTGTGGCAGGAAACATTTCTGACCCTGGTAAGCATTAAGCAAAGAGCTTCTCTCAAGCATTTTCCCCCTTTTTAATGTTTGAAGCTTTTGCAGATTTGAAACTACTAGTTTTTCTCCTTGTCCGTATATCATGACCTCAAAAACCCCAGTATCATGCAGTCAAGATGCACATTACTTAATGCTTCTATTAAATTCAATGGGAAATCCTCCAGTGAGTTAAAGGGAACAGGATCAGCCCTTAGTTCACTACTTTTGTTACCACCTATGAAGAGACTTCTGTCTTGTGATCTTTGTCCCAGGTGAATATTTGAAATGTGCTGGCAAGAGGACCACCTGCATTTTTTCTGTAAAATGGCAAGATGTTGCATGTTTGTGCCTGAGTCTACTTTGGCTATTCATAGTGGATTCTTACTCCAGCCTTAGCACTGGTTTAAACCCACTGGCTATTGTAGAATTAACATTCCAAAAATTAAAACTCACTGTACAACATGCTGTCTGTTGTTTTAAATACCATTATATTTTGCAACTAAATTTTGAAGGTACCAAAATAATTTGAACCAGGTATTGTGCAAACTGCAAATACTCCTGAAAGTAGTACTCCTCCTCTCCTTCCCCCCCCCCCCCCCACACTCTCTCCCAAGCATGCAAGGTGACAAGGGCATATTAAATTAAGCATTGGATCTTCTGGTCAGGTTTGCAGAAGAGCTTCCTGGATTCTGGATATAGGATTCTGGGAGCTGTGGCAAAAGTCAGAGAAGCCTTCCAGCCTCAAGAACCTGATTTCCCTCCTCCTCCTCCCCCTGACATTGAGCAGCTTCATGTAAGTGCAATTCAGTTTCTCAGTAATAGTATATTTGAGTTGCACTGATAAAGTACTGATTGCATCCAGTGACAATAAAACTTTTTTTTTTTTTCCAGAGACACTTCAGTTCAGGTAGAGTCGTGTTGGGATGTACTGGACGTCTCTTTTCACTTTAAATAGTTTTGGTGGTCCTTTTTTAGAAGCTAGCGTAATTACTTAATTTAAGATTGAAGCACTTCATCAAAGAGCCTGATATAAAGACCACTGAAGTCAATGGAAGACTTTCATTGACTTCAGTGGACTTTGGATGAGGTGCAAACATCACAGAACCCTTCTTGAAGCAGAAAGAGGGAGAGAGGCAACCTTTGAGACAGCTAGATCCCAGTCCATTGTTTGCTTTATAGATCCATGTTTCTTAAGTGACAGGACTTTCAAACAGGAAATACAGAAGTTAACTTCATCTTCTAAAGAGAATGTCTTTCAGCGCAATGGTTGTAATTTTAGTCTTAGCAAATAAAATGATTAGAAATATCATCACCTCACTCTTATGTGCTTTGTCTCATGTAGTGAGGAGTGGGGAAGCCTCAAATTCTACCCACTAGTTCATGTTCGTTATGATCTCCCATACTTTTGCCTGTGATATGGTTTAGTTTAAGCCTCATCTAGGGTAAAACAGCACTCAGAGAGGTAAGCCACAGAACATATTCTAACTACAAGACAAGGGAATAGCATAGGCTTTTCATGCCACTTTCATGCCACTCTTCCCCTGCCCCTCTCAAATGAATCCTTTTGGATCCATTTATATCTCTGGCTACATGGATCATGCAATGTGCTTTTGGGAGAAAAGGGACCCCTGTGAATTTATATGGAGGTGGCCTACTCTTTCTATTAAGCAGAGGCCATAAGTCCAGGGCAATGATTTGAGTTTAAGGTAGAGGAGAAGTATGGATTTTGACCAAATGGAAAACATTTGTTTTATTCTTTAAATAAAAATGGTAGTTGTATTTGGCCGGTCAGCACCAGAAACTTAGCGGGCCAGCCTTCAGTGTGAAAAGGCGTAAACTACTGTGAACGTACTTTTCTTGTGATGGAGAGTCCTTTAAATGTGAGACAGCATGAGCTCCTCATTGTCCTGCAGATGTCTAACAACCTGGTACCATGTTTTGTGCCAGTATATTTTCAAGTGTACAGAATATATTCCTTTCTTGCTTAGCTGACTGATGAACTTGCGCCTCCAAAACCACCCCTTCCAGAGGGTGAAGTTCCACCACCCAGACCACCTCCTCCCGAAGAGAAGGATGAAGAGTTCCCAGAGCAGAAAGCGGGAGAAGTGATTAATCAGCCCATGATGATGGCTGCTAGGCAGCTACACGATGAAGCCCGAAAATGGTCTAGCAAGGTAAGTGAAGTGTATAAAAGGGCTTGTTTCTATTGACTCTTAACAACTAATGTAAGAAAGGTTTCAGAGTAGCAGCCGTGTTAGTCTGTATCCGCAAAAAGAACAGGAGTACTTGTGGCACCTTAGAGACTAACAAATTTATTAGAGCATAAGCTTTCGTGGGCTACAACCCACTTCTTCGGATGCATATAGAATGAAACATATATTGAGGATAGATATACACACACACACACACACACACACACACACACACACACACACACACACACACACACACACAGCATGAACAGGTGGGAGTTGTCTTACCAACTCTGAGAGGCCAATTAAGTAAGAGAAAAACAACTTTTGAAGTGATAATTAAGATAGCTCAGTACAGACAGTTTGATAAGAAGCAAGTTTGAAAATACTTACAAGGGGAGATAGATTCAATGTTTGTAATGGCTCAGCCATTCCCAGTCTTTATTTAATCCTGAGTTGATTGTGTCTAGTTTGCATATCGATTCCAGCTCAGCAGTCTCTCGTTGGAGTCTGTTTTTGAAGTTTTTCTGTTTTAAGATAGCCACCCGCAGGTCTGTCATAGAATGGCCAGACAGGTTAAAGTGTTCTCCCACTGGTTTTTGAGTACCTGCGGGTGGCTATCTTAAAACAGAAAAACTTCAAAAACAGACTCCAACGAGAGACTGCTGAGCTGGAATTGATATGCAAACTAGACACAATCAACTCAGGATTAAATAAAGACTGGGAATGGCTGAGCCATTACAAACATTGAATCTATCTCCCCTTGTAAGTATTTTCACACTTGCTTCTTATCAAACTGTCTGTACTGAGCTATCTTGATTATCACTTCAAAAGTTTTTTTTCTCTTACTTTATTGGCCTCTCAGAGTTGGTAAGACAACTCCCACCTGTTCATGCTCTCTGTATATATATGTGTGTGTGTGTGTGTGTGTGTGTGTGTGTGTGTGTGTGTGTGTGTGTGTGTGTGTGTGTGTGTATATATGTTTCACTCTATATGCATCCGAAGAAGTGGGTTGTGGCCCACGAAAGCTTATGCTCTAATAAATTTGTTAGTCTCTAAGGTGCCACAAGTACTCCTGTTCTTAATGTAAGAAAGGTGTTTATCTCTGGAAATTAGAAATAATAGTCAAAGATCTAGGACTGAAAGAAATCAGAATCATTCTCCAGGACCAATCATGAGCTTGACTGTCCAAAGTCAGCTGTTGCCATTCCTTTCATTTCCTGGGATAAAACGAAGCATTGTAGGTGGGATTCTGTGTATGCCATGATTAAACAGCTGGATATTTGTCACAGCATTATGCTGAAGATTACAGGTTTTCATTTTTCCAACCTTTTATACTTCTCAGACTAGGAGTCAATTCAATGATGTGTGTAAATCCCTAAAAAATGGCTCTGCGAGACATGATATGCTCCATATGCCTCCATGGGGTGTTAATTTTGAAAACTAATGATGCATATTTCAGTGGTAATATCATTAAATGCTAGTGAACTGGTTAACATGCCAAATTAATATGCTAATCCCACAAACCCAAACTGCCTTCCACAGCTTCTCAGATGCTGGAACCACCTCCTATTTTCCCCTTCTCCAGCTGCAAAACTTCCTGCTTTCTCCTGACCTCCTTTTATAATAGAATTTATACATTTGTACTGCTAAGCACTGATCTACACCTAAAACTTAGGTCAACCTAACTACATTGCTCAGGGCTGTGAAAAATTTTGCACCCTGTGTGATGTAATTAGGTCGACCTAACTCCTGCTGTAAATACAGCTAGTTCGATGGAAGAATTTTTCCATTGACCTACCAACTTCCTCTCGAGAGGATAGATTTACTACAGCAACTGGAATAAACACACTAAAGCAACAGAAGGGAAGTGTCTACATTACAGTGGTGTAGCTGCAGCTGCACTTCAGTAGACATACCCTAAATTCTGGAGTGCGCTGAAAATGTAAATGTTGGGGGCAGAATAAAATAAATGGAATTTAATATTACATGAAACAAAGGGTACAATTATAATTAAGGTTTTTTTTTTTTTAATTAAATATGAAAATGCAGTTGGAAGATGCCACAGAATCTCCTCACTGCTATAATGTGGCTGCAGAAGGCAAGAGTATTGCCACAGCATTAGGCCAGGCTTGTTGTGAAGTAGACAGGCCCTTGATTATAACATCCCTGAATTGGTGAAGCCACTCAGTTTGAATGTTTATAGCCATCCACTGGATAGCTATTCTTGAATCATTGCTGCTGGAGAAATTAGGAGCTTTTTACCTTCAAAACATAAAATAGCAGAACAGCTTCTCTCGAGGTCATTCTTATGTGGAGAGCTACTATAATGCACTTTACGTTCTGTGTAAACCTGGATTTGCCTTCCATGCTCACTTTGTGTTTGTGGTCATCAAAGCTGGTTAGTATGTCACAGAACCATTGATATTTTTTGCCCTTTTAAGGTAGGAAACTGACAACTACGTTACTACAACTATAAGTAGTTCTGGTGGACATCACAGAAACCAACCAGTCAGGCTAGATTGGGTGACTGTAGGTAGCTCATCCATTTAACTCTTCTTCTCCTGAGCCATCTGTTTCTAGAAGATGTATCATCTTTGTTTAAAATAACCCCTACCCCTCTAGGAAGGTACTATTTTGTTAAGACACCTTATTATTAAAAGCCATTGTATGGCTTTGGGGTCAAAGATCATTCCGTTTAAAGGGTTAAAATTTAGCACTGAATTGGGAGATTAATGCTTGGCGCATTAAAATTCCATACATAGGAAAAGTGAAACTTGCAGCACTTGTGAGCTGGGTTGTGTTAATTCTGGGGAGAACCTTTCTACAATAGCTGTATAAATGTACTGCGTAGAAATTATTTTTAAAGTTTGTAAGGTGCAGTTATGGTCAAAGTGACAGTATAAAAATGGGACCACCTCACTCCTTTTTATTCAGTCACGCTTGCACACACTGAGTCTATTCTGGCTTGCACATCAATGTAAGTTTTTAGCTATGTTACAATTATAGAGACAAATTCTGCCCTCGTTTGCAGCTGTAAAAAGCCCATTCTAGGCAGCAGGTGTGGGCTTCCACAGGTGTAACTTGTAGTCCAGAATTTGGTCTGCAGCATTGCCATTGTTTGGGATGATATGTGAACCAGAAAACAGATTCTAATGAGTTAGGAGCACTGAGTCGGAAAAGGCCTCTTTACTTGTAAAATGAGGAAAATTGATCTGGATCATTGATGTAATAAACAAGAAACCCCGCAAATCCATTTTGGAGCCACTTTTCTGACTAAAACTGTGTTTTACATGAGAAGTTCAGTATATTTTCTGCTTGCTTTATTGTGTGTTTATATCCCAAAAGGATTACTCCTTTATCGTGTTAATCCTCTTAAAAGGTAATTTTGAGGAACAATAGGTTATAATTTGCACTTTTCAGAAAGTGCTTAGTGGTTTGGATATTAAAGCTGACAATCCAATTAAATACAATAAGTACTGAAATATTTGTTTACCATATGTAGATTATATGTTAAGTAATATGCCTACTAAAATATTTACCTACGAGAGCAAAACACCAATACAGCTTAAAAAAAATAACAATGTACAACTTCTCCTGTTTTTAGCATGAGCCTAAACTCTGGGGTCTCTGGATTACAAAACAATATTTTCAGAACTTTTCAAGAAAAGTGATTCAAACCAACAAAACGAGGAAATTGAAGTCTAACTTTTCATCCTTCGTTCATGCTTTTAAAGTCACACCAGCTGCAAAGCAAGCTGGTCCCATGGGTACAACTTCAGGAAACTGCAATGTCCCATGGTGTGTGTCCCCTGCTCCCGCTCTTCCCTGCAGATCATGGATACCATCCTGGATTTGCTCTGGGTTTAGTTTTAAAATGCTTTCTTTTGAGCAGTAATGATCCTCAGAGAAGCTACATCTCTACCCCGATATAACGCTGTCCTCGGGAGCCAAAAAATCTTACCGCGTTATATCGAACTTGCTTTGATCCGCCGGAGTGCGCAGCCCCTCTTTCCCCCCCCCCCCCCCAAGCACTGCTTTACTGCGTTCTATCCGAATTTGTGTTATATTGAGTCGCGTTATATCGGGGTAGAGGTGTATTTAAAAGATGAGTCTTTAACTTTCCACTGCAGCCACAGGAAGTGGCCTTCTCTTTTGGAGAAAATCTAGCATGGCAGGCACTGAGCATGGTGTGTGGGACTTGACAGATCATGAGACACAAGGTCCAGCTCATCCCAAGCCTGCCGGACTTCAGGCTGAGGCAGGCTCTCTGTTCACAAAGCCAAACTTTCACTTTTGTGTTTTCCTGGGGTTTTATTGTCACAAACAGACGCGTCTATATCTTTTTTGTATGGGGGGGGGAAGGAAGAGGGAATGCTTAATATTTTTTTAACTGGCTTTTTAATGCTCTGTCTTTATAAGACTCAAAAGTTACCAATTTAATCTTTTTACAAATGTCGTTTTTCACTGGGCAAACCCTGGAGTTCTCTCACCTCCGTAATGTCTTATGGAGGGTCCATAAGCCCACGTGGGTCAGTTTCCCCAAATGCACAGTTTCTGCCTCTGCATTATCTATATCAGGATAGCTTTGGCATTCGGGTTTGAGAGTTAAATTAGGCTTCAGTATAAAGAATTATAAAACCCATCAATCAAAAGGGGCTTATATTGTGTAATGTCTGAAAGATGCTCTGCATGACTAAGATTTTTTTTTAAGATGAGTCACTTATTGAGTTTAAATTATAGCTTTTCCCTTTCAATGTTTTTCTCGTGTAGATTTTGTCCATAAAAGGCCTGCCTTAAAAACAAGGCACATTAGAAAATACAGACCTTCTTGATAAGGATTGTTTGGCTTGTTTCACTCTCTTCATCTGGTATGAAGAATGTGATTAGTAATTTTGTATAATGCAATGGTCCTGGAAGTGTTGGCTATGGTAACATGCCATGCAAAATATGCTGTGACATTGTTTTCTTAGGTATCTCCTCTCCACACTCTGCACTGTAGGCATTAAATCGTCATTTTTTCACACATAAAAAGGTAATTGCAACATTATGGCAAAACAATATAGTCCTCTTCATAATCCCTTTGTACTCTAAACATTCTTATTCACAGTGCTTTGTTTTACTAACTCCATTTTCAGTCTGATAACAAACACTAATAACTTCATTTACCAAGAATGATCTCCTTTCCCTTTAATCTTTTTTGTTCTCTGTGTACTCTTGATAGCCCTTCATTTCCAATCCTGCTACTCCTCTGTTGTTAATTCTTTTCTTTACTTCTCTAAGGGCTTGGCTACAGTTGTGAGTAACAGCGCAATAAAGGAGCCCTGGGCGCCCTAGCTCACTCCCCGTCCACACTGGCAAGGCACGTAGAGCGCTCTGTCTCCGCGGCTACAGCGCTGCTGGTACTCCACCTCGGCGAGAGGAATAACTTTTGCTGTGCCTTGGCTGCAATGCACAAGCGTCAGTGTGAACGAGGTGTTGGGTTACTGCGCTCTGATCGGCCTCCGGAAATGTCCCATAATCCCCTTAAGTCAAGTGGCCACTCTTGTCATTGTTTTGAACTCCTGTAGGAAAGCGGAAATGCCCTTTCAAAGCTCCGTTTCTGACAGCTGGCATGGAAGCCATTAGTGTGGAATGCTGTGTGAGAGAGAGAGAGAGATGGGGTGGGGGAGTCTGCTGCTGTCTGGACTAACAAGACAGCATGCTGACATGCTCTCAGCCCCCCAAAACCCCACTCTCTCCCCCCCCACATATACACAACACACTCCCTGTCACACTCCTTCCCCCCCCCCCCCATTTGAAAAGCACGTTGCAGTCACTTGCATGCTGGGATAGCTGCCCATAATGCCCCGCTCCCAATGCCGCTGCAAGTGCGGCCATGCCAGTGCGCAAGCAGCTGTCAGTGTGGACAGACTGCAGTGCTTTCCCTAGTGTGCTCTCCAAAGGCGGGTTTAACTCACAGTGCTCTACATCTGCAAGTGTAGCCATGCCCTAAGGGAACAGAAAGCAGTATCTGGCAGCTGTATTACCTCAGCCTATTCTTATCCCATCCAGACATCCTTATGTGAAACCACATCCACAGGCAAAGTTTGTTTTCACCAGTACTGGGTCCTTGTCTGCTATGCATGCTTTTCTAGTCTCATTGGCATATTTAAAAAAAAAAAAAAAAATTATACCATCGTTGTCTTGCCAGAAAATGTTGTTCTGAAATTCAGATTTCCTTGAAATGCATAAGATAAATCATATGTACTCATCTGAACAATATTTCTTTCCACATCTTTCAAATAATCCTAACTTTTTCTCTCCTTAATTTCTTAGTAATACTGGTTCACAGGTGAAATGGTTGGCCCCCTTTCTGCTGATCCTTGGATTGCTTTCATTTTCCTTTCATAGACCAAGAGGTTGTTTGATTACTAAACCAGCTTAGCTCTTTTACCAAATCCTGCTTCTAATACTAACTGTCCCTGTTTCTCCAATCTCCCTGCCACCTTCAAAGCCTGGTGTGACTGAGGTTAATGAAGCCGCTGAGGCTGATGTAGATGTAGATGAGCAGGAGGATGCAGATGATGTTGAATTCACTCTCCCCTCTGACACTGAAGATGATTACGAGCCTGAGCTGCTGTTAATGCCAACCAGTCAGCCTGTTAACCAGCCCATTCTGGCCGCTGCTCAGTCTCTGCATCGGGAAGCAACCAAGTGGTCTAGTAAGGTACTCCTCAGTTTCCCATTGGCAACTGATCTGTGTGCATCCAGCCATTTGGAACGCTGACACATTTGCATCACTCTTGATACTTGCTGGGCCCCATGAGTCTGAGTGAATAAACGTTTGCCTGCACTTCATTTTAAGGATTGAGAGTGGCTTCACAAGTTCGGTAAGTCTGTCAATGTCAGATTTCAGCGTGATTTTTGGGTCACTTTTTAGAATAAAAAGGCTTCTTTTCCTTTTGATTGCATCTGCCTATCTTTCTGCGTATGGCAGTATTCAAAAATGTAAAAGGCGTTTTTCTGATCACCTGTGAAGCCATGGTTGGTTTCTCAATGACTTCCAGATAATAACAGAACCTAAGTCATTCAAGAAGTCATTTAACACGTCTGTTGTGCTTTGCCTCTATTGACGGCTTCAACTAAAATCTGTATGACAAGGAATGGCTTTGTATGGCAGTGTTATCAAGGAGGACTTTCTGCTGACTTGCACTTGGCTGTACTGCAAATGCTGGCTTGGATGAGAGAACTCCTTTTAAAGAACCTGCACTGAATGCATTAGTTGCTGAGATCAAAACTGTTTATATGGTACCAATGGAGAGCTAAGCTGCAGTTCAGACATTCACAAGTACTCTCTTGTATCTAAACACAAGTTTTTGCAAGGCTGGTCACTTACTTCATTGTGGAACCGGCATGCTTCAAGATATGTAAGGTTGTTGCTCTCCAGTGAGTGTGTGTGTGTGTGTGTGTGTGTGTGTGTGTGTGTGTCATATGTGGTCAGTCATTCATTTTTAATAGAAAGGGCTTTCAAAAAAAATTCCTGTCCTTTTCAGATTCTAGTGCTGGATAATTAGAGGGTTTAACAAATGATGTTATTGAATATTCCTAATTACTTTATCCCTCTTTACGAATGAATTGAAAAGTTGCCTGTTCTGTCACCTCTTTCTTTAATGGATTAGAAATGGCATAGTGGATTAGCAAACTGTTTAAATTTATGATAACAAGTAACAAATCTTTTTATATGATCTCACTATGCAACCTGCAATGACATATTCGGGATATCTTTAAATTTAATGGCACCAAACCCTGGAGGGAATATCCATGGAGGTAGGAAACATATTCACTGAATCAGGTTTTCAGTGTGTATTTTTTGCGACAGACTTTCTACATGTTACTACCCAAGGATTAACACCTTTTTGCTCAAAAAAGAATTGTACATAGGGAGCTGTATTTTTGTTCTGCTTTGTCAGCTCACCATGCTAACACCTCACTTTATCCACAAATGTGAATATTTCACAAATCTAGCATTTATTATAAAAGTGAGACAGAATATACTAACAGTTCATCTCAGTGATTTGACTTCTCTTGCACCTGGTATTGACTTTGGAACTGAGGACAAAATACTTTTTGCCTCAGTCATGCATATATGTCACCAATGACAAATACTTCTCAAAAGTATTTTACTATAATTTCACTTGAAAAATAAACTCCCCTTTGAAACAACATCTCTAGGAGAAGAGTTGGTTAAGCATTAAAAGGTAATCTATCGGAGCTTTTCTTCTTTGGTTAAAAATCAGATACATATTTTGCTATTTTTATGAGGAAACTAGCAAAGATGGCCAACTGGAAGGAAAAAATATTTTAACAAATGGTTTCCACTTTAGAATTCCCATTGTCTTCTGTGGATACTATAAAGTGGTAGTGTAGTTGACAGATTTTCATGATTCAGTTTCAGATGCCATTTAAAATTTTATGTTCAGCTGTTCATAGTAGATTATTTAACTTCAGAGAATTGGTACTGTTTGGTTTAACTTACTTTTTTTAATTTGGCACTTGTGTTTTCAGTAATGCTGCTTTTATTGGGGAAATCTAGAATGTCTATAACACTTGAACACACTTGGTCTTAAAATCCTAGTCACTTCCACTCCAGGAACAAAGTATCACTTTGGTCACCATTTTTTTTTTTTTTTTCTTTTCAGTTTTGAAACGTTTTCATTGAGTGTTGGAGGGGAAAGTATTTCACAAACATTTGTACAAATCTTCAGTGCTCCTTATGAAGAATCTTTTTCAATAGACTTGAATTGTTCTTTCTTCCTTGACTTAATGAAAGGGTTTGTTAGTGAGTGTGGATTACAGTTCAGGTGTAATTATATTACCTTTTTTGTGTCTAACATTCATTGTTATATTTGTTCCCTGCAGGGTAATGATATAATTGCTGCTGCAAAGCGAATGGCTCTGCTGATGGCAGAGATGTCCCGCCTAGTGAGAGGTGTCAGTGGAAACAAGCGTGCCCTTATTCAGTGTGCCAAGGATATTGCTAAAGCATCAGATGAAGTGACTCGATTGGCCAAGGAGGTGGCAAAGCAGTGCACCGACAAGCGCATTAGAACAAACCTCTTGCAGGTAATAAACTGGGCTAACTTTAAAATAATGCACATACCACTTTCCTTCCTGTGTCCTGCTCCTTCAGTATGGCTCAAGGCTGGAGAGTGAGTTTATTTTTGGCTGAGAGTCACCTGTGGATCCCCTTGGCTCCCTATCCCTGCTTTTGTGAGTCTTGAGGCCCAAGTATGTGAAATGTTGATTTTCTTCCACTCTCACTTTGCAAGATCAGGTCCTTTTATTCCGATGGGAGAAGACATGTCAGTGTCCTGTAAGAGAGACTTTGAAAATTCCATGAATGTCATAGACATTGCTAGACTGGTCTCTTATCACCTTGGCCATCCACATAGCCTTATCAAGTCATAGGGTATTGGCAATAGCATAAACCAATACAGCCCCAAATCCCATCCCCCATTCCTGATGACACAGTCTGTTGAAGGAATATTTGGGACAAAGGAAAAGTGAATTCTGCTTTAGTGAAGATCCACATTGCTAGAATGGTCACCCAAGCCCATCAGGAAGGAATGGGAATTAAGTTGCAGTGCCTTAGCTCATGTCTACAAGAACAATTAGGGCGCAGCAAACTAGAGTGTAAATCTATAGCACTCCAGTGTGCTGGGCACTAACTGTTCACATGGTTCCTGCTGACACTTGCTAAAAGTTCCTGAGTGCACTTTGACATTGTGTTGTTTCAAACCACTACATCAATGCGCTCTAGGGAACTTTTAGTGTGTGGCAGCAGGGTCCACATGGTGCGTTAGTGCATAGCATGCTGGAGCACTGTAGATTTCCAACCCAGCTTGCCGGAGTAAGTGTTCATGTAAACATGTCTTCAGTGACATCATGCAAGGTACCCTTGAAGTTTACATGTACATTGTATGTTTGTACCTGAGCCATCAGCAAAGAGAAACTACTGTAGAGTTCAGCAAAATCTTAGTTTCCATTTAAAAATGGAATATCAATTGGTTCGAGTTAAAAAACTAAAATGATGCATCTTCCCGACTCCTTAGGTCTGTGAGCGAATCCCAACCATCAGCACACAACTCAAAATCCTCTCCACTGTTAAAGCTACCATGTTGGGTAGGACGAACATCAGTGACGAGGAGTCAGAACAGGTAAGAGCTGCATAATTGATTGTAATATAAACTCCTGCTCGCTAGCTGATGCGGGGCGGGGAGAGGGCAGTCAGGTGCGTGTCCTGTATACAATCAGATGTGTCCCAGATACTGAGAGTTAGTAAATCTGACCCAGTGTCCAGTAAAAGTGTTAATTTTAATAAACCTTGGTATATATTCTGCAGTTAACAACAGGACATTCCTCTGTCTCATGGAGAAGACTTAATTTGCTTCTAACCTGACATTGCCTCTTGTTTTAAAACAATCCACAGTCCAAAACAAAAAGGTAGAGCTGTTTTTTTGGCATAGGAGATTATTCATTAGCGCCCTCTGGTGGTTTACAATGAATACTAGGTTAAGAATACTGTAACTAAAGTGGGCAGTTATTTAAAACATTTTTAGTTTCCGCTCTCCCTGCTTCATTAACCAGCAACTTCATCATTGTTTTGTGAAACTTCGACTTCTGCAGCTACCTTCAATGGCTCTGGGTATACAGGTCTGTCTCATCTTAGGCGCATTTAACATGTGCGATTTCAGCTTTACGTGGTTGGCAAAAACAAAAACAAAAAACAAAAAAAAGAGAAAAATAACAATTTAAATACTGTTTCTGTAGTGCGGGTGATTCCGCCCGCCATTACATTCAATGTAATTTTGACTATATGCGATTTTCGCTTTAGGCGCTGACTGCGGAACGTAACCCCAGCGTAAGATGAGACAGACCTGTACTTACTTACATTTTTGGTCTAGAATTCCTGTAGCTTCTCTGAAACCTTTGTTTGGTAGATGGACGTGTTAGGAATAGTGAGCTATTCAGCTTGTGTTCAGCCATTAGCTTTCACTCAACTTTTCAAAAGGTAGGCCGTGAGGAACAGGAGCCAGTGCTGTTCTTCTTTGAGTAGTGTCCCTGTGTGTGCTCCTTTTCAGGTGTGCCTGCACCTTTGATCAGAGATTTTTGGTAGCAGTGCCCATTCGGCATGTGCATGCACCCACACACCCTCGTGACTTGCGCCGAGGCTATATGGGGTTGCACAGGCCAACAGGCCTTAGTTCCTTCTCAACCGTCTTTGGCCAGAGACTGAGTCTACTGTGTGCCTGTTTGCCATAGTATTCGATAATTAGTCAGTTACCTGTCCCCCCAAAAAACTTTATTGCTAGGTAGCTTTAGATAAGTTAAGAGCTTTTTCCCCTTCTAGGGGTTCTCTTTGTTATATTATGCAGGAATGCCAGGTTTGCTGGGATTCAAAAGGTCTCTCTCCTGTGGTGAGGTGATTGCCATCAGTGACGGACACTCCCTGTGCCTTTGTTATTTGGGAGGTAGACACATCCCCAGTAAGTGCAAGATCTGTGCTTCGTTCAAGGGGAGATTCCCAAAAAATAGGGAAATCAAGTTAAAACTCTGGCTGATGGAGCAAACTTTACAACCAGCTCCAGGAGTGGAGGACCCCTGTGCGCACAGACCTCCAGTACCACTAGTGCCCTGTTCACATCAAGATCTCAGTCACCAGAGATCCCTAAAGAGAGAGACGGCACTGCAGCAACTAGTACATCTAAGGTACATAAGTCCTCTATAGAGGTAGCCTCAACATCTGCCTCGAAGCAGAAGGCAGTAAAGAGTAAATCACCAAGAAAATCTTCATCACCAACGCAGATGACGACTACAGAGACCTCGGGTCCCAAGGGGAGTTCTATTCAAGCTCCGAGTGATGCTGGTACCAGAAAGATGAATAGGAGGCAGTTGTCTAAGACAGACACGGTACTGAATTCAGGTACCTGTACCCAGAGCGGCAGAGACACTGGTGAAAAAAGTTCTAAGCCTGTCCCTAAGCAGCACTGAGTACCGGTAGCATGAAAGTCAACAAAGACTGCTCAGCTACCTGTGGTACCAATGGAATCTGAGTTGACTTACTCCTATGCCAAATGTTTGGTACCAGCTTCATCGGCAAAAAGCCGTCTTCCACAGGTTCTTGCTCAACCCTATCTTTTATACCATCAGTACTACAAGAATTTAGGTACCCTAAAGACCTGCTATTATCTTGGGAGCCAGTGCCTCATCTCTTAATAAGCGGGGGGGGGGGGGGGTTGTCAGCATCGAGACTCTCTCTTGGTCACCAACGCCTGGAGTACCATACTTGCCCTCATCGTCTTTGCAAGCCGGACAGCTATGCCGCTGCCCCTCCACCCCTTTCCCCGCATTGGAGTGCGTGGAAGAGGATATTTCTGACTCTTAGATATCAGTGCAGGGTTCCCCAGTCTATTCTAGGATACATTGCTGTCCCTCCTCCACTGACGTAATACAGGAGAATAAACTTCAAGTGACGCCCATCCATGGCCTCATTTTACAAAGCAACAATTTACAAAGAAATTATCACACCACAGGAGGGAGCAGGAAAGGGCCCATTCTCCTCAACCTCCTATTCCACCACCTATGCCAGAGGAAGAGACCTGCGAGGAGCAGAAAGCAAGGGAGGGATAAGGAGATTACTCCTCTTACTAATATTTCTTCCTCATCACCTGATGAAGCTGTGATGCCTCCACCTCCTCCTATGGCAGATGACTTCAGGCAGTTTCAAGAACTGATGAAGCGAATTGCGGGCATGCTGCAGATTCTCTTTGAGGTGTTTCAGGTGTCCCACCATAAACTCCTGGATACCTTGCAAACTTTGAAATCTATGAGGCTCGCCATTCCGGGCACTGGAGCTCTTATGGAGCCTGCCAAGACTGTTTGGCAAACACCAGCTACAGCACTACCTACCTGCAAGAGGGTGGAGGGAAAAATATTATGTCCCTGCCATGGAACCAGAGTTTCTTCTTCGAGTGATTGTTCACGTCCATTACACATGAGGTGTGCGCGCGCCGCGTGCACGGACGTCGGAAACTTTTCCCCTCAGTGGCTCCCGTCGGGCCGGCAGGGTCCCCCCTCCCGCCAGAGCGGCGCCCCGCTCTAGCGTATATATATCCCTGCGGGCCTGACCCTCCCTCAGTTCCTTCTTACCGTCCGTGGCGGCATTGGAACAACTCTGTCTCTCGTCTGAGAGTGTCCCTTAGCGTAGTAGTTAGTGTTATCTTTACAGTTATCAGTTCTTTAGTAGCTAGTGTTAAGCTTAGCAGTTATCAGTTCTTTAGAAATACTTAAACTTCTTTGTGTTAGGTGTTTGGTCAACCCCGGCACCGGCCCTGGGCGGCGGGGCATGCCGCACACCCAAGGCTTCAAGGCTTGTGCCACGTGCCGCAAGCCTATGCCATTAAGCGATCCACACGACTCGTGTCTCCATTGCCTGGGGGAAGCACACCAAAAAGAGCGCTGCAAGATCTGTAAGGCTTTCAAGCTCAGGACTAAGAAAGAGAGAGACTTTCGCCTTAAGCAGCTGCTCATGGAGACGGCGTTACAGCCCTCCACTTCGACGGCACCATCAACCTCTGTGCGGAGTGCCCCGGCATCGGTCCGTGATCCGGCGCCGGCGGGGCACCCTAAGCCCACGGCACCGAATCAGCGGGAACACCTCTGGCATCGGTCGTCTTCGCCGGTAAAATCGAAGGGCCAACCCAAGACCCGAGGACGCTCCCCGCATAAGAGGGTAGCGCCCGCGAAGACCTTGAGTGCGCCTAAGGCCGTTGCGGCCCCGGCACAGATCCTGGTGACAGTGGCTCCGGCGCCGAAAGGCCCGTCGAGCCCCGGGATAGGCGCGTCGAGTGAGGAGGAAGGGCTGGAGGAGCTTTTGGAACAGCCCTCCACCCCGGACACATTTGAGGCAGCAAAGGACCTCATTGAATTGTCTGCTGAGGGCCCCCTCCAAACTAAAGACAATCCGCCGCGACTGCCATCCAGAGGCAAGCCATCTCGGTCACCATCTCGGCACCGTTCATGGCGTTGGTCCCGGTCGAGCTCCGCTTCGGTGGACTCCCGGCTTCCCTCTGTGCAGAGAGCCGCACAGCCGTCGGGCCCCAATAAGCGCCCGGCACCGACCCAGCAGCCCTACTCGAGTAGGCACCGGGACGTGTCAGTTACACGATCCCCGAGACCGACCACCCGCAGTCGTTCCCGGTCCCGAGGTCACCGGTACCGGTCCAGGTCCAGGTCGGCAAGACGCTACTCCCGGTCCCGGAGGCACTACCCTCTGACCCCGGACCGGCACCGTCCCACGGCACCGCCGTGGCCTTCCAGATCACCGTCCGTGGTTTCGGAGGCAGACTCGGGCCGGTCCAGCAGATATGCCCACAGGGCACAGGCCAGTAGGGAACACGAAGCCGCTTGGCACCCACAATGGGGCCAGCCAGGACAATGGCCATTCTGGACCCCTTGGGCCTACCACCAGCAAGGCCCCCCATCCAGGACCTCGAGATCTGGGCCCTCGGGACACCGGTTCCGCTCTCCGCAGTGGCGCCCACCCTCTCGCAAGGAGGCCACGGTCTCCAGACCACCGGAGCGAGAAAGGGCGGACTCTGCACCGAGCCCGGCACCGTCTCAGACCCACGTCATAGAACGGGCTCCAGAGGAGCGCCCAGTTGGTGAGGAGTTGCAGGAAGAGGAAGACGCGCAAAAGGCCCTGACCTCTTCCTCCTCACCAGACGAAGCCGTGGCGGGCACAACAGTGTCCGGCCCTCCCCCGATTGACCATCGGGCGCACCAGGAACTGCTCCGACGAGTAGCCCTCAATCTGGGGTTGCAGGCGGAGGAGATGGTAGAGCAGGAGGACCCCATGGTCGACATCCTAAGCCCGGAGGGCCCCTCCAGGATCGCGCTCCCGCTCATAAAAACGGTCCAGTCCAACTACAAAACAGTATGGCAAACACCGGCCTCCAGTGCACCAACTGCGAAAGGCGTGGAGAGGAAATACTTCGCCCCATCTAAAGGGTTCGACTTCCTCTTCTCTCACCCAACACCCTGTTCGCTGGGCGACTCTGCGGTCAACGAACGAGAGCGACATGGCCAGCAAGCCCCAGCCCCCAAGGCCAAGGAGGCAAAACGCTTGGACTTATTTGGGAGAAAGGTCTACTCGTCCGGGGGCCTCCAGTTGAGGATCGCTAACCAACAAGCGATTCTGAACAGACACAACTTCAATTCTTGGGCATCAGTCTCCAAGTTTAAGGAATCCCTGCCTCAGGGCTCACAACCCGAGTTTGCGGCTATAGTGGACGAAGGGAAGGCAGTAGCCAAAACCTCTCTACAGGCCTCCCTTGACTCCGCGGACGCAGCTGCTAGGACAATCGCGTCAGGAGTAGTAATGAGGCGCTCGGCATGGCTACAGGCTTCCGGCCTTCCCCCAGAGGTGCAAAACACCCTCCAAGACCTTCCGTTCGAGGGGTCAGGCTTGTTTTCGGACCAGATGGATGCCAGACTACATAGCCTCAAAGACTCTCGAGCAACTCTCAAGTTGTTGGGAATGCATACCCCAGTGACACAGAGGAAACCCTTTAAGCCCCAACCACCGCAGAGGCAGTACCACCCTCGTCCTAGACAGGAACCATACCGCAGAAGGGGCAGGGATAACAGGCGTAGACGTAACAACACGCCTAACCAGGGCCAAAATCATGGACAAGGCAAGCTGGGAAATAAGCAAGGGTTTTGAAGCTGCGATCGAGGACAGCGTACCAAACTCTATTCCGGATCCCCCTCTATGTTTCAGGGACCGCCTGTCCCATATGCTTGGTCACATATAACATCGGACCGCTGGGTCCTGCGCACGGTGGAGGCGGGCTACACCCTTCAGTTCTCCTCGCCCCCTCCCTCCCACCCCCCATCCCCGTCCCTCTTCAGGGACCCCTCTCACGAGCAACTCCTCATGCAGGAGGTGCGGACCCTCCTCACAGTAGGAGCAGTGGAAGAGGTTCCTCCGGACCTAAAGGGGAAAGGATTCTACTCCAGATACTTCCTCATTCCCAAAGCAAAAGGGGGCCTCCGTCCCATTTTGGACCTACGCGCACTAAACAAATTTTTGGTCAAGGCACGTTTCCGTATGGTCTCCCTTGGCGCTATTATCCCATCCCTGGAGCTGGGGGATTGGTACGCTGCCCTCGATATGAAAGATGCGTATTTTCACATCGCCATCCGCCTGGCCCACCGGCGGTTCCTGCGCTTCACCATCAACCAACACCATTTTCAATTTACGGTCTTGCCCTTCGGCCTGGCAACGGCCCCGCGAGTGTTCACAAAATGCATGTCCGTGGTGGCAGCTTTTCTTCGGAAAAGAAGGATGCGCGTATACCTGTACTTGGACGACTGGCTCCTCGCGGGCAGGTCGGAGGCCGAGGTCCGCTCCCACGTGACGCTGGCACTACAGGTGTTCCGCAAGCTCGGTCTACTGGTCAATGTGCCCAAGTCCTCACTGATTCCCACGCAGAGACTGGACTTCATAGGGGCAGTCCTGGACTCGGTGGCGGCACGGGCAAGTCTTCCAGTGTCACGGTTCTTGGCCATTCAAAGGGTCGTAAGCTCCATCCAACAATTCCCCACGACCACGGCCAGATGCTGTATGGAACTCTGGGGGAACATGGCGGCCTGCACACATGTAGTCAGACATGCCCGCCTAAGACTCAGGCCATTACAGTTGTGGCTGGCCCAAACGTATCGCCCCAACAGAGACCCCTTAGACCTGGTAGTGACAATCCCAGCTCGGGTGTCGAACTCCCTCCGCTGGTGGCTCGATCAGCAGCAGGTTTGCAAAGGGGTCCCTTTCGCCACCCCGCAACCCACTCTGACGTTAGTAACAGATGCGTCGGACCTGGGTTGGGGGGCGCACCTGGGGGACCTGCGGACCCAGGGCTTATGGTTCAGGGATGAAAAGTTGCTTCACATCAATCTGAAGGAGTTAAGGGCGGTTCGCCTCGCCTGCCAGACCTTTCACGCTACCATAGAAGGCCACAGCGTGTCAGTTCTGACGGACAACACTACCGCCATGTTCTACATAAACAAGTAGGGCGGGTCCCGATCCTCTCCCCTCTGTCACAAGGCGCTCCTCCTATGGGACTTCTGTATAGCCCATTCAGTCCACCTACTCGCAACATATCTCCCAGGGGTCCAAAACGGGTTAGCAGACCGCCTCAGCCGGTCCTACCACATGCACGAATGGAAGTTGAGACAGGACGTCCTGCATTCAATCTTCCAGAGGTGGGGGTTTCCCCAGGTGGATCTCTTCGCCACCAAGGGCAACAGCCAATGCCCTCAGTTTTGTTCATTCCAGAACCTCAGCCCGGGCTCATTGGCAGATGCCTTCGCGATTCCGTGGGGCGGGAGCCTGAGGTATGCCTTCCCTCCATTCCCGCTCATCCACAAGGTCCTCCTCAAGACCCGCAGGGACAAGGCGGCAGTCATCCTCATCGCCCCGGCGTGGCCACGCCAGCACTGGTTCACGACCCTGCTGGAACTGTCCGTGACCGCCCCGATCGCCCTCCCCCTCCATCGCGACCTCATCACACAGGACCGGGGTCGCCTACTCCACCCGAACCTACCGTCGCTACATCTCACAGTGGTATCTCTCTGGCTAAACGATACGGAGCACAGGTGCTCCCACCAGGTCCAGCAAATTCTCCTTGGTAGTAGGAAGCCCTCCACAAGAGCGACCTACCTTGCCAAATGGAAGAGGTTCTCCCACTGGTGTGAGCCTCATCACGTACAGCCTCTGCAGGCCTCAGTCCCATCAATTCTGGACTACTTGCTGCACCTCAAGCATCAAGGGCTCGCCCCCGCCTCAATTAAAGTGCATCTGGCTGCCATATCGGCATTCCACTCTGGGGAGTTGGGAGTTTCGGTGTTCTCCAACCCCACAGTAGTCCGATTCCTCAAGGGGCTGGAGAGGGTGTTTCCCTACTCGCGCCCGCCGGTCCCTGCGTGGAATCTCAACCTGGTCCTAACTAAACTCATGGGGCCACCCTTTGAACCCCTAGCCTCTTGCTCCCTCATGCACCTCTCATGGAAGGTAGCGTTTCTCGTGGCCATCACATCGGCTAGGAGGGTATCGGAATTGAGAGCCCTCACTTCGGAACCTCCTTATACAGTTTTTTATAAGGATAAGGTGCAACTGAGGTCGCACCCTAAATTCCTTCCAAAGGTGGTCATGCATTTTCATATGGGACAGGACATTTGTTTACGAGTGTTCTTCCCTAAGCCCCATACGGACCCAAGCCACCGCAGCCTGCATACCCTCGATGTCCGTAGAGCCTTGGCATTTTATCTAGAACGGACCAGGCCATTCCGCAAATCAACTCAACTGTTTATTGCCATTGCGGAGCGACTGAGAGGCCAGCCTATCTCGACGCAGCGCTTGTCAGCATGGATTGTGCTTTGCATACACACGTGCTATGAGCTCGCCAACGTACCAGCCCCGGAGATCAGGGCTCACTCGACTAGGGCCCAAGCGTCCTCGGCGGCTTTCTTGGCGCAGGTTCCACTCCAGGAAATCTGGAGTGATATCACGTTGGACAAGAGCACAATCTATGTTTATAGCCTTATAGAATGGCAACTTGGTCTTCTGTTCATATGTTTTTCTAAATATTTATGCTATGGTGCCTAGAGCTAGATCAGATGCTGCTGTAGGCAGGTCAGTTCTTTTTTCTGTTGGACTCTGGTCTGAACTTCCCATCTTCTTAGGACACCTTTGGAGTCACCTGAAGTTGAGCACCCACAGAAGAGCGGTTGTTACTTGTGCAGTAACTGGAGTTCTTTGAGATGTGTGTCCCTGTGAATGCTCTATTACCCACTCTCCTTTCCCTCTGCTTCGGAGTCTCTCTCGTGGGACTTGGCGGTGGAGAAGGAACTGAGGGCGGTACATCCACATAGCCCTATGTAACCATGGGGCGGGGCACAAGTATATGTGGGGTGCATGCACAGACTGAATAGGCACCGCTACCAAAAATCTCCTGTCAAAGTTGCAGGGCACAGGCACACTTGAAGTGGAGCACCCATAAGGGGACATGTCTGAGAGAACTCCAGTTACGGCATAAGGTGTGTAACCTCTTCTTCTTGCGAACGAGAGAATCACTTGCTACTTGGAGGGGGGAGGGAGGGGTAGCCTTCCAAATTATGGAACAGGTCATTTTTGACAATTGACTATCCTGAAATGTACATTAGCAAGAATGATGTAACATCATGTTCCTGTTGTGAGTCCCCAGGCAGGGTGGGATTTATGCTTCTGAGTTAAACAATTGCTCATCTGAATGTGAACACTGTTCTACCACTATGGGTATTTAAGAACTTGAAAGAATAACACCTTTCCTTTGTCTGCAGGCTACTGATATGTTGGTTCACAATGCCCAGAACCTTATGCAATCTGTAAAGGAGACCGTGAGAGAAGCTGAAGCAGCGTCTATTAAGATTAGAACAGATGCTGGATTCACTCTTCGCTGGGTTAGAAAGACTCCTTGGTATCAGTAAACAACTGCCAACTAACATTATCTTCTGTAACATAAAAAGCCTTTTTGAAGCAGAAGAGAATTTTTTAACAGCAAAAGTGCTGTAAACGTGAGCTTAAAATTAGCTTCTGCTAATGCCCCATTCTAAGGGCATTAATTATAAAAATATGCATTTAAACATCTTCGGAAAGTATCTCAAAATTGCTTCCGACACATTGACAATTTTTATTTGTTTTGCTTTTGAAGATTCTCTTTTCATGAATTCTGTAATCCCAGAGACACACTTCTCATTTATGCACTGTATATTCCAGTAGTTTCCATATGGTGGTATGACGCATGGACTTTACTCAAGCTTGAATCGGCGGTCTGGAACACTTAACAGTGTTGCTTAGCTATTTTGGGGGGACAATCAATGACACTGAAAAGGCGAATTGTTTTAATGACATTTTCAGCTAGCTGTTCTCACACCACAAAAGTGTTACAAGGTATATGTAGTAAAGTTCATTTACATCAGAAGTGATCCCCTCTTTGGGGTGGGGGGGGTATCACATTGCTAAAATAGTCTCTTATGCTGCTGTTACTTTGTCTGGCAGTGGTATCCTAGGTCAGGAAAAACTGAGCTGTCTTTTTTACTTCCCATTGCCACCTGTAGTCATTCCAGAATCTGCATTCTTGTGCTATACAGAAATGGTTGGTGATGGATGTTCGTCGCAAATAATGACAGCTTGACTGTTCAAGTTTCAGAGGCCTTAGAAAAGCACACCCCCCCCCCCCCCCGCAGTTAAAAATTTGGTAGAATAGGGGGCTAAAAATATAGGATCTATTGAGTTAGCTGTATTAGTCAGTCAATCATGTTCAAAGCAACTTTTTGTATGAACAAAATGCTCAAATAGAACACAATCAAGATCGAACTCCTTTCCTTCGAAACCAGGCACACCCACACTCCGCCTCTGCACACTTTCTTCAGAGTTGTTTTAGGGGAAAATTACACTCCGTTTAATGATGCTTGTGCCTCACTGCCCTTCATTCTAATGATGGAGCATGTGGGAAAGTAGAGGCACTCAATTTATGGAGTCTGTTGGTGTTCCCAATGTAAATCTGTTGTTCAGATATAATGAGCCATGAAAATGATTTCTAGACTGAAATTCTATATACACATTTAAGGCTTAGTAGCAATTAACTGAATTAGATGTTAAATTATTTTTTTCCAATCGTGTTAAGAAAACAGACTTGGGATGGTTTTTGTACTTCCATACTACTTATATGCCTTCATTTTTAACATGCTTATGACAGCTGTTCAATAATATTTTTTGACATTTAAAATGAAAAGTAATTAGGTTGCTAACATTTTAGAAACTGCCTTTGCGTGTGCAAAAACATTTACTAACTTGATTGTTTGCCAGCATTGACATCATAATGGCTCCTTATTTTCCGTTTGCAACGGATTGACACAATGATCATGCTCAAGCCACCTTTGTTAATGTGCTGTTGCTGCCCGTTGATCAGACTCACAGTAACAGCAAAGGCGAGCTGTGTAGTAGTGTCAGACTACAATTACTCTACACTTCCTGTTTTTCCTCTTGCCTGCATGGTTATCTAAAAGGGAAATTACATATTTAAATTACATTATTATAATAATCTGCCTCAAACTGACTTTAGCAAGAGAAAGCACTTGTTCATCCTTAATTCACTCCTTGTCTCCTGGTAATGCCAAATACATGGTACTTAGGGTCTTTTCTCAGACTCCTCCAATAACTACCCACACCAGAAAGGGTGAAGGAGTGGGACAGAGCCTTAACCAGAATGTCTTGCCTTTGGTTGGTTTATATTAGACCCTTAACACTATGTAATGTAGCCATTTCTATTTAATAGTAAACACTGAATAGGAAAGGACTCTTGAGGGTCTTCTGAATAGTCTTCCTGTATTTGCTTTCAAAATAGTTCAAGCTTCTCTGTGGGTACATCTACACAGAGACTAGATGCCCGCGACTGGCCCATGCCAACCAACTTTGGCTCACAGGGGTTGGGCTGCAGGGCTGTTTTGTTGCTGTGTAGACTTCTGGGCTTGGGTTTTAGCTTGGGCTCAGGACCCTGCGAGGCGAGTCCCTGAGCCCAACTTGCCTGGCACTGGCCAGCCGCAGGTGTCTAGTTGCTGTGTAGACATACTGAGATTTTTAGCATCACTATCTAGTTGCTTGACTGATATTAATGCAATATTACTAATGCCTTTAATACATGATTGTTTATGCCAAAGATCACTTTTTGTTTTACTAAGGAATGGTTGGGAAAGTAAGAATCATGTTTGCCTTTGATATTTCTTCAGAATGTTTGCTATATAAGTTCTTAACTGTTTTGTAAGAGCTGAAATACTGTACACCTTATGCAATTTGTGCTTTCTTGAACACTATTGGTCTTCAGACCTAAAATGAAGCAAAAATTTAAAAAGACCTTGAATGTTGGTTAGAAATGTTTTACCACTAATACTTTGTTTATAAATCAAAATTTGTTGTATAGTCTAATATTTTCAACCTTTTTCTTTTTGTTCTGTTAAAACAAAATAAAAATGCATTTGTATAAATGTCACTTTATGAACATTTACAGAGACTGAATAGTAAGAATATTCTTTAATTGCAGAAAGAACATAGGTCAGCACACCAGAAATATGAATTTGGAGGGTTAGTTATCTTCTAAAAAGTTATAAAACAATTGTATGTTGAGTAATAATTATGCACCCCCAATGTGCTTAAAATAGGTACCCTAACAATTTCTATACATTCAGAATAGAAAGATAGAATTGCTATTCCATCGGTTATGTTGGCTTCTGGTTCTGATTTGGTACAAGTTATCTGAAAGAGTTAACAACACTTACGAGTTTCTAATACATGGAGGACTCTGACATAGCTATTATCTGTCAAAGTGAAAAAAGCATTGTAATGGGGGTGGTGGAGGAGGTTAAATGTTTTGGTACTTTGTGCAGACTGTTCACTTACCTTGTAGGACCGATTTCCTGGTGCCAATACAGGAAATAATTCAGAAGTGCTAAATCCTGCTTGAACCCTATGATCAAGCAGTTTCTGGGTGCACACGTCTTGCCTGAAGAGTCAGAGTGGTTATATTGAAGGTTGGAGAAGAGACTACTGGGCACAAGGAAACACCATGGAAGTCCTTGCAAATCCCTGCTCCACTCAGCCAGACTACCCCATGGTTTTGGAGGCAATTGCCATATGGTGGTGGAAGGCTGTTGTCAACTTTCACCTAGCAACCACTGACCATGCTGGACGTGGCCATCTTGCATGCAAGTGCCAACAAGCCACTAGGCAGATTTGGAGGTAAGGAAGGTCAACTTTGAATTTGCTTACTCTATTATGAGGGAGATCTAGTTCCTGGTCAGATTCCAGCTCTGTGCCAGGTAGGTTTGTTAAGGGCCATGGGAAACCTTAGTCTGGTAGGGAAGTTTCAAAACTCTAAATTATACCATCTCTGGGCATAAGAGGAGCTGTCATGTACTGCAAAAATCAGCTAAAACATTCATAGCTACATAGGAACACATACATCCTATGGGTTCTGCCTTCTCCAAGTAATGCCTTGGGAGAAGCCTAGCAGTTGGTCAGCCTTTCCTGTTAGCTAACAAAGCCCTATTCCCATGTGTCTGCCATTTTGACAGTGGAGTTAGAGATGAGGGGAAAGGACCTTTTTGCTAGCCTTTTTCTGCTGATAGCTTTACTCACATCAGAGTATATACAAGATACCCTTAAAATAGATGGAAGGGTTTAAGAGGGTGTCTTGTGCTTCAGGTACCAAATCCCTCATCATCCTGGAATGGTATTCCCATAAAGCTCCAGTACGATTGGCGTGTTAGTGTTGGACCCCTTTCCCTTGAAGTTGCCTGGTAGCCTGACTGACCTTTGCCTTTCCAAGCCTTTGAGCATGGCTCAGTTCTCAGGATGTTTTTGGAATTCTGTCGCTGCCTCAAGACACAAGTTGCATTGGACAGAAAAACGATAGGGAAAAGATGGACTGGGCAGGCAGCCAGCCAGCCTCTCTGCATTTCATTGACCTAGGCGTGAAGCATGTTCATGGTTTAATGAAGCTGTGTTGTTTCCAAAATGGCAGGGAAACCTCAGGGAATGTGAGGTGTGATAGCATGGATGCAATCAGAGAAGATCCCATTAGAGTCATGTTTTTGTGTGCTGCTCCATACAGAAGGGACAGCCATTAGTGTGTTTACAAGAGGATCTGGTGCACTTGCCCCTCAGTAAGGCCCAACAAGCTTGCTCATCCTCATGTAGCTTTCTGCCTAGGATGGGACAAATGCACCAGTGGTTGTTGCCTAGAACTTTCCTACCCTTAAGTTGCAGTTGACATCTTAAACCAGAAGGTGCCCTATAGACAACTTGTTGCCAGCTTTTAGGTGGAAGTAAGTGACTTGGGTGTCTGAAAAGATGTCTGTAAATCAGAGTGGCTCTGTTGAAGGGCTGGTGCTGTAAAGCTATCTTCAGATGGTGCAAGGAAAAGGTGTGTCTGGGCTTCCTATTCAAGCAGAGGGAAGGTTCAGATTGGCAGTTGGAGCAGAGTGGAGGGCAGACCCCTTAATTTATTTTCAGTAGATTTAAAAAGAATCCCTTAAATACAAAAAAATTAACATAGCTTCTTGTTTAGATAAATGCCACAGCTTCCCTCTTTGTGCAGGCACTAGGTTGAATTGGGATTTAACTATGGAGTCAGTAGCAGGCTAACCAGAATGAGAGCTTCGAGGAGTGAAGAAGGAATGACTTTCTGCCTTGGCCCTCAGAGCCTAAATATAGCATCTTCAGCTGGGAGGAGCAGTAGGAGATGGGATTTCTTTGCAAGAAATCCCAGTGGAAAAGTGTGTGCTTTTCTTTAGACGCTGCCCTGATGGGAAGGAACCAAGCTCTCAACTAGAATCCACCTAGGATGACCAGATAGCAAGTGTGAAAAATCGGGATGGGGGTGGGGGGTAATAGGCATCTATGTAAGAAAAAGCCCCGAATATCGGGACTGTCCCTATAAAATCGGGACATCTGGTCACCCTAAATCCACCTGCTGCCAGGAAGCAGCTAATCAATCCTCATTGACTAAAGGTCCATCCCCAGTCTGGATCCACTTGTAAGATAGGTCTGCTACAGTAAGTCCAGCAGCAACTATTTATACTGTACCCATAATAAATCAGACAAGAAGTTTGCAAGAAGTTTACCTGCCACCTCCACTGTTGTAGCCTCTGCTGTGGGCTGGTAGCTGCAGCTGGAGAAATGCTCGGGTGGGCTTCACTGAGAAAGCCAGCCAATAGGAATGTGTGAAGAGCAATGTGCTAGCTGAGTGTTAGACTCACACTATAGTGATAATACCCACTAAAATAGCAGCGCTTTTCACTTAGCGCTAAGAGCTAGGTTTGAAGTAGATCATTGTTTTAGAGGCAGTCAACGGTTTGGTTGTCCATGTAAACTTTAAGAGGGAAAAAAACATGGCTTTGAATAAACCAACAATGCATTGACAGCAGCTAGATTTTCAACAGGACTGGAGGTCAGCCAGAATTTAAGGGATGGAAACCTGCCAGTTTGGTACTTACAACATATTGTTGCACATTAAGCCTATCAAACAGGCTTATTTTGTATAGTGTTCATCCATTGTGATATTTTTAGAGGCTGGAGGAAAGACAAGGTCTGTATGCAAAGCAGCATGCCATACAGGCCTTTCTGTGGATCCACAACCTATTGAAGCACACCATGCTGTAACTTCGCCAAGTACTTTAGAGAAAATAGAACATGTTAAGTGCCCTGAAGATCTTATCTAAATCACATTCCCAAACTAATGCTCATGAGCTACTACTGGCAGGCAGAGAATGGGCTGCTGCTGGCTCTTCCTCATTGCTGTCTGAGAGAAACCAGTGTTTGGAAAAGGAGAGTAAAATTAAGTGTGATTAATGGAGCCAGACACTGAGGGCTTGTCTTCACGTACAGCAGCACATCTGCACCGGTGCTGCTGTAGTGCTTCAGTGAAGACATTCCTATGGCGATGGGAGAGCTTCTCCTGTTCGCATAATTAATCCACCTCCCTGAGAGGCAGTTGCTATGTCGATGGGAGAAGCTCTCCCATCCAGGGAGCTCTGTGTACACTGGGGGGTTAGGTTGGTAAAACTAGGTCGCTCCGGGGTGTGTATTTTTCACAGCCTTGAGTGATATAGTTATACCGATAGAGGTCTGTAGCGTAGCACTGGCCTTAGTATACAAGACATCTAATACTGTTCTATCTATGCAATTGCTGCAGCTCAGAAATGAAATGTTCTGTGCAATTGGGAATAAGCTGTCAAAAGGTCCTTAAGATGCACTAAAGCTGTGGTCCTTCTTAAATAAGACCTCTGCCCTCCATAAGGAGAAATATCGTTTGACAGTTCAGGAAAGGATCTGGGGGCTACTAATGTTAGAGAAGAACCAGGCTCTTTCAGTTCATATGGGGAGCTGGAGAAGAGTGGATGCTTGGCAGATGACAGCTCTAGGTACAGCATGACATGAGTCATTTCAGCATTGCCAACCTCACTTGTTCAAAAAATCGTGAGTCATGATTGTAAAGAAGTTGTATTCTCCTTTGCTGGCTGAACCTTTTGCTTTTACATCTTCCATTTTTTCTTTGCAAGAATGAGAGGTAGGAACTTTTTGAAAATGAAAGCTGAGCTTCTCACTTAAGTGAAGTCAGAATTTGGGGCTTGAATACCCCAGTAATTAAAAAGCTCATTCCTATTTTTCATCAGTCTATTGCATAGTGTACGTTGCTCCTACTGGAATTTTTGTAGATAATGAACTCTTGTGGGAGAAAATGTGAACAGCAATCCCTTCAGATGTAGAAGCTTTGCATACCCTTTTCCTTTAAAATCAGGACTTTACTCTCATAACAGTGCTGACTATGTTCAGTGTTTGAAACTAGACCCTATACTCTAGTTTAGGAAAGCAGATCTGGCTCATTGCATGACTTTGTGTAAGATACTGAACTACACTCTCTAGGGTAGCCTTGTTGGCAGCGTAGGAAATTTTAATAACACTGGAGTATCAAACATGAGCTCTAGTATGGCTAATAGGATTAATTTTTATTTGTAATTCCATGGAGCTACCAGTTTTAAATGAAGATGCTGCAGCATTTCCAGTCTGCTGCATTGGAGCGATATAGAGAGAGGGGGGGGGGGGCCTGTCACAGAACATAGGAGGCCTCGGGTGTAACTAGTGTCCCTCCTATTTTTAAGATTGTTAAATCTCTTAACTTTAAAGCCCTCAGTAGGATGTTAGTATAACCTGCACTGCGGATGGACTGGATACAGTCATGCAAACCATGTTTTCATTGGAGAATTAAGGGTAGCAGTCACATTTTGATTTGATATTCAAAGATTGTAATGTTCTATAGCTTTAAAGTGCAAGCTCTAGATGTCCATTGCTTGTATTTGCGAGATTAGAGATTTACAGCACATTTCTTAGAGTGATTGTTTTTTCTAGAGCACTTGGAAATCACTATACACTTCCACTGGCCCTTAAAGGAAAATTCTTGTTATTCATTACACCTGCATGAGGAATTATGGGCTGAATTGAAGTTTTTCATTGCTCAAGGTAAAAGAGGTGCTAGTTGATTATATAGCAGAGTAGCTCCCCTGTTCATAGCATCAGAGAAGATTAGGGGTGGAAGGAACCTCAGGAGGTCACCTAGTCCAACCCCCTACTCAAAGCAGGACCAATCCCCAACTAAATCATTCCAGCCAGGGCTTTGTCAAACCTGAGCTTAAAAACCCCTAAGGAAGGAGATTCCACCACCTCCCTAGGTAACCCATTCCAGTGCTTCACCATCCTCCTAGTGAAAGTTTTTCCTAATATCCAACCTAAACCTCCCCCACTGAAACTTGAGACCATTACTCCTGAGAACAGTCTAGATCCAGCCTCTTTAGAACCCCCTTTCAGGTAGTTGAAAGCAGCTATAAAATCCTCCCTCATTCTTCTCTTCTGCATTCTAAACAATCCCATTTTCCCTCAGCACCTCCTCCTAAGGCATGTGCTCTAGCCCCCTAATCATTTTTGTTGTCGTGTGCTGGACTCTTTGCACTTGCCTATATGCAAATGTGAGAAGTATGGGTAACAAGCAGGAAGAACAGGAAGTGCTAATAAATAAATACAACTATGACATTGTTGGCATCACCAAAACTTGGTGGGATAATACAGGATTGGAATGTTGGTATGGATGGGTACAGCTTGCTCAGGAGGGATAGATGGGAAAAAGGGAGGCAATGTTGCCTTGTATATTAAAAATACACACACTTGGACTGAGGTGGAGATGGACATAGGAGATGGAAGTGTTGAGAGTCTCTGGGTTAGGCTAAAAGGGGTAAAAAAACAAGGGTGATGTCATCCTAAGGGTCTACTACAGGCCACCTAACCAGGTGGAAGAGGTGGATGTGGCTTTTTTTAAACAACAAACAAAATCATCCAAAGCCCAAGATCTAGTGGTGATGGGGGACTTCAACTATCCAGATATGTTGGGAAAATAACACAGCAGAGCACAGACTATCCAATAAGTTCTTGGACTGCATTGCAGACAACTTTTTATTTCAGAAGGTTGAAAAAGCTACTGGGGGGGGAAGCTGTTCTAGATTTGATTTTAACAAATAGGGAGGAACTGATTGAGAATTTGAAAGTGGAAGGTAGCTTGGGGGAAAGTGATCATGAAATCAGAGTTCACAATTCTAAGGAAGGATAGAAGGAAGTACAGCAAAATAGAGACAATGGATTTCAGGAAGGTGGATTTTGGTAAGCTCAGAGAGCTGATAGGTAAGGTCCCATGGGAATCAAGACTGATGGGAAAAACAACTGAGGAGAGTTGGCAGTTTTTCAAAGGGACACTTAAGGGCCCAAAAGTAAGCTATTCCGCTGAGTAGGAAAGCTAGAAAATGTGGCAAAAAACCACCTTGGCTTAACCACGAGATCTTGCATGATATAAAAAATAAAAAGGAGTCATAAGAAATGGAAGCTAGGACAAATTACAAAGGATGAATATAGGCAAACAACACAGGAATATATGGGCAAGATTAGAAAGGCAAAGGCACAAAATGAGCTCAAACTAGCTACAGGAACAAAGGGAAACAAGAAGTCTTATCAATACATTAGAAGCAAGAGGAAGACCAAAGACAGGGTAGGCCCACTGCTCAGTGAGGAGGGAGTAACAGGAAACTTGGAAAGGGCAGAGATGCTTAATGACTTCTTTGTTTCGGTCTTCACAGAGAAGTCTGAACGAATGCCTAACGTAGTGAATGCTAATGGGAAGGGGGTAGGTTTAGAAGATAATAAAAAAAAAAGTTAAAAATCTCTTAGAAAAGTTAGATGCCTGCACGTCACAGGGGCCTGATGAAATGCATTCTAGAATACTCAAGGAGCTAACAGAGGAGGTATCTGAGCCTCTAGCTATTATCTTTGGAAAATCATGGGAGATGGGAGAGATTCCAGAAGACTGGAAAAGGGCAAACATAGTGCCCATCTACAAAAAGGGAAATAAAAACAATGCAGGAAACTACAGACCAGTTAGTTTAACTTCTGTGCCAGGGAAGATAATGGAGCAAGTAATTAAGGAAATAATCTGCAAACACTTGGAAGGTGATAGGGAATAGCCAGCATGGATTTGTAAAGAACAAATCATGTCAAACCAATCTGATAGCTTTCTTTGATAGGATGATGAGTCTTGTGGATAAGGGAGAAGCGGTGGATGTGGTATAGACTCAAACTTAAGGTCAGAAGGGACCATTATGATCTAGTCTGACCCTCCTGCACAACGCAGGCCACAGAATCTCACCCACCCACTCCTGTAACAAAACCCCTAACCTATGTCTGAGTTATTGAAGTCCTCAAATCGTGGTTTAAAGACCTCAAGACTTTAGTAAGGCATTTGATATGGTCTCACATGATATTCTTATTGATAAACTAGGCAAATGTAACTTAGATGGGGCTACTATAAGGTGGGTGTATAACTGTCTGGATAACCGTACTCAGAGGGTAATGATTCCCAATCCTGCTGGAAAGGTATAACGAGTGGGATTCCGCAGGGGTCAGTTTTGGGACCAGCTCTGTTCAAATGATCTGGACAAATTGGAGAAATGGTCTGAGGTAAACAGGATGAAGTTTAATAAAGACAAATGCAAAGTACTTCACTTAGGAAGGAACAATCAGTTTCATACATACAGAATGGGAAGAGACTGTCTAGGCAAGAGTATGGCAGAAAGGGATCTAGGGGTTATAGTGGACCACAAGCTAAATACAAGTCGTCAATGTGATGCTGTTGCAAAAAAAGCAAACGTGATTCTGGGACATATTAACAGGTGTGTTGTGAGCAAGACACGAGAAGTCATTCTTCTGCTCTACTCTGCACTGGTTAGGCCTCAACTGGAGTATTATGTCCAGTTCTGGGCACTGCATTTCAAGAAAGATGTGGAGAAATTGGAGAGGGTCCACAGTAGAGCAACAAGAATGATTAAAGGTCTAGAGAACATGACCTATGAAGGAAGGCTGAAAGAATTGGGTTTGTTTAGTTGGGAAAAGAGAAGACAGAGGGGACATGATAGCAGTTTTCAGGTATCTAAAAGGGTGTCGTAAGGAGGTGGGAGAAAACTTGTTCATCTTCGCCTCTAAGGATAGAAGAAGTAATTGGCTTAAACTGCAGCAAGGGAGGTTTAGGTTGGACATTAGGAAAAAGTTCCTAACTGTCAGGGTGGTTAAACACTGGAATAAATTGCCTAGGGAGGTTGTGGAATCTCCATCTCTGGAGATATTTAAGAGTAGGTTAGATAAATGTCTATCAGGGATGGTCTAGACAGTATTTGGTCCTGCCATGAGGGCAGGGGACTGGACTCAATGACCTCTCAAGGTCCCTTCCAGTCCTAGAGTCTATGAATCTATGAATTTTTCCACATCTTTCTTGTAGTGTGGGGCCCAAAACTGGACACAGTACTCCAGATGAGAGGAATGATCACGTCCCTCGATCTGCTGGCAATCCCCCTACTTATACAGCCCAAAATGCCATTAGCCTCCTTAGCAACAAGGGCATGCTTGACTCATATCCAGCTTCTCGTCCACTGTAACCCCTAGGTCCTTTTCTGCAGAATTGCTGCCTAGCTGCTCTGTCCCTAGTCTATAGCAGTGCATGGGATTCTTCCGTCCTAAGTGCAGGACTCTGCATTGTCCTGGTTGAACCTCATCAGATTTCTTTTGGCCCAATCCTCCAAATCCCTACCCTCCAGCGTATCTAACACTCCTCCCAGTTTAGTGTCATCTGCAAACTTGCTGAGGGTGCAGTCCATGCCATCCTCCAGATCATTAATGATAACATATGCATGTTCAATGAGAACACGTGCTAATATTTAATTCCTCATTGGTTGAAAGGTAGTTATTATTCTGTCTCCCTCAGAATGCTGATTTCAACATTGGTTGTACCTAGAAGAGGATTAATGGTCCAAATATAAGCCTAGATACCAAAAGTTAAACTTCATCCTAAATAAAATTAGCCAGGTGTTCAGCTTGTCTGAAAATCTACAACTTGCACTAATGTCAATGGAAGCTGGAGATTCTCACTCAGGCTTTGTTTTGGTTGTTTCTCAAGTGCTTAAATAAGAATTAAAAAACTAGTTTTGCTATCCAGGTTTGAAAGTTTTGGCTGCAGACCTTTGCTTAATCTTTTCCTCTCAGGTCAGGTCTTAATACCTACTTACCCCTGTTACAGGTAAATAGGCACAAGTCAGGGAACAAAGTCAATGGCAAAGTAGGGACACGAACTGCAGTGTCCTGATTCCTTGCTCCTTCTAACAAATGAGACAATGTTGGACCTCAGTCTATTTCATGGCACATTTGGACAATGCCAGTGCCTAATAAGTTGTTTTGTTCTCAGCTTTAGAGAAGACCCAGTGGTTAGTGTTAGGAAGGTGATTGACAGTTATACATTTCAGTATTTTTTAAGCAGCAAAGCTAAATGAAGTGAATGGCTCATCACCTCCATGTCCTGTTAGGTGGTGGTACTTATTCCTTATAAGCAAGGTGGTAAGGGTAGCTGTAACTGGTGGTTGCTTTGTTTGTATAACAAAAGCTTCATGTGCTATTTGCCAGAGCATTAGAGATGCAGGTCATAAGCAAAAAAATACATTTTTACAAGCAGAGATATTTGCAGCAGAGTTCCCTTTTATTTTAATTAATTACAATAAAGCATACAACCTTTAAGTACATTTTACATTTTCTACTGTGCTACCTAAAAGCTACACTCCAATGTACACATGGCACACACGTCTGGTGGCATTTGCTTCAAAGAGGAAGTACCTCTAAATCAAAGCTGAGGCTTTACATAAAAATAGATCTTCCTCTCTGCAACTGTATTTGTAAAAAAATACAAAGTAATGTGAGAAGTGGAAAGAAAGTGGAATACTGAAGCAACAATCACTCCCAAGTTTGGATGCAGAAAGTTATTTTATCAGCTCATCTGTTGGTGGCACAAATGAAAGCTGAGTAAGGCAAACACTTCCTAAGGCAGTATCTTGTAAACAGGAGCAAAAGATTTTTCTGTTCATCAGAAAGGCTCTCAAGGCAAGCGACAAGTTTGACATGTCCCATGCTCACCTGGAAGCCTACCCATTCTCTCTGCTGCATTCTAGTTCTGAAGTGATATCATGCTGCACCGTGAAATGGTAACTTGTGGCAGGCTCTCAGAAAGTGTAGTATTCTCTCACCCGGCAGCAGTAAGACCTGCCATCACAAGAGGGTCCTGCTGGGTTGCCTGGCCTTTGCCAGTGTGCTTCACCACCTGCAAGCCTGGCTTTGGTATCTTATTTGGCAGTGCATTAGTGGCATTCTGCGAACCACCCAATCCTCAAACAATCCTTGTTCAAAAGAATTTATTGAAAGTTAGAAAAGAAATCAACCTAGTTTAAAGCCATGTTTATGAAAAAACAGACTATACTTTCATTTGAATAGCTGCTGTGAATAGAAATGCTTTGATCCCAAATTAATTAGTGTGCATAATTACTCAATTGGCACCTAATAGCAACATACGTCACTAAGCGGTCACGATTTCCAAATCTGAAGGAAAAAAAAAATAGTACTACTTGCTCTGGCAAATAGAGCATCTTCTCATGTCCGGACTTGGAATTTTCCTGCTTTTGTGATGTACTTGACACCTTTAAAAGGCTTGTATTTCTCTCCAAAGATGTCAAGGCGATTTACTTTCAATCCTACACAAAGGGGAACATGAAGAGCAAGAGTTTACATTTTCACACGCCCCTCCCCTTGAAGTCTGGATAATCTGCTTTGGAAATGCTCTATGCAGAGGAGTTTAGTTCTTCCACCTAGCAAGCACTACTGTTCAGGTTGAATTGGTTTCTCTTCTACCCTCCCTTTCTCAGCTGATTTTTATGCCAGAAGGGATGACTGTAATCCTCTAGTCTAGGGGTTCTTAACCTGGCAGTGTGGCCACCCCATCTCTCCTATATTGCTAAGTGAGAGAGAGATCCTGGTACACAGAAGGGTAAGGATCACCGATCCATTCTGACCTGCTGCATAGCATATGCCGTACAATAGCTACACATAATTCCCCCTCTAAGCCAAATAGGCAATTGGACTAGAGCAGAGCTTTTACAAAGACATCCACTCTTGCTTTAAACAATGGAAAACTACTGCAGCCCTGGTCAACTCCACCACTAGTTAGTTATCTTCACGGTTATAAGTTTGCACTTATTTCCAATCTGGGTACAGTAACTCCTCGCTTAACGTTGTAGTTATGTTCCTGAAAAACGTGACTAAGTGAAACGATGTTAAGCGAATCCAATTTCCCCATAAGAATTAATGTAAATGGGGGGGGGGGGGGGGGTTTAGGTTCAGTTCCAGGGATTTTTTTTTCCCCCACCAGCCAAGAGACGTAATATATATTATATATATAAAAAAGTTTTAAACAAACAATTTAATACTGTACACAGCAATGATGATTGTGAAGCTTGGTTGAGGTGGTGAAGTCAGAGGGTGGGATATTTCCCGGGGAATGCCTTACTGCTAAATGATGAACTAGCATTCGGCTGAGCCCTCAAGGGTTAACACATTGTTGTTAATGTAGCCTCACACTCTACAAGGCAGCACAAATGGAGGGAGGGGAGACAGACCCACAACCTGTGTGTGGGAGACAGAGATGTGCATTGCCCCTTTAAGTACACGGACACCACTCTAAGTACATTGCCTTTAAAAAGATCAGGAAGTTGAGACAGCAGCTGTGGCCAGCAAGCTCTCTCCATCCTGAGCCCTGTCCTGTCCCCACGCTGCTCTATATGGAGAAGGGGTAAGTGGGGGGCAGGAGCAGGGGGGAGGGGGACACCCTGACATTAGCCCCCTCCCATGCACAGCAAGCAGGACGCTCCCGGGAGCAGCTCCAAGGCAGAGGGCAGGAGCAGCACATGGCGGGACAGCTGAACTGCTGGCAATTGGTAGCCTGCTGGGCAGCTGCTGCACAGGGAACTTATGGGAGCAGGGAGCTGATACGGGGCTGCTGGTCCACCCTGGTTCCAAGCCCCCACCAGCTAGCTCCAACGGGCTGCTCTTTCTGCAAGCAGTGGACAAAGCAGGCGGCTGCCAAACAACGTTATAACGGGGCATTGCACAACTTTAAACGAGCATGTTCCCTAATTGATCAGCGCGTAACAATGTTAACCGGGACGACTAAGTGAGGAGTTACTGTATTCCATCTGGTTCTTGCTATGCCTTTGTCTGCTAGCTGAAGTTACACACCTTTTTGAAAGTCTTCCCTTAGAACTGAGGCCATTAATTCTGATTTGTTCAAGTCTCTAGTTATTTGCGTAAGCACTACACAGCATGCTGTCGTTAGCAAATGCATGTTACCACAGGTACAAGAGATGGAAAAAAAGCTCTTTATAGAGAGGGAACACTTGTGTGTCTCAAAAGGGCTTCGGTTGGCAACACAAATTTCAGCCATTCAATAAGCTTCGGGGTCAGCAATGTGCAATCTAGAAAGTCCTCTGGATAGGCCAGCGCAAGTTGAACAGTGTTTCAGTAGGTGAGTGGCCTCCTCAACTGCACTGCAGCTCCAGAGGCTGTGCCTGAGATGCCAGGTTTGGTCATTTGCCACACACCTGACCACCATAGCATTCTGGAACCTCCCCAGTGAGAAGGTGCTTATATTAACACTGTCTTCTGCCCTTGCTAATCCATTGCCCTCACTGATCCTCGCTCCCACCTCATTAGGTTCTAAGCAATATTTTCTGCAAGTGTATAATCAAAAACGTAAAATGTGCCTGAGTTAAGGTTAAGGCCCTGTTCCTACAAACACTTGCTTATGTGAGTAACTTTACACAAATCCAATTGGTTTCAATGGTATTCACATACATTGTGTCTGTTTGCAGGACTGGGGCCTGTAGGCTTAATTTCTCAAGTCCATGGTTGCATTAACACTGTAACCTTCAGGTTTGATTTCATGCTCTGAAACTAGAGGAGTTAGGCTGTTAAGAGCTTTCAGAGTTAGGAGGA
Organism: Emys orbicularis; assembly: GCF_028017835.1. Lineage (NCBI taxonomy): Eukaryota > Metazoa > Chordata > Testudines > Emydidae > Emys > Emys orbicularis. The sequence goes on along the minus strand of NC_088689.1, from coordinate 67,151,765 downwards.
GAAATAATTTCCCAAAATAAAATTGTCACTGATAATCAGGATGGGTTTTTCCTGTGCTAGGCCCACAGAAGTCAAAGAACTAAGGAAAGCCATACTGCGTGTGGGGGAAATCCCCCCACCCCCCCGCCACAAAAAACCTCTTCCTTGCCCTACACCAGAGAAGTTCATGTATGTTCCAGGCAGAAGCCTGTGAAATACCCATTATTTTGCCCTGGAAAGGCCATGAGAAATGATCCAAATCATCAAGATTTCACAATCTTCTACTTGCAAGATGAAACTGTTAGTGTTTCAAGGTAACTTCATCTGTTTGAAGTGAACTCTGCTCTATGTTCTATAGAGTCCCTAGGTCCAATTCAACGCTAGGAGACCCCTATTCCTACAATTCCCCTACCTCCTCCAACCGTATTAGTTCTGGTTAATGCAGCCGTCTCACCTGAAATAGCTAGTTGTTGTATCTTAAACTGAACGTTTAGGCTGGGATTCTCCTCTGGCTTGGGGGCTCCAGATTGTAGATTCACTATGCCCTTAAGATTTGGTAGCTTTTGAGGGGTAATTTTGCCAATGTCCCAAGTTAACACCTAAAAAAAGAAATGAGTGGATTTTAGGAAATATTTTGTCAAGTTAATATCCAGCTGCTAGTTTGTGGGTTGGGCGGGACAGCTAGTCTGTAGAAAAATTCTGGCAGTTGAACACCAGGTCTGGTCAGGAACCTTGCCTGGATTAAATCCAAAGCGAACCTGCCTTCCTGCTGCCAGATAAGAGCAATGACTAGGGGTCAGGAACCCTTAATGGGACCCGTTTCCTTAGCAATGGTTCTTGATAAATAACTCAGATAAGTCAACAGGGCATGAGTGAGGAGGGGAAGCAGAATAAAGCTAGCAAGTACCTGGGTAGGAGAGAGTTGGGGGGGTGGAAAGAAGGAAGAGGAGCAGAGAGATGGAAGAGGAGGGATTTGCAGTTAGAAGACCATCTGCATCACCGGGGCTTTAAAAGGTTCAATTGTTTCAGGTGACAGTTACTTTTTTAGTAGGAAAGATTGGTACAAAAGCTCCCATTTGGCCCTTCTCTCTGTTCCATTAAAGCTTTTAATGTACCAAAATTAACAGGACAAACCATGCTGGCAAAAGGCATCAGACGCAAGTCAGCAGAACTGTAGGAACAGGGTTTTGCAACTGTAGCCTGATCATACATTGAACTCAACAGGAGGTAGGAATGGACACAATGTGTGCTTGCCTGGCTCTACCGGGGCACATCAAGTGCCCTGTGGTGCATGACAGGCAAGGTAAAGTCCAGCAGACTAATGATTAAGGTAAATCGAGTTTTGGTTCCAAGCCATACACAGTCGTTGGGACACAATTTCACATATCTCTGTACTAATACACAAGGAGTTACACTGGGGGGAGCACCCTCACTACATTAAGTGGGGGGAGACAGCAAGATTTTCTATGTTCTTTCCTACTTTTTATTTTGCCTCTTCCCAAATGAGTTTTCCTGAATGAGGGTAGAAAGCACTGATCATTTGCATGATTTTACCAACTGGAGAAGAACCAGAAGCTGGATGTGCAAGTAGGTTTTATTTGTGTTTTGGGGCTATTTGCTCCTTTGCCCACCTTCGCTCCCACCTGGGGCAAAGTTCTGGTAGGTTTGTCTGCCTTGGGGTCTGTTTGCTTTTTGATTTAAAAATGAAAATAAATTATTGAATCAGTCTATTTCTTTGAGGAACTGTTGCTTCGTGCTCAAATCAAGAGCTCACTGGCAACTTCCTGGGGCAGCAGCAACCTCAACATGACATGAAACATACAGTAGTGGGACTTGGCCCAAATCCCATCCTGCTAAAATTGCTCTTAAGGTTCAAAGAAAACTTTAAGAGTTCTGGGCGTCAACTCCCATATGCAAGAGGCATGAGTTAGAATTACGTTGGAATGATATATTCAGAGAAGCAAAATTATAGGTCAACTGTTTTCCATTCCACTCCCCGTTTGTTTACAATGATTTTTTGGGCGGTGTGAGAGCAACAGCAAACATACCCAAATCCACTCCCTATTCTGCTACTTGCTGGCTATTTTGCCTGTTGCAGCTTATACCAGCCTGCTACTTGCTGTCTGAGTTTAAAGTTCTGCTGCAGCAGTTACAAGTAAATGTCTTCTCACAGAGCTTAGGGGGAAGGGTATGCACCATAAATGAAATTGACACAAAGTGCTGACATGCATTAAACAAAGTGTGTGTTTCTGTAGTCCCTTTTAGGGTTATGGTAACAACACAGGTACAAAATGTGGTTTCAAAGATGACTGTGGCCCTTTAAAATTTACCAGGGGGAAAAAAAACAAAAACAAAAACAAAAGATAAAAACAGCAGTTTTTTAGATTGTCAAACTATACTGAATGGTTAAGTTTAGATTTTTGCTCTGGTACGCAAAGCACTCTAGAGCAGTGGTTCTCAAACTTTTTTTTTTTCCCATGGACCACTTGAAAATTGCTGAGGGTCCCAGCAGACCACTTAATGATCTTTCCAAATGTTGTTTGTACCATTAGCTAACTATTGTAAAGCGCTTTGGATAAAAGCGCTATATATAAAAAAAACCTTAATTAACTTTTTTTGTTCTACAAATAGCACACAACTCACATTTTGATATCAGTAGTCTTACCTTTCTACTGCAATGGATGTGCCCTCTCTCTGCTGCTGGGGCTGGGAAGGAGGGGGGGTCTCTCCCCCGCTAGAGAGTTAAGGCTGAGAAGGATGACCATTTCTTCCCGGCAGCTGCAGTGCTGGAGCTGGGGAAAGTTGCCTCTTTCTCGGACCACTGCAGCCCTGCATGTCCCAAATTCCCCCCACCCCCTCTTCTTACCCCTCTGCCCCCTCCCACCTACCTCCTATTCCCCCCAAGGCCACCACCTCACCTTCTCCAGGGTCCAGGCACCTAATTAGTGGAGCCACGCCTGAGCAGCTCCACTAATTAGCTGGGTGGCCCTTCACTGTCTCATGTGCGGCCACCCAAGCGCACACCTTAGAGGGAACTATCCGTGGACCACCTGAATGGAGCTTGTGGACCACTGGTGGTCCGCAGACCACAGTTCGAGAACCTCTGCTCTAGAGTATGAAGCTTTCTCTTGATTTCTTTAAATTTTGTCTGCATTGAATTTAAAGACAGAAATAAACAGCTCAAGACTTACTTTAAGGACGGGATCAAATGTATAGCTGCCTTGTGTGGAAGTAAGGTTCATGTTTAGTACAGCTTTTGGCATATGAACCGTCACAATGACTCCTTCCACTGTCTTCCCCATATTCTGTTTAGGTCCAATTGTAACATCGAATCTCCCTGAAGAGCTGTTCTCCTTAAAACTGATTATGTGTTTCACATACACAGGAATTGCTACCAAGCTGAAGACAGAAACTGGGAATTAAATGCACTTAGCAGAAAAGACTACTTCAGATAAATTAGGGGAAATAAAAGTACAGTTTGCAAAGGAGTCTTATATCCATCATGGTGTTGGCAGGATAAATCAAAACTAATTTCTCTTGAAAGTAGAAAGTAATACTCTCCTAAAAAAGATCCAAACGGGAAAAAAAAAATCAAAGTCCTTAAGTTAGTGGTTTGTAATGCAATAGCAAGTTCTATTGGTGGTCAACAGTTTTACAACAATTAATACAAAAAGGTACTTACAAACACTCTGACTGGACACATTCTTACTTTTGCTTACATTAAAATGAAACTAAGCTTGAAGATAATTGCAGTTTAGTGGAGGTTTTTTAAAGCCAGTGAAGATCAGTGTACTACAGAGAGATAGCATCTTAATTACAGAGCAGCTTCTAGCAATGGAAACATCAGGAGTTAAATGTTCTGTTACAAGCTAGTGATCTGCCCAGTTGAACAATCACAGCTGAGATGATATCAGCATCTCTGCCAAGCAGGGTTTTATGTTAGAAAAAACTGACAGAGCATCAGATTAAATAAATCTCAGACAGCTACCCATGAACATGCATTTAGCAATAATGAGAATTCCAGTCATTAAATCATGAGTCAGAGAAAATTGAGATGTTCATGAGATTATTCCAAGGCTTGTTTACAGGGTGCATTAGCCCACGAGTGGGTTGTAGAGTTCAGTGTGCACTACCATGGTGCGCACTAAATGGCCCATGTGGCGCCGGCTGGTGTGTAATAAAAGTTCCCTAGGGCACATTACTTAATTCTGTTTGAAACTTTTAGTGCATGCCAGCAGGGTCTGCACAGGCAATTTAGTGGCCAACATCCTAGTCCGCACTAGAATTTGCTCCCCTCTCGCTTGGGCTAACGCACTGTGCAGACAAGTCCCAAGTGAAGACTGGGTAGCTAACACAAACTTACTTTTGGGAGCTCACACGGTAGGATATCAGTCTGAAGTTGCCATCTGGAGGAATAAATGAGAGCACTCTTTCAGACTCCCAACGCTTGAACCGAATACAGGGATGGAAACTGACGTCATCCAGAAGCCTCGGGTTCTACAGGAAGCGAGACAGATGTAAGCTTCTCCCACATCTGGTGAAGGTTTGATATCAGTTGGTTTATTTCTTCCTCACCCCCTGCATCCTAGCTTTGCTGCTGCAGAGAGGTGCTAGATTGACAGTCCTGATCATCAGACCAGGTACAGCCTGACAGTAGAAATGCCAGTTCCCCCTCAAGGTGCCTAAGCTGTGACTTGTAGGGATTGGCTTTAAGTGAGAGAAGCCAATTTAATCTCCAGGCACACACACTCCTTTGCCCTCTGTGCTGAGGCTGCCAACAAGGAAGCCAACTGAGGAGAGCTGGTTTTGATGTGACCACCTATTGTTAGGACTCTGAACCACAATCAATCAGATAATGGCAGCTGTCAGTTACTGCTGACCTAGGGACAAAAGGCTCTACATCCCCATTACTAATTACTGAACAATGTGGCTAGCAGTGACAGCAATGCAAAGTTTCATGCACTATTCAAAATGGATAACGTGGCTGAAGACTACATAAGAGCATTCTGCTCAGTCATGAAGCAGCTGGAGTCTTCTCTCTGTACACTATGGATTGAAGGCAACATTTCAATCTTTTTTGCATAACTCTGCTAGAAATACAATACAAACAGTTACAGTTAGATGGCTGATTGCATTGCTAGGTTTACCATGAATGAAAGAGAAAGATCAGGCATTCCTGACAACTTAATGCAGGAATCAATGACACCTTGAATTTCTGCAAAGACTGTGGAACCTGGAAAAGTAGTGAGAGACAGATGATTTAGTATACTGTGGATAGCTTACCAAATATAATAGGAGGTGCAGTAAAGAGGACATAAATGCATCATATACAACGGTGCAGATATCAGTATGTTTAGCACTCAGCTATGCAAACAAAGTATCATTCTTGTTACATATATCACAGAAGGCTTGCTGAGGTAGATCAGCTGCAGCAAACAATTGTTCAGGTCCCATCCCAGTTGAGAATATTGTGACAATCTATAATCCTATGTTCACCTCTTTTACAAGACTATGATAAATTCTGTACGCAACATGTCTTGTGAGGTATCATTTGAAAACTCAATTTGCTGATCATCATAATTGTCCTGGTAAAATGTGTGGCAACATTGTATGTAAAGTTATAAGATTTTTTTATGATATTACTCAGCAGTCACAAACCAGTTCCTCGGTGACAAAAGGCAAACTGATGCCTCAGCCAGGTATCAACAAAATCAAATAGACCATCACCTGGTTAATTGGCCATTTTTTGGCAGGAAAAAGGGTGAGAGTGAGAAATTAACATCTTGGCAAAGAAACAGCTGGAGGTTCCTGTCCCCATAGACTGTCTCCTGAACACTAGCTGGAGACGATTCTCACAGAAAAGGAAAATGTATAAAGAATAGGGAACAGACGCTCCAAATCATTTCTCTCTTTCTTTCTACCCATGGCAAAACCACTACCTGAGGAACAAAAACAGCTTTGGATTGAGGGAGGAATCCTGTCTGAAAGGAATTCTGCCAGTAAGTCTGATAGAACGTGCGAGAGAGACCTTTTGCTTTGAATTCACTTAGCTTCCTAAGTTAGATATCAATTGTGTTCTTACTTTTTATTTCTTTGTAACCAATTCTGACCTGTATGCTTCATTACTTGTAATCACTTAAAATCTATCTAGCTATCTATCTTTCTGTAGCTAATAAACTTGTTTTATCTAAACTAGTGTGTTTGGATTGAAGTGCTTGGGAAACTCCATTTGGGATAACAGGATTTGTGCATATCATTTTTTATAAATAAAATGATGGACTTTAGATGAGCTTGTATTGTCCAGGAGAGGGCTGGGTAGTATAAGATGCACATTTCTGGGGAAAGTCTGGGACTGGGAATTAGCTGGTAATTCAAGAATTGCTGGCTGTAGCACTCAGACAGTATAGCTGGGAGTGATTTACTGGCTGGAAGCTGTGTGTGAGGAGACCAGGAGTGGTAGCTCTCATAGCAAAGCACTGTAAAAGGCACCAGAGGCTGGAGAATTGATAGGATCAGCTGTTCAACAGTCCAAATTGTACCCTGGGTAATGTCGCACATGAAAGCTCCTTCCCACACCATTCTACTCCTAATAAGTTGTGCAGTGTTGTATATGGAGGCTGAAGAAAGACAAAAACCATGTGATATGCACAGGTGATCAACTCTTGTCAGGAAGCACTTGCCTGGATTATCCTTGGCTTTCATAGATTGCAATGTTGTGGGTTATTCTCATTGTTTAGTGAAATAAGTCTCTTACATCTGTCATGTCTTGACAGACAAGGCAAGGCAACACCATGAGATTTCTTATCTAAGAAGCAACTGCTGCCTTAAATGCCCCAAGGGAACAAAAAGGTCTTGGGTCTTTAATTGAATTCTGGGCTTATGTAGCCATACAACAGAACAATTAATTGGAGGGGAAAAAAACAACAACAAAAAAAACCCCACCATGCAGAAGCTACTGTTCACTCATTTTGAAATGGGCCAGAAGAGAGGAAACTGTAGGCTAATATTTACTTTAGTGACGTGCCTGAAGGGGAAGAGATACCTTTTCAAATGGACATGATTTGAGAGTCTCTGTGTAAAATGAGGCAACGTCCTATGCTAGGGAAGGGTCCTTATCAGCTGCATACATTCTAATGAAGTCTAGGAGTCTCTCAAGAAAGGAACTGAGATCTTTGAGGAACTGAAGTCAAATAATCTTAGGGGGGGAAAATATGAACTGCTCACAACTAGTGCAACAACATTGGATTCAAATAGCCTCAGACTTTTTTGGAAGAGGGAGCCATAATGGAAACACAGATGGCAATTTTGTGATACCATTACTGACTGGGTAGACGTAGGACATTTTTTGGATGGTATTGAGCAAGTTCGGTGCAATCCATGTATCAAGGTATTCTGACTGTCATGCTCCCCCCTTCCCCCCTAAGGGATTTTAATTTTCAGCATTCATACTGGCTGGCTAGTTGGAAAAGAGCACAGAGGCAGATAATGGGGAAGCTGGAGAGGTGGCAAGTGACAACTTTTGTCCTTATCATACAGTGAGGAGCCTTGAACATAAGGATGAGTTGTTAGCATAAAACAACAGTGGACATAAAGATAACAGACCAGCTTAAAGCTTTTGCCTTCAAGAAATGTGTTTCTTTTAGTAACTGTAAGAAGGTACCAATAGATAAGCCATAATTATCTAGGTGCAGGGTACTTCTTGAAATCCAAAGCTTGCTGAGTAAGTGGCCCAGGCCATATTGCTATTATGAGATGAAATAAATACATTTGTGCATGGTATTTCAAATGGGCAGCGTACTTAAATGTTATGTATAGAGGCAGCCAGTTAGACTGCTTGAATTCTTGCTAAACAGCACTAGCTAAATAGAATGTTGAAACGTCCTTTGACAAGCAAATCTACGTTGACATGACACCTTACCTGATTTGTCTATAATTGCATCTATTTCTTCAATTACATCAAAATAGGCTTCGTTGTTTGTGTACTTTACCACTGCTCTGCGCCAAGGAATGTTGGACAGCTGTCCAGTGGGAAGTGTTTCGCCCATATTGCTACTGCCTGGGAAACAAACAATTCAAACACAAACAAACAATCCATTAGAAGAGGTTTGTTCCAGATCCCACAGTTATGCACCAAAATAAGATGAACCCAGGAACCACAAATTATAAACACCAGGATTTCCTTAATTGGATTATCCAGAGTCACGTTTTCTGAAAGAGTCCTTTCTGACAGTGCTCTACTCTGCATTCTTTGCATCTCTACATATTTGACCTGAGTCAGCAGGAGCTTTTAGGGTGCTAATAATGCAGCATTAGTGATTTAGGAGCCCAGGTCGCTTAAGGCACATTTAAATATTTTACCTTCCCGTAGTCAATATTTGGATAGAAAAATGGTTCTTAACCTCAAACATGAAATATAGAATAACAGAAGTGTAGGACTGTAAGGGACATCGAGAGGTCATCTAGTCCAGTCCCCTGCACTCAAGGCAGAACAAATAACTAGACCATTCCTGACAGGTGTTTGTCTAACCAGTTCTTAAAAACCTCCAATCACTGAGGGTATGTCAACACTACCCGCCGGATCAGCAGGCAGCGATCGATCCAGCAGGGGTCGATTTATCGCGTCTAGTTTAGATGCGATAAATCGACCCCTGAGCGCTCTCCCATCAACTCCTGTACTCCACCTCCGCGAGAGACGCAGGCAGAGTTGACGGGGGAGTGACAGCAGTCGACTCACCGCAGTGAAGACACCACGGTGAGTAGGTCTAAGTACGTCGACTTCAGCTACGTTATTCACGTAGCTGAAGTTGCGTAACTTAGATCGATCCCCCCCCGTGTAGACCAGGCCTGAGATTCCACAACCTTCCTAGGTAATTTGTTCCAGTGCTTAACTACCCTGACAGTTAGGAAGTTTTTTCCTAAAGTCTAACCAAAACCTCCCTTGCTATAATTTAAATCCATTGCTTCTTGTCCTATCCTCAGAGGTTAAACTAGAACAATTTTTCACCCTCCTCCTTGTAACAATCTTTTATGTACTTAAACTATTATGTCCATTCTCAGTCTTCCCTTCTCCAGACTAAACCCAGTTTATTCAATCTTTCCTCATTGGTCATGTTTTCTAGACCTTTAATCATTTTTGTTGCTCTTCTCTGGACTTTCAAATTTGTCCACATCTTTCCTAAAATGTGGCACCCAGAACTAGGCAACAATACTCCAGTTAAGGCCTAATCAGTATGGAGTAGAGCAGAAGAATTACTTCTCATGTCTTGCTTACTACATCCCAGAATAATGTTTGCTTTTTTTTTTTTTTTTTTTGCAACAGTGGCAACGGTATTGACTCATTTACCTTGTGATCCACTCTGATCCCCAGATCGCTTTCCAGAGTACTTCCTCCTAGGTAGTCATTTCTCATTTTGTATGTGTGTAACTGATTGTTCCTTCCTAAGTGAAGTACTTGGCATTTGTCCTTATTGAATTTCATCCTGTTTACTTCAGACCATTTCTCCAGTTTTTGTCCAGATCATTTTGAATTTTAATCCCATCCTACAAAACACCTGCAACCACCCCCATCTTGGTATCATCCACAAAGTGTAAGCATACTTTCTATATCATTATCTAAATCACTGGTCAAGATATTGAACAGAACTGAACCCAGGACCAATCCCTGTGGGACCTCACTCAATATGCCCTTCCAGCTTGACTGAGCCACTGAGCTTCCCAAAGAGTAGTTAATTCATTTTATTTAAAAAACTTCAAAGCTAGTTATCTGTTTTAATCATACCTGTGATGGAATTGACAACGGAGCGCAGAATCGTGGGAGGTTTAATCAACTCTTTTAAGATATTTGATTCCGTTGCCAATGGAAAGCCATTGTCTAACATTTCTTCTAGAAGCTCATACACAATAACCACATTGTCCTTAATTGCAGTCTCAGAGCACTCTCCAAAATAATCCTAAACAAATCAGAGATTACAAAGGGAAAGGATTTTTATTCATATTAAAAACACTTTAAAGTTTATTTTGTTTATAAAACAAACTAATAATAATTCTAGCAAGGGCATTTTTGGACGCGTCTTGAATCACAGGATTATTATAGAGTCCAGTTCAAGTACGGGTACAGTCTCTGGTCATTGTTCAGTTTTCAGTTCAGGGAATACTCTGAATACACCACCATGTAGGTTCTTCAGCGCTATTCGTTTCATCTGTCAAGTAGCTTTAAGCTGCATCATGGTAAGCTGTATTACAAAAATTCCAGTTGTAACGGGCAGTTTTATTACACCAGATGCGTCAGTATAACATGAATACACAATCTTACCAAAAGGTGGAAGTTTTTGTATGTCAGTATTTGTTTTGTTTGATGTGTATGTTTACTGCAAGTTAATATCCACAAGTAAAGAAGCAAAGCAAACCTTTTGTGACTTTGTGCTTTATTAAGCAAAACTCTATTAAAAAAAAAAAAAAAAAAACCATAGATCACAAGGGGAATCAGATTATTGACAGAGGGTTTTGCTACTATTTTTTTAAACTTGTGCAAGAGACACACTTGGCCAATCTGAAAATTCAAAGAATTTATCAGCGACAGACCTGGAAAGTATCTGCTACTCGGTGCAGGAATTCAATTACAAAGAGTGGTGGCACTTCTGTCTGTATGACAGACACAAAGAAGATTTTTTCCCGGTAGATGCTGATGAGGTAGTGGTGGGGTGTTGAGATGACAGGGGGAACATTCTCAACATCAGCTGCTTTCTCCTGAGCTTCAAAGAAATAATCACACACAGACTGGCTCACAACGCTCTTCCAGTGCTTCTCCAAGAATATATCACCAGAACAGTTTATAAGAAACAGACTGTGGATCATTTTCTGTTGGAGACACATTCACACATGTTATACAGATGGAAGTAATTTGAAGATTGACATTACCTCTCCTCCCACCTTCCCTTCACTCAGGTGTTGGCTTTGTACCGACATGCACTGTGATTTTTTTTTTTAAGTTACCAATCATATATTTTGCTTTACTGCAGTATTTGCTGCAATTCCTTTACTTAATAAAAGGAAATACCCACAAGGACAGTAAGCTGTTACTGTAGTAAGTACTCAGGACTTTTTTTTTTTTTTTTTTTTTAATTGAAGGCACCCACACTTTAAAGAATAGCTAAGCAAGTTCAAAGTATTAAAGCTATTTATCCTGTCCAGCAGCACAACTGTCAACTGATAAAAACATAATTGCATATTTAAGTGTAGTTTTAAGTTCAAACTTCAAAAAGTCAAAACAAAGCAGCATAGAAATGTAAGACTGGAAAGGTCTTTGATAGGTCATCTAGTCCAGTCCCCCGCACTGAGGTAGGACTAAATACAATCTAGACCATCCCTGACAGGTGTTTGTCTAACCTGTTCTTAAAAACCTCTGATAACAGATTCCAAAACCTCCCTAGGTAATTTGTTCCAGTGCTTAACTACCCTGACAGGAAGCTTTTCCTAATGTCTAAACTAAATCTCCCTTGCTGGAATTTAAGCCCATTGCTTCTTGTCCTGTGGCTAAGGAGAACAATTTATCTCCCTCCTCTTTATAATAACCTTTTATGTACTTGAAAACTATGTCCCACCCTCAGTCTTCTCTTCTCCAGACTAAACAAACCCATTTCCCCCCCAGTATTTCCTGGTAGGTCAGGTTTTCTAGGCATTGAATTATTTTTGTTGCTCTCCAATTTGTCCACATCTTTCCCAAAGTGTGATGGTGAGAACTGTACACAATACGCTAGGTGAGGCCTTATCAGTGCTAAGTAGGTAGAAGAATTACTTCTTGTGTCTTGCTTACAACATAACCCTTGGTTCTTTTGTATCAAGTTTTACAAGGGTACTCAGATGCGAAAAACCAATATAGTTAATCTGTATCAGTTTCTAGGGCATTGGGGACGGAAAGAACAGCAGTTTCATATATCCAGGAAACGCCATTGAAAAACAGTATTTTCATTAATCTGGGTGGCCTGGCCAAGATGGCTGTGAAATGGCAACCTCTTATTCCTTAAGAAACACAACTCAGCCACAAACATATTTACATAGGCCTGAAACCTCCAGGTTTAGTGACTCACCCACAAAAAGCTTCCCCTCCCTTCCCGTCCTTCCCTTCCCCCACAATATACCCAATGCTTGAGACTTGTCAGACTACTGGGGAAAGTGTTTAGTTCCAGACACTTTCTGCTGTTCTCAAAACTCTAGCATCTGCTCATTTTGTTGAGTTTCCAAGTCACTCTAACATGGCTTTTAGGTAGTGACCAAAAAATGAAAGCAAAATAGGTTTATCCATCAAACTGGTCAGAAAAGATGCACAGTAGTTTAAGGTAAAAGCTGCAACAATACTAAAAAGCACAAACACGTGAACATTAACTTGTTGTTTGGCCTTTTTTTAAAGAAATGCTTGCATCTGCACAGTGGTAAGAGTGTGTGCATACCATGGTTTCTTTAGGGTTACTCTTACACCAGAAGAGTGGTCTTCTCAAACTCCCCCCCCCCCAAAAAACAAGATGATGTTGTGGCATGTATAGACAAACACTCCTGTACCTGAAATACAGTTTGAAGAGATGTGTTAAACAGCCACTATTTTTTATTTTAGAGAGAGACAAGGTTACTATTCTGTAAGATTTATTTTATTGAGTAAACTAATGGAGTAAAAGTTAACTGATAGTCCCATCGGGGGGGGGAGTTTAGCACAAAACCCCTCAACCTTGTAGCCAACACATTGGTCTGATCTTCACTAGGATTTTACTTTGACTTAGCTAACTGGAGTTAAACACATCTTTTTTCCTAGTAAAGATGCAAAGAGCAGCAAAAAAAAAAAAAGGCCACATCTTGTGGCCCTTATACAGGCTAAGAGTCCCATTGGCTCAAGATGGAACTTTAGAAGAGGATACTTAGTAATCATCTGTGGTACTTAGCTGAAGGAGGAGAAGACACTAGAAATTAACAGGGTGGATAAAAATGGATTAAAAAAAAAATCAGATTGTCTTAAATAATAATCAAAATCCTTTTTAAAGTTTTTTTTTCCTTTTAAAAAATAAACCTGTTTAAAATGAAATCTGAATATCCCATGACACGTTAGGCCTAAATTTACAATCTCTTAAACATTTAACATGAAATAATATGCTGAACCCTGAGCCTCTATCAAAAACTTTTGATTTTTAACTATTTTCCCCTGATTCTAACTTTTGAGGTCAAGCTGTATACATATGGCACAAAAGGTCAGCTTAAGTAACTTAGACTGTTTCATTTTCAAGATACTTAGGTGAGTAGGAACTTAAGCTCCAGTCACATAGCCATATGAGAAAAATCTCCCAAACTGACCTGAAATAATCAATTTAATTCAGTGACTACAGTTAATCCATCTATTTATTAAATAATTAGTTGTAAATGTGAAACATATTTTGATGAGAAATTTATATATCCAAAACATTTAAGGTTGTTTTGTATAATAAAAATAAGTTGTATATGCTGCGCTTGTGTGTGTAATTAAATTCCAAGTTACCATCATAATGCTTCATGACAAATCATGAGCAGAAAGTTATCTAGTAAATAAAAAAAATATTCTGCATCCGTTTCATACTAAAAATGAACTTTATTAAGAATCTGAAAATGAGCTAAATGTATATAGTTATAGTGTACCCTACTAAGTAGCAAAACGATGTACCAAATCTAGTGTAAAGGTTCTATTTAATTGTAAATCAACATATTTTAATGGTTATATGAGCCCCTGAGAATGCATCCGTTTTTAAGAAAACAACAACAAGTATAAATGAAAAAGTTGATTAAAATCTGATTTCAGCCAAGGCTTTCCCACTTGATGTTTTACATTCCCTTGATTTAAATCAATCCATCCTGGAAATTAACACTATTGCAAGTCTCCATTGAGCATACATAGGGTTAAATTCATCCAACATTTAGTTTGTTACTGGAACAGCAACAGAATTTGAAAAAACTGGGCAACTTTTAAGACGAGCGAAGTGTTCTTAAACACAGTAGCCTGGACATAACCGCTTTAATCCAGTTTGACCAACCTTGTCCTGAGTTTAGCAGGTACTGCAGATTAAACCTCTGCCAAGTCACTCAAGATGGCCACACAAATGTGATAAGTCTAATCAACCACTGTCAGTATTGTTCCACACCAGCACAGGACAAACATGAAAGTAATCAGCTATGAAATCTTAGAATAGTTCTTGCATGCATTTTAATATTAATACAATAGCCTATTTGTTAAAGCCAAACCCCAATTCACAGCACATGTAAACAAAGCTGCATAGGAGAGTTTCAATACAAGCAGCTCTGGATCTGGCTACAGAGATTAGAGTTCATTTCTACAAGGATTCAAAGCCCAGTGTAGTCTATACAGAGATTCCCATGGACTGCAAAAAGATCTTTGGATCAGATGTCTGAATCATGGAGCATTTTTAAACTCTAAAAATTGTCTTGCTGTTAAAGCCCACAGATTCTATGGATCAGCATGTGCAACGTTTTTAAACGAACATGCATCACTCATACTGAACTGCTAAACGTTGATTTGTTTAAATTCTGACCCTAGCAAGTGCTCCTGGATCATCCTTCAAATTGATTGTCTCACTGCAGCCATAGCAGAGGTAATAAACCCTGTTTAGGATCTTACAATTACTAACTGGATAGGTGTTTATTTTGTTCCATAAAGACTGCTGAGTTTTATGACAGGTTTTGCAAACGTCTAAACTTACAATTTCTCGGACTTTCCAAAATAGCTTTACTATTTCAGTCCTAGCTTTAGAGTTCCATTCAAAGAGACATTTTCTCTCACAGTCCCCCACCCCAATTTAGTGCTGGTGAGAGGTGCATAGGCAGTCGTGACCCCACACTCCTGATCTGGAAGAACCACCCTGTCAATAAAATGGCAGTTCTGCTTCCCATTCAATCCTAGGCCTCTCTGCTATTACTGTCAACAAAGGAAACCTAATGGTGATGTGGACACTTATCTACAACGAACTGGATTAAGACTCCCGATTTATTTCACATAGGGTGTTCAACACCCGGCATTTTGATTATCATAAGTTAAAAATAGTTTAGCAAATTATGTGCTTTCTTCATTAAATATTTACTGTATGGATCATTGGATTATTATTTGACTGTTTGCTATTTTAGAGCCTTAGTTAGCAGAAATTTACAATAGTTTCTAGTACAGCAGCCCTCAAACTGGGTCAGGACCAAAATGGGGTTGCCAGGGCCAGCATTAGATTTGCTGGGACCCAGGGCTGAAGCCCAAGCTCTACCCAGAGCTCCGCACCCCCCGGGTCATATAGTAACTTTGTTGTCAGAAGGGGGTTGCGGTGCAGTGAAGTTTGCAAGCCCCTGCTCCAGTATACAAGTTTCATTAGGCCATGCAACCATTATCGCATTGCTGAACCCTCACCTCTAATTATTGATCTGTCCTGAATCAGAGCTCAAGTTTTGCAAGGAAAAAGAGTCAGAATAGGCCTGCTCTACTTGGGAAAGTACTTCTTAACATCAGAACATAAGTGAAGCTACTAAAAAGCAAGACTGAATTATTCCTTACACCAACAGGTCAAGTAAATGACACCAGTAGTCACAGTGCAGAGTATTTTTAGAACTGGGATATTCTGAGGGTAAAGTTCCTGGATCAAAGCCTAGAAGTTACACAGATACAGCCACCCACCCCACCAAAGAATCATCCGAGTACCTCCACAGCAGTTCATGGATAACCTTCCCAAAGAGTGCTTTGTAAAATACTTGGAGATAGCAGTTAAAGGAGGTAGTAGAAAAGTGCAATATGTAAAGTGTTAAGAGGGTGTGCCTGGGAACAATTAGACTGCACAGATGTCCTGGATCTCTGCTTTCATACCTTTATAAAAGGAACAGACTGTGGACGTTCATGGATGATTAACTCATGACAATAGCCCAGGGCAATTCATTCACACTTATTTTAATAAACTTGCAGCCTTCGATTGGTGGTATTGAAGGATCATTTATGAGTAGGTTCATTTACTCCTTCCTCCCCAAGAGGCTACAGAGACTACCTGCTCATTTTCTGTCAAAAGCTCAGCTTTCTGGTCACCCTTCCTATTCCAAGGGAATGTGGAAACCCCAACCCCCTCCGGAAACTGAAGTGGTTTTGTCCAATGTGTCTTCAATATGCTGATAGTTCTCAACTTTTGATCAAATCCAGATTCTACAGTTTCATTCTTTTCTTGTTGCCTGGCCACAAGAAAATCTAGAGGAAAGTCTGAGGAAGTTCACTGGACTGAGTGGTGCTTATTGGTAAGGGAGTAATGTACGGGCAATCACTCAGGGTGCATGCCTATCCTTTGTTGGCATTATCTGCCCCAAAATTTATTGAGTACAGTGTTAACTTTCTGGAAGGACACAAGGCATCACTGGGCGAATTCAGCTACACTCAAAGCAGGAAACCAAGAGTTAAGGTACCAAAGCAGGAAACCAAGAGTTAAGGTACACATCACCACTCTGCCCTCTGCAGCTGGCACTAACCCCGGGGAAGGTTTCAGCAAGGGGTATGCCATAATAAGTACCCCTGGATGACTAAAAATATGCCAGTTTGTCCCATCTTCCACAGATTTGAATTACAGTGTTTATTTGCACACAGTCCAGCTGCAGTATCAGGAGTAGCTATTGAATGGTGGCATTAGTAGGAACAGGTTGGCAGAGGTTTCACTAATATGAGGAAAGATGCATGTGTAACTCAGGGGAACAAGTATGCCTCATTTCAGTGAGGAGGTCTGTCTCAGGGCTGGTCTACACTGGGGGGGGGGAAATCGATCCAAGATATGCAAAGTCGAAGTATCTTGGATCGAATTACCTGGGGTCCAGACGGCGCGGGATCGATGGCCGCGGCTCCCCCGTCGACTGCGCTACCGCCGCTCGCTCTGGGGGAGTTCCGGAGTCGACGGTGAGCGCATTCAGGGATCGATATATCGCGTCTTAACGAGACGCAATATATCGATCCCGGATAAATCGATTGCTACCCACCGATATGGCGGGTAGTGAAGACATACCCTCAGTAGCAGGGCACAGGAGACTTTAGGGATTGTCACCAGTCTGGTGGCATGTATGCATATGTTCCCCAGGGCTCAGTGAAGGGAAAGTGAAGACAATCTCAGAAGGAATCTTCAGGGGAAAGGTGAAGAGGTGATAACACTTTGCAAGATTGCATCAGTTTGTGTCAGGTGGGGGTAGCTCCTGTTTGCTACACCTAACCTAAACCCATGTTTTGCCTTAGCAAAAAAGTAGTGTTAGATTTTGCCCTATGGTGCTCTGCTCCTAGTGTTCTGTGCCATCTTGAGACTAGAGTGCTAATATATGTGTTATTGACATGTTAGGGTATAACCTGAAGGAAAAGCTAAAGTTGTGTTTTGGGTGTGGGGTGTTCTTTAACTATAGTTCTTGATATGTGGAGGTTTGACTGTAGCTGAATTTGACGTTTGGGAAGCGCACCAGGCAACACCAGACAACCTTAACTCTGTGTTACGAAGTTTGGGGGGGAATTTGATTTCCTTGTTAAAAAATAAATAATCTGCATCCTTGTGTTCCACAGCCTCTGGCTCCTTCACAGTGATTATCTGAGCCACAGAAATCACTGGCTGTATGTCAGCCCCTTCACTACCCCCCACAGCATCTCCGTGCCTGTCCAGCAGCTTGACTCTCCCTCCCCAGTCCTCTTCCCCAAGCGTTGAGAAGCTGGGGAAGAGAATGTAGAAACAGTGCAGAGACTGACATGGAGCCAGTGAGGACACAGCTGAACCCCTTCTTCTTCCCCACAGCTCTTCTGAACTGCGCTGACCTGCCCTTTTCCCCTAGAAGCAGCAGCAGCAAGAGGAAGGCTATGCCTAGTGTCCCTTCCCTATTACTGGAGGCAGCATGGGAAAGGAAGTTTTGGGTTCCTTCTCTTGATCAAGGACTAGTGGAGGCAAGGGGAGGGCCTAAACTCCCTCCTTTGCCCTGGTTAAGCAGCCATGGGAGGAAATGTTGAATAAGGGGATGGAGAGAGGTAATTGTAGGACGGGGGGGAGGGCCCAGCTGATTCCATTTCCCTTCTACTTCAAATATGTCACAGAAGGGGAAGGTGCCCCCCTTCCACTGGTTCTGCTCTGTTAGTGCTTCTGAGCTCCCAGAAACCAAAGGTCCCTTGGAAGATGAGCCCTTATTCACTAAAGGATTGTAGAAAAGTTACATTTTTGGAAACCCAGTTTTTCCATCACAGCTTTGTTTGGATGATCCCTTACACTTCAATAAGGGTTGTGGTCTCAAGTTCTGCTGGCCCCTCAGAGCATAGCCCTCAGCAGTGAAGGTTAGCAGAGGTGTAGAGTTCCCACCCATTCCCTGCACTGCTCCAACCCCCCCTTCCACATCTCTCCTCACTGCTCTGACACCCCCCTCTTCACCACATTCCCTCGAGCTGCACCAAAACAGTTCAGAATCTGGAAGTGGTATGTGAGCAGCTCATGTTGTGGGGAAAGGGCAGACACTGTGTCAATTAACCCCTTGACCAAGTGACCCAGAGACTTGCTCAGTCCTGCTGCTCAGAAAGCAAGTAAAGCCCTGTGACATGGAGAAACTTTCTTCAATTTACAGGTCACAAGAGTGACTTGTCCAGCATCTCAGAAGTCAGTGGTAAGGCTATGAACTGCTCCCACCCAATCTTATGCTTTTAAGCACGAAAGCTGGTATTTTCACAGGAGCTTGAGAGTTAGGTTCCCATCTCCTTCTGATTTGTGGGATTTGGGTGCTGAATTCCCTTAGGCTCCTTTGAAAATCCCACATTTCCTCTGAATGGTCAAGCCATCTGACAGCTAACTTGCTACCCATAGACAGTAAGGGAGAGAGGAGTGTTCTCTATCAGCAGAGGGTTCATGAACATGGCCAGTGAAGTCTCAGTTCCATCAATGCTGACTGGTGGTTTATTGGAGGGATGTTAAGATCTGGCCAGATGTGGCCTTCTGATTTCATTTATGTCCCAGATCAGCATTAGGATCTGTAAGGGCTCAGGTGCAGAAGCTCACAAAGCCTCTGTGGTGGTGAAGTTTTGCCCAATGGCCCTGTGATGGGGTGTTCACCTGACACTGGCCTAGAAGGGCCAATTAACCGGATAGGCCACTTCTGAGGGGAATTAGATGGCCTAAATAATCCACTTAATTATAATGGAGCCCAGCTGAGAAGGAACAGGTGGGGCTAGTATAGAGACAGGAAGCTAGCAGCAGAAGGAGAATGCAGTGAAGGAGTCTATAGCCATGCTCTGGCCATTAGAGAGTGAAGGAAGGAAGGAAATCTAGGGGAACTGATGGATGTAAAGGCTCAGGGAAATGGCAGCAGGTGTAAGATGGTGCAGACCTTGGCTGCTGATTAGAGGTAGATCATGGAATAAAGGGTGGTCCTGGGTTACCCTACCAGCCACTGGTGAGGTAGCACTCACTGTCTGGGCAGCAAATGGAAAGACTTGCAGAGACAATTTGTACAAAAAGACTGATTCCTCTTCTGGGGTAAGGATTATACTGACCTGACCAGAGGGCTAGGCCAGAAAGAAAGAGCACACTAAATCAGAGAGTGTGAGGGAGAGAAGTGGCAGGGTATACAACAAACTGCAGAAGGGGATATGGGACCTGGAAAAAACTAATCCCCCAGAACAGCCAGGAGGTGGCGCCATACTGGTGAGTGAACCACCATGACAGATGCTTAACTGGGAAAAAAAATAATAATGATTTTTTTCCACCTGTCCTCTTCATGTTTATTCTGTATTACAGATGAGTTTTTAATGTTAAACTGCAGGGTGGCTGGTCATGTCAAAGCAAAGGCAGGGTTCATGTTTTTCTTTTTTGAAGCCTGGACATACTTGAACTTTGACAACTGATAACTCCCAGATCTTTCCTGTTTACTATTCTGACTCCTAGTTTTTCACTCAAATATCATACACTACTTACAGATGAATACATTGCTCCTCACAAAGCAGACATGACAGACAATTCTACCACACAGCTTTTGGTTACATTCAATAATGGAGCCAGAGTAACAGCTCCTCTGAATTATCAGCCACATCCCAACAATCAACCATAGACATTGGTACTGATGCCACATAGAATTGAACCTCAGATGTTTCTAGAAGCCTAACTGCTGCTTCTTCAAGTTACTGCACATGTGGGAGTGTGCCCCAGCATGGGAGTTGGGAACACTTTCACTGGTACTGTCCAGTAGCATTCCCTTGCCACCCCTCTTCCCCTGAGGGCATAAAGGGCATAGCAATCCCAACCCCAGTTCCTTTGAATGCCTGGGGCAGTGAGTTTGAACAACAGAGTGTTCCCCTCTGTGGTCTATTTTTCTTTTTCCTGTTGGTTTTGTTACTTAATCATTAGACTAATAGTTAATGTTTGTAGTTAGTGTAATTGTTACTGTTTCATTTGTCTTACTGCCAGTAAGACAATTTGAAATACGAAGAAAGGAGCACAGAACAGAACTAATGGTGGAGCCTAGATCTCCTGGCTTCAAGCCATGGCCCTCTCGTGTGAGGGGGTTATTCCTCTGACACCCATGACTGTTTGGGGGGAGGAGCATAAACTCTAAGTGTGCTATATGCAAGTCCATCAAGAAGCAAAACACACAAGGAGAGACAGTCCAGACTGACTTTTTCCTCATGGAAAAAATTTGTAACAGCTTTGATAAACTCTGAACAGAGACCTGGTTGTGAGAGAATACACCCCTGTATTTCCCACCCCTCACACTATTATAATCTTTGTACAAAGTATGCCTTGTAAGGTATCCTTTGAAAACTCCATTTGCTGGTCATCAAGTAGGGAGGGAAAAGAAGGGAGGTTCAAACAGGTGGGAGGGAAAAAGACAGCAGGGACTATACTTCCACACATATGCTTTGTCTCCTAGGTCTCAGCTGGAAGTGATTTTCAAGAGAGGAACTGAAACTATAAAAATAAGGGACAAACACCCAAAAGGACCCCTCGCCCCCCCACTCCCTGCCCACCTCATTCTCTGCACCTGAGAAGACAAAATGGAAGCCGTCACTGGACTCTGGGGGAGGTGTTCTGACCTGAAAGCTTGGTCAGTAATCTCTGGGAGCATGGGGTGAAAGTTTGCTTTGCAACTAAAATAATTTAAGTAGATATTAGTAAGAGTCGTACTTTTTTCTTAACCATTTCTGACTCTTATGCCTCATTACTTATGCTCTCAAAATCTTAGTGTTATGGTTTTATCTAACCCAGTGTGTTTAAATTGAAGTGTTTGGGTAACTAAAGTAATCAACTAGCATTATTATTCCCTTAAAGGAATAATAGACTTAATATACTTGTACTATCCGGAAGAGGGCTGGGCAGTTCAAGACATACCCATTCTTGGATTTTCTCATAGAGATGTATGTTGGGGGTCCCCTTGCAGTATCACCAAAGCTGGTGAGAGCCAGGATGTAGCTGGCTGGCTGCAGTCACACACAGACTCAAGGTGTGGCTTGCATGTTAGAAGTCTATTTGTGAGCAGCCCAGGTGGGAGCTACTACAGCAAGGCATTGTAAGGCATCAAAGGTTGAAGGGCAGCGAGACACAGCCCCCCAAAGTCTAGATTGTATTCTGGTATGTCACACTGGTAGAGAGACTTCCTCATTTCTAATTTATCCTCCTTGCAATGCT
Organism: Emys orbicularis; assembly: GCF_028017835.1. Lineage (NCBI taxonomy): Eukaryota > Metazoa > Chordata > Testudines > Emydidae > Emys > Emys orbicularis. Next base: position 67,130,124 of record NC_088689.1, on the reverse strand, counting down.
CTTGTCACCAGGGATGTGACACCAAGCTCAGGAACAATCAGGAAGCCTAGAGACACTCCAATCCATCAGGACAGTCACAGACCCCTATTGTCCAAGGACACAGGCTCGGACTCCAATTCAGTTCCCCAAGCACTGAGCCATGTCTCATATGCCAGGCGCAAGGAAGAGCTCTTCAAAGGAGTTGTTGCTACAGGAAAAAGTTGGAGTGGAATCATCCATGTTGCACCATAGCAAGGAGTCAGTACAAATGGTATCTTTGACAAAAAGCGCTAAAGGGCAAAGATGCATCTCATTCTATTTTAGTACCAGATTCAGCTGCACAGGCGTGCTCAGGAAACTCTACCTCAGCATCTCTTTTGTCAGCTCTGGCAGCATTAGTTAAATCCTACTCTACATCAGCAGCTGCAGTCACTGAGGAATTGTTAATATGGAGGGGGTCAGCAACAGCACCCTCAGCACCGATATTGCTTAACAATTTTATAGCTGTCAATAGATCCACAGGGTCTGATCTATGCCCCAGCCGGTGACCAGTCTCTTGGGAGTGACCCCTTTAATGTGCTGGACCCAGAGCCAGTACTAGGCATAAGCAAACTAAGCAATTGCTTAGCTCTAAGCAGCTCAAGGGGCTAGCACCGCCTTTGGCTGGGCCCCAAGAACCTACACAGTTCCACCAGGGTAGGCTTATGGTCTTCAAGATTGGGCCTTTGGCTCCAGCAATCCCTGTCCCTCTCCATAGCTCCCAACAGTAAACTCCTATGGGAGGCTTGTACTACCCCCCTTCAGGGTGCAATGCTCTCAGCAAGTATTTACAACAGTGTTTTCAAAACAAGGTAATTTCCCTCCCTTTATTCTCCAGCTCAGTTTGCATATCCCACTACCAGGGTTTCCTGCTTTTAGGTGTGAACTGTTCAGTCACTGGGGAGGACAAAGGAGGGGGGTGTCTTGTCTTGCTGGATCCTTTAAAGAAGGGTCTGAAACTGACCCGAATCAACAATGACCTAGCCATTCCATCCAGACAGCTAGGTGACCCATGTACCTCCTGTATCCTGAGCTGTTCCAGAAGCGTTGTTAACCCTTTTGCCTTCATTGAGTAGCAATGCACAGTACAGTAAAGTACACATGGGAATCCTAAAATTACTATAGAAAACTCCCACTTCATCACATCACCACCAACAGGTCCTTTAGTGTCCTGGAATGACCCTGAGGTCTGGTGAGAACCAGCATCAATCATCCTGGAATTTACTCCAGTTTTGGTGCCAGGCAGATGCCCTCCTCAGAAAGCAGCAAGGGTTTGTGTGATGAAAAGTCCTCTGAATCAACATGAAAGTACAATTAAGGATGCGAGTCCCACACACATCCTTCAATCTCCTATTATGGCTCCTGCATTAGAGATTTCCTCATCCAAAAAGACAGATTCCTCTTAAGAGTCTTGTGAGAGTCTTCCACCAAAAAGGAAAGAAAACAAGACTAGGGAGGGATATGGGAAAGAACATCCTCAGGTACAATAGTAGGTTAATTCTCACAACTTGCCTTGGTTTCCTCTGATTTGGTCAAATGTCCCTTTCCCATATGGTCTGCAACCATGGCCATATTGGCCCTCATGGCCACAATATCAAGGACAAGTTCCCCCGTAACATGTATCATCTATATGCAAGTCACCGGTTGCAAGTTCTCATGAATCTTATCACTCTCCTCATTAAGTTCAGCAGAGGAACAACAAATCCTAAATGATTGAGAAATGCCTGTTTATCAGGAAAATTCTTTGATCTTCCACTTTGTTCTTTGGTACCCAATAAAACCCTTTCACAGGCTACACTAATGTCAGCTGATGATTTAAAAACCTTTCTAGAATGACTGAAGTGCATGGGGGAAAACAATACCCTTGGACATTCCATTGGAGACAGTTCAGAAAAAGCCTATCAGCTGTTTGTATTCTATAACCAACATCCCAAAGCAGAGTTGCTCTACCTATTAGTGAAGGGATATTGGAGTCAGCAAAGTTCTTTAGATGATCCTGCCTTCATTTCAGCTACTTCAAAATATGCTGATCATATATATCAAGTATTGTCAAAAGGTTTTGAGTATTTTTTTATACCCCGGCTCCATCTTCACTGGTGGTGTTGCCACCAGTGAGAGATCAAAACAGTCAAGGAAATCAACTCCCAAGGAGAAAGAACCCAAAAGCCTGGATCTCTTTAAGAAATCTATCTTCAGTCGCTTTGCATGTCAGAACTATCAAACCATGCTAACTAAGTAGGGATTATCTGCAATGGGATAGACTGCCAAATTAATGACAAGTTACCCTCGGTTTAAGACAAGTGTAGAATAAATAACTAATTCTTTAATTTTGTATCTTAAGGAAACGTGTTGTAAAGAAAGGCCCTGACTAGCAAGTAGAAGGCAGGCCTTGAAAATAATGAGTTATAAAGCCAACAGGAATGGCGTATGGAAGATATCTGTGACACTATACCTCGGGAGTGCCAGATAACCCCCATATTCCTCATCTATATACTCAATTGGGATACTGCATATAAAACATGTCATGTGAGGTACTAGGGAAAGGTTATAATCTGCTGAAACCCATTGTTTCATCTACATATGTGTATTTAATGCATAAAAAATATAAATTGTGTTGTATGGTTTTCACTAAAATATGCTGTGGGTTTGGAAAATGCCCAGATACTAGCTCTCCAGAAACAATGACAAGGGAGGTAACCAACGCCCAGGTGGGTGCTGAACAGACATCACCAGCCATTGTCCAGCAGAGGAGTTACAATTCCATGACTCACTTGCAGGAGAGACACCCAAGTACTGCTTCACCTTGTGCCCACCAGATAAGCCTGTACTTGTGTTCTCCAAGCACTTGGACTAAGGGTATAAAACAGAACACAGTGGCCCCATGGTTGGCCTTTTCTCCCCCCCCCCCCCTTCCCTCCCAATGCTGCAAGCAACAAGGACACGAGAAGACTGAAGACTCCAACAGGGGAGACTGGCCCAGATTTCAAGGGTGAAAGCTGTGTACTTATGAACTGCAATATCCAGTGGGGATGAGAAAAACTGCTTAATCTAGATGTTGCCCAGTCTAATAGAGTTGAGAGTTTAGACTGCGTGCTTATTATTTTATCTTGGTAACCACTCTGACTTTTTTTGCCTATCACTTAAAATCTATCTTTTGTAGTCAGTAAACTTGCTTTACTGTTTATCTTTAGCAGTGAGTTTGCCTGAAGTGTTTGGTAAATCTGCTCAGGTTTACAAAGACTGATGTATATCCACTTTTCATTGATGAAGTGGTGAACCAATGAATAAACTGTCACTGCTCGTCTTGAGCAGTGTAAGACGGTATATTCCTGAGGTACAAGGCTGGGAGGATTTGGCTGGTGTCTTTCTGTGTGATTCATGCAATCTAGCTGGGCCTGGGGCTCCACATGCAGTTGTACTGAGTGATAACAGCACCTGGAGCGGTTTGCTGCTTGTCACTAGCCAAGTATTATGAGCCACAGCCCAGACTGGAGAGTTAAGGGGGCACAGCAATCCCACAGTCCCAGGCTGCACCTCGGGGATCCCATTAGTCTGGTTTAAAAAAAAAAAAAAAAAAAAAAATTCTTTAAAAACAAAAAAACAAACCTCTAACCAGCTGGGGTGTCTGCAAATGGTTTTAACACAAAGAATCTGTTTTAAAGGAGCCAGCTGGAACCTTCCCACCCCACATGCCAGTGTTATCTTAAAAGTAAAGCTTATGCAAACCCTGATGCAATGAAAATCTGTTGGTCAGCAAAGAGGAGGGGAGGAAAGGCCTTGGAGAAAGGAGGTTGTAAATCTAATCTGGATTAAGATGGGAAATAAGGATGAACCGTCTCAAATTGGTGTTTAGCTAAAGTCAGTAACTGACTAACAAACAAGTGATGTCATTAAGGATATAAAAATTAAACTCTTGAAGGGTTTGTGGCTAATACCTGCCTGACCATATTGGGGCTGACCAACATGAGACTAAGCATCCCTGGGTTTAGACCATTTTTAAGTATCTCGATCAAATGCTTATAAATGTTTTGTTACTGTTGGATGTAGTAAATTGCTTATTTAGGCAAGTTTAAAAACGGCATAAATTCCATTTGGTTTTTGGATTTAATAAAGGAATTGATAGCTAAATAAGTGTTGTGGTAATACCCTGCGTAAAACACCACCTCCAACAAGTTTAAATGAATCTTTAAAAAGGATCCACTGACTGCTAAAATCTCTTCCAACTACATTAGATGCTGCTGATTCTGGTGTTTGTTCAACAGCTCCAAGTGCAGTGATGCAAAGCTCATCATGGTTATCTATAACAATTTTCCTGAGAGAAGTGCAAGCAACCATTGACGATTTACCATTCAATGGTCAGAATTTATTTAGCACTAAGGCTGATGAGTCTCCTTGTTAAGAAACTAGAGATCCACACTCAGATCATTGGATTTTTATAATCCTATGTTCAGAAAGAAAATTTCATCCTCAATCTTCATTCTCTAGTATAGACAGAGAAACACTCCAATATAAAGAGAGACATTCTCATACCTGAGCAATCCATAAAGATCTAGATATTAGAAAAAGCCAGTTCCACTACCCTTGGACTAATCTATACCCTTCTACTCCACTTTTTGGTTCCCATCTGTTGTATTTTGAGGAGGCTTGGATGGTGATCACCACAGATCAATGAGTCCTTCAAATCAGGGACAGCTACGCCATTCAATTTCAAACCTTGCCTCCTTCCCACCCTCTTCCCAGGTACCATTTTCATATGAGTGCCATGCATTTTATGGCTCCAGACCATCATTGACAGCTCTTCCTTTCAGAATTTCATCACCCAAGGGTGTTTACAATGTGCCTATCAGTAGTAGCAACTCATCTATGCAGACAAGGGTTGCACATTTAACTTCTGACTGGCTTGTGCGTGTGCATGGGGAAAGTGGAGGGGCAGGGACAGAAAAAAAAATCAAATGCAGGTAATAACCACAAGGAAAGTGGGTTCCCCCCCTGGATTTGAGGATCAACTTAAAGTTGAATCCGATTCCATCCCTATCTATAAAGTTCATTAAACTCTCCTAGATTCGGTAGCAGCGAGAGCATTCCTCCCACTGGACAGATTCCTGATTAAAAAAAACCTGTACTTCTGTACTTGGCCTCAAACAAAAACAAGGATGTCTCAAACTTCTAGGCCACATGGCTTCATGTATGTTCATAACTTCATTTGCCAGATTGTGTCTCAGACCACTTCAAGCTAGAATCAAGTCCAGTTTGCAAATCAAGACTCGACATAATTAAATGTGCTGATTTCCAATTAAATTCTAACCTCTATGCAATGGTGAATGATAGGAAACATACATGCAGGAATTCAGTTGGCTTCTCTGATTGTGTCCAAAACTCTGATTAATCCAAGATGGTTTGAGAAGCACAAATAGATCATTCAGCCTCATGAACTTAGGTCTCATCTAGAATACACAATTTACATGAATGTGCTAGAATTTGCAAGCTAATCTCACTGCTCTTAAAAGTGTTTCTACCTATATTCAAGGATTCTTCAATCCAAGGTGTCTCAGACAATTTCACAGGGGCCTATTCTATAAACAGGCAAGGAGGTGTGATATCAGACCTTCTTTGTCAGGAAGCCATAAACTTTGGGAATGGAGTATTCAGACAGCTATTCACTTCCCAGGAGTCTAGTGGCCGTACTAAGCAGGAAAATACCCTGACCCATGAGTGGCAATTAAAAAACGGATTGAATTTTCCAAGGGAGGAGGGCTTCCCCATACAGAACAGGAGTACTTGTGGCACCTTAGAGACTAACAAATTTATTAGAGCATAAGCTTTCGTGGGCTACAACCCACTTCTTCATCTGAAGAAGTGGGTTGTAGCCCACGAAAGCTTATGCTCTAATAAATCTGTTAGTCTCTAAGGTGCCACAAGTACTCCTGTTCTTTTTGCGGATACAGACTAACACGGCTGCTACTCTGTTCCCCATACAGACTTATTCATGTCAAATCAAAACAGGAAAGTGTCTGATATTTTGTTCTCAAGCAGGAAAGAGTCCAGGATCTCTAGCAGTTGCCTTCATTATTTGTTGGTCACACCATCTGATGGATGCTTTCCCTCTGCTCCCATTAAATCCAAGAGTGTTTTGAAAAATAAGGCAAGAAAAAGCTTGAGTTGTATTGGTCGCTCCTGCTTTACCTAATCAGTTTTGGTTCTCAGACCTACTGCTATTGTCAACTCTCCAATTGATCATGACCTTTATGAATTGGAAGTGTGAAATCACAAAATCAGTCTAATTCTTTACCCAAACTCATTGAATATCACGTCTTAAATAATATCTTATGTCCTTAGTAAAAAGTGTTCTTCAGAATAGGACGTTATCCCTATATACTGCTAAATGGAAACCTTTTTCATTATGGGTGAGATCTTAAGAGGGTTACATTCCATATTGGTGTTCTAGTCCAGTTATCTTAGATTACTTCTATTTAAAGCACTCTGGTGTGGAAGCAGGGCAAGAAAGAGAGGGTTTAAGTGCGGCCATTTAAGTGTCAGACAGATTTGAGAGGGCTTGTTCACATTTTTTCCTCCTGTAAGAAAGGCAGCTACACCATGGGACTTAAATATAGTCTTTTCTTTACTTTGAGCCTTTATCAAACAGTCCAATTCATCTGTCAATGAAGGTGGCATTCTTGGTGGCAGTTACATCAGCTAGTAGAATAATCAAATTGCAAGCCTTATTGATAAATCCTTCTTACCCTACCCATATGAAACTGTGTAAGTATGAGACCACATCCATCTTTTAATAAACTGGCAATGCTCGTGGAATAACTTACTAGCCTTTTTTCCCAAAACCTCATGCTTCATTGGCTGAATTTAAATTACATACTCCAGGTATGAGAAGATTGATATTGTATTATCAAGACAGAACTACATCTTTTCATTAAGCTTAGACTTTTCATTGCTTACGGGAATAAATCCAAGGGGATGGCTTTCATCTTTAAAACTCACAATGGGTATCGATTGTATTAGAAATGCTTATGACATTAAGTCCTCCTCCTTCAAACATCTGAATCCACTCCACCAGAGCACAGGTCACATCGGTAGCATGTCTAAGTCTAGTTCCAATATTTGGAAATCTGTGGAGCAGCTATCTGGTCTTCAGCTTATACATTTAGGAAACATTAGCAACTGCTTCAAGCTTAGACACCTGTTTCTGAAGGGAAGTTTTGCAATCTTTTTTTCAGATAATTCCTAGCGTGTGACTACTGACTCATCACCATAAGTGGGATCCACAATGACAGTGAAGAAACAATGATTACTTAACTTTATAGTAAATTTTGATTCTTCAAAATGTTATGCACATGTAGAGCCCATGACCTACCCTCTGTCCCCACAGCTTGGAGTCTTATAAATGAGGATGCTGGGGGGCAAAAGAATTGAGTGGTGGTTGGAGTAGCTGTGCTATTTAAGCCCTTGGTGCTGGAGGGGAGTGCAAGGACATAAAAGGTACATGCACAACCCCTCCTGAACATTACTAGTGAAACATTCTGAACTCCTGTGTGGGGGTATGCGGATACCGTAAGCAGGATTCACATTGGCTCTTTGAGATAATCTGCCTCAGTTACTACAAAGTAAGTAACCATTCTTTTTTTCCAAGATTCAATCTTATAAAAGTACAATTACTCTGTAACCGTATCTTTGTAGGATTGTCATTTTAATTAACATTCCTTATTTCAAACAGGATTGTTGATATTCAGAGACTTTTAAAAGCCAGAATTCAAGTGTCATTATTAAGACAAATGTATTATGCAGTCAATTCATAACTGCTTGGTGTCTAGTGACTCATCCCCTTTACTCACCTGAAACTCCCAGAACCAGAGAATGGATAGAAGTGATATTAACAAGGGCTTTTGCTTGAATGACATCTGCAATAGATCTGAGTCATATGTTTAACCAGCATTGCTTTATTTATTTTTATATATTTTTTTTAAAAGTTCCTGGTTCCCATGTGTTCCTCAACATCTAATTAGCTATTTTTTTTTAAACCCACTGGTAATCACCTTTTGAGATGCTTTTTTATTTTTAAATGTATTGTCTTTTAAGGATGCTTTGAAGTTGTTTTTAAATCAGTAATTTAGCGTGCAAAATAACCTTTTCCATTATCTGTCTTGTTTTTCCATAATGGAAATCATAACCTGTGTTTGAGGTAGAGATTTGTACAGTATTTCATCTACCAATTGACAGGCCTTTCATAATGTATTTACATGCAGCCTCAATACAGTCTGTTTCCAGACCTGATTCACTCCATCACTGGCAATCACAGATATGCCCAGACCCTACTAACACAATTAGAGATCATTACAGTATTAGTTGTTGAATAATCACATTTCCTTTGGGGATAGAAAGTTTCATCCTGAAATCTGGAAATCCAAGTGACTCATTTGGAAACAGAATTTAAAAAACCCTCATGTCTAATTCCACATTTCTGGAAAATGTGGATGGAGCTGCATCTTAAATAGAAGTTACATCCAAGGAAGTCTGGTAAAGAATGCTGGGGGAATATCTGAGGAAATTCACTGTTCAAAAAACAGGTCAGATATTGTACTGGGAGAACTGAATAGACAGCGGTATTCTCAAGATCTTTGATCTTGACTATCAAACAGGATTTTCATAAGCTTTGTAGAATTGGGGGCTCAATCATGCAGTGTGCCAAGTAGTCTCAAATTGCACCAGTACCACTGACAATTAAGAGAGCTTAGCAGTTTGCAAGATTTGGCCATTAGGAAGCCAGAAATGGCACTCCTGTTCACATGAGCAGAGGCAGAAGTACTGGTAGATCCTGGAGCGGACATAAATTTATATCCGCCCCCAGCCCTGTCCTCCGGCATGGCTGTACAGACCCCAGACAGGAGACCCAGTCATGCAGACAGCTGCGTGGAAGTGACGGGGGCGAGTCAGGGGGCGGTACAGCCTCAAGGGAGAAGCTGCCGGCATGGGGCGCTGGCTCCTGGGAGCAGCGGCCCCACATTCGGCTCCTTTCACTGCTGCGGTTCCCGGCAGAGTCCTGCGGTTCAGCGGCTACCAATTTATAGCCGCGGATGTAAATTTGTATCTGCACAGGGCTCTAAGTATTGGGCCTGAAATCAAGTTTGCACACCAATAATATTAAGTGCTTCAGGGCGGCCTGGAAAAGAATTTCAGAGATCTAAAGGAGACAGCTACAGAATCCTTACTTTTAAAAAAGGTTTTAAAAGTTCCAATGTTTGGAAGAGAGATTTCTATTAGAAGTGTGTGGTTTTTTGTTTTTAAATAAAGGGATGTATCAGTGGATAGACAGAGACATGCAGTGACTGGAAAAAGTATTCCAGGGAAAGGGTGGGGAAAAGCAGCCAAGGGATAATAAGAAATGCTGATTTAAAGTTAGTCTTCCATAAACCAAGTTTCTAGGTTGTAACTGGGAGGCATTTAGAATATGTTTCTAAGATGTATTCACAAACGAGTCCAAGCAGAAAGACAGTTGAGTTAGGTTACAGTGTCTATTAATACCTAAGAGATATTCTCAGGTATTGAAAGGACAGGGATGATACATCTGTGAATGAATTTGTTATGAATGTGGTAAAGACAGATCTGTATGAATGAGTCATGTTTGGATAGAGCTAGAATGCGGTGATTTTGAACAAAATATGGGAAATAATCCTACAGTCTGCAGAAGCCTAACTAACCTATTCCTTTTTCTCCTCCAAACACAAAAGAAAAATACAAAATAAAGGAGTAAGTAGTTCTAAAAGGTGATGTGGGCTGCTTGTTTTCGGGGGAGAAAATGTTCTTACGTATTAAATTGAATGGCATTTAAAACCCATTGAGTTGCGAATAGGTAAAGACTGTCTATAGGATTTTTAAGCTATATTTTCCTGATTTTGTATTGTAACCAACATTAAACATCCCAAGTCCCAGAGACTAACAGGAATTCCAATATCCGTTTGATTCACTTTAATCAGTATCTTTTACCAGAGCCAAAGCGGTTTCCATTTTTTTAATTAAAGGTTTCATCTGCTGCATGCCAGTTTCAAGTGTTTAAAAGGAGACCCTGTAAATGATCACTCCATATCTAACCTCTCAGTCCTCATCCTCAAAGGAAACCTGTGCAACACCTTCACAAACAAGCCTGGGAGCTTATATTCATAACAAAATATCATTGATTCAAAAGAGACAATGATTTTGTCTCATTACAAGAACCTGTAACCAACTAACTCTCCTTTGTCCTACAACTGCAGAGGTATTAATTGCCTGCTTCATTTTGAATGATTTCTTGCAACATGTGCTAACTCCTTATACTGAACACACTGTTCCACCTTATATTTAGCCATGAAACACCGATTACCTTTCCCAGACCTGAAGAACAACTCTGTAAAGTTCAAAAGCTTCTCTTCCACAACAGAATTTGGTCCAGTAAAAGATACTGACTCACCCACCTTGTCCCTCTGTAGATCTGTCGGTCCAAAACCTACTTTGTATTCAACAGGTTCCATTTGGTTTTATGTATGTAAGTGAAATCTTGCTGCATATCCTATTAAATGGGCAAGGCTAGGGGTAAAGGGAGAACAAGAGGGAAAACTGCAACATTTTAAATGGGGAACTTTTAATTCTGCGTTCTACCAGATATTGCTCCTATGAATATCAGCCAATTGCCACACCAGCACTTACTATCTGCCATTCATACACATGGAGAAGTATGACCCCACCTTCTCTCCCGCAAATAGAAATCTTACAATAAGAATATGTAATTGTTCAACAGAGTTATTAGTAAGAATGAAAAGGTTAGAAAGTTAAATAATGTCTTTGTCAGAGTTTCAGGATAACTGCACCTGTTTTCCCCAGTCAGGTCTCAAGCTGTCACCTGTCTCCAGGCAGGCACCCGTGTCCCACTCCCTTTTGACTGGAGGTTTTAAGGCTGCACAGCTCCCTGCCTTACACTGATCTCCCTGTGACGTTGCGCTCCATATGTTTTATGGAAATATGCTTATGAGTGTGAATATGATGCAACTGGAATATGCTTTATGCAAAAGGTCTCTTGTAAGGTATCATAACAAAGGTTATAAACTACTGAATATATTCCTCCTATTTGTATAAGTGTATCATTCTTGTATCTGAAGCTAGAAATATGAAGTACAACTCGGAGGTCCTGTTGTAATTATGCAAAGTGTGGGCCATTAATGGTGGTTTAGAATCTTGATGGCTCCCAGTGACTAGGACAATTGGTTATAAATGGTTTATTTAACTGCAAGCCTTTCTGTGTATGTGTGGGCCAACCTAGGAAAAATGGAGACTAGGGGGGGTCTTACAGTGACATGTGACCTTATCACATGATATTGGAATCCATTTTAATCCTTGTACTTTTCCATTGATGAGGAGGGGGTGGGGACAAGCACAGACAAAAGATTCTCCCCCTTGTGCCAAAGCTATAAAAGGGGGGTGGAGCAGGACAAAAAGGGCTGCCAGTCATGAGAAAACCCCTGCTTACCACCTGAGATGTCTGCTGGATCTAACAAAGAGTGTACCAGGGGAAATGATTGGGCCCAGACTAGGAAGGGGTCTAGTCTGTGAAAGAAGCTTATTGGAACATCTTTAAGGGTGAGATATTACGTGTAATCAGTTTCTTAATGTATTAGGCGTAGACTTGCGAGTTTGTTTTATTTTGCTTTTGTGACTGACTTTGTTCTGTCTATTACTTGAAACCACTTCAATCCTACTTTTTATACTTAAAATAACTTTTGTTTATTAATACGCCTAGAGAGATATGCACAGCTGTTTGTTCCCCTGGGTATTAATCACTTTATCAGTGTTATAAAGGGCGGACAATTTACAAATTTACCCTGTATAAAGCTTTATACAGAGTAAAATGGATTTATTTGGGGTTTGGATCCCACTGGGAACTGGGTGTCTGGGTGCTGGAGACAGGTAACCTGCTGAGCTGTTTTCACTTAAAGCCTGCAGCTTTAGGGAAAGGCCCTGGGTCTGTACTGCAGCAGACTAGTGTGTCTGGCTCAACAAGATAGGGTTCTGGAAGTCCCAAGCTGGCAGGGAAAACAGACTCAGAGGTAATTTCAGCACATCAGGTGACAATCCCAAAGGGATCTCTGTGACCGAACCTGTCACACTCCCTAGCAAGCCAGTCTGCCTAAAGGCCAGCACCTGTGCTTTGCTTTTTCTGAGAGCGCTATGAACAATGTATGGCCAGGAGTTACCACACAGCTCTTTTTAAGCAAGCACATTTACTCTTAAGGTAAAAAAGCATTACTGAGACAACACAATGAGAGACAGATTTAAACACAGGAGTTACCCAGCAGTCTTACAGGGCCCTACAACCCTTTGCAAAGGTTGGATGGGCCCCCCTTGGAGAGAAAGTCCTGTCCATTTGCTGGCTCAGAAAGAAAGCCATGGGTCTGTGTAAATACAGCCTTTATGCCAATAGCCCTTCCTTTGTCTCTTGTTCTCTATGGAATCAAGTGGCAAGAATGTAATAAGAAAAGCCAAAGAGGAGTTTGAAGAACAGCTAGCCAAAAACTCCAAAAGGTAATAAAGTGTTTAAGTACATCAGAAGCAGGAAGCCTGCTAAACAACCAGTGGGGCCCCTTGATGATCGAGATACAAAAGGAGCGCTTAAAGACGATAAAGTCATTGCAGAGAAACTAACTGGATTCTTTGCTTCAGTCTTCACGGCTGAGGATGTTAGGGAGATTCCCAAACCTGAGCCGGCTTTTGTAGGTGACAAATCTGAGGAACTGTCACGGATTGAAGTGTCACTAGAGGAGGTTTTGGAATTAATTGATAAACTTAACATTAACAAGTCACCGGGACCAGATGGCATTCACCCAAGAGTTCTGAAAGAACTCAAATGTGAAGTTGCAGAACTATTAACTAAGGTTTGTAACCTGTCCTTTAAATCAGCTTCTGTACCCAATGACTGGAAGTTAGCTAATGTAACACCAATATTTAATAAGGGCTCTAGAGGTGACCCCAGCAATTACAGACCGGTAAGTCTAATGTCCGTACCGGGCAAATTAGTCGAAACAATAGTTAAGAATAAAATTGTCAGACGCATAGAAAAACAAACTGTTGAGCAATAGTCAACATGGTTTCTGTAAAGGGAAATTGTGTCTTACTAATCTATTAGAGTTCTTTGAAGGAGTCAACAAACATGTGGACAAGGGGGATCCAGTGGACATAGTGTACTTAGATTTCCAGAAAGTCTTTGACAAGGTCCCTCACCAAAGGCTCTTACGTAAATTAAGCTGTCATGGGATAAAAGGGAAGGTCCTTTCATGGATTAAGAACTGGTTAAAAGACAGGGAACAAAGGGTAGGAATTAATGGTAAATTCTCAGAATGGAGAGGGGTAAATTCTCAGAATGGAGTGGTGTTCCCCAAGGGTCAGTCCTCGGACCAATCCTATTCAACTTATTCATAAATGATCTGGAGAAAGGGGTAAACAGTGAGGTGGCAAAGTTTGCCGATGATACTAAACTGCTCAAGATAGTTAAGACCAAAGCAGACTGTGAAGAACTTCAAAAAGATCTCACAAAACTAAGTGATTGGGCAACAAAATGGCAAATGAAATTTAATGTGGATAAATGTAAAGTAATGCACATTGGAAAAAATAACCCCAACTATACATACAATATGATGGGGGCTAATTTAGCTACAACAAGTCAGGAAAAAGATCTTGGAGTCATCGTGGATAGTTCTCTGAAGATATCCACGCAATGTGCAGAGGCGGTCAAAAAAGCAAACAGGATGTTAGGAATCATTAAAAAGGGGATAGAGAATAAGACTGAGAATATATTATTGCCCTTGTATAAATCGATGGTATGCCCACATCTCGAATACTGCGTACAGATGTGGTCTCCTCATATCAAAAAAGATATACTGGCACTAGAAAAGGTTCAGAGAAGGTCAACTAAAATGATTAGGGGTTTGGAACGCGTCCCATATGAGGAGAGATTAAAGAGGCTAGGACTCTTCAGCTTGGAAAAGAGGAGACTAAGGGGGAATATGATAGAGCAGGGGTAGGCAACCTATGGCATGCGTGCCGAAGGCGGCACACGAGCTGATTTTCAGTGGCACTCACACTGCCCGGGTCCTGGCTACTGGTCTGGGGGGCTCTGCATTTTAATTTAAAATTTAAATGAAGCTTCTTAAACATTTTAAAAACCTTATTTATTTTACATACAAAATATTTAGTTATATATTATAGACTTATAGAAACTTATATTCCCATAATACAAGAACTAGTGGTCACCAAATGAAATTAATAGGCAGCAGGTTTAAAACAAATACAAGGAAGTTCGTCTTCATGCAGCGCACAGTCAACTTGTGGAACTCCTTACCTGAGGAGGTTGTGAAGGCTAGGACTATAACAGCATTTAAAAGAGAACTAGATAAATTCATGGTGGTTAAGTCCATTAATGGCCATTAGCCAGGATGGGTAAGGAATGGTGTCCCTAGCCTCTGTTTGTAAGAGGATGGAGATGGATGGCAGGAGAGAGATCACTTGATCATTGCCTGTTAGGTCCACTCCCTCTGGGGCACCTGGCATTGGCCACTGTCGGTAGACAGGATACTGGGCTAGATGGATCTTTGGTCTGACCCGGTACGGCCGTTCTTATGTAACCAGTATATGTAGCCTCTGCCAGGGGTAGGACCTCTGTGGTGGTGTTTACAGCCTAATTGATGCAATCACCCTTCCCTGTTTTTAGTTCCTGGAGCTGTATATGCATCACTGTGAGCCAGGGATTGTCAACTTAATACAATATGGTCCCCAAAGATATTGCATGGGATGTAGTATCTGTCAGAGCATTATTTTCCCTCCCTTCCCCCCCCCCCCCCCGCTCAATTCTCACTACCTCCATTTTGGGCTCAAACTTACAAGGTCCCTAGTGTCTCCTGCAGAGATGCTATGCACTCTCAATCCTCTTCAGACCCACTTTTCAGGGCCAGGTCTTGTTTCTATCTACCATTCCTCCATCTTCAGTTCATCCCTCAATAATGCTCCCAGAAGCAGAAAAATAACACTTACCACAAGGAAAAGTTTAGCATCAGGCTCCTATCAATGCTCAACTGCCCCTAGTTTAAGTACTGTATTACAGGATATTTACCATGCACAAACCCACTGGATAAGTCACTATTCTTTCCATAACGTTTGCAGCACATAAACCTGATGTTGCAGAGGCAATGCCAACTATTAGTTTAGGTTTTTTAAATACTTAAACACATTCCCCATCTCCAATGTCAAGCTAGTAGATTTATTTATTTTAAACATTTACCTGCAGTGTTTATAGCTAGTTCATGAGAACCTGAAATGGACTAGAAACTGACTCATCATCTAAAGTCAGAATAAGTATACAGCTTAAATGGCAATTAGATTTTTAGCAACTTCTCCCACTTTTAATAGCATTGTTATCAGTATCAGAGGGACAAGCTTCTGTCACCCTTATTCATGTTGACTAGCACCGTACTCCTTACAGACCTATTGATTTTAGAGGCATTACTCTATGGATGAAGTCCACTGATGTGCAGAAAGGACAGTAAAAAGCCATGGTGTCACTGAAGAAAGTTGTTTTTTGAGGGATGAAGTGGAATTCACATGGTGCATGGGTCTTGTACTAGCCTTCTGGACAGCAGTGGGCTTCACCCAATGTGAGTTAGGATCGCAGGATTAAAAATAAAAACATTTTTTCATTCCTATGTGGAATTTTCACTTATCTACATAGATAGATGGGAATCTGCTTTTGCCACTTTTCAGAGATCTGAGTGTTTTCAGTTACAAAATACAGAGCATATTACAGATTAAATCCTTGATTTTTAGAGTCAAAACCATTTGAGTTCTGTTTCAGTAAATGGAAGAGGTTGTATACTGTTCTTAGCCTGTTACTATAATCAAGATTATTTTTCTGTTACAAAGTGAAAGACTTCAGATGTACCTACCAGTTTTAGTGTTTGCACTTGTAATTTACTTGTTTTACTTCTATTTTGCATGCAGAGTGGCTTTTCCTTCCTCCAATACCTTACACCACCCTGTATTAACATATATTTTCATTATGTACCCTGCACTCAGCCAGCTTCTTCCTCCATAAGCTTTTTAAAAGAGAGAGAAAAGCCTGCCTCTTAAATTGGCTTTTGGCTCTTGGGCTACCCTTGTTGTCTTTATAAAATTCATAGTGCGTTGCATTTAAATTGTTAGTAATGCAAATGAATTATTAACTTAAAGGTTCCATTTTTCTCTTCATGTACATAAATGATTCAGTAAAAAGATTCTCTTTACTGTTAAATTGCTTTATATTCAACATTTTAAAAGACTTTTTTTTAGGGCTGGCAAGCGATAAACAAGTTAATTGTGTGATAAACAATAAGAATACCATTTAAGTATTTTTGGATGTTTTCTACATTTTCAAATATATTGATTTCAATTACAACACAGAATACAAAGTGTACAGAGCAAGATATTTACGTGCCAGATATGCTAAAGATTCATATGTCTCTTCATGCTTCAACCACCATTCCAGAGGACGTGTCCATGCTGATGATTGGTTCTGCTTGATAACATTCCAAAGCAGAGCGGACCGACGCACGTTCATTTTCATCATCTCAGTCAGATTCTACCAGCAGAAGGTTGATTTTCTTTTCTGGTGGTTCGGATTCTGTAGTTTCTGCATTGGAGTGTTGCTCTTTTAAGACTTCTGAAAACATGCTCCACACCTTGTTGCTCTCAGATTTTGGAAGGCACTTCAGATTCTTAAACGTTGGGTCAAGTGCTGTAGCTATTTTTAGAAATCTCACATTGGTACCTTCTTTGCGTTTTGTCAAATCTGCTGTGAAAGTGTTCTTAAAATGAACATATGCTGGGTCATCATGCAAGACTGCTATAACATGAAATAAATGCATAATGCGGGTAAAACAGTAGGAGACATAATTCTCCCCCAAGGAGTACAGTCAAATTTAATTAACGCTTTTTTTTAAACAAGCATCAGCATGGAAGCATGTCCTCTGGAATAGTGGCCGAAGAATGAAGGGGAAAATGAAAGTTTAGCATATCTGGTACATAAATACCTTGCAACGCTATCTACAAAAGTGCCATACGAACGCCTGTTCTCAATTTCAGGTGATGTAAATAAGAAGCAGGCAGCAGTATCTCTCGTAAATGTATACAAACTTGTTTGTCTTAGTGGTTGGCTGAACAAGAAGTAGAACTGAGTAGACTTGTAGGCTCTGAAGTTTTACATTGTTTTGTTTTTGAGTGCAGTTATGTAACAAATCTACATTTGTAAGTTACACTTTCACGATAAAAAGATTGCACAGTACTTGTATGAGGTGAATTGAAAAATACTATTTTTGTTTATCATTTTTACAGTGCAAATATTTGTAATAAAAATATAAAGTGAACAGTGTACACTTTGTATTCTGTGTTGTAATAGAAATCAATACATTTGTAAATGTAGAAAAACATCCAAAAATATTTAATAAAATTAAATTGGTATTCTATTGTTTAACAGTGTGATTAATCACAATTTTTAAAATTGTGATTAATTTGAGTTAATCACATGACTTAACTGCTATTAATCGACAGCCCTACTATGTTGCTACAAGTAATACCTGAAAAAGAACAACTGATAAAATTTCTATTAGTCATCTTAATGAATACTTTGCTTGCTTTATGCACAGGGCAGTACTTTGACTAGTAAATTTTTATCTTCATTTGTATGGGCCTAGAAACAGGGGAGAGAACACTCACTTTAAAATGTTACAAAAACTAAAAATTGGCAGGGAGACTCAGGAGCAGGTGTAACTCCTTTATATATATATATATATATATATATAAAAACTAAAATGACTACATTGTATGCTGATACTGTTCCTTTAATTAATTAGAACAAGTAACAGTAACCCCTTAAGTAGATAGATGGGATGAAAGGTTCACTGCCACTTTAAAGATTAGCACTACTGAGAATCACAACTGTGGTGTATTCAGCCCAACAGAAGAGGGAGAAAAAGTACATGTTAAAGGGTACGTCTATACTTACCGCCGGGTCCGGCGGTAAGCAATCGATCTTCTGGGATCGATTTATCGCGTCTTGTCTAGACGCGATAAATCGATCCCAGAAGTGCTCGCTGTCGACGCCAGTACTCCTGCTCCGCGAGAGGAGTACGTGGAGTCGACGGGGGAGCCTGCCTGCCGTGTCTGGACCCGCGGTAAGTTCGAACTAAGGTACTTCGACTAGCTGAAGTTGCGTATCTTAGTTCGAAGTGGGGGGTTAGTGTGGACCAGGCCAAAGAGTGACAAAGGGTTGGCTGTCGGCATATGTTATCGTGACCGACAATAACATGGCTGCTTACTAATACAAGTAACCCTTGGTGTAAGCAAAACGGAGGAAGGACAGTTTTGTGGTTAAGGCTCTGGGATTCAGGAAACGCGAGTTCCATTCCCAGCTCTTCTACAGACTGTGTGATTGTCAGCAAGTCACTTAGTGCCTCAGTTCTGTGTGTGTAATATAGGAATCAATCATCTTTTTTTTTCTCCCTGCCTTTTTCTTCCCCTCCTTTGTCTTAGACTGCAAGTTTATGGATGAACAACTGTCTCTTAACACCTGCACATTCAGCTCAGAGTACAGCAGGTACCCACTCTGAGCTGGAGCCAGTTGGGGCAACTGGGATTGAACACAAAGCAACGACAGAAAAGGGACTAAACACAGAGAAAGCGGACTTTGAAACTAGTATTAAGGCTGTGTGTACATGAGGGACTATTACAAAAAATAGTTACTGGTGAAAACTGCCCTGCTGGGAACACTAATGACAGGCAAGGTGCTAGGAGCTTTTTTACATTCATCAATTAAATCTTCTCAGAGCAAGCCTCTCATGGTCCTGAAAAGGGCTACTAAAAACTGAGCTGTATATACTAGCGCTCCCAACATCGATGAAATTAAACAGAGGTTAGTAAGGATAGGAAGTCTTCAGAAAGTTTCCCCAAGCATATGCAAGATCCACTTGCAGTTAAGCTACTTTCAATTGCACCAATTGCTGACAAATTACCAGCACCTGTTAAATTTCCTAGCATAGAAAAAGCTTCAGAGAAACCGAGTGTTACCAACAAGATATTGTTCCCCTGACTGTTCATAAACAGCTAAAGGCAAAGCCAAAAAGTTACTTAGAACCACTAAAAAGATATAATAAACCTAGCTAACCACATGACCTTACTATTGTAACTCCTCTCCCATCTTCTTGTTCTCATGCCATTGCCCATAACACTTATTCAGATGTACATAAAATGTAGACTAAAACCTTTGCAGTGCAGGGGACATGTATTTAGTGATCTATAATGGGCCCAGAAAACTGAGGTGCTTTATAAATAATGATAAAGTAAACTCTTTCACCATAGATCTTGACATAATGGACCACTTTGCTTAATATAATGTTACATTTTCTTAATATCAAGCTTCTGGATTGCACTGTTTTTGAAAGATTGATCCATTATGCGACTACTTATGTGAAATACACACAGGTGTGGCAGTTAGAGAAAGGGTCAGTTTAAAGACATATTTTAACGAAAGTCCTTATTTGAATTCTGAAACAGACTATTAAAATTGAAAGAATTTGCTTTTCTATGCACGTTTACTTCTCACTCAGTTCAGACAATAAAAACAAAACCAACACGCCACATAACTCTCAAATGAACTTTTAAGCACAGTGCAAACCAAAATGTACTTCTGTCCCACACAAGTCTAGTGTTTTTATTTCTAAAATAGTTAACATCAGAGATTCTGAATTTAAGTAGTCTGTTAAAAAAGTTAAGCCCAAATTTGGGGGGGGGGGGAAGAGAGAGAGAGAGAGAGAGAGAGAGTGTATATATATATACACACACACACATACATACACATATACACACACACACACACACTCTCTCCCTCTCCTATTCTCATAGTTTTTTAAAATGCTATCATAAACGAGAACCTGAATATGATAAAAATAGTGATAGCATCACAATTAAACTCTGAAACAAACCTGTTCGGGGGGGGGGGGGGGGAAGAGGTTTCATACAGTGATTGAAGTATAAGAGCTGAGAAGTATTAGGACAGTAGCAACTCATTTTCTCTTACAGCACAGAAAGCTTCCAGGATCCAAAGCTAAATCAGTATAGTAGTAAAGATAATTCTTATGAGTGAAATCCAATCTGAAAACCAAAGGCTCAGTACATAAATTAAAACACAATCAGACATTAGATCTCATTTCAGCACAATTTATGGAGGGAAGAAGGGAATGGTTACATCGACTGAAATTTATTTAAAATTTTTTTAAAGTAAAGGAGTTACTTAGTGAAACTTAACTGAGTCTCTGTAAGACTTTGGGTTTTAAGAATTTTTCATTAAAACAAGTTTAACCAGACAGGAAATATTACCCAGCAAAAGTGGAAGAACTAGAAATTGACACGCAAAAGATAACATACCTTCGATTTCTCCCGAAACCCCCCGCCCAACAGAAAACAAAACAGAAAACCCACCTGAGCACACCTTATTTGGTCTGACGACAGCCAAGATTCTGTTGTTTAGATACATTCTTAGCACTTCATAGCCACCACACACTTTGCAAACATTAACCAAGATAAAGGTAATAAATTCTGAGAAACAGAAGTGGGATGAGTGCCTGGAACTTTCACGGTCACACAAATATATGCAGAGCAAAGAACTATCAATCTCTTCCCAAAGTTTCAACTCCACCAGCTATCACAATAACATTTTAACTTTAAAAAACCCCGCAAAGACAATAAGCTATCCGCCCCCGAATTCTAGGACTAAGACATATTCACCTGCAGATCCCGAGCCCCCGCTCACACTCAGAACAGCGACCCCACTCCCCCAGAAGCAGTGGCAAATATGGCTGTGAGGACCCAACACACCCCATGCCTCCTCCCCCCGCCACACGCACAGGTGTCTATGTGACTGCCTTCATCCGTGCAAGTCTGTATGTTTGACTCGCCTATGAATCTGTAAGAAATTATGCCACGCTGGAGCCGCTTTGAGTCTGGCAGTCCGTGCATTAGCATCTGACCTCGGCGGCCAGTTAATTTAAACCAGGTCATTATTTGCATTACAAAGAACGAGGGGATTTGTATCAAATGCCCAAGGCGATGTTTCTCCAGCAATAAAGGCTGTTGCACTTATTCAGCAATTGCCACGTTATTTTAAAAGTGGGTACCCCGCTCCTGACCAATTCTTGAATCAGGCGCTCTGTAGCCCACTCTGCTCCCCCCTCCTGCTGCTGCTGGCTGCTTGTTGCTCTGGTTGGAAGCTGAGCTGCTGCTACAAGAGGATCGTGACGAGGCCGGGCTGCGCGCCTGCTAGATACACTGAGCATGAAGATGGCAGCGGAAGAGCCACAAGCCAAGAAGCCCAAGCTGGAACAAAAGCAACTTAGGTAACAAAAAGAGAGCGAGCGAGAGAGAATGAAAGTCAGCTTCACCCCGAGAGCGTGCATGAAAACGGGCAGCGGGGAGTGTTTGCTAGTAAAGGATTCTTTTGTAAATCTCACTCTGTCCCGGCTAAAGGTTAACCACGTGCTATTCAACTAAGTGCAGCCTGAAAGTCACCCCCAGCAGGGATGTACAGACACAGTAGAACAGAACGGCTGTTGCGTTACCGTGTAGCTGGGGGTACTTGGGCAGCCTCTGTGCGACAATACAATAGAACAATTTAATGTGCTTGTGCGTAGTACAGTTACCGGCTTCTCCGTAGCCGGCGCACGTTGTCAATTCCTGGGTTGCTTTCTGTAAAATGCAATATATCCAGCACAGGCACTTTAACATTGCGGTAGGCACAGTTTACCTTGTAACCGTTGAATATGTTGTTATAGGATTTGTGTGTTTCTGTAGGATTCTTTAATTACACTCGTTACCTGTGGCTGAGGACCGGCGTATTCTGACACTAATCCCGGGTTATGTTAACATAGTCCCAGGGAGGAAGGTCCTGTAGTTAATGTGTTGCTGGTAGAATATTTAGTTCCTTTCCTCCCCCTGTGAGTAGGTGCCGGTACGTTGCTGGATTGTTTAGATTGCTATCTGGGGGTGTTGCTTCTGCCAAACCCTCCTTCATGTTATCACCATTGCACATTAAAGTATTCCAATCCAGGAGGCAAATGTCAGTGAGTTGAAAATCGCAGCACAAAAGACAATGAGAACTTTGTTTTAAGCAGTGGGGTTGATCTTTCGGTACACAGGAGTTGTGGGTTTGCAATATCTCTTCATACACGTGGTTGTATCATACATGCTGCCTGCGGTCTTGCTCTGAACTCCATGCATTTGGCGGAGAAGCGAAAATCAGTGTCATGTGCGGTGAGGGGGAAGAGAATCGTTACACTTTCCTTCTGTCACGTGTAGTCGGATTTTATATAGAACCAGATGATGTCCTTCCATGACACCCTTTAGACATGAGTACCTAGGCACTTAGGTTCTTCCTATCATTTCAGGCCCCAGCAGACAGCAGTGAAAGAAACAGTGTCCTCTTGAGGAAGTTGACAGTAGGAGCTGCAGAGGAGGGAAAAATGCCAGTCCTTGCTAGTTCATTCAATGACAGATAAGGACACAGCTGCTGGGTGCCAGGAAGGAGAGCGCTACTATTAAGCCTCCGAGGTAACTTCCTCACAGCTGCGTGGGGAGGCGTTTGACTAGCCGTCAATGTTTTTCCCAGGAATTGAAATTAGGGGGAGGTGTTCAAATATACAGCAGGGGTGACGGCTAAGGGGTAAGACTGTGAGGACGAAGGTGGGCTGTATGGCATGATAGTAAAAACTGAAAAATGTTTCACGACCATTTTATTAGATTTAACTCATGTTTTAAAATTACACAAATTAAAGTTGGCTACTGAAGCCTACTATGAAGCATTACATCTCATCCTTCTTGGTTTCTTGTAATTTTGCACAGCTCTATTAATGAACTTCTTGAATGCAGTGCATTCATCTTTGGTGGCTTCTCTAGTGTCTGGTACTGCCAGTCCTTCATGATATGCTCCTGATCAGGCAGAAGGTGACTCCTTTCAGAACAGAAAATTCTATTCAATGAGGAAAAAGAATGCTCAACGGTAGCTGTTGTGACTGGGAGTAGCAAGAGATGGATTCCTACTTCTTTCATCCCAGGAAACATAGCACAAAGATTGGGTTGAACCACTAGTGACAGGGCCGGTGCTACCATTAAGGCGAACTAGGCGGTTGCCTAGGGCGCCAAGATTTGGGGGTGCCAAAAAACGGTGCCCCCAATTTTTTTTTACAGCGTTCCTCCCTGAGCGCACGGTCGCCGCTCCACTTCTCCCACCTCCCAGGCTTGCAGCGCCAATCAGCTGTTTGGCACCGCAAGCCTGGGAGGAGAATTAGAGCGGGGCGGCGTGCTCGGGGAGGAGGTGGAGCAGAGGTGAACTGGGGTGGGGAGCCCTGCAGCAGCCCCCCACCCCACCCTGAGGCACCCCGGGCCGGGGGGGTGGGGAGCTGCCGCAGGGGTGCCTCAGGGCGGGGGGGAGGATCTGCCGCAGGGCTCCCCACCCCAGCTCACCTCTGCTACGCCCCCTCCCCGAGCACGCCGTTGCTGCTCCACTTCTCCCGCCTCCCAGGCTTGCGGCGCCAATCAGCTGTTTGGCGCCACAAGCCTGCGAGGGGAGGAGAATCAGAGCGGGGGCGGTGTGCTTGGGGAGGAGGCGGAGCAGAGTGAGCTCGGGTGGGGAACTGCCGCACGGCTCCCCGGGGGGGGGGGGAGCTGCCGCGGGGGGGGGCGCCTCAGGGCGGAGTGGGGGGCGGGAGCTGCCGCAGGGCTGGTGGGGGGGGGGGTGGCGCAAGATGGGAGTTTCACCTAGGGTGCTAAACTTCCTTGCACCGGCCCTGACTAGTGATGATAAAGAAGAAGTTGAAGTCAAATCTTCATTTGTTCATCTTATGATATTCCACTCTGTTCAAATTCTTTATTCTGTCCTGATCACCTGGCAGCCCCATTGCTGGTAGTGCCTCTCTCCACTTAACTGTTGGTGTTTTATAAGACAGGCATCTGTAAAAGCTACGTAGAGGTTAAGTAGAATCCAGAAGTTGCTATTGTAGATTTGTAAGAATCACATCTGTGTATTTTTCAGCTGTCTTAACAAACACATCTTGTTCTCTTCACGTAAGGAGTCGATATAAGTGCCTTAATTAGTCAACTTCTGAATTGAAGTCTTTGCTTCTTCCATTATGTTTTCTATGTATAGATCTCTGAAATAGCTTCTATTGCTGGACAAAGGTCTACTACTGTTGTAGCAGATGCTTGGATGGCATTGTTTAATGACCCAAGTGGTTTCAACAGTATACTTACAAGAGAGAGAATGGCAATAATTTTCTCTGAATTTAGTAGTAAAAGTAGTCTCAC
The DNA here is from genome assembly GCF_028017835.1 of Emys orbicularis. Lineage (NCBI taxonomy): Eukaryota > Metazoa > Chordata > Testudines > Emydidae > Emys > Emys orbicularis. The sequence goes on along the minus strand of NC_088689.1, from coordinate 67,105,698 downwards.
TACTTAGGCCTTGGCTACACTGGCGCTGTACAGCACTGCAACTTGCTGCGCTCAGGGGTGTGAAAAGCCCCCCCCCCCCCGAGTGCAGCGAGTGCAGCGCTGTAAAGCGCCAGTGTAATCAGAGCCTGCAGCGCTGCATGCTTGCTCGCAGCGCTGCAAGCTACTCCCTTCGGAGAGGTGGAGTACATACAGCACTGCGAGAGCTCTCTCGCAGCGCTGGCGGTGCGACTACACTCGCGCTTTACAGCGCTGCCGCGGCAGCGCTGTGAATTCCCGAGTGTAGCCAAGGCCTTAGATCCATCCCATCTCAGTGGATACTTTCCAAAGCCAATAATAATGGTTTCAGTAATTTTAAGACAACAGGCAAGGGTTGCTTATGAGAAGGCCAGCGGGTTTTCCAGGTTGGACTCATTTGAACTTCAGTCCCAGTGTATCTTCTATTTTTTCCAAGACGTTCAGTCCTTTTGGACTCTTGCTGAAAAAAAGAAGATATTAAATTTATGCCTTTTTAAATGTCTTTTGAAGATTTGCAGCTCGTACTAGTGCTAGTTGGAGTAGATGGCCTCCGGAATGTGTATAGGTGAGATTAGGGTTACACTTTTCTCTGAGCAAAGCTTGTACTCCACTATGTCTTCCAGGGAAGCTTGTAGCTCCAGCAAATGCACAAGCAGCCATTTCTTTAGGGTTCAATTTATAAGCATATAACTCTTCTAAGATGTGGGTTGTCACAGATGCAGCTGATGTGTCTTCTATAACCCGAACATCTAGAAATGCATCTACTGGGCTACCACTGACATCAAGATAACATGCAGTGACTTAATACTTGATGTCCATTTGCATTGGTGCATTCATCAGCCATGTATGCACATTTTCTGAATGTGGTGAGAGAGTTCTTCACTTTTTCAACTGCTGAGTTTTTCACTGTTGCACCGTATGCTTCTAACCAGTCAGTTGAGTTGCTTGCAGAAGGATAGTGAGCATTTGCCGGTCTTGGTTGGAACCAGTGTCCCACTTCACGATTAACAAGTGACCATGCACTTAACATTGGCCTCCAGTTTGTAGTGTGTGGTATCTCTTGCTTAAATAGAAAGTATGATGCGACAGCCATGTTTGTTCTCATAAACTGTGTTGTGTCTCCAGCATTCTTAACAGCCTCATTAAGTACTTCTTAAAATTGGTTTTGACAGTGCCTGGCTTCTAAGGCTTTCTGCATGTCGATGCAGTCCAGAGGCTTGGTATTTTGCAGCCTTTTCACATAGGTTGTCAGCATTGGTTTGCTGATCAGTCTGGCAAACCAAGCTCCTCCACTTTTACTATATAAATCAGGGGCGGGCAAACTTTTTGGCTGGAGGGCTGCATCGGATTTTGGAAATTGTATGGAGGGCCGGTTAGAGGAGGGGGTGTGGGCCGCCCCCCCCCCCGCTTCTGGCCCCCTGACAGCCCCCCCAGACTCCTGGCCCATCCCCTGTTCCCTGATGGCCCCCCGGGATCCACCCTCCCCGCTCCCTGTCCCCTGATCCCGCCCCAGAACCCCTGCCCTGACTGCTCTGTGCAGCCCCATCCAACCCCTCCTCTCCTTCCTTTCTGCCCCCCTGGGACCCCTGCCCCCATCGAACCACCACTTCTCCCTGTCCCCTGACTGCCCCTGGAACCTCCGCCCCTGACAGCCCCCCACCGCCCCATCCAACCCCTCCTCTCCTTCCTGTCTGCCCCCCCGGGACCCCTGCCCCCATCCAGCCACCACTTCTCCCTGTCCCCTGACTGCCCCCGGAACCCCTACCCCTGACTGCCCCCTGCCACCCCATCCAACCCCTCTCCCAGGACCCCTGCCCCCATTCAACCCCTGTTCCCTGCCCTCTGACTGCCCCGACTCCTAGCCACACCCCTGCCCCCTGACCACCACCCCAAACTCCCCTGCCCTCTATCCAGCCCCTCCCGCCCCCTGCCCCCTTACTGCGCTGCCTGGAGCACCGGTGGCTGGCGGTGCTACAGCCGCGCCGCCCGGCTGGAGCCAGCCACGCACAGTGCAGTACAGAGCACCAGGTCAGGCCAGTCTCTGCAGCTGTGCTGCCCCAGGAGCTCGCCGCCCCGCCACCCAGAGCATTGCATTGGCGGTGCAGTGAGCTGAGGCTGCGGGGGTGAGGGAACAGCAGGGGAGGAGCCGGGGGCGAGCATCCTGGGCCAGGAGCTCAGGGGCCGGGCAGGAGGGTACCGCGGGCTGGATGTGGCCCATGGACCGTAGTTTGCCCACCTCTGATATAAATCCATGGTACACCCACATCTTGAATACTGCGTGCAGTTCTGGTTGCCCCATCTCAAAAAAGTTTTATTGGAGTTGGAAAAGGTATAGAAAAGGACAACTAAAATTATTAGGGGTATGGAACAGCTTTCATATGAGGAGAGCTTAATAAGACTGGGATTTTTCAGCTTGGAAAACAGACTAAGGGTATGTCTACATTTACAGAGTTTTTGCGCTGTAAGTTTCACCGGTGATAGGGAACCGGTGAAAGAAAAGCGCTGGTTTGTGTACTCACTCAATTCCTCAGGCGTCAGAGAGTGTTTACACTAGCAGCACTTCCATCGCTGATGGGCAGCTATCCCACAGTCCAGCTCGCTCGATAGGTCTTGTGGGAAGTGGGGGGTGAGTGGAAGGCATTCTGGGTCCCTGCTCAGTGCCCCATGCTGCCCTGCTTCATGTCTCAGAAGCACCATTACTTCCTGGTTTCTTCCATGGTATTTTTTTAAAAACCTCCTGCTGTCTGGCTGCTTTTGCCCACCACATCTACAAACAAAGGGAAAGGGAGCTTCAAACTTCAAAAAGGGGGAGGGGCAGACATCTGTGCGTCAGAGCAGCAGATATGCTGGCCAGAATGGCCACTTTTGGAACTGTGGGATAACCTTCGGAGACCAAAGGGTATTTACACTGATAGAACGTGTCTTCACTTTCACAGCAGCGCAAAAAGAACAGCGGTAAGAGCTATATGCCTCTCGTGAAGATGGTTTTCTTTTTGCGGTGAAACTTCAGAGTTTCACCGCAAAAAGTGATTAACAAGTGTAGATGCTCCTGCGGTTTTAGCGCAAAAAAGGGACTTTAAATGGTAAGTGTAGACATACCCTAAGAGGGAATATGATAGAGGTCTATAAAATCTTGACTGATGTGGAGAAAGTGAATAACACAAGAACTAAAGGGTCACCTATGTGAAATTAATAGGCATCAGGTTTAAAACAAACAAAAGGAACACACAGTCAACCTGGGGAACTTTTTGCCAGGGGATGTTGTGAAGGCCAAAACTATAACAGGGTTCAAAAAAAGAACTAGATAAGTTCATGGACAATAGATCCATCAATAGCTATTAGCAGGATGGGCAGGGATGCAACACCATGTTCTGAGTGTCCCTAGCCTCTTTTCACCAGAAGCTGGAGTGGATGACAGGATATTGATCACTCGATAATTGCCCTGTTCTGTTCATTCCCTTTGAAGCACCTGGCATTGACCACTGTCAGAAGAGAGGATATTGGGCTAGATGGACCATTGGTTATACTGGGTCAGACTATTCTTAAGTAAACAAGAAATTATAATGTTTAGTGCAGAAACACCCTAAGGCCTGGTCTACACTACGAGTTTAGGTCGACTTTAGCCGCGTTAAATCGAATTAAGCCTGGACACGTTCACACGACGAAGCCCTTTCGACTTAAAGGGCCCTTTAAACCGGTTTCTTTACTCCACCTCCGACGAGGGGATTAGCGATAAAATCGGCCTTAGGGGGTCGGAATTGGGGTAGTGTGGACGGAATTCGACGTTATTGGCCTCCGGGAGCTATCCCACAGTGCTTCATTGTGACCGCTCTGGACAGCACTCTCAACTCAGATGCACTGGCCAGGTAGACAGGAAAAGCCCCGCGAATGTTTGAATTTCATTTCCTGTTTGCTCAGCGTGGAGCGCACAGGTGACCACGCAGAGCTCATCAGCACAGGTATCCGTGATGGAGTCCCAGGATTGCAAAAGAGCTCCAGCATGGACAGAACGGGAGGTACGGGATCTGCTCGCCATATGGGGAGATGAATCAGTGCTGGCTGAACTCCAAAGCAGTAAACGAAATGGCAAAATATTAGAAAAGGTCTCCAAGGCCATGAAGGACAGAGGCCATAACAGGGACGCACAGCAGTGCCGCGTGAAAATTAAGGAGCTAAGGCAAGCCTACCACAAAGCCAGAGAAGCAAACGGAAGGTCCGGGGCTGAGCCGCAAACATGCCGCTTCTACGCGGAGCTGCATGCCATTCTAGGGGGTGCAGCCACCACTACCCCAAGCGTGTGCTATGACTCCCTCACTGAAGAAACACACAGGGAAGAGGGTTCGGAAGAGGAGGATGGAGAAAATGTAGATAGCTCACAGCCGCAAGGAAGCGGAGAAACCGGTTTCCCTAACAGCCGGGATATGTTTGTCACCCTGGACCTGGACCAGTAACCCCCGAACTCACCGAAGACCCTGAGGGCACACAGGGGACCTCTGGTGAGTGTACCTTTGTAAATATTACACATGGTTTAAAAGCAAGCGTGTTTAATGATTAATTTGCCCTGGCAATCGCGGCCAGTACAGCTACTGGAAAAGTCTGTTAACGTGTATGGGGATGGAGCGGAAATCCTCCAGGGACATCTCCAGAAAGCTCTCCTTCATGTACTCCCAAAGCCTTTGCAAAAGGTTTCTGGGGAGGGCTGCCTTATCCCGTCCGCCATGGTAGGACACTTTACCACGCCAGGCCAGTAGCACGTAGTCTGGAATCATTGCATAACAAAGCATGGCAGCGTATGGTCCCGGTGTTTGCTGGCATGCAGACAACATCCATTCCTTATCGCTCTTTGTTATCCTCAGGAGAGTGATATCATTCACGGTCACCTGGTTGAAATGGGGCAATTTTATTAAGGGGAAGGGACATTCAGAGGTGCCCGTTCCTGCTCTGCTGAACAGAAATATTCCCCGCTGTTAGCCACGCGGTGGGGGGGAGGGGTGAAGTGATCATCCCAGAGAATTGGGTGTGTGGGGGAGGGGAGTTAGTTGTGTTTGTGCTGCATGTTAACCCTGAAACCGCAGCCCCTCCTTTTACATTGCAAACCCATTTTAAATGGCCAACCCAACGGGTGCTTGGTATGGGAAATGAGAGCACTACTGTGTGAAACCATTCCCACATGTTAAGAAGGTTAAAAAAGCCAAAAGACTGTGTCTTACCATGGCTGCCTGCAAGCTGAAATCTGTGGCCTGGCACTGCGTGAGTGATCTCTCACACCAAACCGGCAGGCCCTCAATATAAGAGGAAAAATGCGACCTTGTAACGAAAGCACATGTGCTGTGTAATGTGAACAGCAAAATTTAACGTGAAAGAGTGTACCCATTGTTCTCTAAAATGTGTCTTTTTTAACCACCTCTCCCTTCTCCTCCACCAGCTGCAAATGTTTCTCCTTCACAGAGGCTAGTGAAGATTAGAAAGAGAAAGCGTAGGACGCGTGATGACATGTTTACAGAACTACAGATGTCCTCCCACGCTGACAGAGCACAGCAGAATGCGTGGAAGCAGTCAATGACTGATTTCAGAAAAGCACAATATGAACGAGAGGAGAGGTGGCGTGCTGAATCGTGGGATGAACAGAGCAAGTTGCGGGCTGAAGATGATAGGTGGCGTCTTCTTGCACACAGAAGGCAAGAGTCGATGCTCCGGCTGCTGGAGCATCAAACTGATATGCTCCAGCGTATGGTTGAGCTGCAGGAAAGGCAGCAGGAGCAGAAACCGCCGCTACAGCCCCTGTGTAACCAACAGCCCTCCTCCCCAAGTTCCATAGCCTCCTCACCCAGACGCCCAAGAACACGGTGGGGGGGACTCCGGCCATCCAGTCACTCCACCCCAGATGATTGCCCTAGCATCAGAAGGCTGGCCTTCAATAAGAGTTAAAGTTTTAAACTGCAGTGTGTCCTTTTCCTTCCCTCCTCCCCCACCCATCCCGGGCTACCTTTGCAATTATCCCCCTAGTTGTGTGATGAATTAATAAAGAATGCATGAATGTGAAGTAACAATGACTTTATTGCCTCTGCAAGTGGTGCTCGAAGGGGGGAGGGTAGGGGAGGGTGGGGTGGTTGGTTTACAGGGAAGTAGAGTTAACGGGGGGGGGGGAGGGTTCATCAAGGAGAAACAAACAGAAGTTTCACACCGTATCCTGGCCAGTCACAAAACTCGTTTTCAAAGCTTCTCTGATGCGCACCGCGCCCTGCTGTGCTCCTCTAACCGCCCTGGTGTCTGGCTGCGCGTAATCAGCGGCCAGGCGATTTGCCTCAACCTCCCACCCCGCCATAAATGTCTCCCCCTTACTCTCACAGATATTGTGGAGCGCACAGCAAGCAGCAATAACAATGGGGATATTCTTTTCGCTAAGGTCTGAGCGAGTCAGTAAGCTGCGCCAGCGCGCTTTTAAACGTCCGAATGCACATTCCACCACCATTCTGCACTTGCTCAGCCTGTAGTTGAACAGGTCCTGACTCCTGTCCAGGCTGCCTGTGTACGGCTTCATGAGCCATGGCATTAAGGGGTAGGCTGGGTCCCCAAGGATCACGATAGGCATTTCAACATCCCCAACGGTTATTTTCTGGTCCGGGAAGAAAGTCCCTTCCTCCAGCTTTCGAAACAGAGCAGAGTGCCTGAAGACGCGAGCATCATGTACCTTTCCCGGCCATCCCACGTTGATGTTGGTGAAACGTCCCTCGTGATCCACCAGGGCTTGCAGCAGCATTGAAAAGTACCCCTTGCGGTTTATGTACTCGGTGGCTTGGTGCTCCGGTGACAAGATAGGGATATGGGTTCCGTCTATCGCCCCACCACAGTTTGGGAATCCCATTGCAGCAAAGCCATCCACTATGGCCTGCACGTTTCCCAGAGTCACTACCCTTGATATCACCAGGTCTTTCATTGCCCTGGCAACTTGGATCACAGCAGCCCCCACAGTAGATTTGCCCACTCCAAATTGATTCCCGACTGACCGGTAGCTGTCTGGTGTTGCAAGCTTCCACAGGGCTATCGCCACTCGCTTCTCAACTGTGAGGGCTGCTCTCATCCTGGTATTCTGGCGCTTCAGGGCAGGGGAAAGCAAGTCACAAAGTTCCATGAAAGTGCCCTTACGCATGCAAAAGTTTCGCAGCCACTGGGAATCGTCCCACACCTGCAGCACGATGCGGTCCCACCAGTCTGTGCTTGTTTCCCGGGCCCAGAATCGGCGTTCCACGGCATGAACCTGCCCCAGGAACACCATGATTTCCACATTGCTGTGGCGTGTGCCTTGTGAGAGGTCTATGTCCATGTCAATTTCCTCATCACTCTCGTGGCCGCGCTGCAATCGCCTCCTCGGCTGGTCCTGGTTTTGCTTTGGCATGTCCTGGCTCTGCATATACTCCAGGACAATGCGCGTGGTGTTCATGGTGCTCATAATTGCCGCGGTGATCTGAGCGGGCTCCATGATCCCAGTGCTAGCTATGGCATCTGGTCTGAAAAAAGGCGCAAAACTAGTATCTGACAGACCAGGGGAAGGAGGGAGGGAGGGAGGGAGGGGCGAGTGACGACATGGCGTACAGGTACAGGGAATTAAAATCAACAAAGGTGGCTGTGCATCAGGGAGAAACACAAACAACTGTCACACAGAATGGCCCCCCCCCAAAGATTGAACTCAAAAGCCTGGGTTTAGCAGGCCGTTGATTTGACGGAGGGAGGGGGAAGCAAATGAATACAGAACAAATCTATTTTTTACATCTGAAGACGACGGTGCAGCATGACTGATAGCCCTCGGCATCTTCTGGGTGCTTGGCAGCAAATACTGGGTGCTTGGCAGTTATAGCCACTTTTTTCCTGTATGATGACGATGGCCTATTGCACGATCTGCTGCTCAGGGAAGACTCTGCTAATGTGCGATGGGCGCTTGGCAGAAAATGGCATACTACGACTGATAGCCATCATCGTCATTGTGAAGGCAGCAGAATATGACTGGGGGGATAGGGGACTGGGGGACATACGGAGTTCCAGCCACTGCTCTACGACGATGACGGTTACCAGTTGTAATAAACCATCTACTGCCAAAAGGCAAAAGGCAAGGGCTGGTGCAATGCAGCCCTACGGCTGCCAGCCCCACGGCTGCCAGCACCCAGATCGCCGATGAAGGCTACCAGTCATGCTGCACCGTCTACCGCCAAAAGGCAGTTAGCTGCTGCTGCTGTGTAGCAATGCAGTCCCACGTCTGCCGGCACCCAGATGACATATGGTGACGGTGAGCTGAGCTGAGCGGGCTCCATGCTTGCCATGGTATGTTGTCTGCACAGGTAACCCAGGTAAAAAGGCGCGAATCTATTGTCTGCCGTTGCTCTGACTGAGGGGGAGGGGCCTGACGACATGTACCCAGAACCCCCCGCGACACTGTTTTGCATCATTCGGGCATTGGGATCTCAACCCAGAATTCCAATGGGCGGCGGAGACTGCGGGAACTCTGGAATAGCTACCCATAGTGCAATGCTCCGGAAGTCGACGCTAGCCTCGGTACTGTGGATGCGGTCCGCCGACTAGAGCACTTAGAGCATTTTATGTGGGGACACACACAATCGGCTGTATACAACCGATTTCTATAAAACCGGCTTCTATTAATTCAACCTAATTTCGTAGTGTAGACATACCCTCAGATAACAACCTCTCGAGATTGCAATAATGTGAGATAACAACCTTGGCAAATAATGCATTTTAAAAATCTTGGCCTTCTAGGAAACGTATATTTATATACATTTCCCAGTCGCAATCTAGCATTCTGGAGCAAAGTCACTAAAACATTATCCAACAACCAAATGTTCCTTTAACAGTACCACTCTCTTCTCCCTCTCCCCCATTCATAGTTGTTGTCCTTTGTCAATGGAGACCCAAAGTTCAGAGGTGCTTTTGCATGAGTTCACTTCCCACACTGTGGGAGGGAGAAGGCACCTTAGGCCTTGGCTACACTTGCAGATGTACAGCGCTGTGAGTTAAACCTGACTTCGTGCAGCTGAGTAGGGAAAGCGCTGCAGTCTGTCCACACTGACAGCTGCCCAGCGCACTGTCGTGGCCACATTTGCGGCAATTGCAGCGCTATTGGGAGCAGTGCATTATGGGCAGCTATCCCACAGAGCACCTTTTCCCATTCTGGCGCCGTGGGAGGGGGAGTGGGTGCGGGGGATTCTGGGTCCTGTCCCAATGCCCCGTGATGCATCGCTTCGCATCCCAGAAATCCCTTTGTTTCTGTCCACCTTTGGTGCCATCTTTCAACGGTTTCTGTGCAGCGCGATCTGTCTGCGGGAAAGGGAGTCCGAACTGCTGAGGCGTATGCTGACAAGTCTCGCCAGCACGTCACGTTTGGCTGTCGAACTATTCCTTAAGATCCAAAGTGACAGTGAGAGTGAGGGTGAGGAGTCCGACGATGCTATCGAGCCGCGTAACGCGTACGACACGAAATTGCTTGTGGCATTCACGGACATGCTCAGCACCGTCGAACACCGCTTTTGGGCTCGGGAAACAAGCACCGAGTGGTGGGATCACATCGTCATGGAAGTCTGGGATGACGAGCAGTGGCTGCAGAACTTTTGGATGAGAAAAGCCACTTTCATGGGACTGTGTGAGGAGCTTGCCCCACCCTGTGGCGCAAGGACACGAGATTGAGAGCTGCCCTGCCAGTGGAGAAGCGGGTGGCTATTGCAATCTGGAAGCTGGCAACTCCAGACAGCTACCGGTCGGTCGCAAACCAGTTTGGAGTGGGAAAGTCGACCATTGGAATCGTGTTGATGCAAGTTTGCAAGGCCATTAATCGCATCCTACTCAGAAGAACCGTGACTCTGGGTAATGTGCAGGAAATAGTGGATGGCTTTGCACAAATGGGGTTCCCTAACTGTGGAGGGGCGATAGATGGGACGCACATTCCTATTCTGGCACCACCCCACCTAGGATCCGAGTACGTTAATCGGAAGGGGTATTTCTCTATGGTTCTCCAGGCGCTTGTGGATCACCATGGGCGTTTCATTGACATTAACACAGGCTGACCTGGAAAGGTGCATGACGCACGCATCTTTCGGAACACTTGGCTGTTCAGGAAGATAAATTTTAAATAAATTAAATTTTTTTTTTTAAATTAATGGAGATATCCTGTCTCCTAGAACTGGAAGGGACCTTGAAAGGTCATCAAGTCCAGCCCCCTGCCTTCACTAGCAGGACCAAGTACTGATTTTGCCCCAGATCCCTAAGTGGCCCCCTCAAGGATTGAACTCACAACCCTGGGCTTAGCAGGCCAATGCTCAAACCACTGAGCTATCCCTCCCCCCCAAAGATGCAGGCCGGGACTTTTTTCCCAGAGCGGAAGATCACGGTAGGGGAAGTTGAAATGCCCATTGTGATCCTTGGAGATCCCGCTTACCCGTTAGTGCCGTGGCTCATGAAACCCTATACAGGGAGCCTTGACAGCAGCAAGGAACGGTTCAACTACAGGCTGAGTCGGTGCCGAATGACTGTGGAGTGTGCCTTTGGCCGTTTAAAGGGCCGCTGGCGATCTCTGTATGGGAAGCTGGACTTGGCCGAAAACAGCATCCCCGCGGTTATATCCGCATGCTGTTATAATATTTGTGAAGGGAAGGGTGAAAGCTTCACTCAGGCATGGAGCTCCGAGGTTCAACACCTGGAGGCTGAATTTGTACAGCCAGAGAGCAGGGCTATTACAGGGGCCCAGCGCGGGGCTGCAAGGATTAGGGATGCCTTGAGGGAGCAATTTGAGGCTGAAAACCAGCAGTGATATCTGGTGCCCTGCACGGGAGGGAAGTGCAGTAGTTCCAATCTTTAGGAATCAGTGTCTGCTTAGCAGACAAGCAGACTTGCAGTGCCTGTTTATTTCCTGGGCTAAGGAGTCTTTTACTTTATGCAATAATAAAGAATGTTTTCAAAGCCAAAGAATCCATTTATTGAAAAGAAACAAGGGGGTGGAGTGGGGAACAGTACAATCACAGATTCGCGTATGTCCTGTCTGGTGTGCTGTGCAGTGAGTGCTGCACTTCAGGACAGCTATACTGCATGGTGATGGGGGTTGAGGGCAGAGGGTAAGGGTCGTGGTTTTCAGGGCTGGGTGGTGAAGATACTGGTGTTGGAGGCAGCGGGTGGCGTGAAGAACACGGAAGTTGGGGAAAGTGGGTTGGAGGTGACAGTGGGGCACAACGGAAAGAGTTTTGGGACAAGGGCTGGGGGGGGGTGGCGTTTGTGGTACTGCTCCTCTTTCTGCATGGCTACCAGCTCCTGGATAGCGTCTGCTTGGCGCTCCAGGATGCTTATGAGCCTATCAGTGCTTTGCTGCCGGTGCGCGGTGCTTTGCCGCCGGTGCGCTGCGTTTTCCTGGCAGATCCTGCTTTCTCTCTCCCTCCAGTCCTGTGCTTTCTCATTCTCTTTAATAGATTGCCGCATCACTTCTTGCAGCATGTCTTCTTTGCTTTTTCGCGGTCTCTTCTTGAGTCTTTGCAGTCTCTGAGCAGGCGATAAGAGGGACGGCTGAGGTCTCAAGGTTGATGCATCTGTATAGGCAAAACGCAACATTTAACAGAGGCAGCATTGTTTATACCAGACAGAGTAATGATTCCCCCCGCACTTAAGGAGTAGAAAACACACAGGGTCTACACAATAGCATAATTTTCCCGTCCGAAACAGAGCACACATATCCCACGGGAGCCTCAAAGTAGTGAGTAAGGGGGACTGATTGTTTCAGGGCTGCACTGTCCTCTGGGTTTCTGTGCCTTGGGGAGAGCCAACAGCTTCAGGGGGCACCTACACTGAACACTGTCCCAACATTTTCCACAGGAGTTCGTCCTGGACGATATCTCGCTGCTGAGGGTGACCTGGGAAGCAAGGGAGGGTCTTCTACTGCAATGCGGCTTCCGCCCTGGCCCATATGCAGCTTGCCTGTGTGCAGCAATGGTTCCCCCGCCCCTCACGGCACAGTGGCGCGGGCACGTTAGCCTGGCTGGGACAAGGATCACGGTGGCTCTCCCGATAAACCTGCGCAAGCGCATTGCACACGTTCTGGATGAGACATTCGAGGAGATTACCGAGGCCGATTACTGCGATGTGATAAACCACATCAATGCACTATTCCGCATCTAGGCATGCATGCCTAACCGTCCTCTCCCAAAGAGCCCGCACCGAAAAAATTCCTTCCCGAAAAAAAAAACCGCTTACCGGGAACCTGCTCTTCTGTTTGTCCTCCACCAAGTACCGGCCGCTGCGACTGGCTACCTTCCTCCTGGCTCGAGAAGAGCTCCTGGCTGCATGGCTCCAGGGATTCCGGGGTGTCTCCATCTGGCCCACCACCATCACTCCCGTTTTCCTCCTCCTCCCCCCCTACACCGGCTCTGAAGTGTCCATGGTGGTGCTCGGAGTGGAGGTGGGGTTAACCCCAAGTATCGCATCTAGCTCTTTGTAGAATCGGCAGGTCGTGGGGGGAGCACCCGAGCGGCCGTTTGCGTCGCGGGCTTTGCGGTAGGCACTCCGCAGCTCCTTCACTTTAATCCTGCACTGCAGGGCGTCCCGGTCATGGCCCCTTTCTATCATGTCCTTTGATACCTTCCCAAAGGTATCGTAATTCCTACGGCTGGAGCGCAGCTGGGACTGTACAGCTTCCTCCCCCAAACACTGATGAGGTCCAGCAACTCGCCATTGCTCCATGCTGGGGCTCGCTTGGCGCGTGGAGGCATGGTCACCTGGAAAGATTTGCTGATAGCACTCCACACCACGCCGGGCTGAGCAAACAGGAAGGGAATTTTTAAAATTCCCGGGGAATGTAAAGGGTCGGTCACATGGTTGGTTACCTGAGGCCAGGGCAGTAGAGTTTGAACTCATGACCAGAGTGGCTAGAACAGGCATTGTGGGATACTGCCGAATAATTCTGGAGGCCATTCACAGCGCATTGGGCGGCCACACTGGCGCTGCAGCGGCAGCGCTGCACTCACTATTTCTCTCGGAGAGGTGGAGTACATGCAGCGCTGCAACCACGGAGATACAGCGCTGCAAATGCCTTGCCAGTGTGGACGGGGAGTGAGTTACAGCGCTGGGGGAGCCTTTACAGCGCTGTAACTCGCAAGTGTAGCCAAGGCCTTACTCTTTCCTCCAGCCACTCACCGCTTGCTCTGGCCACTGTTCATTATGCCACCATTCACTCCACCTCTCCATTGCCAATGGCCATGTGCCGTCACCTGCCACTGTGACTTCTGCGAGTCAGTCTTGAGGTTCCACCAGCTCTGTGATTTCAGCTCTCAGTGGGGGGACCTCGCTGCTAGTGGACGCCGGGCTGTCTCTTCCACAGAAACACTGTCCCACAGCAGATCTAAGCCCTTAGGCCTGATTATCCGAGCTCTCCCAGCGCTATAAAAAACCCACCTCCAAGAGGGGAATAGCTAGCAGCGCTGGGAGCACGGCTCCCAGCACTGGTGCACTGTCTACACTGGCACTTTACAGCACTGAAACTTGCAGCGCTCAGGGGTGTGTTTTTTCGAGAAAGTTGCAGCACTGTAAAGTGCCAGTGCAGACAAGCCCTTAGTGAGTGCGGTTCAGTTCAGTTGAGGGTGACCAGTGCTTAATTTGTAATGAAAGAGGTGCCAGGGCTCAAGCAAATTTTTTACTTTCATAACATTTTTATTATTAACTGATGTGGCAAGCCCAGAGGTTCCACATGAACTACCAAGCCTAGATGTGCCAGGGCTCAGACTTGGCAAAAATTAAGCATTCAGATCCATAACACTAGCTAGATTTCAGTGTTAATTAAAAGGTAGTATTATCACACTGAGCATTGCTACATGATACCTGAAGTACTTTTTATGCTATCTGAGGAAAAATGACAGGTTTCAGAGAGGTAGCCATGTTAGTCTGTATCAGTAAAAACAACAAGGAGTCCTTGTGGCACCTTAGAGACTAACAAATGTATTTGGGCATAAGCTTTCTTGGGCTGTCACCCACTTCATCAGATGGAGTGTAAAATACAGTAAGCAGGTATAAATATACAGCACATGAAAAGATGGAAGTTGCCTTACCAAGTGGGGGGTCAGTGCTAATGAGGCCAATTCAATTAGGGTGGAATTGACCCATTCCCAACAGTTGACAAAAAGGGGTGAATATCAACAGAGGGAAAATTACTTTTTGTAGTGCTACTGAGGCCAATTCAATCATGCTGGATGTGGCCCATTCCCTACAGTTGACAAGAAGGTGTGAGTATCAACAAAGGGAAAATTATTTTTTGTAGTGACCTTGCCACTCCTAGTCTTTATTCAGCCTACTTTGATGGTGTCAAATTTGCAAATTAATTCCAGTTCTGCAGTTTCTCGTTGAAGTCTGTTTTTGAAGTTTTTTTTGTTTAAGAATGGTGACTTTGTCTATTATTGAGTGTCCAGGGAAATTGAAGTGCTCTCCTATCAAGTGGGAAGCTCAAAATGCATGTTTTTCCTCCCCAAGTGGTGCTTTCCCTGGAATCTGGTGCTCCCTCACCTCCCCCTTTAACATCCATCCGTGGCTAGTTGTTGTCTATCAAACTTAAATTTTCCCTCCTCAGTCAGTCACTCTCAGGGTATGTCTACACTACGAAATTAGGTCGATTTTATAGAAGTCAATTTTTAGAAATCGATTTTATAGTCGATTGCATATGTCCCCACTAAGCGCATTAAGTTGGCGGAGTGCATCCTCACTACCGTGGCTATCATCCACTTACGGAGCGGTGCACTGTGGGTAGCTATCCCACAGTTCCTGCAGTCTTCGCCACCCATTGGAATTCTGGGTTAAGCTCCCAATGCCTGATGGGGCAAAAACATTGTCATGGGTGGTTTTGGGTACTTGTCATCAGTCGCCCCTCCCTCCATGAAAGCAACGGCAGACAATCGTTTCGCGCCTTTTTTCCTGCGTTACCCGTGCAGATGCCATACTACGGCAAGCATGGAGCCCGCTCAGCTCACCGTTACCGCTGCTATTGTGGGCAAGTCTGCTGTGGGGGCTGCTGTGATCCAAGTAGCCAATGCAATCATTGACATTCGGTTATCAAGGGTAGTGACTCTGGGAAATGTGCGGGCCTTTTTAGATTATAGGTGCATCATATTCCTTTCCTTTGTTGCTGGTGAAGAAGTCTTGCAGCCGTACATTCCAGTCTGGTCGACGCTGTAACACCACATAGTACTTCTGTGGTTGACACGTGTAACAGCTCCACGGGTCTTGCTCTTTTGCCTTGGCCGAGGTACCTTGCCCTACCAGGACCTCCAAGCATTCGACACAGAAGCACCTGCAGCAGCTGGCATTGCTACACAGCAGCAGCTCCTTGCCTTCGCAGCAGACGGTGCAGTAGGACTGGTACCCACCCTCGTCGGATGTATAGCTTGGCCGGGGGTTCTGGGAACGTCTTCCCTGTCCGGCTCCTAGCAACCTCCAGGACATGGTGTACGGCTCCACCACTTCCCCTGCAACTTTGCTCTCCTGCTCCCCAGCGACGAACTCGGGGGATCCGTTCTGGTCCTCCTGGGTGCCTTCGCAGCAGACGGTGCAGTAGGACTGGTACCCGTCCTCGTCGGACATGTAGTTTGGCCGGGGGTTCTGGGTTCTGTTCTGGTCCTCCTGGGTGCTGCTGGCAGATGTGGTACTGCTGCTCTGGGAGGACTCCTTGGAATCCTCCTCAGTGAGGTCCATCGGGGCGCCTAGACAGACATGGCTATCCTCCTCTTAGAGCACCAAATGGGAGCTAGAGACTCCAGGTCATTCTCTTCTTTAAGTTTCATCTCATGGAGATTCAGTCCTGCCTGGAATATCATGTGAGCTGGAGGCTTCTGCCTCAGGCTGCTCTCCCAGCTGGCAGCACCGCGCAGTTGCACCTACCCCTTGCTCTCATGGCTCATGAAGCCTGGACAGTAGTAAGGAGCAGTTCAACTATAGGCTGAGCAAGTGCAGAATGGTGGTAGAATGTGCCTTTGGATGTTTAAAAGCTCGCTGGCACTGTTGGTCAGACCTCAGCGCAAGCAACATTCCCATTGTTATTGCTGCTTGCTGTGTGCTCCATAATATCTGTGAGAGTAAGGGGGAGACATTTATGGCGGGGTGGGAGGTTGAGGCAAATCGGCTGGTGTCCGATTTTGAGCAGCCAGACACCAGGGCGATTAGAAGAGCACAGCAAGGCGCGCTGCGCATCAGAGAGCCTTTGAAAACCAGTTTCATGACTGGCCAGGCTTCGGTGTGACAGTTGTGTGTGTTTCTCCTTGATGCTAACCCGCCCCCTTTGTTGATTTTAATTCCCTGTAAGCCAACCACTCTCCCCCCTTCGAAATAAAGTGACTATTATTTTGAAACCATGCATTCTTTATTCATTTAAAAAAAAAAAAAGAAATAACGGATCAGGTAGCCTGGGTGGGGTGTGGAAAGGACAAGGCCACATTGCTTATTGTAGCCACACTAAAAATCAAACTGTTTGAATGACAGCTTTCTGTTGCATGGGCCATCCTCTGGAGTGGAGTGGCTGGGTGCCCGGAGCCTTCCCTTCCTCCCTCCTCCCCCCCCGTGTTCTTGGGCATCTGGGTGAGGAGGCTATGGAACATGGGGAGGAAGGGAGGTGATTATACAGTGGTTGCAGTGTGGGTCTGTGCTCTTGTTGGCTTTCCTGCAGCTCCAACGGACGCTTCATCATGTCTGCTTGCTCCCTCAACAGTCGCTTCATCATGTCCGTTTGCTCCCCCATTAGCCTCAGCATCGCGTCCTGCCTCTGCTCTTCGCGCTCACTTAATTCTTTCCTGGCTTCTGCCGCTGAATGCCTCCATGCATTAAGCTGTGCCCTATCAGTGCAGGAGGACTGCATAAGCCTGGAAAACATGTCATCGCGAGTGCGTTTTTTTTGCCTTCTAATCTGTGATAACCTCAGGGACAGAGATGATAGGGGGAGCGTAGAAACATTCTACGGTCTACGATTCTGGGGGGACTGCGTGGTCACCTGTGCTGCTGAGTTCGCCACGCTGACCAAGCAGGAAATGAAATTCAAACTTCCCGGGGCTTTTCCTGTGTACCTGGCTAGTGCATCGGAGTTCAAAGTGCTGTCCAGAGCAGTCACAATAGCTCCTGGAGGCCAATACCGTCGATTTGTGTCCGCACTACCCCAAATTCGACCTAGCAAGGTCGATTTTAGCGCTTCTCCCTTCGTTGGGGAGGAGTACAGAAGTCGATTTTAAGAGCCCTTTAGGTCGACGGAATGGGGTTGGTTGTGTGGATGCATTCATTTTTAAATCGACCTAATGTGGCTAAATTCGACCCAGCCCCGTAGTGTAAACCAGGCCTCAGTCATTATTTTTGCTATCCTTAATTTCCAAAAACAGAATTAACTACAGAATAAGCTTAGTAATGAAACAATGTGGATCATGGTTAATGCTGTCTCAAAACAAGATATAAAATCCATAATAGTTGTTCCATTGTTTACAATTAAAGGGTGCCTATAGACCTGACTGTTTCATGCTATATGTGGGGTGGTTAAACCTTAAACTGAACCAGAAGCTGAAGTTTTTTACATAAAACAGCAGCTTGCTGGACACACACAGTATCTTGTAAAAACAACGAGGAGTACTTGTGGCACCTTAGAGACTAACAAATTTATTTGGGCATAAGCTTTCGTGGGCTAAAACCCACTTCAGATGCATGGAGTGGAAAATACAGTAGGACTAACATGGCTACCATTCTGAAACCTGTCACAGTATTTTGTGATGAGGATATTGCACTTTTGCCCCTGAGATCTCCACTGGGTGCCAATTGACTTCTCAGCAGTGTGTAAAAGGCATTGTTTATGACATAATAAAGCCTTAAATGATCTGGGACCTACTCGAGAGACTCTCTCCCTGTGACAGGTTTCAGTAGGATTGGAGTTTTAATAGGTCTGCTGACTGATGAATGTTTTGTAGGAGATGGGGAGAAGAAAAGCACTGCTGCTTGTTTGGTTTTGTTTTATTTTTGGGGTGGTGGTTGTTTTTTTGTTGTTTTTTACATTGTGCTTTTAATTGATTTCAGGATACCCAGAGTCTGGGATAGATGATGATTTAAGTTGTCTTTGGGGGGGGTGGGGTGGAAGGGGGGAAGAGAGAGAGAGAGTTTATAGAAAAAACTCCACAAACAAAAACTGTAATTAAGTAGTATTTAGGATCTAATCTGAATGGTTGCTGCAAAGGAATATCATGCCTCACTAAACTTTAGAATGCTTTGAACTTGTCAGTAACTAGTTGATACCCCAAAAATGGATGACATTATTTATTTAGACTCTCAAATGGTCTGATCTTTGACCAAGTTCCTCCATATCAGATTACTAAAAGAAACACAGTAGTCATAGGGTCAGAAGCAAAATATTGTCAGGGATCAAAAATTGGCTAGGAAACAGAAAACAAATAAATGGTCCATTGCCATCATGGCAGAAAGTAGTGGTGCAGTGCCACATGATTCTAATCTAGGACCAGTGTAGCTTAATATATTTATCAGTGATCGGGGAAAAAGGACCGAGCAGTGAGATGGTAAAATGTGCAGATGACACAAAATTATGTAGGTTATCCAAGTCTACAGAGGATTGTAAGGAACTTCAGAAAGACCTAACCAAGCTAGGTGAATGGGCAACATGATGGCATGGCAAATGAAACTCAATGTTGATAATGTAAAGTAGTGTGCATGGGAAGGAAAAATTTGAACTACTCATACACCTTATTGGGTTCTAAATGAGCTTTACCAACTCAGGAAAAGGACCTGGGCAACACTGTGGACAGCTCAAGGAAGACCTCTGCTCATTGTACAGCTGTGGTTTAAAAAAAAAAGGCAAACAAAACGGTAGGTTATGTAAGGATAGGGATGGAGAATAATACAGAAGATACATCATTGCATAAATTGCAATATATGGCATTGCATAAATTGTTGCTGAGATTATAAAATAATTTAAAAATTCCTCTAAAAAATTATCTCTATATACGTGTATATGGAACAGGCAAATGAACAACTTCCTTGGGAGCATTTCCTAGCAAATGCCATTCTTTCCTGTGATAAAGTCATGTCAGCTACATTATCATTTTCCTGTGGATGCTCTGCATCTCTTATATTGATTGGATGGTCATGATGTAGTTGGCAGTTTAAAAGAATTGATTTGTCTACATGTAGAATAGGTAAGCATTGAATTTTGGCAGTTGATGTATTAAACTAAAAATACAAAGCACAATATCCTCCTTTTTCTATTAGTATTAGGCAACTTATTCTCCTTAGCCCTGGTCTACACTATGAGTGTAGGTCGAATTTAGCAGTGTTAGATCAGTTTAACCCTGGACCCATCCACACGACTAAGCCATTTTTGTTGACTTTAAAGGGCTCTTTAAATCAATTTCTGTACTCCTCCCCGACAAGGGGATTAGCGCTGAAATCGACATCGCCGGGTCGAATTTGGGGTAGTGTGGACGTAATTTGACGGTATTGGCCTCCGGGAGCTATCCCAGAGTGCTCCATTGTGACCGCTCTGGACAGCACTCTCAACTCAGATGCACTAGCCAGGTAGACAGGAAAACCCCCCGGGAACTTTTGAATTTCATTTCCTGTTTGGCCAGCATGGTGAGCTGATCAGCACGGGTGACCATGCAGAGCTCATCAGCACAGTTGACCATGCAGTCCCAGAATCGCAAAAGAGCTCCAGCATGGACCGAATGGGAGGTACTGGATCTGATCGCTGTTTGGGGAGACGAATCCGTGCTATCAGAACTCCGTTCCAAAAGATGAAATGCCAAAATATTTGAAAAAATCTCTGAGGGCATGATGGACAGAGGCTACAACAGGGACCTGCAGCAGCCGCGTGAAAATTAAGGAGCTCAGGCAAGCCTACCAAAAAGCCAAAGAGGCAAACGGCCGCTCTGGGTCAGAGCCCCAGACATGCCGCTTCTACGATGAGCTGCATGCAATTCTAGGGGGGGCCCCCACCACTACCCCACCCCTGTCCATGGACACCTGCAAGGGGGGAGTCTCACACAACAGGGATGAGTATTTTGGGGATGAGGAAGATTAGGAGATGGAGGAGGAGGAGGATAGCGCACAGCATGCAAGCGGAGAAACCATTCTCTCCGACAGCCAGGAACTGTTTATCACCCTGGAGCCAATACCCTCCCAACCACGGACCATGAAGCCGGAGAAGGCACCTCTGGTGAGTGTACCTTTGTAAATATAATGCATGATTTAAAAGCAAGCGTGTTTAATGATTAATTTGCTCTGAAGACTTGGGATGCATTCGTGGCCAGTACAGCCCCTCCTTTTAAATGGCCAACCCAACGGGTGCTTGGTATGGGAAAGGAGGGCGCTGCTGTTTGAAACCATTCCCACATATTATGAAGGTTGAAGAAGCCGAAAGACTGTGGCTTACCATGGCTGCCTGCAAGCCGAATTCTGTTGCCCGGCCCTGCGTGTGTGATCTCTCACACCAAACCAGCAGGCCCTCAATATAAGAGGCAAAATGCGACCTTGTACCGAAAGCACATGTGCTATGTAATGTTAACAGCTTGGTTCACCGTGAAAGAGTCTACCCATTGTTCTCTAAAATGTGTTTGTTTTTTTTAATTACTACTCTCCCCTTTTTTTCCTCCCGCAGCTGCAAATGTTTCAACGCTCCCCCTGACATCTCCATCCCAGAGGCTAGCGCAGATAAGAAGGTGAAAAAAACGCACTTGTGATGAAATGTTCTCTGAGCTCATGCAGTCTTCCCTCACTGAAAGAGCTCAGCAGAATGCATGGAGGCAAACAAGGTCAGAGTCCAGGAAATCAGAAAATGAACGTGAGGACAGGAGGGACGAGCAAGATGAGAGGTGGTGGGAGCAAGAAGAGAGGTGACGGCAGCGCGATGAGAGGAGACAGGATGCAATGCTGAGGCTACTGGGTGATCAAACCGATATGCTCCTGTGTCTCGTGGAGCTGCAGGAAATGCAGCAGGAGCACAGACTGTCGCTGCAGCCCCTGTGTAACCGCCTGCCCTCCTCCCCAAGTTCCATAGCCTCCTCACCCAGACGCCCAAGAACGCGGGGGGGCTCCGGCCACCCAACCACTCCACCCCAGAGGACTGCCCAAGCAGCAGAAGGCTGGCATTCAATAAGTTTTGAAGTGCAGTGTGGCCTTGTCCTTTCCTCCTACCCTCGTCCCCCACGTCCACCCGGTGCTTCCCTCTTCACCCACCCCTCCTGGGCTACCTTGGCAGTTATCCCCCTATTTGTGTGATGAATTAATAAAGAATGCATGATTTTGAAACAATAATGACTTTATTGTCTCTGCAAGAGGTGATCGAAGTGGGGAGGGCAGTTGGCTTACAGGGAAGTAGAGTGAACCAAGGGGGCGGGTTTTCATCAAGGAGAAACAAACAGAACTGTCACACTGTAGCCTGGCCAGTCATGAAACTGGTTTTCAAAGCTTCTCTGATGCGCAGCGTGCCCTGCTGCACTCTTCTAATCGCCCTGCGCGTAATCAGCGGCCAGGCGATTTGCCTCAACCTCCCACCCCGCCATAAAGCGTCTCACCCTGACTCTCACAGATATTGTGGAGCACACAGCAAGTGGCAATAACAATTGGAATATTGGTTTAGCTGAGGTCTAACCGAGTCAGTAAACTGTGCCAGCATGCTTTTAAACGTCCAAATGCACATTCTACCACCATTCTGCACTTGCTCAGCCTATGGTTGAACAGCTCCTTACTACTATCCAGGCTGCCTGTGTATGGCTTCATGAGCCATGGCATTAAGGGGTAGGCTGGGTCCCCAAGAATAACTATAGGCATTTCAACGTCCCCAACAGTTATTTTCTGGTCTGGGAAGTAAGTCCCTTCCTGCAGCTGTTCAGACAGACCAGAGTTCCTGAAGATGCGAGCGTCATGTACCTTTCCCGGCCATCCCACATTGATGTCAGTGAAACGTCCCTTGTGATCCACCAGTGCTTGCAGCACCATTGAAAAGTACTCCTTGCGGTTTATGTACTGGCTGCCAAGGTGGTCCGGTCCCAAGATAGGGATATGCATTCCGTCTATCGCCCCACCACAGTTAGGGAATCCCACTGCAGCAAAGCCATCCACTATGAGCTGCACATTTCCCTGAGTCACTACCCTTGATAGCAATAGCTCAGTGATTGCGTTGGCTACTTGGATCACAGCAGCCACCACAGTAGATTTACCCACTCCAAATTGATTACCGACTGACCGGTAGATGTCTGGCATTGCAAGCTTCCAGAGGGCTATCGCCACTCACTTCTCAACTGTGAGGGCTGCTCTCATCTTGGTATTCTTGCACTTCAGGGCAGGGGAAAGCAAGTCACAAAGTGCCCTTACGCATGCGAAAGTTTCGCAGCCACTGGGAATCATCCCAGACCCGCAACACTATGTGGTCCCACCAGTCTGTGCTTGTTTGCCTGACCCAGAATCGACGTTCCACGGCATGAACCTGCCCCATTACCACCATGATGTCCAAATTGCCAGGTCCCATGCTTTGAGAGAAGTCTGTGTCCATGTCCTCATCACTATCGTGATTGCGCTGTCATCGCCGCCTTGCCTGCTTTTGCAGTTTCTGGTTCTGCACATATTGCGCTAGGTGGTTACAATGCTCACAACAGCAGCGGTGAGCTGAGCGGGCTCCATGCTTGCCGTGGTATGGCATCTGAAGGAGAGCAGGAAAGCAGCGTTGCAGCGGAATTGGTGGATGACGATGGATGTCACGAGAATAGATATTTATACCGAACGACGAGAGGACCTGCGAGGTGGATTCATGGCACCAGGAGAGCAGAGTTGCAGCGGAAGCGGTGGAGGATGACGGTTAGCACCGCGCACATTTCCTGAGGACCCGGGAGCCCGTGACAGACAACATGGAGAAATTCGCTGTCGAGGCAATATCAGCAGAGCAGAGTTGCAGCGGAAGCGGTGTATGATGATGGTTTGCAGTCCTACTGCACTGTCTGCTGCCAGCAGCACCCAGGACACAACAGTGGCGGTGTCGGTGAGTTGAGCTGAGCTGGCTGTACGCTTGCTGTGGTGTGGCGTCTGAATGAGAGCAGGAAAGCAGAGTTGCAGTGGAAGCGGTGTATGACGATGACAATGGTTTGTAGTCCTATTGCACCGTCTGCTGCCAGCAGCATCCAGGAAGCACCCAGGACACAACAGCGGCGGTGTTGGTGAGCTGAGCTGAGCGGACTGCACGCTTGCCGTGATATGGCGTCTGCACGGAAAAAAGGCGTGAAATGATTGTCTGCCGTTGCTTTCATGGAGGGAGGGACGACTGACGACATGTACCCAAAACCACCCGCGACAATGTTTTTTGCCCCATCAGGCACTGGGAGCTTAACCCACAATTCCAATGGGCGGCGGAGACTGCGGGAACTGTGGGATAGCTACCCACCGTGCACCGCTCTGTAAGTCAACGCTAGCCACGGTAGTGAGGACAGACTCCACCGACTTAATGCGCTTAGTGTGGACATACGCAGTCGACTGTATACAATCGATTTCTAAAAATTGACTTCTATAAAATCGACCTAATTTTGTAGTGTAGACATATCCTTAGACTAAGTTATCAAGCACACAATTGTTAATGGTTTTTAGGAAGAGTTGTTGCTCATAATTAAAGTTGAATTTGGGCCCTAGTCTATTTGATATGTATAAAAAAATGCGAAGTTTTTTATTAATGTTATTTTACAGTTAGCTTCTGTGCTAAGTTACTAGTATTTCATGCATTTTAAAATTATTCCCTTTCCAGACTTCTTTCAAGTAAAGGAAGATTGCACAATTTTAGGGGAGAGGTTTTATTGTGTCTTCTTTCAGCTACCAATCCAAATAAACTAGACTGTAAACTAGATTGGTATCTTAAATAAACTCCAATAAATTTCCCATCTAGAAGTGAGCAATTCATTTTGTTTCACTTCTCTTGCTTTTTTTCATTTCACCCTACCCTCTTTTATTTCTGTCTTTTGCTTTCACCCCCTCAGATCTGTGCATCTTTTTCCTTCCCAGATCCCCTTGTAGGGCTCAATTATGCAAACAGGTAAGCAGGTGCATAACTTTGCTCATATGAGTATTCTCATTGGCCTCGTGGGAACTGACTTCAGTGTGGCTCTATGCAGAGGTGTGACTGTATTAGCTTGCAGTATTGGGTCCTGAAAGACCGATAAAACCAACAAGTATATTGTTGACAGATGTAAAATATTACTCCCTAAATTTCCAAAACTCTCTTTTTAGAAAGATGAGCAGAGCACAAAGGTGCTATGGTTTCATTCTATGAGGGAATATGAGCAACAAACTTTCCTCTGACTGCTGTTTGGACATAAATATATATCCTTCGAAGCAGTTAGTTGACTGGCCAACTGAAAAATGCAAGCATTATAATGATGAAGGTTCTGTTTCACCTTATGCAGTTACTTAATTCTATAATTAGTAGTTAGGGCCCCACATGTCATTGCTCAAAACTTGAAGTAATCATGCCCGAGTTGCCAGAACAAAAAATATCCAGTGCAAGTTTTATTCTTGTCCATTATCAGATTGGAACAGAGACCTGTTTATTTAAATAATATATTCATTTCATGCTGTGTGTGAAAGGGTGTACAAGCACCTTGGGGGTCACTGAAAAGAACTCTCTTGGGCTATAACCATCCACATTTCCCCTCATTGTCTACATCAGGGGTCGGCAACCTTTCAGAAGTGGTGTGCTGAGTCTTCATTTATTCACTCTAATTTAAAGTTTCACGTGCCGGTAATACATTTTAACGTTTTTAGAAGGTCTCTCTCTATAAGTCTATAAACTATTGTTGTATGTAAAGTAAACAAGTTTTTTAAAATATTTAAGAAGCTTCATATAAGATCTACATTTTAAGTTAATTTTAAAAGTTTAGTGCAGTGGTTCTTAACCTGGGGTGCATGCACCCCCTGGGGCAGGGCCGGTGCAAGGATATTTTGCGTCCTAGGCGAAACTTCCACCTTGCGCCCTCTTCCCCCCCCCCTGCACATCGGTTCATTGAGAGGCAAATCCCAACGAGCCTTTATAGACCCCAGGGGCCAGCCGTGCCCAGGGGCTGCTCCCCAGACCAGGTTCCCCCCTCCCCGCCCCCTGAACTCCCCTGGAGGGTGCACAGCCCCCCCATGAGCCCTCCCCATCCCACCCCGGTGGCCCCCGCCCCAAGTCCACTCACTGGCTTTGCTGGGCTTGGGCTGCTGCAGCAGCTCGGCAGGGAGGAGCCGCCTTCCGGAGGCACCGGAGAGCCAGAGCGTCCCACTTGCGGCAGCAGTGAGCCCCAGCCATGGAGTAGCCGGCGTGGTGCAGGGGGGCAGCAGCCCTGCAAAGGCGGCGGCACCGAGCAGCCGCCCCCCAGCCCTTCCTGCCCAGGCTGCGTCCCGGCGCCCCCCCGGGGGCTCCTGCAGACTGCAGTGGATGTATGTGGGCGCCAGCCCCCATGCGCCCCCACAGCTCCCCCCTCGCCTAGGGTTACCATATTTCAACAATCAAAAAAGAGGGGAGAGCCCCGCCCCATCCATTCCCTCCCACTTCCCACCCCGACTGCCCCTGTCAGAACCCCCAACCCCCCCCCCGCTCATTGTCCCCTGACTGCCCCCTCCTGCCATTGTTCCCTGCCCCAACTGCCCCCCAGAACCTCACCCCCTACCTAAGGCTCCCTGTTCCTTGTCTCCTGACTACCCCGAACCTTATCCACACCCCCGCCCCCAGACAGACCCCTGGGACTCCCACGCCCCCTCCAACCACTCCCCGCCCCCTGACAGGACCCCCAGAACTCCCGACCCATCCAACCCTCCCCCTGCTCCCTGATAGCCCCCCGGGACTCCCCTTACCATGCCCATGCCAGTCAGACGCTGGCTCCATGTGGAGGCAAAACACGCTGCCGGTCTGCCACGTGCACAACCCCTCCCCCGCAGAGTGCTGAGGCAGCGGGAGTGGGGGAGCTCCAGGAGGGGCAGCGGCGGTGGCTCACACTCCCGGGAGCCGCAGAATCCAAGCGCGGTGAGGGGGGAGCTGAGGGGTGTACCTGCCTGGGCTGTGGCCCGGTGCCCCCCGGGGGGCTCCTGCAGCAGATGCATGCGGGCGGCGGTCCCCGTGCACCCCCTGGCTCCGCCCTCGCCATGCTCGGGCTCTGCGGCTCCCGGGAGTGGGAGCCGCCGCCCCTCCTGCAGCAGGCTCAGCGCCCCACACCCCGGCGGCTCCCACTCCCGGGAGCCGCAGAGCCCGAGCGCGGTGAGAGGGGAGCCAGGGGGCGCGCCTGCCGCCAGTCTGGGGTCCCGGCCGCCAGCCCCGCTCAGCCTCCTGCCGGCCTGGGGTTCCTTTCACTCAGCCGGCAGCAGGCTGAGCGGGGTCAGCGGCCGGGACCCCGGCTGGCAGCCGCGTGCCAGGCAAAATCAGCTCGGCACACGTGCCGTAGGTTGCCAACCCCTGGTCTATATTGTCTCTCTGGGTCCACTGTTCCCAGCAAATATGCAGTTTTGATAATGAATTCTGAAATTCAATTGGATTCTTCCCAGGTCTTTTGTGAGTTCCTTTCTATCTAACTGGTCTGGGACAGAAGGAAGGCAGCTGGGTAGCATTACTCATCTAGTCAGGTCAGCTGATCTTACCTACAAATAAACTTGTAAGGTAACTGGAAAGGAAGGGGGGGATTCCCCCCCCCCCCCTTTAGTGTGGAAGTTGTTGGAGAGTCAATGTGGAGAAGTAGCGAGTGTAAAAGAAGCTGTTGGATCTAGGGCTTAATTTTGGCTTACTCTGATTTTTTTATTATTTACTTATAGAGTATGCATAACTGTATTACGGAGAGCTATAGCTTGTGATTCAGGGTTGTGATATAGAATTTGAGTTATTGGGGGATGAGGAGGAAATAAACCATGTTTGTGGGGGTTTGTCCACTTATACAGAGATGGTTCACAGGTACAGTAACTCCTCACTTAACGTTGTAGTTATGTTCCTGAAAAATGCGACTTTAAGCGAAACGATGTTAAGCGATATATATATATATATATATATATATACACACACACACACACACGTATAAGTTTTAAACAAACAATTTAATACTGGTACACAGTGATGATGATTGTGAAGCTGGGTTGAGGTGGAGGAGTCAGAGGGTGGGATATTTCCTAGGGAATGCCTTACTGCTAAATGATGAACTAGCAATTGGCTGAGCCCTCAAGGGTTAACTCTCACACTCTACAAGGCAGCAGGAATGGAGGGAGAGGAGACCGCATCACAGACGGAGACAGAGACACACACTGTGTGTGTGAGAGAGAGATGCGCATTTCCCCTTTAAGTACGCTGCCTTGTTAATTAGATCAGCTTGCTGAGACCACAGCTGCTGCCAGCAAGCTCCCTCCATCCTGAGCCCTGTCGTGTGTCTCCCCTGCTCTATGAAAGATGGGGTAAGCGGGGTGCAGGAGCAGGGGGGAGGGGGACACCCTGACATTAGCCCCCCTCTTCCTCCCCTCCACCCCGCACAGCAAGCAGGAGTCTCGGGGAACAGCTCCAAGGCAGAGGGCAGGAGCAGCACATTGCAGTGGTGGGGAGGGACAGCTGCAATTGCTAGCCTGCTGGGCAGCTGCTGCACAGGGAACTTCGGGGAGCGGGGAGCTGATGGGGGGGCTGCCAGTCCACCCTGGTTCCAAGCCCCCACAAACTAGCTGCAACGGGCTGCTCTTCTTGCAAGCAGTGGACAAAGCAGGTGGCTGCCAAACGGGAGCATTGCACAACTTTAAACAAGCATGTTCCCTAAGTGATCAGCAACATAACAACGTTAACCGGGATGACTTTAAGTGAGGAGTTACTGTATCTTCAACTGTCCTTTGAGCCTTCCCCACCCACCAGGGTCCTGCTCTGCACACGCGTAAGGGTCTGCTGTTTGGATCCAATTCTAGGATTGGGGAATGTATTGCTAACAAAACGGTGGTTAACTGACATTTCTAGCAGAAGTGTAGGAAAACAGTATCCTGTTGAAATAGATTAATATTAACCTCACTAGAGGTATATGAATTTTACAAGGCGTCCCCCTCAAAACTCACCTGCATATTTTTATTTTTTATGAAAATCATAAATTAGATACTTTGATACAGAGTAATTCATATCTTTACAAATGTTGATATAAGGACATGCAGGTTGGGTATGCTTCAAAAATAATTTTTCCTCCTACACTTGCATGCAGCCAAGTAGCAGGCTAATTATATGAAGAAAATTCTTTCTGAAGGTCCCTGTTCTGCGAAAGTGGTGCACTTGCTTAACTTTGTGAATAGCCCCGCTGAGTACACACTGCGTGTGCAAAGTTGTGTGTGTGCGTGTGTGTGTGTGTGTGTGTCTGTCTTTATAGGGTCAGGACTTTGGAGACTGATACTTACTTGACCCTCATCACCACAGTATCCTTTATAAGTGTTGTGGGTTATTTTTCTGTAAGATCAAAGTTTGCATTTTTATTTGTTTTGTTTTTTTAATCCTAGATAAAGAAACAAACTATGAAAGTTGAGAATAGAGCTAGGTGGGGGAAAAAAATTGTACAAATTTTTTTCAGCAAAAAATACAGATTTGGCAAGCCTTTGACATTTTTGAAATATCTTTGTTGCAATACTGATTTCCTTTGTTTTTATTTTAAAAAGGCTCAGTCAAATCAAAGCTTTTTCATTTTTCGTCAAACAATGTTTCCTTTAACCCAAAACTTTTTTTTTTAGTGCCAGCGAACCAAAACCAAACAAACAAAACTGTTGTTCACACAATTCTAGTTGAGAGAGATGACTATTCAATTTATTCTTGAAAGAAAGGAAGAGAGGCAGGCGACCTTCTCTCCATTCCTTTTCCCTTTATTGAGTATACCTAAGAAATATGTAAAGGGTGCACTTTTTTTCCCTATTCTTTCCCTGTTCTTTTTCTCTATTCCTCTCTCCATTGGCAATCACTCACCTTGATAAAATCTCACTCACTTCACTGTGGTATCTGAACTGCTATCAGATAATTAAAGAAATAAAGCACACTTCGGTTTCAATCACTCTCCTATTATTCCTGAATAACAATCCACATAAAGTGTTTCTTGGTGTGTAATAGATTGAATAACCCAGATAAGAGAGCGGTACTGAACTAACTTTCAAAAGTTGTACCCAAGATGTATATAAGCAACTCATCTCTTCTTAAAGAGCCAGCAAAACTAAAAAAGGTGAATTAGAGATATGCATTTTGCCTTTTGTATGAAGGAAAACACAGAATTGTTGCAATTCCAAACAGAAAAAAATTCCATTTGAAGTAATCCACAGTTTATGTGATAGAGAAGGTAACTATGAATAGGTAATAGATGGTTTCATACACATTTATAAAGTTAGCCTGTCAGCTATTTTAGATGGGACAGGAGACTTTAACAGGGTCCTATACCTGGAGCTTGTGGTCCTAGAGCTGCTAAAGTGTAGGATGACCAGATGTCCTGTTTTTAAAGGTACAGTCCCAGTTTTTGGGGACTTTTTCTTATATAGGCACCTATTACCCCCACCCCCTTTCCCGTTTTTTCAGTTGCTATCTGGTAACCCTACTAAGGTGGCTATAAGCCACCTCAGAATTCTGTTTACACAAGGGAAATCCCCCCATTGGCTTTCTTTCTGGCTGCCTTGCATAGTCAGAGGCACAAAGTGGGATTAAGGATTTGGCCCTTTGACTTCCAAAGGGAAGAGCAGAATGATAAAAATAGTATAGACTACTGTCTGCAATTTGATGAAAACTCAACTGGTTGTACAGATTTCCTTTTATTAGTACAACATGTGGGCCATAAAATTTTTGTCAGAAAAGCAGTGCTGGTAGAATTGCAATGGAAAGTTAGAACACAACATCTTGTAGTTCTCTACTACAGAATTATTGGCAGATAAATGTTATAACATTTATTATTGGAATAAGAAATATGAACTCCTCGCCGTCCACCCTCCCGCCTGCCACTCGCCTCCCTATTCACTTGCTCACCCCACTTGCCCTCCTGCCTCACCTTCCTGCCCTCCTCCTCACAATTTTATCGAAGCGCAGGGTCCCCCAAAGCATGGGGCCTGGAGCGGTCGCCCCGATTCACCATACCCAAAGGACAGCTCTGGGGGTGGGGAGAAGGAAATCAGTCTTGCCAACTCCTACAGTATTTGGTGTAGTTTCTTAGAGCCCCCGATCCTGAAATTGCCTGAATGTTTCACTTCTTGATTACCTGCTTGTTGTTGAAAGAAATGAATGTCTCTTGTGGTAACCGTTGCAGAGAAAAGCTGGACACTGTGACCTAA
Source organism: Emys orbicularis (assembly GCF_028017835.1). Lineage (NCBI taxonomy): Eukaryota > Metazoa > Chordata > Testudines > Emydidae > Emys > Emys orbicularis. The sequence goes on along the minus strand of NC_088689.1, from coordinate 67,075,380 downwards.
GTGCATCTTAAAGGCTCGAAACCAGCAACTAAGTTAAAATAACCCAATCTGTATTGGGGAAAAGAAAAAAAAAGCCATTCGATTATTTTAAAGCCACTCTGATGAGTTGTGGGATGGACCCGCCTCATAATTATGGAACACTCAGGCTTGGCAATACTGTGGGGCATAAATAGCTTTTGGAAATAACGGCAGGACCTCAACGATTCGCACAGGTACTGCTACTGCTATAACTTCCCCCACCACAGCAGTTTGTTTGTGCGTGCAGTAGGGCAGCCTCCTGAGGGAAGATGATCAGGCACTGAGAGTGTAGTGAGGCACAGTAAGTGTGAGGGTCACATAGAGGAGGGTCTCCTCCCCCCCCCCCATACACTTCGTGGCCATCTTTAATATGGGCAGAAAGATCGCTGTAAGACACCCCATTTAACACGGTGCATTGGGTGTGGGTTTTAAAGGTGGGTGACAGTTTACGTGAGGGTGTGTCTGCCCACAGTAAAGATGGCGGATAGAAGGCGCGAGCATGGCATTCCAGGTCCGGTAACTGCCTGGTCTCGTGCGCCTCAGAGGGCCAGGGCGCGAGCCCTCAACTTGCTCACGGCCGATGGACGAGTCTCGCTCCCCCTCGCCTCAGTCTCTTCTTCTCGCAGGGGTGACGCCCCGGCTCGGTGTCAGCCAATCGCTGCGGGTGTGTGTGTGTGTGGGCGGGGCTGCCGGCAGGGTGAGCGGCCAAGCTGCATAGGGCTGCCCAGTGGAGATAGAGGGAGCTGAGGAGAGGAGATAAGTGGCGGCCGCGCTGCTGCTGCGGGGGTGCTGTGTGCGGCCGCTGCTGCGAGTGGGGACTCCTCCTTCCAGGAGGGTGCGGAGGGAACCATGCCAGTTCTCAGGTAGTGCATAGGCGTTGATGTTGCTATGGCTCGCCCCCCTAGCGCGGCCCCTAGGGCAACGGGCTGCTGTCTGAGGCGTGTATTGACTTACTGCCTCTGCCTAGACTTGGGATGGCTCCGTTTCATTGCCTCCCCCATGGTCGTGGGCTTGGGATGGCTCAGTTCCCCATTCCCTTCCCTCCCTTTCCCTCGGGTTCTGGGTGGGAACGGCTCTATTTTACCATCCTTTCCCCCTGTCTCCATAACCAGTTCATTTGCTGTTTGACATCCCTCCCACTGGGAACTCCCCCCCCCCCCCAACTTTAACTATGTAAGTGCTGTCTTTAAATCAGATGGCAATTATCTGTATGTAGCAAAAAATATACCAGTATTATGGACGCTTATTATTTATGTGGCACCATGAGTGTGCTGGATGGTTTACAGACAAGAACCCTGCCCTGAGGTACTCCCTTGTCTATTACACTCCCACCTATGATTTAACAGGGTTTGGTTGAAACAAAATTAAAAGCCTATCCAATATGAAAGCGAACTACATGCCTCTTTACATCCTGGTGCTCTCCTTCTCTTGGACACTAGCTGGCAAAGTAAAGTGGTTTTTAGTCTGAAATTGCTCTAAATCTTCGCAGCATTTAATAATGTGTTGCACTAACATGGGAGGCATGGGGGCATCTGGGTTGAAATGGAAGTCTCAAATTAGGATGTGTGGAGGGATCTATCTGTTATTGGCCTGCTATGATAAGCATTTCCAGGAAAATCATTTGGGAGTATGTTGACTTTAAAGTGATGGACTATCGAACTGCTGTAATGCAGGGCAAATGTGGGGCGATATGAAATTGATGAAGGACAAGGAGTAGATGCATATATTTGTGACAGTTCTAAAATCAGACTTGGTGTATAATGTTGGCAGGACTCCGCTTTAAAGTTTGATTTGGAGCTAAGCCTTTTTTCCCTCCATGCTACACATTTAATTGTGGGGAAAGAGCAACTACGGTAATATGGCAGTAACTTGCATAAGCTTGCAGTAATAGATGAACGTTATGATCCAGTCTTAATATTTGCTACATTTTTAAGCTCAGTTTAGATCAATCCCAAATGCCAAGGAGGATAAAATTAATTAAGACCCTCAACACTCAGGGTGGTCCTGAAGCATTATTATGCCAGGGTCACAGACAGGTAATAACTACAGTGACTAGATTTAAAATCTATAGCTTAACATGCAGTAGTGTGAATTCTTTTTTTATAAAATTAGTTTTTTCTTAAAGACCCTCCTCTTTTAAATGGACTTGTACTGTGAAGTGAACTGGTGACCTTTATATTATATACTGATCAGTCCCATAGTTCCTGAAGAGCTGTCTAAAGTTACAGCCTCTGAGTTTAATTATCATTCAAAGGTGGCTCTCCCATCCTCCCACCCCCATGTGCAGTATATCAGATGTCACCCTGTCTCCAGTTTAGGAGTATAGACCAGGGACTCTTTCACAACATGATGCTATTCAGCTGCCAGGTTATGTTGAGCTAATGGTAGAACAGTGTTCATCAGTATGACAGACCTAGTTCCTACTGACCTTGGCTTTAAGGTGCTTGGAATCTACAATAAATTACATCTTTCAGAGGATTGTGAAATGTGTATTGAAGATACTGCATTAACCCTGTATGTAAACATGCAATGTCTTAGCCAAATGTTAACTTCATTTCTTTAAAGCCCCATTCAGCAAAGCATATGAATAGCCCTTTGATTTCAGTGGGGCTACTTGCATGCTTAAAGTTAGGCATGTGCTTAAGTGTTTTACTTAATAGAGATGTAATTGAAATAGCCTTTCAACTTTATAGAACTATGGAGTACCAGCACCATAGGTGCTGGAACTAATGGACTGGAGATGCTGCTGCACCCCCTGGCTTGAAGTGGTTTCCATCATATACAGGATTTATAGTTCAGTTCAATGGCTCTCAGCACCCCTACTATATAAATTGTTCCAGCACCCCTAACTAGCACTGAAGTGCCTCTGGTCTCAGATTAATTACAGTGAAGGATAAATGATCTTTGTGTTGCAGAAGTAATTGCGCTGTGAACAGAACTGTATTGGTCAAAAGCTTTCGGCAGTTGCTAGCAAGATTTTAAAAGGGTTTCTGTGAATGAATATGCATAGCTGTTTTATTATATCTTGAAACCCTGTCCTAACGGAACTATGTGTACAAGTCTGTCTCTATATAGTGGCTTGTTTGGCTTTGCTTTTGAGAGCAGGTCTTACATGTCTAAGTGTTATAGAAATGTTAAACACCCCTTTTTTCATGAAATATGCTACCTCTTCATAAACTTAAGACTGGGTGTATAAAATGGTTTAGTAACCAACTTGTAGTATAACTTTGGCTCCACACAGGAAAAGGCCAAACCGTGTTGTAAGTATTCTGACATTTTTATTTTTGGGAGAGAAAAGGTGGGTGAAGTAATACTTCTATTGGACAAACTTTTGGTGAAAAAGAGAAGCTTTTGAGCTCTGTGGAGCTTTTCTTCAGGTCTGTTCTGTAGAGCTCAAAAGCTTCTCTTTCACTAAGATAATTTGGTTCTATAAAAGGTATTACCACACCCACCTTGGCTCTCTCATATCCTGGAACTAACATGGCTACAGCAACACTGCAAACATTAGTTTTCTTGTAAAGCTATCTGGACACTGAAAAGTGAGGGTTCCTCTACCCAGGAAAACTTACTATCTTATACATACTTTATAATAACCAACAAAGCTGTTTTTGTAGACTTATAAAACACAATTATCAATTGATAGTAAAATAAGTCATTTGCTGATATTGTTTAGACAATGTAGTACAGTAGAACCTCAGAGTTGCCAAACACCTTGGGAATCGAGGTTGTTCGTAAATCTGGAATGTTTGTATCTCTGAACAAAATGTTCTTTCAAAAGTTTACAATTGAACATTGACTTAATAGCACTTTGAAACTTTACTATGTGGGAAAAAAATGCTGCTTTCCCTTTTTTTAGTACTTTACATTTAACACAGTACAGTATTTGCCTTTTTTTTTTTTTTTTAAATATATAGCTGCTGCTGCATGATTGCATACTTGGGTTCCAAATGAAGTGTGTGGTTGACTGGTTAGTTTGTAACTCTGAGGTTCTACTGTATTGCTAATGAGCAACTCAGATTGCTGCTTGGATTTGACTTTTCCAAATGTCATAACTGCTGAAAAAATAATCCAATGTGTATTTTTCAAATATTTCTTTAAGCAAGAAATATTTCTTTAAGCACTTAATAAAGACTGAAGTTTTTTTCCCCACCTGTATGTTATTTGACACTGATACACTTCCATTACCGTTTTGATGTCACTCTTCCACAGTGCTATTATGCTAAAGTGCAGATAGATGTGTGAGAAGATGAAATACTTCTATTAAAATCAGTGCTACTAGTGTCCGGCTACCAATTTTGGAGTTGCATAGAAAGAAGAAATATTTATCTAATTTTGAAAACAAGTAATATTATATACTTAAGATTGCAAATATGCGTTTAATCTTTTTATGCAAAGTACGGTCAGTTAAGATTAGTTTGACATTTATAAAAATAACTTTTGAAGTGGCAAGTCAATTCAGAAGCAAAAGAGAGAGAGATGGGGTTTTTTGGTTATGTTGTCTGCACCTTATTACTTCTGTTACTTGTGATAATGAGAGAGTAATATCCAAAACATTTAGCAAAGATCATTGGCTAGTTGTGGAAGTTGAATCTCTATAGTGAACAAACCTACCCCCCAACATGGTTAGCTGAACAGGGTTTATATTTAATAATTTACATTATTTAAAAGTTTGAGACTACTAGTTATTTTTAGTAGGTTCTGTAGTAATTACAAAGTCAGTAAAATGCCTTGGTTTTTACTATGGACAATTTGATACTTTTCGTGTTTTGTGTGTATGTATGTATGTGAGTGTGTGCATGTCTATATTCCCTCCCAAGCAATGTCGATGTCTTCTGGAAAGTAAGCCACTGGTATTTTTGTGATCTTGGCTTTATTTTTTCTGGTGTAAAAAGCATTTTTTTTTAAATGATAGCATTGTGATACTTGTAATGGTCAGAGATGCATTTCCATTTGTATGGGTGTGATGGACCTCTGACCCCCCCACTTGGTAAGGCAACTCCCACCTTTTCATGTGTTGTGTATTTATACTTGCCTTTGTATTTTCTACTCCATGCATCTGATGAAGTGGGTTTTAGCTCAAGAAAGCTTATGCCCAGATAAATTTGTTAGTCTCTAAGGTGCCCCAAGGACTCCTCGTTGTTTTTGCTGATACAGATTAACACTGGTACCGCTCTGAAATCTGTCTGTACTCTGACAAGCCAGATGGACTCTGTCATAACTATAAAGGGAAGGGTAACAGCCCTCCTGTGTACAATACTATAATCCCTCCTGGCCAGAGACACCAAAATCCTTTTACCTGTAAAGGATTAAGAAGCTCAGGTAACCTGGCTGACACCTGACCCAAAGGACCAATAAGGGGACAAGATACCTTCAAATCTTGGTGGGGGGAAGGCTTTTGTTTGTGCTCTTTGTTTTTTGGGGGTTGTTCGCTCTTGGGACTAAGAGGGACCAGACGTCAATCCATGCTCTCCAAATCTTTCTGAACAAGTCTCTCATATTTCAAACTTGTAAGTAACAGCCAGGCAAGGCGTATTAGTTTTATCTTTGTTTTCTCAACTTGTGAATGTTCCTTTTGCTAGAGAGTTTACCTCTGTTTGCTGTAACTTTGAACCTGAGGCTAGAGGGGGTTCCTCTGGGGCTCTTTGAATCTGAGTATCCTGTAAAGTTATTTTCCATCCTGATTTTACAGAGATGATTTTTACCTTTCTTTCTTTAATTAAAAGCCTTCTTTTTAAGAACCTGATTGATTTTTCCTTGTTTTAAGATCCAAGGGGACTGGATCTGGACTCACCAGGAATTGGTGGGGGGAAGAGGGGGGGATGATTAATTCCTCCTTGTTTTAAGATCCAAGGGGTTTGGATTGGTGTTCACCAGGAAATTGGTGGAGGAGCCTCTCAAGGCTACCCAGGGAGGGAAAGGTTTTTTGGGGGGAAGACAGAGTTTCCCAAATAACTCATAAATCATTTGGGTGGTGGCAGCAAAAGCAGATCTAAGCTGATAGTTAAGCTTAGAGGTTTTCATGCAGGTCCCCACATCTGTACCCTAAAGTTCAGAGTGGGGAAGGAACCTTAACACTCAATGAAAAGGAACAGTGAAGATGGTTAAATAAATAAAAGAAGATTATTCCTAGTAAATATTTAGACTTCAAAGGAAAAAAATTGTGGAGAACACACATCCTTGATTCACCAGTCTGCACCTTCTATTTCGTATCTTATCCAACCTTTAACTTTTCCTCCTTGAGTCTAAATAATTGATAACCAAGATGTGAAATTGACCAGTCCAGTTTTGCTGTCCAACATGACTAAAAAGCAAAAAGTAAACAGGATATAGGTCATGTTAAAGAGTTTTTTTACTGCTTTTAAGGTGGTGGTAATAACACTGGTCAGAGTTTAATGCTTTTCTTTACACTGTCCCTATTTAACTCTTGTCTGACTTCACTAGTAATTTCAAGCATGTAAATATGGCTTTCATTTTATATCTGTACAATATGGCCTACAGAATCTTGTTTTATTGTACATAGGTCATGTCTGCACTACAGAGTTAAGTCGACTAAAGTTATGTCGACTATCATAAACTGCTGTAATTACATCGCTTGTACATTTTCACACAACGCTCCTTCTGTTGGCAGAGCACGTCCACAGTTGGTGCTCTAGCACCAACATAGAGTAGTATGCTGTGGGTAGCTATCCCGCTGTGCAAATCGCCACCTTCTTCTGCTAGGAGTTATGAGAATGGATTGCAGTGCATCATGGGGGCAGGATTACTGCTGTATGATGCATTTTTCTCCTGTCCCATAATTCCAAGGGCTTCCAATTGTGTTTCATTTGATATTTCAACTGCCCCTGTAAACTTTGCGCCCGTCATCTCTCCCTGAAAGCATGGATCCTGCAAGGCTCTCTAGTGTTGTGATAAGTGGTATGAACGTAATGCGGCTGATGCTGCAGTATTTAATGAGCTGCGAATCTGAACAGGAAACCATGGTGCATGCCCTGCTGTGTACCATGGAAAGAAACAATTCAAGATTGATGTTGGCATTCATGGAGCAGCTGCACATGGTTGCTACTGGGCTCAGGGAAAAAGCATAGAGTGGTGAGATCGGCTTGTGATGCAGGCATGGGATGACAAGCAGTGGCTGCAGAACTTTTGTATGCACAAAGCCGCCTTCCTTGAACTCTGTGCGGAGCATGCCCCCCACCCTGTGGTGCAAGGACACCAAAAAGAGAGCTGTCCTAATGGTGGAAAAGTATGTGACGATAGCTGTGTAGAAGCTGGCAACTCCAGACTGCTATCAGTCCAGTTGCGAATCAGTTTGGAATTGGGAAGTCCACTGTGGGGGTTGTGATGATGCAAAGTGTGTAGGGCCATGAATCACCTCCTGGTATGAAGGACTGTGTGTACACTTCCACTCTTTTGTTGATGAAACCTGACTTTTGTTGACAAAACTGTGGAAATAGAGAAGTTGCAACAAGTAGCTACTGTGCCTCACACTGCACAATACAAAAGTCAATAGTATGACAATGAAGAATGTGGGGGACAATTCTGGAACACAAATAGGAGCCAGTAAAAGGTTGAATATACAAAAGAATTATATAAAGAAGTTTTCAAGCCTGATTTTCAAACATGTCAAAGCATGAACTTCTGCTGTCTTTGTTAGACTCCTGGCTAGGGACAGTAGAAATCCAGTCCTGGAAAACCCACAAAAATAAGCAGATTATTTTGTGATCTATGGATTCTGAAGTTTGCAGGTTGACAGAGGCCCGAACAACACTAGTCTGTCTACTTGAAAAGATATTTGGAGAAATTGAAGTCTTAGCAATGCTGTCCTATTTGTGCTGTATAGAAACAGTTAAGGACTTTCCTTGTGTCAGCAATGGAGTGTGAATTTTAAAACCTAGTTTTGACCATTTAAATTCTAACACTTTAAACCAAATTTAGTGCTAACAACATTCAGCTGAAGTAATTGAAAATGAAATATAGGTGTCTAATCTAAGAGTCAATGTAGAGCTCTTGTAGCTTACTTGCCAAAATAGAAAGCTAATGTTCATCTACCTCAGGGCTTGTCTACACTGGCACTTTACAGCGCTGCAACTGTCTCATTCATGGGTGTGAAAAAACACCCCCCTGAGCGCTGCAAGTTTCAGCGCTATAACATGCCAGTATACAGTGCACCGGCACTGGGAGCTGCGCCCCTTGTGGAGGTGGTTTTTTTTTTTTTTGAGCTCCATTTTGAGCTGTGCCACGACTACACAAGCAACGCACTTTAATGTTGCCAGTGCAGACGTGCCCTTACTCAGGTTAGATTTAAGATACTAATGTCACTATTTAAGGAGCTGTGGTATCTAAACACTTCACATTTTCTGTCTTCGCTCCTTATGTAGTTCTCAGCAGACCACTGTGGATGCTAACTGATAAGATATCCAAAGTCTCATGTGGTATTTGAAAATGAAGTGCCAAATGCTGTTCTGTTGTAACTGCCTCTTTATGGAACAACTAAATTGAAGATGGTAGAAACAGTATTGGTTCCAAATGTTTTAGTTGGCATTGCTGAACCTACTCTTGCTGGTGTCAGCTACCTCTATTTTTTTAATTGTCATGTTAGGTGTGCCCTGTGGCAAAGTAGCCTTTATAGTATTGATGGGTTGATATTACCAATGGCATTAAACCATAGTAACCTATGCCAAAGGTTTGCACTCCCTAAAGGCTTCCTTCAGCATTAGGAAGGTCAGAACAGCTATTAGCCTATGTCTACACTTGCAGAGTTTTTTGCGCTGTCAGTTTCACCGGTGATAGTGAACCGGTGAAAGAAAAGCGCTGGCTTGCGTACTCACTTCCACAGGTGTCGGATCATGTTCACATTTGCAGCACTTCCATCGCAGCTGAGAGCAGCTATCCCACAGTGCAGCTCTCTCCATTTTGACAATAGGTCTTGTGGGAAGGGGGAGGTGATAGCGGGGCATCCTGGGTCCCTTCACAGCCTCCTCTCCCCAAACACTGATCAGCTCCAGTAACTCAGAATTGCTCCAAGCAGCGGATTGTTTGCTCCGGGAGCAGGCATTGTCACCTGGCCAGATAAGTGAACACTTGCCAAGAAAACAGGAAGGGGAGTTTCAAAGTTCCCCAGGCTTTACAAGGGGTGGATGTCTGTTTACCTGGTGTCAGAGCAGCAGAGCTGCTGGCCAAAGTGGTTACCTAGGCACTATGGGATATCCTCCGGAGGCTAAAAGCTCTGTAAACAGGAAGAACGTGTCTTCACTTGTACATCACCACAAAAACATCACCGGTAAGAGCTGTTCGCCTCTCACTGAGGTCGTGTTCTTTTTGCGGTGAAACTTCTGAGTTTCACTGCAAAAATTCATTGGCAAGTGTAGACGCTCCCACCGTTTTTGCGCAAAAAAGGGACTTTTTCCGCTTTAAATGGCAAGTGTAGACATGCCCTTAAAATAGCAGCTTTCTGCCATGTCCATTTAAATAAACTGCATTGCTGCTACAATTCCCTGGGCTACTTCCCCGTGGCCCCAGTACATTCTTCACCCTTACCTCAGGGCCTTGTCCTGGTTGAGTCCCTACAGCTAGCCCGGAGCACCTTCAAGTTCTCTCTCTCTCCCCTGCCCGCCCCCAGCACTGCTCTCTCTGAGGTCCTGTACCTCTCTCAGCCAGCCAGGCACACCATCCACTCTCCTTCAGCTTTAGCAAGGAACTGATCTCATGCTGGCTCTGCAACTCTTCATATACTAGCCTGCTGGGCCCTGATTGGCTGCTCCCTGCAGCCCCTTTCTGATTGTATCCCATACAGCCATTCTAGGCAGCTTGGAGGACCCTCTCCACTGCCCTTTTCTGGGGTAGGGTGTGGCAGGGCTGCAAGGCCTCCAACAGGGGGCGTCAGGGCCTGGTCCACCCCCTCACAAGCTTATTCCAGCCTGCACTCTCTTCCCTCCTCCTAAGCAGAATAAGCTATACTAACAAATGTGCAGTTTTGCCATTATAACAGCATCTACACAGGGCTTTTTCTGGCACAGCACCTCACAAATTGTACCTCATCACACCTCTGGCCAACATAGCTGTGCTGGCAAATTTTGTCATGAAAACTTGTCCTAAGTGCAAGTTCTAGATGGTAATGATGGCGCTGGAAGGGAGAATTTGATGGGAAATAGGGAGATTGTGGCAGATGTTGTCTTTGAATGGTCAACAAATCTTGTGTTGAAGGGAAGTAGATGGTGGGAGAGAAGACGTTTTTAGGAGAAAGTCGCAAGTAGGCAACTGACACTGCATTTGTTGGTGTCAATGAAAGTGGAAAAGTGGTGTTTGACCAGGAATATGACAAAAATATAAGAGAAGAGTGAGTCTTTTCATGGAAAGAGACCATATGTTTATGAGCTTTTGGAAGCACTTAGCAATATGCGGGAGGAGGAAAGGAAGGTGTTTTTTTGGCTGGGTAAGGATAGTGTGAGTTTGTTAGCATGAACTTTGTGGTAGGAGATAACTGAGAAAGAAGCAAGGATGGGGTGGAGAGGTGGGAAACAATAGCTGCTGGAGCTGCTTCCTGGGCTTGCTATTTTTAGGGTTTTCCTCTAGGACCTCCCATTTAATTTTCTAGCTGGTCCCATATTAGGCCATGTCTACAACACTGGCTAAATCCGTACTGCTGTGATCGATGCAGTGGTGTTGATTTAGCGGTTCTGGTGAAGACATGCTCTCCCATCGACATAGCGCAGTATAGACACAGCTGTAAGTCAACCTAAGTTATGGTGACTTCAGTTACATAACTGAAGTAGCGTAACTTAGATTGACTTACAGCGTTAGTTTAGACCAGCCCTTAGGTTTGCTAGCTTTTTAATCCTCTTGAGGATAACTGCCAGATGAGTCAGCAGAACAGCTATACCTCCATGCATAGACCTAATATCTGACGACCTGTCAAAATGCCATGGAAACTCCTTCACTTGTGACCTAACCCATAGTTGAAGAAGGGTCTGAAAGCTAAAGATAGCCATGTTAAGTTACTTTGTTGCCTGGCTTTGTTTGAACATTTAGATTTTAAAGCTGAAATACTGTGGTAGTGCTTTGGAGAATATTGGTCTAATGAAAACCCTTGAAAAATGAGCAGTTGATGGGGAAGAAGGTGTATATTTGATGGCTTCTTTGTTAAATTTTCAGAAGTGATTTCAGTAGATGCTATTGGTGTTTAACCTGCCAATTGGAGACAGCAGGTGTTGGCTTGGTGGGGAATGTGATGGATTTGAATCTAGTGTTAGAAAGTCTAGTGGGCACAGCTGCATTCACTATCGTTTGCCTCTGTGTCATGTACTATCTAGTTCTTCATTATTACTGTATCACTGAAGTATGTAAGATAACTAACTGAATATGCTAAATATTCTTTTGACATTATTATAATAAAAATACTTGATCATTAGATAATGCCTTTTGGTAACTTGCTGCTTTGCTTCATACTGCTGCATGTTTAGTAATTTTTTCTGCATTAAAAAAAGTCAACATTTTATCAGTAAACAAATACTGTTTGTAAGGAAAGATGAGGGTTTGTGCACAATAAAATACTGCTCTTAACAATTACTTTTATAAGGTTAAATTTGTGGCTGCTCATATAAACAACAAAATCTGGCTCATGGAACTCTACACTCTGGTCCACCATTGCCACTTTATATAACCTGCAAATACAACCCAAGTGTAACTCTTAAAAACTACAGATTATAGCATGCAAGGCTCATTCCCTGATTGAAGGGTTGCTTAAATGAATGTGCAGTCTTACATGTTTCAGACTTTTGTATTCTATGTAATTCACTGAGCGAGAATACAAGTTTGCATTTTGTTTGAATTAGCTGTGCTGTCTGGATTCCAGGCAAATTGACCGTGCAGCCCTTGGTTGGGCAAAATTAGTTTTGCCCTAATCTGTTGTTTGTCAATGCAATATAATGTTAAACTAGAAACATTACACTACATTTGAAAACCTTTTTTTTTTTTTCTTTGGTAGTGAAAATGTGCTTTTTGGAATGGGAAATCCTCTTCTTGATATCTGTGCGGTAGTGGACAAGGACTTCCTTGACAAGTAAGTATAAAGATATTTTCACATTAATTTCCTAAATATTGCTGATGGTTAATTCTAGAAATGCAACATGGAATTAAGTACCTGCTTAACGCAAGCGCTTAACATTAGTCTTTTCAGTGTCCTTTGTAACATCTATTTATGTATTTGACGGTAACTATCAGTTATCTAATATAGGCTGTACATCCTCTCTTCCCTTAACCTTTAAGTTTTATATTTTCCAAACTTGTTGCTCCCCTCTGATTTCTTCATATTAACCTAAGTAGATAGCTACATGTACAACACATTTGTCTTGCTTCATATGATACCCCTGATATAATCCAGTATTGCATTTTCATAGATTCCCCGCCCCCCCCCCCCCCCCCCTTCGGGAACCAGTTCATATTTTTAACAGATTTTTGTTTGGCCAGTTTCTTTAATTTTCTGGCTTGTGGTATTTAATTTAGTTCTGATGTGTTACTTAAGAGCAGAAACTGTTTGATCACGTGGATTGTCCTTTTGACGGATTCTGCAGCTCTTAAGCAACTCCTCCAAACAGGCCTGCCACTTTACCACCGGTGCCACCACCTATGTCTTATTGGTGGCATGAAGCTTCCTCGTGCTGTGAAGTAGCAGATGCAACTTCAGCTCTCCAATTGCCTGGCTTAGAAAGCTTCAGCTATTAATAGTGCTCCAGTCACCAAGCTGTCTCCCTGGATACTTCCACATAAGTTCAGCTCCTTCCAGCTGCTGCTGTTTCTCGCTTCTATTTTGTTTAGTTTTTAGTGAGTAGTGAATGGGTTAGTCCTATCGTTCAAAGTAGTCACAACTCATCCTTGACTTCATGTTGTATACATATGTTTAATTATCTCCATTCTATCCCCTCAATTGTTAATGGAAGTATTGGACCCAGAATCAGTTCTTCAACGGAAGAAAAAAAAGAACAATTACAGTTTTATCATTCTTTTTATCCTCATCTAACTCATTTCTCTTGCTTTCCTATGAAACTTTTCTGCCTATTTTATACTGGTATTTGTTTGCTCTGCTAAGATTAAAAACAAATTATGCCTCTTAATCAGGGGTTCTCAAACTGGGGGTCGGGAACCCTCAGGGGGTAGCGAGGTCATTACATGGGGGGTCGCGAGCTGTCAACCTCCACCCCAAACCCCGCTTGCCTCCAGCATTTATAATGGTGTTAAATGTATAAAAAAGTGTTTTTAATTTATAAGGGGGGTCGCACTCAGAAGCTTGTGATGTGAAAGTGGTCGCCAGTAAAAAAAAGTTTGAGACCCATTGCTCTTAATGATAGAAAACAAACATGACACTATGTATTTAGAGCTTTTATATTTTAAAGGTAAGTTTGATAAGGAGCCTGAATGACATAACTTAGAGATAAGACTGCAATAGAATTGGAAGTGAATCACTCAAAGCATGAAATTTTTGAATTCTCCTAACAGGGTTTCTGAAACTTTTATAAATGTTAAATAAATAAAACTAATATATATATATATATTTTTTAAACCCTATAAGAATTGTTTTGGAGTATATGCCACAGCAATGAAGTGATGGGAGAGCATTGCACTGGGGTTTGCGTTGGAAAAGCAACACTATTATAAGAGGTTGACTGAGCTGCTCATTGGGTTGCAAGAGAACCTAGGGCTTGTCTAGGTGGTGTGTTAGAATTTACATCCCAGTTGTTGCAAACTAATGGGCACCAGCATGATGCTCACTAACTGGCCCAGGTAGTCCTTGCTACTCTTTAGTGTAATTATGAATGAAGAACAGTTTGTTGTCCAAATTAAGTCAGCTCAGTGGTTTGAGCATTGGCTTGCTAAACCCAGGGTTATGAGTTCAATCCTTGAGGGGACCATTTAGGGATCTGGGGCACCAAAAAAACCCAAAAAACTGTTAGGGACAGTACTTGGTCCTGCTAGTGAAGGCAGGGGACTGGACTCGATGACCTTTCAAGGTCCCTTCCAGTTCTATGAGATAAGTATATCTCTATATTATATTATATTATATTATATTATATTATATTATATTATATTATATTATATTATATTATATTATATTATATTATATTATATTATATTATATTATATTATATTATATTATATTATATTATATTATATTATATTATATTTATTTTAAAAGTTTGTAAACACATTCCCCAACCCAGATATTTGTCACCTTGAGCAGATAAGGCTTCTTCAGTTCATGCAAACAATGTTGTTTAAAAATATTTACTATCTAATTCAAATGATATTTTGTTATCTCCCGGGGGGGCTGACCCGTTAAGGGGAGTTGGAACCCAGCCTGACCCCTGACTTTTTAAGCTACCTCCCTAGGGATCAGCTGACTTGTAAAAGCAGCAAGTAGCCCAGCTGGGAAGATAGCTGCATGGAGTGTCCGCTGCAGGAGATACTGGGTCGGGGGGGAGGGAAGCTAGAGGAAGCAGGCTGGCTCCTATGGCAGGTCCTGGAATATGGTAACTCTCAGGCAGATGGCCTGTAAGAGTACTGGGGAAGAGCTGCTGGGAGTGAGGCGGGTCCAGTAGGAAATCCCTGAGTCAGAGGAAGAGACAGGCTTGAGATGTGGAATTTATTACCAGTTTTATACAGAAGAAAAAATAAAGCTGAAATGGACTCTAGGCGTGGCTTTAATTCTTCCTCGGCTACAGATATGAGTCAGCAGCCTACAATATAATTTTGTCTCTGACTGTGTCTTCCTCTTTCTGTATGGTGTGCAGAACGAACCAACAGTGCTCAGTAAAAAAGGGAAAGTTTTTATTTACAGTCGGCCTAAAAGTTGCGGCCCTTCCTTTTTTGAAGGTGATTTAGATACAGTAAATCCAGTGTCTCCATAATTCCAAAGACAGGCTACTGGATTCCCAGGCTACTGGATCCCTTGGATCACTTGATTTGGTCCAGGATCTGAGTATCTTAACTGGTAAAGCTTTTATTGTAACCTTTTGTCTTGAATTGCATCCACTGTGTTAAACTAATTTTAAGTAGTGACTAAACAGACATCACTAAGGGTATGTATTCACTAGCAATGTTAAAGCGCTGCTGTGGTAGCACTTTAACATGGCTGTATAGTCGCGGCACCAGCACTGGAAGAGAGCTCTCCCAGCGCTGTAAAAAAACCCACCTCCATGAGGGGAATAGCTACCAGCGCTGGGAGCGCTGTCTACACTGCCACTTTACAGCACTGAAACTTGCAGCGCTCAGGGGGGGTGTTTCTTCACCCCCCTGAGCGAGAAAGTTGCTGTGCTGTAAAATGGCAGTGTAGCCAAGGCCTTAGAGTTAATGATACTTTTTCAATCTACTAAATATTGAATGATGGAGTTTGGCACAAATTTATTTTCTGCTCACAGAGGTTAAGGCAGTGTTGTTGTATATGACTTTGAATAAGAGAATCCTTCAGCACCAGTGGCCCTGTAAACGTCAATAATATACATGCTAGAGTATAATTAGAGCTGTCAAAACTAATTTCATGGTACAAGCCTGATTCTTGCCACTGGTGCATTAGCTGAACTCTGGTAGTAATAAATGATGTAAGGACTTCAGATAAGTTCTCTGTAAAGGGACATATGGAAAATCAACCTCTGTTAAGATAAAGTTTTGCCTCCAGGGTGTTAAATCTTTAAGGTCATCCTGAGGTTACTGAGTATTCATTCTGGGGAAGCTTGTATGTAACTGTATATACTTTGAAGTCTGGGTAGAATGTTCATGAATGTGAAATGCTCTGTCTCATATTATTACCTTCCTCTTTACCACTGTTGTCTTAATTATTTTTATTTTTCAGAAATGGTGTATCCAAATGTTTGCCTACTAAATATACTATAGATAGTAATAGCATTTTAAAGATTTTTTCTTTCTTTCTTTTAATGCTGCATAAGATATGCTGATCTAACTATGTGTGATGGGGGTATCCCAGACCCTGAGGCCCCCTGTTGGTGGCCTTGCAGCCATACCACAGAGGAAGTGAGTCCTCCATGCAGCTGCTCTAGGCATCCTAGAATGCAGCCAATCAGAAAGAGACTGCTTCCTTGCAGCCTCACAGGGCCCAGCAGGCTTGTATAAAAGGATCTGCAGGGACAAAGTGAGTTCAGTCTGCTGGCAGGGCCCAGGGGAGCAAGGAAGGTGCTCCTGGCTGGCTGCTGGGACTTGAGGAAGACCGGGGTTGTGGGGAAGTGGCCCAGGGATGCAGTTAGTTAAAGGGATGTTCCATGTGACTGCTACTTAGAGGATGCCCCCCAAATAGCCACTGGGGAAGTGGCTAAGCCCTGAGCAAGGGAGTTTAAACAGGCCCTGGGAAGGGCTGCATCTGGAATTGGTGCTGAACTGAGACTGTATCTCAGCTGGGGTCAGTGAACTGAGTGTAAGAGTAGTGGGTCAGTGGGAGAGCTGTGGTTACTGAGGACTCAAATGAAGGCAGAGAGTCTCCATGGAAGAGACCCTGGATACGCTGCTCCATCCCAGAGCAGGAATGGTTGCCAGGTAGCCAGACCCCAATGGAGGATGGGGCCTGTTGACAGACTGACTAAGGACTGAGTCCAGGGAAGGCTACAGAGACGTTGCCAACGGAAGGTTTCGTGATGGGCCCTGTTGGGGGACTGAGCCGTGGGGGGAGTGGGGTGGGGGCTTCAGGACATTACTGAGGACATTGAGATAGTCTCAGCTGGACCATATACCCCGGAAGGAGTTTTTGTTTTCACACACGGACTGTGTGTGACTTGGCCGGAGGGCTGAGTCACCAAAGACCCACCTGATGAGTGCAGCAGCCACAGGGGGCACCTTGAGCAGAGAAATTGAGGAAAAAACTGCAGGCACGCACACACTCGGCCAGGGAGTGCTCACCTGAGGTGAGTGTGCTCTGTTACACTACCTGTCAAAGTAGAAAATGGCCAGTTTTGGACTGATAGTTTGAATTTTTTTTTTTACATGGAATCTAAAGCAGCACATGGGTATTCTAAGCTCACAACTTACTTTAGATAAGAGAATTGTTTTCACAAAACTTACAAAAAAAAATTATTAAACCTCTTACTTTTCCTGTGTCCCCCCACCCCCCAGTACTTGCAAAACAAATGATAGAGCATTGGCTTCTGTGGCATGGGACTTGCCCCTAAACAAGAGAGAGTCTTAATTTGTATTCACATTCAATTCATTGTGAATTAGGATGGCTTGTTCTCCATCCAAAAGATTGATTGAGTCATGCCCCAGTATACCAAGAATGTTTGTTTTTGTTTTTTTCTTTTAGACTGAATCTGCTACATATAAACATGACTCTTAGTTTTGGTATGGTTGTAGACATTTCCTGCTGTTTAAGACTGTGGCTTTGTGTTCTTTTCCCTGTCCCCTTTCTAAAACCAGTATTGACAACGACAACAACAAATAGGGAGGGATGTTTCTAATTACTATAGTAATGAAGTAAAACAGTCTGGTTGCTCAAGAATTACCACAGATAGCAATCTAATAATAAAGATGCACATATATTTAATCATGTCCCTAGTTTCTCATTTTTTATACATACGATTTCTAATTGAAGTTATTTTAGGGAAAAAACTCTTTTTTTAGCCTTTTTATTTTAGTATTTTGGAATTCAGCTAATTCTTCAAAAACAGATAATCACATTTTTATATCAGATGGATCAATGTGACACTGCTCCTTAGTCAATCTAGTGGATTGGATTGGATTTCACTTAGGCGCTGTATCCTGTGTCATCTTGATGCATGCATTGTGAGGAAGAATAGTTAAGAAGAAATTTGGTTTCTTCCCTCTCTGGTTTCTAAGTTGGAAAACATCCGGAACCTACTACCTTATTTAAAGCTGATCCTTTGTGTCAAGATATTGCAGCAAATTAATGCAGCAAATGTATGTACCAGTATATCATTAGTTCTGACTTGATAGCTTTGGAAGATCTAGCACAATGCTGATATAAAGGTATACATGGAAGCCATCTTTCAACTTTACCTTCCTCTATCCTTCATTATATTGTTTTTATTGCTGCAATTTAATAATGGCACCCTTGGAACAGATCTTCTGCATTCCTGTAAGCTACCTGATTTACTGTAGAAATAATAATAATAAAAAAACAAGCAGGTCTTTCCATTCTTCAATACACAGGCATTTTGACTGGTATATTTCCTCCTTCTCATCTGATGGAGACAAGGGGCTTCCTATCCCAGAATCCTAAGATGCTTTGTCTCTTGCATGATAAAATACCATTCTCTTCCCTTCCTTCCCTCTCTGAGCAAAAACCATTCAACTTTCAAGAAGGAACAGAAGGATTTAAGATTCCTGTGTTTATATTTAAATGTGACTGGACATAAGAATGCCTAATGGGGCCACCTGCAGCAAGATGGGCTCTAGAACCATGAATTTTTAACACTCTGTGTTGTGGGCTCCTTTTGGCCTTAATGGTGTGGAGAGTTCCTTTCCTTTCTCTTAAACTGGGATTCTCCCTTGGTAGCAAGGAAGGCAATAATAATTAGAGCTTTGTGGCCAATCCAGCCAAGAGATACTGGTTCAGCCTTCTTTGTTAGGAGTTACAGCATAGTGGTTCTCAACCAGGGGTATGCGTACCCTTAGGGGTACGCAGAGGTCTTCCGGGTGTACATCAAGTCATCTAGATATTTGCCTAGTTTTACAACAGGCTACATGAAAAGCACTAGCGAAGTCAGTACGAACCAAAATTTCATACAAAAAATGACTTGTTTATACTGCTCTACATACTATACACTGAAATGTAAGTACAATTTTATATACAAACAGATTTTATAATCATGGTAAAAATGAAAAAGTAAGCAATATTTCAGTACTAGTGTGCTATGACACTTCTGTATTTTTATGTCTGATTTTGTAAGCCAGTATTTTTTCAGTGAGGTGAATTTTGGGGGTATGCAAGACAAATCAGACTCTTGAAAGGGGTACAGTAGTCTGGAAAGGTTGAGATCATAAGATCAAAGAAGGCAGCCATTGCTTCATTCCTGGCTGTTAAGACACTGCAGCCCATCAAGGATAGCACTTGGTGGTGATTCAGATGTTTTATCTTAATGGCTTCTGCTCTTTTTCTCATACAACTATTATTTCTTATTGTCCCCTCATGATGCCACAGCTTTCCAAAGTATTCATTTCAGCTACACTTTCCCCCAGTTTTTCAGAAGAACTGCTAAAGTCATGATTCTGCATGTTCTCAGTCTGTGCCTATTAAGCATCCAAAGAGATGCAGCAATCCGAGGAAGAGGGACCAGGGTCAAAATTGAGTTGACCCTGCTGGTGATAAATGTATAGTTTGGAAAGTATGGAGTACAAAATATTACAACTAGTTGGTTGCAGAGTTGGCAATAGAAACCAGGAGATCTCAAATTCTAGCCCTTAACTTTATCCACTAGAACTTGGTGATTACAAGGATAATATCACCTCTGGCAGCTCTTTCAAAACTCAAAAGGTTTGAATCAAAAATGAAAGTGATTTTCTTTTGGGGGTTTTTGCTTTTTTTTCTTGTCAGCACTCAAAGTGAAAAATATTTTGCAATAAAATGTGGGGAAAATCCTTAGTAAAATCTGTGATACTTTTGAACAAATGCTGCCAACTCTAACAGGCAAATTCTAAGCTTAAAAAAATTAGTTGAATGATTTACCTTGATCTTCACTTGAGTGCATGCTTCTTGAGTGTTCCTGGTCTGGGAGTAAAAAAAAATGGAACCTGAGAATCTAACTTGGGTTTGTTGTGAGAGGGATCAAAGTTCTTAATTCCTGTTACAGAGAAATCTTGTTTAAAAGCTGGTTTCAGTTGCATAAAATCAGCACACAGATCAAGCAATGTTAATTTTCTTCAAGTTTACTTGAAACATATAAAAGAATGACTTCAATAGTAGAAATTCATTTACATCTTGGGTAATAAACATGATTGTGCCTGTGTGTAATTTGGCCTCACCCTCATGTCAAACTAGAGAGGAACTTTACTCAGTGTATTGGCAAGAACATTGCTGCTTGGGACAAAAAGACAGACTTTCATAGGCTGAGTCCCAGTTGTCATTAGATAATGCTGAACATGAATGTTTTTATTAGAATTCATATCTTGTTAAAAGTTGAATTTTATATTAACAGTTTATGTGCTTATATGTCTGTTGTATTGGAAACAGAATGGAAGAGAGAAAAGAGTGCTTTTAGTTCATTATTATTACTTGTTATTTCAACAGAACTTTTTATGTAAGGATTATGCCTGGAGGAATTTCTTTCCTCAAACAAAATTCAGATGATTGAAAGGTGGTTTTAAAATTAAAGCATCATAATTACGGTTTAATATTCAGCTTTTTTTTTAAGTGTATAGGTACACTTGAAGTAAATATGAGCGAAATTTAATTCTGCTGCTTGTAGAGTCTCATACTTTACACTACATTTTCAAATCTGATTTTAAAGCCATGAAAAAACTGTTAAGAGTTCTAACTGTAGAAAAATACTATGTTCTGACCTAGTGGTGTTTTGTCTGCAGTATACTGAGTTTCCAGTCAATCCAATATGAAACATTAGGCTCCAAGACTTTAAGGCCAGAAGGGACCAGCATGATTATCTGTCTGACCTCCTGTATATTGCAGGTCACAGAACCTCACCCCAACCACTCCTGCAATAGGCCCATAATCTCTGGCTAAGTTACTGAAGTCCTCAAATCTTGATTTTAAAGTCTTCAGGTTGCAGAGTCTACCATTTATTCTAGTTCAAACCCCCAAGTGCTCTGTGCCCTACGCTGCCAAATAAGGTGACCCACCCCCACCCCAACGGGGTCTCTGCCAATCTGATTTAGAAGAAAATTCCTTCCCAACATTTAGTCCCTAATTTTAAAATATCCATGACGTGTATAACATTTTAAAGTTAATACTGAAGCAGGAAGAAGTGAAATTGAAAAGCAGGAGGACCTGTATGAAGATACAGTCAGAGCTGCAGCCAGAAATGCAGATAACTGCAGATATTCATAGTTCTTTAAGGTGAATTTTCTCTCTCTCCTATCTTTTCCGGTATCTTGGCGTGCATATTTTCCCTAAGAAATGCTGTGAAATTCTTCTGCTGCATCTCTGATCTTCCTCTTGTCTTAACATGTCAGGATGTGTTTTCAGTTGAAATTATTAGTTGCTGCACTAATGAATTATCCAGATGACAAGTTCTTATCAGTGGAAATACAGTAACATTTCTGATTTTTTTAAAATTCAGTATAACTGCTTTCTACATTTTTACTTTGATCTCCTAGAATTTTAATACTGCTTTCAACACACACCCAAACAAAACAATATTTTTGGCATTTGCATCCAGTAGGCTTCCTCACTAAAATTGTTGCATCTTTGTGCTCTCATGGAAGTCAGAGGTGGAAAAGAACATTTAGATCATTAGTCTATTTCTCTGCCAATGCAGGATTGTTCCTTACACTAAACATTTTAATCTTTTACTGCAACACGGTAAAATTTAATAATCACAACAAAATAAATAGGCTGTTAACTGATCTACATAAACTATAGAATTCTGATATTTTCCATATCTGTGAACTTATGAAGTTTCAGTGCTACTAGTACTTGGTACTGGATTTCATCCTCACTCAGACTGTTGCTTACTAGGTTCCTTTAGAAAAAAGGAATCTCTTTTTGGATGATTTGCCGCTTGAATTTTCTTGTAGTGGCTACTGTTATAGGGGCATCTTTTAACATACACAACTTATTTCTATAGTTTGGTTTTATTCAGCTGATTTTACTATCTAAAGACTGAAGTTTATTGAAGCTAGTAAATTGCTTAGGGTGAAAGTTAGACATCTGCTTTGCCTAAAAAGTTGACTCCAGATTATTCCCTGGTACAAGAACGTCTGAATGGTTGCTGACCCTTCCCCCCCCCCCCCTTCTCATTCCTCCAAGCAGGAA
Organism: Emys orbicularis; assembly: GCF_028017835.1. NCBI lineage: Eukaryota > Metazoa > Chordata > Testudines > Emydidae > Emys > Emys orbicularis. The sequence continues at coordinate 67,053,422 of NC_088689.1, read as the reverse complement.
ATTGCAAGATTTAATATGTATAGTTAAAAAGATCATAATTTCAATCAATACAAAGAGAAACGTGCCATCCTTCCAAATCAGAAGGGTATCATCTATTTCAAACTTATGCTGACTCACACAAACAAAAGTTCTGGAAACTGATAAATATGGATTTCATCCCCTGCATGTTTATTGTCCCAACAAGTAAAACGTCCTAGAGTAGATTTGTTAAGTTCACTTAGCATAGCTGGAATTTCAGGACAGATAAAATCCTTGTGTTTGGAGGGCTGGTCACTTGCCTACATCAAGGGGGAAATATTTTTTTAGGGAGAGGGAAATAAAGGCCCATCAACTGCTTGACAATGTTGGTTTAAAGTTAGATCAGTTTCCCTTAGAAGTGAAAAAGGTATGCTTGACCTAACTTCTTATGATTAACATGCTGATGACAGGGTTGGGTTTTCTACATCCTCAGGTTTGTTGTTTAGATGGTAATAACATGTGATTAGTGATATCATTACATCACCTGACTAGGCCAAACAACAAAATATGCTTTAAATTGTCTAACAGCAAAATAGATTAAATTTTAGGCTTTTTAAACATTGAAACATGTCCTGCTATCTGGCAAGTGAATCTTAGTAAGGGTTTGTCCACACGGGGAGTTATTTGTGATTAAGTCCATGTGTGGATGCTGTTGTTCAAGAATGCAACAAAGTTGCTTTTTACATATCCAGACTAACACGGCTACCCCTCTGAAAGTTACTCAAGAATGAGTGCCTTATTCTGAATTAATTTAATCCATTTCGGAAGTGGATTAAGCTAATTCAGAATAAGGCACTCTTATTCCAAAATTAGAGTATCCACACATGGAGTTAATCAGGAATAGTTTATCTGCTATAAGATCACCCTTTACCTTACTCCAGGTTAACTTTTATGTGTAGACAATCGTTTAGAATCTACAAATACATATCTTAAGTTATTTTTCTTCTGTATAACTACAGTAGAACCTCAGAGTTACGAACACCTTGTGAATGGAGGTTGTTCATAACTCTGAAATGTTAATAACTGAACAAAACTTGATGGTGGTTCTTTCAAAAATTTACACTGAACATTGGCTTAATATAGCTTTGAAACATTACTATGCAGAAGAAATATGCTGCTTTCCCTTGATTTTTTTTTTAGTAGTTTACATTTAATACTGTACCGTGTTAGGGTTTTTTTGGAGGGGTCTCTGCTGCTGCCTGATTGCATATTTTCAGTTCCAAATGAGGTCTGTGGTTGACCGATCAGTTCATAACTCTGGGGTTCATAACTCTGAGGTTCTACTGTATAAATAATGGAAAGGTCTGTCTTCTGGTTTTGAAAAACAAACAGAAACCAAAAAAACACCTATTTATAGCAGTGCAATACCAACAGTAATCTTCAAGGTTGTACAGTCAGCGCTTCCATTATACAACCTCACCGGGGTTTACTGCTGGAAAATAACATTCTGGACTGACTTGTGGCATACCAGTTCCTGGTTAGGGAGTAGCTATTGGGTTTTTCTCCTATTCTGAACTGACTGCCTTACTTATATTTGTCACTTGACTTTTATAGTGGAGACGGTTAGTCATGCATTCAGGAACTCTGTTTTAATTTTCCTGTTACGGTGGATGTGCAGTAAGAATTAGTTTATATCTAGACAAGGCTTTAATTCCATTTCTAAGACTCTCTTCTTTTTGATGATGAAAACTACTGTAATGAATTTACTGTACTACAGCATCACTGCCACTCTTAGTTGACTCCTGGCATGAACTCTTGACTTTAACTATAGAGCTATAGTGTATATATTGAGCTTGATCCAATATGTTATGAACATTGCTTTTAAGAAAAACATATGTGAAGTAATGGTAAAGAATGGTATTCCATGCTTCAAGTGTTGACTTGAATGATTAATTCAACTATGGCAAATAAAGAATAGCCATTCAAATTACTCTACAAGTCTAGCTGGAGGATTCTCAAGATTGCTTCCTGAAAACCACACAACCACACTTTTCAGCAAGTAGGCTTTAAGGGACCTTCATCTTGAAGGGAGGGGAGGAAAGTATGTTAGTCTGAATTCTTATGGAGGAGCAGGGTATCTAGCTGGGGAGAATCACTATCACTTCTCTCTAGGAGTGGTTGAAAAATCTGGAGCTAAGTTGCCATTTGTGTTGGCAGACAGAGCCTAACAAAACATTTTTTGCAAATGATGCTGGCAAGTAGGTCTGATTAAACAGTGAGAGAGATGGTTCATGAACATTTCAGCACTTTCTAAATAGACTCTTGTTTAGGTTGTGTGTACTTACTTCTCTGTGAGTATCTAGGGGAGCATAGTGTGTTTTTTGTGGGATTTGTTTTGTTTTTGTATTGATGTTTCTAAAATTAGCTTTGCATCCAAAGTTGAAACTCATTTAACCACAAAACAAGTTTGTTGCTTATTCTTGAACAGGAACAATACAACAACTTAAGTCATTAATGACACAGCTCAGATATCAAATACTCAAAGGAATAATATTCAAAGGAATATGTAAAGAGCTCAAGCTGTCAATAGACTGAAATTGGCTTGCACAAAAGTTTAATTTTTTATAAATATGTTTATACAACTGTTGCACAATTTGCGCATATGAAAGCCTAACTTGAAGTAAGGTCTAGAAGTGAGGAGAGCATAGAATCTAGAGCATCTGGTGAAAATCATGTTAAACATAATGAATGTGTTTGGTGAATATAACATGCATTAGATATAACCTTCTAAAAATCATTCTTAGAAAAAGTGAGGAATCTTGTACAGTTGCATATGCCAGCAGTTCAATTTTTTTTTTTTGGCACACTTTCCTTTTCAAATACTTAAGTGCTTACATGACTTATTGTAATTTCTGACCCTCTGGTTTGGTTATAAGAAATTGTTTTGACAAGCCTCTTACTGTATGCTTCAATCCAGAGTGATAGGGTAAACCTTATTAAATGCATCATAGCTTGCCTCAGTGTGGTGATTAACAAGCTGTGAACTTTTCTTTCTTTTGTAATCCATTTTAATCATTTAAACCTATTATTGTTTTGACTTTAATTTCCAAAGCCCTTTAAATCTGTCTTACAATATTAATAGCTGCTTAACATCCTGGTTTCCAAACATGCAGATTCCCCACTCACAATTTGGCTGAATGGGCTGTTGGGAAACAAAACTATGCAGGATAATGTTGGATCAACAAAAGGCTACCCCCAGCAATGCATACATTTATTAGTGGCTATTACCCATGTGAGGGTTTGGTATCCTAATTATGCCAAAACAATCCATGGTGTGAGACTTCAGAAACTTTACTGCAAACCTAGGGAACATATTACTTTCAAATAATAGATGGCATAGTTTTATAATCCTTAGATTACTACTATGTTAAAATTCAGAAAGTGATTTTATATTATAAACTAATATCCCACCGAAAAAATTTGCAAAGGACATAAGCTGAAAATATTGGTTGGCCTTTTTCACTGAGGGAAATTCTAAAAGTTATTTTTAAGAATGTTTAAATATGTTCCAGGCCTGATACAGGCCAAATAAGCCTCCACCCATACTGGCACATAAGAGTAATTAAAAATCTGGTGCTGAAAAAATCAAAATATGAGAAACTCCTCCAGCTCAAGTACTGAAAAGTGTGGCTACAATTTCTTCAGAACTAAAAACAGTCATAGCCCTAAAAGCAACATTTCAAGTCTAGGAATCTTGAGTAAAACTACCTTGCTTTGGATTTCTGCCTTGAGTTTAAATGTCTTCATTTATGAAGATACCCTTGTTGACAAGCATAAACTCTACTTGAAGATAGGGTTCCACTTAATGTACCGAACCCAACTCACTGCCAGGGGTAAGAGTGCTTCATTTTTTCCTAGTGTGACCACATTGTAGTAGAGAGATTATCAACCTCATGGACCACCTCTCCTATCCATTCACAATTGCATAACTTGTCTGAGGCAACTGCAGCAATTGGTAATGTAGAAAAGCATTAATTTTCAATCCTCTTTAACATGACATAGGTGATATCTTTGACTTCTTTGAAAAAAAGCTTTCTCCTTTTGCTCTTAATTTCATATCTCCTTTCTGTCGCTCTAATTCCTCCTTCCCCAGCATTTTTTCCCTACCACTTAGTTTTCTTCTCTGTTGGACATATTCAGTTACCTGGTTATCTTTTATAGTTTTTTTTTGAGGCCAGAAGGGAACATAAGATCATCTAGTCTGACTGCCCACTCGCTTCTCCCCTGTTTACATATCCAAGTATCACATTGGACCGCTTTACCACAGCTTCACACTGGGAACTCATGTTGTTTCTTATCCACTGTGATCCTGAAATCCTTTTCAGAATCCATTGCTTTTCAGGGTACAGTCCATTCCCTTCCTGTAGCTATGACTTGCATTCTTTGTACCTAGATGTGTGACTCTGCACTTAGCTGTATTAAAAGACATTTTATTTGAATGGGCCAAAGTTACCAAGCGATCTAGTTAACTGTGATACTGCCCCATCCACCTCATTATTTACCAATCCGTCAGTCTTTGTATCTCCTGTCAAGTTTATCAGCAGTGATTTTATATTTAATTCCAGATCACTCATAAAAATGTTGAATAGCATCAGGCCTAGTACTGATTCCTGTGAAGCCCATCTAGAAACAGCCCTAACTTTTCCCTAGGTGAATGCCTGTCACTCTCTTCTGGACACTGACTCCTCTGCTGTAGGTGGCCAGCAGCTATAGCAGGTTTACTGTTGCAGGCTTTGGATCTGCAGAAAGGACACCTTCTTCATTGTTGGGCCTTTTATCACTGTAATGTACAAATTGTCCTGAATCTTTCAGTTTAATGGAAAAGGATACTTTACTTACTGTGCAATACATTCCATATATAGGGAACGCCTCATCCACCACTGAAATGTAACCTTGTCAGAGGTAAAATGCAATAGCCATGCTTCACCAATAGCTCCACATACTTTTTCACAACTTGTCTGAAAAGTTAACTTATTCACTTAAACTGAATTCCTCCTGTAGTGTTATGTAAATGTATAGTAAACAGAATTTTGGGAATATGGTGCAACAAAGAGACTAGATGACTGCACATGGGTATGTAGTAGGACAGACAGAGATTTTGGGGTGTAGATTAATGAAACCCTGATTATACTAGCAGGTTTTAATCATGTCTACATTATTGGGTTTAAATCATATTCAACACTGGTTCAGCTGCATTAGTGAGCAATAGGTAATTTTCATAATGTAGACACCTTTGAGAAGAAATGGGGGGAGAATTTGAGGGATGAGAGACAGGACGATGGGGGCAAGAGGCTGTGGGGGCTAAGGACTTGGAGGTTGGAAGAAGATGATAATGATAAAGGAGGGTATGGCAGCTTCTTAATCCCAGAAGTTAGGAGACAGTAAGTGGCGTCCCCCTCTAACAACCAACAAAGTGACCTTCATTTGTTTGTGCAGAGATATGTTTTTGGTTTGTTTCCAAAAAGGCTATAAACCAAAAATCTTTTTTTTTTTTTTTTTAAATAATTTTTAAAAACCTTATGCATTTTTGAGGGTTTACTCATGATTCTTTTAACTGTCCTAACCTGAATCAGTGAAACTCTCTTGACTTTTTATTAAGAGTCTTAAGATTATTTAGTATATGGAATTTTTCTAAAAATAAAACTTTAAAAAATCCATCTGTATGCTGACATAATTTTGAATTTTCCCAGAGTCAAAATGGTTGCTTTTTCCTATTCTTGTCAGTGGGAGTAAAGCCACATACTATCTTCAGTTAAGATGGCTGTCATTTCTCCTACCAACTTTGCAGGTGGATGAGGCAGCCCCTAGCAAAGACAAGTCTCCCATTGTTTCCAATTACACTGAAACCAGAGTGTCATCAAGTAAAATGGTTATTCCTTCCGTGCTCTGTAATTTCCTGTCTATTTTTCTAACCATCAGAGGAAGGTGGTAAGGGGCTGCAGAGAGTCAGAATGAGGGGGCATGCAGAGATGTGTGGGGTGCAGGAAGGACACTAAAAGGATGCTGGGAAGCAGGGAGGTGTGTGTAGGGAAGGGGAAGATAAGAATGTGGCATTCAGGAAGTAGTTTAAAAGAGGTGTCGGAAGAGGTTAAGGTGTTATAGAGGTATAAGGTAGCAGAGAGGGGAAGAGTGAGGGGAAAACACCTGTACATGGGTGACAGAAAATTGAGAGCATGAAGGCAGAACATGAGTGGGGCAAGAGATTGTGAGACTTTCAGGATATGCTGCAGAGCTCCTCTTTTTACTGGGACTTTTATGAAGAGAAGTGATGTCCGAGGGCTGGTGTCTGGGGTGGATGATGTGTGTCTTCAAAAAAGACTTTATATTGGTTTAGTTGGTAATGTTTGGCTTATGATGGAGATTTGTCTAATGGATTTATATTTATGATGTGTGGTGTGTGGGATGGTATTTTTGTTTAAAGAAATATCTGGCATTTGGTAGGACAGGCTACTTATTTCTTTTATAGTGCTAAAAATAAAGTGCATGATCCTAGATGCTAAGCTTTATGCTAGTGTTCTTTTTTACACACACACACACACACACACACACACACACACACACACACACACACACACACACACACACACACACACACACACACACACACACAATATCTGCAATATAGGAGTATAACAGACTTTCAGAATTTGCAAGTGACTGGCCATAACAGAAAGTGCAGAAATGTTACTTGAAACAAGACAATAGTACTTTCACTGCTGTTAAAGCAGTTCAGTTACTCTCTGATACCTGTTTTGGTAAACCCCATCTGAAGCAATGGATAAATGGAATTACCAAGCTCAGTGGTGCTAAATAGTATGATAAAGTAACATTTTCGTTAATCTTTGTCTGATAAGTCTAAACTTTTTTTTCTGGACTCCTAACTCTGATTTGTTTTTGAATATTTACTGGGCTTAACCACATATATTGGTGATAGTCCTCAGCAAATGGGAAGGAGAATGCACCTTTGCAGCAGATTTTCAATATATCTCAGTTAGGGCTTTTTAGCATTAAAAAATCTCATAGGATCTCTAACTGCATGTATTAAAAAGTAGCTGACACACTCTGGAAAAAATGGACAAGCAAGCACAGACATTCCTCGTGCTCACTGTCCTGGTCTTTTTAGATTAATTATTGAAAACATATGTAACAAGCCTGATGGTGGGGTGTTTTTTGAATCAGAGCAATAAGGAGAGGCAGAGGCAATCTAGAGGCCAAATTGTATTTTCTCAGTCAGTTGAGGGTAAAGAGGGCCGGGGCCGAGGGGTTGGATAAGGGGCAGAGGGTCTTGGGGGCGGTCAGGATCTGGGAGGCAGGAGCTGTGGGGGGGCCCTTTTGGGGGCCCCGCAGTCCCAGAGTGGCCCTGGGGATTAGCAGGGGGCTGGCTGCAGCCCGCTTCGCTTCCCTCGCCCCGGCCCCAGCTATGTCGCTCGGGGGAAGGGATCCCCCCGCATTCACCGGCAGCAGCGGAAGCGTAGCAGCCCGGCCCCAGCCCGCTCCACTCTGCCACCTCCCAGCCGCGGCTCTCCGCTTCCCGCCGCAGGTGAGTACAGGGGGCGTCCTTTCCCCAACCTCCCTGCACTCACCTGCCGCGGGAAGCGGAGCGCCGCGGCTGGGAGGTGGCAGAGTGGAGCGGGCTCGGGCCGCGTCGCTCCGCTTCCTGCTGCAGGTGAGTGTGGGGGGGCGTCCTTTCCCCCACCTCCCCGCACTCACCGGCGGCGGGAAGCGGAGCAGCCTGGCCCCAGCCAGCTCCACTCTGCTAGCTCCCAGCCGCGGCGCTCCGCTTCCCGCCGCAGGTGAGCGCGGGACCTTTCCCCAACTCCTCCCCAGCGACATGGCTGGGGCCGGGGCAAGGAAAGTGGAGCAGGGTGGGGCTGTGTTGCTCCGCTTCCCACCACAGGTGAGTGCGGGGGGGGCGTCCTTTCCCCAACCTCACCGACGGCAGGAAGCGGAGCACTGCGGCTGGGAGGTGGTGGAGTGGAGCGGGCTGGGGCCGGGCTGCTCGGCTTCCCACCGCTGCCGGTGAGTGCCTGTCAGGGGGTGGAGGGTATGGATAAGGGATAGGGAGCAGGGAGTTTGGGTAGGGTCCTGGGGGTGATTAGGGACGGTGGTCTCTGAAGGGGGCGGTCAGGGAACAAGGAAACGGGAGGGCCAAAGCAAGTTCGATATAACGCGGTCTCGCCTATAACATGGTGAGATTTTTTTGTCTCCCGAGGACCACGTTATATCGGGGTAGAGGTGTATCTATCCCTTTCTTGATGATTCCCAACATTCTGTTCGCTTTTTTGACTGCCGCTGCACATTGAGTGGATGTTTTCAGAGAACTATTCACAATGACTCCAAGGTCTTTCTTGAGTGGTAACAGCTAATTTAGACCCCATCATCGTATATGTATAGTTAGGATTATGTTTTCCAATGTGCACTACTTTGCATTTATCAACATGAAATTTCATCTGTCATTTTATTGCCCAGTCACAAAGTTTTGTGAGATTCTTTTGTAGCTCTTCTCAGTCTGCCTGGGACTTAACCATCTTGAGTAGTTTTGTATCATCTGCGAATTTTGCCACCTCATTGTTTACCCCTTTTTCCAGATCGTTTATGAATATGTTAAATAGGACTGGGCCCAGTACAGATCCCTGGGGGACACCACTATTTACCTCTCTCCATTCTGAAAACTGACCATTTATTTCTACCCTTTGTTTCATATTTTTTAACCAGTTACCAATCCATGAGAGAACCTTTCCTCTTATCCCATGGCTGCTTATTTTGCTTAAGAGCCTTTGGTGAGGGACCTTGTCAAAGGCTTTCTGAAAATCTAAATACACTATATCCACTGGATCTCCTTTGTCCGCATGCTTGTTGACCCCCTCAAAGAATTCTAGTAGACTGGTGAGGCATGATTTCCCTTTACAAAAACCATGTTGACTATTTCCCAACAAATTATGTTCATCTATGTGTCTGACAATTTTGTTCTTTATGATAGTTTTTGATTTGGAATTAGAAAATACAATGTATTAGAACATAGACCCCACCATTATATATTCCCTTTTCACTTTCTCAGTTTTCAGCCTCCGGAAGCCCAGAATTTGGAGGAAAAGTTCTTAGGATGTTTAGTTTATATGTTGAGCAATTCTCTTGCTAACATTTGAGTTCCTGCATAAATAAAGACATGTATTCCTTGATTCAATGTATTGCTTTCTTGATTGAACAACTCTCTCTCCACTCCTTTCTGGTTTACAGTCTCTGCTCTTTTGACAGTTTCTCTATTCCTGTCACTTCACCTTGTATATGTTGAGATGCTGTCTGGGTGTTTTGTTTTACAGTCCTTACTATTTTCTTACTTTCACTATGGCTCACTTCCTCCTTATTTCTTAAACTGTAATTAAAGAGAAACAGACACATCTTTTATTACAGCTTATTTCCTTTCCATTTAATTCTTGCTTTACTTTTCTCACTGGTTTCTAACCAAGTTTTTTTTTTCTTCTTTTTTCCTTTTTCCCCTTAGATTACTTTGAGACTCTTCAGTTATTTTTCCTCTGGTCTAACTGTACTGTTCCTTTAACATTTCCTCTTTCCCCTTATACTATTCTTTCCTTTTTTCTAGGCACCAGCTCTTTTGTAGCTATTCCTATTGTTCCTACTATCTGTCTTTCCCATCTCTGCTGAACTGGACTTTTTCCCTTTTCAGTTGTGTTCCTGGTGCCCCTGCAGTGATGCAGCTCTGCCACTGAGGCTGCTTGCTCCCCACTTACTGCATCCCTTCTTTTCTGGTGCCAGGTGCTGCCTCACTTGTTACTGGCCTCTCTCTCTCTCTCTCTCTCTCTCTCTCTCTCTCTCACTGTAGGCTTCCAGATGCCACCTGCCAATTCTGCTGCTGCCTGTTTGGCATGCTCACAGCAGTGCTCCGGAAGGAAAAGCCGCCGCCTGTTCTCTCCTGCTATTTTTTTAAATTTCCCCCCACAAAATTGTCCTGGGCTCAAGCTCACCTGCTTCAACTGCCCAGAATCTTTGGTTCGAAATCCCCTCCTCCGCGCCCCAGAGAAGCAGTTTCAGGCTTCTCTTCTTTTTAAAAAATACAAAAGGACATTTAAAACACAACTTGCACTGTTCTTGTGAGCGGCTTCTAGTACAGGGGTCGGCAACGTTCGGCTTCTCGCCGCCCCCATTGGCCCGGGACGACGAACTGCGGCCAGTGGGGGCCGCGATCGGCCGAACCTGCCGCGTCAGCAGGTAAATAAACTGGCCCGGCCCGCCAGGGTGCTTACCCTGGCGAGCCGCGTGCCGAACGTTGCCGACCCCTGTTCTAGTATGTAAAGAAACTAGTATACTAGATGATTCATTGTGTGCAAACTGAAATGTGGATTATAGTTCTTTATCTCGCAGAATATATTACTGTGGTGATGGAGGGCCACATAAGCACCTAGATAGATACTGTATCTCTTTGTGATGAAAGATGAAAATATAATCCACTACTGCTTGCTAGATAGTTACATCTGTAGTTACTATAGGCCATTACTATATAAATCTTCCATAGTAGCTTAGGTCTCTGGTTGGCAAAGAAGATTTAACTTTGTACGCTGCCAAACTTCCATAATGCTATTCTGACTGCCCATTAGGTTTGTTTTGCCATAACTTCTATTGGGAATAAAATTGGAGTTTGAGTGTTGAGAATTGTTTGACTCCACTGCTGAGCTAACTTGCCACTGTGTTCAGGTTTGCTGGGGAAAAAGAGAGAACACAATAACCAGATAATGTTGCTATGAATATATGTTAGTGTACTGTGGGGAAAAGTAATTTCAGTATTTTTATTAATGTCTTTGTGTGTGCATAAGAACCTTGTCTCTGGAAATGTAAAATTGGTAAGAGAGGAAAAAATTGTAGTGAGATTATTGGTTACAATGAACAGAGACTTTTCCAGCTGGAGGCAATACATTATATCAGTGTCTTGATTAGGCCACTTTGTCAGGGTTTCTGGTAGACAGGGTGTAGTGGTCCCCCCCCCCTTTCCAGTGGGGAGGGAGGCCACTCTGCCTCATTGTGGGGCGGTAGTCTTCGGGCTTGGACCGCCCTGGCGGGGTCCATCTAAATAAAAGCAACCACACAATAATAATCCGGGCTTCTGTCCTCACCCTTGGGTGGGGGCGTGCCAACATAGTCTTTAGCCCTCAGCCTACTCAGCTGGAGCTGACACCAATTAACAGTCTGAGGTCCTCGGGCGGGGCCGGGCTAGTAGTAGGCTATTGCCTACGCCTCCAGGTTGAGGCAGCCAGCAAATATACACAGTCAGTAAACTCTGGCCCTCTGGGTGGGGGAGAGCAGGCTTAGCCTGAGCTTCAGGCACAGGCAGCCAGCAAATAAATAGTCAATAAGCCCTGGCCCTTTGGGCAGGGCAGAGCAGGGGAGAGGCTTTAGCCTAAGCTTGGGGCTCAGGCAGCCAGCAAACACATACAGTCTCAGGGTTCAGGTAGGGGTGAGTGCCCACTCAGTCCCGGGGGCTCCAAAAGGGGTTGAGCACCCAGCAGGCGGTCTAGGGTGCTGACAGGGTTGTTCAGGGAGCACAGGCCTCCTGGCCTAAGATAGAGAGTCAGCCACCCTGGGGGTTGGGGTGGCACGGGGACATGGGCTCGCCCTACTCCACCACGTTCCAGCCCAGGGCCCTAGCAGTGGCAGAGAGGTCTGCCACTGAGTTGGGTGGGGATCCAGCCGCAACACGCCGACCTAGAAGTGGTCAGCCCTGTAGCCAGCCAGTCAGCTGCCCCTGGACTACTTCCTACCTCCCCAGGGTTGGTACCTCAGGTATCCACCAGTCCTCGGGTTCCTCTGGGTAGAGAACGGGTAGTCCCGGTAACTCTTCATCTGGGTCCATCTTCTCCGGGGCAGGGTGTGGCAGAGCATAGATTCAGTTCCTGGGCATTGCAGAGGGGTTCGTCTCCTCTGCTGCCTACTATTCAGCTGAGTAGCAGGGCCCTCCCTTTATACTTCCTGTCCCGCCCCGGTACTTCTGGCGAGGGAGGCAGGGAGGGTTTGGCTCTGCCCACCAAAGGCAGTACGCTTTAATTTTCAAAATGAGTTAAGTGTTTGTTACAACCTCGGAAATACAGTGTTCAAGAAAGGGTAATGAAAACATGAGAGGTTCAAAGGAAAAGGGTAGCTTGGAAAGGAGAAAATACTATCTGACATAAATTTAAATGTATTTTATGCTTTAAATGTGATTTGTTCTGGATAATTTATCATAGAATATCCCTTGTGATTCATCACTAATGTAGAATAAATATTGCTTTTTAAAAGATTCACTGAAAACTGCAAAATGCAGCAGCAGAGGAATGCAAAACTTCTGTTTGGTCACCCAAGGCTCAGGAGCTGGATCCCTGCATGTGTATTATTCTCTGCTAACTAATGCTGATTAATAGGCCTTGTTAGCTTTAATCTGGATAGGATGGGTTCAAATGGCTGTGGGACCTAGTAGCTACGGCAGAGGAGTTTCTGCATAGGAAAATGCACTGAAGAGCCAAGCCCGAGAAGAAAATATAGGTTAAAGGGTGATGGTGGTAATGGCTAAGTTTTAAATTGCCCATAAAGCTAAAACCTTCATTGCGGTAAATGAGGGAATATATGTTGAATTAAGAGAGGGATGGTAAATTCACTTTCTTGGAGTAAGGTGAAGGTCAGTCCAGTGACTTTTTTTTTTGTTTTTGTTTTTTTTACTGTCCCTTGATTAACAATAAGAAAACGCTTAATAACAAAAGGCAAAACAGTTCAAATTTGAACAAGTCTTATACAACGTTCAGTTAAAGGATCTTAAAACAAATGACATAGATTCTAAAAATACATCACATCTTATCTGAATAACACTTGCAGTTTAACTAGCTAGGTTACGATCCAAGACTCCCAAGCTTCAGAGCATAAATTGATAACTGTTACAGTTAAAACACTTTTCCTCACCATGTTAAGTATTGCTAATTGGGAGCAATTGGCCCCTATAGGAAATGGAACACTTGATTGTTGGCCTATTTTCATATGCTCATTTTTATAGTGGGTGGAATGCCTGTCGAAATAGTTAGTAAAACTATAAACACACATGATGGAAGGTGAATTCATCATTTGTTTTCCTGTTCATGCTAGAACCTTGCAAATGTCCATATTTTGTTGCTGGAACCCTATTGTGGACTGCTAGCCCTGCTCAGTGATGCAGACTATCAAAGTAACTCTGTTCTACTATCCCAGATTAGCATATAATTACTATTTGAAATGAGGAACTGTACCTTAATATACCACCATCATTGATTGGGGTCAGCAGTCCAAAATTTGGTTGTAGCATGTAATATAGCCAACAGAACAACATATTGCATGTACTACACATTGCACTAATCAGAGTTGGTACTCTATCAACACCTCTATTTTGTCAAGGTCTAAATGGTGCTTGCGGTGCTGTTTTTCAATTGAGGCTTACAACCAATGAGCCTACAAGTTGACGCATGAAGGGGCATTCGAAAGTTTACATAAATGGCATGTAAATGCCTTGCAGCGCTGGCTACAACAGTGCCAGGCAAACACCTGTTCTTACTTCCAGGTGACATTGTAAATAAAAAGGGGGCAGCATTATCGCCTTGTAAATGTAAACAGACTTGTTTGTCTTAGCAATTGGCTGAACAAGAAGTAGGACTGAGTGGGCTTGCAGGCTCTAAAATTTTACATTGTTTCGTTTTTGACCACAGTTATGTAACAAAAAAAATCTGATTGTAAGTTGCACTTTGATGATAGAGATTGCACTATAGTATTTGTATGAGATGAATTAAAAATACAATTTCTTTTGTTTATCTTTTTACAGTGCAAATATTTGTAATAAAAAATAATATAAAGTGATCACTGTATACTTTGTATTCTGTTGTAATTGAAATCAATATATTTGAAAATGTAGAAAAACATCTAAAATGTTTATAATTTTAAATTGGTATTCTATTAACAGTACGATTGAAACTGTGATTAATCACAACTATTTTTTTAATCCACTTAATTTGTTTTGCGTTAATCGCATACATTAACTATGATTGATAGCCCTATTGATTGCCCTTTAAGAGGGTTGAAACTCAGCCTTACCTTTGCTAGATGTAGCCTACTTTCCTAGGTGTAGAGAGTGAGTCCACGGGTTACATGATGGAAGCCTGTGATTCAGCACAGCCCTTCTGGGAAAGTAAGGGCAGCCTGAGTTAGTTTGGAGAGTTTGAAGAGGGAGCTTGCAGGGAGGAGTGTAGGTGAAACTCGCAGGCGAAAAGCCTTGGGGAGATAGACATGTAAGGAGCAGACACTTATGGGGTGAAAAGCCCAATTCTGAGGGCATGTCTATATGGTGGAGTAATGCGTAGAATGGGAATGATTTCTAAAGTGTTGCATGTTAATTGGTCCATGTAGACCCGGCTGATGCACTTTAAGGTAGCACTGTTTCAAACAGCACTACATTAAAGTGCACTAAGGAACTTCTAATGCACACCAGCAGGGTCTGCACAGACCAGTTAGTAAGTGAACTTATGAAATCTCACCCCTGTAGTGCACATTGTTGCTCTGTGTAGACATATACTAAAAGGGATGCAAAGCCTGGAGGGAGACCTATAAGGAAGGGGAAAACTTGACAGAAGAATGGAAAGACTTCTGAGCCTAGAGAGGTGGCTAAAGCCCATTTATAAATTGAAAGGACAAACTGAGCACAAGGAAGAGGGCTGAGAGATTTTGATATATGTAGATGTAGATATAAAATAATTTTTTTTTTAATGGTCATAAATTACACCTAAAAGGGGAGCAGGATTGTGAAAACACCAGGTGGGATGTTTTGTTTGCATGATGGAAAGGAAACTGTGGTAGTGGGAAGGCCCACAGCCAGACTAGTTATGTCCCTCCTACAGTCATTAAAGATCCCATGATATATTTCCTGACAGTTTAGCTCCAGTGTCCTGGACAAATTCTGTTTACTATACATACTTACACAAACTGAATTACTCCTGTAGTATTAAGTGCATAAGTTACTTTTTCACATCTTGTCTGAAAAGTTATGTGGAGCTATTGGTGAAGCATGGCTATTGCATTATACCTCTGACAGGGTTACATTTCAGTGGTGGATGAGGTGATCCCTGTATATGAAATGTATTGCACAATAGGTAAAGTATTGAGGATAGGAATATAATTAATTCTAGTCAACATGGAAAATAGGTCTTGTCAAACAAACCTGATTTCATTCTTTGACGTTACAAGTTTGGTTGAAAAAGGTGCATAGGTGCAAATTAGATATTTGTAAGGCATTTTAAGTTAGTACTGCATGATATTCTAATTTTAAAAAAATCACTGTACAATATCAAAAAAATACATGTTAAATGGATTTAAAACTGGCTAATGGGTCTCAAAAAGTAGTTGCTAATGGGGAATCATCATCAAAAGGGGCTGTTGCTAGTGGAGTTCCACCGGGATCAGTGCTAGGCTTGATGCTAGTCAACACTTTGACTGATGTGGAAATAAATATAAAGTCACTGCTGATAAAATTGGTACATGGCATGAAGATTGGCAGAGTGGTAAATAATGGTGAGGATGGCGGCAGCCATACAGAGGTGATCTGTATTGGTTGGTAAATGGGCCCATTCAAATGAAATGCATTGCAATACAGCCAGAAGGAAAGCTATTCATCTAGGAATAAGGAATGCAGGCCATTGCTACAGGGTGGTGGTGCTATCTCCTGGAAATTAGTGACTCTGAAGAAGCTTTAGGGGATATAGTTGATAAAGAACTAAACATGAGCTCCCAGTGCTGTAGGAAAAAGGCCCAGTTGAATCCTTGAATGTATAAAGGAGGGTATAGGAATAGGACTGTGATTTTTACCTCTGTATCTGGCATTGGTAAGACTGATACTACAACACTGTGTCCAGTTCTGGTGTCAATAGCTTAAAAAAGGATGTTGGGGTGTAGAAAAGTGCCACAAATGATTCGAGGTCTGGAGAAAATGCTTTAGGACAACAGACGAGAGCTCAATCTGTTCAGTTTAATAGTAAGATTGGGTTCAATACAGAGGTAAGTGGGCGAAATGTAATGGCCTCTGAGATAAAGGAGATCATACTAGACAAAGTAATGGTTCCCTCTAGTTCTATGGACTTATGAATGAAACAAAGTGCTGTGGAATCCTGGATATAAATACATACAGGGCCGGCTCCAGGCATGAGCCTGGCAAGGAGGTGCTTGGGGCGGCCGCTCCGGAGAGGGGCGGCACGTCCAGCTATTCGGCGGACGGTCCCTCACTCATGCTCCGAGCGAAGGACCTCCTGCCGAATTGCCGCTGCAGATTGCGATCGCGGCTTTTTTTTTTTTTTTTTGGTTGCTTGGGCGCCCCAAACCCTGGAGCTGGCTCTGAATACATACTGCATATTTTAGCATGAAGAATTTCAGGGTTTTATGGTCATGATGTATGCAGATCAGCTGGAGCTTTCCTTCCCCAGAAAAATATGAAGTAATGTAACACTTAAATCAGCCCGAATTTACATGCTGGTACTTTTTCTTCACACCTGCCTTCACTTCCCTCCTGAAGCTTTTAATTGCTCTGGGATCTCAAAACTTCTATACAGTTTGAGTTTCTCTGATACTTCACAATACCTGTGGGAATTATTTTGTTGGCAGTTATTACTTCTTGTCATGACTTTGTGATGTTAGTTGTGTTAAAATGGATAGCATTTTAGAGTTAACAGGTATTGCTCTCTGATTTAAAATACATGACATGCCTTTCAGTACACAAAGATCGTAAGATTGTCTACTTTTCAAATGTAAACTGAAAACGAATTTTCTGTTTAAGAACTAAAGTAACTTTTTTCCTGTTTTTTTCCCCCCCCCCCTTCCCCCCCCTCCCCCATTAAGGTATGGGCTGAAGCCAAATGACCAAATCTTGGCAGAGGACAAACATAAAGAAATGTAAGTTTATATACCCTTGTCTTTAGGCTGACAGACACACACATGTGCATATGAATTTGTTCCTCCCCCCACCCTTTTAAAAAAAGGTTTAAATCAGTTACTGTAAGAAATTTTTTGCTGTTTTCAAGACAATGTTTTTTTTGGTGTCCCCCCCCCCCCCCCCCTTAAGGCTTATCTACGTGGTGGGATAAAGCACCCTATGGGGGTGTGTGATTTCTAAAGCACATTGATGTATTGCACTTTGATTCATCAGTACACACCACCAGGGTCTACACAAACACTTCCTTGAGCATTTTAACATACAGTACTGCATTAAAGTGCACTAGCGGACCTGTAGTGTTCACTGCCAGGGCCTGCAAAGACCAGTGATTGTGCAACATGTCAATGAGCTTTAGAAATCACATCTCCTGTAGTGCACGTTGCTGCTCTATGTAGACAAGTCCTCAAAGTTCAGTAGTATCTGCTGTGTGTTACTTTACTGTCATCAGTAGCTACATGGTTGAAGAATACTATAATGTAGCTACTGATGACATACCATAAGCAGACTGGAAATACCCTTCACCCCCCTACCTCTCCCACCCCCCACTGATTGTGGTAACTTGCGCTAAGGTGTAGTAATGATGACATAATTACTGAATGTCCACAAGCAGTGTTTTTGATATGAAATAATTTTATCTGCTGCAAACTGAAAAAAATGACTGTTTCAGGTAATGACCTTTTATTTAAACTGATAATACTGCACAGTGCTTTTGCATGCTGTTATTTGTCAGCTTCCTAATTTCTGTGATCTTGAAATGTTGCCTATTTTAGCTGAGCTGACTTCATTACTCTTTTTACATGTACAATAAGAACTTATGAACTAACCTGTGGAAGTTTTTCTTTACATAGTTATTAATTCATTGTCTTGCAGCACAACTGGCAGTAGATATTTTAATCAAACGTTGTAACAAAATCTTGAATATTTTTTTTAAAAGCTTGAAATCCAGATAAGTGTTCCAAATAAATCTCAAAGCAGCATTTGAGATTTATTTGCATCCAGAATAACATGGATTTCCCCCCCCCCATGGCTAAATATAAACAGTAATATGAAAGGTTTACATTTAACTTTAGGGCAAGTACTGAATCTTTCCCATGTGTAGATGGTACTAATGTGCTTCTGGAATATAAATAATGTTGTTAAAATGTCAACAGAAACTTTCTGAATTTTCTGATCTTTGCATGCCTGCTTGCTCAGCCTTAATATTGCAATAATAGTAACTTCATATATAATTTAAAAATATCTACTGGTATCATATCCTTTAAGATAACCTAAAGCTTAAAGTAATTCTGTGTGTACCCAGGATTCTGAGATGCATGTGCATAAAATTCTATGTTGATATGCTAAGAATTTTCTTCAAACTAATTGTTTTCCTTTCCTTTGTGGGGGAACAGCCCAAGTCTGAAAATTCTAGTTTAAGCCCTGGGAGCTTTCATGAGTGCAAATTTTGTCTTCATGCTTGAGTAACTCAAAAATGTCTGAACGGATTCAGCTCCAACTTAGAAGAAAAAGAAAAAACAACACTTGTGCTGAGACCAGGGGTGGAAAATTTTAGCCTAAGGGGGATTTGTAAGAAATTTAGGGCAACTAAAAAAAGGATTAGGATCTGCTAGTCAGTGTTTGTTGCCTTGAAAAGCTATAAAGCAACATTAAAGAACCGCTGTCTGTTTTTGGAAGTTTGGCTGTAATTGCTGTAATTATCAAATTTAGGCCAATGGAGGATGGGGTTGTAAAGGGACATTAAGTTTAGGAATAAAAGGAGAGAATGTGACTCTAAGGCTCAGTGTCCTTAGAAAAGCAGGGCCATTCTGGAGTTTATTCCCAATTGGCTACCCTAAAATTTAAATCTAGTAATGAGAACACTTTGTAAGTGTATTTGAACCATGGAGAGGGAGGAAGTCTTAATGACCATTCTTAGAATTCTTACGCTCCTTGGAAAGCCTTTCAGTTTTACTGAAACACAACATTTAGCTTTGAAAGATGATAAAAATAATTAACTAAAGTTGCCTTTATAAAACTGCAGTTCCCAGTAATGAAGAAATGTCTTTTCGAAACCCATGAAGTTGGCTTGGTCGTCCATATGCAGGGCATTGGGAATAGTCTGAGATATGTGCAAATGGCAAAGAGTATATCATTGCATGCTGCTCAAAACTCTTGGATAGGTGAGATTTACTGTTGAAGCATCTATGTCCCCTGCTTAAGTATGTGAGGACATGCAGTGATACTCTGCTTCTTTGCTCACAAGAAAAGGAGTCAGTGAGTAATATTGGGTCATGATTGTGGGAAAGCACCAAGATATTCAATTTGATAAAGGCAGAGGACCAAAAACAATGTCAGTAATCAGAATAATTGAGATATAAATGGAAAATCTGGCAGACTCCTGTCAATACTCATAGGTAAAGGCACAATCCCTTGCTGCTCTGAACCTAAAATCCTGAGTTCTCTCTCAAGTTTGTCCAGTTGACAGGACAAAGGGGAAGAAATAGAAGGGTTGAAGAAAACCTTACACGAAATATCCTGCTATATACAAAACACGGCTTTCATAGTGATTTGGTCACTTTCCCAGTATAAACAAAGTCAGTAAAAATTATTAGCTGCATCTTTGGTATACTCAGTTACTTAAATCCTTGTTAGCAAGAATGTGAGATCTTGTGGGAGGAAAATGTATGAAGGACATAAGAGACATGATGCCAGGGTCTGAGACAAACAGTCTCTAATAACCAGAGTTTGTTGCATATACCTACTCTTTTTATTCACTGCAAATCCATTAGAGTTGACATATATGAAATAGTAAATTTGAAGCCATAAAAGAAAATGTTTATTTCCAGACAGTGTTTCTTCTGTTAGTCTAAAAAAAGTGTTTCTGGATTTCAAATATAATATTAAATCAGTATCTTAGATGTCTGTATACTAATGCGAGAAGTATGGAGATTAAGCAGGAAGAACTTGAAATGCAAGTTAATAAACACAACTATGACATAGTTTGCATCACAGAGACTTGGTGGGATAACACACCACTGGAATATTGGTATAGAACGGTACAGTTTGCTCATGAAGACAGGCAGGGAAAAAAGGGAGGAAGTGTTGCATTATAGATATTAAATATATACACTTGGACTTAGGTTGAAATGGAAATAGAAGACAAACTTGTTGAAAGTCTCTCTGGGTAAGGATAAAAGGGGTTTAAAAAAAAAAGGGTGGTGTCATGATAGGGGATCTACTATATGTTACCTCTGTTCCCCTAAAAACCAACCCAGGGTCACACTTGTATTAGTTTTATTACGATGCCGCTGTTGGGTCAGATAGAAAAGAGATGGCGCTTATTCATACACGTGCACACTCACCACATTCGTACTCTCATGCACCCACACACTTACACAGACGGAGAGTTACCGGAGACAGCATGGAGACCGAGAAGCCGAAGCGTGGTAGCTCTGGTGTGTCCGCCTGCGGTCACGAATCCAGGCTGCTGAGCAGGTCAAGGAGCAGCAGCTGCTTGTGTGCATGGCTGCTTCCTTTTTCTGGAACTGGGCAGCTCCTGTTACGTACACTGAGTTTTCCTTCTGTGTCCATGACCGAGAAGCATTCCCAGACCAGTTCCTTTCATGCATACCAGGTGGTTCTTCTCTTTACAGCACTTCGTGATTGCCTTCTCAGGGCAGATTATATCAGACACACCTGGCTCCTGTCTCTGGGCTCCTTTCTCCTTGCAGCTCCTCTCCACCCAGTCCCACATACACTCCCTTGTTCACACTCCCTCATTCACACTCTCTCTGAGGGATGGGATATTACAAAGCTTGGAAGTTCATACAAGTAGTAAGGTTACAGAGCTTGCAAAGTTTACAAAACTTAAAAGGCTATGCTAACAATACCTGAAGTTACAAAGTCTGCAAAAAGGTTGCAGAACTTAATGATACAAGTTACAGATCTTACATTTGCATTTGAGCAGAGGCGTTACATATCACTATAGACCACCTAACCAAGAAGAAGAGGGAAGATTGAAAAATTTGGGGGACTGGACTAGATGACCTCTCGAGGTCTCTTCCAGTCCTATGATTCTGATTAATTCTCACTGTAAAGTTGACTTATTAATAAGTCTGTACAAATTTGGGTTCAAAAGAGCGCTGTATATATTTCAGGAGTGCTGCCAGTAAGCCTACTTCCTGGCCTCTTGGCCTAGTACTACGCACTCCTTTTCTGTGTTGCTCACCAACTTATATTTTATGCAAACTTTAATCCAATTTAATTGTCATTTTTTCTGGCCAGAATCCCACTTTGTGGGATCACTAGGTTATGATTTCAATATTGGTGTACAACTTTTTTGCTGTGTGGGGGGGAGTTCATGGAAGGCCTCTTTTTTTTTTTTTTTTTTTTTTTTTTTTACTAAGAGGGCAAGTACTGTTTTTTCCTTTAAACATGATTAAAGTTAAGATTTTGTCACTGTTATTTTTAGTAAAAGTCACAGGCAATAAACAAAAATTCACAGGAGCCCGTGACCTGTCAGTGACTTCACTAAAAATAACCAGGGGCAGAGCTAGGTATGGGGGAGGAATGGAGTGCCATGGCTGGGGGAGGGAGGGAGACTGACAGGCTGAGCCCCCTGCCATGGTGGGGGGCACAGTTCCAGCTCCAGTGGCCACAGCAGGGGGCACAGCCACGGGGGGGGCGCACAGCCCCTGATCCGCAGGGGTGCGCAGCCCAGCTGCAGCTTCCACCAAGCCCTGCCTGGGGGGAGGGGCACATGGCCCTGGGAAACTGCGAGGGGGGCACCCGGCCCCTGTTCTGGCCCCAGTTGCAGGGCAGGGGCGCACAGTCCTTCCTCCAGCCCTGGCTTCAGCCCCTGACCGCTGAAGCCGAAGAAATCACGGATGTCTGGTAAAGTCACGGACTCCGTGACCTCCATGACTAAATCGTAGCTTTAAACATGATGCATAAGATAACATTTTTATTTAATCTGCTGCTGATCCTTTCAAGTCTCAAGAACAGCCTCCACCCTGGAACTCTAACTATATATAAACATTGAAGTTCATAACATACTGTTATCTTTTGTAGTTGTTCAGAAGAATATTTAAATTTTAAGAAGAAAGCAGGAGGCTAAACTATATTATTAAAATAGTTTACAGACGCTTAGTTTTTTAAAACTGTTCTCCTACAACAACATAGTCCCTATATAAACAAGCTAAAATTGTATATTGAAAGCTATTATATGTTGAATTTGAATAGTAAACTAGTATCTGCTTCACGGAATATTGTGAGGATTCGTTGTGTTTGCATAGGGTTTAGAAAATATAAATGTTAAAATGATGAGATCTTAAGTGGTTTTCAACCATAAATCTCAAAGCTCTTTATAAGAACCCAAGGGGGTTGGTGGTAATCCTGTTTTATAGATGGGGAAACTGAACCACAGAGGTCAAATGGCTTGCCAAGGTTAAGCAGTACAACTGTGGCAGAGCCAAGAATAAAATGCGTGTCTCCTGATTGCCTGTCCAGTGTCCTATCCATTGGACCACACTGAGTGGAGACCTATATATTTTGCAAGCTTATTCAGAAGACTTAACGTTTTACTTAAGTAAGCAAGCCTACTTTTTGCCACTTAATTTAGTTCTTAGCAAAGTTATGTCAGATGGAGTAGTTACTATTAATAGAGAAATGCATTCTTTATAGATTGGTATTATTGAGTATGATGTGAAACATGTCAATTTACAGTGAAGGCAGACAAAAAACAGAGTGACTGGCTTATTGTCGGACAAGTTAATAAATCCCTAAAAACCCATTAACATGCCAAAGATCTTTATGCTGACCAAGCTGTATGCAAAGAAATGTTGTGCATAATTGCTGTCTGTGTACGTTTAAAGGAATGTTTTAAATGTTGAGTGAGAGGAGCTCTATAAACTGAGAGGGTGACTAATTTTAAATATTTTAATAGTATACGAAGGTTACTACACTGAGAGAGGATAGATTGTTCTAGTAACTTCAGACATAAAGGGTACTACATAAATAAATTCCTCTTCTCCCCTCCAAGTTTTTCCTGTGGTTGATCCTTTTGTTTGTTTTTTGGGGGGGGAAGCGGGGTGCTATGTAAGATGGTAAGCACCTTGCTTTGTCATTATATCAGCATGCATATCAATTGTGTTGTTTCTAAACGTACTTTCCTCTTCTACCTTACTTTCTCTGGGTTTCATTTTAAATGCATACTAACAAAAGTCCAGTTTGCCCTAGCAATTGTGTCTCTGCCTGCCTCCAGTAAGTACAATTCAGAAGCCATTAATGCTTTAGTTTACAGTCCTGATTGTTAGTTTATTGTTTACATCCTAATTGTAGCATCTGGAGTTACTGCAGTACAAATATTAATCAAATCAATTTTAACTTATTTTTTGGATGTCAGTTTTTAATACAAGGATATATGGGGTTTGGGAAAGAAGTTGGGTAAGAACTTGTGATTTAAGAGACAGTTTTATATCTAAAGTTTACCAGCAGATGTAGCTTTATAGGTAATTATATTCTATATAATGCCAGAGGACTGATCTGTCACCAGGAAGGAACCTGAATGTCAAAAGTGCTGTGTCCAAAATATCTGTATTCTAATATACTAGGTACATTGAGTTTCTGGTTGACACTTGTCTGAAATAAGGGAACCTTTATCACTGAAGTTGTCTGAAAAATGTCAATAAAGGACTTTTGTCCTAGGCTTTGTATCTTTAGTGAATAGATCTTTCAAAGGTTCACCAGAATTTACTTTGAAATAAATTAGACCCCAGGAACTTTTGTGGCTTAAAGTCTCTACACTGGCTCTTCCCCAAAATATATTCTCCATTTTCATAGATTCATAGATTCTAGGACTGGAAGGGACCTCGAGAGGTCATCGAGTCCAGTCCCCTGCCCGCATGGCAGGACCAAATACTGTCTAGACCATCCCTGATAGACATTTATCTAACCTACTCTTAAATATCTCCAGAGATGGAGATTCCACAACCTCCCTAGGCAATTTATTCCAGTGTTTAACCACCCTGACAGTTAGGAACTTTTTCCTAATATCCAACCTAGACCTCCCTTGCTGCAGTTTAAGCCCATTGCTTCTTGTTCTATCCTTAGAGGCTAAGGTGAACAAGTTTTCTCCCTCCTCCTTATGACACCCTTTTAGATACCTGAAAACTGCTATCATGTCCCCTCTCAGTCTACTCTTTTCCAAACTAAACAAACCCAATTCTTTCAGTCTTCCTTCATAGGTCATGTTCTCAAGACCTTTAATCATTCTTGTTGCTCTTCTCTGGACCCTTTCCAATTTCTCCACATCTTTCTTGAAATGCGGTGCCCAAAACTGGACACAATACTCCAGCTGAGGCCTAACCAGAGCAGAATAGAGCGGAAGAATGACTTCTCGTGTCTTGCTCACAACACACCTGTTAATACATCCCAGAATCATGTTTGCTTTTTTTGCAACAGAATCACACTGTTGACTCATATTTAGCTTGTGGTCCACTATAACCCCTAGATCCCTTTCTGCCGTACTCCTTCCTAGACAGTCTCTTCCCATTCTGTATGTGTGAAACTGATTTTTTCTTCCTAAGTGGAGCACTTTGCATTTGTCTTTGTTAAACTTCATCCTGTTTAACTCAGACCATTTCTCCAATTTGTCCAGATCATTTTGAATTATGACCCTGTCCTCCAAAGCAGTTGCAATCCCTCCCAGTTTGGTATCATCCGCAAACTTAATAAGCGTACTTTCTATGCCAATATCTAAGTCGTTAATGAAGATATTGAACAGAGCCGGTCCCAAAACAGACCCCTGCGGAACCCCACTCGTTATGCCTTTCCAGCAGGATTGGGAACCATTAATAACAACTCTCTGAGTACGGTTATCCAGCCAGTTATGCACCCACCTTATAGTAGCCCCATCTAAATTGTATTTGCCTAGTTTATCGATAAGAATATCATGCGAGACCGTATCAAATGCCTTACTAAAGTCTAGGTATACCACATCCACAGCTTCTCCCTTATCCACAAGACTCGTTATCTTATCGAAGAAAGCTATCAGATTGGTTTGACATGATTTGTTCTTTACAAATCCATGCTGGCTGTTCCCTATCACCTTACCACCTTCCAAGTGTTTGCAGATGATTTTCTTAATTACTTGCTCCATTATCTTCCCTGGCACAGAAGTTAAACTAACTGGTCTGTAGTTTCCTGGGTTGTTTTTATTTCCCTTTTTATAGATGGGCACTATATTTGCCCTTTTCCAGTCTTCTGGAATCTCTCCCGTCTCCCATGATTTTCCAAAGATAATAGCTAGAGGCTCAGATACCTCCTCTATTAGCTCCTTGAGTATTCTAGGATGCATTTCATCAGGCCCTGGTGACTTGCAGGCATCTAACTTTTCTAAGTGATTTTTAACTTGTTCTTTTTTTATTTTATCTGCTAAACCTACCCCCTTCCCATTAGCATTCACTATGTTAGGCATTCCTTCAGACTTCTCGGTGAAGACCGAAACAAAGAAGTCATTAAGCATCTCTGCCATTTCCAAGTTTCCTGTTACTGTTTCTCCCTCTTCACTAAGCAGTGGGCCTACCCTGTCTTTGGTCTTCCTCTTGCTTCTAATGTATTGATAAAAAGTCTTCTTGTTTCCCTTTATTCCCGTAGCTAGTTTGAGCTCATTTTGTGCCTTTGCCTTTCTAATCTTGCCCCTGCATTCCTGTGTTGTTTGCCTATATTCATCCTTTGTAATCTGTCCCAGTTTCCATTTTTTATATGACTCCTTTTTATTTTTTAGATCATGCAAGATCTCGTGGTTAAGCAAAGGTGGTCTTTTGCCACATTTTCTATCTTTCCTAACCAGCGGAATAGCTTGCTTTTGGGCCCTTAATAGTGTCCCTTTGAAAAACTGCCAACTCTCCTCAGTTGTTTTTCCCCTCAGTCTTGATTCCCATGGGACCTTACCTATCAGCTCTCTGAGCTTACCAAAATCCGCCTTCCTGAAATCTATTGTCTCTATTTTGCTGTTCTCCCTTCTACCCTTCCTTAGAATTGCAAACTCTATGATTTCATGATCACTTTCACCCAAGCTGCCTTCTACTTTCAAATTCTCAACGAGTTCCTCCATATTTGTTAAAATCAAGTCTAGAACAGCTTCCCCCCTAGTAGCTTTTTCAACCTTTTGAAATAAAAAGTTGTCTGCAATGCAGTCCAAGAATTTGTTGGATAGTCTGTGCCCCGCTGTGTTATTTTCCCAACATATATCCGTATAGTTGAAGTCCCCCATCACCACCAAATCTTGGGCTTTGGATGATTTTGTTAGTTGTTTAAAAAAAGCCTCATCCACCTCTTCCACCTGGTTAGGTGGCCTGTAGTAGACTCCTAGCATGACATCACCCTTGTTTTTTACCCCTTTTAGCCTAACCCAGAGACTCTCAACACTTCCATCTCCTATGTCCATCTCTACCTCAGTCCAAGTGTGTACATTTTTAATATATAAGGCAACACCTCCTCCCTTTTTCCCCTGTCTATCCTTCCTGAGCAAGCTGTATCCATCCACACCAACATTCCAATCATGTGTATTATCCTACCAAGTTTCAGTGATGCCAACAATGTCATAGTTGTATTTATTTATTAGCACTTCCAGTTCTTCCTGCTTATTACCCATACTTCTCGCATTTGTATATAGGCATCTAAGATACTGGTTTGATCTTTCCTCCCAGTTTTGTCCTGACCCTCCTTTCTCTCTGCCAATATAGCCCACACTCCCTCTCGTTTCCGACCCATCTCCCAGGTCTCCATGTTCCCCACTTACCTGCGGGCTTTGCTCACCTGTCCCCGTCGAACCTAGTTTAAAGCCCTCCTCACTAGGTTAGCCAGTCTGTGTCCAAATAGGGTCTTTCCCCTCCTCGAAAGGTGAACGCCATCTCTGCCTAGCAGTCCTTCCTCAAATAGCATCCCGTGGTCTAGAAAGCCAAAGCCCTCCTGGCGACACCATCTTCGCAGCCAGGCATTCACCTCCAGGATGCATCTGTCTCTGCCCGGGCCCCTACCTTTGACAGGAAGAATCAAAGGTATTTTGAATTTTATGGATGTACTGTTAAATTAGGAAAGTTAATTTAGTGTAGATCCATTATGGATAACTGCCTGGGAAAGGAAACTGGATATTGACATTTGCATTGCACAAGAATCCTACCAATTCAGTACAAAATAGCCTGATGTTTGAAACCAGAGTTCTAAATATTGAAATGGAGTTTAAAAAGAACAGAACAACCACTATGCTCTCTTTACAGTAAAAATAATTATCAACCAAAGCAATATACTGGTTTCTGAACAAGTTTTGTCAAACTAACATTCTGTGTAGTGGCATTAAGACTACTGCAGGGCCCAACAAAATTCATTGAGGCAGTGGAGAGAACAAGGGAGACTGCTTCGTCCTCATCATGGAAAATCCAAAAGGACATAGCACCCTGGCAGATTGAGTGCCACCCATATCAATCTTTAGGTAGGTCCTTAATGTTGTCTGGCTGGATAATCAGTTTGTCTCTCAGTGGCAATGTTATCATGCCACAGTGCTTGTGGTGACCACATAATTGCCAGCCATGTGGCAACATTCCTTGGTGAACATGCTATGGAATTTGTTGGTCTTCCATCCTAATAGAGAGGCTTGAGTACTAATGACATGACTACAAACATCTCTTATTGGACAATGATAATCTGCTGTTCTGTCTAGAGAGAAGGTGGTCTGGAGAAGCTGGAACATAAAAACAGAGAAAAAAATCCAGTTTTTTTTATTTTGTTTTATTTTAAAGCTGTAAAAATTATGAACATGTCTAATTCATCAGTACTTTGGGTTGACTCTTCTTGGTAAAAGATTGTGATGTTGGCATTTTAAATTGGAAGGTTGTTGGAGTTGGAGGTAAATAAACTCTGAAATTTAATTTTGCAGTGTTGGTGAAACTATTCAGAAAAAAAAGTTTTCTTTCAGGAGAGAAGACATTTTACCAATTCATTACCAAATGCAGTCTATAAAATAGTAATGTGATGGTTTTAACAATGCCACAATTTTAGTTACAGGCCCATCCATATTTGGACAATAACACATACAGGCAAATGTGTACACATTTTGCCTGTAGTTTAAGATATGAATGAAATTATTTTCTGACAGGTTGTAAACATTAATGTAACATTTCAAAAGGTATATAATACCTTTCTGAAACTGTCCCAGAAACTTGCATGTCAATTACTTGAAACCACCCACTGCTTTTAGTAGGCCTGCTTTGTGTTACAGTGGAATTCCTTGATAGTTGTGGATATAGCATGGGTTATATCTCCCTGGGCTCATACCTGAAGGTTTTTCTCCTTTAAAATCTATTTGATCATATCTTTATTGATTAGTGAGGCAAATTATTGTCCTCTTACGAAATGAATTTTGAAAATGCATGAAGCCTTGCTGTTCTTAATAATCTTTTTCTGAGTGCGTTAAAGATCTATTGATGCCTTCTCAGTGGTGGGTAGAGCATTTGATTCAATCTGATGTTGCTTGGAAGGAACTTGCAGGGATATCAACAAAACATACTTCCAAGCAGAGTTTTTTCAACGGAAATTCTTCTTCACCATTTCTTGAGTTGCTGAATTACGTGTAGCTTTGAGGGTGCAAGAGCCCTCTTCAGGCTTTGGTATCCTTTCTCTGACTGACTTGTTGACAAAGTCAGAATCAGTGTAGTGAGGGAAGAAACGTATTCACAAAATAGTGTACAATGGTATCCATACATCTTAACTTCACTATAACCTTATGTGATGACGCTTTCTTGCGGTGTCCAACACTACGAGTGACCATGTACCTTCCTGCCTCCAGCAAGAGCAAGTCTGTCTTGTGTTCATTGGATATCCACTTTGTGACGCTGCCAGCAACTCAAGCACTCTCCGCTGGCCTCTACCAGCCCTTACTTATGCCTTTCAGGTACCCCAATCCCTAAACTTCTCAGAAGTATCCCCCTGTAGTGTCCAGCCCCTGTCACTGGACACCCACGGTAATTGCCTGGCTTGCTACTCCCAGGGCAAAAGTATACGCACACCAGCTTGAGTCAGCTGAATGTACGCTCCAATATCACAGCACTGTAATCTATTCATAGTGAAAACAAGTGTAAGTTTGTTAACTAAGGTAAAGTCTTAGGAGATGGTGAGCAAGAGTAATAAGTACAACAGGTTACAAATAAAACAAAAATATAATGCTTCTTCTAGACTAAAACCTAACTTTAATAGGCTAACCTTGTCTAAAGCAGTTTTTCACCTAAGCACTTTCTTGCAGCATTTCATCCAAGGTTGGTTGAGATCCTGTTTTCACGAGTATAACAGCAGAGCCCGGTTACCCCCTCAATGCAGGCTGAAGGGGGGTGGTCCTTACATCCCAAAGTCGACTGTTTTTGTCTCCAGAGTCAGGATGACACCGTGGTTTCTTTACTGGGGTGCTGGCTCTGAAGTGTCGTTCCCCCATACTCCTGTTTGTTTCACCTCCCTGCCCCCACCGTCTACCTGATTTTTCCTGTTGACTTTCCAATATAAATGGGGCTTCCTTTGTGTTTACTTTACAAAGCTTAATTTACATATGAACCGAGGCAGGTGATGCCACACCCTTTGGTCTGGCAAAACCAGCTTGCTTAACCCTTCCTGGGACACAGATTCTAAAGCAGGGGTGGGCCAAACTACAGCCTGGGGCCGCATCTGGCCCTTCTGATGTTTTAATCCGGCCCTTGAGCTCCTGCTGGGAGTGGGGTCTGTGGTTTGTCCTGCTCCATGTGTGCCGTGGCTCCTCGCGACTCCCGGCAGCAGCATCCTGTCCCCACTCCGGCTCCTATGCATAGGAGCAGCCAGGGGGCTCTGCATGCTGCCTCCGCCACAAGCGCCGCCCTCACGGCAACTGCGGTCAATGGGAGCTGCAGGGGCGGCGCCTGCAGATGGGTCAGTGCGCAGAGCTGCCTGGCCACGTCGCTGTGTAGGAGCCGGAGGGGGGCCATACATCAAGCAGCTCCTGGAAACAGCAACAGCAAGCGCCGCCGGGAGCCTGCACCCTTGACCCCCTCCAGGGCCCCAGCCCTGATCCCCCTTCCGCCCTTGGAACCCCTCGGTCCCACCCTCCTGCACCCCAGAACCCAGAGCCCCCTCCAGCACCCTGAACTCCTTATTTCTGCCCCTACCCCAGAGCCCGCACCCCCAGTCGGAGCCCTCACACTGTCCTGCACACCAACCCCCAATTTCGTGAGCATTCCTGGCCCGCCATATAATTTCCATACCCAGATGTGGCCCTCAGGCCCAATAGTTTGCTCGCCCCTGTTCTAAAGCCTATTTTCAGTACATACATACATACAACTTTTTAAATGTCACCCATATGTACATCACACAAGGACTGAGGATCAATATGTTGTAAGCTTCCATTAGGCACCTCATATGACCCTTTTTGGGTAAATGCTATGAAAACAGTATGTTGGGTGTAATGAATTTGTCAGGCCTGATGGGAGTTGCTGTTACAGAACAGTGACACCTTTGACAGTTGACATTGAGGAGTACTTAGGATCACACTTTCACTTTCTCAGCATAGTGTTAATAATAAATAGTTAAGTGAGAAAAACAAAGAACACCACAACGGGGAGCGGGGAAATGTTTCAGCTTCTTTATCTATGTAAGTATGTACAAAATTGTGCTTATCGCCATCTCACATATTAAAAAAAGTATAAGATCACCCTGTTCACTTCAGGTTCTAGTTACAAATTTCCCTTTTGTTTTTTGTTTTTTTTAAATGCTTCATAGTGTGAAGTAATTCTATCTCATGATCCTTGGTGCTTTTTTCCATCTCTTTCACTACTGGCCTTCTTTGTTCCATCACAGGTTTCTACCACTGGCACAAAAGTCTTCTCCAACATGTGGCTGTTCTCACCTCATCCACTCAATCTGTTTTCAGATCTTGCCTGATAATTATTCTCTTTCAACTGTCCTTTCTCTCTCACTACTCAGGGCCCTTCTCCCCTTATATTATTACATAGTTCTGAAGTGGGTAAATTTGGATCATATGAAAGACTAGACAAAATGTTTCACTTGTCAGACATTACTTAAATGTGTGTGCTGTAACAATCCTGCTTGCATTCCATAAGTGCACATAGAAAAATTATGTAGCAGTGATTCATCCAAAAGGAAATAAAAAAACGTAAAAGAGTATTGGATAACTTCTTCCTTTTTGCATAAGGGCGATGGTGGCAAATTGATCCTCCTGTGTGTATTTGGTTGTTTATATCTTTCACTAAAATAGTTATGATTATTCAACCTCTTTTTTTCCTAAGTTTAGTTCTTTCACAGAATTTACCATCTTCCTTATCACTCAAAACATTACAACATCTTAAAGTGTTAAACCATGTATCTGCATACAAATTAAAATAACTATCCTTGTCAAGTTGATAGCTCTACCTGTCAGTTTAGTTCAATGTTACAGGCTTGGATATTCTTCAAGAAGGCCACAGACTTCAGGCTTCAAAAATAAGTTTTCTTACAGTGAACTAGTTGAGTTCAAATGGAAACTATTATTTGTATAGTGTCTGAAGTGTACTGAGAGCTTTACCAAAAAATGTAACACATGTTTTATTGAAAAATATTTGAAGTGTTTTTGCCTAGGATTTAAAAAGGGCATTAAATTTATTTGTATGTCATGGTAGTGTACCTCAGACATTAAAACTACTAGTGCTGCAGGCAAAAGATAGGCAGCAGCAGTTAACCTAATATACTAATCAAAGTTATTTACATGTAGGACATTAGCTGTGATGACAGAACATGTAAGGACATTATAGATGTATTCAGTGGGTACTGTGGGTTAAACACAATAGAAGTACGTCTTATGAAGTTGTTAGTCTGGAGGTGTGGAAAATGCCACCATTCTAAGGGGTTAAGCCCAAGTTGAAAGGCAATATTGTGTCTACATAAACACATATCTTTATTCTGGTCAGTACACATTGTACTGTGTACACAACTTTTATTTGTGTAATAGATCTTGACTAAACTTAACATTTTAATGTAAACTTTTCCTTTTGAAATAGTTCAAACTTTATACTAAAGCCTTCACCTTCTCCTGCCCTTTTAAAATGTGAGTTGCACAGTAGTTTATTACAGATAAGTTGTTACTGTGAGAGTAAAAGTGCCAGATAGTTGAGGTCAAAATTTAGACTTCAGTACATTGATATTTTAAAAACAGCAATGAGATAAAGTTCCTGCTTTACTATTTGCTGTACCAGTGTACCAGATAAGACATTCTTTGTAACAATTGAGGGCATTGCTTAATATTTAACGTTTTAATTTTTCAGTACAAAAATTGATCCCCCTCCCCCCCCTTCTGTAGCCATCAGCTGCAACAGAACCCTACTCTTGGCTCTAAGGAGACTTACTTAATATTTATCTTCACATATATTTTCTTCCTTTTCCAAGGAAGACTCTTAAGTGCTTTCTGCTCAAAATAGTGACACGACACTTTGCTTTTATTAAATAAATTTTATGAAAAAAGATTTATCTTGACAATGTCCCTCTAAATAATCTTTCTCTTGGCTGGAATAATTCCCATTTTTAATGCTAATGACAATAACTGAGATCAATTTGACCAAATAGTCCCATATGCTTTTTTTTTTTTCTTTCCCTGATGTAGACTGCTTTTCTGACTAGGGTTCAAGATCAAACATCTTTTTGTTGGGAAGAAGAAATTAAAACTCATTGCAGCTAGTAATGATGGTGGCCTGGTTCAGCTTGTCTTGGAAGTTAAAGCAGAAATGCTATATTGTTTATCCATTTCCAAACGTACTTATGGCTAGAAATGTAGACTCCACCTTTATGGGCTAAAGAACATTATTTAATGTTCAGACATTGCTAAAATGGTTGCAGCAAAACCCTGAAAATTTGACTGGCTGTATGAATTTGACTGGGTGGATGATCTGGCAGTGCACAAATGAGTGTGTTCAAAGCATTGTTTAAAACTTGGTACCATCTAGTCTGTAACAGTACTTTAAAATGCTGGTTTAATGTGTTTGGCTGCTGGTCACACAGTATTAATTCTGTCTAATCTCAAACCACTTTTAATGATTTTGGGGGGCCTAAGTTGAAGCAAAAGGGAAGATAAATAGGACCTGTGGTGTTCACAACTGGTCATCTTTGCAAACTACAGGTCACAACTTGATGGAGAAAGAGGAAGGAAAAAGTTGTCCATGAGTTTCCTCTTTTTTTCAGTCCCACTGCTGTAAGTGTGCAGTGAGGTGGAAATTGTGCATTTCTGGGAGTGGCAAAGTCTGTATATGATCCAGAGTGGCAGCTTATATTGCTTTTTCCTTATTGTGCCCCTGCCACAGATACTTGCTTTCAGTGAAGTTTAACAGTAAAATGCCCAATATGCTGAACATCAGCCTAAGTATCAGTAAAGTCAAAATTCCCTAGAATAAATGGCTATTTATGTAAAAACTAAAATCAGACATTCCCTTACTGAGTCATCAGCCGCTTTTCCATTCCTGGTGTCCGAGTAGTCTTAGTAGACTAGTAGTCAAAATGATTTCCCGTGCACACGCACAGTAACATGTTAAAACAAACAAAACCTTTTAGAAAAGACCTATTGCCAAAACCAAAATTCTCACTAATGGACTTGGACACATAGCTGCTGTATGTGAAGCAGCGTCCTAAAAGCATACCCAAGAATGACATTCTACTGAAGTAATATGTTTAAAAAAAAAAAAAAAAAAGTCTAGGCTATTAGCGCGATTTGTTTGCTTAGTTGTCTTTTCTACACTATTCGTTTTTTTTTAAGTTGAATATGCAGCATTTTCTTCTATCCTCCTGTCTTTCTTATATCCATGGTTTCATGCCTGACATTCTGAACACTATACAAAATCCCTACTGTTAAAGAATGTCAAGGTCCCATAGTTGAGGCACTTCAGAGCCTGGAAGTCACAAAGTAAAGGTTACGTGCACAACCGTAACTGTGCCTGTATTTGTGAGTGTATTATGATAGTCTTTTAATTACATGATCACATACTACTCTTTCTGTAGGACCGACCCCTGCTTCATTCAGCGGACAAGATAGGATAGATTCCTGTTTCAACAATCATCTTTCTTTAAAAAACAAAAACCATTGTTCAGTGTTTGGTCCCAAGTTTCATTCACTTGTACAGCAACCAAAAGCTGCACTAAATAATATTTGTTTTCTGTATCTCCGCCAATCTTGATGGCTTTATTATTATAACACCGTGGTGGAAGTACTGCATCCTCTTTCCAGATATAGAACCGAAGCAAAGAGTGATGAAGGTCCTTGGTTAATATCGCACAGAAAACCTTTGGCAGACAGGAATAGAAAGAATCATAGCTTCTGACACCCAGTCCAGTGTCATCACAGGACCACAGTATACTCTTTTTCTTGTAATGCACCTCAGGCTTACTGTGTTCCACAGAACTTGTGAGTGAATAAGGCAAGGGAACTCTGGACCCTAGACCAATTTGCTACACAGCCTTTCCTCACTGGCTGTCCAACATGTGCACTGATTGACGGAAGTGTCATGGGTGGGCTGGGTAGAGGAGAGGAAGTATTCAACTACCTTACTGTTCACATTGAAACCAACAAGCTGCAGCACACAGATAATGCCACCAGAGGGCACTGCCTGCACTTGAACTGCAGATTGCTTGCAAATTCTTCTGCAGAGTTTGCAGTCAGGTATCAATGTGTCCTATTGAATTTTTTTTGTTTTGTTTAAATATATTCTCTGATCACCTATTTTTTCGGACACATGTTTAAAGGTGACCTGCAAAGAATTAACAGATTGGGCCTGTTTTCCTCCCATTTTTGTTTTTCTGCTTTATAATGGACAACAAAGGTGGACCTGAAATTGAGGGATTTTTTTCCCCTTTAAATGCTAGAAATATCAGGAATGTCAAGCCTGGGCTTCCTGCTTTTGTTAAACCACCCGCTGGATGTCTGAGGCTGGATGTTAGCATAGGTGTGAGAGTGTTTGACTCTTGATAAACATCTTGTCTTTCAAAACTATTGGCAGCTATTATTTTATCTACTTTTCCTTATTTTATTTTTGCATGAACCAGTAGTTAATATCTAGTATGATTTGACAGGAAGTTAGTTTGGAGAATAGTTAATGGAATTCCATTATTGTATTCTGTCACGGATTTACAGGGTGCTCCATGCCCCCAGCCTTTATACTCCATCTTTAAATCTGCCTTTATACTATACTTTAAATCTGTCCTTTGTATTGTGCTAGTTCTGATGCCTTCGCTTTTTGCAATGGCAAGCCCTGTGATTCTGCTTCTCCAGGACTGGGCATTTGGACGTCAGCACTTTATTGCTCAGTGTTGCTCTTCAGTGGGTCCAAGTGAGTTTAGACCCCTGTGAGATACATTGCCCCTTTAGGAGTGATGCAATCAGTAGTTATTTGTAGCAATGCAAGACAGCTTTTTCAAGACAAGCCAGCATTTATTAGTCAACTGGATTAGTGTTTCAGGGTTCTCAAGTTAGTATGGAAATGCAAAACTTAATTCACAGTTCGTATTGGCAGCGTCGCCCATCCCTCTTTTCCAAGCCTGGATTTCATCTCTGTGTCTCTTCCTCTACACTGGACGTAAGGGACCGGTCTGTAGGCAGTCTGGCCTAATGGTCATAACTGGCCTGGGGTCCAACATCAAGGATGCCCACATGACAGTAGCCTGTGAGCAGGGGTTGGAGGAATCACTAGAGCAGAGTTCAATAAGCAAGAGTCAGGGTCAGAGTGAGGCTGGGGTCAGAAACTGGAGATCAGAGGTAATACCAGGCTGGAATCAGAAGGCAAGAGTCAAGACTGGGTCCGAGATTAGCAATCAGAAGACAAGGTATGGATGAAAGTTGCAGCAGGCCAGAAATCAAGATAACTTCCTGGGGCATCCACCAGGGTTAAATAGTGTACTTGACCACTCAGAGGGCCGCAGGGTACTATCACTTTGAACCCTTTAGGCCAGGGGTTCTCAAACTTCATTGCACCATGACCCCTTTCTGTCAAAAAAAAAAAATTACTACATGACCCCAGGAGGGGGGACCGAAGCCTGAGCCCTGTCATCTGGGGGCGAGGGGGGAACCCCAGCCCCACTGACCAAGGCAGGGGACCCCAAAGCCTGTAACCTGAGCCCTGCCACTCAGGGCTGAAGACCTCAGGCTTCGGCTTGAGCCCCGGGCAGTGGGGCTCAGGCTTCAGCTTCAGCCCCAGCAAGTCTAATGCCAGCTCTGGCGACCCCATTAAATCTGTGTCGCGACCCACTTTGGGGTCCCGACCCACAGTTTGAGAACCGCTGCTTTAGGCAGTACTTCCTGTGGCACCTAATCTCCACAGTGTTCCCTGCAGGTGGCTCTGCCTGCCTTCCTAGTGACAATGTGGCCATGTAAGTCATCCCAGGCTCCTCAAACTTGGGTTCTAGTCCCATGGATCCTTCCACTAGCCACCTGAGTTCTTATCAGAGTCCTGACACCCCAGGTGCTTTGTTTCAAGTTGCCATCTGGTTTGTGCCATCTGTTCTGCTTCTTTTGGCTGCCAGTCATTAACATTTAATATCCGGTTGTTGGTCCTCTATTGTATCTCCCAGGCAACTTCATTCATATCTGGACCGTTCATACATATGTGTACACCCCATCCCTTATTTCCCTGTACCAGAGGTAAAATTAACTCCTTCACACGCAATGGGTAACAATACAAAGTAAGTTGGTAAACTGAGTCACGCATACTTTCATAAAAATATTAGAAAATGTCCATAATCTCCACACCAGTTATTTTCTTTGCATTTAAAGAGCATGTTAATTATGGCATTCTTACAATTTGTGTGTTAATTAACTTGATTTGCTGCTTATGTTTCTCGATTAGACTATCATACTGTCCTTTTCATTGAAATAACTGCTATATGTGGACGTCTCAATAGAAAAATGCCCTTTTTGATTTGATATCTAGTGTGATAATTTTTTGTTAATCTTAATTTTTACCTTTTCCAGGTTGTACTAATTCTACACTATTTTTAAATGAATAAACTGTAAACTAGAATTATCGCTCTCTTAAATTGTCAGTTTTCACATGCTAACTATCAACTGATTTGTATCAACATAGTGTGATGGTTTTATGGCATGTTGTCTGTGTTTAAAAAGGAGACAAAACAATGGCAAAGGCTTCTCTGGCTCAGATTAAAATATTGTGTAAAAGTTTGGTGGCTTTGTGAATTGCTGGGTAGATTTTCTATTTAGTCCAAACAAAATTATTTTATCAGCAATAAACATTAAAATATTTGGTGGAAAACATGTAAATGTGACGAAAGAGATGGTTCGCCTGGATGAATTTTGCCTACTGCTCTGGAACAAACCTGACAAGCCTTTTCTTTGGGTTATTGGCTCCCTCTATAGCACTTGTTTAAAATTGCAGTTGGACGTTTTGCCACATGACATTTAAAATGCTTGCTCATCTCTGTAATAAACTAAGAATTTGCTTATTTGTGCAAATAAACTCTTTTACAGTATCCTGCAAAATTTCCTCCAACTTTAATTTTTTCATGTACATTTTTTCTAAATGCACCACTGAGAGAGAAATAGGACCACACAAATTTGTGAAACTTCTGGTAATTGGAAAAACTCAGATACATTTTTTTTTTCAAAAGTGGGTTTCTCAAGACAGGCTCCTAAACCCTAGTTGACTGTGAGGCACCCATTAAAATTTTTTTTTTATCTTGATCCAAGATGAATATCTAAATGTACTTATGAAATGTTTTATTGATCTGTTTTACGTATTGTATGGTAAATCTAATTTGTCGCTTATTTATAAAGAAGTCAAATATTGCAGATTGACTATGTATATACACTTTTTTTTAAAACCAAACCTCCTGACTTGGTATTCTCATTAATATAGTATACATTAAAAAATATGAAATTTTGCTGAACTATTCTCCAGCAGTGCTGTGAAGTCAAACACAACAACATGATCCCAATGTGTAAAAACTAGAAAGTGAAAAAGACTAGTCTAATTTTGCCTTGCAAGCTAAGCGAAGTGAAAGTGGTAAAGTAATACCATACCACTAATGATTTTTGGGTAAACCATGACTTCTCTGAATAATAATGTTTTTAAAAAAATTGTCTTTATGAAATACCAAATTGTCAGGTAGGGGTTTGGGGTATCTGAAATAGTACCATGAGTTTTCCATTAAAGTAATTTAGTTTAAATTATGTTGTCTGGAGTGATACAGCTACCAGTAAGGGTTTTTAAAAATGCTTTTTAGCTTAACATGTTTTGAGGATTCTTCTTATGATACCAATTCATAGGTGAATGTTCTATTTTGTGAATTTAGCAATTTACCTTAAAAAACAAAAACAAAACAAATCAAAACAAAAACCCTCAGGGTCTCTGAAGGTACTGGACTGGTCAGTTGACTTAATTGTTAATTCTGTGCTATCCCATAGAGACCAGTCGGGTGCAGTTTGGTATTAAAGTTAGTAGTATAAGAAATGGCTAGTGAAGAACCAGGAATGCATTGCCAGTACATAGAGACAAGATAATTAGTTGATTTAAAGTTTTGCTAGGCTGGGAGAGTCTGTGCTTCAAGACGACATCCCCTAAAAGTAGGTGTCGGAGTGATGCTGGATAATTTTCCTGGAGCTGGT
Organism: Emys orbicularis; assembly: GCF_028017835.1. Taxonomy (NCBI): domain Eukaryota; kingdom Metazoa; phylum Chordata; order Testudines; family Emydidae; genus Emys; species Emys orbicularis. The sequence goes on along the minus strand of NC_088689.1, from coordinate 67,014,786 downwards.
TCAGAAGAACCAATGTGTAATAGAGGCTAGGCTCTAGGGCAGGGGCTGGCAAACTTTTTGGCCTGAGGGCCGCATTGGGTTTCGGAAATTGTATGGAGGGCTGGTTGGGGGAGGCTGGGCCCCGCCCCCTATCCCTCCCCCCTGCTGCTTGCCCCCTGACGCCCGCCCTCCCTCCCCCCGGGGATCCCTGCCCCATCCACCCCACCGCCCCGCTCCCTATCCCCTGGCTGCCCCCGGAACCCCTGCCCCTGACTGCCCCCCGCCGCCCCATCCAACCTCCCCTCTCCTTCCTGACTGGCCTCCCCGGGACCTCTGCCCCCATTCAACCCCCCGTGTTCTCCGCCCTCTGACCACCCCGACCCCTATCCACACCCCTGCTCCTTGACCACCACCCTGAACTCCCCTGCCCCCTTACCGCGCTGCCTGGAGCACCGGTGGCTGGCGGCCACCTGGCTGGAGACAGCCATGCACTGCGCAGCACAGAGCACCAGTCAGGCCCCGGCTCTGCAGCTGCGCTGCCCCAGGAGCTCACAGCCCAGAGCATTGTGCCTGTGGGGGAGGGGGAACAGCAGGGGAGGGGCTGAGGGCTAGCCTCCCGGGCCAGGAGCTCAGGGGTCGGGAAGGAGGGTCCCACAGGCCGGAAGTGGCCCACGGGCTGTAGTTTGCCCACCTCTGCTCTAGGTTATCTATCACAGATATGCAGAAGAGTTTTTGCCTATTCATTCTCATCTGAGAGAGAGAGAGAGGATTTGGTTAGTTCCAATTCAGGAATAAAAAAGGTGTCTGAACTTCTCTCAGAGAGCAGGGACAGATGGACCATTTAGGGAAAATCCCCGGGAAAAGCTAAACTCAGATTAGATCAAGGTTTTGTCTTGTTGGAAACCTCAGGCAGGGAGGAAAAATGACCTTATCTTCAGTCGTTATATACTGTAGGGTGAGAACTTAATTTACACCAAACTATCTCCTTTCCCTATAACTTCATTGATAGAAGAATTAGCCTCCCAGTCAATCTGGTTTGCTATTTCATCCACCCTGCCCCCAAGAAAGTTTTGCAACCATCTTTACCCTTTGCTTCCCTTACTTATACCTCCAAAGTCACAAATGGTCTTATTTAAAAATTTACACCTTTGGAAGCTCTCATACCCCATCCCTGGGTTTATAGGAAGTGGCTGTGCAAGAAGATTTTATACTCTGGAAACCTGTCATTGTAGCATTAATCAGACTTGTCATTACATAGTGAGCATGGAGCTCCTTAAACCTGGTAAACTAGTGAGATGAGTTGTTGTGGCCTTGCCTGGCCTTGTATTGTGGATCACACAAATTCTAAATGGGGTCACTGTCTCTTCAGCTAAAGGAACATGTCAGGTCAACATTTGACCATCACCCTCCCCTTCCCCCCCAAATTTTTATAAAAACTGTCTTCTAAATTTGAGACCATTCAAAATATTTTTTATATAAATTAAACAAAAATTATTGGACTCAATCTTGATAAACATCCACTTATAGTATTCACAAACCAAAACATGGAGGCATTTTGCTAGTGCATGAAAATCTAAAAGTGAAATTTACTTGAAAAATGACTAAACAATTTTGAAGCAATTTCTTTAGCTATTCAAAGCGAAAAGAAATGTCAATAGTGGGGAGGGGGAAACCTAGATTTTTAAAGTTTTTTCTATTTCAAGATTCAGTTACACAAGGGAATTTTTTTAACTTAGCTGCCTCTTTCACAGAGTACACAAAGTCTGCAAATCAGTCTAGCATAGGCTTTCATAATTTAGCCAGTAATGTGTAGATAATTCTAAAATGCAATAAATGTTGGTTGATTTAGCAAGTGAAATTGTCTTCCTTCTCTGTCCAACTCTACCGTTCCTAATTATCAAATGCTCCATTTAAAAATGCCCAGATCAGGTTTCCTTTGGAGTGTGTAGCTATAGTATTTGTGAGTTTTAAGCATTTGTTTGGCATGCAGTCCAGCACACATTTCAAAGTTAAAGGTTAGAAAGTAATTACTAATTCAATTGCTAATTAATAATTACTTCAAACACCACCCTTCTTAAAATTTCACTTTGCAGAAATACATAAAGGATGATTGATTCTTCTATAAGATGGTTCTCTGCCTTGCTTTTTTTCTGCCCACCAGTACAACTCATTCTGCATTTCTTCCAGTGTGTTTGCCTTGAAAATTACCAAAAGAACGGGTCTCTAGTTTAACTTTCATATCTGGGCGTGGCTCCTACTTCTCTGTAGTACCTTTTTCTTCAGTTCAAAAGGTGGCAGTTTCACAGGGAATATTTCTGCTAGCAGTCCCCCAAAGAGTGCTGCTGCTCCAGGATGAAAAGATTGCTCTGTCTGGCAGGAATAGGGTATAAACAACCTTTCTCCCCAAGGTGCTCATGTGTCAGTGGCCCACCTGAGCCACTTCTGGTTCATCCTGGCTCAGGTGGTGGTCCCTCTCCCTGTCTTCCCCCGCTTAAACAAAAGGGGTGTGTGTGTGTGGCAGGGGGAGTGTCTTAAAAGGCACCATCACCCTTTTTTTTCCCCATGGCCAGATAAAACCCAGGACTAGAAACTGCCCGTGTTTCTCGCAGGTCAACACAGAAGTGACTCCTGCTTGAATATTTTATAAAATGACATTTAAAAAGAAAACACTTCTGAATCCTTGTCACTCATTTGACAGGTGCTGTGAACAAGTCAGCTTTGTTATACTCTACAACATTCAGATACTTATATTTGCCATTAATATAACTTTGCCACAAGGTGGCACTTGTTATGCATTTTAGTTTGGAAATGATTAAAACACTAAAGGCTACCGTAAAATCTGAAGTCTCCAATCATTGTAAAGTGCTTTGTCATGCACCCAGTAAGTCCGCCCTCTCCCCCCAAGACCCATTTGAATCTAGGATGCTACTTTAATGCAGACTTTTAAAATGGAGTGGAGGGAGAAGTGTGTATTCAATCACAAGTTAAGTCCAAGAAGTAATAGTTTTGTTTTATGCTGAGCATTGCATATGCAGGCATGTAAAATAAGCGGGTTTCATATTTCTTTCTGTAAAGACCACACACACCTTTTGGTGTTGAAGTTCTCTAGTTAAGTACTTCTAGAATCAAAGTCATAACCTTTATGAAGATAGTGTCATCATCTACTCTCTGAACACAAGTAATTTTTCTGTTACTAGTATGACCTAGTCCAGGCACAATTATTTTAACATCACTTACACTGGTTACAGATATGATTAACTAGAAACAGGCCACTGCATAGTAAGTAGTATAATTGTGTGGCCAGCTTAGTGGAACTAAATCAAGAACTTGACATTCATACGTGTTTTGCACAGACAGAGAAATAGTTGGCGAGGAGGAGAGTGTAAAAACTGCTTTTAGATTTTCTGCATTATCACATTTGAATGAAGAAGAAATACTGAAACTGGACTTTAGTACAAACTTTCCTTTGATGCCTTTTGGATTTAATAGATGATTAAATCCTAAACTGCTGCCAACTAGTGTGTGGCATTTTGAAGTAAACACATTGAACTGTCTGATACTGGTACCTGTATATGTATTTTTTTTATAACTAATTAGTAGTTACTCCATAATTTCTAGGTAGCTGAGTTGTCAAGATATAATTCCTGTTTTTTCGCAGCGTGTTACTTGTATTGGCATTTTAGCAGTAAGAGATGTATGACTGTGGGGTCATATTATCCTTGGGGCTTACTTTTCAATGCACAAGATGGTAGAGATTTTTCCATTGCATGTTAATTAAAAACTTTTGAATATGAAAATCTTAAAATTTTAAATTAGGCTATTTTAAAAGCAGATTTAGTGCAAAAGAAAGGTGCCATATTTATAGCTTTGGAGAGTAAAAGACTGATCTATTCACACCTATATTATTTTGGTGTAACTCTGTAGACTGATTGCATTTGCATTACTACTAATTTATACTGGTATGAAAGCAGATTTTCACCTGTACTAAATTCACTTCAAAAATTCTTATTTAATATCTTAGATTCTTTATGTGCAGAACAGGTTCAGCTGAGCAGCAGCCATAAACATTTCCTCACCCTGTCCCACGAACATACCTCAGTTTTCTGGTGGAAGGACCAACTCTGCATCTGAGAGGATAGGTTAGACTTCATGGCCCACTCAGTCTTTATTTCCTCAGCTGAGCCTGGCCACAAGGGTATTAATTAGTGCTCAGTATGGTGATTTTTTGATCTTAAACAGATGGCCATCTACTAGGGATGCAATTAAGACCAGTAGCCTATCTATATAATAAGATTCCAGGATTGTCACCTGTCTCTGTCATTCTGAAGCTTAGCATGTCTGAGGCTAGGTCTACACTACAGCGGGGGGTCGACCTAAGATACGCAACTTCAGCTACGTGAATAGCGTAGCTGAAGTGGCATATTTTAGGTTGACTTACCTGGCTGTGAGGACGGCGGCAAGTCGACCGCTGCCGCGCCGCCGTCGACTCCGCTGCCGCCTCTTGCCGCGGTGGATTTCCGGAGTCGACGGCAGAGCGATCAGGGATCGATTTTATCGCGTCTTCACTAGACGCGATAAGTCGATCCCCGATAGACCGATTGCTATCCGCCGATCCGGCGGGTAGTGAAGACGTGCCCTGAGTCAATGTGAAGTAAATGGAAATAGCGACAGACATGGTTCGGGGCTCTCTTTTTGTTCAGAATATCACTAGGTTCAGTCATAACTGGGCTATGCAATCTGTTACCGTCCAATTCTGTTACCATTCAGTATAAGTTCTTTTGACCTTACAAGTTACACCCATGCGACAGGAAGACACATAGCTATGCCATGCTGAGTGCTAGACCATTGTGATATCAACCAGTCACCACTCTTCCTCCACAGCTAATTTCATACAACAATTTCATTGGTTATATGGAGACTATACGGATGGTGGATTACTTCGCCCAACTGCCACAGTTCTTCAAAACCACCCACACAACAACACCAAACAACTCACACAATAATCTCAAACACACATATGCCCTCAGGCAGCATACCCCCTTAAGTCACTATCTGCACAAATCAGCACAGTCTCCCAGCATGACACGCGCATTTGCCTATCCTCACTCACACTTAACAATAAAACCATAAACTAGTATAAAAACAGTTGAATAGTTTTTGGACAGTTGCATTTTCTTTCTTGTTTGATGAGACTCCACAAGCATCAAACTAAAGTTTATGAACCCAAATGTGGATAGCGCTACAGTCTGTTGAGGAATGTTATTCTATATACCTCATCTTAAACTTCCACTTCTTCATTATTATGGAGACACCAGTAGTAGCCCCATAGTTCACAGTAAGTTCTGTGATTAAAGAAAGGATTAATTTATTTTTTAAAACATATGGGAAAATACAGTGTATCCTCAAAATTATGGCCTTTACTCTAAGTATAGAATGAATTTTCTGGAAGGTTGCAAGTAAATCCATTAACTAGTTTTGGAGCTGAAATTTATTTTGCAGTGGTTCCTTTACCATCTAGCCTTTTTTTTTTTTTTTTTTGGTCCCAGATGGTTTTAGCAGAATAAAGCAGATGCTTCAGACCTCCCATATAATTAGGTCAGTGAAATCTTGAGCATAGGCTACATTTGAAAAAGAAATTGGGATGAATGTTCTTCTCTGTCTAATAGCAGGGGAGCACCAGATGAGAGAGAGAACAGCTTAGCTTCAGTCTCATTAGGAATGATGGAAGGTGGTGCCCATTGTGAACGGAGGCAATTCTTTGAGGGTTTTTTAAAGGAGATTTTATGATTGTCTCTGATGACAGAGAAACTCTGTTATAAGTAAATGCAAAAAATATTAATTAGTACTAAATATTACTTATCAAAAGCTGCCTGTTGTGCCAAATCTAGCCAACAAGGTAAACAGGAAAGAGGGGGAAACTAGTGTGAATCCACATAAATGCCTGCATGCAGGGGATGAGGGAGGAAGAGGGAAACTTGAGGAGGTATGTTTGCAGGGCTATGTGGGGTGCAGGAGGAAGGGGGGATTTGAGGAATTCACCAGTACAAAAGCATAGTGGTCAGCTAAGTAGGGTTTTCTGCTACTTTGTTTTGCCAAAACATCTGCCAAACATTTGCCAAAGCAGCTGGAGTGTAAACTCCAAGTTTCCCAGAGACATGGAATTTGGAATGTGTGTACAGATACATAGTGGGAGGTGCAAGAAGGAGGTGAAATTTGGAGGACAGGAAGGAGGGGAAAACTTTAGTGTGTATTCCAGCTGTGTTGCATTTTTCTTGCAAACAAAACAGGTGTAAATACCGCTTAACTGGCCGTTGTGCTCTCCTACTGGTAAATTGGACTCTAAAAGTTAAATTGCAAAAATAATGTAAAGTTGATATTAATATCTTCAACTGCTTAGAAATATCACATAACATTATCTTTGACTTTCATGTTTAGTTTTAGTGGATTCAATTTTAATTAAAAAGGAAATTCCTTGTGACTCCATGAGGGTGGAAGAAAAAAAATTAGACGTCTTTTAAAAATCAAGTTGATCAAATCTGGCACCAGAAGTACTAAAATGCATGTGATTAAGGCATATGGTTATTGCATAGTGTCCCTACAGGTTGTTCATATATGCTATGAACTATATATTTCCATATCTTAACATGTTTTAAGTTTAACCGTAATTAAATACAGAAAAGAACACTAAACTTACAGTGCCACTTCAACCAAAGCACCAAATACTCCGGTCACTACAAAGCATTAGATTATCAAATGTTAAATCCAAATGAGTCAGCACAATGAGGTATCATGGATTGAGAAGATCAGATAATGAATGGATTGTGTGTGACCTAAAATGAGTTTAAGTGGTAAGTGAATGTCAGGGTCGTGTTACATGTAGAGAGGGATCGGTGTGAAGTGTACATATAGATATGTTTGTCCAGGAGGGTGTGTGAACACATGTGTCCATGCATGAGAATGATGTACTGGCAGTATAAGTGTATAATACACACTCAGATAGTGATTGTGTGTGGCTCTATGTATATAGGGAAATGTTTGGTAAAGCTGGGGAAATAGACTTTTTGTCTGGCCTCTGAGTACAGCATTGAAAAATTGTTGAAAATAAGTCTTATTCAGATCTGTCGGTGTATTTCTGTAGCTCCAATCACCATAGTATCTGAGTGCCTAACAAGTATTAATTTATTTATCCTAGCAATAGCAATTAACAATGAGTCTTGAAGTGGCAGGTTGATCTTCACCTTTACTGTGTGAACGCCCCAGTTAACAGTGCAGAGAATATCATGCTGTTAAGGTGGTCCAAATCTCTGTTTTAGAGACTGATGCAATTTATGGCAACGTTTCCTAATATGGAGGGATGTGAACCATAGGGTGGGGCCAAACTGATCCAGGGGGTTGAGACCGAGAGGAGCAGTAGAGTAGAGGTAAACTGCATGACTCCAGATCTACTTCCCCTGTCCTGTCCCCACATACCCCCTGCAAACATGTTTTAAAGCCAACTTCTTCTCACCCTACTCCTGAGGTGGTCCTTAATGCTGATGTACATGGGAAGTACTCACATGGAGATCCTCAGGCAGGAGCTCCTCAACCCAAGTTTCTCTTTTCTGCTTTCCTGGTATTCACCTCTGCCATGTGTGCATGCAGCTGGGTGCCCTGAATGGAGGCTCCCATCCTGATCCCCAAGAGCTTGTAGCCTTCAAAGGAAATAAGAAAGTGTGGCCATCAGAAGAGTAAATAGGCAAAAACTGACCAATAATAGAAATAAGAAAGATCAGTGGAAAAGAGACAGAAAAGCATATCGAGGACCAGGGTTCAGAAGTGTGGTGGCGCATGCACTAAGTAGATACCGGGTTCAGGCTCCAGTCAAAACAAAACAGGACTGCTGGTTTTGGTTTGGTTCTTGCAATCCAATATGTACATCAGTAGCTGGATTTTCAGTACTAAAATGGTTTCACACTATATAGCCTGTAAATATTATGGGTAAATTAGTTAATTCATATCCAGTAGCTAGTTGTAAGTGCTCTATATTTAAGATGCAATTCCTCTCTTCAACTGAGTTGTTTGTACTACCTTCCCCACTTGGATTCCCCCTACTCTCAGAATGTAGATTCCTTGCAGGCCCATCTTGTTTCATCTCTCATTATTTCTCAGGCATGATCAGAAAATCGAATGGTTCTCTCTTTAAATGAAGAGATTGCCACTGGATGGTGCTATTGTTATGCTATTGGACTTCTGCTCTTCGATAACATGGACACCATAAGCAACCCCTCCTCCCACTTCCCCCCCAAAAAATCTGTGAAGCCTTGTTTAAAAAAAATTTTGGTATTACTGGGTCACAATACCAACGTGGAAATATTCATCCTTAACCTATACCTTTTAAAAGGTTGAGCAGAGGGTAACTGTCTTGTGTGACCTGTATTTGCGCTTTGCAGATTAATGTTTAATATAAACTTGACAGGGATCCCACTGTTTGATAATACAATTGTTTTTATTGTAGATGATCTTGAGGAAGGAGACATATAAGCCAATCAGCTCTGTAAAATCTGCATATTCATAAAAAGTCTAATTATCCATAAAGAGATGTTGAGTTACTGAAATCGTCACTTGGAATGCTTTTCTAACAAGGGGACTGTCTTTTAAAACGGCAGGGGTTACATAGTTAGCTATCTAATACATTTTTTTTAAAAAAAGTTTTGACTGCTTTATGCAAATACAGTGCATTGCCCCATATAAATGAGAAGGTAAATCAGCTTTTGAAAGCTCTTCATATTTTTTTTTGAGGTGGGAAAAATGAGTCCTCCATATAAATTTGCATTTCAAGCAGTAAGCAATTGCTTGAAAAAGTGCACACGCTTTTAAAGATTGCAGTTTAATGATTAGGCTAGAGATGGGGAGTTAAAATGTCTAGAATGTTTTGAAATTTATCTTCAAGTATATTGTATGAAGAATTGAAGATGCACTCCAATTTTTCAGATATGCTGAAGTTAAAAATGGTATTATGATTTTTATATTCTTCCTCCCTTATCTCTTCCTTTGCTCCCTTTTCACCTGTACTTATTTCATTTGGTTGGATCTGCCCACAGAAGTTGCAACATAAAACATGGGTTCAATTTAAAAAAAAATATGAAAAAAAAAAATGGAGTGCTACCACTGCCAGTCCTTAATTTAGTGGCACGCATGGAATTAGCAAAGAAGATGACCTTGTAAACAAGATGCATGTTTCAGAAGAGGTTTTCTTGTTTGATGAACTCGCTCATCTCTTATTGGAACCAAAGCTGCTTGTTCACTCCATTCGCAGTAGGCCAGCCCTTCAGTTTATCTATCATATGTCCACTAAATCTGTCCTGTGAATTTAAACTTAAATTTGCTTGGTTATTTTTTCCATACATTTACTGTTAAAAAATATATAGCTGTGCTTCTTTTGTTTGTTAATTCTAAAAAGTAACAGTTCCTCTTATGAAAAAATTGGGAAGCATGGTGTGTCCCAAGCCCTCTAGTCTAAAAGGCGAGCTTTCCTGAATAATTGCTTATTTACTCCTGGGGGAATTCTGCATGCCCGCAGAATTCATATCCCTCCACAGAATTTCTTTGTTTCCCTGGAGAAAATGGTAGGGAAGCTGTGCGGGAGTGGGGGTGGGGCTAGGGAGGCCCATGGGCATAGTCTGAGGGAAGCATTGCCCCTCAAACAGAGGTGAGGCATACAAGGGGTCATGCGGGGTCACGTGCCACTGGCGCCCCCCCCCCCCACCTTTTCTGCAAATTTTCAATATTTTGGCACAGACTTCCCTCAGGAATAATTGGTATTGCTGTGTGGTATTGTTTTCTCTATTGTTTTGCCATGTCTATACATATAGCGCTGAAGTGTGTCTGGTGAAGACACTCTATGCCTATGGGAGAAGCTCTCCCGCTGACATAGCACTGTGTACACAAGCGCTTATGGCAGTGTAACTTCTGTCACTCGAGGTGGAATATTCACATCCCTGAGCGACGTAAGTTTTGCCGACATAGGCTGTAGTGTAGACATAGCTTTCATGTGCAGTTTTTGCCCTTATACCCTGAGCCCACAAATCATTAACTTCTCATTACAGAAAGAAAATGTTTCAGTTGCTGGTATAGCTGTTGGCTTTATCTAGTGCAAGCAAATTACGGACAGTGGCTTAGTTTTGATGCAACAATAAATTCTTGTATAAAACAATACTGTGCTATGTATGTGTGTTCTTATATAGCTAGGGTAGTATTGCTCCTAAAACTTCAGTGTGAAATTTTGTCTTACTGGATACATCTATGCTGCAATAAAAGACCTGCGGTATGGCCATGGCTATCTTGTGCCAGCTGGCTTGGGCTAAAGGACTGTGTAATTGTGGCCTAAATGTTTGGGCTTGGACTGTAGCCTGAGCTCTGGGACCCTCCCACTTCACAGTGTCTTAGAGCCCAGGCTCCAGCCCAAGCCTAAACGTCTACACCACAATTAAACACCCCCTTAGCCCGAGCCCTGTGAGCCTGAGTTAGCTGGCACTGGCCAGCTGCAGGTTTTTAATTGCAGTGTAGACATAACCACTGTGTTTAGGTCTAGTGCCTAGCATAATGGGGCTTTAGTTTTGGTTGGGGTGTTTAGGGACTTTTGTAACACAAATAATTGGTAATAACTTGATATCACTTAAAAATTAGTGTTTTCTGTTATCATTTATTTATTCATTCCTCTGTGACCCTCGCCCTCTAAACCTGCATCATTCATTTTATTGCACTCAGTGGCAAAAAGGGAGGAAGGGAAAGAAGTGGAGGGGAATACAGATTTCTAAATGGGAAAAATATATTTCAAAAATGTTTGAGAAATTTCTAAAAAAAAAACCCTTAAATATTTATTTTGAAATGTACAAAATGAAAACGTTTGCAATTTCACTGTTTTTCACTATTTTATAAGATCTACCTAAGATTAACTGCCTATGATCTTCTGGGGAATCTGTGTAGGTTGCAGCAACCTAGGTTTGAAGCACTCATATGAAGTATTCTATTGGGCCATGCTCCATGTTTCTGTTCACAGGCTGGCCTTCAAAATACAAGCCTGGGATATTTACTCCCAATAAATACACTTTTGATCAACAATATATATTTATAAGATGTAAGATTCTAAAATATCCTGTTGGAAGGGCAAAAGGGTTTTTGATGATTTGTCTTAATCAGAATAGAAATGTATTTTGCGGGACAACACTTCTTTTTCTTCTCTCTACTGGGTGCTGGGATTCACCAATGGATAATAGGAGTAATGGTTTCCCTGGGCACATTTTGTTTTGCAGCTTTTTGTAGGATTTTTCCAAAGTAACATTCGCTCTGTTACATTAAAATAAAGGAGCTAAAATATCTATATAACTTTTTAATAATTTTTATGACCTGTGAATGAACTAAGAATGAAATGTGTTTAAAAAACCCTACTAATTGAAATGAAAATTATAAATTAAGGTGACTAGATAAATGATTCAGGATATACCTTTTCATTTGTTTTTCTCTCCCGTTGTTCATGACCACCATCTTTTACGGAGAAAGGATGTGGTTCATATTAAATCCTCCAGCTTTTTGGTTGAGAGGAAGAATGGTGTGGACAATCTTGAGAGAGGTAGATGCCCAACCCCTTCCTCTCTAGAAATCAATACCTATACAGCATATCCAGTCTTGGCCGTTGAAAAAAGCATAAACCCCGGATACATTCCCAAATGGAGTTCTCACATGTTTATTGGATGGGCCCTGCTCACTTAAGTTTTTTACTGTAGCTTTATTTTCTGACTGTTATGAAGCAACACATCACATACTCATGTTTTAGTCAGTGTGAATGAATATAGACGGGGTGTTCGACAATCAAGATCTAGCAATATTGTCAAATTGCAGCAGTGGCTGTGTAGCATATGCTTTTAAATGTGTAATGTACAGTAGTCGTGATAGATTTCATATAAAAATTTTGTTTCAGAGCATCGTACTTCAAATGTGATGAAAAAGAATTTTTTTAAGATACCATCTGTTCAGGATTCTCATTCCTGGGTTTTAGATCCTTATTGTGAGACTGATGAAACTCCCGATTGTTAATGTTTTTGTTTTTCCATTTTTTTGAGTTGTGTCTCCAATATTTGTTGACATTCATCAATTGTACTTCACTATCTGCTTTTGGGCAGCCGGGGGAGAAGCACAGCTAGTTTTGGTGACTTGGTATCTGCTCTTTGGTTCTTGCTGCATTCTGCGTGGTAGTGCCTTGGCATTACCATAATGTTTCAATGTCAGTATTTTCTCAGTATATGAATTCTAATTTATGTTTCTCACCCCGTCAATGGTTGACTTTGTGTGCTTCATTGCCAAAGTTCTGAGGGGTGTTTCAGTACCCTGTGACTCCGTGCTCTGGTGCTAGTGCTATTTGGAATGTGGTTCTGGGCTCAATGCCTCAACACCGAACTTTTTTCTTTCTTCATGTTTGATACCATTATGGCTCTCTCCTTAACAGCTTTAGCTCCTGGCAGGATAGAGATCTTTAGGTGTGATGTCTTGGAACCGGTGGTGCTCTTAACATTTCAAAAGCCATTTACTGGAACGACATACAATTACATACAAGTGGAAGCAGTTTGCAGTGTGGTAAATAAGCCAGTGTTTATTTCTGCCCCAAAATTGCTAATCTGTTTATCTTTATTTGCCTGGGTTTAACTTATTACAGTCTATCTCTGTCATCCTTCTCCTCCCCCCCCAGCTGGGACCAGGGCCAGCTCCAGGCAGCAGCCTACCAAGCATGTGCTTGGGGTGGCACCTGGAGGGGGGTGGCGCTCAGGCCCGAGATCGGGGCCGCGACTGGGCTCGCCGCCCTCCCCGCGGCGCTCCGGCCGCCAGGGAGAGCGGGGCCGCAGCGGGCTCGCCGCCCTCCCTGCGGCGCTCCGGCCGCCAGGGAGAGCGGGGCCGCAGCGGGCTCGCCGCCCTCCCCCGGCGCTCCTGCCGGTCGGGGAGAGCGGGGCCCCGGCCGGGCTCTCCACCCTCCTCGCGGCGCTCCGGCCGGTCGGGGAGAGCGGGGCCCCGGCCGGGCTCTCCGCCTTCCTCGCGGCGCTCCGGCCGGTCGGGGAGAGCGGGGCCCCGGCCGGGCTCTCCGCCTTCCTCGCGGCGCTCCGGCCGGTCGGGGAGAGCGGGGCCCCGGCCGGGCTCTCCGCCCTCCTCCCGGCGCTCCGGCCGGTCGGGGAGCCCGCGGCCGGGCTCGCCTCCCTCCTCCCGGCGCTCCGGCTGGTCGGGGAGAGCGGGGCCCCGGCCGGGCTCGCCGCCCTCCCCTGCCGCGCTCCCCGCCGGGGGGCGGGGGGCGGCGGGAGGCTTTTTTGCCTGGGGCGGCAAAAAAGCTAGAGCCGGCCCTGGCTGGGACTAATGTACCTGAGAGACTGGGGCATCCCCAAAATCCCCTCACCCCAGTGATTTACTTCTCCCCCGGCTGCCCAAACGGACGCATCTGAGCTGCCAGGGAGGGGGTAAGTGAGTACTGGTGCAGCTTCTCTTTGTTTCCCCACAGAAACCATTTTCTGCAAGGAAGCAAAGAAAATCTGCAGTGGGGGGGGGCATTTTTCTGCTGGGACGCAGTGGCGCTGAATTTCCCCAGGAATATAAATGTGTAAGAAGCACATGCAGAGATTTATTTTTGAGTTAAAACCCCCAAATCACAATATGATGTAACCTTTTATATTTAAATATACCATATTGCGTCATGATTTCTTTCCAAGTACTTGAAGTTGTTTAAAACAACTTAGTTCAGCTGGATGAACTTTGATCATAATGAAGAACATTTAATTGTACTGTGAGGAGATTTAACACTATGGTGTTTATCTTGAGAATTTTGTTTGCAAGTAAGCATTGTGTATGTAAATATCTTAAAACACTGATTTCTATAGAGTAAAAAATGAGGTAATCTTTGGGTTGACATTCAAATTAGTATTAAACTGAAGAATGTAGTTATTAAAGAGAACAACTTGGAAAGTTCAGCTTATTCTAGAAAAAATGAAGATACTAACTTTCCAGGCCCACCTTGATCAATTACATGCTCATTTGGGGTCAGATCATATGGGACTTATAAAGTGTGACCTCTTGAATTTCCACACAAATTGGGGAGAGTGCAGGGAGCCTGCCCCAGAAATGTTTGCAGTTACTGTGCTCATAGTACAGCATTCAGCTAGCAGATTGGATTTCCTTTAGTCCTCTAAATGTAGCAAATTTGCATTGATATGTCAGTTCTCAAGAGTAGTGGTGAAGTGTTTTAAAAAAGAAAAGAAAGAATTGGGTAAACTAACCTAATCTAAACTAAACTCCATATTGCCTAAATGAGAAGTGGGTAAACTGTTTATCTGTGTTTACTCTGTGACTACGCTACTGGATTGGAGCCTCTTTGTACTGTCAAAGTGCAATGGAAGCACTATCTCTGCATGCTTGGGAGCACAAAGGAGAAATTTAAGCTTCTTTGAGGCACAATCCTTCTAGCTGCCACTTGTATGGTGCAGCTCTGAACCACCCATTATGTGGGTCAGTACCTTACACACACAATCTGGTTCTTGATATATGTGAACTTTAAATTGTCCTCAGAAGCAGCTAACAGTAAAGGTCACTGGTATTGCCTGCTACAACTCTGATGAATAAAAAGGAAGGGTGCTGTTCAAAAATGATTTGTAAAATATTCTGGATTTGTGGCGATAGTGCTAGGAAAGGTGTTTTCTTTTGCCCTTCATGCAGCCTTGTCTGAGCTGTATCGTAAAACAAGCCTCAATGCAAGGACTTGCTAATTATAGCCAATCCAAATGTGGGTTGTGTGGCTTTAGCTCACTATTTCAATCTTGAATATTGGTTGCCATTTTATCTGTGCAGTTTTCCTTATTTTGTTCTATAGATAAGCCGTAGCTACCTTTCCAGTCCAATATCTCATGCCAGAGAGAGAGATGACCTTCTCTCCTGACACTGTAAATCACAATGCAAATTCTCTACATTTAGAGGACTAAAAGATGAACCAGTTAATTCCTCAGTTTGCTCACTCCTCCTCATACCCTCCTTTTCATCACTGCCAAAGTGTGTCACCATTTTTGTTGGCTCTGTATGTGAGAGTTTGAAATGATCCTCAAACTTGAAACTGCTGGGGGCAAGGAAAAGCACTATCCGTTAAGCTGTCTGGGTGGCTGTGGTGGTATTGTTAAACCTTGAAATGTTGAACTTCTGTGTCTGAAACTCATGTTGGTTATGGTTAATGTGTATATAAGAAGCTTTTATTCCTTAAGAATAAACAATTGAATACACAGTGAAGAGTTCAACACTGCACTCTTGGAAAATAACTACTATATTGGGATTTGAAGCTATTAAGTATCTTTACAGGACTTGAGCACCTGTCCTAGCTGATAGTAATGCCCATCTGTTAATTATGGAGCCTCTGTGCACTGATAAGGTTCTATGAGAAGATTAAAAAGAAAACACACACACAAATCTAGAGGAAGTAATTGATAACTGACTGCTGTTGGTGATATTATAGTATACTTTGATTATTATGTGGAACTTGCTACTAAAGAAACATACTAATGTAGTTTCTGAATGTGGCTTTCAATCACCTTCTGGGTGGCTTTCCATCCTGCAGTTTAAGGTGTTAGTTACATTGGTTCTGGCAACCTCAGAAACCACTTTTCACTTTCTGTGGTACCTTGATGCAGAAGATAAGAGGCTGCAATGTCCTTATTGGTTCCTGGATTTGAACAATGGCTGTGTGACAGCCTCTGGAGAAGAATGTAGGATATATTTATTTGGCTTGGCTATGTTCAATTTTGGTTTTTGGTTTGGCTAGTGCTGGTTACAGGAGTAAAGGGGATTTTAATGCTCAAGCAATTTAAATAAAACTTCCTTTACTGTGGAAAATGCTGTATGACCAGTGGATTTCATCAGAGATTTCAGTCACATCATGTGTCATGCCAACCACAGCACAGCTGTTCTTAAATAGCCTTACTAGTACTGCAGGTTGCCTGTATCATTCATTTTTTAAATTTTGCTTACAGCACCTAAATGTCACATTGATTGCTGCTTGCAAAATTAAAAAGTCGTGGTACATGAATCAACATTTTCTTGGTATGAGTAGAAGCAGTACATACAAATTACTCCTGATTTGTCCCACCCAAAATTTGTGTGACATGGATATTAGCAGCTCTGTAATGGAACGACAACATTTTAAAAAATTTTGACACACAGGATGCAAAGTAATTTGGAATACTAGATGCACACTATTGGAGCCCAGTTTAGGCAAGCAAAAAGTGCAAATCCCTTTCTGTTCCACCTAGACTGTGGCTATGCAGAGTATCTTATAACGTTTAACATTTGTTAGGTCTTTTACTTCAAGCTACTTTACCTTTTTGTCTTATAAAATTGCCCTCTTATTTTGGGTAAATTAAAATCCACCTCTTACTTCCTAATAGGTAGACAGATTACTCTTCCTTATAGTATACACATCACTGGTAAATTGGCCTGCTTTGTGGATCCTCAAGTCAGCTGATGTCTGCTGTTCACTGACTTGAATAGAGGTACTATTTATCTTTCACTGTCTGCCTTCTCCATGTAGCCTTCTTAAAATTAAGTGTGGAGGTCCCTGAAAGTGACCTCAGTGCTTTGCAGACATTACCCTTTTCCCTCTCTGAGGTGGGTTTTAGAATAATTTCCTCATTAAATGGGGAAGACGGGGGAATGAGGGCAGAAGGGCATCTGATCCAATTGTAGTGGGTTTGTGGGGTGGCAGTGGTGTGTTTTATGTTTTTTTTTGTAGCCTGAGATCTTGTGTTTTGTGGGGTTTTTTTAGCCTCTTTTGGTTTGGTCTGTTTTACCCTACATTGTTGATCAAAAGCAATGTTTTCCATTAGACAAGATTATGTGGTTATGACATAATTATTGACTACATAGATCAGCTCCTCTGATTTGACCAGGCTCTGTTTTTCACAAGACTTCAGGGAATGGGTGAAAAGGAAGCTCAAAGGCACTTTGGTGCTCCCCTAAGATAGTCAGTTTTGTCCCAAAGGAACTTATAGCAGTCTTAGGAGAGAGACTCTAAATTCCACTGGCCACAACAACCCCAGCAAATCATTGCTTTAACAGGGGATCACCAGAGCATATAGCACTTTAGCTAAGTCCCCCATAATATGCCTGTGGGAGGGTGGAGTGGGGAGAAAGGGCTGTTGCAGAGCCTGCTGTTCTGGCTGAGGAATTACCAAGGGAATGGGGTATAGGGGTGGGGGTGGGGTTTAAGGATCTGGCCTTTTTTTAAAAAAACTTTTTAGAAATTTTATTCTTGAACTTTGAGATTTGAGGCTCATCATGTCCATTCAGGAAATCTCTTAAAAATCTCTCTAGAGTGTTTGAATTTGTGGTGAGTTCTGTAATATGTGTTTAAACTTCAGAGAGAAATCAGTTAAATTCCTAAACTTTTGAAAAAGCACCACCATATATCAAAATGTCAAAAGACTAAACAATGGAAAACTGACCTACTTTCATATAACTGGAAAGGTTGATGGTTTATTTGGATCTCTTTGGTGAAGTGTAGCATTTTGACCTTCTCTGTCTCTGCTCATAGGCAAGATTTCCCTAAGGTTCAGTTGTTTTTACTTTATAACTTTATGTTCTAATCTTGCTTAAATTCCTATAGTATTCATGGTGAAGTCATTGAAAAACTCGTTTGTTAGCCTTGCATTGGAAAGACCCGCATGCTTATCTTAAATTACATGCATTAAATTGATTGGAAATTGGTCCATTAGTTACATTGATTTAAAGTGCCAGAAAATTGATCTAAATTTCATAATTTAAGAATGCAAACCGTTTCTCTTACTTATGGGAGGATGATTTATTTAGAGACCAACTGGAGCATGAGTATGTGGATAATAAAATAGATAATGGAGATACAGTAGTTGATGGTGTTAGGTAAAAAGCAAGTTCTTTCTTACCTCTCCAGCACCCGAGTTGGTATGGGGCTCACAATCTGTCAGAGACCAGACACCAATTCGTTGATCAACGGGCTCACACTATCCTTAGCTTAAAAGGCTTCGGAGTAAGTGTGGCGAGTTTATTAGGGGTGAGCATCAATATTTATACACAGAAGTAAACAAAGTGATTAACAGATCATAATGGTCATGCATAATCAATCAAGATTCTACAGGATAAAACAGGTTAAAATGTAAACTTAAAAAGACAAAAGGGGAGATGGCTACTTAAGGGGAGGGGGGTGTCATGAGTAGTTAGCAGGTCAGAGCTTTGATTAAAACTTTTAGACAGAGACATCAAGTCTGGGTTAAGTTTAAGCTCATCAAAAGTTCAGACTCAACAATGGGGTAGGACTAAGAGTACAGTCACAGTGTGTTTATGGAATACTTTTGTTGTAACCCAGTGAAAACCAAGCACACTCTGGATATCTGTGTTTCTTGTCAAAACTTCTATGTTCATAGCATCACATTTTTAACACTGGCATGTCTTTCACTACCCTTTTTATAGTGTTTTGAAGATTGTTAGCAAGCATTGTGTCTACTTAATGTACCTTTTTTAAATAAAAGCTTTTCAGTTGTAATGGATGAAGTAGTGTGCTTCTATAATGTATTCAGAAAAGTTGCTGAAATTGTGGACTGGAGATTTCAAAAGATTAATATACAGGAAAGAGTGGGGAGGTATAAGAAAACGCTGCAGTTATATTGGGAAGCAGTCGTTTGAAAGAGGGAAACTTTCAAGTCTCTGTTCTTGCTATTAAGCCTCTGTCTGCTCACATAACTTCAAGTGCTTGTGTAATATAAATCACACTTCTAATTCCATGGAACCAGCAAATCCTGTGTGAACATGCAGTAAACTGTTGAATGCAGATGATGTCCATATATTCACAGTGAGATTCAAATCATGGAGAAGTTGGATTTATTTTAACATGAATCTTTTGGAACTTCAGGGGTTGTGTGAATAGCTCTGAAACAAAGGAATTGGAAACATGTTTCAAACTGAAGTTGAAAGTATTTGCACATTTGTTTTCCCCAATTTTTTATACAAATTTGAATGAAAAGTCTAAAGATGATGAATTCCTTTAAAAATATTTTTTTATTTGGACAGACCATTCATTGCGTATGGTTCATCTCTGTATATGGTACATTCTTACATTAATTAAATTAATTTAAAGCTGGGAATTTTAAATGAATGAAAGGAAATTGAGCATTAATGTTCTCACCATAACCATAATCCGTCCACTTGTCCACAGGTAACGTTTTTTATTTTACTGTATATATTCAAGCATAAATGTATTACTACATTTTGTACTAAAGCTAAACAATTGTTGTGCAAGTGTTATTACGTAAACAGCAAAAGTACAAAAATTTAGGGCATACAGTAAAGCAGTATAAATTATGGATTACAGGAAATATATATGATGATACAAAAAAAATCAAGGGTATATTTTTAACCAGTTCAATCAATTTGGTCTATATTTCCCCAAGCTGTTCATTTATTAATTGGTTACAGGGAGTCAGTCATTCTACTTCTCAACAATTTTTTTCATCATCTATATTCCCATGGGGGGTAATAGTCTTTGTTCCATAAACCTCTCCCCCAGATTGTAAATATGCATATTTACATAAGAACGGACATACTGGGTCAGACCAAAGGTCTATCCCAGTACCCTGTCTTCCGACAGTGACCAATGCCAGGTGCCCCACAGGGAATGAACAGAACAGGTAGTCATCAAGTGATCCATCCCATTGCCCATTCCCAGCTTCTGGCAAACAGAGGGTAGGGACACCATCCCTGTCCATCCCGGCTAATAGCCATTGATGGACCTATCCTTCATGAACTTAGCTAGTTCTTTTTTGAACTAGATAAGGAATTTAATTGTATGCTTGCTCTTCACTTGTCTCCTTAGATTGTAAACTCTTCAAAACTGGGACTAGGTCTCTGTGTGTACTTTTTACAAGGCCTAGCAAAAGGGGGACCCTTCTTAATTGGGGTCTCTGGGCACTAATATAAAATAAATATTAACTTAAGCAATAATACTAAATACTGCTTGGTCCTCCAAAACCTAAGGCCTTGTCTACACTACAGAGTTTTGTCGGCAAAAGTTATGTCAACACTCAAAGCTCTATAATAAAAATCGGTATTGCAAGTTCACACTTACTCCCTCTGTCAGCAGTGTGCGTCCACACTTGGGGCACTAGCATCGACAGTGTGAGCAGTTTACTCTGAGTACCTATCCCACAGTCCAGCACATTCTGTCGCTATCTCTTGTCAGAAAGCAGAGCAGATCGCGGCACGTCTTGGGACTGGGCTCAATATCCTGTGATGCATTGCTTTCTGTCCCAGCATTTCATGGGCTTCCAGCTTGCTTTCACGGCATTTTCAACGGCCCTTCTTTGCTGTGCACCCTGGCATCTTTGTGAGACGGGATGGATCCTGCACTGCTCTCCTGTGCTCTGATAACTGTCATGAAGACATCGTGGGTGGCAGTGCAGTTAATCACGAAGTTTCTAACTGAAGAAGACTCCCAGTTGCCTGACATGCGGTGTGATATGGATAGGAGCAACTTTAGATTGCTTTTGGCATTCACAGAACAGCTGCAGAGGGTGGATTGTTGTTTCTGGGCTCGGGAAACAAGCACAGAATGATGGGATCATATCGTCATGCAGGTGTGGGATGATGAGTAGTGGCTACAGAACTTTTGGATGCGGAAGACAACCTTCCTGGAACTGTGTGTGGAGCTCCCCTCGCACTGTGGCACAAGGACACCAGAATGAGATCTTCCCTATTGGTTGAGAAGCATGTGGCAATTGCTGTGTGGAAGCTGGTGACTCCAGATTGCTACTGGTTGGCCGTGAATCAATTTGGAGTCAGGAAGTCGACTATTGGGGCTGCATTAATGCAAGTGTGCAGGACAGTTAATCACATCCTGCTACAAAGGACTGTGACTCTGGGAAATGTGTGTGAAATAGTGGACGGCTTTGCAGAAATGGGGTTCCCGAACTGTGGAGGGGGATAGATGGCACACACATTCCAATTTTGGCACCAGACCACCTTGTGACAGAGTACATCAATAAGAAGGGGTATTTTCCATGGTGTTACAGGTGCTTGTGGATCACCGTGGGCGTTTCACTGACATCAACGTGGGGTGGTCCGGGAAGGTGCATGACCCTCACATCTTCAGGAGCATCAGCCTGTATAGAAAGCTACAAGTGGGGACTTCCTTTCCAGACCAAAAGATTATAGTGAGGGATGTTGAAATGCCCACAGTGATCCTGAGAGACCGGCATACCCCTTACAGCCATGGCTCCTGAAACCTTACACGGGGAACCTGGACAGCAATAAGGAGTAGTTCAACAACAGGCTGAGTAGGTGCTGGATGACAGTTGAATGTGCTATTGGCAGATTAAAGGTGCGCTGGTGATGCCTTTATGGCAGGCTAGACCTCAATGAGGATAATATTCCCATGGTCATAGCAGCATGCTGTATGTTGCATAATCTTTGTGAAGCTAAGGATGAAAGGTTTGCTCGGGGTGGAGGTTGAGGCAGACCGCTTGGCTGCTGATTTTGAGCAGCCAGATACCAGGGCTATCAGAGGGGGGGCAATTTGAATCAGGGTTTGAGGCAACACTTTGAAAATGAGAACCAGTAATGTACATCTCTGTAATTGGTGCTGCAATGTTACATTACATGTAGTTTTCCTAGGAAGCAATAGTGACATTTGGGGCCTTACATTTCAGTAAGCAAAAGATTAAACTGCCTGTGTATGTATTGGTAGTGCCTGCTATCTCAATTTGTAGGAAACAAATAAAGATGAGTTACCATTCAAAAACTTTGCTTTTATTGCACAAGAAACAACACTCACGCCACCCCACACAAAGATGCTTGGTGGGAAAGGAAGGGCAGACTTTCAGAGCTGTGTGTAGGTCCAGCTATCATTTTGAAAGTTGTTCAAGAGAGTGGACTGAAGGGGAAACGAAGAAGTCCTGGAAAGCCGAGAGGGCTGTATGGGCGGAGTTTGGGGGGGGGGGAATGGAAAAGAGTTCTGAATGTGCTGCAGGGGAGGGCAGACATGCATCTGTTCAGTCTGCAGCATTATGTAGGACTTCAGCCTCTGTGTTTGCTCCTCCATGACTTTAATCATCCGCTTAGTAGAGTCCTTAACAAACTTCTGATTTTCTTTTCTGTCCTGCCTTTCGGATTCCCTCCACCCCTTGCGTTCTCTGCATTGGAGAAGTGCAGTACCTCCCGGAATATGTTTTCTTTGCTCCATCTTGGGCTCTTTCTTATCTGGTGGAGACACTCAGCCGGTGTGTGGGGCATGTTCCTGAGGGCCACATCTGCTGAAGCAGAAGGAACAATGCACAGAAGCATGATTGTTAAATTCATGCACAGCATTCAAACATTTCAGTAAAATACACCTTTTGTAACATAACGATCACTTTCTCACTGACCCTTGGCAAGCACACATCTCTGTGAACACACAAAGCATGGTGATGTTGGCTGGGGGTGGGGGGGGAGGTGCTCTACATTGAGAAAAGAGCACTCTGCAAGTGTTATGGTGCAGCCAACTAGGGAAAAAAATCTGAAATTCTCTCACACTTTTCCACGGGCGGGAGTCATAGTAGCAGATATCTCACTGTTGAGGGTAAGCAGGGAAGTGAGGGTACATCTACACGTGGCTTCCGCCATGCTCCCTATGCTGATCGTCTGTGTGCCGCTTTGGTCCCTGCACAAGTGATTGCTGAATGGCGTGGGAAAGTTTCCTACAATGGGGGAAGGAACAAAGCAGCTCTGCCAAGGAACCTTCGGCAGAGAATTACCGAGTACCTCCAGGAAACTTTCCTAGAGATCTCTCTGGATTCCTGTGAGATCTCGGTGTACATCAACACCCTGTTCCGCCGTACTGATTAGCTACACAGGGAAATGTCCAGCGCACACACATACACAGCTAGCTGTGTACATTTCTATACCCTGAACCCACCTCTGCACTACATAAACCACAGCTACTTACCAGGTGTCTCCTCTCCCACTTCTTGCTCGCCGGAGAGCAACTACTGGTAGACAACCTCCAGAGTGGTGAACAGTTCCTGGCTGCCTTCCAAACCTGAGTGACCCAGCCGGGCGCTTCACATCATTGTCTAATTCCACCTCTTCATCAATGACTTCACCCTCCGGGTTAGGCCTTCTTTCCTCCGCCTCCAGGCCTGCTTGAAGTATCCACGGGGTTCTTGGCAGTGGAGGTGGGGTCACCATTGAGGATAGCGTCCAGCTCCTTATAGAACCGGCAGGTCTTAGGCGCAGCACCAAAGTGATGTTTTGCCTCCCTTGTTTTATGGTATGCCTGCCTCAGCTCCTTTATCTTTGCTCTGCACTGCGCTGTGTCCCAATTATAGCCCTTTTCACACAAGCCTCAAGAAATCGGCCCGTAGGTATCCCAGTTCCTACGGCTCAAGCACAGCTGGGACTGCACAGCCTCCTCTCCCCATAATATACTGAGCAGCTCCACAGTGGTCCAAGCGGGAGAGTATTTGCTGCGATAACCTGCCATGGTCATCTGGGAAGATGCGATGAGCCCTCTCCATGCCGAGCAAACAGAAAATGGAATTTCAAAAATTCCTGGGGCTTCTAAGTGGGAGGGGGCAGATGGTTGTTTACCTGGCTGCAGGGCAGTGGAGTTCAAACTGCTGACCGGAGTGGTCAGGATGGGTATTGTGGGATGACACCTGGAGGCTAATTAAAGCAATAAAATCAAACGTGGTGTCTACATTGGCACTTTGTCAACAAAAATTTTGCACAAAAACCTTACGTCTCTTTGCGGGGTAGTTTTATTTTGTAGCCAAAACAGGGCATTTTTGCTGCCAAAAGTCGCATCGCCTTTTGTTGACCAAACTTTGTAGCGTAAACAAGGCCTAACTGACATAAGCTGTCCTATTGAGTAGAGGTTTGTAGGACGTGGCCCATAATAGTGTAAATTGTTGTCTTTAGACACCAAGGATGAAATCCTGTGCTCAGTGAAGACAATGGCAACACTCTCACATTGAATTCAGTGGCGTCAGGATTTCACTATAATATTCTAAGAAAGTAGACAGATTATTCAAAGTCACTAAATTAGAATATTTCCCTAACACCATCATAAGAATTTGGGGATATGTATAGAGAGAGCCTTGAAATTACTATTACATTGGTTTTCTAACTTCAGAGCAGAAGTCTTTCGTTTTGAAAATTTCCCAGATCACGTAAAGATGATTCTCCCATATAATGGCATTTCTTCTACCTTTTTGCTGTGACCTGTATGTGTATTTTGTTTTGAGACTGTCATAACACTGGTAATATCTAATCAGAGTTTTCATGATATCCTTCTGATAATCTGTAGAGACTTGTTGGTTCATTTTCTTTTCCCAAGCTTACCTCACCTTGCATTGTAGCAGTGCCTGTACTTCTGTAAAAATATGTATCCATAATTTTCCTATTTTTTCCCTCATAATTTCCTTAGCTGCTGTTTGGAGAATTGCCTCCAGTTGTTGGATTTGTGTGGTGTGTTCTTTTTGAATAACCTAGGTAAAAGGAATGGAAAAGTCCATTTTTCTAACTTATGTTTCCCTTGAATTGTGTGAAATTCTTTAGTGCAATTTTGACAAATTTATCTATTTTAATCTTGTTTGTGTCCCCTAGTACCTTTTCTGGGATTTGGTATGATATATGGGATTTTATAAATAGTGATCAGATTTGAACAATCCCTTGAAAACGCTAGTCCTTCTCTTCATAATTGCAGCACACTAAAAAGCCATGGGTTATTTTTTGGTTGACATACATTGCAACTCTGTTTCTTTTGATGATATTCACTTTTTTCCCCCCAATCTGTAACTATTTGATCTCGTCATCCCTGTTCCAAGACATAATTTGGGTTGCACAATACAATAGCCATTATATTTGACAAAGATAGTCCTCTATTTTTCTTCAAGAGCTACAAAGATTTTTATTTCACTCTCAGTATGTTTCTATTCCATATGAGTTTCACATGTATTTTTCAACGATGTCAATCTGGTTTTTGAGTATTGATATAAAATAATTTTTAGGACAGTGTTTATGTATTGTTTCTGTTCTGCCTGGTAAGGATAATGTAGAACAGGGGTGGGCAACGTTTGGCACGTGGCTCGCCAGGGTAAGCACCCTGGCGGGCCGGGCCAGTTTATTTACCTGCTAATGCGGCAGGTTCGGCCGATCGCGGCCCCCACTGGCTGCGGTTAGCCGTCCCGGGTCAATGGGGGCAGCGAGAAGCCGCGGCCAGCACATCACTCGCCCGCGCCGCTTCCCGCTGCCCCCATTGGCCCGGGACGGCGAACCGCGGCCAGTGGGGGCTGCGATCGGCCGAACCTGCCGCGTCAGCAGATAAATAAACTGGCCCGGCCCGCCAGGGTGCTTACCCTGGCGAGCCACGTGCCAAACGTTGCCCACCCCTGATGTAGAACATCCCACCCATTTAAATCTTACTGGAAATTACTCAAGGTAATTACTTGTCTTGAAATTACTCTTAGATCTGGCACTTTTAAACTAAGTATATTCATTCTTTTTTTATTCCTCTTAAATTTATTCACAGTATCAATATTTTATGATCTTTTGCTGACTTGTCATCATCACTCCTTGTTTTTATGTCCTTTATCTTTATCCTGGAGCTAGTAATTGAGCCCTATATGTGTGCAATGTGTCTGCATTAAGGTTATGATGAAAAACTTTACATATGTAATTTGGTTTTTTTGCTGTATGTATTCAGGGCATATCTGTGGGTCACATTGCCACCTCTGTCTTCACCCTGGAATGGAGAGAGCATACATTTTGACTGTATTTACAATTCTTCCTGAGTAGCCGCATGTAATTTTTCCTTTCCTGAAATAATGTTTAGTATTTGGATGTTGAGTAACTTGTTGAGGTGGCTGTGATCTTCTAAGATGATGTGCTAGTGTGGATCCCTGTATACATATGGAGTACTATTGACCTCAGGGGGGATTTGCATGTGGATCATATGGAGATTCAGGACTATGGTCAGTAAATCTAGTTACACAATTTACAAGGACCCAGCTGACCATATTATAAATGGAGATGTGTGGAGTCAATTTCTCTGTATACAGCTTAAGGTTTTTATGATGCTCATTACTACAGTATCAAAGGGTATGTCTATACCACAACTGGGAGTGCATCTCCCAGTCCTGGATGTCAGGCTTGAGCTAGCCTGCTAAAAATAGCAATGTAGACGTGCTGGCAGGGACATTTGAAGTCTAGGGGATTAGGTAGGCTGGATAGCCCGAGCCAGAACATTCACATTACTATTTTTGGTGCACTAGCCCCACTAGTGCAAGTCTGTCTACGTGGGCTGGGAGGCCTCCCAAAGAGATCAGGCAACTTCTTGATTCTTCAGAGGCCAAGGCTACACTCCCTCATTAAACAGAATGGAGAGTAATCTCTGTGGTTGCAGTGAAGCCCGCAATAGTCGTGTCTCATTTTGTTGAGATCAGGCCCTAAATATTTGATAATTTTATTTGTCCACATTTATAGCTAACTAGCTGTGACTCTTTCAAGGCTTTTGTAATGTGGATTTGACAATATGTCTTATAATTAAGTGGAGTTAATGTATTAATTGAGAGACTTTGCTAACAGTATATGGAAAATAAAAGAAGCACATGGTTACAGTCTGCAGTAACGATGGGGAGATTCTTCATTACAGATTTCTTATTTCTGAGGACCACCCTCCCCCCAATTTCCATCTCTAATTAAAATTACACCAACCTTTCATGTCTGTTGAGAAACAATATTGGCTCTCACCCATATTGCTGCAAGATAAACTTTTAATTCACTTCTATATTAGAAACAACTTTTGCAAAAGAGGGTAAATTTTTTCTGAGCCAACCAATGCTGAAGTGCAAAAAGAGTGCTATGAGATTTGTACATTATTGTTTGAGATACTGAAATAAGGATAATCCAGCTGTGTGTTGACACAGAGGATGTAGTAATATGTGTCGGTTGTAAGACAAGTTATGGCAGTTTTCCAGTGGAAACAATCATTTTAAAATGGATTAAAATGCATTCATCTCAAATTTGCTGAGCTAAATGCAGAATGTGTAGTGAAGGAAAATTATAAGAGAAGATTGGAGACGACTGCAAATTGACAAATTGTACTGATTTGAATTTGGTAACAGAAACATACTGTAGATGTTTAATGTATTGGCAACCTAGGTAAGTAGGTCAGTTATAGTCATTTGGGTGTATTTTAATTCTGTTATGTTTAGATTTTATACACTTATCAAGATAGCATGTAGTAAAAATAGGTGGGGCATGTACTCATGTCTTGATATTGCTTAAAAAACCCCAAACCAATCCATACAGAAAAACATGTAGAGTATATCTACACTACTAAATTAGGTCGATTTTATAGAAGTCGATCTCTGGACAGTGATTTTATACTGTCGATCGTGTATGTCCCCATTAAGCGCAGTAGGTCTGCGGAGTGCGTCCTCAATACCGTGGCTAGCATCGACTCACGGAGTGGTGCACTGTGGGTAGCTATCCCACAGTCTCTGCTGCCCATTGGAATTCTGGGTTAAGCTCCCAATGCCTGATGAGGCAAAAACATTGTCGCAGGTGGTTTTAGTTACATGTCGTCAGTCTCCCCTTCCACCCTCCTTGAAAGCAACGGCAAAAACTCGTTTCGCGCCTTTTTTCCTGCGTTACCCGTGCAGACGCCATAGCATGGCAAGCATGGAGTCCGCTCAGCTCAGCGCTGCTGTTGTGAGCATTGTAAACACCTCGCACGTTATCCTGCAGTATGTGCAGAGCCTGGATAGGAACCGCCAGCACGAGGATGATTGTGAGGAGGACATGGACACAGACGTTCCTGAAAGCACGTTTTGTGGCAGTTGGGACATCATGGTGGCAGTGGGGCAGGTTGATACAGTGGAACGCCGATTCTGGGCCCAGCAAACAAGCACGGATTGGTGGGACCGCATAGTGTTGCAGGTATGGGATGATTCCCAGTGGCTGCGAAACTTTCACATACTAAGGCCACTTTCATGGAACTTTGTGAGTTACTTTCCCCTGCCCTGAAGCGCAGGAATACCAAGATGAGACCTGCCCTGACAGTTGAGAAGCGAGTAGCGATAGCCCTGTGAAAGCTTGCAATGCCCGACTGCTACCGGTCAGTCGGGAATCAATTTGGAGTGGGCAAATCTGCCATGGGGACTGCTGTGATCCAAGTAGCCAAGGCAGTCAGTGACCATCTGCTAACAATGGTAGTGACTCTGGAAAATGTGCAGATAATAGTGGATGGCTTTGCTGCAATGGGGTTCCCTAACTGTGGTGGGGTGATAGATGGAATGCATATCCCTATCTTGGCACTGGACCACCTTGCCAACCAGTACATAAACCGCAAGGGGTACTTCTCAATGGTGCTGCAAGCACTGGTGGATCACAAGGGACGTTTCACTGACATCAACGTGGGATGGTTGGGAAAGTTGCATGACTCTCGCATTTTTAGGAACTCCGGGCTGTTTGAAAAGCTGCAAAAAGGGACTTACTTCCCAGACCAGAAAATTACTGTTGGGGATGTTGAAATGCCAATAGTTATCCTTGGGGACCCAGCCTACTCCTTGCTCCCATGGCTCATGAAGCCGTACATAGGCAGTCTAGACAGTAGTAAGGAGCAGTTCAACTATAGGCTGAGCAAGTGCAGAATGGTGGTAGAATGTGCCTTTGGACGTTTAAAAGCCCGCTGGCGCTGTTTGCTGACTAGGTTAGACCTCAGTGCAACCAGTATTCCCATTATTATTGCTGCTTGCTGTGTGCTCCATAATATCTGTGAGAGTAAGGGGAAGACGTTTATGGCGGGGTGGGAGGTTGAGGCAAATCGCCTGGCAGCCAATTTTTATCAGCCAGACACCAGGGCAATTAGAAGAGCACAGCTCAGCGCGCTGCATATCAGAGATGCTTTGAAAAACAGTTTCATAACTGGCCAGGCTACAGTGTGACAATTGTGTGTGTTTCTCCTTGATGCACCTTTTGTTGAATGTACTTCGCTGTAAGCCAATCCCTCTCCCCCCCTTCGACCACAGCTGGCAAAGGAAATAAAGTCCCTATTGTTTTGAATCCATTCATTCTTTTATTTTATTTTATTTTATTTTATTTTATTTTATTTTATTTTATTTTATTTATTTATTTATTTATTTATTAAAAAGTGAGATCACTGACAAGGTAGCCTGGGTGGGGTGGTGGAGGAGGGAAGGACAAAGCCACATTGCTTATTGTAGCCACACTACAAATCAAAGCTGTTTGAATGACAGCCTTCTTTTGCTTGGGCCATCCCCTGGAGTTGAGTGGCTGGGTTCCCAGAGCCTCCTTCCCTCCCCGCATTCTTGGGCATCTGGGTGAGAAGGATATGGAACTTGGGAGGATGGCAGGCAGTTATACAATGGATGCAGTGACGGTCTGTGCTCTTGTTGCCTTTCCTGCAGCTGCACCAGACACCTGATCATGTCCGTTTGCTCCCCCACTAGCCTCATCATCTCCTCCTGTGTGTTCTGATCACGCTCACTGTATGCTTTCCTGGCCTCTGCCACCGAATGCCTCCATGCATTCAGCATGTGCGGGAGGACTGCATGAGCTCGGAAAGCAAGTCATCACGAGTGTGGGGGTTTTTCCATCTTCTAAAATGCGATAACCTCAGGGACGGAGTTGATATGGGGAGCATAGAAACATTTGCACCTGCAGGGGGGATAAAAAGGGAGAGTAAAATTTAAGAAGATAAATTTCTGAGAACAAAAGGGAGACTCTTTCACAGTGAATCAAGCAATTCACAGCAGGCAGCACATGTGCTGTAGGTACAAGGTCGCATTTTGCCTTTTATATTGAGCGCCTGCTGGTATGGTGACACATCACACACGGCTGGGCAACAGAATTCAGTTTCCAGGCAGCCATGGTAAGCCAAAGAGTACGCGGGGTTGACTTCTTCTGCCTTCATAACATGTGGGAATGGTTTCAAACTGCAGCACCCTCCTTTCCCATAACAAGCAATGCCTGTTGGGTTTGCCATTTAAAAGGAGGGGCTGCGGTTTCGGTGTGGATGTGCAGCACACCCCTCCCCCCACCGCGTGGCTATTCTCGGGATGGTCCCTTTTAGCCAAGCACAAACAGCCCAGCATGAACGGGGTCCTTTTACTGTTCCCTTACAAAAATTCCCCTATTTCAACCAGGTGACCATGAATGATATCACTCTCCTGAGGCTGACACAGAAAGATAAAGACCGAATGTTGCATGAATGTGACCAAAACCCAGGACCATTCGCTGCCACGCTTTGTGCTGCAGTGATTCCAGACTACTTGCTACTGGTTTGGTGTGGCAAAGTGTCCTACCGTGGAGGACGAAATAAGGCAGCATTCCCCAGAAACCTTCTGCAAAGGCTTTCAGAGTACCTCCAGGAGAGCTTCATGGAGATGTCCCTGGAGGATTCCTGCTCCATCCCCAGACACGTTAACAGACTTTTCCAGTAGCTGTACTGGCCGCGAATGCATCCCAATACTTCAGGGCAAATCAAACATTAAACACAATTGCTTTTAACCCCTGTAGTGTAGTTACAAATGTGCACTCACCAGAGGTGCCTTCTCCGGCTTCAGGTCCGGGAACCTGCCTTGGGAGGGTATTGGCTCCAGGGTGATGAAAAGGTCCTGGCTGCTGGGGAAAACGGATTCTCTGCTTGCCTGCTGCGCATTCTCCTCCTCTTCCTCTTCCTCATCCACAAAATTCTCCTCCATGTTGCGTGAGACTCCCCCCTTGCAGGTGTCCATGACAGTGGTGGGGCACTGGTAGGGTCCCCCACTAGAATGGCATGCAGCTGATCATAGAAGCGGCATGTATAGGGCTCTGACCCAGAGCAACCGTTTGCCTCCTTTGTCTTGTAGTAGGCTTACCTGAGCTCCTTAACTTTCATGCGGCACTGCCGTGTCCCCCTGGTGTAGCCTCTCTCCACTATGCCCCGTGCAATTTTGGCATATATATTAGCATTTCTTCTACTGGATCGGAGTTCTGCCTGCACAGATTCTTCTCCCCATACAGAAATCAGATCCAGTGTCTCCCGTTTGCTCCATGCTGGAGCTCGTTTGCGATTCTGGGACTGCATGGTCACCTGTTCCGGTGAGCTCGCCACGCTGACCAAACAGGAAATGAAATTCAAAAGTTCCCGGGGCTTTTCCTGTGTACCTGGCTAGTGCATTGGAGTTGAAAGTGCTGTCCAGAGCAGTCACATTGGAGCACTCTGGGATAGCTCCCGGAGGCCAATACCGTTGAATTGCACAACGCTGTGTCTGCACTACCCCAAATTTGACCCAAGAAGGTCGATTTTAGCGCTATTCCCTGTGACATTGCACCCCATAATGCTTTATGAAAATATGCTTATGAAAGTAAATATGACATAACTGGAATATGTTTTATGCTAGATAGGCCATGTAACATATCTCTGCAAAGGTAATGATCTACTGAATATATTCATCATATTTGTATGCATGTATCATTTTTGTACTCGAAGTTATGAATATTTGCTGTGTACTTGTTTGATTTTAAGTAAGGCATTTGGTCAGCTTCTTTAGAAAGGAATTTGCAAGTTAAGTGCCCAATCAAGAAACACTTAACAGACAATGGATCTTGGAAGACTCCAATCCACACAAGACGTCTACCTGAGGACGTTCAAGGTAGTATGTGAAAAATGGCTGCTACCTGTAAGTTCTGAGTCATGCATGGACATGTGACTTGCCCATGTGACTGTAGCTGGATTCTGCACAAGGGGAAGGAGGGGTGTCCACCCACAAGAGAGAGTCTATTTAAACCCCTGGGAGACCCCTCTATTTTGTCTTCAGCTGGCTCAAGAGATAGCCTCTCCACCCCCAAAGGATACCTAAAAGAAACTGGAACAAAGGACAGTAACCACGGGGGTGTGAGTGATTGCTGGACCCAGACTACAAGGAGGCTAGTCTGTAAAAGAGGCTTATTGGAACATCACTAAGGATGAGATTTTATCTGTATTCAGCTTCTAACTGTATTAGGTTTGGGCTTGCGTGTTTTGTTTTATTTTGCTTGATAATTCACTTTGTTCTGTCCGTTATTACTTGGAACCACTTAAATCCTACTTTTTGTATTTAATAAAATCACTTTTTACTTATTAATTAACTCAGAGTATGTATTAATCCCGGGGGGGGGGGGGCAAACAGCTGTGCATATCTCTCTATCAGTGTTATAGGGGGCGAACAATTTATGAGTTTACCCTGCATAAGCTTTATACAGGGTAAAACGGATTTATTTGGGGTTTGGACCCCATTGGGAGTTGGGCATCTGAGTGCTGGAGACAGGAACACTTCTTAAGCTGTTTTCAGTTAAGTCTGCAGTTTATGGGATGTTGTTCAGACCTGGGTCTGTGTTTGTAGCCAGCAAGCATGTCTGGCACAACTAGGGCAGGGTTCTGGAGTCCCAAATTGGCAGGGAAAGCAGGGGCAGAGGTAGTCTTGGCACATCAGTTGGCAGCCCCAAGGGGGTTTCTGTGATCCAACCCGTCACACGCCCCTCGTCAGGGAGGAGTACAGCAGTCGATTTTAAGAGCCCTTTAGGTCGACCGAACGGGGTTGGTTGTGTAGCCGCATTGCTTATAAAATCGACCTAACGCTGCTAAATTCGACCTAATCTCGTAGCGTAGACCAGCCCATAGATGACCTAGTTAAAACTCTCCATCCATCTTGACTCCTCATTTTTGTTGTTAATTTACTATCAGGTTTTACTATAATTTCTGATTATCCTAGTTAGATGTATTGCATCAGTAAAGTTGGCTCATTGGTCATTTCAACCCTGCTGGCTTGCCCCAATTTAGAATTCTCATATGAAATTATTTTACTATATCTTCATTAGTTGTTAATGATATTAAATTAGAATTGACTAAACTAAATAGTTCCTGTATGTTTATGCAGTAAATTTAAGATGTAAAAAAATCCAGTTTAACTTGTGCTATAAATAAACTATTAGTAGTGAACATCATAGTGAGACCTGGCAATGCATGAATTATTCACTGTAAGCTTATTATCTCTGTCATTAGCATGAAAGGTTATGAATATAATTATTATGGTGGTATACTCATGGGAGCGTGGCATTCGTGTCCAAGGTTCTGGGCTGTAGTTACCACTCACAGGAGTATTGAGAAAACTGCAAATACTGCCACAGTGTGTTGTAGCTTAGATGATGTTTCTCCTTTCTGGGTGCCTCTAATAAAATATGTATTCTTTGAAAGTTGTCTGCAATAAATTTCAGTTTGAAAAGTGTTTTTGATTTTGGTTTTGTAACTTTTTTTAGAGACTAGTAATATTTTAAGTGTACATTGACTTCCCCTGTTTTTTGGTATGATTGCAGAATTGTATTCAGGCTAAATTGATTTGGTGTTTAATTGTAGTAGCATTGTAGATTTATCCACTTCTGTTAGAAAAGTCTATTACAGTAAATTAGTATAAACAGTCTAATTGCTTAGAAAATCCAGGGTAAAAGGTTAATCAGCAATTTGCAATTCTTAAAGGACTTAAACTGATATGATTTACTAGTCTTAAAGAACTTGGCAAGGCATTAGTTTATATGCCTTTCTAATCTATAAGGTTGTCCACCTGATCTTATGTTAAGCTTTTGATGAACTTCATCATGCTTCTATTTTCTATTATGATAATGTAATTTATCTGTAATAAGCCATCCTAATTAAAGTTGGTAAATCTACAACACTGCTCCAATTACACACTAATCAATTACACACTAATTTAATTCTACTTAGCTGGATACAGTGCATCATTAATCAGGTTCAGACTTAATACAACAGATTTATTGTATTAACAAAAGTTTGAAGCATTCAAATGGAGGAAAAATAAAGGAAATCATAATGCCAAATAGTGTACATAAATACTTTCTTATCAACAATGTGATACAAAAGTTTTAATTCTTCACCTGAGAAGAATAACTGAAACCTTTCATTCTTCTTGCGAAGATTTATGCTATAGGCTGAAACCACTGATGATATAAGACATTCAAGCAGCTTGTAGTTCTTATTCAGTGCCTTAATTATCTAGTATTGAAAATTGGCTCACTCTTAACAATATTCAAGTGAGCAGTTGCAAATGAAATTTACTAAAAGTTACACTGCTCTTGGCAGTTGAGCCGTAATAGCTATTGGCCAATTAGATTTTATGCTATTAGTACTTTAGCAAAGATTTTCCCCCGTATGCCTATTTGTAGAATTTTGCACATAACTTCTTATCCGCTCTAATTAGGGGCTCTAATTTAACTTAGTTCCAGTTGTAAAATTAGTGAAGTGTTCAGGATGCAAAAACATGTGGGAAAATGTTTCATCAGCACACTTACTTGAATTTAGAAGGAGGAAATTTTAAAATTAAGGTTAGATAATC
Organism: Emys orbicularis; assembly: GCF_028017835.1. NCBI lineage: Eukaryota > Metazoa > Chordata > Testudines > Emydidae > Emys > Emys orbicularis. The sequence continues at coordinate 66,980,362 of NC_088689.1, read as the reverse complement.
ACTAACTAACAAGTCCACAAACAAATAAGCACCAAACATTGCTCTGCTTTAAAACCAAACCACAAAATTGTTTCTGCATTCACTGTATGACAATCTGGAATTTATTGGTGCTCCTTCATGGTAATCTGGCAGATAGCCACAGACAAACAGAGATGAGACTTTGGGGCTCAATTAATCCACTTCCTTCTTAGAATTCATGAGTTTCCCACTATGTCTTCTGCTTAGAAAGAACAATCATAGCCAAAATCAGTTTTTTTCTTGATCTGTTGCACTGTCAACTCAGTAGGAGATCATGGAATGGAAAAAAGAAAAATATCTATCTTTAACTCCAGTCAATTATTGCTTGGTCAGAGAGCATGGTCTACTCTGTAGTCTTCTCTTATCCAGATTATGATGTAACTCTGGATGGCAGCAACAGGTCATACAAGGTGGGAATGGGATGTCAAAGATGGTGAGTAAATCATAGAACTTTGTAGTGATCTTATTGTGCAAACACAATTGGCTCTCTTGCCTCACCCAGCTCTTTCTACAGTGAACAGGCACACTTAATAGGGCTCCTGTTACCTTTTAACAACCTGATTGAGAGTTTTCCTCTCACAAGCCCACTTCAAGAAAATATGGATGTGATGCTAGGTACCTGGTGAGTCTGAATTCTCAGGCAGGGGAGAATGATGATGGAAAATAGTATCACAAGGGTCTCCATAAGCAAACGGGTCTCTGTTACTCCTTTTCTGACTGGAGAGGGGTATATCACATCGTTGTAGATAAGAGGCCGGAGTCCAGACAAGTCTTGGTTGTGTACAGAGTGGTGGAGTCATTTGCGGAAGAGGAATAGAGAGAGAAATTTTGAGCTTAACAGACCTTTTAAATTGTAAAAGCTTCCAATGAAGGTTAAAACAAGCAAGGGTCTTAAATTATACCCTGCTTTAGGCACCTGCTTCTTTTGAAGAGGGTTGTATCTACAATGGATCCTATTAACAAAAATGTGATGGATTGTTAAATTATTTTACATTTAGCTATATTAATGATCGTGAACACTGTACCTTGTATTTTAGACTTATTGGAATGTTTAATGAGATACCTAGTAGTTGTCCAACCATTCAGTTCCAGAAACCTCCCCTATCTGGCTACCAGTGTTTCTGTTGCACAACTTTTCTTTTTACTCATGACAAATGTGTAATGCCTCCCATCAAGGTTGTCAAGCTTTAGAATTGGTGCATATGCAACTGGATTGTCATCACAGCGGCCTATCTCCCAGTGGTTCAGAATGTGACTGCAGATGCACTCAGCGGGCGTTTCTTCCAAGACTACAAGTGGCAAATAAACCCCAGCATATTACACCACATATTCCGTCAATAGGGCACCCTTCAGATAGGCTTGCTCACGACACAGTTAAACAAGAAATGTACCCACTTTTGCTCGAGGGGCAGACTGAGTCACCAATCCCTGGCAGGATGCTTTTCACCTTTATTGGTTGTCAGCTCTCCTGTACGCATTCGTGCTGACTGCCCTAATACACGTCTACCACGATATAACGCTGTCCTCGGGAGCCAAAAAATCTTACCGCGTTATAGGTGAAACCGTGTTATATCGAACTTGCTTTGATCCACCGGCGTGCGCAGCCCTGCCCCCCCGGAGCGCTGCTTTACCGCGTTATATCCAAATTTGTGTTATATCAGGTCGCGTTATATCGGGGTAGAGGTGTAGCTAAAGTTATGCTAAAAAAAAACAACAACAAAAACCACAAAGCCAGAGTCATCCTAATAGATTTCACCTGGCACAGGGAAATGTGATTTTCTCACCTTGTTCAGTTGGCCATTTGCTCCCCAATCACACTCCACACTGCTCCTCATCTCCTTTCCCAGAAGGCAGGAAGATTCTTCACCTCAATCTCTCAGTGCTTCATACCAAACCATGATTGGCCAATGGGACACCAGATTAGAGGCAATCTGCTCAGAGGACGTAAAAAGAGTACTATTACACAGCAGGAAACAATCTACTCTCTACACATACTCTCAAAAATGGATAAGGTTTGTCAGCTGGTGTGACCTCAGGTATGTTCCATTGATGACCTCATCGCTACCAGGTATACTGGGCTACATCCTAACTCAAAAAACCTCAGACTATCGATGAGATCCATAAGAGTCCACTGGCAGCCATCACGGCTTTCCACTTCCCAGTAGAGGTATTCCATCTTTGCCCATCCATCCACAGCAAGATTCCTCAGGGGGTCTGGAAACCTCTATACTCTGGTATGGGACTTCAATCTGGTCCTTAAATACCTCACAAGACCACCGTTTGAACTGATGTCTACCTGCTCACTGCTTCATTTGTCAATGAAGACAGCATTCCTGATAGCCATCACGTTGGTGCAACAGGTTGGAGAAATAGAGGCCCTGATGGCATACTGTCCTTTCACAGTATTTTTTAAGGACAGGGTCACGCTGAGGCCCCACCCCAAATTCTTACCTAAGGTTTCTTCGGAGTTTCATATTAACCAGCCCATTCACCATGCCTCTCTTGCATCCCAAACTGCCTCTAGATAACCAGGAGGCACTGCTACACACCCTTGATGTCAAGAGAGCCCTGACCTTCTATCTGAATAGGACAAAGTCCTTCAGAAAGACCCACAGGTTATTTGTCTCACTAGCAGATAAAAATGTGCAGTTCAGGTAGTATGTGCCATGAACAGAAGCACATTCATGGGTTTACAGGGGGTAAGTACGAAATCCCTTCCTGTGTTCAAAATGGATCCTGACTTACTGAGGAAAGCCATGCATGTTATTAGTTTGCATCAAAAGTAGTTGCACAGTTCTAGTCAGCTTGGGGAGCAGACAGGTTTCTTTTCAGGCTTCCAGGGATATCTAGCAAATACTACATCAAAGTATTGGTTCCAGTATTTTTCCTCGGCTGTGTTGTCCCCAGGCCAGGATGAATAGTATGCTCTCTTCTTTAAACAACCATGAGAAGTAAACACGTGCGTGCATGCGCACACACCCCTCCCCCCCCATCAAAGGCAGACTACCTCTTCCCCTAAATAAATGAATGAAAACTCCTCTGGACTCTATCAGGACAGGGAGTCAGTGACACCCAAATAACTCAATAGTAAATACCTTCTCCTTTTAGCAAAATTAAATAAGAAAACGTTTGTTTCCCTTACTCTCCTCCTTTGAAGCTGTCATAGGCCCAAATTAGAATTTCTAGTTAAAACTAAATGTTAAACTAAAATGTTATATAAAACACAAGGATATGCCATAAATTTTGGGACTCTACTATTGGCTCAGCAGTAGTCCTGCCAGTGAAAAACACATCACACCTTCAAAAGAGACTTGGTTCCAAAAGATCCCATAGACCATAAATACCAGGACACTATTCTGAGATTTCAAAGCCTCAACTGTGGCCATTCTGACCAAAAGTATTCCCTGTCCATAGTAAAGAAATGATACTTGGTGGTAAGCAAGTGGCTTATCTAGGACAGTGGTTCTCAACCTATTTACCATTGTGGGTCACATATGCAACTGTCTGTGTTACGTGGGCCGCATCCACACAAAATATATACTGTCTGTATGGCCCCTGAGGATGTCACATGTGCTGCAACTGGGTGCAAGTGGGCCGTGGGTTGAATCACTGATCTGTGAGAATGATCCTTGCTTTGAGTGTGAGAGGTCTCAGGTTCACAATATGGTCAAATCCTTGCAGCATTGTACAAAATATTACTTCTTGACATCTTTTCTTGAGTCTTGATGTGATTTGTGACGAGCAGTAGCTCCTAGCTCAGTGGCTCTGTGGAAGTCATGTTTATACCCATGAATAAGGAAACAATTGTCCCAAACTCCACGTGTCCAGATTTACAGGTCTGAGGCTCTTTTGGGAAACACTAGAGAAATTATCTGAGAAAGCAAAAGGGCCTCAGTTCTCACTGTCAAATCCACGATAGTAGTCTATAATTCCAATGAAACCTAGATACATTTTTCTTCCCAACCCAACAAATCCTCAGTTTCACATAGGCAAAATGAACTTTTGTGAATGAAACCGTATTGGTTTTTATACAAGACTCTTCCTTATAATCTGCTCTCTGCACCCAGCTTCTTCAGTGGCCGATAGTAGTCCCAGCAAGGCTCAGGTCCCATATATGTCCATTTGTGGAGACTATCGCAATCCATGCCCTGTTGTAATTTGTCGGCTGTTGGGAAGAATTCAAACCCAGAAGTTGTTCAAAATCAAGAACTTTTTCAATCTAATGCAATAAATCGTTAACCCAGGAATCAAGACCAATCAGACTCGCTGCAGAAATCTTTCTGCCCAAGGTAAGTTATTTTTTCCATCATTCCTTGGAAATAGTTTTGTCATTTTGTTCCAATCTTCAGCAAACCTTTGGAGAGGTTGTGGAATAAGTGGGCATTCCTAGAGTTTTAAAGCTATCTCATGCATACACACACCAATAATACACTGTTCATCTTATTCCATCCAAAATGCTAGGGCTTTAGGGCTTTAAAGTTGCTGCGGGCAAGATTTTAGAATCCTGCAGTAGTTGGCATATTCAACGTCTGGGAAACTATTCGTGGAGGGAATCAAAGTTCCTTCTGCTACTTCCCTAGTGACATTGTGGGAAGAAAGTGTTCCTCATCTAAGGGAAATTCACGAAGTAGGTTTACATTCCTCTGTAGAGGCATCCTTTTCTTGGAAATTGCTGCTGGGATGGTTCCCAAATAATTCCTTAAATTCAAAGCTTTTGCTTTATAAGGAGGAGATATCTAATTATTCTACTATATTAATTAAAATTTTTCTTTATCCTTTCCTCCCCTACTTGTGTGAATCTCTGCTTGCTACTTCCCATTTCTTCTGAATGGGGAGAGAAGCAGTGCAGCAGAAAAAGAATTTTCTTACCTGATGATTTTCGTTCTGTTATCAGCTTCTCTCCTCATTCAACCTGCCCTAGTAGTCTGGCAAATGATTTGAGTACAATTTGTAACAAATTGAAGTTTTTCTCTAAAGGAAGACTTAACATAAAATTGCCTCAGTTAATATAATTTAAAGTTATTGTCGTAATGCTAATAATCTTTTGCTGGTGTGTTTCTATGGCTGTGGGAGGACAGGGTTTAGTTCCTATAGCAACAACATTGGAGCAACTCCAAATTCCACAATGAGTGGCTTTTACCCATTTGTTATGAATGAGGAGAGAAGCTGCTAGCAAAAAATTATCAGGCAAGAAACTTCTTACTCCTAGATATAGAAAAGGATGTTTCTGGGGCTTCCTTGAGAAGTACATTAAACAGCATTGAGCCTGAGAGATTTCTGGCCTGTTAGACAATGACATCAAAACTCTTATCCAAGTTCTTAAAGATACTATTTTGTCATTTTATGTGAGGAAGATTCTCTGGTATTTTTTTGCACCATGCTCTGAACAATTTAGAAAACAAAATGGGCAATCACCGTTCCACTGTTACCAAATCAGGCACTTTTTTTCTTTTCTTTTTTGAACCGAAGGGACTTAAACTTAAACATACCAGGTCTTCTTCATTGCACAGATATACTCTATGTTGAAGGTTCCAAGACTGTTTTCCCACACACTGATTTCTTGTGTATCTTTAGGAGCTCTACCACTTTCCACTCAGGAAGGGCTTGCTTGCTTGACAGTAGTTTGGGAGCCACAGATAAAATGTGCACACAGTTCCTGTTATTGATAAACAGGGGTAACAAATAGAAAATTCTCTCTCCTCTACCCCTGAATTCTGTAAACAGGAAGGAGTCAGATGTACTGTATTGCATCATTGCCACTGGGGAAGTGATCAAGTGCCCAAAGAAGAACATTTTGAAGTGTTCTGTTAATTACTATTGAAGTTCTCCAAAATTTGAGTGATTAGCTAATTTGACTTACAATCAGTTTATTTCAAGATGCTGATACCTTGTCCAGTGCTCTGGGTGGTCACTCCTGCATGTTATGATTTTTGTATCAACTTTTTAGAATCCTGCCTCCATATCCCAACAGAACTTCGAAATTATTTATTTTTGTGTATGTGTTTTGATATCTTCTTTACACTCTATAGCCCTGTCATCTTCAATAGAAGTATTGTGACTTTTGTCATCATCACCATACCAAGAATCTTGACAAAGTCAGTTATTATAAAAGCAGCTCTTCAAAGGCAGTGGAGGTTATTATTTTTTCTTCCCTGGGACAGCTGGATGATCCAAGGTCCCTCACTTAATTTAGTTTAGGAAGTCGTTTCCAAGGTGTTTCATCTGTCCCAACATCTGGGTCTGATGGCTAATCAGAAGAAAAGTCCTTTTATCCTATTATAGACCGCTCCTCTGGAATTGGACTTCGTCATATGTTTCATGGGAAAGTTATTTCTTTCTGAAGAAAGAATTGAAAATGTCTGAGGATATTCAGAAACTCATAGAAGCTCAACTGCATGTGTTCCCTGGAGAAAGGGTCTCTGTTATGTCTTTTTGGACCTGTTGTGTGGTTTATTTTTATTAATTTTTTTAAAATGCCTCTGGGTACTGTGACAGACCCAGACCAGTGGGGTACAGGAGTCTGGTAGAGGGCAAATATACTGGTCACTGGATGAGTAGTTTTCTGTTCCCTGAGGGACCAGAGCAGGGGCTGCACTAGAGTAATCAGGAACCTGCTAGAACCAGTTAAGGCAGGCAGGCTAATTAGGACACCTGGAGCCAATTAAGAAGAAGCTGCTAGAATCAATTAAGGCAGGCTAATCAGGGCACCTGGGTTTTAAAAGGAGCTCACTTCAGTTTGTGGTGCGAGTGTGAGGAGCTGGGAGCAAGAGGTGCAAGGAGCTGAGAGTGAGAGGGTGTGCTGCTGGAGCACTGAGGAGCACAAGCGTTATCAGACACCAGGAGGAAGGTCCTGTGGTAAGAATAAGGAAGGTGTTTGGAGGAGGCCATGGGGAAGTAGCCCAGGGAGTTGTAGCTGTCATGCAGCTGTTACAGGAGGCACTATAGACAGCTGCAGTCCACAGGGCCCTAGGCTGGAACCCGGAGTAGAGGGCGGGCCCGGGTTCCCCCAAACCTCCCAATTGACCTGCACTGTGGGTTCTTCCAGAGGGGAAGGTCTCTGGGCTGTTCCCCAACCCACATGGTGAATCTCTGAGGCAAGAAAATCCGCCAATAAGCGCAGGACCCACCAAGATAGAGGAGGAACTTTGTCACAGTACATGGACAAATTGAAAAAACACAGACCAAATATTATCCAAGGGACATTATTAACCTAAAAAAAATCACAGGTTAAGATTTCTATAACTGATGATAAATATATTTCTTAGGTTGTTTAATTTGTGTCTTTGACAGTGTTTTGTGTTAGAATCATGCTTTTCCCCCATACAATATAGTAATTAGTCTGTTTATTCTTATTTCTGTTGGTCTTTCACACAATAACATGGGAGAGAAACAAAACAAGTGAAATGTGACTATAAAGTTGTAAAACTTGGCAGAGGTTGTGCCTTACTACTTGTAATTCCTTAAAAAATTTAATTAAATTTCAAATTATCCAGGTCTCTTTAATAAAAAAAAAAAAGACTGTCCAAATAGTAGGTTCGATAATAAATACATTGCTCTGCAATACTCAAGCAAAAATCTTCATAAACAAATGGCCTAAAGACATACAAAAATCTGGCTCTTTAGGCTTGATTCAAACTCCACTGAAGTCAAGTAAGGTAAGAAACTTCTTACTTCTTGATATAGAGAAGGATGTTTCCGGGGGTTCCTTGATAAGTATGTTAAACAGCATAGTGGCTGAAAGGTTTCTGGCCTGTTAAACAATGTCATCAAAACTCTCATCCAAGTTCTTAGATACTATTTTGTCATTTTACGAGAGGAAGCTTCTTTGAGATTTCTTGCATCATGCTCTGAACATGGGCTTGAGTGGGTTTTGGATTAGGCCTTTTTGGAATGGAGAAGTGAGATCTGGTCATCTACTCTAATCACTGAATCGCCCTACCAACAGTATCTGGATACTGAAATCTAGAAACTGTTAATGATCGCACAACAGTCTACCTTAGCTGCCATGGTGGTATGAGGCTGAGTAGTGTGTCCCTTTAGGGTAGTGGTGCCTAATGGTCAGCCCACCCTCTCATGTGGTGTGGACCAATCATGGGCCTTTAAGAGTTTGAAAGGTCCAACTATATATATAAGGACCTGGGAGATATTGGGAGAGAGGAAGTCGCCCCGGGACTAAGAATTGTTTGGGAGGAAATCCCATCAAAGAAACAGTAAGTATTCCTGGGGGAAATCTGCACCACTGTGCATGTGCAGACTTAATGTCCCCTGCAGATTTTTTTTTTCTCTGCAGAAAATACATTCTGCTGGAGATGTTCTACAATTATGACTTTTGCCCACCAGGGGCCTGCTGTGGCACTAGAACAGCGCACAACTGCTCACCAGCTGTAACAGTGGATAGGGAGAGGGCAAAGGCTGCTTTCCTTACAGTGCCCTGCCTGCAGAGTGAGGCGCACAGGGCTCCTGACACGGGTCACAGATTGGGGTTCAGAAGGGTTAGTGTGGGGACAGACTGAGAGTTACTGCTTAAAGAAGGACAAACAGGAGTAACCCAGAGAATGAACAGGGCGATGTTCTAGAAATAGAGACCAGGCTCAGGAAAGAAGAGGCTCCTACATTTGTTTATGGCTCTTGTTAATAAATGAGACCTTTGAAAAGGAGTGGTGTTTGATTAATAAAGGTCAGTCTGGACTTGTTTATCACTTGAGTGAAGGGAAGTGGGGCAGGGCTTACCTCTGGTGCTGTGCCTGACTGAAAGGGGGTGGTGCACTGGAGTGACTTCCACACCATCACATGATGCATGGGGAGAGAAGCAGTCACTTAGGGCCTGCTTTCCATGGGATTAATCATGTTCTTAAAGTTTAACCATGTGTATAAGTGAATGCTGTGTTAGGACCTCAGTTTGCTACAGGCCAAAACATTTTGCATCCTAAATACAGTAAAATCTAGAGTTACAAACACCTGAGGAATGGAGGTTGTTCGTAACTCTGAAATGTTCGTAATTCTGAACAAAACGTTACAGTTGCTCTTTCAAAAGTTTACAACTGAACATTGACTTAATGAAGCTTTGAAACTTTACTGTGCAGAAGAAAAACGCTGTTTTCCCTGTATTCTTTTAGTAGTTTACATTTAATACAGTATAGTACTGTATTTGCTTTTTTTTTCGGTCTCTGCTGCTGCCTGATTGCATACTTCTGGTTCCAAATGAGGTCTGTGGTGGACTGATCAGTTTGTAACTCTGGTGTTCATAACTCTGAGATTCTACTGTATATTCAATATGATTATTCTCTCTCTCCTTTTACAATGGGTAACTGTTGATCTAAATGGAGTTACTCCTGATTTACACTGCATTGAGCACAATCAGGCCCACTGATTATATATTTTTTTCAAAACATAACATGCTTACTAATTTAAAGAAGAATATACTACTTATAAAATACATTTAAATAAGTTAAAGTGGTAGCAGAATGTTATGATCAAAGCACGCTCTCTCTCTCTCTCTCTCTCTCTCTCTCTCGCTCTCAAATTAAAAACCAACCCCTCTTCCCCCCTCCCCCCCAAAAAAAATCCTGTGCCCCTAGTTATCCTGGACTACAAATTTTCTCTCTCAAGGTTTAGTTTCTGAAATGACTGTTGTTGACGGTCCTGTGCCTGACACTCATATTTTCAGGGGTATTTTGTTTTTTAAAAAATGGAGTAGAATGTAATGAAAACGTGTTCTTGTGTATGTCCTAGAGAGATGAAAGCTAGTTTTCTCTTAGCAAAAATGAGCTGTCTGTCTAACTCTATGTTGTTTGGCTCGATTAAATATATATAACAGTGGTGCCAGTATGATTTAAGTAGTAATTTAGATATCAAATACTGCAAACATTTTCTAGTGAAATCCTTGATTACAGTAAAATACAGATGAAGCTTGCTGATAACTAGTGTCATGTTGGACAAATCCGTTAACCTCTCCAAGACTCAATTTACAGATCTGTGACCCTGACAGCATCCCAGCGCAAAAGGGCAAGGGACTCAGGCCTGGTCTACACTAGGAGTTTATGTAGAATTTAGCACCGTTATATCGAATTAACTCTGCACCCGTCCACACCACGAAGCTATTTAGTTCGACATAGAGCTCTCTTAAATTCGACTTCTGTACTCCTCCCCAACGAGGGGAGTAGCGCTAAATTCGACATGGCCATGTCGAATTAGGCTAGGTGTGGATGGAAATCGACGGTAATAGCTCCGGGAGCTATCCCACAGTGCACCACTCTGTTGACGCTCTGGACAGCAGTCCAAGCTCGGATGCTCTGACCAGCCACACAGGAAAAGCCCCGGGAAAATTTGAATTCCTTTTCCTGTCTGGGCAGTTTGGATCTCATTTCCTGTTTGGACAACGTGGCGAGCTCAGCAGCACTGGCAACGATGCAGAGCTCTCCAGCAGAGATGGCCATGCAATCTCAGAATAGAAAGAGGGCCCCAGCATGGACTGATTGGGAAGTCTTGGATCTGATCGCTGTGTGGGGCGATGAGTCTGTGCTTTCCGAGCTGCGATCGAAAGGACGGAATGCAAAGATCTACGAGAAGATCTCAAAAGCCATGGCAGAGAGAGGATACAGCCGGGATGCAACGCAGTGTCGCGTGAAAATCAAGGAGCTGAGACAAGGCTACCAGAAGACCAAAGAGGCAAACGGACGCTCCGGATCCCAGCCCCAGACATCCCGTTTCTACGAGGCACTGCATTCCATCCTAGGTGCGGCCGCCACCACTACCCCACCACTGACCGTGGACTCTGAGGATGGGATATTGTCGACGGCCGGTTCCTCGGAGATGTTAGCGGACGGGGAAGATGAGGAAGGAGATGAGGACGAGGCAGTCGACAGCGCTTACAATGCTTTCCCCGACAGCCAGGATCTCTTCATCACCCTTACAGAGATCCCCTACCAACCGTCCCCAGGCGTTAACCCGGACACAGAATCAGGGGAAGGATCAGTCAGTAAGTGTTTTAAACATGTAAACATTTATTTTTAACAGAACAGGAATATTAACAATATTAACAATGGGTTTTTCATGATTACTTTGCCCTAGGCGCTTCACGTTTCAGTCCTTGGCAGTGCAACTACTGAAAAAAAATCTAACAATGTCCGGTTTAGCATGTTTGTTTTGCCCTAGGCGCTCTACTGTTTAGTCCCTGCCAGTGCAGCTACAGTAAAATCCGGTCTATATGTCCGGGGATAGAGCAGAAATCCTCCTGGGACATCTCCACGAAGCTCTCCTGGAGGTAATTGGAAAGCCTTTGCATCAGGTTCCTGGGGAGAGCGGCCTTATTGGGTCCTCCGTGGTAGGAAACGTTTCCGCGCCAGGAGACAAGCAAGTACTCGGGGATCATAGCCTTGCAGAGCATGGCGGCATACGGCCCTGGTCTTTGCAGGCTTTCCCGAAGCATCCGTTCTTTCTCCGTCTCTGAAATCCTCATCAGAGTGATGTCGCTCATGGTGACCTGCTTTGAATTAGGTAGGGGAATGTTAGTATTGGGACTGCTTGCCTGTTCCTTTACAGAACTGTAACCGGCAGTTTAGAGCCACGTGGTGGAGGCGGTAGAGGAGCAGCATACAGGGATCTTTCCCTGGGACAGCCGCGAGGGGGTGGGACAGGGGCAGAGTTCATGCTTGCCGGATTGCTGGCAGCAGGGACTGGCATTGCTTTGAACGTGAAAGGAGGCCAGTGCTATTATTAAAGTTTTAAGCAGCCACAAGTCTACGGCTTACCATGTCAGCCTGTTACCCAAATTCCGCTGTCCTGTCCCGCTTGTCTGATCTGCACTGCAAGACCCCAGGTACTGAATGCGAAGGCCGAAAATTCGACCTTGTCCTGAGTGCGCATGTGATAGGTGCTGTGCATGGTCTTGTTCACAGAGAAAGACTATGTTCTTTGTTCACCCAAAAATTTATCTTTCTGAGGAATTCACTCCCTTTTTCCCATCCCACAGCTGCGACTGTCTCCCGAAATACCCTGGCATCACAGTCCCAGAGGCTAGCGCAGATTAGGCGTAGGAAGAAGAGGACACGGGAGGACATGTTCTCAGAACTTATGGGCTGCTCCCGAGCCCAGGCAGCCTAGCAGACCCAGTGGAGGGAGAACTTGTCCCAAGTCCACCGATCACACATGGAACGGTAGGAGAGGTGGCGGCAGGAAGACCAGCAGGCGACTCAAACGCTGCTTGGACTAATGAGGGAGCAAACGGACACACTCCGGCGCCTTGTGGATGTTCTGCAGGACCAGAGGCAGGAGGACAGAGCCCCGCTGCAGTCTATCTCTAACCGCCCTCCCCCGCCACAAAGTCCCATACCCCCCTCACCCAAAGTCCCAAGAAGGAGGGGCGTCAGAGTCCGTGAAAACTCTCACTCCACCCCTGCAGACTGCTCAAGTACCAGAAGGCTCTCATTCCCCAAAATTTGATAAGTCCTTTCCTTCCCGCCTCACCCAAGCCCCCGTCCCAGTTTCATCCCCCAGTTTCATGTGTAGTTGCTAATAAAAAATACGTTTCTGTTAATTACTGTTTCCATCATGTTCTTTTAGAGGAGAGTCTGTTTGAAGGGGGGGAAGGGGGTTGGTAATTGTACCCTGGTAAAGGTGACTGTCCTGTCCAGACGCGGGGGCAGGTTCAGCAGCAGGGCGCACAAACATTACATTCACTAGTTACCCTGGTCAGTCTGGGAGGTGGTTTTCATGTTCTGTGTGTGTGTGTGTGGGGGGGGGGGGCGGCGCTATGTGACTTTGTGGCGGGGGAGGGCGGTTAGAGATCTTATGCAGCGGTCCTTATCCTGGATCACTGAGTCACGCAGCAGGGGATCTGTAACCGTCCTCCCCCTGCCACAAAGTCACATAGCCCCCACACACAGAGTCCCGAACAGGAGGGGTGGCAGGCTCCGTTGAAACAACCAGTCCACCAGTGCGGAGCCTGTCATTCCTGGAGTTTAGAAGCGTCCTTTGCATCACTACACTACACCCGCTCCCCACCACAGTCTGCGTCCCAGGTTCAACACTTTCCCGCAAAAACAGTAATAAAGAAAACGGTGTTCATTAACAAATTTCAAGTGATTTTATTTTTAAACGTGTGTTGGAAGGGGGGGAACGGGGTGAACGGGGTGAATGGGGTATGTAACTGGAGAGGATAGTGAACATTTACTGGGTAAAGAAACGTGGGCAGGTTCAGCTTCTCTGTAAACAAACTTAATAGTCACAGGTTACCCTGCTCACTCAGGAACCTAGCTTTCAAAGCCTCCCGGATGCACAGCGCATCCCGCTGGGCTCTTCTAATCGCCCGGTTGTCTGGCTGGGCGTAATCAGCAGCCAGGCTATTTGCCTCAACCTCCCACCCCGCCATAAAGATCTCCCCCTTGCTCTCACAGAGATTGTGGAGCACACAGCAAGCTGCAATAACAATGGGGATATTGGTTTCGCTGAGATCAGAGCGAGTCAGTAAGGTTCTCCATCTCCCCTTGAGACGTCCAAAAGCACACTCCACCACCATTCTGCACTTGCTCAGCCGGTAGCTGAAGAGTTCTTTTTCAGTGTCCAGGGTGCCTGTATAGGGCTTCATGAGCCAGGGCATTAGCGGGTAGGCTGGGTCCCCGAGGATGACTATAGGCATCTCCACATCCCCAAGAGTTATTTTGTGGTCCGGGAAGTAAATACCTTCCTGCAGCCGTCTAAACAGACCAGAGTTCCTGAAAACACGAGCGTCATGAACCTTGCCCGGCCGTCCGACGTTGATGTTTGTAAAACGTCCCCTATGGTCCACCAGTGCTTGCAGCACCATTGAAAATAGCCCTTTCGGTTAATGTACTGGCTGGCCTGGTGGTCCGGTCCCAGGATAGGAATGTGAGTTCCATCTATAGCCCCACCGCAGTTTGGGAATCCCATCGCGGCGAAGCCATCTATGATGACCTCCACGTTTCCCAGGGTCACTACCTTTGAGAGCAGTAGCTCAACGATTGCGTTGGCTACTTGCATCACAACAACCCCCACGGTAGTTTTGCCCACGCCAAAGTGGTTCGCGACTGACCGGTAGCTGTCTGGCGTTGCAAGCTTCCAGAGGGCTATGGCCACTCGCTTCTGGACAGTCAGGGCTGCTCGCATCCGGGTATCCTTGCACTTCAGGGCAGGGGACAGCAACTCACAAAGTTCAAGGAAAGTTCCCTTACGCATGCGAAAGTTTCGCAGCCACTGTGATTCATCCCAGACCTGCAGCACTATGCAGTCCCACCAGTCCGTGCTTGTTTCCCGGGCCCAGAATCGCCGTTCCACAACATCAACATGACCCATTGCCACCATGATGTCCTCGGCGCGGGGTCCCGTGCTTTGTGACAGGTCTGTGCCACTCTCAGACTTCAGGTCCTCACCGCGCTGCCGTAGCCTCCTCGCCCGATTTCTCAGCATCTGCCTCTGGGAAAGGTGGATGATAAGCTGCGAGGTGTTGACAACGGCCATAACTGCAGCGATGGTCGCAGCGGGCTCCATGCTCGCAGTGCTGTGGTGTTCGGGCTGTCACTGACCAGAAAAGTGCGCGAACTGATTTCCCGCCGGCGCTTTCAGGGAGGGAGGGCGGTGGTGACGGTTGGATGACGACAGTTACCCAAAACCACCCTCGACACATTTTTTTCCCCAGCAGGCTTTGGGGGCTTGACCCAGAATTCCAATGGGCAGCGGGGACTGTGGGAACTGTGGGATAGCTGCCCACAGTGCACCGCTTCCAATGTCGACGCTTGCCCCGTTAGTGTGGACTCACAAAGTCGAATTACAGTCCTTAGTGTGGACACACACGTTCGACTTTGTAATATCGATTCCACATATTCGATTTAAGTAAAATCGAACTACTCTCATAGTGTAGACATACCCTCACTGATATCTGGTGGTAAGTTTCTCCTAGGCTAACCAGTTCAGTGTTCCCCAACTCACTAATGTCAGAACCTGTATCTAGAAGGCATCATAGAAGATACCAACAGAAAGCTGTTAATATACTGATCAATAATATTATTGTGATATATGTCCAGAGGACAAATTCAGAATTACAGACCTACTGGAAATGATTATCCAAATATGTCTACAGGGCAAGGCTGAAGTTACCCCATCCTAGACAAAGGAATGTGGTTCTTCCACCAGGAAGGTATTTCCAAGGGACATTAAGATACAATGGGAATGCAGTTTACATAGAATGTAAATAGGACTATCAAGCCAACAAGGAGAGGAGGAGGTAACCACTCAGTCTCACAGCAGGGAGATGACATTGCAGGAAACAGATCAATTTGCATTTTAGCGAACACCAGCGGGGAAAGAAACCAACACAGAACTTCCTTCACCACCAGATCCATGTTGTTTTCTTCACAGCTTGAATGCACTTGGGGGATAATCTTCAAAAGAATCCATTCAGAGGTTCACTGAACTATAAAAGAAAGGACCCAAAAAGCCCAAGTTACCTTTCAGCTAAGAAGACAAAAGAACTGAGCATTTAGGACTATGTGGGAGGTTCTGACCAGAAGGATGGTCAGCCATCTTTTTGGAAGGTAGATTGATAAGGAAGAACTACCTTCAACAAAGGCTGTAGCTTGTTTTGTTAAGTCTTAGCCTCTAGTAAGTGTTTTTCACTTTTATCTGCTTTGTACTTGTGCTGACTTAACATCTTGTCTCCTTTTGTTAATAAACTTGTTTTAAATTTAATTTAAGCCAACCCGGTTCTGTTTGATGTAAAGTTAATGTTAAACTCCAGTTAATGTGGCAAGCTACTGGGTATTAAAAGAACAAACAAATGTTAATATCTCTCTGAATGGTGTAGGAGAGATCTGGACGTTGCAGAGCACACTGTTTTGGGAAAATTTGGGAATGCGTACTGGGATCATCTTGCCAAATGTAACCAAGGCTGGTGGAGGCCAGAGTGTGGCAATGGTGTAACAAGCAGGCTGATGGAATCAGGATGCTGAGCCAGGGTTGCTTAACGCAAAGAAACTTAATGCATTCTTATGTGCTGGGTGGAAATGTCCAGTCAAGAGAGCTACAGCAGCAGAGCATTTTGAGGAACTCTAGGTTACAGGGCAGGCAGTGAAACAACCCCTCAATGGTCTGGATTGCACCCCAAAACATACCATCTCTTACAAAAATTCTAATCATACTTACCCCAAAGGTATCCGGGTTAATTAATATTTGTAAAAGTGCTTTGAAGTCCTGATTTAAAAAAAAAAAAAAAAAGTATGTATGTAAGTGCAAAGTATAATTGATTGTTAAATTTCAGAGTATGAGAAGTGTAGCTAGGAAGAGAGGTACGGATTGTTATTGCTTTGTGTGGAGAACTGAGCGCTTGCTTAGAAAATAAAAAAATCAGGTTTTATTTGATTAAAATAGCAGTTTTTATTAACATTTTTCAATTTGACAATGTGTTAGATCAGTTTCTATTGAAATCACATTTCATCCCTTCAAAATAATTCAAGTGTTTTTAGAATCTTTTGGAAAGAGATTTATAAGCCAAATTAATATTAAGTTTCTTCTCTTTGTTATGATCCATTGAATTCAGCAAGAACTGTCTTGACAGTTGAGTCTGTACTCAACACTTAATGTACACGTGAATGACTCCTGTTCACTTTCTGTACATTCCAGCTGTTTTGGGCCTTCTCACCTCTATATGGGCAGTTATACTACATGTTCTCCAGTCTGATTCCTAACTCCTTATTGCCTTTGCCTCAAGATAGCATTTCATTGTGTCTTTGTGGTGACCTACTCTAGACGCTGCCCCTGAACTTGATACATTGCATTTATCACTACCCTTTAGTTGTCAACCTTACACTAGTTTTATATCCATGTAATGATGCTCAGTTAAAGCCAACTGAATTAATTTGTTAAACAAGATTTTCTGAGGGACTGTAATCACTTTACTAAACTCTAGATATATTACAATTAATCCATTCTCTTTTTAGTTTGATAAAAAAAACTATATATGTAAAGCTGAAAATAGAGAATGAATTAGTTAATATTTTAACTTTATATTGTTAAGTTTAAAACACTGCCAATATAAAGCATAAGTAAAGCTTGCTGAATGGACTCTAAACTGGGTGGCAAAGGTGCTTTTGCTTAAATAGGATACATGGAAACAATGGGCATCTGCTACAGGGCACCAGAGATGAGAAAAGTGAGAATGGAAAAATATGTGGACCAATTTTCTGGGTTATTTAACTGTTCTAGGTATTTTAGCTATTCTAACGTATGTTGGGTAAAATATGGGCAGTTTCATCAAAGATATTTCTAATTTACATAGAAAACAAATCTATGCTACTTAAAAGTTGAGAAACCAACGTGCTTCTACTTCTTACAAACAGAAAGTAATGGATTTAAAACACAAGAAAAATAAGGAGAATTTGAACCCATAACCATGAGCTGTTTGAATTCAACAGAGTAAGGAGTGGTATCATGGAGTACAGCAATAAAAGGATATTAGGCCTTTTTGTTTTTGTTTTTTAAAGCAAATAGTTGAGGAATTAAGAAGTCTAGTATTCTGTAGCCTTATATGCATAGTACCATATGGTACCAGTACTCTGTAGTGCTACGCTGCCCCAGAGGTAGCCCGAGGACTTAGTTCTTCACTGTGCTCCTAGGTATGCAGAGACTGCACACTGAGGCTAGGTCTACACTACCCGCCTGAATCGGCGGGTAGAAATCGACCTCTCGGGGATCGAATTATCGCGTCTCGTCGGGACGCGACAATCGATCCCCGAATCGACGCTCTTACTCCACCAGCGGAGGTGGGAGTAAGCGCCGTCGACGGGAAGCCGCGGAGGTCGATTTTGCCGCCGTCCTTACAGCGGGGTAAGTTGGCTGCGATACGTCGAATTCAGCTACGCTATTCGCGTAGCTGAATTTGCGTATCTTAAATCGACCCCCCCCGTAGTGAAGACCTGCCCTGAGTATTACATCTCTTTATGGTGCAGTTCACA
This sequence comes from Emys orbicularis, assembly GCF_028017835.1. Lineage (NCBI taxonomy): Eukaryota > Metazoa > Chordata > Testudines > Emydidae > Emys > Emys orbicularis. The sequence continues at coordinate 66,962,381 of NC_088689.1, read as the reverse complement.
TATGATGCATATAGTGGAAATCAGAGCCATGGCCCCATCCCCTTCATGCCCATCTCTGCCTGTTGAGGGTCACTGTGAGCCTCCAGGGGAGAAGGGCAGGGTTGCAATTTTGATGAGCCCTTATTTAGGCAGTGTAAATGAGGAGGTTCTTTGCATGCTCCCCTTTCCAAATTTGAATAAAGTCCAGTGAGGGGAACTACTGTACCACAATCCACCAGTGGGGAATACCCAAAAGATTCTGCAATTTAAAACAAATCAGGCTGCAGTTCTTCAGAAAATTATGGAAGCAATGAAAAACTAATGTGATTTTCAAAAACATGCAAATCAAATAAACAAAACAAATGAAAAAATTTATTATAAATGGAAAAGGAGGAGACAACCAAACAAAACTACAGAATTGGTGAAGGCTTGTAGAGTAACAATAAGGTCAGCCCCCCCCCCCCACCCCCCCCAAAGGTGCATAATTAGTTCAATGCTAGATAAAGAGGGTAAAGAGAATAAAAGGCTTTTATAAATATTTCATAAAGGAAAATGAGGTACCAGAGTGATACCTATTAATAAATTAGGAGATTGAAATTTATAACTCAGAAATAGACAGGAGAGTAGACCTCTATTTTAAAACTTCTTCAACAAGAAAAATACAGGAAAGCAATTCGAAAAAATAGGAAGTGACGCAGCTGTTGTAAAATATTATTCTTAAAGAACAGGAAAGAGAATACTTTTGAAATTGTAATTTTATTCATATCAGCCATTCTGGATGACATCAGTGCTGGGGTTGTAAGTGAATTGGAAAATGAAATTTCTGTTTGACAGATAATTTAGGTTTGAAAATGGAAAACTAGAGAGGTTCCAGAATGCTGGAGAAAAGCAAGTGGTGTACTGATCTTTAGAAAAGAAGTGAGTCATCCTGGCATTTTATGCTTTTTAAACCTAACACCTACTCCAAGCAAAACGATAGAACAAATATTGGGGGGTAGGGGTGTGTGTGTGTGTAAATCATTAATTTCTACAAGAGTAAGCTGCTTACGTTTATAAGAGAAAGATGTGATCTGAAAAACTTTGTTTTTTGTTTAGTTTTAAAAAATATGATTAAGTAGTGGCTGAAGTGTATTAGATGTAATATATTTACATAAAATATAACTTTACCCTTTTTTATTGTAAACATAATTATCAACACTGTGGTCATGGCTGCCTCTCCACTATATTGATGAGTGGTGGTAGTAGATGTCTATAATCTGTTATGTGTCCTTGCAGATGGGGAAAATAGGCAGAGATGCTTTCAGTTAGGCCTGTTTTTTGCCTCCCTCAAACAAAAAGATATAATGCTATGTGCCAAAGTTTCAGATTCTGGAATCAGTGAGAGTAGCTATACTGTAGCTCTATAGCTATGTGATCTGAAGTGTGTGAACCTTAAATACTTTAATCTTGTATGAAACTTAAGAAGTTAATACAAGAAATAGATGAAGTATTTTACATGTTTTTAAACATATGATGGTTGTATTGGATTGTAAGGTTGAATCTTGCCAGTAATGTTCTTAAGATAATTCTTGTAGTGAAGAGCCTTCTTAGAAAAGAGGGGAGGGATGGGAGGGAGCACTGCTTTTAACTTTGGGTTTTGTTTCTATGACTCCCTTGGTTCTGAACAGTAGATCTGGCAGAACAGTATTCATGTGGATAAGAGCTGTATTACCTTTATTACTATTTAGGACATGAAAATGGCTTTTTAAATGGCTACCTGTATTTGTCATGTCATATGGAAATACTATTGGTATAAGTAATGTTTCCAAAAAGATAGATTTGGGTACTGCTAGGAATGTCCAAGGCTTCATTATAAAAGCTGCAAACTCACAGATTAGGAAAATCCAGGTTACTGCCTTTTAACTAACTACACAAATAAAAGAGCAATAATTTTACTGAAAAAGTACGTTTTTTTTGATTGTCCACTACTTGATTTCAAAGTTCTTCTTCGAGGAGTGTCCCTGTGGGTGCTCCACTTTTAGGGGTAGTGGAGCACCCACAGGGACAACCATCTCGAAGAACCTCAGTTACTGCACAGGTGAGTAACCTTCTCTTGTGGTTCTTTTGGGTTTCTTGGAATGCAAGCATAGATTAGTGAAGTCTACTTCTACTGTAGGAAACATTGTTGCACATAGATGTCATTAGCTAATAGATGCATTTAAGGTAACCCTTTTCAAGAAAAGCAGTATTGTAACTGGTCTAATGGATTTATAAGGCGATTTCATTCCGTAATGTTTCCATTAGAAACACTTTAATTTAGATGCCTAACGTACTAAAGCGTTGGAAATTATCGAAACACAACACTTGAGATAATATTAAGATTGTAAAGCAGTACATGTCTAGCTTCCAGAAAAATAAAAATAGTTGGAAGATGCTTTTTTCCCCAAAGACATCTATATCAAATCTATGATTACTTCTCTACTGAGTTTGAATTTTATTTTTACTCATTAAAAGTGACCCACAAAACTTCTTTGAATTTTTCTAATGGCATTTAGGTGAGCATATATTTTTAAAGTTGTGATAATTAAAACAATCCTGTCTTTGATTTCTCTTTTGTGTGTGTGTGTGTGTGTGTGTGTGTGTGTTTGTACACATGGTTAACTTTTCTGACAGAAATACACTGGTTAAATCCCCATGTGGACACACTTATTCCAGAATAAATTCAAAATGAAGGATACACGAGTTAGAATCTAGAAATGAAAACAGATTGATATCTATTTTATATAGTCTTTTCCCTCACCATCAACACTGACTTATGTTTCTTGATTCAGTGTTTTGTCAATTTACAGTAATTAAAAGTGAGATAAGAGCAGTTGTGTTGGAAAGAAGCAAAGTTAAGTTTAAATATAGATTATTTTAATTCAAGAAATTTGAGATGTACTGAGCAGCGTCATGATTGGTTGTTGTAGGTACTTCCCGTTTATTTTCTGAGATTTTTTTTTTTAATCTACCTGAATTGTTCTAAGCTTTCTAAAATGTACAAACGTATTGTAAGGTTTAGTGATTTAGTTCTAAAATTATCTGCATTTTATACTGATTCTTCTTTCATTGTTTGAAATAACAATTTATAGATAATAACAGTATTTGTTCTTGTCCATAATTTGAAGATTTCACTCAGACAGTATTTTCATAATTAATCAGCATAGGGGAATACAAATTACTTTGAAAAGATAGTAATGAATACATTGAAATGGTAAATTATTCCATTGTTTGGTAGAAGAAGATCAAATGCTTCAGGTTTTTGTGAAGAATAGAAAAAAAATTGACAGGAAGGAAAAAGATTAAACAAAAACAATACATTTGTTATTCGTTTTAAGGAGGAGGAGAGAATGACTTTACTGCTGAAAAACAGATACAGCAACACATACAGTATAGCTAGGGCTTCTGATTTTTGGGGTGTATTTTTAGCAGTTTTTTAGTTCTGTGTAGATGTCCAGAAATCCAGGTATTTTTTCTCTTTGTATATACTCTCATAAGTAATCTTTTTGTAATGTTCCTTGGTGTGCTTTAAGGTGGTACTATTTCAAACAGCACTATATTAAAAAGGAACCTTTTGTGCACACCAGCCGGGATCTGTGCAGATGTGCATCATGTTAGTGTGCTTTAGAAATCTCATGCTCATAGTCTGCTTTACTGCTCCATGTAGGAAAAACCCTTAGATACAAGAAACCATTTCCAGTGTTTTCCCCAGAGGTGTACTTTGACTTCTGTATTGTGGGGCGGGGCGCGGCGGGGGGGGGGGGGGGGGCCTCCAGTCAGGCCAATAGTGTTGCGTGGAGGGAAGGGGGGCAAATTCTGTGCCTGCCTGAGGCTTGCAGTTTGGTGGGGGGCAACACCCCCTACCCCCGAAACTACACCCATGTGTTTTCCTGTGTTTATTGGATAAGCACCAATTTCATTTTGTTTGTATTGGGGGGTGTTGTTGGTGTTTATTGGTTAAAACTTAAAATCAGAAGCCCTAAATATATAATTTGTGTATATATTGTAACTTGTTATGTTTCAATTACCATTCATCTTTATGGAGAAATGTTACTTGTATTAACCATGAAAATATTTTGTTTCTTTTGCAATTACTGGAGCATGTACGTGTGTGTGTCATTTCTAAGATCTACTATTCTCTGAAAATTGTCAAACTTCTCTTATCCATTGAAAATAAAGATCTTTTCTGAAAATGCATGCATCTGCATGATGGGCTGCTGCTCAAAATAGTTAAAATATATTTTTTTAACCATAGCGTTGTTTTAAAAACTTTAACATATTTCTACATGAATTAACTACAAAAATTGTAGTTCCTTCATATAAAAACCACTTGACTTCTTGTCACTTTTGTTTGAGTTGCCTGAATGTTGATTAGACAAACAATGAAAAATACTTGCGCTACTCTATAGAAAGCAGGACGAATGTAGCCTCATTGAGATTAAATTACGTTCAGGAAATAATATGGGAGGACTTTTGTTGTTCAAAATATACTTGCTTTTATGTCATGATGTGGAGATAATCTGTTTACTATATTTCAAAATAAATGACATTATTTGCATAAAGGAATAATACTGCAATATCTCTTTAACAATGTGTAGTACATTGTATAATGAAAATATTTTTCCAAATAGTACTACTAATATGGTAATTTTGTTTGAAAGCTGGTACTATGAAACCTTTCATTTGTCTTTATGTAATCAACACTAATTTTACAGCACAAATGACAAACAGATTTGAAATCAGGTTGTAGATAATGGGCTCCGAAGAAAGGTGATATTTCTTCTTGATCTGATGGGCAAAGTATTCTAAATCATTAATATTAGTATTAAAAACACTGTGTATAAATAAATGTATGCAATATGAAGTGAAGTAACATTTCAGTGGTCTCACACCCATACCTGCTATCCTTCCTGAAAGAAACTGGGGACATAAATCAACTAATGCATAATTTATTCCTAAATCTGTATCTCCTCCATTTATTGGTGAAAAGAAGTGTGATATTCGTAAATTAGAGAAAAGCTGATGCCTCTCAGACTAAATGATTTCGTGCTTGACGGTCTGACACGGACGCTTAGTTTTTCTCCCACTACATTAGGACTAAGGGCTCAGTTACATTCAGGTAAACCATGTACATCCTCACTGATGGAAGTATGGAATAATGTAAGGTAGATTTAGTTCTTAAGGTGCTTTAGTTGCTGTAATATTTGTTTTTACTGGAATAAATATAAGCCATTTGCAAGATAGAAAGACTTCTGCTGTTTTCTGTGTGTGCGCCTGCCCACGTGCATTAAAATGGTAGATGTTTACTATGCAGAGATTGAGCCACTGTCTTGCTCTGCTGTTCTTAAGGGTAAGTAGACTCAGCTAGTCATCACACTTACGTGGGTAATCTGCACCACTGTGCCTGTTAAGGCTGCCCAATATGTCCTATTATAAGACCCATTTTGTCAGTTGCTTATAACTTTACCAACTTTTAACTGTTTGGGCTGAAATTATCCATGCCTGGTGTCTGCTTCAGACTGATTATTTAAAAAAACAAAACAAAAAAACTCCCCTAAACCCACCTTTCTCCATTTCCAAGAATGAAGCTAAGAAAAATGTTTTCTCCATTTAAAAATTCTGGCGGCAACTTCTTGGGAGCAGAGTCTTGAAATTTGGTAGAGGAATGGCCTTTGTGTAAGGTTTCTAACCATCAGAGAATCGAAGTTCTGGAACAGCCTTCCAAGAGAAGCAGTGAGGGCAAAAAACCTAATTGATTTCAAGACTGAACTTGATAAGTTTATGGCGTGGATGGTTTGATGAAACTGCCTACAATGGCATGTAGATGATCTGCGACTCTTAGTAGCAAAGATCCCGAATGGCCAATGATGAGACACTAGATAGGGAGGGCTCTGAGTTATTACAGAGAATTCTTTCCCAAGTGTCTGGCTGTTTAGTCTTGCCAAAATACTCAGGGTTGCCATAGTTGGGGTCGAGAAGGAATTGTCCTCCAGGTCAAATTGGCAGAGACCCTGGGGTTTTTTCACCTTCCTTTGCAGCATGGCACACAGGTCACTTGCAGCTTTAAGCTAGTGTAAATGGTGGATTCTCTGTAACGTGAAGTCTTTAAACCATGATTTGAGGACTTTAGTAGTTCATCCAGAGGCTATGGATCTATTACAGGAATGGGTGGGTGAGGGTCTGTGGCCTGCAGTGTGCAGACTAGATCATGATGGTCCCTTCTGGCCTTAAAGTCTACGAGTCTGAGGTGTAATTCCAAGAAGTGTAAACTGTGGTATCAATAGGTCATTCTTTCTGCTCTTAATAGCATAAAGCTCATTATCTGGATTATGTCTTTATTTATAGTTGGATTTTGGCACATCCAATGATTGTGTAATATGTCTAATCCTTCATATTAAATATTATATATTTTCATACATGAGGATGACTTCAGTACTAACTAGTGAAGTGGAACAAAGCTGCCAGTTGCAGATTAGGCCACTCTACTGAGTGAAAATTAAAATAGTTTTTCTTACCAAGGGTATTTTACTTACAACACATTCATGGTATATGCACTATATAAATATTCTTTGTGTACAGATACTCTCACAAGATGTGCAACTAGTTCCTTAAAAGAGGTGGTGATAAAAAAAATTCTTTATAAGAAGAAAGATAACCGTGAATTAATGCATATGAGAAGGCTATTGAGTAGAGCATTCTTATGACTTGCAGTGCCAGTCATTGAAAAAGGACGTAAAATCAATATATGACATTATTTCCACAGCGTGTATTTATATCAGCATGGTAGTGATGCAATAGTAAGGCTAGGTTGGCAATTCTTTGCTAAGCTCCTATTTTCTGTGCTTATAGCTTTTTCTAAAAACGGTCTTTAGATTTCAATTTTCTCTTCATTACTCTTGGTCTATTGGTTACAATTAAGAATATTTATATTAAAAATGTAAAGGACAGGTGGTAAGCCAATTTTTAGTTACCATGCTGTGGAAAAAGTTTTATAATATTTTCAAATGCTTTCTTTGCACCTTGATACCCCCAAAACAGTCTTAATTTAAAAACTTCTCACAATAATCTGCCTTGCTAAACTGAAAGAAACTTTGTTAAAAAATGTAATTGCAAGATTTCTAAAATGCACCCTTACATATATGCACACTTAAAAAAATCTAAATACATTAATAACAGATATCAATTTGAAAAAAAATATTCCACAATAAAATCTCCATGTTAACTTATCCCATCAAAAAAGATCTGCAAAAATAGGCGTGCCTTGCTACATGCCCTGAAAAAAACACCCAACTTGAGCTCTGTTAAATCAAAATGGGGAGTAAGCTCCAGAGTGGAAGACCCTCTGTTGAGAACACTCTGCCTTCTGACTACATGTTTTCTAAAGACGTAGTTGAATTTAACTACAATATATTATACTGAATGTATATTCTAGATCAAAAACAATATATGTTGTGTTTATAATTAGTTCCTTATATACATTTAAATTTATTTGTTCTGTGCCTTGATTTTCTAAAGCCTTAGTATAAACAAAGAGTAAAGAGGTTTTATGAGGCATATTTTGTTACTTCTGAATCCTGTGCTTTTTGTTTTTAACTAGTGCTTTAGATGTTAAAAGATAACATCTTTTAGTATTGTCTGGTTACTAGAATGCATGCTTAAACACAACTTGTGTTTGGTTCTATTTTATCAATAGAGATTAATCTTATGGTTTCTGTTAAAGCAATGTTACTGAAAAAAATCTCTTATTGAAGTATTTGTGGTGTTTTTTAAAAGATGTTTAAGATTTCACATAAAATTTAACTGATCACAGATGAAGCTATAAATTAATACCTCATGAGTTTTACTGACTGCAGGGCATTGTTTGTGAGGGGCTTTGTTCCTGCACACAAGGGAAAGACCAGGTTCAGACTAACAAATTAAAAATTGTATCATAATAAATATGTACTTCTGAAAATCAAAACACTGTTTGAATCACTTAGTGTGCTATAATATTATAAATAGCTATAAAAATGTAATAATTTCCTTAACCTTAAATCTTTAAGGAATGAAATAAGAGACATAACATTTTATTTCATTGTCATGTTTAGCCACCATAGTAAAAATTGTATTCTGTTGCTTGTGAAACTGAGCATGTTAACAAAAAGTAAGAATCACTGCTAATTAAACTTAAAATAACTGACTCGATAATTGAATCAACCACATTTCTGTTTCCACTGAGTTGTGTGCAGTCCAGCTGTATTTCTTCACAAATACTGATAAGTCATTCTGAGCCACAAGCTTAGGATGAGGCTTTTTATGTCTTCCGCTTGTCCTGTCTAGGCCCAAGAAGAAATTTGAGGCTGGCTTCTTCATACTCTCCCCAATCAATGAGTGAAAATGGATAAAGGCAGATTATACAGCAGCATCTATATTATGAAATGTATTTAAGTAAGCAATTAAATCCTACATGCTGACAAAGTGGTAAGTAGTCAGGGGCCATGTATGGATGTTAGGAAAGCTATACTGAAAACTGTCAGGAACATTGGCCTTCAGATGAACAGTAAAGTGAAAGAAATTGTTACTATAAGGAGTTTGGAAACATTCAATTGATTTCATGAAACTTTTTTCTTTGAGTTACTGCACATGTGGATCCCCTTTATGGTGTCCGCGTGCCTCAGCACAGGAGTTGGGAAAGTTTTCAGTAGCCTTATCCAGTAGGAGTTGTGCATGCATCCTGCATCCCCAGTGGTGTAAAGGGCACTGCAGCTGTGCCCATGTAGAACCATAGTGTAGATGCTTCCCACATTGAAGGAAGGGGTTCTTCAGTTGAACTAGGTAATCCACCTTTCCAAGAGCTGGTTCGGTCTTCCATCGACCTAGTCATGTCTATGGTGGGGTTAGGTTGACCTACCTGCGGTGCTCAGGATGTAAAATTTTTCATCACAACACTGAGCAACACAGTTACATTGAACTAATTTTTAGACAAGGCCTTAGTAATTAGATTTATAGTTGGTACTTAATTTGTTTATACATAGTATTTAGTGGACTTGTTACTGTTTCAATTCGCTTGTTAGCAGTACGTGAAAAAAATAAATGAAAAAGCAAAAGCAGTAGCTTATGGCTCTTCTCAGATCTTCAGGATTCAATCCATGTTCCTCCTGTGCAGGGATTATTCCTCTGACTGATATCCATGACAAGTTCCTCACCCAGACAGTAAAGGCATCTATCACAGCCAAGTGTGCGATTTTAAGTCCTTCAAGAAGTACACACAAAAGGTGAGGCAGTTAAGACTGAAGCTTATTCCGTGTCCATGAAAGCTACATTGGACTCAGAGTACAGACATGGAACATAGGCATCTGTTTTCACAATTTATCTCTCCAGTGTTCCTGTCATTGGAAATGTGGCGCTTAATTCAGGAGCAATTAAAAAGATAAAAGAGATTCATAAAGGTCCATCGGAGCAGTTAGGGACCCCTACTATCTGAGGACTGGTGACTCCGATTCTAAGGCTTGATCTACACTTAAAAATTAGGTTTACCTAGCTGTGTCAATCAGGGCTGTGATGACAGTTTTGCATCCTGAGTGCTGTAGTTAGGTCGACCTAACCCCCAGTGTAGATGCAGCTAGGTCAACCCAGAATTCATCCATCAATTTAGCTACTACCTCTCGGAAATCTACATCCATGGAAAACCCCTTCCATTGATGTAGCTAGCATTTACGCTGCTGCGCTACAGTGACACACCTTCAATGCCATAGCTCTGCCACTGTAGCACTGTGGTAAAAATTATCACATTGATTTGAAACTAAATATAACCTTTACACTAAATTTGGTACTTCCTTTTGCTAATCAGGACAGTACATTGACTGTATTTTAGCAATTACATAGCTTAACATACATTTATTCAGATTCTTAATTTTTACTTTTTTATTATGTTAGAAAATGGTGAATGTATAATCTTGCATTTCTTATTTACTAGATTTTTTTTTACTCATGATTTGTTTCAAGTTCAATTTGGTTTGGAATTGGAATTTAATTAAAAATGTACAAAATCAGCATTTTAATTTTTTTTTAGTTAATAAAGTTACCTTAAATATGCTGGATTCATAAAGGAAAAGGGTTTCAGAACATGTTTTGCTTATAACACTGATTTATTAAACAAGGGAAGTATTATCTGTAGTTAGTGAATTGAAATGATTGTTTCTGGTCAGCATGTTCAAGGCTTTAGAACTACTGGAGCTCATTCTCTCACACCTAGTTTTTATTCATAAGTTGGAAGAGGAAAACAAACTGTCCTGCTTTTTAACTCCAGATTTGTTTCTTATCTTTGAATGAACTAGTCATTGAATTGAACTAGTTGAATAATCGGAAACCAAGAAATTATTCTCTCTTCACCTGCAGAAGAGGCTGTTGCTGTCCAAAGCTAGGTTAGCACTTCAACAAACTCAGATTCCAGGTACTAAGCTTATGACTTCCACCAGTTACGTGATTTGACTTTCTTCAAAACTTTGACACCAAACGCATACTATTTAATATTAATTTTTATTTAATGTAATTCTTTTAATAGATTATAGTAATTGTAAGATTTAACATGGGTTGTCATACTTTCAAATAGGTTTATTTTTAAAAACAAAAATGTATTTAATTTAAATACGAGATTATATTTCAATAAAAATCAAAATGTTTAATTTTTTAAATTGGGTTTTTATCCACCCTGGGAAGCCCACTTGGCTAAGAAATGAAGGCATATGCTATCTTCAGATCCCTAATCCCCAGACAGAGAGGTGAGGATGTCAGGCATTATTTCTGTTTTGGAAAACTCTCTTTGGTGGTCCTCTTCTGAATTTTCTTCAATAGGGTTTACTCTAGCTTTCTTCTTGTCTCCAGTGTCCTGAGAAGTAGCAACCATGAAAGGTTGTATTTTCTCTTCATTTGTTGTTGGAAGGTATATCTGTTTTTTTCCTCAAAACAGCTTTATCCAGAGGCTTCTCAAAAAACTTAGCCTCACCATGTTTTGAAGATGAAATATTGTGCTTCCAAGAACTACTCCACAGGTGCCTGCAAGGCAACTGTATTAGCTCCAGTGTATCTGGTGCAGCCAGAGAGATTTTTCAGAGGGATGGGTGCAGGTGCCTAAATTTCTTTGGGAGTTTTTTGAATGGGATCCTTCATAAGAACATAAGAATGGCCGTACCGGGTCAGATCAAAGGTCCATCTAGCCCAGTATCCTGTCTACTGACAGTGGCCAATGCCAGGTGCCCCAGAGGGAGTGGACCAACAGGCAATGATCAAGTGATCTCTTTCCTGCCATCCATCTCCATCCTCTGACAAACAGAGGCTAGGGACACCATTCCTTATCCATCCTGGCTAATAGCCATTAATGGACTTAACCACCATGAATGTATCCAGTTCTCTTTTAAACGCTGTTATAGTCCTAGCCTTCACAACCTCCTCAGGTAAGGAGTTCCACAAGTTGACTCTGCGCTGCGTGAAGAAGAACTTCCTTGTATTTGTTTTAAACCTGCTGCCTATTAATTTAATTTGGTGACCCCTAGTTCTTGTATTATGGGAATAAGTAAATAACTTTTCCTTATCCACTTTGTCCACATCACTCATGATTTTATATACCTCTATCATATTCCCCTCTTTTCCAAGCTGAAGAGTCCTAGCCTCTTTAATCTCTCTTCATATGGGACCCGTTCCAAACCCCTAATCATTTTAGTTGTCCTTTTCTGAACCTTTTCTAGTGCCAGTATATCTTTTTTTTTTTTAGATGAGGAGACCACATCTGTACGCAGTATTCGAGATGTGGGCGTACCATCGATTTATATAAGGGCAATAATATGTTCTCGGTCTTATTCTCTATCCCCTTTTTAATGATCCCTAACATCCTGTTTGCTTTTTTGACCGCCTCTGCACACTGCGCGGACATCTTCAGAGAACTATCCACAATGACTCCAAGATCTTTTTCCTGACTCGGTGTAGCTAAATTAGCCCCCATCATATTGTATGTATAGTTGAGGTTATTTTTTCCAATGTGCATTACTTTACATTTATCCACATTAAATTTCATTTGCCATTTTGTTGCCCAATCACTTAGTTTTGTGAGATCTTTTTGAAGTTCATCACAGTCTGCTTTGGTCTTAACTATCTTGAGCAGTTTAGTATCATCGGCAAACTTTGCCACCTCACTGTTTACCCCTTTCTCCAGATCATTTATAAATAAGTTGAATAGGATTGGTCCGAGGACTGACCCTTGGGGAACACCACTAGTTACCCCTCTCCATTCTGAGAATTTACCATTAATTCCTACCGTTTGTTCCCTGTCGTTTAACCAGTTCTCAATCCATGAAAGGACCTTCCCTTTTATCCCATGGCAGCTTAATTTACATAAGAGCCTTTGGTGAGGGACCTTGTCAAAGGCTTTCTGGAAATCTAAGTACACTATGTCCACTGGATCCCCCTTGTCCACATGTTTGTTGACCCCTTCAAAGAACTCTAATAGATTAGTAAGACATGATTTCCCTTTACAGAAACCATGTTGACTATTGCTCAACAGTTTGTTTTTCTATGTGTCTGACAATTTTATTCTTAACTATTGTTTCGACTAATTTGCCCGGTACCGACGTTAGACTTACCGGTCTGTAATTGCCAGGATCACCTCTACAGCCCGTTTTAAATATTGGCGTTACATTAGCTAACTTCCAGTCATTGAGTACAGAAGCCGATTTAAAGGACAAGTTACAAACCTTGGTTAATAGTTCTGCAACTTCACATTTGAGTTCTTTCAGAACTCTTGGGTGAATGCCATCTGGTCCCGGTGACTTGTTAATGTTAAGTTTATCAATTAATTCCAAAACTTCCTCTAGTGACACTTCAATCTGTGACAATTCCTCAGATTTGTCACCTACAAAAGCCGGCTCAGGTTTGGGAATCTCCCTAACATCCTCAGCCGTGAAGACTGAAGCAAAGAATCCATTTAGTTTCTCCGCAATGACTTTATCGTCTTTAAGCGCTCCTTTTGTATCTCGATCATCAAGGGGCCCCACTGGTTGTTTAGCAGGCTTCCTGCTTCTGATATACTTAAAAAACATTTTGTTATTACCTTTGGAGTTTTTGGCTAGCCGTTCTTCAAACTCCTCTTTGGCTTTTCTTATTACATTCTTGCACTTAATTTGGCAGCGTTTATGCTCCTTTCTATTTGCCTCACTAGGATTTGACTTCCACTTTTTAAAGGAAGTCTTTTTATCTCTCACTGCTTTTTACATGGTTGTTAAGCCACGGTGGCTCTTTATTTCTTTTACTGTGTTTCTTAATTTGGGGTATACATTGAAGTTGGGCCTCTATTATGGTGTCTTTAAAAAGCACCCATGCAGCTTGCAGGGATTTCCCTTTAGTCACTTTACTTTTTAACTTCTGTTTAACTAACCCCCTCATTTTTGCATAGTTCCCCCTTTTGAAATTAAATGCCACAGTGTTGGGCTGTTGAGATGTTCTTCCCACCACAGGGATGTTGAATGCTATTGTATTATGGTCACTATTTCCAAGCGGTCCTGTTATAGTTACCTCTTGGACCAGCTCCTGCGCTCCACTCAGGACTAAATCTAGAATTGCCTCTCCCCTTGTGGGTTCCCGTACCAGCTGCTCCATGAAGCAGTCACTTAAAGTATCAAGAAATTTTATCTCTGCATTTCGTCCTGAAGTGAAATGTTCCCAGTCAATATGGGGATAATTGAAATCCCCCACTATTATTGGGTTCTTAATTTTGATAGCCTCTCTAATTTCCCTTAGCATTTCATCATCACTATCACTGTCCTGGTCAGGTGGTCTATAACACTGCTCTACAGCCAAAATGCTTCTGAAATAAATGTAGTCAAACTTTACTAATTCTGGGTCACTGAGAACGAAAATGATGCTTAAAATAGTTGATTGGCTCTAGTTTTCAAGATATGCTATTGGGTCAGGATATACGACCCTTGACTTGGGAATGGCGGAGGATAAGTGAGTTATAAAGGGAAAGGATCTCAATTTAAACCAGAAATGACTAAAATACATCTTTGACTGGATCTATGAATAAATCTATGACTGGGTTTGGACAGTACTTGCTTTTTAGGCAAAACAATGAATGATGCAATCTGAAGCTGGTATTGCGTCATACATGATATGAATTGCATCATGTTATTCCTAGAAGTCATGGATGATGCAATCATAACGAAGCTTACATCACTCTGCTGAACAAATTGCCCTATATCAGCTCTAGAAATCATACAGTGTCATGCTCTCTTATTTGTCAGTGTTTGATTTTGCAAAGGGACACATTTCTGTTTAGCCAAAGTGAGCAGAGATGCCTCGTACTTGCGTGAACAGTGCAGATAACTTCTACTATGTTTGTGGTGAAGTGACTTTTGCATCACAAAAGCGCAGTATAACCACTATGGTTAAGAAAGCCTATCACCTTTATTTTGGCTGCAAAATTGGAGATCAGGACAAGAGGTGGGCCCCACACATATGCTGCAACACTTGTGCAACAAATCTTCACCAGTAGTTGAACAGGAAAAGGAAATCTATGCCTTTTGCAGTGCCAATGATTTGGAGAGAGCCAACAGATCATACCAGCAATTGTTACTTCTGCATGGTGCCTCCAGTCAAAGAAGAAAAAGTGGACTGTGCATTATCCAAACATTCCATCAGCTATTCGCCCAGTACCCCACGGAGAAGGACTGCCGGTTCCTGATGCACCAGAATCATTCTCACTTGAGTCAGACGAGGAAGAGGATGAAACTTCTGGTCCTGAACCATCAATGTCACAGGACCCACATTTTCTCCCATTCTCCTCCTCTGAACCACACCTCATAACTCAAGGTGAACTGAATGACCTTGTCAGGGATTTGGAACTACCCAAGAGTAAGGCAGAGCTGTTGGGCTCCAGATTACAGCAGTGGAATCTCCTGGCAGGTGATGTTAGGGTTTCCATGTTCCGTGACCGTCAAAAGGATCTTGTCCCATTCTTCTTCATGGAAGGTGATCTTGTAGCCTGCAACAACATCGATGGTGTGATGGCAGCCCTCAACATCGTTCACGATCCAGATGAGTGGAGACTGTTCATTGATTCATCGAAGACGAGTCTTAAAGCTGTTTTACTGCCTAATGGCAATGTTTTGCCATCAATTCCAGTTGGTTATGCAGTCCATATGAAAGAAACCTATGACAACATGAAACAACTTTTGAGGTACATAAACTATGACCAACATCAGTGGCAGCTTTGTGGCGATTTGAAGGTTGTTGCTCTCTTGCTTGGTCTGCAGACTGGATACACAAAGTACTGTTGTTTTCTCTGCGAATGGGATAGTCGTGCAAGAGATTCCCACTACATCAAGAAAGATTGGCCAGTCCGACAGTCATTGGAGCCTGGGAGGAAAAGTGTTCAGCATCCACCACTTGTTGAATCAAGGAAGATTTTGTTACCACCTTTACACATCAAGCTGGGTCTGATGAAGAACTTTGTCAAGGCCATTGACAAAACACAAGCAGCTTTCAAGTACCTCCGTGGAAAATTTCCAAGGTTAAGTGAAGCTAAGATAAAGGAAGGTGTCTTTGTTGGTCCTCAGATTCGTGAACTTCTTCGAGATGATGCATTTGACCATGCACTGCGTGGCAAGGAAAAGACGGCATGGAAAGCCTTCCAGATAGTGGCAATACATTTTCTCGGAAACAACAAGGCAGACAACTACAGGTTGTTGGTGGAAAACCTCCTCAAGGCATACAAAAGCCTTGGTTGCAACATGTCACTAAAGATACATTTTTTGCACTCTCATCTAGATTTTTTTCCACCGAACTGCGGAGCAGTGAGCGACGAGCACGGCGAGCGATTTCACCAGGACATTGCAACAATGGAGAAACGCTATCAGGGCAAATGGAGCCCATCAATGCTTGCCGACTATTGCTGGACAGTGACAAGAGATGCTCCATTTATTGAAGACAAGAGACAAGCCAAGAAGCGCCGTGTAGACACTGAATAGGACTAAACTATGTACATAATAGTTTTTTGCCTTTTGTTTCATAATACATTTTATTTATATAACCCTTTTGCTGATTTTTAAAGTGTTACATAAACAGGACAGGTGAAATATTATCATGTAAAGCAACCATAAACACATGAAAAGACCTAGGTTTACAATTTATGATTAAAACTGTACTATCTACACAATATACATAGACATAAAATGTAAAAACTTAAATATCTTAGAAACAGTAGCCAATCAGTTGTTTTAATTGTCATATTTGAATTCAGCACATCAAAATACATAATAAATAGCACATTTTTATCTCTGAAGCAGACGACTTCTCAAAAATTGTAGACTAGTGTAATAGATCCCTAATGTTATATTCTTATTAGAGCATGACATTTCTATCCATAGAGATTCTATGGATCATGTGGAATCACTTAAGATTTTTACTTCATTTGATTCTACATTTTCTTTCACATATAGTGCCACTCTCCCCCCGCACGACCTGTTCTGTCCTTCCGCTATATTTTGTACCCCGGAATGATTGTGTCCCTTGATTGCTCTCAGTCCACCAGGTTTCTGTGATGCCTATTATATCAATATACTCCTTTATCACGAGGCACTCTAGTTCACCCATTTTATTATTTAGACTTCTAGCATTTGTGTACAAGCACTTTAAAAACTTGTCACTGTTTATTTGTCTGCCCTTTTCTGATGTGTCCGATTCTTTATGTGAATGTTTATCATCTGATCTGGCCCTTACATTATCCTCCTCCATCCTCTGCTCCTGACTATAACCTGGAGATTCTCTATCATTAGACTCTCCCCTAAGAGAAGTCTCTGTCCGATCCACATGCTCCTCTGCAGCAGTCGGCTTTCCCCATCTCCTAGTTTAAAAACTGCTCTACAACCTTTTTAATGTTTAGTGCCAGCAGTCTGGTTCCACTTTGGCTAGTATGATTGAGGCAAAGTGTACTGCAGGAGCTGAAGCTTGAAGAGCTGCCAATATAGTGGCTTCATAATTTAACTGAAAGGTTGATTCTATTCTGAGGCCAGTTATTTCTTCAGGAACAGTCATGACCTTGTTGATGGATGCTCCCTTTTGGAAAGTTAATATAGCATACCTTTGATATGACCACTCCAGAGGAAGACTTGTGAATTAGCTGCAAGAGCCTCTTCAACTTGTAAGGTTATTTCCATTCAGATGTAATTACTTTCTCCAGTGTGCAAACACAACAGAGATGAAGAATTCACTTTTGTACGAGGACATGAAATACCCCTTGGTAATTTCACTTACCTGGTGACCTTGTTTCTTGTCATCTCGTTCAGCAGGGTATTTAAGGCCCTGTGGTTCTTGCAAAGCATAGTGATAAATCTATCTGTGGGAAACAGTCTTCCTGTAGTTTCCTCCTGTTATTACTCTGTATTTGAGTTGGATTGTTTCCCTTCTTCAAAGGAAGATGAAGATTAACTATTTTACTTCCTGTTTCCTTAGAATTTTTTTGTCTCATTTTGGTTTCTTCCTGTTACGAGTTGTATTAGATTGTTCTGAGGGAGGAAAATAATGCTTTCCCCTTTAATTTTGTGTTTGAATCATTAGCACATTGGATTTTGCCTTTCTGAACTTCTGCTGAGTAACAGACCAATTATGATGATCTGACTCAAAAGTCTTTGGAGCTTTTTGGAGAAAGTAAGTGTTTGAGTGTATGGGGTTTCACAAAAGTGTGAGAAGGGATGGTAAGTTGGAAAGTTTGTTTGCTTGTGGGTTGTAGCAAGTTTAGGGAATACGGTGATTGAAGTCTGACATTCCTACTGTGGCAGAGTTGAGATTGTGGTGCTTTGTCAATGATTTATGGCACTTGTGTTAGTGATGTTGTGTATGTCTTCGGGTGGAGAAGCAGAGGGCATGTTCTAGTGGATAGCTATAAATTTTCATTTGTTTGCTTCTGAGGTTTTCTGTAAATCAAACTTAACTGACACAAATGTAGTATTTCTGTGACTTATACAAAATCAGACATATGAATAGTTTGTCATAATAAAGCATCAGAATATCCTACTATGTGTGTGTTTGTATATTTAGATACTTGTGCTAGGGTTGCAAGTAGATAATTAAGGTATTGGTATCCTGGTCATTTTTTTTACTTCACTAAAATAGACCCAAAGCTCAGTTGGAGTCAGCCACCATTGTTGTTTTTCCATTTTATATGTTCTTTTACCTCCCCAAACTTTCTGGTGGAAGGTATTGTTTTAAATCTGTCAGGCTGACCCCTCAGGCTTCCAATTTGTTTCTGGATTCCCTACTTCTCACAGGCCTGTTCCCTAGTTCTGCCTCCAGGGCTCTGGCCTGCAGAGAGAAGCATGGGAAGAATGTCTTAAGACACTGAAAGGAATATGAAGAAGATGCCACTGGACTGTGTGAATGTTTAATACTCTATATATTTCTGTCTCTAGGACAGTGCTAGCAGAAGTCCTTACTTTAAGTAAGGGCATGTGTACATTACCGCGCTACATTGACGCAGCTGCAGCACGTCTGGTGAAGACGCACTGTGTCAGTGAGAGCGCGTCTCCTGCCAACATAGCGCGGTGTGGACAGTGCTTTAAATTGATGTAATTTACGTTGCTTGGGGGGTGTCATTTTCACACCCCTGAGCGACATAAGTTACATCGACTTAATCAGTAGTGTAGACCAGGACTAAGAAGAGAATATTATAAAATGCCATGGTCAAAGACAGTACATTTCCTCACTTAAGAGAAACCTTTTACTTCATTATTTGTATCCTCTTTCTCCTATCTCAGAGTTACTGCAGAGGTGAGAAGGAATACTTGTTCTGAATCAGGCAGATTAACAGGTTGACTGCTATGTAAGCCACACACAGAATCATAAAGTCTCAGGATGTTTGTATTCTTTACAACAAAAAGGCTTCAGGAATGGGTCAGAAATCCACTGGGAACATATAGGGTCACCAGTGTGAACCATGTAAGGGATAATTATATTTGGGGGCTAGTCATCACTTAGGCAAACATTAATGCATTTCACTTCATTAATAATCTAGTCAGTAAAAAGAACAGGAGTACTTGTGGCACCTTAGAGACTAACAAATTTATTAGAGCATAAGCTTTCGTGGATGCATATGCATCCGAAGAAGTGGGCGGTAGCCCACGAAAGCTTATGCTCTAATAAATTTGTTAGTCTCTAAGGTGCCACAAGTACTCGTGTTCTTTTTGCGGATACAGACTAACACGGCTGCTACTCTGAAATCTAGTCAGTGTTTTTGGAACTTGGTTTAGTAAACATTGAAGCAATTTGGATAGGGGTCAGTGGGTTCCCCTTTTCCTGGCACAAGGTAGGGCACTTTGTCATCCTCCAATTACGGCTTCACCAATGCGAATCAGCTTTGCTTTAGGAAAATATCAAAAATGTACAAATGCAAAATAAGATTAAAATCAATTATTTAAATCTTGGTTTCCAGGTTGATGATCTAAGTCACTATTTTAAATTGCTTTGATCTAATTCAATCCATCCTGGGGCTTCCACATCTTAAAACAGCTAGGTCACCAAATGATATACAATGGAGTTCCAAATTGCCTATCACTAGATTTTTTTTTTTTAACCAAACTTATCTACAAACATCTCCAAGCTTGCTCAGATGAGTAAAGCATTGTCCAATTTACTAGAAATGGGGGATATTGAACCAGTCTGAAAGTAGAATTAGGGGTAAAGAACTCATTTTATATTTTTCCTAGTTGCAAGATCAAAGCCTTGGTAGATCTGAAGGACCAGGAAAAAGTCAGTTAAGAAAATAGAACTCAAGATGAAAATCTTGCAGTTTATACTAGCAGCAACTTTCAAGACTGATTTTCTGACCTCCAGTGGATCTAAAAGAAGCGTATCAATATGTTCCCAACAGACGATCTCACAAGATCTTCAGGACCATTTTCAATACAGTGTACTTAGCCTTTCAGAATCCAGGAGGAGCTAAGTGTGGATAGCTGCTTTCAGACAAAAGGGTATATGTATCTACCTATTGGATGATATCTTCATCAGAGCTTCATCCAGAGAAAAAGCCTACATGTTATAGAATTCATTATTACATTTCTTCATATTCATGGTTGTCTGATCAAATTGCAAAAAAGCCAGCCCAATACTTCATGGAGCCATCCAACAGTTGGGAGATGCAATCAATAGAAAACTATGAAGAATGTTTTTTTCCCTCAGAAATCATGCTCCAAAACCAAAATTACATATAGCAAGTTTTCTGTCAGCCATTATGTTACATCAAGATGCTATCCAGGATCCTAGGAATGATGGCCTCTTGTCCGGACCTCTTGACATGGTGTAATGGAGTGTGACTCCTCTCCTGTCTTCTCCCAGCAGAAACTGTACAGCCTCCCATGGTTGTGCCTTCACTGTGTCCTTTTATTTTAAGTTCCCTCCACCACTTCTACAACAATCTATTTACGGGTCAACATCCTTTTGGACCCATCCCCAAGACCTGAGGGGAACAGAGGTCTCCCTCCCTGTGTTATTGAGCTCAACTAGCCCTGTCCCCTATTCCTCCCTCCCATCTCCCCCGTCTCCCTTGCACTTCCTTCCTGTGCCTCTTCTTATCAGCCCTGGGCTGATGAGGTAGTTGGCTAAGCCGGCCAGCTTGATTGACTAATTACCCCCATCAGCTTTCTCCAGGGGAACTAACTAATATCAGGGTGATCAGAGTGCAGGCTCACCTGTTTGCACTCTGTCACACATGGGTGCAACTGCATCTCCATTACCTGCAGAGGTTCATTCTATCCCTCCAAAAATTTTGTTTCTGACTTCATCAAAAGGTTTCAGATTCCTGGAGGCCATATCCTTCCTCTTGTTGGTCTCAAAAGGACAGGACCAACTTGAGATATCCCATCTCAAAATTAGTCATGCTTGTAGTCTTAGTAGTGGGTGCCATCTTGTTTCAGGGAGGGAATAGCTCATTGCACCCAGCGACTGATCAGGAACTATGTCCCCCAAAAAATTAAAAATTCAACAAGTAGCAATTCACCTGGCCCTGCTATCCGTGAGAGAACAAATATTTCACTACCATAAGATTGTGATAACACGTGATGAGGAGTATGTCATTAATAAACAAGCAATGGGATATGCAATCATCCAGCATACAAAAGGAAGCCATGTCTCCTTAGGAATTAGATAGTGAAGAACCCAAAACCATTTTTGCTCTTAACAATCACAAGAGCTAAAGTCAATGGCCGCTTGACTGAGCAGGCAGGATGGTGGACCCCAGTGGAGTGGAGCCTCCCTCCATGCATCAGCCTTTTGGCAACTAATAAAGAAATTTGGGTTGCCAACAGTGGACCATTTTTGTCTTGAAGAGAAATGCCACGGTCAGTGGATTATTTTCAATGGAGACACATATTGGGGAAACTCCAGCCCTAGCTTTCGGTGTCATCTCCATCTTTGGTCTCGGAGTAGTCCTGCATGTCTTCTAACACTCTTTTTTCCTCCTCCAGAACCCAAGATCAAATGGGAGAAGGCACAAGTAATTCTGTTTACTTCATTCTGACTTTGGAGTTAAATTCTGGTTTCTGATATAATTAACATGTTCTCTCAACCGTCACCTACCAAACCAAGAGAACCTTCTTACACAAGGATCTCTGAGTACCCTTAGACTAGGGAGGCCTTGGTTAAGCACATGGATATTGAGAAGAGGCAGCTGAAGATATAAGGCTATTCCCAATAATAGCAACATATGTTCTTCTGGTTTCCAGTAAGAGGTCCACCAATTTGGAATACACCAGATCTTAATTTTCAGTTCTCTGCATCAGTGACTAAGCCCCAAATCAGACCAGTTAAAATTTGCTACATATTGGAATTGCTTCAAGATGTATTGACTCTGGAGCTTAAAGCCAACACCATATTCAACCGTGTCTTGTAGGAATTGATAATCCTAGAATTAACCCCTTCTATTCTTGTATAAAAAGATTTCTAAAACCAGTCTCTGTTAGCCCCCAGGAAATTCAGATTTGCCCATGGAAACATAATCTAGTTCTGACCCGCTCATGAGACCACTTTTTGAACCACTGTTCTATTACCATTCCATATAGGTTCTTATATGGTGCTCATCACTGTTATATCTGAGCAGTTTCCCATACTGCATTATGCAACCTGACTAATATCTGTCACGTGTTTGTTCTCCTAAACTTTCCCAAGGGTAGAAGTGTGTGCAGTGGAGTGTTTTGGGTTGGAATGGTTTTTATTAACTGAATTTGCAAGGCCTTGCGCTCAATTGGATGACATTTCTGTGTTTGTCTGTATCCAATGTGATAACTTTTGAATGCTACATCCAATCAATTCCAAAATTTCAGGGAATGTTTTAGGCATTAGTGGCAGAACCCTATTGAATTTGGGGAAAGCATGAGATACATGGAGCCCCTTCCATCTATTTAGCACAACTACAATTTAAAGCACCTCTGCAGTTTTCTATAGTTGAAAAAATGGGATGATGTCACCCATTAATGTGTTTCAGTGTAAAGGTATCCCTGCTAAACTCTGTTGGGAGGATGAACTTATTGACACTCCAAATGACTTATCTAACAGACAAAGAATAATGGGGGATTTGGAGGAATGGCTACATGAAGACAGCTCATGACATGAAGGGCAGAATGGGGTGATCCTGATGTGGGGAGGGGGGAAGGATTAGGGGAGTACACAGAACCCTGGAGGAGAATTGGGGGACTTTGGTATATGAGGCACACAGAGCTCCTAGTGAGGGAAGGTGGAAATACGTGTAGACAGAGCCCCTGATATAGGGGCAGTGGGTAATGGGGGGCATGGGAGAAAGGAGAGGAATGGCAGTGCACACACAACCTCTGCCATGGATGTAAATATTGAAGTACTTCACCTAGCAACTGGGGAAGGTGGAAATGGGGTAGACAGACCCCATGGTATAGAGGGAGTAGAGAATGGGAGACCCTGGTATAGGTGGAAGGGTATGGGAGGAAAGAGAGTAGTGGATGCACACACAGAATCTCTGCCATGGGGGGAGACTGGAGAAACTTAATATAAAGAGAAGGGAGGGGGCCGACACAGCCCCAGCCATGGGGTAGAATGGGGGTGTGTTGGGGAGGGGGAATGGAGGTGCACTTAGTGCTGCTGGTAGGGAGGAAAGAATGAGGAACCCTGGTATGGGAGAGTGGAGGGATGGGGGGCACACAAAACCCCAGCAGGGGGGAGTTGCAGGGAGTCCCTGAAGTGGAGGGGGATAGTAGGGTGGTGCACAGGAGCTTGTAGGACAGAATGGAGGAAGGATGCAAGGAGCCCCTGGGGTGTCCAATAAACTTGGACTACAGAAGCTACGAAGTGTGCGACCCACAACAATAGTTACACACATTGCTATATGCTTTGTTAGAAAAGGCAAGGTCAAAGAAATATACTTGCACTGAGAGTAGAGGTTCATGATGGTCCTTTGTTCCTGCAGGAGTTCATTCTGCAGTTGACACCAGCCCCCTAGAAAGCTGTCTCCAGCACAGATGAGCTTTACCCTTATTGTAGACTGTTCTGTTGTGACAGAGGTGTGAAATTGTTGACCATAGTCTTCATCCCACAGTTTTAGTCAATCTTTTAGATATCTTAAGCCCAGGGCATTGAGTGCCTTAAAGATAAGGATTGAGACAGGGAAGGGGTGCAGGAAGGGTGTGGGGTGCAGGAGGAGGCTCAGGGCAGGGGGTTGGGGTGCAGGAGAGGTGCAGCAGGGGGCTCAGGGCAGGGAGTTGAGGTTCGGGGTGCGGGCTCTGGCCTGGCGTCGATTACCTTAAGCGGCTCTGGGGTGGCAGCGGGGCTAAGGTGGGCTTCCTGCCTGCCGTGGCCCCGCACCGCTCCCGGAAGCGGCTGGCACCACGTCCCTGCAGCCCCTGAGGGAAGGGGGGGCAGAGGGCTCCGCGCGCTGCCCTTGCCTGCGGGTACCTCCCCCGAAGCTCCCATTGGCCGCAGTTCCCCTGTCCCGGCCAATGTTATTCATTAATAGGTTAAATGTATCTTTTTTTCAAAAGGTGATCCTCTGAAATTGTGCGGATAGAATAAAGAGATGGACTGAATCATCATAGGCTGTGAGATTGAGTTATTTTTAGTTCTTGGCATTTCAGGCTGGAACACTTCATTCTTTCGTGCCTGTTAATGAGTCATCTGGAGAAAATGAGCCTCTTCTTGCTTTCAGAAATGGTCTGCAACAAATAATAATAGGCTAATCTCTGCCGGAGACATTCTGTCAAGTGAATGAAATTTCAAATATAAAATATATTTGAAATAGAGACTTATCACCAACATGTAAACATTGTATATGAAAAAAGGATGCATGTATTGTAATATATATGAAAAACTCAAATACTAAAAGTGTGATGAAAAATCTATTGACTATTCTAATGATAAACACAGTTTAGAAGAGCTTAATCGATGCTCAGCACACCTTTTACAAATACAAGAGAATCAGATACTAAGCATGGAATTCAAAATACAGTTGATACCCAAGGATCAGATTTAGCAAAAAACACTTGGTTCAGAAGCTAGCAGTAGTTTTCCCTATGCAGAGTGTTAAGTGTAAGTTTCTATTAGGGTGTCAAGCAATTAAAGAAATTAGTTGTGATTAATCGTGCAATTAAAAAAAAATTGTGATTAATCGTGATTAATCGCACATTAAAACAATAATAGAATACCATTTATGTAAATATTTTTGAATGTTTTCTACATTTTAAAATTTGATTTCAGTTACAACACAGAACACAAAGTGTACAGTGTTCACTTTATTTTTGATTACAAATATAAAAAAAACACTGTAAAAAAACAAAAGAAATAGTATTTTTCAGTTTTCCTCATACAAATATTGTAGTGAAATCTCTTTATGATGAAAGTTGAACTTACAAATGTAGAATTATGGACAAAAAATAACTGCATTCCAAAATAAAACAATGTAAAACTTTATAGCCTACAAGTCCATTCAGTCCTACTTCTTGTTTGACCAGTCTTTCAGACAAACACATTTGTTTACATTTGCAGGAGATAATGCTACCCGCTTCTTGTTTACAGTGTCACCTGAGAGTGAGAACAGACATTCGCATGGCACTGTTGTAGCTGGCATAGTAAGATATTTACATGCTCAATAACGATCCAAAGCAGTGCAGACCGACACATGTTCATTTTCATCATCTGAGTCAGATGCCACCTGCAGAAGGTTGATTTTCTTTTTCGGTGGTTCAGCTCTGCAGTTTCCGCATCGGAGTGCTGCTCTTTTAAGACTTCTGAAAGTATGCTCCAGACCTCATCCCTCTCTGATTTTGGAAGACACTTCAGATTCTTAAACCTTGGGTCGAGTCCTGTAGCTATCTTTAGAAATCTCACATTGGTACCGTCTTTGCATTTTGTGAAATCTGCAGTGAAAGTATTCTTAAAACGAACAACATGTGCTGGGTAAAATGATCCGAGACTGCTATAATATGAAATACATGGCAGAATGCGGGTAGAACAGAGCAGGAGACGTACTATTCTCCCGCAAGGAGTTTAGTCAAAATGTAATTAACACACTTTTTTTTTTTTTTTAAACGAGCATCATCAGCATAGAAGCATGTCCTCTGGAATGGTGGCCGAAGCATGAAGGCATATAGAAATGTTTAGCATATCTGGCACTTAAATACCTTGCAATGCCGGCTACAAAAGTGCCATGCATGCCTGTTCTCGCTTTTAGGTAACATTGTAAATAAGAAGCGGGCAGCAGTATCTCTTGTAAAAGTAAACAAACTTGTTTGTCTTAGCAATTGGCTGAACAAGAAGTAGGACTGAGTGGACTTGTAGGCTCTAAAGTTTTATGTTTTATTTTGGAATGCAGTTATGTAACAAACAAACAAAAATCTACATTTCTAAGTTGCACTTTCACGATACAGAGATTGCATTATGGTACTCGTAGGAGGTGAATTGAAAAATACAATTTCTTTTCTTTCTCATTTTTTAGAGTGAAATATTTGTAATAAAAATAATAATAGAAAGTGAGCACTGTACACTTTGCATTCTGTGTTGTCATTTAAATCAATATATTTGAAAATGTAGAAAAACATCTAAACACCTAAAAATATTTAATAAATTTCAATTGGTATTCTATTGTTTAACAGTGCAATTAAAACTGCGATAGCCCTAGTTTCTATCATTGACAGAAATCAAAATTCTGAATGCTGTTTTATCTAAGGCTTATGCAACATCTTTGTTTTGATGGCCTACTGTAGAATTTACGTTGTAAAAATAATTAATTGTTTCTGCAGGAGAATTTACACTTTCTCCCTTTGTTTTCTTCCTCTTCACCAAGCTTTTTAGGAGTCTGACTGTATAAAATTTGTTTTGTTTGACGGCTATTGATGTAGGAATATGCTTTGTCTCATTGGTGTAAAAATCACTTTTATCTGTAACTCCCTACTTGGGTGGTAATTGCTCAAAGGTGTTAAACCAATTGCTTCATTTACCTCACTTGTTGAGTTCCTGAAATTCAATAATGTGAATGATTAGTTTTTTAAAATATAGAACCTGAAGGACTGCATGAAAGAGGATTCTGTAAATGAGATGAATGGAAAGAATAGTGACAAATTGTCAAGTTGTTGTGTCACATGGAGACTTTTAATGCTGCTTTTTATTCTATATTGTGATGTTTTTGTTGGAAGTGACACTTACAAGAGAGTTCTCATAGTTCTTGGGGTCAGAGAGTATCTGTTTTCAAGCTAATTTCTTTTGCACTGCTTGGTTGATTACTGTTGTTTGGGATTATTGGGCTGCTTCTCGTTATATTAGATGACTGAACTCTAAAACTGATGAGTTTATTTCAGTGAGTAATTGTCACAATGCTAAACAATAGCGCTCTTTATAAATTGGTACCGTTAGGCTGATGGCTAGTAATTGAGCAATTAAAGACATGCAGGTATAGTGGATTTGTTGAAATATAAGGTACCTTTTATCAGATACAAGTGTAACAAAGCCTAGCACTGAGGTTAATTGACTCTTCCTGTATCCATACTGTCCTAAGTCATCTTCACCACATCAATATTTGCTGATTGACAAGGTGCTCAGACAGTTATATCACTCCTGACTCTATCCATTCAAGGTAATTGTTTAGGCTCCTTCTCTACAAGGTGTCTGAATGATGCATTTGATTTGCATCCTAATTTGAGTCTGTACCTCCAATTTGGGTTGTCCAAGCTAAAACCATAATGTATTGGCATAGAGAAAATGTAATTTAGATTGTATGTCATTATGAAAATTGCTGCTAAGTGGGGACAAGACTTAGTTGTAGGGTCTGGGTTAAGTAAGATACAGTAAATACCTTACATATTGGAAACTTCATTTTCTCTCCAGCAGGCAGTTTGTCTCACATTCCCTTAAGTGTGTTAATCCAGTCCTGGGAACTCTTTCTGCCAGAATCCAGCACGTCCCTGCAGCCCCCATTGGCCAGGAATGGCGAACCACGGCCACTGGGAGCTGTGGGCGGCCGTGCCTGCGGACGGTCAATGTAAACAAATGATCTTGCGGCCCGCCAGCGTATTACCCTGACGGACCGCAGGTTTCCCACCACTGGCCCAGGTGCTCTGGTTCCTCATTATATCATCTCCCAAAACCAGTTTGGATCTGACTTATGCTTCATCTCAGCCCCCACTTTTCCCCACAGGTATGGACAATAAGCAGTATCTTTGTTAATATGCACTTGCAACCTAACATGCAAAGACATTATTCTTAATGATACATGATTAATACCTTTGAGAGGACATTGTTTCCTGTGCAACTCCAAGTACCCTTAAATGAAAATACAAGTTTGGGCATGTTGATTAGGTGCATCTCAGGAACTACTTATCCAAGACCACATGACATAAGTACACAAAGATTCAGAAATTGAATGCATAATTAGATGTTTCAAAATAGACACTGTCACAATGAGTATTGCATTTTGTTTTGAAATAGAAACCTGAGCTAAGAACCATCATCAATAGGTGAAAACTTGTCTTAAATTATAATTTTTAACCAGCAAATTTTATTGGAAACCTTAAACTTTAGTAAATATGAAGTAAGATTGGTGGTTATCTCATGGTGGTGCTTACTAAATGAAGTTTTGCTGTACTTATTTTAATTTTGTTTCTGAGATTTGCCGTAATATTGACCAGTTTACTGCAAATCAAATATTTGCTAGTAGTGGTGTACCTGTAATAGTTTTTTTGGATCTATCCTAATATGCTTTTGATACTGTTTTAGTTAAAACTAACATCCTGGATTGATGCTTGATTAAAATGTTTAAAAACAGCACAGGTGATAAAGAAGACAGATACGTAACAAATATTGCAGCAATGTAGTTATTGACATTGTTTTTGTAACTAAAAAAAAATCAGTTTATAGAATATTGATTATTAATATTATCATTAGTAATTATTTTGTGCTTACTAACTGAATGGAAATTTTACTTGGGTAGAGTTTTCTTAAATCCAGTAGTGGCACATAGAAACAATTAGTTTGAGTTGTGTTTGGGCAGACCTATCAGATATTTTATGTGCCTTGAATTAGAAACCAAATTCTTGAATTTGTCCATGTCTAGCTTTGAACAATTTTTGTTCCCAAGTCTGTTATATTGATAAAAGTGAAAATTGTAAAGTCACTGACTTGTAGATGGTAAATCACCTCATGCTAGCAAGTTGTCTGCTTTTTTTTTTTTTTTTAAGGTATCACCCTTTTGAAGGAGGTTTAATACGATTTAATCTGCAGCTTTATTGAGTTAATCCAAATTGTAGCAAAGATAAGAGCTAAGATCTCTTGTAAAATGGCTTGATAATTTTAATATTAAATGTTCTTGGCAAATGTTCTGTTAAATTAAACAGATTTTCACTTTGATGTGAACTGGAGTAATTTGATGCTTGTGAAATTGCAGCTTCAATTAACATTTACTGAAGAATTATTGACTCTTAACTTCTGGTCTCTACTATGCCAAATGGGAAACATCTCATGTGATCATTACATAATTAGGGTTATGATCTCTAATTTTATTTTTATTTTGTAAAGCAAATATTATTTTCTAAAGCTTCAGTATTACTTTCCACCCTGCATCTTTACTGAAGAACAGATAACATTTTCAGTATTGAAAAGATTAAAAAGTACACATGTTCACTTTTTGATCAGATAAATAGCATGCCCTTCTGCTTATTTCTTTCAATATAACCTGTGATGAGCAAGGAATATCCCCAGATGTATCTGATTTTTAGAATGCTTGTGTTCTCTCCTTTTCTGTTGTGTGCCTGTAGTACAGTAGAATATTCTGAAGTAGGAAAGTTTTTCTCAAATAGTTGCACAAATGGAAAATCACTGCCATCAATGATAGGCACACGTGCAAATGTTTTGTATTACAAATGAGAAATAAATATGATAAAGCAAAGGATGGTCTCTATATCCTCAGAGGCTTCAGAACAGATTTTGACACATGTGGAGGGGTCGTGTAGACAAATGTTTCTTCCATCACCCTGATCTCTGTGGCTATAGAGCACTGCTACAATTTAGGGCAACATTACAATTTCTCTAATTTGTTTTTGCTTGTAATAGCCTTGTAGGCAACAATCCTCCCAGCCTCCAGCATATCCGTGAACCTGGGCTTGAAGAACAGAAAAGAGACTGTGTAGACAGTATATACTTACTGGTGCCTAGGGATTGCTCTTAGGAAGGCAAAAAAGAATTTGAAGAGCAGCTAGTCAAAGTCACAAAAAGTAATAGCAAATTTTTTTTAAGTCCATCAGAAGCAGGAAGCCTGCTGAACAACCAGTGGGGCCACTGTACGATGAGATGCTAAAGGACAGTAAGGCCGCTGCGGAGAAACTGAGTGAATTCTTTGCATGGTCTTAATGGCTGAGGATGTGAGGGAGATTCCTAAACCTGAGCCATTCTGTTTAGGTGACAAATCTGAGGAAATGTCCCAGATTGAGATGTCCTTAGAGGAGGCTTTGGAACAAATTGATAAATTTAACAGCAATAAGTCACCAGGACCAGATGCTATTCACCCAAGAGTTTTGAAGGAACTCAATTGTGAAATTGCAGAACTACTAATGGTTGGTTTGTAACCTATCATTTTAACCAGCTTCTGTACTAAATGAGCTAATGTGACACCAATTTTTTTAAAAGGGCTCCAAAGGTGATCCCGGCAATTACAGACTGGTAAGTCTGACTTCTTTAGAATCATAGAATAGAATATCAGGATTGGAAGGGACCTCAGGAGGTCATCTAGTCCAACCCCCTGCTCAAAGCAAGAACTCCCTGCTCAAAGCATGAGTGCTTCCTCATGTTCCTTCTACTTAGGTGTGTGTGCTCACCACATGCACTGGTGCCAGAAGTTTTTCCCTCAGCAGTATCCATAGGGGACCGGCTCTGGCGCCCCCTGTAGTGGCGTGCACATGCCGCAGTATATAGAGCACCACCAGCTCCGCCCCCCCCTCAGTTCCTTCTTGCCAGTGACAGTGCTGGAACTGTTGCTGCTTCAGCTAGCACTGTTGCGTTCTTGTTCGTACAAACTTTTTAATCCTTGTATTTTAGTGTATATAGTTGCCTGTTAGTGTTAGTAAATTCCTTAGCTATAGTTCGAAACTTCATGGGTCCCAAACGGGACTTTGCCTCGGGACGGGGCATGCGCGAGGACACCACAGGTCCAAGAGGGAGTAGGGGAACAAGCCACTGGGCCACCAATGGTTGTGGAGGACCCTACGGTACTGGCATCTTCCTTGTTGTTGCCAGATGAGGCTATAACGGGGTCCTCTCCCCCGGTTCCGCCGGATGATGCTAAAGCACACCAGGAACTACTGAAGAGGGTCACCGCCAACCTGGGCCTTCAGGCGGAGAAGTTAGAGGAGCCCTCAGACTCTCTCTTCGATGTCCTCTGCTCCACAGCGTCAGCCAGGGTGGCTTTGCCCCTTCATGAAGGGGTTTCAAAGATTACCAGTGCCCTGTGGCAAACTCCTTGCTCCTTGCCCCCCATCTCCAAGAGGGCTGAGCGCAAGTACTTTGTGCCATCCAAAGGCCACAAGTACCTGTACACCCACCCGGCTCCCAACTCCCTAGTGGTGGAGGCAGTTAACCACAGGGAGCGACAGAGTCAACCTGAAGTTACCCATAAGAATAAAGACTCCAAGAGACTACACTTGTTTGGGCGTAAGATTTATTCGGCCTCTAGTCTCCAGTTGAGGGTGGCCAACCACCAGGCCCTCCTGGGACGCTAGGACTTTAACATGTGGCAAGCCGTGGCCAAGTTCGAGGGCTCCCTTCCTGAGGCTTCTAGGAAGGAGTTCTGGGCAATTATGGAGGAGGGCACGACTGCAGCCTGGGCAACGCTCCAGGTTGCGTCAGATGTGGTGGACACCGCCGCCTGAACCATGGCCTCAGCTGTCGCTATGTGCCCGGCATCCTGGCTGCTCATCTTTGGTTTGTCCACGGAGGCTCAGCAGTCGATGCAAGCCCTTCCCTTCAATGGGCAAGCCCTCTTTGCGGAACAGATGGACAATACGATCCATGGCCTCCAGGACTCCTGCACGACCCTTAAAACGTTGGGCCTGTAAGTTCCTGGCCCTGCCCGCAAGTGGTTCAAGCCACAGCAGCCTCAGGGCCAAGGGAGCCACCCTTGCCAGGAGCCTCCCCAGAGGCTACAAGCGGCGTCCTAGCCACCAGCCTCCTCAGCCTTCTCAGTCGAGCTCGACCCACAATAAGCAGGCGGGCAAGTGCCCATTTTGAGGTTATGCCAGGATACTTCATCCCCTATTTTTGCCAACCGCCTTTCTCCTTTCCTCCCTGTATGGGCATCTATAATATTGGACCAATGGGTCCTCCAGTACAGGGGCGCAGGGTTATACCCTTCAGTTGCTTTCTACTCCTCCTTCCCACCCCCTCTCCCTGTCCCTCTTCAGGGATCCTTCTCACGAGAGTATAATCGCGCAGGAGGTAAAGGGGTTACTGCAGCTTGGTGTGGTGGAGGCTGTTCCTCCAGAGTACAGGAACAAGGGGTTTTATTCCCATTACTTTTTAATCCCAAAGGCCAACGGTGGTCTGTGACCTATCCTGGACCTGCGAGACTTGAACCGCTTCCTAGCAAAGCTGAAGTTCCGCATGGTCTCCCTGGCCTCCGTTATCATCTCCCTGGATCTGGGGGATCTGGGAGACGCCACCCTCGATCAGAAAAATGCCTACATCCAGATCGCCATCTTCGAGGGACACAGACGCTTCCTCCAGTTTATGGTAGGTCCCAACCACTATCAGTTTGTGGTCTTCCCGTTTGGCCTAGTGACTGCACTGCAGTTATTTACCAAATGCGTGTCAGTGGTAGATGCTTACCTCCGACGTCCGGGTCTACAGATCTACCCGTACCTCGACAACTGGCTAGTCAAAGGCAGCTCCAGGTCCAAAGGGATGTCGCGATGTTGTTGGCCACTTGCTGTTGCCTCGGCCTGTTGGTAAACGACAAAAAATCCACATTAGTTCTGGTACAGAGGATAGAGTTCATCGGAGTGGTGCTCGACTCGACCTGCGCCAGGGCGTCACTGCTGCTGGAGAGATTCAGGGCATTGACGGACCTCATCGCAGAGGTCTCCGCATTCCCCCTGACTACGGCCAGGGTTTGCCTGCACCTCCTAGGTCACATGGCAGCATGCATATATGTGGTGTGGTGTGCCATGCCAGGCTCTGGATGTGACTCCTGTGGCAATGGCTGGAAAAGGTCGTTACCATCCCTGCATCGATACTTGCCTCACTGCAATGGTGGAGTGACCCCGGGAAAGTCCTGGAAGGAGTTCCCTTTGTCAGCACCCCTCACTAGTCGAGTTGGTTTTAGACGCCTTGGACCTGGGCTGGGGGGTGCACCTCAGCACTCTTCAGACCCAGGGTATGTGGTCCCCAGAGGAAATGACGCTTCTTACACAAATGCAAGAAGCCTGGGAAACAAGCAGGGAGAACTGGAAGTCCTGGCACAGTCAGGGAACTATGATGCGATTGGAATAACAGAGACTTGGTGGGATAACTCACATGACTGGAGTACTGTCATGGATGGATATAAACTATTCAGGAAGGACAGGCAGGGCAGAAAAGGTGGGGGAGTTGCGTTGTATGTAAGAGAGGAGTATGACTGCTCAGGGCTCCGGTATGAAACTGCAGAAAAACCTGAGAGTCTCTGGATTAAGTTTAGAAGTGTGAGCAACAAGGGTGATGTCATGGTCGGAGTCTGCTATAGACCACCAGACCAGGGGGATGAGGTGGACGAGGCTTTCTTCTGGCAACTAGCAGAAGTTGCTAGATCGCAGGCCCTGGTTCTCATGGGAGACTTTAATCACCCTGATATCTGCTGGGAGAGCAATACAGCGGTGCACAGACAATCCAGGAAGTTTTTGGAAAGTGTAGGGGACAATTTCCTGGTGCAAGTGCTAGAGGAACCAGCTAGGGGCAGAGCTTTTCTTGATCTGCTGCTCACAAACTGGGAAGAATTAGTAGGGGAAGCAAAAGTGGATGGGAACCTGGGAGGCAGTGACCATGAGATGGTCGAGTTCAGGATCCTGACACAAGGAAGAAAGGAGAGCAGCAGAATACGGACCCTGGACTTCAGAAAAGCAGACTTTGACTCCCTCAGGGAACAGATGGGCAGGATCCCCTGGGAGAATAACATGAAGGGCAAAGGGGTCCAGGAGAGCTGGCTGTATTTTAAAGTATCCTTATTGCGTTTGCAGGAACAAACCATCCCGATGTGTAGAAAGAATAGTAAATATGGCAGGCGACCAGCTTGGCTAAATAGTGAAATCCTTGCTGATCTTAAACGCAAAAAAGAAGTTTACAAGAAGTGGAAGATTGGACAAATGACCAGGGAGGAGTATAAAAATATTGCTCAGGCATGCAGGAGTGAAATCAGGAAGGCCAAATCACACTTGGAGTTGCAGCTAGCAAGAGATGTTAAGAGTAACAAGAAGGGTTTCTTCAGGTATGTTAGCAACAAGAAGAAAGTCAAGGAAAGTGTGGGCCCTTTACTGAATGAGGGAGGCAACCTAGTGACCGAGGATGTGGAAAAAGCTAATGTACTCAATGATTTTTTTGCCTCTGTCTTCACGAACAAGGTCAGCTTCCAGACTGCTGCACTGGGCAGCACAGTATGGGGAGAAGGTGACCAGCCCTCTGTGGAGAAAGAAGTGGTTCGGGACTATTTAGAAAAACTGGACGTGCACAAGTCCATGGGGCCGGATGCGCTGCATCCGAGGGTGTTAAAGGAGTTGGCGGATGAGATTGCAGAGCCATTAGCCATTATTTTTGAAAACCCATGGCGATCGGGGAGGTCCCGGATGACTGGAAAAAGGCTAATGTAGTGCCCATCTTTAAAAAAGGGAAGAAGGAGGATCCGGGGAACTACTGGCCAGTCAGCCTCACCTCAGTCCCTGGAAAAATCATGGAGCAGGTCCTCAAGGAATCAATTATGAAACACTTAGAGGAGAGGAAAGTGATCAGGAACAGTCAGCATGGGTTCACCAAGGGGAAGTCGTGCCTGACTAACCTAATTGCCTTCTATGATGAGATAACTGGCTCTGTGGATGAGGGGAAAGCAGTGGATGTGTTATTCCTTGACTTTAGCAAAGCTTTTGATACGGTCTCCCACAGTATTCTTGCTGCCAAGTTAAAGAAGTATGGGCTGGATGAATGGACTGTAAGGTGGATAGAAAGCTGGCTAGATCGTTGGGCTCAACGGGTAGTGATCAATGGCTCCATGTCTAGTTGGCAGCCGGTTTCAAGCGGAGTGCCCCAAGGGTCGGTCCTGGGGCCGGTTTTGTTTAATATCTTTATTAATGATCTGGAGGATGGTGTGGACTGCACTCTCAGCAAGTTTGCAGATGACACTAAACTGGGAGGCGTGGTAGATACACTAGAGGGTAGGGATCGGATACGGAGGGACCTAGACAAATTAGAGGATTGGGCCAAAAAAAACCTGATGAGGTTCAACAAGGACAAGTGCAGAGTCCTGCACTTAGGACGGAAGAATCCCATGCACTGCTACAGACTAGGGACCGAATGGCTAGGTAGCAGTTCTGCAGAAAAGGACCTAGGGGTCACAGTGGATGAGAAGCTGGATATGAGTCAACAGTGTGCTCTTGTTGCCAAGAAGGCTAACGTCATTTGCCAGCAGATCGAGGAACGTGATCGTTCCCCTTTATTCGACATTGGTGAGGCCTCATCTGGAGTACTGTGTCCAGTTTTGGGCCCCACACTACAAGAAGGATGTGGAAAAATTGGAAAGAGTCCAGCGGAGGGCAACAAAAATGATTAGGGGTCTGGAGCACATGACTTATGAGGAGAGGCTGAGGGAACTGGGATTGTTTAGTCTCCAGAAGAGAAGAATGAGGGGGGATTTGATAGCTGCTTTCAACTACCTGAGGGGGGGTTCCAAAGAGGATGGAGCTCGGCTGTTCTCAGTGGTGGCAGATGACAGAACAAGGAGCAATGGTCTCAAGTTGCAGTGGGGGAGGTCTAGGTTGGATATTAGGAAACACTATTTCACTAGGAGGGTGGTGAAGCACTGGAATGTGTTACCTAGGGAGGAGGTGGAGTCTCCTTCCTTGGAGGTTTTTAAGGCCCGGCTTGACAAAGCCCTGGCTGGGATGATTTAGTTGGGAATTGGTCCTGCTTTGAGCAGGGGGTTGGACTAGATGACCTCCTGAGGTCCCTTCCAACCCTGATATTCTATGATTCTATGATACACATAAACGTCAAGGAGCTCAGAGTGGTCAGAGTCTTGACGGACAACACAGCCTCGATGTTCTACATCAACAGACAAGGGAGAGTGCTAGCCTCGGCCCTCTGCTAAGTGGCACTCCGTCTCTGGGACTTCTGCACCGACCACGGAATCCATCTAGAAGTGCGTCATCTTCCGGGGGCCAAGAACACGCTAGCGGATCATCTAAGCAGGGACTTCTCCTCTCACCACGAGTGGGTGCTCCACCCAGAGGTAGCTGGCACGATCTTCCAGAGGTGGGAAACTCCCCAAGTGGACTTGTTCGCCACCATGCAGAACAGGAGGTGCCACAGGTTTTGCTCCAGATGGGGTCTGGGCAAGGGCCTTCCTCCTGCCATGGACAGAGAGCCTGATGTACACGTTCCCTCCGATTCTGCTCATCAGCAAGATCCTAGCAAATATCAAGAGTAACAAGACTCAGGTTATCATGATCGCCCCGGTGTGGCCTTGCCAGCACTGGTTCGGGACGCTATCGAGCCTGGCAGCTATCCCTCTGTGGCTCCTGCTGAAACAACCGGACCTGCTGTCACAGGATCACGGTCAACTCTTGCATCCCAACCGCGCGTCCCTCCACCTCATGGCCTGGATGTTGAGTGGCTGAAACCTGAGGAACGGGCCTGTTTGGAAGGAGTCCAGAGGGTCCTTCTTGAGAGTAGAAAGCCCTCGACTAGACAGACTTACTTGGCAAAGTGGACGAGGTTCTCCCGCTGGGTGGCCAAATGAGGCATCTCCCCTTTGCAGTCTTCGGTGCAGTCGATCTTAGACTACCTGCTTCATTTGAGGAACCAGGGCCTGGCACACTCCTCTATCAGGGTGCATCTGGCGGCCATTTCTGCCTTTCATCCACCAATCCAGGGGCAGATGGTGTTCTCCCATGACATGACGGTCAGATTCCTCAGAGGTCTCGAGAGACTTTTTCCACAAGTTCGGTCCTTGGTCCCGCAGTGACATCTCAACTTGGTTCTGTCCAGGCTCACAGGCCCGCCCTTTGAGCCTTTGGCCTCATGCTCCCTGTCTCACCTATCGTGGAAGGTAGCTTTCCTGGTGGCGGTGACATTGGCGAGGCAAGTCTCCGAGCTGCGAGCCCTGACCTCAGAACCGCCGTACACGGTCTTCTATAAGGACAAGGTTCAGCTCTGGCCCCACCCAGCCTTCATTCCCAAGGTGGTGTCTACTTTCCACATGAGCCAGGACATCTTCCTTCCGATCTTCTGCCCCAAGCCCCATGAGAGTGGTGAAGAGAGGTGCCTTCACGCTTTGGACGTAAGAGGGGCCCTAGTTTTCTACCTAGATCAAACAAAGCCTTTCCGTAAGTCCGCTCAGCTTTTCATCTCTACAGCTGATAGAATGAAGGGCCTCCCAGTGTCCATGCAGAGGATTTCTAACTGGATCACCTCTTGCATTTGCACCTGCTATGAGTTGGCGAGAGTCCCTCTGCCGCCGATCGTCAGAGCCCACTCGACCAGAGCGCAGGCATCTTCACTTAAGTTGAATGTACATGAGCAAGCACTCGAAGAAGAAAAGAAAGTTACCTTTTCCATAACTGGTGTTCTTCAAGATGTGTTGCTCATATCCATACCACAACCCGCCCGCCTTCCCCACTGTTGGAGTTTCTGGCAAGAAGGAACTGAGAGTGGGGGAGCCAGCAGCGAACTATATACTGTGGCATGTGCGCACCACTCCAGGGGGCTCCGGAGCCAGTCCCCTATGGATACTGCTGAGGGAAAAACTTCTAGCTCCGGTGCATGTGATGAGCACACACACCTAAGTTGAATGGACATGAGCAACACATCTCGAAGAACACCAGTTATGGAAAAGGTAACTGTCTTTTCAGTACCAGGCAAACTGACTGAAACTATAGTAAAGAATAAAATTGTCAGACACATAGATAAACATAATTTGTTGGGGAAGAGTCAACATGGTTTTTGTAAAGGGAAGTCATGCCTCGCCAGTCTACTAGAATTCTTTACGGGGGTCAACAAGCATGAGGACAAGGGTGATCCAGGGGATATAGTGTACTTAGATTTTCAGAAAGCCTTTCATAAGGTCCCTCACCAAAGGCTCTTAAGCAAAATAAGCTGTCATGTGATAAGAGGGAAGGTCCTCTCATGGATTGGTAACTGGTTAAAAGATAGGAAAGAAAGGGTAGGAATAAATGGTCAGTTTTCAGAATGGAGAAAAGTAAATAGTGGTATCCCCCAGGGGCCTGTAATGGGACCAGTACTATTGAACATATTCATAAATAATCTGGAAAAAGGGGTAAACAGTGAGGTCGCAAAATTTGCAGATGATACAAAACTACTCAAGATAGTTTAGTCCCAAGCAGACTGTGAAGAGCTACAAAGGGATCTCATAAAACTGGGTGATTGAGCAACGAAATAGCAAATGAAATTCAATGTTGATAAATGCAAAGTAATGCACATTGGAAAACATAATCCCAACTATACATATAAAATGAGGTGGTCTAAATTAACTATTACCACTCAAGAAAGAGATCTTGGAGTCATTGTGGATAGTTCTCTGAAAACATCCACTCTGTGTGTAGCGGCAGTCAAAAAAGCTAACAGAATCTTGGGAATCATTAAGAAAGGGATAGATGATACGACAGAAAATATCATATTGCCTGTATATAGATCCATGGTACACCCACATCTTGAATACTGTGTACAGATGTGGTCGCCCCATCTCAAAAAGATATATTGGAATTGGAAAAGATTCAGAAAAGGGCAACAAAAATGATTCGGAGTATGGGACAGCTTCTGTATAAGGAGAGATTAATAAAATGGGCACTTTTCAGCTTGGAAGAGAGATGACTAAGGCCGGATAGGATAGAGGTCTATAAAATCATGACTGGTGTGGAGAAAGTAAATAAGGAAGTGTTATTTACTCCTTCTCATAACACAAGAACTAGGGGTCACCAAATGAAATTAATAGGCAGCAGGTTTAAAACAAAAGGAAATATTTCTTCACACAACGCATAGTCAACCTCTGGAACTCCTTGCCAGAGGACAGGGTGGATTTAATTTAAATCATGATTTAAATCACTAGTCAGGATGGGGATCGGAATGCTCGGCCGGCGCCGCTCGCCCGGGGCCGGGGCCGGGCCGGAGCAGCTCGGCCAGAACCAGGGTCCGAGCCGAGCCAGGCCGGAGCTGCTGGGACCAGGGCTGGGGGTGCTCGGCCGGCGCCACTCGGCCGGAACCGGGGCCGGAGCCGAGCCGGGCCGGAGCCGCTGGGACCAGGGTTGGGGGTGCTCGGCCGCTGGCCAGCGCCGCTTGGCCGGGGCCCGAGCTGAGCTGGAGTCACTGGGGCCGGGGCCGGAGCCGCCGGGGCGGGCCGAAGCCGCTCGGCTGGAACCGGGGCCGGCGTCCCAGGGCCCGAGCTGGGCCGGGCCGGAGACGCCGGGGCCAGAGCCGCTCAGCCGGGGGGGGCCGGACTGGGCCACGCCCCACTGCCCCAGCCCCAGCTTACTTGCTGCCTGCCTGTTTCAGGCTTCCCACGAACATTTGATTCGCGGGAAGCAGGGGAGAGGGAGGAGCAGGGGGTGGAGCGTTCAGGGGAGGGGCGGAGTTGGGACGGGGACTTCGGGGGTGGGGCCGGGAAGAGGCGGAGTTGGGGCGGGGCTGGTGGTGGGGAAGGGGCGGAGTTGGGGCAGGGCCGGGGCCCCGTGGAGTGTCCTCTTTTTGTTTTTTTTAAAATATGGTAACCCTACATTTGGGCAACCAGGCCTTGCATTTCTTTGTTGCACTGTTTGCATTTTGCACGCATGCCTGTCTTACCCATAGGTACAGGAACTTCATTAAAATATTCCCAAACTGGGTCTCTTTTATGGCCTGCTGCCATTAGAGGTTTTCCCTTCTACTGAGAGAATGGCATAGTAGATCTCAAATCAATGAAGGCTACACTCAGAAAGACTTCAAGACTCTGGAATATGCTGCTCAAACAGTTTCACTTTTGTTTCTACTGCCTGTCCCTCCCTTCTCCCATTTATATCCAGACTTCTTCTCCTTGTCCAGATCTCTATTCCTCCCATAACAATTTTCTATTCATTGAAACTTTGCACTTTTAGAGAGAGGTAAGGGATTGACTCTGTGTACACAAATTTGCAGAGGGACGATAGGGTTGAGGTCTGTTATTTCTCACCTGTATTTATTTATTTATTTATTTATTTAAAAACATTTTAGCTGTTAACAAACATGTTATCTCTGGAGACACAAATCCACAGTTTGAGAACTGCAAAACTAAGCTTCTCTGATGGTATCTTCTAGACTGAGCACTGAGTCCCATTGGGTAGAGAGAAAGATTAACCAAAATAATCTATACAGAAGCCCCTGGAATAGGGTTACCATACGTCGGGATTTTCCCGGACATGTCCGGCTTTTTGGGACTCAAATCCCCGTCCGGGGGGAAATCCCAAAAAGCCGAACATGTCCGGGAAAATCCGGCGCCGCTGGGTGCTGGGCCGGGGGCCGGCCCGGGCGCCGGCGGTGCTGGGCCGGGGGCCGGGCGCCAGCGGTGTGCTGGGCCGGGGGCCGGGGGTGCGCTGGGCCTGGGCTGGGGGTGCTGGGCCGGGGCCCGGGCCGGGGCCGGGGCGGGGGCCGGCAGTGCTGGGCCGGGGGCCGGCGGTGCTGACCTGGGGGTGCTCGGCCGGGGACTGGCCAGGGGTGCTCGGCCGGGGGCTGGCCCGGGGCCGGCACCCCAGGGCCCGAGCCGAGCCAGGCTGGAGACACTGGGGCCGGGGCCGGCCGCCGGAGGGGGCCAGACTGGGCTGCGCCTCCTCCCCCCACCCACCCCAGCTTACCTGCTGCCTGCTTCAGGCTTCCCGCGAATCAAATGTTCGCGGGAAGCAGGGGAGGGGGCGGAGTTGGGGCGGGGACTTTGGGGAAGGGGTGGAGTTGGGGCGGGATGTGGGCGGGGCTGGGGCGGGGCCGGGGCCCTGTGGAGTGTCCTCTTTTTGGACACTCAAAATATGGTAACCCTACCCTGGAACCCCATAAGATTGGTCCCTAATCCATGAACTATTGGAGCTCATTTACAAAACTTTTCTTAAACATTACATGAATATATTGTCTCATACTATAGAATTAGAATTTATAATCCCTATTCCATGATGACATATCTTTGAGCTATAATGTATCTTAATTAAAACGATCTTTAGGTTTTTTCCTCAAGAAGCATTTTATCAAAAAAATCCAACTTAAATTAAAAAAAAATCCGATTTTTTTTTTTTAAATCATTGATTTTTATCCACCCTGCCAGAAGATGTTGTGAAGGCGAAGACTATAACAGGATTGAAAAAAAACTAGATAAATTCATGGCGGATAGGTCCATCGATGGCTATTAGCCAGGATGAACAGGGATGGTGTCCCTAGCCTCTGTTTGCCAGAAGCTGGGAATGGGCAACAGGGGATGGATCACTTGATGATTATCTGTTCTTTTCATTCCCTCTGGGGCACCTGGCATTGGCCACTTAGATAGACCTTTGGTCTTACCCAGTCTGGCCGTTCTATTTTTTTTTATTATTTTTTTTTTTTATGTTTAATTTTCTTAATCCCATCTATCTACCTAAAACAGCTTTAAATCCTCTTTTGTGCAGCCAAGAATGGCAGGGCTGAGAACTTGGCCCAGTGGGCTGTTCTGTGCCCAAATGTATTTTTCTAGAATTCTGTGTACCACTGCTGAGTATGCTTTTCGCTTTGTGTCAGACTTGTTCATAAACCCTTAAATTAGAGAAGCTTAGAGTTTACATTAAGCCTACTCTTTGATGACCAAGGTCAAATTAACCTAATTCTTCCATGGCCTAATCTTATTGTGAACCAGTTCACATGGTTTGTATTTGTGCATGTTTGCATGGAGTGGGCAAGAAATGAAAATGGAACTAGTAGCCATATTAGAAGTACTCAGATAACTTTTTCTAGTGAGCATAGATAATATGTAATGCACCAGTGAAAAGGTGCCTAATAGAATAAAGACGTTCATATCTAATTTTGACTGTAAGTTCTTAGATGCCAACAAGACTTGAACAAATTACTGTTGATTCATGAATTTAGGTTTAACTTGAACAAAGGCTTATTGCAAATACATTTGAAGTTTGAGTTCAACATTTCACATACCACCTATATTTAATATAGTACAGTTAGCCTTACCCTATTTGTTTTAATACTGTAAAATTATAGCCATGTAGGAGGAAATGTTTTGATTAAATAAAGCTTTGTTTTACCATTTTTGTTGTACCAAGTATCAGAGGGGTAGCCATGTTAGTCTGTATCCACAAAATGTCAGGGTTGTTTCTGAGGCTATGAATGGCATTGCGTTCTGTACAGCTGAGGTTATGGGGCAATTTCAGCCTGTGCACGTCTGTGGAAGCACGCTATGAGATACATAGAGTACTCTGAGATACAGAGAGTGCTTCCCCAGACGTGCACAGGGTGAAATTGCCCCATAACCTCGTTGTACAGAATGCAACGCCATCCACAGCCTCAGAAACAACCCTGACATTTTTGTTGTAGTAAGCACCCCTTATTTGAGGGGAAAGGGCAATTTAGACATGTTTCCTCAGGGTTCTGCAATGTAACTTATTTCCAGTTTACAAGATCCTAAGATGACCTATTAGATACTAAAATGTGAATATAGTGTAAGAAATTGTTTCTGTTTTAGTCTGTTGTGTCTCTGTCCTTTGATCTTGGGAAAGGTAGTGGCTGTGTATGAGGGTGCATGTTGGCGCTGTGTGTTGCTTTAGTCGTGCAAGCAGCATCTCTGACAGATTTAAGGATGTTGTTGATGGATCCCCGTTATTGGAATTATAGTTGTTGTAACATGGGATCTGTTGGTGTGGTGTATGAGACTCTGAAAAGTATTTGGAAAATCTCCAAGAGAGAGAAAAGAAAGTGTAGATACTAACTATAGGATTTTAACGTCCTAGTGAATTCATTAGACACAAGGAAATGTTTCGTTTTCTACTCAGTTGAAGACTTCACCACAATGTTCACTGTGGTTTTTTATTATTTTGCACAAAGTTAAATTTTCATCCCTTTTATTTCATGTATATTTCTTTCTCAGTTCTGTGGAATATGCACAGGTGAATAAACCTATAGTTGTCACCCGCAATAAAGATTATAGGTTCCTAATGTTCATGTCCAACAACATTCCCTTAGACCACTTCCTTTTACTTAGATGCTCCTTAGTTGTATAGTCCATCAACTATAGAGGATTTTTTTTATAAGCATGTATCCCTTTTAATTGTTTAAAGATTTAAGAGGGGGAAAGTCAAATGATATTACTATGGAATGCAAACTATTAATCTAATTATATAGTAGATAGACGTTCAGGGTGTATGTGTGCATGCCCATGGCCGTATACTCTATGTATATACAGTATATATTAGTGTGTCTTTTGCAATAAGTAGAAGCAGAAGCCTGATATTTTGATTGTTTTCTAATAACCTGGAAACATAACTTCTTACTTTTTAATTTTTCATCTTGTATAGTGTCAACATCTCAACAATGAATTTTATTTAATTCTACTTGACATTTCTGAGCACAATTTTGTGTATCTTCAAGTATATGTGGGGGATGGGTGGGTGGAGTGTGTGTTTGTGTGTGGGAACATTCAAATAATTTAGAATAAGAGGGGCCTTCATATTTTAGGGCTTTTCAAGGAACACTTATGT
Source organism: Emys orbicularis (assembly GCF_028017835.1). NCBI lineage: Eukaryota > Metazoa > Chordata > Testudines > Emydidae > Emys > Emys orbicularis. Next base: position 66,918,948 of record NC_088689.1, on the reverse strand, counting down.
AAAGCTGCCTGACTTTCTACTGAAGAAAGAAAAAAAAAATTAACTTGGAGAAATGCCTTTAAATCATGATCCTTAAGAGCTGATGTTTTAACCTTACTTTTGAATGACTGTTACTTTTTTTCATCTTGTTTCACTATGCCTAAATGCAAACATATGTGGGAAATGTTCTTTTGGCTTTTATCAAACTGACATTTAAGTGCATTTTTTTTTCCAACCTCGCTAACATTTGTGGTAAAATATTTCAAAGCTATTAATCTTACAATTTGCCTATGCATTTTTTCTCTTTCTTCTGTTAACATTTGGTACTCATAAGCCTAACCTGTTTGGAATTACTGAATTTTATTTATTTGTTTATTTTTAATTTGCTGTTTGTTTGGATGAGATGGTTAGGAAAATACTTAATGTGAAATTCTAGTTTGCAGTAGTAAATACTTCCATGAAGAGTCACTGTTTTTTGAACTTGACTGAAAAAGATCATAATCAGCTACATTCAACTTTAACTTATCCATCATATTCCTAAAATAAGTTGACTCTTCTATGCTGCTAGTTGAACACAGTGGTAAATCTTTTTTTGTATGTTTGTTTGTTTGTTTGTTCTGCAACATGAATCTAGGTTTGCTTGTTTTTTTTTCACTTTAACTCTGGATCAATCTATTGTATAGGAAAATCAGGAGTGCACTGGGTAAAGCCAGTCATAGCCGGCGAAGTACTGTATAAACTTTCCCTTGTAGCTCTGCCATTGCACCTCAGTTCTGAAATACAACATTTTTGCTGTTTCAGGTCTCTCCTTGAGCAGCGACTGCCAATTGTGACAAGCTTTGAGATCATTTTGAGACGTGGACAAAAGTCCAGAGAGGATTAGGGATGAACTCATTTAATGTGTGTTAACTTTTTGTCTTAGACAGGATTTAAAAACTGAAACCCAAAGCTGAAATTTTAATATAATCAACAACTTCTCTACTTACTTAGAATATAAAAAAAAAATCAAATGTCCTCCTTTCATGGTAGTATTTTACTTTTAAAAAAAAAAACGAAAGAAAGAGAAGAAAAAACTTCTTAATTATTATCTTGCAGTTAAGGTAATAAACTTTTACCTTGAATTATAGGACTAGTTTTGGTCCATTGTTATTCATTAACACCATATGGAAAACTGTCTCCGTTGATTTCTTAGTAATCAGTTATGATGACCATTGTTCCCTCTAATTTTTCCCATGCATGTGTGGAATGAATTTTATATGCACCAATATGGAGGTGATGTGACACATCACCTCCATATTGGTGCACATAACAAAATGCATGTGGCAGGGGTGGGGCTGAGGGGTTCGGAGTGTAGGAGGGGGCTCAGGGTTGGGGTGCAGTGCGGGTGAGGACTATGGCTGGGGGTGCATGCTCTGGGATGGGACCAGGGATGAGGGGTTTGGGGTACAGGCTACAGCGGGGAAAGAGGATCCCCCGAGCTCTCTTTCCCCGCAGCAGCACCTGGGCTGTGGGGGAGAGGCGGCTCTCCCCGCTGCGGCAGCTCCGGCACTGGGGCCATGGGATAGGCACCTCTCACTCGGCCATGGCAGGTCCAGGCTGGGCTGGGTTGGGGCCAGGGAAGGAGTGCCTCTCCTCTGGCCGCGGCAGGTCTGGGCTGTGTTGGGGCCAGTGGAGGGGCCCCTCTCACATGCCTGTGGCAGGGCCGGGCTGGGTTGGCGCCGGGGACCGGGCGCCTCTCCCCGCCACGGCAGTTCCAGGGCTGCTGGAGAGTCCTTTCTCCCTGCCACAGCCCTGAGTGCTGTGTGGCGCTTAATAGACTGCACGCAGCTGCACACGGCTGCACAGCTTAGAGGGAACTTAGATGATGACCCTTCATTCTTCTGTGAATTCAGATATTCAACAACATATTAAAATTCTTGTTACTGAAATACTGTATTTGTAAATTTCATTTCCAGTTATTGCAAATTATTGATTTACTTTTCTCATAGAAGTGGTAGATTACTGATTACTTTTGTCTCATGTACCGTATGTAAGTGTTGTCCGCTTACTAACGTTCAGTGGGGGTGTTTTGGTTGGCTAGCTCCCAGTACTAAAAGAATGGGGCGAGGCCAATGCTCCAGGTCAGCCTGATTAACAGGGCGGGCAGGCTAATCAGGGACTAAGGATGCCAGGGTGGGTCTCGTCCTCCATGTGAGCTGGAATTGCCTGGGTCAGGCAGAGTGGGGCCGAGCTAAGAAAAGAACAGGGGCCCAAGCTGAGCTGGGGAACAGAGCTGTGCCAGCCAGAGGGGCCAGAAAAGCAGCCCAGAAAGCAGGTCAAAGCTGAAAGCAGAGTCACAAAAGCAGCCCAGAGAGCAGATCCTGTGTTGGAAGCAGAGCTGCAGCCATAGAGCCAGAGGGGCCAGAAAAAGCAGCCCAGGGGGCTGAAGGCAAAGCATCAGCATCAGTGCTGAGGCAAAGTGGAGCCGGTGCTAAAACAGTGGAGCTGGGGCTGGAGTTAAAATAGTCTGAAGCCGGGTGCGGTGAGCACCTGGGGCCAGCCAAGGGGGGACCCTGGACAAAGGGCCCAGCGCAGAAAGACACCCCCAGCCAAGGGTCCTTGCAGGCCGAACTGGGAGGGGAATCTTAACCTGACGGGGAGCTGATGCTGGAAAGAGAAGGGTCCCACCACCCAAAGCCCGGAGGTGTGTGGCCACCACCAGAGCAAGTGTCCAACCCGCAGCATCCCTGCAGCAGAGCCAGGGCCTGAGAAAAAGGCCTGGGACCCACAAGAAACAGACTGTAAACTGCCCTAACATTCCAAAAACACTGCTTGTAATGTTCCCTGCCACAAAGCGGGGTAATGTGTTTTCCTTTAACCTTTCCCATTTTTCCTTATTCTTTTTTAAATTAATTGTTAATTAAATAACTTGTGATTGCTTTAAATTAGGGTTACCATTCGTCCGGATTCCCCCAGACATGTCCAGATTTTTGAGCTAAAAATAGCATCCGGGGGGAATTTGTAAATGTCCGGATTTCCCTCCCCCCCCCCCCCCCCATGCAGAGCGCGCGCGGCTAACAGGGCAGCCGGCCGGATGGTGCCACTTACATGGGGCTACGACAGCCAGAGAGAGCCCCTCCTCCTCCCCCTGCAGCAGAGATCACTCCCTCCCTCCCTGCATTCGCAGATTGCCTCCGGCAGGCTGGAGCTCCTCCCCCGCTCCTCCTCCCCTGCCAGCCAGCCTGCCTGGACGAACGGCTCAGGCCGTTCCTGAGCAAGTTCACAGAGACGTTAGGTGAAGGCCAACAACAAGGGGGCCAGGGGGTCGGAGAAGGGGCAGGGAGGTTTTGGAGGGGGCAGTCAAGAGACGGGGGGGAGGGGTCCGGGAGTTCGGGGGGGGGCTTTCTGGGGGGGGGGTGGATAAGGTTTTGGGCAGTCAGGGTACAGGTAGGGGGTAGGGTGCTGGGGGGCATTTGGGGGGGGTCTTAGGAGGGGGCAGTTAGGGGACAAGGAACAGGGAGGCTTAGGTAGGGGGTGGGGTTCTGGAGGGCAGTTAGGAGCAGGGGTCCCAGGAGGGGGCAGTCAGGGGACAAGGAACGGGGGGGGGGGGTGTTTGGGAGTTCTGGGGGGGTGCTGTCAGGTGGCAGAGGTGGGGAGAGGGATCGGAGCAGTCAGGGTACAGGGAGCAGAGGGGTTTAGATGGGTCGGGAGTTCTGGGGAGGGCTGTCGGGGTGGGGAGTGGTTGGATGGGGCGTGGGAGTCCCAGGGGTCAGTCTGGGGGTGGGGGTGTGGATAAGGGTTGGGGCAGTCAGGGTACAGGTAGGGGGTAGGGTCCTAGGGGGCCAGTTAGGATGGGGGGAGGGTCTCAGGAGGGGGCAGTCAGGGGACAAGAGGCAGGGAGGCTTAGGTAGGGGGTGGGGTTCTGGAGGGCAGTTAGGGGCAGGGGTCCCAGGAGGGGGCAGTCAGGGGACAAGGAGCGGGGGGAGGGTTGGGGGCTCTGAGGGGGGAGGAAAGTGGGAGGGGCAGGGGCGGGGCTAGGGCGGGGCTCCTCCCATCCTCTTTTTTGCTTGCTGAAATATGGTAACCCTATTTAAATTGTATAAAATAATCAGTGGGTCAGGAAAGTGTCCAGTGTGAAGAAAGCACCCCAGAGTGAAAACACCCTAGCCCCTGTCCTAGGTAACCACAGCAGGGTTGGGGGTCGAGCCCCCCAAAAATCCTGGGCCCAGCCTTTTCGGGGTTATGAAAACTCTGCCAGACAAAAAAGTGAAAGGAAAGTCCTCAAGGGCAGAAAGGCCTCTGGGTAAAAAAAGTAAAAGCAAAAACTCAAATCCTTCCGCTAGCCCATTTCACCGGGGTAGTGCAGAAGCCAAAAAAGTTCCCCTCAATAGCGAAACCATTCCCCCGCTTACATAATTTATATAGTCTATGTGAGAGACTGGCTGTATTGGACCTGCCTATCCTGAAATGATTAAACTTGGGACACGAATGATGACAGAGTTACCAGATATATGAGTAACTGAAAGTACCAAGTATTGCCTGAAAAATAAGATGATTAGATTTTGGGATTGTTTTTAACTAGTTTTTTTAAAACTGGAAATGGTAACACTATCTAAAAACCACATAATACCGACTTTCTAATATCACTTAACTAGCTCCTGTAGGAATGTTATCACACTCTGAAGAAATTTTTCTTTGATTTACAATGCTGATTCTTTAGACCTTCTGTCACTCATTGCTTCATCTGAAGATTTAAATGGATTTTTTTTAAAAAATGTAAATGGTAAGATTAGACATGAGGATATTGGGATGTTAGTCGGGTTCTCCTTGCTGCTATACAGTAAATTGAGATCTGTGCCTAGCATGACCTGTTCTTGCAACTGAAAATGTTAGGCAACTAGAGAAGGTGAGATAATTACCTTTGACTAAATGAATCCAGTAAATGTAATATATATTACACAAACATTGTTTTGCTATCTTATTAAAGCTGCAAGTTGCAAGGATGTTGAACCTTTAACAAAGATCTTTCCTCCTAACTGCTTGTCAGGCATTTTGAGTTAACAAAAACAAACAGAAGAATTTGAATAATCTGACTAAAAATCTCTGGGGGAAAATAGGTTATCCAGGACCTGAATTTCTAACATACAAAATAAACAGAAAAAAAACAAATTAACCAAAAAAACACCCTCAGTTACAAATACGCTTTTTTCCTCCTCCTCTGCAGCTGGTTTTAGGCAGCTGATCTTTAAAATGTGACTCCCTGCTGATGTGTGCTATAGAGTCATCCTGGGTAACAAGCAAATAGTTCAGAAAATAGCCAAGAAAACCCATCTTGCTGCAAAACAAGAAACTACATTTCTTTTTACTTCTTGAAGATAAAGTGGCCTTTGACATCTGCATCAACAGTGTCTTTCTCTCAGGCATTTTTTCTCAGTATGTAGCTTGTGGAGAATGGTATTTAGATCTCTTTTTTATACTCATTTATACAACTTCAGAAGTCAATAAGACTTAGGCTCCAAAATGCCGAAATCACTTTTGAAATGGGATTTAAGCACTTCTGAAAAACGTAACCTTATATATAAATATCCAGAAGGATATAAATCTATATGCAGTAGGAGGAACACCAATTATTCCATGTTTACAATATGTGTGAATAAAGGAAGATGGTTAAATTGTTTTACAGATGGTAAAATGCTAATTTTACTCATCTAATCCACAAATAAATGACTGGAATTCATACCTAAGTGAGTTTGCCATGTTAGATTTACAGGGCCTGATTTTGATTTTACAGGGCCTCACTTACAGTAATATAAATTAAGAGTAATTGTATTAAGGTCAATGGACTGACATGTCTAGTGCAAGACGCATGTGCATAACAGAATCAGGCCCATATTTAAGCAAAATAAAATTAGGATTTGTGTAGTAATGTTGGCAGCCATACTGTGTGTCTATAACTTCAAGGCCCATTTTCAAAATAGACTTCGGAAGTCAATGGGATCTAAGCTCCTAAGTGCCTAAGTCACTCTTGAAAATGGGACTTGGTTTCCAAAGTCACTTAGGACCTTTTGTCTTGTTTGTATTCTTTTGGATACTCCATTCCAGGAAGTTAATGCACTTTAAACTCAACAAGAATACCCCTTTTCATTCAGTCTTACACTTCACTGTGAGGATAGACAGAAGATATGAGATGACAATAAATGGATACCAACTTTGGCTGACCTTTCCTTTTTTGGTTTTGTCCTAAGTAGATTTTTATATTTAAGAACTTTGTGGCAAGGACTGGCATTTCCCAAATGTTTTTAAAAATGGTACCTTGCTCAATGGGGCTCTGATCTGGGTGGCTTGCAGGTGCTAGCTACTGCAGTATAAAAATTAAATCTGAATAATTGCAGTACTCTCATTAAGTTGCTTTTTCTGCTTTCCAAGTCTCCTAAAAAGTGAGTCTCTTGTTGAGATATACCCTTCAGCATCAGGTTTTATTAGCAGTTCAGTTCTAAAAAAACAAGTGACAGATGTGATATCATTGCCAGTCTTGTTTACAAAAACATTAACATACTTACATTCTTTTTGGTCAGTGCTGTTGTTGATCAGCAGATCAGCAGTACCACAGCTAGAAACGTGCTGCTAATGTTGCAAACGTTTTCTCTAGAATATGATGACCAAATTTATGGTACCAAACTCATGGCCTTCTGGATGGTGCTGATGGTGAGATTTATTGTGTTGTTTAAGGTAATAGTATGTTCTAAGATCGACAAAGGAACCAGAGTTCTCAGATATGCCAAGAGACTTAGGAAATATTCAGAAGGACCATCAGTTGCAGCAGAAACAGCAATATTAGTCTAGCTCATAAAGTTCTAATTTTCTTGAATTTGTCCCAAACATGATAACAGTTCACTTAGCACATACACAAGGTGCATTTGGTATCCACTGGCCTGACAGACAGTTGCTCCAGTTGATTCTCTCCCCCCACCCCCACCCCAAAATATATAGAAAGGCAAATTTAACACTACTGAAAGGTGCTGGACTGACACCGCTGTGGCATGGAATTCCCTATTCATAGGCCAGGTATAGTGCGGACAATGGCACAAGAAGTTTCCCCATGCTCCCTTGATCATGTACTGATTTTTTTTGTCTGTCCAAATGTTAATTTTTAAAAATGAAAATCCAATTTAAAGATGAAATCCAGTTGTCATTCTTAAGTTTCAGGTCAGTAGTTGGTTAATGGACTCTTGTGGATAAATTAACACATTTCATTGATAACAGCCTTACATCATGACATTGAAGACAGTCAGCAAAAGGGGTTTTCTTGCATTTGTACGCATTTTCTTTGAATTGACATATTCACTCAAGGCCCCTGAAGATGTTTTTATATAAAACATGATGAAATGAGGTGTTTTTTAAAATACTTCTGACTGAAATAGTGAAGGGCAGCAGTCAGTCTCACTGTCTGCATGCCTAATTCAATGAAATAATTGAAAGTAATTTTTTTACTCTCTGCTGGCTGTCACCTTGAGATTGAGATATTAAAGACAATATTTTATCTGATGCCAGTTACTGCATATTTATTTTGGTTTAGAAGCCATCCTCTTTGTTATAGCCAAACCTTTCTCACACAGACGACAGACTAAAGTAATTAAATGCACTAGAAGTCACAGCTCTAAATAAAGAGAAACGGCAGGGCATCTAGTATTGTATATTAATACAAGTAGTCTTGAGTTACCCCTCAGTCCCCAAGGCAGTTGTAGTAGTAGGTATTTTCAGGTAAAGGAGTTAATATTTCAATTGCTATGTTCATAGATGCACAAATAACAAAAATTAACCATATGGATTGGGTACCAAGCGTTTAAACTGATAGAAAATGTAAGATTTAATTTTACAAATTTAATTTTACAAATCTTGCCAAAACATTGTTAGTTCACGTTGTTGTTTCATTTTTTAATTTGAGAAGTGGTTGTTATGAGACATATTGTTGTTGCTTTTTTCCCTCAGCAACTTGCTATCAGTAGAGGTTGCAATTGCTTGGTATACAATTGGTAGATAATTAGTAGTGTGGATGGCTGTGAAAAGCATATGTAGTAATTTAGTTTGTGATTCTTTCTAATTGCCTGCCTGTCGTTAGTTTGCTAGGATGGGTATCTCATTATTCAAACATTTTAAATGGAGAATTATTGTAGAAATAAAAAGATCATAACTCTGACCTTTAACAGAGTATTGAAGTACATGAGTAATTACTGGACAATTATGTCCCATGTCATATGCTATAGAGAAGTATGTGGGTATGTGACAGGGTGGCTGATATGGTTCAGATAGGGTTTTTTCCCCCCAAACCTGAAAAATATTGTCTTGGTAAGTATTTTAACTGAAACAAAATATGTTCAAATAAAAAAAACTATATATCAGTCGCTAAATTTGAACTTAACTAGTTGAGGCTTTTGAGTGTAAATATTGTAAAGTTAGATGTAAATTTGGACACAATTAGTGGACTTCAATAGAAGCTTAATTTGTATTCAACTTAGTGTTTAAACTTAACTCCAGTGCATGATCTACTATTTGATAAAGATGATTGAATTCCACCAGTACTTAATGGTATGTACTATATAACTGGTTGTAAGTATTATACACATAGGCAGTACTCTTCTTGAATGAAGGGTGGTGGCAGCTACAGTTTTGACTACTTTAATATTAATGGATAACTTTCCATTTCCAGCATTTTCCTTATAATAGTTCTCTTCAGGCTCTTCTCCAGAAGGCATATAAATCAGCAAACCAAAATGTGTGATAGCAGATACTTTGTCAGATAGAAACTGTGCTCAGTCTCTCACTAATCGATCCTCCATACAACTCTTTCAGTTCTCAGTACAATGGCAAAAATGTTTAACTGAACTGTGCTACTGCTCTCCTTTGCCTTTCTCTTGTTGTACTCCTCCAACATCAAACAAGGTAAACGATAGCAAGAAATTAAAAACCTTTAATATTTTAAATTCCACTACTTAACGTATTTGTGAGAAACTGAAGAGATAAGTTACTTAAAGAAAATGTAAGGAAAACAGGACCAAAGGTACAGAAGGTGAATTTAAAACAAAACCAGAAAAATAAAATTCTTCTATGAAAAGTCAATGCGCCAAATTTTAAAAGTAAGCCAGGGATTTTAGATCTAATGTCAGTGTACATCTCAACTCATCCTTAACTAGTCATTGCCTCCATCTTCAAAATACTTTGCAAACATGACTTAGAGGAAACTATTGTAGAATCATTAAGGTACTACATCTTATAAAAGTAGTCTGTGAATGGATTTCATAAGAGAAGCAGCAGCCTCTTAGCAGCACAGATATTAATAATCAAGAGATCCTATTGATTATGATTTATTTATTTAAGGTGACATGAGCCTCTGTCATAGGATAGGAAGTGTCTATTCTGGATATTGTATAATAAAACTACTGTGCAACAAGGTTTTCCATCTATTATAGGAGAGTGTCAACCCAAGAAAATAAATGTAATGAACATCCGGAAATGTAACTTTCATATTAGTATGACTATAATAAAATAATTGACTTTGAAAATGACATTGTGGAAGTCCATATTTATTGATTACTTGTACAGCAGATTGATTAGCTGACCATTCAAAATGATATATTTGATCTGATAGCCCTGAAAACTCAACCTGAGATCTGAAAATCAGGCAGTGTTTTCTGCTTCTGACATCACAAATCAAGTTTTTCAATAAAAATTTTTTTTTCACTATGGTTATTGAGCACAAGACAGAATGGAATGTAACTCTTTCTGATAGATATACTGGATCTGGACCATGGTCATTGGCATTTGTGTTTTCGCATTAGCAAATATGTTGAAAGAATATGCCTTTTTTTAATAGTTACTTTTCTGGGTGATGTTTATTCCTTTTTCACTGTTGTATTATAGGTAATCTATATTTATATAATAAGATTTTGTGAGTCACTCTGAAGTCTAAAATGTCCATTGAGTCAGTGTGAAGCGATGGAAACAGCCACAAGCATGGTTGAGAGCTCTTTATGTTCAGAATTTCACCGGGTTGAGTCATCACTGGGTTTCGTGGTCTGTTACGATCACATTTTTAAGTTTTCAGCCATTTTGATTTTACAAATTACTCCCATGCAGTGTATAGCTACAGTATGCATGTATTTATGCCATGCCAAGATCCTAGATCAATAGTCCCCAAACTGTGGAGCGTGCCCCCCAAGGGGGGTGTGGAGGAATGTGGGAGGGGAGTGGCAGGGCCTGGGCCAGCCCCCACAGGGGGCAGGAAGGGAGTACTACCTAGCTGCAGCTCCGCTCTACCTCCTGCTCTGTGCCCAGCTCTGGCCCCTGCCACAGCTTCACTCCACCCCCTTCTCCGTCCCCAGTTCAGCTCTGCCCACATTCCCCCTCAGCTCCCCCCTCCCCCCCCAGGCCAGCTCCGCCTCTAGCCCCAGCTCCACCTTCAGCACAAGCTCCTCTGCTGAGCCAACTGTGCAGTAATGGAAGAGGGGGAATGCGGAAAGATTCCACTAGTAGTAAGGGGGGGGGGGCATGACAAGTAAAGTTTGGGTACATTGTCCTAGACCATTGTGATATCAGAGGTAACTCATCCAGTCACCATCCTTAGTCTGCAGCTATTTTGCCTGCAATCATTTCACTGGTTTTATGAGAGAGACTACACAAATCAACACAACCAGCATACATAATAACCCCCAAATCACTTTGTAGCCTAGAATGTCAGTTGAGTCAGTGTGAAACAATGGAAACAGCTACAAGCATGGTTGAGAGTTCTTTTTGTTTATAATATCATCTGGTTCAATCATCCCTTGGATTCACAGTGTGTTGCCATCCTATTTTTAAATTCTCAGCCATTTTCAGCTTTTTTTTACACACTTGACTTTTCAAATTACATTCTTGTGACAGCACAGGATTTCCGCTACTAGTATTTATTGTAAGATTAGAGAGGTGCCTAACTTATTTGAAAATTAGGTGCATTAAAACGAGGGGAAAGTGTTTTCTGTTGGTATATGAACAAGGAGACAATAATGAAAAAACTAACATGCACACTGTATGAAAATGTATTTCATTTAAACTTATGCAAGAGTAGTGGTTCTCAAACTTTTGTATTGGTGACCCTTTTCACACAGCAAGCCTCTGAGTGCGACCCCCCCCCCCCCCTTATACATTAAAAACACATTTTTGTATATTTAACAGTATTATAAATGCTGGAGGTGAAGCGGTGTTTGAGGGTGGAAGCTGACCGCTCGTGACCCCTATGTAATAAGCTCTTGACCCCCTGAGGGGTTACGTCCCCCAGTTTGAGAACCCCTGTGCAAGAGAATACACTTATTAGTCAACCTCCTATTTTAAGAGATTATCACAAAGAATCCACAAATGGATAGAATACTATTCTGCTCCATCTTTATTAGAAGACCACTTCTGTTAAACTATTTTAGTTGGTCCCTTGAGTGGTCCCTTAAGACAGGTTTCACTATATTTCTCTTGAATACTGGGATTTTTCTTGATGGTAGTCCAAACCTAATTAAAATTTTACATTACTTTTGTACTGACCATTTATCGAACTTTCTGGAACTTAAACAATTCAACTTGCACTGCATTTTTTAACAAAGTCCCTTTCATTATTTCAGTGGTAGCTATGCACCAGATCTAACTAGTGGAACCAGATATTATTAACTCATAATTGTTATGTACGCTATGTTAAAAACAGTGACTTTTCCTTTTAAAGTAATCAAGCTGTATTTATACATATTTTTATATTGTGAAAATAAGTTTTGCTAGTGAAAGCAAGTGTTCTTTCAAAACATTTAGACAGCAGAACTTTTATATTAATTTATTTATTTTTACACAGTGACCCAACTTAGAGGACTAGAAAACTGAAAGACAGAGAATTGCTCTGCCACAATTTACGCACATTTTACAATTGTTATCTTTTATATCCGGATTTTCTCAAACTAGCAGTAGATCTATTTATAAAGTTCCAACACCTGACAAACAAGTTAAAACTTCATGCTTTAAAATATTGTTTACATTTTGAGTGCACACTATTTGACTACAGTTTTAAAGCAGATAAAATAGCTTATTATTGAACTTTTATGTTATGTATTTAGCTAGAGGAAGTGTGGATCAGCACCTCCTCATTGGTTTCCTTTAATTTTTTTTCTTTTACATGTGAGCATATAGTTTAGAAGCTTGAAAGTTAATTATCATCATGCATAAGCTCCAGATGCTGTATTCCTAAGACATTCTTTAAATGTTATAGACTTACAATACAACTGTAAGGGAGCAAAATCAAGTTGATATTGCTTGCTTTGTCATTTAGCCAGTTGCTTAGTGCACATACTGTGCATGCATGCTATTTTAGTCTGCGTTTTCTCAGCTAGCACCTTGTAAAAGAGCTAATATGTCTGAATTTCCTGTTTACAAATAACTTGATCTCATACATTTCTAATCTAGATGCTATATATAGTTTTTCACTGTGAAAAATTGCAGAATCTGACTTCCTTTCTCTCTCTCTGCCCCCCTTCCTGCCCCCTCCCCTCCCCCCGAACCCCTGTGGTTTCTTACAGGTTTGAAGAACTTGTGAAAAAGTTCAACGTAGAATATCATGCTGGTGGCTCTACTCAAAATTCTGTTAAAGTGGCCCAGGTTTGTTCTTCCTTAAAAAAAATTAACTGTAAAATATTCTAAAGGTGTTGACTGTTAAACAACTTCTTCTTGTTCTAAGTTGCTTATCATGTTGCCCAGAAACATTACTCAGCAAGTGCACGTTAGTTTGTTGCCTAAAATTAGTTGAGCTTTGTACTCTAGAAGTGACTTTAATGTTTCTTTTTCTTTTCTTTTTTTCTTTTGAACTGTTCTTGTTCAGGTTGCAACATTTCAATTATAACCACATTTATTTGTTAAGGGTTTATAACTTGTGCATAAATGATTGAAGTGAATTTTTTTTTACATGAGAAGAATTTTAGAGGTATGAATATCATAAAGTTGGGCTTGCACTGATCCAAGGTAGGTTTTGTGCACTTTGATAACAGAGAATGTATTTTGTTATATAGTAGTGAATGAAAGCTAATCTAGTAATACATTTTGTGTGTACAATTGTAGATACACCCACCACACAATCTGAAAGTGTATTGCATAAATCCCATAATTTAAAATGTGCAACTTTTATTTAGAATTCTTTTACTAACTAACGGCTGGTTTGTTATTCTTCAAACTTCCTATGTAGAGAACATATTGCCAGATACCTTCAGATGATATTTTGAAGAAGTTAGATTGTAATTCAGCAAAGTTATTAAGCTTTGTTTTGCTTTACAGTTATATTCACAATTTTCTCTTACTCAGAAGGGCTGTCACTTCCCATAACTTAGAGTGGGAATCCAGCTACCAAATGAGATTGAAGGTGTTTATGTCCTAGGTAAAGATGACCACTACTTTACTACTGGGAGGGATACCCCTAAAAAAATAGCAGCCATAGACAACCATTAGGAAATATGGCTGCCATTTCACTAGGGCCATCACACTTTTCAAACCTTAAACCTACCAGTTTTTGACACAAGGAATTGAAAGGTATGACCAATGACTGAAATGTGAACCCCTATGTTTTGTTGTGTATCACATCATCATTCAGATTATAATCATTTTTGATATAAAACCTGTTTTAAGATTGTTCTTCACCCTGTAAATTTGGTGAAACAATTAAAAAAATAGAAAATGAACTGGAAAAATAGGAGTTTTATCACGTGCTCTTATAAGGACCACTATGTGGACCATCAGTAGAGTTTCAACCCAAGATATTCAGATCTTGAGTCCCTATTGCTACCATTTGAGCTACAGGGGGTGGTGGTAGTAGCATAGGCAGCTATTCCACTGGTCTACAATTTTTGAGAAGTCGTCTGCTTCAGAGATAAAATGTGCTATTTATTATGTATTTTGATGTGCTGAATTCAAATATGACAATTAAAACAACTGATTGGCTACTGTTTTTAAGATATTTAAGTTTTTACATTTTATGTCTATGTATATTGTGTAGATAGTAGAGTTTTAATCATAAATTGTAAACCTAGGTCTTTTCATGTGTTTATGGTTGCTTTACATGATAATATTTCACCTGTCCTGTTTATGTAACACTTTAAAAATCAGCAAAAGGGTTATATAAATAAAATTTATTATGAAACAAAAGGCAAAAAACTATTATGTACATAGTTTAGTCCTATTCAGTGTCTACTCGGCGCTTCTTGGCTTGTCTCTTGTCTTCATTAAATGGAGCATCTCTTGTCACTGTCCAGCAATAGTCTGCAAGCATTGATGGGCTCCATTTGCCCTGATAGCGTTTCTCCATTGTTGCAATGTCCTGGTGAAATCGCTCGCCGTGCTCGTCGCTCACTGCTCCGCAGTTCGGTGGAAAAAAATCTAGATGAGAGTGCAAAAAATGTATCTTTAGTGACATGTTGCAACCAAGGCTTTTGTATGCCTTGAGGAGGTTTTCCACCAACAATCTGTAGTTGTCTGCCTTGTTGTTTCCGAGAAAATGTATTGCCACTAACTGGAAGGCTTTCCATGCCGTCTTTTCCTTGCCACGCAGTGCATGGTCAAATGCATCATCTCGAAGAAGTTCACGAATCTGAGGACCAACAAAGACACCTTCCTTTATCTTAGCTTCACTTAACCATGGAAATTTTCCACGGAGGTACTTGAAAGCTGCTTGTGTTTTGTCAATGGCCTTGACAAAATTCTTCATCAGACCCAGCTTGATGTGTAAGGGTGGTAACAAAATCTTCCTTGATTCAACAAGTGGTGGATGCTGAACACTTTTCCTCCCAGGCTCCAATGACTGTCGGAGTGGCCAATCTTTCTTGATGTAGTGGGAATCTCTTGCACGACTATCCCATTCGCAGAGAAAACAGCAGTACTTTGTGTATCCAGTCTGCAGACCAAGCAAGAGAGCAAGAACCTTCAAATCGCCACAAAGCTGCCACTGATGTTGGTCATAGTTTATGTACCTCAAAAGTTGTTTCATGTTGTCATAGGTTTCTTTCATATGGACTGCATAACCAACTGGAATTGATGGCAAAACATTGCCATTAGGCAGTAAAACAGCTTTAAGACTCGTCTTCGATGAATCAATGAACAGTCTCCACTCATCTGGATCGTGAACGATGTTGAGGGCTGCCATCACACCATCGATGTTGTTGCAGGCTACAAGATCACCTTCCATGAAGAAGAATGGGACAAGATCCTTTTGACGGTCACGGAACATGGAAATCCTAACATCACCTGCCAGGAGATTCCACTGCTGTAGTCTGGAGCCCAACAGTTCTGCCTTACTCTTGGGTAGTTCCAAATCCCTGACAAGGTCATTCAGTTCACCTTGTGTTATGAGGTGTGGTTCAGAGGAGGAGGATGGGAGAAAATGTGGGTCCTGTGACATTTTCAGGTTCAGGACCAGAAGTTTCATCCTCTTCCTCTTCCTCTTCTGACTTAAGTGAGAATGATTCTGGTGCATCAGGAACTGGCAGTCCTTCTCTGTGGGGTACTGAGCATATAGCTGATGGATTGTTTGGATAATGCACAGTCCACTTTTTCTTCTTTGACACACCTTTCCCAACTGGAGGCACCATGCAGAAGTAACAATTGCTGGTATGATCTGTTGGCTCTCTCCAAATCATTGGCACTGCAAAAGGCATAGATTTCCTTTTCCTGTTCAACCACTGGCGAAGATTTGTTGCACAAGTGTTTCAGCATATGTGTGGGGCCCACCTCTTGTCCTGATCTCCAATTTTGCAGCCAAAATATAGGTGATAGGCTTTCTTAACCATAGTGGTTATACTGCGCTTTTGTGATGCAAAAGTCACTTCACCACAAACATAGGAGAAGTTATCTGCACTGTTCACACAAGTACGAGGCATCTCTGCTCACTTTGGCTAAACAGAAATGTGTCCCTTTGCAAAATCAAACACTGACAAATAAGAGAGCACGACACTGTATGATTTCTAGAGCTGATATAGGGCAATTTGTTCAGCAGAGTGATGTAAGCTTCGTTATGATTGCATCATCCATGACGTTTAGGAATAACATGATGCAATTCATATCATGTATGACGCAATACCAGCTTCAGATTGCATCATTCATTGTTTTGCCTAAAAAGCAAGTACTGTTCAAACCCAGTCATAGATTTATTCATAGATCCAGTCAAAGATGTATTTTAGTCATTTCTGGTTTAAATTGAGATCCCTTCCCTTTATAACTCACTTATCCTTCGCCATTCCCAAGTCAAGGGTCGTATATACTGACCCAATAGCATATCTTGAAAACTAGAGCCAATTAACAATTTTAAGCATCATTTTCATTCTCAGTGACCCAGAATTAGTAAAGTTTGACTACATTTATTTCAGAAGCATTTTGGCTGTAGAGCAGTGTTCTCTGTGTAGTTCAGCAACCAGAGAGGATTTTTGAATGGATTTCGGAACCATTTTCAAGACATGCTGAATGTCAGGAACCCTGGCTTTGTTCCTAGCTCTGGAACAGTGGTTTACAGATTACAATCACTTATAGATTTAACAGATTCTTTCTGTGAGTGTCTGTCTGAGACTGAAAGTTAATCCTAGAACTACATTGGTTCTATTTTAATCTGTTGTAGAAATGACCCTTTGCAATGTCGCAGATAATTTATTTGTAAAACGGATTGAGTGATACTTGACTGCCTCTTAATATAGGTGTTGCTCAATAATAAGTCTGTGAAATGTACAGAAATATAAAGAAATATAAACAAGAGCAATCAAAAGACGTGAAACATGAACTCATGGTGTCCTGCCTCCCAGTTCAGTATACCTTCCACTGTGCTAAAGTGTATTTTGTTAGGAAATTTGTCACTCACATGTAAACTGGAACTCTGATTCAGCTGAAATGCAGTAGACTTGAGGGCTTTGATGGCCATGTGAAATTGAGGCTGCCCAGTAAAGATGGCCGCCCCTTACCTCGTCTTTCCAATGGCTTTGAAGCTACAGACTGCCCTCAGTGAAGTTCCCCTCCATTCTCTCCCCACTATGCTCTAAGGTTAGGAAACTATAGGAAGGTTGTCTATGCTGTAAACCGTGACTGAGTCTGGGGGTCATACCAGCCATGGTTGCCAACTGAAAGCTGCTTTGATTTCCAGTGCTGCAAGTTCTTCAGCTTCAGTTGAAGTGCTGCATCTTCAACAGAGGGTTCTCCAATCTAGACAGCCATAGCTGGCCCAGTGGAGCAGAGATGGCACTTGACAGATTCCTTTTCTCTCCACCCAAGGAGTTTTTGGAGCATTCTAATTAAAATTTTGCATTATACTGTGCTGGAAATAAATGTTATATGTCTCCTTATCAGTTGGAGTTATTGTCCTTGTGGTGGCGGATTCTGTTGCCCTCAGTGGAAATATGCCCTCTGTGGGTATTAGAGGTGTCCTTGCATTCTAGGGTTTGAGTTGGTGGAATATTACATCTGTACAATCTTAATCCCTTTTTAAAGGGTCTTTATTTAGATAATTTATATAGTGCTATTAAAATATGTGCTGTTTCATAGGCGTAAATATAGGAAAAAAGTCTCTGCCCAAAGTAGCTTACAGGCAAATTAAAGTGAGGTTAGATAAGGTTATTTGATCCTGGAGATAAGAACAGAGGCTACAACAGCAAATGCTTTATTTGCTGGCTAAAATGAAATATTGTAACATCTGAAAGGTGCATGATGAAGTGACACACATACTCATCAGAATGAGGCTTATTGAGTTGGTGCAGAATATTGTCATGGCCCCTTCTCCCATAATGGCTTTGAAATCCAGTGGGGTTTAAGTGCATACGTTATCCTGAGGTAAAAAAATACACCTTTTTTTAAGCAGTAAAGACAAGCTCAAAGAGAGAATGACTGTAACTGAGCCCCATGGTCATAATAAACAAAAACACATTTTTGAATGATCTCCAAAAATCTGCCTTTGGGGAAAGCTTGTTGCTGAAAGAATTCCATAACTCTTGGCTAACTACTTCTAAAGATTCTTTCCAAATTTGTGAAAGTATGGAGAAAGAGCAAGCTCTCTCATAATGACATCTCTATCTGTGAGACTTGCCGTTCCCAAGAAGAAAATCAGGAGGCAGCTTGGGTGCATCCAGAGGGATATTGTCCAAGCATGTTTCCAGATGCACCATTTTGAATTATTGCATCAATTCCACTTCTTTTTAAAAAAACCCTCATATTTTACACTTCTCCCTAGAAGCATTTTGGAAGTATTTTGTCTTGTTTTAGATGATACTGAGTAATAAAAGGGGATGTGAAGGACGACAAAGATGTAGAATGAATCAAAAGAGGGAATTTATTTCACCAGCAGGACCGGGGCAGGATGTCCGAACAAAAATAGAAGTAAAATGAGGGATAGAAGCTATAGAGAGGGAGTATATACAATTATTAGACATTGGAGATAGGCCAGTGTCATCAAACTACCAGGCCAACCAAAACAGGCCAGTTAGATGGAGGGCTAAGAAGGTTAGAACAAGCGTCTTAAACTTAGTGTGCGGTGTGGGGTTGGTAGGCAGATGACTGGATGGTGTGAGGAGTCATGGCAGAAACATTGTTTGATTAGGTGGGCAGCAGAATTGTCAACAAGCTTGTTATCATTTACAGAAAGAGCCAGGAAGGTAAGCTAGAAATCAATGCAGAAGATAACGAAAGCTTAAATGAAGAGAGGGAGGTGTCTTAAAATTTATATAAGTCAAGGTATAACCCAGGGTTAGGCAACCTATGACATGCGTGCCAAAGGCGGCATGTGAGCTGATTTTCAGTGGCACTCACACTACCCGGGTCCTGGGGGCTCTGCATTTTAATTTAATTTTAAATGAAGCTTCTTAAACATTTTAAAAACCTTATTTACTTTACATACAACAGTAGTTTAGTTATATATTATAGACTTATAGAAAGAGTCCTTCTAAAAATATTAAAATGTATTATTGGCATGCGAAACCTTAAATTAGAGTGAATAAATGAAGATTCGGCACACCACTTCTGAAAGGTTGCCGACCCCTGGTATAACCCTACACATGGAATCTACAAGGAATGTTTAGAATAGTAGGGCACGAATCCAGAGAAAAGTTTAGACAGGAAAAGCATGTACTAAACAGTGTTTCATCATCAAAAAAGTCGATGAGAATAAAGATAAATGAGAGTAAAGAATATTAAGGGTACATCTACACTGTTTAAAAACAAAAAACTCACAGCAACGAGTCTCAGAGCCCAGGTCAACTGACTCAGGCTCATGGGGCTTGGGCCACAGGGCTAAATATAGCAATTTCTACTCTGGCTGAACCCCAGGCTCTGAGACCCACCCCCCTCATCAGATTTCAGAGCCTGAGCAGGAATGTCTATGTTGCTATTTCAAACCCTGTAGCACAAGTTTCAGTCAGTTGACCTGACCTCTGAGGGCAAGTCTACACTGCAAAACAGAACCTGCAGCAGTGAGTTTCAGAGCCCAGGTGACCTGACTCAGGCTATGTCTACACTACCAATTTTTGTCGACAAAAGTGATGGCGACACCCAAAAGTCGACATAATAAAAATCGGAATCTCATGTTCACACTTACTCCCTCTGTCGACAGTGTGAGCATTACACTGTGGGTACCTATCCCACAATCCAGCTCAACGCTTTCTTTTGCTAGGTGTTGTGGGAAGGCGGAGCAGATTGCGGCGCATCTTGGGACCTGGCTTAATGTCCCATAATGCATTGCTCTGTGTCCCAGCAGTCCATGGGCTTCCGGCTTTCTTTTGTGGCATTTTTGCAACGGTCAATCTCTGCTGTTGACCTCGGCATCTTTGTGGGAAGGGATGGACCTTGCGCGGCTCTTCTAATGCTCTGTTAACTATCACGAAGACATTGTGGATGGCAGTGCAGTTAATTGTCAAGTTCCTAACTGAAGAACACTCGCAGACGCCCAACATAGATTACTTTTGGCATTCACAGACCAGCTGCATAGGGTAGACCGTCACTTTTGGGCTCATGAAATAAGCACTGAATGGTGGGATCGTATCATCATGCAGGTGGGAGATGAAGAGCAGTGGCAACAGAATTTTTGGATGTGGAAAGCCACCTTCCTGGAGCTGTGTGTGGAGCTCGCCACAGACCTGTGGCGCAAGGACACCAGAATGAGAGCTGCCCTCTTGGTAGAGAATGGTGGCAATCGCTGTATGGAAGCTGGTGACTCCAGACTGCTACTGGTCGGTCGCGAATCAATTTGGAGTCAGGAATTCGACCGTTGGGATTGTGTTAATGCAAGTGTGCAGGGCAATTAATCACATCCTGCTACAAAGGACCGTGACTCTGGGAAATGTGCATTAAATAGTGGATGGCTTTACAGAAATGGGGTTCCCTAACTGTGGAGGGGCAATAGATGGCGCACACATTCCAATTTTGGCACCAGACCACCTTGCGACAGAGTACATCAATAGGAAGGGGTACTTCTTCATGGTGTTGCAGGCGCTTGTGGATCACTGTGGGCGTTTCACTGACATCAATGCGGGGTGGTCTGGGAAGGTGCATGAGCCACGCATCTTCTGGAACACCAGCCTATATGGAAAGCTACAAACGGGGACTTTCTTTCCAAACCAGAAGATTACAGTGGGGGATGTTGAAATGCCCATAGTGATCCCGGGAGACCCGGCATACCCTTTATAGCTGTGGCTCATGAAACCTTATATGGGACACTTGGACAGCAGTAAGGAGTGGTTCAACAGGCTGAGTAGGTGCCGGATGACAGTTGAATGTGCCTTTGGCAGGGGATGTTGAAATGCCCATAGTGATCCCGGGAGACCCGGCATACCCTTTATAGCTGTGGCTCATGAAACCTTATATGGGACACTTGGACAGCAGTAAGGAGTGGTTCAACAGGCTGAGTAGGTGCCGGATGACAGTTGAATGTGCCTTTGGCAGGTTAAAGGCACACTGGTGATGCCTATATGGCAGGCTAGACCTTAATGAGGATAATATTCCCTTGGTCATAGCCACGTGCTGTACATTGCATAATCTCTGTGAAGCTAAGGGTGAAAGGTTTGCTCAGGGGTGGAGTGCTGAGGCAGACCGCTTAGCTGCTGATTTTGAGCAACCAGATACCAGGGCTGTCAGAGGGGGCCAGTTCGAATCAGGGAGGCTTTGAGGCAGCACTTTGACAATGAGCACCAGTAATGTGTATATCTGTCAAAGGTGCTAGTTTTCCTAGGACGCAATGTTGTCATTTTGGGCCTTACATTCCCGTAAGACAATGACGATAATGCCTGTGCATGTATTGGTGGTACCTGCAATCTCAATTTGTAGAAAAAAAATAAAGGTGATCCACAATTAAATAACTTTGATTTTATTGAACAAGAAACAGCACACACAAACACACAAATGCCTGATGGGAAGGAGGAACCAGGAAAGGACAGACTTTCACAACTGTGTGTAGGTCCAGCTATCATTGTGAAAGTTGTCCTAGGGGGTGGAGTGAAGGGGAAACTAAGAACTCCCAGAAAGTGGAAAGGAATGTGCAGGTGGAGTTTGTGGGGGAGGGCATAGAAAAGTGTTCTGAATGTGCTGCAGTGTGTGAGCATGGATCTGTTCAGTCTGCAGCACTATTAAGGACTGCAGCATCTGCATTTGCTCCTCCATTACTTAACAAATGCTTGATTCTCTTTTCTGTCCTGCCGTTCGGCTTCCCAGCAGTCCTTACATTCCCTTTTTTCTGCTTTGGAGCACTGCCGTACCTCCCAGAACATGTCTTCTTTGCTGCGTCTTGGGCGCTTTCTTATCTGGCGGAGATGCTTGGCAGGGATGTGTGGGGTGTTCCTCAAGGCCACATCTGGTGAAGCACAGGGGACAATGCACAGAAGCGGGATTGTTAAGTTCACGCATAGCATTGTAACATTTCAGTTAATACACCTTTTGCAACATTGCAATCACTTTCTCACTGACCCTAGCCAGGCATACATCTCCACGAACAGCCAAAGTATGATGAGTGTTAGTGGGGGTGTGGGAGGGGCTGCTCCACATGGGGAAGAGAGCACACACTCTCTGCAAGGGTCGTGGTGCAGCTTTCTATGGAAAAAATTCTAAAATTCTTCCACACTTTTCCACTGGCGGGGATCATTCTAGCAGACATCTAACTGCTAAGTGTAAGCAGGGAAACGAGGGTACATCTACTCCATACTTGTGGCTTCTGCCCTGCTCCCTATGCTGTTCGACTATGTGATGCTTTGGTCCCTGCACAAGTAATTGCCAAATGGCATGGGAAAGTTTCCTACAATGGGGGACAGAACTGCTCTGCCACAGAACTTTTGGCAGAGGATTACTGAGTACCTTCAGAAAACTTTCCTGGAGATCTCGCTGGAGGATTCCTGTGAGATCTCTGCGTGCATCAACACCATGTTCTGCCATACCGATTAGCTACACAGGAAAATGTCCACCTCAAAGAAACACAGCCAGCCTCCCACATTTCTATAGCCTGAACCCGCCTCTGCAGTACACAAGCCACAGCCACTTACCAGACTCATCTCCTGCTTCTTTCTCCCCGGAGAGCGACTGCTGAGACTTGCTAGATGCCTCTGGAGTGGAGAAAAGTTCCTGGTTGCCTGGCTGACCGGGCGACCCCGCTGGGAGCTGCACATCTTAATCTAACTCCGCCTGTTCATCAATAACTTAGTCCTCCAGGTTAGGTCCTCTTTCAGCCACCACCGTTCCCTCGAAGTATGCGCGGGGCTCTTGGCAGTGGAGGTGGGGTCACCACTGAGGATAGCATCCAGCTCCATATAGAACTGGCAGGTCTTAGGTGAAGCATCAGAGCAATGGTTTGCCTCCCTCGCCTTATGGTAGGCCTGCCTTAGCTCCTTTATCTTCACTCTGCACTGCAGCGTGTCCCGATCATAGCTCTTTTTGCACAAGCCTCCAGAAATGTGCCCTAGGTATCCCAATTCCTACGGCTCAAGCGCAGCTGGGATTGCACAGCCTCATCTACGCATAATATACTGATCAGATCCAGCTACTCCGCAGTGGTCCAAGCAGGAGAACGTTTGGTGCGATAACCCGCCATGGTCACCTGGGAAGATGCTATGAGACTTCTCCACGCTGAGCCAGCAGGAAATTAAATTTCAAAAATTCCTGGGGCTTCTAATGAGGAGGGGCGGATGGAATTCAAACTGCTGACTGGAGCGGTCAGGATGGGTATTGTGGGACACCTCCTGGAGGCTAATTAAAGCAATGGAATCAAGGGTGGTGTCTGCACTGGCACGTTGTAGAGGAAAAAGATGCAAGTCTCTCATCGGGATGGATGTATTTTTGTCACCAAAACCGAGCATTTTTCCAGACAAAAGTCGCATTGCTGTGTGTATGCATATACTGTTTGTTTGACAAAAAGCAGTTTTTGGTGACAAAACATGGTAGTGTAGACAAAGCCTCAGGTTTGCGCTATGGGCTAAAAATGGTAGTGTGGGTGTTCCTGCCTACGTTCTGAAACTTGGCGAGGGGGTGGGTATCAGAATCCAGACTCCAGCCTGAGCAGGAATGTCTGCACTGCTATTTGTAGCCATAGAGTGTGAGCCCCAGTTGACCTGGGCTCTGAGACTCAATGTCCCGGGTGTTCTTTGCAAAGTGAACGTACTCAGACTTGCTGCCATGGGTCTTTTTTTGGCAGTGCAGACACACCTTTAAAAGACTGAAAGGAATTGGAAACACACAACAGTTTGAGTAGATTGGTGAGGGTGAAAGCCTCAATAAAGTGGATAATGGAGGAAGTGGTTTCAAAGTCTTTGCTCATCCATTAACCTCCCTTTTTAAAAACTAAAACTTATCCAACATTTAGTTTCAGATAGGTACTGATACGAAATTAGACTCCTAACATCATTGAAAACTGCATGATCCAAAGCATGATGGAAGGATGTTTCAGGTTAAAATCTCAAATTCAATGCTACTTGCTTTGGTAGATTCTAGATTTTGGATTTGTCCTTTGTGTACAATTTTTTTCTTTCTCTTGAATGTTGAAATTATGATGCACATTAGGATTGCAGCTTTCTGTTAATCTCATTTTAATTTATCTCATTAAAACTTGGCTTTATATCTCTCATGATATGTGACATTTGCTCTGATCTGAGATCACTGCAATGCCTCCAAACAATTGGATCCATTATATTCAATCTGTAAAATATGTATGTAGATAGCTGTATACAGATCATGAATAATGTATTATTGTTTGAGTTCTGCCAACTACCTAAATTCAGATTTGTGAATATAGTATTTCACTACTCGTGAACATCTTTCTGCATTTTTTCATTAATATTATATGCCTGTCTAATAGCAAACATTGGCTTGAGGGGGCAAAACAATAAAACTCACATCTTTGAGTTTCAGGGACCATGGTGATAGCTGCTTTAAAGGAACCGAAGATAGTTAGTGTGTGCAAAATGAGTTTGTATTGCTGGTCATGCTGTACATAAGAACGGCCATACTGGGTCAGACCAAAGGTCCATCTAGCCCAATATCCTGTCTTCCGACAGTGGCCAATGCCAGGTGCCCCAAAGGGAATGAACAGGTAATCATCAAGTGATCCATTTCCAGCTTCTGGCAAACAGAGACTAGGGACACCATCCCTGCCCACCCTGGCTAATAGCCATTGATGGACCTATCCTCCATGAATTTATCTAGTTCTTTTTTGAACCCTGTTATAGTTGTGGCCTTCACAACATCCTCTGGCAAAGAGTTCCACAGGTTGACTGTGCGCTGTGTGAAGAACGACTTCCTTTTGTTTGTTTTAAACCTGCTGCCTATTAATTTCATTTGGTGACCCCTAGTTTTTGTGTTATGAGAAGGAGTAAATAACACTTCCTTATTTACTTTCTCCGCACCCAGTCATGATTTTATAGACCTCAATCATATCCCCCACTTAGTCGTCTCTTTTCCAATCTGAAAAGTCCCAGTCTTATTAATCTCGCCTCATACGGAAGCCGTTCCATACCTTAATCATTTTTGTTGCCCTTTTCTGAAGTTTTTCCAATTCCAATATATCTTTTTTGAGATGGAATGACCACATGTGCACACAGTATTCAAGATGTAGGCGTACCATGGATTTATATAGAGGGAATATGATATTTTCTGTCTTCTTATCTGTCCCTTTCTTAATGATTCCCAACATCTGTTTGTTTTTTTGACTGCTGCTGCACATAGAGTGGATGTTTTCAGAGAACTATCCACAATGACTCCAAGATCTCTTTCTTGAGTGGTAACAGCTAATTTAGACCCCATCATTTTATATACCCACACGTCTCATAATTGTTCTCTTAATGTGGGGGGATAAGGAGTACAATCACTTGATTTATTTTTCTATTTCAATTACTGGTAGTAGTTTACTGTTTCAAACCAAATCTGATGATGATACAACTCATTTTAAACACAAATGCGGGTAGCCCTGCTGGTGAAGAGTTGGTTTGTGGATGAGTGTGCTTTTAGTTTTGGTATTGGGAAAGTGCACTTATGATCAAGAAAGGGACTGTAAAAATGGCACCTCCTTACTCAACACTATTGCTCTGGGTTGGTGCTCAGTTTCATATCCGATTGCTCTGCTTTTAACACTCTGTTGTTGCTGTGGATCCTAATCCAGCTAACAGAGAAAGTGAGCTGTATTCCGTTTCATGTATTATCCAGAGGATTAACTAAATTCTCATTGCAGAATCTTTGTTACTAGTGATGATGCTTGAGCCAGAAAGAACACAGCTTGTCTTTCATATTTCAAGATGAGTTTGAAGGGCTGGCAGTTATTGGGGGGAAAAGATCTTTTAAGTTACAATTTTTTGAGCAAATGTGATGCAGATAAATCTGGAACCCACAATGCTGTGTTTACAGTACTCCACAGAATATAACCACACATTGAGTAATGACCTCATATTATTTTGTTCATTGCCTCTCATTACCTAACCTTTAAATTTAACTACATATAGTTGTATAATATTTAAAAAGAAAGCCCAACCTCTTGAAACTATTAAATAATTTAATAACCAATTTCTGTTGAAACCTAAAATCTAAGAATAAGATCAATAGACTCCTACCCCATTTTAAGTAATATGTTCCTCTGGAGAGTTCACTTCCTTGAAAATCTGAAATGCCAGCCTGCAGGTAGTTTCGCCTGTCTCTAGATTTATTTATTTATTTATTGGTAATGTAAATCTTTCTCGTTAACAGCTACACCAAAAATCTTAATTGTTTTTAACCATGGATCTTGTGCAGGTTACAAAATGTATTTGATTTTCCTTGGATGTATTGTATTTTTGATACAAGTTTAGATACAGCAGTCTTATAACTTTATTGCACATGTGCTAGATAGGCTCAAGGTAGTTTTAAAGGTTAGTTGCCTGAAACCATTCTTTTTCCCGTAGAAATGTTTCTCTAGTTTGCACTCCATACAGGTAGACTTGTGACAAATTCTGTGATCTTGCGTGCTGAAACTAGCTTTGCCACTAACTTGCTTTGTGACCTTAAGACAAGTCACTTTACCTTTCTCTTTCACTTTTCTCATTTGTAAATCATAGAATCATAGGATTGGAAGGGACCTCGAGAGGTCATCTAGTCCTGTCCCCCGCACTCATGGCAGGACTAAGTATTGTCTAGACCATTCCTAACAGGTGTTTGTCTAACCTGCTCTTAAAAATCTCCAATGATGGAGATTCAACAAGCTCCCTAGGCAATTTATTCCAGTACTTAACCACCCTGACAGTAGGAAGTTTTTCCTAATATCCAACCTAAACCTCCCGTTTTGCAATTTAAGCCCATTGCTTCTTGTCTTATCCTCAGAAGTTAAGAAGAACAATTCTTCTCCCTTCTCTTTGTAACAACCTTTTATGTACATGAAAACTGTTATCACGTCCCCTCACAGTCTTCTCTTTTCCAGACTAAACAAACACATTTTTTTCAATCTTCCCTCATAGGTCATGTTTTCTAGACCTTTAATCATTTTTATTGCTCTTCCCTGGACTTTCTCCAAGTTGTCCACATCTTTCCTGAAATCTGCCGCCCAAAACTGGACACAATACTCCAGTTGAGGCCTAATCAGTGCAGAGAAGAGCGGAAGAATTACGTCTTGTGTCTTTTTTACAACGCTCCTGCTAATACATCCCAGAATGATGTGGGGTTTTTTTTTTGTCTTGCAACAGTGTTACACTATTGACTCATATTTTGCTTGTGGTCCACTATGACCCCTATATCTCTTTCTGCAGTAGTCCTTCCTAGGCAGTCATTTCCCATTTTGTATGTGTGCAACCGATTGTTCCTTCCTAAATGGAGTACTTTGCATTTGTCCTTATTTAATTTCATCATATTTACTTCAGACCATTTCTCCAGTTTGTTCAGATTATTTTGAATTTTAATCCTATCCTCTAAAGCACTTGCAACCCCTCCCAGCTTGGTATTGTCCGCAAACTTTATAAGTGTACTCTCTATGCCATTATCTAAATCATTGATGAAGATATTGAATAGAACCAGACCAGAACTGATCCCTGCGGGACCACACTCATTATGCCCTTCCAGCATGACTGTGAACCACTGGTAACTACTCTCTGGGAACGGTTTTCCTACCAATTTTGCTCCCACCTTATAGTAGCTCCATCTAGGATGCATTTTCCTAGTTGGTTTATGAGAGGGTCATGCGAGACAGTATCAAAAGCTTTACTAAAGGCAAGATATATCACATCTACTGCTTCCCCCCCCATCCACAAGGCTTGTTACCCTGTCAAAGAAAGTTATCAGGTTGGTTTGACACGACTTGTTCTTGACAAATCCATGCTGACTATTTCTTTTCACCTTATTATCTTCTAGATGTTTGCAAATTGGTTGCTGAATTATTTGCTCCATTATCTTTCCGGGTACAGAAGTTAAGCTGACTGGTCTGTAGTTTCCCGGGTTGTCCTTATTTCCCTTTTTATGGATTGGCACTATATTTGCCCTTTTCCACTCTTCTGGAAAATCTCTCCCATCTTCCATGACTTTTCAAAGATAATCGCTAATGGCTCAGATATCTCCTCAGTCAGCTCCTTGAGTATTCTAGGATGAATTTATCAGGCCCTGGTGACTTGACGACATCTAATTTGTCTAAGTAATTTTTAACTTGTTCTTTTCCTACTTTAGCCTTTGATCCTACCTCATTTTCACTGGCATTCACTTTGTAAGATGTCCAGTCATCACCAACCTTGTTGAAAACTGAAACAAAGAAGTCATTAAGCACCTCTGCCATTTCTACATTTCCTGTTATTGTTTTTCCCCTGTCATTGAGTAACGGGCCTACCCTGTTCTTGGTCTTCCTATTGCTTCTAATGTATTTGTAGAATGTTTTCTTGTTACCCTTTCTGTCTCTAGCTAGTTTAATCTAGTTTTGTGCCTTGGCCTTTCTAATTTTGTCCCTACATACTTGTGTTATTTGTTTATATTCATCCTTTGTCATTTGACGTAGTTTCCACTTTTTGTAGGACTCTTTTTTGATTTTTAGATCATTGAAGATCTTCTGGTTAAGCCAGGGTGGTCTCTTCCCATACTTCCTATCTTTCCTACACAGTGAGATCATTTTGCTCTTGTGCCCTTAATAATGTCTCTTTGAAAAACTGCCAACTGTCTTCAGTCGTTTTCCCCCTTAGACTTGCTTCCCATGGGATCTTACCTACCAACTCCCTGAGTTTGCTAAAGTCTGTCTTCTTGAAAATCCATTTTCTTTGTTTTGCTGTTTTCCCTCCTACCATTCCTTAGAATCATGAACTCTACCATTTCATGATCACTTTCACCCAAGCTACCTTCCATTTCAAATTTTCAACCAGTTCTTCCCGATTTGTCAAAATCAAATTAGCACAGCCTCTCCCCGGTAGCTTTCTCCAGCTTCTGAAATAAGAAAATTGTCTCCAATACATTCCAAGAACTTGTTGGATAATCTGTGCCCTGCTGTGTTATTTTCCCAACAGATGTCTGAGTACTTGAAGTCCCCCCTCACCACCAAGTCCTGTGCTTTGGATGATTTTGTTAGTTGTTTAAAAAAAATCCTCATCCACCTCTTCTTCCTGGTTAGGCGGTCGGTAGTAGACCCCTACCATGTCATCACCCTGTTTTTTTTTTTATCCCTTTTATCCTTACCAAGAGACTTTCAACAAGTCTGTCTGCTATTTCTATCTCAACCTCAGTCCAAGTGTATACATTTTTAATATATAAGGCAACACCTCCTCCCTTTTTTCCCTGCCTGTCCTTCCTGAGCAAGCTGTACCCTTCTATACTAATATTCCAGTCATGTGTATTATCCCACCAAGTCTCTATGATGGCAACTGTCATAGCTGTGTTTATTTACTAGTATTTCGAATTCTTCCTGGTTATTCCCCATATTTCTCAGATTATTATACAGACATCTAAGATACTGATTTGACCTCCCCCCTGCCCCCAGTTCTGTCTTGTGTCTCCTTTATCCCTGCTGTAACAGCCCATGCTCCCCCCAAAGTCTGACTCTTCTTCCAGGTCTCCATGTTTTTGACTTACCTGTGGGCTTTGGTCACCTGCCCCCTTCGAACCGAGTTTAAAGCACTCCTCACTAGGTTAGCCAGTCTGTATCCAAATATGCTCTTCCCCTTCCTCAATAGGTGGACCCCGTCTCTGCTTAGCAGTTCTTCTTCCTGGAACAGAATCCTATGGTCAAGGAAGCCGAAGCCCTCCTGGCGACACCATCTTTGTAGCCAGGCATTCACCTCCAGGATGCATCTGTCTCTGCCTGGGCCCCTACCCTTGACCGTAAGGATCAAGGAGAACATCACCTGCACTCGCAACTCCTTCACCCTTACTCCCAGAGCCTTGAAGTCACTTCTGATCTGTTGAGGGTCATACCTTGCAGTATCATTTGTGCCCACATGGATGAGTAGCATGGGGTAGTAGTCAGAGGGCCAGATGATCCTCAACAATCCTCCTTAAATGTCTCGGATACAGGCCCCTGGCAGGCAGCATACCTCCTGGGATGCCATGTCAGGGCAACAGATGGGTGCCTCCATCCCCCTCAGAAGAGAGTCACCAACCACCACTACCCTACATTTCCTCCTGGGAGTGATGGCTGCGATCCTCACAGCCTTGGGGGTACATGGCTTCTCCTCCTCTACCTTTGGGGATGCTTTCTCATCGCTCGTTGCCAGGGCAGCATATCAGTTTTCCATCACTATGGTGGGTGGGTTGAGAGTAGAGGTGGAGCACTGCCTGCTGCCAGTAATAACCAATAGCCAGTGTCCTCCCTTTGGCAGAGCCATATCCTCCTCCCCTGTTGGTGTGACAGCAGTCCTCTGTAGCTGGATAGTTTCCTCAGCCATGGATGTCTCCATATGAATACTCTCAAGGAATTCTTTGTGGGCACGGATGCTCCTCAGCCTAGCCATCTCCTCCTGTAGCTCTCCCACCTGCTTTCTGAGAGATTCCACCAGCAAGCATCTTTTACACTGGATGGTCCCCCCAGCCTGGGTTTCTGTGAGTGGGAAATGCAGGCCACAGTCTCTGCAAATCCACACCAGGATATGGGTAGAGGCATCCAGGGTTAGGCTGTCTGGATACAGGTGCAGGTGGAGGAGACATGAGCAGCATTGGCACTGGCGATGCGTCCCTTCCTAACCATAGTGATTATATTACGTCTCCCTCCCACAAACTCCATCTCAAATTCCCCTGTTTGCGGTGATGAATGCTTGCTTATGTCACAGGAGGATTGTTGTATTAAAGTTTTCATAGTGTTTTGAAAATGTAGAACATATAATTATTAAGTATTATTAATATGAGAATTTCAAAAACTGCAATGGTATTCTATTTCTATTAAAAAACAAAAACAAAAACAAACAACCCCACACCGATGATCTCACAGGAATATGGGATTGCCATACCAATCAGATCCGTGATCCATATTTCAATGTCTCCGACAGTGGCCCAGTATTAGGGTGGTGTTGTGGTGTGTGGTTTTTGTTTGTTTGGTTGGTTGGTTGGTTTTTTTGAGTAAGGTGCAAGAAATCTTGTTAAAGGCAGTTATGGAATAGTATGCCAATAGGGAAATTTCTTCCTGAACCCCAGGCAGTTAGTAATTGACTATTTTATAACCTGCAACACAAGTGTTTAAATCTGTTTGTATATTATTTATCCTGTCTGTTGATGATCTTATTATTCATATACATGTATAATCCTTTTCTGAAATTTATTAAGCTCTTGGCTTCCTTGATTCCTTGGAACAATGAGTTTCATAGATTTCCCATTATGTAAAACAGTATTTGCTTTTTAATTTTGATTTTTTTCTTCTGCTTGTATTAGATGAGGGCTAAAAGGAGTGCTTTATTGACCCTCTATGTACCATTTATTATTTTACATATGTCTGTCATGTTCTTTCGTATCATTTCCCCTCTAAACTAAATAGTTTTAATCTTTTCTATCTCCCTTCATGTCAAAGTCTTTTAATGCCGCAGTCATTTTCATCACTGATGTCTCTATTTGATAGATCTTTGACATAGGATAACAAAACTCAGTATTTAAAATGAGAACAATCCATTGCTTGATACAATGGTATTAGAATATTTTCCTTGTTGTGGGATTGTACATTTGATAAAAATGAGTTTCCAGTCACTTTCACACCTACCGTATCTGATTTGTAGGGCTTTGTGCCTGCCTTCCGTGCCCTATCTTTTTTTTTTTTTTTTTTGACGTGACTGTTTTTCTGCATTAAAAAGTTTAATAGATATGGGTTACCGTTGGGGTATGCTATAGGGATTAAAAAAAAAAAAAAAAAAGATTGTGTTCCCTATTACACTCTGAATTTGTAATTCTCCAAATAAGAGCAAGAATGCAGCAATTCTAGTTTCTTTTCTGCCATACCATGCCAAATGAAAGTAAGCATTGAAAGTAGACAACATGATGGCATAGTTAAATACCACTTCTGCATTCTGCTCTCAATTATGAGGTGTCTTTATTCCCAAGTGAGAAAGGTATCATGTCATAGGTAGAACTGTAGCCATCTCTTGGTCTTTTTACTCACATAAATTGAATAATTTATTATCTATGCATAGTCTGTACAGCAGATTTTTCTACAATTTTAGAACTAACAAAAGAATCTCCAGGAAATTTTTGAGAAGAAATGCCTCTGACAATTCCAATTATTTTTAGAAGAGATTATCAAGGGATTAGGAAAGACAATATCCTTAAATAGCTGAACCTGGGCACGTCTAGGAAGGATTTTCCTCTTCTTAAGTGCTTCCAGTGTTAAGACCACGTTGACATGTGTAGAATCTGTTATGGCCTCCAGCTCTGTCAAAAAGAGCTTTGATATAAACACTTCCTTGTAAGGGAAGTGTAAGGAGAATTGAAATTGGCTGTCATAGTAAGCAGAACCCAACTGTACTCATCTAGACTATATTTCCTCATGACCTTATAGTTGATCTAATCTACATTTTAGAATTTTGTGTTTTACAATTATTCAATCAAATTCTGCAATATTCAGTGAAGCTGAATTTATCAACCTTAAAGTCAGATAATCTGTTTCTCCTTTCCATTTTAGCAGCACCCAAACCGGCTGTGTGGCAGAGACAGATGGTTGAGCAGACATTTATAATAGAGGTTAAATCCACTGCCCTTTTAAAAGTGCACCATGGAGTTCCATGTTTATTGTCTCAGTGCTTCCATATCATTTGTTCAGTTTTTATTTTTATTTTAAATGGGCCACCTTGCAAGCCCAGCCCAGACCCAGAGTCAAGCTGGCTTCTTCTCTCTTCTACATCATCACCATAGTAAAGATTCTGCAAGCCAGTTGATGCCCTAAGATACACCTGTGAAACCTCATTAGCTTTCAATGACGTTTTATAGATGTAATTGATGAAATCATTGCCCCACATAATCGTTTTATTACTAGTGATGATGCATGAAAGGGAAAGAACTCGGATTGACTCAGATGCCAGGAAGGGATTCACTTTAAAGGGATATAGGAGAATATGTAGATATACTTCTTCAGCAAACATGTGGATTTTTACGAGTAGCAGACAGTCTGAAATCTTATTTGCTTCCATGCCTGAAGTAGTCCAACATTCTATGACATACAGTGTCACAAGTTTGAAGAAAACAGTTTTCCCTTTAAAGTTGAATGACGGCTGAAAGCAGTGGTAATATCATTATCCCAAAAGACATGTGCTTGCTGCAGATTACCATTAACTAATCCTATCCAGTCCTTTGGTTTTGGTATGGCCTTTAAATTGGATCAGCAATAGTCTCTGTTGCTCCTCTTGTAGCCAGGAACTTTCCCATCTATCCTCTCTTGAGGTATAGTGTGCTTTTTTTGCATATATACTATTGTTACACATATGAAATGCTAATTTCCTAATGTTCCTTTTTCGTTTTTGTAGCTCAGGATGGTCTACTAATAATTGCTTCTTATAGCAGTATATCAACTTCTAGCCCAGTCTCACTTGTGTTCCTGGTGATTCTAGCAGCAAGGGATGGAACAAGTCTCCCCAATGGGGAGATCATATTTTGCTCTTGGTGTATTAGAATTATGCCTTCTTCAGTGTAGCTGGAAGCAACATTATTGACCAGAACTGATGGTTCTACAGAAGATCTGAACCTCTCCATGTGAGATTTGGTGGCTTCACTGTTAAAGTAATGTTTGCAGTTGGAATAATAGAACTGAGATTTTGGGACCCCATGTTGACAGGGTTCACTCACTGGTGGGGCAGCCCTTTGTGGCTGGATCTGGGGTCTAGTGTAGGGCCTCCTTCTGTCTCTTGCTTGCGTTGGGGCCCTTCTTACTCTCCTGGACTCGGGTGCTCTCTTTTGTGACTTAGCCCTCCTTTTAAGTCACTATATGGTCTTCTCCTTCTGGGCTATCAAAGTCTCACCGGACCAACTGTCGGGATGTTCCCAGAGAGCAACTGCAGACTGTCTCCCTGCAGCCCACTTCTGCTGCAAACTTCCTGGCTTTATATGTTACCCAGCTTCTCCTCCAGCAGGGCTTCATCAGCAATTAGTAATTTATCAATCAAGCCTAATTCTCTCCCCAGGTGCAGTCAACCAGATTAATTTGCCTCTTTTGAGCTACCTTAACCCCTTCAACAGTGATGTGGGGTTGAAGAGCCCATCTCTCACACACAGAAATGGCAGCCCTCTGCAACCCAACAATATAATTAACTTCAAGGACTTCCTCTTCACAAGTTCAGCAGTTTGTTAGGTTGCCTTTGCCTTTTGCAGCCTTTTAGAAACATAACTATTACTATGTTATTCCCCCTTTATGCTATTGTATTAGTTTAAAAATAGGATAAATATAGAAATCATATTTAGTAGATAACTATTTTCAAATTGATGTTTTCAACTTTAGCATGTCGGTTTTGATTATCAGTTTTCATCAAGAAAAAATGAGATTCCCCTCCTGCTTGCTCTAATGTACAGATTATTCAGCTTTAGCGTAAACACGTTAGAAGATAAATGTATAAAGTATTTGAAAAGTACATAATAAAAATGGGAATGATTAATTGCTTAAAGACAAATAGAAATGTAACCTTCAATTACTGGTTTGCTGTGGTATTTTTCAATAACATTGATGTTCATTTATAGCTATCCCTGTGTGTTTCTTTTGAATGAACTCAGGTACAGTAACTCCTCACTTAAAGTCGTCCCGCTTAACGTTGTTTCATTGTTACATTGCTGATCAATTAGGGAGCATACTCATTTAAAGTTGTGCAATGCTCCACTCTTGCGTTGTTTGGCTGCCTGCTTTCTCCACAGCTGGCAGCCTCCCTACGGCCCCCTCCCCCGCAGCGCCGGCCGCCAGACTCTGAGGATCAGTGCCTTCCCCCTCCTCCCCCTGCCTCCTGCCGGCGGCAATCAGCTGGCTTGCGGCATTTTGGAGGTAGGAGGGAGGGGGAAGGAGCGAGGACTCGGCGTGCAGGCTCCCCCTCGCTCCTGCCTCCTGCTGGCGGCAATCAGCTGGCTTGTGGCATTCGGGAGGCGGGGGAGGGAGGAGGGAGGTGCGCCGAGTCCTCGCTCCTC
Source organism: Emys orbicularis (assembly GCF_028017835.1). NCBI lineage: Eukaryota > Metazoa > Chordata > Testudines > Emydidae > Emys > Emys orbicularis. The sequence continues at coordinate 66,883,950 of NC_088689.1, read as the reverse complement.
CCGCCTCCCTCCTGCCCAGGGCAATCAGCTGGCTTGCGGCATTTTGGAGGCAGGTGGGAGGGGGAAGGAGCGAGGACTCGGCGTGCAGGCTCCCCCTCCCTCCCCTGCCTCCCAAACGCGGCAAGCCAGCTGATTGCCCCAGGCAGGAGGGAGGGGGGAGGTGCGAGGACTCGGCGCGCAGGCTCCCCCTGCCTCCTGTCGAAGGCAATCAGCTGGCTTGCGGCGTTCGGGAGGCAGGGGAGGGAGGGGGAGTCTGTGCGCCAAGTCTTTGCTGTTCCCCCTTCTCTCCTGCCTCCAAAATGCCGCAAGCCAGCTGATTGCCCTGGGCAGGAGGGAGGCGGGAGGAGGGAGGACTTGGCGCACCTCCACTCCCTCCCCTGCCTCCTGCCGGCAGCAATCGCTGGCTTGCGGCGTTTTGGAGGGAGGGGGGAGGAGCGAGGACTCAGCGCGCAGGCTCCCTCTGCCTCCCAAACACGGCAAGCCAGCTGATTGCCCCGGGCAGAAGGGATGGGGGAGGAGCGAGGACTTGGCGCGCAGGCTCCCCCTCCCTCCCCTGCCTCCCGAATGTGGCAAGTCAGCTGATTGCTCGGGGGAGGAGTGAGGACTCGGTGCGCCTCCCCCCTCCCTCCCCTACTTAGCAATCAACTGGCTTGCGGCATTTAGAAGGGAGGGGAGGGAGGGGGGAGGAGCCAGGACGCAGCGAGCGAAGTAAAGGGGGAGGAGGTGGGGGGGAGAAGAGGCGGGTCAAGGGTGGGGGCTTGGGGGAAGGAGTGGAGTGGGCGGGCTGAAGGTTGAACCCCCTGCCTCTGATGCTTGCAGAGTAGGGGAAGCTGCCATGGAACCTATCCCCCCCCCATTTACATTAATTCTTATGGGGAAATTGGATTTGCTTAACATCATTTCACTTAAAGTCGCATTTTGCAGGAACATAACTACAACATTAAGTGAGGAGTTATTGTATATGTGTGTATGTATATGCAAAGTGTGTGAGGTAATATCTTTTACTGGACCAACTAATGCCCCAATAATAGCTATGTGGATGAAACCAGACAATCACTACACTCTCACAACTGTTTTGTATATGGATGTGGATCAAGTGGAAGATGTACTGGGTCCACAAATTGATTTCATGTGGTCCACTAAACCACTGTCGGATAATAACTAATTTCAGATACTACCCAATCTTATGTACTACTTTTTTGTTTTTTCATGGTATTATTTAAAATGATTAAAGAGTCTTTTTTATTACAGGGCCCTTTTTTTATAAATGAGATACATTGCTGAATGTTTACGATTACCAGTATATCTGCTTTAGCATGTCAGATATTAATTTTGTTCAAGTGCTAGTGCAAGTGGAAGTCATCATGTCAAAACTGTTTTGAAATATTTTTCTAAAATCTCCTTAAGTGATCAGAAATACTTTTTATTAAAATATAAAAATGCTTAAGATCCTAAATTAGCAGAATACTGGGATAAACTTAAGTTAAAAATACATGAAAAAAAATGAAACTGTTTGATTGTACCACTGGCTACACTTCTGAAATAGTTAGGTGCTTTAGAGTAAATACTGAATAGTTATTTTCTTTCAATTTTGAGATTAGCATCTTAGCTTTTGTTGTATTTTCTCTTTCCCAACTCCACTCCCACCTCCTGATTGAAGGCAGGGCCTGGTGGTGCTTTGGTTATGATACTGAAGCTAGAGTTGGATCCTAGAGAAGTAATAACTTCCTACTTTGTCCCTTACAGAGGGTAGTATGGTTGGGGTGGGGAAGCATTCCTGGCAAGGGGTGTGGACTAGTGGAAGTGAGATGAGCAAGGGGGAGGAAGAGCCCCAAATCCTTTAGTTGCTATGGGGGGTGGAGTCATAAATCATAGAAGCAAGTAAAGGGAGATGCTCAGAGATGACTTATCAAGAGTTGCATTTGAGGGATAGTGTAGGAAGGAATCCTTTTATCCCTGGCAGCTTGACACCAGCTTCCTAATCCAGTGCTCATACTCCCTGCAAGAATCTTGTATAGTGCTGGGTGCCCTTATTTCCCACTGAAGTCATAAGAATGCTCTGCAACTTGCTGGATTGGGTCCAAAGGTAGCATCTTTATTTGTTAAGGACTAAATGAGCATTCCTTTTTCTCTTCTAAAGGTGGCACTTCCTCATAACAGATTATGCAAATTGACAAGACATAGGGAAATAGGGTAGAAGGGAAGCTTACTTTGTTGCTGTCTATGCCAGACCTGAAGTGTGGGTGGAGAAAGGACTTCAGAATCCAGGACTCTAAATCTTGCCTCTCAAAAGAACTAAAACATCTTTAAATGATATATTATAGTATTATGCAAGGAATTAGTGAACTGGACAAAACATGACCTTTGTAACAATCTAATTAACGCTAGAATTTTGGGAGAAAGTGTTCAAACAAACGTGTGTAAATCAAAGGCTTTTTAAAATCTCTGAACTTGTTCTTTGTGGGAGTGTGCATCTATAAAATAAAATAAAAACTCTGACCGTGCTGATCCTTTTGGAGGACCTTTTGTTTACCTGAAAAAATAAGTTAAAGGTTAAAAGGTCTTTTAGTAGGTGTTGCTCTGGGAAACTGTGAGAAGGCCAGCTCTGCTTGGATGTTAAAGGAAGAAATGCCACCGATGTGATCATAAGGAGCTGTCTGTCCTAATGGTTTACACCTGGAGCAATTGTGGAAATGTCAACAACACAACTATATTTATAAATATCAGAGCAGGATGTGGCAGATGGTGATGCAAAGCAGAGTTCACATCAGACTTTCCTGTCATTAAACACTGTGTGTTGTGGGGAAGGTGCTTTTTTGCTGCAATTTTAGATTAATGATTAACTCCAAGCAGCTTGTCTTACAAAGTGAAGAACAACATAGAATACTATATCTAAAATTTCCAAATACATTAGCTGAAGATGTGCTAACTTAAGCAGTCCAGAGAATAGACTCATAGGATCACAGAAATGTAGGACTGGAAGGGGTGTCAAGAGGTCAAATCTAACCCCGTGTTCTGGGGCAAAACCAAGTAAATGTAGACCATACCTAACAGGTGTTTCTTCAGCCTGTTCTTAAAAACCTCCAGTGATTCCACAACCTCCCTTGGAATCCTATTCCAGCGCTTATCTAATAGAAAGCTTTTCCTAATATATAACCTAAATCTCCTTTGCTGCATATTAAGCCCATTACTTCTTGTCCTCTTTTCAGTGGACATGGAGAACAATTGATCACAGTCCTGTTTATAACAGCCTTTAACCTATTTGAAGACTGTTATCAGGTCCCCCCATAGTTTTCTTTTCTCAGAACTAAACATGCCCAAGTTTTTGTATTGTTTCCTCATAGGTCAGGTTTTCTAAATCTTTTATCATTGTTGCTCCACTCTGGGCTCTCTCCAGTTTATCCACATCTTTTCTAAAGTGTAGTGCCCAGACTTTGACACAGTACTCCAGCTCAGGCACTGGTGCCAAGTAGAGTGGGACAATTACCTCCTTTGTCTTTCATACAACACTCGTGTTAATACATCCCAGAAGATATTAGCCTTTTTTGCAGCTGCATCAAGTTGTTGACTGATATTCAATTTGTAATCCACTGTAACCCCCAGATCCATTTCAGCAGTACTACCGCCTAGCTGGTTATTCCCCATTTTGTAGTTGTGCATTTGATTTTTCCTTCCTAAGTGTTTTTCTCTTGTCATTACTGAATTTCACCTTTTTTTTTTTTTTAGACAGATTCTTTAATTTGTGAAAATTGTTTAGAATTCTAATCCTATGCTCCCAAGTGCTTGCAACCCATCTCAGTTCGGTATCAGCTGCAAATTTTATAAGTATACTCTCCACTCCATTATCCAAATCATTAATGAAAATATTGAATAGTTTTGGACTCAGGACTGACCCCTGCAGTACCCAATGAGATACACCCTCCCAGTTTGACAGAGAGCCATTGATAACTACTCTTTCCTAGGTCTTCCCTGCACACCTCTTGCAGCAGCATGTAGGTACATGTAGCTACACATCGCAGTGAAAAGTGGGTTGTATCCACACTGCGGTTCATAGCTACGTGTTTCAGTGAAAGGCTCTCTGGTGAGGGGGAAGCAGCTTTCCCTGCTGCCTCCCTCTCCACTACCAGAGTCATTCACTGTTGTAGGGAAACTCTCCACTGGCCAAATTCTTTCCCTGCTGCTGGAGCCTTTCCATCTGGTGGGAGAAGATTCTAGCAGCGGGGAGGGAGCAGGATCCTACACTGCTGAAAATAGCAGTGTAAACAGGGAGACGCTGCTTGGGCGTGTAGAGTACATACTCAGGTACAGACCCATATGGTTCAGGTGTGTCTTTACTCTGCTTGCCTAAGCAGTGCTTCACCATCTCTGCTGCTATTTATACACTTCCTAGGAGTGTGTGCAATGTGTGTATTCTACATGCTGCTGAAAGGAGTGTGTACTGTAGATGTAACCTTTGAGTACAATCTTTCAACCTGTTGTGCACCAAACTCATAGTAATTTAATCTAGGCCTGGTCTACACTACGAGTTTAGGTCGACTTTAGCCGCGTTAAATCGAATTAAGCCTGGACACGTTCACACGACGAAGCCCTTTCTTTCGACTTAAAGGGCCCTTTAAACCGGTTTCTTTACTCCACCTCCGACGAGGGGATTAGCGATAAAATCGGCCTTAGGGGGTTGGAATTGGGGTAGTGTGGATGGAATTCGACGTTATTGGCCTCCGGGAGCTATCCCACAGTGCTTCATTGTGACCGCTCTGGACAGCACTCTCAACTCAGATGCACTGGCCAGGAAAAGCCCCGCGAACGTTTGAATTTCATTTCCTGTTTGCTCAGCGTGGAGAGCACAGGTGACCACGCAGAGCTCATCAGCACAGGTAACCATGATGGAGTCCCAGGATCGCAAAAGAGCTCCAGCATGGACAGAACGGGAGGTACGGGATCTGCTCGCCATATGGGGAGACGAATCAGTGCTAGCTGAACTCCGAAGCAGTAAACGAAATGGCAAAATATTAGAAAAGGTCTCCAAGGCCATGAAGGACAGAGGCCATAACAGGGACGCACAGCAGTGCCGCGTGAAAATTAAGGAGCTAAGGCAAGCCTACCACAAAGCCAGAGAAGCAAACGGAAGGTCCGGGGCAGAGCCGCAAACATGCCGCTTCTACGCGGAGCTGCATGCCATTCTAGGGGGTGCAGCCACCACTACCCCAACCATGTGCTATGACTCCTTCACTGGAGAAACACACAGGGAAGCGGGTTCGGGGTACGAGGAAGATGAGAATGGAGAAAATGTAGATAGCTCACAGCCGCAAGGAAGCGGAGAAACTGGTTTCCCCAACAGCCAGGATATGTTTATCACCCTGGACCTGGAACCAGTAACCTCCGAACTCACCCAAGGCGTGCTCCCAGACCCTGAGGGCACACAGGGGACCTCTGGTGAGTGTACCTTTGTAAATATTACACATGGTTTAAAAGCAAGCATGTTTAATGATTAATGATTAATTTGCCCTGGCAATCACGGCCAGTACAGCTACTGGAAAAGTCTGTTAACGTGTATGGGGATGGAGCGGAAATCCTCCAGGGACATCTCCAGAAAACTCTCCTGGATGTACTCCCAAAGCCTTTGCAAAAGGTTTCTGGGGAGGGCTGCCTTATCCCGTCCGCCATGGTAGGACACTTTACCACGCCAGGCCAGTAGCACGTAGTCTGGAATCATTGCATAACAAAGCATGGCAGCGTATGGTCCCGGTGTTTGCTGGCATGCAGACAACATCCATTCCTTATCGCTCTTTGTTATCCTCAGGAGAGTGATATCATTCACGGTCACCTGGTTGAAATGGGGCAATTTTATTAAGGGGACATTCAGAGGTGCCCGTTCCTGCTCTGCTGAACAGAAATATTCCCCGCTGTTAGCCACGCGCTGGGGGGGGAGGGGTGAAGTGATCATCCCAGAGAATTGGGTGTGTGTGGGAGGGGAGTTAGTTGGGTTTGTGCTGCATGTTAACCCTGAAACCGCAGCCCCTCCTTTTACATTGCAAACCCATTTTAAATGGCCAACCCAACGGGTGCTTGGTATGGGAAATGAGAGCACTACTGTTTGAAACCATTCCCACATGTTAAGAAGGTTAAAAAAGCCAAAAGACTGTGTCTTACCATGGCTGCCTGCAAGCTGAAATCTGTGGCCTGGCACTGCGTGAGTGATCTCTCACACCAAACCGGCAGGCCCTCAATATAAGAGGGAAAATGCGACCTTGTAACGAAAGCACATGTGCTGTGTAATGTGAACAGCAAAATTTAACATGAAAGAGTGTACCCATTGTTCTCTAAAATGTGTCTTTTTTAACCACCTCTCCCTTCTCCTCCACCAGCTGCAAATGTTTCTCCTTCACAGAGGCTAATGAAGATTAGAAAGAGAAAACGTAGGACGCGTGATGACATGTTCACAGAGCTACAGATGTCCTCCCACGCTGACAGAGCACAGCAGAATGCGTGGAGGCAGTCAATGACTGATTACAGAAAAGCACAATATGAACGAGAGGAGAGGTGGCGTGCTGAATCGCGGGCTGAAAATGATAGGGGGCGTCAGCTTGCAGACAGAAGGCAAGAGTCGATGCTCCGGCTGCTGGAGCATCAAACTGATATGCTCCAGCGTATGGTTGAGCTGCAGGAAAGGCAGCAGGAGCAGAGACCGCCGCTACAGCCCCTGTGTAACCAACAGCCCTCCTCCCCAAGTTCCATAGCCTCCTCACCCAGACGCCCAAGAACATGGTGGGGGGGCCTCCGGCCACCCAGTCACTCCACCCCAGATGATTGCCCTAGCATCAGAAGGCTGGCCTTCAATAAGAGTTAAAGTTTTAAACTGCAGTGTGTCCTTTTCCTTCCCTCCTCCCCCACCCATCCCGGGCTACCTTTGCAATTATCCCCCTAGTTGTGTGATGAATTAATAAAGAATGTATGAATGTGAAGTAACAATGACTTTATTGCCTCTGCAAGTGGTGCTCGAAGGGGGAAGGGGAGGGTGGGATGGTTGGCTTACAGGGAAGTAGAGTGAACCGGGTGGGGTGGGGGGGGGGCGGAGGGTTCATAAAGGAGAAACAAACAGAAGTTTCACACCGTAGCCTGGCCAGTCACAAAACTCGTTTTCAAAGCTTCTCTGATGCGCACCGCGCCATGCTGTGCTGCTCTAACCGCCCTGGTGTCTGGCTGCGCGTAATCAGCGGCCAGGCGATTTGCCTCAACCTCCCACCCCGCCATAAATGTCTCCCCCTTACTCTCACAGATATTGTGGAGCGCACAGCAAGCAACAATAACAATGGGGATATTCTTTTCGCTAAGGTCTGAGCGAGTCAGTAAGCTGCGCCAGCGCGCTTTTAAACGTCCAAATGCACATTCCACCACCATTCGGCACTTGCTCAGCCTGTAGTTGAACAGGTCCTGACTCCTGTCCAGGCTGCCTGTGTACGGCTTCATGAGCCATGGCATTAAGGGGTAGGCTGGGTCCCCAAGGATCATGATAGGCATTTCAACATCCCCAACGGTTATTTTCTGGTCCGGGAAGAAAGTCCCTTCCTCCAGCTTTCGAAACAGAGCAGAGTGCCTGAAGACGCGAGCATCATGTACCTTTCCCGGCCATCCCACGTTGATGTTGGTGAAACGTCCCTTGTGATCCACCAGGGCTTGCAGCAGCATTGAAAAGTACCCCTTGCGGTTTATGTACTCGGTGGCTTGGTGCTCCGGTGACAAGATAGGGATATGGGTTCCGTCTATCGCCCCACCACAGTTTGGGAATCCCATTGCAGCAAAGCCATCCACTATGGCCTGCACGTTTCCCAGAGTCACTACCCTTGATATCACCAGGTCTTTCATTGCCCTGGCAACTTGGATCACAGCAGCCCCCACAGTAGATTTGCCCACTCCAAATTGATTCCCGACTGACCGGTAGCTGTCTGGCGTTGCAAGCTTCCACAGGGCTATCGCCACTCGCTTCTCAACTGTGAGGGCTGCTCTCATCCTGGTATTCTGGTGCTTCAGGGCAGGGGAAAGCAAGTCACAAAGTTCCATGAAAGTGCCCTTACGCATGCGAAAGTTTCGCAGCCACTTGGAATCGTCCCACATCTGCAGCACGATGCGGTCCCACCAGTCTGTGCTTGTTTCCCGGGCCCAGAATCGGCGTTCCACGGCATGAACCTGCCCCAGTAACACCATGATTTCCACATTGCTGTGGCCTGTGCCTTGTGAGAGGTCTATGTCCATGTCAATTTCCTCATCAGTCTCGTCGCCGCGCTGCAATCGCCTCCTCGGCTGGTCCTGGTTTTGCTTTGGCATGTTCTGGCTCTGCATATACTCCAGGACAATGCGCGTGCTGTTCATAGTGCTCATAATTGCCGCGGTGATCTGAGCGGGCTCCATGATCCCAGTGCTAGCTATGGCGTCTGGTCTGAAAAAAGGTGCGAAACTAGTATCTGACGGACCAGGGGAGGGAGGGGCGAGTGACGACATGGCGTACAGGTACAGGGAATTAAAATCAACAAAGGTGGCTGTGCATCAGGGAGAAACACAAACAACTGTCACACAGAATGGCCCCCCCCAAAGATTGAACTCAAAAGCCTGGGTTTAGCAGGCCGTTGATTTGACGGAGGGAGGGGGAAGCAAATGAATACAGAACAAATCTATTTTTTACATCTTAAGACGACGGTGCGGCATGACTGATAACCCTCGGCATCTTCTGGGTGCTTGGCAGCAAACACTGGGCACTTGGCAGTTAGTGTACTAAGACTGATAGCCACATTTTTCCTGTATGATGACGATGGCCTTCAAGCCTATTGCACGATCTGCTGCTCAGGGAAGACTCTGCTAATGTGCGATGATCCAACTTGTAATAGGAAAAGACTACGGTTACCAGTCGTAATACACTATCTACTGCCAAAAGGCAAAAGGCTGGTGCAATGCAGCCCTACGGCTGCCAGCACCCAGATCGCCAATGAAGGCTACCAGTCATGCTGCACCATCTACCGCCAAAAGGCAGTTAGCTGCTGCTGCTGTGTAGCAATGCAGTCCCACGTCTGCCGGCACCCAGATGACATATGGTGACGGTGAGCTGAGCTGAGCGGGCTCCATGCTTGCCGTGGTATGTTGTCAGCACAGGTAACCCAGGTAAAAAGGCGCGAATCTATTGTCTGCCGTTGCTCTGACGGAGGGGGAGGGGCCTGACGACATGTACCCAGAACCCCCCGCGACACTGTTTTGCATCATTCGGGCATTGGGATCTCAACCCAGAATTCCAATGGGCGGCGGAGACTGCGGGAACTGTGGGATAGCTACCCATAGTGCAATGCTCCGGAAGTCGACGCTAGCCTCGGTACTGTGGATGCGGTCCGCCGACTAGAGCACTTAGAGCATTTTATGTGGGGGGGGACACAATCGGCTCTATACAACCGATTTCTATAAAACCGGCTTCTATTAATTTGACCTAATTTCGTAGTGTAGACATACCCTTAGACCACATTTCCCTAGCTTGCTTATAAGAATGTCATGTAAGACTGTGGCAAAACCCTTACTAAGATCAAGTTATATCATATCTACTGCTCTAGGCCAGTAACCGTGTCAAAGAAGGAGCCGCATATACTCTATCATAAGCCGGTTCGTTTATAAGCCGACCCCCTCAAGATGGATAAGTAAAAATGGAAAATTTTTATGACCCATTCATTCATAAGCCGACCGTATAATTCAGGGGTCAGCAAACTTTGGCTCCCGGGTCATCAGGATAAGCCGCTGGTGGGTCGAGATGGTTTGTTTACTTTGAGCATCCACAGGCACAGAGGTAAACCTAAGTAAACAAAGTGAGCCGGCGTGCCAGCTGCTTACCCTGACGGGTCGGGACAGCAACTGGTGGGGAAATGTTTTGGGAGGGGGAGAAGCTGGGGGTCAGGAGAGTAACCCCTGTGACCACCCCTACATGACCCCACCCCTAGCCTGGGACCCCCACACTCTCCCCATCCCATCCCTTCCCACCTTATCTGGGGAGGGCCAGGGGAGAATGTCTCTGGCCTGGCTAGAGCTGCTCCGGCGGGCTAGACCGGGCAGTGCGGCCGCAGCATGTTCCAGCGGGCTGGGCCAGGTGGCACAGCCGCAGCGTGCGCTGGGGGGAGGGGCCGAGCGGCACAGCTGCAGCCTGCCAGCCCCGGAGCTGCAGCTGCTTTGGAGGCTGGGGGGAGAGCAGCGTGACCAGAAGTGGAGAGACTCTGGCCCCGCCTCTTCCCTTCTGGCTCTGCTGGCTGTGCTGCCTCTCCTTGCTTCCTCTGTTGGGGGGAGGGGCTGTGTCCCACCTCTCTATACCCGTTCATAAGCCGACCCCTTTCTCTGGTGCTTCCCTTTTTTACTAAAAAAAGTCGGCTTATGAATGAGTATATACGGTAGGTTGATTTGGCATGATTTGTTCTTGACAAAATCATGCTGACTGTTCCTTAGAATCCTATTCTCCTCCTGGTGCTTACAAACTGATTGTTTAATAATTTGTTCCAGTATCTTTCCAGGTATTGAAGTTAGACTGACTCGTCTAATGCCTTGGGTCCTCCTTGTTCCCCTTTGTAAAGATAAGTACTATGTTTCTCCTCTCCAGTCTTCTAGGACCTCATGAATCCTCCATGAGTTCTCAAAGATAATTACTAATGATGGCTTCAGATAGTTCCTTAAGTATCCTAGGATGAAATTCATCAGGTCCTGCCAACTTGAATGCATCTAACTTATCTAAATTCTTTAACCTCTTTAACCTCTTCTTTCCTTGTGTTGATGAATGTTTCTTCCCCTTGTTGATGATGATAATTGTGTTGAGTATCTGGTCATCATTAACCTTTTTAGTGAAAACTGAAGCAAAATAGTCATTCAGCACCTCATCCTTCTTGATCTTATCAGCTATTAGTTCTCCTTCCCCACTAAGTAAAACCTGTATACTGTCCTTTTGTTGTTCTCTTGCTCTTGCTAGGTATAACTCATTTTGTGCCTTAGCCTTTCTGGTTTTGTCCCTATGTAGTTGTTGTTCTTTTGTATGCCTCCTTAGCACTTTGTCTGTTTCTAAGGTTTGTAGGATTCCTTTTTGATTTTCAGGTCAAAGAGCTCCTAATGGAGCCATATTGACCTCTTTTACAATTTTTCCTGTCTTTCTTTCACATTGGGATGGTTTGCAGTTGTCTTTAATATTGTCTCCTTGAGAAACTGAAAGCTCTCCTGAATTTCATTATCACTTAGCTTTTCTTTCCAGGGGACCTTACCTACCAGTTCACTGCGTTTGTCAAAGTCTGGGTTTTTTTTTAAGTCCATTGTCCTTATTCTGCTGTTCTCACTTCTGTTCCTCCTCAGAATCATGAAGTCTATCACTGCATGTCACTTTCACCCAAATTACCTTCCACTTTCAGATTAGTAACTAATTCCTTCCTGTTGTTCAGAATAAAGTCCAAAATAGCTGTCCCCCACGATTACTACTTCCACTTCCTGAATCAAAAAGTTGTTCCCAAAACATTCCAAGAACTTACTGGAAATTTTGTGTTTTGCTTTATTACTGTTTCAACTGATGTCTATGGAGTTAAACTCCCCCTTTACTACCTGGTCTTGTTTTGGATATTTCTGTTGTTTTTTTCTAGAAGTTCTTCATCCAGCTCAACTTCCTGATTTGGTGGTCTATAGTAGACCCCTATCATGACGTCAACCCTGTTTTTTTCCCAGTGTTTCTTCTTTATCCAGTGACTTTCAGGTGGCCTGCTTCTCACCACCTTCTGGACCTCAGAACAAGTGTATATATATTTTTATGTATAATGCAACAACTCTTCTCCATATAGGCAGTGCCAGCGGGCCTTTAAACGGCCAAAAGCACACTCAACCGTCATTCTGCACTTGCTCAGCCTGTTGTTGAACCGCTCCTTGCTGCTGTCAAGCTTCCCCGTAAATGGCTTCATAAGCCACAGCATTAAGGGGCAGGCAGGGTCTCCCAGGATGACAATGAGCATTCCGACTTCCCCTATGATCTTCTGGTCTGGGAAGAAAGTCCCTGCTTGCAGCTTTCTGAACAGGCTAGTGTTCCCAAAGATGCGTGCGTCATGCACCTTTCCAGACAAGCCTGCGGTAATGTCCGTGAAACGCCCACAGTGATCCACAAGCACCTGGAGAACCATTGAGAAATACCCCTTCCGATTAATGTACTTGGTGGCTAGGTGGTCTGGTGCCAGAATTGGAATATGCGTGCCATCCATCGCCCCTCCGCAGTTAGGGAAGCCCATTTGTGCAAAGCCATCCACAGTGTCACACATGTTGCCCAGAGTCATGGTCTTTCGGAGCAGGATGCGATTAATGGCCCTGCACACTTCCGTGAACACGAGTACAACAGTTGACTTTCCCAGTCCAAACTGGTTAGCAAGTCTGGAGTAGCCAGCTTCCACAGTGCAATTGCCACGCGCTTCTCCAACAACAGGGCAGCTCTCATTCTCGTGTCCTTGCACCACAGGGCTGGGGCGAGCTCATCACACAGCCCCATGAATGTGGTTTTCCTCATGTGAAAGTTCTGCAGCCACTGCTCGTCATCCCAGACATGCATGATGATGTGATCCCACCACTCACTGCTTGTTTCCCGAGCCCAAAAGCAGTGTTCCACTGTGGGCAGCACCTCCATGAATGCCACAAGCAATCTCATGTCGTAGCTACTACGTGTGGCGAGATCAATGTCGGACACTTCTTGCCTTTGTAGTTTTAGGAATAACTTCACTGCCACTCGTGACGTACGTGTTAGTGAGAGCGAGCCGCATATTGGTCAACAGTGCGGGATCCATTCCTGCAGACCGAAGAGGCAGAGCACGCACTACATAAACTGTTGAAAGATGGCACCAAATGCGGATGGAAGCACAGGAATTGCTGGGATGCGAAGCAATGCATCATGGGGCATTGGGACAGGACACAGGATGCCCCGCGATCCCCTCCCCCTTCCCACAACTCTTAGCGGCAGAAGGGGAAGAGATCCTCTGTGGGATAGTTGCCCAGAGTGCACTGTTCTGAATGCAGCATGTATGAACACGCAGGCAGCTGACAGTGTGAACACACAACAGCAATTTCCCTTCAGCGCTCTCTGAGCGGCGATGTAACTGCCGGCGAAGAAACTCTGCCAGTGTAGACATACCCTAAGATTTATGGAAATTGTGTATCACATAAGGTGTCCATGGAAAAATTACAATCTATCAAATATGATTATTTGGTTAAATCCATGTATCATCTCCGCATCTGAAATTATGAATATTGGCTGTGTATTTGTATTTGAAACCCATGTTGTATTCCTGGGTGACGCCCACCAGATGGATTTACATCAAGGCTACACAGCTATGTATAGATGGCCCATCAAGGACACTTAGCTCTCTCAGTGAGCCACAGAAGGCACTCATCCTGCTCATATAGCTCTTCTTGTGAATGTCTCAGACTCCGAGAGGCCAATAGCCACCCCCGTGTGTCCGCAAGCCATGTAAGGACATGTGATATGCTCATGTGACCCTGGCCTTTATCTTTTGCCTGTAACTTTTCACAAACAGGCTGTGGGCTTTGTTTGGGACAGTAAGTTTCCATGCATATGGCAGAAGATATAAAAAGGCACCTAAGACATCTCTATTTAGTCTTCATTTCCTGCTTCGTTTCTCTGGACTACATTTCTAACCAGGAAACTGTGAACAAGGACTGATGACTCCCAGTCTGTTTGGGTAATTCCAGAGAAACTTTTGCAAGCTAGCAGTTTATTGCATCACTAGTATGATCCTGATCTATCAGCGCTGAAAAATCACTTGTATGTATATAATCTATTAACCATTTATAACTCTCTTCTTCTTTTCTTTTATTATTAAACCTTTAGTTACTAAAGGATTGGCATCAGCATGATTATTGGGTAAGATCTAAGATCCATATTGATCTGGGGATGTGTGTCTGATCCTCTGGGATCAGTAAGAACCTCACATATGGTGAAATAGGTTTTCAATAACCCCTCACCATATTACACCTGTTTATCTGGATGGGAGCCAAGGGCTGGATTGCCTAAGGGGACTGTTTGGCTTCTGGTTAATCAGTGTAATACTGCAGAAGCTATTTTGTTACTAGCTTGGTGAATCTAATTATAGAGTAAACCACTAGTTTTGAGGATTGTCTTCCCCATTTCTTGCAGTCTGCCCTGACTGTGGCATTCTCAGTGAGGCCCATTCCAGGGACTCAGTCACACCTTACAAGGGTAAATCAAAGCACGGTGAGACTGCTACACTCCTTCCTTTCAGACCTAAACCTAGAAAGTTATGATGGACAATGGTATTTCTGCTTCTTGAGATGTTACATATGGAGTTCCTCAGGGCTTTGTCGTCTTCCCTGTGTTAGTTTACATTTATGAGAAACCGTTAAGGGAGATCATGAGGCACTGTGTATGTGATCAAATGCCAGCAGTGTGCAGACATCAAATAGCTGTACATTTTTCTTCACGTTAAGTGCAGAAAATACCATCTCCTAGCCATATCAAAGCTTTTATGTGAAATCAGTGCATAAATGAGAAGTAGGTCACTGAAGCTGAACTCAGTCAATACAGAAGTGATGCTGGTGGAAAGATGAAGCCACCATGAAGAGTTAATTGCCAGCTTAAGACAAATCATTGAGAGAATTGGCCCTCAGTTAAAATGCTGCATAGTCTTGTGATCTTCCTGGACGTTTCACCAATCCTGGATGTGGATCTCAGAAGCATCCGTTTAAACTAGGAATCTGAACTTTATTCTGGCTATTGCAGCCCTAGGCATGGTCTTCCATGCTTTTCAGATTTACGGTCTTGATTACTGTAACACTCCAATACCTGGAAAGTAAACAATCCCTAAAATAATTCCAAGTGGTCTAGAATATGGCACTTGGCTTGCCCAGCACCACTGACAGTGGGAGCACATCATCTTATTGCTCTGACTACTACATTGGTTCCTCATTACATGCCAGAACCAGCTCCACATCACAATACTAGTCTTCAAAGTCCTCCATTTGTTGGGGCTGAGCTCCCTGAGCGATTTCCTCTCCTTTCACAACAGCTTTGCTCCTTATGAACAATGGATCTATTAAAAATAAGAGTTAGAGCTGTGAAAGCTAGAAACGGAGGGCTGCATTCAGAGACAATGTGTAAGGTAGTGTGAGTTAATTTTCTTATGTAACTTGGACTCAATTTAACAGAGGACTAGGGAATCAAATTTAGTGTAAGGGAATTTGTCTTTTGACCATTTCACATGACTGCTGAATGTGGCCCAGAGTTTCCTTTCTCATTCCTGGAGAGATCAGTGACCTCAAATCTTTCTGTCTTCAGACCCATTTGCAAGATCCTCCTCTTCCTTAGCTTTCCTTCAACAATAACAATAAAACCTGTTGGGAGAGAGGAGCAGAGGGGGAGAGAGAGAGAGAGATGACACACTAAGGGGGTGGAGGGAAGAGCCAACCAATTAAGAATGAACTACTTACTTTATTTAAGTATCAGGGTGGAGTGTGGGTCTAAATACCTGGGTATATACTGCAGATAATTTTTCTCTTCTAGCACACTGAAGGGGAACTCAATCCAGCCTTTAAGTTGTCAAGCACAGGTCTGCAGGGCCTCAAGCACTACTTTGCATTGCTCATGACTAAGGTCAGCCCTGGCCCCAGTTCAAAATTATATCAGAAACAAGAATGTGAGGCAAATACTTATTGGCTGTCTTCCCCTCCCCTGCTTATGCTGCATCCTTACCTAATGAAATTCACTCCATGCAAAGGATTGCCTCTGACCTTGACAGCATTTAAATTTTCTGTATTGTGTAAAGAATAGTAGATAATGTTTTCACCTCCTAACTCATATATTACACAGCCTTTCTCCTCTGAGTCAGCAAACTTTACCTTTGATGTTAACTGACTGGTGTAAGTGTGGTGAAAAGATGGACAAAAGACTACTCCAATAATCAAATTAAACACTTTTAAAGGCAGCTGGTCTGTGCAAAACTACTAGATTAATGCAGGAAAGTTGTCTCTGTAGATTTGGATGCAAACACAGCAATAGGCTGCAGTGAGATGTGCATTAGTACACTGTTGGTGGATTCTTTGGGTGTGCTGTGCTTTCAGAAAAGTTAGAACTTCACTTAAGTACACTAATGCACACCTCTTCCTGGCTGATGGCTATTAGAGTTATGTGCACGTTTAAATTTCATTAAGAAAATATTTTAAACCACATTGTGATGGAGAGAGGGGCTATTCAATATGTCTTTCCACTATGAAAAACAATGGTAGAGCAAGAAGAAATAGTAGGTAAAAGATGATTACACCCTTATTTTATTAGAGTAACCATACATATTTGTTAAAATAACTTGCTTTAACTCTCTTTCCCACCTCTCTGCATTTTTATGACCATTTCTCCTTAGTCCCCATGAACTTCAATACCATTTCAGCAACAATTTGTGATCAATGGCCATTTTCAACTCTTACTTTCTATTAAGTAATCTAATATGGGGATCGTAGATCATTTCAGATTTTAATTTTAAAGTAAATTGAAAGTGGTCAATGGCCACAAATGGCTGCATAAAAAACAACTGATCTCATAGGGGAAGGGCTTGGCTGCCTCTCTGTTACTGCTGAGTCTTGCATTTGTGTTGGAAGATTAAGCAGTTGTTTCTCTTAAGAGTATCTGCTATTACTCCGTCAGCCATTGCCTTCTTTTTACTTATCCTTTGAACCTAATGCTGGTGCTTATCTAGATTTCCCAGAGGGTTGGACTAGGTGACCTTCTGAGGTCTCTTCCAACCCTAATCTATGATTCTATGATTTCAGAACTTGATGTTCAGCTTTTAACTGAGCTAAAAGCTTAAAAGCTGAATTGGGAGATGGTTATGAGAAGAGGTCTTCCAATTTAGTTAGATGACAACTGACCGGCAGCTTTTTTTCTGTAATGAATTCATATTGTGGCTAAGGGCCACATTGGCTTTGGATAGTGAGTTACCAAAACATTTTAGTGAAGATTACATTGCAAATGTAAATATGTTTGGTCTCATGTGAATCTATATGTGTGTTTAAAAACATATTAATTGGGGAAGATTTGCCTTCTGTCCTGAGTTGATGGTCTTGGAATGTTCAGCAGTTACAAATTAGGGCTCAGGAGCATGGGTGGAGCTGTGTGATTTAAGCTTGTGAAGAAGCAAATGCAAAAACTTAAATTGTAGGAAATACCTTATGTGCTCCCAAAACAATGCCATCTTTTTGACCAGTTTCCAGGGACCTGATCAGTCCTTAATCAGTTCATTGGGATATTTTGCCTCAGTAAGGACTGTAGGATTGATTTGATTTTAGTAATTTTATAGCTGGTTTGTCTCTAGCTTTTCTCATTGTGGGCCCCGTGTTTTTTCTATGGAAGTCTGTGGGAGTTTTACTATTGATTTGAGTGGGGATTTTAATTTTTTTAGCTATATTTATATTTTATTCCTGAAGGCATTAGAATGCTGTCTTTCAAGAAGAGCCAACTGTTGTATAGTAAGCATTCAGGATAAGTGTGGTGGTCTCTCTCTTTCTCTCTCTACATATATATTGAAGTAGGTACTCGGTAGCTCCATTGCCATTGGATAATGTAATAGGGCATAATGCAAAGAAGAAAGCATTTCATGAGGCATGTATGTTCAAAACCAAATCCTGTGTGTTCCAATCTAAAGTCTGCGAATAGGATTTAAAAGCATTTTGGACACCAGAGGTCCTGACTTCTTTTGGTGTATTTCTGTCTAAATTTTGTCAATATGTACCTTTTTTGTAAAGCTTTTCATCAAATTCATTCACCAAACTTGTTAACCAGTATACAGACTGAAGGTTCCTAGTTGATAGTTTGATCGAAGATGACTTACTTAGTGATCCAAAACACTATGGCCAGATTGTTAGAGGCTAGAGCTGGACAGGGAATGACAATTCTATACTGTGACTACCTTCAAGGTTGTTTTTGTTCTGCACTGGAATGAAAACAGAACGTTTTCAGTGTTTTTGCAAAATGGAATTATATCTAAGCATCCATTTTTTTGGATTGAAAAGGTCAAGTTTCTCTCGCTCTCACAAAATGCTTGGAGATACCACCCTGGACCTCAGAAACCTTGCTGTTGAAAACTTCATCAGAATCAATAATCTTCATTAAACCATTTTGGTTTTGGAAAAAACAGCTTTTCAGACAAAAATGTTTAATCACAAATGTTCCGAACAGCTCTACTGGGAGCTCTTGCGTGGATACAAGAACCAAGAAGCCTTCCCCTCAGCCCCTTTGTGCAATTATGACAAGAACCTCTTGTATTTGCAGTTCCTGTCTTCCTGCACTGTGCTAACCTTCTCTGGGACTCAGGGTGGTACAGGTCTGCTTTAAGAATCCAGGAATTGTAATAGTCCCCTGCACTCCCCAAAGCTGTGCCAGACAGAAACTCTAAACCACTGTCCCTAGTGTTGGAGTGACTTCACTCCATTCCCTATTTAGGACAGTGTCATAAATGCCACAACCTAGCCTTTATTGTATATAACTAAAAAACCTTGAATACTACTTGTCTGTAGTGAGGCCATACTCCATTAAGGAACAGTCCTTCTTTGTCGAAGGACAGAGAAAAACATTAATATTAACCTGTGGTGAGAATTATTAATTTTATTCTTGAATATTTGTATTTTAGGAATATTTTGCCAGTCAATTAACTTCTCTTGAGTCAGGTCCATTTTTTTATGTCCATTTATATCAAAACCAGAGAATTTTTTCATATATTCAGTTGTCTTTATTAAAGTACTATTTCAGAAAAGTAAAATTCAATTCTAGAAGTATTACCTTATTCAGAGGAGACTAAGTTCAATATTCTGTCACCAAAAACTTTTCGTGATTACACTTAGGTAGTGGCACATGATAGTGCAAGGACTTTTAAAGAAGAACCTGGGTCCAATTCTCTTTTCACTTGTACTGGTGAAATCCCACTGACTTCAGTGCTTTTAGTATAGACTATGATAAAACCAGTTAAATCAACTCTTCCCTCTGCATAGTTATAACTTATGCTATCTTGTAAGATGGAATGGAAAACCTAATAGAGATGGAACAGATTTTTTTAAACAATTTTATATGCCCTTTGTTCTTTCTTCTTGCTTCTTTTCTTAAAAAAAAGTTTGAAATACAGTGTAAGGTCTTGACACTACAGAAGAGGTTTTTAGTGTAGGCTTGCATGCTGTCTTCAATATACCCTGTTGTGTCTAGGTATTGCAGCAGTCTGACAGCAATGACTGATCTTGTATGTGACATGTGGTGCATTATCTAGATACCCAGCAGGTTAAAATAAGGCCTCCAACTAGGATTTCTTTACTTTTGTGGGTAAAACTCAGACCTTTAATGTTTATTTTTATGTAGCTTTTCTGTGTGTGAATAAATTGAATTTTCTTTAAAAAAATTTCTTCATAATGACAAAATCATTTAGGATGGCCATTAACACTCTATGACTTAAAAGTAATAGTATCCAGGGGAGTTTATATGGATATGCTGGATTTGAGCAATGTTTTTCTAATTATAACAGTAAATCAGCGTTATCGGAAATTCTTGAGATTCCTCTGGGAAAGAAAATTATAGGGATTGAAAACAATTTTGCAGGATGCAGGGAATTTTATGCTATAAAAACTTGTAGTGGTTGTTAGTATGTGGATGAATAGAAAATTACTGGTTTACAAATATAGTCTGTAACATTATATGAGGAATTATGCATATGCTATCAGCTCTTGTCATAAATTTCAGGAAAAAAACCTTATCTTTCACAGAAATAGTGTTTTGGGATTGTAGTTTAGATATAAATCTGCAAACTGTAAAATTATGTATTCCAAATACATAGATACATAGAGCCTTATAGATAAAAAAATAAAATGCTTATAATTGCGCCAATCGTTGCTGAAGAAAGTCCTGAATCCAAGATTAAGAATATGCTGCCTCTATTTTAGGGAAATTTTTTATCTGTTGAATGCCAGGACAGTTTTTTCAGCTTGTTTCTATTTTATGTTCAGATTCAATATTTCTATAAAAATCTAAGACTGAACCATCAAGTCAATGAAACAGAAACCACAGGATTATCAAGTATTTAAATATCTTACTGAAACTAATTACTTTAATCATAAATTTGAAATTCATTGCATTGGAGGGATTATATTTCAAAGTTAAGGCTACTACAGATCCCATATTTTAGCTCTGCTTTGCTTAGACATCATAGCAAATATGATCATCTGTTCTAGGGGAAAGTTACGTATTATGTGTGGTTCTTTACAGACTTTTTTTTTTTTTTTTTTTTTAAACAATAGTACACTTTCCTTTGTCCGTTACTTTCTCGGGCTCTTTGTGTGCTTCTCTGAGTTTCCTATTGATATAATACCTGGGGCTTTAATACAGCTTTTGCAGTAGGGGTGCAGGAATTACTAGTGGATCTGGCACTGAAACATTGTGTGATGACTGTTTCCTTGGGGAAAAATGCGTGTGCCTGGGTGTAGGGTAGAAAAGGAGCATTTTCATCTTACACCATGTCATAAATGGTGTTCAACAGGCATTTTGTGGCAACCATTGTTGATACTTGCAGCCCACTTGTTCTTCCTCAGTGTGAAACTGACGTGCACCAGTGCAAAGGTTTTAAATGCAACCTCAACAACAGCTTAAAACCAATTTTCACATTTGGTGGAAATTTTGTTTATAAACTGTTAATTACTGGTAATTTACTGACAGTATTTTATTTAAACTATATGTCTGATACATAATCATGCAGTATATATACATCTCTACCCCAATATAACGCTGTCCTCGGGAGCCAAAAAATCTTACCGCGTTATAGGTGAAACCGCGTTATATCGAACTTGCTTTGAGCCGCTGGAGTGCGCAGCCCCTCCCCCCCGGAGCACTGCTTTACCGCGTTATATCCAAATTCGTGTTATATCGGGTCACGTTATATCGGGGTAGAGGTGTACCTAAATAATACTGTAATTAAAAAAAAGTTGTTGGACACAGCAGGGAGGGTTTAACAGTCACAAGATTGCTAGATCTCACTTTCATTCCCTTGATCAACCCTACTGCCTGTGTATCTGGAAACCAATCAAAACATTTTACAATGCTCATTTCCTTTGAGTAGCTAACAAAATGGGTAAACAATAAAACACAACAAAGCTGTAACCCAGCATTAAATTTGATTACTTGTTAAAGTTACGTTTATAATTAATACAGCCTTGTCTTGCTAATAACTCAAATCTGCTTCAAACTCATTTTGTCTTGCATTAGGTTGTAATCTAATCACACTACACCAGTGCTAAATAATAGTACTGTTATTTATTCTGCTGGTGTTACCATTTTCCCCAGTTTTGAGAAACGTGAAAAGGTATATTCTGAGCTAATCTTAAACAGAAATTACACAAATATCCCAAACATACCAGACTCTTTTTGAGGTTTATATATAATTCTGAATATTTAGATTAACAGTGAAACGTAGAATAATTCTTCCATAGTTTACCGTTGGTGTGCACACTGAAGTTGGTGCTAGGGGAATGCTTTTCATGTGTTTTCACACTTGCATGCAACAAAAAACCAGCATTGAGTGAAAGGAAGATAGTATTCATGGACACTTGAGGCTGGTAGAAAAAACGACTTAGGGCTTGCCTATACTGTCCTGCAGTTTGGATTATGGGGGTGTGATTTAGCAGTACACACCAAAATGCTGTGCTGTAACTCTCCTGTGTGGACATTGTGGGTGGGAATTTAAAGGTTCCTATTTCGTGTTAACATAGACTTCTTCAAACAGGATTACATTAATAAGAATTACGAACTTTTTAGTTTGCGCCCTCAGCATCCTCACGGGGGAGTTACAGTGCAGAACTTTGGTGTGCACTGCTTTTTCACATCCCCGTAATGCAAACTGAGAGTGGTGTAAACATAGCATTGGATGTTAACAGAAAATGGACCTTATTATAGAGTCCTGGGTTTTATGTATATTGAGTCAAATTGTAACTTCTAAATATGTCCCAGATGGCTGAATTTCTGCAATTATTTCCACAATGATTCTTGAAATTGTTACCTGCTAGCTTTCCTGTCATGGTATATTGGTTTTGTTTGTTTTAAAGGCATATTGTACATAAATCTTGAATTTACTTTAATGGAATTTGATTTAAAAATAATAAAGTTTTAAAAAAGGCCATAACAACAAATCCTGCATCTCACAACAAATCCTATGTCAATGTGTGATTAGCAATTTTGCACTATATTAATCCAGCATCAGATTAAACAATGTGTTTGTGATAGTGATTTCTAATGTAATGAGAGAAAGTTATTAGCATGACTTCGGTGTCTTTTTATTTCTTAATTGCATGACTGACTGACTGATGGGGTGTACACACCCCATACTGGGGAGCAGGGCTTTAAGGAGCAGCTCTGGTCACGGGTGGCTCTGCCCAGCCACGCCTGCTGGGTGTGCTCTCAGTGGAGGTGGAGCTTAAAAGGGGGCACCATAGCCAAGTCAGGGCAGTCAGTGCTAGGGAATAGACCTACACTGGTAGCTGCTGCAGGAATCCAGCAGGTGCCCCATGTCGCCCGGAGGCTGACCTCAACTTACAGTCGCAAGCCAATGCAGAAGAGACAGCAGAATAGCTGCTTATGTGTGGGGAAGGGAATCTCTTGGGCCTCTTCTGTGGCGGACACTTTGCAGGCCATGAGCTAGGGTGATACCCTAGCCAAGGTCATACACCTGAACTGCCTGCTCCAGGGCCCTGAGGTGGAACCTGGGGAAGTGAGAGGGCCTGAGTTTCACTACCGCTAAACCTCCAGACTTGCACCACCACGCGCTACTGCCAAACACTTGGATTTGCACCAAGTTATGTGCTCTGACTACTAGGGGGCATGGTCTGAGGAGACGGTCCCCCACACAGACTATATTGTATGCTGTTCTAACCAGTTTTTATAATAGCACAAAACTAAATGCATTATGGTAAGACCAGGAACAGACAAATTTATGATTAGCTTCTGGATAGACAACATCTGTCACCATATGGTTTCTTTTGAGAATACTGTAATTATTAATGGGAATTTTTTCCACACAGAAAGCACAGTATTAGTATTGGCAAACAGCAGAAGATTCCAACATTTAATACATCTATAAATGTGTGAGAGAGATAATATTACTGAGAGTGTGACAAAACTGAAGTCTGATTTGTGTGTCAAGCCATGGGTGTTCCTTGAGAGCAATGATGTGAAATCATTATAATATCAATAAAAATAACAGGAGTACTTGTGGCACCTTAGAGACTAACAAATTTATTAGAGCATAAGCTTTCGTGGGCTACAACCCACTTCTTCGGATGCATAAGTGGGTTGTAGCCCACGAAAGCTTATGCTCTAATAAATTTGTTAGTCTCTAAGGTGCCACAAGTACTCCTGTTATTTTTGCTGATACAGACTAACACGGCTGCTACTCTGAAACCTATAATATCAATGTGATTGAATATTCTGGTATTACTATTCTATGCTAAGTGCAATTAAAGGATAAGCATTAAGATGAAAGCCCTTTCTACCTTAATAACTGATATATTTTTGTAAGGCAATACAGTGCAAGCTAGGTGTTAGAAATGAGACCATACTGAGTCAAGAAAACGTGCATGATGGGCAGATGTATAATAAGCTCAAGATACTGAGGGAAAAGGCTGATACTCAATAAACCAGTTAATAAGAAATTGTGAGCCTGATCCTACAGAGTGGTGTGGAATTTAGAAATTAAACAAAACAAAACCTGACTCTCAGATATCATAGAATCCAAATTTTTTTCCATTATCAATAAAGGTAGTATATATTGTATGTATTTTTGAAGGAACTTTAATTAGTCCACGTAAGCAATATATGGGTTAGAAATTTGTCCTAGCTTAAGTTTACCAACTTAAGAGATGACTTGGAACATTGATTGGGAAGGATAGCCAACTGACACATACAAAATTGAAATAAGTTATTCAAGTTCAGTGGTGTTATTCTTCACAAAACCTCTATAGAAAAGCTGGGAATTCATAGGAAGTGTAGAAAAAATGTAGCAGTGAGGATAACTGCATTTGCAGTCATAAAAGCATTATAATCTGAGTTGCATATTAAAAATGTGGCATCTCCTAGAGTGAATTGTTAACAGGAAACGTTATTACAACAGGGAGCATGTTGAACATCATACAGAGATAGCCAGTGGGGGGATAAAAACTGAGCATTAACCCCATGGAAGGTCTGAGAATCAATAATCCAGCCAGCAGAGTAGAATTTTGCTTTGTCTCAACTACCCAAAAACAGATGATGTATTACTACTAGAAATGTAACTAAAATGGATCATAAGTTAAAAAGGTCACCGAAAAGTTCTTGGGTAACTAGAATTTAATAATTGGCTTGATAATCTGCATGTTCATTAGAATGATATTTTAAAAAGCATTCTGGAAAATGAATCAGTATTTTGGATTATTTTGATGCACTTAAAATTAATTTTGAATTTGGAGTATGCTGACTACCCCAGTGCTGCTGTAAGTTATTATGGTTTGTAATGGCTCTCTGTGGCTACATCTGCAATATGAGCTAGGGGTGTGATTCCCAGCTCATGGGTGCATACTTAAAACAGTTCCTACTCGGGGAATTCTGCACCAAAAATTAAAAATTCTGCACACAATATTTTAAAATTCTGCATATTTTATTTGTTGAAATAACACAATATAATCATGCCAGTTTCAATTCTTTTAGCAATTTATTTTGAAATACATGTCAGCCAGTATGTCTATAACAGTACAGACAAAAAGGAAATGTTTTTTGACAAATAGATTCCTTACTAGGCATATTAATACAGAATTTTGAGTAATAATTCATTTAAACTACAATACAGAAACGTATTTCCTGCACCCCTCAGAAGCAGTGCGAAGGCTTTGGGGGAGTCAGAGGTAACGGAGGAGCTGAGGGAAAGTGAAGTAATTGCTGGGAGCCTGGGAGTGAACCTGGAGGGTTGTTGGGTGTGGGAGGGAGAAGCATGGAACACATTTTTTTAGGTGAGGGATTGTTAGTGTGTTGGGGAGCCTCCCCCATACAGACCCTGGCTGACCCCTAGCCTCTCCCATTCAGTCAGGCACACCTGCCCCTGTTCCCATGTTCCTGCACCCCCACTCAGCCACCACACTTCCCAATCCCCATATGGCCCTGCACCCCCGATTCCCATTCAGCCCTGGGCTCAATGTTGTCACCCCACTAGCTCCTGTGCTTCCCCCAAGTCTGTCCTTCCACTTGCCCTTCTGAATCCCAATCTGTGTGACCCCCCCCCCAGCAGCCCTTTGTACCCCGCTCAGTCCGTCCCCCTCATATCCAGTGCCTCTTTACCTGGCCTTGTGGGCAGAGTGCTGTGCGGAAGGCAGCTTCTGCCCCATCACTCTCCATAGCTGGCTGCTTTGGACCATGAGCCATCTGCCCCTCTTTCAGTGCCATGTCAGCCCCTGGTGGGTAAAAGGTGTAATTGCAGCTTCCCTTCACCTCCCTGTCAGAATCAATTATTCTGCAGGAGGAAAAAAAAAATCTGTGGGAGACATTAATTCTGCTCTTGCACAGTGGTCCAGAATTCCCCCAGCAGTAAGCAGTGTAGCCACAATAGCATGGGAAGCAGCGGAACGAGCTAGCCACCCTGATTGCATGCCCACAGGGCTGTCTTAGGTTTGTACTTGGGGCAGCTAGCCTGTGCCACAGCTGCCTGTGCTACTGCAGCTACGCTACTTTTTATTTTTTTTAGAGCACTGGCTTAATGGGAGTTAGTGCGACAATGTGTATAGGAATCGCACCCTTAGCTCATAGTGTAAACTTAGCCTATGTTTGTTTTGACCATGCCTTTGACTTACACTGACATGCTTCCCATTTTGGGGCAGGGTGAGGGACTGGTGCAGAGCCAGTGGTGAGCAATACCCCAGTCGGAGAACCCTCTGCAATCTGGGGCGGGGGCGGGAGGGGGCAGGAAGAGGGCGCTGCTTTGGCCCCTTCAGTGTGCTGGAGCAGCCTAATGAGACCATTCTGTAAAGTACAATCTCTGTGTGTGTCTTTACTTAATATTGATATACTCTGTGTGTATGTGTTACTTTAGAAATAATTCTCACAAAATCTCTCGTAGTGTTTTTCCAAAAAATAAAATGTTGCAAAATTTGATACAGAAAAAAGGTAGACTAAATGCTTAATTGAAGAATTTTAAAACAAATTGGCAGAAATCACTGAAGCGCCTTTGGTTACTCACCAATCCCCCGCTCCTCTGAGTACATCTATAGATAACTATTCCCTCCAAATAATTGAATGTTAGATTAGAATTAAGGTTGTCTGTGCAAACTTAATTCTCTCATTTCTGCCCCTTGTGTGTATTAATTACACTGCTCTACAGCCAAAATGCTTCTGAAATAAATGTAGTCAAACTTTACTAATTCTGGGTCACTGAGAACGAAAATGATGCTTAAAAATTGTTGATTGGCTCTAGTTTTCAAGATATGCTATTGGGTCAGGATATACGACCCTTGACTTGGGAATGGCGGAGGATAAGTGAGTTATAAAGGGAAGGGATCTCAATTTAAACCAGAAATGACTAAAATACATCTTTGACTGGATCTATGAATAAATCTATGACTGGGTTTGGACAGTACTTGCTTTTTAGGCAAAACAATGAATGATGCAATCTGAAGCTGGTATTGCGTCATACATGATATGAATTGCATCATGTTATTCCTAGAAGTCATGGATGATGCAATCATAACGAAGCTTACATCACTCTGCTGAACAAATTGCCCTATATCAGCTCTAGAAATCATACAGTGTCGTGCTCTCTTATTTGTCAGTGTTTGATTTTGCAAAGGGACACATTTCTGTTTAGCCATAGTGAGCAGAGATGCCTTGTACTTGTGTGAACAGTGCAGATAACTTCTGCTATGTTTGTAGTGAAGTGACTTTTGCATCACAAAAGCACAGTATAAGCACTATGGTTAAGAAAGCCTATCACCTTTATTTTGGCTGCAAAATTGGAGATCAGGACAAGAGGTGGGCCCCACACATATGCTGCAACACTTGTGCAACAAATCTTCGCCAGTGGTTGAACAGGAAAAGGAAATCTATGCCTTTTGCAGTGCCAATGATTTGGAGAGAGCCAACAGATCATACCAGCAATTGTTACTTCTGCATGATGCCTCCAGTTGGAAAAGGTGTGTCAAAGAAGAAAAAGTGGACTGTGCATTATCCAAACATTCCATCAGCTGTACGCCCAGTACCCCACGGAGAAGGACTGCCGGTTCCTGATGCACCAGAATCATTCTCACTTGAGTCAGACGAGGAAGAGGATGAAACTTCTGGTCCTGAACCATCAATGTCACAGGACCCACATTTTCTCCCATCCTCCTCCTCTGAACCACACCTCATAACACAAGGTGAACTGAATGACCTTGTCAGGGATTTGGAACTACCCAAGAGTAAGGCAGAGCTGTTGGGCTCCAGACTACAGCAGTGGAATCTCCTGGCAGGTGATGTTAGGGTTTCCATGTTCCGTGACCGTCGAAAGGATCTTGTCCCATTCTTCTTCATGGACGGTGATCTTGTAGCCTGCAACAACATTGATGGTGTGATGGCAGCCCTCAACATCGTTCACGATCCAGATGAGTGGAGACTGTTCATTGATTCATCGAAGACGAGTCTTAAAGCTGTTTTACTGCCTAATGGCAATGTTTTGCCATCAATTCCAGTTGGTCATGCAGTCTATAGGAAGGAAACCTATGACAACATGAAACAACTTTTGAGGTGCATAAACTATGACCAACATCAGTGGCAGCTTTGTGGCGATTTGAAGGTTGTTGTTCTCTTGCTTGGTCTGCAGACTGGATACACAAAGTACTGCTGTTTTCTCTGCGAATGGGATAGTCGTGCAAGAGATTCCCACTACATCAAGAAAGATTGGCCACTCCGACAGTCACTGGAGCCTGGGAGGAAAAGTGTTCAGCATCCATCACTTGTTGAATCAAGGAAGATTTTGTTACCACCCTTACACATCAAGCTGGGTCTGATGAAGAACTTTTTCAAGGCCATTGACAAAACACAAGCAGCTTTCAAGTACCTCCGTGGAAAATTTCCAAGGTTAAGTGAAGCTAAGATAAAGGAAGGTGTCTTTGTTGGTCCTCAGATTCGTGAACTTCTTTGAGATGATGCATTTGACCATGCACTGCGTGGCAAGGAAAAGACGGCCTGGAAAGCCTTCCAGTTAGTGGCAATACATTTTCTCGGAAACAACAAGGCAGACAACTACAGGTTGTTGGTGGAAAACCTCCTCAAGGCATACAAAAGCCTTGGTTGCAACATGTCACTAAAGATACATTTTTGGCACTCTCATCTAGATTTTTTTCCACCGAACTGCGGAGCAGTGAGCGACGAGCACGGCGAGCGATTTCACCAGGACATTGCAACAATGGAGAAACGCTATCAGGGCAAATGTAGCCCATCAATGCTTGCAGACTATTGCTGGACAGTGACAAGAGATGCTCCATTTAATGAAGACAAGAGACAAGCCAAGAAGCGCCGAGTAGACACTGAATAGGACTAAACTATGTACATAATAGTTTTTTGCCTTTTGTTTCATAATAAATTTTATTTATATAACCCTTTTGCTGATTTTTAAAGTGTTACATAAACAGGACAGGTGAAATATTATTATGTAAAGCAACCATAAACACATGAAAAGACCTAGGTTTACAATTTATGATTAAAACTCTACTATCTACACAATATACATAGACATAAAATGTAAAAACTTAAATATCTTAGAAACAATAGCCAATCAGTTGTTTTAATTGTCATATTTGAATTCAGCACATCAAAATACATAATAAATAGCACATTTTACCTCTGAAGCAGACGACTTCTCAAAAATTGTAGACCAGTGTTATCTGATCACATGCTATTTTTATCAGCATTGTAAGGAACTAAAATAGAAAGTGGAAACCTATTGAAGTGTGTGGTCAGTTCACATCTGATATAACTTTTTTTTCAGGTCACCTGCAGACTCAGGAAGGTAACACTACCGCAGTTTATAATAGGTTCATATTTTCAATATTGTCTTCAAAATATTGAGGACTGGAAATATTTTTTTAAATTCTGAATTGTCTGTTTAATTAAAATTCATCAATCATTATGAAACAAATAAAAATGTTATGAATAAAAGTCTTGTTAATAAATAACATGAATAATAAAAGTAGTCTATCTTTGATTTTACTACTATCTATAAATTAGTTAATATTTCAATCTTAAAAAATAGAAATTTATTGAAGGGATATGTGAGAAAGTTAAAATGAACCAGAATTCTTAAAATGCCCATTTTAACTTCTTATAATTCATAAAAAAGTAAGATTTTTCTAAATTCTCAGAAAATTTATTCTGTACTCAGAGTAAATGCTGTAAAATTGAGGTGTACATGTTATATTGTTCACATTCAATGGAGCAATTAAATCTCTTTGCGACTTAAACAATAGAACTACTATGACACCTCCATTGTTACACACTCAGGTATGTCTACATTGCAATTAAAAACCCTGTGGCTAGCCCATGCCGGCTGGCTTGGGCTAAGAGGCTGTTTAATTTCAGTGTAGAGGTTTAGGCTCCGATTGGAGCCTGGACTCTAGTACCCTTCAAGGTGGGATTACATTACAATTAAATAGCTCATTGTGAACCCGAGTCAGCTGGCACGGGCCAGCCACAGGTGACTCAGTGTTGAGCTCCACTTTGGCTCCCGTGTGTCTTTAAACTTCCAGTTGCAGGTTTCTCCAGTATAGGGGGAAGCCTTGAGAGGCATAAAACTAGTGTAGTGTCCCTATACCACTCACTGCACATGATATATCTATGCTGCAATCAGACATGTGGCTGCAGAATGTATGGACATAGCTAGCTTTAATCTAGCTAATTTGAGTAACAATAGTTGTGAAACCACAGCAGCATGGCCTAGCAGTGTAAGTATATATATCCAAGATTGCAAGAAGGCTTGTACAGCCCATGCCTCTGTGGCTTCACTGCTATTCTTGTTTGAGCTAGCTCGTTCAAAGGTATCTTGGGCATATCTACACTTGCTGCAATCACACTACTGATTGGAGTGTAAACGTACCAAAGACTCTAGTATGGGAAATATGGGAAGGACTTGGCTGAAGCATGCTCCAGCAATCTCCAGTTGGTTATCAACCTCTTAGAGGCTCTTGTGGCCAGGGTGGTTGTTTAGAGCAGCCTCAGGATTGATCTATACTTTGCTGGGGGCTAGTTTGGCTCCTGGCTTCTCCCAGGATCTTGGAGCCACAATCAGCTGCTTTGTGCCTCCCTCGTAATCTCTGAAAATCCTGCTTATTTTTACTTACTTATTTTGATAATACTTAGTTACTTTGATAACTTCATGGTGTAACAGTGATAGTGTCTGTACAAAATAGCTTTCCCTGTATCTTTGCAGATTTAGGAATGTACTCTATGTAACATTTTCTAATATTCATTGTCTTCATTTACATGATAAAATTAATTTGCTGGTTACTACCTTTTTTGTTCCTTGGAATTTAGTTATAGTATTTAATGAAGTTTGGCAGATTCATCACTATCACTCTTATTTCTGTTTTTCTGAAATGTAAATTACACACTGGGAAATGAATGGAATTTTCCTCCTATCTCGTCCAAATCAACAATTTTTTTTATGAGCTAGTGTTAATGATATATTAAGGAATTTCCTCAGAAGGTTCCACTAGAATGACTTAGTTTTAACCCAATAAACACAGTGAAGCTTATATCAGGATTCTTAATACCCAGTATTTTACATAATATAACTGTCACTTGAGACCAGTATTTATGAATATGAGGGCAGTCCCATAACAAGTAAATGGAGGAGCTTTCACTAATTCGGCATCTGCTACAATTAAGATAAATTTAGATTCATTTGTTGTAACTTCTTGAAAAATAAATTCTGTGAATGAAGTTGAATTGGTTTAGCCTGCTTTTATTACATGCCTAAGTAGTTTGAGAAAAATAAGACTCTCAACCAATGTTTCTCCAAATATCATAAACATTTATGACTAATTGAAATATATTTTGTTCTACTGAATAATTTAATTCTTGTAGCAAGAGTATTAAAATGTGATGAACTATCGTGGACCAAAATCTTTGAAAAACTTGTTGACTTAAATATTCCAAGACTTGATCCTGAGGTTGTTCTTTTTTCTTTTTTAAAGAAATAGAGATGGTCCTGAAAGAGCATTGCAAGTCTCAGGAACATGTTTATCATTTGTGTGTATTAAACATTTTTTATTCTCAAAACAGTTATATTTTTACAGGTTTCTGTTGTAGTTTATTAAAACAACAAATCTTTCAATTCCTGATTTTATTGATTATACTGAAGTTAATTAGCAGTCATATGAATTGCCTTTTATTTTTCTTAAGTTTCTACGTGGTTGATCATTCAATTTTTTAAATAGTTTTTTCAGTGGTTGCCTAATCAAATAACAACCACAGCTTTAAGTGCTGCTTTGCTATACTTAGCAAATAGGCCATACAGATTTAATAAATTAGCAAAGCAGCTGTGGAAGGTTTACCTGTTGATATTTTCTTTCTTTGCAATTATTTTTTCAGTCTTCAAATGACAGGTTCAAGTTTATGATGATAAAGAGATTAGACATATGTCTAGTTTAATTAACCTCATTAAATATATTACTTCTGTATCCTCTAATGAAAGGCTAGTTTTGTAATGTCTAACAGCAGAAGTATTCATGGTATCATAAAACATATCTTGGCATTCTTTAGCAAATGACTCTCCTAGAAAGACTCATTTGAGTAGGTAGCTTTCCAACTTCTCAAAAAAACATTCAATTTCAAAAATAAAGTAACAGGATTTTTCTGCATTAAGGACATTTTTAATGTTTACAAAATGCAACAGTGAAAGCTAATTATATTAGATGTTATTACTAACCGAGCAATTGAAATGCAACTTATTTTTCCTCTGATGAAAAGAATTCCATTGCTTGAAGTGAGAAATTCTTCACTTCCTGTCTTAAACTACAGTGTAGTGTTACACTACGTATATATGTTGTAAAGCAATTCTGAGATTCTCTGTGATGGAAAATACTGTATTAATATATAAAGGTCATATTCATGTTGGCTTCCAAACTGGTAATCTTTCAGTAAATAATGGTGTCATTTAAAACTATTTGTAATGCTGGCAGATGAGGTGCCAGCCCAGGCCGAAGCCCCAGGTCAATTCACTTGTTTATTAGCATAGATCAAAGTAATTGTTAAATTTATAAGTGTGTTTGGTGTTTAAACTTCATACAAACTAATGGTATGTTGCATGCTTTGTTTTTACTTATGTGTGTCCCGTTATAATGTAATAGCAAACATTTGCATTGTAAATGCCCCTGTAACTAAATAACCCATCAGACAAGAAAGAAACCTTGTGAAATGCACAGAAAAGTGCAAATTTCAAAGCAGTTGGTGATTGTGTGTGATGACTGGAGGTCAAAGACTCAAAATGTCTTCGTTTTGATGTCTTCATCATCAAAGGAAAAGCCCATGTGGGTAGTGACCCTGTCACCTTGTTTTCTGTGAAAAGAAGCTATAAGTATGGATCCAAGGAAAGACCCTGCATCTCTGGACTGTTCGGATTCTAACAGGGCATAATAAGTAACCTAGAAGATGGAGATCCTCCAGAGTTATTCTGTGTAGCCCTGAGAGACTTTTAGGAAAATGGAAGATTACTAGATCTCTGCTACCATTTGGAATTATAGACTGTTACTCACCTGTATATATATCTTACCTGCTTTAACCTTTCAATAATTATTTTCCTTTTCTTACCTGATAAACCTTTTAGTTAGTTTACTATAGAATTGCTACCAGCATTGTCTTTGGTGTAAGGTCTCGGGTACCAATTGATCTGGGGTAAATGACTGGTCTCTTGGGATTGGAAACAACCTAAATGTGATGTGATCTTTGGTGTAAGTGACCATTTATCACTAAATCCAGTTTGTCTGGGTGGCAAGATAGACTGGAGTGTCTAAGAGGACTGTCTGTGACTGCATGGTAATAGTGGTGGTGTGATCGAGTAGTTCACATTTGTTACTGGCTTGATAAAATCTAATTATAGAACACACCACCAGTTTGGGGTTTCTGCCCTGTTTTCTGACAGTCTGCCCTGAGGTAGGCACTCACAGTTGGGAGCGACTCCAGACAGTGAGACACTATTCATTGTTACTTGGCTATGGGGCACTAAACGAGTGCTTAGAAAATGCAGACTACAGTACATAATAAATGGCATTTCTTTAGACTACTGTGGTTGTCTTATCTGCAAAGAATTTCAGGAAATTAGTTTATCAAGTTCTTTCCATCAAACCCCATGTGTCTATCCAAGGATCCTTTTCCCTTTTTAAAAGTTTGCGCAATAAGTAAATCCCACAAAGTATTTTAATGCTTTTTACATAAATGATATTGAAGTAAACATCCTACAGTTAAGTGCTATTGCATATTTTGTTGTTCATATCTAGCTCTGCACTAATGACTAATCCAAAATCTGTTTACATTAATAAAAGTTTTTCCATTCATTTCAATGGTCTTTGGATCAGGCTTAAGGGTATGCCTCTTGGATGTCCCAGTAAAAGGGTTAGAAACCTAACTTAAGCTATTGTCTGGCTATACCGAAAGGACAGGAGACACTTGATATGGGTTTTAATCAGGCTGCAACTTTATTATTACATGTCTGGGACTACAGGGCAGATAATGTCCCCCATTTTTCTATCCATGTCCCCCAGCCACCCCATTGCTGGGACTTTACCATCCACCCCATCCTCGGAGGATGGTTAAGGTGGGCTATAATAAAGGGGCGTTGGCCCCCTGCTGTTCCATTCACAGGAGTCCCTCCCCTCCGTCATCTCACCGTTCCGTTCCTTTAACCATCACCTCCTTTTAATTTCTTTACCAAGCCATTTATGCAGTCACTGTATCCCTTCCCTGTGGAGTACCTGAAGTGGACATCCACCCCACACTTGCATAATGAGTGGCAACATCTTAGTCTAGCTCCCTTCTCTACTTGCTGTAACAAAGTCCCACCTGAACCCACTGTGGGGAAGGTGAAAACCCTCACACTCCACCTAGGCAGGTCTGGTGTTCAGGGAAAAACTCTGTCCCAGCCCCCCTGAAAAGGGGTGGCTAGTGCAATGCCCACAGCAGATCCTGACTAAACCTGGTATTTTGCCATCTAAAGGGGAGGGAGGGTGGATGCTGCCTCGCCTATTCCCTGGAAAAGGACTTCTCCCACCCGGGCTTGACCCTTTTCAACCCTTCTGCCATTCGGTCCCAAGGGATGAGTCAATGTCACCATGCTGACTCATTTCCCCTTTTGCAGCAGCTTCTGACCTCTCTCTTTCCCACCCCCACCTGTAGAGCACTGTTCCCTTTCCCTCAGCTAGCCAGACAACATCCCCATGGCTTAAAGGTCCTAAATTTCTGTTCAGATTTTCTTCTGTGTCAGTGAAAACTTGGGGGCATGATGGTGGACTCTCCTTTCAACACTTTCGATGAAGATAGTCTCCCTGCGCCTGCATCCTAAATTTCTGCCAAAGATCATCTCCCAGTTTCATTTTAATCAACCCATTCACTTATCTGCTTTCTTTCCGAAGCCTCACACTTTGGAAGAAGAATGATGACTCCACTGCCTTGATGCCCATCAGGCCTTGGCCTTCTACTTGCAGAGGACAAGATGGATCTGGTAAATCTCTTAGGCTATTTGTCACAGTAGGTGAAAGAAGGTTCAGGCAGTCTCCACACAGAGAATCTCAAAGTGGATTTCAGAGTGCATTAAACTCTGATATACATTATCAGGACTGCCTCCACTCTCTGGGGTGCAGGCCCATTCCATGAGAGCTCAGGCTTTGACCATGGTCTCCTACCATGACGTGCCACTCCGGGACGTATGTAGAGCGGCCACATGGGGTTTAATACACACCTTTGCTCACATTATGCCTTGGTGCGGGACTCAGCAGTGGATGCCTTCTTCAGTGCAGCTGTCTTCTGCTCAACCATAGCATCTTCATCCTCGCTCCCTCCTCCATCTTAGGTACTGTTTGTTAATCACCCTCAGTGGAATACAATAGGGACCATCACTTGAAGAAGAAGAGGAGGAGGTTACTTACCTGTAGTTGGAGGTTCTTCGAGATGTGTGATCCCTATCTGTATTCCACTTCCCTCCCTACCCCTCTGCAGTCGGTCTGCCCCACCCTTTATCACCTCAAATGAAACCATGAGGCGAGTCAAGGGCACATGCGCAGACCAACAGACGCTACTACTTTCAAATTCTCCAGTTCTGGATGCATGGTGTGCTTGCATAAACCCTCAGTGGAATATAGATAGGGACCACACATATCGAAGAACCTCCAGCTACTGGTAAGTAACCTCCTCATGTTGACTGTTCCTGCTCCAGCTCTTATACATAGTACAGTTAATGTGCCTCTCAGGTCAGTATCGACTAGGGGGAACCACCTATGATCTCACCAGTACCTCCCATCTCCAGGATCTTAACCTATCTCCCTGGTACCAACAGGGTCAGCTCCATACTGGTCGGAAGAAACAGACTCCTCATTGGATTCTGAGGTTGTTGCTTATGTATCATAGCTTGGACAATATGGAGCCCCTATGGAGTGTCTCCCCTCCATAGTATTGGCCTCAG
Organism: Emys orbicularis; assembly: GCF_028017835.1. Taxonomy (NCBI): domain Eukaryota; kingdom Metazoa; phylum Chordata; order Testudines; family Emydidae; genus Emys; species Emys orbicularis. The sequence goes on along the minus strand of NC_088689.1, from coordinate 66,848,215 downwards.
TCGCAGTATAACCATATCACAAAGACCCATTGCACAGACATAGTTGGGGTCCAGCATTATATCAGTGGCCTTTCAGGAATGCTTGGGGTTCCTTCCTCAATCCGGGGTTATCGCCACACCCTTCACATCCTGCTTCTTCAGCTGTGTGTCGTGAGCACCTATACCAGCATCAATCCTTTCTCATTACCCTGCATGCGGATGTTCACTCTTAGGAGGTGCCTCTGGCGGAATTGGAGGAAGCTCAGCCTCACCAACTCTTGGCCTTCTCTTCTTCATCCCCTCATGAGGCAGTGGTAGCAGAGTCGGTTTATCTGCCTCCTGATTATTACAAAGCCCATCAGAAGTTGTTGAAGAGGATGGCTGCGGCTCTTTATATCCAACCAGAGGAGGTCCAAGAAAAGTCTCATAGGCTTGTTGACATTTTGGTCTCGGCAGGACCCTTTAGGGTAGCTCTCCCTATTAATGAAGCTATCCTGGAGGCTGTTAGATGGCTATGGCAGACCCCATCTTCCCTGCCCTGTATTGCAGAATGAGCAGAGAGGAGATACCATGTCCTCTCACAGGGTTTTGAACTTTTCTACAGTCATCCCCCTCAGGGCTCCCTGATAGTCTTTGCAGCTAACAAATGGGAGAGGGTCACCAGGCATCAATAACAAAAAGCAAGAAAGAAAAGAAACTTATTTGGAAGCAAGCTTTATTCCACAGAAGTGGGGTTACAGCTTTGAATTGCAAACTAGCAGGCTCTGCTGCATCATTACAATTTTACCCTTTGGGATAACAATTTAAAATTTGACAGGTTTCCAGATGAGCTGCAACAGGAATTTACAGCAATGGTGGATGAGAACAAATTAGTTGCCAGAAAGCTTTTGTAGGGTGATCTAGATGTGGCTGACTCTGCCACTTGAGCCATGGCCTCCGCCCTCACTATATGACAGTGTTAATGGCTGCAGTCATCTGGTCTTCCCCCAGAGGCTCAAGAGAGCATCCAAGACCTTCCTTATGTGGGTCTTTTGCTCTTTTCTGGAAAGATTGTTGAGAGGCTGCACAGTCTCAAAGATTCAAGAGCGACCCTTAAGTTTCTGCATATGTATACACCAGAGACAACTAGACAGCCCTTTTCCCCACAGCACTCCCAAAGGAATCCAAGTTTTGTGACTCATACCCAGGACCTCTCCATAAAGAATGGCAGAGGTTACAGAAAATGTGCATCACCTCCTCCTTCCGCTGCAGCTGCTGGACCATCTAGGTAAACTGACCAAAACTCCAAACAAACATTTTGGTGTGTTGGTCAAGGACAAAATACCAGTTCCCAGAATGCCATCTTTTCCTGTCCCCCTATTTGCCAATTGCCTATCCCACTTCCTAATGGGAACGTAACCCCTTCACATTACCACAGATCGGTGTGTCTTAAGGACAATGGAATTAGGGGGCCATAGAGGAAGTCACTCCATTACTAAGGGGGAGGGGGTTTGTTCCCAGTACTTCCTAATCCAAAAAGCAAAACGGGAATCTCAGTCCAATTTTTAAATCTAAGAGAGCACAATAAGTTCCTAAAGAAAATAAAATTCCAAGTGGTCACTCTAGCTTCCATTATTCCTTCTCTGGATCCAGAGGACTGTTATGCTACCCTTGACTCTTAAGATGCATATTTTCATGTGGCAGTTTTTGAGAGCCCCTGAAAATTGCTAAGATTCATGGCCAGTGCATCCCACTATCAGTTTATGGTGCTGCTCTTTGGCCTGTCTGCTACCCCTTGTGTGTTCATGAAGTGCATGGCAGTGCTAGCAGTGTTGGTGGAGGTCAGGAGTCCATGTGTACCTTACCTAGACGATTGGCTGGTGAGAGGCCAGATCTCAGGTGCTGACCACTTTTGATGTACTGGCATTGTTAATCAGCACATAAAAGTTGATCCTGTCTGCTGCACCAAAAATAGAATTATTTGAGTGGTCCTGGACTCTACGGAGGCCAACATCTTCCTGCCATGATTCAGATTCCAAACAATGCGAAACAATGCTCTTGACTTAAAGGCACAACCAATCACTATAATATGAAATTGCCTCAAGCTTCTAGGACACATGGTGGCATGCACTTATGTAGCACAGTATGCCACACTGCACTTCAGGAAGCTACAAGATTGGATAGGCTTGGTGTATTCACCACTCTGTCATTATATGGACATTGTTGTCCAAGTATCAGATCAAGTCTTGTCCTCCTTGGACTGATGAACATAATCCTCCAATGTTTGCATGGGCATTCCCTTTGCTCCTTCACAACAGACGCTCACCTTCATCACAGATGCATCAGACCAAGGCTGGGCAGCTTGCTTGAGTCTTCTGCAGATGCAAGATGTCTGGTCTGCCCAGCATCTAAAGCTATATATTGTGATGGGGCAAGGCCAGATGGCTACAGTAAAGTAGTGAGGAACAGGTATGTTAGCCCCAGGCTAAACAAATCCCTGGTACCATGGTAACCAAATGGCAGTTGCTCCAGGTTAATCAAGACACCTGGGGCCAATTAAGATCCTTCTAGAAGGCAGTGGAGATAGCTACATTGATTGGGATACCTGAAGCCAATCAAGGGCTGGCTGGGACTAGTTAAAAGCCTCCCAGTTAGTCAGTGAGGCGCGCGTGTGAGGAGCTGGGAGCAAGAGGCGCAAGGAGCTGAGAGGGTGTGCTGCTGGAGGGCTGAGGAGTACAAGCATTATCAAACACCAGGAGGAAGGTCCTGTGATGAGGATAAAGAAGGTGTTTGGAGGAGGCCATGGGGAAGTAGCCCAGGGAGTTGTAGCTGTCATGCAGCTGTTACAGGAGGCACTATAGACAGCTGCAATCCACAGGGCCCTGGGCTGGAACCCGGAGTAGAGGGTGGGCCCGGGTTCCCCCCAAACCTCCCAACTCCTGGTCAGACAGGAGGAGTTGACCCAGACTGTGGGTTCCACCAGAGGGGAAGATCACTGAGGGCAGCAAATCCGCCAATAAGTGCAGGACCCACCAAGGTAGAGGAGGAACTTTGCCACAATATAAATGTGAGAGATTTGCGAGCCGTTCATTTAGCATTCATGCTGTTCCTTCCACACATCACGGGAATGAATTTGTTGGTACTAAAAGTCAATACAGCAGCCATGTTTTATATGAACAAGCAAGAGGGAGCCAAATAACACAATTGTTCCAGGAGGCAGTTCTGCTTTGAGATTTCTGTACCACCAACTCTACGCACCTGAAAGCAGCTCGCCTTCCAGGAATACAGAATGCTCTGGCAGGCTGACTAAGCAGATTGTCGATCATGAGCTGTTCTTTTGTCCAGAGGTGGCAAGATCCATTTTCCAGCTCTAGGGAGCTCCCCATGTGGACCCGTTTGCAGCAGAGATCAACACAAAATGTCATCAGTTTTGTTCCCGAGCAGGTCACAGCCTGGGTTCTTGGACAGATACCTTCCTACCTCCCAATGACCTGCTGTGTACCTTCCCTCCCTCTCCCGCCCAAAGTTTTGTGCAAAATCAAAACTGGGCACACCTTATAGCCCCAGCGTGGCCCCATCAACACTGGTTTTCAGCTTTACTAGCCATATTGGCCAGACGTCCATTGTCACTCCCACTAAACGCAGACATGATCTCCCAGTACTACTGTAGCCGCATCCTCCATCCTGACCTAAAGGGCCTCTGCTTCATGGCCTGAATGGTTCATAGCTGACATCTTTGGAAGGATATTGTTCTTAAAGGAGTACAGGAAGTGCTTCTAAATAGTAGAAAACCTTTAAGTTGGAGTACTTGCCTAGCTAAAAGGAAAAGACTCTCCATCTGGCGCTGGCAGAAAAGTGTTTCCAGCTTCTATCCAGCATGTATTGGACTGTCTCCTTTTCCTGAAACAACCAAGAGTTAGCCATTAGTTCCATTGGAGGATACCTAGCAGCTAGTTCGGCTTTCTGCCCTCCTGTGGATAACAGTTCATTCTTTTCCAATCCGATGGCTATCAGATTTGTAAAAGGTCTGGACAACTGTATCCACAGGTATATGATCCTGTTCCCCCATGGAGCTGGAATCTAGTTTTAGCAAAGCTGATGGCTCCCCCCTCCTTTGAGCTGCTGGTGACTTGTTCCCTGCTATACCTTTCAGTGAAGGTGCAATTCTTAAGTCAAATTCAACTTGCTCCCCAAATTTATTAGCTATTTCTCTTTCCTCTCATTTTCTTTGTCTTGTCAGTCTGTTGTATTATGCTAATCCTAACAGAGGGTCCTGTGGCACCTTTAAGACTAACAGAAGTATTGGGAGCATAAGCTTTCGTGGATAAGAACCTCACTTCTTCAGATGCAAGTAATGGAAATCTCCAGAGGCAGGTATAAATCAGTATGGAGATAATGAGGTTAGTTCAATCAGGGAGGGAGAGGTGCTCTGCTAGCAGTTGATGTGTGAACACCAAGGGAGGAGAAACTGCTTCTGTAGTTGGATAGCCATTCACAGTCTTTGTTTAATCCTGATCTGATGGTGTCAAATTTGCAAATGAACTGGAGCTCAGCAGTTTCTCTTTGGAGTCTGGTCCTGAAGTTTTTTTGCTGTAAGATGGCTACCTTTACATCTGCTATTGTGTGGCCAGGGAGGTTGAAGTGTTCTCCTACAGGTTTTTGTATATTGCCATTCCTGATATCTGAGTTGTGTCCATTCATCCTCTTGCGTAGTGACTGTCCAGTTTGGCCAATGTACATAGCAGAGGGGCATTGCTGGCATATGATGGCATATATAACATTGGTGGACGTGCAGGTGAATGAGCCGGTGATGTTGTAGCTGATCTGGTTAGGTCCTGTGATGGTGTTGCTGGTGTAGATATGTGGGCAGAGTTGGCATCGAGGTTTGTTGCATGGGTTGGTTCCTGAGTTAGAGTTGTTATGGTGCGGTGCGTGGTTGCTGGTTCACTCAGGAACCAACCCATGCACAGCTCTAGCGGTAAACCAGCCAGTAAATGTGTAACTCTCTCTTGTTTCCTAAAACCTACATTCATTCATCTCCTCAATGACAATGTCCCCACTCATTCTCACAATGTAACTGTCATTTGAGTGTTCTTTTTTGAGTTTGGTTCTCAGCTTCTTTGGGGAAGGGATCCTGCCTTGATATTTATCTTGTAAAGCACAATGTACATTTATAGCACTATATGAGAAATGTTCAGTTTTCTTTTGTAGTATGCATTCTGGTTTGCACTATGTCCATTGAAGAGGTGAGTAATTTTTCAAGACCAATATTTCTCAGTGTGTACTTGCTGGTAATTCACCAAGAAAAGGAACTACAGTGTGCATGCATTTTTTAATTAGTTTTTATAATTTTTGTTCCTTAACCAATTTTTTTCAAAAGTGGTAAAGCAAAGTATTACTTGCTGAGCACTGCATACAACTGAGGTTTAAAGTTTATATTTAGTTTTTTCCAAAACCAATGCTTTAACATACCACTTTAAAAATATTTTCATCCCAGTATGTGTGGATAGACAGAAGATTTCATTTTCTAGCTTCCAGTGGATTTGTAGAATTAGATATTGCATATAGAATGCATTTAGTGTACTGGATTTGCTGGAAGTGCCCCATATTTTTAGGACTCATCATCATTCTCTAATTTTAATTATTATTAATGTTCAATATCTTGAAACTATATCTTGCTTTACCTTTACTTTGCTTTACCTTGCTTTAATTTTACTTTCACTGTACTTTAATTTTGCTACACATTAGTTTTTACATGCAATCCTACAGCAACAGAGATTTTACTTATCAGTAACTGTAGTTCTTAGGCCTGGTCTACACTACGAGTTTGTCAAATTTAGCAGCGTTAAATCGAATGAACCCTGCACCCGTCCACACAACGAAGCCATTTTTGTCGACATAAAGGGCTCTTAAAATCGATTTCTGTACTCCTCCCCAACGAGGGGATTAGCGCTGAAATCGACATCGCCGGTTCGAATTAGGGTTCGTGTGGACGCAATTCGGCGGTATTGGCCTCCGGGAGCTATCCCACAGAGTACCAATGTGACCGCTTTGGACAGCACTCTGAACTCGGATGCACTGGCCAGGTAGACAGGAAAAGCCCTGCGAACTTTTGAATTTCATGTCCTGTTTGCCCAGCGTGGAGAGCTGATCAGCACAGGTGACCATGCAGTCCCAGAATCGAAAAAGAGCCCCAGAATGGATCGTTTGGGAGGTACTGGATCTGATCGCTGTATGGGGAGACGAATCCGTGCTATCAGAACTACGTTCCAAAAGACGGAATGCCAAAACATTTCAAAAAATCTCCAAGGCCATGATGGACAGAGGCCACAACAGGGACTCAACACAGTGCCGCGTGAAACTTAAGGAGCTGAGACAAGCGTACCAGAAAACCAAAGAATCAAACGGACGCTCCGGGACAGAGCCGCAGACATGCCGCTTCTACGCTGAGCTGCATGCAATTCTAGGGGGGGCTGCCACCACTACCCCACCCCTGTCCATGGACTCCGATGATGGGGTATTCTCAGTCGCCATGCCTGAGGATTTTGCAGACGGGGAAGATGAGGAGGAAGAGGAGGAGGAGGTTGAGGAGAGCACACAGCACACCGTTCTCCCTGACAGCCAGGATTTTTTTCTCACACTGACTGAAATACCCTCCCAAGGCGGTATCCCGGACCATGAAGCCATAGAAGGGACCTCTGGTGAGTGTACCTTTGTAAATATAAAACATGGTTTAAAAGCAAGCGTTTTTTAATGATTAATTTGCCCTGAGGACTTGGGATGCATTCGCGGCCAGTACAGCTACTGGAAAAGTCTGTTAATGTGTCTGGGGATGGAGCAGAAATCCTCCAGGGACATCTCCACGAAGCTCTCCTGGAGGTACTCTAAAAGCCTTTGCAGAAGGTTTCTGGGCAGTGCAGCTTTATTCCATCCTCCATGGTAGGACACTTTACCATGCCATGCTAGTAGCAAGTAATCTGGTATCATTGCATGACAAAGCCTGGCAGCGTATGGTCCTGGTGTTTGCTGGCATTCAAGCAACATCTGTTCTTTATCTCTTTGTGTTATCCTCAGGAGAGTGATATCGTTCATGGTAACCTGGTTGAAATACAGGAATTTAATTAAGGGGATATTCATAGGTGGCCATTCCTACTGGGCTGTTTTGCCTGTGGCTGAAAAGAAATCCTCCCCGCAGTTCGCCAAGCGGTGTGGGGGGGACACCATTGGTGCTGAGCTGTTCACGTTTGGCTAGCAGGGGTCTTCCCTGATACCAGCCACAAGGTGCAGTGCGGAGAGGGTTAAAGCGATCATCCCAGAGAAAAGGATGGGTGGGGGGTTAGTTTGGTTTCTGCTGCTGCACGTTAACACGAAAACCACAGCTCTAAATGGATAACTCAACGGGCTTTGCTTAGTATGGGAAAGGAGGGCGCTGCTGTTATGAAGGTTGCAGAAGCCGAAAGACTATGGCTTACCATGGATGCCTGCAAGCCGATTTCTGTTGCCCGGCGTGTTTGATCTCTAACACCAAAGCCGCAAGCACTCAATATAAGATGCAAAAAATGACCTTGTACCGAAATCACATGTGCTATATAATGTGAATAGTGTTGTTCACCGTGAAAGAGTATACCCATTGTTCTGTAAAATGTATCTTTTTAAATACTTCTCTCCCTTTTTTTCCTCCCGCAGCTGCAAATGTTTCAAGCCTCCCTCCTCCGTCCCAAAGGCTATCTCAGATAAGGCAGTGAAAAAAACGCACATGCGATGAAATGTTCTCTTAGCTCATGCAGGCGTCCCGCACTGAAAGAGCTCAGCAGAATGTGTGGAGGAAAACAATAACACAGTACAGGAAAGCGGCCAGTGAACGTGAGGAGAGGTGGCGGCAGAAAGATCAGAGGAGGCAGGATGCAACGCTGGGGCTACTGCGGGAACAAACGGACATGCTCCAGCATCTGGTGGAGGTTCAGGAACGTCAGCAGGATCAGAGACTGCCGCTGCAGCCCCTGTTTAACCGCCCTCCTTCCTCCCCAAGTTCCATAGCCGCCTCCTCACCCAGACGCCCAAGAACGTGTGGGGGGGGAAGCTCCAGGCACCTAACCACTCCACCCCAGTGGACTGCCCAAGCAACAGAAGGCTGTCATTCAACAAATTTTGAAGTGGCCTTTTCCTTTCCTCCTCCCCTCCTCCCACACCCCACCCAGGCTACCTTGTGAGTTATATCCCTATTTTTATAATCAATTAATAAAGAATACATGGTTTTTAAATGATAGTGACTTTATTTCCTTTGCAAGCAAGCTGTGATCGAAGGGGGGAGGGCGGTTGGCTTACAGGGAATTAGTCAACCAAGGTTTTCATCAAGGAGAAACAAATAGAACTGTCACACGGTACCCTGGCCAGTCATGAAAATGGTTTTCAAAGCTTCTCTGATGCACAGCGCTTCCTGATGTGCTCTTCTAATCGCCCTGGTGTCTGGCTGCACGTAAGCAGCGGCCAGGTGATTTGCCTCAACCTCCCACCCCGCCATAAGCATCTCCCCCTTACTCTCACAGAGATGGTGGAGCACACAGCAAGCAGCAATAACAATGGGAATATTGGTTTCTCTGAGGTCTGAGCGAGTCAGTAAACTGCGCCAGCGACCCTTCAAACGTCCAAATGCACACACTACCACCATTCTGCACTTGCTCAGCCTATAGTTGAACAGCTCCTTACTACTGTCCAGGGTGCCTGTGTACGGCTTCATGAGCCAGGGCATTAAGGGGTAGGCTGGGTCCCCAAGGATAACTATAGGCATTTCAACATCCTCGACAGTTATTTTCTGGTCTGGGAAGTAAATCCTTTCCTGCAGCCGTTTAAACAAACCAGAGTTCCTGACGACGTGAGCGTCATGAACCTTTCCTGGCCATCCCACGTTGATGTTGTTGAAACGTCCCTTGTTATCCACCAGTGCTTGCAGCACCATTGAGAAGTACTCCTTGCGGTTTATGTACTGGCTGCCAAGGTGGTCCGGTCCCAAGATAGGGATATGCGTTCCGTCTATAGCCCCACCACAGTTAGGGAATCCCATTGCAGCAAAGCCATCTACTATGACCTGCACATTTCCCAGAGTCACTACTTTTGATAGCAGCAGCTCAGTGATTGCGTTGGCTACTTGGATCACAGCAACTCCCACAGTAGATTTGCCCACTTCAAATTGATTATCGACTGACTGGTAGCTGTCTGGCGTTGCAAGCTTCCACAGGGCTATTGCCACTCGCTTGTGAACTTGGAGACCTGCTCTCATCTTAGTATTCTTGTGGTTCAGGGCAGGGGAAAGCAAGTCACAAAGTTCCATGAAAGTGGCCTTAGTCTGTGAAAGTTTCAGAGCCACTGGGAATAATCCCAAACATGCAACACTATGCGGTCCCACCAGTCTGTGCTTGTTTCCCCGGCCCAGAATCGGCGTTCCACCACATGAACCTTCCCCATTAACACCATGATGTCCACATTGCCAGGGCCCGCGCTTTGAGAGAAGTCTGTATCCATGTCCTCATCACTCTCGTCACTGCGCTGCCGTCGCCTCCTCGCCTGGTTTTTCAGGTTCTCGTTCTGCATAAACTGCACGATCATGCGCGAGGTGTTTACAATGCTCATAACTGCTGCGGTGAGCTGAACAGGCTCCATGCTTGCAGTGCTATGGCGTCTGCTCGGGCAATCCAGGGAAAAGGGCGCGAAATGATTGTCTGCCATTGCTTTCATGGAGGGAGGGTTGACTGACGACATTTACCCAGAACCACCCGTGACAAATTTTTGGCCCCATCAGGCATTGGGAGCTCAACCAAGAATTCTAATGGGCAGCGGGAACTGTGGGATAGCTCTCGGAATGTCAACGCTTGCCACGGTACTATGGACGCACACCGCTGAATTAATGTGCTTAGTGTGGACGCATGCACTTGACTTTATACAATCTGGTCCCAAAAACCGACTTCTGTAAAATCGGAGTAATTTCGTAGTGTAGACATTAGAGTATATTGTCTCTACAAATCTAAACTCTTAGGACATGCCTATCCGTAGCGCTACAAACTTAAAACCATGTCGAAAATGGATGGTACTCTGACCCTGAGATGATACCTCCTCATTCGAATATTTCTAAAATTGTTCCCCTAGGTGTTCCAGAGGAGGCGGATGGTTATGATGATGAGTCTTTCCACTTAGAGTGACTTGATGGTTAGTGGTGTGGGGAGCCAAAGTCACAGATTAATAGATATTTTTTTGAGCAAGTTGGAATGCTTGTCAGAAGGAGGGGATCAGACCGATCTGCTTAGCATTTTCTTGACCATTGTGAAACTACCATAGTGTGGAGAGTGGGGGGAAAATGTTTAACTCTTTGTGGGATACCTAATAAAGGCAACTAGCATTTCTCATAACTGTAGCAAGCAAGTCTTGAGTGAGACAAATGTTAATGAAAGAAAACTTGGGTTAATAGGCAGTGTGTTTTTCTCATCCTTTTTAGGCAGGAGCACATTGAATTAGGGATATGCCTTATTGATTTATTTATTTTAACTTTCATGGTTGGTAAATTGAAAGCTTCAGCCATTTTTCTTCGTAATCTTGAAACTGATGATAATGCTCAAATATGGATGCTGAAGCAACTGTGAAGCTCTCATCAGGCAAAATTTGAAGTTATGGACTTTTCATAGCTACTTTAAGTTTAGATATTAAAAATGCAGAGAATGAATGGTAAGGCATGATTTTTTCCCCTCTACCTGCCATAAAGAAGGACCTAAGGATGACTGGGCTCATGGGTATCTTTTATAACCTTGTTCTGAACGTGGAGATCTGAGGGGGAGGATTTATGTGGCTTTGGTGGGCACTATTTTATGGTTTTGCGCTCATTGTGCCAATGCACATAACTTCCCAAACATAGGAAGCAACAGAGACCATTCTGAAAAGAGGTGACATTTGCAGTGTCTCTTTAAATTGTAATTATCAGATGTGCTAAGCTACCCAGACACCATTTCACTTGGATTATTGATCTTTTTTTATTATTATTTAATTAAAAAGGAATTGTGGTTCTTCTGTTCTTGCTGCTTAATAGCCAAACTGACTTAAGAATTTCTCTACAAGCTTCATAGCTTGCGAGAAGATGGAGCAATCTGAGTAAATAAAATACTGTCCTCTGCATATAATCACATAACAGAGATTTCCCCAAATTAATACTTTTAATGCTTGGGCCTTTACAGTATCAATCAATGATGAGTAAAAGACTCAATTGAAAATTAGAGAATAAGAATGGGCATCCTTGACTAGTCTCACAAAACAATAAACAAACAATGAAATGCCTTAAATTTGAGGCGGCAACTTTACATCATTATGTAAAATTTTTGCTGGCTAGCAGCAAAAGATACAATTGTTCCCAGTTAAACTTACTCATATTAGGGGGCAGAGTACCCAAATGCCCCTTTTTACAAATCGAACATTGTTTAATGTGTCATGGAAGCAGTGTCTCTTGTCATTTAATGTTTTGACCCTAATCATAATATTTAAAGGAAAAGGTGCACCTTCTTGCTCAGCCCTAATGTTGAAAGATTCTCAAGAAGCATTTGTCACCATAGATAAATGTGAAGTGTATTATTTTCCGTTCTTAATTACAATTGGTATTACTAAGGGTAGGACTGGAAACGGCTATTTTGCTAAAAATTGATGCCATATAGACACTCAAGGTATGAAAGTATAATGCTAGAGATGGTAAACCAGTTTTGAGCCTGCTTTAGTAACCAGAGGCTGATATAGAAAATTAGGGATTGGGGGTCACCTCAGCAGTAAAGTACAAGGTCAATATCCTGGGGAGAAGCTGCCTGCTGGGAATGGTGTGTTTGTTCCTAGACCCTGCTTAGATTGGGCTCCATCGCTTGATGTAGAAATTTTTGGGTGAGGTTCTTTGATCTCTCTAATGCAGGAGGTCAGACTAGATTATCAAAATGGTCCCTTCTGGCTTTAAATCTGCAAATCTGTGTGTGGTAAGAGCCTCTGGCTAGTTGGTTTTTGTTAAATGAATTGGTAGCCTACTGGCCACTAGACTGGAGAATGCCTTTGCTCCCTCTTTCTCTGCACCCATCCTAGATATTCCTCACTGGAGTAGCATCTTTGCTACTTTAGATCTCCTCCCAACTTCCTGACTCTCTGTGGGACCCTTTCCATTCCACCCCTTCCCTTGCCTTAAGAGACAGATGAAGAAAGATTCTCCGTCTTTAATAATAGTTCCAAACCATTTGGATCTTTGCAGATGATAAGCAACATCTTAAAATGCTCTCAGAAGTGAATAAATATTTTGTGTAGAACACTGCTGTCAAGGCTGCTTCCCCACTCTGAACTTTAGGGTACAAATGTGGGGGCCTGCATGAAAACTTCTAAGCTTAACTACCAGCTTAGATCTGGTCCGCTGCCACCATTCCCAAAGCTAATTCCCTTCCCTGGGAAGCCTTGAGAAACTTTTCACCAATTCCCTGGTGAATACAGATCCAAACCCCTTGGATCTTAAAACAAGGAGAAATTAACCATCCCCCCTCCTTCCTCCCACCAACTCCTGGTGGATCAAGATCCAACCCCCTTGGATCTAAAAACAAGGAAAAATCAATCAGGTTCTTAAAAAGAAGGCTTTTAATTAAAGAAAAAGGTAAAAATCATCTCTGTAAAATCAGGATGGAAAATAACTTTACAGGGTAATCAAACTTAAAGAGCTCAGAGGACCCCCCTCTAGCCTTAGGTTCAAAGTACAGCAAACAGAGATAAACACTCTAGTAGAAGGTACATTTACAAGTTGAGAAAACAAAGATAAACTAACACGCCTTGCCTGGCTGTTTACTTACAAGTTTGAAATATGAGAGACTTGTTCAGAAAGATGTGGAGAACCTGGATTGATGTCTGGTCCCTCTCAGTCCCAAGAGCGAACAACCCCCAAAACAAAGAGCACAAACAAAAGCCTTCCCCCCCCCCAAGATTTGAAAGTATCTTGTCCCCTTATTGGTCCTTTGGGTCAGATGTCAGCCAGGTTACCTGAGCTTCTTAACCCTTTACAGGTAAAAGGATTTTGGAGTCTCTGGCCAGGAGGGATTTTATAGTACTGTACACAGGAGAGCTGTTACCCTTCCCTTTATAGTTATGACAACTGCTTTTTTGTACTCATATGGTTTGATGTTGCACCATTGAAGTAAATTGCATTTAAATGAGAATCTGACTTGATGACCTTTATTCTCACTGAGTGCAAGTAGGTGATGCATGTTTGTCTCAGGTATATCAGAGAATGGAAATGAGTGCATAGTACCTCAAAGCACTAAAATAACTCACCAATTTGAGCCTCGCTCAAATATAGCAGTTCACAAACTGTGAACCCTAGAGCACTTGAGAGCGTGTCCATGGAAAGTTGGCTGGTCACATTGTGGTGGCTTCTCTTTGTTCCCATCTGCTACGTTGCATGAAGAAAGCTTAAAATACACTAAAATGCTTTCTTAATATAATTTTTTTCATGTAACCAATATCTGTAGTGTATGCAGGGGTTTTACGTGAAGGAGTTGAGGTGGCCTGTGCAGCTCGGAATGGTTCATATGCCTGGAGATAGGAGGGGAGGTCGTCCATGTGATAGTGAATGGGAGGAGAGGAGTCTAGTTGGGGTGCACACAGTGAAACAATTTGAGAGCTTCTGCTTGATGTAGACATTTTTGGGTGAGGTTCTTTGGTGTGTATAATGCAGAAGGTAGATTAGATGATCACACTGAACCTTTCTGGCTTTACAATCTCTGATCTTTTGGTATTGCTTTATGCTGGAGCAGTATTAAGCTCCTAATGCCTCATCCCATTCAGGAGACGGGGAGTTTCATACTGAATGAGTTGAGGTTTCTGAATATTTCAAAGCAGCCCCAAATAGAGTGCATTTTAGTAATTCAGCCTGAAGGTTACCGAGATATGGTTACTGTGGCAAGGTCTGCAACAGAGAACAGTTACAACCTCTGGTAGATGGGAAAAAATGCTCTACATGCCACAGCCATTACCTGAGACTCCAGGAGAAATGATAGATCTAATGTGAGCCACAGACTGTGAAATACTTTGACAGATTTTTTAAGAAATTATAATATATGTAAAGAATATATGTACATAAATGTGTGTGTATGTATATGTATATATGTGTGTGTATTAGAATATAGTGTTTTAAAATCTTCCAGAAAATTTAAAATCTGAGTGACTGAAGTTAGGTTCTTAGATCCATAGTTAGGTACCTAGTAAAGATGGTTTAAAAATACTTTGATTGAACATGTGATTCCACTGAAATCAAAATGCTTCAAGAAATTGTCTATTTCACAGGAGGAGGGGGAGTTCCAACAATGTCAAAGCATACTTCTTTGACATTTCCAGAAAGACATGTTTTGATGTGTCCTTTCAAAAGAATGTTTATTTTGATTTTTTTTGTATTATACCACAATATAAAATTTAAAAAGTCAAAAATTTTGACCCAACCAAAATGAAATTTTTTCAGAATTTTATTTTGCGGAGAATTTCAACATTTTGAGGTTTTGTTCCTACGTGGAACAAAAAGAAACTTCAAAGTCCTCTGCAAAATGCAATTTCCATTCACCTTACAGCTCTAGTGTCTAGATAGAAGCAGCACAATTTCCAGAAGTGCTGTGCATTCCTGCTCTTATAGTAAACAGCACTCCTATCTCCCACTAACTTAAGTGGGAGATGGAATTGTCTAGTAGTTCTGAAGATTGGGGCCAGTTCCATTCAGGTGCCCTAACTGTTTATTTAGGCTCCCAGGTTTTAAAATGTTGGCAGTTATTTGCACTGGAGAAATTCTGAAATAAATACTTCTGAGTGAAAAAGGTTATCTAAATTCTTTTTAAAAATGAAGTTTGCCTCCTCACTCTCGGGACTAAAAATGTGGCCATCAAGAATTGAAGTGGGAATGAGAGATTATCAGACACTTAAAATGACAGTTACTAAATGTCAATTGTCAGAAGAAGATGTTTCTTTTGTTATCAATGCTAGTGAAATATAGCTGTGCAATGGCTTCATGACTGCTAAATATAGCTCTTTTCCCCCTTGCTTGAACTCGGTTTGGGGGCATATCTGTTAAATATTTGCTTTTTTGACAGATTTCCCCTAAAGGATGTTATCAAATCAAGTATTTGATTGAAGGGCAGCTCTGACTTAACAAGAGTAAATACCATATCATCTGCAACCACAGAGCATTCATTTATTCTCCCTTGAACTATATATTACAGCTGATATTTCAGGGTTCTCTTGAAGGTCTCTGTCAAAGGCCTTAATTCCAGTGCAATAACCATGTGGGGAGATTTTTGTAGACCAGAGCACAGATCGTGTTTATATGCAAGGACTGCCAATATGGTGAATAAAATGTCTTCTCTGCATCTTTGGTAAATAAATCTAGAGTCTCCCTAGAATTTCTGTTTTACCACAGTTGCGTCATAACCCCTTTGTTTTATTCTCTGAGGACCATGAATTTCCACCTGATCCTTTTATATTAGATTACAAAAATAATGGATAAGAAGTGGCAAAGGATAATACCAGAATTTGGCAGGGAAGTACCTTCTCCTTTCCAAGTTCCAGAATAGCTTCAGCCTTGTTCATTTTTTGTGGGTTCGCATTCTAAAACTGTTTTATAATTTTTAGCTAAATGGCATAAAAGGATGATGGTAGATCTTTATAGTGTGCATTTGGGATGCCACCAATTGTTTGGTGACATCATAGTCTTAGTAAATTAAAAACCATCTTTTAACACAATTTGGAAATCGTGGTATCTAATAAATTTCTCTGAGACCCTGGATAAGGTGACCTTTTGGGAAAATGAATCAATGTATTTGTTTGAGTACAAGCAATGAATATGCATTTCCTTGTAGTAATATGACACAAAAGAAACATTATGGCCCCACCCAGATAATGTTTGCAAGAGAGAAATCAGGCAAATTTCATATACCACATTGCATAATTTTATCAGAATCTGAGTGACTACTATTGGGGCAAGAGCCAGTGTAAAAAACTGACCTTACAGTTTACTTATTAGAAATATCTTTTATTTTCCACAGAAACATGATTTAAATTGAGCATAAACTAATGGTTATTACTCTGCACAATACATTCTTCTTTATACATTTATAGAACAACCTGTTAATCAGCTACAACTAAATAAAAGTGTGTTACATAGTCATGGATACAACCCCATGCTCTGGTTGTCGCTAAACCCCTCGCTGCCAGAAGCTGAGACTAGTCGATGGAGATGGATCACTCAATAATTGCCCTGTTCTGTTCATTCCCTCTGAAGTCTCTGGCACTGGCCACTGTTGGAAGACAGGGTACTGGGCTAGATGGACCACTGGTCCGAACCAGTATGGCCATTCTTATGTTCTTATTTAATCTTGAATAAATGTATTTATTTAAAAATATTTATCCAATAACATGTTTCATTGCTCATTGTCATGAAATCATTGTCATGAAATCGGTCAGTCAAAGACTATGTATTAAGGTACATGTCTTAGGGCATAGAGACTGGGGTGAAGTGAAAGAAAAGAGACTTAGGGATATTGGCGCAGATCTGTGGAGGCACATCGCCAGTCCCTGGAGTCCCGGCACCGGTCCCTTGAGCGGCAGGGTCAATCTGCAAACTCGCAGCACCGCTCCGAAGAGTCCAGATGCCGGTCCCCAGAGTCCCGTCTCCAGATTGCTGGTACGTCGACGGTCTCAGAGACGTTGATACTCTCATTCCCGTTCTTGCTCTTGGTACATGGAGCAGCACTGCTCTCAAAGTGTGAGCTGTCGACCACTGGGGTACCATCGCCGATCCACCAAACACCGCCGCCAGTCACCGGAGTCGCAGCACCAAGAGCCATCATACCAGTATAGGTCCCCTGCCAAGGTACACGGAGGGGGCCCACGGGAACAGGGTAGACAGGCAGCATCGGTACCGTCCTGGTCCCCCAGACAAGTCTCCCCCTCCTCAGGCTCGGACAGTGAGGAGGAAGACCTGCCTGCAGGCCAGGGCCATCCACCGGGCACATTGGCATTTCTGTCTGGGCCACCAGTGGCTGCATGGCCGGAGGGTCAGTGGCTGGCCCCCTGGCAATTATGGGACCCCTGGGGGTTTTCCCAACCATCGCAAGGGCACCGGTCGGTCTCCGGGGTATCTGAAAGACGGTCAGCAACAGTCTCCTGGACTCGGAAGCGGAGTCAGAGCATGATCCCAAGGTGCAGCCAGCCTCGAGTGAGGTTCCCCTGGCAGAGGCAGTGGATTTGGCAGACCCACCTATACCCGCCGCCTCCTCATCTTCGCCTGATGAGGCGATAGTGGGGCCTTCCCACACAGCTCCCCAGGATGATGCAAGGGCCCACCAGCAGCTGTTAGAGAGGGTGGCATCAAACCTGGGGCTGGAAACCAAGGAATTGGCTGAGCCCTCTGACTCCCTGTTCAATTAAGTGCAGCAGCTCCCTCCAGGGTGGCATTACCCGTCCACGAGGGAGTGGTAAAACTGATCAAGACCTTGTGGCAAGCTCCCTGCCCCCCATCTCCAAATGGGCAGAAAGAAAGTGCTATGTCCCTGGTAAGGGGTTTGGATATCTGTATACCCACTCCGCTTTAAGCTTACTGGTTGTATCAGTAGCGAATGAGGGCAATAGATAGGGCCAGCCGGGATCGATGCCTAAGAATAAGGAGGCAAAGAGGCTTGATCTCTTTGGCAGAAAGATTTATTCTGCGGCCAGCCACCAGCTGAGAGTGGCCAACATCAGGTCTTACTTGGCCGTAATGATTTTAATATTTGGCCATCCATGGCGAAGTTCTTGGACTCACTGCCAGAGGAGTCCAGGAAGGAGTTCCTGGTGATCCTTGATGAGGGGAGGGCTGTGGCCAAACCCTCCAAGCAGCCTCCCATATGGTGGACCCTGCGGCCCGAACCATGGCTTTGGCCATTTTGATGAGGCGTGCATCCTGGCTACAGTCGTTGGGCTTGTTGGTGGAGGTTCAGCAGTCCATCCAGGACCTCCCGTTTGATGGTCTGGCACTGTTCTTGCAACAGACAGTAAATTGCACAGCCTGAAAGACTCTAGGGCTACCCTGTGCTCTCTGGGCCTTTATACACCAGGACTTGTAAGGAAATGGTGGCATATCTGTGCATTCGGTGCAAGGAGCTCCTGGCCCTCAGAGACAGTGTACAGGCTTTGGAGATCAGAGTGGCTGAACTGGAGGAGCTAAGGGAGACAGAGAGGTACATAGATGAGACTTTCCAGGACACAGTAGAACGGTGTGTCGTCTGCTCCCCCCCCCTCCCCCCCCCAGCCTCTGTGCTATTGCGGAGGATAAAAATCTCAGGGAAGGAGAACATCCAACTGGAGCAGAGGGAAAAGATCCCATAGTTCGGACCCTCCTTCCAGATAATGTTGAGGTATCCTCTCGCACTGAGGATACCTCTCCTGGGGAGGGAACTCCAGTCATTAGGAAGAGACAGGTATTAGTAATGGGCAATTCGATCATTAGAAACATAGCTGGTTTTGCACTGACCAGGAGAACTGCATGGTGACTTGCCTCCCTGGTGCGAAGGTTGCAGATCTCTCGAGACCTCTAGATAGACTTATGTGTAGTGCTGGGGAGGAGCCTGTGGTTGTGGTACATGCAGGTACCTATGACATAGGGAAGGGTAGGAGAGAGGTCCTGGAGGCCATATTTAAGCTGCTAGGTAAGAGATTGAAGTCCAGGACCTCTTAGCAGTCTTTGAAATGCTTCCAGTTCCACGCGCAGAACCAGTTAGACAGGTAGAACTGCAAGGTCTCAATGCATGGATGAGATGATGGTGTAGGGAGGAGGGGTTTAGGTTTATTAGGAACTAGGGAAACTTTTGGGAAAGGGAGAGCCTATACAGGAAGGGTGGGCTCCACCTAAACTAAATGGAAACAGATTGCTGGCACTTAAAATTAAAAAGATCGTAGAACGGTTTTTAAACTAAGGGCTAGGGGAAAGCCGACAGCTGTGGAGGAGCACGTGGTTCAGACAGAGACATCCCTTAGGGGAGGATCTATTAATGGAGATTCTCAATGTGCTAGTAAGGAGGAGAGGATGGAAGATGATAAAATACAGATATGATCTGATGAGAAACAGTCAAATGAAAAAAAGTCCCATTCAATTACATCATGTAATGGCAGACAGCTAATCAGTGACAAGTTTTTAAAGTGCTTATATACAAATGCTAGAAGTCTAAATAATAAGATGGGTGAACTAGAGTGCCTCGTATTAAATGAAGATATTGATATAATAGGCATCACAGAAATTTGGTGGAATGAGGATAAACAATGGGACACAGTAATACCAGGGTACAAAATATATCGGAAGGACAGAACAGGTCAGGCTGATGAGGGAGTGGCACTATATGTGAAAGAAAGCGTTGAATCCAATGAAGTAAAAATCTTAAATGAACCAAACTGTACCATAGAATCTCTCTGGATAGTAATTCCATACTCAAATAATAAGAATATAACAATAGAGATATATTACCAACCACCTGACCCAGGAGGGTGATAGTGATTGTGAAATGCTCCCGGAGTTTAGAGAGGCTATAAAAATAAAAAAACTCAATCTCAATCGAGATACTAAAGGAGCACTCAAGGATGAGAAGGCCATTGTGGAGAAACTAAATGAATTCTTTGCGTCGATCTTCACGGCTGAGGATGTGAGGGAGATTCACAAACCTGAGCCATTCTTTTTAAGTGACAAATCTGAGGAACTGTCCTAGATTGAGGTGTCATTAGAGGAGGCTTAGGAACAAATTGATAAACTAAACCATAATAAGTCACCAGGACCAGATGGTATTCACCCAAGAGTTCTGAAGGAATTCAAATGTGAAATTGCAGAACTATTGACTGTAGTCTTCTGTACGAAATGACTGGAGGATAGCTAATGTGACTCCAATGTTTAAAAAGGGCTTCAAAGGTAATCTCGGCAATTATAGGCCGGTAAACCTGACTTCAGTACCGGGCAAACTGGTTGAAAATATAGTAAAGAACAAAATTGTCACATATAGATGAACATAGTTTGTTGTGGAAGAGTCAACATGTTTTTTGTAAAGGGAAATCATGCCTCACCAATCTACTAGAATTCTTTGAGGGGGTCAACAAACGTGGACAAGAGGGATCCAGTGGATATAATATACTTAGATTTTCAGAAAGCCTTTGACAAGGTCCCTCACCAAAGGCTCTTAAGTAAAGTAAGCAGTCACTGGATAAGAGGGAAGGTCCTCTCATGGATTGGTAACTGGTTAAAATATAGGACACAAAGGGTAGGAATAAATGGTCAGTTTTCAGAATGGAGAGAGGTAAATAGTGGTGTCACCCAGAAGTCTGTACTGGGACCAGTCCTATTCAACATATTCATAAATTATCTGGAAAAAGGGATAAACAGTGAGG
Source organism: Emys orbicularis (assembly GCF_028017835.1). Lineage (NCBI taxonomy): Eukaryota > Metazoa > Chordata > Testudines > Emydidae > Emys > Emys orbicularis. The sequence goes on along the minus strand of NC_088689.1, from coordinate 66,827,824 downwards.
TGGCAAAATTTGCAGATAATACAAAACTACTCAAGATAGTTTAGTCCCAAGCAGACTGTGAAGAGCTACAAAGGGATCGCTCAAAACTGGGTGACCGGGCAACAAAATGGCAGATGAAATTCAATGTTGATAAATGCAAAGTAATGCATTTTGGAAAATATAATCCCAAATATACATATAAAATGATCGGGTCTAAATTATCTGTTACCACTCAAGAAAGAGATCTTGGTGTCATTGTGGATAGTTCTCTGAATACATCCTCTCAATGTGCAGCGGCAGTCAAAAAAGCTATCAGAATGTTGGAAATCATTAAGAAAGGGATAGATAACACAGAAAATATCATATTGCCTCTATATAAATCCATGGTATGCCCACATCATACTGTCTGCAGATGTGGTTGCCCCATCTAAAAAAAGATATATTGGAATTAGAAAAGGTACAGAAAAGGGCAACAAAAATTATTAGGGGTATGGAATGGCTGCCATATGAGGAGAGATTAATAAGACTGGGACTTTTCAGCTTGGAAAAGAGACGACTAAGGGGGAATTATGATAGAGGTCTATAAAATCATGACTGCTGTGGAGAAAGTAAATAAGGAAGTGTTATTTACTCCTTCTCATAACACAAGAACTAGGGGTCACCAAATGAAATTAATAGGCAGCAGGTTTAAAACAAAAAGAAGTATTTTTTCACACAATGCACAGTCAACCTGTGGAACTCTTTGCCAGAGGATGTTGTGAAGGCCAAGACTATAACAAGATATAAAAAAGAACAAGATAAGTTCATGGAGGATAGGTCTATCAATGGCTATTAGCCAGGATGGGCAGGGATGGTGTCCCTAGTCTCTGTTTGCCAGATGCTTGGAATGGGCGACAGGGGATGGATTACCTGTTCTGTTCCTTCCCTCTGGGGCATCTGGCATTGGCCACTGTCAAAAGACAGGATACTGGGCTAGATGGACCTTTGATCTGACCCAGGATGGCTGTTCTCATGTTCTAAGAACATCGGGACCAGTTTAAGTCCATTATAGAAGAGGATCAGCTCCTGGCAAAGAGATTGCTCCAGGCCTGCTTGGATGCTGCAGATACCGCAACATGGTCTGTGTCTATTGCAGTGGTCATGAGAATAGTGTCTTTGCTACAGCTGTTGGGCTTTCCAAGAGAGGTTCAGAGTAATTCCAAAGATTTTTCCCTTTGTTGGTCGCAAGCTATTTGCGGACTCAACAGATTTCTCGTATGCAGTGGTGTAGCTGTGTCACTCCCTGGTTATTAAAGACACAAGGCGGGTGAGATAATATCTCTTATTGGGCCAACGTCTGTTGGTGAAAGAGAGAAGCTTTTGAGCTACACAGAGCTCTTCCATATGTCTGGGAAAGTTACTCAGAGTGTCACAGTTAAACACAAGACCAAACAATTCAGCATAAGTAGTGGGCACATATTCTAAGGGACCATTCAAGATGAAGTGGCATGTTAACACCCCAGTAGTCATAGGACAAAAAGGGGGTTAGTGGGTTACAGATTCTTATAATAAGTCATAAAACCAGTGTCTTTATTAAGACCATGATTTTTAGTGTCTAGCAAAGTTATGAATTTAAGCTCCCAGGCTCATCTGTTGAAATTTTTATGCTGGTTTCCTTTGAGGATGAGGATTGATAGGTCAGATATAGAGTGATCACTTTGTGAAAAGTTTTAAGCCACAGATGATACAGTGTTTTTGGCTTATCATTTTCCTGTATGAGTTCATTCGAGAATGTAGTGATTGTGTGGTTTCATCCACATAGTTTTTATTAGGGAATTTAGTGCACTGGATGAGGGACACCACATGTTGTGATGGGCATGTGTAGGATCCATGGATCTTGCAGTGGGTGTTGATCACTGTAGCTGCTTTGAGTCGGTGCCTTGGTCTGTGAGGAGCTTGCTTCTGCTGGTAAGCTTGGAGAGTTTGGGGGAGTTGTTTGAAGGCCAGAAGGGGAGGGGTTCAGGAATGATTTCTGTCAGGATGGGGTCCCCATTGAGTTTGGGTTGTAGTTGTTTGATGATACCCCTTATGGGTTCCAGTGTGGGTTAGCAGGTTAGGGAGTGTGCAGTCAGTGGGGATTTTATTTCTTTATTGAAACAGGTTCTCTCACGGTATTTGGATGGCCTGTTCCATGATGCGATCTACTTTTCTGGTGAAGTGTCCTTGTTTGATGAAGGCAGATTTGAGTGTGTTAACATGTATATCGCAGTCTTACTCCTCGGAGCATATTCTATGGTATCAGAGTGCCTGGCTATAGATAACAGATGACTTCGTGTGTTTGGGATGGTTACTGCGTCTATGAAGATGAGTGTGTCTGAAAATAGCTCACCACACTTACAGGACATCCAAAATTTTTACCGAAGGTGTCCTCAGAATCTCATATTAATCAAACCTTTCATCTTCCAGTTTTTTCCCCAAAACTGCACTGAACTACTCAAGAAGTGGTAACTTGGTCCGCTGGTCATACTTTTTCTAATCATTACGCTTTGGTATCTGCGGTAATGCAGTTATCTCTTCTCTATTGGATTCTGATCTGAACTTCCCACCTCCTTAAAGTGGGTACTACTTGGCAGTCATCTGAAGTGGAGCCCCCACAGGGACACTAATCCAACAAGAAGGAGAATTTACTCACCTTCTGCAGTACCCACAGTACAACTCTGAGATGCATTCACTTGAGGGTGCTACACTACCCACCCTCTTTCCTTTCTGCTTCAGTGTCTCCCTTGTGGGTCTTTGCGATGGAGAAGGAACTGAGGGTGGTTTGCTTATGCAAGCCTATATAAGGTAGGTGTGAGGCACGAGGATATATGGGGTGCATGCATGGGCTGAACAGGCACTGCTATCAGAAATTTCCAATCAAGGGCACAGGGACACCTGAAATAGAGCAACCATGAGGTGAGTAACCTCTCCTTATGCTGCCAGAGTTTGCTGAAAAGTGACATTTCTGATAACGGCCATCCACAAATCAGTAGGAGGTTCACATATACTATCACAGATACCAGTTGAAATAAATACATTTCAACTATATTTCACAATCTACTAATAGTCAAAATAGCCTCTTGGTTTATGATCACTAATTTCTGAACCCAAGTGATATTAATCTTAAATAGTCATATACTGTATATACACATATTATATGTATGTGCATAATTTTAATAATTCTCAAGCTTTTTTGCAATGAAACTTATAGTTTATTTGGTTTTGACCTTTTTTTAATGAATCACACAACATCTTTTGGAAAATTCATTGCTGGAATATTTCCATTTAGAACATCTACTTGCCAAATGTAGTAGTAGTATTATAAAGTGGGTGTAACTTCCTTTGCCAATCATATTAGCTATGCTAGCAGAATGGAATGCTTAAGTACAGGCAGCTGTTTGTTCTTCTAGTCACTGTCTCTGATATCCTTTGCTTGGTTGTTAGTACTTGCACAAATATTTAGCAGGTTACTGTGTCAGTTTCATGTCAGCTATAAAAGTAATTTTGGCAGTCTTTCAAATAAACTTTTCTTTTGTGTCTGAAAGAATCCTGAGTTATATTTAGTGTTTTAAAATATTTCATGCATAGATTACACAAAATATATTTCTAAAATTGTACACAGATATCAGTGTTATGGAGCATTTTAAAAACACTCTAGGTGTTCATTTATATTTGAAAACTGAAAAACTCTAATAGATCTAAAACTGAAGCCCTTTATTTTGGCTATGTTAACTTTGTTTAACTCAGCCTGTTATAACTAGGGCTCCGGAGTTCATGAGGTAACAATATCACAAGACAAAGATACAAGTTGCAGGCATGTTTTGTATTAGCCAAATTTTGCAGTGCTAGACTTCTACATCTAATTTTTGTTTTCGTGTAGGGGGAAATCTTATGATCTCTTATTCTAAGTACTTAGCTACTGTCCCTTTCACATGGTCATTCTCATAGGCTCTGGTTTCTTTACCCAAAATGTCTTAGCTTCAGGGGACCTTGCTACCTTTCTTTCTTTCTTTCTTTCTTTCTTTCTTTCTTTCTTTCTTTCTTTCTTTCTTTCTTTCTTTCGTTGTGTACTGCCTTATTGATATATTCCTTGAAATTGCACTGTGAGCCCATTGATCTGATAATTTTTGTCCCATCACTTGATGCTTTGTACTATAGTAATATCCTGTGCAGTTCTATAGCTTGTTCTCTTAAGGCTCTCAAAATTAAGACAGCTGTTTACCTGTTTGTCCATCACCTCGTTAGTCCACTAGCATATAAAAATCCCAAAAGATTAAAAATCTGATACTGTTTTAAAAAACAAAATATGGAGTGCACAACAGTTGACAGATACTCATGCTTATAGTCATTCCATATATCTCCTGCAGTATGACTACCCTTTCAGAGTCATATCATTGTGGTCAACAGAAGTGTGTACAATCTTTTTTCCATGATGTTGCAGCAGGGAATGCAATATATCCTACTAGAACCATTTCACATCTCCAGGTAGGTTGTGCACTGTACATTCAAAAGAGCTTATTACCCCTATGATAAACATTCATAACTTCCATTAATGTTAATGGGAGTTATGCATGCACATCAAGAAGAGAATAGATCCTTATTGCAGTAATGGGATTAACTGAGCTGTGTTTGGTTCATTAATTACTGAAATGTGGTCATTAGACTCAAAGAAGAAAGAGTTGCTGTCACGTACTAGTGGACATTGTACTGCTTATTGATTTGCTAAGGCAGAGGTGATTAGCAGAACAGTTAATTTTTTGATATTTAATGTAAGAGGTGTGATGAGTGTATATCTGTGAAAAAATTAAAATTCAGTAATTCTGAGAGAAGTGATTTAAAGCGACAAATCTAATTTGTATAGTTTAAAATAATTAAATGTGAGTTTTATCAAAGTCTGTAAAGAAAAATCTCACTTATTTCTGGCAACCAATTTTGGTATCCAAGATGATCATGTCAGTCTAATGGAGAAGTATTCATCCGTGTCATCATCTTTATTTTATTGGTTTAGGGTGCCAGCTGTCACTAAGAAAGCCATTGTGAAACCTCTGTTTTACACCCCCTCCCCAAAAAAACAACAACCCTCTTGAGTCTAATGATCTTGCTAACCATTAACCTTGTGTCCAGTTTTCCTTTTCTGTGTAGGTTTATTGAGAAAGTTGTGATGGAGTATCCGGAATCCTCAGATATCCTTGTTTTGAGTCAGCCTGCTTTCAGATTTGCGTATAGAGTGTAGGATCTGTACTAATAGTTTTGGTTGCTCTGGGGCCCTTTAAGAAAATGCTCTGCCAACAGCCATCTTTCTATTTTATTGAGGAAAGCATAAGTGTTTCTACTGATTACAACTGTAGCACTGTGTCTTAGAGAGAGAGAAAGATGGGCTTATAGGTAGACTGGTCCCAGGCTATGGAGGACTATAGGTGAAAACTAACATTTTAAATCTGTCTGGGATAGGTAACCAGTGCTCCAAGATGTTGCAGTAGTCCAAATGTGAAGTTGCATAGATGAAAGTAGCAACATCTGCATCCAAATGAGCATTGCCTTCTGGCCACGTGTAGATGGCCAAATGCCACATTAGTGGTCATCTTCTATCCTGCACTTTTCTTGGATACTCATTTAGCACCTGGGAGCAAAACTTGATTTTTTCCATCTCGAGTGGGCAAAAAGAAAGCCACATGAAAGAAATGTGGCTATCTTGCTACAGTTATACATGTTTTTGTCACTAGACTACAGTAATAAGCTCTTTTTATGGGGCTATGCTTTGGTATCATTCAAAAGCAGAAGTTGGTGCAGAGTACAGCTGCCCCTTGTATTAAACGGTACCTTATTCAGACAGCACAACACACACCAGTGCTCTGTAGTTTTCACTGACTGCCTTGTTTGAGAAGATTTTAAGGGGCTGGTTTTGAGTTGGAAAGGCCTAGCCCAACATCATTTGGAATCTGTCATTTGAGAGATCAGCTGTCTCTCTTTGATACCACCAGTTGTGATCTGCAGTGGCATTCTTGCTAACACCCTGTCAGTGTAAAAGGGAAGAGGTTAGTGGCCAGGAACATTCTCTGAGTGATCCTTGACTCTGGATCTCAATCCCCACACATTTGGCTGCATTGTTCAACCTTACAAGTAAACTTCATAGTTGACTTTTTTTCTGAGGCTTTTGATCGAGGGAAGTATTGAGAGGCAATGAGATACTATGCTGATCAGGGCCTTATAAATACTATTTTAGATAGTTTTGGCTGGTTGGATATGGCAGTTATTACTTATTGTTGGTGAATATTACTCTAGTTAGAATAGATTTGGCTGAGCATGGTTTTTTATATTTTGTTATTTGATAGGTACTTATAAAGTTTAGTTTATTATCTGATATTCTTTTCTGTTTAGAAAAGATTGACTCCAAATGCTTAGAATTTGATGGGATTTCTGTACAAATCTTTTCCAAAATGGAGAATTATTTCATAAGTAAGTAAAGTCAATTTCATGTAAGTAAAGTCATGTCTCAATACTGGTGACATCCTAGCAGAATTTTTGGAAGCCGCCTTGATCCATTGCTAACTTCACACGCTCAGCATCAGGAATCAGGACCCGCAGCAGAACTAGTATATAGACAGCCAAATGAGCGCAGCTCGCCTATAGTAAACTGACTGACTGGCAGAGCTAGTGCTAGGCATAAGCAGACTAAGCAATTGCCTAGGGCTCCGAGCAGCTCAAAGAGGCCCCTATTCACTTTTTATTATGAGTTGTGTCGGGGAGGGTGGCCCAAAATATTCCTGTGTAGGCCCCCAGTGGGCTAGCACCACCTCTGCTGACTGGCTACATGGTCTGATCGGTTGGAAGAGTCAGCAGACTGGTCATTAAGCCCAGCAGCAGTTCAGTAGCTGCTTAAAGCATTTCCCCATGGCTGCAATAGCTCCTGCTCCTGCTTGTTCCCACTATATTTTGTCCTGCTCCTGCCTTGGCCCTTGTCTTGTCCCTGCCTTGCCTCTCCCCAGGCTCTGTACCTCGGCTCTGATCGGTGACTTCTGACTCCGGCTCAGATGCACGGCTCTGCCATCTGGCCTCTGACTCTGGTTCTGACCCTTAGTTCAAATTTCTGACTCTGGAACTGACCCTTGGCTCCTGTTCCTGGCTACTGACTCCAGCTGTAAGCACTAGGCTTGATTCCTGCTCCAACTCTAGGCACAACCACCCACATACCGGTCACTGACACACAGCAGCTGATCTTCTGGTGATCTTCCACATGCCGTCTATCCATCTCTTCTCTGCTTGTCCCCTAGTACGATGACCTGCCACCATTCCTTCCATGATACCTTTCTCAAGGTTATTTCTATCTGTACACCTGATGTGATTCCTGTAATATTTCTAATTTCTGTCCAAGAACTACATAAGTCTTTGCCAGCACCACATCTGAAAGGCTCCAATTTTCTTCTTGTCAGCAGCGTTAATTTCCCAGGATTCTCATCTATAAGTCACTATGGAAAAAAATTAAGTTTTTCACCAGTCAAACCTTTGTGTATTTTGAGATGCTACAATGATTCCACACTTCCGTAAGGGAGAGACCATGGCTGAAGGAGCCATCCCTAGTCATCTTCCAATTTCTTTGAAACAATCTCCTTGGTTGAATATGTATGATCCCACATAGTTAAATTCAACAACTGCCTCTATAGCTTGACGATTAATCGTGATGTCCACTTGCGTCCTATTATAATTGATTTGTGTCAACATACATGCATTTTGTTCTTGCCAAGTTCAGGGATAGTCCCTGTTCCTCACTATTTTTGTGGACTCCAACATTTGTTGCCCTGCACTGATGTTTGAGGCAAATAATGTGGCACCCATGGCTGTGAGTTATCCCGTTGCCACCTGCCTCCAGCATGAGGGAGTCTTGCCTTTGCCAGCTGAGTGTAAACTTCCTAACAGAACAAGCCTGTCAGCCACGCAGTCCTTCCTTTGCCCTGAGATGCAAGAGATTGGCAATAGATGCACCCCAGCTCTCGACTCTCTTCAAAATGTCCCCCAGTGGTATCCAGCCCTTGATCACTGGTTACCTGTAGAAATCCAGATCCTCTGTTCCTAAAGAAACAGTGAACTCCAGTTTACCAGTTTTACCGTAGCTCCTGTATCACACACAGCTCTTGAGTTCAATTATAGTAAAATAAAAAGAAATTTAGTTAAGAAAGAATAGAGATTCAAAGAGAAACAAGCATGAGTGGTGGAAACAAATGGTTACATACAAAACAAAATCATAAAACGCAAACTAGGGCCTACCCTTAATAATAGTTACCTTTCCTATCTAATAAAGTAGGTTTTCAGTCCAAAGTTCAGTCTTTGCAGCTAGAATCCAGTCTGTCATGAAGCACCCCCTCTCATCAAGGTACCTCCCCAGTGAATGGATCCAGAGTGTCTTTCTTCACCCTGTGATATAATGAATAGGTCTTTTGTCTTTATTCACAGATAGGGCGATCCCTGCACTGTTGTATCATTCCTTTTCACTTCCAGGAGTGTCTTGGATGGTTTTTCATTGACTTTTGGGTTGGTGAAAAGGTGAACAGTTAAGCAATACATTACATCATTGGCTAGCTAAGGAGGGATGACAACTCCCTCCCACTTGGATGGGCCATCGCTGAAATATATAATTCCCCGGTGACTCACTTTCATTCCAAGACCGTAAGAGCTTAATTTTCAATATAGTTACATCATTCCTTAAATATTACCTGTGCGCACACATTGCAATGATTGAGTATCAGTGAGGTACAAGCTTTCTGTATAGACCTCACATGCTATCCTGTATGGATAAATATCAAGAAAATGGTTTATTATATGTGGTGAGTTTGCCAAGCCAGAGACAGGAGTTGCTTATAAAGAAGTTAACCCTTTGCCAGTTGACACCAGTGGGCCTCTGTGTCGCAGTTGTATCATCAGTATTTCTGAAGTCAATTAAGAGGTATCCACCAATCTAAATCCTACTTCCTTCCACTTGATCAAAATCTTCCTGGGTTTGTCTAATAATAAATTCTGCATACATGTTGGAAAGACTTGGAAACAGAATGCAGTGGAAAACCACTGCCCAGTGGAAAACCACTCTTTGTCACACCTCTTGTTTGCACCATGGTCTATTGTTGACACTAGAGACTTGCAATGAGCTCAATGAGATGCTTCGGAATCCCCATGTCTGCCAGTATCCTCCAGAGACAGTCATGTCAAATGGTATCATACACTTTGGAGCAGTCAATGAAACACATAGTCAGTGTGTGATTATACGCCCTGCATTTTTCATTGATATGACAGCTTGTTCTGGTGGTAGTTCCGCTTCTATCATTCAATTCATGTGATCCTGAATTATATAGCGCAGTATTATCAGGGAGATGATAGTAGCTACTGCACTCTGTGATATCCCCTTTTTTTGGTAAGTTTAAAGAGTCCCTTCTTCCCGTCCTGTCAATTTTGAGTCATCCATATGTTATGGCAAATTTTCCACATGAGATCAGTACTGTGGTAACCAATTGCTTTTAGCAGTTCTGCTGATCTGTTTTCTACCCCAAGTTTCATTATCATATTAGAATGCATCCTCTCACAGGGTTGATGTCTCCGGCCCTATACTCTCTTTTCTGTTCTACTATGTTGTAAGCGGCATACAGAATGCAAGTAATCGCTCCACCTACATTTGATAAAATCACCTTCAGTAAGAACTCTGCCATTATGATCTTTTATTATTAATTATTACTTCATACTTTCTGCTGAGCCTCTTTTATACCAAATTTTCTGGGTATACAGAGGACAGTGCTTTTGTGGGCTTCAATGGAAATGTAGTTTGTTTATTTTGATTCACTGAATATACAGTGTGCCTAGGGTTACCATACGTCCGGATTTTCCCGGACATGTCCGGCTTTTTGGGCCTCAAATCCCCGTCCGTGAGGAAATCCCAAAAAAACAGACATGTCCGGGAAAATAGGGAGGGAGGGGTCGTGGGGCTTGGGTCTGGGCCAAAGCCGCTGGGGCCGGCGGTGCTTGGCTGGGGGCTGGCGGTGCTCGGACGGAGCCGCTGGGACCGGGGCCAGGGCGGGCCGGAGCCGCTCGGCCGGAACCAGGGCCCAGCGCCCCAGGGCCCGAGCCAAGCCGGGCGGGAGACGCCGGGGCCAGAGCCTCTTGGCCTGGGCCGGCCGGCCGCCGGAGGGAGCTGCTCGGCCGGGGGGGCCGGACTGGGCCGCGCCCCGCCCCACCCCAGCCTACCTGCTGCCTCCCTGTTTCAGGCTTCCCGCGAACATTTGATTCGCAGGAAGCAGGGGAGGGGGAGGAGCAGGGGGGCGGAGCGTTCAGGGGAGGGGGCAGAGTTGGGGCAGGGACTTTGGGGTGGGGGCGGGGAAGGGGCGGAGTTGGGGCGGGGCCGGGGCCCCGTGGAGTGTCCTCCTTTTTTTAAATTAAAATATGGTAACCCTAAGTGTGCCCATATACTGGAAACAATAGCTTGGTTTCTCTCCCAACTTCATTCAATTAGTTTCTGCAGTTGAAGGGCTCATATCTAGTTCAAGGAAGTCTAGTGTTGTACCAACAGGATGTTCAGGGGAGGACCACCACAGGAATTTCTTGAGGAAGTTCCAGTGTTGCACTGCTCCCAGACAGAAGTTCAGGCTTTTAACTGGGAGATCAGCTGACTGAACTCTCTCCACACGTAGCATGTTATTCAAAGGCCCAGCTTTCCTTCTTCAGAATGGCATTGTCTTCAAGGGCCATTTATCACAATATGCAAGATATACCTGAGAAATTTAGAGTCATTCTATCTGCAAAGTGATAAATGCGATACCTTTAATGACACTTAATCATATGTGCAGGATACTTATAGTTTTGTGCCCTCCCTATTTGAAGGTAGTTTACATCTTATCACCACACCATTTTCTTACATGAAAAGAAGTTCTATGTTCATTATAAAATCCTCAGTTCCACAAATCAGCTGATTTCAATCGACTCTGATAAAGGCTACTGCTACACCATAACTGGGCTTCATTTTTACATGCCATGGTTTGCCAGAATTTATCACTCTTCTCTAAGTTCCTGTTTGCTATTTTTGTTCTTTCTGCATACACTGGAATGCAAGCTGCTCTGCCTCATTTTTGAGTGTACTATTGGCAGTCAAGCAATATTTAGGATTTTTTTTAGGGAATCTAAGAAACTTCAGGAATAAACTGGGACTCCTGTATTATGACACTTTTTCTTTTAGCACTCAATAACTTTCTAACATCTGGAGTATACTGTATATGATCCCTGTGTGGGTTAAAGGGATTTCTGCAGCTGAAATTACAACATAGATAGCTTCCTAAATGTGCAGTCTGAAGTTTTGCAAAGCTACCCTCCTGTTTTTACTTGTTTCTGAAAGATCAAGATATCCATGCTGATGTTTTCCTAGTTCTAAGTTTTTAATACTGCTATCCCTTGTTCAAATTTGAGTCATTTATTACAATGCTTAATGGATTAGCAAGGAAATTAGGTACAGTTCTTGGATTAAAGAATGCTACTTTTGGCTTTCAGTAAAGGAAAACTTTTTTTTAAAGTTGAAATTATTATATTCAAAGTCATATTTAATTGTAGGAATGACTGTAACCACATTGTTTTCCTACATATATCTCCATAAACTTTCTAAAATATTAAAATACTAGTTTAGAGTGGGATTTTAACTAATACATTTTGGAATGTAAGGTATTTATTTTGGCTTGTTAACAGCCCCTTCCCTCCCCTCCCCCCGGTCAAAGGATGGACTTTTAATATCACTGATTCTGGAAGGGATCCTCACTCTGAGCTGCAATTTCTCTACCTCTGGAGATCAGTGGTGGGTCAGCCTAGAGATGTGGCAAATCTGGATACAGGAGTGTGTTTGGGACTGTGGCTGCCTGGGGCACTGCCTAAGATAAGATAAGACAAATAATGGGGGTGACAAATGTGGTAATATAACTGTAAGAAAAGAATTACAGAAGTGTAGGGCTGGAAGGGATCTCGACAACTCATCAAGTCCAGCCCACTGCATTAAGAACGGACCAAGTACACTTGATATATATTTGTTCAACCTGTTCTTAAAAACTTCCAGTGATGGAAATGCCACAACCTCCCTTGAAAGTTTGTGCTAGTGCTTAACTACCCTTATAGTTAGAAAGTTTTTCCTAATATCTAACCTAAATCTCCCTTGCTGTAGATTAAGCCCATTCCTTCTTGTCCTACCTTCAGTGGACAGGGAGAACAATTGGTCACAGTACTCTTTATAACTGACCTTAACATATTTGAAGACCACTATTGGGTCACCCCACAGTTGTGTTTTCTCAAAACCTTTCATCATAGGTCAGGTTTTCTAAACCTTTTATCATTTTTGTTGCTTCCCTATGGGCTCTCCTCAGTTTGTCCACAGCTTTCCTGAAGTATGGTGCATAGAATTGGACACAGTTCTCCAGCTGAGGCCTCACCAGTACCGAATAGAGTAGTACAATTACCTCCCATGTCTTGCATACAAAACTTCTGTTAATACACCCCAGAATGATATTAGCCTATTTCACAACTGTATCACATTGTTGACTCACATTCAATTTGTGATCCCCGATCCTTTTCAGCAGTACTACCATCTAGCTGGTTATTCCCCACTTTAAAAATAACAGGAGTACTTGTGGCACCTTAGAGACTAACAAATTTATTAGAGCATAAGCTTTCGTGGGCTACAACCCACTTCTTCGGATGCATATAGAGTGAAACATATATTGAGGAGATATATATACACACATACAGAGAGCATGAACAGGTGGGAGTTGTCTTACCAAGTCTGAGAGGCCAATTAAGTAAGAGAAACAAAACTTTTGAAGTGATAATCAAGATAGCCCAGTACAGACAGTTTGATAAGAAGCAAGTGTGAAAATACTTACAAGGGGAGATAGATTCAATGTTTGTAATGGCTCAGCCATTCCCAATCCCTATTTAGCCCTGAGTTGATTGTGTCTAGTTTGCATATCAATTCCAGCTCAGCAGTCTCTCGTTGGAGTCTGTTTTTGAAGTTTTTCTGTTTTAAGATAGCCACCCACAGGTCTGTCATAGAATGGCCAGACAGGTTAAAGTGTTCTCCCACTGGTTTTTGAGTATTATGATTCCTGATGTCAGATTTGTGTCCATTAATTCTTTTGCGTAGAGACTGTCCGGTTTGGCCAATGTACATGGCAGAGGGGCATTGCTGGCACATGATGGCATATATCACATTGGTAGATGTGCAGGTGAATGAGCCCCTGATGGTATGGCTGATGTGATTAGGCCCTATGTTGGTGTCACTTGAATAGATATGTGGACAGAGTTGGCATCGGGCTTTGTTACAAGGATAGGTTCCTGGGTCAGTGTTTTTGTTCAGTGATGTGTGGTTGCTGGTGAGTATTTGCTTTAGGTTGGGGGGTTGTCTGTAAGCGAGGACAGGTCTGTCTCCCAAGATCTGTGAGAGTAAAGGATCATCTTTCAGGATAGGTTGTAGATCTCTGATGATGCGCTGGAGAGGTTTTAGTTGGGGGCTGAAGGTGCCACAAGTACTCCTGTTATTTTTGCGGATACAGACTAACACGGCTGCTACTCTGATTCCCCACTTTGTAATTATGCATTAGATTTTTCCTTCCTAAGTGAAGTATTCTGCACTTGTATTTATTTAATTTCATCTTGTTGAATTCAGACCAATTCTCCAATTTGTCAAGATCCTCTGAATTCCAATACTGTCCTCCAAAGTGCTTGCAACCCCTCCCTGCTTGGTGTTTGCAAATTTTATAAGCATACTCTCCACTTCATTATTGAAATCATTAATGAAAATATTGATTTTTACCAGATCTTGGACTGTCCCTTTTGGGACCCCTCTAGGTACACCCTCCCAGTTTAACAGTGAACCACAGATAACTACTCTTTGAGTAAGGTCTTTCAAACAGTCGTGCACCCACCTTATAGCAAATTAATCTAGATTGCATTTCCCTTGTTTGCTTATGTGTGTTATGTGAGACTGTGTCAAAAGCTTTACTAAAATCAAGATGTATCCCATCTATTGCTTCCTCCCATCCTCTAGGCCAGCAGTCCTATCAAAGAAGGATATGAAGGTGGTTTGGCATGATTTGCTCTTGACAAATCCATGCTAGCTATTCCTTATAGCCCTATTATCCTCCAGGTGCTTACAAATTGATTGTTTAATAATTTGTTCCAGATCTTTCCAGGTATCAAAGTTAGACTGACTGCTCTATAGTTCCCCAGGTCTTCTTTGTTCCACTCTTTAAATATAGGTGCTGTGTTTGCCCTTCTCCAGTCTTCTGGAACCATACCTATCCTCCATGAGTTCTCGGAGATAACGTGGCTAATGGTTCCGAGACAACTTCAGCTAGTTCCTTAAGTACCCAATTTCATCATGGCCTGCCAACTTGAATACATCTAACTTATCTAAATATTCTTTAACCTGTTATTTCCATTTTTTTGTTTTTTTTGGTTGGCATTCCCTTGTTGTTGATATTAATTGAGTTGAATATCTGGTCATCATTAACCTTTTTTAATGAAGACTGAAGCAAGATAGGCATTTAACCTCAACCTTCTTGATGTCCTGAGTTATTGGCGCTCCTTTTCCACTAAATAGAGGAACTACACTTTCCTTCATCTTTCTCTTGCTCTCAATGTATTTAAAGAACTACTTCTTATTACCGTTTATGTCCCTTGCTTGGTTTAACTCATGTTTTGGCTTAGACTTTCTGTTTTTGTCCATCCTTTTGAGATAAAAGTCTGTTATGATCTATGTTTGAGCCTGCTGTCTTTTCTTACAGTTAGATCTTCTGTTACAAAATGATGCTAAAATGAAAGGGTTCATCTGGGGGAACCTGGCAGCAGTTAAAATGATGAGATGGTGAATAGCCACTGGTTATATATTCTAGTGAGGGGCAGCTACCTCCTCTGTAACTTCCAAACATGATCACTCATTAAAGAGAGACGACACAGAAATATTTGAATGACCTTTATATAGATCCTAGCTTGTCAATGCTCATCATACTTTAATACAATTGTCATATGCCACAGCTGCATATCAAATATTAAGATAGTTGTGCGTTGTATTATAAAACTCCAGAGGGTACATTCATTTGGCCCTCAGCAACAGCTTATCCACCCATTTTAGCCTGACTTAAAATTGAGATGGTCATATTAACAGATAATTTTAAAAAAATTGTTCTTATTAATCACCAGGTTTGAAGAGGGGAAAAGATGGTTATCAGATAATAACCAACAGCCTTTTCCTGAATATAGGTTATGTCATGTTAATATGGGATGAAGATTTTAAGCATTTTAAAAATAATTAATCTATCAATCTATAGAGGTTGTTTAGTTAAGACTTGATGTCTGAAGGATTTGGCTTAATTTCCACGTTTTTCTTGAGATCCTATTGCTTGAATTACAAGGAAAGCATTTGCAATAATGGTTTAAATATATTATTTCTGCATGTGCACTATTGCCACCTAAAAGGTTGATAAATACAGAATTTATCATGCTTCTTTACAAATAATAAAAAAGATTAAATTGTATGTTTAAAATTATATATATAATATGGAATAACTTAGTGCTATGGTAATAATAATGCTTAGCATTTATGTAGTGCTTTTTAACTTCAAACTGCTTTGCAAGCATTAGTTAATCTCAACATAGCCCTTTGATATAGGAATGTTTTTGTATTCCCAAGTCTTCACTGGTTACCTACTAAGTAGCATAACTTACTGAAGTATAGACAAAAAGCTATGAGGCCAAATTATCATGTCATAGTATATTGTTACATCCCCATTGAAATCAGTGAGATACCACCAGTGTATCTGAGTGTATTAGCGTTTAGATTATATGAAAGTGGAATACTTTGAGGTGTCTTCTGGAAAACTGAAGATAAGGGTCTAATTTGCTAACAGTTGTCTTTGTAATCACATAGTTAGCTGTTCAATCAAACACAATGGTGTAGCAAATAATTCTTTAGCAGTCTGCTTCCAGGTTACAAGCTAACTTTTATAGCAATTTGAGTGCTTTAATACTGGTACGTGTCCTTATCCTTGGCTTGATTTACTGTCAGGTTCTCTTTTTAATGCAGTTTAGATGGAGCCTTTAACTTTTTTTTTCCCCTCAGTTGCTTCAGACATTCTAATGTCTTAGTATTATTTCTTCCATTCAGTGCCTGAAGCATTCATTCAGTGCCTGCAGCTACTTTGCGGCTTCTGTTTTATAATAACATTTACAAATCTTGCATGCTATATTGCAAAAATAAATTTGCATTGGCTGTCATTTTATCATCTTGACAGCTTCTTAATCTACTTCTTTCCTCTGCCTCTATAGAGAATAAATAAATGGAATTACATGTTGTTGTTCTTGGAAAATCATGTAATGATATAATTAACATATTAGTAGAGTGGTTAACAAAAAACATTACATAAAGCTATGTTTCTGTTTTTAACTATTAAGGAAAAAAGCTAAAATTTCTAGGCCTTTATCATTTTAGTTTAGTTTGCAATCTCTTGTGTTTAAACGTGTTTTTGCTTTGCTTTTAAGTTTAATGAATTTATATCTGTGCAAGTTTTTTATTACCACAGATTTTATGTGGTATAGATGACAACTATATGGAGTATCAAAGACTTACTACAGTATTATGATTTTAGATCCAAACTAATTAACATAGATGTGGCTAAAGATTCAGACTGAGTACACATTGCACA
Organism: Emys orbicularis; assembly: GCF_028017835.1. Taxonomy (NCBI): domain Eukaryota; kingdom Metazoa; phylum Chordata; order Testudines; family Emydidae; genus Emys; species Emys orbicularis. The sequence continues at coordinate 66,811,118 of NC_088689.1, read as the reverse complement.
AAACATTGAATTGCTGGATTCACAATTAGCGTATTTTGTAGTCAATGAAAGTCAGATATGGGGTCTTTGGGTTTCCAGTACTGCTGAAAGCAGTAACTTCCCTCAAAGCATTTTACTATTATCAGTTATTGAATTATGCTGTTGATCATACTATGTTTAAATTTCATTTACTGGCAATTATATAATAGATTAATTGTTTGAGAAACATATTTAATTTAATGTACTATTGAACATATTAGGATTGGGATAATCTATGATGGAATTACTCAAAAGAAGAGGAGACTATTTGTATACTTTGTAATTACCCAAGAAGAGAGAAATTTTTAGATGACACATCTAATAACAGATAATGCAGTTAGAATAGTCTGTATGCATCAACCAGAAGTATTCAGGTTAATTATTTAAAAGTATTGGACCTCCTCCAGTATAAGCACAGGTCAACTGAATATCACACAGTTTAACAGATCTTTGGCAACATCGATTATCATTTTATTTAGTGCACTGTTTGTGGACTGCCACTGATTCTGATGGCCACAGGAATTTGCACAGCTTTGAGAATTAATTCTTTCTTGATATTTCCTCTGTGTGATGAGTTTTTCTTTTTCTTTGTTTCTCTCCCCTTCTCCTCCCCCCATTTTTCCGTCAGGCCCTTTCAACTCTTATTATTCTTCCTCCCCATACAGCCACTATCTTATACTTAACCCTTGTAGTACAACTTTTCTCAAGGATGCTACCCAGCTATAGTAAAAATGGTCAGATCAGGAAATCTCAGGTTTGTGAAGTTGGGGGTATAGGGCAAACCTGCACTTTCATCAAGGCCCTTTTCCTCCTTATAAAAAGGCCTTTTGTTAGCCACACCATCTGATTTAGAGGACTGAACTGAAATCCCTTCCTGTAAATTAAGGTTCTATAAATGTCACAATCACATAGCAGGTTTTGCTGTTCGGTGATCTGAGACTCACCTTAGTCTCTAGCATCTTGTAGTATCAAAAAAAGAAAATGTGGAGGATTGTTCCCACCAGATGATTTTTTTTGTTGGGGGTCCAAATGAATTAGCATTTTGTAAAATTAAATTCTATATGTATTTTTTTTATGGAAGTACAATACAGGTTGCTATCCTTATTCCTTTTTTACTGCCTTCCTGGAAAAAGAAAAAGAAAGCTAGTTGAAATATTCCCATTTGAATTTCACAATAGGATGACTTCTGGAAGCTGGGTATTTTATTGATTTTTTTAGTATAGGCTAAACCTTTTCCCCATATTTTAAATAATTCAGGGTGTCTTATCATTTATTATCATTATTTAACATTCACATTGTGGTTGTGCCTAGAGGCCATCCAGGTTGAGGCCCTGGTGTGCCAGGTTCTGTTCAAACATATACTTAATGACAATCCCTGTACCTAAAGAATTTACAATCTTAAAACAAAAAAAATGGAGCCCTATTGAAATATGTTCCTTTAGGATCACCATTAATAAATTACTGTGTGGAAAGTGGGAAAGGATGAAATATATAGGGACAGCTACTGGATCTGATTCTTATCTCATTCACACCCTGTATTAATCAAGAGTAACTTTACTGAAGTAAATAGATTTTCACCAGTGTAAAACTGGACTAATTGAGATCACAGTCAGGTCTGCTGTGCGTTCCAACTTTTCAGGCAAAACTGAAAACTACAGTACGTCTTAAAAAGTATCTGACTTCAAATGTTTACCTCACATTGCTGAATTCCATAAACTTTTCAAGAATACTAACTAGACCAGGAATATAAAATGTCCACAAAAATACTTTCTTTGGGTCTTCTGTGTTTCTTTCCCACATTTGTTAATCTTTATTTTGAAATGGGCTTTTGTTAATCTTTCTCTTTTTGTAGAGATAAGATGAATCTGATCAGGCCTGATCCTCATGTCACTGTAGTCAGTGGCAAAAGGTCTGATCCAACTCCTATTGAAATTCAGTGGGAGTCGTTATTTACTTCAGTAGGGGTTGGATTATGCCCATAACTTACACTAACTTCCTTCAATGCAGAGCAGCTCTGCCATGATGTAGGGCGTGATAATGTGAGGTACTACGCATCTTCAGCTCCCAATGAAATGAGTTTGTAACTATGAGCAATCAGCAATTCACAGAATTCCTCAGCAATGCACAGGAATCCACTGAGAAAGAGGATAGATTCCTGCTGATTTTTTCCCTAACAGTTTAGTTATTCTTTTTGTGAAAATTGTTTGAACAAGTCAGAGATTTGACCTGCATGCCAAGGAATTCTGGTAGTCCTAATCATTCCTTTCAATAGTACATAATTATAGGTCACTTCTTTTGTCAATTTTGTTAAAATCCTTTTTATTAATTTTTAAACACACCAATATAATTACTCCCATGAAGGAATAACATAAATGAACAGTACAAGCATGAATAATTCTGTTATACTAAACAATTATAGTCTAGTCTTTTCTTGGGTATCTTTGGAAACAGTTATGGCAAATTGCACAGTGAAGAGGTCAGGGTTTAAACAGTTTGCTTCCAAGGGCCATCCTTGCTTCAGATTCCTAAGTTCAGGGCCTGACATGTCTTAGTGATACACATTTCCCATCTCAGTATTTACTGTGTCACTCCTTCAACCCATGGGAAGAAGAGAGAGAATCCTTTTCAGGCCTTCTTTAATTTAGAGGCCCTAGCAGCCAAGTCTGTAGTTTATGGCAAACAGAAGCATTTTCAAATTAAAGATCCTGGGAAAAGATATGGTTTTGTCTGTCCACAGCACTTTTTGAGATGTTCGAGATGAGGTGGGCAATGGGGGAAAGTGAGATAAAATATAATTCCTCATTATCAGTTATCTGGGCAACTATAACACATCTCAGTACAATAGAACCTCAGAGTTATGAACACCAGAGTTACGAACTGACTGGTCAACTACACTCCTCATTTGGAACTGGAAGTATGCAATCAGGCAGCAAAAACACAAATACAGTGTGTAAAATACATGTTTATGGTGTTAAACGTAAACTATTAAAAAAAAAAAAAGGAAAGTTGAAAAAAGATTTGACAAGGTAAGGAAACTTTCTGTGCTTATTTCATTTCAATTAAGATGGTTAAAGCAGCATTTTTCTTCTGCATAGTAAAGCTTCAAAGCTGTATTAAGTCAATGTTCAGTTAACTTTTGAAAGAACAACCATAACATTTGGTTCAGAGTAACGAACATTTCAAAGTTACAAACAACCTCCATTCCCGAGGTGTTTGTAAATCTGAGGTTCTACTGTAGTTAGACATACAAGTACTGAATAAATAGAAAAATACAGTTCTCACCTTTCAATTGTGCAAAAACTTGACTGGGCCCCACCCAACTCTGCCCATCAATCCACATACTTCTAAAAAAATCAAATAATTAACTGAGATACAAAATGGTATTGGTTTTTTTATTTGAGTGGATGATACTAACCACCCTTCATCTGGCTTTGGGGGAGGGGAAGAGAGGGCGTTCCACCTGTCTTCTCCCTAAATGGGCAGCAGATACATATGACCTGGTATCTAAAGAAATCCCCTTACACTCAAATGTCAAATTATCATGCCCCATCTACACTTCCAGTTCAGACCAAAACTCCTCAACCACTGTACTGTAAACTTAGTGAAGAAGAAAACAACTATGGAATGGGTACATTATATATGTTGCAATCATCAACAATAGTAAACCAAATTCTTGTAGATCTAGTAGGCCAGCAAATAGTCTCTCAATTTTGTAAGCTCACTAGTCAGTGCAAATGTACATAGTCATGAAGTTGAGAATTATGTAATTACTATGTCTTGTTCCCTCTCTTGAAATACTGCACTTGAAACTTGCGACATTACAATTCTAGTTCAGAGGTCATGCACTTGATTTTTCTTTTTTGATTAGTTGGGGGGAAACTATGGAATTTCTTTCCTAACTACCTAGTATTGGTCATGAATTTAGCATCTTATTTTGAAGTTTAATTTACACGATTATGGAGATTTAATTCAGTCTCATCAGTGTGAAGGTTTATTATGTTTGCGTAGAAAAATGAGAAATAGAAAAATATTTTAATATTGATAAATATTTTGAAATACTGGATCTGAATGTAAACCCAGTGCCTTTCTGATTGGTCATGGTTGGTTTACAAAATAACTACACAGTAGACTGCTAACCACAAAAGCTCTGTAGTATAATGTGATTTTTTTCTTAAATGGCCAGTTATACTGAAGGCCTCAAAATTCATGTGCCATCTGGAGATTCTTTTTCTTGTGGAATGTAAGATTTTGCTTATTTTTCTAAACTATTCATGTTTCATCTGTCAGTTTTACAAAAAAGATGTCTGTTAATCTAACAGTGAACAAACCAGTGCTCTCTTGCACTGATAAGAGTGAGGGCAACATTGGACCAGTCACACATTACTTTTTTGTTTATTTGGGTAGCATAAGCCATCGTAAATCATCCACTTCAGATGGTAAGTTCTTTTAGGTGGGAGCACAATTGAGGCAGATCAGCATTAGTTTTTAAATATGCAAATAAAAGGCTTGTGAAAAGTGTCAGAGAGCCCATAGGACTAAACATACATCTGTTTTTCACAATGTCCTCCAAATCTTGTTTTATTGTAAACTCTGTGTATAAAAAAACCTGAAGACTTTTTCTTAAAGGAGGCTGATTATTTTAAAATATAGCTTTGTTAAGCAGTGATTAGAAAAATGCTTAAACTGGACAGCATCCTCACTGCCTTCACTCTCTTGGGCATGGAAGAAAAATACACCAGAAATTAGAAACTAGCTTTTCTATAATCCCTCCCCACCCAACAAAATCTGTTGTGGTGTTTTTTTTTAAATGGCTAAGCTGGGTGGAGTTGCAAAAGAAGAGCTGGATTGTGAGTTCAGACTTAGTACAGTAAAATGTTTTATCTGTGATCTGCAACTTGTTGCTGTGGCAACAAAGATACATGAATTTAAAGAGGAACATTTTCAGCATATGGGATTGATAAAATTGCAGTGTCTTTCTGCTCTTTCCAGTTCAGGAGCAGGATTATCATTTGCCAAGTTCTTATAATTGTCACACATTCTTTCTAAATGAAATGTAAATTGTATATTAAATTATGTTTATGAAAATGTATAATAACTTACAGATTAGTCAAAAGAATGATCTCTAATAGTTTAAGCACGCATAAGTGAGGGCTTTGATTTGACAACAAAAATTACTTTTACAAACTATGTTGCTTGAGCTTTACTAAATGGTAAATAGTTTAATGTATCGGGAGTTCTTGACAACAGATGAAGACCTGCCACTTTAAAGACTCTGTTGCCTTAAATGCTTTCTAACTCCAGTAGTCAAAGGCTGTTAAGCTTTAAGTGCTCTGTCATACTTGCAGGCTTTTATAGCAGAAGCTTACAGCAAACAGCAATGATGATGGAAAACGATGGCAGGTAGACTTAAAACACCATAAAGCATAGAGACAATTGTATGTAATGCCTCAAATTGAATCCATTTTGAATGAAATGATCAGCCATATGTGCCACCCTTATGGACCCTGTAAGAAGAAGAGAAGAAATGTACCCCATTGCTAACTGTGCATGAAATTGCAGTGTTAGGAGATATTGACCAGATGTTTCAGTCTCAACAAATAGCTTGTTATGTGACTGAGTGAAAATCTCTCTGCTGCTTTGATCACATACACCTTAAGGGAAGAAGTAATTTAATAGAGGCTGTCAAAGTTCATCAGTGTCAATAAACTTTGACTTGACCTTTGCCATCTGTTTTTGATACTGTTGCTGATAGAAGTTGAGAGGCAGATGTTTACAGTATGAGGGAGTAATGCTCTTTATGAAATCAACGCTACAGAGAGCAATGGAGATCTTTTTACTCCTAAACTCTTTTGGTGTGATTCAGGTGTTGGTGTGTGTTCACTCAGACTGCACAGCATTTACTGAAAAGTGAAGACTTTTCTGGGGTTATAGGTGTGCTTTTTCATATATTTTGTATCATTTTAATCTGTCACAAAGAAATCCTACACTAAATCATGTTCGAATTTGTCAGCCATGATACCCCTATACTGTCAGGTTACTAGTCATTTAACTACTTTGTACTTACACAGTGCCTTTCACTGGAGAATTTGAAAGCATTTTGCAAACAGTTATCACACCTCGCAATGTCCCCGTGGAACAGGTATTATACCTATTGTACAAGGGGTGAGCTGAAGCATGCACAGATTGCAACATGCTGATGGCCAAATAGTGAATCTATGCCAGAACTTGTAATACACCTCAGAACTCTGAAGTCTAGCCTTATTCTCTCACCTTTATATCACACTTCTTCCAATAACAGCAGATACATTCTATAGTTTGCAATTACACTACATCAGTGGTTCTCAAACTTCTTTTTTCACAGACCTCTTGAAAATTGCTGAGGGTCTCGGCAGACCACTTAATGATCTTTCCAAATGTTGTTTGTACCGTTAGCTAACTATTGTAAAGCGATTTTGATAAAAGTGCTATATAAAAAAACCCTTAATAATAATTAACTTTTTATGATCTAAAAATAAAAGCACACAATTCATATTTTAATATCAGTAGTCTTACCTTTCTAATGTGATGGATGTGCCCTCTCTCCCCCACCACAGCAGCCCCGAGCTGGGGCTGGGAAAGAGGGGGTCTCTCCCTCTCTCCTCTGCCGTGGAAGCCCCGAAGCTGGGACTGGGAAGGAGGGGGTCTCTCCCTCTTTCCCCCACTGCAGCAGCTTCTGACCTGGGGCTGGGAAGAAGGGGAAGGTCTCTCCCCCACCACAGCAGCCACAGAGCTGAGGCTGGAAAGGTGGGCCATCTCTCCCCTGCAGCCACAGTCCTGGAGCTGGGGAAAGTCGCCTCTTTCTCTGGCCACTGCAGCCCTGCATGTCCCAAATTGCCTCCACCCGTTCTTCTCACTCCACTGCCTCCTCCCACCTACTCCCTATTCCCCCCAAGGCCACCACCTCACCTTACATGTGCGTCTTCTCCAGGGTCCAGGCACCTAATTAGTGGAGCCACGCCTACGCCAGTCCACTAATTAGGTGGGTGGCCCTTCATTCTCTCGTGTGCAGCCACCCAGGCGCGCACATTAGAGAGAACTATCAGCGGACCACCTGAATGGAGCTTGTGGACCACAGTTTGAGAACCTCTGCACTACGACTAGCTTTATTCCTGTCTTGTATTCACTGCTTTGCTACACACTTGCTGTGTGACTTTGGGCATGTCACTTAACATCTTTGCATCTCTTAACCTATCAGTAAAAAGAGTCTAAAAGTTAATTCTCTCAAGTAGTTTAGTTTATGTTAATAAAGCTCTTTCAGCTCTCCTTAATGAACAGTGGTATACACTAAACGCCATATACTGGTCCTTGCTCTACAAAGGGCTTTGGATAGCTGGCTAAAAGGGGTGATTTTTCAGAAAGGTCTGAGCACATGCCCTTGGAATTGTGTACTCCTTTAAGATGTTTCAGACTGGGCAACTAAAGCCTGAGGTTCCCAAAATCAGTAGTCACATGTGAAAAGGTAAACCACAGACATCCTGAAGTGCAGCCTGGCCTCTTTTTCTGTGCTCTGGTGGCACAAAGGGATTGGAAAGCAGCTCATCTCTCTAAGTGGGGATTTCCCCAGCATGGAGGAGTCCAAAATGGACATAGAGTTGGCAGTCAACTTCTATGCCACACCTGCCACAGTGCCCAGTGTAGTTGATGAAGAAGTGGCATGCCCAGAACATATTTTGCTGGGTTTGCCCATAGTTAATAGGTAGCCCCTTAGAGACCACTGCCTATTGGCAAAATTTAGAGCACAGTAGAGTTACAATTTTCCATGACATTTAATAACACACATTGAAACACACACAGATTTTTCCTTCATTGCATCTCACTTATAAATATAGATATATTTTCTCCCTTTAAATATAGTGCAAAGGAATATATTTAGAATGGATTATATTTATATACTAGCTGCATAGGTGGGCATGGCACTTTAGATTGTAAGCCTCTTGCAGCACAGAACATGTGCTTTTAATTGTCTCTAAAGTCAGATCAAAAACACAATCAATGGACAACAGGTCATAGGCAGACAGTAAGGGGGATAGAATGAAAAATGGTTAATGTATCAGTAACACTTAACAGTACTTGGTATTGTGGATTTCTTGTTAGGAGGTTTTGTGTTTTAAATAAATCTAGAATGAAGTATCTCTAGTGGACTTTTGGTGAAGAAGTTGTAGGTATTGGTCTCAGATGCATGGCTTTAACTATTCTTTTCACCTCAAGAACAGTTATCACTATTAACTCATTTGACTGGAAGTTGCTTGAAGGTGGTGTTAGACATTTTAACAATATTGCTTCCTTGTGCAAGATTTGGCAGCTTAAATTAATGGTGCAGCAATTACTGTACAGTACATTGTACTCTGTTTCTCAGGCTTGTGTATGCAAACAAAGACAAGTCTCTGTTTTTTCTTTGAGATTTTTCTTCATACTGACCATCACGTGATGTGAGGCCATAATAGTCTAGGAATGTAGTTTAGTGTAAAGGTAGCAAGCAAAAACATAGTACAATGTGCAGTTTTTTGGATGGCACAAAACTTGCAGTCTCTCCTATTTGCTGGGACTCAGTATTGTATATTGTGGCTTCTTGAAACAATGCTTTCTAAATAAAGATCTGAAAAAAGGTACAATATTAACCAAATGTTGACTTCGGATTGTGTTTCAGATGTACTCTTGCATCACTGACAAGAAATATAAGTGAGTTAAGTCATTTAGAATAATGATATCAGTATTTTTCTTTTATACGAAGTGTATTCAATGTATGCATATGTTTTTGCCAGGTTCATATAATGGTTTAGGTTTTACTTCCATTTTTTCCTTACATGAATGGTCTTCTAAGCTGAGTTGTGATTAACCTCCTTCCTATATCCTTCCATTTAAAGTGGTCATAACAAATTATTTTCAAATGGACTCTCCATATTCTCACTATTGAGAGAGATGCCCAGGGTGCAGCAGGCTGGTGAAACAGTCTGAAAGTGGTGCCTTTTGGGACTCCTTTGGTCTGAATATTTTGCTGATGAGGTTATAAGAGGGGAAGGGGCGCTCTAACCTCCTCCGCAATTCTTTTCACATGCAATTGTGGACAGACCTGAAACTTCTAGCCTGTCTCCATTGACCTTTGTCAGTCTTTTTGTTGATTTATTAAAAAAATGTAAGTGGTGGTTAAGATAGTTAATGTTAAGTTTTAGTAAACAGGTAATATATTAGCTAGTTTTATGGTTGTCAAGCTCTCTGTGCTCACAGGTGTGATTTGCAGTTCTGTCAGGATCAGATATGGCAGATTGCACAGTAAAGAGGTCAGGGTTCAAACAGCGTGCTTCCAAGGGCATTCCATGCTTCAGATTCCTACATTCAGGGCCTCACATGTCTTTGTGATACACATTTCCCATCTCAGTATTTTCTGTGTCCTTCAACCCATGGACTAGGAAGGAGAGAGAGAATCCTTTTCAGCCCTTCTTTCATTCAGAGGTCCTAGCAGCCAAGTCTGCAGGTTTTAACTCAGTAGGATCTTTGGGTTTTGTGCAAGGCCCTAAGAAACAGTCTCCTGTTCCAAGCAGGTTCTAAGAAATCAGCTCCAGGATCCCTATTGACCCCTATTTCTGGATTTGGAGCAAAGAAAATCATGTTGGATTTAGTGACTAAGATTCCATTTATTAATTTGGAAATTACTTCAGAGCGCAGGGATACAATGTTTCCTAGCCGAGTACATCAGTTTCTAAGAACCCAAGATTCAAAAGTGCAGCGCTGAAAACTCCTTCTGCTTAGAAGGAACATTGCACTAAGGAAAAGGCTTCAGATGCTTCATGGTAATGTTGCTAGCATGAGGAGACTTTCCAGCCTCTCTCTTCAGCTTTAATATGTAAGTATGCTAGTAGCTGCAGCTTCAGAAAGATTCAAGAGCTCAGTCTGCACTGGTTGATAAAGATCAAAAGATGGATTGCATTGACAAAAAGATATATTTATCAGCCTCTTTGGTCACCAGGATAGCCAATATTAATATTTCCCAGATACCAATACCGTTTAAGGGACAAGATGGCTATTTGCTCAGAAACTGTCTGAGGATTACCGTAAACTTGCTAATGCTGTAACTCTGAAGAGCTGTTGGTGCGGTCTGAAAGCACCAGTTGACTATTTAGGCTCAGTTTCTAGATCTGTCTCTTCAGCTTTCTCCTCAAGATGACATTCTTGTGTAAAGTCTTTAAGATTATCTGCTGAGACCCAAGAGCAGAAGACCTTCCTTCTGCTGGCAAAGGTCTCTTCACAATGGAGAAGCTGAGGAAAACCAGTTCAATTGCTCAATCTCTGGGTTTTTCTTTGCCTCAGAAATGGAGGCACTGCTTACCAGTATCAGACAGTAGTACCCTGTGCTGTTTGTACCCTCCTCTCAGGTGGCCATACCAACAACAGCAGAGGAAAGCCTTTCAAATGAAGCCTAAAGAGATATGATCTGGTTCATCTTTCAACCCAGCATCCTTATTCTGGAGAATTCAGGCCATATGGGATATTTGAGAGCCACAAACCAATCTTAAACACAACTTTGTTTCCCTTTTCCCTACTTTTAGAGAATAATAGTCTCTGTTACACGTGGCATGAAGAGGAATTACTATGGGTCATTGAGCTCTAGAGGTCATTCAAAAAAGACTGTGTAATCTAATTTGACTCTGTGACTCTTCCCCATATGTTTTCAAGGTTCCTTCTTACAAGACAGTGGTGAAAGACAAAGTGCAATCCTTCCCGCAGTTGGGAGCAATAGAAGAACTCTCTATGGAATTTAGGGGAATAATAAAGGGCACAGGATCCAGAGATGTTTGGGAAAGTTACACATAAACATCTTGGAGCAGTGGGTAGTGAGCAGTAATGTAAATAGCATTTAAAAAGCTAACCGTTAAAACGATTACAAATATTTTGTTTAAACGGTTAACTGATTAAGTGGCTGGGCCCGATCCGGCCGGCGGTGGTGCTGGCTGGGTCCGATCCATCTGGCGCGGGAGTTAACGTTTAAGGCGGGTTAACCAGTAAGACTAATGCTTACCATTTAATCGGTTAACATTTTACATCTCTACTAGAGAGAGGGGCCCTTGATCCTTCTTCCTCAAGATTCAAGAAGATCACATAGTCTGTGATCATATGTACTAAGCAACGAGGGAGTTGATTCCAAGCAATTCTGCAAAGTGGCAGTAGTTCATTAGGAACTGTATTTATCATGTTTAGCAGGTGGTTTTCCATCTTGCAGGAAGAGACAGTACCCTTATGTGCCAGCTCAACCAAAATCTTCAAAACCAAATAAGTGGTCTGTGAAATGGTCAATACTAGACTGGATTTTCCACAGTGGGGATGTCCAGCGAAAGACCCCAAACTATGGGGCATGGATGAATGTTCAGGGGGGCGCAGTGGGACCCGGGGAGGGAGCACCACCAGCCTTGCTTTGGCCCCAAAGCGCTCCCCTGAACAAAGCCTTGGACCCCGGCCACGGCTTCTGCTTCCATCCCCAGCTGCAGCTCTGCTCTCACCCCTGGCCACAGCTTCATTCCTGGCCCCAGACCCACCCCCAGCTGCAGCCACAGCCTCGGCCCCTTACTCCAATCTCCCACCCCAGCCGCGGCCTGGTTCCTGGAATGGGGGTGGCATGGACGGGGGGGGCACGACCGTGAAAAGTTTGGGGACCCCTGATCTAGAAGAAGACAGCAAGAGTGTGTTCAGTCACTCTACAGTGAAAGACCCAACACCAACTTGGGACCTGAACTTAGACCTCATAGGGTTATTGAAGCCCTCTTTGAAACCAATGGACAATTACTTTCTATTTAATTTCTCTGTGAAAACCGCATTCTTTATTGTCATAACATTTGCAGGAAGGGTCAGTGAGCTTCAGGCTCTTATGGCTGACCTTCATTTTACAGTATTTCATGAGGATGAAATTTTCCTTCACCCTCATCTTTCCCAAAGTGCTAAATGATTATTATGAGACTCCGGCAATAAATCTGTCAGCATTCTTTCCAAGACCACTTCCCATTGAAAGAAAGCTCAGTTACATTAATTAAATGTGAATAATCTATTTCAGTAGATCCAAAGAATCCAGAAAATCAACCATGTTTTTCATTGCCTATAGTAGTGGTCTCAACCTATTTACCAGTGTGAGCCACATATGCAGCTCTCTATGTGTTTGTTATGTGGGCCGCATCCACACAATATATATACTTCCTGTATGTCCCTGAAAATGTCACATGGGCCCCAGCTGTGTGCTGATTGGGTTGCAAGTGGCCCACAGGCTCAGGACCACAGGTTGGGAACTACTGGCCTATAGGGATAACTATTAGGGAAATGTCATCACTGCCCAGCACCCATCCAAATGCATCTGGCTTTACATTGGAAGAGTATTATAATTTAGCAGTGTTCTTATGCTGGCTCATTCCAATAGGGACAAGATCACCTTAATTGCATGCCATAGACATATTCTTGGCAGACCTATGACATGGCACTCAGTACATAGGTTTACTAAGATTTACTCTTTCAACTTGTGTAAAATCTGACACAAAGGCAAAGTAATATTGCAATCCTTATTTAACTAGCACTCCTCAACCCACCATTTTGGGGAGGAATATCACTACTAGTTGAACTCCCCAAAGTGGAAATGTGCAAAGGTCACTCAAAGAAGAAACCTTTCAGTATGTAGAGTTTTTTGGACAAGCCTCTGCCCAGCCACGCTGCCAGTCCGCTGTCCCCTCTTCCTCAGAGTTCTGTTGCTGTGCCAGGCTTTGAAGTTCAGGTGGAAGGAACTGAGGCAGTGAGCATGCTCCACCCCCTTTTCATACGCATGCATCTGGAATGTTCAGAGGTGTGCGCAGGCACCTCAGCAGTGGTACCTGAAGAATCTCTGTCTGCTGTATCATGGGCACATCTCTCAGTAACAGGAATGCACAGAGGCTCATCTCAAAGCGCTTCAGTAAGTAACCTTTATTTCTGATACATCAGGACACCTATACTTAAACTGAAAATGAAGATTGGTGTAGACTTGAATCCATGCAGGACCTAAGTGTTCAGCCACCCAGTCCGGAAAACGTTTTTGACCCCCTCCCAAACAGATCTACCAGGAGTGAGAGAGAATGATGCAGCTCCCCCTAATACTGATTTGACATCCTTGGAAATTGGTCCTTGGTGCGAGCACTCTGATCACCTGCCTGCCAAGGCCGGCCTTGACTTGAATATTTGATGGCAAGTTGCAGGTTTAAACTCAGTTGAGCTGCTACACACAGTCAAAATTGTGGCATTGTAGCATAAATACTTCTTCATAAAGATCTATGATATAGTACATGAAGTGTTATTGATGCTCCGATTTTGATCGGATGGTATATAAGGATGAAAAAACAGATATGTCGTTTGCTAAAATGTGTTAGATCCCCAGGGGGCAGTTTGTGAAATTCCACAGGGATTTTTGAGGAATTGGCAGGGTTCATGTAGAGCTGATGTTTTAAGTGCTGTCCATAGTATACCCTGCAAATTCTAGTAATCTGTGAGAGTAAGTCACACTTTTTCGCAGAGAACACAAGATTTGAACCTGTCTCCTCTTATCAACATTGAAACTTGTTCCCTGCATTCCATAAAGGAGCGTATAGCATTCTTAATCTTATAAAATAATCTGTTCTGCTTCTCCTTGCCTTCAAAGACAGTAGAAAGAGTTCAACTATTGGTTTTATAAAGTATTCTCTGTAACACCTCAATCTCTTACATAAAAATACATAAAAATACATAAAAATAGAGGTTCAGTTACTTTCTTTATTAATTTAGAATAACAACAAATAGGTCTGCATAGCTCATCAAATATACGTTTTTGTGTGTGAAAAACTTCTGTTGCTCCAATAAAGATATCGCATTTTCAGTTTTGTCCACTTTTTCCTAATTAGTGAAGCCTTTTTGTCTGTGAATAAAGCCCTTTTTTCCTCTGGAACTGAATAATAATGGGGACATGACTAAGAATGTATTTCCAGCTCAGTTACTTGAACTTTCTACAACCCACAGATTCCACTAATGCTGATTTGTAATGGAGACATTATCATTTATTTAGATCTCGATTAGGAAACAATTATAATTGGGGTTTTAGCATGCAGTAAATTCATGTTGCCTTTAATTCATTCTGTAGATTGAGTGGATAAGCTTACTGATTTTAAGTAGGGGGAATTATAATGATTTCAGTTGGTTGACTCATGACTGCCAGGGTAGAGTTTTGTACTGTTTCTTCATGACATTGATTATTTTTTTTAGGTCACTACCAGTTTTATCTTGTGGTTGAATTTTATTTTTCCCATTTTAGCACACAACACAGAATCAGTTACAGTTGATTGATATTATATCTGTCCTTCTTTTGTAAAGAGAAGCTTTATGAAATAACCCAACGGTTTAGCAGCACTACACAGCTATACTCTTTATTTAAAAATCAATTTGCAGAATTGCTCTGAGTAAAGTTCAGGACAGAGATTTTTACATATCATTTACCAGTGTGGCTAGGATAATTCCCTTATTTTGCATATAATTGTTAAATACAAAGGGTTATTTTCAATGCTAGTCGCATTTTTAAAATCTATGTTGTGAACATTGTAGACTTTCTTTCTATTTTTTTCAAATGTACTGTCTTCGTCTGTTTTGCTCTTCTGTTTGTCTGTGTTTTGTTTTCTTCTGTTTTGCAATTACCGTTTTTAAAAAAAACACACAAAATCCCTCTTAGTTCTTTTGAGGGAACACAGATTTACTGATGTATCTTACCTGACAGGCAAGTGATTTTTTTTGTACAGTACGTCATTATATTTGAATACAGTATCAGAAGGACTCATGAGTTTTACTTTAATTTTGAACTATTAAACCTTCAACATTATTCTATGTGAATCCTTTATTAACCTTTTCTGAGTTAATGTATCTACAACTTTTTAAAAAACCTATGGCACATTGCATGTGCCATGTCTTAGAAAAGGTGAGAGAGAAAAGAGGTGAAAAAATATATATCAAGCATTCTCAGTTATTTGTATTTTTTTCTTTCCATCGGCAGTGGATGATCGAGACCCCTTACAAGGCAGCAACTTTCTTTGGGTGCATTGGAACAGACAAATTTGGTGCAATCCTGAAGAAGAAAACTGAGGAAGCTCACGTGGATGCTCATTACTATGAGCAGAGTGACGAGCCAACAGGAACTTGTGCTGCCTGCATCACTGGTGACAACAGGTCAGATGTCTTTCCCTAGAAGTTTTTCTTATTCTTGAATGATATGAGTGCAGATAAAATAGAAGTCTACCTTTTGATTTGGAATATATTTGCAATATTTGACCTTGAAAATGTAATACACAATAAAGATGCAGTATTAACAACAACATTTATTTGGGAAGTTGAGGCAGGCTGGCTCTTCTATTTTTGTTTCATGTTCTGAGTATATAGGGTGCATGATAATGGAAGGGTGTTAGTATAATAATCGACAGTAGCTTCTTGTTATTGAGCCTTAAACTCTGTTGTTCTAGACAAAGGATTGTGTACAGGAAAACCTTGGAAGGCAGTAGATAATCTCAAAGTTCGTCTGTTAATTGTAGATGAAAGTTGATTGGCACATCACTATGAGTGATGAAAAATATTAATGTAATTAGTGTATTTAAAGAGGGTAGATACTAGTTAATCAGTCCAGTGCTGTCACTATATGGAAGGGTGAAAAGTGAGATTTTTTTTGTCACTGATGTTCACAAGTTAATATGAGAACTGTAACTCAACAGAGGTGAGTGAGACAATGAATGATGTCCTGAAATTGTGACTGAACAATTAGAATAAGCATAACATTGAACTATCATTGCTATATGTTTTATTTGTATTTGAGATTTTTATTTGTTATTTTTAACTAATCTGCATATCATTGAAGTTTCACACTCATGACACGCTCATTTGTCTCATCTTGTCTTAATTAAATAGTAAGTGCCTCATGACAGGGACCATAAATTCTGGTTTGGTTGTACAAAACATTGTGCTATTGGACTTTCATCCTGATTGGAGCATTTTGGGTGCTACTGCAATACAACCAATAAAAACGAAGAGTTTTGAAGAAAAGAATGAAGATACAGTAGCTCATTCTGAGCATGTTCTTTCTTTTTATTTTCTCTGCACAAAAAGGTTTCCTCTTTACTGTTGTTGACACGTGCTGATTTTTAATGATGGTTGCTGAAGACTTGAGATGTCTGTCATGCTTTCTGGAGTGACTCACGACCATGAGTGCCAACCTCAGGGCAGACTGTCAAGAAGCAGGGCAGAGACCCCAAACCCATTGTATGGTCTATAATTAGATTTCACCAACCCAGTAACAATTGTGAACTCCTAAAGCACTATAACAGTCTTCCTATGGAGTCACAGACAGTTCCCCTGGGCATTCCAGTCTATCTTGCCACCCAGGCAAGCTGGACTTAGTGATGATTGCTATATACCAAAGATCACAAAAGATTCAGGTTCCTTCCAGTCCCAAGAGACCAGTTACTTACTTCAGGTCAATTTGTACCTTAGACCTCTTGCTAAAAATAATGCTTGTAGACAATCCTATAATAAACTAATTAAAGATTTATTAACTAGGAAAAAGAAATGAGTTATTACAAGGTTAAAGTAGGCACACATATATACACACACAAGTTACAGTCAGTGGTTTTAAAAGATGACAGAACTGTAGTAATGTCAGCTCTGAATGTTTTTTAGAGCTAAGCCAGCTTGACCCTAGGGATGCCTGCTTGTGTTTGGTAGCTCCAGCCACGTGAGAGTCCGAACAGCAAAAGAGATCAAAAATATTATTGTCAGCTACTTTTATTTCCTTCTTCCAGAATTCAAGCTGATGGGACAAGCTCTTTTGCACATAGCCTCTTCATGGGAGTGAAGGGACAGTTAACAAATATGTGATGTCTCACAAAGGCCCATTTAGTTTTGATAGGCCTTCTTGATGAGCAAGAGATGATCCCTTTTTACAGTAATAAAGTAAAAAATTAAATATTATCTTATAGCATGTGATAAAGAAATTATAAGTGATATTAATGCATACAGCAATTTACAAGCATTTCATATAGTCTAAAACTAAACACGTTGTAAGTTCAATAACCATCTTAATCATCCTAACACACAGGTGAAACAGATTGGTTTCTAGCAACAAATTTGTCAGTGCTTGGCTGGGGCCTGAAGCCTTGGCAAGAATTGGCACCTGGTCTGCCAGCATCACAATTATCTATCTTATGCTATAATTTTACAGGATAGAGATCAGTTCAACCTAGTTCATGCTTTTATGAATAAGTAGGCAGAAGAATGTCTAGATTTGATCATCTGGAATAGCAACTGATATATTTTTCTGAAACTGTTAAATTTTTATTCAGTGGCATTAGTTAGCTTCAGTGGAGTCTGCTGAACAAAGTAACCTTTTCTCAGAGTCCCTAGCGCCCCCCACAACCCCAATATGTGGCCGCTCTAGGCCTAGGACCATGGTGCACTTTGGGAAAACTTTACTGCCCGCCCTGCACATTATCAAGAAGCAGCTTGCTTTGCAAAAGGCTTGATTGGTTCACTTGCCCTTGGAAACCCAGAATGCTCTCTGATAGTATGCTTGCAGATTGCTGATCAGAAAAGAATTGGTTAACGCTGATCTGAGTTGAGCTGCTGCTCTTTGCAAAGGGGATGTGGATTGCTGTTTGCAAAGGGGATAAAATTGATTGCAGATTGTTGGGATAGAGAGTACTAAGGAAGTTCTTCCCATAGAATTGTAGAATACTTCTGGATGACGCCTGGGACTAGGGTTGCCAGGCATCCGGTTTTCGACTGGAATGCCCGGTCAAAAAGGGACCCTGGCGGCTCCAGTCAGCACCGCTGACTGGGCCATTAAAAGTCTGGTTGGCCACCCACAGCAGGGCAGGCAGGCTGTCTGCATGGCTCCCAGGAAGCTGCTGGCATCTCTCTCTCTGGCTCCTAGGCATAGGGGCAGCCCCGATGGCTCCGCTCGCTGCTCAAGCACCAGCTCCGCAGCTCCCATTGGCTGGGAACCATAGCCAATGGGAGCTGTGGGGGCGGCGCCTGCAGGCAGGGACAACACCAGGAGCTACCTGGCCACGCCTCCATCCACCTAGGAACCAGAGGGAGATGCCGGCAGCTTCCAGGAGCCACCTGAGGTGGGTGCTGCCTGGAGCCCGCACCCCTCACCCCCTCCCATGCCCCAACCCTCTGTCCCAGCCCTGAGCCCCCTCCTGCAGTCCAAACCCCTGGGCCCCAGCCAGCTGCCCCCTTCTGCACCCCAAACTTCTCATCTCCAGCTCCACCTCAGAGCCTGCATCCCCAGCAAGAGCCCTCTGCCCCAGCCCGGAACCGCCTCCTGCGCCCTGAACCCCTTCCCCCCCCATCTGGGAGCCCCCTCCTGTACCCCAAACCTGTCATCTCAAGCCCCAGCTGGAGCCCTTACCCCTTCTCGCACCCCAACCCTCTGCCCGAGCCCAGTTAAAATGAGCACGTGAGCGAGGGTGTGGGAGAGTGAGCCACAGAGGGTGGATGGAGTGAGCAGTGGGCGGGACCTCGGGAAAGAGATGGGGCAGAGGGCAGGGCAAAGGTGTTCGGTTTTCTGCAAATAGAAAGTTGGCAACCTTGCCTGAGACCTGAGTCAAGTGGAGCTGCATCTTCGCTGCAAAGCAATAGGGCTCACCTCTGGGTCCCAGCTTGTCTCAAACGTGGACTCTTTAGCCCTGCAGGGTCCTGGGACCCTGGTCCGAACCCCGGGTTAGCACCATTGGAGTGTAGACACAGTGGGGGTTAGGCTGGAGCCCAGGTTCAAACACAGGCTTAGTGTTACACAGGCTAGACAGATCCACACACACAAAAATCATAATTAGCAATAACTGGCAGTATCTGCAGATAGACCAATGATTGAGTGGGCCGAGAAAGTGAGTTTCAGGTCCCGTGTCTGTGTGTCCCGTGTGTGAGGAAGCTTGTGTTACTCCTGCCCTCTGTTCTGCGGATAAATAGAGCATTGCTCTTTCAAGATCAGTTAATCTTGCTCCTTTTATCATCACAAAAATTCAAAAACCATGTTTAAATGTATTCTTAAGAGCCGTTTTTTCATTCTTCCTTCATGCAATTGCTTTCTCACAGTGCTACTAATAGTTTATTCAGCTGCAGACAGAAGTGAATTTGACTTTTCAGCTTATTTATCCAAGAACTATTTTCAAGAGTTTGGTTGAATCAAATCCACTAAAAGGTGGAGGAAAAGGTTATTTATGCTTCCTTATCCTTTTAAATTATACCTCTGCTTCAGTGAATGATGATCTGGCAGAATATATTCGCCTCAATTCTTTCTCCTATTGCCCTGTAGTTTTTGGAGTTTTGTGTCATTTCATGTCAAATTAATTAATATTAGTAGAGGTGGTCCCTAGTATCATAAATCTCTGATAGAAAAAAATAACCCTGCATGCACTGTTTTTTATTTCTCTTTTCCATAGAAAGGAAGTTTTGCTTTTTCTCCCCTTTACAACAATTTTTATTTTAAAATATGCAGAAGGGTCTAGTGCTTAGAGCAGGGAACTATGGACCAGAACTCTCCCCATGTGTACAGTGTGTTCGTGGGCAAGTCTTTTTACCCCGGAGTGGTTGTGTTAAATCTTTTCATAGTGGAATTGCATATTAATGATTGTGTATGTATATGACATACATTTATAGGTTTCTCCGTAAATGTGGATTTTAAAAAAATGTTTCTCACATTTGTATGATTTTTCTCTCCGTATATAATTATACATGTTATGTACATATATTTTACATGGACTATTTAATTGTTTTACATTATGGTAGCATTCACACCCTCAGATATAAGTCTTTTTAAAGAATCTTTGTATCTGATGGGAAGAACAGTACTAGTGTTAAGAAAAAGTGTCTAACTAATATCTGTTTCTTTGGTCATTTTAGGTCTCTTGTAGCTCACCTTGCTGCTGCCAATTGTTACAATAAGGAAAAACATCTTGATCTGGAGAAGAACTGGAAACTGGTGGAAAAGGCCAAAGTTTATTACATAGCAGTAAGTTTGGCTTTTTTTAAAGTTGTGAAATGTTTGTGGGTTACTGCACTCAATTTCTGTAACACTGAACTACTACAGTGTCCATTTTGCATATGATGCAGGATAACTGTTGTGAATGTTGAGAAAGAAAATGTCTGCTTCTGTTGTAACATGATCAGATTTGTTTACCTTGAAGTTTACATCCTTGTATGTACCTTTAGTTATATGCATTCTTAAAATGAGCACAGGAAGACATAAGAAAGTGATTTCACGTTTCCTGGCAAATTGTTGTGAAGGATGCATAGATTATGTAGATAAACAATATTAACCTAATTATTCACTGCAAACAGTTTGAGTTTATTTGTGTGAACCATCTTAATTGCTATTTATTCCATAGTAATTACCATTGCACCTTATAACTTAATATTTCAGAAACAATGATCATGACAAGTCTCTTGAATATGGGCAGAGGGGGCAAGCTATGATTTTAGTCACTAAATTTTACTTCTGGTACCAAGCTTTGGGGGAAAATGAAAAATAGTAGGTTCACAATTAGTTTTCAGAATAAATATTATTTCTTGTTTGTTTGTTTTTTAAATTTCAGAATTAATCTAACCATATTAATGTATTTGTGTAGTTAACATTCTGCCTAAATATAAGTGGTGAATTTTTCATCTTTCTCTGTTGATGTGACCAATGACAATTAGCAAATGTATAAAACATCTATGATAGATTAAAAACACATAATATGCATATAATATATGCTTTCTGTGTGACAGCTGCTGTCATTCCGCAACCTGAGCTATTTGGGAACAGCTGGTAAGAGGTGTAAAAAATTGATTATCCAGGAGGAACATGTCCATTGAAAATAGTTATTTCTTTCAGCTAGTGTTAATGTCTCCTACAGCCTGTTAGTGTGCACTGCTGTAGGCTTTACATGGTTGTTATTGATTCTTGTGTATGGTCAAGGCTGCCCCTTTATAGCTGTCAAACAAATACTTACACTGAGAAGATTATACAAAGGAAAGACATCCCATTGCTTCTGCTGCATATTTGAGATATATTTCAAGAATGTGTATTTCTTCAATAGCCTGCTCATTTTTAATTTATACTTTTAAAAATGGACTGTGTTTTAAATTTCAGATGATTATACTGTAGTCTGTTCTGAATGCCAGACTTGGGGCTAAATGCTATAAGGCTAAAAATTGCAGCAAGAGTTGAGTATTGTTAAATGAAGAAGAATGACAAATGTTAGCCAAAGACATACTGCACTAAGCTGTATCTTTTCTATATTTTATACTTGTATATAATTATCACTGAATCTTTTAATGTGTGATTTGGAATAATTATTCTCAGTTAAAATAGTTCAGGGAAAGTTGGGAAGGTCACATAAGGGGAAAAAAGGGATTTTGTTGTATAGAAGTCCACTCTACACTTCATTTTGGTTTTAGAAGCTCATCTTCTGTGTTAAAGCCCTTACCTCAACCACCCATTGAGGAGCTGATTTACCATACAGATTTGGGTTTATATTAAAGAGGAATTCCTGAAGTCTGATGGCCATCCAGACTTTATTACCCTCGTTGACCAAGAAGCTCAAAAGTTAGGGAATAAGCTCGCAAAACTGAGAATAAAACTGAAGATATGAATAGATTTCAATGGAAAAATAAACAACTGTGAAGAGCTGGGAAATTATATTGGATATTTGAAAATGAAGGTCAGATTCATGGAACACCAGGTTGATAGTGGGACCCGGGAATATTCTGACAAGAAGAGGCCAATCTTCATTTTCTCCTCTCTCTTTGTTGCATTCTTCCCTCAGTCCAGTTCTCCACTGCGTATGACCGCTACAAAGGTGCAGTACTGCCACACTCAAGCCAGTAACTTGGATGCTATACTGTAAAATGGAGTTATAACCCCATCCTTTTTTGTTGATGGTTGCAACATCCCAGTACTTGACAAGGTTCATCTCTTGGCATTTCTTCTGGATCCCTGCCATTAATTGTCTCTTGAAAATCTTCTATCTTCTGCTGTCATTGGGACTGAGACACAGAATTTGAGCTCAAACTTTGATGACTCATTGTGACCACTTGGACTAGATCGTTCATTTCTGACTGGGCTATAATAGTGGTAAACTGAAACAATTCAATATTTTGAGACACACATTATTTCTGGATAGGCCAGTAAAATTTCATTTGTACTTTTGGAATTTGCTGCTCTTGATGTGAGAAATAAATTTCTGAAAATAGGAAATGTTTTTCATGTGTCAAAATTAATTCCCTCCCTACTTCCTGGAAAAACTAGATAGCCTTTTAAAGAGAGTCTAAAATTGTCCAGTTCCCACCTGACATTGTTTGGTCAACAGTTGTATATATTAGAACTCTTACGGAATGACTTATTGAGAGCTTTCTTTACCCTCCATACAAGGTACCTCTGAAGATCTCTAGAAAACTTTTGACTTTATTAAACATAGTATCCATTCAACGTTTAGTCTAGTGTTGCAAACTCTTTGTAATACTTTATGAAGGAACCTCTTTAAAGTTCTTAACCATTAAGACTATTTTTCAGATAACGTTCTTTCTACCAGGTTTTTGAGATAGCAGCATTTGCTTACAGAACACACTCTCTCTCTTTTCAGTTATCCATAAAGACAGCTTAACCGGTATCCTATGCTATCTTTTATGCCCAAACACTCCACTGTTTTTTCACCAGAATCAGGAGATCCTGAATATCCTATCTTAATGCCCATTTCCTTCCAAAAAAGCGGAAGCATCTCAAAAGCTTAAATATAAAAAATGCCATACAATTCTATTGAATTGAACAGAAGGCCTTGGAGCTTTAGAATCTGTTCATACACTGGATTACGATAGGCCAAAGAAAAGACATAAAGCCAATAAGCATTCAAATATATTATTACTGAAGTATATACGCATGAAAACCTTGTCCTGAGGATATCAAGCAATTCCATCTTATAGGTTCAGAGGACCTATAAGATGGACAGTACTGAAATATTGTGTGGTCCCCTACACATACTTACTAGAGTAGATACATATGCCTTTTCAAATGCAGCATTCAATAGAACAGCATTCAGATTAAGCTCAGCCCTGAAATCTAATCAATTCATAGAGGGGGAACAGGTCACCCCCTCTCCCCCCCCCCCAAAAAAAACAATGGACCTATGGCAGAACCCTGAGAGGGAATTTATGTTACCGTATATGAACACAATAAATTCATTTTATCCATCTGGTGAAAAGATCATCTAGACAGATTGGAGAGAAACTACCAAAGAAGAGAACCTTGAAAACCATAGGTTGAAGAAAGATGTAGGCCAGGTTGAACCAATTCTCTAAAGTTAGGAAAACTGAAAAAGATGTCAAGGAAAGAAAGAAGAAAACTGAAGAATGATCAATTCTTTTAGCTTTGAAATAATTCCATATTTTAGCAATTTTTCATTATATTTTACAGGTGAGTATCTTCAAACCCCTCCCTTCCACTCTCCAGTCTTAATTCAACACAGCAGTTTCTTCCATTGGCACCGTATCCTACGGATTCTTATCCTCATTTCATTCTGGATCAGCTGTACTTCTGGTGGCTAATTACAGTTCACTGACAGGGCTCATGCTGGAGCACTTATCAGCCCATTCTCTTCTTCAAAGTTCCTGTTTAATTTCAAAAGAAAGTGAAGAGTTCTGCCAAATCTAAACATCAAACCTCTGTTTGTTTCTGTAGTCCATTAATGGGCCATATCCTGAACTCTGATTTTATTTATGTAAGACTTATGTTTCTTAGTGGTTTTCTTCTATCAATATGTACATTCTTTTGGGACTGGATTTTTATGACTTTTACAAATTGTGGCTAAAATTTTCAAATTTGAGTGACCTAAGTCTATATTTAGGCACCTGAATGGTCTGATTTTTCAGGTACACTGAATACATGCACTACCGTTATTGGGATTATTTAGGCATCTAAATAGGAGGTCTGATTGTCAGATGACCATCCACAATTCCTGTTGTGAACTGCAGGTGCTCACACTTCTGAAAGTCAGAGATACTTATTTAGGTGCCTAATTTAGACACTTATATTTGAAAAACATTCCAAACATTCGGAATTTAATATAATAAAATCTTTATTAATATCTCCTGGGGAAAAAAGGGCTGCCTATTGAAGAGAGACGGTGAACAGAGCAGAAAAAGAGGGTCTTATTCAGATGTTTTACTTTTTATTTAACTCTGTTATTCAGTAAACACTGTTATATATTGACATGGAATTTTCTGCTTATCCAATGACAATGGGCAAAAAATTGAGAAAGGAGGAAGTGCTTGTCTTTATTACAAGTTGCAGTTAACCAGGTGGGATTTTAATTCAGTTCTGATGATTGATTCTGCTTCCTCATGAAGACAGAATAATATAAACTTTTCCCAATGTGTTGTATGCTGTTGCCATATTTTTCCTCATGTCCCAATTACTGTATATACTCGATCATAAGCCGGTTCATTTATAAGCCGACCTCCCCCAGGATGGATAAGTAAAAATGGAAAAAGTTTTATAACCCATTCATAAGCCGACCCTATAATTCAGGGGTCAGCAAACTTTGGCTCCCGGGCCGTCAGAATAAGCCGATGGTGGGCCGAGATGGTTTGTTTACCTCGAGCATCCACAGGCACGGAGGTAAACCCAAGTAAACAAAGTGTCCCGGCGTGCCAGCTGCTTATCCTTACGGGCTAGGACAGCAACTGGTGTAAGTAAAAATTCGGCTCATGAACGAGTATATACGGTAACTATCCTTATTTCTCCCAGTTAGTCTTTCTCAATTTGCTCTTCAGTACTGTACCCATGTTAATTTAATGTTTCCTGTTGGAGGCATTGAGGAGGAGAAGTACCATAACTTGTTGCTGTTAATGCATTTATACCTTATATCTTTGTAATCTTAGAAATTTCTTCTTTGCTTTGCCTTTAGTTGTTCATCTGCTCATAAACAGTTGCCCCTTACTAAGCACGTTGAAATTACATGATTGATTACCATTACTGTTCTATTTAGTAACTCACATGTTAATGTGGTGGCTTTTAGTGTTGAACAATTGCACAGCTTTTAAGAATGTTAAACCAATCAGATCACTCAATTAGAAGAATATCCAAATGCCTCTTTCCATAAGAGGGAAAATAATAGATTGTCGGTGAGGGAATGTCTTTGAATTACTTTTTAAAGTTAAGGCTTGTAAACAAAAAAAAACCGTTTAATTTGTGAGTGCTTAGGAGAGAGAGACAAGCTGGGTATCTTTTATTGGACCAACTTTTGTTGATGAGAGAGACAAGCTTTCGAGCTTAGAGCTCTTCAGTTCTAAGAAGTTTACTCAGAGTGTCACAGCTGCATACAAGATGGAACAGATTGTTTAACATAAGTAGTTAACATATTAATATATTTCAGTGATGTCTCTTTAAAATCTTTGCTATTTTAGTGTCTTCGAGAACTTTTTGAGTAGCCAATTGGCAATTAAAGGATAGGTCATCATGTGGCTCAGCTTCTTGCAGGACTGTATGCATGAAATAACAGCAGGACCAATATTTGCTTCTCCTTGAGCATGGGTGCCTGTTTAATGCCTCTGATGCTCAGTTCTTTGCACTGGCAGTGCTTGAAACTTTCATGTTTCTCAGTACCTATGAATTTGTAAGAAAGGAGACATAGAGCAGTGAGACTTTTCTATTCTTGTAATTGTGCTCACCTGAATTTTTGGTTTGTTCACTTCAGAATTGCAAGGTAACATCCTGCTTTCATGTGAGGTGATGGTGCCTAGACCTCAGTGTCATATTTCACTCTACCTGTTTGTTCATAAGATGCTAGTTCACCATTATCCATGCGAGTCTAAACTTTCCTATATATTTTCATGTGATGGTAAATCATTCAAATTTTACAACACTGAAGGCGTACTCTTATGAATCTAAAAGATATTCAGTGATCCCAACTGTCTTGTTTGAAGGATGATATGCCACCATATGGCACCCCATACTCCTTGGAAATGTGCTAACATTGTACACTGATTACTGCAGCTGTTCGGAAAAAGTAAGTATTTTTGAAAAAAAAATGTTAGAAATTGTCTGTGAATTTCTTGTTTTTTCAACAAAAAATTTGTTTTATATGTGGGAAAACACTTGCACATCTTATCTTCCTTTCCCCCCATTTGTAAAAGGCTGAAGTAAAAAAAAAAAAGAGGGATTTTTTTTCTCCCTAACTTTAAATATTTTTACTTTTCCCTCCTTGTTTGATTGTGAAGGGGTGTGGGTGACAGGAGTAGGGTAGGGTGCACAAAGTTACTTTACCTTTTCCCTCTCCAATGAAAACAAAATTTGTTGAAAACATTCAGAATTTTTCATTTTGAAAATTTTCATAAAAAATAAACAAACACTTCAGCCAAAATGAAATTTGGCAAACACAATTGGTTTGGTAAAAAGTGCATTTTCTATTTATTAAAAATAAAAATGTTTGAAATAAAATTTTCAATAAACTCTGTTGCTTACACACACTATTTCAGTATTTTGATACGTAGAATCTGGATGACAGATTATTTAACTGAAATGGATTGGGGTTCTTAGAACAGTTCAAAAGGTATTAACTCTTTCCTCTGCAAACAAACTGGAGAAACGGGTTCCCATTCACTACTATTGGCAGCCTATGATGATGGCCTTCAGTGACATTGTATTTAGGATAAAATCTTCTAAATCTGTTTAGATTATATGCATGCACTTAAAAAAGAACTAAGCAAAATATATTTTATGCTACACTGAATAAAAAGGTAGCTTTTGAGTGTATGATATGTAATACTGTTAAAATATACCCATTACATTAAATTAAATAAATTACAGTTTAATACTTCAGTACCTCTATATATTTATAAACTAATAGCAAGTGTATAATTTTAATGGCGACCACTTGTCAAGATTACGTATTTTGTTTTATAGATTCTGTATGAAGGACAGAATGTCATGTATTTGCAGTCGGCGATAATCAATATAGTGTAATATGCCTACCTGTTGGAGGAATAGTTAAATCTCCAAAGTCCATGGTATATTTATTTACATATAAAATGTCATTTTTATATTTATTTTCCTACAATGGCTACTTATCTAAGCAGAGAAATACTGTGGTAGTATATGGGCTTGATGGTGGAATTATCTGGTTTCAACATGAGTTTGTCAAAACTTTAGCTTGATGTCAGCAATGTGTAGCACAGCTTAAATACTACTTCTCGGCATTTTGTTCTTTTTACATGGTTTTGGCTATTCTGCTTTAGAGAAAAAATTCTGATTGTTATAACAATATAAGTATAAATGAAATTTCTTTTGTGCTGTCTCCTCCTTTCAAAGGTATGTTAAATTAAGCCATTTTTATTATAATTTAGTGATATAATGATTATGATACATTTAAGATGGATTGTGATCGGTATTTTGAGATGTGCTGGTGCTTCCCTATGCATGGTAAACTAGTGGCACTCACAGAGACTGGCAGAAATCAAAATATCCACTAAGTATTTGTAGCTGTGGATAGCTGCACAATACTCATGCCTCCACTGATATTCTTAACCATAATGTTCCAACAACATTTCCTAAACAACTGCAGCTGCCAAATGGCATTTCTGGGAATAATTCATAGATTTGAAGGCTGGAAAGGAGCCATTCTTATCTTCTAGTCTGATCTCAAAGAGGAGGCCACAGCTAGCAGTGGATGATTATAATGTTACATCACTGGCCCATTGTATCTTGTCACTTCCAAAACCACCATTTTGTAGGATTGTACTTTGGGAATTATGGAAGAAACAGGGTGCCATCTACCATGAGCAGGTCCTATAGCTGTATAGAAAGGAAAATCCATACATCATTCACAGGCATGCAGCACAGTACCCAAATATTTCCTATCTCATAAGCAATTGAGAAATAAAAACAATTTTTCCCTCCCTTTAAAGAAAGGAAAACTTGATCAAAATGTGAACCAAAGGGCTTGTAAATTTTCAGCACAACGTATTGAGTAATGCCATGATACATACTGCATATTGTGAAGATATACAATGAAGTCTCACCCTGCCATCTCAGAATGTGATTTTATACAGAGATGTCTTTGTCACTGTCTTCTCAAGTAGTTTAACTGGAAAAAAGCTGGGTTGGGTTCTGTTTGCTTTGTGGGGATTTTTGCAAATTGCGATCCACAGTGGTCCAGTATGTGAAGATTATTGCTTCTTATCTTGTGGAGAAAAAAAAAATCCATCAAGCAGTATTTCAGAAATGTTACCCACCCTTTTCCCAAATAGCAAATTAACAGGAGCCCACGTAACAAAGAGAATAAAAATGTTTATTTGTAAATATTCACCTTTAAGTTACCAATGATATTTGTTTATATGTGGAATATGCACACTCTTCCCCCACCCTCCCTGCATCCCAGTAGCCTTTAAATTGCAGATAAACTTCTTCAGCACAGTCAGCACAGTAATTAGAAGCTCGGTCATTGCTCCTCTTATCATGTGATTTTTAAGAATGCATTATTAGAGCACTTACACAGCCAGTCTAGCTGCAACAGCCAGACAGTAACAGCAGTGCCATTTTTCACAAAGAAAATGTTGAACAGGAGCCAAATGTTTGGTGGCAGAGTCTGTTGCTAGGAAATCAAGTTCCTGAGGCGATTAATGACAAAGCAAGCAATAACAAGAAGGCAGAATTACAGATTTAAAAGAGAAAAAAGTGGTTGGTGTTATAATTACCCAAAGAAATCCGCACTCATTAAATTGGCTGTTTTTATGATTGACTTTAATTGGAGGTTAGCTCAGATATTTAGCTCCTTTCCCACCCCTTTAAACACACACATGAACATAATCTGTAGAACTGCAGACTTGTTTTTCTAAGCATTGAGAGGAGCTTGCCCTGTAATTTGATCCCCACTGACAGATGCATTTTCTATGCTGCCATTTTGAATTAACCTATTGTGCAACAATTTTCCTCAGCTCTGTTGAATAAAACATCAAGTCTTATTACCTCAGATGGATTTGATAGAGTAAAAGAATGTACTTCTATTTGCAGTGAGTTCAATGATTGAACTCTGCCAACAAGCACCAATAATTTGTGATATGTACTTAAAGCTTGAGGTGAGGGGGGGAAAGAGCCATATGGGGGTTCTCTTTGGAAGTATGAAGTTCAGACAGTGACCTCAAAGTAATATTGCTGTTTGCATTAAGGTTGTTCCCCAAGATGAGGACTTTTAGATAAGGTGTGTTAACTAACAGAGTTTTTACTATTATTCAGGTTTATTTAATTAGATTGTTTAAAAAAATTAACAGTTTGATGGCCTCATTTGGGCCATTCTTCCTGGAGATAGTCTCCCTCCCAAATTTGCACTTAATGTAAACAGATCTTTTTGTTTTTAGAAAGAAAATTTTATTCTCTCATAGGAAAATGAATCTGACATTTAAATCCTGTCTTGTTTCATTGATCATTTTCAATTCTACAGAAAGAGCTGTTCCCATCTTATACAACTAGTTGTAACTGAGAAATTATCATGATACACTTACAGTACCTGTAAGTGAACATACAGAAGCTGAACTGTAAGAGCTATATGATGTCACAACTCCCCAAATTCCTAATCTGAAACAATAGAGCTGCAAGTATTCTAACCAACAATACGCACATTGCTAATCAGATGCCATTGCCAGGCTGTCTGCTTTGTTAAATACCCAGGTTCCCTGAGGCAAGAAGACAGCTGCTATAACTACTATGAAATTTGGTAGCTCAATCTATTTTTGCTACCCTTGGGCTATCAAGCTACTGTTAATTTAGACCACCCCAATTGGTACACTTTAGGGATTTTTTTCAAAGTGTTTGTAATTAAAATGATAAAACATCATTATTACTCTGAAGACGTTGTGTACGTTTTGCAGTTGACAGATACCTACAGAGATAAACCCAGCGTGTAATTTTCGTTGACATAATGGTTGTAATTGCATTTCCCTTTTAAAAATATATTGCTTTTTAGGGGGGGAAAATGGGAGGAGGGAAAATGGCATGCTTTTATTTCATTAGCAGAATTTGTAAATCTGCTAGAATACTAAACCAGTCTACTGGTAATGAGCCGCTTCAACTGCAAAACCTGAATCAGCCTTTGTGCAAGACAGGGAGTGAGTGAAAATAGATATTCATCAGCCCGAACACTACCACCAGGGGGAGGAAACTTTAGAGCATATAAATCCACATTGATCTGACTGTCTGCAAGCAGATTTTGCAGCAGAGGCCTGCAAGTGTACTTATCCTGCTCTCCCAGATGACTCTGCCTTTAGGGACCTTGAGTCTCAAATTGTATGTAAAGTCTGGGCAGACTTAACACACTATTTAAATGTAAATTAAAAAGAGAAGCCTCCATATTCAAGGGGGTGGAGGCAGTCAATCTGAAGGAGATTTTTATTGCTATCCTCTTGCTTGTCAGTCTTATTAGATGCTATCCTTATGAGGATGTAAGATTTTAGTCTCTTACCATGTCACATTTCTTATGACGAGATCTCAAAAACAAAGCACAGGCAAATTTAGAAGAAGTTTACTGCTGTGAGTGGCATTGCTATTGCTGCTGTATCATACAATATTTGAGGATGTCAGTATTTTCCTAATACACAGGATTAAAAAAAATTCATTCATTCCAGAAAGATTTTAAAACTACTGTAAAGTTTCAACTTTGACATTGACATTATCCCCTCAGTTTGGGATAATTTTTTAATTAAAAGAAGAATTTTTTAAAAATAAAATAAATACTCAATATTTAATTAATTACAGTTGATCCAAGTTCTTGATTCTGTGTTTCTTCTACAAGAGTTAATCTCAATTACACACAAAGCCATGGAAGTCTCTGTAATTCTAAAAACTGCATTCTTTATGTTTATCATTAAATGCTGCCAGTATATCCATATACGTAAACCCTCTTAATGGAGATGCAGCTTATACCAACTAAAGAACTCTTGTTGGTATTGGTATGCCTGCAGATTTTTTATGCGTAGACCAGGCCTTGGACTTCATCCTGACACTCTAGCCATCATTCATCCTCTTGTCCCTAGGTATTGTTGTACATCTATGCCTCTGTTTCTGTATCTGTGAAATGATGAGAGAGCCTACACACTTAGAGATCTGTAGATGAAAATGGCTGTATACATTGTAAGTGTTACTGTGTTTTATAACATGGATAATATGTGTGATATGTTGTGAATGCAAATGTTGCTATTCTTTGCAATTAGTTCCGTGGTCAAGCAGAGGAATCGCCTGATGCAGTGTAGTAATACCTCCCCATTTGAGATATGGAAAGGGGGCTAGCAGTAGCTGATGCTATCCAGCATGTAATGTGGCTCCTTATTCTAGGTATGTCTTTCTAAGAGTATGTAGTGTACAGCGTGGTCAGGTGGAACATCATGGAAGTGAGTGTTTGTGGAGGGCAGAGGCAAGAGGTATGAGTTATCAAGGATTGCAAGGCAATGGCGGATTAGCCAGGCAGCCAACAGGGCCTGTGCGCAGGGGCCTCGGCCGATGGGGACCCCTGGAAAAATGGGCACCCCTGTGCCCTGACCCACTCCACCCACCTGCCCAGCGCTCCTGCTGGAGAGCGGGGTCCTTGGGGGCTTGCCCTGCTCTGCCTGCCCAGCACTCCTGCCAAGGAGCGGGGCAAGCTCCCGCACCCCAACCCCGCTCCCCTGCAGGAGCACCAGGCGGATGGGGGAAGCCCTTGCACCCCGACCCCATTTCTCTGACAGGAGCAATGGGGTGGGAGGGTTGAGAGGCACTGCAGGCAGAAGAGGTGGGAAGGGTCCCCACTTGCTCTGGCTGAGGACCCCACAAATCCCTAATTCGCCTCTGGTGAAGGGCATAAAGAGTGAGGCATATAGAAGAAAAAAGACAGCCAAGTGGAAAATGGGATAGGTTGGATACCCACTCTTTTGCTCTCTGAACCTATGCAAAGTGTGATGATGGTGAAAAAATGGGTGTAGCCTTGGGTGAGTGAGTGCTGTATTCTGAAGAGATTTCTCTGTAAATCAGTATTAGTACTGATGGGCAACTTAGCAAAATAAAGACACACTGACTGTGTGGGCTTGGAAGATGGTGTGTTAAACTGGGCCAGTGTAGTGGGAGTTTGAGCAGTGTCTTCCATTGGGGGCACACAAAAAGCAAGCAGCATTCATGGCTATGCTTAATACCATTAATTTTGGCGCTCTTTGTGCTAGTAGTTCCTGTAGTATGTAATCCCAGTAGGGTAAGGTAAGAATTAGTTTCATCCTTAGGTATTAATTTAGTGCATTTTCTGGGTTGGGGTCTAAACCTTAATGTAGTTTTCTTTGGTTTTATATATATTACTTCAAGCTGAGGATTCTGTATCTTACTGTAGAGAACTAGTAAAGCAGTGTTCAGTAACTGGAATACCTCATCATTTCATTGATTTTAAACATTAATTCAATTTTAGATCAGTGACCCATTGTAGAAATAGACTTTTAAACTGCACTGGATTGGAAATATTCAGCCATACTATAGGTCCAATTTTCTTTTGAGAAAAAAAGTAGTAGTTTTCAATGGGGGTTGATAAAGGATAGCAAGCATTCATTCCTCAGAACTAGTGCAGTCCCTAAGTACTTCTTTCAACTGCTCAGAATGGGCTGAAGAGATACTCTGCTGAGGGCTGTAGATTCTTATCTGCCTAATTGAGCCATCATTTGTTGACAAGAGTGAAATCATGTGACTTGCTTTAATGCATTTCTCAGTAACAGCAGGAGGCTAGAATGTAGTTCATGTAAGGGTAATGCCAATAGAAATGTTGTTAGAATGTTCAGAGTGGCCTAGGATGTGAAATAATTTGAGGTGGCATTAAAACAATAAAGACAATTGTCTAACCTTTTCATAGGGTAATTTTTGGAAGGAAAAAAGGTATTATGTTGGTCAAAGTGTTCAGAGCTTAAACTTTTAGTAATTTTGAAAATACTGAAACATTTATTAGAAAGCCTTTAAAAGATTGGAATATGAAGTTCATTTATATGCTGCTCTGTTTCACTGCCTGCTATACTAATTAATAGCTAATATTAGTAGAGTGGAAAGCTGTTGGCATTTTTTTTCTTCAAGCAAAACTGTTATAATATAGTTGTCAATTGTAGAGTTGTCAATTCATACATTCATCTTCATGAGGTGATTGTACACCAGTGAACGGGGCGACACAGAAACGTTCAGCAATATCAGCTCTTAGGTGGATATTAGAAAAGGATGTTTCTAAGTGCCCTGTAAGGGTGCATTATTTGCTTTTTTTCAGTTCATGTGATCATATCATCTGCAAGGAATCGCTTTAATCTCAGCCATATTCCCTATCCAAATTTCTTATATTATAGAACATAGGTTTATAGACTTACTACTGTCTTCTGGGAGTGAAATAGGAATCTTTTGGGAAAGACGTCTACTGAACAGAACAGGTTTCTGTACAATATTAGATTACTACAATCTCATTTATGAGAAAATGTACAATCTTTAAACAGACTTATTGAGTTGTAGATTCCAAAGCCAGAAGTCACTATTATGATAATCTAGTATGACCTCCTGCATAACATAGGCAACAGAACTTCCCCAACATAATTACTAGAGCACATTTTTTAGAAAAGCATCCAGTCCTAATTTTAAAATTGCCAGTGATGGAGAATCCACTACAACCTTTGATATATTGTGTCAGTGATTAATTACTCTCTCTCAAATTTACACCTTATTTCCAGTCTGAATTTGTCTAGCTTCAATTTCTAGCCAGACCTTTCTCTGCTAGATTGAAGAGCCCATTATCAAATATTTGTTCCCCTTGTATGTACTTACAGACTGTGATCAGGTCACCCCTTAATTTCTCATAGTTAAGCTAAATAGATTAAGCTCCTTGAATCTATCACTCTAAGGCATGTTTTCCAATTCTTTAATAATTTTCATGGCACTTCTCTCTGGACCCTCTCCAATGTATCTTGAGCTGTGGACATGAGAACGCAACACAATATTCCAGTAGCTGTTTCACCAATGCCAAATATAGAGATAAAATAACCTCTCTACTCCTATTTGAGATTCCCCCCATTTATGAATCTAAGGATCTCATTAGCTGGGAGCTCATGTTCAGCTGATTATACATCATGATCCCCAAATGTTTTTCAGAGTCATTGCTTCCCAGACTAGAATCCCCCTTCCTGTAAGTATGGCCTGCATTCTTTGTTCCTACATGTAGAAATATACATTTAGCTGTATTAAAATGCATATTGTTTGCTTGAGCCCATCTTACCAAGTGATAAAAATCACTCTGTATCAGTGACGTGTCCTCTTCATTATTTACCACTCCCCCAATTTTTCTGCAAACTTTGTCAGTGATAATTTTATGTTTTCTTCATTGAAAACATTGTTTTCATTGATAAAAATGTTAAACAGTATAGGACCGAGAACCAATCCATGCACGACCTCATTAGAAACCCACCCACTCCACGATGATTCCCTATTTACAATTACATTTTGAGACCTATCAGTTGGCAATTTTTAATCCATTTAATGTGTGCCTTGTTAATTTTATATCATTCTAGTTTTTAATCAAAATGTTGTGCAGTACCAAGTCAACTGCCTTGCAGAAGTCTAATGCAGAGTTGTAGCCATATTGCTCCCAGGATATTGGAGAGACAAGGTGGTTGAGGTAATATCTTTTATTGGATGAGCTTGTGTTGGTGAGAAAGACAAGCTTTTGAGCTTATATAGAGCTCTTCTTCAGGTCTGAGAAATGTACTCAGAGCATCACAGCTTACAGAAGTCTAAGTATATTACATCAACACTATTCCCTTTATCAACCAAATTTGTAATCTCATAAAAAATTATATCAAGTTAGTTTGACAGGATCTATTTTCCATAACACATGTTGATTGGCATGAATTATATTATCCTCCTTTAATTCTTTATTAATCAAGTCCCATATCAGCCACTCCATTTCCTTTCCTAGGATCAATGTCAGATTGACAGGCCTATAATTATCTTGGTAATTGTTTTAAATATTGTCACAGCCTTAGCTTTTTTCCAGTTTCCTGGAACTTCTCTAGTGTTCTAAGATGTACTGAAACATCAACATTAGCGGTAACATCCTCAGCCACTGCCAGCTCTTTTAAAACTCTTGGTTGCAAATTATCTGGACCTGTTGATTTATTAGTGTTTGACTTTAATAGCTTGAGTTGGACATCATCCTTAGTTACTGTTGGAGTGTAAAGTATTTCATTATCATCATATGGTATGAATACATTATTTGTGTTTTCCCCAAATACAGAACAGAAATATTTATTGAACACTTCTGCCTTTTATTCATTATTATTGATAATTCTACCTTTTCCATCTAGTGATGGACCGATGCTATTTAACAATTTTTTTTTTGTTCCTAACATACTTTTAAAACTTCTTATTTTCCTTAACTCCACTCGCCATAGGTTTGCTTCTCTTATCAGTTTTCTACCATTCCTACCTTCTGATTTATATTCATTAATATCAGCTTCCCCTTTCTTCCATTTGTTATATATACATTTATTTTATTTTTTACAGCTGCCTTCACATCCTTTCTAAATCAGATGGTTATTTGAACCAGTACGGCCTTCTTCCTCGATTGTGGCATCTAGTAAAGCATTCTTAAATCGTTTCCAATGATCATTCACATTTTTCTGATTAAATTCTTCCTCCAAGCCAATTTGGCTCATCATTGTTTTCAGTTTTGTGAAACTGGCTTGGACTTTGTTCTGTTTGCACATTATAAATGTTATCAGGTCATGATTACTTGTACCTAAGCTACTCTTAATTTTTAGTTGTGTGATCAAATTTTCTTTATCAGTAAAGATAAAGATGTCTAATATAGAATTCCTCTGTTTTGAATGCAACACTTTTTGAGTTAAGAAATTGTCAGCTATAATATTTAGAAATTCAGTACTTGCAGCACAGCATCAGACTTTCAGCATATGTCACTCAAACTGAAACTGAAGTCCCGCATGATCACAAAGCTTTTCCCCCCTACATATTATAGATGCGTGCTTAAAGAACCAGTGTCCCTCTTTCCTACTGTGATTTTTGTAGTCCATAGCAGACACCAGTGAATATGCCATCTTGTGCTTTATCAGTTTAAGACAATGATCCATAAGCATTCAATACAACTTCCATATTAATTTTCAGTGACTCGGAAACAGGGAATGCCATTTTTGATGTAGACTGCCACTTGCCCTCCCCTTTTGCCCACTCGATCCTTTTCAAATAGATTATAACCATTGATTTTAACATTCCAGTGATGGGAATCATCCTACCAGGTTTCAGCACTACCAACTACATTTAATTTATGCTCATAATGAGCAATTCCAAATTATTTTATTTGTTATCCCTTGGCATTCCTGTGTACTCAATTTAAAAAAAAACACACAACAATTTCTCTTCATGTCCTTTGGTTCCTTGATTAATTTTGTTCTCAACATTTCAATTTTGTGGTAAATCAGTGCTCATATCTTCCCTCTTTTTATCTACTCCCTTTAATCATTAGTTTAATAACTTCCTGACTACTCTAACCAGCCTGTCCCTGAGGAGATTAGCTCCCTTTCTCTTGAAGTGGAGACCATCCAAACTTTACAGTCCCCACCCCAATAGAAGATGGGCCAATGTTCTGCAAAACTAAAACCCTTCACCCTACATTGCTTACCTACCCAGCAGTTTACTTCCAGAATCTTCTTTCTTTGTTCTTGGGACAGGAAGGATTTCTGAGAAGATCACTTGGACATTCTTCTTCAGCACACGGCTGAGCTCCTTGAAACTATGTATATGTGAGATACCCGGTGAAGCGTTGTTGTTGCCGATATGGACCAGCACCAGTGGATCCTTGCCTATAAACTTCAGAAGTCTACCCCATCTTAAAGTGACCTCTCATGATTTAGGTCATCCTCTTGCCCACCTGTCCCTTTCAGAATGTTCTTTTGATTCTTCTGAGTATTGAATCATCTGTCTTTCTTGGATGGTTGGAGATTTTTTGTGGGCAAGCTTGATTTTCTTACAGGTTGGGCCAAGCTGCCATCCAGAGATGTGTTCCATATATCTCTTTGCTCCCATACACTAGCTGGATCTTGAGAGAGATCTTCCACAGCTTCCATTTTTAAGGACCTGGTATCAACTGGAAACTTCTAGCTGGGTGGAATTCCTCCTTATCCTATTCTCTCTGATGGCTGCAGCCTGCCCATCTGTCTCTCTCCAGCTGTGCAGAATGCTGTTGTGACCCTTGTCACTAGTGATTACAAAGTGCCAAACATCCTCTCTGACTTTCTTTCAGTCTGATTCCTTGGTGGCCAGCTCCTTTCTTCCTTGAATCCAGGGTACTGATGTTTCCCAAATCTGGCCATCTAGGAACTCCTCACCTTTTCTGGTTCTCCATAGCATCTCTACATGCCTCTCCAATCCAAGAATTTTTCTTCCAGCATAGCCACGACCTTGCATTTCATGCACAGGAAGTTGCTTCCACCTTCAGGCCAGAAAGGAAACATGGCACATCTGTTGTAGATCACCACCAATGTTCCATCACTGTCTATCTTGAAATTGCACATAGAACTGAACCTAGAAGGGAAGCCTTTCTCATTCCCTCTCCAAACACCTCCCTAAGCTCTCCTGTTAGCTGCTTCTGTTCACAGCCCTTAAATTTGCCTAGCAAGTGACCTTTTATACCAAATCTTCCTGCTTAGCATAGGTCAGCTATGCCTCTCACCACAAGGGGGACGATTAACCATTCAGAGACTTCAAACAGTGGGGCTGATCAAAGCTCCAAGGGGCAGAGCTACAGTGACCTTTATCAAGGTACCCACAAACAAACCTGTTTCAGTGTTTACTCGAGCCCATAGCTCAGCTATGCAGCCCATACACAGAGAGCAAGCAAACAGTCAAAAACCCACAGATGGACCAAACCCATCACTCACTAAGTCCTGCTACCTCCAAGCACAGAATTCACAGCTATGCCCTCTAAACTTTCCTGTTAGCTGCATCTGTTCATAGCTCTCTGTTGACAGACTTCTCTGTTGGTATAGCACAGTCCCATGCTATAGTCTGGGATATATAGTGGTGTGACAATGAAGTAGACCTTGTGAAATAGAGAATGGGTTGTAGAATTGATATAACTGATGAATGCAGAGAGTGGTGAATCATGTTGTACCACCATTGCAGGCTAGCTCATGACTGGATTTTGGCTGTGAAAACATTTGCTAACTACCAGTACTCCAGCAGAATAGTGTCGGTGACACTGGTATGACTACAGGGAGGGTCAGAGGAATACTTGATTCAGACTGCTTCAGCAGCATGACCTATTACGCATGTTCTTTAAAGATGCATGCTTTGCATCTTTCATTTCTCAACTCTGTTTTTTTCTCCAGTTTAAATAGCAATACTGTAATTTTGACCCAGTGAGAGAAGAAACATGGGAGGAAGAGTGATAGGAGAGAGGCAATAATTTAAGATTCAAATAATTTAAGATGTCTTTTCTGATAAACTTAATTCTGTCTCCTTTTCAGAGAGCAGATAATTTTGTCTACTTGAGGATACATTTCAAAAACCCCTTCTTTACCTCTGCAAAAGAAAAAAAATGTTCTTGGAGATATTAGCTTGCAAAGCATTAATAAATTAATAATAAGACATCCAGATACAGCAATGCATTCATATGCAGATACACGGTGGTGGTTTGCTTTTAGTAAAACACACCCTAAACATGTGTGAATATTTGTAATATTTTTGGTAGGGATAAAGCCTACAACAGTTTTTTCAAGTAGGAAAAAAACCTGTTACTAATATCTGTGCTGAATCATGTATTTAAGAGAGTAAAATTTGTGCTTATGCTTGTAGACTCGATAAGATGTAAATAAATAATGGGTTAGATTTAGACTTTTGTCTTGCCCTGTGTAAGGACAGTACCCCCAGTGCAGCTTAGGGGAGCATGGCCCCACTCCAGCTCCTACGCCGGCCAATGGCCCCCTCCAGCGCTCCAATGGGAGCTGCAGGGGCGGTGCCTGCGGGTGGGGCAGCATGCAGAGCCACCTTGCTCCTCCATGTAGGAGCCGGAGAATGGACATGCCGCTGCTTCTGGGAGCTGCTTGAGGTAAGTGCCACTGGGAGCCTGCACCCCTGAGCCTCTCCCCACTCCCCAACCCACTGCCCCACCCTCCAAACCCCTCGGTCCCAGCCCAGAGCACCCTCCTACATCCCAAACTCCTCATTCCCAGCCCCACCCCAGAGCCTGCACCGCCAACCCCCGCACTCCACTCCCCCACCCCAGTCTGGAGCCTCCTCCTGCACCCTGAACTCCTCATTTCTGGCCCCACCCCAAGCCCGCACCCCCAACCAGAGTCCGCACCCCCTCCCACACCCCAACCCCAATTTTGTTAGCATTCATGGCCCACCATACAATTTCTATTTCCAGATGTGGCCCTTGGGCCAAAAAGTTTGCCCACCCCTGGTCAAGAGGCAAGCCGGCAATGGTACCTCGCCGATCACCCTTGGCACTGGTCACCAGTACCTTCCACCAGCAGACGGACAGGGGAGCCGTACTGATCCCCAAGTTCCCGGCACCACTCCCCGGCACTGGTGGCCACGCCCCTCCATGATCATCCTTCAGCGAGTCCTCCAAGTCAGAATCTGAGTCAGAATCCTGTAGTTCGAGGCGAAGCAGGCAGTCCAGGTCCAATAGACACAGTCAACAGTTCCATCTGGTGCTGTGGCCTGGACAATGGCAGGCTCCAGCCCAGTGGCCTTTCTGGACCCCCTGGACGTTCCACCAGGGTCAAGGCCAGAGCCAAGGGTCTCATTCGCAGAGGTCGGCATTGGTGCCCTTGCCATCATATGTGCCTCTAGCACCTGACCCCGGGCAGGACCAACTGCACCACGCCGCACCGGTACCGACTGTGCCGGAAGACCAGGCACTGCATGATCCCCTCAGTGCTGAGGGCAGAGAGCAGGACCCACTGCCAGCTAGGGCCTCATCCTTGTCCTCGCCTGATAAGGCAGTGGCGGGAACTTTGACAGCCCCTGCCCTGGAGGACAGCAGGTGCTCCAGCAGCTGCTGAGAAGAGTGGCACAGAACCTGGGGATCCAGGTTGAGGATATCGCTGAAGCATTAGATCTGATGGTAGACATCCTTGCCCCCTCTGGCCTCTCCTGTATTGCCCTACCACTTATAAAAAATAGTCAGGGCAACATTAAGACACTATAGCAGACCCCCCCACCTCCATACCACCAACATCGAATAGGACTGAAAAAAGTACTTTGTTCCCCCTAAGGGGTTTGAGCATTTTTATACTTATTCCCCACCAGTCTCTCTAGTGGTAGCAGTGGCAAACGAGTGGGCACGCCAAGGATACCAGGGCCCATCCCCTAAAAATTGGGAGGCTAAGAAGCTGGACCTCTCTGGGAGGAAAATTTATTCCCACGGGGGGCTCCAGCTCAGAATTTCCAACCACCAGGCTTTCCTCAGCAGGTACAACTACAACTCATGTGGAGCTATGGCCAAGTTCATGGAGCTTCTGCCAGAGGACTCCAGGGCAGAGTTCTCCTCCTTGGTAGAGGAGGGAAAGCTGATTGCCAGGGCTTCGCTCCAGGCAGTCCTTGATGTGGCTGATTTGACCACCCGCACCATGGCCTCTGGAGTAGCCATGAGGAGGAGTTCCTGCCGCCAAGTATCAGGGCTCCCATATGAGGTCCAGCAGACAATACAGGACCTCCCCTTTGAGGGCTCAGCTGTCTTTTCAGAGAAAATTGACTCGCGGCTTTATAGCCTCAGAGATTTGAGGACCACCCTCAAGTCCCTACATTCCGGCTATGCAATGGAGACACTTTAAGCCCCGCCTTGATTCTACCACCTACAAAACAGGCAGGATTTTTTGAGGGGCATAACAGGAACAATAGAAAGAGGCCTCCCCCCTCGTCAACCCAGGGCTCTGGGCATGCGAAACAGTCCTCAGTCCAGAAGCAGAACTTTTGAAGGTGTGCCCAGGGTCGATGCACCAGTCCGGACTTTGGATCCATCTCCTTACCTTCTTGTGCCAACTGTCCCATTTCTACCCTGTGTGGGCCCAAATTACATCAGATCGCTGGATACTCCACACTGTAGAAAGGAGATACTCCCTCCAGTTCTCCTCCCTCCCCCCCTTCTATCTCTGCTTCCCCATCCCTCTTCAGGGACCCTTCTCATGAGCAACTCATCACTCAGGAGGTGCACACGCTCCTAATGATGAGGGCAGTGGAAGAGGTTCCTCAGAGCTGAAAGAAAGGGGTTCTGTTCCCGGTATTTCCTTATGCCGAAAGCCAAACGTGGCCATCCTAGACCTGTGAGACCTCAACAAGTTCATAAAAAAACTGAAGTTCCGCACGGTCTCTTTGGCCGCCATTATCCCTTCCTTGGATCCAGGGGACTGGTATGCCACCCTCAACTTGAAGGACGCTTACTTTCATATTTCAATAACACTGTCCCACAGAAGGTACCTCAGGTTTGTGGTGAACCACAATCATTATCAGTTCACAGTTCTTCCGTTCGACCAGTCAGCGGCTCCTTGAGTGTTTACCAAATGCATGCCAGTTGTAGCTGTGTTCTTGCACAAGCGTCAGGTTCAGGTGTTTCCATGCCTCGACGACTGGCTAATCAAGGGCTGCTCCAGGGCACAAGTGGAGGCGCAAGTGAGCTTCATGAGGGCTACTTTTGACTACCTGGGCCTTCTACTGGATGTACAGAAGTCAACCCTATCCCACGTTCAACAGATAGAGTTTGTAGGGGTGGTATTGGACTCTACGCAGGCAAGGGTGTACCTCTGACAGTCGCATTTCCAGTCCCCATGCAACATCATATGCTGTCTCAGGCAGTTCCCTACCACCACAGCAAGGAATTGCCTAAAGCTTCTGGGACACATGGCAGCTTGTACCTATGTAGTTCAGCGTGCCAGACTGATTTTGACCTCTTCAGGCGCAGCTGGCTTCGGTGTATCAGCCTATTTGGGACGGTCTAGACAAACTTGTCACTCTACCTCGACCAGTTCTCGAATCCCTCCTGTGGTGGCTCGACCCACAAGCGGTGTGTGTGGGTGTCCCTTTGCCAGATTGTAGCCTTCCCTTTCACTGGTGACGGATGGTGTCAACGATGGGTTGGGATGCGCACCTGGGAGACCTCAGGACTCAGGGCTTCTGGTCCCGAGCGGAGCTCTCACTTCACATCAACATCAGAGAGCTGAGAGCAGTCCATCTAGCGTGCCAGGCATTCCAAGCCCATTTGGAAGGGAAATGTGCATCGGTTGTGACAGACAATACAACAGTGATGTTTTATATAAACAGACAGGGGGTGCACACTCCTCTTCCTTGTGCCAGGAAACCCTCAAACTGTGGGACTTTTGCATAGCTCACTCAATACACTGGAGGCATCGTACCTTCACGGAGTCCAGAATGAGTTGGCAGACTATCGCAGAAGGTTCTTTCACAGCCACGAGTGGTCCATCTGCCCGGATGTCACGAACACCATTTACCAACAGTGGTGGTTTCCCCAGTTAGATTTGTTTGCCAGGTGACACAATAGGAAGTGTCTACAGTTCTGCTCTTTCCTGAATACCGGGCTCTATCACAGACACATTCCTTCTTCCCTGGAAGGGACACCTTCTGTACACGTTTCCACCCATACTTCTCGTTCACGAGGTACTGCTCAAGGTTTGAAGAGACAAAGCCTCGGTGATATTGATAGCTCCAGCCTGGCCCTGTCAGCACTGGTACACATCTCTCCTGGAAATGTCCGTGGAAAACCCAGTCACCTTACTGCTGCTACCGGACCTGATAACACAGGATCACGGCCACCTCCAACACCCGAACCTTGAATCTCTTCACCTCACAGCGTGGAAGTTCCATGACTGAACCCAATGGAGCTCGCCTGTTTGAGTCTGGTCAGGAAAGTCCTCCTTGGCAGTAGGAAATCCTCCACTAGGGCTACCTACCTGTCCAAATGGAAAAGATTCACAATTTGGTCTTCGCAATATCTCCTGTCTCCAACACTCTCGTTCATACCTATGATATTGGACTACCTCCTCCACCTAAAGCGGCAAGGGCTTTCTATGTCTTCAATAAAAGTACACTTGGCTGCCATTTCCACCTTCCATCCAGACGTGGAGGGCTGGTCGGTCTTTGCCAACCCGATAGTAGGCCGTTTTCTTAAAGATCTTGAGAGACCATACCCTCACATACAACAGCCAATCCCGGCGTGGGACCTTAATCTCGTACTCTCCTAGCTATTAGTGCCACCTTTTGAACCACTTGCAACATGTTCTCTGCTGTACTTCTCATATAAGGTGGCATTTCTGGTAGCAATAACTTCGGCCAGGAGGGTGTTTGAGCTCAAGGCTCTAACATCTGAGCCTCCTTACACTGTGTTCTATAAGGACAAGGTTCCGCTTAGACCTCATCCGACCTTTCTTTCTAAAGTTGTCTCCCAATTTCCTGTTAACAAGAATATCTTTCTTCCAGTTTTCTACCCCAAGCCACACGCAAGCAGTAGGGAGCAAAAACTTCATTTGTGGGACGTTCACCGGGCATTAGCCTTCAATATTGAGCAGACAAAACCGTTTTGGAAGTCTATTCAGCTGTTTGTCGCAGTAGCAGACAGAATGAAAGGGCTTCCAGTCTCCTCCCAAAGAATTTCATCATGGATCACATCCTGTATCTGGGCATGCTACAATCTGGCACAGATACCTGCCCCTCCACTTACAGCGCACTCCACGAGAGCACAGGCATAGTCAGTGGCGTTCCTGGCCTAGGTTCTGACTCAGGAATTCTGCAGACTTGCGATGTGCCTCAATCCACACTTTTACCTCGCATTACGTCATTACTCAAGCAGGCTAGAGATAATGCAGTCTTTGGCAGAGTGGCGTTACAGTCAGCAAACCTTTGAGCTCCAACCCCGCCTCCAAAATTTAGGATTGGTAATCACCTAATTGGAATTGACATGAGCAATCACTTGAAGAAGAAAAAACGGTTACCTACCTTTCATAACTCTTGTTCTTTGAGATGTGTTGCCCATGTCCATTCCAATACCCACCCGCCTACCCCTCTGTCGGAGCATGGCCAGCAAGAAGGAACTGAAGTAGTGGGGGGTCAGCAGGGCCCTATATTCAGTACCATGGAGGTGCAACTCCAGGGGGCTCCTGGATGACCCGATGGGTACTGCTAGGGGAAAATCTTTCTGGCTGCCATGCACGCGGCACACACACACACACCTAATTAGAATGGACATGAGCAACACATCTTGAAGATCAACTGTCATGAAAGGTAGGTAACCTTTTTAACCGTGTCAGTTTCAGAAATCAGTGTCTGTTCTTCA
Source organism: Emys orbicularis (assembly GCF_028017835.1). Classification (NCBI taxonomy): domain Eukaryota; kingdom Metazoa; phylum Chordata; order Testudines; family Emydidae; genus Emys; species Emys orbicularis. The sequence continues at coordinate 66,766,683 of NC_088689.1, read as the reverse complement.
TTATGAGTCAGCATGGTTTTCAATTTAAAAATGGTAACAATAACAATAGTTTGCAATTTTTTTAAAATAGTACAATATGTATGGTCTTATTCATCACTCTTTACTCAGGCAAAACTCCTATTGAAGCCAAACACAGTTTTGCATGAGTAAGACGCACTGACTATGCCCCCTAGGTAGCAAATACGTGTTCTCATTTTTGCAAATTCAAAACTTCCAATAGAAATCAATTTATGTTTTTAGTACAACAAGAAAAGGAGGATTGAAATAATATGAACCATGGTTTGTTGATACAGCCACTGGCACAAAATCAGTGTATAACAGGCTTACTCATCTATACTAGAAGGGCAACAGTAGCCTGCAGCTAAATACAAAGAAAAATTGGAGTTACACTGCATGTGATTTTATGCTTTTCATATGTGTTTTTAATTATTTTTAATGGAAACACAATTAAATACCTTCTGACAATGGTACAGTTATTGAATGTAGACAGTAAGCATTGTGAATTAGGTAAATTCTTAGCCTAGAAATCTTCATAAGGTTACTTAAATTCCCTCAAGTTGAAGAGCTCTGGCTGAATATAAAAGTTTTGATGAAAAGCATGAAGTATGCATTGGCTGTAAGTTCTACAGGAGAAATGTTTGCTTTGGATTTTTCCTTACCTTCATTGATATGTTTCCCTAGCAATACTTGGAAATGATGATTGCCCTGAAATGGTTGATGGTTCAAAAACAAGCCTTGTGTAAATAAAAGGAAGTTAATATTCGCCAGATCTTGCAAATTAGTTGTAAGTTCTAGAGCAGATATAAAAGCAGTTCTCAAATTAGTCTCTTGAGTAAAAAGAATTAAAAGCTTTAAGAAATCCTATGAAACACTGTAGGTCCATCTCTGTCTCTATAGTATCATTGCCAAAAAAGGGCTACAATTGCTGAAAATATATTACAGTAGACTACTTAGCACTGTAAATGTTAAGGGTTACCTCCACTTCTCATTCTGCTGTATGATTGCCATAATTTTTATGTTTCATTTCCAAAGCCTCTGAGAGGAATTTATTTTTTCTTTTTACATCGAAGTCTCTGTTTTTCATAATGGACTTCATCTTTTTTTTAAAATCATCTAATGCTCTATTGGTGGTTTTGGACAGGCAGTATTTTTTTTTTCTGAAAACTCTTTGCTTATAATCTCTAGAACATATGGTAATATCAAGTGTTGAAACTAAATACATTAAGAAAACACCCTTTTCAGTAGGTCTGTCTTGTTTTGTATAGACTTTTTTGGCATGGTTTTTCTAATAAGCAAATAGTACATGTTTTCCAATCCCAAAATAAACTCTTCCCCTTTGGCAATGTTAGGACAGCAAAATCAGATTTTGTTCATCTGGCTCTCTCTAACTTGTCATATTAAAAGGAGTGCTCACGTACTAATGAGCAACTTCAAGATCTTAGAGTTCATGGAAGCAGAGCATTTATGCTACAAAGGTGATTGCTTTAGCGTCCAAAGAGAGATGCTTACTTAATCTCCCCATACTTCAGCTGTGTCTTCTGACCGTGTTCTATATATTGTCACTTATTTTACAGCTAAATTTTCTTGGTGCACACATTCTTTTGGGTTGTGAAAGTAATTTGACATGAAAAATACAAATAAACCTTAGAGGGGTAGCCATGTTAGTCTGGATCTGTAAAAGCAGCAAAGACTCTTTGCTGCTTTTAAATAAACCTTAATCATTTGAAGATTTCTCCTGTTTGATGCTGTACCACATTTTAAAGCCCACTGTCACACATTTGGGCCTTTGTAGGTTGAGTTATAAACTTAATAAATCACCCAAAGAAGGAAGTGGTATAGCCCAGAATTGCTGTTGAAGAAGGTATAACTTTATTTACAACATAGAAATGAAACTAAATGATAGGTGGGATGAAAAGAATGTTATGGCACAGTTTAGAACTGTGTATAGGTAAAATAGCTAGTGTATTTATGGAACATATTTAAGATATTTTACCAGGATATGGGATGGCCCATTTGATTTACAGTGTGGTTTTGCTGAAAGCATAGCATTGGTTAAGTACAGTAACTAAATAAATAAAATAAAAATAAAATCCCCAGATATGTGGTTAAAGTACCATGGATATTTACTGTTCAGAGCCCTGGCATAGTTGATTGCCCTTGAATTAACGTATGGTATTGGGGCTCAAATTTAGCATGAAATTCAAGTGTACTAGGATTTTTTTCAGTATATACTTCATAGGTTGTTATAAGAGAGTGTTAAATGCCAGTAACAATACACTATGTAATTCAAAAAACCATAACCTTAATTATATTATGTAATATATTGACCATAACATGCACTTAACAGTGAAAGCCGTTAAATAACTTGGTATGTTCAGTGTGGATTAAATAGGAAAAAAATACTCTGTGCACTGTAGTATGTGTTTTTGGTTTTTTAAAATATTTAATGTTACAGTTCATTCCTCCTTAAACCTAGTTAGAAGACTGCAGAATTTGTCATCCAATTTAAACAAGGATGTCTTAAAAAAGCAATAACATTAAAGGTAGCTTCATTTCAGAAATTAAGTTTTCTATGTTAATAGCAATCCAGATGTTAAACTAAGCACAATTCCAACTTCCTCTTTTATCAAGATTTATTTAGATATGTGAAATTCCTACAGTTTTAGGCAAGGAAACCAGAAGGAAACAACTTAATTTATTGAGAAAGGTACAGTGATGGCGATTCATTATCATTCTGCAAGCTGATAATAGAAGTTCATTACCCTGTAATATGCTTGAAAGAAATAGGATTAGTCCTCTTTCAGATGTGGCAATAGTGTTCAAGTTGTGACATAACAGGCGTATTGACAGTTGTTATAGCTAAACGAAAGCCAAGCCACTTTCAGTAATGCTTTGGTTAGCACTACTTTGTACTCTGATCTTGATCATTTAGGTTGCTCTCCAAAATTGCACCATGGACATTTAAATTAACAAATGTTCAAGCACAATTTGGACAGTGATATGCTACATTTACTGTCTTTTTTTTTTTTAAAGTCCGAATAAGGAAATTTAGTTCCTAGGCTCTAGTGGATCTAAGGAAGATTATAGTTTTGTTATGCTGTAAGAACTCTATATTGAATGTTTGGCAGCAGATCAAGTGAAAAGCAACTTAAATTATTTGTGGGTTTTTTCCTGATACTTTTATTTGTTCATGCCATTAATTACATAATATTGTACTGAACAGCTAGTGAAGTTGATTAATTTAGTTGATGTTAAATGGCCGTTTTTTGTCTTGGTTTTTGTCTGATGTGTGGATCCAGTGGAAAATTAATGTACCGGTATAAACCTAATATATGGTAAATATCTGTGTCACCTTTTACTCCCCTCTCAGGTGTCCTGTTATGTTTAATTGTTCTATGTTATTACACTTGTGTTGGTGACTATACAGTTCGTTATATTGACCTGATGATTGTATTGCACCACTTTGTACAATTGTTTTGTGGTCTAGTGATTAGAACAAAGTACTGGGACTCAGGACTTTTATTCCTGACTCTTCCACTAGCTTGTTGTGTGTCCACAAACATACTGCATACAATGTGAATGCACTCTAAAGAAATGATTTTTAAAATGGTACCATGTGGTTCTTTCCACCAATGATGCCATATCTAATTTGCACAGTTTTCACATTTTTTATTACTGATATTGATCAGCCAGCTGCTTTCTTTTTAGCTGGCACATCATCAATTATTATTTAAAAAAAATACTAAATTGGAATGTAGTTACCAAATTTATTGAAGTATGAGTCATAATACAATCCAACTTGCTCTCTTACATCATTATAGGCTCTGCAGTAAAAAGCAGTAAAGACAGTAAAAAGCAGAAAAGCAGTAAAAACTTATTTTCTCAGAAACGTAAAGCAGTTAACTTTTTTCAAGAAGAGGACGGAGGAGACGCAGGTAATAGATTAATAAACTATCCTAATTTGGTTTATTTACAATATATACAGTTCCTTCAGGAGATGAATATGAAATAGCAAAACACAACTCCACTTAGGTCTATCTGCTCTGACACTGTTGGTAACATACAACACCAAGAACTCCAGAGACCAAGCTAAATGAATGGGCTGCATGATGACACAAGAAAATAGGAATACAGAAACATAGAATAGCCATGCTGCATCAGTCCAGTGGTACATCTAGTCCAGTACTCTGTCTTGAACAGTAGTGGCACCAGATGCTTTAGTGGAAGTGGACAATTATGGAATAACCTGCCCTAGAAATGGTTTCTTCCTTCCACTCAACAGTGTGTGGTTGTGCCTTGAAACGTGGGGATTCATCTCCCTAATTTAATATATATAATGCCATATCTCATGTAACTGTGCCTGTTCTTCTTATCCATGTAAACATATAGTCTATTTCTGATTCCTACTATGCTCTTGACCTTGATGGTATCTTGTGGTACTGAGTTCTACAGGTTAAATGTGTATTGATAAAAGACCATGAGCTTTTTACACAGTTTTAAATTTGTTGCCTTTAAATGTGATTGGATTACTCTGCACCATTCATTATTTGTATATCTCTATTGTGTCTCCACTCTAAATTAAACAGTCCCAATCTTCTCATTCTCTCTTCTGACAGACGTCTTTCTTTGCATAACATTTTAATCGCTCATCTCTGCCCCCTTCTGTTTGTGCTATTTCTGTTTTGAGATAGGATTACCAAAACTGAATGTAGTATTTCAGTTGAAGGTGTTCCATTTGATTTGTATAATGGCATTTGTAATATATTTTCAGTATTATTTTTCTATCCTATTCTTTATACATGCAAACCTTTTCTTTGCTTGTATAACCATTCCTACACATTGAGTGGTGTCTCGTGTGGGCAGAGCTTGGGAGGGTGCCCTTTTTTTTTTTTTTTTTTTTTTTTGTAATTTGAGCTTTATATCCAAGAAGAACACAAACAAACTTTTTTGCCCAAAGAAAGCGATTACAAGAGTCAATGGCTGTGGAAAACACAAAGCACAGGGGAGGCCTGTGTAAATATCTTTGTTGGAGAGAGCCAGAGGTTACCAGAACAAAATAACCTGAGTATTACAAGAGGGTGGACTCCAGGAAGAAGAAAGGAAAATGAACTAAGACAATTGATACAACAGGAGCATTACAGCTACCTCGAGACCTGAGGCTGTCTCTGATGTGCTGCCTGACACAGAGTTCAAGTAGAAGAGAACAAGTTGCAGAAAGAAATTAGTTTGCTTCCTTGTTTCCTCACTCTTACTACATAGATGGACATATCTAGATTAGCTTTTGTGAAGTTTAAAATCCCCTACAAAGGGGTTAATGTTGGTTGTGCTTCCCTTCCCCCCCCCCACCCCTTTTAAGGTGTATAAGATGGTGTGAAAGGCTTTTTGAAAAAAAATGTTGTTTTCTGGGGTGGGGGTGGGGTTATGTTAAACATTCAGGTCTTGCCTGTTCTCAAAGGCTCCTGAGTAACTGGCGAACTAGAGGAATACTATCATGAACCAAGAGAGGGAAAGCTAAGCTATTGAGAGAGTAAGGAACTTTTAGTCAGACTGTTTAAAACTTACTTTTTATGTTATTTTTGTGTTTTTATTAACTTCTATTTAACTTGAACTGCCTAACTACCATTTTGGAGAGAGGAAATGTTTCTTAAAAATTCAATATCCCTGACCTTTCAGTTAAGATCTAAGAGTTCACAGTGCACATGGAGAAATCCAGAAAGTCTGTCTGCAAAACCAGGAAAGACCTGATTGTTTTTTAGCTTATAAGTATCAATCAGAAAAAAAATTCAAGTGCTCCTTATATGCCCCAAAGAAGCATAATGCAGGCATAAGCCCAATTTAAAAAAAATATCCTCTAAAGGTCAATTTTAAGACTCTGTATGTTATAAAAACATTTATTTAATATGATTTTCTCTCTAAATAACTTGTTCTATTACTAGATGTGATTTTTAGACTAATTGTTCAAAGAATGTGAAAAAACAGTCCAACTTCTATGGGGAACTAATGAAGAAAGGCAGTGTGGAGAAGACCCACCCTGTTGGGAATCTGGCTAAAAGAGTATGTACTGTAACAGCTGTTATGATCAGGTTTGCGGGTTTCTGAATACATGGGGAACATCTAGTGCATGTGGGTGACAGTCAAAATTGTAGGACTTACGGTAACAGTTAGTTATTCATGTCAGTCTTTACATAGCCACATGATTTGAATCTATGATTGATACTTGTGGTATGGGCATGTAAGGTCAAAGTTGAAGTATATATTTATTTGCAATATAGAGCTGTCATGCACTTATTTGTAAGTCATATGCCCAGATGTTCTATCTGTCTTGGATTTTTCCATTTCTCTCAAGATACTATAAATTGTGCGTTTAGCAAGCTGAGATGATCATATACCCATTGGAAGTAGAATCAAGAATGAAATTATAATAAAACAAGGTATGAACACATAATTACCAAGTGTGGGCTGCTACATGTGGCTTAATGCCAGAGCAGTCAATGATTTCTAAAGGTTGAATAATGTCATGAAAGGAGGCATGTCACCAGATATCATTGTGCACCAGTGATGTCCTCCTACACCTAACTCTGACAGCTGCACTGCATCTCTGCACAGTGTGAGAAGATTATAAAATTAACCTTATAAATTATAACACATCTTCACAGCCTCAAATATTCCTATTCCCCTGTATGTTGTACAGACCACCTCATAATTTGTAAGGTTAATTGTACAGTTGTACACAAAGCACTTTAGGAAGAAATGGAACAAAACTGTTAGGGTGGAGGAGATATCACTGGTGTACAATGCTGTTTTGTGACTTTTTTTTTTTTTACAGTATCATTGATGTGTCAAATAATTTGAGTACCTATTCTGTGAGTTTGTGAATCTGCTAAATTCCTACCCAATGCTCAACAGAGTACATAGACTATGACATAGTGTCATATTCATTCCCTTCCTGGGGATTGGCTTTATTGGTGACGCAATGTGAACTACAATCTAACCTTCCTATCCAGACTGACTGTTCCTATAGCTTTGTGGCTCAGAATAACAATACCATCGCCTTTATATCCTGGTTGGAATTAACTGAAGTAGCCTCCATCATGATGTGACGGTAATTGTCCTGAATCTTAAAGCACTTGAAGCTAATGTGACTCCCCAGAAGAGCTCTACTTTCCATACAGATACCTCTTTACTGCAGAGTTAACTCAAGTTATCTACATGTGAGTTATTTCTCTCAAGTTAGGCTTGTGTGAGAAAATTCACACTGCAAAGTAATATTCAACCTATGTGTCCACAATGGCACTATACTCCCTTGTGTGTGGTGCTAAGACTTCCGGGGGTACATCCCATGGTGCTTTTCTCTTCAGTAAACTCAGCTAGTCTATGAAGTTTTTCCTTAATGAATTGTCTGCCCTTTCAAGGCACATGGCAGGAATTGTGGAAAGGCATTGGAGGACTAACGGGCACTGCAGTGGTGCCAGCCTGCATCCAGGGCTATGGAGTGGTCGTGTTAACAACTACTGAGTTAAGCTAAATTGAATTTTAGCCTAGACCATTCTCAGGCCAGTCAATCCAAATTAAAAGCACACCCATCTTCCAGGTAAAGGTTTTTGTGTGTGGTTGGGACTCAAGTTAGGGGCAACACTTGAATTACAACTTGAGTTAAACTTGTAGCGAAGACAAGTCCTTAGAGTCTGCCGTCTTGTTCTGGTGCTGTGCTGATCCACAAACACGTTGAAAGGTTATATACATATTCCTAATGGAACACTTAGACAAGGAACAACCCCAAAATAAAAAGCTGAACAAGAGCAATGAGAAATAATTAACTGTAGTTTTATTGAGACTTCAAGAAGTAGCTTCTCTTTTAGTAAGGGAGTGCAATACAATTAAATTGGAGTCTGTTTTCAGGGTGGCCCATGCAATTCAACCAGTGTCGGTATCTCAAAACCCCTCCCTATAAATACTAGGTATGTCTTCTCAAGGACAGTGAGACATAAATAACTTTTTTAATGGAGGGTGTGGATTTTGTCATATTCCACCAAATTAACCCAACATATTGAACATCCCATTGATCTTCTTTTGAGATGAACGCTTCACTAACAAATCTCAAAGACTAGCCCATCAGGAATGTAAACACTAATGTGGATGCATCCTCAGCCTATGCCTGTGTTTGAGGGTGAAGTCCTCCAGCTCCTTTGGCAACAAATACAGATACAAGTAGATGAATGGGTGATATCTCTGGAGCCTTCCATAACCATGTGCTCTAGTGTTGTTTTACTCTAGATTTAAAAGAGGGATTAGTGTATTAAGGTGGCTGAAGGAATAAACATTGCAGTGAAAGACTAAAGAAGTGAAAGATACAGTTCCACATTTACTTTTTAATAAAATAACAGCTTTACACACTTAAAATATTTCTCTTTATGAATTGCAGAAGATGCAGTCGGAGAACATCAGTATTTCTGTGGTACATTCCGTAAGACTGAAATTTTGAATTTTTTTCCTGCATGTGGAAATGTAGAAAGCAAATCCATAAACTTTATTTCAGAAAAGATGAAAAATGCCCTGCAAACCTTTGCTAGACATACACAACTATAACAAGGTTCTGACATTAGGAGAACCATTTATAACAGTCTCATTCACTTGTGAATTATTTATAAGATTGAAGTCTCCCACTGAAATTTCAACAACGGAATGGACCCCATTTCACAAAAGCAATTTAATTGTTCCATAATGATGCCTTTAACTATGATAAAACAAATGAGTGAAATCTTGAAATGTGCCTTTCAGCATTATAGTGTCTTAAATTGATGTTTTTCATATAGAAGGATTCTAATTGTTTTTAGTTCAAACACATCTATGTAGCACTATACACTCATGGTTTATGTGCAGTCTTCAGCTGATAGTAGCAAGATCAATGTGTGTGCTAATGAATGAGGTATAATAAACCTCACACATTTTCAGAAGTGAAAGTAAATGCTGCTGTAGCTGAAATGAGGATGTAACAATATTTGTAATTTCATAGAGAGTTCTCGAGGAAAACTGACACTCTTTCACTACTTCCCTTGTTGATATCCCAAAATATTATGACAGTCCATTTAGGGGATCCTAATGGATCCCCTAATTTAGGGAATCTCAGCTTCAAATGTAAAGTACAAATTGCCTGCTTCTCAAAGGTGCTGAGCACCCATAACTCCCATGCAAGTTAATGGAGAGGGTGAGGTTCAGCACTCTGAAAAATCAGGTCATAAGTTTGAGTGTAATAACTGCTGGACCGGCCTAGTCTGTAAGGTTGAAAAATTGTAACTGGTTTGAAGAGCTAAAGGAAAAACATAATGTCTTCGGATATTGTTTTCAAAGCATCAGAAAATCCCACATTATGCTTCTTTTTGGGACGAAGCTCCTACATCACTTCATTAGGCAGAGACAGACAGCTGAAAAAACATCCAAATTCCTGCTTCCAACAGCCATGTTGGGAATGATGAAATTAGTGTTTTAAAAAAAAAAATTCCAGGAAGCACTGCTGGTAACTAGTATTAGATTAATGAATATACACACAATGTTTGATCCTGTAATGAAAGACTCCATAGATAATGTGTAACTGTGATGGATTGCCCCCCACTTTCCAGGGTGCCACCTGATATACCGGGGTCCCACTGAGCCTGCCTGTTCCACCAGCCTGGACTCCCTCTCTCTTTCTGGCTGAGCCAGGCCCTCAAGCCTCTTCTAGCGCGCACACACAGGTAGGGCCACACCAAGCTGCAAAAGGACACAGACACTGAGATCAGCTCAGTGTGGAAAGACTCAGCTTGGGGATTGCCCAGCACTCAAGTGCACACCCCCTCTGGAGTGTAAACCCAAAATTATATTGTCTTGTGCTGCACAGAAAACTGTACAGCGTAAGCTCATGAAATTCGCTCCCTCCCTCAACGTGGGGGAAGATATGCACAGCTTTTTGTCCCCCCCAGTTATGACTGGCACAAACTGGGTTTTAGAAAATAAAACGAGTTTATTAACTACAAAGTATAGATTTTAAGTGATTATAAGGGATAGCAAACAGATCAAAGTAGATTACTGAGCAAATAAAGCAAACATGCAAACTAAGCTTAATATACTAAAGAAACTGGATACAAGTAGTAATTTCTCACCCTAAATATTGTTTTAAGCAGGTTGCAGAGATTCTTGAAGACAAATTTCTTTTGCTTGCAGCTTAGAATTCCAGATATTCCCTTCACAGGCCAGACAACTTCTAGCCTGGGTCCAGCTGTTCCCCAGTTCAGTCTTAGGTGTTTTTAGCAGTCATCTTGGACAGGGATTCAGTGACGAATCGACCCTGATTAACTCACTCCCCAGCCTTAAATAGGATTTACATATGGTGGGAAGTCTTTGTTTCCCAGTTTGATCTCCACCCCTTTTTGTGGAAAAATACTAGCAGGTGAAGATGGGGTACAGCACCAGGTGACATGATCACATGACCCTGCAGTGTCAAAGCAGCATCCCAGGAAGCTTCTCAGGCAGGTGGGAGATTGGCATCTTCAAAGTCTTATTGTCCTTCCTAATGGCCCATCCAGGCTGATTGCCTACTGTTTGGTGGGCGTTCCCCAGGTGCAAACACTTTAGTAATTGATACATAGTCAATTTTCCTAACTTCAGATACAGAAATGATACATGCATACAAATAGGCTAATCTTATTCAGTACATCATAAACTTTACAATGATATCTCACATGACCCATCTTGCATAAAACATATCATAGTTGTGCCATATTTATATCATAACGATATTTCTATGAAGAATATGGGGTGTAGTGTCACAGTAACCTCATACAATTTGAGTACAATTTGCTGTGGAACCTTAACTGTGAAATTCCTGATTTCTGTGTGAATTAAACTGCATTTCTTACATTACATTAACATGGTTTTTAAAGCATAATTTATCAGTTCAGTTAGCAAACATTTTGTCTGGGAGGCCAAATACAATACAAAGGAAAAAGTAGCACCAATTTATTTGAGCCCTTCAAACTCTGTCCAGTATTCCTGAACCAAAGAGCCCAGTCCAGATTAAAAGGGAGCAAGTTTAGTTTTTCTGAAGGCTGCACAAATCTATTCTGCTCTAATCTCTGAATCCAGTTTCATGGGCTTCCACTGTAATGATTTTAAATAGTTTATACAAATAATTGTGCTCCTAACAACAAAGGTGGTTTCTATAGTATACATTTCCTTACAAGCACTGGTGAAAGGATATGACTGTGTAAGTTGAAGTGTATCCCTCAGGCTGTTTTTTAATAGAAAATTAAGTATCTGCAACATGACTTCTGAGTAAAAAGATATTGTCCATTACTAGCAGTGATGTCACTTACATTTTGCATTGAGGTATTTTGAAACATTATTTGAATATTTTTGGCCTTAGTATAACATGAACTTTTTCTTTAAATTTACAAACAGTGTATAGTCAAACCTTCTCAACAACACTCCTTCTATATCACACTCCCTTTATCAATATACTTCCAAGTATCTTTTATTACATGGAAATCCTATTATTTTCTTACTGCCCTCCTGGAATAAAATTTGGAACTGCTTGAGGGTTAGGAGTTGCTCAAGTAGCTCACTAGGATGCAGTTCTGGCACCTTTTGCATTACATTCTAGAATGAAGACTGGGTATGAACTGTCACATCAAGGTAACTGGTAGTTTGTTTGGAGGGTAGCAGCTTAGTGGGAAAGTTCAATGGAAGGAGTAGAAATTTGGAAGTGCATAAATCCTGTAGAGCCAGTTTGGTGCCATTTGGCAACAATGGATTTTGGAGGGAAGGTCTGAGAAATATGTAACAATAGAGAAGAATAGATTAGCTGAGACACCTTGAACTCTGTGAAAGTGTGAAGGGCATTTACTGTCTCCTGGAGGTGTTTTAAGTACTATTAGAGGAAAGTTTGCTTTCTGATTTATTATTTATTGTATATTCCTGAATACTGCATGTTATTTCTGTTTATAACATTTTTGTTTTTAACGTATTAGTGCTTGTTCTTTTAATAGTTATAGATAAATAAATGCATCTATTTATTTTAAATTACAATTATCTTTCTGTGACCCTTCCTCATGTTGAATAGTACCTTATTCTGTGAGTTGTCCTCTAGAAGTCAATTACCCAGATTGTGGTTAGGCCCTCTGTGGCAGTGCAAAGGCAAAAGGGGAATAATACCCATCATGCCCCCTCCTTTGTGTGGTCTTTCTGCATCTCCATTACAGGCCTGGGCAGCAGGCAGGAGGCTGCATGCCTGAGTTCCTCACTTATCTCAATGTATGTGGGCAAGGAGTTGGCATGGAGCAGGGAATGAGTGGAGCCTGGGCTCTGCCTCCTCAATGTGCTGGTCAGTACAGCTGAGCTGGCATGGGGAGTTAGTAATCTGTAGTATATTACTTTTTTCCAGGGGTAAGTGAAGACCAGGGAAGGAATTGCTGCTAATGGGGTGTCACACTTATCATGCTGTTTGTTACAGGGTACAGGATATAAAGGGACAATCTAGCTCAATGAGACTAATTGTGAAATTAAGGGTGGTGCCCAGCGTGTTTCATAGATAGACATTAGGTACAAAAAAGACTAAGTAGGTAACCTGGTCCACCAGCAAATCATATTAGAATTCATAAGGTGGTCAGAATATAGTACCCTTCCTTAAGACTCACAAACAAAAAGAGTGGTGGTAGTAATATTATGATCATTATGAAAGCGCTGCAAAAAACTACTGCTTACAGATGGATTTTGATATGTGCAGGTGACAGCTATGACATCTAGAGACTAACTGGACAACTTTTTTCGTCCAAAAAAGTTTTTTTTAAAGAAAAAATGCAGATTCAGCAATGCTGAAACCTTTTGTAAATTCAAGTAAATTTTGCTGAATTGTTCGTTTTGTGGGGAAAAAATCTGAAAAAATTATTTAGTTTCAGTATTTTCTAAATTAAATGTTTTGATTTTTCAGTTTGATGTGACTTTTTGTTTTAAAAAAAAAATCCTGATTTTTTTTTTTTTTAATTCGAAAGCATTTTAAAGTGGTTGAAATTGAAACATTATGGTTTTGTTGAAACAAAACATTTCATTTGCACTGAAATGCAATTTTGAACATTTTAATTTTCGATCCTACCTAAAAATGAATTTGTTGCTGACTTTTCAAAATTGCCAGTGAACCAAAAAAAATCCATAATTTTCCCAGGTCTAATTCTGAGTACCATTTCAAAGATGACAACTTTAAATAGACTTACTGACTGTATCATATTAAAAGTTGAGTGATTTTTCAAGTCTTTATCTACCAGATTTTTGAGTACTATATAATTTAGGAAACAAATGAGTATGGGCTCGTTTGCAGATGTTGCCAGTACTACAGTGTGCTGTTAATAGCACAGACTGATTTGGTTTGGTATATCAGGTTGTTTCCTGGGAAGACCCGTAGAATGGAATAGCTAACCATAATTTTCCACTGATCTTTGTAAAATCTAAATTAGCCAAACAAAGAAAAAATATGATTTGTTACAGCCTTTGTAGTCAGTTAAACAACCATACGCACATTTCAATTTCAGCTAGTTGCTTTGAAATGTGAAAAGCATGCTTTAAGCAGTTTTTCTTTAAATACAGTTAGTCTCATTTCTTTTATGCCTTTTTCACAGCACTCTTTCACCTCCCACTCATCTTTAGAAAACCTCTATAGTTATTCCCACTGATTAAATTGGTGCTTACAAGTGAGTACAGAGCTTAGACCCTGCAGGCTATGCCTCTTATGTCTCTGACATGTTCCACCTTTTGAAGAGTGATGGTAAATTGTGGACTTTTTTTTTTTATTTACCTGTTTAATCCTGGAAATAAAGTTCACATCTAGAAACAATGTGTGGCTCTAGTGGGTGTCATGGAATCCTGAACCAGAGCACTTACAAGCTCTTACAAGCAATCAACCATACCTTTTCTTCTCTGGTTAATTATGCCAGTTGGATAGTTGTGTTGTAAAGGCTGTTGGATAAGTGTAAGTTACCATTCTGGTTTACTGTTCCAAAGCATATTTTTTGCTTAATGTCCAAGTGAAGTGTAGAAATAATGGCTCAGCACATAAGATCAGAGCTAGGAACGAACTCTTGGACTTTGCATCTTCAGGGCTAATAGCGTTACAGAGGTGATTTTCTATCACCAGGGTGAGGGTAGAGTTGGTTAGTTTCACTCCAAATACACCTTTAGCCTGCAGGAGGAACATACTGAGAGCGTCACAAGAACGAGAAGGAAATGGGATAATAAAACAGAAAAATATTGGCCCAGAATAAATGAGCAGTTGAAATCCTAAAGAATTATGTTTAATATAGAGCCACTACATCTGTGGAGAGCAAGGAGTGAAATGCACATGCGTGCTTTTCCCCAGGCCATGAAAGACAGTATTTACCAGGCATAATAGCTGTAAAGATGCTATTGAAAATGAAGAGGCAGTAGGCAAGTGTGCGCACAAAGAGGAGGGTGGAAGGAGTAAGGCATGGGCCTGTGCCTATTTGACAATGTTGCTTTCAGGGCCATTCAAAAGTTGGTTTTAAACACAGCAGGGGAGTTGAGAACATTAGAATGCCCATAATGGGTCAGGCCAGTGATCCACCTAGCCCAGAATACTGTCTTCTGACAGAGGCCAGTGCCAGATGCTTTAGAGGAAATGAACAGTACAGGGCAATTATCAAGTGATCCATCCTCTTTGGTCAAGTCCCAGCATGTGGCAGTCAGAGGCCTAGGGACACCCAGAGCATGAGGTTTGGTCCCTGACCATCTTGGCTAATAGTCATTGATGGACCTGTCCTCCATGAAATTATCTAATTCTTTTTTTAATCCAGTTACAGTTTTTGCCTTCACAACATCCCCTAGCAATGAGTTCCACAGGTTAATTGTGTGTTGTGTGAAGTACTTCCTTTTGTTTGTTTTAAAACTGCTGCCTCTTAGTTTCATTGGGTGACCCCTGGTTATTCTGTGATGTGAAGGGATAAATAATACTTCCTAATTCACTTTCTCCATGCCATTCATGATTTTATAGACCTCTATCATATTCCCCCCTAGTCATCTCTTTTCCAAGCTGAAGAGTCCCAGTCTTTTTTAATCTGTCCTCATATGGAAACTGTTCCATAACCTGAATATTTTTTTTGCCCTTCTCTGCACCTTTTCCATTTCTAATATATCTTTTTTGAGATGGGGTGACCAGAACGGTATGCAGTATTCCAGGTGTGGGCGTACCATGGATTTATATAGCAGCATTCTGATATTTTTTGTCTTAATATCTATCCCTTTCCTAATGGTTCCTAACATTCTGTTAGCTTTTTTCACTGCCTCTGCACATTGAGCAGATGTTTTCAGAGGGCTATCCACAATGACTCCAAGATCTGTTTTTTGAGTGGTAACAGCTGGTTTATACCTCATCATTTTGTATGTATATTTGGGATTATGTTTTCCAATGTGCATTACTTTGCATTTATCAACATTGAATTTCATCTGCCATTTTGTTACCCAGTCACCCAGTTTTATGTGATCTCTTTGTAACTCTTCACAGTCTGCTTTGGACTTAACTGTCTTGTGTAATTTTGTGCTATCTTCAGACTTTGCCATCTCACTGTTTACCCCTTTTTCCAGATCATTTATGAATATATTGAAAGGCACTGGTCCTAGTACAGATCCTTGAGGGACAATGCTATTTACCTCTCTCCATTTTGAAAACTGACCATTTATTCCTACTACTCGTTTCCTGTCTTTTAACCAGTTACTATCCATAAGAGGATCTCTCCTCTTATCCCATGACTGCTTGCTTTGCTTAAGAGCCTTTGAGGGACCTTGTCAAAGATTTTCTGAATGTCCAAGTACTTTATGTCCACTGAATCACCCTTGTCGACATGTTTGTTGATCCCACTCAAAGGATTCTAATAGATTGGTGAGGCATGATTTCCCATTACAAAAGCTGTGTTGACTCTTCCCCAACAAATCCTGTTAATCTATCTAATAATTCTGTTCTTTACTATAGTTTCAACCAGTTTGTACTGAAGTTAGGTTTACCAGCCTGTGATTACCAGGATCACCTCTAGAGCCTTTAAAAAAAATTGGTGTCACAGTAGCTGTCCTCCAGTCATCTGGTTACAGAAGCTGATTTAAGTTTGATAGGTTACATACCCCAGTTAGTAGTTCTGCAATTTCATATTTGAGTTCCTTCAAAGATCTTGGGTGAATACCACCTGGTTAAAAAAAAATACTTTAAAAAAAGGAATAAAATAATTAGAATATGTCATTGAAAGGATGTTGTATCAGGAAAAATATTTTTTTATCTAATATAATTAAAATAAATCATTAAAGGGACACTAAAGCTATCTTTCGATTTTACATAACATCCATGGAGCTGCAAAAGTCTGTCTCTAAGGACCCTTTAATGGGACTACTCATGTAAGTAAAAGCTACTTACCTAAGTAAAGGCTTGAAAGATTAGTTTGTTTTAGTAAAGCAGTTCTTATGTAATTCTCTCAGGAGTCAATCATCCATCTAGTCTGGTAACCTATTCCAGATATTCTAGAGATGAAAGAAACCGAAAAATAAAATCCTATAATAATCTACCCGGTCAGGTTTGCAGTACTGTTAAATGGTAGGTTGTGAGAAATGAAAAAATATATTCCTGATCTCCTTTGGTGGTCATGTGGAGTGCGGCAAACCAGTTATACTCTAAAAAGCAACAGAGGGTCCTGTGGCACCTTTAAGACTAACAGAAGTATTGGGAGCATAAGCTTTCGTGGGTAAGAACCTCACTTCTTCAGATGCAAGTAATGGAAATCTCCAGAGGCAGGTATAAATCAGTGTGGAGATAACGAGGTTAGTTCAATCAGGGAGGGTGAGGTGCTCTGCTAGCAGTAGACGTGTGAACACCAAGGGAGGAGAAACTGCTTCTGTAGTTGGATAGCCATTCACAGTCTTTGTTTAATCCTGATCTGATGGTGTCAAATTTGCAAATGAACTGGAGCTCAGCAGTTTCTCTTTGGAGTCTGGTCCTGAAGTTTTTTTGCTGTAAGATGGCTACCTTAACATCTGCTATTGTGTGGCCAGGGAGGTTAAAGTGTTCTCCTACAGGTTTTTGTATATTGCCATTCCTGATATCTGACTTGTGTCCATTTATCCTCTTGCGTAGTGACTGTCCAGTTTGGCCAATGTACATAGCAGAGGGGCATTGCTGGCACATGATGGCATATATAACATTGGTGGACGTGCAGGTGAATGAGCCGGTGATGTTGTAGCTGATCTGGTTAGGTCCTGTGATAGTGCTGCTGGTGTAGATATGTGGGCAGAGCTGGCATCGAGGTTTGTTGCATGGGTTGGTTCCTGAGTTAGAGTTGTTATGGTGTGGTGCGTGGTTGCTGGTGAGAATATGCTTAAGGTTGGCGGGTTGTCTGTGGGCGAGGACTGGCCTGCCTCCCAAGGTCTGTGAAAGTGATATTGGCCCCACAATATGCCAACATCTTTATGGCTGACCTGGAACAACGCTTCCTCAGCTCTCGTCCACTCACGCCCCTTCTCTACCTACGCTACATTGATGACATCTTCATCATCTGGACCCATGGGAAGGAGACCCTGGAAGAATTCCACCATGATTTCAACAGCTTCCACCCCACCATCAACCTCAGCCTGGACCAATCTACACGGGAGGTCCACTTCCTGGACACCACAGTACAAATAAGCAATGGCCACGTTAACACCACCCTATACTGAAAACCCACCGACCGCTATGCCTACCTTCATGCCTCCAGCTTCCACCCTGGACACACCACACGATCCATCGTCTACAGCCAAGCACTGAGGTACAACCGCATCTGCTCCAACCCCTCAGACAGAGACCAACACCTGCAAGATCTTCACCAAGCATTCTCAAAACTACGATACCCACACAAGGAAATAAAGGAACAAATCAACAGAGCCAGACGTGTACCCAGAAGCCTCCTGCTACAAGACAGGCCCAAAAAAGAAACCAACAGAACTCCACTGGCCATCACCTACAGCCCTCAGCTTAAACCTCTCCAACGCATCATCAGTGATCTACAACCCATCCTGGACAATGACCCCTCACTTTCACAGACCTTGGGAGGCAGGCCAGTCCTCGCCCACAGACAACCCGCCAACCTTAAGCATATTCTCACCAGCAACCACGCACCGCACCATAACAACTCTAACTCAGGAACCAACCCATGCAACAAACCTCGATGCCAGCTCTGCCCACATATCTACACCAGCAGCACTATCACAGGACCTAACCAGATCAGCTACAACATCACCGGCTCATTCACCTGCACGTCCACCAATGTTATATATGCCATCATGTGCCAGCAATGCCCCTCTGCTATGTACATTGGCCAAACTGGACAGTCACTACGCAAGAGGATAAATGGACACAAGTCAGATATCAGGAATGGCAATATACAAAAACCTGTAGGAGAACACTTTAACCTCCCTGGCCACACAATAGCAGATGTTAAGGTAGCCATCTTACAGCAAAAAAACTTCAGGACCAGACTCCAAAGAGAAACTGCTGAGCTCCAGTTCATTTGCAAATTTGACACCATCAGATCAGGATTAAACAAAGACTGTGAATGGCTATCCAACTACAGAAGCAGTTTCTCCTCCCTTGGTGTTCACACGTCTACTGCTAGCAGAGCACCTCACCCTCCCTGATTGAACTAACCTCGTTATCTCCACACTGATTTATACCTGCCTCTGGAGATTTCCATTACTTGCATCTGAAGAAGTGAGGTTCTTACCCATGAAAGCTTATGCTCCCAATACTTCTGTTAGTCTTAAAGGTGCCACAGGACCCTCTGTTGCTTTTTACAGATTCAGACTAACACGGCTACCCCTCTGATACAGTTATACTCTAGCCCTTATAATTGTACCCTAGTTGTTATAATTATGCGTATGCTATAGGTACTCATGTGTATTTAAAAGCTTACTTAACTATTTGATTTAATAATATTTTGTAGCAATAAGTTCCACAAATTAAATATACATTGCATAAAAAAGGTACCTTGGAGTGACTTCTTGGTATTGTTTTATGGGACAGGGAACATGAGAGCATTCAGTTCACTTTCACCATGCTGCTGATGTTCAGTCAGAATTCCCAGACATGTGGCATTAATATTTGTATTTTGTATATATTCAAAGAAGGGTCTGTTACTGGACATATGGAATTACTCTTAAGAATGCCTTACATCTTTTATTATAAGGCCGTTTATATAGTACAGTAAAGATGTTACTGGATTTGCTGCTTGATGTCCATTTTCAGAGTTGAAATTTAATTCTAGGGTTTGGGGTCTGCATTTTTCAAAGTTTGCAGAACTGTAATCCTTTAGAAAATATTGTACATAAAATAGCAAGCTGTTTTATATTTGCTAAAAGCTGAGAAAGTTATTACTTTAGCTTTTGCCAAGTAAGATGACTTAAAAAAGAAAAAGTTTATCAGAAAGGATTATGGAAGGAACAGATTTATGGCAAGTGTCTGATATATACCCAGAATCCCCATGTTCAACTAAACCAGACTTGCCCTAGGCCTTCAGGAGCACAATGCCCTTAGCAAGTAGCTTTCGACAGTTTTTTCAGGAAGCAATATTTTTCTTCAGAAAGAGGGTTACTCCACTGTTTTTCTTTTTCCTTCTCTCCTGTCTTATCTTTTGAGTTCAGGAAGTACTTTAAATTTACAGCCAGCTTTGAAGGCATGAAGCAAGTTCAGCCCCAGAAGTATTTCCTGTTATGGCATTAATCTAATTCCATGAAAGTAGAACTGATTTTTCATCTGTAAAGTAGATAACTGCCTAGAGCAGCAGACCATTACTCTGGGTTATCATGATAAAGAAGCTTAGTTTTGACACTGAAGTGTTTATCCGCCTAACCAGTGGAAAATGTCATCCTTTTTGTTGAAAGAGATATTAATGGATTATAATATTTCTTTACTTCATGAAGACAATATGAGTTTATATTGAAAATGTTGACTTGAAATAACATTGTACCCATAACAAATTATAAGCTAATTTATCAAGTAAATCTACTGATACCTGGGGAAACAAGGAAAACTGTTTGTAAAATGATATTACAATCAGCAAATATTTCATATGTACACTATAGTGTTGATTTCAAATTGACAAAATAGCTTTAGAATTCTGGCCACAACTAGAGCTTTCTGACTAGCATCGGTGATACCTATGGTTATATTGTGCAGTAAATCTACTTTGCTTACTTTTAGGTATACTGCAAGTTCTATTACATAGTAGCACTCAGGCACTCCAGACTGTGTATTTCAGAGCTATTATTACACTTTTTTTTTTTTTAAGATGGCTAAAGTGCCAAAGCATAAAAGTGCTAAAATATGCTTCAGTTACCTAGAAATTCACAGCTTGTCATGTCTTATTGCTTAATTGTACCATTGTCTTTTATATACAAATAAATAAATAGTGGTAGTAGTAGTAGTAATAATAGAAATAATAATAATGTGTTAGTACTTCCCAAAATATCAGTTAATAATGTGCCAATACTTAAACTTGTCTTTAAAAAACAATTCTGACCTGACACTTTGCATGTAATGTCAGTATACTAGTGACAAGTTTTATATACCAAGCTTATTTCAGACCATTAGAATTATGACTGAGAGATTGTTTCATATAATCATTGTTTAAAATAGATACAATTTGAACCCTAATTAATTTGCTGCATCTCCTTATGGTCCAATCCTGCAATTGGGTCTGCACAGGTGGACTCTTTGTGCCCGCACAGTGCCTTTACTTTCAGTGAGTTCTATATCAGTGCACCAGTCTGCCTGCGTTTATCCGATTGCAGGATCAGGACCTAAGTTATGGACATGGCCTGGATTGCTTTTGATGTTTTGGGGGAAGGGGGAAAAAAACATGAGACTGTTTAGTGTGGCTAAGCACTAATAGTATGTAATTGAACTTTTAAAAAAGCACTTAGTGGATTTACAAGACAGGCCATAGTGGCTCCATACAGTGGCTAATGTCTATTAGAAAACTAATACAATGTTATCCTCAAAATTATTTATGCTTACCAGGAGGTTTACCTTTCAAAGCTGTCCAGAGCTAAAAATATAGGTAGTGCAAAAAAAATTAATGGATGTGGTGCATACTTATCCAATGCTATGCATATTGCCAATAAATTTGTACAATATAATTTTGAATTGTTTGGGTCTATGGAATCGCTTCTCATGTGCGATCATGACTTTTTTTTAAAAATACCATTTTTGTGTGTCATAGTACAGTATCCACAGGCAAAAATATGATGCAAGTAAAATTTGATACAAAAAATATTCAAATGTAAGCCCTTTTTAAGAATCATGATTGTCAACTGTGACTCTTACTTTATGGTGTCATGAGGTAAAAGTAATACTTTGCTTTTAAATCTGAATTCCCTTTAATTTCCCGTGTCTTTAGTCTTCAACTCTATCAATCTATCTATTGTGATGTATAAAATCTGAACATTTGGCTTGCTGACATGATGATGTTATGGATATTTCCTCAGAAAGTATCTGTGAAAAATGAGAACATCTATATAGTTGACCTTTTTTTATTTATTTAGGGATATAAACCTTCATATTTCAAGGGCATAAGCAAACTCTTAGCTGACAAAGAATTAGAAAGAAACTTCCCCTATGGGCAAATTAATCTATAATCTATGCGGTTTCTTGCACCTTCCTCTGAAGCATCTGGAACTGGCCAATGTCTGAAACAGGAAACTAGACTAGAGGGATCACTGAAATGGCAATTCCTATGACCCCTTAGGCTCTGACAACATGTTGGGTAAAAATTAATACATTGTATTCCCGTGGATGTGATAAGAAAACTGACAGGAAAGAAAACCAAAGTTATGTTTAATGTGAAATCTTATCTAATCTTTTACAGCATTATACAGACTCCTTAGGGACTCCCTTGTGGCAGCTTAACAGTCATAAAAGACCCAGAAAGGCAACATAACAGGCCCCTGGGGAATTCCTCAGTAATTTCTTGTCTTTTCTCCATGCCCAAAACTCCATGAAGAGGCCTGCTGAGGGTAATTGGGGACTGGACAGGGAGTGGATAGAGCACTTTTCACGCTGACTAATTTGGTCTGCAGAGCAGCACATTGGCAGCTGAGGGCAACCATCATAAGTTAAAGCAGTTCCTGGGGCTGCTCGAGTCTATTCCAAGGGCCACACCAAACCATTCCAGAATATGGGAGATGCAAAGGTGACATAAAGCCCTCCTAGGCTCAACCTGCGGGCAGGGGCAGCGCACGGAGCCCCTGGCCACCCATCCACCTAGGAGATGAAGACATGTCACCACTTCCCAGGAGCTGCCTGAGGTCAGCACTGCCTCTTGTGCCCCAACCCCCTGCCCCAGCTCGGAACCCCCTCTCACACCCAAATTCCCTCCTGGAGGCTGCACCCCAGCCCT
This sequence comes from Emys orbicularis, assembly GCF_028017835.1. Lineage (NCBI taxonomy): Eukaryota > Metazoa > Chordata > Testudines > Emydidae > Emys > Emys orbicularis. Next base: position 66,744,238 of record NC_088689.1, on the reverse strand, counting down.
GAGCCCCCTCTCACGCTCCGTACCCCTAGGCCCTTGCCCAGAGCATCCTCCTACACACCAAGCCCCTCATCCCCGGCCCCACTCTGGAGCCCTCACCCACTCCCACATCCCGCCCCAGCCCGGAGCACCCTCCCGCACCCTGAACCCCTCCAGCCCAGAGCCCCCTCCTGCACCTCAAACCTCTCATCCCCAGAGCCTGCACCCCCACACTGGAGGCCCCACCCACACTCTGAACCCCTTGGTCCCAGCCTAGAGCCCCCTCCTGCGACCCAAATCCCTCATCCCTGGCCCCATCCCAGTGCCCACACCCGCAGCCGGAGTCCGAACCCCCTCCCGAACCCCAATCCCCTGCCCCAGCCTGGTGAAAATGAGCGAGTAAGCGAGGGTGGGGAAGAGCAAGCAACAGAGGGGGGGGGGATGGAGTAAGTGGGAGGCAGGGCCTTGGGGAGGGGGCAGGGCAAGGGTGTTTGGTTTTCTGCAATTAGAAAGTTGGCAACCCCATTTCCCTCATGTAATTTTCTACCCAATTGTTCCACCAAAGGGTTGGGAATTCCTCTGCTTAATGAGTCACTAGTTCTACCCATGATTAGATGCATAGGATTTATATTTGAACACCTACCACTAGAGCATTGGATATGAATGTGTTACAATGATTTGGTTTTTGTGGGTTTTTTTGGTGTGTGTGTGTGGGTGGCGCGGGAGAAGGTGGGGAGGGTGGTGTATGATTACAGGAACAGCCTTTCTTGTCCTAAAACTTTGCCTGTGGTTTCAGCTATTGTCAACCCCTTTCCACTCTATAAAATAACAAATACCTTGACTTTAATAAGCCAATATTTATTTAAATGATCTGTGGGCCACTAAATCAGTTTTTTTTTAGAACTGTTGTTAAACAATTTGTTAGGAGTTTTTTTAAGTACTAATAATTAATTAATGTTACCCTAAACCGACATATTCACTTCTGACTTGCTCAATGGATTTTAACTGTGTGTAATAAATATCACAATGCCTTCAGGCTGCAACTTCATAGCAATCTAACATAACACCTCTTCACATAACCCGTCTGCCACAAAATGTAAGCCTAGTATGTACAAGTAGTAACTAAAAAATAAATAAAGTGCTCCCCTCCTGAACTGTGAAGAAGGCTACATACTTTATTCACGCCTATTGGGAATATTTTTGTATTCTTCCCAAATAATGGACCTGTTATGTTTAATTAGAACAGGAAGTAAATTGGCAAACATGCTCAATATATGGAATGTATTGTATTCAAATGTAGCTTATGTGTTGGTTGGTTGTTTCCATATAGTGTTCAATACTTACTTATCTAAGTACTGCACAATATTAAGAATAAAAGCCCAGAGCATAAAGTCTTTTTTTCTTCTTTCTCTTCTTCCAGATAAGTGTTTGTGTATAAGTTAAGAACATTTTTTTGAGAATTCTAACCACAAAGGCTGGGTAAATGTTTCCTCAGATTTCACCAAATATTTTTAAAATATATTTTAGATAGCTTGGTTACCAGGATGATCTTCAATGTATATGCAGTCGAAACCATGGGCCAGATTCCTTGGTCTGCTGAAACATTAGAAAACCAGTGGAGAATTTCCCCTCTTCAGGGGAACTCTTCACTGAAGTAAAATTGGCAGAGGCAACTCTGCTACTTATTCCACCATTGGCCACCGCCAACCTCATTGTAAGGGGAGAGAGGGAGCATACTAGTGGTGTGATATGGACAGGACAGAGAGGGGAGAAGGGTGTGGAACTGTGGAGTGGAGCTATGGCTAGTCCCCGATTGATGTAAGAGACGTTACGCCAGTGGTTTAAGTTAGAGTAACCCTGAATCAGAGAACTGTAGTCAGCACCAGATTTGCCAGCCTCCACCAGATAGAGTGGAGAATCAAGCCACATATGTATTTTTACACACTAAGTACAATTGGTATCATTGGCCTGAGCAGCGTGTTAAAGCCCATCAGTGATTGCCAGCAGGACTGGAAAAATACTTAGCACAGATAAGTTCATTTTAGATTTAACTTTTCTTCAATCTTCCACCGTAAATACGGCAGATTTCTTGACCCACCCCTCTTTCAGCTTTGAGTGGCTTACGCAGAAAAGCCTTATTTCCCAGTATTCTATTAATATTGGTGTTAGAGATGACAGTATCCTGGACAAACCTTATTAAATTAGCTTTAAGTATTTTAAGAGTTCATTGAATTAAAAATACAAATATTTATATGCTGTTGAGGAATTTTATGTATTTCCATGGGGGAGGGGGAGCCACAGTCCTCCAGGAACTAAGAAGTGGAGTGGTGTGATTAGGCAAATTCACTCAGACTGTAACAATTCCAGAGAGGTGCCACTACCTGGAGAGAGGCTCACATAAATTAGTTCAAACTGGATTCACCACAGACCAAGAGGCTGTGAGGGACCATGGGCCTCAAATCTGGGCCTGCAGGTCATTGGGCAGTGCTCAGACCGTGGCTGCCACACAGCAGCTCACTTGAAGCCATGGAGAAGGGGGCTAGCTCACAAAAAGCCCTGCACTCAAAGCACCTGATTGCGGGAGATGTCCACCCCACTGATTGGCTGGGATGCACTACTTAAGCCAAAAAGAGGCACAGGAAGCTGTTGGAGCAACTAGGTGACTCCCCAACTGCCTGCTACTACGGATCCTTTCTACTTGCCAGAGCCCTGCCTTCCTGCCTGTTCCAGCCCTTCTCATCCCAGACCCCCATCTGCTCTTGGTCTCTACTCCACCCCTGTTGCTGACTCAGGCATTGACCCCTGGCTTGACTCCTGACTTTATCTCTGTCTCTGACCTTTTGGCTTTGCATCTGATTCTGACCCTGGCTCTGGTTCCAGGCTTCTGACTCTAACCCAGTGGTAGGCAACCTATGGCACGCGTGCCGAAGGCGGCAAGCAAGCTGATTTTCAGTGGCACTCTCACTGCCCAGGTCCTGGCCACCAGTTCGGGGGGCTCTGCATTTTAATTTAGTTTTAAATGAAGCTTCTTAAACCTTTTAAAAACCTTATTTACTTTACATACAACAATAGTTTAGTTATATATTATAGACTTATAGAAAGAGACCTTCTAAAAACATTAAAATGTATTACTGCAAAACCTTAAATTAGAGTGAATAAATTAAGACTCAGCACACCACTCCTGAAAGGTTGCCGACCCCTGCTCTAACCATTGGACTTGACCACCCAGTCCCTGGTCCCTGCACAGACAAAGAAAGGATTTTTGGTTAACTAGCCTGAGTTAAAACTGATTCTAGGCCTTCTTTTCGCTCCAGCATATGGACAGGATCTCTGATCCAGGGGAGGTCCCAATCCTTAGAGAAGGGTTCAAAGATCTTTGGCTTACTGAGATCCCATAAGACTTGGGTACTTGTTCTGAGCTGAAGCTGTGTTGAACTTGTGACCACAGGAAAAACCCCTGTATGGGGTTTGCCGTACTAATCAGCAATCAGAGCCCTTTTTGGAGAAAGGGGTGATCTCTGATTATCTTACTAGCATGCATGTAGGTTATTTTATTGTTTTTAATATGTTCTCTCTGTAAGACTTTTCACCTTACGAATAAATATGCTCCCTTATAAAGGGTGTGTGGTATCGTAACTGTGGCAATTACATTGTGAACCCTCTCTGAGGAGAAGCAAAGTAGGCCTATTTAGACAGTCTGTCTTTTGTTGGGGAATAATACAATGAAGGCAGGGAACTGTTCAGCCTGGACATATCCCAGCTAGGAGGGGGAGAGACACATGTCTCCATCCAAGAGAGATGACAGCTGAGGAGCCTAGAGTGGTGCTCTACTCTAGGGGGAAGACAGGTGCGGTTTCCCTCAACTGTGACAATTGGCATTCCTCTTTCACTGCACCCTAATCATTATTCTGAAAATGTGTCTAAGAGTCCAGCAGCTATTCCCAAAGAAATTTCACAACAGGGAAGCATAGTCACCTCTGCAATATCTGCTAGTGGCCTGCCTTTTCCCTCTTTGGCTGGTCTGTAGTACAGACAATCTACAATGGCTAAAAATGATGATAAAATACTCCAAAAACTAAAAATAAGGAATGTTTTGAAAAGTATATTTTCAGTAGCAATCCCACACCTTGGTAGGATTTCATGTATGTATATGCAAAGTTTTCATTGCTTACTGGGGATACAGCTTATATTACTTCAGTGTTTTTGAGTCACTAGCAGCTGGGTCCCTCTAGCCCTTTTCAAGGCTGCCAAGCCATGTAAAGTGTGGAGAAGAGACTGGATGAGTCACTGCTGATTGTTTTGAGACTATTTGATATGTTTGATTCTTGCAGCCAAACTCTGGGGAAGACAGGATTGGTAGTCCCATGCTTACATCTGTTCTCAACAACTCAGAATGTCTTTTGCCCAGCACAGCTGCTAGCTCCTGTTAGAATATTTTAATGTTATTTGTACATATATTGCTGTTACTGCATGTATGCACACATTATGGTGTTGAGTTCACAATGCTGGACTTAAATTTGTGTTTTTGTTTTCATTAGATACTGCTTTTTCAGAGGATGATACATTTCATGTAAATGTCATCTCTTCAAGCTCACAGGTCAAGAGCAAATTTCTCTGGAAGATTTGAACACAACCAATTAGCCATCTGTTAGCTCATTGCTCAATCACGAGTGGAAAAAATCCTTAGAAATTAATATATAATAAATTAACTACTTTAAATTGCTTGTTTGTAATGGAAAAGGAGCTTGATTATTTTAAAGTGAAATTTTGCAAAATGTTGGACTGAAATTTGAACAAATTTTTCTATTTGCTTCTCAAAAAATGGAAAAGGGGTAAGTTATTCCCCTTTTTAAGTAATTACGAATATGCACATTAAATCAATCATATTTTGATCACTCAGACTTCCTGAACATTTATCATGTAGCGCTACAGTAATCATCATTTAACTCCATCATCAGTAGCTGGATTTACCCCAGCAGTTGCAATACTAACCATTCAATTTACAGTAAAGGAATGCATCTTGTACGTGTCGATTTAAAAAATTCTTTTCATTATAGAAACCATATAACAGTTCATGTGGAGGTATAAAAGGAATACATAATTACTTAACAAACAAGAAGATAGAAGCAGATCATACTGAGGTATCAGAGCCCTATGTCTCTTCACATTTGCAATCCACCAATGGAGAAGAGGAAGCATAATTTCCAGAGCGTAATCCCCTGAAGTTTAAAAGTATTAGTGAAGACCCATTAGCTCATGGTGACACTTGCTTAATTACATATTGTCTATTATGGAGAAAAATCTCATATAAGACCTGGAGTTTGCAGCAGTTTCACAGCCCAGGCAACTTCCAGCAGTGCTCAAAGTTGAATGCTTACCTTTATGCTTGTCTCTTGTATTCCCCCTTCCCTTTCCCCATTTGTGCCTTCTGTTAACTAATAATTTAAAATTAAAGACACGGAAGAGGAGATTGGGAGGCAAGGATGGTGGGGAATGTAAGAAGGGAAAAGGTAAGGCGAGAACATTTTTATACTTAAACATTTAGCCACACCAGAGAGACAAACAGGCCCAAACTTCTAACCTTTTAAAACCCTTTGTTCAGAATTCCCTAGAGCTTTTTTAAATAGTACAAGTTAAGAGTAGCAGGTAAATATTCCCCATTGCTTAGGATGGGGAGTGCTGACAAAGAGGTCAGTAGTTGAAATCAGTGCTTCGCAGTGGTGCTGTTCATGGACATACACAGGTGGGCAGGTATAGAATTGGCAGGTCGTGGCCAATTCCACCAGCTATGCAGATTCACTGGCTAACATTCTGCATAAGGGAGAACAGTGGCTCGCTGTGGCCCTTTCTGGGTACATGGCATCAAGCAGAACCCCACCCCAGCTCACCAGCCACATAAGTTTGGGCAAGCTCCTGCCAGGTGTAGACCTACACAAAGGAGATACCAGGACTCCCCACTGGCATAACTCCACAGCCCAGCACCCTGATGACCTCACAGTTTACACTGGTCATTGGCTACTACTCCTACTCCTGGAACCATTGAAACTCTGGGAGGGCTGCGTAACCATGCAGGTGGGCCCACACTAGTTGAGTTGAATAACTGTTCAGGGGTTCTTATTGACTTTTTTTTTCTCTTTTTGTTTCACTCTCCTCCTTCCTCTCCCCCCCCTCCCCCCACGCCCTACCCCTCAGTAAGATCCTAGTTAGGAATGGAGGATGGAGACATTTGGGGAATAGAAAGGCAGGATGATGAAAAGGTGATGAAGTAACTCAGGTTAGTTATTGGCAGGGGGCTCGCTAAGTACAAAAGGGTAACTAAGATAGCAGATGGAATGTTTTGGGTTTTTTAAGTGCATTTGAACAATGGCTAAGTAATTTGGAGGGACAGCTTAGAGTTTACTAAGAAGGATACAAAGCCACTATGGATCTAATAAGATGTTTGCCAGTCATCACCTTAATCACTGTGCTTGTATGTTACATCCCTTTCCCCTCACTTTGTTCCTTTTTTTTAAAGTTATAAGCTCTTTGAGACAGAGACTCTGTCTCCCTGTGTGTGTACCGCACCTAACGTAATGATGTCCCAATCCTGATTGGGGCTTTGGGTTCTATCACAACATGAATAAATAATAAACGCTTATTAATAATAAGTAGTAGTTCCAGCTCATCTGCACAGGGACACCCAGTCTCCAGGATTCCTTTCCCCCTCACCCCCCTATGTTAGTCCACTTTGCGTAGCCTACTAACTTTGGCTTTCCTGGAATAATGCAAATCTCCTGCATGGGGGAAATATACTTACTCAAGCAAAACTCCCATTCACTAAGTAAGAACCATTTTTAAATGCAAAGGTTGATTAAAGCAGGAAGAGAAATAACTGAAAATATGATGCAAGCAGAGTTGTTTCTGAAAATAAATGTTTTGTGAGGTACAGGTTAGCAGAATTTCATATTATTGATAATATAAATAATTTTCTTAGAGGTTGCACCTCCCTTTCCACTCCTCCTCCTTCCTGTTGAACTGAAATATAATGATATCAGGCAGATGACAAAGGAAAATCAGCTGTTCATGGACATAGACATACTAATAAGCACTTAGTAAGATACTTAGTGATTAACCATATGTATTAATTAGTAACAAATGTTTGGTGTCATTAATATATCTATATTGAATTACAATATTAAATACCTTATGTGTCTTATGATTAATTCTGTCACTAAAGCAAGCATTTACATGTTTATAAATAAGTGGTGATTGCTGAGTAATTATCGTTAAATTGACTAAAATGAATTTTTAACTGTATAAGTGCAACCTGCTTCTCTCATTCAGCTTGGGAATGAATGAAACTTTTCCTGGCTTTCTGTCCAACGTACCTGCATAGCTGTGTTAGAGCATTCTGTATATTAACAATGTCTTTAAGTATATTTTCTCATTGAGAAAGATAATGCAAAACAGACTGAGAAATAGGAGCCCATTCTTGACCATGACAGTGATGTTCTTGTCTCATAAGCACATTTGTGTGCTTTCATTTGTGCAGCTTTGTATATTTGTAAACAAATGAGAACTACATCCCTTGTGCATGTCTTGCAGAATACTGACCATCAGGAGATTACTGTATATCTCGTAGGAGCAAAAATCTTAGGGTTCAGTCCTGCTCCTCTTGAAGTTGGCCAAGCTCAGAGTCCTTTTTGCTTTTTGCAGACAGTTGCGTAAGAGTGAGGATTTGTGGACATTGCGGCATTGGTGGCAGCTCAGGCTAGCCACTTGAGTCCAAGCCTGCCTGACCTCCTGGGTCTAAGCCACCAGCCTTACCACAACATACCCAAAGATTTTAGGCAGGTTTTTACTTAGCACAGGTCAGCTGTGCCCCCACTACTGCTACCTGTGCTACCACTGCTACCCTGCTACTTACAGTTGCATTACCTCAATGAGAGCTAGTATGAGTATGTGTACATGAGCTGGGGAATCACACATTTAGATCATAGTGTGGGTGTAGCATTAATGTGTAGGAAGAGTGTCCGTGCTTAGTGCGCAGCAGCTATTATGCTTTAAATTCACACCCTACTTCTCTGCACAATAACTTCATGGTATAGACAAATCCTTACAGTGAGAAAGGGTGACAGAATCAGACTCATGTAATCAATTTGTTAGAACCTCCAAGAACCTTAGAATTAACCATACTCTTCCAAGGTTGTATCAGGGAAGGAAGGGTACTCATGGTTACGACATAAGATCTGGAGCCATGAGAAAGGGTTCTATTCCTGGCTCTGCCATAGGTTTCCTGAATAACCTTGGGTTATGGAGCTGCTGTTTGGCTTTATTCATTAATGGTTGTAAAGCGTTTTGAATTTCTTCAATGGAAGATTGCATTTGGTATAAGCACAAAATATTGTTATTAGCCTTTTTTTTTTTTTTTTTAATTAATGGAGATATCCTATCTCCTAGAACTGGAAGGGACCTTGAAAGGTCATTGAGTCCAGCCCCCTGCCTTCACTAGCAGGACCTAGTTGACTACTTGCTTATGGTATAATATCTGTTACCCAAATACTTTCTTCTGCAATAGGATTGCCAAGTGTCCAGTTTTCGACCAGAATGCCCGGTCGAAAAGGGACCCTGACAGCTCCGGTTGGCACCGCTGACTGGGCCTTTAAAAGTCCAGTTGGTAGTGCTGTGGGGGCCCAGGGCTAAGGCAGGCTACTTGCTTGCCCTGGCTCTGTGCAGCTCCTGGAAGCAGCTGCCAGCTCCCTGCGGTCCCATGGTGCGTGGGTGGCCAGGGAGGCTCGGCACGCTGCCCGCACCCCGAGTGCTGGCTAAGCAGCTCCCAATGGCCGGGAACCGCAATCAGTGGGAGTTGGGGGGAGAGGCGGCCTGCAGGCGTGAGGGCAGTGCGCGGTGCCTCACTTGCCGCCCATGCACCTACAGGCTGCAGGGACCTGGCGGCCACTTCCTGGGAGCTGTAGTAAGTGCCACCGGGACCCCGCATCCCCTCCTGCACCCCGATTCCCTGCCCCAGCCCTGAGTCCAAACCCCTAGCCGGAGCCCTCACCCCCCTGCACCCTAACCTGCCCCAGTCTGGAGCCCCTCCTGCACTCCAAACCCCTCATTCTGAGCCGTAACCCCTCCCCATCCACACCCTAATCCCCTGCCCCAGAGCCCTCTCCCACACCCTGACTCCTCCATTTCTGGCCCCACCCGGAGCCCAGCGCCCAGCACTCCAACCCCCTGCCCCACCCCAGAGCACTCTCCCACACCCCAAATCCCTCATTCCCGGCCTCACTCCAGAGCCCGCACCCCCAGCTGGGGTCCTCACCCCCCTCCCACACCCCAACCCCCTGCCCCAGCCCGGTGAAAGTGAGTGAGGTGGGGGAGAGTGACGGGGCGGGGTGGAGCGAGCAGGAGGTGGGGCCTCGGGGAAGGGGTGCGGGAAGGGGTGTTTGGTTTTGTGCAATTAGAAAGTTGGCAACCCTAGCAATAACTATAATATATAATCACTAATAGATGTAGAATATGTCCATGGGTCCCATCTGTACCCATTATGATGGTGATATCGTCAATGAGGAAATTGTGGAGTGCTGAAATAAGAAGCATGTTCTAAGAAAATGAAACTGTCTCGAATGTCCCATTTTTAATCATGATTATGAATTTACGATGTTACAAAATTGGGATTATATTTTGTTTCATTTATCTTTTGTAGTGATATTTTCAAAATTTATTTGTGCCTTTACATACTTGATAGTTTTTTCTGCGATCCTAACAAATTTTGCTCCATGTAAAACCAGACCTGACAATGGCTATTCTTTAGGATTTTAATATTTAGTCAAAAGTAAGTAGCAAAATCTAGTCCTTTTTAAGATGGCTCGGTTTGCTTTTGAATAGGGTGAAAAGAGACTCTCTCAGGCCCTACAGGACTCTTGAAGAAAATGAACTTGAACTTTATCTCCTAGTTGCATAACTAACTTGTAATGCATGCTCTAGGTATAGATAAGAAAAGTCAGTGATAATGTACAATATCTGGCTAAGAGAACAATGTGACAGGCATCTTTTATCAACTCTGATATTTCAGCATCCAGCAGAACTTACAAAAAGCTAATACAGATGTAGAATTGCTGCAAGACATTATCGATTTCACCATCTCTCATCAGTTGCAAATTAATTTTTCGGCAGTTTATAAAACAATTGTTCTCTTCTAGTTCTTGATTTAATTGTAGATGGGAATCTCTGTTTCAACTAAATTAAACTGTTATAGCATTAGGGGATTGAGCCAGAAGTGAAATCTGACTCACGTACTCAGATGCTGGAAGTCACACACTCTGAAACAAGTCTTAAATCTTACATTATTTTAATTCCTTGTTATTCTTCAGACAGACAGAGTTCATTACCAAACATCATAATGATACCTCTCTGAGACAAGTAAAAAAAAAACTATATAATGTTTCTATTGTTATCCTTTTCAGTACAAATATTTGTTTTAGGATTAGCGGTTTAGGAGATAAATGTTTCAAAGATTAATTAACTGTGCTATCTTATTATCATCTTAACTTATCAGTAGGTCAGTGGCCTGTTAATGCATGAAAATTGCTTTTTTTCCACTTCTAATTAAGCATTAGGAAGATGTCAAAAGCGAAAAAGCAACTGGGTGTCCCTTCTACCTTTTTTCAAGGGTTATGATGTTACAAAGCTGCCTGCCTTTTCTGAAACTGCTATATATATGTGGAGGGAGGTTGCTTTATTGACTTGAAATAACAGTAGACAAAATTCAAGTCCTGTTAAATGAAAGCTCCCTTGCTGGGACAAGAGGTACACCTTCATGCTTGCAGGGAGAATGAATATAATACCACCTTACATTTATATAGCACTTTTCAGGTACTCAAGACAGTTTGATGTATTGTAGTAGTGCAGGGTGGAATATTATTTAAAAAACTTAATGAACCGTAAAACATTTTGAGTTGTTTTAGCCCTTGAGAAAAAGTGGACAAGATAACTAACTTCATGGCTTTTCTGTGACTTGATTGTGACAGGTATTCTCCTCTCTGTCCGTGGTAGATATGTGTGAGGGGATTTTGACTCTTCTCTACAAACGTATTTTCCAGCAGGCTCTCAAATTGACATAGCTTTTTCATGTGAAAATCATCATTTTGATTTCGTCAAATCATTATTACAAGGTTTTGGGCAAAAATAGTGAAATATCAGGTAGAGAGAAGTGGCAAATTCTTGCAGGTTATAAACCAGTAGAAACATGGTTTTATTTCTTCCTAACACTTGGATCTACATGGTGAGTGAGCAAGAAAGGTCCCTGAGTTCTTTACAGATTTGATCAACTTTGGATTCAATTCCTGCTATCCCAAAGTCTTCCTGTGTGACCTTGGGTGAGTTTCTCAGCTTCTCTGTACCTCAGTTCCCTCCCATCCCCCCACCTCATAGGAGTGCTGTGAGGATAAACACATTAGAGACTGTAAAGTGCTTTGAGAAATAGTGATGTAAAGAGCTATGTAAGAGCTAGGTGGTATTTATTTATTTATTTATTACTATTATCATTGCTTATTTTATTATACCACCCTAATCACTAGGTAATAGAGCATCTTCCAACAATGCAATAAGCAATGTGACACATGGTTCCTTTTCCATTTTTCTCTTCAGGGGGAAAATCATGTGTGGTCTTTGTTTTGTTTGGGGTTTTTAATGTCCTTTCTTTGTGTTTTTGTTTTTTATATAATGTGCTAGGTTCTTTTATTAGTGAAGACTAGGCTGAAGAAGTGTACTGTGCACTGAAACCGAAAGTGGTGAGGTTAGACATAGTTCTTTGTTCCTGCAGGGATGAATTCCATTATTGTGTATCAAAATCATCTCAGGAAGTCAAATTGGCAGTTACCAGGCTCCTAGTAGATGGTTAACTAAGGTAAAAAGAAGCTCATTCTCAGAAAGAATTGGAAAAGTATTATCCCTGGCCCACAACTTTCAATAATAATAATAATAATAATACCTTGCTCTTTGTAGGGCTTTTCATGAAAAGCCCTACAAAGTGCTTTACAAAAGAGGTTAGTATCACTATCTCTATTTTACAGTTGAGGAAACTGAGGTGCATAGAGGGTAAGTGACAGCCAAGGTCACCCAGCAGGTCACTGGCAGAGCTGGGAAAAGAGTCAGAAACTCCTAAGTCCCAGTCCAGTGCTCTATCCATTTGGCCACTCTGCCTCCACACTACAGGGTAGATAAAGCAGTATTTTTCTCCTTGGGAATCTTAGGGTCACTCTAGAGCTGATCATGAGCCCCAGTTCTGCTCAGGGCTCCTACTACAGTACCCATTGAAGGCATAGAAAACAAAAGTGTTCATGTGAATGTTCACCACAGGTGAAAACCTTCAGGAATGGTAGCTTGCAGGCCCAACTTCCTCAACATCTGCTCCATGTAAAACCTCTTCAGCATGTGCATTACTGTGAACAAGAGTCTGTCAGGGTAGGTAGCACATACTGCCCAGAAATTAAAGCAGAGAAAATGGTCCACCAAGAAGAATTTTTGGGCATCAACACCTGGAGGTCTCTGGATGATTTATCACAAATAAACTAAAAACTTACTCAATTAACTTGCCCAATTAAATCTCAGGGTAAAAATTAAGACCATAGATTCTAGATTATCTCTGGTTTTCAAGACTAACATTAAGGCACTGAATCATGCTCATTAATCTATAGAGAACAATGAGTTAACAAAGATCAGGCAAAGGTCCTTGAGCTGTTGTGCTGCTTTACTCTGCCATAGCTCCAGGCCCAATAAACATCCTGGATTTGTGAACAGTGCAAATAATTGTAAGATAAGCATCCAGACATCACCTATTCTATTATGGTCAGATAGGACATTGGCCGTGGCCTACTAAAGTCATCAGAAAGGAACCAAATGCCAAAGCCACCTAATTGGCATTTCTTTTGCCAATTTTTTTCCATGACTTGATTACAGGGAAGGCACCGACCCATTACAGCGCTGTCTTGTGCTCAGGTGTGGCTAAAAGTTTTCATGTCACTAAGAAATGCAGAGTAGCTTTAGAACATTCCTTGGGAGCCTTCTAAAAGAGAGAGCAAAGCAGGGCACACAACATTCCTTTTCTTGATTAGCTGCCACCTGTTTAATTGACTGATGAGGATTTGTACAGCCAAGTTACATAAGATTTATAGGTCTGGATTGAGCCATTAAATTCTAGCCTGAATTGGGGACAGTGGAGTCACCCTATGAGCTCCCTTCTGTAGCTGGTAAACTGTGCTGGCAGTGGCATATTAGGATGGAGCCATGGGCCTCCCATCCCCCCACTATTTATTTGAGAAGTTAGTGCCTATGGAGGTACTAGCCCTTAGCCAGTCCTTTCATTCAGGATAGTGCAAAGGGTACAATTACAAGTATACAGGATGCAAAAGGGGAAAGTTCATTGCAACTCACAGGGTCTCGTTGTAATCTAGCGATTAGCAGATAAGAGGAGTGAGGGGTTTTTTTTTGAATGACTTGTTTGCTGGCCTAAAAACGGGATTGCAGTTTACACTTTAGGAACAATACAAATTTAATCACAGCATTGGCAGTGAAAAGGAACAACATGTGCAGATCTGAAGGTCTGATTATGCCAAACATATATGGTACTTACTTTGTGATTTTAGGACAATAGAAACTATTAGTTGCACTAATGAGTAAATATGAAATTTTGTGAATTAGCAAATAAATTAACACACACGATAAACAAGGATCATTCATACTTCACAGTATGTACCTTGTTCATGGATTTTGACAAGTGCATTATAGCTTTAATTATTCATCGTAATAGCATTATAGTAAATATACAGTTGTTGCCATTTAAAATTCAGCAGCTTTCAGCCTCAGCCAACAGGTGCCATACAGCAGTCTTTAGATATCACTGTTTTCTCCACCATTGATAATACCGTGTTGTATCTGTTGGCAAATGTTGGCTTTTTAATGTTGACAACTATAGTATAGTATATTACATACAAATAATTAAGTCCTACTAATAAAAGATCTCTCTATATCACTATGCTATTAAAACTTAGGAGGAATGATGTAAGACTGCTAGAAAAAATCAGACTGGAAATAAGGCATATGTTTTTAACAATGGGAGTAATTAACCATTGGAACATCTTATCAAAGGTTGTGGTGGATTCGCCATCACTGACAATTTTTAAAACAAAATTGGATGTTTTCCTAAAAGATCTTCTCTAGCCTGTTACACAAGAGGTCAGACTAGATGATCCCAATGATCCCTTCTGGCCTTGAGATCTATTAATCTTACATTGCTGTTGTTGGGGAGGGGTTGTATATTTTGTGATTTATGGGGTTAATGAAGTGAGAATAAGTGAAGTATTTTGGGATATATAAAGAAATAAAAAGCTTTATTTTTCCTCTTCCATCAAAGGACACAGTGGTGAGTGTGGTGCTGACAGCAATGTGATTGAGAGCAGGCACCTTTTAGGACACTGCCGTAGTCTGAATTATAGTTTTTTTACTTTGAAGCACTGGTGTTTTCAACCACATTCTGATGATAGGAAACATTTAATGTAGATAGAAAAAAGAAAATTGATTTCTCAGCCTGGAAACGACAGAAATGTAGATGTGAAATAGGTGTTGAAGTATTTCAGAGATAATGTACAGATTGAAAGCTTTTTTTCCCCAGTCCCTGCTCTAGTCTATTATCAGCCAGCCATTCATAAAATACTATGGTGATGGGAGCCATACAAGCACCTAGATAGTGGGGAAATTGCACTCATCTAGGGTTTTCCATTTATTCTGTCTGTCAAAGCTTCAGGAGTATTAGGACTTAAGCCCAAGTAGCTGTAGTGTGTTGCTTTTCCTGGAAATGTGCTGTGCGCTACCATAAAACAATGCCAGGAGTCAAGGAGTAAACTGTAGGGAAGAGTGAATGGACAAAAGAGCCTTCAGGATCCATGTGTTACACTTCTTTAAAAGAAAGTGGTATGTAAGACTTGTGAAGTAGTGTTAAGTACAATCCCCAGCTTTCCTACTGCTGAGGCTGGTGCTTTGAGTTGGATCACCTGATATAAACTAAACAAAGGCCAATACATCAGAGGCAGACTCTCTCATTACATGTTTTAATTTCCTGTTTTTTGATTAATTGGATGGAGCAGCTGCAGCTTATTTTTTGTAGAAAACTCTGGGAATTTTATACAGTATGTACGGTACGTCCAGGTGTGAACTAGGAGTAGGGCAGAAGGAGTCTCTCTTTATAATCGTTAGTAGATATTGCAGAAGCTTCATGTAAATTAAACCCCGTTTGGTAAAACATATGCTAATATTGTATGTAGAAGAATGCTTTTCCGGGTTAGCTTATTATTATTTCCACAGCATATCCAATACTGAAAAGGCTGGGAAAGTATATTCATCTGTTACAAATATGCTCCTCTTCTGCCAGTATGTGGTTAAAATAGCGTTGATAGGCTGTGCTACATTAGCCTTTTTTCCCTAAAAATTCCCACTGTTGCTACCCAGTTGCTAGCGCAGATCATGCTGTCTAACATTGCTCAGAACAGGACTGGAGGACATGGTGGATAAATGCTTTTGGTTACCATTTTGTCTATACCTGACCTCTGCTCATCCCTACCCTCCACCCGTATTCCCTTGCCCCACTGGCTTCCCAGTCCCAGTTTCCCTCCTTAGGCTCCTTGTCCTTGGGAGGAGATGTCTACTATCAATATAAGTCCTTCTCAGATTTCCTCCTTCCACCCGCTTCCTAGCTTCTTGTCCCAGTCTCTTTGCACAATGAGTGCCAGTTCTTTCCCACAACTCCCTGATTCCTTGTCAGATTTGTCACCCCTCTCCCTCCTCCTCCTCCTTCCTCTGGCCCCAGAAGGTCCCAGTTCTTCTTTGGGTACATGCTCATGTCCATTCCATTGTAAGTGTGTGTGCTCGCTCACATTGTAGGTGTGAGTTTTTCCCTCATTGGTATCCGTAGGGGAGCAGCTGTGGGGCCCTCTGGAGAGGCGTGCGTATGCGCCCATATAAGGGGCGCCGCTGGCTCCCGCTTCCCTCAGTTCTTTCTTAACCACCAGTGATGGTGCTGGAACATCTCCTGGCCTTGACAAGCTTTCCTTCTCAACTGTGTCTGTATATAGTTCTTAGAAAGTTTGTATAGTTTATTAGTTTCCCTTAATGCATAAGTTAGAAATACTTAGTCCCCTATGGGACAGCCTAAGGATGGGGCATGCCCCGATCCCCGGGCTTCAAGCCTTGTGACCGCTGCAAAAAACCTATGCCAGTCAGTGATCCCCATCAAAGCTGTCTGAAGTATTTGGGGGAGATCCATGTGAGCGACAAGTGTCGCATTTGTAAAAGTTTCAAGCCGCAAACCAAAAAGGAGTGGGATATTCAACTAAGAGCGCTCCTCATGAAGTCTGCCCTCGCACCAGCCTCAGAGCCGGCTAGATTGGACTCCTCTCCAAGCACTGCAGCATCGGTGTGGAAGGCACTACTGGCACCGGCCTCCAACGAGCACCGATCCCCATCCCCAGTACCAACTAAAAAGCAAAGAAAGGAAGGAGAGAGCCGGAGGAGAGCAAAGACCCGTGTGGGGCAGCTCCTCCTCTCCGGACGGTGGCTAGGCTCCAGCACCCATTGCGCTGTGAAGCCACTGATCTGCTGAATGCTGCTGCCAGTCACCAGAGGCGCGGCACCGAGAGCTGTCTTCTCGGTACACGTCACCAGTGGAGACCCAAGGAGAAGGTTGACGGGAACGGAATAGACATGTGGCTTTGGTACCGGTCTGGTCCCCTAGACGAGTCTCTCCCTCCTTGGGCTTGGAGAAGATCTGCCCGCAGGCCAAGGCCACCCACAGGGGGCATCAACATTCCCATTGGGACTACCGGTGGCCACATGGCCCCAGTGCCAGTGGCCAGCTCCCTGGCAGCTATGGAACCCCTGGAGGTTTCCCCAACCATCGCAGGGGCACCGATCGCTCTCAGGAGCATCCAAGAAATGGTCTCCCGCCTGCCCCTGGACTCGGAAGTGGAGTCAGAGCAAGGTCCCCAGGGACAGCCAGCCTCGGCCGAGGTTCCCCTGGCAGACGCTATGGAGTTGACAGGCCCACCTATATCCACCTCCTCATCCTCTTTGCCTGATAAGGCAATAGAGGGACCTTCCCACAGGGTTCCCCAGGACGATGTAAAGGCTCACCAGGAGCTTCTAAAGAGGGTGGCATCTAACCTGGGGTTGGTGGCTGAAGGAGTTGGTGGAACCCTCTGACTCCCTGTTTGATGTTTTAAGTGCAGCAGCCCCCTCCAGGGTGGCATTACCTCTCCACAAGGGAGTGGTAAAGCTGATCAAGGCATTGTGGCAAACTCCCTCCTCCCTGCACCCCATCTCCAAACGGGCGGAGAGAAAGTATTACGTCCCTACTAAGGGATTTGAATACCTATATACACACCCCGCTCCAAGCTCACTGGTGGTATCAGCGGCCAATGAGCACGTTAGACAGGGCCAGCTGGGATCGACCCCTAAAAATAAGAAGGCGAAGAGGCTTGATCTCTTTGGCAGAAAAATTTATAGCCTCCAGTTAAGGGTGGCCAACCATCAGACCCTACTTGGCCATTATGATTTTAACATTTGGCAGTCCTGGAGGCCAGGGAGACCATGCAGAACTTCAACTTCTTGAGATAGTTGTTGAGGCTCCGCAGGTCGAGGATAGGGCATAACCCCCCCCGTTGACCTTTGGGATAAAAAAATAGCAGGAGTAAAACACTTTCTCCCTCAAGTGCGGGGGGACTTTCTCCACGGCTCCCACTCACAGAAAGCCCTGCACCTCCTGAGCGAGCAAATGCTTGTCAGAAGGGCCCCTGAAGAGGGACGGGGATGGCCCAACAACTGTAGCCAGGATGCACAGCTCATCGAAATGGCGGAAGCCAGGGTTCGGGCCGTGGAGACTGCTGCATCTGAGGCTGCTTGGAGGGCTGCCATGGCCACAGCTCTGCCATCATCCAGAATAGGCAGGAACTCCTTTCTGGGCTCCTCTGGCAACGAGTCTGTGAACTTGGCCATTCTTTCCATGGATCCAGGAGACTGGTACGCTGCCCTCAACCTGAAAGACGCTTACTTTCACATATCGATATATCACGGACACAGACGGTTCCTGTTTCGTAGTTGGGACCACCCACTACCAATTTGCATTGCTCCCTTTTGGCCTAGCAATGGTGCCAACGGTGTTTACAAAGTGCATGTTGGTAGTGACAGCCTACTCAGATGTCGGGGTGTCCAGATCTACCCATACATCAACGACTGGCTCATCAAGGGCCAGTTCAAGTCCAGCGCAGCGTCGAGACATTGAGAGCCACTTGTCAAGCTCTGGGCCTGTTGATAAATGAACCAAAATTAACCTTGATCCTGGTCCAAAGGATCGAGTTTATTGGAGTGGTACTCGACTCTACCCTAGCCAGAGCATTCCTGCCAGAGGCCATATTCAGGACAATGTCAGATCTGATTGCCAGCGTCACTGCCCATCTGCTCACCACTGCCTGGGGGAGAAAGGGTTTTACTCCCACTACTCCCTCCCCCAGCCCGGCCCAGCCCAGGCCTACCAGAGCTACTGAGAAGAGGAGCCCTTCCCCCAGCCCAGCCCAGACCCGCCGGAGCTGCTGCGGCCCAGGAGAGGCGCCTCTCATCCGGCCCCAAGCTGCTGCATCAAGAGAGGGCTGGTGGGGGGAGTCCTCTCTCCTTGCCACAGCCCCAGGGCAGCCTGCACCCCAAATCCCTCATCCCTGGCCTCACCCCAGCGCCTCCCCCTCCCCCTGCATCCCAACCATCTGCCCCAGCCCTGAGCACTCTCCTGAACCCCTGATCCCCAGCCCCACCCCAGAGCCGGCACCCCCAGCCAGAGCCCTCATCCCCCCATACCTCAAGCCTCTGCCCTAGCCCTGAGCCCCCTCCCACACTCCAAACCCCTCGGCCCCATCCCCACCACATATCACTTCCATATTGGTGCACATAACAAAATTACTTCCGCACATGGTTGTAAAAAATTAGCGGGAACGCTGCTCAGCAGGTCCTCCTTCTCTCAGCACAAGTGGTCCCTCCACTTAGAGGTCGTCAGAGTGCTCTTCCAGAAGTGGGGAGCTCCCCGATTGGACCTATTCGCCACCAGAGAAAACAAAAAGTCTCATCAGTTCTGCTGTCTCCAAGGCCTCGGCAGAGGCTCATTTTCTGATGTCTTTCTCCTGTCATGCTTGGGAGACCTGATGTACGCCTCCCCACCAATTCTGCTCATCAGCAAAGTCCTCTCAGAAATCAAGAGGGACAAGGCACGGGTCATTATGATCGACCCAGCCTGGCCTCGCCAGCATTGGTTCGGCATGCTCATGGACCTGGCCGCAGCAGCCCCGTGGCCACTTCCCAGCCGTCCGGACCTACTCTTGCAGGATCACGGTCGGCTCCTGCACCCAAACCTCTCCTTTCTCCACCTCACAGCTTGGATGCTGCGTGGCTGAATCCAGGGAAACAAGCCTACTCAGTCAGGTACAACAGGTTCTCTTGGAGAGCAGAAAGCCCTCCACCAGAGCTACTTACCTGGCTAAGTGGAAGCATTTCTCCTGCTGGGCATCAGAGTGGAATATCTCCCTGAACCAGTCGTCTCTGCAGTCCATCCTGGATTACCTGCTTCACTTAAAGCACCGGGGCCTTGCCTTCTCTTCGATCAAGGTGCACCCGACAACCATATCGCCTCCATCCTTGCATCCAGGATAGATAGGTATTCTTGCGTGAGATGTCGATCAGGTTCCTGAAAGGCCTTGAAGGACTCTATCTGCCAATCTGGGACCCAGTTCCCCAATGGGACCTCAACCTGGTCTTCTCCATGCTCACGAGTCCATCCTTTGAACCTATGGCTTCTTGTTCCCTTTCCCACTCGTTGTGGAAGGTTGCATTCCTTGTAGCTATTACCTCAGCGAGACGTGTCTCCGAGATTAAAGCCCTCATTTCTGAGCCCCTGTACATGGTATTCTACAAGGACAAGGTCCAGCTGCAGCCCCATCCAGCCTTCCTGCCAAAGGTGGTGTCACACTTCCATATCAACCAGGATATCTTCCTGCCAATGTTCTGTCCAAACCCTCACACGACCAATGGGGAGAGGTGGCTGCACACTCTAGATGTCAGGTATGTCCTGGCTTTCTACCTGGAGTGCACCAAGATGATCAATCCAGCTCTTTTTTTGCGATAGCTGACAGGATGAAGGGCCTTCTAGTGTCCTCTCAGAGGATTTTGACTTGGATCACCACCTGCATTCTTATGTGTTACAAGTTGGTACAAGCTGTGCCTCCACCAATAGTGAAGGCTCACTCGACTAGGGCTCAGGTCTCTTCGGCTGCCTTCCTGTCATAAGTCCCTATCCAGGACATCTTCAGGGCCGTGACGTGGTCTTCGGTATATATGTTCACGACACACACACACACACACACACACACACACACACACATATATATATATATATATATATATATATATATATATATATATATATATATATATATATATATATATATATATATATATATATGTTCATGACACATTACACCATCACCCAGCAAGCCAGAGATGATGCTGGATTTGGCAGAGCTGTGTTGCAGTCGACACATCCATGAACTCCTACCCGCCTACAGTGGTACTGGTTGGGAGTCATCTACAATGAAATGAACATGAGCAGACACTCGAAGAAGAAAAGATGGTTACCTTTCTTAACTGTTGTTCTTTGAGATGTGTTGCTCATGTCCATTCCATGACCGACCCTCTTCCCCTCTGTCGGAGTTCCGGTAGGAAGGAACTAAGGCAGGGGGGAACCGGCAGCACCAGAGCCAGTCCCCTACGGATGCCATGGAGGGAAAAACTCCTGACATCAGTGCATATGGCGAGCACATACACCTACAATGGAATGGACATGAGCAACACATCTCAAAGCACAACAATTACAAAAGGTAACCATCTTTTCCAGTCACCTCTCCCAGTTTCTCAGTAACAGGCAGTGCTACCGGCCCAACTTGGTACACTTTTGGTAAAGATGTAGTTTTTGTGGCTATTGTAAGACTGGAGTATATCTGATTTACAGAGCTGAATTTTGTAATGAGTTTTTGTGTTCCTCAGTAATGCTGTACAGCCAAATATTGGTAGCACTTTTGGCATCTTGTTTTGAGATTTGGTAATCCAGGCAGGTACCTCCTCGCTGACTAAGCATGGGAGGAGATGCCTACTATCAATATAAGGCCTTCTCAGGTATAGTTAATGGAGGAGAGGGTGTTACTGTGTGAAATCTCAGCATAGCAGGTTGGGCCATTAATGAGGCATAAGCAATTAGATACTAGATGGAATTCACTAGTGGCACCAGCCCCAGCAGATGGGTCCCTGTGGTTCCCGTAATGGTGCGAGTTTCCAGTCCCCAATGGTCTGATCCTAATCTGCAAGGATTTACTACCTGGGGGTAGGTTGCTCAGTTTTAATAAAACTGCAGCCAATTTGATTCTGCTCCATTCATCTCGCTTCATTTACAGTCTAGAACTCTGTCATCAGTATACCCTTACAATAATAGTAAGATGCATGCTATGCAATTCCATTTCAAACAAAAAGACATCAGAACTACTAGATAGGATACAAACCTTTAAAAAAAATAAAAGCACTGCCAACTGGTGAACTGCTAATTCACTCAGTATAAAACAAAGATGCATTTCTGTAGGGCTAACGACATGCATCCCATCTCCTTGACAACCGCTCTAATTACCTCAGCTTGGACGATCAATATTTGATCTTTTTCCCACCATGCAAACATGTCACTTTAACTCCATAGCTTTCTCTTAGCTTTTTGATAATTTGCAGCCAAGTGAGAATGGTCCATTCTATTTGTTCTTCCTGGCTTCAGGCCAAGGGTTCTCACTAGTATAATACAGTTCATTCATGTGAATTTGTCAATCTCCTGGGTAGTTTTTCACAAATTTAAGGCATTTAAAAGCCTTTATAAAGGATTTCACTTCAAGTTATTATTAGTTGTTCAATAATTTTGCCTTTAAAAACTACTTTATCATTTTCTTTCCCCTCGTCTGTCCATGAAACAAATTCAGAAACAAGGAAAAAGCCAGCCATTTCATTCACTGGTTTATGTAAAAGATCTTACAGCTTTTAGACTTACAGTTTAATGACATTTTAGAAATATTTAAATTGATTAATTTAATTTTAAAGAGTAAGTTTAGGATGATGTAGCTGTTTTACTTGTAGTGTAAAATATATTGATGATGAAATAGGAGACAATTTTAAGAACAGTTGAGAGAATCTTGTAAAATGCATTTTAGCAGCAATGAAAAAGAATGAAGAAATTTTCAGCTTTTAATATTTTTATAATCATTAACTACTTTGTTAGTACAGGGTTGCCTCTATGTTAGACTGTTCTGGGAGATTTTTAGGACTTAAGGCTTGCACACTGTATAGTGAGATGGTTCTTGGAAACAGAATTCGGGATAGATTTTTATGGCTGCTCAGAAGCTTTTGACTAGATAGAATGATTAAATAATGGAATATACTATGCAGCTCCATAATGTCTTTAACTGCCTTTTTAAAGGCCTTCAGGTATTGTCACCCAAGCTGGAAACATAACATGTGTCACTGTGAAACCTAATCCACTTAGTGAATTATTGAATTCTGTTTGATGTCTGTGTATGGAGTCTGGTTTCCCTTGATAAAGAAGGAGGTTTGGAAAAGAAAACCAGAGATTAATGGTCAGATATAGATAGAACTCGGACACTACTTTTGGTAAAAAATTGGGTTGAGGTTTTGAGACAGCTTTGTCACTGTGTAATACAGGATCTTCCAACGTTAAACTAATTCTTCTTCCAAATGTTACTGCAATTAAAAATGTTGTTTATGAAAGGCAAAATAAAGAGTAAGATCTCTGGTGAAAATATATTAATCAATCCTCTAAAGACTCTTGTGATTTAAGGATGACTGACAATGTTAGAACTGTTTTCTGAGGGGTGATTTGCTGAGATTTCAGACTGGTGCAACTTGACAGAAAGTGATGGGAGGCTGAGAGACCTTAAGTAGCAGAGCAATAGCAACCCCTATATTTAGTTGCCTAACATTACAAAAAATGACTGGTTTATTAAGAGCTCGCTCTAACACATCCATGGCTTGCAACAGGAATTTGAAATTTGGCAGTGGGATTGTCCTTGGGTCAGGACAGCTCTTTCCAATTTCCAGGAAAATCCATTCAGATTGGGTGGAATTTTAAACTGTCCAAAATCACTATTTCCCATCTGAGGTTTGTTTAAAAGCATTTACTAGAATTTAACCACTCAAATCTCTCACCATCCTATTATTATTATCAACCACAGGCATTGTCCTGACATCATGCTTCAGCATGCCACACAAAACTGAACCTCTGGAAGGGACACAAGTAAAATGACTGCTGAAGATGCACATACATATTTCATATGCACATAATAGAATTTGTTTTTTCTTTAAAAAAATTAGGTACTTACGTACAAAGTTTCCTAGCACACTTCATCCTGTACTCTGAAGTAGGTAGAGGTCCTCTGAAAGAAATAGTTGTTGTACTTAAAGACTGTATCATAATGCATATGTGCATGGGAACAAAATTAAACATGCAAGGGGCAATCTAAATTTTGGCATTTCCTAGCTTTTATGTACTTCACTTTGCAATCTCCACATTCTTTGATCATAGGCTATTTATATGGTGTAGTAAAAAGTCCAGAATAAACAATAGGAAAGAAGAGATTTTTCCGCTGTCCACTGTGAAAATCTTTTTCTCTTCAGAGTAATATTTCAGCATAGATGGTTTTCTAGACAGCAAAAGAACCTTATGAACTTATACAGAGCATGCTAGGTTAGAAATAGGAAATAATCAACAACCCATGATCCAGTCAGGCCATAAATTGAAGTGACTGAATCAGGATGCAGGATTAGATAAATCCAATTTATTTAATCTGATTTGCCTCTGACTAGTGTGTGTTTTCTTGGTTTATCCCTGTGCTATTTTGTGTGGGAATTAATTCATTTTAATTATAGAAATGTTAAGGAGGATGTGGGATTTTTATACTATCTAGTGGTGTATTATCTGATGGCTTTCGCTTTGGAAATGACTACCATGTATTTGGTGCCTTATAGAACAGTTTCGATGTCTCATGATCAGTGTACCCCATATGTATTAAATATAACAATGACTATAGTAGTTTCAAAGAACTGCAGAAAGTTATAGTACAAGACCAATATGCCCAACAGTAATTTAAGGGGCACTTACTTGTGCCACTGCACAAGTCTAAGGATTAAATTAAATCTTCATGCTACGTCAGGCTCAGTGTACATATGTACTTCCATTCATATTTTTGGCATTTTCAATTTACAGTATTCTAATCCATAATTTTATTTTGTGAATATGTTCACCATTACCCACATTGAACATTCACTGACCGTATATTTCGGAACAAAAGACATGAGTGAATCATTCAGGATCTACACCAAACAGGCCATGTATTTAAGAGATGAAACTATTGACCCAGGTATAGGATCATCTACTTGGAGAAGACATTCCTTCTTTATTTAAGCTAATTGGATTCATCTCTGAAAAATCTTCGAAATTAGCAAGGGCCTAATTACGTGGCCAACATAATGCATTGCTTAACCCTAAGAGACAGTCAAAAGAGGAGATAAAAACCTGTGATTTGTATAAAATATGGGTTTTAACTAGGGCTGTCAAGCAATTAAAACTTTAGAACCTACAAGTCCACTCAGTCCTATTTCTTGTTCAGCCAGTTGCTCAGACAAACAGGTTTGTTTACATTTATCGGAGATAATTCTGTCTGCTTCGTGTTCACAATGTCACCTGAAAGTGAGAACAGGCATTCGCATGGCAATCTTGTAGCCAGTGCCGCAAGATATTTACATAGCAGATGTGCTAAAGATTCATATATCCCTCCATGCTTCAACCACCATTCCAGAGGACATGCATCCATGCTGATGACGGGTTCTGCTTGTTAACAATATAAAGCAGTGCGGACTGATACATGTTCACTTTTGTCATCTGAGTCAGATGTCACCAACAGAAGGTTGATTTTCTTTTTGGTGGTTCGGGTTCTGTAGTTTCCGCATTGGAGTGTTGCTCTTTTAAGATTTCTGAAAGCATGCTCCATATCTCGTCCCCCTCAGATTTTGGAAGGCCCTTCAGATTCTTAAACCTTGGGTTGAGTGCTGTAGCTATCTTTAGAAATCTCACATTGGTACCTTCTTTGCGTTTTGTCAAATCTGCTGTGAAAGTGTTTTTATTTATTAATGGAGATATCCTATCTCCTAGAACTGGAAGGGACCTTGAAAGGTCATCGAGTCCAGCCCCCTGCCTTCACTAGCAGTACCAAGTACTGATTTTGCCCTAGATCCCTAAGTGGCCCCCTCAAGGATTGAACTCACAACCCTGGGTTTAGCAGGCCAATGCTCAAACCACTGAGCTATCCCTCCCCTGCTACATGAACAACATGTGGTGGGTCATCATCCAAGACTGCTATAACATGAAATATATGGCAGAATGCAGGTAAAACAGAGCAGGAGACATACAATTCTTCCTCAACGAGTTCAATCACAAATTTAATTAACGCTTTATATTTTTAATGAGAGGCATCAGCATGGAAGCATGTCCTCTGGAATGGTGGCTGAAGCATGAAGGGGCATATGAATGTTTAGCATATCTGGCAGATAAATACCTGGCAATGCTGGCTACAAAAGTCCTATGTGAACACCTGTTCTCACTTTCTGGTGATGTAAATAAGAAGTGGGCAGCATTATCTCCTGTAAATGTAAACAAACTTGTTTGTTTTAACGATTGGCTGAACAAGAAATAGGATTGAGTGGACTTGTAGACTCTAAAGTTTTACATTGTTTTGGTTTTAAGTGCAGTTATGTAACAAAAAAAATCTACATTTGTAAGTTGCACTTTCAAGATAGAGATTGCACATCATTACTTGTATGATGTGAATTGAAAAATACTGTTTCTTTTTTCATTTTTACAGTGCAAATATTTTTAATCAAAAATAATAATATAAAGTGAGCAGTGTACACTTTGCTCTGTGTTGTAATTGAAATCAATATATTTGAAAATGTAGAAAAACATCAAAAATATTTAATACATTTCAATTGGTAGTCTATGTTTTAACAATGCAATTAAAACTGCAATTAATCGCGATTAATTTTTTTGAGTTAATCGCGTCAGTTAACTGCAATTAATCGACAGCCCTAGTTTTAACTGTTGCAAGATTGTGAGGTCTACTTTATTTACCAAAATTATTTTTCTGTTTGAGACAACCCAAATCCAAGAGAAAATGATAAAAACCCAACCACTGAATGAGGGGTACTTCCCAGGTGGATCACTACATTCGGTTCCTGCATTGTCCCAACAGACTTTTTCCATAACATGACTTATCACCACATTGTTATTTGTTTTTTTTTTTTTTTACAGTTGTACCTGTACTCCACCTGACGTTTCATAAACTTTGCTGGAATGTATATATTTATTCCACATATTGTTGCCTTTAAAAATGACTTTTTACAAAGTCTTAACAAGTTGCAGGTATCACAGACACTAACTGACATGGTTAAGTTTTTGTAGAATGGCTGTTGCTTAATTGAGAATTTCATGGTCAAGTGCAGTTTTCCTTTCTGTGAAATGTCTGAAGTATCTTTGGATGTTCTATTTAGGAACTGCCCCATCAACCAAAAGGAGAAGATAATACTTCTCAGGCTTCCTGTATGTGAATTTCAGGAAGTCTTCATAGAAAATAATACCGCAGACACCAAAGCTGGTTCAACTTTGGTTGCAAACCACTTACTTGTTTTCTTTTTGTCTGGCTACATTTTCTATAAACCAGTTATGTTTTATTAATTTTTTTCATAATTTGAAATTGTTGACAAAATAGTATTTATGGACCTATGTTTGAACAGACTTGGTACTAGTTCCAGTAGCCACCATAATACTGTAAAGTCTGGGCTGTAAATAATATGGTTTGATATATACTGATTTTAATGAGTGAGAATGAAGGAATACAAGAAGTGGGGCTTGTAAAGATCTTATGGTGATGTTAAAACATTATAGAGAACATTTTTTTTATTTTCTTATAAAGAGACTCTCTGTATAAAATAACTAATTATTGCTTAGATTAAACCACTAACACTACAGAAAATATCTAAGTTAATAATAGTTGATCATATTAACACATGCAACTGATTTTGATACTCCAGCTCATACTGAATAGAATTCAGTGAGACTACTGGTGTGGAGTACGCTAAAGCAGGAGTAAGGGGTATAAGAATATGGGCCTAGCACTTCATTTGCTGTAAACTACTGTGTTACAGTAGCGAGGCAAGATGGCAGATGCCTCTTTCTTTTGACATTTACCTTTTTATATTGAATAACAATTTAAGACATGTGATGCAATACACATTTTTATGGACAAGTGGAGTGACTAGTTTTTTAAAAAAACAAATAGCTGTTCTTCTTTTACGATTCTACTGGCAGTAGAAAAAGACCAAAGATATTACTTTTAAATCTTAAAAAATTATAGAAGTGGATCCTGCAAGGTTTTGAGACCACTGGTCCTGATTCAGCAAAACACTTAGGCACATGAATAGACCCATTCATGGGACTTGCAGGATCAAGCCCATAAACTATATTTACAGAGACCTCTGTCCTTTCATCTCCAGATGGAGAAATCTCCTTCATCCAAATACAAAAGCTGTTTAAATTGATTGTTAAAGAAAATCATTTAAATTAGTTACAGTGTCTTTTCACGAACAAACCTTATTTAACTTCAAATATAATTTGGCAAAACTTCAGCAGGGCATTTTGTTATGAGAGTCAGTGGGAGGCTGGTGGAAGATGGTCCAGTGGCTAGAGCACTACCCTGTGCCGTGGGAGATCAGCTTTCAGTTTCTTGCTCTGTCACAAACATCCTTGTGATCTTGAACAAGTCAGTTTCCCTGTGCCTCAGTTCCCCATCTATAAAATGGAGATAATACAGGACTTCTCTATCTCATGGGGGCATTCTGAGGATAAATATATTAAAGATTGCAAGGCACTCACATATTACAGTACAATGATGGGGGCCATGTAAGTACCTAAGATAGACAAGACAGACTTTATCCTGGCTGCAAGATGTTTACCCTCTCTCTGCTGCAGTTTCCAATCTGTAAAATTGGTATAATTCTTATCTCCCTTGCAGAGCTGTTGTGAGGTTGAATTAATTAAAGTATGTAAAAAGTTTTAATCTTCAAATAGAAGACACTGTCCAATAGAAGTGCAAATAATTGTTAGTTTTTGTTCCTGCAAAATAAAATATCCTGGAGGGAATTTAAGGGAAATGTTATATT
Source organism: Emys orbicularis (assembly GCF_028017835.1). Classification (NCBI taxonomy): domain Eukaryota; kingdom Metazoa; phylum Chordata; order Testudines; family Emydidae; genus Emys; species Emys orbicularis. The sequence goes on along the minus strand of NC_088689.1, from coordinate 66,715,876 downwards.
TAAGTTAAATCACAATGCTCCACTTAATTTCTAACATCTTAATTTTTTAGTAGTTTTTATCTTCACCCAAAAAAAAAAAAAATCCCTCCCTTTCCTCTCCCAAAAATAAAGATTCTGAGTTTTAGCTATAAAGGATCAGGTCATCTTGACCAGTCTTGTTCCCTCTTGTAAGTAAATAAATAGAAATAAATGACATACACAGAAATTGCTATTGGGGTGCATGCCTGTCAAGTTCATTTAGAAAACCAATATGTGATTTAATCACGATGCATCCTGCTAAAGTAAAGCTCAATCTCTTGACACACTGAAGTATCTTCATGATCTATTTCAGCATAAGCATTGTGTGCAAAATGGTGGAATAGTCTTCCTGCACCTTTTAATAGTTTGTTAATTAAAAGTAAACAGGACTTTTAAGTGGAAAATGAAATTATCCCATTGCCTGAAATACCTTGATGCAGTTTTTATTACAGGTTGCATATGGTATCTGTTAGGAATTGGAGCTTGGGTTGGCTGTTGAATTATTGTGTGGATTAGCTGTAGCATTTGAAGGTTCTCGACTTTAAAAGCATGTGTCTGTTTTAAATCCTACATAAATTCCTCACAGTTTTTTAGAACAGTCTGTAACTTTAACCGGGGCATTTTTTAACACCATAGCTTCAAGCCAACAGCAGGAGCAAATCTAAAATATTGCTTTGAATGGTTTCATAACATCATTAAAACATTTCTTTTAATTAGATAAATGCCCTCTTTCTTTAACTTTTCAACCTTTTTGTAGTTTGTAGTACAAGACGAATAGTGGAAAGACAAACTGAATTGAATTAAATATTAAAACATAAAAATTGTCATTTTAGAGCTCACAGGAAAAAAATAAAACAAAAGTGCTTGTAAAACATATGCTTTTTAATGCACATTTAGATTTCTTTTAAGATCTTTCCAAAACTATACAGATTTATCCTAGTAAGAAAAATTATAGACTGTGTTGTCTCACAGGACCACTAAAGTTTCCAAAAGGAAGTTCAATATGTAATACATTTTTCATATGTTATTTTAATAAAAAAAAAATCAAATACCGTTGTATGTTTCCACCACTGAATGGGGACCCATTGTTTGGTCATGGTTCCATACATCAGCAGCTACGTTAAGGAGGAATAAAGTACATTTTATTTCAAAATATGTTCATTGTATTTCTTTCAAATGACAAATACCTAAAGGATTACATCCATGTTACATATGAAAAATGGATACTGGTCTATTTGTATATTGGTGTGTTTGAATGCAGTGTGTACACATGTATGTGTGTATATTTATACATGTATGTATGTATGTATGTATTAAACTGGGGAGAATGAATACCATACCAATTTCCCCTCTTATCTGTATTCCTGACTCAGCAGCAAAGAAAAAAATATTGGTACTCAATTATTGTGATCTATAATTAGCAATAAAAGAGAAGTTACATTTATATAGTCTATTCAGTTACCATTTTTCCACAGTAACTTAGAAATTCATACAGGAACCTGTAATTGGTATATGGAAAGTATAGCGGAGCTACTCGGTGTTTATAAGCATTGATCTGCATTGTAAAACCAATGGCTGTTTTAGTTTTACAATTTTAGATCATCAGTCTGGTTCATGCCTAAAAGATTTTAAAGAGGCTTGTAAACTTTTAAAACCTGTCTAAAAACTATTAATGCATTTTTGCTGGGGGACTCTCTATAAACCGTTTGTCTCCTAACACTGGTAAAACATGGTTGGTCCTCTGACACTAGTAAACCATTGTATCATAGACGGAACATAGCTGTATTTTCACCCTGTCTCCAAATTGTGGTAAGCCCTGGATGTCTCCATGCACATAAAACATTATTTGGTCCCATCTACATTACAAAACTAAACTGTTTTAATATAGTCAAGAGATAACCATGTTCTAGCTGGCTCTCCTAGCAAAGTTGTGTTTGCAGTGTAGGCAGGGCTTATGTAAGCCTTGTGGCCTGAAGCTGTAAAGGGTAACGGGCTGTTTACCTAGAAGCTTCAGAGAGGAAGGAGCTCTCTGCCATTCTCTACTGGTAAACAGAGGAAGTACAGCTACAGAAAGGGCTTCATCTGCATAAGCTTTCTACACAAAATTCCTCTAGTGACTCTTCGGGAGCTTCCATAATGGGGGACACACTCCCTTGATTGGGTAGTGGAATTAAACTGAGAAGGAGGGAAAGGGCTCCTACCTTGTTGCAAGGTGTGCATCCTCACTGGCAAGGGGGCTGCTCAAGGGTCCTATATGTTACTGGTTCCCTTCCCCTGAGGATTCTACACTGTTGAAAGGACTTAATGGTGAGAGATGATGCAGACTGAGGGCTTTACTGCAAGAGTTGTTGCAGAGGACATTGTGACAGGACATGATGCAGAGCAGCACTTTGACAGAGATGACACAGAAGCAGCTCCTCAACAGGGTGCAACACAGAGAGGCTGTATGCTGAAGCTTCAGACAACAGCGGCAGAGCTGAATGAACTTCAGTGAAGCCCCTTTTACCCAGACACTAAATGAAGTTGAAATCACGATCTCTGGGTTAGGCGGTGGAGCCTCAGGACAGGATCAGGTAGTGTTTCCCAAGGGACTAGAGATACGTCTGTCCGAGTGCACCTCAGGACTCTGGGACTATGCCACTCCTGACACCAAACCATGTGTGGCAGTTTAGTGGATTGAGAAGGGGGAAGTGACTTGATAAAGGACATTTGTGTATTGAATGTTAATACTGGTGGGTGGGGAACCAAGTTAAAGGGCTACTGCCAAAGTTACCATGAGGAAGTGGTTTGCTTATCATTCCTTTAGATATACTGTTGCTGTGTTTTCCCAAGTTTATGCTATGTTTCCTTTTCTCTAATTAAGTTTGCCTTGTTTCATGCATAGACTCAATACTTGAGAGAGGGGAAGTGTTGCTCATTAAGGATGCCCAGGGAAGATATTTAGTGATGCCAGAAATTCTTGGTGGAGACTACAGCTGGTGGTGTGTTAGTTATAAGAGTGACTCCATATAGCTATTTGAACTCAGCCCTTATTGCTGCTGACAACACCTGGCAGAAGGGTTACACTTAATTACTACATTTTCTCATGTAAGCCCGTATGCAGTTATGCATACTGGACAGCATCTTTCTGTATAATAAAATGGATATCCCTAAATTTAGCATTTTATAGTTTTTCTGTAGTAAAGACACATTTTTAATTTTTCTTTGCACACTTATGGCTGGTGTCTTTCATTTTTCTTTCATAAAAAGAAAAGATTTATAGGCTAGATTGTGGCAGAATCTGTTGCTCTACATTTCAGTATAGCCTGGCTTTTTAAGTTGGATTCACCAAGATGTCAGTCGGCATGACTTTTCTTTGCAATAAGCTAATAACATAAACAGTTACTGGGTTACCCTGCTTGCATGTCTGGCTCCAAATCTGGAAATTTAAATAGCAATAACCCAGATTTACAGTATTCTTACCACTTTTGTGGGAGTTGGTAAAAAAGACTTGAACAATCAAGCACTTCTCCTGTTGCTCTCTCTTACAGAGGAATAAAAGAGATTTGCATTCCCTTGTGTTTATACATTGGTTTGGGGTTTTTTAAATCCTTTTGAGGCTTTTGGATGAGGTGTTGTTTGAGGATCCAGTTTCCTCATTCCTGCGTGAGCTGCTAGAGGGTGAGAGCTTGACAGAGTGATTGACACTGATATGCAGGACATGCTTGTGTTTTTGTCATCTAGAGTTTAAAAAAAGTGTAGAGAAGGGTAAGAATTGAGGGAAAAGAGTGTTGGGAAGTAAATTTCTCAGCATTGTCAATTCCATTTTGTTTTAAAGTCTGTTAATTGAAAAATTCACTTTTTTCTAAAGTCTAGGTACGAACTGCAATCTATGTGAGAGAAATCAAGGTAGCCTTTCTGAAACTATGTTCTGGCTTTATATTTTATGGTGGTGATGTCCACAGTGATTGGGAAAGAAGGCATTAGGGAGGGGTTTGGAGGGAAAATTAAGAGCTTTGTTTAGCCGTGTTGAGCTGGAGCAGATGGCTAGACATCTATGAGGAGATGTCAGTGACAGGCCAAGATTTTAGTATGGACAGAAGAAGATTTCAGTATGTACACATTTTAATATGGACAGGAGTAGGCTGTATAAAAATGGTACTGGAATTTGTGTTTGTGGACGAGATTACCCAGTGTTAAGGTGGATAGCAGGAGAAGAGAAGAGGACCAAGGACAGAGCCTTGTGGAACCACTGCAGAAAGTTGGAGGGGGATGAGGAGTATCTTCCAAAGGACATGCTGAATGACCGATAAGAGAGGGACAAAGTCACAAAAGCTAAGGGAGGACAAGTTTTCAAGAAGAGGAGTATGGTCAGTTGTGTCAAGCTGACTGACGTGTCAAGGAGGGAGAAGAATAGAGTACTGGTTCTGAGCTTTGACTAGGAAGAGGTCATTAGAAACTTCAGTAAGAGTAGTTTGAGTGGAGTGCCAATGGGAGAAGCCCAATTGGAGGGGGTCTAGGATAGAAATGGGGGAGAAAAATATAGATAATCGAGATGAAAGGGAGAGGCACCTGAGGTGTCAAGGTGGTTATATTTCAATATCGGGGAAACTAAAGCATATTTATATTGTGAGAGGAAAGAGCCAGAGGAGAGTGAGAGATTAAGGAGAAGAATAAAAGTGGATGAGAGTGGGCACAAGGGAGATCAGGAGATGGGATGGTGTCATTGCTGTAAGTGGAGGGGCTAGCAGAGGAGAGCAGGTGAGAAATGTCAACATTTGCAAAGGGGAGAAGGAGGAAGAGAGATGTAGGAGAGAAAGGGGAAAGGTCACATCATATTTTGTCAATTTTTCTCTTGAAACAAATCAATAAAATCCTGTGTGGAGAAAGAATTCTAGGCAGAAGAAGGGGGGAGGGTTTGACAAGTGAGTCAAAGGTTGCAAAAAGGCAGCTGGCATTGCAGGAATGGGACTCAGTTAAATTGAAGAAATAGAGTTGTTCAGCTTAGGAAGATGGCAGTCCTGAAAGAGGAGATAACAGATTTGTAGTGGAGGAAGTCAGTCTGGTCATGGCTTTTCCACTAAAGGCGCTCTGCAGAGTGGGAGTGGGAACAGAAGAAGCGGATATTGGAATCAGGCAGACCTTGCGATGGGAGGGAGCAAAAGAGGCAAGGGTAGAGGAGAGTTTAGCATGTAGAGAATCAACAACCATGTCAACAGAAGAAAGGACAAAAAAACATCCTTCTTTCAATTATATTTGTCATCTAATTTCAGTTCTGTTAAATTATAACATACATTTTAGAAAGCGCTTCCTAAACCTTAGGAATACTTTCTTTTGTTACCATTTACTCTTTACTATTCTGTTCATTTATATACCCCTCTCTTTTTTTAATCAGTTGGCAAACCTTTAAGTTGCAAAGTTCTATATTATGTCATTGAGGCACATGTGTCAGCACACTACATAAACAGAAGCAGCTGGTTTCCTCAGCACTTAAGAGAATACATACACACAACTGAGATCTTCAAATCCTGTGTATGCTTTGGATACAGTTCCAATCCTGAAAAGCCATGCTGTGATTTCAATTAGTGCAGATGTGCACCAAGCCACCTTATTGGCTCAAAAAAGAATTCTTTTGTTTCAACACTTGAACTGCTAGATCTGGTTAATGTTACCAAAGGAAAAAAATAACATCACACCTATGGTATTAGGCCTGTACTCCAGTATCTGAAAAAGCCTTGGCAGAAAAAAAATGTTATCATCTCATAGGGAAAAGCTGAATTCATACACAGGAACTGCAAGATTACTTCGACATTTTACTAGTCCCCTGTAACACCAGCAAGTCCCATAAATGCCTAATGGAAAAACAGAAAAAAATGAGATCAGCAGCAAGCCTTTAGAGATCAAATTTATGTTGCTGAACACTTTTTTCAGGTCGAGTTTAAAGGTCAAAAGAAAGTGGATAGATTAAATTTGCTGATTTTTACCAACTTTAAAGGCCCCATTTAAAGGTGTTGTTTTTCTACAGAAAGCCACCTTTGGAGTAGTTTTTCTATATAAGAGAACTGAAATATGTAGTGTCTCCACTAAATTTTCCGTACATGAGAAATGCAGTTATTTAATAATGTTTACACATCTTCTACACTGTTAATAGCATCTGTCTTCAATCCAAGATACATAGTCTTTTGTGTAGTAGTTAGTAGTTTCTAGTGAGAATTGTTTTTCGTGTCTGTCTGTGTCCTCCATCTAGACTGATGGGTCATCCCTGCCAGCATGCCACAGTGGTGTAAATAGTTTAGTTTCATGCTCATATTGGAATAGTGCTCCTCATTTCTCACACCATGCTTTTCCTCCTTTACCTCAAAGCAGAAAGGCATCCCTTTGGGAACTCCACTGAGTTCTAAATGCCAGGCTTCCTCAAATGTGAGTGCAACAAAGGCTAGAGCTTACACAGTTGAATAGGAAGCAAGGGGTGCATAGCGGTTCGGAGACTCATCAGGGAGGGGCACTCTAGATTACCAGTCACAAGAAAATTAAGTGCAATGCTAGTCGGCAAACCCATGATTGAAAACAACTGCTATAAAATATCTTTAGAATGCAAACAAAATTGGCCCTGTGACTCAAAATACTGTAGATCCCTCTGGTTCAAACTGTTTTAAAAAAAATCTTCTCTGTTCCACTGAATACATTTTACCCAAAGACAAACTGAATTAAAAATGCAGATTGCCATACACAAAGCTTTGAACAATTAGCATGTTGGTATAAGTGATGATTCAGCTGCACCACTGTAGTGCTTAGTGAAGACACTACCTACACCTATGGAAGAGATTCTCCCATCATCATAGGTACTCCACCTCCCTGAGAGGGAGTAGCTATGTCTGGGGGTTAGGTTGGTATAACTATGTTGTTCAGGGATATGGAAAATCCACACCCCGAGCAATGTAGTTATATCACCATAAGTTTTTAGTGTAGACCAAGCCTAAGTGTCTGAATATTTCAGTATTTACATATTACAAGATCGTTCAACATTAGCACAGTGTCAACACTAAATACTCTTCATTTCACAAAATTGTAACCTTGCCCTCTCAATACACTCTGTCAGAAGAAGCATGAACAAATAGGCAGTGTAACTTTTATGTATCTATATACATAAATACACGTGTGCACACATTTGCAGCCTCAGTTAAATTAGATTGGGTTTTGGAAAACACTTCAAATTACTGTATTTTTTACACTTCCCAGTAAAGTAAGAAATATACTGTGACATGCTTATTTTTTTATGCGATAATTTTCAGGATATTGTTTTCAGTAAACTGCTTCAAAACCACATTGATATCACATATAATGAAGGTCGTGGGTCACTGGATTGGCTCTGAAAGGTGAGAAATACTGCATAAATCTTTTTAAGGCAATCTTCTCTTTAGGGATGAATTAGTAGACAGTGTACTTAAGGAGATTATGGGAAAATATCTTCTCTTTTAACAGCCAAAACATGTAGCATGTGGAGCAAAAGTTTACTACTATCCATCTCAAAGAATACCTCTTCTAGGAGCATTAATAGTCTTTCAGTTAAGAAAAGCATGTCTTTCACCAGAAAAGTACAAAAACTGAAGGATCTGGTCCTGATTATTGAGTTCTACAACAAAGCTTCTCTCAGGACCTGTATGGCTTGCTCCGGTGAGGATCTTGGTCTCTTGCAAGTAGTTATTACCATGGGAAAGTTTCATGGCTGAACTCGACTGGCATTTATAATGCTTCTCAAACCTAATTCACAGTTGGTGTCAAGATTCCAGATTCAGCCCTAGCCAAAAGTTCTCCAAATTTAGGGGTTCAAGAATCCAGAGTTTTAAGTGAGATACAGCTACAGGGACCATCTCTTGAGTCTAGGGGCACAGATGCTAGTCTGTCCCAGCAGGGAACCTACCTGACCTAAAATATCATCTGAGGCTTGTGATTGGGCTCAAAAAGAAGGTATCACAAAAATATTCACCAGCTCAGGGTAGTAGTCAAAGTTCTCCTGCCCTTCAGTGTGCAGCTAATGGGGCATCTTTTAATAAAATTAGATACATGTGCAGTTGTACCATATATCAACCAGCAGGCAGACAAAGAAATTGGAATTTATTGGAGGAATCTACTTTTCCTGTGGACAGAGCTACATCTGGCCTAGCCATTTTTGTGCTTTCTCAAAGTGCCAGCAGCTCAAGAGATGTTATGTTAGATCTAATTTTTCAAATGGTTCCTTGCCACCTGCATCCTCCTCAGGGAATATAGGAGTATAATCATAGTGTAGATTTGCTATTCATAAACACTATTTAGCATCTAAATTCTTTAATATTCATTATTAAGGGCTTGTCTTCACTACCGGGGTAAGTCGACCTAAGTTACACTACTCCAACTACGTTATTCACATAGCTGGAGTCAACGTAGCTTAGGTTGACTTACCCCGGTGTCTTCACTGCGCTGTGTCGATGGAAGACACTCTCTGGTTGACCTACCTTACTCTTCTCAGGGAGCTGGGGTACCGGAGTCGACTGAAGAGCGTTCTGTCATCGATTTACTGGGTCTTCACTAGACTCGCTAAATCGATAACCGCTGCATCGATTGCAGCAGCGTTGTTCTCCCCAGTAGTGAAGACAAGCCCTTAGTCTTAGAACAACTTGAGAAGACAAAATTTTTCCACAAGAATATCATCTATCGTGAACATTCTAAAGTTCCTTTACCATGGCATCAGAATGGACAGGGAGAGGATGACATATGTGAGACCCATACAGTCAGCTTTCTTAAGCTACATCTACACTATGAGTTAGGGATGTGATTCCCCTGCTTATGTACACATAATCGCACTAGCTCTCATTGAACTACCATGAGTATAAATAGCAGTGTAGGTACAGTAACACTGGTAGTGGTAGCAGAGGCACGGCTGAACCACACTGAGCACAAACCTGCTGGAAACCGGGGGGTATGTACTCCACATGGCTCAGCCGTGCCTCTGCTACCTCTACCAGTGCTACTGCCATTTATACCCGTGCTAGCTTGATAGCAGCTAGTGAGAAGTGTATGTAAGCAAGCAGGGGGATAACACCCTTAGCTTGTAGTGTAGACATTACCTTAGATTCCTCTTGATGCAAGCAGGGGCGGCGAGTTATATACACTCGTGATGCCTGGGCTCCAGCAATATTCAGGGCCCGGGGGCCCGGCTCCACCAATGTTTGGGGCTGGGTCTCTCCACCGGCCCCACCTGCCACCCCCACGCGCCTCCCCCGAATGTCCCCCAGCCCTCACTTGCTGCCCCCGCTCACCTTCCCCAGGCCCCAGAGCCTGCAGTTCACACTGACTCTGCTCTGCCGGCTCCCAGCATCAACTGCTGCTGCAGGGTCCTAGTACCGCCCATCCCCTAATGGCAGGGCAGGCTGCCCTTCCGCCCTAGACCTGAGCCTCTCCAACGCCCCAAACCCCTCAACCCCACCTGGAGCCCTCATCCCCCTGCACCCTAATCCTCTGCCCCTGCCCTGAGCCCCCCCTGCATCATGAAGCCCTGATCCCCCCACACCCTAATCCTCTGCCCCAGCCCTGAGCCCCCTCCTGCATCATGAGCCCCTCATCCTCAGCCCCACAGCCCTGCACCCCCTCGTATCCCCAAACTCCCTCCCAGAGCGTGCACCCCCTCCCCTTTCCCACACACCCCTCCTGCCCCCAAACTCCCCCCCAGAGCCTGCACCCCCTCCCTCTGCACCCCCTCGCACCCTGAAACTCCCTCCCAGAGCCTGCACCCCTCACCCCCTCCTACGCCCCACCCCCTGCCCCAGCCCGGAACCTGCACCAAAACTCCATTCCAGAGCCTGCACCCCAGACCCTCTCCCCCACCCAAACTCCCTCCCAGAGCCTTAGGCAGGTGGGGGGCAGAGTTGGGGGGGCAGGTTCTGGGCACCACCAAAATTTCTACAAACCTGCCACCCATGGGTGCAAGGCTTTTGCAGCTGCACTGAGATGTGCCTCGGTGCCTGGGCAGGGTCCAACCTGGAAAGTGCAGGGAGAGCCAGTACCATGCAGCCCCTCAGGCCCCCTGTGTCCCTGCTCACCATGGAAAGCCCCAGCAACCGGGCTGCAATCCCCCTGCCAGGGGTTCCCATGTTGGGTAGGGATGCGGGTACATGAGCCTGTCCTCTATTGTATGGGCAGTAAGTTCCTGGCCACGGAGGGGTATGGCCAGGAGGGGAGGCAGCACCTGCTGGTCTCTGCAGCCTCAGAGCTGGCCAAAGGGAGAGTGGGATCTGGGACCTCCTGCCCCGTCACCTTGTGGCCCCCTGTCCCTGCCTTCCCTGTGATCAGTGCTAAGGGATGGTGGGGGGAAATCTTTACTGCTTCATAGGCCAAAGGGTCTGAGCATGCACACTGACCATAGTGAGGCTGCTGCCAGTCTCCTCCCTGATTCAGAATGGGGAGGGGCATAAGCATACTATTTGAAAAATTTCTGGGAATATCCCTACCTTGATATGTCAATGAAGTTCAAGTAAGAGATGAGCTATGCCGTTATTTAATTTAATTTTTATTATATCTTAACCCCTTTAATGGATTAATAGTTAAATCCTAAAAAAAAATATCTGATTCTAGAATCTGTAATTGTATTTCTGTATGTGGCTACAGAAACAGCATCTGGCCTATAGCATTGAAAAGGTTGGACCACCCTGAAATTAGACCTAGGATGAAAGTAGTTTCCCTTCCTTGAAGTTTTAATCTGGTGCTCAGATGTCTTTTCCTACCCTTGTCTAACCCCAGTGGTAGTTCCATTTTTCTTGTTCACTGAAGACATTGAGGTAATGCAAAATGTCCTCCTTAGTAATTCTTCATATCTGGTTTCAGCAAGGAAGATGTGACATTCAAAAACACACACCTAAACTTGTACCCACTAAGATTTTTTTCAAGGAATTGCACTCCCTAGTGTCTGGCTTAGCTCAGACAGAGAGAAATTACTTCACTTGCTGCCTCTAAGGAGAATCCTCACATATGTGCTAAATATCTGATGGATATATTATTTTAATCATGATATAAGGGCCTTGAAAGCTTTAAAGCGTCATGATATGTGCAATCTAAATGGCATGTTGTCTATACTAGAGAAGTGTATTAAATTTTTAAAAGTTGAACGTTCATTCTGTCAGAGCAATTTTCTCTGTTGAGTGGCCTGAGGGAAGGCTTCCTTCTAAGGCTGTATGTAAAGAAACTAAATGAAGTTCCAGTCACACATTCATGAAGCATTGCAAATTCAGGGCCAAATTCACTGCTGGCATAAATGGGTGGAAATCCATAGAGGCTAACAGAGTTGCACATGCTTATGCCATCAGTGAATTTGGTCCTGAATTAGCAAACAGCTACAAAAGTATCTCACAAAACTGGGTGACTGGGTAACAAAATGGCAGATGAAATTCAATGTTGATAAATGCAAAGTAATGCACACTGGAAAACATAATCCCAACTGTACATCTAAAATGATGTGATCTAAATTAGCTGTTCCCGCTCAAGAAAGAGATCTTGGAATCATTGTGGATATTTCTCTGAAAACATCCACTCTATGAGCAGCGGCAGTCAAAAAAGCAAACAGAATGTTGGGAATCATTAAGAAAAGGATAATAATAAGAAAATATAATTTGCTTTTGTATAAATCCATGGCTACTTGAATACTGCATGCAGATGTGGTTGCCCCATCTCAAAAATGATATATTGGAATTGGGAAAAGTTTAGAAAAGGGCAACAAAAATAATTAGGGGTATGAAACTGCTTCCATATGAGGAGTGATTAATAAGACTGGGACTTTTCAGCTTGGAAAAGAGATGACGAAGGGGGATATGACAGAGGTCTATAAAATCATGACTGGTGTGGAGAAAGTAAATAAGGAAGTGTTATTTACTCCTTCTCATAACACAAGAACTAGGGGTCACCAAATGAAATTAATAGGCAGCAGGTTTAAAACAAACAAAAGGAAGTATTTTTTCACATAATGCACAGTCAACCCATGGAACTCTTTGCCAGAGGATGTTGTGAAGGCCAAGACTATAACAGGATTCAAAAAAGAACTACCATAGATAAATTCATGAAGGATAGGTCCATCAATGGCTATTAGCCAGGATGGGCAGGGATGGTGTCTCTAGCGTCTGTTTGCCAGAAACTGGGATTGGGCGATGGCGGATGGATCACTTGATGAATACCTTTTCTGTTCATTCCCTCTGGGGCACCTGGCATTGGCCACTGTCAGAAGACAGGATACTGGGCTAGATTGACCTTTGGTCTGACTCAGTATGGCCCTTCTTATGTTCTTATGCAATATGTAACATACATGTTGACAAAACAGAATAATTCTAATAGTACCCAAGCGATATGATAAAATATTACTATATAATTGTGGAAAGATTTGAACATTACAATAGGTTGCTTGTAACTGAGTGACAGATCAGAAGGAATACCTCAGCAGGTAGCATCTGGCCACAAAAAAACAATTCACAGGTAAAATACTATTTCTGTGTGTGATGGTAATCAGTCCTGTTAAATTATGTATGTGGACAAAGAAAATTCATGTTATTTTATAGACGTTTTTAGTTATTTTTTTTCTCCATTCATATTCAAGGAATAAGATTCCCTTACTACAGAAACACAGAGTGTGAAGGAAAAAGGAGGGAAATGGAGTTCGCACCTTAAATTAGCACATCTAAAGAGAACAAAGACATCCATTGTGTTGCTTTCATATGGCTGTTAGATATTAATTTGATAAGGGCAAAGTATCTTAAAATGGGGACTGAACAAATCTTGAACTTTTTTTTTCCTACGGCTTTATCTTATATTAAAATGTTTATTGTTGAGATAAAGTGCTCTCTATTCAAGCAGTAACAAGTTCTATAGTGGAACAAAAGTAGGCAGCACTCAAAAAATTCACCATAACAAAAAGTATGAACAGTAAGATATGAAAACTATTGATTATGTTGTCTGTGGTGACATACAAACAAAGTGATAACTGTTGACATCCATAAAAGTTGAAGAATGGCAATGTCAGAAAGTATGAAGATTAACATAAGAATCTGACATCTTTGGTGAAAATTTATAATTACATTTGAAGCTTTTGGTAGAGACTGGAAGAAGGGCGGAATTTCCTCAAGCAATTTTTTTATTCATGTCAGTGCTAGCTAGTTAACTCTTTCATAAGATTTAATAATAAGATTTTCATAAGATTCATAATAATAATTACTATGGGGAAGCGCAACAACTTTAACAGGAGGCTATGAGGAGGGTGAAAGAGTATCGGGAGGAGCAGTATGTTCTTTGGTAGTGTAGTACCTGTATTTGCACTTCTGTGTCAAAAGTGAGCCATCTAAGTTTGGTCTTGACCTGCAGAATACTTAGTCCTTAATATGGCTGTCATTTAGCATCAGTGTACAGGTAGCAGTGTCTACCTTAAGTGCTGTGTCTTGAAACACAGTCAGAGGAGCAAACTGAAAGTGTAGAAGCATAGAATCATAAAATCGTAGGACTGAAAGGGACCTCGAGAAGTCATCTAGTCCAGTCCCCTGCACTCATGGCAGGACTAAGTATTATCTAGACCATCCCTGACAGATGTTTGTCTAACCTGCTCTTAAAAATCAACAATAATGGAGATTCCACAACCTCGCTAGGCAATTTATTCCAGTGCTTAACTACCTTGACAGTTAGGAAGTTTTCCCTAATGTCCAACCTAAACCACCCCTTGCTTCAATTTAAGCCCATTGCTTCTTGTCCTATCCTCAGAGGTTAAGAAGAACAATTTTTCTCCCTCCTACTTGTAACAACCTTTTATGTACTTGAAAACTGTTATCATGTCCCCTCTCAGTCATCTCTTTTCCGCACTAAATAAATCCAATTTTTTCAATCTTCCCTCATAGGTCATGTTTTCTAGACCCAATCATTTTTGTTGCTCTTCTCTGGACTTTCTCCAATTGGTCCACATCTTTCCTGAAATGTGGCACCCAGAACTGGACACAATATTCCAGTTTAGGCCTAATCAGTGCAGAGTAGAGCGGAAGAATAACTTCTCGTGTCTTGCTTACAACACTCCTGCTAATACATCCTAGAATGATGTTAGCTTTTTTTGCAACCGTGTTACACTGATCACTCATATTTAGTTTGTGATCTACTATAACCCCCAGATCCCTTTCTGCAGTACTTTTTCCTAGGCAGTCATTTCCCATTTTGGTATATGTGTTACTGATTGTTCCCTCCTAAGTGGAGTACTTTGCTTTTGTCCTTTTTAATTTCATCCTATGAGTTCATCCTCAACAGTTGTTTGTAATTAAAAGTAGGGATTTCCCATAGTTACCACATATCCGAGATTCCTCAGTTATTTCCTGTTCTTGTTATTGGGGGAAACTGTGGCATCCCTAATAACACCATATGCTAACTGTGGCTAATTTTTGACTATTTAAAGGGATCCCCTGATTTGTTGGGATAATAAAATTGAGGCAAAAGCAGGTAATGCACAAATGAATCTGAGATTGAAAGCCACATTCCAAGTTATCTGTGTTGCAGGGATGTTATAGTCTTCAATAGAAGGATCAAGCCAGCATCTAAAAATTAGAAAGGGTTTTGCAGTGAGAGAATTCCATCAACATAAAAACTGTTTAGATCTTGAAGGAGGAGATTGTTGATGTCTCATGGATACTGTAGGACTTAAATTATTCCACTCTTATCTTATATCTTATATCTTATATATTTATTATGAAAATATGCAAGTCATGCGTCACTTCCAAGTGGCCCAATTACTTTCACTCCCTACAATGGGAATGTGGCTATACAGTTAAAACAGGTCTTAATTTGGGTATGTAGAATGGAGAATGTCAACATAAAGAATCAACTTACATCCAAAAAAGTAAAGAGACTATTCTGAGTGACTACAAATTCCATATATCTATATAGATATCTATATATCTATATATCTATATCTATATCTATATCTATATATATATATATAGGCCCTATAGATAGATAGATATAGGCCCCATTTCAAGAAAGCAGATAAACATGTGCTTAAGTGCTGTCCTGGATAGGGCTGCTTTCCTTTTATCCAGTATAACAACAATTATGTCTTTATACCTGTCCAGTATGGCCAAGTTATAGTTTTATGGGAACTAAAATCTTGATTTTTCTGCCACTTGTATGTTTAAAATCTCAAGCATAACTTCAAATTAACATGACTTTTGTGTTTAATTTCCTCATTCTGTTTTATTTTCAAAGACAAAAATGGGGAAGTCATAGCCAGAAGAGAGTGGGAGGCGGAAGGGGGAGAAAGAGCAGAGAATATGCTTTGATAATCCATTGTCTCAAGGTGAAATTCACCTCTGTACAGAGAGCTCTCTGTACACAAGGCTCAGTACATTATGTGAATCTCATTTAAGCTCTTAATGTGAGTCTCAGGAGGGCCTAAAGTGGTCCAGATGGTCTCAAGAGGGCCCTGTTCACAGGGGGGCTGTTTCACCCTGAATGCGTTTGTTTAGTCTGCAAGGTATAAACAGACAGTGGTGTTTTTTCATTGTGTGATGCTTATATACACATGCATGTATCTGGAGCACTGCACTTTAGAATGTTGTGAAAGTTAATAGATAGTAGGAGAACGTTTATTGAGCCTAAATGCTATGTAATTTTTGAAATATCACTAACTCCATTATATTTCAACCAAACTTCTTCCAGTATGTTACAAGCAAGTTTTAAACGATGGTGAGTTTGAACTTTCAAAAACAAGTAATGTGTGAACTGTACAAGTGCAAAGAAAAGTACCCTAAAGATGTCTTAAGTCATATAAACCACTTTTTTTTTCTTTTGGCTCCAACATTTCAAAAACAATCAAATGGAATTATATCAAACAATAAATTAACCTGGTGACTGAGAACAACTAGGGGAAATTTAAGTCAAAAAGGTTTTTTAAGTGCTAAACTTCTGAAAACAGTCATGTATAGGAAGTGTGTTCGTGAATGTAACTACAGTTCCATAAAAATAACAGCTTTGGAACCATAAGAGTTGCCCATGCAATCACAAATTTAGGTTATCAGTAAGATACCTAATTTTTACTACTATTCTACATTATTATTCTTAATTTGTAAATTGATGTTAGTGCAATTTACTGTGACTTCTATTTAAGTGATTTTCATTACTTTGTCATACATAGTAATACCCATATGTTTCTACAGTTGTAGAAAAATGTGTATATTATAATATAGTATTTATAAGAGAAATAGTGCGTGGTCTTATAATTAAAAACTGCATCATAATATATACACACAGGGCAGCATAGTTTGGCATTTCCTGAATTCTAAGTACTTAGCCATGCAACATTAGCTTTAAGTTTTTTAAGTGGAATTTCCTAGGTTTGTGATTTAAAAAAAAATGCAGGGGGAAATATTCCTTAATTTGTAGCTATTTAGCTAGACACCACTTGAGTGTCTCGTTCCATGCACATTACAATATGTGCAGGAGGGAGACCTCTCCCCAGTGAACCGTAAGGGCCACCCAAGCAGGGCATTTTCTGCAGGTGCACAATAGGACCTTTGCCTCAGCCCATGTACATCCAAGTTTAACTAGCTCAGCAGTCTTTCGTTTAGCAATATAATTCTGAAATTTAGTGTGTATTTTTAAAGGTTCAGAATTCTCTCAAATCAAATCTAGTTTTCATGGGAAAAGTCAAAGGCTGTTTTTCTCAGCAAATATTAGCTGTCTGACTAATTTTGACTTTCTATCTCCACCTTTTATGGCTCTAGAACTGTCTTTTTTTAAAAAGTGATCTTTTTAATGGAAAAAGTGTTTTACTCTTATGCGCCCATGCAGTTTGAACGTGGTTTTTATTCAGACTTTGCAGGGGTGGGGGAGAAGAATCATACTTGAGCAGAGAGGAAGTATGGAAAATGTCAGTCTTGCAAAGTTGGGCATCTAAAATGGGGGCTTAGAATGGAAGCCATTATGCAACCTGTCATTTCTGTAATAATATGACATAATAAGCAGTATTTTAGAAAATAGATAACTTTTCAATTAGATTATAGTAGTTGGAAATAAAAAGCTTGACACTATTCTCTTTGATTAGAGCAGAAGCCCCATGATTTAAAAAAAAGCATGAGCTCACAGATATTTTAGAAGCAGGTACATAACTGTAACTGTCATCTGGCTCTAAAAAGTTAGTAGTTAGATTTCCCCCCTCCCCTGAGTCTGAAGAAAGGGTATATGTGGATTATAATATTGATACTTAGCACTTACAGTTGATATATCACTTTGTGTTCTAAGTGCAGACATTAATTAACATTAAATTCCCAAAATTAATTTAAGTGCAAGTATCTATCTTTAGGGTTTAGCAGCTGTCTATATTTCAATTGTATTTCTCAATAATTTATTAGATGTAGTGCTGGTCCCTACCCCCATTGTTTGTGTGTTCACAAACAATGCAATAGCTGTCTTTACATAATGAAAATAAAAAGCCCAGACAAAAACATTAATGTTCTCTTAAATAATGAATTTTAATGTGGAGAAGTGTTAGTAAGTTTTATAGTAAACCCTGCTGTGCTAATTAATCCAAGTGATTAGGACCTAATTGCCTCTTCATGGTAAATATCATATTTACTGTGAAGTAAGGCTATGCAGATTTGCAGTTTGAGGGATAGAGTGGTGAGAGGAATGATCGTTACAAGAGGTAGGATTCCAATTATAGCATTTATGCTTAACTGTTGTAATGGTAGAAGAAGTCTCAGACCAATTATTAAAATTATTCCCTTTTTTTATTTTATTGTTTTATTCTGATTTTTATGAGTTGTTTTCCTATTGTTTTAGTTTTATGAATGAATGTTCCCCCCTTTGAGTAAATTAAACATAAACTGAAAATCACATAGATGTTAATGTAAGGAAGAAGTTGGGGCAGAGGAGCAGAAGTTGTAGAGTAAAGGGGATGATAGCATCAACCAGCAGGCAGATCCTTTGACACCTTTGACCTTTTCTCCATCTTTGCAAGATGAAACTATCATCCCAGTAGTCACATCTATAGTGGATGGTTTCAAGGCATTTTAGGGCCTCCTTAAGCGGATGGCCAAACCCTGGAAATAGCACTAGAAGTGGTTCAAGAAAAATCATATAAGCTATTTGACATTTTATACTCTGCCACACAGGGCCATTTAACAATGCCTATTAATGAGGGTATTTTAGACCCATCCAAAGATCTTTAGCAGACCCCAGCATCTATTTCTGTAGCATCCAGACAAGTGGATCACAGATATCAAATCCCATCAAAAGGATTTTTATGCTCACCCTATCCCAGAATCACTTATTGTGATGGCTGCAAATGAAGAATTGAGGCAGTCTGGTCCATCAAAGTCTACCCCAAAAGGCAAGGCATCAAAGAGATTAGATCTTTTCAGGAGAAAAATATATCCTTCAGCTATTTTACCAGTCAGAATAGCCAACTGTCAGGCTTTACTAACCAAGTCTGACTACTGTATTTACAAGGGGACAGAGCTTCCCAATTTTTGGTTGAACTTCCAGTGGAATTTAAGGAAGAATTAAAATCTATGGGGCAATTAATTGCCAAATCAATTTTCAAGTAGCTCTGAATGCTGCTGATACAACTACAAGATCAGTAGCAACTCTTGACTGGTTGCATTTGGTATCCCAAAACAAGTCCAGAGAACAATAGGGGGCTTACATTTTGAAAGACATGGCAGAATTTAAGAACAAGCTCCCTGCGAACGACCATGCCCAGTTCCGGGCCTTAGTAGATGAGGGGAAATTGGTGGCAAAGGTGGCCCTATGGTCCATGGTGGATGTAGCTGACACTACATCTCATTCCCTGGCTACTGGGCTCATGATGCGCAAAGACCCTTGGCTCCAGTGTTCTGGTTTCCCAAGGGAGGTCCAAAACACCATCAAGGACCTCCCTTTCCATGAAGCCAATCTTTTTAATGATAAGACGGACAGGTCTCTGCATTCCTTCAATGAGTCACACTCTACTCTGTGGTCCCTGGTGATCTACACCCTGGCTCCCAGGAGGAAGCACCAGAGATAGTCCTTCAGACCATGGCCATCTACTGCCTACCCACCTACTATCAATGGACACTGGAACCTCTCGGTAAATAACAGAAGTCCCAGAGAGCCTGGTTTCCAGGCCCGGCCACTGCCATTCCTCCTCCCTCTCCCAGCTGCAGGCCAAGGGTTTGACATACGGGTCAAGACCTGTGAACAAGCTTTCATGCCACCTACCTCACCCCCCATCATGTTTGTCAGCCGCCTTGCCCTCTTTGCCCACAGTTTGGACAATTGGATACTGGAGATCATCCATTAGGGATACTCCATAGAGTTTCTTTCCTTCCTGCCTCATCACCCTCCCACAAATTGATTCTTCCCCAGGAAGCAGACTCCCTGCTCTTCAAGGGTGCGATTGAGGGTGTCCCGCCTCACTACCAACGAAGAGGGTTCTACTCACCATATTTTCTCCTCCCCATAAAGGAGGGTGGAGACTCATCATGGATCTTCATCAGCTAAATATATTCATCAGCTGAAATTCTGGATGGTTACATTTGCATCAATAATTCCCTCCCTCCAGAAGTCATAGGACTGGAAGGAACTTTGAGAGGTCATTTAGTCCAGTCCCCTACATTCATGGCAGGACTAAGTATTATCTAGACCATCCCTGAGAAGTGGTTGTCTAACCAGCTCTTAAAAATCTCCAGTGATGGAGATTTCACAACCTCCCTAGACAATTTATTCCAGTGCTTAACTACCCTGACAGTTAGGAAGTTTTTTCAAATATCCAGCCTAAACCTCCCTTGCTGCAATTTAAGCCCATTGCTTCTTGCCCTATCCTCAGGGGTGAAGACATAGTAAGGGAAGCCTTTTTGTTTAACCTGGCAGCAGTCACACTTCTGCAGCACTTGTCTTAGGGCTCAATCTCATAGACTTTAAGGCCAGAAGGGACCATTATGATAACCGAATCTTACCTCCGGCACATTGCAGGCCACAGAACCTCACTCACTCCTTTAATAGACCCATAGACCTCAGCACACCATCTGCTTGGGAAGATATCAGGGAGGAATCTCTGTAGTAACTCAGATCCCACCCTATCTAGTGTCCCATCACAGGCCATTGGGCATATTTTCTGCTAATAGTCAAAGATCAATTAATTGCCGAAATTAGGCTATCCCTTCATACCATCCCTTCCATAAACTTATCAAGCTTAGTCTTGAAGCCAGATATGTCTTTTGTCTCCACTGCTCCCCTTGGAAGGCTATTTCAGAACTTCACTCCTCTGATAGTTAGAATTTCAAGTCTAAACTAATTTCAAGTCTAAACTTCCTGATGGCCAGTTTATATCCATTTGTTCTTGTGTCCACATTGGTACTGATCTTAAATAATTCCTCTCCCTCCCTGGTATCTAGCCCTCTGATATATTTATAGAGAGCAATCATATCTCCCCTCAGCCTTCTTTTGGTTAAGCTAAATAAGCCAAGCTCTTTGGGTCTCCTTTCATAAGACAGGTTTTCCATTCCTCGGATCATCCTAGTAGCCCTTCTCTGCACCTGTTCCAGTTTGAATTCATCCTTCTTAAACATGGGAGATCAGAACTGCACACAATATTCCAGATGAGGTCTCACCAGTGCCTTGTATAACAGTACTAACACCTCCTTATCTCTACTGGAAATACCTCGCCTGATGCATCCCAAGACCCCATTAGCTTTTTTCACAGCCATATCACATTGGCGCCTCATAGTCATCCTGTGATCAACCAATACTCTGAGGTCCTTCTCCTCCTCTGTTACTTCCAAGTGATGCGTCCCCAGTTTATAACAAAAATTCTTGTTATTAATGCCTAAGTGCATGACCTTGCACTTTTCACTATTAAATTTCATCCTATTACTATTACTCCAGTTTACAAGGTCATCCAAAGCTTCTTGTAGGATATCCCGGTCCCTCTCTGTACTGGCAAAACCTCCCAGCTTTGTGTCATCCGCAAACTTTATTAGCACATTCCCACTTTTTGTGCCAAGGTCAGTAATAAAAAGTTTAAATAAGATTGGTCCCAAAACCGATCCCTGAGGAACTCCACTAGTAACCTCCTTCCAGCCTGACAGTTCACTTTTCAGTATGACCCATTGTAGTCTCCCCTTTAAACAGTTCCTTATCCACCATTCAATTTTCATATTGATCCCCATCTTTTCCAATTTAGCTAATAATTCCCCATGTGGAACCGTATCAAATGCCTTACTGAAATCGAGGTAAATTAGATCCACTGCGTTTCCTTTATCTAAAAAAACTGTTACCTTCTCAAAGAAGGAGCTTAGTTTGGTTTGGCACGATCTACCTTTTGTAAAACCATGTTGTATTTTGTCCCAATTACCATTGACCTCAATGTCCTTAACTACTTTCTCCTTCAAATTTTTTTCCAAGACCTTGCATACTACAGATGTCAAACTAACAGGCCTGTAGTTACCCGGATCACTTTTTTCCCCTTTCTTAAAAATAGGAACTATGTTAGCAATTCTCCAGTCATACGGTACAACCCCTGAGTTTACAGATTCATTAAAAATTCTTGCTAATGGGCTTGCAATTTCATGTGCCAGTTCCTTTAATATTCTTGGATGAAGAATGCTCCCAATAAAAGTCTGCATTTGTTATATTGTTCTTTTTGGGTAAGCCATTTCTTTGTTGGGGTTTGTGTTGTTTCACTTTATTGTTTCCGGTGTGTTGGATTTTGATACTCCTTGCCCATTAATACATTTCTACTATCAAAAAAAATCTACCAAATTGTCAAGAAGAGACCACGCTGTCAGAAAGGAAGTGTGTTTCCTCTTCCACCGCAACATCACAGCCTGGATTTAGCTAGATGCAGCAAATGTGATGTCAGGGGTTCTGTATTAATCTGCAAGGATCTTTACCCCCTCCTTTTGGTACTCCCTTTGTTTTGAGGATGTTTAGACTGGAATTAGGATGGACCAGTGGGTCCTCATAGTCATTCAAGGAAGTCATGTCATCCAGTTCCAGTCTCTGCCTCCTCTCTACCCCCATCCTTCTTCAAGGACCATTCTCAAGAGAGTCTGCTATAACAAGAGTTGGATTCTGTAATTCATGTGGGTGCAATAGAAACAGTGCATCCTGCGTTCCAGGAAAAAAGGGTTCTATTCTCTATACTTCCATTTCTGAAGAAGAATGGAGGTTTGTGACCTATCCTGGACCTCAGGCATCTCAGCAGGTTTATCAATAACTTCATATTCCACATGGTGACATTCACTTTCATTATACTTTCCTTAGATCCCATGGATTGGTTCAGAACTCTTGGCTTACAGGACAGTTACTTCTGTGTGTCTATCCATCCAGCTCACAGGAATTATCTATGTTTTGTGGTAACAGGAGTGCTCCCTTTTGGTCTCTCCAGTACCCCCAGGGTATTCACAAAATGTATCTTTTTTATAGCTTCTCATCTAAGGAGATATGGTCTTTATGTTTACCTGATTACCTCCATGATTGGCTGATACAGAGAAGGTCAGCTCATCAAGTGACCAAGGCTTAGTTCTTCCATTCTTTACCTCACTTGGTCTCAGGGACAGCCACAGCAAAACTGTTCTTACTCCTACACGATGGACAGAGTTCACAGGAGCAATTCTTGATTCAGAGTTCTACCTTGCCCAGGAAAGATTTTATACTATTCAACACTTCATAGTGGATCTTCAGCCTCATCCATTAACTTTGGTAAAAGTCTGTCTCCAATTACTTGGCAATATGGCCTTCTGAACCTTTGTAACACTGCATGTCAGACTTCACCTCGCATTCTTTCAGGGGAGATTGTGATTCTTCGACATGTTCCATCCCTGTGGATCCCATGACTTCACCCTCTTTCCCTGATTCTCGGCGGCAAAGGTACTGAATGGCAGTTGGAGTCGCTCTGCCCTCAGGAGGGGTAGCACGAGGAAATGTGGGTACATGCGCAGCTCTGGTGAACACTACTTGTTAAAAGATTCTGATCTCTTTCACATGGGGTTCATGTGTAATAAGAGTGAGATCCACATAGACCATCTCGAAGCTCCTCACTTACTGTAAAGTAAGCAACCATTCTTTCTTCTAGAAGTATCTGTTCATTTGGATCCTGTGCTTGGTGATTAGCTAGCAGTTTAATTCTTATGGTCTGACAGCTCAGCCAAACTGAGCATCAGCTCTAGAGGTTGACACAAAGAAACTGTGATTAGTAAATGTTCTTTACTTGCAGCTGTAAAAAGTACGTTTTGGATGGTGTAACAAAAATGTTATCAAATACAGACTGTCGACCAGATTATAGTCTCAGCTACCCCAATTGACATCAGTTCAGAAGAGCTCCAATGGAGCTATTCTGGATTTTCTCTGGTATAACACTAGAATCTGGTACTGGGTTTGGTTTTTGTTTTGTTTTACAAAATAACATTTTAAAATATATAGTATATGTCTGTGGCTATATATAGGCTCTTATTTTGTCCTTTGTGAGTTTGCTTTACTTAGGCACGAATTCACTTAAAATAGAATATGGCTTGCTTTTGTACAGTACAGTAAGCTTCAGTAATTTTTTTGTTACTTATTCATTTTTTTTAACACCTACTATGCTCCATTATCAAAGTGCAGTCCTTTTGATTATGTGATCATTATTAGTGAAATAATATGCTCTTTCTTCAGGGCTCTTGAAATGTGTTCTAAAGATGGTAATTGACTTTGATTAATATTTAATCCCCATACTGCTACATGCTTACAACGTCAAGATCTCAAAGGTGTGTTGTTTTTTTAGCTAAAATTTTTCAGTGTCTACATCACTTGGAAACTATACATAATATTTTAGTACACTCTGTACGTTTTATAAACTGAATCCAGATATAGCACTGTTTTACACAGTGACTATTTCATATACATGGAAATTCATATGATACAGAGGGCATGGTGCTCACATGAAGTTGATTTATTTTTCTGTGGTATTTGATTCATTCCTTTATTTGTTCATATGGATCAATTGTTTTTGCCTAGAGCTGGTGTCATTTCTCAGCACTCTTCTGAAGCATCAGGGAATCCCAACACTGAAAGTGCCCAATTAATATGCTCTGCATAGAATAGGATGTCTCTTTTCTCTGTCTCTTTGATAAATAGGAGGATAGATCAGTTCCTCCTTCTCCCACCAACCCCTCCACCCCTCAAGAAATGTTTAAATATATACATAGTCACATGTCCAGTGCAAAAGAATTTTTCAGCTTTTCAAGCCATCAAAATGTCAAGGACAAACAAATCTTGTGTAAGCAAGAATAATATTCGAGTTTTGAATAGATCTCCAAGACCCTTTTAAAATCATGTAAAATGATCCAAGTTTTTACAACTTTTTACAAGCTCTTTTGATACACAGACAGCCAAGAGTGATTTTGTCTAGTAATGTAATAATGTATGGGCCAGCCATTTTTTTCCAATCTTTAGTATTTAACTTGTATCTACAAAATGAACCATTGTGAACCATTGTGCCATTCTAAATCTAAATAATTTAAAATTATTCACATTCCTTCTTTTCTTGTCCAGGGCTGTTTGAATAAACAAGGAAATAGGTTTGTTTTAAATGTTCCCTTATAGTTTATAAATATTAGATATTTTAAAACCTCCAAAGAACTAGAAACTTTTCTTTATAGATTCATGATAATATTGATTTTATCAATACACAGTTAATACTGTTCTGTAAATAGTCCATTCACCCCAAACTTCAATAAATTTAACATATGGTTGATATTTACATAATTAATGTGATGCTAAATTACATTGATGTTACAAACCACACACAAAAAATGTTGCACTAACATCAAGGGTCCAGTTTAACCACACAAACTCTCTTATCCTCAACAAAACACCAGTTACCAGAACAATTACTCTAGGATTAAGCTCAAAATAGAGGAAATTGAAGTTGAAAATCCAGCCTAATATTCCTAGTCATAATGGATGGTATCCTTAACTACACGATTAAAGATTCCTACAATATGAAACATAGAGCGTATGGTCCTGATTTTAGTCTCAATGACACGTGCCCCCTTTTTTTTTTTTATAGGTGTGCATTGAGCTTCCCTAAATTGAGTAAAGATTTTTTTTTCAAGTGATAGAGAGAGGGGGGGGGGAAGAGGCAACTTCTCATTCTCTTTCTTTCTAACCCACAAAAATTGTTTCAGAGATTAAGAGAAGACTTTTTCTCATTGCTATCCAGATTTTAATTTTTATTTTTATCCCAAGGCAGGAATAAAAAATGCAATATATTATATACAAGAAAGTAAAGTACAGTGTTTTGGGGTGTAGGAGTGAGGAAGGAAAAGCAGATTGCCTTTTATCTTGTTTGATTTGTAGCTTATATTTTATTGATAATACTCTGCATTCTGTAACACCTTTCAACATAGCATCTCAAAACCCTTTACTAACATTAATTAATTAAACCTCACAACAATTTTGCAAAGGAAGTTACAATATTATTATATCAATTTTTCAGTTGAGTAAACAGAGGCACCAAAAGGTTTTTTGACCAAGGTTTGGCAGAAAATAAAACTCATGAGTTCTGACTCTGTCTTATGCCCTAACAACACTTCCTCACAAATTCTCTGCATATTGAAAAATACTGTATTAGGAAAAGCACAGTGTTGAAATGACTGATGCAGGCAAAATGCATTTTTGTAACCACAGAATATATTTTGAATGAAAAATCTACAGTATTTCAATAAAAAGCATGTCAAAGCTATTCTTTTCAGTGTAAAGACCATATTTGCTGAAGAAATGTATTTTAATCTTTTGCATGAAACTCTAGAACTGCCAGCTCACTGAGTTCATTGAGACAGTTGTTAACTGTAGGAATGCAGGATATAGAGTATAAACCTTTTGGGCAAGGACCATTCCTAATTTTTTGTTTGTACTACATATTGCATATTGTTGATGATACAGCAAATAATAATTCCTATGTTTACAATATTTAGATATTGATCATTGATATTTTTTTGAGAAACTGACTTTGTTGAGTCAATGAAAGATTAGAAAGATACTGAATTGTCAGAAAGTGGTCAACGGGTGGATAGCAGTTATCAGGTTTCAGAGGGGACTTTGTTTTACATTAAATAGCCAACCAGAACTTCTAATATTGGAACATCTCCTCAATCACATGAATGAAAGTTACTTCAAAGAAAGATCTTTTGAAGCATATTAGTAATGATATGAACCTACTATATGTCATCGATGGAAATACGTAGATCTTTGTTTTCTATATGTGGATTAAGGCATAAGGCTAGGCTCAAACTCAGACATGAGTGTAAATATAAGAGGCAGCAGCTATTATAAAGGGGAATCAACATGTAAAGAAAGTAGAGAAAGTGCTTGCTTACTCTTTTAATACAGGATGTAGTAGGTTCACTATATAGTGCTGAGTTCTACCACCTTTACTCACAATGAATAAGTATCTTACTTTGCAAGTAGTCCCTTTGCCAAGTCTGAATACACAAGGTGATAGAAAAAGATTTTACTTGTAAACTGAGCACTTTTGATATGGAAATCATTGAGAGAAACTAAACATGGAACCCACACTGCCATTTTTATAGTTATTTTTCAGAGTAGAACCACACTATAAAGGAAATATGTTTATTTTTACTATACTGTTTGCCTGACCTTTTGTATGCTAAATTCATCCCAGATAAATTTGTAGCTTGGTTTATAATGAAAAGAATTATAGACTCTTAACTCTTGCACAGCAAACTTCCTACCATAAAACTATACTGATGGGTAAAAAACTGGGCAATCTCGCTGTGGGCTTCAACACTCCCATGACGTGCTTTCTTCTCTGATCTACTTCATTCATTAATAGATGTCTTCATATTGTATATTGGAAGGGCATCTCTATGAAACACTCTGCTCTTCAATAATTTACTGCTAGCCTTTGTTACACAAGATAAACAAAGTATGTCAAGAGGGCAATGTCCAGGGACGCCTGTGAATTATATGCTGTCTGTCCCACTGGAATCGTGTCTGCTGAAAGTGGGCAAATTCCCATGCAGATGGCACATGGTATTTTAGACCTTACAATTTATTGTATATGACTTTTACTCCCGTTTATTTCATCAGTAGTTTAATGTATGCTTAGTGCTTGCACACATATACCCCATATATGGCATAATAACCTGCTTTCTATTGCTCTGAGCAGCAGAGGTTTATTCGGTCAGGGAATATACAAAAATCTGAAGTCAGCTTATTGATGACAATACAAACGTTGAACATGTGGAGACTAGGGGGGGAAAAAATCTTGGAATCATTACAAGATCCAGTTTCTGGAGCCAGAACAACACAGGGATCCCAGTTCCTACACCTGGTAAATCTGTGCATTCAGCCCTTTGGGGATGATGGAGACCTTCTGTAGCTAACTCAGAGACAGACTTAAGGATCTAGCCCTCCTTGCCAAAATGAGGGCCATTGTGATACTGAAGCCCTTTGTCTGGGGAGAATGAAAAGAGGAAAAAAACTATAGGGGCTTCCCTTAACCAGTCTTTTCCCTTACCAGTCTATTGCTTCTCTCTCTGTCTGTCTTTGTTCTGTAAGTGCATGTGCTCAGACACAATAATTTAACAGATTTCATATGTAAAATCATGTTGCTGTTTTGTCCTAGGTTTGGCTGATAGAAATTCCTGAAGAATGCATAGCTTAACCTTTACAGTAATTTTAACTGAAATGCATTTCTAAATTGTTTAAGAAATTAAAAAGTTGCTAAAATGTGCACAAAATAATTCTATTCATCATTTAATGTCAATACTTTGTATGAGTTTTTATGCTACTGTTGCAATCTGATAGATACTAATATGGCAGCAATCAGAGTTTGCTTCAGCAACAAAAAAGCTGTTCAAGTCTGAAAGCAATCCTCTCCTTTTGACATGTTGGCACCATTTTAGAAGAAAATGTCAGGGTCAATATAAGCACATTTACTGATAGTTAAGCTTTTTCCTATGTTACTGAAAACTGTTTGAAACTTGGCTTTTATCAAAAACAGAAACACTGGCCACTCAGAATGATAAAACAATAGCTTACAGCTTAGTCATTTTCCAGTTATAAAGTGATACTTTCATAAAAATAAACAATGCAAACTGCAGTGAGCCAAAACTATTACTCAGAGAAATTGTTGCATTTTTGCCATCTTTGCTTTCTGATTTAAAACAACTGTCTCCAGTAGGAACTAGTGGAAACCAGTGGTTTATATTTCATTAAATAGCCATTTGCTGATCACTAGGAGATAAAATGTAATTTGAAAGTACAATGAGCACTGTGTAGGCACTTAGTGTTCCTGAGGAAAAGGAGTATGGAGTTTGAACAGCTTTCATGTACTGCACCCATTTACTGCCTAACCATTTTGTATGTATGTGGTGGATGTTCTGTGTAGATTATTTTCTCCTCCTAGGTGAAGTACAAGATATTAAAAAAAAAAAAAAAACACCTTCATTAAAGAAAGTTGACACTTGCTTTCATGTTGTTTTGTTCAAGTTTTATATTTTAGGGTTTTTTACAACAGCAGTATTTTAATACCTAAGTCATTTGGGTACCTACTATACCTGATACACTGTATAAATAAGCTATAAAAGATTACATTAATGTATTTTTAGATTATTAATTTAAATGTTCAAAACTGAGGAAAAAGTTGCCTGGTCTATTAAACCCATTTCTCTGGCAATATTGTATGTCCTGAGTAGTACTGTACCCAGACATTTCAAGATTTAAAGATGAAATTTTTCAAATTGTTCTCCCTGTCCCTCTTCCTCTCCCCCCACATCCATACACGTAACTCAGATACAAGTAAAGGGGTTTTGTATTAACTTTATAAGAAAATTCACCTCCTGCCTCAGAGCTACCAATGGAAGTTTTAACTCCAAGGAAGAATGTTTTAGAGTTATGAGCAATGATGCACAGTGGATGGATTCTGGGCTGCATCGAGCTCATGCTCCATGCAGCTCAAATGATGGGAAGCAAAGGTGTCTCTTTGCCCCAACCTCAGGGTGGCACTGGCCCTTTAAGAGGGAAGAGGCTAGTGCACTTATGACTCACCAGCTGACTCCAGTTGGGCTGGAAAGAGAGAATCATTCCTTACCCGTCCTGGCTAATAGCCATTAATGGACTTAATCACCATGAATTTATCCAGTTCTCTTTTAAACTCTGTTATAGTCCTAGCCTTCACAACCTCCTCAGGTAAGGAGTTCCACAAGTTGACTGTGCGCTGCGTGAAGAAGAACTTCCTTTTATTTGTTTTAAACCTGCTGCCTATTAATTTCATTTGATGACCCCTAGTTCTTGTATTATGGGAATAAGTAAATAACTTTTCCTTATCCACTTTCTCCACATCACTCATGATTTTATATACCTCTATCATATCCCCCCTTAGTCTCCTCTTTTCCAAGCTGAAGAGTCCTAGCCTCTTTAATCTCTCCTCATATGGGACCCGTTTCAAACCCTTAATCATTTTAGTTGCCCTTTTCTGAACCTTTTCTAGTGCCAGTATATCTTTTTTGAGATGAGGAGACCACATCTGTACGCAGTATTCGAGATGAGGGCGTACCATCTATTTATATAAGGGCAATAATATATTCTCAGTCTTATTCTCTATCCCCTTTTTAATGATTCCTGACATCCTGTTTGCTTTTTTGACCGCCTCTGCACACTGCGTGGACAATTTCAGAGAACTATCCACGATGACTCCAAGATCTTTTTCCTGACTTGTTGTAGCTAAATTAGCCCCCATCATATTGTATGTATAGTTGGGGTTATTTTTTCCAATGTGCATTACTTTACATTTATCCACATTGAATTTCATTTGCCATTTTGTTGCCCAATCACTTAGTTTTGTGAGATCTTTTTGAAGTTCTTCACAGTCTGCTTTGGACTTAACTATCTTGAGCAGTTTAGTATCATCTGCAAACTTTGCCACCTCACTGTTACCCCTTTCTCCAGATCATTTATGAATAAGTTGAATAGGATCGGTCCGAGGACTGACCCTTGGGGAACACCACTAGTTACCCCTCTCCATTCTGAGAATTTACCATTAATTCCTACCCTTTGTTCCCTGTCTTTTAACCAGTTCTCAATCCATGAAAGGACCTTCCCTTTTATCCCATGGCAGCTTAATTTACATAAGAGCCTTTGGTGAGGGACCTTGTCAAAGGCTTTCTGGAAATCTAAGTACACTATGTCCACTGGATCCCCCTTGTCCACATGTTTGTTGACCCCTTCAAAGAATTCTAATAGATTAGTAAGACACGATTTCCCTTTACAGAAACCATGTTGACTATTGCTCAACAGTTTATGTTTTTCTATGTGTCGGACAATTTTATTCTTAACTATTGTTTTGACTAATTTGCCCGGTACAGATGTTAGACTTACCGGTCTGTAATTGCCGGGATCACCTCTAGAGCCCTTTTTAAATATTGGCGTTACATTAGCTAACTTCCAGTCATTGGGTACAGAAGCTGATTTAAAGGACAGGTTACAAACCTTAGTTAACAGTTCCGCAACTTCACATTTGAGTTCTTTCAGAACTCTTGGGTGAATGCCATCTGGTCCCGGTGACTTGTTAATGTTAAGTTTATCAATTAATTCCAAAACCTCCTCTCGTGACACTTCAATCCGTGACAGTTCCTCAGATTTGTCACCTACAAAAGCCAGCTCAGGTTTGGGAATCTCCCTAACATCCTCAGCCGTGAAGACTGAAGCAAAGAATCCATTTAGTTTCTCCGCAATGACTTCATCGTCTTTAAGCACTCCTTTTGTATCTCGATCATCAAGGGGCCCCACTGGTTGTTTAGCAGGCTTCCTGCTTCTGATGTACTTAAACATTTTGTTATTACCTTTGGAGTTTTTGGCTAGCCGTTCTTCAAACTCCTCTTTGGCTTTTCTTATTACATTCTTGCACTTAATTTGGCAGCGTTTATGCTCCTTTCTATTTGCCTCACTAGGATTTGACTTCCACTTTTTAAAGGAAGTCTTTTTATCTCTCACTGCTTCTTTTACATGGTTGTTAAGCCACAGTGGCTCTTTTTTAGTTCTTTTACTGTGTTTCTTAATTTTGGGTATACACTGAAGTTGGGCCTCTATTATGGTGTCTTTAAAAAGCACCCATGCAGCTTGCAGGGATTTCACTTTAGTCACTGTACCTTTTAACTTCCGTTTAACTAACCCCCTCATTTTTGCTTGGGACCTTTGTTACGGCTTATTTAAACCATGTTTCAGTAATAAACCAGCCCCAAGGAAGGTATTAGTGAGTTAAGAAATCTTCCAGTGGAGTTACTGGGAACTCTGAAGGAGGGAAATTGAGGCAGATGTGCCTGTTCTGCCACAGCCTTCCATGGGAGAGTGCTCCAGGCAGGGCCATCTATCTACCTTCCACCTTTCTACTTTCTACAACCACCTTTCTACCTTTTCCATGGGGGAAGATATACTCATAGGAGCTTGCTCTAATGTATCCTAGCTAGAATGATTCCCTGAAGGATCATTCTGCAGGCCTAGGATTGCCAGAGCGCATTGTTCACCAGCTTTACTCCATCATGCATGCCCCGATATGCTCACTAGGTTTACGGGGGAGGAATGGATGGTGCAAGGCTACACTATGATAAGGGACTGTTCATCTATCTGATTAAGGTAGCTTTAAGTCCCCTTTGTGGCATTGGAGCTCAAAGGAGATTTAACCTGAGCAAAAGATCTGGCCTAGTGAGTTATGACTCCTGTTCAGCAGAGGACTTAAGCATGTGCTTAACTTTAAGCATCTAAGTAGTCCCACAGATTTCAGTGGGACTAGTCACATGCTTAGGCTATGTTTACACTAGAAATGCTACAGGGGCACAGCTGCAGTGCTGCTGTAGTGTAGACACTGACCGCCACAACAGAAGGGGTTCTTCCATCACTTTGTAAATCCACCTCTTCCGTCAACCTAGTGGTGTCTACACCGGGATTTAGGTTAGTTTAACTACATTGCATAGGGCATGAAATTTTTCACAGCCCTGAGCAATATAGTTAAACCAGCCTAACTTTAGTGTAGACCAGCCCCAAGTTAAGCAAGTTCTTAAATTCTTTGCTGAATCAGGGCTTATATCAGGATTTTCAGTACCGCAACGTCCAATTGTCTATATGTACAGAAAACTTCCATCCTTTTGATGGATGAGGGTGGTGTAATTGAAATTGCATATTGCTGTAAATGTTTCCCATAAAATGTTTGGATTAAAAAATTTATTTCTTTCTGTGTTGGCAGAATATAACCTGTCTTAAATGGCAGCAGGCAGCTTTATATTTGTTTGTGACAGTTAAATATTTTGATTCTCCCTTACAATTTTTCTATATTGTTATCAAATGCTATTTGAAAATCAGTCCAGACCATCATGACTCAAAATCCATTGGCTCAGATGGCTATGAATTATTTTTTATGTAAACTGTTTTAGTTCTGCTTTGAATGATGGTTCCTATTATATTCCACTGAGGGTTATACACATGCGCCAAGCATCTGGAGCTGGGGATTTTGAAAGTAGTGGTGTCCGTTGGTCTGCTCATGTGCCTTTCCTCCGCCTCATGGTTTCATACAAGGTAATAAAGGGCAGATCGTACTGACTGCACCCTCAGTTCCTTCTCATTGCTGCATGGTCCGAGTTGGAGCCTCTACTGTTCTCTTGTGTCGTACTTTCTAAAACAGAGAAAAAAGACTTCTATTCTTGTAAATAGTATTTTTGTTATTTTTGTAGTAGTTTTACTGAGAGTAGTAGTTTTAAGGACTTTGGGATGCCGTTTTGCAAATCTCCCACTCCCCCCACCCTCTCAGCACCCACACCAGGGTACTAGATTATGCCGAAGATGCTGGGGTTCAAGATCTGCACTTCCTGCCCTCGCTCGTTCTCGATCAGCGATGAGCAGCTATGCTGCTATTACTGTTTGGGGGAAGCCCACATTGCATTCGGGTGCAGTATCTGCCTCTCCTTCCCAAGTTGTACTTGGGAAGGCCGGGCTCTCTGCCTCAAGAAGCACCTCATGGAGGTCGCCATGAGGACACAGTTGGATCCAGGCTGGGAAACCCCCTGTACATCAGCCTGAGCAATCAAGGCGTGCTCCTCCTGCCTCAGAGCTCCTGTCCGGTTCCACGGGTACCAGTGTTATGGACCCCATGCTGGAACCTATTTGTGAGGCAAGGAAGTGTGCACATCAGCATGGCAGTAAGTCTTCTTCCAGATACTGTTCCATCCCCTAGTTCCAGCCACGGAAAAGCAGCATGTTCCAGTGCTCACAAACACAATAAGAAGTTGCACAGACCGTCGGATTTGCCTGTTCTGTCCACCAAGCTGGGTATTCCTTCCAGGTCAGCACCACTGAAGTCAAGGGAACCTTCGGTTCTGAGGCAGTCCTCTGTTCCAGCTCTTGTTCTGACTGTGGGGTGCATACCACTGATACTGGGGAGACTCGAGTCAGCCCCCAAACCTCATGAACTCTTTGCCTTGGAGGAGGTGAGATCTCCACGTCTTCAAGTGCCATCGCCTCCTAGGGGGATATGCTCTCCTACATTAGAGTTGCCTCCCTCAGGTCATGTTACTGCCTGTTCACCTACAGCTCCCACAGTTCCAATGTCACTGCCATTGGAACTGGGCTCTGATTTTTCAGCATTGGAGGACTCAGATAGAGCCCAGGGCCTGGCCCTCCCATACCACCAATACGACTAACCTAAGGTTCCGCCAACTCAATGGCAATATCCTCCCTTTCCGAAGCAACGGAACTATTGGCACTCCGCTTCTTGGGACGCTCCACAGCAACTGCCGGATCTGCCTGGTTGACTGTACTGGGGGTCATAACCGCAGTATCTGCTTTTGGAACCTTCTTGCTCCACTTGAGAGCAGTCCCCCATCTCGCCTCTTCGACTGTCACCAAGTAGTCATTCCGAACCTATACTAAAGGATGCACCTCTTAGTCCGACTCCAACAGTACCACCAGAACCAGAGCGGTTCCCTTCGTTGTCTCCAGACACCGCAGTGTCTTCGACTTCCTTCTTGCCCCTGGATGACTACCATCAGTTCCAGGAATTGTTAGGTAGGGTGGCTGATGCCCTCCACATTCCACTGGATGAAGTACAGGAGAAACAGCACCAGCTGCTTGAAATCTTACTGGCAAGAGTGGCTCTACCGATCAATGGTGCCATTCTTCAACCAGTCCAGAGTGTCTGGCACACTCCAGCCACTTGCACATCCACTCTCAAGGGGGCAGAGAAGAGGTACTATGTACCTGCAAAAGGGTCCAAGTTTCTGTTCTCTCATGCCCCACCAAATTCCCTCATCATACAGGCAGCAATGGAGCAGGCCCAGCAACAACACTCACATTCACCCCCCCCCCCCCAGCGGACAAAGAGGGCAAGCGACTGGACCTTCTGGGTCACAAGGTGGTCTTCTCTGCCAGCCTTCAATTTCGCATCTCCAATCTCTTGGCTCTATTCACTACATATAACTTCCTTACCTGCGGCAAGTTGGCAGACTTCTCAGACAAATTTCTCCAGCACGATCAAGCCCACATCCAGGCTATCCTTCAGGAGGGAAAGCTAGTTGCAAAGACAACACTCCAGGCTGCGATGCATGCAGCAAACACTTCTTTGCACAGTATGGCTACAGGGATCGTCGGGAGGAGGGAGTCGTGGCCGCTTTCATCAGGTTTCTCAAAGGAAGTCCAGAACACCATACAGGACCTCCCTTTTGATGAGTCTCATCTCGTCTATCAGAAGACTAACGATTTACTCCACTCTCTCAAGGACTTCAGAGCCACTCTGCAATCACTGGGTATCTACACACCAGCACTCAAGTGCAAGTTTTACAAATGACAAAAGACCCAATGGCCCCACCCTCTGGGTTCATCGTCACAACCATTAGCATCTCCTACACTTAGTCTTCACAGAAGTGATATTTCAGAGAGTATCTAGAGAGCCACCAACCCCCCATATGCCGTAAACCTGACCTACCCCCTTCAGGGGGCGTCTAGCACTCTTTTTACAAGCTTGGAGTGCTATAACAATGGACAAATTGGTCCTGGATGTCATCCAACATGGCTATATGATCGAGTTCACAAGGTTACCTCATCCACGTCCCCCGCCCTGGCCCTGCCTCATGGACCACTCTCACAACAGCATTCTCACCCTAAAAGTGGACTCCCTATTGCAAAGGGGAGTGATAGATCTGTCAGGGTGCAGGGTTTTGTTCCACCTATTTCCAAGTTGCCAAGAAGAAGGGCAGGTAGAGACTGATTTTAGACCTCTGCCATCTGAACTGCTTCATACGCAAGCCAAAGTTTCATTAGAAAGAGGCATGTGATTTACAGCTCTCGATATGCAGGATGAGTACTTCCACATGGATACCCATCCTACCCACAGACGTTTCCTGAGATTCACGGTGGGCCTTCGTCACCTCCAATACAGAGTTTTACTGTTCATACTCACCACTGCTTCATGGGTCTTCACCAAAGTTTTGTTGGTAGTGGAAGCCCACCTCCAGTGCCAAGGGGTCCTTACGTTCCCTTCTCTTGACAATTGGCTGCTAGCAGTGCAATCAAAAGGGGAGTCTTGCGCCTCAACCTCTATGCTGCTCACACTCTTCTCCTCCCTGGGAGTGAGTGTAAACATTGAAAAATTGACTTTGGATCTCACACATTCCCTTGCATTTATTGGTGGCCGCATTGACGCGATCTCGGCACTCGCCTACCTACAGGAGGACAGGTTCCAGGCCCTATAAGAGCTAATTTCCAAGGTGATTTCCAGTCCTCCTGTTCTGGCCAGGACTTACCTTTCTCTACTTGGCCACATGACAGCTTGCACATACATTACTGCCTTAATTCATCTTTGCTTTCACTTCCTACAACTGTGGCTCAAAAGGACATATTCTCCCATGCATCACAATACGGACTTCCTACTGAGGTTCTCTCCTCCTTCCAGTGGTGGACGGACCCAGGTCAGGTCTGCACTGGACACCATTCCTTCTGTCCTCCCCAAGCATGATGATCATCACAGATGCAACGATTATCATGGGGTTGTACCCACATGGGTGAGCACGTGACTCAAGTGATTTGGACCGCTCTGGAATCCCAGATGCACATCAATATTGTGTAACTCTGGGTGATGCAGACAGCATGTTGCTCATTTCTCCCATCCATTTATCCCTATCATGTTCTCATCATGTCAGACAAAACCACCACTGTTTACTACAGCAACAAACAAGGGGGCACAAGGTCACCTGCGCTTTGTGCAGAGGCAGTTCGTCTTTGGGATTGGTGCATTGGCCACATGATCCTGTTGGCAGCAGCTTCCTGGGATTCAAAACGTAATTGCAAGTCCCTCAGCAGGAAATTCGTGACCGACCACAAATGGGAGATCCACGACACCATGGTCGCCAACATTTTCGACCACTGGAGGATTCCTACCAGGGACCTCTTTGCCTCCCGTGCCAACAGCAAATGCACCCAGTACTGCTCTCATCACTCTTTCCCAAGGCAATCCACGAGTCATCCACTTGTCAGATCAGATAAATTATGCCATGCCTCCCCTACTGCTCTTGCTGCATGTCCTACACAAGATCAGACAGAAGAGAGCAGTTATCTGATCAACCCGTTCTGGCCTTGCCAGTTCTGGTTTCCCCTTCGTCTCCACATGTCAGCGTGTTCCCCCACTTGCGCTACCAGCTTTCCTGGAACTCCTCACGCAACATGGCGGCAGGATCCAGCATCCTGATCAACAGACTTCACCTCAGAGCTTGGTTTTTGGATGGGCATTTTCACTAGAATGGGAATATTCATCAGCAGTACAAGACACCCTCTCGAGCAGCAGAAAAGAGTCTACAAGGTAGTTCTATAGGGCCAAGTGGAAGCATTTCTCCTCATGGTCCCAAAAAAGGGTCTTGCCCCTGAAGCTGTGGACATCCCTCTTCTTTTGGACTATCTACTCTCCCTGAAGACATCAGGCCTCGTTCTCAAGTCCATCAGGGTGCACGTAGCTGCTATCAGTGCCTTCCACCCCACTCTGGAAGGGCACTCTGTTTTTACTCATCCCTTGACTACCATGTTTTGGAAGGGTTTCCTACAGTCTTTTCCTCCCGTTCAACTCATCTCTCCCCAATGGAACCTCATACTTGTCCTCATGGCATTGACAAAATTGCCCTTTGAACCGCTGGCCTCCTGCTCCCCGTCTCTCCTCTCCAGGAGTGTTGCCTTCCTGGTAGCTATTACTTCTGAAAGAAGGGTTGGCAAACTGGGGGCCTTGATGGCAGAATCCCCCCTTTACCACGTTCCGTAAACACATTTTTTCCCTGTGCTTGCATCCCAAGTTTCTGCCAAAGGATGTATCCCGCTTTCATCTCAACCAATCCATACACTTACTTGCTTTTTTTCCAAAACCTCACTCCTCAGTGGAGGAACAGCACCTTCACTCCCTCGACATCTGCCAGGCCCTGGCTTTCTGTCTGCGGAAGACACGATCATTCAGGAAGTCCCCTAGACCAGGGGTTCTCAACCTTTTTCTTTCTGAGGCCCCTGCAACGTGCTATAAAAACTCCACAGCCCACCTGTGCCACAATAGCTGGTTTTCTGCATATAAAATCCAGGGCTGGTGTTAGTGGGTAGCAAGCAGAGTAATTGCCTGGGGCCCCATGCCACAGAGACCCCTGCAAAGCTACATTGCTCAGGCTTCGGCGTCAGTCCCGGGTGGCAGGGCTCAGGGCCCTGGACTTCAGTCCTATGCAGTAGGGTTTCAGCTTTCTACCCTGGGACCCAGCAACTGTAACACTGGCCCTGCTTGGTGGATCCCCTGAAACCTGTTTGCAGCCCCTGCAAGGGGCCCCAGACTCCTGGTTGAGAACCACTGCCCTAGACTTTTTATCACTATAACGGACAGGATTAAAGGGCAAGTGATCTCTACTCTAAGTGGGTTTCAGGGTGCATTACACTCTTATCAGTTATCGGGATTGTCTCCAGCACTTGGGGTAAAAGCCCACTCCATAAGAGTGCAAGCATTGACTACAGCAGCACCTCACGACGAACTGCTTACAGACATATGTAGGTTGACCACATGGAGTTCAGTACATACCTTCTTTTCCCATTATGCCTTTGTCAAGGCTGTATCCCCACTTTGAACTTTAGGGTACAAATGTAGGGGCCTGCATGAGGACTTCTAAGCTTAACTACCAGCTTAGTTCTGGTCCGCTGCCACCATTCCCTACCCTGGGAAGCTTTTAGAAAACCTCTCACCAATTCCCTGGTGAATACAGATCCAAACTCCTTGGATCTTAAACAAGGAGAAATTGACCCTTCCCCCCTCCTTCCTTTCACCAACTCCTGGTGAATACAGATCCAAACCCCCTTGGATCTTAAGACAAGGAGAAATCAATCAGGTTCTTAAAAAGAAGGCTTTTAATTAAAGAAAAAGGTAAAAATCATCTCTGTAAAATCAGTATGGAAAATAACTTTACAGGGTAATCAAACTTAAAGAGCTCAAAGGACCCCCCTCTGTCTTAGGTTCAAAGTATAGCAAACAAAGATAAACACTCTAGTAAAAGGTACATTTACAAGTTGAGAAAACAAAGTAAATCTAAGACGCCTTGCCTGGCTTTTACTTACAATTTTGAAATAAGAGAGACTTGTTTAGAAAGATGGGGAGAACCTGGATTGATGTCTGGTCCCTCTCAGTCCCAAGAGCGAACAACCCCTTAAACAAAGGACACACACAAAAGCCTTTCCCCCCCCCCCCCCAAGATTTGAAAGTATCTTGTCCCCTTATTGGTCGTTTGGGTCAGGTGTCAGCCAGGTTACCTGAGCTTCTTAACCCTTTACAGGTAAAAGGATTTTGGAGTCTCTGGCCAGGAGGGATTTTAGTACTGTACACAGGAGAGCTGTTACCCTTCCCTTTATAGTTATGACAGCCTTGGTGCGAGATTCTGCAATGGATGCCTCGTTCGGTGTGGCTGTTCTCCGTTCCACGATTCCTTTCACCCTCAGTGGAATACAATAGGGACCATCACTCGAAGAGAAGAGGTTACTTACCTGTAACTGGAGGTTCTTTGAGATGTGAGGTCCCTATCTGTATTTCAATCCTGCCCTCCTTCCCCTCTGCTGCAGATTTCTTGGTTTGTGGTGGAGAAGGAACTGAAGGCGCAGTCGGTCCGCCCTACCCTTTAGCACCTCGGATGAAACGGTGAAGCAAGGGCACATGCATGACCTAACAGACACTACTACTTTAAAAATATCCAGCTCCGGATGCATGGCACATGCGTATAACTCTCAGTGGAATACAGATAGGGACCACACGTTTTGAAGAGCCTCAGTTACAGGTAACTAACCTCCTCTTTTTTTCTTGAGTCCTATTTTTTGTTTTCTAAATATTCTTATACAAACATTGTGTGTGGTATTCAACAATAATAATCCAACAATACATAGTTGCTTGTTGTCATCTGAGTCTGGGTTTGTCTAAATGAATATTAAGTCACAGATTTCAGCTTTGGGTTCAAAGAAATACTTGTTGGCTTTAGAAAATCTTGGCCCTGATCATGTAAACACTCATGCATGTGAGCAATTTCATTCGTGTGTTATCTTACTGAGTTCAGTGGAACTATGCATGTGAATAAAGATTCTCATGTGCACAAATGATTTCAGGATCTGTGCCTTTGGATGGAACACCTTATAGAGAAATACCTTCACCAGAGCTGGAGTATTCCTGGCTCCAGGAGATGTTTCAACTGTCTCTAGTCCTGTGATGCAGACACTTCTGACACCCTTACTTTGTTGCACTCACATCTGCTATTGCTGGTGCTGCATAGGTTTAGTGTGGATCAGAAGAAACCCTCTGGGTCTTCATGTGATAAAAATAGGAGAGATGACCTCACAAGACAAATTACTTGTGCAGAAAATTACTAAATGTGTCCAGTCATTCTGATGTCTATGAAAAGGACACCTGAATATGAAAGATGGAAAGGAGCAGGAGAGCCACCTCACACAACTCTACTGATGGGGGAGGCCTCTCATCTCCAGTCGATGCAGTCTGGCAATGTGTACCTCCAGCATCAACTTTAGACAGCCACTAAGCTAAGTGGCTTTATATCTGGCGGCATCCATGTCTTTGGTCTTATCTGTCTTAGCCCAGTGCTAGGGCCTGTGCTGGCACTAAGGTTCCTGGATTCCTGCAAGTCAGCCTAATTCAGCAACAAGGTTCTGGTACTGTCAGCTTTGTGCCAAAGTCCTCAGAGCCTTACGGGTTGACATAATTTGGTGCTGACAGTCTGATACCATAGAAATCCCTTGATCCATACAGATC
The DNA here is from genome assembly GCF_028017835.1 of Emys orbicularis. NCBI lineage: Eukaryota > Metazoa > Chordata > Testudines > Emydidae > Emys > Emys orbicularis. The sequence goes on along the minus strand of NC_088689.1, from coordinate 66,675,558 downwards.
AATAGAGTGCAGGGTCTAGTATCCAGCATCATGGACCTGGTGAGCCACTTGATGCCCATAATTCATGGCATTAATGTTCCCATAACCATTTGAGTCTGGTGCCAAGGTTTTGGCAGTTTCCAAATGCTCCACTTGCTTGAAGTAGTCCAGTGCCAGTACAAGTAAAAAATCACACCCCTAACTAGCATAGTTATCTTGGTACCAAAACTGTGTAAACGAAGCCTCAGTGAAATACAGGTCAAATGGCTATTCCTCTATAAACTGAAGTAGGATTTCACTGGTATCCTCTTTTCCGTTTCCAGTCTCAGGTCATGTCTGTTTCCATCTCTTACAGGCCACTAAACTTGTCTGTATTCCCCAAGTCTCTTTTACACCCTTGGTATGATTCACCAGGTTTTCATTCACCTGGATATATATTAAAAGATATTCAGTTAATCTGAAGACAGCATCCTTTGGGGGCTTAGTCTTTTCACAGAATTTGTAAAGTTGTTACTTGAAGCAAAAATTAGTCCCTTACTTAGGTGTGATCAGGGAGAGCAAAATTGTGGCCACCTTCTAATATTCTCTTGACCTGCCATTCAGAGCTGATGCTCATTTTGGCAGTTCTGCAGTTCTTGTTCATCTAGAATTCCTCAGCCCACCTTCCTATGGAGCTGTACTGCTTGCTAATCTCCCACAAGAGGGAATGTGCAGAAGCCACTGGAAGAAGAAAGAGAGGTTATTTGCCAGTAACTGTTGTTCTTTGAGAGTGTTGCCTCTGCGTGTTCACATCCCCTGCCCACCTTATCCACTTCTTTGGTGTCTCAGGTAAAGAATTCCAAAATTAGAGAAGGCACTGAACAGTGGTTGGGGCCACTCCCCCTTTTATATTCTGGGAATCATCCACAAGTGGAGTGGAAGGGAGAGACAAGTGGCCTCAACAGACACTGCTCAATACCAGGAGGTGCCAATCCTGCAAGTTGGAATATGCATAGCTGATGCCCTCAAATAACAGCTGCTGGTAGGTGACCTCTCGTTATAACTCCCATTAATACTAAATGGTGGTTTCATCCATAAACATCAAGATGAGTGTTCTGCTAAGAGAGTTCTCCTGATTAGCTGTTTTATATTCTTCCTCCATTCAAAACATTTCTGTTGGGAGTTCACAATGTGTTCATTTGCAGCTAGAGAATGTCAATTTCAGAATAGAGCTGAAGTGGTTTCCATGTGTCCTATACAATAACAAGAGAGGTTTAAGGCAATAATCATGTTTTTTAACACTGGTTAATGTGTAACTAGGAAATATAACTTCCAGCCACTTAGGAAGTTGGCAGTGCTCTAGGGTATGAGAAACAGAAGGATAATTTGATGTTACTTTGTCCTGTTATGTCTCTGCTTTCCAATAAGCTAATCTTATATTTTTATTACTAAATGTTCACTCTTTGGACCGACAAATATACTTTTGTTGACCTTACATTATTACTAGATATTGGTTGTAGCCTGCCAATTTGAAAATGCTGCAAGCCACTTGTCTTAAGCATCAGAGAGAAATTTGCATATGGAATTTCAAAGGCTTTGTCTACAGTGGTGATTTGTCCTGATTACAGCTATTGTGGCCAGACATTCTTGTAGCAACACTGGTGCAAACCTCTAGCATAGACAAAGAAAACTGTTATTTGAACTGGTGGAGCTTACTCCTATTTGAAACTATAGTAAGCTACAATGGTGCAAATCAAAACTAGTTGCATTGGTGCAACTGTGCTGATGGCTGGACAATGATGGCTGAAATTGGAGCCTCAGTAAAGACATGGCCAAAGTCCATTTCAGTTCTTGGAATGCAAACTCTGATTGGCTTTCTTAAACCCAGCTCTCTGGTTAAAGACCAGTCAAATTTTCCCCTACATTCTTTTTCGGCACTATTTCCTGGAACAAACAGCTGAAAATTACTTCTACAAAGAAAAATTATGGTTGGCAGAGTATTAAAAAAGAGTTTTCTATAGTACAGCTGTAATCCCTAAATGTTTTAATACCAACTATTCATTTAAAGAAAAATATGAGGGAAAGAAACCTTTTGAAAAGTGGAATGAAATTAAATTGTGAAGTTTATTTTAAAGAAACCCAAAAGTCAATCTTGCAACTTTTTTTAGTTCATGGCCTTTACTGTGCAAGGTCTGAAATGCAAGTTATACTTTGTGCATCTCAAATACCTTTATGTTGCATTTCAAAAGAGGAGGGGAAAAAGTTGGACTTAGGCCTGACTTAGATCCCAAGGGGATACTATTCTGTACCTTAAATTACAATCAGATGTATTTTAGTTGAGATCAAGTTTTCAGTCTGAAATTGGTGAGAAGCCTAATTATTTGACCAGGTTAATATTTATGCAGACCACTATGTGGTTTATCCACAGCTGGCAACATGTTAGCATGAAAGGTTTTTATTTTGTGCTTGGAACAGTTTTTAAAAAAAATTCTAACTCTGCTCATTAAATGAAACACTGAAAGATGGAAGAGATTGCTATGGAGACAAGATGTTATATAAACTATTCATTTTAATTCTTTAGGATACAAAAATAGAAAGGAGGCAGCTTGGTTGCTTGTATGGTTCAATCCTGAAAGGTGCTGAGCACCTCAAGAAGATGCAAAGGATCCTCAACTCCTGTTGCCTTTAATGGGGCGCTCAGCTCTTGGCAGGATCAAGCCCAGATTTTGGAAGTGATCATATATTTGCTAAACTGGGAAGTGTGGAGCAACGGGAAATATTTAGACAATGTTTTCGAAATGATCTTTAATCTGTAAACTCCTTGTTAGACTAAAATTTGTCAATGAGTAGAACTTCTAAAATGATCTTTAGCTGAATTACTTTGAATAAAAATACAGATGTATTTTAATGTGAAGACCGAATAATATGGTGATGAGAACTGGAAAATAGAACCCTTTCATCATTGTTTTTTAGAGTGTTGCAATGGTGTTGCTATAGATGCCGCTGAAATGGCACTTCACTTACAAGACCCTACTTGCAAGTTGCTTGTTACTTTGCAGCACATGTGATTGCTGCCTTTAATTCAGTATGTTTAATCAAATTTGAGAATATTTAGTGAACTCTTTTAGGTTATGGAAATGCAAAACTGCTATAATTGAGCAGATATAAAGGTATTATTTTTAATAAGGGAAGCATCTTAGAGAATGTTTAACTTGGTGTCCTACTGTGATATTAAACTTTATGGAACTGTTTACCATGGTAAAGTCAATGTGTCACCAGTTTAAAAAAAAAAAAAAAAAAGTCCCTTTTTTGGTTGAAACAATGTATAAAAGATGGACTACTATCAATCATCACAACACATTGGGTGTACAAACTGAGATCAGTAATTTTTTGAGCAAGGACAAAGTCTGTCATTTCATATGGGGGAATTTGAGGTCACAGATTTTTTCACTTGTAGGAATAAAACCAATTTTATTTGTTTGCATAACCAGACTTGGTAAGTGGTTGCTCCTTAATGAAGACTCAATCATTTTTCCTGCTTTTAATTATTGGTTCTACCAAGTTGCAATTGGTTTTGAAATGATGATTGGTATATGTGCAGTGCAACATTGCATGTTAGATTTTAGTCACAAAGATTCAGAACGTTGACCTCAGAACGGCAGCCATCACATCTTTTCATTCATGGTTCCCATTTTGACGTCAACCTACTAGAACAGGGGTCGGCAACCTACGGCACGCGTGCCAAACACGGCACGCGAGCCGATTTTGAGTGGCACACTGCTGCCCACTGAGAGGAGGAGGAGGAGGGGCGGAGGGACCGGAATGCACCAAGCTGGGGGGAGGAGGGAAGCTTGGCTGCCGCAGGACCAAGCTTCTGCCTCCTGCCCCTGCAGGGGAGAGCGGTGCGGGGGGGTCCCGGCCCTCCGCCCCACTCAGCCCCCCCGCCCCGCTCTCCCCTGCGGGGGCAGGAGGCAAAAGCTTGGTCCTGTGGCAGCCAAGCTTCCCCCCGCCCGTTTCTTCCCACAATGTGGTGCATTCTGGCCCCTCCTCCTTCCCCCTCTCCCTGCCGGGACGGCCCTTGCGAGGGGGAGGGGGAGCGGAGCAGAGCCGAGCCGAGCGCAGCGTGCTTGCTGTTCCATAGAACAGGCAGAGAGAGGTAGGGATGGGCCTTGGGGAAGGGGGTGGAACAGGGCATATCCCTCCCAGCCCCCTGCCATGAGCCGCTCAGGGCAGGGGGCTGGGAGCACCCCCACGTGCCGAGCACCCCAGCCTTCTGCCCTTCACCCCCACCCCTCTGCCCTGAACCCCCCCCACCACAACACACACCCAGCCCTCTGCCCTGCACCTCCACACACCCCCAGCCTTCTGCCCTGCACCTCCACACCCCCCCAGCCCTCTGCCCTGACCTCGAGTCACCCCCAACACCCAGCCTTCTGCCCTGCACCTCCACACACACCCCAGCCCTCTGCCCTGACCGAGTCGCCCCGCTCAGCCCGCTGCAGGCCTAGGTGAACAGAACCCCAGGCTGGAAGCGGGCTGAGCAGGCTGGTGGCGTAAGATCAGCATTTTAATTTAATTTTAAAGGAAGCTTCTTAAACATTTTGAAAACCTTGTTTACTTTACATACAACAATAGTTTAGTTATATTATATAGACTTATAGAGAGAGACCTTCTAAAAAACGTTAACATGTATTACCGGCACGCGAAACCTTAAATTAAAGTGAATAAATGAAGACTCGGCACACCACTTCTGAAAGGTTGCCTACCTCTGTACTAGAAGAAGTCATTTTACCTATCTATGGAGTCAGAAATACGATAGTGACACCATGCTAGATGTCAAGCAATGAATATCAAAAGCAGCAAACAACTTTCATAAGCTTGAGAAGATTTGGAAAGTAGCATGATTGGCACTGATGCACAACTATGAATTTTGAATACTGGTGTCATGTCTGGAGCACCGTCATAGAAATCTGCAACAGAAATTGATGAGAAGATTAACTAATTCCAAAGTAAATGCTTATGAAAGATCTTCAGAGTGCATTGAAGACAGTTTCTTGCAACATCAGAAATTCAAAGGAGAGCAAACCATACTGAAGCATCAAATATGTCAAGAAGAAAATGATGGACATATTTAGGCCACGCTTTAAGGATGCCACTAACACAACTTCCATAGCAAGTGATAACATGGGCAGCACCTGGAAAGAGAAAAAGAGGACAACCTAGAGAAATATTACTTAGGTAAATTCATCAACATGACACTCAGAAGCCTAAACAGACTAGCCCAAGACCAAAATAAATGGTGGAAAACTGGTGGATGCCGTATGCACTTAAGGATGCAAGAGAACATAAAGTAAAGGAGAAAAAAGAAGGTAAACTGAAATTTAATTAAATGAGATACTGGCTTGTTTCTGGTTCAGCTCTGTTTATTCAGTATTTCATTTTTGACACTTATTTTATATTTGTCATGTTTTCATCATTTGAGTTGGGAGTGGGAGAAGATCTTGAAAAATTACAAAGTATATACAATCTACAGAGCTTGCAATAGTTACATTAACTAGTATTCCCCACCAGTGTCCAGCATCTATATAAATATAATATAGCAAAACAGGTATACTGAATAGTAACAGTGTATTGCAAAGTAACAAGGGTGTATTACAGTTCAAGACTAAAAGGTATATGTGGCCTGTTCTTCTACTGTCTGGAAACCTTAAAGAAAGTGATAGGGACTACTAATGTCAGGTAATGATGTTTTTTTTTTTTAGCTTCAATGTATGAATTTGAATGAGCCTGGTATACATTCCAACAGAATTGGTTTTCTCAGAAGGGAATCAAGTGAAGTAAAGGCTTGGTCTGATCTTCACTCATATTACTTTCCTAAACCCTGATCTGCACTCCTTATTCTAAATTAGCTTTTCCTTTGGGAGACCGCACTTATGTTAGGGTTGCCAATTTTGGTTGGATGTATTCCTGGAGGTTTCATTACATGACATACTCTTTAATTAAAGATTTAATCTTTAATTCCTGGAGACTCCAGCGCAATCCTGGAGGGTTGGCAACCCTAATTTATGTAGTTACTTATTTGTTTCCTTTTATTGATATTGGTTTTATTAACATATAAATGGCTTCATATTTTATATTACAAAATATTATTAATTATGTAGGATGACATCCTTTTCATTGTTTAAATATTATACTGCATTATTAAGAGATCAGGCATAATGGATTAATCTGACTAATTAAATTAAATCAAAGGATGCCATTTATACACATTCGATAAGTTTGCTTTTCATTTTTTGTCCTACCTGCAAACAACTTATTTACTATGATTCCTAATTTGAAATTAGTAATATATATTTGTTTGCTTGCTTGCAGGGATTTTTTCTTACAGTTTCACCAGAAGCAGTATTAAAGGTGGCCAATCATTCTTCTGCAGACAACAAGATCTTCACTTTGAATCTTTCTGCACCATTTATTAGCCAGTTCTATAAGGAGCCACTGATGAAAGTCATGCCTTATGTTGACATCCTTTTCGGAAATGAGATGGTGAGTCCTACTAAAAATATTTGTTTCTGACAGATGTTTATGTCTAGAATAATCTCTGATTTTTCTTTCTTCATTAACATATATTGTAAGGAACTTTGTGTAAAATGATACTGTAAAATCTAATTTACAATCTAAGTTGAAAAAGAAAGAATTAAACTAGTGCAGTGGTTCAATGGACTGCTAATGTGTTAACCTGTTAAAAGTTTTCATCTTGATAGCTTTAGTCTTGCTGGCCCATTCTGCAATAAAGTAGACACTTTCTTTAAGCAGGAGGAGAAAGACATTAGGAAAACACAGTTTACAAATTTCTCATTGATCTCTATGGAAGATAGAATGGCAAACCATCTATAGAAATTCACTTTTGTTATGCTTTTCTGTGCAAGAGTGCGGTAAACAGATTGGGTGAAATTCTGTGCCCACTGAACTCAATGGCAAAACAGCAATTGACTTCAATGAGGCCAACATTTTACTGATTGTACTGATATCACTTTGCATTTTCTTAATTCACAGGGTTCTCTTGTAAGCATTTTTATGTTTGCTTATCATGAATAAAAGGGTGAACTCCTAAAGAAAGTCTCATAAATAAATGAACTGAGTGAGGGCTTCTCTACACTTGACACTTTTGCACCAGCATAGCTATGCTGGTGTAAAAAGTTACATGCATTATTGCAGCTTGTCTAAGTTTCAAATCAGAGTAAACTGTATTGGGAAAGTGAATTTGTACACTGGTGCAGCATGTCTGCCCTCGGGGTGTACATTGGTGCAGATACAGCAGTGCAAAAACTAGCATAGACCAGCCCTGAATACTTTTTTAAAGATTAGAAAATAGCATATTTCTTCAGGTGCAGTAGGATAGTGAGAGTCTACTAACCACGGGTAGTTGGATGGGAGAAGTATTTAACATTGACAGTTCTTCTTTGAATGGTTGCAGACATGTATTCTACTCAGGTATGTGTGCACCCAGCACATTGAACCTGAAGAACTTGGCCTAGCAGTACCCAGAGGGGTGATGCCTGTGCCCTCTGGCCCTTAGCCTCTCCCCTGACTGTTTAAGGGCAGCTTTGCCCTGACACCCTCAGTTCCTTCTCACTGCCTGTGGCTAGAGTCAGAACATTTTGTGTGGTATTTTACCTCATGCTGCTCTACCTCAGTCTGTTTGGGATTTTATTGTATATAAATAATTAAAATAGTTAGTGGTACTCTCAGGTTAATTTATCGTAGTAGTTTAGATAGTCATCCTGGCTGATGCCATCACCAGGGTTTAAACATTATCCTTTGTGTGAGATGACTGTCCTCAATAGTGACCCCACACATGCTGTTTATTGTGCCTGGGGTAGGGGCACTTTAAGTAAAGGTGCTGCATCTGTAAGTGAATGCAGGACTTGCATTTGAAGCAGCACCTTCTGGAGCAAGCCATATGGCCTGCTTTGGCATTGGGGACCTTCACGGATCAGTAGGCCTCCCAGAGGGTATTTGAGGCAGCATGGGCTCTCCCAGAAGGAAGAAAGACCATTCTCCTTCCTCTGGTCCCCCTAGAAAAAAAATCTCATAAAAGAGGCTGGAGCTGTTCCAGAGCTAGGAGAGATTCCTCTTTCCCTTCTAAGAGGCGTGCAGACGGGCAGCATGATTCATCCTGTATGTGAGAGAGCAGAGCCATCTACTTGCTTTTCAGTACTGAGGCAAGAGCAAGTAGACTCAGTACTGTTGTCTCCAGTATCATCTCTGGGTCGTCCATTGAGTCTGGTACTGATGGTATTAGTGTTGGCAGCATCGGACTTGCTTTGTTTGACAGCATACCAGTGCAGGCGTATCAGGAAGCATCAGTTCCTGAGTCTCCTCAGATTCAAAGGTGCTCAGGTGTGATGGCTTCTTTATCAGTGCCCTTGGCACCATCTGTATGGGTTGTGGACTTGGCATTAGTGTAGGCACCAACTTTGGCACCTCTACTAACTCAGGGTACAGGACTGAAGTTGCCTGCCTTTTTGGCACTGAAAATCAGCACAGGTCTGACCCAGTATGGCCGTTCTTATGTTCGTATGTTCTTCTTATGCATTCTCTTTGCTGCTGTTGATGACTCTGGTGCTCACTGCCATGATGGGAATGGTGCTGGCTTTAACGTCAGTGCTGACGTCTGTTCTGGTATAGAATGTAAGTGTGAGGCCCCTATCAGTGCTTGAAGTGTCTAGTATTTTAACTTCATCCTTACCAATGCATCTGATGTGCTGGACTTTGGATGAGGTTGGACATTTGTTGAGCCTGTGGGGGATGGCTCTTCCATTGCATGTGGACTACTTGGAAAGTTTCTCAGCATCGGGCTCAGAGATGTCTTTATCTTATCCCTCACCTTCTCATTATCACTCGCAGAAGTCATCAAGATCTCCTGGGGATCACCCATCAGTATCCAGATCGGCACCAATCCTGTAGTAAAGTGAGGCATCCGTGGCCCAGTGCTTACTGGCCACCAATGCCGTACCCTTACCCAGAGTGGCCTCCTTGGAATCTCTGGGATGTTCCAAAGTCGGCATGGTCTCAGTCCTTGGTACAGTCCAGAATGAGATCACCTATTCTGCCGGTAGCCTCTCCTCCTGAACATCTGTTGCTGCAGCCACAATTCTTGTTCTCTGACAAAACTGAGGAGATGCTGCATTCATGTAAAGACTTGTGAGCTAAATTGCATTCATTTGGGGATTTTTACCCCAGCAGTAAAGAGGTGTCAGCAGCAGCAGCAGTATCGCCCTCAGTGGTTTTTCAGGTCGAATTATCTAGACAGCATGACTTCTCCAGAAAGAGGCACAAGTCTCATAGAATAAGGTGTTCTTGTCCCAATGTCAATCAGTCGGCCCGGCCTTCATCAGCTTCGTTCAAGCAGCCAATTTGACTCTGTCTCCGAGGTCAGCATTCTAGTCATTACGCTTCAAGCCCCCATTTGGGGATAGGCTTTCCGACTTCTACAGGGCCTGAGAGTCAATAATTACAGACAACTGGATCTGAAGCACTGGGACTGGGTTATGCCATTCAGTTCCTATTCATGCACCCTTCTACCCCATCCCATTTCAGGGAACCCTCCTAAGAGTCTGCTTCTTCAGTAGGTGCATACTTTTTGAGCTTTGGGGGCCACAGAGGAGGCTGCCCTTCAGAATCGGGGGAAATAATTCTACTTATGATACTTCCTGGTCTCCAAGTCAGAGGGAAGATACAAGATTCTGCATGGTTACCGTAATGACTGTTCTCCCTGGTTTGAATCACAACTGGTTTACAACCCTTGATTTTCAGGATGTTTACTTTCATGTGGCAATCTTTCCAGGTCACAGGAGGTTTCTGTGATTTGTAATGGCAGGTCAGCATTATCAGTACACCATGCTTCCACTTAGCCTATCCTCCATTACATTGGTATTTACCAAATGCGTGACTGTGGTAGCAGCATAGCTCAGAAAAAAAGGAGTTAATATCTTCCCATATCTGGATGATTGGTTACTGAGGGCCAAGTCCTCTCGCATGTCCAATTCATGTTATGTCTCTACAATCATCTGGGTCTGATTTTGGGAAAGTTGTTTAACAAAGGGAAGTTGTTTAACATCGACTCAAAAAAATTTGAGTTCTTTGGAGGCCCTACTAGACTCTTGAGTTTGAGAGCATTTCTTCCAAACGAACGATTTTAGGCATTTCATCACCTGTGTCTGGCACTTCAGTCTCAACCTTGGACCACAGTCCTTGTATGCGTGAAGTTATTAGGCCATGTGGCTGCATTCATGTACATAGTCCAGTATGTGAGATTGCCCCTTCATCTATAAGTGTGATTGAAGTTAGTCTATTGCCCGAGTTGTCAATTGCCCAAATTGTCTGGATGTCTCCAGCAATCCTGGTCTCCCTACATTGGTGGGCAGTTCAGAGCAATGTTTGCCAGGTTGTTCCCTTTGCTCCACCAACCAGAACTGTAATCACCAATGCCTCTTCAATAGGTTGGGGAGCACATCTAGGGGCACTGGAAATTCGGGGCTTGTGATCAGAACAAGAGCGTCTTTCCATTTCAACGTCCTGGAGCTTCAAGCCATTTACACTGCATACTGAGTCTTTTGAGATCACATCGGGGCACAGCGGTTCACATACTCACAGACAACATCACTGCAGTGTATTGCATGAACAAGCAGGGAGGAGCCTGCTCCAACCAGCTTGTCAAGAGGCAATAAAGTTTTGGCAGTTCTTCATTGAGGAAAACATAATTCGCATAGTTGCTCATTTACCCAGGGGGTACACAATCACTTGGTAGATCACTTCAACAGGATTTTCTCCCAGAATCACGAGTGGTCTCTGAAGTTACAATGTGCTCAGGTCCATCTTCGCAAAATGAAGAATCCCAGCTATTGATCTGTTTGCAACAAGAGAAAAGAAGTGCCATCAATTTTGCTCTCTGCTTGGTCTTAGTCCAGGAACCTTAACCAATGCCTTCCACCTGAACTGGGAATCAGTGCTAATGCATGCCTTTCCCATGATCCCACTGATTCCTCAGCTTATTCTCAAACTAAAACTGAATCATACCAGACTAATTCTCATTGCAACAACTTGGCCGAGACAATGTTGGTTCTCTGACCTACTAAGTTTATCTATTCAACCTCCCATCTCTCTTCCTCTGTGTCCTGATCTACTGCCTACTGACTCAGCACTATGGTTGAGTTTTGCATCCAACACTGAGCAGTCTGCATCTGGTTGCGTGGATGCTGCATAGCTAGATGAGGAAGAGGAATGCATGATGTTAGACAAATACCTCTCAATAGTAGAAAACCATCCACTAGAGTTACCCATTTGGCTAAGTGGAAGCGGTTTTCGATTTGATCACTGGCCCTGGGCATTCAACAGTGGCTAGCTCGTATTCAGGAAATTTTGGAGTATCTGCTACATCTTCAATGCTTAGGTCTGACTCTCTTAGCGGTGATCTCAGCATTCCATCCACCCATCCAAGGAAAGCCATTTTCTCAGACTTTATGATAGTGAGATTTCTGAGATGAGTCATTCGTTACCTCCCACCAGTGAAAGAGCCAGTTCCCTTGAGAGACCTTAATACTGTGTTCACTGCTGTTATGGGGCTTTCATTTGAGCCCATGACAACCTGCTCTCTGTCCCTCCTGTGCCAGAAGACAGCCTTCCTTGTTGCTATAACAACTGCAAGGAGAGTAACTGAGCTACAGGACTTAATGGCAGAGACCCCATGTGCAGTTTTTCAAAGACAAAGTGGCCCTATAACCATATCCTAAATTCTTGTTGAAAGTGGTTCCTCATTTCTACTTTAACCAAGTAATATACCTACTGGTGTTCTTTCCTAAACCACACTCAACTGCAGATGAACAGAAACTTCATACATTGGATGTGAAACGATGCTTGGCGTTTTACGTGCAGAGGACGTCCTGGTCCTCTGCACGTAAAGTCAGGCCTGGTCAATTCTTGAATGAGAAACCTCCCAGGAAAACCCAGTGTTGTGTTCCTCCTCCTTTTGTGTTGGTACTGCTCCCTTAACCTTTCTGATATAATGGATCACTGTGGTGTGTAAGGTACCATTTTTCAGATGAGTTATAAAACATAGGTTGTGCTCACTTGTCATTAGATGTACAACATCATTTCACAAAACTAGATGCAACAGCTCCAATGGAAACTGCATTCTGCCTACTTTAATTCCCCCTGCTGTTTCAATAGGATATGGTATTACTTACTTACTTGTCATAACTTATTGTGTAATATTGTAATGCATAATGCAGTGTAAAATGCTCCCTGCATTTACTGTATATAGTTCTTGAAGCAGTCTGTTGTCGGTTAGCTTATATTTAAATAGTATCTTTTACCCTATCTTCATTAAATGTTACCATACTGTTTATGCACTTTAAAGAGTACCAGACCTCTTGATCTATGTTGCTCGCAGCCCTGCTAGTGTGGGATTTTCTGTTCATTGTAAACAAAGATCATTTTTGTTTCTTGCTTTGTAACCTACTCATTGCCACTTTAGATTCTTCTTTCTTTAGGATACCTTTCACAGTGGTATATTCTCTTGTTACTCTGTGATTTGAAACCCTTTCTCTTTCCATGGTACACTTCCTAATTATTGGCGTGGGCTGTATCTTGTGGTTCCCAGTGTTTTTGTTCCATGTATCTTGGTTTGTGGTTAAGAGCATGCAAAACCCTTTTAACAAGAAAAGTTTTCTCTGACGCAGTTCAACCTTCTGAATGCTCCCCTTTTTGTTTCTTCTCCTGGATTCATTTTCCTGATTTTGAATCTTGTATAATAATGTTTAATTGTCTGTCTATTTGTGTCTTGATGTGAAGTGAACCACTTGGCTGAGCCAATGTAAACACCCATTTTTCCCCATCTATTTTGATCTTTCTTTCTGTCTTTATATTTTGTTTTCATTGAATTTTGCTAATTTATCTATCATAAACAGTAACGGGACATACATAAGTTAAGCATATAAGCTAGAAAACTCATACTAGATGGTATAATTGTTACTTTATTAGAATAGAGAGTAGCCTCACATATGATTTTACTCTTCTGTATATTTATCTTCACTTCACATTATAGACCAACACAGTTTTATTGTTGAACACTGAGCTGTTTATTCTTAGAGTAATGCGAAAAGCATCAAAAGAGCAGCAGAATTCCAAATTGATGCCATTCTTAAACTAAAAACAATTGGCAAAGAGATTTTAAATTACATCTGGCACTTAAAAATTTACAACTGAATGGAGATTGGTTATTCCAAGTTTCAACTAGATGATAATTAAAATGGGCAAGTTGTAAACCTAACAAAATAAATACTCTAGTTTAGAATGTAAATGCCAACATACCCTTAACTGCAATGGTGGTGCTGAACACTGCTATAATAAACTGTAGTAGTTATCAGCTATAACTGTAGCTCAATGGCCATTGGTATGTTGATCATTTGTCTTTGAAATCTCTTTCATACCTATCCAAAACATTTTGGCTTGAATATTTGACACTTATTAACTAGACTTCACATAATAAATTTAATACAAAACATTCAATATAAAAATAATCATACAGCCAGTGCTACTAACCAATTAAGGCCATTCTGAAGTCATTATCGGGCAATACATGACTAGGGAACCTGATTATTGTCATTGCTTTTAATTTTTATTAAATTAAGTTTTTTTTTAATAGTGTCATTTTGCAAATGGTTCTTAGCAATAATACTTTCCAAACTATCATAATCACTGGATAATTAACCTGCCAGGATTAAGCACACTCTACTTTGCCTCAGGATGCTTAACTCTCAAATAAGGTCAATTATCTCCTGATGATAACTGCTTGTCACCAGTTACTGCCTAATTCATCTATAACAACTCACCTCCTAATACATACTTTTTACAACTCAAGCTAACTTTGAATAACACAACAGTGGTTTGGGTTGTTAGAGATAAAGGCTTTAAAAATTACATCCAAATGTAAAATCACCTAATGAGCAGATGATTTCTTCTTGCACAATAGGTGCTGTGCAGGCAGAGGAACACACATAAGGGGATAAGTGAAAGGTGGAGAGCAGTACCACAGCTGCATGCTTGTTCTCCCATTTCCTTGAAAGCTTCATTCTCTCTGCTTCTTGTGATGAGGGCTCCACAACTCTGGTAGGACTCTTTTGGGTCAAAGGAGGATGGAGCCAGGAAGCAGTAACTCTGTGTTATCTGTTCCCTCTCAAAACCTGTCTCTATCACACGGGGAATAAATGCTGGTCTTAGGCGTATGAACCTAAGTTCCATACCTCTCAAAGAGGGTGCAGAAGCCAATGGCCGCACCTAAGGGATGGTAATATATGCTGCCAGGGAAGCTGTCTGCAAACTTTGGGACACACTGTTGGATAGGAGTTTTTTCCTCATAGATCCCTGGAATCTGTGAGTTCCCTGCCACTTCAGTACCACATTCCTGCCCATTGCAAGCCCCTCTGTCCCTGAGAGGACCATTTGTTAAGAAGTTGGCATGGTGAAGCTTGCTGGGTTTCTGGGGTCCTGTGTCTATTCCTGTAGGATTTCTCCATGGGAAAGGTAGAACATTTATTTATTTTATTTTGACTTGGAATGAGGTTTTGAGTGCCCTGTCAGTTTTTTTAGTAATAAAACCACATAAGCAAAAAATATGGCTCATAGTTCACAGATCAGTGCAAGATACAAGGAGGATGTGTAGAACGGTGATCCCAAACGTGAAGGTGAAATCAGTTTTTTAATGCAACACAATAATATAGACAATAAATTTAACAAGCTCCCTTGAAAATCAGAACCCTCTTCTCTTCAGTGTGTGAAGCTATGACTTCTAAAGGTGTGGTCTGTGAACAAATTAATTATAGGATTCTAAACTGAAGTTCTGCAATTACAGAGTACTGTTGCAACCAGTTTGGGAAAGTGATGTGGGTGCAACAACAAAAGTGCTCTTACGAAAGGAGGACATATGAAAGGGCTTGTACATTTTGAAAAGCAATAACAATAGCTTTAATAATGGTTCTGGAGTCATGTATCCTGAGCTGTAGAAAGATGGGTACATCTGCATGCAAAAACAATAAAACAAGCAGGCCTTGTCATCATTGTATTTAACAGTTGTACCAAAATGGCATATGGTGCCTCCTTAAATTAAGATGTTTGCAAATCTTATAAAGTATCAAATAATAACATATAAAAATCCTCACAAAAAGATATTATTTGGATGCAGTTTGTACAGCTGGCGTATTGGAAAGTGTATTATTCAGTGATTCTACTATTTATTTTGATACTGTCCATCTTGTTTAATGTGTGTTTATGTTGTACCTTCTCTTGTTACTCCTCTTTCAATGACAAGGAAAAGCCTTAAATCTAAAAGCACTGATAATGGTTGCAGTTGTCCTGACTTTGAACTTACTTTTGTGCACTGAAAGCTGATTTGCTGATTCTTTGTGCTTGTTTTAACTGCAAGAATGGATGTAAATACTTTGTTTTGCAGGCTAAATAGATCCTTCCATCTATTTCTATTACTTGTGATATTGTATTATGTTGTATACAACTTTGCATTTTGTACACATTTCTGTGTAAAATGCATTGAATATTTGAGTCAAACTGCAGTCCAGCTTCTAAATTAGCTTCTTTAATGTTGGCCCACACATGGCAAGTGGGGATTGAAACACATGACCTTCCTAAAGTAAGTCAGCTATGTTCCGATTTTGATTATACTAGTGTAAATCCAGAATAATTCGGTTATCTTCAGCGGAGTTACTCTGGATTTACACCAGTTTAACTGAGACGAGACTAAATCCTAGTAGGTGCATTTTAAAGATACGATATTCCAGGCTTCCTGTGTTCATTCCTTGGGCTGAGGAGTGTCTGATACTGGGGAGTGGTTGGTGTAAGCAGTTGCTGGTGAGAGGTTCTGACATAAACTGGCCGTATGGAGGAAGGAAAATGTAGTTGGAGCTATGATAAAAGATGAGAAGGGAACAGAGCCTTATCAATCTCTCCTCCTCTTCTAAATCATGGTGGGCCTATAAGAGAGGAGAGGTAAATAGAGAGTGGTTGGTCATGCCATAAACATCACAGGTAGAAGCATTTCCTCTTCCTAACTAGTTGGAGTCATATCAGTATTTCAAATGATTTAGCTGAAGCCATCTATTAGAATTGTATCTAGAATAAAGCTGGATACCTCGGTGAAACCTCATTTTGGTATGACACTAGTATAGTGTATGGAGAGAGAGAGAGAAAGAAAGAGAGAGAGATTTTTTTGTATTTATTTTGTTTAGTAGGACTGCTGCTATATATGTTGAAAGGTTATTTCCACTCATTGATTGTTGGCAATCTGTCTCTAAATTCACTTGATACATTGATTCATCTTGAAGGAAATTTTCAGCAATGCTAACATCTTAATTTCAGCTTTGAATTTACAATTACATCAGGCCAATACTTTGCATTTCACAATGCCTTCCATAATCAAAGGATCTCAAAGTACTTTACCAACACCTACTCCCTGGATGAAGTTAAGTATTATTATCCTCGCTTTATAGTTGGGGCGGGGAATGAATCAGAGAAAAATTCAGGCTTGCCCAAGTTCATACGATAATCTGTGGCAGAGCTAAGAATAGCACCCAGATCTCTTAACTCTCTGGTCTGTATTCTTATTAAACACATACAGGGAAAACCTTTGTAAGAAGACATCTCATCTTCTCTTTCAGTCTAACAGAAACAGACATTTAAGGTCTATAGATGCTGGTGTTTGTTCTTCTGATGCTGTAAGCAAATAGCATTCTGTGTTCTAAAGGCTGGATTTTGAATTTTATAAAATCTGTAACTGGAGGAGGGGAATGGGGGAATGGACAGACATTTAAAGAAGGTAATTTTCAATAGAGCAAGAACATTGTTTTTTTACAAAAGCTCTCTGTTTATTTGCAGAATTTTGACACTGATTTTCTGGTGAAGATATTGATTTTTCAATTATAAGAGCTATGGCATCATCATATTACTGCTAAATTCACAGAATTAACTTCTTCCTCAGTGTCTCAGTATCTAATAAATTGTGTTCCACAGAAAAATGAGGCGTTCTAGAGCACAAGGTTTATAATGTCAATGGCATGTTGTAAAGATGTGCTTTGGGAAGGATTCTGAAATAGCCCAAGGCTATTTCAGCTGCAGACACTGAATCTCCTTCTCTCCAGCCCCCCCCTTCCCCCTCCCACTTTTTTTTTTTTTTTTTTTTTTTGGTGAACTGCAGTTGCTGTCTTAAGATGAAATGCTTTTAAATCATTTCCCAACCTTGCAGCCATCATTGATAAAAGCCCTGTTATTTGAAATTATCTCAATCACTGTGGAGTTAATCATACCTTATACAGCAACATATTTCGATGCAATTCACTCTGCTTCAATTAATCTTCCTGTTTATCTACATTGACTCAGCTGCTGCAGTACAAATTCAGGAGTAACAAGCAAGTCATTATTTTAGTATAGTTTATCTAGTTTATCTAGTATATTATGAATTAAAGAAAAATTGAGAGCCTAATATTTAAGTTGATATTTAGGGCTGCTTTTAACTAATCATTGGCTATTTAAATAATTTGGGAATCTTACCTCAAAAATGTTTCCCCCCCATGTCGAAAACGAATGAGCATATAAAAAAGGGGACTACAGTTTACAGCAAGCTTTGCTTCTTAAAGCTAATGACATTTTCCATTAGTCTCTCTGACAGGAGGAGGCAGATCCTTCATTAAGCTGTCCAGGTTTTAGATACTTCTGAGATCAGGAATAAAAAAGGTCAGTGTACTATTAAGTGTAGTATAAGACGGAAGGGTTATTCTAGAGGACAAGGCAGATTTCATTGTAGCTCAACGGCTTCTCTTTTAGTAATGATGATAATACTTTGCACTGTGTAGCACTTTTCAGATCATCTCGGAACACTTTACAAACATTAAACCTCAGATTACACCAATGGGGTAGTGGTGTATTATTGTCCCTCTTTTACAAATGGACAAACCTAGCCCAGGGTTATGCAGCAAGTTAGTAACAGAGTTAGGAACAAACCTACTTATGGATTTCTGGTTCTTTCCCCTTCTCTAACTTCTAGAAATGCTGCCTCCATACTGGATCTATTCTAGCCCAAATCTGTTAGCTGGAGGTATAAGACATGCATAATTTGGCTTTTATTTTTTAGTTTATTATTTTAAAGTTTATCTTTGAGGACTTATTAAAGGTAAAGCACATGCAGTAGACAAAAAGCAGGGCACTTACATCATAAACAGCTGTGATCAGTCAGAATACTAATAAAACTAAATAGTATTAATATGAAGCAACAGAGAAGAAACTGGAAATGTTTACAAAAGCTCTTCTGTTTGTATTTCACAAATATTTGCAGATAACTCCACATGCAAAGTACATTGGTATGAATACAGGGTTCAGTACTCAGCTGCAGCTGAAGTTTGTCCTGTAGCTCCATAATACTAGGGCTGGCCAAGGTAGATTTAGCCCCAGCATAATTAGGGCTTGCCAGGGACTGTAAGGCCATCCAGGATGACTACAGCTATGTTCTTTTCCTCTGCCTTACTCCTTATGCCAGGGTAAGTTTAGCCACTGTAGGGTTCCCTCACAGTGGGCAAAGAGAACGTAGTGGGGCCAGGCTATGGCTCAGTTTTTAGGATTTGTATTATATCAAGGTAAGAACACAGAGATAAGAACTGCGGTGCGGTATTGTTCTATATAGAAATATAGACAGTTAGTGGAATATTGTTCTATGCTGATAAAGTCCATATGTAGTTGTAGAGTTCTTGTACACATATGACTGTGAGGCTTTTCAAAAAGCACAGTTTGTAGTTTTCTAATCATTATGTACTGATACTTCCTCTGATTGTAAACCTGGGTCTAAACAACAAGTATGGGATGGGACAGACTTGGGGAGGGACAGTGGCAAAAGGACCTGTAACTATTAGAGAACACTCCCTACTAATGCTACGACTTACTTCATTAGCTCAAGTGATAGAGAGGTCTGTGCTGTGGATCTGTGGTTCTGACTCTGCTAATGACCCATGGTTCCAGATGGCGGAATTTGTTTTTTCCATTTTCTTTTAATTTATGAAATTACACACACAAAAACATGATGTTAAAAGAACACTAAGGTTTAAAGGTCAAGCACTCAGAAGATAGGAAATGCCAGAATTAAGGTTGCCCATGCAACCTTAAATTGTAGTCAATTTAAGGTTGTAGGAATTGGGGAGTATCTCTTTAAATAGTTTCTGACCTGTCTATTGTATATCTCTCTCTTCTATGTTCTAGAAACCGCCAGAATCCTACCAGGGCAGAAATGTATATATGTAGCTAGGCCTTGCATGTTGCATATAGATAGTCAACAAGATTATTTAGACCCCATTGTGTATGTGTGGTTGCTTCATATTACATAAGTTGTGTAAAAAATAAAAGACACAATATATAGGGTCTTCAGTTACATGGTCACATACTATTTTTTTCCACAGGAACCCTGCCTTATTCAGTGTACAGAGTTCAGGAAATTAATCAGGGTTGTTCCAGGAATGAGGCTGTTGTCTGTAGGACCCCTGCCTCAGTTGTTGCAGAAGTTGGAAGGTGTGTAGTGAATGAGATTAGGGACTGCTGGAAAATAAAAAATGGTCTCACAGTTAAGGAAGTTGAATGTCACTCTTGAGAACTGAATTCTATTCCTGCCTTTGCCACAAAGTTGAATGTGACTTTGGACAAGTCACTTAAAACAGAATTATCACAGGTGCTTGTAATTGTGTGATCCTCATTGTCTGGATGCCCAGTGTGAGACACCTGGAGCCTGCTTTATATAAGTGCTGAGCACTCACAGCTGCAACTGAAGTAAGTTGGAGATGTGCTTTGAAAATAGCATTTTATAGCACTTTATAAGTATTCTAGAAAGTCGCCAGGCATTAGACATCCCAACTTGAACACCCAAAATTATTGGACTCCTTTGACAGTTTTGGTATTATTTGCTCTGTGCCTCAGTTTCTCAACTGTAAAATAAGGATAATAATAGCATCTCATCTCAGAGGGCTATTAAGTTCAGTTTATTATTGTTTGTGAAGCATACAGTTGCTATAGTGATAGGAAAAATATGACACAAAGGGTAGGAATAAATGGTCAGTTTTCACAATAAAGAAAGGTAAATAGTGGGGGTTCCCCCAAGGATCTGTACTGGGGCCTGTGCTGTTCAACATATTCATAAATAGGGCCATACCAAATTCACGGCCATGTAAAATGCATCACGAACCGTGAAATCTGGTGTTTTGTGTGCATTTACCCTATACTATATAGATTTCATGGGGGAGACCAGCGTTTCTCAAATGGGGGTCCTGACCCAAAAGGAAGCTGCAGGGGGGTCACAAGGTTATTTTAGGGGGGTTGTGGTATTGCTACCCTTACTTCTACTCTGCCTTCAGAGCTGGGCAGCCAGAGAACAGCAGCTGTTGGCCGGACGCCCAGCTCTGAAGGTAGCACTCCGCCAGCAGCAGTGTAGGAGTAATGGTGGTGATACTATACCATGCCATCCTTACTTCTGCGCTGCTGCTGGCAGCGGCTCTGCCTTCAGAGCTGGGATCCCGGCCAGCAGCCACCACAGCAGTGCAGAAGTAAGGGTAGCAGTCCTGCAACCCCCCGGCCCTCCTACAATAACCTTGCGACCCACCCACAACTCCTTTTTGGGTCAGGACCCCCTACAATTACAACACTGTGAAATTTCAGATTTAAATAGCTGAAATAATGAAATTTAGGATTTTTAAAATCCTATGACTGAAATTGGCCAAAATGGAGCATTAATTTGGTGGGGTCCTATTCATAAATGATCTGGAAAAAGGGTAAACAGTGAACTGGCAAAGTGTATAAGCGATGCAAAATTATTCAAGATAGTTATGTTCAAAGCTGACCACAAAGAGTTACAAAGGGATCTCACAAAACTAGGTGACTGGGCAACAAAATGGGAGATGAATTTCAGTGTTGAGAAGTGCAAAGTAATGCATATTGGAAAACATAATCCCCATTATACATACAAAATGATGGGGTCTAAGTTAGCTGTTAGCACTCCAGAAAGAGATCTTGGAGTCATTGTGGATAGTTCTCTGAAAACATCTGCTAAATGTGCAGTGGCAATAAAAAAACAATAGCAGAATGTTGGGAGCTATTAGGAAAGGAATAGATAATAAGACAGAAAATAACACAATGCCACTATATAAATCTGTGGTACTTCCAAACCTTGAATATTGCGTGCAGTTCTGGTCATCCCATATCAAAAAAAGATATATTAGAATTGGAAAAGTACAGAGAAGGGTAACAAAAATTGTTAGTGGTATGGAACAACTTCCATATGAGGAGAGATTAAAAAGACTGGGACTGTTTAGCTTAGAAAAGAGATGGCTGAGGGGGGGATATGATAGAGATCTATAAAGTTATGAATGGTGTGGAAAAAGTGTTATTTACCCCTTCACATAACACAAGAACCAGAGGTCATCCAATGAAATTAATTGGCAGCAGGTTTGAAACAAACATAAGTGCAGCCATTCTATTCCAACTTAAATGTTATAGAAAGTTATTTTAATATCTGCTTTACTTGAGGGAAATAGGTACTTGTTCTTCTGCATATTTCTAATTGTACAGAAATATGTTGGAAGCAGATGACTAAGGCTGTTTGGGTTTTCATAACTTGTTTCATACCTTGCTTTTGGGGAAATAACCTTGAAGCTTACTTCAATGTTTCAGAAATACTGGTGACAATTTCTTTATTATATATTCCCATACCATCATGTAGTCCCATTTCTCTAAAACCACACACCCAACTCCTCTCTCCCCTGCCCCCTCAATCCACCACCCACATATACTCTGTCTCAATGTCTACATATAGCTCATAGAATATGCTTACCCCAGTGAAGAGGGTTGCACATCTAGATTCTAAAGCCAGCATCAACTCTTCCATTTTTTGAATCTGTACAGAGAGGGAGAGCAAATCCTGGACAGCCCGCATCTTCCACTAATGTTCTCCCCCCTCCGCACCCCACCCCGCTTCTATTTATGTAATCTACTGTCAGTAGGAAGAAACCTAAGCTACCAATGATAATACTGAGGCTGTTTCATAAGGACTGCCCAAGGGGCCTTATGAATAACAGAGAGATTCATCCATTTTTTTCCTTCCTGTAAGACAATGTATTGTTTAAGAACTATGCATTGACTTCTGCTAAACCATGGTCCAAGGACTGAAGTCCATACTGGAATTCTGGGGTCACTAGAGTTGCAGTACAGTGCATTGCTATTAGCCCAATCTACCAATTGTATTTTTAACCATATAAAGGGGATTCAAAGGAAGCATTCGTGGCACAGAGCAACATAAGCAAGCTCTCTCGTTCATAAAATATCATATGAACAGCTGAGAAAGTGCTCTTGAGAACCTTTCTCAAAACACCGCCGCAACATTAGGAAATTAGTTGTTGGGAAATGGGATGGGGAAACCTGAATTATCTAAGCAGCTGATCAGCCATCCGAATGGCAGGTATAAATCTACAGCTTTGTGAATGTGCATCCCTAATTGCATATTTTGGGGATTGGTGGTCAAATTTTGGCTTTTCCACAGAATCGTTTGATCAAATACTAACATCATCTGAAAGCTGCAGTGGGGGAATAGCTACACTATAGCTGCATCACTTTGCTATTAATTTAACATAATATCTGTATAAGTCATTACACTCACTTGGAATTCTGTGTAGACATGATCTACCAAAACATAACAAATACACCTCTACCACCATTCATTTCAGTGAGAGTTAACTCCCCAGATACATTAAGGTGTGGATTCCATACTCTCTCAGTCCCTGACATATTTAAAGCAAAATATTTGAAGCAGGAAATGGGGTGTGTGTCAAACTGAGATATAGCTCGGTTTCATTTAAGTGAAACTCAAATTAAGATTATAGCATTTGCTGTGTTAGCCTCCTACAACTGTATCCCTGGAATTCTTTCTAGGCCATAGTGGAAATGACAAACCAAAATAAGTAATCTTCACACATGGTAAATAATATAAAGTATTACAGTTTTTTCTTCCTGATAACACAATCATAATTCACACTCTACCTATTCAATTCCCACTTTCTCTTCTAGAGCTATTTTTGTCAGGGTATAAATGTCAATTACCTCTTTTTAATCAACCTTCACCTCTACTATTCTTAAATAAGATTTTATCCTCCTTGTCATTTCCAACCTAAAAGTACACCATGTGGAATACTGCAACATAAATGAGCAGAAACATTGGTTACTTCAGAAGGCATTTAGATGGATCCAGAGTGAGAAAGGAATGTGTAATAGGTTATACAGGGATGATATCATCCCAGGAAGGTGCTTAATTCAGGAGTAAATTATGCAGGCATTCCTTCCCCTCTCTATTTTTTTAAAATAACAAATTGCAGCAGAAATAGAAGATATATAATTTACGTTTTTGTTTTATTTTTTAAAACTGTTTAATTTCATCATGCAAATTAAAAAGCCTGTTTTCCATTTTAGACTATATAATTTTATTGGTATAATAATTCTATATGCTGGATGGGTGGAGAGGATTGGACATTTAGATGGATAATGAAAACATCCACAGTTAAGGGATATAAACTCTCATTCTTCAGGGCATAAGCCAGCCACCATCTGATGACAATTGGAGAGAAACATCTCATATGAGCAGACTATTCTATAATTGTCCAATATGGGTTTCTTGCAATTTCCTCTGAAGAATCTGTTGCTGAACTGTCAGACAGGATACTGGAGTAGATAGATCACTAGTCTACTCCAATATGGGCAATTCCTATATTCCTTTTGCAATTATTTTTCTCTCAAGAACGGAGAACTCATAGCTATGTAATCAGAGTTGTTCTCATCACAGTTTAGGTAATATTATGACTTTTTATTGCTTTTTTTTTTATTAGAATTGGACAACTGTTTGTGATGCCACTGGTTTCAACCTCAATTTCACTCCTTTGAAGGCATTTAATTGACAGAAAACTCTCACCCCATCTCAAAGAAAGATGGTACCATTGTGGGAGGATTAGGAAGACCCTTCACCAAAGAAAAAGTGTCGTCTTGGGGAAATGGTAGATTGGCATTTGCCATCCATTTATATCTACTGACTTTTATGGTAGCTCCCTGTAGGCTTAGGGAAATGCCTGCCTGGAGCTTTATGTATGATTAGGGCCTTCTAGAAGGAAGCTGGTGTAAGAATGGGGGAAGGAAAGGAGTTAGTTCCCAGGGTTCTTTACTCTCTCTCCCATATACCCTGCTCCACAACAAGGAAGAAACAGCACCATGAAAGTATCCATCTTGCTCAGAGTAATGTTGGTATACCCGAAGATAGCATATTTTGGTTCTTTCTCCCCAAGTCACATTGAAGAACATTTATAACATTTTGCTGGTTCCCACAAGGCCTCTTTGTGAAAATATTGGGACTGCTGTAGCACAAAGATGGTACCTTGATTGTTGTTCTTCCACTCATTCCTTTCTCCCTGTATTGGTTTCTTTGGAAGTAAATGCCACACTTACTGCTCTGCAGGATGAGGACAGTATAAGGAACATGCTCAGGTTGGGACAGAAAAGAAGTTAAAGCTGTGTAATAGTTTAGACCCAGTCCAACTCCTATTAAAGGAAATGGAAAGACTCCTATCGACTTCAGTGGGAGCTGACTCAGGCATTGAGTGAGGTTGTCTAGATTGCAGACACAGCTGCATGAGATCAGGAGATTAGTGTTCTCAGCAGTAGCTGGGTTTTTGGCTCCTGTTGTTGATGGGCCTTTCTCAAGCCTCCGTGGATTCTGGTGAAGCTGGCACACCACAACCTCCAGAAGAATAAACCCAGATACGGTGTGTATGCTGACTGTAGTCAAACAGTCAGAGTCTTGAGGAGACACCATAAAATTTTTCACACAGAGAAAATGTATGCTTTATTCTAGCGGCCAAGCTTCACATCTCACTCCTGCCTTGGTACACACGTGATCACACTGTGCTGTAATGGATTGACAATAGAGATTGGATCTGTAAAATCTCCTGAGAATGAATACTTTCTCTGCCTTGGGCACGTCACTTAACCTCTCTCCTCCCAAATTTCCTCATGTGAAATGGGGATAATAATACATCACAATCATACAGGGTGTTGGGAGGGATGGGTAATTTTTTTTACAGCACTTGGAAAATTTAATGTGCTATATAAATAGCAACTGTTGTTTATTATGAGACTGAATCTCAGGTGCATGTAAGTTTGAGTCCCTTTGTGATGCACACAGAGGCACGTGTAGCCCCATAGCCTTTCTTAAGCAAACAGAATATTTTAAAATAATTTGTCTGGCAGTACATTTCATTTGCACCAAAATGAGATTCTGGTATTGATACATTCCCTATGTTAGAACTAGCAGTGTACTTAAACTTAACCCATCAGTGCAAGTAGTACAACTAGTTTGGCTTGCACTACGTGACACTATTATACAGTATACAGTGTAGTTGTAGCTATGTCAGTCCCAGAATATTAGAGACACAAGGTGGGTGAGGTCAGATCTCTTGAAAGCTTCTCTCACTCACCAACAAACTTAGGTCCAATAAAACATATTATCTCACCCACCTTGTCTCACTATTATGTAGGATATTTAGATTCAGAGCCAAACATAGGATCTTAATTAATTGAGCCTTGGTACTTTGGAGTATTGTGGAAGTGATACACTCACTTTCTGGGGAGAAAGTCAATTACTGCTGCTAGGGTCTGACCCTCTTTCCATTATGTATGTGCCTTCCACTGTGATTATCACAGAAGGAACAGGTGCTACATCATGGAATCTTAGCAGGTTTCAAGCTGTCTGTTTCTCACTATAGGAAGGTTATATACTATGTAACCCTTCCTCACCATTGCCTTAAGGAAATCTTCCAGGCAGCACTAGACAGCAGATTAGCTAATGCCAGTGACCGCTATGGGCCTCTGGAAGGACTCCATTGTAACTGAGCCCAGGGCAGTGATAACACTGACTGGGAGAGAAAAGGTGGCACTCCTGTTTGTTGCTTTCTCCAGGTCACCCCTTATTTCACTATATAAGGTGCATGATGACTTCTGGGATGAGCCTGTGTTGCTAGTCTACCTGTGTCGTGATGAAGTCAAGGAAGTTCCTCCTTGGCTTGTAGACCCTGTGTGAAGAGCATCTGTGAGCCAGGGAAAGTTTTGCTCTCCTTTCCCTTACTTGGCTCAACATGTACTAGAATGGTTGGGTGTTGTGCTACAGCCAAAGATTGCTACAGCTTCCACCCAGTACTGGCAAGCACCTTCCCTGAGGCTTTTTCTTAGTCCTCCCCTGTCCTTTACCTGGCCAATGTAATTGGCTTCCTCTCTCAAATAACCAAGCCTGGAGCCCCTTGAAAACTGCTTGCATGCTCACTGTCTCTCACCCATGCTCTCCTGATTATTTGTTCAGGGAGAAAGGATAGGATATTTAATTGGTTTGGAGTGAGCACTTTAGCTGTGTAGAGTGCAGAGCAACCAATGAGTGTCTGGTGCCTTAGGCCCAGATCTGCAAAGGTATTTAGGCACCTAACTGCTCCTGAAATCAATGGGTGTTAGTCGCTTAAATATCTTTAAGGATCTTGGCCCTAATGGTTTAACTTGCATCACACACATTACTGCTGACATGACTAAATGAGCAGCACCCAGCTCAATACATATGGGTATCCAGCTACTTCATAAAATCTTCCCTGAGTGGTCAGCCTCTAACTGCAGCCTATGGCTGAATACTACAAGAGGGCAGGTCCAGAGCACTCAGAGAATTTAGGTGTGGGTAACAAATGGTTCTGAATATTCCATGGACATATGTTGAGGTTCATTGGGAGCATGCATTATACCACCAGCATCTATGTAAGCTTTGAACAAATTCCAGTTTAGTGTCTGCTAGCAGAAAAAGTAAAGAAAGTAGTTGACGTATGATGATGATAAATTGGTAACCTTCTTGCAGTAAGTGCTTGTTGAGGATAATGAACAAGAGAGAGAGACTGTATATGCAGAGTTCCCAAGTGTAAAAAGAAAACATCCCAAACTCCTCTTACAAACTATTAACATTGAACTGATTTTATCCATGGTTCCATATGTAACTGTAGATGCCAAATTAAATCAAATCAATAAGATGTGATACTTACCTTTTGGAATAGTTCCTTCTAGTGTGGCTTTTTAGCAATCAAACATCAAATGTTTTTAAAAAGCAATGCTGAGTATTAACTGAGAATCATTCTTCAGTAGAATCTAGTGACGCTTACTTGGAAATGAAGAATTCTTGTGTTTTTGTAAGCATAGTAAGTTACACTGTTTTTCTTTAAACTTTAGGGTATGAATTATATTCTTATAATGGCAGCTGCAGGGTGGAATGTTTTAACACACTGGAGTGAGATATATCTTGGACACATTCTTGGTATCTTAAGTTCAACATGCTCCATATGGTGCCACTGAGCCAGTGATTTTGAAGAAAACAGTCAGACTGCTGAAACAGCATAAAATGCAAATTAGTCTTTGCTATATAAGTAAGAATTCACTGTCAATCATTTTAGTCTCCTTTCTGCACAAATACTTCCAAAGTAGGCACCACATTTTATACCAGCTGTTGAACATCAGTTAAAGAATGGAAGAGGTGGTGTGCTAAGAAATATGTGCTCCCTATGGCTCAGATTGTGCCCTGGTCTAACGCAGTCATGTTGGAGAGCAGAGGGAAGCAAGATGCAGCCTTCCTTCTTCGTCATATTAGCATTGCCTTTATCATGGCTCCAGGCATTCTGGGAAGAGCCAGAGCTGTGTGCTAGCTCTTCCTCTCCCTGCAAGCAAGTATAAGGTGGTCTGGCAGAGGGAGCTGTGGCTTCACCAACCCCATGTGCTGGCCAGCAGAACCTCCTGGACATGCAGGGGAAGTGTGCTGATCTCCTTTAAGGTCTGTAGAAATGTCATTCCCCATCAGCACAAGAGAGGAGCCACAGAGGAGTTGTGTCCCCTGCTACCACCAATAGTAGTAATAGTATCTTGCCCTATAGCAATGCCATGTAACAACCATAGTTAAGATTAAAATATTTTAATGCTTGTGGGCCCAGATTAGATGAGATTGATTTTTAAAGACACAGTTAGGGGGATTTCATATATTTTTTCTCTCAAGGAATTTTCTGGGTTTATAATGCTTGGTTTTGGGACACAACATTCTTGTAATGTTTTTGCCCTTAATTAACTGATAAATACTCTCAACATTAATGCCACCTTGATATAGGTGTTTTTCTTGGAATTTTCTTGGCTTTTAAAAATTATTTAAAATGTCACACATGAGCACTAAATGAGAAACCCAAGGAGAATGCTACCTTGTGACATTTTTAAAGATTTGAAGATATGGAATATCAACCTTAAATTTTTTTTTAAAAATGATTTACTTTTAAGGCCAGATTCACTGGTACACCAAAGCAACCAGCATGTATGGGCCAGCTAAAATGAATTTACAACTCTTTTCCTCATGAGAGCAGTGCAAAACAGCCAAAACAGTCTAGTGAATCTGACCCTGAAATTGCAATTGACTTACTGGTTTAGAGCGTTGTGTTAGTGAGACCGGTGCTCTGTGAAGTGGGAGAGCCCAGTCCCTGAGTCCCAAGTTCTTCCCTAGCTCCTGCCTGATTTTCCCCAGCAGTGTGAAGTGCAGTGGAACTAAGGGAGACCCTTTCAAGCACTAATGCGAAAGCTAGGCATGCAGCCACAGACCCTTTGTAGAGCAATGTCAGTCGGGCAAGGTAATCTACAAATGAGAAGGCTTGATGTGTGTCAACTCTCATACCACGGAGTCATTACAACCAATAGCACTGTTGAGTGCCAATTATCTGGAGAGGAAACGTGATAATTGGTTGAATTACTGCTGATGTCACAATGATCCACATAAGTTATCTGAGCCTGTTTGTAGCTTATGTAATTATAACAGATAAACCAATATTTAATAACTGTGCTTAATGACAAACTAATCTCTTCAAATATAGTCTGAACGCAAGAGTTCAATTAATATTAACAATATGGACAATGTTTTGTCTGCATTATTTTATTGTTAAGATGATTTGGGTCCAAAAAAAAAAAGGCTGACATAGATGCTAAATGTCATTAAGGACCCAGTTTTTAATGTATGTTGAATCAGAAACTAATTAACAGATTTACTTGTAAATTTGAAGAAAATTCGTTCTATACTCAGAGTAAGTGCTGTAAATTTGGGGTCAATATGCTGTACCATACAACACAAATCCCTGCTTTGAGTACAAAACAGAACTCATAGTTAACTGTGGAGTCATAACCGGCACTTGTAGAATACATTGTCTCACATTTTTCCCCATACATAAAATATAATTTTATCTAAAGGTTTGTCAGATTTTTTTTCTTGCATGAGCTGATTTTTTTTTTATTTAAAAAAGAACTCTGTGTTCATCCAATCAAATGACACATCACTGAACATGAACTGGTAGATGCATTTATGAGAGCTTTATGCCCCTATAGCCTCTGATCTGCAGTAACTCTTTTGACCACCCAATCTGTACATTGATCCTTACCCTTCTGATGTGACATAATGCTGTCACCCAAGCCACCTCCCATTCCCCCACCCCCATCACAGACACAAATGGAAATGGTGTTGGGGGAGCCACCAAACATGCTCAATTTAACCAGTTATGTCCTAACATGGAGCTTGGTTCTTCCCTGGCGGATTAGTCAACGCTAAGTTGGGGAAGAAAAAATGAAGGGGTTGCACATTCTGAACTGAAAATTATCTTTGCTTTCTTTCTCTGCCTATCAATGGCTTTCCATCAATGTGTGTGCCTGAGCACCATGTACATGAGTAAGAAGAGTTTTTAAAAAAAAGAAAAAGAAAAAAAGAGCTGTGTTATAGGTCTGACAGTTGCATTTTGAAGCTTAGCTAGTGAAAAGAGAAGGGACTCATTGGACCAAATATTCTGTTCATCCCCATCCCAAATGATGAATAGTGTGAAAGTAGGCAAATATCCTCACTCCACAACAGGATGGATTTGATTTAAATCAAATTAATTGGTTCAAACTTGTAGTGCTGGATCAAATCTGTTATCTGATATTATCATAGGTGGCAGGCAAGCTGAAGATTTATGTACCAAAATGTCAGAAAGAGTGTTGCTCTGTGAATGTGTTACACTGCTACAAAGAAAGTGATCCAATTGACAATTTCAAACAAGTGGTGTTCCTGCAGTTGTTTCCTTACTTCGTAGAGGTTTAGAGGCCAGCTTCTGTAATATTGCCAGTCCTGGTCCCATCAGAAAATTAGAGAGTTTAATTTGGACTTAACCCAAGTCTCCCCCTTCGTAGCGCATCTGTGCCGATAACTAAGTCATTCTTAATATTTTTATATGAATTGAGCCCAAACCTTTCATAAGAACATAAGAAAGGCCGTACTGGGTCAGACCAAAGGTCCATCTAGCCCAGTATCTGTCTACCGACAGTGGCCAATGCCAGGTGCCCCAGAGGGAGTGAACCTAACAGGCAATGATCAAGTGATCTCTCTCCTGCCATCCATCTCCATCCTCTGACGAACAGAGGCTAGGGACACCATTCTTACCCATCCTGGCTAATAGCCATTTATGGACTTAGCCACCATGAATTTATCCAGTCCCCTTTTAAACATTGTTATAGTCCTAGCCTTCACAACCTCCTCAGGTAAGGAGTTCCACAAGTTGACTGTGCGCTGCGTGAAGAAGAACTTCCTTTTATTTGTTTTAAACCTGCTGCCTATTAATTTCATTTGGTGATCCCTAGTTCTTGTATTATGGGAATAAGTAAATAACTTTTCCTTATCCACTTTCTCAACATCACTCATGATTTTATATACCTCTATCATGTCCCCCCTTAGTCTTCTCTTTTCCAAACTGAAGAGTCCTAGCCTCTTTAATCTTTCCTCATATGGGACCCTCTCTAAACCCTTAATCATTTTAGTTGCTCTTTTCTGAACCTTTTCTAGTGCTAGAATATCTTTTTTGAGGTGAGGAGACCACATCTGTACACAGTATTCGAGATGTGGGCGTACCATGGATTTATATAAGGGCAATAATATATTCTCAGTCTTATTCTCTATCCCCTTTTTAATGATTCCTAACATCCTGTTTGCTTTTTTGACCGCCTCTGCACACTGCGTGGACATCTTTAGAGAACTATCCACGATGACGCCAAGATCTTTTTCCTGACTCGTTGTAGCTAAATTAGCCCCCATCATGTTGTATGTATAGTTGGGGTTATTTTTTCCAATGTGCATTACTTTACATTTATCCACATTAAATTTCATTTGCCATTTTGCTGCCCAATCACTTAGTTTTGTGAGATCTTTTTGAAGTTCTTCACAGTCTGCTTTGGACTTAACTATCTTGAGCAGTTTAGTATCATCTGCAAACTTTGCCACCTCACTGTTTACCCCTTTCTCCAGATCATTTATGAATAAATTGAATAGGATTGGTCCTAGGACTGACCCTTGGGGAACACCACTAGTTACCCCTCTCCATTCTGAGAATTTACCATTAATTCCTACCCTTTGTTCCCTGTCCTTTAACCAGTTCTCAATCCATGAAAGGACCTTCCCTTTTATCCCATGACAGCTTAATTTACGTAAGAGCCTTTGGTGAGGGACCTTGTCAAAGGCTTTCTGGAAATCTAAGTACACTATGTCCACCGGATCCCCCTTGTCCACATGTTTGTTGACCCCTTCAAAGAACTCTAATAGATTAGTAAGACACGATTTCCCTTTACAGAAACCATGTTGACTATTGCTCAAGAGTTTATGTTTTTCTATGTGTCTGACAATTTTGTTCTTTACTATTGTTTCAACTAATTTGCCCGGTACCGACGTTAGACTTACCGGTCTGTAATTGCCGGGATCACCCCTAGAGCCCTTTTTAAATATTGGCGTTACATTAGCTAACTTCTAGTCATTGGGTACCGAAGCCGATTTAAAGGACAGGTTACAAACCTTAGTTAATAGTTCCGCAACTTCACATTTGAGTTCTTTCAGAACTCTTGGGTGAATGCCATCTGGTCCCGGTGACTTGTTAATGTTGAGTTTATCAATTAATTCCAAAACCTCCTCTAGTGATACTTCAATCTGTGACAGTTCCTCAGATTTGTCACCTACAAAAGCCAGCTCAGGTTTGGGAATCTCCCTAACATCCTCAGCCGTGAAGACTGAAGCAAAGAATCCATTTAGTTTCTCCGCAATGACTTTATCATCTTTAAGCGCTCCTTTTGTATTTTCATCGTCAAGGGGCCCCACTGGTTGTTTAGCAGGCTTCCTGCTTCTGATGTACTTAAAAAACATTTTATTACCACCTTTGGAGTTTTTGGCTAGCCGTTCTTCAAACTCCTCTTTGGCTTTTCTTATTACACTCTTGCACTTAAGTTGGCAGTGTTTGTGCTCCTTTCTATTTGCCTCACTAGGATTTGACTTCCACTTTTTAAAGGAAGTCTTTTTATCTCTCACTGCTTCTTTTACATGGTTGTTAAGCCACGGTGGCTCTTTTTTAGTTCTTTTACTGTTTTTCTTAATTTGGGGTATACATTGAAGTTGAGCCTCTATTATGGTGTCTTTAAAAAGGGCCCACGCAACTTGCAGGGATTTCACTTTAGTCACTGTACCTTTTAACTTTTGTCTAACTAACCCCCTCATTTTTGTATAGTTCCCCCTTTTGAAATTAAAGGCCACAGTGTTGGGCAGTTGAGGTGTTCTTCCCACCACAGGGATGTTGAATGCTATTGTATTATGGTCACTATTTCCAAGCAGTCCCGCTATAGTTACCTCTTGGACCAGCTCCTGCGCTCCACTCAGGATTAAATCTAGAGTCGCCTCTCCCCTTGTGGGTTCCCGTACCAGCTGCTCCATGAAGCAGTCATTTAAAGTATCGAGAAATTTTATCTCTGCATTTCGTCCTGAATTGAAATGTTCCCAGTCAATATGGGGATAATTGAAATCCCCCACTATTATTGGGTTCTTAATTTTGATAGCCTCTCTAATTTCCCTTAGCATTTCATCATCACTATTACTGTCCTGGTCAGGTGGTCGATAATAGATCCCTAATGTTATATTTTTACTAGAGCATGAAATTTCTATCCATAGAGACTCTATGGAACCTGTGGATTCGCTTAAGATTTTTACTTCATTTGAATCTACACTTTCTTTAACATATAGTGCCACTCCTCCCCCTGCACGGCCTGTTCTGTCCTTCCGATATATTTTGTACCCCGGAATGATTGTGTCCCATTGATTGCTCTCAGTCCACCAGGTTTCTGTGATGCCTATTATATCTATATCCTCCTTTATCACAAGGCACTCTAGTTCACCCATCTTATTATTTAGACTTCTGGCATTTGTGTAAAAGCACTTTAAAAACTTGTCCCTGTTTATTAGCCTGCCTTTTTTTGATGTGCCAGATTCTTTTTTATGTGACTGTTTATCATCTGATCCGGCCCTTACATTATACTTTTCAGTCCTCTGCTCCTGACTATAACCTGGAGATTCTCTATCATCAGACTCTCCCCTAAGAGAAGTCTCTGTCCGATCGACACGCTCCTCTGCAGCAGTCGGCTTTCCCCCATCTCCTAGTTTAAAAACTGCTCTACAACCTTTTTAATGTTTAGTGCCAGCAGTCTGGTTCCACTTTGGTTTAGGTGGAGCCCATCTCTCCTGTATAGGCTCCTCCCATCCCAGAAGTTTCCCCAGTTCCTAATGAACATGAACCCCTCCTCTCTACACCATCGTCTCATCCACGCATTGAGACTCTGAAGCTCTGCCTGCCTACCTGGCCCTGCGCGTGGAACTGGGAGCATTTCTGAAAATGCCACCATAGAGGTCCTGGATTTCAGTCTCTTCCCTAGCAGCCTAAATTTGGCTTCCAGGACATCTCTCCTACCCTTCCCTATGTCATTGGTACCTACATGTACCACGACCACCGGCTCCTCCCCAGCACTACACATAAGTCTATCTAGATACCTCGAGAGATCCGCAAACCTTCGCACCAGGCAGGCAAGTCACCATACGGTTCTCCCGGTCATCACAGACCCAGCTATCTACATTTCTAATAATCGAATCTCCCATTACTAACACCTGCCTTTTCCTAGAAACTGGAGTTCCCTCCCCCGGAGAGGCAACCTCAGTGCGAGAGGCAACCCCAGAACCATCTGGAAGGAGGGTCCCAACTACGGGAAAGTTTCCCTCTGCTCCCATTGACTGCTCTACTTCCCTGGGCCCTTCTTCCTCCTTAACAGCACAGGTGCTGTCTAAGCGGAGGTGGGACAATTCTACAGTGTCCCGGAAAGCCTCATCAACATACCTCTCTGCCTCTCTCAGCTCCTCCAGTTCCGCCACCCTGGCCTCCAAAGTCCGTACATGGTCTCTGAGGGCCAGGAGCTCCTTGCACCGACTGCACACATACGCCACCCGCCCACAGGGCAGGTAATCATACATGCAACAGTCGGTGCAATAAACTGGATAGCCCCCACTCTGCTGCTGGCCTTCTGCCTGCATTGTATCCAAGTTAGTGAAAGGGTGGTTTACAGAAGGGAGTTTTGGAATGTGGTTTGGTTTATAGGTTTTAGGGGGGGGCCACGGGGATGGGGTTACGGCTGGCGAGGGACTCCCACTCCCTTCCCACTCCCCTTCTAAACTTCCTTGCGAAACTCCCTGTTAGCAGCCCCTGGTCGCAAAGCTCCCTGGTCGCGTGTGCGCGGCTTTATAAAGCCCTGGCCTGAGTGAATGCCCCGCCCACTGATTAAGGCTCAGCCAATTACCAGAGGCTTCGAGCTTTCAAACCTGCCTCCAACTGCCAACCAGAGCACACGGTCCCTCAAACAACCAAACAAACAAACACAAGCTCAGCACACAGCAAGTAACCCCCAAACACAAACAAACACACACTACAGACAGTCACTTACCCCACAGATGCTGTATTAGCTCCTCCTTCACCTGGAGAACTCCCTTGCGAAACTCCCTGTTAGCAGCCCCTGGTCGCTTGTGCGCGGCTTTATAAAGCCCTGGCCTGAGTGAATGCCCCGCCCACTGATTAAGGCTCAGCCAATTACCAGAGGCTTCGAGCTTTCAAACCTGCCTCCAACTGCCAGCCAGAGCACACGGTCCCTCAAACAACCAAACAAACAAACACAAGCTCAGCACACAGCAAGTAACCTCCAAACACAAACAAACACACACTACAGACAGTCACTTACCCCACAGATGCTGTATTAGCTCCTCCTTCACCTGGAGAACTCCCTTGCGAAACTCCCTGTTAGCAGCCCCTGTTCATTTTCATCCTAGAGTTAAAAGTTAACCACATCGATTTACAATCTGTGGAATCACTTAGTGCAATATTCAGATTCATTAAACTGTAGGAAAAATATATTTGAACTTCAACGTTTTTATGACTAGGTAACACATGAAATGGTATTTTTAACAGAAAATGTAAACTAATCAATTAAAAGTTTAAAACTATATTAACAAAGCCACTTATAGTTATAATTAGGTTATCACAGTCTAAGATTAATGTTGTTTTAACCTAGTGGTCTTTAACAATAGTCCACAGAGAACCAGTGGTCTGCAGTGGTCAGCAGAATAAAATATTTTTTATAAGAAAGATCTGATCTTTCTCCTAGGAAGTGGTCTGGAGAATGAAAATCCATGATTTAACCAGTAAGAATTTGGTGGAGGGGATATGGGCATGAAAATAAAAGTAAAGAATACATCCCATAGGAAAGGGATCTGATGCCCTCACATAAAATTACCTGAAGTTCTCACTTTGTTTAGCTACAAGAAACACTCTGCATTTGGAAAAGTAAAGAAAAGGATATCAAATGTTATCAAGGCACTGACATGCAGAAACACTTATGTCAGATATGTTTACTCATATTGCCATATATCTTTAAAAAAATCCAGTACAGCTCTGAGCAGAGTTCCTGAAAAGATCACACCAGGTGAAGGAACACACATTGCATGAAATCACCAATGTGACACACTTCAAGACTATGTGCCTGTAACTACCCATATCTTTGATAAATTGTACAAATTTTGTTTGCCATGTAAATTACATTATCAAGTATTAGGTGAAACATCACATGCTTATTCATACAGGAAAGTAATTTTAACATGGTTCAGTTTTATTTTTAAAACCTAAAACAAGTTAATTAGTAACTATACTTTTTTCCCACCAGACAGTGATTCAGATTTTTTGCCTTTTACAGTTTACAGTTTGTTTTTACTGGCAAGAGAGATGTGCCTTCAAATTAGAAAGGGCATGGTGAGAAGTATCCTCATTTCCTTTTCATCTTAGGAATGCTGAACCCCATTCTTTTCCTGAAAATATCCTATTTTTGTATTTAAGAGCAGAAAACCAGCTGGCAGAATAGACATTATCTTTTTACCTAAGCCAATTTTTCAAAAGGATAATTAAATTCAAATCATATGAGAAGGTGACTGGGTGTCTGAAGAAATCAGTAATGGGATACAGAGCCTTTTGTTTCTTGTTCAAATCTGTCCACGGTTGGTAGGAACTTAAGGTATATCTACACTGCAATTTGAAAACTGCGGCTAGCCCGTGCCGGATGACTCAGACTACCAGAGCTTGGGCTGCAGGGTTGTTTAATTTCAATGTAGACTTCCTGGCTCAGGCTGCAATCCGAACTTTTGGACCCTCCCACCTTGCAAGATCCTAGAGCCTGGGCTCCAGCCCAAGTCCAAACATCAACACTGCAATTAAACTGCTCTGCAGCCCAAGCCCTGTGAGCCCCAGTCAGCTGGGGCCAACCGCAGGTTTTTAATTGTAGTGTAGACGTAACCTTATTGGCCCAGGTGAAATAAATCTGTAGACTAAGTCCAGTTCCTATCAAAAACCTTAAAGAATCCCCTATATTTTTTTCACCTTTAGTAATACTTGTGGGTGTTGTCATTCGGGTTTGAACTCAGGCTTAAGCCTATCCCCCTTTCCGTCTACAAACATATCGCCCTAACCCAGGGCTCAGACCCAGCGTCCCAGGAATCCACGGGGTGAAGGGTCCAAGCCTGAGTCAAGCTGGAACCCAGGGTTCAAGCCCTATTGCTTTGCAATGTAGATGCAGCCCCACTGGACTTGTGCTCTGGGAACTGACCAAAAATATCCCACAAGCCAACTTTCTTTGTCCTCTGGACAATCAAGTTTCATGGACAATCAAGTTCTCCCACATTACACCATGAACAAAGGGATAGAGTGGCCACGTTTTGGGAGAGCGCCACGAAGTCTGGGATATGGGTGGTTGGACTCGGCCACATAATACAGTGCAGACCCTGGAGCCCCAGGTTGGGACCCATGGTTCATCAATTCCTAACCTGGGGTTCCAAAATGAGTGTAGAGGCTCAAGCCCTAAGTTAACAAGCCCAAGGTCTGCTAAGTCGAGTTCTACTAATATGGGGCTTAAATTGCAGTGGAGACATACCCTGTGTGTCTAGCACAACTGTAGTAGCCACAACTGTAAAGTGCAACAGAAGCCATGACATTTAAGTGGGGTTTTCAGAGAGAGCTACAAAAAATGTACAGACTAAGTTAACAGGCACTGGCATAATAAATTCTCTATAATAACTGAATTCAAACTAACTTTAAAAAGGTAAAATCAGTACTATTAATATCAGTAAAAAGTTAGGACTGTTGCTGACACATGGGACGGTCAATTTTATGTTTTTTGATAGGAGTTAGCCGAGCAGTTAAACCTAGTACAGGAAGAGAGTTATGTGATCATTCACTCCCTGTTCTTTATAGCGTTCCTGACTCGATAGCCATTAGTTATAATTCTAAATGGCTACAAATGACATCATACAAACAATGTATATCAAGCATCTTGCTTTTACTGCTAAAAATCTATTAACCTTTTAGCTGTACAGTTGGCAATATGTGATGTGCAAGTCCTGCTACATCACAGCAGTTTTAGAACTACCTAATCATTTTCCTCAGCTAAGATTGCTGTGATTTCAGGCCAGTGATTTCAGGCTAGTTTGAGTGCCTGCAATCACAGAAGGACTTGTTGAAAGTGATGTAGTCCTTTATTTCTGTTTGTCGTCCCTCAGCCAGGAAATAATACAGGAGGTTTCAGATTGCTCTACAGCCAAAATGCTTCTGAAATAATGTAGTCAAACTTTACTAATTCTGGGTCACTGAGAACGAAAATGATGCTTAAAATTGTTGATTGGCTCTAGTTTTCAAGATATGCTATTGGGTCAGGATATACGACCCTTGACTTGGGAATGGCGGAGGATAAGTGAGTTATAAAGGAAAGGTGTCAAGGCTGTATCCCTACTTTGAACTTTAGGGTACAAATGTAGGGGCCTGCATGAAGACTTCTAAGCTTAACTACCAGCTTAGTTCTGGTCCGCTGCCACCATCTTAAGAATTCCCTCCCTGGGAAGCCTTGAGAAACCTTTCACCAATTCCCTGGTGAATACAGATCCAAACTCCTTGGATCTTAAACAAGGAGAAATTGACCCTTCCCCCCTCCTTCCTTTCACCAACTCCTGGTGAATACAGATCCAAACCCCCTTTGGATCTTAAAACAAGGAGAAATCAATCAGGTTCTTAAAAAGAAGGCTTTTAATTAAAGAAAAAGGTAAAAATCATCTCTGTAAAATCAGTATGGAAAATAACTTTACAGGGTAATTAAACTTAAAGAGCTCAGAGGACCCCCCTCTTCTGTCTTAGGTTTAAATTACAGCAAACAAAAATAAACACTCTGGTAAAAGGTACATTTACAAGTTGAGAAAACAAAGTAAATCTAAGACGCCTTGCCTGGCTTTTACTTACAATTTTGAAATAAGAGAGACTTGTTTAGAAAGATGGGGAGAACCTGGATTGATGTCTAGTCCCTCTCAGTCCCAAGAGCGAACCCCTTAAACAAAGGACACACACAAAAGCCTTTCCCCCCCCAAGATTTGAAAGTATCTTGTCCCCTTATTGGTCCTTGGGGTCAGGTGTCAGCCAGGTTACCCGAGCTTCTTAACCCTTTACAGGTAAAAGGATTTGGAGTCTCTGGCTAGGAAGGATTCCATAGCACTGTACACAGGAGAGCTGTCACCCTTCCCTTTATAGTTATGACACGCCCCCCAAATCACAGATAGTGTTGGACGTCCGGTTCCACACTGGCTGTGATTTCTTCCTAGAGCTCTAGGAGAAAACAGAGTTAATAAAACACATGTACCTTTAGACATACTACTGATTATATAAAAACTAACAATATGTTTTATTTCAAGAACAATTGTTAACCAGTTAACTCTGGGAAACTTTCCCGGGAGAGTGCATCAGCCACTTTGTTAGAAGCTCCCGAAATGTGTTGTATTTCAAAATCAAAATCTTGGAGAGCTAAACTCCACCGAAGAAGTTTTTTGTTATTTCCCTTGGCGGTATGAAGCCACTGTAGCGCAGCATGGTCTGTTTGTAGTTGGAACCGCCGTCCCCAAACATATGGGCGTAGCTTTTCCAGCGCGTACACAATGGCGTAGCATTCCTTTTCGCTGATTGACCAGTGGCTTTCCCTCTCAGATAGTTTCTTGCTGAGAAACACGACAGGATGGAATTCTTGATCCGGTCCTTCCTGCATTAAAACTGCTCCCACGCCTCGCTCGGACGCATCTGTGGTTACTAGGAACGGTTTGTCAAAGTCTGGGGCCCTTAGCACAGGGTCAGACATGAGTGTTGCCTTAAGCTGGTTAAAGGCCTTTTGACACTTATCAGTCCACTGAACTGCATTTGGCTGTTTCTTTCTGGTTAGGTCTGTCAGCGGGGCGGCGAGTTGGCTGTAGTGTGGTACAAATCGCCTATAATATCCGGCCAAGCCTAAGAAGGATTGGACCTGTTTCTTTGACTTTGGAACCGGCCACTTTTGGATAGCATCCACTTTGGCCTGTAGGGGATTTATAGTTCCTTGACCCACCTGGTGCCCCAGGTATGTCACTCTGTTTTGGCCTATTTGACACTTTTTAGCCTTAACAGTTAGTCCTGCCTGCCGGATGCGTTCGAAGACTTTTTTCAGGTGCTCCAGGTGTTCTGTCCATGAATCAGAAAAAATGGCCACATCTCCGAGATAGGCAACTGCAGATTCTCCCAAACCCGCTAAGAGACCATCTACAAGTCTTTGGAAGGTGGCGGGTGCATTTCGCAACCCGAAAGGGAGTACATTGAATTCATACACCCCTGCCTGGGTGACGAAGGCTGACCTTTCCTTAGTGGGTTCATCTAGTGGTACTTGCCATTACCCTTTGGTTAAGTCTAAAGTAGAGATGAATTGGGCATGTCCCAATTTTTCCAATAGCTCATCTGTGCGTGGCATTGGATAGTTGTCAGGACGAGTTACAGCATTTAGCTTACGGTAGTCCACGCAAAAGCGTATTTCCCCATCTGGTTTGGGAACTAGAACCACTGGAGATGCCCATGCACTGGTAGAGGGGCGGATTATACCCATCTGTAGCATGTCCTGGATCTCCCTTTGTATAGCAGCTTGGGCATGAGGTGACTCCCGGTAGGGTGGGGTTCTAATTGGGTGAGCATTACCTGTGTCAATGGAGTGGTATGCCCGTTCGGTCCGTCCTGGAGTGGCTGAGAAAATTGGTGCAAAGCTTGTGCACAGCTCCTTGATCTGCTGTCGCTGCAGACGTCCCAGGGTCGTGGAGAGGTTCACCTCTTCCACGCCACCATTCCTTTTTCCTTCGTAGTAGACACCTGCAGGCCACTCCGCGTCATCTGTTTCCTGGGCTGTAAACTGGCAAACGTTTAATTCTCTAGAATAAAAGGGCTTAAGAGAATTAACATGGTATACCTTAGGCTTTATGTTGGAGGTGGGGGAGGCTATGAGATAGTTAACAGCTCCTAGGCGCTCCTGGACCGTGAATGGTCCTTCCCACGACGCTTCCATTTTATGGGCCTGGAGCGCCTTTAAGACCATGACTTGGTCTCCTACTTTGAAGGACCGTTCTCTGGAATGTTTATCATACCAGGCCTTTTGCTCTTCCTGAGCATCCTTTAGGTTTTCTTTAGCAAGGGCTAAAGAGTGTCGGAGGGTGTTTTGTAGGTTGCTTACAAAGTCTAGAATGTTAGTTCCTGGAGAAGGCGTAAACCCCTCCCATTGCTGTTTCACCAACTGTAATGGCCCCTTAACCTCGCGGCCATACACAAGTTCAAATGGTGAAAACCCTAAACTGGGATGTGATACAGCCCTGTAGGCAAAAAGCAACTGCTGCAACACTAGGTCCCAATCATTGGAGTGTTCATTTACGAATTTACGTATCATGGCCCCCAAAGTTCCATTAAACCTCTCCACCAGACCATTGGTTTGATGGTGATGAGGGGTGGCAACCAAGTGATTCACCCCATGAGCTTCCCACAGGTTTTTCATGGTCCCTGCCAGGAAATTAGTTCCCGAATCTGTAAGGATGTCGGAGGGCCAACCTACCCTGGCAAAAATGTCTGCTAATGCCTGGCACACACTTTTAGCCTTGGTGTTGCTTAAGGGCACAGCTTCCGGCCATCGGGTAGCAAAATCCATGAAAGTCAGTACGTACTGCTTTCCTCTGGGTGTCTTCTTTGGGAAAGGACCCAGAATATCGACAGCTACTCGCTGAAATGGGACCTCAATTATGGGTAGTGGCTGGAGAGGGGCTTTAACCTGGTCTTGGGGCTTTCCCACTCGTTGGCACACCTCACAAGACCGGACATAATTAGCAACGTCCTTGCCCATTCCCTCCCAGTGGAAGGACTTCCCCAACCGGTCTTTGGTTCTGTTCACCCCAGAATGGCCACTGGGATGATCATGGGCCAAGCTCAAGAGCTTTACCCGATACTTAGTGGGAACTACCAGCTGTCTTTGAGGATGCCAGTCTTCCTGGTGCCCACCAGAAAGAGTCTCCTTGTATAAAAGTCCTTTTTCTACAACAAACCGGGATCGGTTAGAAGAGCTGAGAGGCGGTGGGGTGCTCCGTGCCGCCGCCCAAGCTTTTTGAAGGCTGTCATCTGCTTCCTGCTCGGCCTGGAACTGTTCCCTTGATGCTGGAGACATCAGTTCCTCCTTGGACTGTGGACTGGGGCTTGGTCCCTCTGGAAGCGATGCAGGTGCTGGGGCTTTTTCCATTGACTGTGAACCGCTGTCCGCTGGTGCACTATGTGGTATTTCAGGCTCTGGCTGAGCCTCTTGGGTAGGGTTATCTGCTGCTTCCGCCAGTTTAGGCTCGCTGGTGCCCTCTGGCACTGGAGTTGTAAACGGGGTTGCCAGCGCTGGACTCAGTGCTGGCAATGGTTCTGGTGCTGGTTGCGTTGCCAGTTCCAGTTCTGGGACTGGCTTTGGCTGGGTCTCTGGGATTGGATCCACTACGGCTGTTTCAGTCGTTGGCAGGGGATCCGGTTCCACCACCTGTGTTTGGGTCTCCGGTAACACAGACGGGGCCCTGGTGGACGGCTCAGGAACAGGGATGGGGGTGAAAGCTTGCTTAGCCTGGCTGCGGGTGACTATTCCCACCCTCTTGGCTAGCTTCACATGGTTGGCCAAGTCTTCCCCCAGCAGCATGGGAATGGGATAATTGTCATAGACTGCAAAAGTCCACATTCCTGACCAGCCCTTGTACTGGACATGCAACTGGGCTGTAGGCAAGGTTACAGACTGTGACACGAAGGGTTGAATTGTCACTGTAGCCTCAGGGTTGATGAGTTTGGGGTCCACTAGGGATTGGTGGATAGTTGACACTTGTGCCCCAGTGTCCCTCCAAGCGATAACCTTCTTTCCGCCCACTCTCAAGGTTTCCCTTCGCTCCGAGGGTATGAGAGAGGCATCTGGGTCTGGGGTTCTTTGGTGTGATTGGGGTGTAATGAACTGTAATCGGTTGGGGTTCTTGGGGCAGTGAGCCTTTATATGCCCCAGTTCATTACATTTAAAACATCGCCCTGCTAAGGTATCACCGGGGCGATGTTGGTTGATGGAGACT
Organism: Emys orbicularis; assembly: GCF_028017835.1. Taxonomy (NCBI): domain Eukaryota; kingdom Metazoa; phylum Chordata; order Testudines; family Emydidae; genus Emys; species Emys orbicularis. The sequence continues at coordinate 66,632,564 of NC_088689.1, read as the reverse complement.
GGTGTGGTGGGGTGAGAAGGCGTCTGGGGTTTCCCTTGGGATGTGGGTGGGGCCTTGGGTTGTCCCCGGTGATAAGGTTTTGTTTCGGCTTGCCCCTTCTGATATTCGCTCCAACTGCTACTAGCTTTTTTCTTTTCTGTCACCTCCACCCATTTGGCTCCAATCTCCCCCGCCTCGGTTACAGTTTTGGGCTTCCCATCTAGGATGTACCTTTCTATTTCCTCAGGAACACCCTCTAAAAACTGCTCCATTTGCAATAGGAAGGGCAACTCTTCCGTAGATTTAACATTTGCTCCTGATATCCAGGCATCCCAATTTTTCCCAATGTGGTAGGCATGTCGGGTAAATGACACATCAGGTTTCCACCTTAGGGCTCTGAACCGCCGACGGGCAGGCTCAGGTGTTAGCCCCATTCTGATTCTGGCCTTGTTTTTAAAAAGTTCATAACTGTTCATGTGTTCCTTAGGCATTTCAGCCGCCACCTCTGCTAAGGGTCCACTGAGCTGCGGCCTCAGCTCTACCATGTACTGGGTTGGAGGGATGTCGTATCCAAGGCAGGCCCTTTCAAAATTTTCTAAGAAGGCCTCAGTATCATCGCCTGCCTTGTAGGTGGGGAATTTCCTGGGATGGGAAGTGGTACCTGGAGAGGAGTTGTTAGGATGGTCTGATGCACCCTGCCTAGTCCTTGCTGCTTCCAGTTCCATCTCTTTTTCTTTCAGCTCCATCTCTCTTTTATGGGCCTCCTGTTTGGCTTTTTCTTCTCTTTCATGGGCCTCCTGTTTGGCTTTCTCTTCTCTGTCATGTTTGGCTTTTTCCAGCTCCATCTCTCTCTTGTGGGCCTCCTCTTTGGCTTTTTCCAGCTCCATCTCTCTCTTGTGGGCCTCCTCTTCAAGTTTTTTAATTTGAAGCAGTCTTTGATGTTTTCTTTCATTTTCTTCTGCTTCTAGTTTGGCCAGTTCTATTTTGTTAGCTGCTTCTTTGGTGGTCATTTTCCTGTTTTCTTGTGCTGGGTCACACCCTCTGCAGTTGACTGAAACTGGGATGTATTTAGCTCAGGCTCCTGCTGAGTGCTGCTGAGTTAACAGAGACTTTCTAACTAGCTACTTCCGAGGATGTAAAAAGAAAAAAAAACAATTCAGCTTGTAAATTACCTTTACCAGATCAAAGCTTGCTCACTTATTGAACCGTTCTCTTAACAAAAAAAACTTAACTTAAAAAAACTTAACACCTCTGCCTTCAGGCAAGGAGAGATAAGATATGCATCTATCTACCTTCAGCTCTGCTTTCCAAGCAGCTAGAAGGAAAAAAAAATCTCTTACTGGTTTTTGGGTTTAAAACGATCCCACCGCTGTGCCACCATGTCAAGGCTGTATCCCTACTTTGAACTTTAGGGTACAAATGTAGGGGCCTGCATGAAGACTTCTAAGCTTAACTACCAGCTTAGTTCTGGTCCGCTGCCACCATCTTAAGAATTCCCTCCCTGGGAAGCCTTGAGAAACCTTTCACCAATTCCCTGGTGAATACAGATCCAAACTCCTTGGATCTTAAACAAGGAGAAATTGACCCTTCCCCCCTCCTTCCTTTCACCAACTCCTGGTGAATACAGATCCAAACCCCCTTTGGATCTTAAAACAAGGAGAAATCAATCAGGTTCTTAAAAAGAAGGCTTTTAATTAAAGAAAAAGGTAAAAATCATCTCTGTAAAATCAGTATGGAAAATAACTTTACAGGGTAATTAAACTTAAAGAGCTCAGAGGACCCCCCTCTTCTGTCTTAGGTTTAAATTACAGCAAACAAAAATAAACACTCTGGTAAAAGGTACATTTACAAGTTGAGAAAACAAAGTAAATCTAAGACACCTTGCCTGGCTTTTACTTACAATTTTGAAATAAGAGAGACTTGTTTAGAAAGATGGGGAGAACCTGGATTGATGTCTGGTCCCTCTCAGTCCCAAGAGCGAACCCCTTAAACAAAGGACACACACAAAAGCCTTTCCCCCCCCAAGATTTGAAAGTATCTTGTCCCCTTATTGGTCCTTGGGGTCAGGTGTCAGCCAGGTTACCCGAGCTTCTTAACCCTTTACAGGTAAAAGGATTTGGAGTCTCTGGCTAGGAGGGATTCCATAGCACTGTACACAGGAGAGCTGTCACCCTTCCCTTTATAGTTATGACAAAAGGGATCTCAATTTAAACCAGAAATGACTAAAATACATCTTTGACTGGATCTATGAATAAATCTCTGACTGGGTTTGGACAGTACTTGCTTTTTAGGCAAAACAATGAATCATGCAATCTGAAGCTGGTATTGCGTCATACATGATATGAATTGCATCATGTTATTCCTAGAAGTCATGGATGATGCAATCATAACGAAGCTTACATCACTCTGCTGAACAAATTGCCCTATATCAGCTCTAGAAATCATACAGTGTCGTGCTCTCTTATTTGTCAGTGTTTGATTTTGCAAAGGGACACATTTCTGTTTAGCCAAAGTGAGCAGAGATGCCTCGTACTTGTATGTGAACAGTGCAGATAACTTCTGCTATGTTTGTGGTGAAGTGACTTTTGCATCACAAAAGCGCAGTATAAGCACTGTGGTTAAGAAAGCCTATCACCTTTATTTTGGCTGCAAAATTGGAGATCAGGACAAGAGGTGGGCCCCACACATATGCTGTAACACTTGTGCAACAAATCTTCGCCAGTGGTTGAACAGGAAAAGGACATCTATGCCTTTTGCAGTGCCAATGATTTGGAGAGAGCCAACAGATCATACCAGCAATTGTTACTTCTGCATGGTGCTTCCAGTTGGGAAAGGTGTGTCAAAGAAGAAAAAGTGGACTGTGCATTATCCAAACATTCCATCAGCTATACGCCCAGTACCCCACGGAGAAGGACTGCCGGTTCCTGATGCACGAGAATCATTCTCACTTGAGTCAGACGAGGAAGAGGATGAAACTTCTGGTCCTGAACCATCAATGGCACAGGACCCACATTTTCTCCCATCCTCCTCCTCTGAACCACACCTCATAACATAAGGTGAACTGAATGACCTTGTCAGGGATTTGGAACTACCCAAGAGTAAGGCAGAGCTGTTGGGCTCCAGACTACAGCAGTGGAATCTCCTGGCAGGTGATGTTAGGGTTTCCATGTTCCGTGACCATCAAAAGGATCTTGTCCTATTCTTCTTCATGGAAGGTGATCTTGTAGCCTGCAACAACATCGATGGTGTGATGGCAGCCCTCAACATCGTTCACGATCCAGATGAGTGGAGACTGTTCATTGATTCATCGAAGACGAGTCTTAAAGCTGTTTTACTGCATAATGGCAATGTTTTGCCATCAATTCCAGTTGGTCCTGCAGTCCATAGGAAGGAAACCTGTGACAACATGAAACAACTTTTGAGGTGCATAAACTATGACCAACATCAGTGGCAGCTTTGTGGCGATTTGAAGGTTGTTGCTCTCTTGCTTGGTCTGCAGACTGGATACACAAAGTACTGCTGTTTTCTCTGCGAATGGGATAGTCGTGCAAGAGATTCCCACTACATCAAGAAAGATTGGCCACTCCGACAGTCATTGGAGCCTGGGAGGAAAAGTGTTCAGCATCCATCACTTGTTGAATCAAGGAAGATTTTGTTACCACCCTTACACATCAAGCTGGGTCTGATGATGAACTTTGTCAAGGCCATTGACAAAACACAAGCAGCTTTCAAGTACCTCCGTGGAAAATTTCCAAGGTTAAGTGAAGCTAAGATAAAGGAAGGTGTCTTTGTTGGTCCTCAGATTCGTGAACTTCTTCGAGATGATGCATTTGACCATGCACTGCGTGGCAAGGAAAAGACGGCATGGAAAGCCTTCCAGTTAGTGGCAATAAATTTTCTTGGAAACAACAAGGCAGACAACTACAGGTTGTTGGTGGAAAACCTCCTCAAGGCATACAAAAGCTTTGGTTGCAACATGTCACTAAAGATACATTTTTGGCACTCTCATCTAGATTTTTTTCCACCGAACTGCGGAGCAGTGAGCGACGAGCACGGCGAGCGATTTCACCAGGACATTGCAACAATGGAGAAACGCTATCAGGGCAAATGGAGCCCATCAATGCTTGCAGATTATTGCTGGACAGTGACAAGAGATGCTCCATTTAATGAATACAAGAGACAAGCCAAGAAGCGCCGAGTAGACACTGAATAGGACTAAACTATGTACAGAATAGTTTTTGCCTTTTGTTTCATAATACATTTTATTTATATAACCCTTTTGCTGATTTTTAAAGTGTTACATAAACAGGACAGGTGAAATATTATCATGTAAAGCAACCATAAACACATGAAAAGACCTAGGTTTACAATTTACGATTAAAACTCTACTATCTACACAATATACATAGACATAAAATGTAAAAACTTAAATATCTTAGCAACAGTAGCCAATCAGTTGTTTTAATTGTCATATTTGAATTCAGCACATCAAAATACATAATAAATAGCACATTTTATCTCTGAAGCAGACGACTTCTCAAAAATTGTAGACCAGTGTTACAGACTGAGAGAATCCAAGGGCCAGCATTATTGATTTCAAAAGATCCTGGACATCTTTCATTTTTATACATTTATTAATTCCTTATCTCCCCTCACACCCTATCTACTTGATTTTAACATACCGGTATTTGTTTCCATCTTTGTTTTGTTTACTTGATCTGTGGATTAAGCAAGGAGGCTTTTATCTTTTTCCCCCTTTTGCCTATATTTTTAATTAGAGGCAGATGCATTCATATAGACAAATGGACAATTTCGGGTAATATGGTGTAGCTAATTTGATACCAGAAGCATACGAGTTGAGATACAGTGAAGAGAGGCATAAATAGTGCTGTTCCTTAGATTAGGATGTAAAGTGGAGATATAAGTAATAGCTCTTTATTCATCATAAAATTTCAAAATGGCTCAGAAGTGTATCACTATTGCAGCTGTGTCAGACTTTGTAATGGCATTAAGCCTCTGACTTTTTATTATTATTATTATTTATTATTTTGCCAGAAGATTCTGGCAGCAACTACAATTCTAGAAATAACCTGAATAAGAAAACAGTTGATAATGTTGTATAGGTAATAAAGATGCTTGAGCCTTGACCCAAGGCTGATATGGGAAACAAAGTTTTAATTATTTTCTAAATGGGCCCTCACAAATAACTCCCTCCAGTAGAACACCACGAAATAACGTGCACATTGTAGCTCTTATCCCACATAGTGTTTTCACATGTTCTAAACTGGTTTTTTTTCTTTTCTTTCCCCCCATTTGGCGAAACCCATGTACTTTATGAATTGGTCAGTTTCTGTAGCAGCACTGGGACAATTTGAGACAACAATATAGGGCATAATGTGCATCCCTACTAGCTTCTATGAACTAAGATAACTTTGGGATCTGACACTGCTCACAGGAAAGGTAAAAGTTTTCAGTATTTCATCCAGTTAATGCCAGATGTGCTTTATTCTGTAATAAATAGTGTTGCTTATGCACTTTTTCAGAGATTATAGTGATGATTCTCAGGCTCTCTGCAGGGGCCGCCCAGTCTGTGACCAGTTTTTATTGATCTCTTGTCTGAAAATGTGAGCAGTTGTATGCTCCTGACTAGACTGAGTAGAGAAATCTTTTAGATTAATCTCTCATTTTTGTCAAGGGGCAAAATATTGAAGCATTATATTCTCCAAGTATGGATCAAACTTTACCAACTGTATGAGAATTTTACCAGATACATATTTGCTTCAGAAGATATGCTTGATGTTTCCCTTTCTTTCTTTTCCCTTCTGCTCCCAAGCTCCCCATCTCTCCCTTTCTAAAGCAATTTAAAAAAATTCTGGAACAATATTTCTTTGCTGCTGAGTTCTGAGTACCCTTTATAAATGGGCAGTTTTTATAAAGGTTTAGGAGGATGTATTGTTTTGATACAATGAAATGTGGTACTATCTGACCTAAAAGGAATGTCTGCCTAAACCAAATTGCAACCAAGTAAAAGTCTGTGTAGAATAGACCAATGTTTTGTGTTGTAAATAACTGTTGGTAATTGCATTAAACTGGATTGATGTGAAAATACATGTTCTTGTCACTATTCACAACAAGCTTACTGCTGCCATTAAAGAAAGTATATAGAGGCAGGTCCTTAGGTCATGTAAATTGTAATAGCTCCACTGAAGTGAATAGAATTATGACAGTTTACACCCAACTGAGGATCTACCACATAAACTGTACATCTATCATTTTTTAAATGTCAGGGTGCCGTGTGGACACTTAATAGAATTCTTGTTTTAAAATATCTATACAGATGCCAAGTCATCACAATGTTCATCTTAATTGCACTAATATCATTAGTATACTTTAAATCCATTTTTATTTAAAATATCAGCTACAGTTCAGTAATATCGATCTTCCTTAATCAAACATAAATGATCTTAAACATATATCTACTTGCTTATACTTCTTGCTTGCTATTACTCAGTCATGGCATCACTCCTAACTACATGATGTAAGGTTAATTGTGGCTCTTGCATCCTATTAATTCATCATATTAAGGTATGTGGTTTGCTGTTACTGCTCCTCATTTGAGAGCAGGATAGGTAATAAAATGCAGACATCATACCTATTATATGTAGCACATTATAACGAATACAGTGAAGTGAGTTGTAAGGACAGATCATATTATGAAGCCTTTTATGTGCTGCATAGAATAGTGAGGTTTGGTACAAGAAAACCTCTACCAAGAAGTACGTCATGGAGTTGGTGATGTATGTAGGATGCCTTTGTTATATTCCAAAACATAGCAACCAGAAAGCTGTTGTCCTTTCTGTGCATTAAGACAGATGCCATTTCTAGGATCATATTTAATAGTGACCGGGCCTGCAGTTGAAAGAGTGGAAAATGTGACACAGCTTACTGAGGCATTTAATAAAAACTTCACCCCCTACTCAAAGACAAGTTTAACTCTCACACAATGATGAGTCTGTTGCAAGAGAGGCACATGTAAGGGACTCTTGGTGCTCTTGATAGCAATATTCTTAGAGACCAGGTTTCTACATAAGTGTGAGGAAAGTTACCACCTTCCATAAAGGGGAAAAAAAGTCTTCAACAAAAAGGTGCCTTATTTTCAGAAGTGCTGAGCACCCAGATATCCCACTGAAGTCAAAGGGAGCTCAGCACCTTTGAAGTTTGCAATAATCTAGCAAAGGGAGCAGCCATCCGGATTGCAAACCTGGAAGCAGAGAGTTTATTTGTTTGTAGCTTGCTTTAATTCATGGAGTGAGGAAAGAGAAAGCAATGCTGCGTGCAATTAAGCATTAATCCATGTGGAAGGGGACTGCTAGGAAAGATCAGAGAATGATGTAGGAGAGAAGGAGGTGGGCTGTTTTTTCCCTAGTTTACAACATCCAGGAGGGACAAATCTTTCTGCATACACTCATTCTTGAGTAGAGCTACATGTCTGACACCTCTGTGATGCGTTGTGACCAAAGCATACTCAAATGTGTTTGATTTCTTCTATTTATTTATTTTTTTAAAAACAATTTACAAGGATGCTGGGCAAAATAATTGAGTGCCTATATCATGGATATACTTTTTAACCACTCATCTCAAAGGCAGTGTGTCATTACTACAGTAAAACTTAGATTATCTGAACCATGTCTATCAGAAAAAACCCTCATAGAAAATCCAACTTCCAAAGTGCATCATTTATGTTAAAAACTCTCTCTCTTAACTGCATCCCTATTTATCAATATTACTTTCTTGGCCTCCATTCCATTTAGATAATTAGAGTTTCACTTTAGTAAAACTTTATGCTACTTGCATTTCATTATGGCAAACAAGGTGAGATGTAGAAAAACGAGAGAATTCAAAGAAGACAGAAAGTTATACAAAGATTAGAGGAGAATTAGTAGGGGAGACTGAGAAGACTAAATGATTATAGTGTAGAAAAAAAGAGAAGTCTCTGAGGAGGTGATCATAGTCTTTAATACCCTCAAGGAAACAATATAAATGAAAGAAAATAATAATTCACAACTTTCAGAAGCTGCTAGTGCAAGGAGCTAGCCTGAAGGTAAGGAAGGGGAAGTTTTGATTTTAGAAATTTTTAAATGTAAGAGCAATTTGGCCATGCAATAGATTGCTTGAGGATATGGTAGAGACATCATTCAAGAAGTGGTTAAATGAGATATTAGTGGGAGTAAAATAATGAATGAGTGGTTCTGCCAAATGCAGACTCAAACTGCATGATCTTAGTGGTTTTAAGAATCCATTAAAGTTTTGTTGCTCATAATCCACTTGGATTTGGGGAAAGCATTTTAGTACTGTAAAACCATTGTGTGTGTAGGGGTAGGTTTAAAATTATTCATTTTCCTGAATCTATTGATATGTTGCTGGTTTGTCTTCCCAAAGGAAATTGAGGGTACCACTTATAAAACTGCCAGCAAATGAAGGCAGAAAATGCTGTGACCATGACCTGGGCTTCCATGGTGGGTATGCAGACTTATAGGTGTGGCAATGAGAACTCCCTCATAAATAGTCAATATCCCCCTTTTTCTACCATGGTAAATTTATGAGAGAAACGTAGCAAAAAGTGACTGGGTTTTATGGTGTTCAGTGAGATATTCCTTCCTTCAAGAAGGATTTTGGGGAAAGGTTAGGTTGTGCATCCCCTGCATTTGCGATCTTGTATAATTATTGAAAACGCATTCATGTGCGAGGTTATTGTTGTTTTCCTGCTGTTTTATAATTTATTTAGGGCATAGTGTTGGTTTTAGCAACAAAATGCAAATTTGATTTGCTGTGATTTTTTTGCAGGCTTTAAAGTCAAAATGCATAATGTAGAAGATAATACCATTGCTGGCACTTTTTGGAAGGTCTGTCAGTTGATTTCAGCAATACATAGTTTGAATGCTGTTGAAGAGAATTGTATGAGTTTTATATTGGCGTAAATTAATTAAATTTAAACCAGCATGCATTTTGTTACTGTTTTGGGTATAATTTAGTCAAGCCACCATATAACCTTGGTACCAATAAAAGAAGAACTCAATATGCTAAGAAAATTTAATATGTAGTTTACCTAATGTGTGTTATGTCAAAGAGAACATACAGTCATTGATGGTTGAACCATCTAGCTCCGTAATCATAAAATTCTTGCTGAATGGGGTTAAATACCTATAACAAAGTAGAGGTTAATGAATCCTGTGTTTGGAGGATATGTGTCTGTTTACTCATAAACAAATAGTTTTATATTATTGGTTATAAAAGGCTTCAGAATTTTAACAAGCCACTATACAATTAGTTTCAGTCCAGATTATAGACAGCTTCACTTAATAAATACTAGGAAACTAACAGCAATAAAATACATGCAAACTTGTAGATTGTTTTAAGCTAGCAAAAGAGATGTAGTATAATAGCAGTGGTAGGTACTAAAGGAAGTTGTCTTTTTTATTGTTATCTCTTTAGTTTATCTCCCCTTTCCTGTGTAAACTGTTCAGTGTTAATTTTAGTGATACAGTGTTACTCAAGTTAAACTACCCTGTACACATAGTTTTAAAGTGTGAATTTCCATGTACCACTAAGGAATGTTTTTCCCAATTTGATGATGCATTATTGTTAAACCGTTTCTATTTCTAGTTTGGGCTATCCAGTAACAAATCTGCTGTGATAGGCAATACAAAGATGGTATAGATGAGAGTATGATGATTATAAATATATATCATAGTTTGAGCACACAATGGGGCTTTTATAAAAGTAAGTGTTGTGTTGTAAAAATATGAGTTAGTGAAAGTTTATCAAAAGTGGAAAAAAAACTATCCCGCCTCCTAAGAAAATTCTGTTCTGTTGCTGTTTTGCTTTATGTTGTCGCATGTCATGCATGAATGAAAATGCTGCATTCTCCGGGGAGCAGTAAAGTCTCTGTGTAGGTTGTTTACTTCCTTAATCCCTCCTTCTTTGTGACTCCTGATGTCAGATATAAAATGGAAAGCTTGTAAATATAGTGATTATCATACTGATTATCACCTGCATTAAGGAATGCCCTGACTGGCTATCATAAACCTAGCAGACTCCACATGTTACAGCCACTCTAAGGTTAGATTTTAACCTGACTACTTTATTAGAGATGTGAAGCTCAGTATGAGGCACCCTGAGGCAGCACAGATGGGGACTGCTTGTTTCCTCTTTCACTTTTATTGTGAATAGAAACTAAAGATTGTCCAGCTATACTGAAAGAACAACAACAGACACTTGATATGGTTTTAATCAGGCTGCAACTTTATTGTTAGATGTCTGGGACTACAGTTACAGTGCAAGTAATTCCATGGTCATTTCAGTAGCTACCTGGGGGCTTCCGCCAACCCCCATCTTTTTCCATCCGGGTCTCCCAGCCAACCAATTGCTAGAACCTTACCTTCCCACCACCTCAAATGAGGGTTAAGGTGGGCTATAAGGAAAGGGGGTTGGCTCCCTGCCGTGCCAGGCATAGGAGCCCTGAACCTCCCGCCCATTCCACTCCTTTAACAAACACCTCCTTTTTAAGTTCTTTACCAAGTCATTTCTCTGGTCACTGTAGCCCTTCCCCATGGTGTACCTGCACGGGACATTCGCCCCAAACTTACAGAATGAGCTGCGACATCATAGCCTAGCTCCCTTCCCTAGGAACAAAGCCCCCCAGGAAGGCGAAAAAACCCGCTCCACCTAGGCCAGTCTGGTAATGAGGGAAAAATTCCTTCCCAGCCCACCTAGAAAGGAGCGACTAGTGTGATACTCACAGCAAGCCCTGACCAGACCTGATATTTTGCCACCTCAAGGGGAGGGAGTGCGAGTGCTGCTCTGCCTGGTCTGGGGAAAGGGGGCTTCTCCCATTGGGCTTACCCTTTTCAACTCCCCAGCCCTTCCGGTCCCTGGGGGTGAGTCAGTATCACCACACTGACCCACTCCCCCTTTTGCAGCAGCGTCTGAGCCCCTCTCCCACCTTCCACTCCTAAAGCACTATTCCCCTTCCCCCGGAAAGCCAGACAATGCCTCTTCCTCCGCCCCTCCCCCCTTAAGGTGCAATGGGATCATCCTCCGCACTTTTGTTTGGTTAATTTACTTTGAACTATGCCTGGTATTTGAGACCTGCCTAATATTTCTCACTCTTCTGCAAACCCAATCTGCAAATCTTCAGTATTGTGTTTTGAGCTTTACTATTTTCTGTACTATGAGGGCTTTAAGGTTAAAGTTATTTTTAAATGGGTGTGATCCTTCATAGGGAGTTGCACGTGTTGAGCATATCTCGGGATCAAGCCCACAGTTCTTGAGACAAACAACTTGTTTTGATGGTTTTGTTGCTTGGGGGCTAGGTGGTCAGGGAAGAGACAAAGACTGCTGTTGCTCTGTGGTGCTTTCAAACATCTTTAGATCTAAGGTCCATTATAGGAAAATCTGTGGTTGTATAACCTAGCTACCTTCACTTATGTAGCTGTAGGGATAGCAGACCAGCATAAAAGATGAAGCTATAAGAGGGAAAATCAGAAGACAAGATATGTTTAAAGTATTGTTCAAGTGCTTACACATTTTTGTGCATGGGCCAGGGCTTTCAAACTGCATGTGTTATATGAGAATGCCCAATTCTAGAAAATTAAGATGAATTTCCTTAAAGTCTCTCTCCCATACAAGGAAATAAAAATACTGTTAACTGGAATTGTTTGCACTTCACAGATGTAAGAGTGTACTGGTATCCACTTTCCTGTCCAAACAATAGTTTAACACAGATGTTAATGTCTTGTTGCTCTGAGGCCTTTTTTAAGGTCCCTCAGGATAGATCAGTATAACTTCCTATTTCAATTTTATAACTAAAAACCAAGGTTAAAAATGTAATCTGACTACAATACATGATTTTTAGTTCATTTTCATATTCTCTGTGCAGCTTATCACTCCTCTATTTTTCTCATTTTTGCTTTTTCTGTGTCCCAGTCCCATCTAAGCCTTTCCTGATTGTATTGCAGTTCATTGTACGTGCATCACTTTATAGTGGAGGCTTGCAGACTCCTTTTTTCATATGAGCATAGGCTTTGTTAATGACATGCTGGTTTAGGAAACACTGCATGATATCTTTGAACCCTACACTCTTCCTTGACAGCCTGGCTAGCAAATGTCATTGACTATGTGATGTACAAGAAGGAATTCTATTGTAAGTAAATTGTCAAAGTGGCTAACCTTGCCTGCACCCAATTGTCAGGACCATGATTCAGTTTTTCTGTCAACATCAGCTAAGACTAACCTGGGCAGCCTTATATTTCTACAGTGAGCAGCCCGAGGAGTTGTGCTTTTCAGCTTATCGCATTTTATTAACCTGACCTTACTGTTGTAATAAATTGCATCCACATCAAGTTCTTAAATTGTCAAAAAAATGGCAGATTATATAGGTTCACAAATGTGTATTTTTCCCTCCCCAGTGTACTGCTTAAAAGTGAAGCATTGCCAAAAGCTGTCCTAGAGATACTGATAGTATGTCTAGGCACACTGCCTTAAATGGTTTGGTATGGTAGTTGTTTTAGTTTAGTTGGATCATTTCGCTATTCCAGCTCAAGACCCATCCATCTATTAATATCACTTGGCAAAGTTAATTTGGAAGAAGGCAAGTTAAGGTGTAAAGACTCTTGACAATTGTCTGCAATATTTGCTTGTGCTAAGGTGGAAAGTGGATAGGAAAATAACATTGTTATCATCCTCTATGTCTCTGCTTTCATTGAAAAATAAAATATATGACTGGAGCAATTAACATAAGTAAGAAACAAGGACATTGTGGTTTCCTGATGTTTCTTCTGCTCTTTGAGGAAAGGAACATAGTTACAGTGCCCGACGCTGTGATTAAGACATCAGAGTATTTAAAAATGCTCATGTGATTCTGCCACAAAGGTTTGATCTCATTTTGTTTAAATAATATCTAATCCTATCTTTTTAATGCACAGTAAATGACAAATGATTTTTAAAAGGCTCAATGACCTCGATATCCTGAAGTCTAATAGACAAATAGGGACATGATGCTTTTTAATTAAGAATGTATCTTAAAGCCATATGCCTGGTTGGTTGTTAAAGTTACTATAACCAGAAGTAAATTTGCCAGCTTGGGAAAAAACATACGTTGCACCTTCTTCATTTGAACTTGTGAAATCCGTTGATAATATACTGCTATCTTGCCGGGGATGGGGCAGGGGGAGCCTTTTAGTGCAAGTATCAAAATTGAGCAACTGCATATGGATATATTGAGATAATTGTGTAAACGGAAGACTGCCTGAATGAGTTTCAAAATGTGTTATTTCTTCATTATCTAGCACTTTATAATTAACTGTTCTTTATTTTTATTATTTCAGGAAGCTGCCACTTTTGCCAGAGAGCAAGGCTTTGAGGTGAGTTAACCCACAATTGCACACTAAACAGATCCTAAAGGTTTTTTTCTTGCTGATAATGAAGTTCTTTTGGACAGTGATTGATGTGCTATTATACTCTCCAAGCCTCGCAGTGGTTGCCATGGAAACTTGGCAGTCGTCATGGTTTCTTTGTTCTGCCAGCTCAGTGTTATGACGCACTCTGCTAGGTCTGCACCCAACATCGCCTACAGATGTTATTTATTGAATTTTGAAAAGCCTCTTGGGAAGCCGAGAGGTTGGGCACGGTTTCAAGCTGCCTCTGCAGATATGGGACCTGTCAGTTTGTTCAGTTAAAAAGCTACCTCATTAGCTGCATTACACTCCATAAGGATTCGCTGCTAAAGCAGTGGTGAAGCAAGACTAAATAGTGAAATATAACACCGTTTAAATAACTTAAACCCTGCCACATGCGGATTATCATTATGCAAATGAATTTTAGAAAGGTTGTAAATAAAATGGTTAGGAACTGATTAATGTGAACCCTGCTTCTACAAACAGCCTCTTTTGGAAGGGTGGTTTACGTTTTTGTTTTCACACGCACACAAGTTGGTTTTCCATCTGTGTTCTCCAAAATGTACAATCCTTCACTTAACACTCTCTTTCTTGAAGTAAACACTGTTGATTTTACAGTGATTTTTCAGAGCTTTTGATTTCAACTTTATCACCTTGATGTATTTATTTGAATGACTAAGCTTTTTTATAGTTTCTCACTGGCTAAATTCAGATACAGCAACTTGATCAGGAGAGTTATCAGCTATAGGACTATGGTGCCATGTTCAAATGTGCAGTTCTTAAACACTATAATTATTGTGACGACAACTGTACTAATTTTACTGATAGTTAAGTGATCCTACTGAAATGTAAATTGCAGCACAGAGCACATGTAAATCCCTTTCAGCACTTTTTAATGGGAATCAGACCCACTTAAAGTAATATGTTCTCAGTGCAAATGTATAGATAGAGCTTTGACTCTTCAGCTCCCATTTGCATTAATAAGAGCAGCACAGTTAGGACCCCATCGGTTAATTTGAGAACATGCGACTTTTGTGTGTGTCTGATTATGTACAAAAGAAGAGGGAAAGATTTTTATCTTTTGTTCCCCAATTTAGTTTTCTTTAAGATCGTTCACTAGCAGGTATATCAATGTTTTGGATATTAAAACTGTGGGCTGTCCCATTTCAATGTATGTGTCATAAATTCTTGCAGTTGCTTTGTAGAAATCTAGACATTTTATCACTGTCAGGTTTCATTTGTATAATCTGTATTGTTAGCATAAAAATACATTTTCCATTTATTCTGTCAATTAAATGAATTTTGCAGATGCTTCCAAGTATCACATGTAGTGTAACAAATTATTGGGACCCAGTAGTAGCTAGACAATAAAAAAAAAGAGAGGAAGTAGTATATTAAGCCTACCATTATATATTTTTATTGCCACCTTGAGCTAAAGATTTTGAATGTGCCTGGTTTAAATTCAAACCACTTTTGCTGGTGTCCACTAACAACCATCATATTAACCTTTCCATTAGCGTTTGCTTAGAGATTCTAGCATAGTTTTTTTCTGAACATCCTAAATCTGCCACATTTGATTAGAGCACATCGGTAAAGTGCACAATGATTATGATCTTATCTCTTATTGGCCCCATGCTTGGCAATAACTAACATGTCAAGTTTGCTGACAGTTATATATAAAAATTGATAAGTGTCCGCTCTATTGTTTTCCCTTCTGGTTTGGAAAAAAAAAATCCCAGCACCAAAAAGGGATATCAAGGGAAGGTAGAGTAACCTCCATTAGATGTTTCATAAATAATAAAACATAATGAGAATCAAACTAGAAAAAGCTGAGCCAAGCTGCTGCTATTTGAGAATGTTTTCAGAGCTTGCTTTGGACAGCACAGAGTAATTTGGAAATGCCTGCTGGAGAGTTTTGTACTTGTGAATAAAGCACAGTGTAAACTAACCAGACTTAAAAACAAGTGTAATGTAAAAAGAAATGGATAGACTAGCTGTTTGTAAGCATACCAGAATGTGTGGAGAAATAACCATTGTTTAGGCATGAGGAAAGGTCAGTCCTGAGTCAAGTATTATACATGACGTTCTATTTTTTTGTTTCTTTGTAAATTTTGCATAATTTTTTTAAAGAAGAACTCAATTTCTAAAATGGATACAGTGATTTGCAGTGAGAAGAGACAGCTTGAAGAGTACCGAAGTGTAAGACAAGAACTGGAGTTGGGCAGAGCAAAAAACAGAGAATATTTTTCAAGTAGATAATGGACTATTAGAATCATAGAAATGTAGGGCTGAATGGGACCTCAAGAAGGCATCAGGTCCAGCCCCCCGTGCTGTGGCAGGACCAAGTAAACCTAGACCATCCCTGACACATGCTTGTCCAAACAGTTTTTAAAACCTTCAGTGATGGGGTTTCCACAGCCTCCCTTGGTAGCCTGTTTCAGAGCTTAACTACCTTTGTAGTTAGAAAGTTTTTCGTAATATCCAACCTAATCTCCCTTGCTGCAGATTAAGCCCATTACTTCTTGTCCTACCTTCAGTGGACATGGAGAACAACTGATCACATTATTCTTTATAGTAGCTCTCAACATATTGGAAGACTGTTATCAGGTCCTCCCTCAGTCTTCTTTTCTTAAGACTAAACATGCCAATTTTTTTTTTAACCTTTCCTCATAGGTCAAGTTTTCTAAACTTTTTGTTATTTTTGTTGCTCTCTCTGGACTCTCTCCAATTTGTCCACATCTTTCCTAAAGTGTGGCACCCAGAGTGGGACACAGTACTCCCAGCTGAGGCCTCATCAGTGCCAAGTAGAGTAGGACAGTTGCTTCCTATGTCTTATATACAACACTCCTGTTAACACCCCCTTCCCCCCCAGAATATTAGCCTTTTTCACAACTGCATCAGATTTTTTACTCAGTTTGTGATCCATTTGTAACCCCCAGATCCTTTTCAGCAGTACTACCCTTTAGCTTCTTATTCCCCATTTTGTAGTTGTGCATTTGATTTTTCCTTCCTAAGTGAAGTGCTTTGCACTTATCTTCTCTGAATTTCATCTTGTTCAACGTTCTCAAACTGGGGTCCGTGGGCCCCGCTGATCAACTGCTCCCCCTCTCTCCCAGTACCTCTTGCACATGGTGGAACAGCTGTTCACCAGCACGCAGGAGGTGCTGGAAAGGAGGGTGAGGAGTGGGGGTGGGGCACTCTCGGGGGAGGGGGTAGAAAGAGGCGGGGAAGAGGAGGGGGGAGGGATGGAGCAGGGGTGGGACGAGGTGGGGGTGGGGCCTTGGGGGAAGGAGTGGAGTGGGGGCAGGGCCTGGGGCTGAGCCGGGGGGCTTGCAGGTCCGTGAAAAAAAATTAAAATCAAAATGGGGGTCCTCGGGTTGCTAAAGTTTGAGAACCGCTGATCTGGTTGATTTCAGACCAGTTTTTCAATTTGTCAAGGTTATTTTGAATTATAATCTTGTCCTCCAAAGTGCTTGCAACCCTTCCGGGCTTGGGGTCCTCAGCAAATTTTATAAGCATGCTCTCCATTCTATTATCCAAATCGTTAATGAAAATATTGAATAGCATCAGATCTAGGCCTGACCCCTGAGGGACCCCACTAGATGCACCCTGTCAGTTTGACAGCTAACCATTGATAAATACTCTGGTCTTTCAACCAATTTTGCACCCATCTTATAGTAATTTCTTCTAGACCACATTTCCTTAGTTTGCTTATGAGAATGTCATGTGGGACTCAGTCAAAAGCCTTCCTAAAATCAAGATATATCACATCTACTGCTTCCCGCTTATCCAGTAGGCCAGTAACTCTGTCAAAAAAGGAAATTAGGTTATTTTGGCATAATTTGTTTTTGAGGAAACCATGCTGGCTATTCCTTATAACCCTACTATCCTCCAGGTGCTTGCAAGTTGATTGTTTAATAATTTGTGCCAGTATCTTTCCAGGTATCAAAATTAGGATGGCTGGTCTATAGTTCCCTGTGTCCTCTTTGTTCCACTTTTTAAAGATAGGTACTATGTTTGCTCTTCTTCAGTCTTCTAGGACCTCACCCATCCCCCAGGAGAAAGATAGTAGCTAGTGGTTCTGAGATTGCTTCAGCTAGTTCCTTATGTACCTTCTGATGAATTTCATCAGGAGCTGCCGACTTGAATACATCTAATTTATCTAAATATTATTTAACCTATTCTTTCCCTATTTTGGCTTACATTCTTTCCCCCTTGTTGTTAATATTAATTAACCTTTTTAGTGAAGACTGAAGCAGAATAGGCATTAAGCACCGCAGCTTTCTTGATGTCATCAGTTATTAGCTCTCCTTCCCCACTAAGTAGAGGACCCACCCTGTTCTTTGTCTTTCTCTTGCTCCTAATGTATTTAAAAACCTCTTCTTATTGCCTTTTATGTTCCTTGCTAGGCGTAACTCATTTTGTGCCTTAGCCTTTCTGATTTTGTTCCTACATGCTTTCTTCCTACATATTGTTGAGTATTTGATTTAAATGACAGTCTTGCTAAGAACTTAAAATTAAGATACTTTATCTAAAAGTTTCACAAGGGTGATTTAGCACTGGAAATTAGTTATAACTAGAGTTTTTCATATCTACTGCATTTTTAGCTGCAAATTATTAAAGCAGCTTTATACTTTTAGGACTTATATTAGACAAAATGCTTCTTTAAATATATATTCAATTGCGTATGTCTGTAAAGATTTTAAAGGACCAGGTTTAAAGAAAGAAAAAACACAATTTAGTCATTTTCAATAAAATTATACTTTTACATGGAAATATCCTGTTGCTTTGTGCCAGAAATAGAGGAAGATCTTTAGCTCTGTGATAAAAATCACAAAAATGCTGCTAAGAAAGATCACATTTGAAGGACTCTTTGGATGTACTCCAGCTCCAGTTTATCGAGTTAGATGATCTTCTGTCTCACTTGAAAGAAATGTCAATGAGTTTTCATCCACCACTGCATTCTAAGGCCACCATTTCCTGCCTTTATCTCCTACCCCACATTCAGCTATATTAATTGTAGGTGGAACTTGACCTCTAATGTATGGCTTCCTCCAGTGGCACATCAATAACTGCTTACTGCATGAATTTTTTGCTACGGGTACGTCTTCACTACCCGCCATATTGGCGGGTAGCAATCGATTTATCCGGGATCGATATATCGCATCTCGTTAAGATGCGATATATCGATCCCCGAACGCGCTCACCGTCAACTCCGGAACTCCACCAGAGCAAGCGGCGGTAGCGCAGTCGACGGGGGAGCCACGGCCGTCGATCCCACGCCGTGTGGACCCCAGGTAATTCGATCCAAGATACTTCGACTTCAGCTACGCTATTTGCGTAGCTGAAGTTGCGTATCTTGGATCGATTCCCCCCCCCCCCAGTGTAGACCAGCCCTAAGTGTACTGCTAAATGAGTAGTGTGTGCTCCCTCTGAAGTCAGTGCTTCATCCCCAGCAATGCATTACAAGGTCTGCGTAGCCACAAGTATTTGTCCCAACCTTACTCTCAGGCCTGGTTCTACCATGAAGTAGTATAAGGTACTGCTGCCGAGAAACCTGCCTTGCAATAGATCTGTTTTCAAGTAAGTTAAATGGAGAATTAGAATGTTACACCAGGCTTTGTGGGTTAGTCCTGTATAATGGCTGATAGCTTTCTGCTAATTTTATCTAGGGATTTAGGAAGTACCATTTTATCTTCATAGAAAACTTAGGGCTCAGTTCTAATCTTAGAGCTATATGTGAAAAGCATATATAGTAAAATAGGATAATATTTGTGTAACAGGGCAGCCACCTCCTGAGCTCCCCCTTGTGACCTGAGGTCACTCTGCGGGACCCTGCCTCTGTTTCCCCTCTTCGGGGTCTATGAATAACGCCACACAGTCTGACTCATCCAGCAACAGCCCTTCATTATCACAAAGTTCCAAAAAAACAAATACCCAAACTCTTCTACCCAGCCTAAGCTGGGCACAGTCCTTCTACCATGAGGGACTCCCTTCCTGCTCTCTGAGCATGTGGAGAAGATGCATCACTTGGCCTGCTTTCTTTGCCATTTGAAATGAAAAACAAAGAGATCCACAACTCCCTTCCCTGGGGACCACAGCAGGAGGCTCTCTCACCCTGCAGCTTTGGTCTGTAGTTGCCCCCGTGACTGATCACAAGCCTCTGTTTTCCTTCCCAGAGTCCTGATTTAGTCATGACTTGCTTCAGTCTTTCTACTTGATTAATCAAATTAGTTCTTTCACGGGTGGGCTGGGACCTTTATAAGGGCCATCCCCCCTTTGACAATGTGTATTACTAGTAGCCGCCTCCACACAAAACTGTTGGTCTCCTAGAATACTGCAGACCTCCAAAAAAATCCCAAACCATTACTTTAGATGTATTGGACCAAATTCAGCCTTGATGTTTGTGGGCACAACTCCATTAATTTCAATGGATTTAAGCCTGCTTAAGCCAGGTCTGAACTAGTCCCATTATATTTAATGTACATATATTCAGAGATAAAGAACTGGAGGCTTTGTTTGACCAACTGTGGGAGGTTTTAACTCTATGTACCTGTTATTCAGCATATCTAACGTATGTTTCTGAAGTGCAATATGTTCTCCTTACTTGATTAAGTAAATGAAGCCTGTGAGCCTCCTCAGATGCCTTATTCAATAGGGAGCTGCCTGCCCCTGTGTGATTTTTATATCTCCCTAGCTAAGCCAGAGCCAAATCCAAATGTAAAATCCAGCATTTGGAGGCATCATGTGGATTTATGACACTCTTTTAGATACTTTGGGACCATAAAGCAATGATATGTTTGCACTCACCCATATATGTAAGGGAGTAAGGGATTCAGAACAGTGCTCTGGATAAGAATTCAAATATAATCCAATGCAAGGTACCAATAAAAGTAGGAAATAATCTTTGCTACAGGTATTTCAAAATAATATGTATGGAATAATTTTGCTGAATAGAAATTACTTATACAAACTTGAGGGAAGGTAGCATCTTACAGGGACTTGAAAGGCATGCCACAGCTGAAACCCTCACTTGTCATTTGTCTTTCAAATGGCTGAACCACGTGACACAAAATACCACAACCGCACTTCAAAATAAAGCAGTGCATAATGGTCAGACTAAGCTAGACTGTGGAGAGGTGAAGGACTTTCCCACATTAAAATTATAACCATCTTCTGTTATAAGGCCCCATTTTAGTTTCCCTCTCATTCCCAATAACTTTGGTGTGGAAGATTAATTTGACCTGAAAATTAACTGATTTATTCTCAAGGAAAAAGATAATGTCCAATTTTATTCAAAGCTTGCAGGAATAGTTACAGGGCACTAAATTACCCTGGTTTGAAATTCTGACTTTTGTACAATGTTTTTTTGTTTCTGTGTAACTCAAAGACAGCTTATTACTCCTACGTCTAGCTTCCCATATAGTTAGATCTACTTGAAAACTTGTGCTTTATCTTACTGTCTTTCATTTCCTCCTTTACCTTCATCCTCAACTAATCTTTTTTCCCTTGGGTCCTTCCTCTCTGCTTTCAAGGACACCCTTGTAATCTCTCACCCTGAAGAAATTCTCTCTTGATCACACCATTTTCTCAAACTATAGCCCGTCATTCTCGTTTCCTTTGGCTCTAAAGTCTGAGCAAGTTAGTTTATTCCAAATGTCTTCAAATTCTCTGATTCCTTCATCCTCTTTACTATGAACTCTCTAACGATTGTCACTAGGGACCACCTCCTAGTTAAATCTAATAGCCTCTTTTCTAGTCTTATTTTCCTTGAGCTCTCTGATGCTTTATTCTCTCCTCCTTCATGGCTCTCTTCATGGCCTCTAAAGGTTCAGGATTTAGATAAAAACATCTAGTAGCTTGGATATTTGTCTCAACCAATGTAGGCCTGCTATTCTCTGGCCCCAAACATCTCCTATCCACCACTTGCAGTTATCTTCTTAAGGAGAAGTACTATAGCATCTTTACAGGAGAAGAGCAGGCCCAGTTCCTTCTTTGGCATCTTCATGGTTCATCTCATCCTTCTTTTCCTGGAGAATAGTGCAATGTGGCCTTTCTGTCTTCCTCCCTCAACCAGGAGAGATGTGGGACTCCTCCCATTTGCCTTTCTGGTAGGGAAGGTTATCTTCCAATTTCTGTGTTCCCTTCTCCCAGTGTCCCTGCATGTCACCCTGCATCTCTCCTCCCGTCTGGGTAAGCCAACCACCACCTCTTTTCTCTCTCTCCATATTTATCTTTTATACATTATGCGGGCAGGGCAGAAGCAGCTACTGCTTGTCTGGTTGCCTTCTTACTGCCTCATATGCTTTCTGCTCTGGATCATTTTTGGATACTCCAGCAGACAGCAGCTATTATAAGGAGTTTGGGGAGCAAAGGCAGCTAGAGAACTTCCACCCACTCAGGATGGCATAGTCTACTAGTAAGAGGCCAGTTTTAAAAATTATGTAACCTTCCTGTGACATTGGCAGGGACTATAAACGTCCAGAACTAGATTTCAAAAACACAGGGTAGCCCTGACCAAAATAATGCAGTTGACAAGTATGTAGTAATAATTTTAGTTACGATCCTGGTCTCAATTATGCCCACTACAATCATCTAGGAAGTTAGTTCTGAATTAGAAAGCCAGGACAAGACACATGATAAAACCTGAATAAACTGAGACAGTTACATGGTCATGTAAGCATGGCTTAGACACTTACCTTAATTGGTAAAACAGAATGGAAACTATCTGCCTGCCCTCTCCCGCTTCCCCCCACTCCCCACCCCCAGTAAGTAGCAAAATCTGGCCAAAAATTATTTAGGCTACCCAATACTAAAGAGGAGACTTGTCTTGTTTAGCCTAACCAAAAGAAGGTTGAGGGGAGATATGATTTCTCTCTATAAATAAATCAGAGGGATAAATACCAGGGAGGGAGAGGAGTTATTTAAGTTAAGCACTATTGTGGACACAAGAACAAATGGATATAAATTGGCCATCAACAAGTTTATGCTCAAAATTAGAAATTAGTTTCTAACCATCAGAGGAGTGAAGTTCTGGAACAGCCTTCCAAGGGGAACAGTGGGGACAAAAAAACTAACTGGCTTCAAGACTGAGCTTGGTAAGTTTACGGAGGGGGGGGGGGGGTATGATGAGACTGCCTACAATGTCATGTAGCTGATCTGTGACTGCTAGCAGCAAATATTTCCAATGTCTGGTGATGGGATGCTAGATGGGGAGGGCTCTGAGTTACTACCGAGAATTCTTTCCCAGGTGTTTGGCTGCTGGGTCTTGTCCACGTGCTCAGGGTCTAACTGATTGCCATATTTGGGGTCAGGAAGGAATTTTTCCCTGGGTCGGATTGTCAGAAAATTAGTGTAAATGGTGGAGTCTCTGTAACTTGGGGTCTTTAAACCATGAATTGAGGACGTCAGTCACTCAGACGGAGGGTAGGGGTCTGTTACGGGAGTGGGTGGGTGAGGTTCTGTGGCCTGTGACGTACAGGAGGTCAGGACTAGATGATCATGATGATCCCTTCTGGCCTTAAAGTCTATGAGTCTAAGGATATGGACAACTTTGAAGGATCTAACAAATCTAAGTGAAATTAAATTCATTATTGACGTACAAGATAATGAACATAGGAAGGTATAATTTGAAATACTCGTACATTGCTAGATTCTAAATTAACTGTAACCACTCAAGTAAAAGTCTTGAGGGAGCCACTGTGGACAGCTCTATGAAAACCGCTGCTCAATATACAGAGGTGGTTTAAAATAAATAAATAAAAGATAGAAGAAAGAATGGGGCAGAAAATGATACTGAAAATATTACACCTCTACCTCGATATAACGCTGTCCTCGGGAGCCAAAAAATCTTACCACGTTATAGGTGAAACCGCGTTATATTGAACTTGCTTTGATCCATCGGAGTGCGCAGCCCCGCCCCCCTGGAGCACTGCTTTACCGCGTTATATCCAAATTCGTGTTATATCGGGTCGCATTATATCGAGGTAGAGGTGTATAATGATATTACATTAACAAACAGTCTACCCTCACCAAACTTGCTGAGTTCAATTCCAGTCACTTCCATATAAAGGCAGATAGGAAAGACTGAGACTATTTAGTTTAGAGAGAATATAAATAGGTTTTGGCAGAATTCCGTTTTTATTTTGTTATCATTTTAATGGCTAATATTGATTATTTTAAGCATTGTTTTATTTTTATTAATTAAAATTTTCACAGTTGCTTGAAATTTTGGAGCTTCAAGCATTTTTTTTATTTTTATCAATTTAAATTTTCACAGTTGCTGAAAATTATTTGGGGGGATTGTCAGATAGTATATGTTGATATTCAAAAACGTAAAGCTTTATAAATGTTAAAATACAAAGTGTCAACATTACATGTCAAAATATACAAAGTACATAAGAACGGCCATAAGGTCAAACCAGTGGTCCATCTAGCCCAGTGTCCTGGCTTCCGACAGCGGCCGGTGCCAGGTGATTCAGAGGAAATGAACAGAACAGGCAATCATCAAGTGATCCATCCCCTATGGTCCACTCCCAGCTTCTGGCAGTCAGAGGCTAGGGACATCAAGAGCATGGCATTGTATCCTTGACCATTTTGGCTAATACCCATTGATGGATCTATTCTCCATTAACTTATCTAATTCTTTTTTGAAGCCCGTTATAGTTTTGGCCTTCACAACATCCTCTGGCAATGAGTTCCACAGGTTGACTGTGCATTGTGTGAAGAAGTACTTCCTTTTGTTTGTTTTAAACCTGCTGCCTATTAATTTGTTGTGTGATCCCTGGTTCTTGAGTTACGTGAAGTAGTAAATAGCACTTCCTTATTCACTTTCTCCATACCATTCATGATTTTATAATAAATATACTGCATAGTATAGTACATATCCTTAAATCAAACTCTAATAAGTTCTAAAGCAGCATTTTTCTTACTTTGCCTACCTGTAAATTTCTATTATTATTAATAGCAATATCTTTTCATTGGTTTGTATATGTATGGTGAAATTGACATTTACCGATAGAAATTTAATCCTTGCACACCTAGATATAAATAAGAAGGGACATAATGAATGGCACAGAGAAAGCATGTTCATTTTGTTATTGATGCTCTCATAATTTAGATACAAAGGGGCATTCTGTGAAATTGAAAGGCAACATATTTTGTAACTGATGAAAGAAAATACTTTTAACACATTAACTGGTGGAATTCATTGACGTGGAATATCTTTGAGACCAAAAGCTCAGTAGTGTAGCATTAAAAAAAATGATTAGACCTGTATATGGATAATGAGAACATTTACATTAGATAAGATTTTAAAAAATAGGAATAGAAACTCTTGTGCTTCAGCCCATAGGACAACCACCAACAGATGGGATTAGGAAGGATTCCTAAAGGTTGGTCATTCCATAATTGTCAGTTACTGGGTTTCTTGCATCTAAATGAAGCATCTTATACTGGCCACTATCAGAGATAGGATACTGGAATGGATGGACCACTAGTCTGATCTAATTTGGCAATTTCTATGTTCCTACGTATATACAATATGGTGTGGAGATTTGTAGTCCCTTGAAAGTGTTTAGAGAAACAGCAAGGACCTGATTCTCCTTGAATTACACTGGTGTAAATCAGCCGTAATTCCATTGAATCAGTGCTGTTACACCAGTGTAAAACCTCTGTACGTTGGAAGAGAATCAAGCCCTGAGATTTTCTGAGTTATTCTCTTTTTCATTTTATTTGTAATTTTATGGGGGATAAGGTTAGAATTTAGCCAAAGCACGGAAAATTAATAGAAATTGCCAATTAAGAAATGCTGTGTAATTCTTTCATTAGGCTCTGCATTATAGCAATTGGTATAGCTCCAGTATCACTTCCAAGATTATAGCCAATAGCCTCTTGATACTACATAAACCTTTAAGAGAATGAAGTATTCTTCCTCTTAAAAATCTTTCTCAACAGACAATGAAGTCTATTTTATTATCTAGTAGTAAGAGGAAAGATCTTTGATCTGCTAATAAAGTCCTAATCTTTCACTGCTCTGCTGTGCTGGTTACAAGAATTTTTTCTCTCTTTCTATTAATAGACGGAAGATATTAAAGAGATAGCCCAGAAGACACAAGCCCTGCCAAAGGTGAACCCTAAAAGGCAACGAATTGTAGTCTTCACCCAAGGGAAAGAGGACACTATAATGGCTACAGGTACCTTTTTTAAGCTGTATTGTTATACAGAATATATACGTATTAAATCATGTATTCGTTCTATAAATAATAACTGTCAAATTGTATTCAAAGTACTTGTCTTTCCCTGATTTTATCTTAATAAATGTTTCTCATATTTTTAGCCCCTTAAATGCCCTAACCGTCAGAAGTTGTTATTTCACAGTAATGTCTAACAGCTTAGTTATGGATATCTTAAGTTACTTTATAACATAGATCTAAAACATTTCTCCAATTGGTTTTACTCTGCTTTTTATGACTTCAGATTTTATCTGCAAAGCCATCTTTGCAGCAAACAAGAACACGCTATACTTGTTGGGAACAGCTGCTGCAACAGTATAGTACATTTAAGCAATTGTGAAAATGAGGAAGTGAAATCCAGCACTAAGTGAATTTCCAGTCTTTTTTGCTTTGAACAGAAAGTCTCACTTCTAGCTTTTCTCAGCTGCCTGCTCTTCCATTCTCAAAAAATAGGTGGAAAAAGGTGTTCTAGCTGGGATATGAGTGGCCTTTGCTGTTTGAAATAATGATATGGGACACACAGATTTAAGCATTACAAACATGACTGCCTGCCTTTTAGCGGGCACTTTAATTTGTCCACCTATACTTCCTAGATTAAATAATACAAGTACTGCCACGTGCTATTGCAAGCCATTTTAGTCATTAATTCCTGCACAAGGTAAGGTATTAATTAAGGGTCTGGTTCTGTTAGGTGCTGAGTGCCTCCTGTGAGGCTAGGACTGCAGGATCGGGCTCCAAGTAAATATGTCACTACCTTACAGTTTGTTCTTAGGAGAAATCTAAATTATTTCAGTTTTTTAGATTATTTCTTCTCATAATTTGTTAGCCACAAACTGCTTTCAAACAACACAGGTTCAGTGTTGGATATGTCTGTCTTGTCTTGCAAGCATGACAGCTTTGCTTCCGGAAAATCACTGCAGTATTTGAACGGTCCATATGGAGATGCTCCACTTAAGCTTTGTACGGTTGGCTAAAAAATAGCAGTAAAAATGTTTTTATACATGAGTTAGTAATAATGGTGGTAAACCTACATCTTACATGTAACCCTCCTGTGCTCTTATTTAATTTTCACTGTGTATTTATTTTATTCTTTAAACTGGAGTTGTTAACAAATCCATTAATCCATTCTTTGATATTTTTACAACTGGGAGCTTGAGAACTGACACTTGCTAATCTTAGCTGTTTGTTCCCTATGAAAATGAACTTAAATTAGAGAATGCACTTCGTATGCATGATAAATGCAAGATGGATAGAGAGGGTATGCAGTGGTGTCAGCTACAAAAGCAAACATGATAAATGTTAAGGCAGTTTTGAGCCCTGGGATAAACTATTCAGTGCACAAGCATAGCTGAATCTCTTTGCTATGTTGTTATTCATGGCAGCCAAATAAATGTCAATAATAAAAGAGAATTAAAGATTTTCATTTCCCAGAGGCAGTCCTCTAATACAGCTTGATCTTTCATTTCATTTGTAATTCGTTCTCATGTCAGGATGCAATCATTTGCCAGGCTCTGTGTGTCATGTTAAGTCATTTAATAATGATTAAGAACATAAAAATGCTTGGCCTGTGGGGCAATTCTCAAAAGAGATACCAATTTGTTATTGTCCCCCTTCCCCCCCCCTTCTTGAATATGGATCAGCCTTTCCCCACCTCCTAGCTTTAAACTACTAATGAAGGATAGAAGGAAAATGTGTCCCTTGATTTAGCATATAGTGACACTACAGAATGGCATAGGGCAGTGCTAACACAGTTATTTCAACACTAATTAGGACTCGTTGTGTTTTAAACCCTGCATTGTAGAGTGTTTGTGATCATTGGAAAGATTGCTGCACTGAACAATATCTGAGTGTACAAATCAAGCCTCTCTTCTTTACTGCATAAAAGACAATTAATACATGTTCACAGGGGCCAGTTGTGGTGAAGTTTATTCTAATGCCTTTCTGAAGAGATCAGATATTCAGGAAGAGTTTGGTCAGAGGTTAAAAGAATATTTGCAAGGAAAAGGAGGCAGTTAGCCAGCCATGGGTTTGAACATGCTAGTGGAGAGCTCCTACTTTAGACTGCAATAAAATAACCTTTTGACAGGTTTTGACCAGCTGAGCATGACAAAAGGAACTTCCTGGTTACTAGGTCAAAGAGAGATGCCTAAAAGCAATATAAACATGAAAAAATTAATTTTTCCCACCCTATCTCAGGGCTTCAGCATCCATGCAACAGACTCTGCTACTTCTATCCCTTCTTCCCTTGCTGCCATTAACCATCCTGAAACAGTTATTGAACAGATCACTTAAAGTGTCCTTGAATTCTCTTTATGCCAACATGGGGGGAAAATTACCACCTTCATCCACAGGAGCTTTGGGGGGGACACCTGTTATCAGTTCTAGTCTCCTTTGCCACAATGGACTCCAGCTGCCAGGCTGGCAGGAAAAATTGCAGGGAAAGTTTTGTTGAGCTCTGGCCTGCAGCATGCTCAGGGCACTGTCTGAGGGTGAAGCAGACTGAATTGAGATACCAGCCTCTAACAACACTCCATTGAGCATGTGCAAATGACAATTTTCATTGACTTCTCACTTGGCTGTGATATGGTTGCATTTTCATGGGGGACAACAAAAGGTGTATCTCTCTGTTGCAAGGGGGAACAACTCCACCAAATTTCACATTTGCTCCAAAGCATGGAACTTCTCAACATAATGACTGTAAGAATTAACCTTGGCAAAACACCACTTTTCCCCCTAACATTCTCAGAAACAACGGAACCATTTTTGCTGAAACTTTCAAAGGAAAAAAAAAATAGCCTGAGGCAGATATTTGGCACAAGAAAAATGTCAGCCAAAATGGTTCAAGTTAGGCAAAGTTATAAGCAACTGAACACAGGGACTTAGGGATTGTGTACTTGGGGAAATTTACCAGCAGAACTATACTATACCAGCATAGTACTGCCAGTAAATTTTATCATGTTAGACAAGCCCTTATTTTGGAAAGTGTTAGGCAACTTTAACTATAGGTATTACTGCAAGCTTCCACACATAAAAAACAAGACATTCGGTGATACCTTTCAGTATTGATCACATTATGAAAAGCAGACCAAAATGAAAGCAGAAAGTTGAATAAACAAAATTGTG
The DNA here is from genome assembly GCF_028017835.1 of Emys orbicularis. Lineage (NCBI taxonomy): Eukaryota > Metazoa > Chordata > Testudines > Emydidae > Emys > Emys orbicularis. The sequence continues at coordinate 66,603,775 of NC_088689.1, read as the reverse complement.
GCCTCTAGAAAAACCAAGTTGTTCATAGTTACTATTTGCTGTCCATAAATAATAAAAGTTGGGGATATACAAATGGCGTTACTAGGTATTTCTGTGAAGGTGATTGTACAATGTGTTTTGGGTTTATTATCATAAATATTTGTGGGAATGGTTTGATGTTTTTTCAACATTTGGTTTATTTGAAAGTTCTCCCACCTGAGAACAGACGAGGCAATGTTCTTGATTTAATTGAGATATCAGATTGCATCCATTAATATATAGTTGAGTAATTTTTGTACATACTATCATATGAGCTAGTGGCAGCGAATCCTGACAGTTAAAAATGTCCTGGTTGCCTCAGTTTGCTAACGCGGGTATTGATCCAGAAGTACGCCTGATTCAATCAAAATGAGCCTTTTAGTTGTTGCCCAAAGGAAGCTCTGCAGCTGTGGAGGTTGCCTTATTGACTGAAGAAAAGAAATGCTACCTTATATATTTAGCAGAGGTCTCTTTCCAGGGGGCAACTATCAGACCTCTCTCAACCTAATCAATATATATGGGAAGGGTGCTCTTGGAAATGATGCTCAGCGAGTCCCACGATATCCTAATGCAGGGGAAGGACTTGGTAGTGACCACTGCCCACATGCACTTCTTGCTCGAGACCTATGCCAGTGAACGACCTGCACAATAGCTGCCTGAAGTGCTTGGGGTTTGCAGATTTGCAGGGAGTTCAAGCCTAGGGTGAGGAAGGATAGGGAGGCAAGGCTGACATTCCTGCTGATGGAGGCAGCACTCAGGCCACCATTGGAGTCATCCCTGTCTGACTCAGTGCTGCAACTTCAGTGAGAAGCGCACCTCCAGCTTTAGCATAATCCTGGCACCATTATCCCTCGCCTGTACTGAGGAAGAAATACAAAACTTCCAGAGAAGCCCTGACCAGGGCAAGGTCTTCACTCTCGAAGTCTGGTAAGAGGAGCAAGAAGGAGTCATGGAGATTGCACCTGAAACCTCCAAATCAGTGCCTAAATTGGCTCAGTCAGCTCCAGCGCCACAACGAGCAATGTCGAGACCAATGCCGTAAGTGGCACCATCAACTTCTTCAGCACCAAGACAAGAGACATTCTCAGTTCCGACTACTCCAGAGGAGTTTGCAGCGGCAAGAAATCTGTCTCTTGGTGCCTGTGTCTCCTTCCTTACATGAGTCTGATCCCTCAGCACCACTGCCCTGTCCACCAGTGATTCAAACTCCGATACCCAGTTGGCTGCTTCTTGAACAGGCAGGCCTCGGTCCCATCCAAGGGCAAACCAGCAATGATGGCATCGCTCTGCCCATTGCCAGGCTCTTGGCACCGGTCCCCGGCACCGACTGGATCAGCCCCACCATGGTCAGATAGCCCACTTGGGTTCTCTACGGATTCAGGGTCTGTGGTCCTCAAAGGACTTAGCTTTACACATCAGTGTCCGAGAACTGAAAGCTGTCAGACTGGTGTGCCAAGTATTTCTATCGCTGATCAGGGGAAGCAGCCTGTTAGTCCTCACAGACAACATGGTAGCAATGTTTTACCTCAACAAGCAGCGGGGAGCCCGCTTTTCTCCTCTCTGTCAAGAAGTAACTCTACTCTGGGAGCTCTGCAATACCAGCACAATAGAGCTAGAAGCATCTTACTTGCCAGGGTACAGAATGACCTAGCAGACCACCTGAGCAGATCATTTATGAGTCGTTTCTTCGCTCAGATGTGGCTAGATACATATTCCAGTGGTGGGGGTTTCCCCAAGTAGACCTGTTTGGGACAAAGTCCAACAAAAAGTGTCAGCAATTCTGCTCCCTAGGGAATCACAGCCAAGGTTCTATAGTAGATGCCTTTTTACTGATGTGGTCAGGTAGGCTCCTTTGTTTTCTCCCAGATCTGCATATTCACAGGGTATTACTAAAAAAGACAGGACTGCGCCAAAGTCAGACTTGTAGCCCCAGCATGGGCCCATCAGCACTGGTTCTCCACTTTCCTGGAGCTATCAGTGACACTTCCAATTTCACTTCCAGTAGACTTGAACCTAATCTCTCAGGATCATGGTCGCCTACTCCACCCAAGCCTACAATCCCTTCACTTAACTGTATGGATGCTCCATGGCTAGACACTAGAGAGTAGACCTGATCAAAAGATGTTCAAGAGAGCCTGCTAAATAGTAAAAAGTCTTCTACAAGAGCTACTTACCTATCTAAATGGAAACATTTTTCCATATGATCTTACCAGGACAGAGTGTCACTGACCAGTTCTTCAGTTAAGCATATTCTGGACTACTTCTTATACCTGAAACACCAAGGTTTAGCAGTTCACTCAATCAAGGTACATCTGGCAGCTACTTCAGCATTCCACCCTAAAATGGACAGTCGCTCTACTTTGTCCAATCCATAAGGGTTTTTTTAAAGGCTTAGTTAAATTACACCAACGGGTGCAAGACTCCGTTTCCCCCTGGGATCTACACTTAGTATTGTCAAGACTTATGGATTCCTTGACTGAACCATTGGCTACCTGTTCTCTGCTGCATCTGTCAATGAAGGTGGCCATTGCCTCTGCCATAAGAGTAGGGGAGCTGCAGGCATTAATGTTGGGGCCTCCATACATGATTCCTTTTAAGGACACAGTTTACCTACATCCTCATCCAATGTTCATCCCAAAGGTGTTTTTTTCTTTCCACATCAACCAGACAGTTTATTTGCCAGTATTTTATCCAAAGCCACATATGAGCAGGGAAGAAGAGCGATTCCATAACTTGGACATCAGGAGAGCCTTAGTGTTTTACCTAGACAGAACCAGGCACTTTTGTAAATCCTCCCAGCTGGTCATAGCAGTGACGGGACAGAATAAAAAGTCAATCCGTCTCCATCCAGAGGATTTCTTTCTGGATCACATCCTGTATAAGCACATGCTATGACTTGGCTAACGTTGCTGTACCTGACAGAGTCACAGCTCATTCAATGAGGTTGCAGTCAACCTCAGCAGCCTTTCTTGCACAAGTTCCAATTGCAGATGTTTATAGAGCAGCAACCTGGTCCCCTTGGTCCACACATTTGCTTCCCACTATGCTGTGGCTCAAGACTCCAGAGACTTAGCTAGGGTTGGACAAGTTGTTTTCCAATCTTTATTGAAATATACTCTGATCCCACCTCCTGTTCTTACAGCTTGTGAGTCACCAAGAGTAGAATGCACATTGCAATCACCCGAACATGAAGAAATGGTTACTAGCCTGTTCTGTAACTGTTGTTCTTCGAGATGTGTTGTACATGTCCATTCCATGACCTACCCTCCTGCCCCTCTACTTTGGAGTTCCAGCAACAAGGAACTGAGTGGGGCTAGTGGCAGCTAGGGCAGTGGTGCACAGCAGGAGGGGGAGCTCTTGCCTCCCAACAGGTACCACAAAGAGAAAAAGTTTCCAACACCAAAAGTGGAATGCATGTGTGCAACACATCTTGAAGCACAATTACAGAACAGGTTAGTAACCATTTTTTGTCAGTTCTCCCAAATTTATGGAGTATTATTATTATTTTATTGTTATTATTGTAGTGCCTAGGAGCCTCAGTCATGGACCAGGCCCTCCTTGTACTAGGCGCTGTACAAACATGGAACAAACCAGACTGTTCAAGGTGATTTGGTCTCTTGCTACAAGACCCAACTATGCTCAGTTACACAGATTTCTATTAAATGCTACCTGATAGTGTGGAGCTTCCAGCTTCTTCTCAAACCCCAAAATTCTAATTAAGTGTGTGTGCCCCCACCAGCCCCACATCTGCCTGTCCTTCAGCTCAGCAATTAATTATGTGTGTCCCCCCAGCCCTCTCATCAACTTTGATTGCCAGCCACACATCAGTACAATTCTGCCCCTCCTATAGCTCCAGGGTTCTTCATTCCCCTCTCCCAGGTCTGGGGGGTCAGCTGTAACAAGGTCCTCTTTTTGTTCCAAGGCCTGATGTTAGAGAGCTGACCCATTTTTCACAAGAGGGGAGAGGGGAGCAGAGGCATCCTAAGTGACTGATCTCTTTCTGTCCCCTCCCCTGTTGTGAAAATGGTATCTGCTGTTCCTTCTTCCCTTCTCCCCTACCTAAAACTCCTCTCTGCTCCTGATGGGTGGGGGAGGGCTGCCTGCAGCTGCTCTGGTTGGCTGTTCTTCCCCAGGAGGCAGGGTAGTTGGCCAGTCAGAGGAGGGTTTCCCCTTGGCAAGGCTATAAATTACATGAAGGCTGGAGCTTCTTGTAGCATCACCAGACTGGTTCCAGCAGCATTAAAATTGAGTTACTTACAATAAATTCATGAGGTTCCAGCACTGTGGAACAGATCTCGCCAAGACTCTCCAGTTCTTGAGAATCACACTCCAGGTCCTTCACAATACCAGTGCTGCCAACTCTCTCGATTCCTTTGCAAATAACACTCTTTGGCAGGGGCTGGAGCTCATTTGGCAATGATGAGTAGTTCCAGCTTCCTCACAGATTTCAGCCCTGCCTGGGGGGGAAAAGTGTAGTGTAGGTATAATCAGTGAGTCTTTTCTGATTGGTTGGAGTACTTTCTAGTTTACTCATAGTTATTACTGATTATGCTTATTTTGTATTTCTCTTGCTTTTCGGGCTTAAATGAGTTCCTGCAGAAATAATTTTATTTTTAAATTAAAAGTAATAGCAGTAACTGAGTAGTTCTTTGAAATCATGGTTACAAATTGAGATTTAATTAAAGTGGCATATTTGTAAATGTTTTTGATGTGTAATTATAGCTTATAAGAGGTTATTATTCTTCAAAAATTCAATCATAAACCATATAAATGTCTGGTGCACAGGGTTCTGAGAAGGCACATCAGTACTAGGGATGTAAAATATTAAACGGTTAACCAGTAAGCATTAGTCTTACAGTTAACCCACCCTAACTGTTAACCCCCAGCCCCGGGCCGGCCAGAGCAGCCCCATCCGCGCTGCTGACCCCAGCTCCAGGCCGGCCGACCCCAGCCCCAGCCACGCCAGCCAGCTGACCCCAGTCCCGGGCTGTGCCAGCTGGAGCAGCCCCAGCCAGCCCCTCTCCCTTTAATCGGTTAACCGGTTAAATGATATAATTTTAATCGTTTACATGGTTAACTTTTAAAACGATATTTACATCCCTAATCAGTACTGACTGGATCTCCTGTCACACGTCATGCCTAAGTAGTTACTTTCCCATTAGTAGGACAGCAGACTCTCATCTAGATTCATGTGCTCTCCACCTAGTAACTTGCTTGGTAAAAGACTAGAAGGAATTTTACTTCTCTGCCAATAAATAGAAAAGAGGTGGGGGGCTCTTTAGAAAACACATCTACATAAATACTCTCTTCAACTGTATCCAATACTAAAATTATGATTGTTTGGCCTCTTCAGGCCTTAGTTAATTTCTCTAACACCTAAAGTCCTTGTAGGTTCCTTCTCACTTCCAGTCAAGAGCCTGTGGGACAATACTCCAGGATTTTATTTTATTTTAATATCTGATTTGCTTCTGCATAGATTTGTACATTGTGGGACAGCTAATGTAAAATGGCCTAGCTTCATTGAAGTCAATGGAACTAGACCTATATACATCAGCTGTAGGTCTTGGTACCACCTCTTGTAGTTGAATAGTAAAAATAACTCTTTGAGCTTATTAAAGATTCTGTAGCACATCCAGCTTGGGGAATTACATGATGCTTGCCTAAATGGAATTTTTTTCCTGCTGATGCACAATTGGCTATATGTATTCTGTGTAATATATTTGTTTGTTTGTTTGCCTTCCTCTAAATCATCAGAGATTCACTGTAGCTGGAGACGGGACACTAGACAGGATTGACTGGTACTCTGAGGTACTACTGAGAATCCTCTTTCTAGATGTCCGGCTGGTGTGTTTTGCTGATATGCTTAAGTTCACTGCTGCTTATAGATTTGGGGTCAGGAAAGAATTTCACCCCAGATCAGACTGTCTGGGGCCTTGGGGGATTTCACCTTCTTCTGCAGCATGGTGTGTGGCTCACCTGTTGGGATCATCTGGGCATATCTCACCTAATCAATTCCCTGACAATGCAGGGGCCTTGGGCTTTGCTGGCACCTTGGTTTCTCCCATTCTCTCCTGGAGGTATACAGGTTAGTTTCCTGAATACTGAAATGCTTTAGTCAAGCTAAGGTCTTTGAGTTTACTAAAGGGGCATCTGAGTGATAATCAATGGCCTGTGATATAGAGGAAATCAGACTAGATGATCTAATGGTCACTTCTAGCCTTAAACTCTATGAAACATCTATAAAACTCTGAAATTCCCCCTGCAATTCCACTGGATGTGTTATTCTTCACTTCCTGTCCTAAAATGGTTGCTTATCATTATTATTTATCAGGTTTACTCTTACTTATAAACTGCCATATGGTAAGTGTGATAGCACTTACCAGAGCTTTAGACAGGTCCCTTCCTCAAGAATCTTACAATTTAAGGTCCATCCCTCAAGAAGTTTACAATTGACATTGGATGGTTGCAATGCAACAAATTAAAGGATGAGTCCAGAGAGTATGAGCAGGCAGAGGAGTTGTTGGTCATCAATGGAAAGCTAGGCAAAAAGAGTGTTTTAAGAGAGATTTTAAGGTAGGGATGGTCTATAAGAAAAAGATTGTTTAATGGTAGGGGGTAGTATGGGGGAAAAGTAGAGAGCAAAGAGAAATAGAAGGGAACAAAGGGAGAACTAAGAAGAAAGGACTGGACTGGGTATAGAGTCTGGGAGAGGTTTATGAGAAAATGAGTAGGCAGAAAAGGGCTGTCGGGGTTTTAAATTAGATGTATCAAGGTAGATGAAGCAGGTACAGAGTAACAAGAGAGGATGGTGATTTTTAGCAGTAGTATTTTGACATTATGTATTGTTCCTGTGTCCTATTTAAACAACTATCACATTATCATGAGTAGTTCATTGGAGGGTGACATGATTTGTGTATGTACATTAATTACGTATGGGTATGGATATTTGTCATATCTATATGTGCACTGTAACATTTGTCAGTATCAAATGCTGTGAAATGTACTTCCTTTTCAGGGCTGCTCATGACACTTTTAAACAAATTGCTTTTGGTCAGATACATTTTATGTCTGGGCTCAGCCCAAGGGAAAATCTTTTGGAAAATCTGAGCACAATCAATTCAGCAGTGGAAAACACACTTTTCAATTGAAATATTTGCATAATTAAAAAACAGCTGAAGCTACAAACTTTAAACTTGTCCTGTTTTATGGTTTTAATAGAGGAAAGAAAAACAATCCCAGTTTGAAGAAAGACACTTCAGTATTTTTAAAGTTATGACTGATGAAATTTGGCATATTCAGGCATGAATATTAGAATTTTCCATTCATTTTTCCCAGTGTTTTTAAGACCACCTCTGTTAAGGGCATGTTGCTTATGGGCTCCTTTATTAGGAAAACTACAGTTAAGGTTGGATGTGTTTTTAAAGATTCAAGCATTCAGACCACGTTAAGTAAGCCCTATTGAGTTAATGATGCTTCAGTTAAGGCCACTTCATCTTGGGCTGGATGCATCAGTTAAGAATGTGTTTTCAAATGCAGTAGCAACATCAAGGAGTATTTAAATTTCAATAGGTGCGCTAAGGCATCTTTAAAGCAATTTAGCAGAGCTTTTTCCTCTTAAAAAGCTTATGTAAATTAAATGGAAAAGCTAGTATTTATGCAACATTAAGATTAAGATATCAAGTGCTCCAAAGTCAGGAAATTCTATTTGTTAACTCTGTCACATTGTAAGTATGTAATAATTTCTATTCCTGTTTTCCTTGTTAAATGTGACCCTGTATATTAGTACTTGTTATTTAATCTATATCATAAAATAAGCCAGATATGCTATGTGGCCATGTTAACATTTTGTCAGTTAAACCTTTCAGCATTTCCTGATTTGAGTGCTTGCTTTCCCAATCTTTAATGTTGCAGTAAGACTAGGTTTTACAGATAGGCCCCAATCCTGAACCATTTATCCATGTAAGTAACTTTTATACATGCTAGTAGTCCCATTGAGTTAATATAGGTAAGAAAATAAGGAACTGAAACTAGAATATTTAGTTTTAATGCATAAATGTGTTTATAATTCATAAGTCTAAATATATGTTTGGTTAGGGCCAGATCTTGATCCTATTTGGAGTCAATCACAAATATGCATAGTATTAACTTATGAATCATGGAACTCCCTCCATTTTAGAAGGATGTGCTGCAGCCTTAAATATTTTCAGAAGGTTTTTTTTTTTATTTCAACTTAATTTCTTAGAAATCTTATAGAAATTTTGCAAGATAGAGAATTGAAGGAACAGTTGTAACTTAATCACAATGTTATGATACAATAAGCTTTGGCTGGGAATCAAGAGGAGTTGTTGGTGTTCAAGCATGCAATGAGCTCTTACTAGAGGTCAATAGGTTTTCTTTGACAGGTAATACTATAAACATTGCCCAGCATGATGCTTGTAAGCTTATCTATAAAACACAGAGGCATTTATCACTGTTGATTTTATTGGCATTTTGTGCTAAGTCTGTTTAGCCCATCTTTCCATAGGTTACTATAGATTTGGTGTTCTGAACTCAAATAGCGAACCAAAGTTTTTCTCTTCAGCAGGGCCGGCTCTAGGCACCAGCAAAGCAAGCAGGTGCTTGGGGCGGCAAATTTGCAGGGGCACAAGAATCCAGCATGGGAGCTGAGAACCAACAGGGAGCCCTGGGAGCTGTAGTTCCTTGGTTAGCTCCCTGCCTATAGAGCCAGCCCAGGAGCAGGGAAAGAACTTCATTTCCCAGCATTCCCTCGGCCGCAATTAACAGGAAAGGGAAGGAGTGTGGAACTGAAATCTGCAGCTTGCTGTAAATGGTAGGGACAGAGCCAGCTCTAGGTTTTTTGCCGCCCCCCACCCCAGCTCTGGGCTCCCCCCGCACTCCTGTGTTGCCCCAGCCCTGGACTCTCCCCCGCCCACACCCCCTGCTGCCCCAGCTCTGGCCCCCCCCCTGCTGCCCCAGCCCTGGGGGCTCTCCCTCCACCCGCATCTCCTGCCACCCCAGCCCTGGGCTCTTCTCCCCCCCTGCACCCGCACTCCCTGCTGCCCCAGCTCTGGCCCCCACCTGCACCTCCTGCCACCCCAGCCCTGGGCTCTTCCCCTCCCCACACACACCCGCACCTCCTGCCGCCCCAGCCCTGGGCTCTCCCCCAAAGAAAGAATTGGGTGGACTAAATGGACATTGCACCTCTCTATCTGAAGCCTAGCAAGGCAGGTACGTGGATCCCACTAGAATTTAAAATGAAAAGTAAGGGAGGGGAGGCTCTACTAGACTGGGCAGCTTTAGATGCAGTACCAGGCATGTAGGAGGATTTACACTTCTGAGCCATGGAAGCAGAAATTGACTTTTCTTTTCCAGATTTAGCTAATATTCAGAAAGGGAATCCAGCACCTGCCTTCCAGATTTGAACACCCTCAAAATTCAGGAGTGCTCAAGCTCAATTTGGGCAGCTGTTACTTCATTTCTCCCAAATCAAATATACTGATCCACTGTAACTTGCTGTAGAAAAAGTAGAATAAATTGAGCAAGAAATGCTTCCCAGTGGTTATTAGGACTGGAATTGCTATTTTCAACAGCCATTGCTTTTTTTTGTTATTATTATTATTATTATTTTGTAAGTTTTAGTTGTTTAAAAGGAAGACAGTGATATTGCATTGGCAAATTCCCCATAGAAACAAAGAATGGAACAAAAGAATAATAAAGGCACCTCAACTTTTCCTCATTTATGTAGGACAGTCTTATAATATGCATCCAGATAGCCTTCAATCACACAAGCTGAAAATTGTTCCACTTTACTGCAGTTCTGTAACCATATGGGAACCAATCCTGTCTGTGTTCTGTGCACATCCAAAATTCCTGCTGAATGACCCGCCCTGGGAGCGAGTTACCAGTGACCCAGGGCTGGGGCGGCAGGAAAGTGCAGTGGGGGGGGAGCCAAAATTTTTTTTGCTTGGGGCAGCAAAAAACCTACAGCCGGCCCTGCTCTTCAGTTATGGTGGATTTCATGCTCAGCCTTCGGGAAAGCAGGAAAATCCCAATTATCCAGTATACCTTTCAGTCTTGCTATATTTGGGTTGCACACAATTGGGAGATTTGTTGGCCCTAGGAAATGTTGGATGTTCAAAGTGTTGTGCTGTAAGATTGGAAAAACAGGTACACTGTAATATATAGAGATGGGGGGGTTTTTTTGTTTGTTTTTTTGCCTATTCACAAATACAGTGACAAGTTTCCAGTACTTTGTGTATAGCAGGGGTCAGCAATCTTTCAGAAGTGGTGTGCCAAGTTTTCATTTATTCACTCTTTAAGGTTTTGCATGCCAGTAATACATTTTAACGTTTTTAGAAGGTCTCTTTCTAGAAGTCTATAATATATAACTAAACTATTGTATGTAAAGTAAATAAGGTTTTTAAAATGTTTAAGAAGCTTAATTTAAAATTTAATTAAAATGCAGATCTTATCAGTTTAGTGTGATCCTTGCCCTTGCTTTTCCTTGCTGAGTTTTCCAATGTCTGGTACGTATTTGGATACTTTAAGCTGCACACAGGCTTCTGAGTGATCAGTTGTTAACCGGCTCCGAGAGGGACAGAGGACAGATTTCATGTGTGAAAATACCTAGGGTTACCATACGTCCGGATTTTCCCGGACATGTCCAGCTTTTTGGGACTCAAATCCCCGTCCGCTGGGTGCTGGGCCGGGGCCGGCAGTGCTGGGCCGGGGGCTGGCCAGGGGCCGGGCCGGCCGGCGGTGCTGGGCCAGGGGCCGGGCCGGGGCCGGCGGTGCTGGGCCGGGCCGGGCGCCGGCGGTGCTGGGCCGGGCCGGGCGCCGGCGGTGCTGGGCCGGGGGCCGGGCCGGGCGCCGGCGGTGCTGGGCCGGGCGCCGGGCTGGGGCCCGGGCCAGGGCCACGCTGGGCTGAGGCCGGGCCGGGGGCCGGCGGTGCTGGCCCGGGGGTGCTCGGCCGGGGGCTGGCCCCCGGAGGGGGCCAGACTGGGCCGCGCCTCCTTTCCCCAGCTTACCTGCTGCCTGCTTCAGGCTTCCCGCGAATCAAATGTTCGCGGGAAGCAGGGGAGGGGGCGGAGTTGGGGCGGGGACTTTGGGGAAGGGGGTGGAGTTGGGGCGGGGCTGGGGCGGGGTCCCGTGGAGTGTCCTCTTTTTGGACACTCAAAATATGGTAACCCTAAAATACCTGTTCACACAAGTACAGTGAATGTGGATCCAAATGCTGAAAGCATTGCAAACGCAATTTCTGCAAACAGTTACATTTCACTGGCAGGGACGTCCAGCAGGTCAGAATAGAGGCCCCATGATCTCTCTTGGTAGCTTCAAGTGCACTCTGCAAATCTCCAAACTTTGATGCTCACAGTTTTGAGCTTTTTAACTGAATGAGCTGCATTTCGAAATCTTCAACACCCATCCACTGAAATACAGACAAATCCAAGTCACTTTCATTGAACTTTTCAGGTTTAATTAGAAAAGAAAGCATTGGGTTAAATCGCTGGAAATTTTGAAATCTGTCAGAAAATTCTGATTCCAGTTCTTGCATGTACATTCTAATCTCAACGTCAGATGCAGTGCGCTGTTCCACGTGGCATGATGGTGATGTAAGCAGCAAGTCAGGACTTAAAAATATCCCAGTACAGTGGCGCTGGAACAATTTTTAAGGTGGGGGTACTAAGCTGCACCCCTTCTTGCCCCTGTCTGCACACCTCACTGCCCCAGGCTGGGGCCAGTGGGCCACAGCGGGGGCGGCTGCAGAGTCCCGGGCTGGTGGCCAGGACCCCAGGCCAGCAGCAGAGCCCCCCGAACCAGTGGCCGGGACCCGGGGCCAGCAGCGGGCTGAGCAGGGCCAGCGGACGTAACCCCAGCTGGCAGGGGGCCGGCATCCCAGGCCAGCAGCAGAGCCCAGGACCCGGGCAGTGTGAGTGCCACTGAAAATCAGCTTGCGTGCCGCCTTTGGCATGCATGCCATAGGTTGCCTACCCCGATGTATAGCAAAGCAAAATAAAGATCTAGTTAACTGTTCTTCTGATCTGAAAAACAGAAAACTTTGAACATACAATGAATAGTTGGTAAAGAGACATAAAACACCATCCATGCTCCAGAGGTCCTATTCTAATTTTATTTGAATTACTTTCTTTCAATTGTTCTAAAATACTGTTGTTTAGGAAAACATCAAGCACAAGTTAATGATGAAAATCAGCAATTATGGGTTAATGAAAGACAAGGCTGGCAGTATGTGTGTGTGATTGGCACTCACCAGGATGCTCTGTGAGAGAGGCTGCTTAAGAATTTTACTAGAAAGCACAAACTGCTACGTTATTAAACCTTAAGTTTCTGGACACTGATATCTTCTTGGACTAATAATTATGTTTCAAAGAATGCATAATACTTAATAATTTTTTGAATTTTTCTAGCAACTTCCAAAGTATTCAGTGGTTTACAGCCATGAATTAGGCATCAAAATAAGCTTGTAAGGTAGAAAGGTATTATTAGCCCCATTTTACCAAAGTAGAAACTGAAGCACAGAGAGGTTGAAGTGTAGTTCTCCACTTGCAGAGAGGATGAGAGAACAAATGACGTGACAGATATTAGTCATGTTACTTAATGCACTGCTGGAAGGTGTTCAGATACTGTGGTGAGGAGTGCAGTATAAGCACCTATATAGAATAGAATACTTTTACGCTGAAAAAAGGCTCTGTGGGACCTCCCATGTTAGTTGTCTGAATAATTCCATATCAAATTTGTTCAGGTTAAATTAATGATATCTTTTTCTAACTGTCAGCCCTACCTATTTAACCTAACAACTAAGAAGCAAACTGGGAAATCTCCTTTTCACAAATCATCACTAAAGCTAAGATTTTGTCACTGTTATTTTTAGTAAAAGTCACGGACAGATCATGGGCAATAAACAAAAATTCACAGAGCCGGTGACCTGTCCATGACTTTACTAAAATTAACCAGGGGGCAGGGCTAGGTAGGAGGGAGGAACGGAGTCCCCTGGGTGGCAGATTGACAGGCCGAGCCCCCTGCCATGGTGGGGGCACAGCCCCGGCTCTAGTGGCTGCAGCAGGGGGGCACAGCCACAGGGGGCACACAGCCCCCGCTACGGAGCTAGCTGCAGCTTCAGGAAGGGGCTGCAGCCCCCGCCAAGTCCTGGCCACAACCGGGGTGGGGCACGCACAGCCCTGGGAAGCCATGAGGGGGATGCATGGCCCCTGCTGCAGCAGCCGGGGAGGGTCGTTCAGCTCGAACTGCAGCGGCAAAAGCTGTGGGGCTGGGGCGCATGGCTCTGGCTGCAGCCCCCGCCAAGCCCAGGACACTGCAGGACTGGGATGCACGGCCCCAGCGGAAGCTGCGGGGCTGGGGCTGCAGGGTCCTGGTTCCAGCCAGCCCCAGTTGCAGGGCAGGGGCGCATAGTCCCGCCTCCACCTCCTGAAGCCGTGAAGTCACAGAGTTCCAGTAAAGTCACGGAATCCGTGACTGCCGTGACCTCCGTGACTAAATCGTAGCCTTAATCATTACTAGTAATAAGGAACCTAAAAGGCCCTCAATTAAACCTACTTTGACTTTCAGATCCCAGGGTGAATTTTCAGGGCTGGTATTTAGGGAAAAGTATCCGTTTAAACTGAGTACATTTTATATGCAAACAGTGAGAGACAATAAACATGGGATTCCACAAACACCATTTTTATAGTCACTACTCAGAATAAAACTCCACTTAAGTGACTTGCTCAGAGTCAACACAGAAAGTCTGTAGCTAAGCTGAGAGTTAGAACCCATTCTTTCCCCACTGGATAGTGTTTCTTCTCATGAAATACTCCTAGTAACACTTAAGGTTATTTCCCAAATACAAATTTTATTTAGATATACACCAGACCCTCACTAGAATGCGGGATTTGGGATCCATGCACGGTACCAAGTTAAAATGAATTGCAATTAAAGTGATTAAATTTGGGATCCATGGCCGCGACCGCGTTATATGCGAATTCACGCTATGTAGACACGCGTTCTAGCGAGGGTCCGGTGTAGTAAGTCAAATATTGTACCATAATAAAATAATCACCAGAACCATACCTGTTAATGCTCAACTGTACCATTTCTGTAATAGGTATCAGAGACTTTTGGCGGTCCAATATAAAAAGAGTAAGAGCAGGTGAACTGAAATGAATGTCAAGAGGGGACAAGTTGCACACCAGAGGCCCACCACAGCAGTGGCATTCTCTCTTGCCCAAGTTTAGTGGAAGTGATGATCTTCCTAAAAGGCAGGCATCAGAACACAGTTACCCATCAAAACTAGGTTCAAGCCAGCTCCTGAACTTCTTATTGCTTTAATAATGATGCCAGTTGAAGGACAGCTCACTACATTTTGGGCAGCCAACATAGAAAATATAAGGCAGGCACAATCTGATTATGATAGCTTAAACTAGCAAGCAACTGTTCTGCACTATTCTGAAGGAGCGACAGAGCTACCTCTAGAAGCCCTGAGAAAAGGGAATTTCAACAACCAACCTTTGCAGTTATAAAGATATGCACTGCTTTTGGGAGACCATCACAGAAAATATAAGGGTGGAGCCTGTGCACATTGTACATGTGGCTTTCTACAGAAAAAGTATGGTTGAAAATGATCCCAAGATTCTTAACCTGGTTTATTACTTCAAAACAAATTATTCTTTTCTAGTTAGGAAATGGAGGGGAGTGTACTCTAGTGATTAAAGACTTTTCTGCCCTTTTCCTCCACTTCTGCCCCTGTCCCAGCATGTTCCTGCTAGCCTACCTCCCTCTACCCCGTCCATCCCCTAGCCTGCCCCTGCCTACCTCCCTTCTGTTCCTCACCACTCTACATTTGAGTTTGGCTGCATTCTCCTACTGCTGCATCCTCCATGCTGACTGGGCTCCGGCATGGGAAGGATTGGAAGTTGAGGTGGGACAGTCTCCTCCCAGTTCTGGTGTCTGGTGCCATAGTGGCCCCCAAGAAGCAGGAAGAGCAATTGCAGGGAAAATCCTGGTAAACCCCTGAAGCCCTGGGCTGGAGCATGTTCAGTGCAGACAGAATCTTCAAAGAAATTAGCTGCCATCTCTAATAAACCTTTACCTGAGCACGTGCAAAAGGCAGTGTTGCCAACTCTCATGATTTTATCATGTCTTGTGATATTTAGTGTTTGTTTGTACAGCCCAAGTGCCTAGAGGCATGTGATTAGGTGGGAATCTCAGCTTTCATTTTTTTTTTTTTTTTAAAGTAACATCCTAGCGTATGTGGTTGCAGAGAAAAGCTTGAAAACATGATTCAAGTGTACTCCAAAGTGTCAGAAACCAGAAGGCAACTATAAAACTATTTTTTAAAAAGAACACATGAATTTCATGATTTTCTGAGGCTTGACTCATGTTTGAGTTCTTGAGATTGGTAATATTGAAATGGATTTCAGGGGTTTATAACTTTCTCAAATTGGGATGGATTTTCATAGGAATAGCAAAAAGCATCTGTCTGACCCTAGGGCAAAATCCCTTGCCAAATATTAATTTCCGGCTCCAAAGCATGGGGATGCAAAAGCTTCTTAGGGAAATGGTTGTCAGAATTTTTTTTTAATTGGCAAAACAGCATACTGTTCCTTAACCTTCTGGGAAATGGTTGAGTTGTTTTTGCTGAAACAGACTCCTGAAAAATTGCAGCCTGGATGCTTCAAGTTTAGCAAAGTTCTGAGCATCTGAAAACAAGGTCTTATAATGGAAAGACCTGTTAAAGTAGCTATAAACGCCACTGCCAGCTCGGCTTATAACTGAACAATATGGTGGACGGGATAGATCTTTGAAGGGTGCCATTTTTCAAATTGCATAATAGATCAATAATATTACTGATGACGCAATTGTCAACCACTGCCAACCGACTCCCTTTAGACATCCTCAAAATGAACCAACATGAATTCAGTTGAGGAGATAGCACATCAGGAACCCACAGCTCATGTGGTTGAAAGATCCATAGAGATCATTCTGGAACTTATCTATCTTTCCTGTAAAACG
Organism: Emys orbicularis; assembly: GCF_028017835.1. Lineage (NCBI taxonomy): Eukaryota > Metazoa > Chordata > Testudines > Emydidae > Emys > Emys orbicularis. The sequence goes on along the minus strand of NC_088689.1, from coordinate 66,587,731 downwards.
TAACACAGTAATTGCAAAGTTTATTTGAAAAGACGGTTAATGGGGAGAGACAATCTACACGAATCAGAAGGGCACTGCCCAATAGAGTTCAGCTGAATGGTTCTTCACCTTGTCTTTGGCTTAGGGCAAGTACATATTTGGGCCTCAGTCATAGCTTTCCTGTATACCTGCTTAAAATCGTTATTCAGAAAAAAATATTTATTTGATACATATTCAATGTACAATCATTCTTTTATAAACTTTTCATTAAATGTGTATTTCAAAATTTAAATTCAGTGTTCTAATGAATTCATATGCATATTTTATTCTGCTGTAACATTCAGCGTTTGATACAGCCCATTTCTCGTTGAACAGCCCATGCTGTTTAATAACGTGATACACAGGGCAGGTGATTAAGAGGGTTATAGTACACTAGTCTTTCACCTCCCAACCTTTGGGTTCAAATCATAGCTCAAGCAACAAATGAAAACCTCTGGTATGGTATCCATTTTTATGTCACAGAAATTAATCTGGTGATTATTTTGTGAGATTAATCTGATGTCATGCTTATTACCTAAATTCTACTACAGATTTTTTAGAAATCTATTTTCGTTTTACCCTAATTATGTGTGATTATTTTTTTTCATTGTATGGGATTAAAGAGCCAACTACTTCAGCAGGTTTCATAATAGATCATAATAATAAGTTGGCTTTAACATTTTTTCTTGTGGGGATGCAGAAAGATCAATGTCTGTGGTGCCCTGGGTCATGATCAATACTTTTAATATAACTTCCTTTTTTAACCTTTGTATGGTTTTGCTTTTATTAATGAGCTTGTGTTTCAGTTTCAGACCGTTAATGGCTTTCTGATAATGTCATACTGTCCAAGATCAAGGCCAATTTGAACTTATAACTCTAGTATCAGTGAGTAAATCCGTTGTCTGGGTGGGCTTAGATGTGTTAGAAGACATGAGTCTGAACACATCATGAAGCACTGCACTCTCGAGCTCAAAGTTAAAAACCTTTTGGGAAGATGACAAATTAGATTTTTACAAATCTTATGGATCTGGTACTCTAGTATTGCTAGTAACATCGCAAGTAACTACTGCAGCCTTTACCACTCTTCAGTTAAGTAAGGGTATTAAACTTTCCACAGTGACATTATACTATGCATTTTCTAAGTTCTTTTTGGAATAAGGTGGCTGACACCTTTTGCTCATTTTTTCTATGCTGCCTGTAGATATTAGGGGGTGGGGACTAGCAGCATGCTATTGAAGTTTGAAGTGTCGGCTGGAATACGTGCAAAAAATATGAAATTATTTGAAAACTTCATTGAAGTAAATGGAAATCCCATTCACTTTAGTGGGGATTGTTTATGGTAGTAAAGAACTTACAACAAAATGCTCATTTGTACTTAATTATTGCTACTGCTGCACTCATCTTTGTATGTATTGTACCTTGTCTGCATCCTCTGGTTCACTTCTCATATTCACCTGCACGTTCATCAGTAGAGAACTTTCTATATATTCAAAGGCTTGGTAACACATTTTACCTTAGGGTATACGCTTTGTAGTCTCTTACAAATGAGGTGCAGAAAGAACTGGACACTTACGCCAATGGCACCTTGGTAGCACATTTTATGTAGAGGAGTCTTTTTTCCAGAATTTTGGAAATCTTAGCCTTGTTATATTTGATAGCAGATCATTTCATAACAAATCATCACAAAAAAGTTTGAACAGCAGTCTCTGCTGGAAGGTACCCTACAGACTCCAATAGTCTTATCATCTTTAATTTAGACACTTTAGTTCCCATCTTGTGATTATAGTTGAGTGAGGATTGTAGGAAAGTTTAAATTGTAGCTATCTGTGTCGTGCTTTTGCTGTAGATGACAGAACTTACATTGTCAGTCCTCTAATCTTCACAAGCTCAAATAGGCACCATAAAATTATTGTACAAAATAACGATATGTGGGAGGGGGCATGTCAGTGACTCTCGGGGGAAACCCACTGCAGGAAGTAGCCATCTGATCAGATGTTTCTGTGCCGGGGGGCCCGTTCCCAGGCAGTGCAGGCTGTGGAAGGAGGGTGCCCAGACAGACAATGGATTCTTTGTTCTAGGAAGGACAGAACAGAGATGGGTGGCTAGTAGAAAAAGATGGAGGAAATAGAGAAAGGAAATAGTTGGAGGGGACGTGCTTTACTGATTTTTGGGTCAGGAGTCTGGAGATAATTATTTGTATAGGGCACCAACATACCTAGCACGAATATAAAAATAGTCAAGTGAGGGTTCACTCTAAAAAGTGAAAATTGTCTAAAAGTGGACTGGTGAGATTCTGTGGTTGTTAGTCTCTAAGGTGCCACAAGTACTCCTGTCCTTTTTGTGGTTAGTGTGACTCAAAAGTTTCCATAATAAATTTTCCTGTTTTCAAATAAAAGGGTGGGAATGACTTTAACTCCAATATTTGGAAATCAAACTCTGACCTTTGTTGTTCACACAGCATCATCAATAACCTTTACACTGATGAGGTATATTTAAAGTACAATTTAGGTGTACACATGAATACCACAAGAAGAGTCTGCAGTTGATATTTAATTAACAATTTGGTTTATCCTCTGTGAGATTCTTGCTCACTCTGTCCTATCTGTATGCATTCTACATTGCTAAGAGGAGTAAAATAAAGACTTATTTGTGTCAGTAAAGTAAGCAGATCTGTTAAATAAGAAGGACAAGATACAAGGTGGGTGAGGTAATATCTTTTTATTGAAGCAACTTCTGTTTGTGAAAGAGACAAGTTTTTGAGCTCCACAGAGTTTTTCTTCAGGTCTGGGAAAGGTATTCACAGTGTCACAGCTAAATAGAAGGTGGAACAGATTATTTAACATAAGTAGTTGAGTAGTCTCTTGATTTCACCAATAGAAGTTGGTCCAATAAAAATAATTACCTCACCCACCTTGTCTCTCGGATCCTGGGACAAACACAGCTACGACAACACTGTGAACAACTGTTTGTATACAGTTAGTTTTATGGTCATACATGCAAGGTGATATAACAATATAATAATAATAATAATGATTGTTTTAAAAAGATACATCCAGTCATCCTGGTGAGATTTAAAGTTCATAGACATATTCATGTTGAGTTTACTTGACTTGATGTTTTTAGTTTTGTTAACTGCCCATTAACTGGGGCGTGGGGGGGAGGACAGGAAAAAGATGTTCTGTGAAGGCAAATATTTGTAGCACTTGAAATCTGACACTGTGATATTGCACTGTGAACCTGAATTGATGCTGGGCCATGCATTGTGGCTAATAGCAATTGATCACAGGATGAAACTGCAGAATTCCATTCCAAATTGTTGGCTTTAGAAATTTGATAATGAGTACCTTTTCTGATAGAATAAAACAAGTGCCACAAGCAATATCTCCTCCTCTGCGCCTTCCCCCCACCTCGCAAGTTTCAGAATAGTGTTTGTACAATATATTGTTGTCAGTGACAACTGAACAAGAATTTTTAGGAGCAGTTGGCTATCAAATAATGGCAAATTTAAAGGTTATGCAAATTGTGCCAGTACAGCCCAGCTTGTTTCAGACCTCTTTTCTCTATTATCATATCAATCGAGGCAGCTCATAGTAGACAAAGCAAGGTTATGGGAACCACCTAAAGCATCATGCATCATTAAACATCAATGCAGCATACATGAACATCTGCAATGTCGATCTTATTAACGGAGGGTATAGGGGAAGGCAATAAACAGCTTTCTTAGTCACTTAATTGTAAGAAATTTAATATCCTAATGCTTGCATTGTTTATCAACAGCATGTTCATCAATAATTATGTAAATAGAGTAGGCTAGATTACAATACCTATTGCTCACTGTTAATCACTACACAAATATGAACTTCCATCTGTGAGCACTTAAACATGTCAGTTGCACTAATAATGCAGTTCTCTTTTAATGTTCCTTTGCTTGTGGGATGGAAGTAATTATGTGTCTCTTACATTGACATTTTTCTAGCTGGTACATGAAGATAGTTTCCTGGATGTTCTATTAGCCTAGGCATCTTAGAAACTTCAAAAATCATGCAAGGATTTTTATTTAAGATTTAATAAAAGTGGGAATGAGAGGTGAAGCCATTAAGGAGTCCCTGTGTGTGTACCCAAAAATTGGAAACATGAAACAAAAAGAATCAAATGTTTGTACTAGAAATCTATAGGTTGTGGGGCAGGTTTTTAGGATAGGGAATGCATGGGGATAGAAATGAAAGCAAGTGAGGCTTTGGCCCCAAATGACTTGCAGGAAACTGGTATAGCAATTAAAATCTATTAGCGATTAAAGAGTACAGTAAAGAGGGGGAAAGAAGTTGGCCTCTTAAACCCAGATTGCAAGGCAATGGCCAGAGATTGGAACTACACCCCAAGTGGCACAACAGTGACGGATGGCACTGTTTTGTTAGAAAGGCTGTCACTGGTGAATTCCCTATGCTTCTTACAAATGCTGGAGTTGGTTAGCCAGGTGACAAGGGGCCTGCCCATAAAATGGTAGAGGTGGGTGGAAGTACACCTCTTCCTGTTTTGCCCTGCATTCCACTGCAAGCAAAACAAATTTTTAACCAGTAAGATCAGAAAAAGGAAGCTGGTGAATGGAGGAGAAAAGTAATACAAGGTCAAAGATCAGGTCCAACAAGTTCACTCAGCAGAAAAATGCTCTAAACTTATCCTGTTTCCAAGAAGCCCTGTTCATTCCTCAGCACCTTGGACTAGCCCTAAGTTACTGCTCACAGTGAGTAGCAGGCTCCTGTTGCATTTGCTTTTTATATGGAAAAAGAAAAAAGTCTTCAAAGTTTTTGATGGCATAAAAATCCAAAATATGTGCTCAAAATGTAGGCTACATTCAGCTGCAGGGAAACCTACAGATGAATGCAGAGTCAACAGTAGTTGTCTGCATTCAACTGGTGGCAAAAAACGGTGAAAAGAAATATGTTAGAAAAAGGTGAGTCAAATGACAAACAGGGTTGGATGAACACTGTGTGCAAATGTAAACTTGGCAATTTGATAGATGTTTATTTTCATTTTGTTTCCGTATCCTAAAGGAAGTTTTTATTAGTCTAAAGTGTGTGTTTACATATTTAAATTCAAAGATTCAGAGTTCATTTCAGTTGTTTTTTAAAATTAGACTCTATGCATAAATAATCATCAAATACATCCTCTATGATGGATGGATTAAAAAGCAACATGTAACTGTCTTTTTCCACAATCCTGTCCTCATCTCAAGATGTAAGTGATATGGTCTATTTCCCTCCACAGGTAAGAAAACAGAAAAATTGGCCCTGTAGAGCTCTGCATTAAATAATATTCTGCTTTAAACAGCACACTTTGCTTCCTATCTTTTTTCCTTTTCATTCAGAATAACTAGTAGCTGCAACAGAACAGGGTCTGTAGTCCAAAAATAATTGTACAAAGTATTTATTTTTATCATTTTTGCTAGAATGGTCATAACTTCAGCTTTCTTTAATATGCTAGTTAAAGTTGTGATTTTGGAGTGTTTTTAATGCTCAGAATACATGATCAAAGGTTTTAAAATATTTTTTTTTAAATATAAAACTGTAGGATGCAGCTAATAGTATGGTAGTAAAACCTTGAAGGAAGAGTGATTAAAAGTGACAGGCTGTGGTACAAACTTGACAAGGTTCTGTAAATGTGGAGGATGGAGATTTTTAATTTATGCCTTCTAGCCTGATTATTGTGGTTTTGTCAAGCAGCCTGTTTTTATAGCTTCAGGTTTTACTGTAAATGACAGTGGTGTGTGCACTATAAATCCTGTTTTGTTACCTTTATGAGTGCCTATATCCTACAGCCATGCTTTAAAGAGCTTGCTATGCAAACATACGATTCAAGTGCTCTTGCTAGAAACTGTCTGTCAAAATTATTGTTATAATAACCGCATCCTAATGAGTCCTGTTCACTATGTAGGAAGTAATCTATAAACTAAATATTAGTGTTGCATAATTGACATTAAACTGTATGTGTAATTATTTTAACTGAGGAAATCCTATACATTCCATTTACAGCAGTAATTAAGTAAAATCATTTTGATACTAATTAGGTGATCCCAATAGGATCATAGTTTTGTGTATGTAATTATCAAAAGAACAATAAACAACTAATTTAGGGTGAAAAAACCCACCTTCGTTTTGCACCAGATTCTGCTCTTAGTTACCATGGTGTAAATCTAGAGTATTTCCACCGAAGATAATGGAGTTGCTCCTGATTTTTATTGGGTGTATCTGAGAGCAGAATTTGGCCCTTTGAGATTAGCACAAATCTCAGCCCACACTGCACTTGCATCTTCTAATAGATATATAAAAGCTGTGAAAGCCTAGGAGAATCCACTTAATAAGCATACTCCCATTCTGTTAAAAAAAATCAGTCTAGAGAGATCTTAATTAAAGGCAATAGAGAATTTACAAATACAGAATGAGAGCAACAAAAATAATAATTAAAAACCTTAGATCTACCTTCTAAACAAAACTAGGAGAAATTAAAATCTCCAGGTAGAAATTAGGTATTTAAAGGCACTAATATACGGTCACTCAAGTTTTTCTCTCTTCTTCCTGAACTTTGTCTAAGAGAATAAAGTCTAATGAATAAAAAATTAGTCATGTGCTGAGGAAGTCTGTCTTTCTCTGATGCACTGATTATATTTATAAAACTAAATGTAAAATCTTCCAGAAGAAAAAGCTCCTCAAGAGTGCTCTGTGGTGACCTAGTGCTCACTCCTTCTCTATTCAGTCTCAGTGATGCTCAAATAAAACAGAAATGCCTTGGGCCCATTTCTGCCTCTCCTGACGACCTGTGTTTCGCAGATTATCATGTAACAAACGAAACTGTCGTCTAACATGGCGCTCATTTAAATGATGTGATTTCTGTATTCTCCACTCTGAAATTAAGGTGTAGCTGAAGAAACTTGTAAGTCGCATGGTGGAGGTCTGCACATAACCCTTGGGAAAATGAAGCTATGTATAAATGGGAGTGTCAAGGCTGTATCCCCACTTTGAACTTTAGGGTACAAGTGTGGGGGCCTGCATGAAGACTTCTAAGCTTAACTACCAGCTTAGATCTGGTCCGCTGCCACCATTTCCCACAAGCTAATTCCCTTCCCTGGGAAGCTTTGAGAAACCTTTCACCAATTCCCTGGTGAATACAGATCCAAAGCCCTTGGATCTTAAAACAAGGAGAAATTGACCCTTCCCCCCTCCTTCCTTTCACCAACTCCTGGTGAATACAGATCCAACTCCCTTGGATCTAAAAACAAGGAAAAATCAATCAGGTTCTTAAAAAGAAGGCTTTTAATTAAAGAAAAAGGTAAAAATCATCTCTGTAAAATCAGTATGGAAAATAACTTTACAGGGTAATCAAACTTAAAGAGCTCAGAGGACCCCCCTCTAGTCTCAGGTTCAAAGTTCAGCAAACAAAGATAAACACTCTAGTAAAAGGTACATTTACAAGTTGAGAAAACAAAGTAAAACTAAGACGCCTTGCCTGGCTTTTTACTTACAAGTTTGAAATATGATAGACTTGTTTAGAAAGATGGGGAGAACCTGGATTGATGTCTGGTCCCTCTCAGTCCCAAGAGCGAACAACCCCTTAAACAAAGAGCACAAACAAAAGTCTTTCCCCCCCCCCCCAAGATTTGAAAGTATCTTGTCCCCTTATTGGTCCTTTGGATCAGGTATAGCCAGGTTACCCGAGCTTCTTAACCCTTTACAGGTAAAAGGATTTTGGAGTCTCTGGCCAGGAGGGATTTTATAGTACTGTACACAGGAGAGCTGTTACCCTTCCCTTTATAGTTATGACAGGGAGTAACCTGGTTAAAATATGAGGGAAAACATAATTCTCTTCCTTTTCAAAATTAAATTATACTCAATTTTTTTTGCAGATGTCCAATTTATGTTTTTGAGGGTTTTTTCCTTAAATATTGATCAGTATTTTCTTGAAATTTTTCCATACTGTAACATCTTAATAGTACAAGCAATATAGTGTTTTTAATATCTGTCTTTCAGTATCCTGAAATGGGAAGTAAAATATATCCACTTCTCATAATGTGTGTCCCAGTGCCAGGAGCGGCGCCAGGGTTTTTGGCGCCCTAGGCGGGGGTCCTTCCGTGCTCCCGGTCGTCGTCGGCAATTCTGCAGCAGGGGGGGTCCTTCCGCGCTCTGGGTCTTCAGGGCACTTCAGCGGCGGGTCCCAGAGTGAGTGAAGGACCCGCCGCAGAATTGCCGCCGAAGACCCAGAGCGCGGAAGGACCCCTCCACCGCAGCATTGCCACCGAGGGCGGCAAAATGCCGCCCCCCCATATCCTGGCGCCCTAGGCAACCGCCTAGGTCGCCTAAATGGAAGTGCTGGCCCTGCCCAGTGCAAATGATAGATGCAAGCATGCTGGCTCCTTTCATAAGATGAAATTTGCTGTATCTGCTTAATATCCCAGTAACCAAGCTTTAAGTGGGTGAGTCATGTGGGAGCTGGGATGTACATCCTCACTGTGGCTAGGCACAGGCTGAAGTAGAATCATAGAATCATAGAATATCAGGGTTGGAAGGGACCTCAGGAGGTCATCTAGTCCAACCCCCTGCTCAAAGCAGGACCAATCCCCAGACAGATTTTTACCCCAGTTCCCAAAGTGGCCCCCTCAAGGATTGAACTCACAACCCTGGGTTTAGCAGGCCAATGCTCAAACCACTGAGCTATCCCTCCCCCCCATAATATATGGAGATATACCTATCTCATAGAACTGGAAGGGACCCTGAATGGTCATCGAGTCCAGCCCCCTGCCTTCACTAGCAGGACCAAGTACTGATTTTGCCCCAGATCCCTAAGTAGCCCCCTCAAGGATTGAACTCACAACCCTAGGTTTAGCAGGCCAATGCTCATACCACTGAGCTATCCCTCCACCACCCAACCCCATAAATCAAGAATAGTGGCCTGCAACACCTTTGCAGTGTCTTAGTTGCTGAAACCTGGTAATTGCAGAACCTATGGTTCCTCCTCCTAAAGCTTGATGATAACACACATAGGGCCAGCAAAGAGAACTCTTCAGAGGCATATAAGGGATCCAAAAGCTTGCCAATGTGGCTGTGTGCTCCGTGGCTTCTGACGCACTTACAGCTCTACCATGCGTCTTTAGTGTACAAAGCCTTTTGTTGATCCAATTCATCTGGGTGAATTTTGCCCTCGGATGGCCCTGGGCAAGACCCAATGACACTGGTGGGAGTTAGGATATTCAGCATCGCTGAAAAATCAGGCCAGTTTTATTTAGGCCAGTTTTATTTAGGTGCCTAAATCTTAGGCACCTAAATAAAACTGGCCTGATTTAAGCACCCAATGTTCGAACATGGTCGTTTTAATTTCTCTGCACCTCTGTTTTCCCAACTCTAAAGTGGGGATAACATTATCCTACCTCACAGAGGTCCGGTGAATCTTAATTAACTAATATCTTTTAAGTACTTTGATATGCTTGGATGAGAGGACAACATTATTATGAAATTATATTAACTATTAGTGAATTGAATCAATAGGAATTCCTCTACGTCGCAACAATCCTGCAGATTTTTATCCATCAGTCACATGTATTCTTGTACACGGATATCGACACTTAGGGCTTGTCGCCACTTACCAGGGGATCGACGCGCCACAATCGATCCACCAGGGGTCGATTTAGCAGGTAGACCCGCTAAATTGACTGCCAATCACTCTCCTGTCGACTCTGGTACTCCACCAGAACAAGAAGCATAAGGTAAGTCTATGGGAGAGTTTCTCCTGTCGACCCAGCGCGGTGTAGACACCACAAAAGGTCAACCTAAGCTATGTCAACTCCAGCTACGTGAATAACCATAAACAAAAGAAAGACTGGCAAAAAGACTAAGCTAGTCAATAAAAAGCAAATTAAGGTTTTGTTTTTCTTCGTAGTAAATATTAATTCTTTCCTGGCTGTCAGCTGTGTCTTCTTTTCCTAGCTTGCACCTCCACACTTCTGAAACAAACAGGCTCTGGTTTTATAGATGATAAATAAGTAAATCAATCTAAAAGGTAAAAATGGGAAGTCTTGTTATCATTTATGGTGGCTGAAATCGTTGTGCCTCTGAAGTCTCTATGTGTGCATAGAGTTTACAAATGTAAGGTCTGTGCACATAAATGTCTAAGGCCAGATTCACCAATGTGTTAGACTAGTTTTATGCCGGTGTTGCTTGACTGATTTCAGCGAAGCTACACTGTGGTAAAACTGGAGTAATGCAGTGGGAAATCAAGCCCTACATATCTGAGCAGGGCTTGGGAAAGTACTATTTTGGGTCTTGGGTTGCTCTGACCCATCCCTTCTCTCTTCAGGCCTGATTATGATCATACACTGGTATAATTCAGGAGTAACTCCATTATAGTCATTTGAGTTACTCCAGCATAAAAACTGCACAAGTTCAGAATCAGGCTCTTCTTCTTTCATGTGTGATGCTTAAACCTTAACACTCTTTGCCTTTCCTCAGACTCCAACCCCTTTCCTCGCTCAGACAGAGATCACAGGAAAATGGTTTAATTCTGAATGCTACCTTATGTCTTTAGCAGCCATGCTGAATTAGGGGAGTTCGTTTTCTGGCAGTTCAGTGGACCCAGTTTCAGCTCCCACTGAAAAGCATGCCTAGCAGGCAAATGGTAGTTCTCTTGTGAACTTGGAAGGGCTTTTTCAACAGAATTCACTGCAGTCCTAAACTTTAAACATTGTGACACATGCCAGAAAAATTCAGCAGCCAGACCTTCAGGGCACTTTTTCTTAGGAATATATATATTTATATACGTATATATTTCATCAGAGCCAGAATAAAGACAAAACTTAAGCATCTTCTGCTACCCTCCCCTGCTCCTCTGTCTGATATACATAATTATAGTGTTTTGTATACCAGTCTAAACAAAACATAATGAGATTTAAAAAATGAAACAGAACTTCAGCTGTTGGCATTGGCAGTGAACTGAACAGAGAAAGCCAAAGGGGAAGAGGCTCCCACATGTCCTGTAAAGAAAATACTTTGGGGTCTATAAAAACCGTTCAAGACTGAGTCATTCATTAGTGCTGTTAAGTTTTGCAGTTCTTGCAACTAGATACAGAGAGTCTGAGGCCAGGTCTACACTACAAAGTTAAGTCGACTTCATGTAAGTTGACACTGAGCCTCCGATTTAAGCAAGTTGATCTTGCATGTTCACACTACACTCATTGTATCGGCCGAGTGCATCCTCACTAGCAGGGCTCACATCGACACTGTGGGTAGCTATCCCACAGTGCACGTAGCCGAGTGGAAGTTTGGGTTGGGTTTGCAATGCCTTATGGGACCAAAACGTTGGTGCGGGTGGTTATGGGATCATGGCATTAGCCTCCCTGAAATCAACGGCAAACAAACCAAGCCTTTTTCGTGCCTTTTTTTGTATGCCTTGGTTACCCGCATGGACGCTATAGCACAATAAGCCTGGACCCCACTCAACTGTAAACTACTGTTGTGAGCATTACAAACACCTCTCACCTTGTCCTGCAGTATTGACACAGCCAATACAGGAGCCGCCGCGCAGAAGAGTGTGATGCCATGCAAACAGCCCTGCTGGAAGACATAGAGCAGAGCAGTTCGTAGTTGCTGGCGACAGTCACGCATCACCTTGACATGGTTGAGCCTGTGTACCTTTTCTGGGCCCAGAAAACACTCACTGACTGGAGGGACTGCATCATTATGCAGTTGTGGGATGATGAGCAGTGGCTGCAGAACTTTTGAATGCGTTATGCCACTTTCCAGGAACAGTGTGAAGAGTTTTCCCCAGCCCTGAAGTGCAGCAATACTAAAATGAGAGCTGCTCTGACAGTGGAGTAGCGAGTGGCGATAGCTCTGTAGAAGCTTGCAATGCCAGACTGCTACTGGTCAATGGGGCATCAATTTTGAGTGGGTAAATCTACCATGGGATCTGTTGTGATCCAACGTAGCAGGACCATCAATAGACTTCTGCTAAGAAGGGTTGTGACTCTGGGCAATAAGCAGGACATAGTGGATGGTTTTCCCGCAATGGGGTTCCCTAGCTGTGGTGGGGCAATAGACAGAACACATATCCCAATTTTGACACCACACCACCTTGCCAAAGAGTACATAAACTGAAAGGGGTACTTCTCAATGGTGTTGCAAGTGCTGGTGGATCACAGGGGCCATTTCACCAACATCAATGTGGGATGGTCAGGAAAGGTGCATGACGCGCGCATCTTTAGGAACACAGGTCTGTTCAGAAAGCCGCAAGCAGGGACTTTCTTTCCAGACTTCAAAATAACCATTGGTGATGCTGAAATGCCAATCGTGATCCTGGGAGACGCAGCCTGCCCCTTGCTCCCATGGCTCATAAAGCCATACACAGGCAGCCTGGAAAGCAGTAAGGACTGGTTCAATCGTAGGCTGAGCAAGTGCAGAATGGTGGTGGAATGCGCCTTTGGACATTTAAAAGGTCACTGGTGTTGTTTGCTTACTAGGTTAGACCTCAGTGAAAGCAATATCCCCATTGTTATTGCTGCCTGCTGTGTACTCCATAATATCTGTGAAACAAAGGAGAACAGTTTCCCGCGGGAGTGGGGAGTTTAGGCAGATCGCCTGGCAGCCGATTTTGAGCAGCCAGGCACCAGGGCAATAAGAAGAGCACATTGAGAGGCTCTGTGCCTCCATGAGGCTTTAAAAACCAGTTTCAACAATGAGCCAGAGTAATGTGACACTTATCTATGGTGTTCCTTACCAAACTGTCCCCTCCAGTGCATTTTCTCCCCTGTAAACTCTACCCCCACCAACCACTGTGTGTTGAATGAATAAAGAGCCTTTTTTCCTCAATCTGTTAAGTTTTATTACGCACACAAACAGAGACTGCCAAAAAAAAAAAAAAAAGTAAAATAACTTGGGGCAAAAGGGCTGATGATAAAAGGGGGGAGAAACAAGGAAAGCTTACTTATAGATGCACTTCAGTAACAATCAAAGGTGTGGGAATGGGTGCCTTCTGGTCCTTGTACCCTCCCCTGGTGTTGAGTGCAAGGGATGCCGAACTCTTTCCCCCCCCCCCCCCGGATGTTTGGGGAGGTGGATGTAGAACTGGGCGATGATGGAAGCAGGTTCAGCAATAGCAGCAGAGGGACTCTAGCATCCAGCTGCCTTTCTTGAACCTCAACCAGACGCCTCAACATATCTGATTGCTCCTTCATAATCCACAGCATCTCTTCCTGCGTGGCATGCTCGTGTTCCCTGCATGCTCTCCTGTCCATGTCCAGGTTCTTGGAGAGTGTAATCCTCCATGCTCCAAGCTCCGTCTCGTCACTCGGAGGCACGCATTAACTCACTGAACATGTCCTCCCGAGTCGTCTTTTTCCACCTTCTAATCTGGGAAAGTCTCTGTCCCAGTGTGGAGGGCGCCGACAGACAAGGTTTCAGTTGCAAGGAATGCAAAGCACAAGGGTACCATTGACAGTGCATACATTGTTTCTGGTGCAAGGTTAATTATTGTTATTAAAAAAAAAAACCACCCCTCAATACACTACACTCCAAGCCACAACGTAATCACAGCTGGTGGCTATTACAAGAGTCAGTTTGCTGCTCCAGCCATGGTGAGTAAGGCCACGAGGCATGGACAAGAGGTCTTGTGCTGCTGCTTTTGTGAAGAGATCCTTGGGATCGCAGGTTGGAACTTGAGAAAAGCCCCTTGTCCCCTAGCAACCTGGATGCGCCTTGAGGACAGGCACCAGTGTAAAGCCCCCCAAATAGTTTGTTTTTTACAAAAGCGCCAGGTTGCGAGGGGAAGAGAGACAAACAGGAAGCCGCCAAACCCCGCCTTATTTTATTTTTTTTCAGCGCTGCTTGCAATACATGGTGATCTCGTCTAACCACAACCACGGCACGTTTGGGAAAGCGTGGTTGTGACACCCAGATGTCCCCAAACGGGGGGTGGATTACTTGTTGAATTGTTTGTGGTTTAAGGGCTAGCATTCAAAACTCCCCACGTTTCCCCTAGGTGACCCTATGTGATATCACTCTCATGAGGGTAACAGAAGCAGCAAGGGAGCAGATGCTGTAAGCATCTGGGTACAGACCTGGTCCTTATGCTGCAATGATGCCAGCAGAGTTGATACTGGAGTGGCGTGGGAAAGTGTCCTACTGTGGTGGATGAAATAAGGCAGCCCTCCCCAGAAACCTTCTGCAAAGGACTGCAGAGTACTTCCATGAAAGCTTCCTAGAGATCTCCATGGAGGATTCCTGGGCCATTCCCATGCACATAAAAAGTGTTTTTCGGAGAGCACCCTCTGTAGCTGGAGTGGCCACTGATACCCATTATGCCTACTTTCTTGTTCATTTTAAATATAAAAAAATAATAGCATGTAACCCCTAAGGTTTGATTGGAAATGTGTACTCACCAAAGATGCCTTCCCCGGCGTCACATTCTGCCACCAACTGGTCTTGTTAAGGGATGGGCTCCAGGATTAAAAACAGTTCTTGGCTGTTGGGGAGAATGGATCCTCTGCATGCCAGCATCACATTCTCCTCCTTCTCCTCCTCCCCTTCCTCGTCAAAAATGTCCTACTCGTTGTTGCTCGAGGTCGCCCGGGGCTCCTGGGACGTATCCATGGAGTGTTGTGGCATAGTGGTGGGGTCGCTGCAGAGAATTGCATGCAGCTCCTCATAAAAGTGCCATGTCTGTGGGGCAGAACCAGAACAACTGTTTGCCTCCCCTGTCTTCTGGTACGCTTGCTGAAACTCTTTTATTTTCAAGCAGCACTGCTGCGTGTCCCTGGTGTAGCCCTTCTCCCCCATGCCCTGTGCAATCTTGGCATAGATGTCAGCGTTTCTTCTGCTGGATCGGAGCTCTGCCTGCACAGACTCTTCTCCCCACAAAGCAATAAGATCCACCACCTCTTATATTCCGTGCTGAAGCATGTTTGCGGCCTTGAGTCTCCATGATCAGCTGTGCTGTACTGGCTCTCCACACTGATCAAACAGGAAATGAAAATCCAAAGTTCCTGGGGCTTTAACAGGGGATCGGCTGTTTCCTGTGTGCCTGGCCGATGTGCAGTGGAGTTGAAAGTGCTCTCCAGAGCAGTCACAGCAGAGCACTTTGGGACACCTCCTGGAGGCCAATTCATTCGAATTACACAACACAGTGTCTACACTATCCCCATGTTGACCCTTGGATGTCGAATCGAGCACTACGCTTCTCGCGGAGGTAAAGTTCAGAAGTCAATTTTACAGGCCACGTAGGTCAGCGGAAAGGACTCAGTAGTGTAGATGCATACATTATTAGATCGACTTAATGCAGCTTATGTTGACCTAAGTTTGTAGTGTAGACCAGATCTCACCATGGTTAGGGTTACCATCCGTCCGGCTTTCCCCGGACATGTCCGGCTTTTTCAGCTTTAAATGGCGGTCCAGGGGGGATTTCTAATAAAGTAGAAATGTCCGGGATTTCCCCCTTCCCCTCATGCAGAGTGTGGCGCGGCTGATTGGACGGCTGGGCCTGATTGAAAGCCGCTCGCAGCCACTGGGGCCTCTAGCAGCCAGAGTCCCTCCCCCTCCCCCGCTCCCTCTTCCCCCGCAGAGCAGCGCAGCAGTGTTTGGCTCCACGTGGAGCCCGCAGCTCTCCCTCGGCCTGGTGTGGGGGAGGGGCAGGCAAGGGACAGGGAACGGGGGGGGGGTTAGATTGGTCGGGGGTTCTGGGAGGGGGCTGTCAGGAGAATGGGTGTAGAGAGCGGTTGGGGCAGGCAAGGGACAGGGAACGGGGGGGTTAGATTGGTCGGGGGTTCTGGGGGGGCTGTCAGGAGAAGGGAGTGTAGAGAGCGGTTGGGGTACGCAAGGGACAGGGAACAGGGGGTTAGATTGGTGCGGGGTTCTGGGGGGGCTGTCGGGAGAAGGGGGTGTAGAGAGCGGTTGGGGCAGGCAAGGGACAGGGAACTGGGGGGGTTAGATTGGTTGGGGGTTCTGGGGGGGCTGTCAGGAGAAGGGGTGTAGAGAGCAGTTGGGGCAGGCAAGGGACAGGGAACAGGGGGGTTAGATTGGTGGGGGGTTCTGGGGGGGCTGTCGGGAGAAGGGGGTGTAGAGAGCGGTTGGGGCAGGCAAGGGACAGGGAGCAGGGAGGCTTAGATAGGGGATGGGGTCCTGGGGGCAGTTAGGGTGGGGGGTCTCAGGAGGGGGCAGTCAGGGGACAGGTAGGGGGTAGGGGGGTTCTGAGGGGGGCGGGGCTGGGGCAGGGCTAGGGCGGCACCCCATGTCCTCTTTTTTGATTGTTGAAATATGGTAACTCTACGGGGGGGTGCAGAGGCTGCAGGGCGAGGAGGAGCAGGGCAGGCAGGGGGGTGCAGAGGCTGCAGGGCGAGGAGGAGCAGAGCAGGCAGGAGCATAGAGGCTGCAGGGGCAGGGCAGGCGGGGGGCGCAGAGGCTGCAGGTGCGGGGGGGTGCAGGGGCTGCAGGGCGAGTGGGGAGCAGGGAAGCACTTAGCAACCCCCAACCAAGATCAGAGCGGGAGGGAGGAGGGGGAATGCGGGGTGGTCAGAGGAGGGGGCAGAGTTGGGGCAGTGACTTTGGGGAAGGGGTTGGAATGGGGGTGGGGAAGGGGTGGAGTTGGGGTGGGACCGGGGGCGGGACCGGGGCCCCGTGGAGTGTCCTCTTTTTTAAATGTTTGAATATGGTAACCCTAACCATGGTATAAACCAAGAGTTAATCCAAGCCAGTGGTATTAAACTGTTGCGAGTGTGTCCAGAATCAGGCTTAGGTTCAGTGGTCAAACGCTAGGTGCCAGAATGCTGCTTCAATTTTAACCATGAGTAAAATACTATGGTGATAGTAATGGGCCAGCCTGTGTGGCTGTACAGGAGCATACGTGAAGGAAGATTGCCCTCTTATATCTTCCCTGTATCTCCTCTGCATGGATTGGAAGGGAGAGGAAAAGCGGGATATACAGGGGGAGAAATGCAGTCTGCACATCCAGGACTTTCCCCCATGCAGGTAGGTGGAAAGGACCATGGAACGGGCAGAGCCTTGGCTCTATTTCTCTGCCCCCACAACAAGGCACCAGCACATCTGATCTTCCTGTCTCAGAGGTGAAATTTCCTCCCCAGGGCTGCTCCTGGGGCAATGCAGCTGTGGACTATTCTGCTGGACTAGCTGTAAATGAGAAATTTAGCCCTATAGCATCATTGGGGTATTTTTGCATTGAATTATGTTGCATTATTATTTGTATGATTTCTTTATTATTTCGTTTAGCACCAGAGACATGCATCACGGTTTTCAATAATAATTGCCAAATTACTGAACAAGATGACTGAAAGACAGTTTGGCAACACTATCAATTATGATATCAGATTTAACTTATTTATACATATTCAAAAAATGTCTTCTAACTGCATGTATAGTAAGTTATGGTACAGCATCCATTATCATGTGTTCTTCATATATTTATTTTATATTTTTTGTGTAGTGCTTGTTAATTGGAAGAATCCCAAAGCATCCCCCAAAATATGGGCCTGATTATCCTCTTGCTTGCGCTGTCTAATGTTGTTGACTTCAACAAACGTACTCCTCATTTACACCAATGTGAGAGGAGAATCAGCCCAGTATAACTACAGCACCAGTCCACACACTGCACAAAAGTGGGTGTGGGAGAGGAAAAATGTTAGCAAGGAAACAAGGCAAACTCCTACACTCAACAAAAGTGCCATGGAGTCTATAACATCTATGCAGAGCAGACATATGAAAAACTCAAACAGTATATGGCATGGAACCACCTTGGAATGATGGACTGAGTCAACCCTGCCAGATTTGAAATCCATCATTATAGGATCTAGATATTTCTAAGTGGAGGCTTAGAGCACTACACCATCCCTGTGGATTCTTTATAGCTTTGGGCATCACTGTGCTGATATTGATGTTGGTATGACAGTATCTACTTAATGTACATGATACTGGTTTCCTTTTTTCCTTTTGTGGAATACATCAATGACATTGGTGCCTCCAGCAGTAAAAACAAGAAAAAAAAACATTATTACTCTACTAATTTAAAGGATTTTTTTGATTACCTCGATGTAAGGATGATGTGGAAGCCTAAACACTGTTAGGTTCTTTTTCACCCTTCTTTGGAGAGGGTTAAGAATTCGGGTTCTGCTCTGCTGACTTGGAGTTTATTTCAAATACTTCTCTCACTTCTCCCCACCACAGCTGCCCAGACCCATTTATATATTTCTGGGCTTAAGTTCATATATTTTCTATTTTTTTCTATTTCTTTCCCTCTCCTTTCCTTTCCATCTGGATTTGGCCCCTGATCTAAAGAAAATTGCTTGTATGTGGGGGGGGGGGGGGGGGTGCAGGTGGGTTCTGTTTCACTTTATAAAAAGTTCAGCTTACAAATGAAAAATGAATGTGTCCCAGCTTGTCAGCATCGGTATAATCAATATCTGCCCATGGATCTAAAGATTATTATTTTAGGAAGCAGTTAGACAATACTTTTGCATTTTAAACTCCCTTTTTTAAAAAATGAGAAGTTAAGGGCACTCAGACATGTTGCCTTTAAGAGTTCTGTTACAGGTAATTAAATATAAGTTTACACATTTAATTTACTTCTAAGAGCAAGATAGACTAGTAAATGACCCAGTTAAGAAAAGTACTCAGCCTAATTGGATGTAATGATTGTTTGCTAGTGTTTATTACTGTACTACAAGCAGACGTGTAATCTGTGATTCTAATTTGGTTTAGAGGCAGACCTGTAGTACTTGAAGCCACCATCAGTGTTTCAGCTAGCATCATGAAACTGGCTATATTTATTTGGCAACTTTAATTTCTGTGTGTATTAGGGTGGGAGGAAGGATGTTTTTCTATCAATATTGTTCTGCAGCATTACCTCCAGGCTCTGTTTTACCTACAAACATATTGTTTGGGTAGATACATTAGTGTACATATTTTCTAAGGAAAAAAGATAGGTCCTACATGCATAATGCAACAATAGTAACAGCTAGGATTTACCACTGAACTGACTTTGACTAAGGCTGTGTGTTATAAAGCTGTCTTCAGCATAGGAGGGCAATACATTAGGGCCTGATTCTGATCATACTTACATCGGTGTAAATCAAGTGTTGAAGTCAATGGAATTTTATCCGTGTGAAACCAGTGTGAGATCAAGCCCTAAGACTCTAGCTTTCAGTAATATTCATTACCAAATTTTGCTTAATTATTTATATCTGCTGTAACTCTCACACACAGTCCTTAACTTCCAAGAAGCAACATAGAGAGGGTGCCCTGTATTTGAATGTGTTTACCTTAGAAGAGGTTTGTTGCTTAAAAATAGCACACTGGATTTTATGCCCAGAGGAGCAGCACTTGGATTTCAAAATACTTATGTAATTATTCTTTATTTCATAAGCTGTCAGAATGATAAATGAAATCAGAACTGACTTTGAAAAGCAAGGTCATTTGATGACCAGTGCACTTAGCCAAGGTGTCTCTGTGTTCACTATGATGGATTTGGGAGATTTATAATATAATATATCACATATGAAAATGAAATTAAAGTAACATTAAACTCACAATAGCAAGGAAATTCAGAGTGGAGGCTTCTGGTTCATCTTTAATTCACCCCATTGTTCCTGGTTATTACAAGGCCCTCATAGTAGTGGGTGATGTTAGATATCACATATCCTGCTGCATGGGCATAGCAAAGTGAATTAAGCCTATTGACTTCATTTTGTGTGGGTTAAAGATAGATCCTTAATATTACTTCAGTGTATTTTAAATGTGTGTTGTTATTACCTGCAGGTTGTAACAAAACAGTTGTCTGATACTGTAGGTCCAAAGGAGTGATTAAATTCTATTGTGGTAATAAGCATTTGCATAGAGAAAGTTTTATAATTTGCTGTACAGACGCTCCCCAACTTACGCAAGCGTTCTGTTCCAGAACGCCTTGCATAAGTCAAATTTTGCGTAAGTCGGGAACGTATCTCCGACAATTATGCCAAAAAAAAAAAAAGGCAGCTTATGGAACGTATGGAACGTTTTCCATAAGTGCGGATTTCCGTAAGTCAGGTCTGTGTAACCCGGGGAGCGTCTGTATTGAACATGTGCAGTATGTAAGAATATCTACTTCTTTTCAAAATAGTACATGCTGCAAAACCAGACAAACTGTTTCTGAACCCTCAGCATCCTGACTCATTCCACTTGAAAACATATAAAGTTATAGAAGCGGGAAGAACAGACTGGATGACCCATTTAAAACTGGAAAATTGTGAGAGTAAAGCATGCTTATATCATATCAGCTGAAGTCATTGGTGCATTTATTTTTTAAAATAACTCAGTTTCCTACTGTTATATCTAATACAGAATGAATAGTGCAGAAGTTATAAGTGCAGTACTTAAGAGTACTACAGGGAGCTTAGGGAAGGACTCAGGAGGAGAGAAGTGAGGAGAAAGAGAAGATGATGGTGGGAGCTCTTTCATTCACGTGAGTTTGCTTGAATACAATGCATCTGAAGAAGTGAGGTTTTTACCCACAAAAGCTTATGCCCAAATAAATCTGTTAGTCTTTAAGGTGCCACCAGACTCCTTGTTGTTTTTGTAGATACAGACTAACACGGCTACCCCCTGATACTTTAACAGGTTTGTTGCTTTATGGATTGTTTTTGCATAAGCTAGAGCAAAATATGTTATACTTCCTTATCAGATGGTTGAATGCACTCTGCTCTCGTGGCAGAGTTCAATACAAGACCTGTATTCCTTGATTTTCAGTTCAAATGAATCCAGTTAAAGTACTATAAGGGGTGAAACACTTAGTTCTTGAATACCGTGATGCAACAGCATTTAAGTCGCGTTTCTAAATAGCTTTATAAATGAAAGAGAGGATGCACCAAGTACTGACTAAAACCTGTTCTTTAACTGGAATATTCATCTTATATTTTTTCGTTACCCTTTTCCTTTTTTCCTTTGCCTCTCACTGATGGTTGTTGCCAACACTCCCCTCCCTTTCTGGTGGGCCAGCCAACAGTTCCCTCTGGAGGTAGCATCATTATATCTGCCTGGTTCACTTATTAGCAGATGGTGAAGAGCAGTAGAGCTGATACACTGCACTTCACAGAAACCAGGATCCTTCTGGTACCTCTGCAACACACATAGAGGCTCCTGGTTTGAGACTGTGAATTCTGTGTTTGCTTCCCAACCTGGGATTCTTTGTTCGTGACTGTGTATTGGCCAAGTACTCTGTGTATGAACCATTTAATGATCTGCTGTGTAGCTGGATAGTGAAAAGACTAAACACCTGAAATTTTTACATATTGTAAGGACTATTTGTCATGTTATGTATATTTTTATCAAAAATTAAAGGGTGAAGACAGCTCTGATAGTTTTCAGTTTTGCTGGCTGACAGGCAATGTTTTTAACTATCTGCCAAAGGAAATCCGTTTGCTGAGACCATTTTAATGCACACTGAATACCAGAGGCAGAACTTCCATTGGCTCTATTACAGGGGTAATTTACAATTTAACAAGGTATTGTGACAAGGTAGTCGTTATATTTTTATCATGTCATTATGACATTACCACCTAGAAAGTGGCATATATTAAATTTATAACCCAAGATTGCTAAAGTTATCATACGGAAGTGGTGCAATTATGTTCAGTTGTAGTGTGTTGGTGAATTGGAGGTGCAGATGCTCTAGATCCATCTGTTGAAATAGTTTTTATGGGTGCCAGTAGATGATAGAGAGCTTCAGGGGAGAGAGACTAAAAAAAACCGCTAAGGAAGAAGGCTGAGGTCACTGGACGTTTTGAAACCAAATCTACTTTGGCTCTGAATTCCTAGGGTCCATCCTCAGACACATTTTCAAATGAGATGCAGTTTCAAAGTATTTTACTACCCCAAAATGTATTCGCTTTCCCCTTTATCTTACATTTTTATTATTTTGATTATTTCACATTTATTTTGACTTTTCTTATGCAGATACTTGTAGGTCTTCCCTATTGGGCTTGCTACTTCCTGAGGCCTTGACTGGCTAGTCTAGAGGTTACATCAGCTGTCTGCAGCTGACAGGAGGTCCTGGTTTTGGCAGGATGGATTTTTCTCCATCTCTCTTTTTATCTGTCTCTGCATCTTCTTGTGTTTTTCTGTCACTTAGTTTGACCACCTATCCACACATGTCCATGTGGTATATAAACTGACTTATAAACTAAATGTGTGATCCTTTTGGTCCAAATTGAGTTGTTGAGCACTGACATTCACATGTTGATTGTTTTATTTTGCAGTGAGGTGTTTTAAATTCTGTTTCCCGAATTACTAATGTTTTCTTTTCTCCTACTCTTCTAGAAAATGAAGTGACTGCTTTCCCAGTCTTAGACAGTGACCAGAGTGAAATCATTGATACCAATGGAGCTGGTGATGCATTTGTTGGAGGTACTTATTGCTTTCTTTACTCTCTTATTTGGAGGTTAGACTTTCCCCCCCTATTCTTGATAGAATCTGCATTTTTTAGTCTAGAATTTCAAATTGTTCTTTAGAGTAAATTTTGTTCTTTTCAAGCTTTCATTTACATCCTGAGATTGTGTGTTTTAGTTAAGTGTTCATTCTCACAGGAAAAAATGTGTTCTTTGACTTTAAAGATAATATGCTATTATGTTATACCATGGTTGTTTTCACGAGATTAATTGTATCTGTCAGAATGTTGCATAAACAAGCTGCATCACATACATTATATAGTGTACTCGGATCCCTCCTGGCTTAACATTTTAACACATTGTTGTTCTTTAAAACAGGTTGTGGTGGATATTAAATAGCATTTTAATAATTGAGGGTAATGTCTTCTGATCATGTCATATTGTTCTAGAACATCTGTTTCCAGTCTAGTTGTTTGGAGATCAGAAAATAATATAAAGGGTTAACTTTTAAAAATTAGACTAGAATATTATCTGGCACTGCTTAATACTCATTTGCAAATTTACAAATTTTTGGCATAAGCTCCCCAAAAAAGAGGATGTTATGTCTGTGCCTGGTTTAAAAATGACTCAATATAAGCCAAGAAAAATTCCCTAGTTGATTGTAGCATTTATGTAGTGCAGTGACATGCTATTGCATCTTGAAGGCTCTAATAGCCACATCGGTTACGTCTACACTAGAAACTCTAGAATGGCACAGTTGCAGCACTACAGCTGTGCCGCTGTAGTGTACACACTTACTACAGCGATGGAATATGTTCTTCTATCACTGTAGTAAATCCAGCTCTCCAAGAGCTGGTAGCTAAGTCGATGGAAGAATTCTTTCATCAACCTAGCAGTGTCTATGCCAGGGCGTAGGTCCACTTAAATACATTGCAGAGGGAGTGACATTTTTCACAGCCCTGAGCAATGTAATTAAGCCGACCTAACTTTCTAGAGTAGACCAGTCCTGAGTAATAGCAGCAAGTGTCCCATTAGACCTTAACTTATTGGAAGCATAGACTAAGACAGAGATTCTCAAACTTTTTTTTGTTGACGGACCCCTTTTCAAATGCAATATTAATCATGGACCCCCCAACCGAGAAACTGATTGACAAAAGTATCTGTGTAGTTCGTATAAACACGTACTGTTAGTAATGCTTTAAAAAAAAGAGTAGAAGAGTACTTATAGATATCAGTGTGATGGGTGGGCCTGCTTCTTACTGCAGAGTCTATCTGTCCTTGGTGTGATGGCAAACTCATAAATCACTCTCCACTTCAGTGGAGACCTGAACTTTATCTTCATAGCTGGCATGGCAGAAATGGTGCTTCACATATATATGTTGTTGGGAAAGGTAGCAACACTTTTATTGCTTCTGTAACTAAAACTGGGTACACTGCAGCAACAGTTGGCCAAAACTGGCAAGGTATCTGTTCCTGAAACTTAATTTTCAGTGTTTGGGCACAAGTAGTTCGAGCAGCTCCTGTTCTGCTTTTCCACTCAAATGGCAAGATGATATAGCAAAAGTGGAGAATGGATCCCAAACCCAATCATATTCCTCCATGTTGATATTTTTAAAGTAAACAGTGAAGTGCTCAGCCAAAGTTGAAAGGTGAGCAACGATCCTGTCTCTCACACAATCAATTGTCATTCTGTGAGTATCCAGAAATTCTGTCAAAAGCAGAAACAGATCTGAGGGTCCACTGCTCAGCCTAGTTTTCCAAATCTCTACTTTCTTCTGAAATGCTGCACTCTGTCACTCACCTACAGTATGGTTGTACTGCCCCTTGTGTGGACAGGTTCAGCACATTCAACAAGTTAAAAATGTCTGTGAGGTATGCAAGCTGCGCAATCCATATCGGGTCAGAAAAGTTTGTGGAGATCTTGGGATTGTGCACAGAAAGAAAACCCAGCAGCTCTTTACAAAGCTCAAAAATTCTTTCCAGTACTCTGTCGCGAGGTACCCAACACACTTCTGTATGAAACAATAATTTGTCATGTCCAGCGCCCATTTCTAAACAAAGCTTTGCAAAAAGGAATGAATTCAAAGGCCAGGACTTTACAAAATTCACAACTGTCACAGCTGCATTTAGCACATCATGTAATTTGGGTTCCATTTTCTTTGATGCAGGGGCCTGGCGATGCAACATAGTGTGTTACAATTACCTGTGGGTTTATGGCTCATATTCTTGCTACAACACCACTCCTATTGCCTGTCATAGCAGCAGCACCATCCATGCAAACAGCAACACAGTTCTCCCAGTTCAGCGATTCAGCTTTCATGAAATCATCCAATAATTTAATATTTCTTGACCTGTTCAACATCCTCAGCAAAGGAATTGTACCCAAACTAGCCCAGGGCCATTAAACTCTAGAAAGGGGACTTCAGAAAATATGAGCCTAAGCCAAGAAGTAAAAATAGAGTTAGATGGTAAAGTTCACATGCTTTTTTGAGCCAACCAGGTATCCTTCAAAAATGGAAATGCAACACTAGGAGATTAATAGAAAGGAGCATCGCTGGTGACAGGTAAAATATAAGAAGGAAACTCGGAAATTACCAAAGAAATAAAAATAAATAAGAAAATATTTAAATAAATCAGAAGCTGCAAACCTGAGAGAATTGGTGTCTGCTGGATTACTGGAGAATAAAGGCAGGAAATAAGGAGGATAAGGGCATTCCAGAGAAGCTGTGTTACTACTTTTCCTCATTCTTCACCACAGAGAGTAGTAGGGAAAAACCTTTCCTGGGCCAGTCTTTTTCTGGTAGTAAAGATGAGGTATTATCAGCGATTGAGGCATCAAAAGAGAAGGTGCTGGAACAAACTGATAAATTAAAGAATAAGAAATCGCTAGGCCCACGTGGTCATACCCCAGAGTCCTGAAGGAGCTTAAGCATGAAGTGGCTGATCTGCTAACACATGTACACAGTCTCTCGTTAAAATCAGTTAATATACTGGGCGCTCTGGGAGTGGCAAATGTTAGATGTATCTTTAAAGGCAACACTAGGATTGATGCTGGGAATTACATAGCAATAATTCTTTCTTCTGTCCCACGGACATTCAGTGACCCTGAAAGGTCCCCACATAGCAATGTGTACTTTTACTCAATGGAACTCATTGCCACAAGATATTGAGACTGAGCACTTAGTAGGTTCAAAATTGAACTAAAATTTTATATAGATAATGAGAACATCCACATTCACATTAGAGAGGATAAAAAAATTAAGAAGAGTCCTTCCCTCTTCAAGGCATGAGCCAATCACTCATTAATGGGGATTAGGAAGAAACTTCCGCTCTTGGCAATTACACTATAATTGTCCACAACATTGTTTCTTTCACTTTCATCTGAAGCCTCTGATACTAGCCATTTTTGGAGACAGGAAACTGGACTATATTGGCTACAGGACTGATCTGATCTGTGTTCCACTGGAAACAATCTCTGTGCTATCTATAAAAAAATTTCTTCCATCCCCTTTAAAAAATTACATTTGTGGAAGATACAGCCTTCTATGATCTAGTCACAAGAGATGACCCTATATTGTGGTGGTGGTAGTAGTTGTATTATTTGACATTTCTAGTCCCTACTTAAGCCATGGAGCCAGATGTTGAATTACTGACTTACCCAAATTTTTTATAATGGAAAGTTTTTATTCTATCTTTTCAATACTCCTCACTTTAAAAGGTCATGTGTATTGATACCCCCAACACCTCAGTATACGATTTTGATTCAGCTTTTAGTTTCCTTATAGCAAAATGCTTCAAATCCCATCTGTTGAGTCGCAAAATGCACTCATAGTTGTATTAGAGACTGGAAAATATGGCTAGTTTTGCAAACTAAAGGAAGCAAAATCCTCTCAGCAGAGCTGAGTACTTCTCTGAGAGTGGTAAATTAGCATGGCTGAGCTGTGGGCTGCTGGATCAAAGACCTTTGCTTCAGCTAGTGGCTGAGACAGGGTCATGTCAGCCCTGGCGGAAACTAAAGATTGCATTCAGGGAGTCTGTTTTTTTCCCAAGTGGTCGGGGTGCTAGAATGCATCACGTGCCTTGAAAACCTTTAAGCTGAGCTACTCATGTCCACAGGCATGGGAAACTGAGGTGGAATCTAGTTCTGGGGACCACAAGATTGCAGGAAAAAGTTGGCCTCAGTGAATAACAGGAAATGCAAGGTTGGATGGCTGTTCCTCCCAAATAGCTTTAGGGACAAGAAAGGTGGGGGAAGCCAAAAATAAAAAATGTATTTTTTTTCCTCTAGAAAGAATCTAACTACTAAAGTTCAGTAAATTTTAAAATCATTGAGATGAAAGATTTTTAAAATGTTTCTGAGCACCTGTAGCTCACGTTGGCTTCAACTGGCATTGTGGGTGTTCAGCATCTCTAAAAATGGGGCCTCGAGCCTCCTAGTGTAAGTAGCTCAAAGCTCTGCTCAGCCAAGCAACTAGAGACCAAAAATGAACTGGATTCTTTAAGTGGAACTTGTCTTGATAGGGTTTGACATCAAACATTTCTTTGAATTCCTTGCTTCCATCTGCAGGCAGAAAACCACGTTACCCATTGTCCAGACTGACCCATAAGAAATTGAATTTTACAAGTTACTAAAGTATATCGTTATTTTGAAACACTTCTGTGAACACTACCGTCAGTTCTGCTGCCTCCTGTGGTTTTTAGCAGCAACACATCCTTTTACTAGCTCAAGCAACGACAAGCAGCTTTACAATAATTCAGCACCTCTAGTGGTTTGCAGCAGCACACCAGATTTCCATTTCTAATATGAAATGAATCCCTGAAACACCCGTAAATTAAAGCTGTAATTCCACCTCGGGGTTCTGGTGACATTGACAAATCACTTGAGCTTTGCTAACATGGTTTATGTCACCAGGGCCCCCGGAATGAAATTACAGCCTGATTCCGTAGCGCTTGGAGAGGTTTCCTTATTATTTAGCCAGTCCCATCTTGAACAGCCCTAATCATGTGTTGCAAAGCCCATGTAATGGCAGTGCACATTGGAAATAGGCACAGTTATATCATTTTGAGCTCAATGTGCTTTCCTAATTTCCTAGATCAAGAGAAAACTCCTTTTTGCTGTCCTGCTGTTTTGTCAGAGTAGGTCTGTCTGCCATTTGGAATCCTCTTTGACATTGCCCCAGTAACAAATTAAAACAGTGAGAATATTTTGTGACGATCACTGTCATTGTTCCCTGCAAAATCTCTCCCCTAGTGTCTGTCCACTAAATGGAACTGGGAAGAAAAATCATAACAAATGAACAGAAAAAGGTGCAAAATCAATATGTTCTACAGGTTCTCTAACAAATGTTGTAGCTAATCTAATGTGATTTCATTGTATGCTGCATGAAAAGTGCTAGAGTATGAACTGTAACTGCAAATCATTTTTAAGTAACTTAATGCAGCAGTGACAGAATATATGCAGTAACGTTGTAGCCATGTGATAAAAAAACCTTATACCTCTTGCAAGGGCCAACATTCTTGAGATAAAAGCAGTTCCTCATTAAGTGCTGTGAGGTGCCAAGTACTAGCCAAAGCATTTTACTTCTGTCGGTATCAAAGCTGTAGTCACAAACTCACACCCGTTGTCATTTTCAAAATCCAATTGATAGCTTTAACACAGAGACAGATTCCAGGAAGAAGTTACCTATAGTTTAAAAACTACAAAGAGAAATCCTTCTTCCGTGTACATGCTTGCAGAATAAACAATTATCTCTCCCCTTTTAATGAAACATAGCATCAGTCTTGCTCAGTGACAGCTACTGTATCAGCCATCAGAACACAATTCATATGGAAGTTAGTACTTGACACAACAGGAATAGTCTGTCCTCCTACGTATCTTCTGTGTGCCTCATTGAATCTTGCTTTAGCTTATCATTTTGAGATACACAGGATTTATTGGATACTGTATATTTTCCTGTCTTTTGTTATATTCTTGTTACCACGTGGGCCAAAGTAAAGCCAAAGCCCTCATCTTTAATATAGAGGTAAGCCCTGTGGAGAATGCAGGTCCCAGTTTGTGATCCTCCCCCTTAATCTGAATGCCTTTACAAATTACATCTGGCCTTTGAACTGCTGGCAAGTTGCCAAGTGTCCCTCAACTGTGGAAAGATTGGCCTCTTTCTTGTGGCTAATGCAAATGATTCTCTGTAGGTTAACATCCAGATATGATTTCAGAACAATGTAATATTTTGTATATTTGTACTAGGGCTGTCAAGCAATTAAAAAAATTAATCGTGATTAATCGCTATTTTAAACAATAATAGCATACAATTTATTTAAATATTTTTGGATGTTTTTTACATTTTCAAATATATTGATTTAAGTTACAACACAGAATACAAAATGTACAGTGCTCACTTTATATATATTTTTATTACAAATATTTGCACTGTAAAAAAACAAAAGAAATATTATTTTTCAATTACCTCATTAGAAGTACTGTAGTGCAATCTCTTGATCATGAAAGTCGAACTTACAAATGTAGACTTACGTACAAAAAAACCTGCATTCAAAAATAAAACAGTGTAAAACTTTAGGCCTACAAGTCCACTCAGTCCTACTTCTTGTTCAGCCAATCGCTCAGACAAACAAGTTTGTTTACATTTGCAGGAGATAATGCTGCCCGCTTCTTGTTTACAATGTTACTTGAAAGTGAGAACAGGCATTCTCCTGGCACTGTTGTAGCCGGCGTCACAAGATATTTATGTGCCAGATGCGCTAAAGATTCATATGTCCCTTCCTGCTTCAGCCACCATTCCAGGGGACATGCATCCATGCTGATGACGGGTTCTGCTTGATAACAGTCCAAAACAGTGCAGACTGACATATGTTCATTTTCATTATCTGAGTCAGATGCCACCAGCAGAAGGTTGATTTTCTTTTTTGGTGGTTCGGGTTCTGTAGTTTTCACATCGGAGCGTTGCTCTTTTAAGCCTTCTGAAAGCACCTCATCCCTCTCAAATTTTGGAAGGCACTTCAGAGTCTTAAACCTTGGGTCGAGTGCTGTAGTTATCTTTAGGAATCTTACGTTGGTACCTTCTTTGCGTTTTGTGAAATCTGCAGTGAAAGTGTTCCTAAAATGAACATGTGCTGGGTCATCATCCGAGCCTGCTATAACATGAAATATATGGCAGAATGCAGGTAAAACAGAGCAGGGGACATAAAATTCTCCCCCAAGGAGTTCAGTCACATATTTAATTAACGCATTTTTTTTTAACGAGCGTCCTCAGCATGGAAGCATGTCCTCTGGAATGGTGGCCGAAGCATCAAGGGACGTACGAATGTCTAACATATCTGGAACGTAAATACCTTGCAATGCCAGCTACAAAAGTGTCATGCAAATGCCTGTTCTCACTTTCTGGTGACATTGTAAATAAGAAGTGGGCAGCATTATCTCCTGTAAATGTAAACAAACTTTTTTGTCTTAGCAATTGGCTAAACAAGAAGTAGAACCAAGTGGACTTGTAGGCTCTGAAGTTTTATATTGTTTTGTTTTTGTACGCAGTTTTATGTAACAACAAAAAATCTACATTTGTAAGTTGCACTTTCATGACAGAGATTCCACTACAGAACTTGTATGAGGTGAATTGAAAAATACTGTTTCTTTTGCTTATCGTTTTTACTGTGCAGATATTTATAATCAAAAGTAATATACACTTTGATTTCAATTATAACACAGAATATAATATATATGAAAATGTAGAAAAACATCAAAAATATTTAATAAATTTCAAGTGGTATTCTATTGTTTAACAGTGCGATTAAAACTGATTAATCACGATTAATTTTTTTAACTGCGATTAATTTTTTGAGTTAATCCCATGAATTTACTGCGATTAATCAACAGCACTAATTTGTACATTGACATTTTTTTAAATTGCTCTGAATATGTAAAATATATCAAATATATAAAATACAACAAAGGAAATGTATAAACAGGCTTATGCAGACCCCATAATCCCTTTGAGGGGATGGCTTTAGCACATCATTACTTCAATGGTATAAATGTTGCTCCAAGAAGTTGTTTAACATAAAACCAAAGGGCTTGATTGTGCGAAACCAGTGTAAATCAGGAATAACTTCTCTGAAATCAATAGTTTCACCATTGGGGTAAGTGAAAGCAGAATGAAATCCAACATTTTTAAAGCTGCTGCCATAGAGTCATAGAAGGGACCACAAGGGTCATCTAGTCCAACCCCCTACTAAGATGCAGGATTTGTTGTGTCTAAACCATCCAAGACAGATGGTTATCCAGCCTCCTTTTGAAAAGCTGCGGTGAAGGAGATTTTATGACTTTCCTGGGCAATTTGTTCCATTGTCCTACTGTTCTTACAGTCGGGAAGTTTTTCCTAAAATATAATCTCAATGTGCTATGCTGTAGTTTGAACCCATTGTCTCTTGTCCTGCCCTCTGTGGCAAAAGAGAACATTTTTTCTTCATCTTTCAAGTATTGGAAGACTGCTATCATGTCTCCCCTTCATCTCCACTGTTCCAAACTAAATATACCCAATTCCTTTAGCCTTTGCTCATATGGCTTGGATTCCATCCCTTTGATCTTTTTTGTCACTCGCCTCTGGATCCTGTCCAGTTTCTCTACATCGTTTCTATACAGCAGTGACCAAAATTGGACACAGTACTCCAGCTGAGACCTAACCAGCGCCAAGTAGAGCAGTACTATCACCTCCTGTGATTTGCATGCTGTGCCTCAGTTAATGCAACCCAAAATTGCATTTGCTTTTTTTTTTCAAGAACATTGCATTGTTGCCTCACGTTGAGACTGTGATCCAACACAGCTCCCAGATCCTTCTCAGCAGTGCTGCTGCCAAACAAGTTATCCCCCATTCTGTATCTGTGCATTTGTTTTTTCTTCCCTAAGTGTAGCACCTTACATTTGTATTTGTTGAATTTTATTGTCTATAGTCCAGTTCTCCTATTTATCAAGATCCCTTTGAATTTTAACTTCATCCTCCAAAGTGCTTGCAACCCACCCCTAGCTTTGCATCTTCTGCAAATTTGATCAGTATGGTCTCTATTCCTACAGCCAGGTTATTAATAAAGATGTTAAATAACACTGGACCCAGAACAGATCCTTGTGGGACTCCACTTGAGACGTCCTTCCAATATGACATCATTCCATTAATAGTCTTTGTGGTTGTTTAACCCATTATGTATCTACTTAATGATAGTTCTGCTGAACCCACATTTCTCCAGCTTACTTATGAGAATGTCATGCGGGACTATGTCAAAAGCCATGCTAACGTCCAGGTATATTATGCCCACCACATTCCCCCTATCCACCAAACCAGTTTCTTTGTCAAAGAAGGCAGTCAAGCTGGTTTGGCATGATTTGTTCTTGGCAAATTCATGCCGGCTGCTAGTGATCACCCCTTCATCCTCCAGGTATTTGCAACTGGAATGTTTTATACATTGCTCGGTAGCTTCTGAGATATTGAGGTCAGGCTGACTGGTCTACAGTTCCCCGACTCCTCCTTTCCCCCCTTTTTAAAGATGGGCACTACATTAGCCCTACTCCAGTCTTCTGGGACCTCACCTGTCATCTATGAATTTGCAAATATCACCAGTGGCTCTGAGATTTCTTCAACTAATTCCTTCAGCACTCTGGGGTGAATAGCATCAGGCTATTCATTCATCATTTAGAATTCATTCAAATTAGTCAGAAAATCTCTGATGAGCTCTTTACTTATCCCAATCTGCATTCCTTCCCCTTTATTGTCCATGGCTCTGGGCAATCCTTCCTGCACGGAGAATCCAAGAAGCTTGACAAATTTTGTTTTGGCTTGCAGCAGGGTTTTCAAAGGAGTTTAAGGAAGTTAGGTGTGCAAATCTTACTGAAAGTCAATGGAAGTTGGGCACCTAACTCCTTTAAGCTCTTTTGAAAATCCCAGCCTCCACCATTTTCTGTGAGCTCTTAGGATGGTTTAGAAACTGACTGAACCAAAAGTGAAGCTTTCACAAGAAGCCATGGAAATTCCCTCCTCCCAAAGTAATTTCGACATGGTGCATGAATGTGCATCATCTTGAAGAGACCCACATGTCCTCCCTGCTTTTAAAGTGATGGCATTTTGTGTGTGTGCATATACATATATACTGTAGATATAACTAGAGAGTGCTACACAGAATAGCTGTGAGATTACACATCAGAAAGTTCTTTTGGCATGGTCAACAAACAGTAGTTTCAGTGGTTTGTGATATTAAAACTCTGAGATGAATGAGTTTGTGGCCTTATTCAAAAGTTCCTGTACTTACTATATTTGTATGATATTACAAAGTTATAAACAAAAAACATGTTTTTACTAAAAGTGTAGCGAGCACAACATATCCTTTTGCTTCTTATGTGTTTGTTTCGGTAAGAACCTCACAGCAACGTAGACAGACATACAAGATGTTTGAAATCAAAGTTTCAGAAACTAGGAACAATTCATTGTTGAGTGGCAAAACTGTGACATCAGAGACTACTTAATCACTATACAGTGGCATTTAGTTCATCGGTGTATAGCTATTTTAATTGGTTAAAATACCATGGAAAGTGGTCACAGTTTTTTCAATCACCTTTTAAAAAGACACATTTCATGGATATAATGTCACAACCATGAAATACAGCCCTCTGATGATACCATAGCCCTCAGATACAACTTTATTTGCCAGCTGGCAGTATGATTGTTGTGATAGCAATTAAATATATATTGATATGTAACATGCAATGGCTTATTTCTATTATAAAATGTATCTTCGTGAGGAAAGAGGTGAGGGGACACTACTTCTGCGTTATTCTGTCTTTCTTTCCAAGTGAAGATAAATGTTCTAGCAGAGATCAGTGCTCATGTTGTCTTCATTTATACAACATGGGCAGCTAATTGCCTCTGAGCAATCCTGTTGTTGAAATCATAGTAGATGATGTATAAAGTGTTGAAATAAAAATACCCTTTTAATATTATAAGCATTTTGACTGACAACCCATTTTCCACATCTTTAACGCTGCTGTTGTATAAACAGCACACACCAGTATAATAGCTCAGCTGTAGATAGGGCATCAGTCTTCACTTCCTAGGGGATGACTTGTCAGAACTCTCAACATGTTCATTACTATACTGCTCGTGTGTTCTGATGTCATCCTTAACTCACAAAGATAAATGCCACATCTAAAACGAGGCTATTAGATGCCCTCTCTGTCTCTATAACTGACCTTCCATAAACTAGAATATTGTCAGATTATGCCTTCATAGTGGTTTTTTCTCTGTCACTGCTGGAGGTGCACTATTATTCTGATAAATGTTGTAGTCGGCCACCAGTATGCACTTTCCATATTGGAATTGGCACAATTTAGAAATTTGCCATACTGTTTGAACTGCCACCACCTTTTAAAAAATCATAATATAAAAATAAACACGTCACTCAGAAAAAACACTGAATATTTCCTATTTACCTCACTGTTTCAGACTGTACAAATTCCTAAATATTAATTATAATTAAAACTAATCAGACGTTTGCAATCATGAAAGCTAATACGTTATACTTCATTGGCATATGTACACGGCCATGAACTATTCTCCAAATGCAATTTCAATACAATCCTATCTGTTTTTCTGACTTACCACCTTTCCACTGGGATCCAGGTATTCAACTCTTTGGTTTTACTGTCTTGTCTGTATTTCATCTTATTAAAATACAGTAAATTAAAAATTGTAATTTCCAATTACACAAAACACATATGCTTTAGAAAACAACGTAAAGAAATAAGTGCAAGATAAACTAAATGCTAATTCATCTGCTCTCATTTTGAAAGTAACATTTAATTTTTTAATGCATTAAAAGGGATATGTGTATGGAATAAAATGCCCCACCGTTCTTGGTTTGGCAGAATTAGGGCCTGATCTGTCAAGGTGCTGAGCACTGTCAGTTCTCATTGATATCAACAGCTTTGTAGAACGCTCGTTACCTTGCAGAATTGGGCCTTAAAGGACAGCCGTTATTCTTAATGACTTTCTGGCCAGACTTGATGGGAAACAAAAATTGAATATGTGTTATGTATGTTTAAAAATATTTTGCATTAGAAGTAGATTTTCATAACAAATTATAAGGTTCCAGTTTTTGCTCTGTTAATTCTGGGACACAATGTGACTTAAAGTCTGAAAGCAAATTATCACTGTTTAAAAATATTTTGTCACACCTACTGTCAGTGTAACATTTTATTTTATGTTAATGTGGCATCCATTAGAAAATCATGTAATGATGAAGAAAATGTTGTATGGAAGTTTAGAGAAGTGACTTTAATGAGTTATTATCTCTCACTCAGAATATTGGTAATATTTTTGCACTGTTTTAATGTATTCTGAGTAGAAATACAGGCGCTAGTCAAACTAGATCATCGAGCAGATTCCTCTGGGAGACATGGCAGGATATAGTCCCCTGAGAGATGATGCATAAGATTAAGCTGATATTATATTAGCATAAAATATAAAACATATTGAAGTATAAAATACTTGAAATATATTAGCTATCTCATATCTGATAGGCCCTCTAATGGGGCCTGTATCCTGCCCTAGCACTAAGAGGATTGACTGGATGATCTAGGAGGTATTCTGACTACTATAATTTTATATAGTGCATATCACCTCCCCCAGCATTTAAATACTCCCACTTCTCGGGTGGGAATATAGCTAGGGTGAAATCCTGGCACAAATGAAGTTGATAGAAAAACTCCCATTCGCTTCATTGGAACTAGGATTTCACCCCAGAGATGCGCACGTCACTACACAATATTTAAGCACATGGGCACCGATTCTGCAAATATTTGTATGCACATGCTTAGCTTTACTACTGTGGGTAGTGTCATTGAAATCAGTAGAGCTACTCACAATAGCAGAGTTAAGCATATGCGAAAGTGTTTGCAGGATCAGGGCCACAAAGAGTAAAGAATACTGTGTCCAGTTGAGAAGTTGCCTTACCTTGCTTTCCTACTGTACTTAATAAACACTACTGTCATTGACACTTCTTAGTAATTGACAAGAGGCTTTTTCCTGGCCATGTCAATTTAGCATAGTAGTAGTAGTTACAAAAAGAAAGACATTA
Source organism: Emys orbicularis (assembly GCF_028017835.1). Lineage (NCBI taxonomy): Eukaryota > Metazoa > Chordata > Testudines > Emydidae > Emys > Emys orbicularis. The sequence goes on along the minus strand of NC_088689.1, from coordinate 66,552,186 downwards.
AATATGACCCTTTTGAATTCATTGCATAGAAGCTCTATTAATATAGTGCTGTGGTAGAGAATTTCAGCCCACAAAAGTCATCCCCCTTGCACAAAGGTTTTATTTTGTTACACTCTGCATGCTTTAATGCCTGGCAATGTCTTTGCAAACTGCAGTGTGGCTGACTTATGGTTGCTGTGGGAACTATAACTTTGAATTTCCTGGCTTTTGTGCATGTGAAATCTCAACCATAATGTTACATTCATGCAACCTCTTTGCATTTCATTTCCTCAAGCAGATGATAGGAGCATCATTCCTCCCCCTCCCCCCCCCCCCAAACAGTGTTTAAAAACTGAACAGAAAGTAGCATATTGCTTCTATTTTGTAATGTTTATAACTTTATCTTTTTTACATGAAATGAACCAAATTCTCTTCTAGTCATTATTTTTATAGCATGCCCATTGCCATGGTATCTGGACCTAGGTGCCACATTTGGGTTACTGAAGCAGATAATTAGCATCTGAAAATTTTCTGAAATGTTAAAAATCCACTTGTCTTCATTCTGATATCTCAAAAATGGTGAAAGAGAACTTTATCCAACTTCCCAGAAATTCACTTGTGTGCTAAGAAAAAGTCAGAGAAATATCGGCTTGGAGATAATTTTTTTTTCCAGATAGCCAGAAAAGGTACTTCAGATGAAAGTATCCAAGTTTTAATTTAACGGATGCAATGCTCAGATTACCTTTTGGGAGCCTGGAGACTGTGAAATACATTTCCCTCAAATTGTTTTCCCTTATCCTGGTTAAGCAGGGCCAGATCCAAATGTGAACTTCTTCAAAGTTCAGTAGGTAGAAAATGAAAGAAAAGTTCGATGGGACAATCACCATTTAGGATTTATCAATATCCTTCCATCACACATTTCTTAGAGGAGATTTTAGGTTCATCTGGTTTTTGTACATTGCAAATTGTAGGGCTGTGAAACCCAGGCAGGGGGATAGTTTCAGAGTCCAAGCTCCAGCCCAAACCTGTACATCTACACAGCTGTGTTTAGTACTGTAGCGTGAGTCCGGGTCTGAAGTTGGAGGCTCTGAGATTTGCTACCATGGTTTTAAAACGCAGTGTACATATACCCTAAGTGGCCAGATTCACTACTGGGTCTCTACACTGGCATAAAAAAGCATAGACCCTAGCAGAGTCCTCTGAGTATGGAAACTTTACCAGGAGAGGAGGCTGTGTCAGTGGAAAATGCTGCGTCCTCTCCTCTACCCTGGGTTTCACATGGGGCTATTGCTAATCACAGAGGTGGGTGGTAATCACTAGGCATGTGCAGGGCAGCCAAGGTATGAACTGATGAAGGGGCTCATGCAAAGCACCTTGAAGTTAATGAAAGGACTCCCATTGACTTCACTGGGCTTTGACTGAGGCCATATGTGCATCCTTTGAACAACCTTCAGCAGCAGAGCTCCTGTAGAGTTCCAGCTGCAATTTACACTTGCCGGCCGACAGCACAAGCATCAAGGGGGGAGATGATGTGGCAACACTTGTAGGGCACAAGCATCCTGGCTGGTGCTGAGAAGGACAATTATGCCTCACGCCACCAACATTAGTGAACTGCTCAATAAACTTACTGATGGTATCAATAGTACAAACATGCTTAACAATAAAAAAATATTTTGCAAACATTAACTGTTTCATTGCTGAGATAACAGAGATGATGTGGGGTTTATTCTGTCCTTTGCTCTTGTAGACTTGTTTCACAGGTATTCTTTTATAGTTTGTTTTAGTTCTTTTTGCTCGAGCGCATAGCTGCACTCAGCACCTTCATTTCAGCAGGAAATGACTATTACAGCAGTGTGAAACCACCTCCATTGCTTACCCACATTCATCTAGTCAATGCAAAGTTGCATTGTTTGTGTGAGTGTCCATCCATAAATGATTGTATAAACTCAGGCTGAGGAAAATACACACACAACTGGATGATCCTTGAAGAAATTGAGTGCACTAAATATAAAGGAAACCAGAGGAATGGAGATAGCAATAACAGCACTGCTACTCTTGAGTGCATACTTGTTTCAGCTTTCATGCTGGTCATTAGAAAATAAGAAGCTTTGTAACAAGGTTTTTTATATAGTCAGTGAAAAGTATTCACCATTGAGCACGTGAAACATTTTATAAACACAGTGAAAATAGACTTCCCAAACCTTTTATTCATGATCTCATGGTTTTGTCATTCTGTGGAAGTAAAAATATTGACATTTACCAGACTGTTTGTTCCAGCTTTCTGATCTCCTGCAGTTTATTTTTATAACAACCTTATTGATGGGCCTCTTACCCAGCTCTCTAGGTTTAACTGAGTTGAGTCGATTTGTTACCAGGGCTTCAAGTAGCTGTTACAGAACAAGCAAGACATCCTAATAAAGCTGTAAACATGTTTACTCAAACGTGGTATTGATTTTACTTGGAGAGGGAGAAGCTAGTGCTTAGCATGGTGTCAGGGTGGATGAATTTAACTGCAGTTCTTCATTGTCATCTGTCATGGTTGTGAAACACTAAGTAAAGCCCCGAGAGGATAATTAGAATTGCTAGAAATTTAGCCCCTAAAATCAGTTAACCACTTGGGATTTTTGTAGTTTAATTAGTTTTTTATTAAAACTTTCCTCTAGTGGTATAATCAGAAAGGCACTTCTAAGGTGCTTTTCAGCTACAGTGAGAATTCAAGGTTGTCACTTGTTAGATCCACGTTTTAAACAAATGATTTTGTTGAGAGGGATGAGTAACTTTTTTTCTTTCACTTGTAATTAGCCTAGCACTAGTTTTGTCTTACACATTGTAACAATGTGCCAAGCTGCACTGCTAAAATTCCACCTGTGTTGCCTGATCTAATTGATTGTGCATTGATTGATTAAGAATTCCCAATTGATTCCCTCAGATTAACACTCTGAGGTTTGACAGGTTTCAGTTCCAAGATTAGACCCAGAGTTATTAGAGTTAGGGTTAAATTGGAAACCCCAATGCAATTGCAACACACACACTTAGGAAAAAACTTTTGAATTTGAAATAGTTTTATTAACACAATTAGAAAACACACAAAAGTTCCGAGCCAAACAAGAATGTAACAAGTATCAGAGGGGTAGCGGTGTTAGTCTGAATCTGTAAAAAGCAACAGAGGGTCCTGTGGCACCTTTAAGACTAACAGAAGTATTGGAGCATAAGCTTTCGTGGGTGAATGCCCACTTCATCAGACGCAAGTGTAACAGTAATCCAATAGTAATTTTACATTCAGCATCATGTCATACGCATACTCTCACAATTCTTGTGGAGACCTAGGGCAAGGAGACAGGTGGTGGCCCACGAGGTCCTAACCTGGTTCATGAGGTCCTAACCTATTTGTGGCATGCCAAAAGACTCCGGTGATCAAGGTCTTGCTGGTCTAAGCCATGGTTAGCCCTATTGCAGTATCTGATGGCTGCAATGAATATTCATGTGAGCATTTGAGCTCCTTTGCCTGTAACTAACTTCCTCCCCGTCATATTATTGGGGTATCCTTATTCTATACGTTAGTATATTAATTACCTTAAACGTATACATCCATTGGTTATTATAGCAATCCTGCAGTTAAGCATTTTCTAATTTTCCTATCCTAAAATACCCAAACTGGTATCCACTGACTTTTTGCAGTTACTTGTCAGCATTTGATACAGACTTCTAGTAGAACTGTTTATTGCAAAATTATATCTTATGACTGAGGATCACTGTTGGTCAATTTACTTATGCTAAGGTTTATAGGCCTAATTTCCTTCTACTAAATGCTTAAGCTAGTATCTTACAGGTTTGTGCCTGTAGGCTTCTTGTATTACTGCCTTATACCTACATCTTACTTTTAGGCTTAAAAGTTAACTTTAAACCTATACTTTAACCCATAGACGATACCTTTAATCAAAAATGTTTCTATTTAGAATAGCCGACCATCAGTTTGATAGATGGGCAGGGCTTCTGGCTTACCCCAGTTCTTGGCTGTAATATCCACCATCTGCCACAGAAATAAAAAAGGAGGAGAACCACAGCATGTCTAAGTACAGTTGTTCAGCGACTATGTTGCAGAAACATCTGATGCCAATGTCTTTTTCAGAATCTAGGTTGGCTGGCTGATTTCTTGGCACCAGCTTTGCTAACCACCTGATCACAATTGACCAGATTTGTGTTACCATAACATTATCCCACGCCAGTAGCACTAAAAGACTTACAGAAAAACGCAGTGGTATTAGCTAAAAGATTGTAAATGGTTTGATGCTAGAGTACTACTTCCTTAAAACTACATCCTCCCTAATTGTTTTTGCCATTACTGGCCTGAATGGCTAGTGAAATCATATAAGAATAGATTTGTATTTTAGATTGATTTGGAGGTGGAGAAATGTCTGGGAGGATCAGGATGCAGACACTTTTTTTAAGGATCATGTTGCTCTGGCTTAGGGTTTGTTAGTCTTCCAGTTGACACATTTGATAACTGCTTTTTCTGTCTACCTTTTTTTATTTAAAGGAAAAAATTCATTTTGCTTTGGGCATTTTATTAAAGTTTGCACGGTGCAAGGAGGAATAAATGTGACATACTGGTGGGGGAACCCATCTTTAAAAAAAAAAAAAAAAAGTATTCTTATAAGAATGGCAGCCCAGGAGCTCCCTGTCGGAGACTTTAAGCCAGTTTCCAGCCAACTTTAGTAATGAACAGTCATTAAAATTAAGAGTCAAGTTTACAATTTGAAATGAAACATTTGGCTTTCAATATAAGCTGGTTTTAAGTGTTGTTAAACCATTACTAAAGCAGAGCAAAACCTTTAAAATCTCCGCTATTGCTGATGTCATTGCACTAGCACTAGACCCTTAGTCAGAGACGTCAGTGGTAATTTTGGAACAAAACCTTTTTAAAATACATTGATTATAGTGACAATTGCTCCTGACACTGTGGGTCTGGAACTTCCGTATAGCTGACCACAGTAAAATTAATGCAGTTTTCCTTTAATGATGCTGAAGTTCAGTTCTGCTCTCAAAAGTAACTAAGTAAAAACAGCTCCTACTCCCTGAGTCTTTTCAGAGTTGTATTAATAAAGCTGTGAGGGAGTGAACTGGATTTTAGTCCTGCTTGTGATCATCAAGAGTATGGTTTTCTAGGTTCCAGTCAGTTACACCCATGCAAAACCATTTGATGTCAGTTGGCAGTATGACGTCACAGGTGTCACTGAGGGCATAAATGGTAGACAATAATATTATGCTGGTTCCATTGAGGGCCTAATTTGGCCTGCAGAAGCTTTGTCTGATGACGATGTGCCAGGAGGAAAGAAACCAATTTGACTTTCATATCCCATGTTGAGTCTGCAGGGCTGGCAGTTAGAAAAACTGTCTTAATACTTGTAAAACTGAGTACAGACAGCATGGAAATCATTGAGAGACAATAAAGATAGTACTCAGTGATACCAGAGACACTTTTCAGAGCCAAACTGCATTTTAGTTCCTGGGTAGATAGAAGCCCTGCAATTCTCTTTAGGAAATAAAATTGGGCCGATAATAGTTGTTGATGTTTTCCCATAACCATTTCCATTGGCTGAGAATTTGTACACGTCTTTGGTTTGTTTTATACCTTATAAGGTACAAAATTTGGTTTTTCAAACACCATTTTATTGGACACAATTCCAACTGAGTTGTTGTAATGAATAAGGGCAAGATTGTTACTTGTTCAACATGTCTGTGTGGGTGTGGTGGGGGGAAGGAGGGGCGCAGGGGAAAAGGCACCTCTTACTTCCCTGCACAAGCTACCCAGATCATTGGTTATATTATGGGAGGCAGAGCAATCACCATGGATCTGCTATTCCCACCTCCTCCACACACACAAACAGAGGTGATAGAGCAGGGGCAGGCAATGAGTGGGGCCTTGACTCTGGTTCTTCCCCCAACACTCTGTTCACCAGAGGTTTGTATTAAAGCGTGCTATGTATCCATGTGTTTGGACTCTGGAAAAATACTACTGGCAACATCATCTGCACAGTGGCGCTGCAACATTTTTAATAGTGGGGGTGCTGAAAGCCAGCCCCCTTACTCCTGTTCGTGCCTCCCCCCTGCCCAAAGCTGAGGCTGAGAGCAGGGCTGTGTCTCGGGGGCGGGGGGAGGGACCCAGACAGAGGTAAGGGGGGCCGGGGCTGTGGCGACTGCTGGGGGCGGGTGTGGGGCCAGAAGCAGAGCCCCGTGCAGGGGTCGGCAGCCGGGACCCCACATGTGGGGCCCTGGGAGTGGAGCCCTGGGAGTGGAGGCATGTGAGCAGGAGGTGGGGCTGGGCGTGGGGCCCCAAGCACTGGGCCAGCGGCCGGGGCCGGTAGCCAGGAAGTGGAGTCCTGGGCAGCGGGCCAGGAGCGGGGCCCCAAGCACTGGGCCAGCGGCCGGGGCCGGTAGCCAGGAAGTGGAGTCCTGGGCAGCGGGCCAGGAGCAGGGCCCCGGGCACAGAGCAAGCAGCTGGGGAGCAGGGCCAGCCCCCGGGACCCGAGCCGGGGAGTGGAGCCCTGGGCGTGGGACCAGTGGCCCCCCCTAAAACCTGGGGGTGCTGCAGCACGCTCCGCATCCCTACTTCCTGCACCTATCATCTGCAAAATAAGTCTAAACAATATTTAGACAAAGCTGCATTATATTCCCTAAGGCTGATTTGATAGAATATACAAGGCCAGATTCTCAGGTCTAGCTGAGCTTCTCTTGATTAAGGAGTTGTGCCACCTTTGCACTGCACTGATCGTGAGGGCAGCCAAGAAACCGGCTCTGCCCCAGCATAAGTTAGAATAGCTGCTAGCGCCTTAGAGGCCAGTCCCATGACCCAGCATCACAGAAGGATAACCATGCCCATTATGCCCATGTGGGACTAAGAGCAAGTGACACATAGTCAATACATAGGGGATGGAGTGAGGCTGAGGATACGGGCCAAAGCTGGAGTCATGCTGGAATGCCCCCCATGCTGGCACTTTTGGGGGGAACGAATGGCGTTCCAGTACTATCACATACTGGAAGTGCGTTCTTGCACTTCCTTTTCTGAAGCACTGGATAGGTCCCACAGTATTTGCAGTACAGAATGATTCACACTGGAGAACCCAAGCCCAGAATTATATTTGAATTTGATTGCCTTTTATTGAGTATACTTAAAAGGCCACTCTGCAGCTAAAGCAGTCTGCCTGACTGAGTTCTTTGTTTTTCTACTAAACCAAGAGTGCTTTCTGGTGTTTCCCTAGGGTCTACTTTGCTAACTGCCTATGTTTAGTATGTGCTATACTTATATGCTTGTGATTTATCTGTTTGCATTATTACTTGATGCGATATTACTTCTGATGCCGCTACAATCTCCTTTGTAAATCCTGTAAAAAATAAATAATTTTTAAAAGAAACTTTCAAGATTAGATATTAATCTGGGGCAAACTTTCCACAGCAGATTCTACATGTTACACAAGTAGCAGCTGAACTAGGACCTTGAGTCTGCTCTCACTTACTTCAATGTGAATCAGGAGTAGCTCCATTGAAGTCAGTGGAAATAGACTGGTCTAAAACTGTGGTAAGCTGAAAGGCAGTCAGGACCTAAAGGTAGTTCATATTAAATGATATTTCATTTCTTAAGATCCTTCACATACCTTGATTTCCTTATTTTCATAAATATTCAGAGTATTGACCAGCAACCAAGAGCATGATTTTCTTCTTTATATAAAGCCCTTTCTGGACTCATGCTCTTTACAAAGCTGAGAGTTGTCTGTGTTTTTGGAAGCCTGCACAATACATCTCTTAGACTTACTGATTTAGAAATGGACATTCTTAATTGCCTAATTTTACATATGGACATACTAGCACTCAAGTTTTAACCACCCAGAAACTCACTGGCAAGCTCATGTCTCCCAGGCAGTTCAGCTGTAGTGACTGACATTCTCTGTGTATCCAGGAAGGGTTCCACTAAGAATACAAGAAAGCAGACTATTTTCATCGCATTATTCAGAAACCATCTGATTTCTACCAGACATGTTTTTTCAACTTCAGAACTATTATCCAAACCTGGTTGCTGGACGGACCCTCCTGCCGCCAGTCAGGGGGTATGTCAGCCTCAGACTGCCATGGCTGACGGTGCTCATGGCACAATTCCTCTTCACTTGTTAAGGCTCTCGTCCTTATGTATTGAAGACTTCTGACTCTCACTTATGTTTATGGCCTCAGAGTTTGTCAGTGAAGTCATATCTGTGAAACAGTAGCTAACTTACAGCTCAGGTTTCCCTGGAAAAATACTGATTTTAAAACACACCCAGAATCTTTTGTGGTTGTCAAGCTGTCAACCAAAACACCTACTTTCCGGCATCTCACGCATTCCATTGGAAAATCTGTGGTATTTGACTAATTGAACCTGTGGCTTTTATATAAAAATACCTGCTTTTTTCCATGTCAGTGGAATTTAGAGATGACGTTGAGGATCAGTTAAGCCTTTTTTCACTGTTGGTTATGACGGGGAGAGGTTAGAACCAACTTAGTCATAGACAGAGGTCTTTTTGGCTCATTGGTATTGTCCACGGTTCTTGAGATTTTTTGTGTTTCATGTTTTATGTGATTTTTGTATTATAGATTGATCTCTAAATTACTAACAGGCGTTATTACACAAGATAGAATGTTTTTATTGTGTTCTAAAATAGGGTTGAACATCCCACGAGGAGTAAATATTTAAAGGTGGAATACAGGTTAAATGAAAATAATCTTCCTTTAGGGCTTTAAAGTATTGCAATAAAATGTAGGTGGTTTATTTTAATAGTAACCAAGCTGAATATAGAAAACATATAGGGTTCTGTCAAAAGAGAACTAGTGGAATGTGTCATTCTCTTTGAACCAGAATTTCTGATAAGTTGGTAGATGGTAGATTTGAGCTACTTTTATGAGATGTGATTTGAGACTAATCTTGCACTGTCAAAACACAGAGGCAGCCTGAATGTGACATGGGGACTTTAAAGGGTGAAAATGGAGGTCAAGAATAAAAGGATGGGAGAAAGCCTTACAGAATCTGTTTGGGCTTTCCTTAATTCTAGACTTGACTGGCTGAGGGTGGTTTTGCTCCTGTGGTTGGATGGGAAAGGGAGAACCCAACCTGTGATGTCTGAGATGCGTTTAAAAAAAGGTTAAACTACTTGGTAAGAGTAGAAAATGTTTACCAAATATTGTGGGGTTGGTTCTGATTAATTATTGAATTTATTTCTTCCCATTTCAAGCCCTGTTGAACTCTAGTTTTCAAATGTATTTTCTTTCCTATCTGCAGTAAGTATTGTCAACCTGTTAACCGTGGTGTTGCTTTGTGCAGATGCATGTATGCAGATCAAGGACAAGAGTTTCCAAAATGAAGCTGGGATTTTCAAAGGACCTAAGGGAGTTATTCACCTAACTCCCACTGGCGCCTTGCTCTTTTAGGCTCCTTTGAAAAACCCCAGCCAAGGAGATTAAAATTAGGCTTTTGAGTCCACATAGAGGCACTTAAACAGGTGGACCTGATTTTCAAAAGTGCTGAACTCCTATTGCTTTCAGGTTTTGTAGGCAGTGGTTATGGTAGTTGGTAGCCATTGGTAGCTAGATAAGTGTCCTGATTTTTCAAAAGTGCTGACTGGTCAACATTCTGGAAAATGGGGCCACTTATTTAGATGCCTACGTTCAGACTTCAGAGTTCAATTTAAAGCACCCAGTTTTTAAAATCTTGATTCCTCTTTCCCTAATGAGTAGGGAACAACAGTTGCCATCTGAATTTTCTAATCAATTTAAAATTTCTCATTTGATTTTGCTTTGGACAGTTACATCTATGAATCAAGTTAACATTTATGTTCTTAAGCAGTTTGCTTTCTTAAAAGGAACACATTGTCCAGAGGTAAGTTGATGGGCCTGTAAATGTAGCCGATATGAAAAGCAGAAACTCTCTCCAACATGAAGAGTTGCTTCTACTTTTTGAAATGGGATTAGAGGTACCAGCAGCTCCCTCTGAAAGAGTGTTGTGAGTGTGATCCTTTTTGTTTGAAGTCACTAATAAAAAAAACAACCTTGATAGTTATACCATTTGCTTGAAGCCACCAGGTGGAAGCTTTAAATAAAATAAGTAAGACCCCAGTTCAGCAAGTTACTTAAGCATGGGCCTGAGTTTAAATTTAACTTCAGTGGGATTACTAATATGCTTAGAATTAGGCATATGTTAAGTGCTTTGTCAAATTAGGGACTATATGATATACTCAAAATCTAACTCTCTTCTTCACTCTCTCTCCATTCTTTTGTTCTGTAGGCTTTCTCTCTCAGCTCGTCTATGATCGACCGCTGACAGAGTGCATCCGAGCTGGACATTATGCAGCCAACGTGATCATAAAGCGTTCTGGTTGTACTTTCCCAGAAAAGCCTGACTTCCACTGATACCAATGAATCGGAGGGATCAAGAGAAACTCTTATGTTTATGGGATTGCTGCCTAAATATTTCCTACTTCCCCTTCCTCACCCTCCCAATTACCTGCATCAAGGCTTCTGTACTTCTGTTCACTTTATGCTATACAAAACATATATTGCTATGGTATTTTCCTATTCATACCACCAGAATGTTTCAGTAGTCTTAATTTAGGGATTACAGTGCTATGTGAAGCTTATTCTCTCATCAATGTGGAAAAGTTGTATTATTTACACAGGTTATAAGAGAAATCTCATGTAGATGCCACAGCTGATTAACTCTGTTAAAACACTTCTACAAAAACCTCTAGATTGTGTTTCACCATGGCCAAATCCTGCTCATCTTATTCATGTGTAAAATCAGCAGGCCTGACATTCATCTCACAATGGTGTAAATCAATAATAACTCTTCCTAAATCAATTGTGATTGTCTAGTGTTAAAAGTAGTGCAAGTTTGAAGAGAATCAGGCCCAACATGCAAGATCTGGCCCGGAGGGCTCAGTCCTGCTCCCACTTAAGTTAATAGATGTTTTTCCAGGAATTCAAAGGCCTCATCCAAAGTCCATTTTTAAGTCCATTATTAAGAGTCTTTCCATTGATGTCTGTGGGTTTGGATCAGGCAGTATTTTCGAGCAGGATCTGACCCTTAATTTGTAAATTCCTGTGCATCTATCAGACTGGCCACTCTCCGTGCTTTCGAGGCAGAGACATGATCTCATGATAGGATCTAGCTGTACATTTTATATCTGTCTCCTCAGTGTAAGCTTTTTAAAGGCTGTTTTAAATTAATATACAAACACATGGTGAAAATGAGGTACAGAAATATTTATGCAGGCTGTCTTGTCAGGATATGCCAAATGGAATCTCTTAAACGCACACTTTTAAACTTGTAATTTACTTTGGATAATTAAACAATATGCCGGATTTTATTTGTATTACAGTATTCAAAAGAGACTGTCTGACACTTGCCTTCATTACTTTGCTATGTAATTTGATACTGATGAATAAAAAATTGTCATATAGTAATTCCCTGGCCTTTTGTTGCCAAGAGCACAGTGAGAGTAATGCAGTGTGCGTCCAACCTTCCTGCACAGGCCTTATTAAACCAGGGGCCAGGAAGCAGGTGCTCAACCCACATTATATGATGGAGCTTGAGATTTTATTTGCAACTTTAAGTGTCCAGGCTGACACTGGGTTCAGTCTCAGGAATGTGCTCAGCATTAAGGAAGGAAGTGGTTGTGCATTTTCTCATCTGTGTAGTGTTCTCACCACAGAAGAGATGAGAAGTTAGCAGCTAAGATTCAATGAACCACCAAAGGGCGTCACAAACAGATGCAGTCTTGCATTCTCCTGAGCCCAGAGACCTACTCTCTGCTAGCACATGCTGGGGTGCTACACACCCCAAAGAGAGTGAGGAGGCAAGACCATGATCCTGTGCATGGGCCAAAGGAGCTGGCTGGCTGCAGAGGAGAGCAGGCTCCACCATCAAAACAAATGGTACAGAGGGCACTTCTGTCTACACACCAGGAAGCTCCAGGAGGCACAGTACTTCCCAAAGCACCCTGTTCAATCATCTGACTCTACCGTCCCCAGTGAGCCAGTGCCAAATGAGCACAATCTATCCTTTAGGATTTAGTGAGGCTTAAGAAATGGACAGGGTAGAGTGCAGGCTCTCTTCATTTCTGTTAATACAGCTATGTGCATTTATAATAGACACCTTCTGACTTCACAGCTTCTAATCTTCCACTGTTAACTCAGAAGATTTCACACTTAGGGCTTGTCTACACGTGGTGCTATTCCTAAATAACTCCATGAGGGGACACTCTCATTCTGGAACAAGAGTACCTTGGTGCTGTGTAGCTTAACACAGATATCAACTTGTAACCAGGAATTTGGGTGGCAGTTGGGAAAATGGTTAAATCTGACATTGCTATTACTCAGCACTCAGTGACATGTTCCATTCCCTTTTGTAACACCTTCATTCCATGTTATCCCTGTTCCACCCAGAGAGTTATGATTTATTTAAAACAACAGAATTTACAATGGCTATGCTCCCCATTTCATATTAATTACATTCAGTTCCAATTCTGTTTCCATGGTGAAAGAGGTCTGGTCTATTAAGCTCCACAGGATATAGAATATATTTTACATTTCATATATATAGCATGAGTTTCTTCATTTTAGTACAAAGAGCAGAGGAGTTGGGGTCTTAGGTTCTATTCCCAGTTCTGGCACTGAGATACTGAGAGAGCTTGGGCTGTTGACATTTCAGCTGTTTGTGTCAATCCAGCTAACAAGACTAGCTTGAAACCAATGGGACCAAAGCCAACCACATGATCAGAAGCATCAGACTCTGACCCAGTATGTTTAGCCATTCCTTAGTTCCTCAATATCTGGAAATCGTAGGACGATGCATGAATACTTAGAAATGGTTTGCCAAGCGATGCTAAGTAACTTCCAAAGGTACTGTCAGCTGATTTCCTTCAGAATTCCTTTCAGCATCTATTTCTTTTTTTGCTTACCTCTGCTGGAAGATTTTTGTCCATATAATGGTTCTGGTGCCATCCCTGGCCTGTCTCCATAAGTATTCTTTTTCTCCATTTTGTCCTCTACTGACCACCTCCATGTAAGAATGGGCTTCCTGAAAAACATGCCATCAAAGACTTGTGAAGCTCTGACACGTGCAATTGTCTGAAATCCCAGCTCTGCCAGATGAGCTCAGGTGAGTCTGACTCTGAACTTGAACCATCCTTCAAAGACAGAGTCCTCAGATCAGGACAGTGTCAGGAGGGTACCTCTTTGAAATGCACCACTTATTAACCATTGGCTCCAGTGCTTACCCAACTAAACTCCCATTGAGTGCAGTAAGGTTTTACCAGAGCAGGGAATAATTTTACCCAACATTGCACACTTTGGGCTTCAACTTATACCATTGAAGTTAATGGGAGTTATGCCATAGAGCTCAATGACCCATTATTCAGAGAGGCAGCATAATCCATGTACTCCACTGGTTTGGGAGTAGGACTGGGAATCAGGCTACCTGGGTCCTGTTTCCATCTCAGCCATTGATTCACTGTGTGACCTTGGACAAGTCATTTCACTGCTCTATACCCCAGTGTCCCCAATGGATAAAGTAGTACACCCTTGAGTACGATAGTATTGGCACTAGCATTCATTGTATCTTTTCCCTGACTTGCCTTTTATAGTTGTAATTGCTTTTTCTTGTAGCAGTGATGTGCCCCATATATTTTTAAAGAGAGGATAGTGTTCATTGTTACACCTTGTTTTTGGGGACGGTGGGAAGAATAAAGCTTCATCTTCAAATATCCTAGCTGGAAATTACAATAGAAATACAAGCTATTGAAAGGTGACAAGTTTGGGAACAATGTTTAATTTAGAGTGTCTGAGCCACAGTTTTAGCAGAGAAATGTTAATTAAAAGTGTGCTGACATGTTGGGGATTTAAAGGAAATCATCCTGCAAAGGATTTATAGCAATCAGGGCTCATGAGCATTAGGATTATGGATTCTTGTGCTGTTCCTTTTCAGTGATCATGTGATTGGCCTGTTGTTAAATATAGCTCCCATGTAGTGAATTGAGACAGGCATTGGAAAGGTAGGAATACTTCCCTTTAACCAGACGGATTTCAGAGGTGTTAGAGATTATACAATTCATTAGTCTTTACAAAAGATCAAAGGGAAAGAGTATCTTAATTTGGGCACTGACTGCTACAGTCTGAGCGTTTTACATAGATTAAATGGAAAATGAACATGTGCAGTGCTAACTGCATGTATTAAGGCATGAGCCTATTGTTTTATATCTCTCTAACTCACTGTGCACTTCCTGGAGATAATTCTCACACTTAAGACCTTTTGAGATAGTTATTTCTATTGTGACCAGTTCAGCAGCCAAATGACTCAGAGGTTAGTGCCTAAGGATCTTCCTCTTCATCCAGGGCCGACCAGAGGATTCAGGGGGCCTGGGGTCTTCGGCAGCGGGGGGCGCCCGCCGCCGAATTGCCGCCGAAGACCCGGCACTTCGGCGGCGGGTCCTGGGGCGGAAGGACCCCCCCGCCGCCGAATTGCTGCCGAAGACCCGGAGCGGAAGAAGCTCCGCGAGAGTTTTACGGGGCCCCCGGAGCAAGTGAAGGACCCCGCTCCAGGGGCCCTGAAAAACTCTCGTGGGGGCCTGAGGCAAATTCCATACTTCTCCCCCCCCCCCCCCCGGGGCGGCCCTGTCTTCATCTAATCCCTTGCAAGGGCTTCTCTGAGCACTATTGTTAATCTAAAAAGAATGCTAACTGACTTCTATGACAAACATTATTCATTTTATGCTTTAAATATTTCCTGCAGAGGCCAACAGAAATTCTGCATTTTAAATGCAGACCTTTGGGTGCCCCTTGTGTAGTACCATTTTTTAAAGATTAGAACAATAATGACAAAGTTAAAATGCTGAAAATCAATGTTTAAAACAAAGCTGCAACATCTAACCCTGAGGGCCACACAAAGTGGCCAACAGTCTGTAGCTAAAAACCACCGCACCAGTAGAGTTAATTCTGTGTTAATAGCATTGAATGTTCCACAGGCCCTGTTCTTATTAGATGCACAAGGTATCATTGCATGTCAGGGATTCGGAGATGGAGGAGGAATATTCTCTTATCAAGACATGTAATAACCAGGCTCATTACAAAATGAAAACCAAATAAAAATACTTTTAAAAAGCAGCAAGTCTTTTGTGTCCTATTTTTGCCAGGTCTCACCAGAGTTGGCAGAAAGGGAAAGCTCTTGTTTGTGTCAATGGCCTTGACAGGCCTTGCATGCCTAATGCCAGGATGGGAAGAGAGAGGGACAGATAGATCTGAATAGCAGTAAGGTGGGTTTCCTTTCAGTGTGATTAGAGCATGGGATTCCTGTGTGCTGAGATGAAGTATAGCCCTGCTGCACAGTCCAAATATTTAATGCTGTTCTAACTATCCCCTGGTTATTGGAGTGTGACAGTTAATAGCCATCAGCTGCCAAACCCGCTGAACAGTTTGGTTCCCTAAAAAGAAAATGAAAAGTTAAAAATGAAGCCAAGTCAGCCCAGACACCTACAAATCAGAAATGTGCTATAGCTTAGCAGGCAAATCATCTCCAAAGTTCAGCCTGCCATCGACCTGAGCTGCTGCTCAAATCAGAGACAGAGGGCTGGAAATCGATCATGCCTGGCTTCCATTCCCAGTTTTGCGATGGACTGCTGTACGCACTTTGGCAAAATGCTTCACCGCTCTGTGCCTCAGTTTCCCTATCTGTAAAAGTGGGATATTACTACTTACCTCTTAGTGCTCTCTGTAAAGCACTTTAAGATCTTCTTATTAAAGGCTGTAAAGAAACACCTGCTATGATAGTTCTAAATATCCCACATGATTGATTCAGGATAAATGCATAGCTATATGGAAGTGTCACTAGATTAATTAAGTTTAAAAGATCAAATTGTGCACAGACTAAATACTGCAACCCATGGAGTTGCATGAGAAGTAAATCAGTGTAGAATTTTTCCCCAAAAGAAGTTCTGTATGGCTGCGGTGAAATAAAAACAACATCTGGTGGAATGCTTAAAAGGGACACAGTCAGCTTGAAAAAAGCACACTTCGCTATGAACAGTATTTTACCTACTGTTGTTACAAGTAACATGGAATTTTATGAAAAAGATTATTCAGAGAAATTTTCTATATTGAATATATTACTTTGCGCATTTACTGCACTTTGTGGAGAGTGAATGTCATTGTTTTTCCTATATAGTCACTGAGTTTTCCTTTTGGTTTTTATGGGGTTTTCATAGAGCAACAATGGAGAGAGAAACATTAAAAACAAATACATAAATGCAACTGTAAACCCACAAACATTGGCAGAGGGAGTCAAGGGCAGGGGTAGCACCTATTCTGAAATCTGTTTTTAAAATCAATTGGATTGGAAACTGAGGGTGTTTTCAACACCCATCTTATTATTAACATACCCACCGGAGAGTGCACCAAACTCTCCCATCTATCCCTAAGCTGTCATTTAGGCAGCAGTTATAATGCTACTACATAACTTTTTATTTCCACTATAGTGATGTCACCTCCACAGCAGAGGTAGGCCCCTCTAACTGAATATACTTTACAGAGCAAGTTGTTTCTTACCAATCATAATGGCCCTCCCAGACATGAAGACTATTGGACTCTCTGCCTGTGGATCAGCAGAGTATAAATGGAATGACCAATACAAGTGCAATAGAGAATTGTGTGATATAACTCCAAAGGCAGCATCTATCTATCTGTGGGCTTATACCAGATGGAATTATTTATTTTAGAAATTGCATTGCTTGAAAATGTAATTTATAATCACCTTGCTGGGCCATGGAACCGTAGGGGTGCTTGCTGTGTAAAGCTCTAACTCGGGGAGGTAGTATAAAAACCTATGACTTGAGTACCCAAGGTGTGGCTTAGAGGACTCAAAAGCAGCCAGCTGCAGCGGCTATCCTGCAGGGTAAAGACAAAGCTGATCTTCTTTTGTTGGTGGAGAATGTAAGCGACCAACGATTCCATGTCATCTACCAAGGATGGTACAAACGCACACAAATAATATGGCTGCTGCTGTTTGTGTCTGATTGTGAAATGTACAGTAGAACCCCAGAGTTACAAACTGACCAGTCAACCACACACCTGATCTGGAACTGTAAGTACACAATCTGGCAGCAGCAGAGACCAAAAAACAAAAACAAAAAGCAAATACAGTAGAGTGCTGTGGTAAACATAAACTACTAAAAAAATAAAGGGGAAGCAGCATTTTTCTTCTGCATAGTAAAGTTTCAAAACTGTATTAAGTCTATGTTCAGTTGTAAACTTTTGAAAGACCAACCATAACATTTTGTTCAGAGTTACAAGGTGTTCGTAACTTCTGAGGTTCTACTGTACATTTATTGGTGCAACCTTTGGATTCCATAAATGGTCAGAGATGTCCCCACACTTCACAGTTTAGGTGGCCTGGCCTTAGGGAAGGGTGTGCCCTGGATACACATTGCCTTAAAAATGGGTTTATACTCTCTTTTTATTTATTTATTTATTTATTTTTAAAAGACTGTACAGTGCCTCCTGAAGTCCAGTGTTTATTGCATCCCGGTGCTCTCCAGATCAATGCATGCTCCGTATGCAAGTAAGAAGATTTTTCTTAACTGCCAACTCTGTAAATTTAACTTAGTTTACACCAGCTGAGGCTCAGCCTCTCAATTTCTATCAGCGTTCCACTGGATGTACTCTTTTGAATGCAGGTGGTTTCCTTTCTTCTTTTGCACCATAACCCACAATCTTAAAGTGTGGCTCAAAATGGGATCCCCTAGAGCATACTTGGCTTTATCTGAAATAGTTCTCCCCTGAGAAGAGGCCTCTGGGGCTTGCTTTCGCTTAAAAACAAAAAAAGGTCATGATGAGTTCGAGGAGTTGTGCTAACTAACAGTTTTACCCTACTGGAGCTATAGCTTTACCCACAGCCAGCTGACACAATGTTAAACACATCCCTAACTGCAAATCCACGTTTAATACCATTTTAGTTACCGCAATGCCTCACGTGTTTTAACATGATCTCATTTTCCCTGAGAAGCTCTGGTCTTTTCTGATACTCAAGATGGAGATGTTTTTCCAGTGTCCAAGTAACTACCAACTAATTTCCCTTGATACTGTCTGCCTCTCACTCTTTACTGGTCCATGTATAAGACTGGACTGTCAAGGGATGCTGAAATTAGACAACCCTGGCAAAAAGGCCAATGAGATTTTTAATGACCACAAGTTCACCATCACGCAATGCCCCTTAAAACTATAGTGATCCATTGGCTCAGTACTGTCTGAGTGCAACCCAGCAAATTACTAGCCTCACTTCCTACAGTATTGTAATTGTCCCTTGGATGTCATGTACTGAGCCAGCCTAACTCTGTGGTGTCTAATGGGATCAGAGCACAAGGTGTATTTCCCTATATCCCTGCTTTACAGTGTGATGATGTTGTTTGGTACAAGCGGCAGAGAGGGTCACCTATTTCCCCCAAAATTCTGCTGATGAAAGGAAACAACAGACAACTATGCACAAATCTCAGGCCTCCCAACTCTGCTAGTAACCTGGCTGAACATTTTATTTCGTTTTTTACTTGTTTCCACTCTATAAAACCATAGTTACTAATATTCACTTTTAAAGGTGAGCCACACAAGAATTGGGCCTTCACACAGGATTCTTACTGGCTGCCGTTTCTGCTGACAGAAAAGACAGCAAGAGTCAAGATTTTGAATAAAGGACAAATACAGGTCTGTTGCATCTTACGCGCATTTAACATGCGCGATTTCAGCTTTACGTGGTCGGCAAAAAAAAAAAAGAGAAAAGTAACAATTTTAATACTGTACCTGTAGTGCGGGCGATTTCGCCCGCCATTTAACTCAAACATATTTTGTATTCCGCATTTGTCCTCTGTAGCACTTGGCATATGTGATACAGGTCTGTCTCATCTTACGCGGGGGTTCCGTTCCGCGGTTAGCGCGTAAAGCAAAAACCGCGTATAGTCAAAATTACATTAATTGCTGAGTTAATTATCTCACTAAAGTCTAAATGTTGTTTTTTGGCACTTCTTCCCCCCCACCCGCACTCAGTTGTTTACTTTTATCAGAATATAAAAAAAAAAACAATGTCAAGAAAAACGTAATTATATTCCTACAAATCTCAAGTGTTTTCTCATTTGTGTACTGCAGTCTGATGTGTTTTATCACTTTCCTTCAGATTATAGCACGGGAAATTGCTAGCTAAATCTAGGACTTAAGAGCAAAAGGAAGAAAGAAAGAAAGAAAACCAAATTAAAAAAAACCCCATGCTTCTCACCAAACAAGTATTATTTCTAATGACAAAACTTCTGAAATTTCCTTTTAGATAATACATGAATAGCCAGGAATAAATTGGGTCAACAGGAACTTCATTAAAATCCAAGAGAGAAAACAAGATCTTTCATGTGAATAATTTGGAATGATTGTGTAAAGATGAGGCATTATTATAGGATTGCTTTCTCTTCCACAAGCCAGAAATATCCAGGCTCTTCCTTGCTGAAGTGTGAACGCATTTTGTAAACAGTTCTAGTTAGCCCTGAGTGTCAGATGATTGTGCTACTTAATGAACTGCTGCTCATTCTGAGTTAAATTCATCCCTTCCTTTCACAAAGGCCTGGTAATTGGGCTTGGTCTGAGGCACTTTGAGCAGCGGAAACGTCTCCTCACTCGAACTCACACAGGTTACAGTGCTGCACTGTAAGCCACCTGCAGTCACTGCTTCAGCCTATGGGTACGGCTACACTGCAATTGAATAGTGGAGCACCCACAGGGGGACACATCTCAAATAACCTCAGTTACTGCACAAGGTGAGTAACCCTCTCTTGCAGCTTGCCGAGGCATACCTGCGCTAGCTTTCATCTAACGAGCATGGCTAAAAATAGCCACAGAGGCATTGGCTTCATTAGAAGCACAAGTATGCACCCAGGGTTCTGAGCGGCTTGTACAGCTCATGCTGAAGCCCGTGCTGCCATAGTTTCACTGCTATCATTAGCCATGCTAGCTAGAGCATGGCTCTGAATACCTGAGCTGCAGTCACACCTCCAGTTGCAGTGTACACATATCCTATGGGCTGGAATGGCAACCGCTGCTTCTCCATTACCTCTGCACAGCATTTTGGGCCACTGGATCCATAGAAGCACAGATCCTATAGCAATTGCCCTGCTCCATGGTCTTTATGCCTCCTTACCTTTAGTTGAGACCTCTACAGAACACAAGGTGTGGGTGCATCAGCCTCCCCTCCCAGAGTGGCCATTCTGTCTATATGCTGTCCCACTAAGCACAAGTGACATGGAAGGCTTTGCATGGGATCTCCCCATCTCAGTGAATTCCATCCATAATACACTGACCTGCATGCACTTTCTCTAGCATATTGGTGCATTGTCCCACTTTCCCTTTGCATTGCTAAGGCCTGGACTACACTACAAACTTAGGTTGACGGAAGCCACCTTAAGTCGACCTAATAATGAATGCGTCTGCACTACCAGGTCCCTTCCACCGACCTAACTCGCCTGTAATGTTGACTTAATTACTCCACCTCCACGAGCAGCGTGGTGCTTAATTGGATGTTGATGGGTTGACAGAGAGGAAGCGTAGATGCACTGTTGTGTGGATCGACTGAATTGGCCTCCAGGAGATGTCCCACAATGCTTTTCTTTGACCACTCTGGAGAACATTTTCACCTCCGCTGCACAGCAGCCAGGGACATAGGAAACAGCCTCTCCCCTGTTAAAGCCTCAGGAATTTTTGAATTCCCATTTCCTGTTTGATCAGCGCAGAGAGCTTGCCAACCCAGCTGATCATGGTGACTCAACGTCCCAAATGCACTCCAGCCTGGAGTATACAGGAAGTGGTGGATCTTATTCATCTGTGGAGAGAAGAGTCTGTGCAGGCACAGCTTCGATCCAGCCAAAGAAACGTAGCCTCTATGCAAAGATTGCCCAGGGCATGGTGGAGGAGGACTACAGCAGGGACACGCAGCAGTGCCACGTGAAAATCAAAGAACTTCGGCAAGCATACCACACGAGAAAGGAGGCGAACAGTCATTCTGGTTCTGCACCACAGACATGCCCCGTCTACAATGAGCTGCATGCAATTCTTGGCAGCAACCCCACCACTACCCCCAAACGCAGCGTGGATACCTTCCAGGAGTCTGAGTCACGGGCCACCTTAGGCAACCACGAGGAGGACATTCTGGGTGAGGAAGAGGAGAAAGGGAGGAGAGCAATGGATCCATTCTCCTCAAGAGCCAGGAGCTATTTTTAACCCTGGAGCCCAGCCAGTCGCAGGACAGCATGGTGGCCGAGTGTGATGCCAGGGCAGGCACCTCTGGTAAGTGTGCAATTCCAATCAAACTGTAGGGGTTTCGTGCTCTTTTATTTTATGTTTAATCTGAAAAAAAAAGTGAGGTGCAGTGGGTATTTACTTCCCAGTGGCTGCTCCAGCTACGCCGAGGGTTTCCCCCTGGAAAAGACTGTTTATGTGCAGCGGGATGGCCCAGGAATCCTCCCTGGAAATCTCGAGGAAACTATCATGGAGGTACTCTGCAATCCTTTGCACAAGGTTTCTGGGGAGGGCTGCCTTATTTCTTCCACCATGGTAGGATACTTTCCTGTGCCACTCCAGTATCAACTCTGCTGGCATCATTACGGTACACAGCATAGCAGCTTAAGGACCAGGTCCTTACCCAGATGCTTGCAGCATCTGCTACCTTGCCACCTCTGTTACCCTCAGGAGACTGATATCACATAGGGTCAGCTAGGGGGGACAGTGGAAGTTTTAATTACAAGTGCTCATACCACAAACAATATAGCATGTGATCCCGCACCCATGGTGATTTCCAGGTCCCTCAACCATGGTTTCCCTAACATGCCGGTGGTTTCTGTGGCTGGAATCGGAGTTGACCTCAGAATCTGCAAGCCCAGGGCGACTGCTACTAGCGGTGTTAAGAGATGGGGGGGGGGGTTCCTGTATTCTCTCATGGCTGCAAACACGCCCCCCGTCCCCCCAAAGCCATCTCAGATAAAGACCGCAATTTGGGAGACTTAACGCTGGTCCCTGATCTCAAAGCAACATCCATGTTGCTGGGGGAGGGGGCACTGTCCACCTCTGCTCCTGACGCGAGTTCCCCACAAGTTGCAGCACAAGGCCCATAGCCCATGCCCCTGGGCCTCACTCACCATGGCTGGTACTGGAAACCAGTTAATTGAATAGCCTGGGATTCTCATTGTGGTCTGGCTTGCACTTGAGTGTAATAAGAGGAGTGACTTTAAATAGCAACCTTGTACCAGACCCAGGGAATGCACTGACAATGTTGCCTTCTGCTTTGCATGCCGTACAGTGGAAAGCTTGGCCTTCAGTGCATCCTCCACCCCAGCGGAGAGGCTACAGCAGATTAGAAGATGGAAAAAGAGAACATGTGATGACACGTTCAATGAGATAATGAACGCCTCTGTGACAGCTGACACGGAGCTCAGAGCCTGGAGGATTTCATTGTCTGAAAATATGGACATGGACATAGAGAGCATCCCAGGAGCATGAGCGGGCCACACACAATGAGATGCTGCTGCGGATTATGAAGGGCCAATCAGACATGCTGAGGCATCTGGCTGAGCTTTAAGAAAAATAGCTTCAGGCTAGACTCCCTCTACAGCCCCTATACCAGGGGTCTCAAACTCAAATGACCATGAGGGCCACATGAGGACTAGTACATTGGCCTGAGGGCCGCATTACTGACACCTCCCCCCCCACCGCCCTCGGCCCTGCCCCTGCCCCGCCTCTTCCCACCCCTTCCCTGCCCCCATTCCAACTCCTTCCCCGAAATCCCCACCCCAACTCTGCCCCCTCCCTGCCCCCAGGGGGTGCAGGAGGGGTGTGGGGTGTGGTGGGGGCTCAGGGCAGGGAGTTGGGGTGTGGGGTGCAGGAGGGGTGAGGGGTACAGCAAGGGGTCAGGGTGCAGGGTGCATCAGGGGGCTCAGGGCAGGGGGTTGGGGTGCAAGAGGGGTGCAGGGTGCAGCAGGGGGATCAGGGCAGGGGGTTGGGGTGCAAGAGGAGTGTGGGGTGCGGCAGGGGGCTCAGGGCAGTGGGTTGGGGTGCAAGAGGAATGCGGAGTGTGGCAGGGGGTTCAGGGCAGGGGGTCGGGGTGCAAGGTGTGGCAGGGGGCTCAGGGCAGGGGGTCAGGGTGCAGGAGGGGTGCAGGGTACGGCAGGGGGTTGGGACACAGGAGGGGTGCGGCATGGGGCTCAGGGCAGTGGGTTGGGATGCAGGAAGGGTGAGGGGTGAGGCAGGGGGTCAGCTTGCAGGGTATGGCAGGGGGTCGGGGTGCAGGGTGCGGCAGGGGGCTCAGGGCAGAGGGTTCGGCTGCAGGAGAGGTTAGGGGGACAGGATCTGGCCCGGCGCGTACCAGGGGCAGGGCAGGCTCCCTGCCTGCCTGCCCTGCCCCCGCAAGAGGCTGGAACATGGGGAGGGGGGGAGGGGGGGCTGTGTGTTTCTGTTGCTTGAGGCACCGCCTCCAGCAGCTCCCATTGGGCGCGGTTCCCCATTCCTGGCCAACGGGAGCTGCTGGGGGTGCTGCCTAAAGTAACAGCCACACACAGCCCCTCCGCCCCCCCTTCCCCACGTTCCAGCCTCTTCCCGGAGCTGCGCAGGGCAGGGCAGGCAGGCAGGGAGCCTGCCCTGCTCCCGGTGCTCGTCCGGCCGCTCTGGTAAACACTGGGGGAGAGCGGGCCGCAGAAAATCACCCCGCGGGCCGCGTGTTTGAGACCCCTGCCCTATACAATGGCCCGCAATCATCGACCTGTTCCTAATCCCCCTCCCCCAAACGTTCCAGGAGGAGGGAGGGAAGGTGCAGTAACCCTTCCACTCAACACCAAGGGAGGGTACTAAGAACAAAAGATGGCGATTTGAAGACCTTTGATGGACAAGACTTCTGTGCTTCCCCAGACAGTCTGACTTGGTTTCTCCTCTCCCAGTTTTATCACACCATTTGCCCAAGGTTAAATTATTTTCCTGTTCTTTAGTTTCTTTATGTTTGTACAGTAAACATCGACTTTGCAAGAATTAAACACTCTTTATTCCAGGCATGGAGGTTTGGAGGGTGAAGGGGAGATACAGGGAAACTGATGCAATGGAGGGGATGATATGGGAAGGCACAACACAGATAAGTAGTGCACATTACTGCGGCTCATTGCTGAAAAGGGTTTTCAAAGCCTCCTCGAGATGCAGAGCTCCTCGTGGGCTCTTCTTATTGCCCTGGTATCTGGCTGCTCAAAACTAGCTGCCAGTCTATGCGCCGCCAAGCTCCACCCCTGTGGAAACTTCTCTCCCTTTGCCTTCCAGATATTATGGAGCACACAGCAGGCAGCGATAACAATGGGGATATTGCTTGAGATCTAACCTAGTAAGCAAACTGTGCCAGCAACCCTTTAAATGTCCAAAGGCACATTCCACCCCCATTCTGCAATTGCTCAGCCTATTGTTGAACCGCTCCTTACTGCTGTCCAAGTGGCCAGTGTACAGCTTCATGAGCCATGGAAGCAAGGGATAGGCTGGGTGTCCCAGGATCACTATTGGCATTTCAACATCATCAATGGTTATTTTGCAATCTGGAGAAAAAGTCCCTGATTGCAGCATTCTGAACAGACCTGTGTTCCTAAAGATGCGTGGGGTCATGCACCCTTCCTGACCATCCCACGCTGATGTCAGTGAAACATCCCCTGTGATCCACCAGCGCTTGCGACACCATTGAAAAGTATCCCTTTTGGTTTATGTACTCTTTGGCAAGGTGATCTGGTGCCAAGAGGGCACGCATATCCCTATCTATCGCACCACCACAGTTAGTGGACGGTTTTGCCGGGATGGGGTTCCCTATGTCCTGCACGTTGCCCAGAGTCACTACCCTTCTTAGCAGAAGTCAATTAATGGCCCTGCACACCTGGATCACAACAGCTCCCAAGGTGGATTTATCAACTCCGAATTGATCCCCCACTGACCAGTAGCAGTCTGGCAGTACAAGCTTCCACAGAGTGATTGCAATTTGCTCCTCCACTGTCAAAGCAGGTCTCATTCAGGGCTGGGGAAAACTCTGCACAAGGTTCCCGGAAAGAGGCCTTCTGCATTCAAAAGCTCTGCAGCCTCTGCTAGTCATCCCATAACTGCATAACGATGTGATCCCACCAGTGTTTGTTTCCCGGGACCAGAAACGGCGCTCAACCGTGTTCAGCTGCTGCGGGACTGCCAGCAGCAACCGGGAATTTTCATTCTATGGCTTTCAGCAGGGCTGCTTGACTGCATGGGCAGTGGATATAATAGGCCAGGGAAGGCTCTACCTCCCCTGGCGCTGCTGCTGGGTGCCCCCTTGCGGGTTTGTCGGGGGAAGTTTTTGCTTTATTATGCCCCAGGCAGGTTCTGGGGCAGATGAGGAGGCGGTATGTGCTATTCAGCTGCCCAGGTTCATCAGTAATCTCCCTGGACTACTGATGAACCCAGGAAGCTAAGTAGCAGATACCGCCTCCTCAGCCGCCCCAGAACCTGCATGGGGCATAGCAAAAGCTCAGGTTCTTCTCTGGGAAGAGACGTTGTCACACTGCGGTTTCCCCGGATGGCATGGGGCGGGGAGACGTGGCTGCAGCTGGCCCGGAGGCTCCTTCCGGCAGTGGGGGGAATGGGGATCCTCCTGCTTGGGGGGGGGCGTTCGGGCCGAGGGGGATGGTGCGCAGGGCTTCTCCGGGTGTGTGTGTGGGGGCTCGTTGCTCCATCCACAGGGGGGAGAGTAGGGGGTCTCGGGGCTCCGGCTGTGGGGGGAGCCTCAGGGCTCCAGCCCAGGAGGGCAGAGCTGGGGGCTAGCCTCCACCCGCCAGCCATGTTTGAAGGACATTGCTATGTCCTGTGTGGCAGCTCCTGTCTCAGCCCTGGAAATACTGCAGGATAAGGTGTGTGGTGTTTGTAATGTTCACAACAAGAGTGCACAGCGGAGCGTGGTTCATACTTCTCGGGCTATGGAGAATGCGCGGCTAAGCCAGGCTTTTGAAAAAAGGAGCAAAAAAACATGAGTGGTTTGCTGTTGATTTCAGGGCAGGGTGGGAGGAAACTGCATCATGGGAGGTCAAAGCCAGGTTCCCATTCCCCCTTGCAACAATGTTTTGGTCCCATGAGGCATTGCAAGCCCATCCAAAAATCACCAGCGGTGCACTGCTCTACCCATTGATGCAAGTGCTGCTAGTGAGGACGCACTCCACCAACACAATGAGTGTGGTGTGGACGTGCATGAGTGACTTAATTAATGCGGAGGCTGGATGTCAACTTATATTAAGTCGACTTCACTTTGTAGTGTAGACATGCCCTAAGTGAGCTCTCAGAGCAAATTTCTCTCTCTGCAGCTGCCCTTGTGACAGCTATGCAGCCGGGAAGCACAATGTAGCAGTGCCCTGTTAGCAAACCAGACAGCGGCATAGATATCATCTTCCTCGCCAATGAAGCAAATTCAAAGGAAATAGAAATGAGCTCTAGATTTTTAACAGCTGAAGCCTGGGGGAGCGGTTCAGATCCAGAATATTGGTTTGACCCAGTATAAAGATAGGGCCCATTTGTTAACTTTGGTCTGGATCTGGATCCAGCTACCTATGAAGTTCATGGTGGTTTAGATCTGGGGTTTTGATTTGGGCCTATTAACCTACCTTACCAATCTCTCTCCCTATGGCTGTGCTATGGCACCATCACTGGAAGAGGGCCAGGGATTTGGTGTGTGGTCTCCTAAACTGAATTAATATAGCCTAGGATTTTAACATTTGCATTATTTTAAAGGAAAGAACACTTACATTGTTTATACTGTAATAACAGATGCCTCAACTCACATGAAAATCATTCAAAAATTCTGGCAGCCCTTGGGCAATAGTGTAGCCTGACTGCATCTGGTTTTAAATGTATGTGTTGCCATAATACTGAATCACCGTGGACAAGCTCAGAATTAGGGAGGACATTTCCTTATTATTGCCACTGAGAACAATGAAGCCATCTCTAGTATGTCTTCATTAGGGAGCCATTTACCCAGTTAAAAACTAAGATTGACGGTATTAAAATGCCATTCCAAAGATAATTGTTTGGGGTTGGTTTGAAATCGTGGGAGGGCTGTTTTATTACTGTCATGTAAACACATTTGGGGAATTTCAGAGAATTGGTGATGGGAATTAGAATCTGATCAGAGCTAATTAAGATGTGATGGCTCTTTGGTGACCTATCTATGAAATGAGTTTGATAGGATTCAGTTTGGCTCTTAATAAGCAAGCACCCACAGTGCAAAAACTGCCACCACAATTAGCCCCTTCTCTGGTCATTTCAGCAGAACAGCCCACAACTGAAAGGGGAATGTATGATCAAATATCTCTTCATCCCTGGCACATGCAGGGTCAAAGCACATTGATGGAGTGCTGTGGGAAAATTTACGCTGGCTAAACAGAGGCCATCATCTTCCAACACTGTGAATTTAATTAGCAGCAAATTCACTTTTAAAAGGGGAGAAAGGGAACCTATACTGCAGTACATTGTAGTTAAAGGCCATATTGTGCCATCACGTTTTAAATAGAAGCCTGTGGTGAACTCAATACAGAGGTTTGCTGATAGATCAGTGACATGCTCCAGCCCTACCTTAACTCTGTTTAAATTTTAAAGATTTCTTTGCAGATGTTGTGTAGCCTCTTTAATCTCGTCCATCTACCCATTAGTAAATATTGTGTGTCATCTGAAAACACTTTGAATAGTCAACATACCTTAGACAGAATAATTCCAGACAGCACTGAAAACTATCATAATACATTTGTTTGAATTGCAGGCCAGATTCTAGCTGGCGTCTGGGAACAGATGTGACTGGCCTCTGCTCTAAGCAGCAGCACTAATATATTGCAAAAGCAGCACTGACATGCATCTTCATCCTGGCTGAAGCCACTATATCAACTCCCCTGCCTTGTGCATACTCTATTCCTGGTATTAGGAGTTATTGGTGAGAGGAAGGGCAGTGTGCAACTCGGGGGGGCGGGGGGGGGGGCAGGGGGCGCAATACCTGTACTTGCTAAAGGTCACCATATGTGGATATGTGGACAAAAGGTGAACCATCCCCTGTGACATTCCTTTTTGTGGTAAACCACAGAAGACCTGCAGAAGGGTCATTCCATATGTTCTGGTAGAAGGCAGAAAACAGGAGGTCCATTTTCACCCTGTACTTTCACTTTGGCTGCAGTTTTGCAGGCTTATACATGTGCACAGCACTTGCCAGAATTTGGCCACTCCACAGATTAACCCTGCATTAAATTAAACACCAACGAGCCTTGTTAAATATGTGGCTGCTATTCTAGGCAGTGAATAAAGAAAGCTTCTGGGGCCAAATCCTTAGCTGAGGGAAAGTCAGAGGAGCCATGCCAATTCACACCAGCTGAGGATTTGGTCTGTAGCCTGGGGATGTTTACTGCTGGTTAACTAACAGGGAGATGTGATTTTCATATGCTAGGAGCCTATTCTACAAACGCTTTTGCACAGGAGTGACATTACCCATGTGACTAGTCCCATTGAACTCAACAGACGTACTCACTTGAGTAAAGCTACCATGCATATGTTTGAAAGACTGAGTCCTTAGGTTTTCCTCTGCAATCTTCAGTATAAGAGAATCCTGGTTCTAAGACAGCTCTAAGTGTTAGGAGAGTCCATCTGCATTTGTTCTTATGACAAACAAAACATGGACTTTTTTCATACCATTATATCCCACTTTTCAGCAGACCCCTTTTCCCTACCTGTGCTAGCAACAGTGAGTAACAATTCATATGAACAACTCTGCCTTTCATAATGAATGAACATTTTTATTATGGCAGCTGCTACTTGAGATGGTATGTGTGCTGCTGAGTAAGCGAGCAGCAACCTGAGGAAATAAACACATGTACAGGTGTAATGTCATATTAATTCTCTACTTTTCAAGGGAGGGGGAAGTGTGTTGTAATTAGCAGACACTTGTTTCCATTTTTAATGAGTGTTAATGGATTAATCACTGACAACCAGCTCCTCTCTCTCTTTTCCCCTTCCACTTCACGATTCAATGGTGTTGGGAGATAGAAGGCTTGCGTTTAGCTGAAGGGGTGATGTCTCCATGTAGAATGTGCATGCAGACATATGAGGGCCATAGGGATAAGAGAAAGGCAGCCAGTGTTATTTGTGCCATCCCTTTATTGCTGGCATTGAAAAAGTAACAATAATTGCAGCCTGGATGCTTCAGGGGTAGAATTCTCACCTGCCATTGGGGAGGTCTGGGTTAAATTCCTGGCCAATGCAAAGCCTTTGTCATTATCCTTACCACAAAGGAAGATGTCTGTGCTTGGGGCCTGGAAGGGAGGGTTGCTGAAAGCTGTGGAGCATTTCAGAGGAATGGTCCATCCGTGTGTTTGTCTAAAAGATATGCTATAGGTCAGCCACAAAACTACTGGGCTCAATGGAGGACCCCCTGGGTGGAATGCTCTGACCTGTGGTATGCAAGAGGCCAGGCTTGAAGAGCAGTGTCTCTTCTGGCTTTATAGTCAATGAATTCCCCTGTCCTGATCAGGGCCGCCCAGAGGATTCAGGGGGCCTGGGGTCTTTGGCGGCGGGGGGCCCCGCCGCCGAAGACCCGGCACTTCAGCGGTGGATCCCGGGGCGGAAGGACCCCCCGCCACAGGTCTTCGGGGCACTTCGGTGGTGGGTCCCAGAGCGGAAGGACCCCCCGCCGCCGAATTGCCTCCGAAGACCCGGAGCGGAAGTAGCTCTGAGGGCCAGGGCCCCGTGAGAGTTTTCCGGGGCCCCTGGAGCGAGTGAAGGACCCCGCTCCAGGGGCCCTGAAAAACTCTCGTGGGGGCCCTTGCGGGGCCCGGGGCCTGGGGCAAATTGCCCCACTTGCCCCCCCCTCTGGGCGGCCCTTGTCCTGATTTCAGACCTGCCCAACATATATGCCATTTGCTGCCTATGTATCAGTTTGTTTCATGGGCCAAAAAGGATCTTTCCCAAGGCCTGGAGATGGGTTTATGTTGGGTTGCTGAGAACCTCCTGGGAATTGCTGAGCATACTCATTGCCCATTGACTCAGGCCCCTGTTCAGAAATGTACTTATGGACAAGGCAAACTTTAAGCCTCTGAGTTGATCTGTTGACCCCAATGGGATTGCTTGTGTGATTCAAGTTCTGCTCATACTTGAGTATGTAGCTACATCTGGGCCTTAACTGGGAACTCAGCACTTCACAGCATTAGGCCCAAATTGTGCACAGTAAAACAAACCTCTGTGCAGTTTGGCTTGGCGAGTTTCCCCAGTGAACAGTCTCTTTCCACTGGTAAGACCTGCACTTTTCCTTTGATTTGTGCACTGTAAAATATATCTATGACACTACAAAGGATGTATGTGACACCTATAGCTGTCAGGCTTTTCACACTCTTCAGCAAAGGAATGTTTTGTCTATCTTCTTCTCTTTACTGCATTAGTTATCCATGCATTAACACAATTTACAGTCACTTTCATTTCCGGTGGTGTTGCATTATGGCCTTGTGCGTTACTTTATTTATTAATCTCTTCCTGCTGGTTTGCCTAAAGAAACTGTTAAAACTAGAGCACTGATACTGCTTAGCTCTGTACAAACACTGCCTCATTAACCTCACAATGTCCCTGGGAGGAAGATCAGAGTCATCATCCCCATTTTACAGATGGGAAAACTGAGACACAGAGAGCTTAACAGCCATATCGTGCCATCAGTTTAAATGGGTAGTTCTGCTAACAAACAGTGACACATGTCCCTAAGGATATGTCTATGCTGCACAGTTAACCTGGGCCTTTACTCAGATTTTAACCTTACCCCCACTACCGTCCATATAGAAAAACCTTTGATGCTGGTTTGGAGATACTTTAAGCCTAAACTACTTTATCTGGGCGGGGTTATGGATTTGAGACTAGATTCCATTTGAACTTGGACTGCAACCTGCCCACTTTGCAGAGGGGAAGCATGCTAAACCACTGAAGTATTGATAAAAAGCAACAGAGGGTCCTGTGGCACCTTTAAGACTAACAGAAGTATTGGGAGCATAAGCTTTCATGGGTAAGAACCTCACTTCTTCAGATGCAAGTTGAGGTTCTTACCCACGAAAGCTTATGCTCCCAATATTTCTGTTAGTCTTAAAGGTGCCACAGGACCCTCTGTTGCTTTTTACAGATTCAGACTAACACGGCTACCCCTCTGATACTCAAGTATTGATAGTCTTCCAATACCTTTCCACAATTCCCCTGAAGGACAGACCAGTTTTCCTGCAATTGACACAGCTGACTGAGAAAGAAGTCTAGAACGAGTGTGGACAAAGCAATGGGGGGTAGGGATTTGCAGTGGCAATGCTCACATCCAGGCAAGACTAACCCACGTGCTCAGACCTGGGTGCCACACACCCGGTAACCCGTGCAGTGTAGACATTGCTTGAAGGCATGTCTACACTTTGAGCTGGAGCGTGTAATTCCCAGCTCAAAGAGACATACCCGCACTAGCTCTAATCTAGTGCACTAAATATAGAATGAAGCCATGGCAGTGGGAGGGGCTTGTACTTGCTATAGGAGCACGTACTTGAGGCAATAGATCCTGCTGCTCATGCTGCCGCAGCTATGTGCTCTTTTTAGCACGCTAGCATGATCAGAGCTAGTGAAAGGATGTCTCCTCAAGCTGGGAATCACACATCCAGCTCAAAGTGCAACATATCCATAGTGACTTGCCGAGGGACACAGAGGGAGTTTTTGGTGGAACAGTTATTTGAAATCAGGAGTTTTTACCTTCCTGTCCCACATGCAGATTAAGTAACAAAAAAAGATACTTGTACAAAATTTGCTTCCCCACCCCAGCCAAGTAGATCCAACATCCATTTGCTTGGATTAGAAATTATCCATGATCACTAGTATGTGTTAAAAAAATTACTTTCACATACAAAATAATGAAATAACCTGAATTTTGAAGGACCAGAACAAATTGTCTTCCAACCAAGGTAAAGCCACTCTGCTTATTCTCAAACTGGAAATTAGATATTTAAAAACAAACAAACAAAAAAACCCTGAAAGAATATTGTCACCTATGAGCACGGGACTGTAGCGTGAAATCTGAAATGCTGTATGGACTAAAGAAATTAATTCTGCCTTATTTTCTGCATTACTATTTTTCTTGTGACCTCCTCATTTGGTGCACCTCAGCCCACATATGGGCCTAACCAGGTTGAGAGCTGCATTTACATCATTTTACCTGGCAGAGGTTCTGCAATGCTTAGGGTACAATCCCTGCATTGTTGTACTCTGCAACCCCTTTGCATTATCTGTGTATACTAGCGCAGCTCTCAGCCTGCCAAGGACCAAATATGAGACAAAGATCCAAAATGGTCAAGACAAGAAAAAAAAATACCAGAATAGACAGGTTAGTGCAATGAGCCATTTATGCTTTTTCCAACACATTCCATTTCATGATTCTGCATTTGAAATCTAAATTATACATCACAAAATAACTGAGCACACCTCAGGTGGAAGTAACATTGGGTCTGTAATGAGATGCTGTTGAAAGATCTATTTAATAGGGAGACTTTTGAGAATATAGTCTTCACGATACTTTCTTGGGGCTTTGTTTTTGGTCTAGACCGGGGTGGCCAAACTTACTGGCCCTCCGAGCCACATACAACAATCTTCAGAAGCTCTAGAGCTGAAACACACCTGCCAGGAGCCAGGGCTCGGGCTTCAGCCCCACTCCTGCTGAATCCCGGAGCCCTGGTAGGTATGCCCCGCAGGGCTGAAACCCTGAGACCCTCTTCCCTGCTGGACAGAAGCTCCTACCCCACCACCCCACTGCAAGGCAGAGGTCCCAAGCTCAGCCCTCCCCGTTTAGTAGGTGGAGAATGCGGGGGGGGGAGGGGGCTTGCGAGCCACACTTTAATGGTAAAAGAGCTGCATGTGGCTCGCAAGCCACAGTTTGGCTACCCCGGTCTAAACCTTATCCTTAGCTGCAGTTTTTGTATATTATTTAACTTGGTTGCATGTTAAAAAAAAAAATCGACTGAATGAAAGAATGTTCTCTCTTTGAAAGAGGGAGAAAAAAGGCAAAGTGTTTAATTCCTTTATCTCCCTATCTGGGAGACCACTATCTGGGGCTGCAATTTAGGAAAGCACATTCTTAAGTGCTTTCCTAAATAAGAGCCTGAATCCCTTCTGTTTTTCTTTGAAGTGCTTCTGTGTGCCATAACTTAAGGCCACACAGTCCTCTTGCCTTAT
This sequence comes from Emys orbicularis, assembly GCF_028017835.1. NCBI lineage: Eukaryota > Metazoa > Chordata > Testudines > Emydidae > Emys > Emys orbicularis. Next base: position 66,518,880 of record NC_088689.1, on the reverse strand, counting down.
TCACTTAAACAGCTGTTTTGATATCAGTGGGGTTGCATAAGTGTGGAACTGAAGACAAAATTTGGCCTTTAAGATCTAGTTCAGCAAAGCATCTAACCGTGAGCATGTGCTGGGATTTTTGAAGGCATTTAAAACAGTTCTGAACCCAGTCACAACTGAATGTCAATGAAAGTTGGGTGCCAAGCTCCTTTGAAAATGCCAACTGAAGTGCTTTGCTGATTCAGGACCTTAGGGTCCATAACATTTAACCTGTACTTATGGGATGGAAGAAAATTCAAAACAACCTTGAATAATTAAATATATATTGCCTTCTTAGCTCTTAAAAATGGCTTAACTAGTTTAGTAAATGGAGGAAAATATTGAGTTGGAGGTATGGGAAAATTCTTGCCCATTAACATAAAATATAGCAAGAAATGTGAAATGTAAGTGTAGCATCCCCTATTGTAGCGCCAATCTCCTTAAGAGTTTTGATGGACAGACCTGAGTTCTTCTGGATCCTGCCACCCACTCAGTAGGGATGTAAATATCAGTTAAAAAAGTTAACCGGTTAAACAATTAAAATTATATAGTTTAACTGCTTAACTGTTAACCAAGATCACTCCAGCTGACCTGGTGCAGTTTGGGCGGGGCCAGGGTCCCTCCGGGATGGCGCAGTTGGGGTCCCGCTGGCCCAGCCGGGGCTGGGGTCCCTCCAGCTGGTACAGGGCTGGCAGGGTTAACGGTTAAGGTCGGTTAACAGTAAGCCTAATGCTTACCGGTTTACCATTTAACCTTTTACATCCCTACCACTCAGCAGGGTGTAGTTTCTTTTTCTTCCCATATGAATTTATTTGGCAGTGCCTCCACCCCCCTGTCTCCTTCCTGGCAGTGTCACCAGGGCAGTTTGGGAAGAAAATTCTAACCACAGGATAACCCCCCTTTACTTGTCAGATAGTTGGAGACTTCCAAGAAATAAAACAAGCACCCAGGGGTGCTGGAACAATTTTTATAGTGGGAGTGCCGCTGAATGGAAACCATGTATTTGGTGTTTGTTGTTACTACTTCAAGCCAGGGGATATGGCAGCACCCCCAGTTCCGGCACCACTGCAAACACATTAATAAAATTACTGTGTTTAATATATTGAACAGGAGATAAATATAACGTAACTTGGTAAAACACTATTCTCGGGGTCATCGGTGCCCATGCTAATACCTGTGAATTTCCCTAGTCACATGACCTGATATAGCAAGCTTAAAATTAGTGTCCCATTGGTATGCGTTCTTTGTAGGGGTCTTTGATTACTTGTGACCATGATATCTTCTGTGCAGCAGTTAGCAACTTGGCTGATTGGGTTCAGTACAGCCCAGAAGACTCTCAGGTGGGATAAGGTGTTAAGTCCCACCACAGGTTTAACAGGCAACAGGTAATAAAATCCCAAAACCCTTACCCCCTGGCTTGAGAACACCATGCAGGCAGTAAGGGGTCTCCCAAACAAGCTCCCTGACTAGCTAACTTAAAGGATGGCACACTCACAACTCCGTCATGCCTCCTCAGGTTCAGAGAGGGCTCTGGACTCCTCAGTCTCTGCAGAGGGGCTGATGATCGCTGCTGGCATGTGCCCTCTTCATAGATTCATAGATTCATAGATTCTAGGACTGGAAGGGACCTCGAGAGGTCATCGAGTCCAGTCCCCTGCCCGCATGGCAGGACCAAATACTGTCTAGACCATCCCTGATAGACATTTATCTAACCTACTCTTAAATTTTATCTCCAGAGATGGAGATTCCACAACCTCCCTAGGCAATTTATTCCAGTGTTTAACCACCCTGACAGTTGGGAACTTTTTCCTAATGTCCAACCTAGACCTCCCTTGCTGCAGTTTAAGCCCATTGCTTCTTGTTCTATCCTCAGAGGCTAAGGTGAACAAGTTTTCTCCCTCCTCCTTATGACACCCTTTTAGATACCTGAAAACTGCTATCATGTCCCCTCTCAGTCTTCTCTTTTCCAAACTAAACAAACCCAATTCTTTCAGCCTTCCTTCATAGGTCATGTTCTCAAGACCTTTAATCATTCTTGTTGCTCTTCTCTGGACCCTTTCCAATTTCTCCACATCTTTTTTGAAATGCGGTGCCCAGAACTGGACACAATACTCCAGCTGAGGCCTAACCAGAGCAGAGTAGAGCGGAAGAATGACTTCTCGTGTCTTGCTCACAACACACCTGTTAATACATCCCAGAATCATGTTTGCTTTTTTTGCAACAGCATCACACTGTTGACTCATATTTAGCTTGTGGTCCACTATAACCCCTAGATCCCTTTCTGCCGTACTCCTTCCTAGACAGTCTCTTCCCATTCTGTATGTGTGAAACTGATTTTGTCTTCCTAAGTGGAGCACTTTGCATTTGTCTTTGTTAAACTTCATCCTGTTTAACTCAGACCATTTCTCCAATTTGTCCAGATCATTTTGAATTATGACCCTGTCCTCCAAAGCAGTTGCAATCCCTCCCAGTTTGGTATCATCCGCAAACTTAATAAGCATACTTTCTATGCCAATATCTAAGTCGTTAATGAAGATATTGAACAGAGCCGGTCCCAAAACAGACCCCTGCGGAACCCCACTCGTTATGCCTTTCCAGCAGGATTGGGAACCATTAATAACAACTCTGTGAGTACGGTTATCCAGCCAGTTATGCACCCACCTTATAGTAGCCCCATCTAAATTGTATTTGCCTAGTTTGTCGATAAGAATATCATGCGAGACCGTATCAAATGCCTTACTAAAGTCTAGGTATACCACATCCACAGCTTCTCCCTTATCCACAAGACTCGTTATCCTATCAAAGAAAGCTATCAGATTGGTTTGACATAATTTGTTCTTTACAAATCCATGCTGGCTGTTCCCTATCACCTTACCACCTTCCAAGTGTTTGCAGATGATTTCCTTAATTACTTGCTCCATTATCTTCCCTGGCACAGAAGTTAAACTAACTGGTCTGTAGTTTCCTGGGTTGTTTTTATTTCCCTTTTTATAGATGGGCACTATATTTGCCCTTTTCCAGTCTTCTGGAATCTCTCCCGTCTCCCATGATTTTCCAAAGATAATAGCTAGAGGCTCAGATACCTCCTCTATTAGCTCCTTGAGTATTCTAGGATGCATTTCATCAGGCCCTGGTGACTTGCAGGCATCTAACTTTTCTAAGTGATTTTTAACTTGTTCTTTTTTTATTTTATCTGCTAAACCTACCCCCTTCCCATTAGCATTCACTATGTTAGGCATTCCTTGAGACTTCTCGGTGAAGACCGAAACAAAGAAGTCATTAAGCATCTCTGCCATTTCCAAGTTTCCTGTTACTGTTTCTCCCTCTTCACTAAGCAGTGGGCCTACCCTGTCTTTGGTCTTCCTCTTGCTTCTAATGTATTGATAAAAAGTCTTCTTGTTCCCCTTTATTCCCGTAGCTAGTTTGAGCTCATTTTGTGCCTTTGCCTTTCTAATCTTGCCCCTGCATTCCTGTGTTGTTTGCCTATATTCATCCTTTGTAATCTGTCCTAGTTTCCATTTTTTGTATGACTCCTTTTTATTTTTTAGATCATGCAAGATCTCGTGGTTAAGCCAAGGTGGTCTTTTGCCACATTTTCTATCTTTCCTAACCAGCGGAATAGCTTGCTTTTGGGCCCTTAATAGTGTCCCTTTGAAAAACTGCCAACTCTCCTCAGTTGTTTTTCCCCTCAGTCTTGATTCCCATGGGACCTTACCTATCAGCTCTCTGAGCTTACCAAAATCCGCCTTCCTGAAATCCATTGTCTCTATTTTGCTGTTCTCCCTTCTACCCTTCCTTAGAATTGCAAACTCTATGATTTCATGATCACTTTCACCCAAGCTGCCTTCTACTTTCAAATTCTCAACGAGTTCCTCCCTATTTGTTAAAATCAAGTCTAGAACAGCTTCCCCCCTAGTAGCTTTTTCAACCTTCTGAAATAAAAAGTTGTCTGCAATGCAGTCCAAGAATTTGTTGGATAGTCTGTGCCCCGCTGTGTTATTTTCCCAACATATATCCGGATAGTTGAAGTCCCCCATCACCACCAAATCTTGGGCTTTGGATGATTTTGTTAGTTGTTTAAAAAAAGCCTCATCCACCTCTTCCACCTGGTTAGGTGGCCTGTAGTAGACTCCTAGCATGACATCACCCTTGTTTTTTACCCCTTTTAGCCTAACCCAGAGACTCTCAACACTTCCATCTCCTATGTCCATCTCTACCTCAGTCCAAGTGTGTACATTTTTAATATATAAGGCAACACCTCCTCCCTTTTCCCCCTGTCTATCCTTCCTGAGCAAGCTGTATCCATCCACACCAACATTCCAATCATGTGTATTATCCCACCAAGTTTCAGTGATGCCAACAATGTCATAGTTGTATTTATTTATTAGCACTTCCAGTTCTTCCTGCTTATTACCCATACTTCTCGCATTTGTATATAGGCATCTAAGATACTGGTTTGATCTTTCCTCCCAGTTTTGTCCTGACCCTCCTTTCTCTCTGCCAATATAGCCCACACTCCCTCTCGTTTCCGACCCATCTCCCAGGTCTCCATGTTCCCCACTTACCTGCGGGCTTTGCTCACCTGTCCCCGTCGAACCTAGTTTAAAGCCCTCCTCACTAGGTTACCCAGTCTGTGTCCAAATAGGGTCTTTCCCCTCCTCGAAAGATGAACGCCATCTCTGCCTAGCAGTCCTTCCTCAAATAGCATCCCGTGGTCTAGGAAGCCAAAGCCCTCCTGACGACACCATCTTCGCAGCCAGGCATTCACCTCCATGATGCATCTGTCTCTGCCCGGGCCCCTACCTTGGGCAGGAAGAATCGAAGAGAATACCACCTGCGCTCCAAACTCCTTCACCCGTACTCCCAGAGCCCTGTAGTCACTCTTGATCCGCTCAGTGTCATGCAGGAGTCAGACTGCTTCTGGGCCCAGGATTTCCCCTCACCACAAAGGGGTGCAGGGCCCAAGGTGCCAATTAGAAAACTATACTAAAAATCCAAACTTTAGTTTCCTACCCTAGGGCTCACACACTCCCAGCAGGCAGCAGCCCTGGACTAGAAGCCAGAGCAGAGATGGTCAACATGTGGTGACTGATTTTCCCTAGGGAGCTGGAGGACTAACTCAGCCTGGCTGGGGGGGGAGTTTTCCTAAAAAAACTCTACAAACTGGGAGTCACCTTGGAGAGGGACAGGGCCAAACTGAGGGCTCTTGCTTCCAGGACCCCAGAGCCCAGTTCTCAGGGAGAACCCTGCATACAGACCTAGGACTCTCCAGCTCCCCACACAGCCAGCCTTGCCCTTTCTGTGACAGGGTCCAGACTGCTCCAAAATGGCTTCTCCCCCTTCTTTCCCCAGTACTCCCAGGGGAGGGCGTTTCACTTCCTAGTGGTCAGGCTAGCTCTTCTTCCTGGGCTTTCCCATGTCAGTCATTTGACTCTGCCCTCTCCTCCCAGCAGGCACATTGGCTATCCTTCCCCTAGCCAAGAGGGGCCCTCTTTGTTCTAAATCAGAGGTTCCCAAACTCTGGGGCATGACTCTCTAGGGGGGCGCCAAGGAACGTTCGGGGGGTGCCAGGCCAGCCCCCATGGGAGATGGGGCGGGAGCGCCACCCAGCTCTGCTCCTGGCACCGGATGCTGGTCCCATGCCCGGGGCTCCGTGCCCAGGGTCCCGGCTACTGGCCCCATGCCAGGGGCCCTGGCTGTTGGCTTCAGCCCCCAGCCGAGGCTCTGCCCCTGCCCCCAGCCGAGGCCACATTACCCTGTCCTCCCCTACTGGAGCCACGGCCTTACTCCCGGCCCCAGCTCGGGGGAGGGGGACGAAGTAAAAAGTTTAGGGAACTCTAAATAGTGGCTCTCCTTTCTCCTCCTCGGTTGCCTAGCAGACTCTCATCTGCCCTTTGCTCCCCCTCCCTACTAGAGGCAGTGTGCCTCTCCCTGAGCTACCAGCACACAGAGCCCCAGGGACCTAGGTGGGCTCCTGGGGGTTATGTAAGATACAGTAGGATTTCATGATTCCCAATCTTTATTGGCCTTTAAAAAAAAAAACCCTCTGAAACACATGTATATCTGAGATCAACACAAATTGGAGCTACCATACAGACAACGATAATTGTAAGTATATATAATGTAGCAGTGTGTAAAATCTACTAAAAAGATGGGCAAGGATACAACAAATAGTGAATGCAACTGAAGAAAATGAAAACGTTCTACTGAAGCCAAGGTTGCTTCGCTCAAGGAGTCCTTCTCACAACCATTTTGTGCATCAAACAGCAATGGGTGTTGAAAAAGGTTTGGATGGTACATGACAGGATTTCATGGTGAGCTCTCGATGAACAACTGGGTTATAGACTGAGAAATAATTGAGACCTTTCATTGTGCTCCCTCTAGCATCAATCCAGCATTTTCACTGACTTCAATAAGATTACGCATGGGCATATAAGCATGTGCACAATTGGAGCTTTAGTAATGTAACTTTGCGTTCAATGGGACTTCTAATGTATGTAAAGTTAGGTCATGGCCATGCAGGGTTTGTTTTTTTGTGTGTGTGCCTTACATCAGTGCAAAATATGCAGGTCTGCTGCACGAATGTAAAACAGGGCTTGAACTGGTGTGGCTTTTGCTGATTTGAAACCACATTGACACAGCATCATTAGTGCAAAAAAAACCCAGCTCTGTGTATATAGGGCCTTATTCATACGTATATGTGCTTGCAAGATGTGGGCCACAGTATAACATCAAAGTCCATGTAGCAGCCATCGCTATGACACTCTTGTACTCATTTCAGTAAAGACGTTAAAAAAAATATATCTATTCTGACAAATACAGTATGTGTTTGGTGGCAGCATGATGAGGTTAAGGAGTTGAGTTACACCACAGTAATTCTGTATTTCTATATTTTGCTAGCTCTCAAATCAGGGGAAATCAAAGTACCATGTTCCAAGTCCCAGCAGCTCAATCGCCACAGTTCTCAAACACCTATAAATGTGCACGTGCACACACACACAGGAGTCAGTCTTCTGACTATGCTAATAGAATGTAACCTGTTTGTGCACTAAGCACAACATCCCCTGAGCTGTAGATTTTGGAATAACTGAATGTGCTGGACCTTAGAATCTTCCAGTATAAAATAAGTTTAAAATGGGGCTGACATGAGCTGCTTCTGAGGAACAGAAACAAGCAGTTATAGCTTGGTTAAATGATGCCTGGGGAGGGATGTGGCAACTGCTTGCATAGAATAACTGTCTACAGATAAACACCAGGAAAGGAGAGGAATTGTTTAGGGGCTATAATTAGGGGCATAATAAGGTGAAAAGAAAAGAAAAGAAAAAATGTAAGCTGAATATCAGGGAAAAAGTCCTGATGGCGTGTTCTATAGACTGTGGAATGATCTCTCAGGGGAGTGGTAGGAGCCCCACTGCTTGGGTCAAATTAAGGTGACTTGCAGAGGAAAGCTCAAAATTGAGTTAAGCATTCATTACTTAATTCTGCATTTTCATTTGCAGGTCACCTTTAAAGCTAGGCTGAACAAAGCACAAATATACTATAGAGAGTTATCATGAGTAAATTAGTAAAATGCTTTGCCCACCCCCGGGACAATGGACATGACAATCCATTTTCCATTGTTTATTTCTATGATTCAATACTGGGGAGGGTTTTTAATTTTTAAGAACAGTTTAAAAGGGGGGAGGAGAGGCAGGGGAAAGAAAGAAAAAAGATTTTTAAACTGAAAAACCCAAATACATTCAAAATGGAAGCAGGCCCACCACCTTTAGCATTATTTATTTATTTATTTGTTACTGTAGCACCTAGAAGCCTCAACTGAGATTGAGGCTCCCTTGTTCTTCAATCTAAACAGACAAGATAGATGAAGGGAGTATTAATGTCCCCATTTTACAGATGGGAAACTGAGGCCCAGAGAGATCAGATGACTGGCCCCAAGTCATGCAGGGAGTCTGTGGCAGAGCCAGGAGGTGAAGCCAGATCTCCTGAGTTCCAGTCCAGTGCCTAAACAACAAAACCATCCTTCCTTTCTATCAGTGTGTCTTTCTCTTGTAGGCCTCTGAGTGGTTGCAAAAATACCTGACAAATTCATTACAATCTAAGCACAATGGGATTTGCATCTTCTTGATTGGGTGGGCTTGAGTCACAAATTAGCGCTATTAAACATGGCTGGCTGTGGGTTAATTCTTTATAAAATGAGATTGGTTTTCATGTGTGTTATACAGCTGTGCTCAAGGGACCCTACTCTGATTGCTTCTGTTACCTACCAGCTGGGAAGTCAGAAGATTGTAATTTTAGAAGCAAAAGGAGAAATGCAATTTCCTTGACTGTAGACTTTTTTAAAGCAATTATCCATTGTATATAAATTCAACATGTAAACTCACTGCTGATTGTTTTATAAGAGGTTAATTGTTATAATAGAAAAAATGTATGCAGCAATTGAAATAGAGTGGGGTGTTCTCTATGCTCAGGAAACCCTGTCCTTTGCTGATTGTGTTCTGTGTAATAATACTCAGCACTTACATAGAGAGTAGCACTTTTCAGCTTCAAAGTGTTTCATTGTGAGGTAGGTTAATACTGTCCCTATTTAACAAATGGGGAAACTGAGGCAAGGGGGTTAAGGCAAGACTAGTGAGGGGCTTTTGTGTCAGAGCTATGTTTAGAACTCAGGAGTTCCTGTTGCCCAGTACTGTGCTCAGACCATTAGGCTCTGCTACTTTCCATTATTCCACAGGCCTCTGTTGGTTGTGGGAATGTTTTGCAGGAAAACAGGGAAGAACAATAAAGAGTTAGCCCCTGAAATAGATTAAGAATGTGAGAGCTGGGTCAGCGGGGAAATGGAATCTGGACAGGAATGCCTTCTTTGATGGCTGTGTTCATAATAATAATTTGCCCTGACCTAACATTTTCATCTCAAAGCACTTTACAAATATCAATGGGTTGGATTTCACAACATCCAACTGTAGAAAGTGAAACACAGAATCATAGGGTTAGAAGAGACCACAAAGGTCATCTAGTCTAGAGGTTATCAAACTGGGGGGCGTCCTCCCAGGTGGGCATGGAATGTATTCTGGGGGGACGTGAGAAGCTTTAGGAGAAAAAAAACTTACTGCACACATTTTACTCACAGCAATGAATAGGGGTCTACTTAAATTGAGGAGAAATCACATATTTTTCAAGGGTTGGTCAGGGCATAAAGAGCAAATTTCGCAGATGTGTTCATACAGTTGTACATTCCATCCCACCCTTACTTCTGCACTGCTGCTTGTGGCAGTGCTGCCTTCAAAGCGGGGCACCCAGCCACTAGCCGCTGCTCTCCTACCACCCAGCTCTGAAAGCAGTGCCATGGCCAGCAGCAGCAAAGAAGGGTGGCATGGTATGGTATTGCCACTCTTACTTCTCTGCTGCTGCTGGCGGTGGCGCTGTGTTCAGAGCTGTGTGCCCAGCCACCCACTGCTCTCCAGCCACCCAGCTCTAAAGGCAACGCAAAAGTAAAGGTGGCAATGCCACGACCCCCCTACAATAGGTATCTCACTTAAAATTTACATTACAATATACTTAAATAGCTCTGTTTGACTCAGTGACTTACTGTTTTTAATATTGTTTAATAATGTTGTTTTTTTATCAGTATATGTACTTGCAGGGCGGAGGTGTAAACTACTACAGGCATAAAGAAGGGGGTGTGATCAAATAAGTTTGATAACCACTGTCTAACCCCCTGCCAAGATGCAGGATTTTTGTGTCTAAACCATCCAAGATAGATGGCTATCCAGCCTCCTTTTGAAAACCTCCAGTGAAGGAGCTTCTACAACCTCCCAAGGCAGTCTTTTCCATTGTCCTACTATTCTTACAGCTAGGAAGCTTTTCCTGAGATTTAATATAAATCTGCTGTGCTGCAGTTTGAACCCATTGCCTCTTGTCCTGCCCTCTGTGGTAAGAGAGAACAACTTTTAATAATAGCCCCTCTGGGACTTTGTAGTTGGGGAAATTAAGGTACAAAGAAATTACGGGCCTGATTTTCAGATGTGTTGGCGACCTGTATATCCCATTAAAATCAAATAATTTCCAGATTAAAACCCGTTTTCTGACTCCCAGTACTGCTAAATTAAGCCACAAGACCATTTTACCCTTCCCTTGTGTTTAATGTAACACAGAATGGCGGAGGGAATATTTTTCTCCTTTTCCTGGGTATTCTAAATTTACAGTTGAGGACAGTATATTTCTGAATTGGTTTTAAAATAAGCCACAGAGGTTGCCATTAAAAAGTCAACATTTGCTAATAGAAAGCATACAGTTTATTAAGTATTATTATTATTATTATGTATTTACATATTATGGTTGAGCCTAAAGACTCCAGTCAAGTATTGTGAAGCTGAAGCATCATTGTCCAAGACACTGTCTACAACATAATGAAAGAATAGTCTCTGCACGGAAAAGCTTACAATCTAAGTAGTATTTCCAATACTACCTGATCCAAGTTTTAATACAGGGAAAACCTGTGGTATCTCAGATAATCTGGTAATTGTTGGAATATGCTGACTTTTTAAAGGCAACCATATTACAAGGAAAATGAATATGTTCAGTGTAAATTATTTCTTATTTACTTATCAGTTTTTACCACTATTCGAATGTTTTCTCATGCTTCTTAGCATTCACAGAGCATTTGTAAGGTAGTTCCATTTATGATGTAATGTTGGAATTTATTACATATGTTTGTAGATTTCCTTCCTGTTAGATAACTCAGTATCTGTTTTCTTTATGATCCACAAATGTACCCTTTGTCTCCCAGTAAGAGCAAGAGCTAGGGGTCACAGACGTACTTCTTATTTTTGAATGGAATTTCTTTTGGCCAAGTTTTAAAAAATGACTTATTTTGGGGTGCCCAATCTCATACAGCATACGTAGGGTTGCCAACTTGGTAATATTTAAAAACCAGTCACTCCAGCAGGAGTGCCAAAACCTCCCCTGCCCCGCCTCTTCTCCCCAAGATCCTACCCCTGCCTTGCTTCTTCCCCCAAGGCTCCGCCCCATCCACTCGTCTTCCTCCCGCCCCCCTGTCACTCACTGCTTTTCCTCTCCCACCTCTCCGCCCGGGTCAGGAGGGACTCGCCTGCTTTGCCAGGGCTGGGAACTGTAGCTGCCTGATGCAGATAGGAGGCGGCCCTGGCTGAGTAGGGGCTGGCGTGGGTGATGACCCAGTGCCTCCCTGGCCCACAGTAACTGGACTTTGGGGTCCAGTTAGTAGAGCTGATCGGACACTGTCAGATCCCCTTTTTCAACTGGACTTTCCGGTCGAAAACCGGGCACCTAGCCACCCTCAGAAAGATGTTTGATTATCAAAGGGCAAATGTTCATCCCTTTCAGATAATCAGGCCCCATTAAGGTGTCTCAAGTTGGGCACCCAAAATCACTAGTCATTTTTGAAAACTTTGATCTTTATGTGGAACAATTAATACACAAAATTTTGAAACTTATATTTTATACTGTGTCACTGTACTTTTATTTTCTTGTGTTATAGTTATATTAATTCATCCTCACAAAATTAGGCCCTGACCATGCAAACACATAGCGTGTGATTCAAAGTTCATGGAACTCAATTGGAGTCTTTCCACTGACTTCAGTGATCTTGGATCAGGCCCTTAAGCAGGTGCATAACTTAATTCACATTAGTAATGCCATTGAAATCTTTAAGATTACTCAGATGAGTAAAATTACACATGTCCTTTAGAGTTTGCAAGACTGAGGCCTATATTCGCTCAGGGAAAATATACATTTTGATAGTAAGCATTTCCATTTTATAATCGTCAAAGAAAAGGATGGGTGAAGAGAGTTTGAATCCGGGCAGGTAAAGCCCTATGGCAGTTTTGCAAGGCTGTATTAAAGAGTTGTATGAGATAGATGCTTCAGTTCATTAATTGTGCTTTTACTATACAGTTACATAGACCATTGGGATCCTTCGGAATACAAGGCACAATGTAAGTCTAAGTTGTTACAGGCCCCAATTCTGCACTAGAATTTTCTAGCAATGATGACTGCCAACTCCCATTGCCTTCAATCGGACTGCTCATGTGAGTAAGACAAGTTAAAATTAAGAGGAGATTTTGATTGGCACAGATGGGAGTTAGGCACCCAATTCCCACTGAAAGTCAATTAATTGCCTAGCTCCCATCTGTGCTTTTAAAATATCCCCCTTTGCTCTCAGGCACCTTCAGTTGCTGATATGGAGAACACTGGTGTTTGCATCAGAGCAAGATATTCATGTTCCCATATAGCCACAGGAGATGAAATCTAAATAGCTGGCAATAAGCAACATGAAAAGGTATTAAACAAAAATGTTTGGTGGCCCAAAATTAATGGGGAGGGAGGACATCCTGCAAAAAGCAAGTGAAACAGGGATGGATGTTGGGGAAAAGCTCAGGGCCTGATTACCCAGGCATCAAGGGGGATCAAAAATGAGAGAGGATGTTCTGTAGCTTAATTAATGGAAAGAGGCCTGTGCGTCTGACAGCAGTGCCTCTGCAAGGTGAATTCTTTCATAAAAGGCCTCATTCATGAGTTGCCAAGACATCCACGACCTATTCTTGAATTCACACAAAAATTAAAAGGAAAAACAACTGACTGGCTAATTTAGCAACTTGCAGGATGCAGCTGGTGCTACTGTTTAAAAAAAAAAATAGCCTTTCCCTTCCACCTTCCAACCATTCTGATTTCCCCCCCTCAGCTATTTTGTATCCTGCAGCACCAGTGCTGAGTGTGACAACTCACTGACTTAGCTGGCACTGTGGGATACAAAATAACAAAGGGAAAAAACATCAGGGTAGTGCGGGGGTGATGGCTAGCACCACAAAAATACATGCAACGACAGCACTGCCTGCCCTGATCTTGCTTCTGCTTCTATCAGCTGAGAGAGTTGGAAATTTCCCCCTTTTAAAATAAAACAATATTTTTTCTATGAATTAAACAAAAGCCTTAATGTTGCCAGACTGAGTCCCCCACCCCAGCATCATGATGAGTCACTATCTACCTAGCCATGACAGAGAACATAAGGGATAGCTTATGCCACAGGGCTCTGCAGCTGAATATTTAAAGAGGATTACTTTATGTTTCCAGCACTGATAATTTACCTTAGCTTTACAGCAGTTCCTAGCTTCTCTGGTCATTAACATTTTCAAATACCAGAGGCAGATCAGTCAATCGATTGATCCATCAGGTACCTTTCCAAAAATTCTCTTTACACACAGTTCTTTCCTCCACAAGAGATGTTTTAAAAACATGTCCCTCTGTTTACAACACTGGTTCAGCTTCAGCAGTGTTAGACTGACCGCTGGGTGATGACACCAGGCTGATTAGACCAACTCTGAGCAAGGTTAGAACACACCGTGCTTGAAGTGGTCTGGGCAGTGGACTTCCCATCTATGCCAAGGCTCTCTATGTTGCAAAGATGGGTGGAGCTGAGCTGGTGTTAGCAGCCATGGGAAGTGGTTGACCAGGGCATCCACAACTAAAGCAGTCAATGCATTTTAAATAAACATTAAATATACAAATAACAATAAACAAGTAAATATACCCAGTTAAAATCCCAGCAGGAGATAGCAGCCACGATCCTGGTGTCTGGCTGAGCTCCACATGGCACAGCTCCACAAGACATAATGGGGAGGGGCCACAAAGGAAGTTACTCAGCTTCCAGAGTAACTCAGAGCAGACTCAGGCTGCTCTAAACTATGCTGGCTTGTAATGCACCCATAGGGCCATTTCAGTTTCCTCATGTGGTAAATGGGGATGCAGCTAGTTAGGGATCAGAGAGGAATGGAATTGATGAAAATGTGGTCAAAAGTCCCCTACCACACATTCTGTTTGTCTTGACAACATCTGACAAGAACAACTAATTGAAAAATCAAAATCTGGAAAACTTCAACCAGCTATAACTGGATAACAATGTTCTATAACTACCTCCCAGTAGGAGGTTGTGAAGCTTCATTCATTAACCATTGGGATCCTCAGATTTAGGGTGTTTCAGAAGCTCAGAGTATCGTTATTTATTAAATCTGCCTATCCAGTTTCTCCCAGTGGCTCAGCTGTGGGCGAGGATGGTCTTGTTTTCTCCTGGTGTGCTCAGCAAAAGGGTTGCTGGGGAGAGGCATTTTCTCTCTCATCCTCTCCAGATGGGTCTGGAGAAGGTTGTGAATGTGAAACCCATTAAAAGAGTGAGCGAGAGCACTCCAGCAGCTTAGAGAGCACCGATAAAACTGTTGGGAAGCCCTGAAAGGGATTTCATGTGAACTCTAAAGAGAATCTCATCCGCTCAACAAGTGACAACTCAGTATCCCCAAAGGGAACAGCAGGAGGGAAACCTGAACCTGTGGGCAAGTCAGCCGATAACGATTGGAGAGTTAATTACTTTAATGCTAACAAAGACAAGCTGAGGTGTTAAAATGGTTCCTACAAACACCACTCTCCTCCTGTTTCACCTAGACTAACAAAACCTAGCACAATTTGTGGATGAAGGGCCTGTACAGACCCCTGATTATGGCCGCTTTCACTAGTTTTGAGAAAACAGATCTCTATTCATTTTCAGTTCCATCCTTCATCTCATCAACTGCCTTAACAAAGTATCATGGTAAATATGTGTAAAAACACAAAGCTGTGCCAGGTTCAATGATACTGCCTGACACAGAGAGCTGGAATTTAAAAGGACAGCCTTTCCTCTTGGGATTAGACCGGAAAATACTACTTTTGCACCCAGCAGTCAAACTCCATCAGCCATAGAGATACATTTTACAGGGTGGAAAATCCCTTAAAACCAATATAAATATGACAGAACTTACTGCAGATTGGATGACCAGAGGCTACTGTTTTTTCTTTATCAGAATAGTTTTGGATCACACTTTATATTACGGTTCCATTTATAAAGGGTTAGTAAATGATTAACAGGTGTTACTACTCATGTCTGCAACATGCTTATATGTGTTATAGAGGGTTATAAGCACGTTGATAGATGTTATAGAGGATTATAAGTCAAGGTTATAAACATCCTATTGACCTGTTGGACTCATAACAATTGATTAACCATTTGTTAAAACGTCTATTAATCACTTATTAACCCTTTATTAACTATTTATAAATGGAATCTGTCAGTATGCAATCTGACCTTGATTTGGTTATGCATTACACAGGGCTTTGGGATAATGTGCATAAGAAAGGCACTATATAATATAAACCCCACATTTCATTCTTTCTGCTTTGTTTTAGGGAATTTTTGTTTGTTTCCTTGTTTGTTTTGTGTGAGGCCTGCTTCTTTAAAGCCATGGAAACCCATTCCTCTTGATGAGGTATATGAGGTATATCTGCCTTGAACTGTAGTTACTGTGGCAAAAGAACAAGGTGTCAATATGTGTATTTACAAGCAAGTGGTTTTGCTCTCCTTGGCTAACAGTTATTCTCTAACTGGAACTGGAAAGGTGTTCTAAGGTCATGTCTACACTGCAATAAAACACCCATGGCTGGCCTATGTCAGCTGACTCAGGATCGCGCGGCACAGGCTGCGGGGCTATAAAAATGCTGTGTATATGTTCAGGCTCTGGCTGTGAGGTCTCCAGGGTCCAAGAGCCGGGGCACCAGCCTGAACCTGAATGTCTACATTGCAATTTTATAGCCCCTTGGCCAGAGCCCCACGAGCCCAAGTCAGCTGACACAGACCAGCCGTGGGTGTTTTATTGCAGTGTAGTCATACCCTAAGGGGTTTGAACAGGGGACTAACTATCAGAACGGCTGAGGTCTCTTCCCAGCTCTAGCACTCACTACAAGCCACTCTACTCTGTGCCTCAGTTTCTCCATCTCCACAGGGATAATAATATGCATTCACCTAATAAGGCTGTTGTGAGGCTTAATTAATTAATGTTTGTAAATGAGATCCTTGGATTAAACAAGTTACAGAAGTGTGATTTTATTATTAAAAGTCACTCTTTATCCCAATGGGATGGCAATTGATCCAGCACAAACATTGTTATTCTTGTATTATAGCATCACACCAATTATAATTCTTGAACTAAGGCTGTGTCAGCATTTCTCCTGTAAACCCTTAGTTTCAGGGATTTAGAAACAAACAAAAGAACTAAATGAGGTATCAGCAGGTGATTATTTTATACTATCATCTAAGTATTTTAAGTATAATGGCTGAGCTAGCTGATGTTGAGAAGTGAGTACTGCACATGCCCAGGATATAGTTTCATAAATATTTCACTATGCATATTCATTATTATTTATTAATTACTTGTGTGAGGTGAAACCTAAAGGCTGGGATCGGAGTTCCATTATGCTATAGTGCATATAATAAAGCATACCATATATTCTCATACATAAGACAAGAAATGTAAAATCCACATTCAAAGCGATTGTCTCATATATATGGATCACTCTTTCAGGTTCAATTACAATGCAAGTAACAGGCTGCAGAAAAGGCAGAGGTGAAATTAAGAAGGGCTAAGTTATTCCAGGCCAGAAAGAAATCTATGTGGGGGCTCGAGGCCACAGTGAGGGCAACAGCCTAGCTGTTGAACTCGGGCAGTGAAGCAGACCAGAAGAAGAGATGTAGCTACAGAATCTGTGTATCTGACAGATCCATGGAGACACTTACACTCAGGGCCGGCTCTGGTTTTTTTGCCGCCCCAGGCAAAAAAGTCTCCTGCCGCCCCCGGCGGGGAGAGCCGGGGGGAGGGCGGCGAGCCCGGCCGGGCCCCGCTCTCCCCGACCGGCCGGAGCGCCGGGAGGAGAGCAGTGAGCCCACCGTGGCTCCGCTCTCCCCGGCGGCCGGAGCGCCGGGGGAGGGCGGCGAGCCCAGTCGCGGCCCCACTCTCGGGCCTGAGCACCGCCCCCCTCCAGGTGCCGCCCCAAGCACATGCTTGGTAGGCTGGTGCCTGGAGCCGGCCCTGCTTACACTTACAAAACTCCTGGACAGAGAAGTAACTTACTGAGCTCTTATAGCTAGCTTTATCCCCAAGGTCACTACAGCCAACGACCTGAGTCAGGGACAGGAGAGTTTCAGGTGGAATTTGCTGATATGTGTATATGTATGGTCATTACACAATAAGTCTTGGGTGACATTGTGGCTGAATTTAAGTCAATGGGACTTTTGCCATTTACTTCAGTGGGGTCTGGATTTCACACCTTAACAGCTCCAGAAGAGATAAATTGGGGTCTATTATTAAAATGATGTAACCCCCCTTTTTTTTTCTAAATTCATATAAAAATAATGGACAATAATGACTCCAAGGAAGAGAAACACACTCGGTGAAGGACATGCCTTTTGCAAATGGGCAGCATGTGTATTTAGCTGATAGAGACCTCACATTTCAGAACTGTTGCTAATTTGTCAGCCCTTAGCTGATGTTTGTTTGACACAAATAAAGTAAAGAGGTTTAAAGTGAAGGTTGAAACTTCAGCTTCATCTTGTTTCTCTGGTTCCCTGAGCCCCGTTACACAAATCCATCCTGTTGTAACCACACTGATCTTAATGGAGTTACACCACAGATTGAGGCCCTGATCCTACTTACATGTGGAAATAACTACACACAGGAGTAGCCTCACTGACCTCAAGGAGTAGCCCCTACATAGATTGCAGGATCAGGCCCTAATTTATTATTATTATTTGTATAATGCCCAACACATGCTTCACAGACAGGTCTGAACACAAGTATTGTAGCGCTTCCGATTAAGCTCTGAGCTCAAACTTCTATAACACTGTGGTTACAAGGAGAATAGTTCAGCCTGAAGGGCTTGGTTGTCAGAGCTGCTGAGCATCCACAGCTCCAACAGAAGTATGTGGCCCCTGAGAATGCTCAGCACTTCTAAAAATCCCCAGGCCCTGGCTACATCCTTGTTTGCACTGGCTTGTGTCCCCCAAGTGGGCAGTGTGTCTGGATTTCTGCAATAACCCTAAAGACATACAGTACATAAAACATGTAGATATGTGTAAACAAATGGGTCTAATGGTGGAAATGTGACGTTTTACCTATATTTTTTACAGAAAAACAAAAGTATTAGGATTATCATAATTAAGGGAAGGAAATTGACACGGTACGGTGAATTGAACCATAATATTGCCTTATAGATGCAGGTGCAATAGTGTGCTTTTGATCTTGGAAAGTATTTATTAGAGGCTCTCTGGTAAGTAGGGGGAATAATATAGTACATTTCTCCCTGAGGTGTCTAGACATCTCTCAATGCTTAGGGGCATTATTTGGTATTGTATCTCATTAGTGTTAATAGTTATCAGAGACAAGAGGGGGATGGGGTAATATCTTTTATTGGACCAACTTCTGTTGGTGAAAGAGACAAGCTTTCAAGCTCTTCTACTCTGTGGAGCTCAAAAGCTTGTCTTTCACCAACAAAAGTTGGTCCAATAAAAGATATTACTCCACCTACCTTGTCTATCTCATATCCTGGGGCCAACACAGCAACAACAACATTGCAAATAGTAGTTGTAGAAATGTAAACCCCCCACAGTTAGATGGGTGAAAACATTTCTTTACTTTTATTGGCTTCTGTCACATTCTTAATGTCCTTGTGTATATCAATTTAAAAACAATTGTTTTTAATTAAGATATGGTTTGCTCTGATTAGATCAAATTAAATACAACATAGGGATCCCATATTTAGCTCACAGACTGAAATACATCTGAGTGGGGAAAAAAATATGTGCGAAATAACAGTACAGCAAACACACTCAGTTGGGCCCCAAACCTTCCAACACTTACGAATCATGTAAACCATCCTCAAATACATAAAGTTAAGAACATGAATAAACAGTTGCAGAATCTGACGCCTTTAGGAACTTTTGCCCAATTAAAGATTCCTGGACATGGATATTTTTATGAAATAGTTTTGAATGCTCCTTCTTTTCAAGTGCTAAAAAACTAGAATATTTAATGGTTTAGAAGCCTGAAAATTTTCCTTTAGAGAAGCTCTTCTAGATAGAGAAGAATTGGGGTGTGGGAAGGGGGGTGAAGGAGGAATATCTGAAAACACTAACTTTCTAGCAATCCTGTTTTTTATGTCTTTCGTACACTCTTAAATCCAAAATGGCCAAACACATTGTCAAGTTTTCCCCAGAGTTTTGTTTCCTGGACTGAGATGTGTCATGCCAAGTTTCAGTCTCAAGAGATTTTTTTCTCTTTTACCACCAACCAAGTTGCAAACGTCCTGAAAAAAGGGGTTTACAATAGAAATGTTGACACAACATTCCGAACAGTGTTCCAAATGTGAGGCCGTGCTACAGATCCTGTATATAATTCCTGTATATTACACGAATGTAGTGGATGCTGAAAGCAAGATTCTCCAACAAATGCTAGATCAAAATACAATTTCCCACCATGTGTTTGTAATACTGCACTTGGGCAGATAAAAACATTGACAGAAAATCCTCAGTCAACAGATGTTTTTCCATAGATATAGACTGGAATAAAATTTTCACCAAGTGGCTTTCTGTAAATAGCCCACTCAATTTTACAGGGCTCTAAAACAACACACCATAGCTGTCTTATGCACAATCTGAAACAACTGACTTGCTGAAATAGTTGTAATAAACCTTAATATTTAGCATTAGTATGGAAGTCTAGTTCCCCTGCTGATCTATAGGGAGCATCTACTCCCTGGGAAAGACCTTCTTGATTTATTGGAACAGGTGATTTTCTATCCACACGCTGAAGGCAGAGGTCTTTCTTTTCTTTTTTCCTCTGGGGTACAGGTACTAAGCCAGAGCTGAACTTCACAAAATTTTGAGGGTCTGTGGTTACAGAGGAACACCTGTGGGCAGCATTTCATCCACAGTGTGTAGAAAGTGAAGTAAATGGGCCTACTCATGTGAGTAACATTAAGCATGTGTGTGTTTGCAGGATCAAGTCCCAAATTGAGTATCTGAAACAGGGAGGATCTTTTTGAAAAGATGCTGGAGTAAGTTACCTTTCACCCTATCACATGCTACCACAGCAGGTAACATTCTATTACGTTAGACTATAGTGAAGTGTGATGTTTGCTAACCATAGCTGAGCAAACATCCGAAGGTATGAAAGCTTTGACCTGATGTCTGGCTCTTGCCAATGTCACTCAAGACTGCAACATGAAAATGGGGGTGGGAAATGGGACCCAACACAAGTGTAGCCCTCCCATAACCCCAATAAACATAGAAATCAGGACACCCTGTCCCCTAAAATAAGTCCTTATACTAATCTCACCAGATAAACATCAGATTTGAGGGGAGGGAAATATTCACAAATTCCTCATCCTTTTTCTGTTCCATCGGTAATTTTGATTCCCTCTAATACAGACCTGCCCAGACTGGGGAAAGTGGGGTGCAGGAGACTCCCTCATTATGGATTGAAGCAATTTTAAAGCATTTTATAATGAAGGATTTTGCAGTCTGTGTAACCCAGACCTAACCAGACTGGCACTGATAATCAGAAACAAACAACCCCTCCAACCTTCCTCAATTTTTTTCCTCCTTTTTTTTTTTTTTTAAAAAAAGCTCAATTTCCTACTTTCCAACAGCAGAGAGAAAAGTGGGGAGGGACCTCATCTGTCACAGTCTATGTAGATTAACCTTTCAATTAGCTGTTATCAGGTTCTGTGTTTTAGCACCAGTCCTCCAATCTGCCTCCATTTAGCATCAGGAAGGCTTGAGGTTTAGGGTGGGTTTTTAAAAAAATTAATAATAGTCATTATTTGTTCTGTTTTTCCTTTGCTTCCCCACATCCTGATGTGAACGTTTGCAACCCATTTTTGTGTGTCTGATCTCTCTCCCACCCCTCTTTGTGTGTGTGTGTGTGTGTGTGTGTGTAAGTGTAAGAAGACGAGCCCCACCGAGGAGGAGGGGAGACAAGGTATTCTCTATATATTATTCTTTTTTTTCCTTTTGCAAAGGAGTTTAGAAAAGGTAACTGATGCAATCAATCCGTTAACTTCGGATTCTCTCAACCTCCCCCCCCTTCCTTGTCTGTCTCTCCTGGCTGCGTTTCCTCGCTGTGTATGTGTGAGGGGGAGGTTGTGTTGTTGTTGTGTTCCTGGCTCTGGTTGCAGCCAGGAGAGAGAGAGAGAGAGAGAGAGAGAGAAGCCGCGATCGCGTTTCAGGGGCAGCACATTCCGCAGGAACCGCTGCTGCAGAAACACACACAGCCAGAGAAAGGAGGTCATTGCAAGCAAAGGGGGGAAACCTGCACCAGAGGTTAGACTCATAGGAGTTTATGTGGGGGTGGGGGGAATAACAGGGAGCATGCGATGGGTTTTGTTTTGCATTAGGTGACAGGCTGCAATTTACCATAATAACCCCCTTTCCCTCCTCTTTCTCTGTGCAAGGGGGTTGTCAGTAAGCTGGGTACTTTTTTTTTTCTTTTTGCATTGGAGGCTGATGCACGTGTTTGCAGACACTTATGCTCGGTAAAGCATTGCAGCCTCCCTGTGCATGTTGCAGAGGAGGGGATGGCTGGGTTGGGTGGGGGAGGGAAGGCAGGGGGTGGCTAGCTTTTTGTGTGTTGCATGCGCCCACCCTGTACGGGTAGGTTGTAATCGTTCCTTAGCAGAAGGGATGACAGGGAAGTCCTTGTGCGTTGCATGGGGAAACTTGCAGGGACCTGCATGTGGCGCTGGAGCTGGGAGTCATTGTGCCCCTCACCCCCTCCATTCCGTGGTGCGGGCTGCGTCCGTGCGCGCTAAGCCGCTGCTAGTGCCAGGCACCTCGGGAGGGTTATGCTGAGACAACACGCAGGGTCTATCTCGCCCGCCCGTACGAGTGGCAAGATCCGTGGCACGCGCATGAAGCTCAATATTTAACGCTGTGTATTAGTATGTGTCGCGCGCCCGCCCTGAAGTATTGGCTCAGCAGCGGCTGTCGCTTGCCAGCGCTCACCTCTCGAACAAACTTCAGGAGTAGGCGGTGACTGGGGGGAGGGGGTGGGAAGTAGGCGAGATTGACGGGTGCGGCAGCCAATAGAAGGGCAAGGTTGCGAGATTCCTCGCCCTAACTAGTAATCGGCTGCCAATCGGTAGAGTTCAAGGCTGGGCCAGGGGCTAGCCGGGTCCCTGCGGGTGTTTGGCGGCGGCAGTGGCCAATGGTTGTCCACAGTGCCTCCCCCTTGACAGGTAGGCGGGGTTCCTTGTGAGGGAAGGGGCGTGTCTCGTGATTGGCACGCCCCACGTTCCAATGGGGAGCCTGGCTGGCTGCTGGGCGCGGTGCGCCGCTCCTGCGGGCTGGTGATGGACAGTGAGGAGCGGCCAATGAGCTTGGTGCGGCGCGGCCCAATGCCGGGCGGCGGTGGGCGGGGCGCGCGAGGCTGGGGGGGGGGGTAGGTAAGGTTTTAATGAGACTCCATTGGGCTGTAATCAGTGTCATGTCGGATTCACGTTAACTACAACAGGGTGAAACAAAATGGCGGCGGCTTAGGTGAGCCTAGCAGCAGCAGGGGGAGTACGGCAGCTGGGGGCGGAGGGGAGCCAGCAGTGGCGGCAGCTGCCTCAGCCTAGCAGCAGCAGGGGGAAGAGCCAGCAGCAGGGGGAGCAGCAGCAGCAGCAGCAGCACCTGGAGGTTGCTCCTCCCCCTCCCAGCCCTGATCCCAGCAGAGGTGAGTGGTACCCTGAGAGGGGGAGGGGAGATCTGTCCCCACAGCATCCCTCCCCCAGGGGAGGGGAGAGCATGTCACACATACACAGGCACCGCCTCATGTGCGGACAGCTGCACAGTGATGCTGCCCTCCCCACCCACCCGGTTCTGCAGCCCTGCCAGATAAAACGTGCAGAACGTTTGTGCATTAAAATGCGGCGGTGGGGGGGAGGATTTAAAAATTAAAATAAAATGACACCCTTCATCTCCCTTCCCAATAAAGCATCCCCCTGCGATAGCCGACTGAGACTTGCCAATACATCCTCCCGACCCCAGGTTGCAAAAATATTGTGCATTTCAAAATAAACATGCAACCTCAAAAATTCCACCTTGAAAACACTTAGTTTAAAATACATCCCCTGCCAAAACTTGCCACTTATCTCACTGAGAATTACAAATTCTCCCCCCCCGCAAAAAAACTTTGCCTTTAAATTACCCCCAGTTCCTCAAAAATATATCTCCAACAAAAGCATCAACCCCAGATTAAGCATGGAGTTAAAATATTCCCTCCTTCCAGTCGCTGATGACTTGAAATCACTGTCACGTTCAGTGCTTGAAAAACATGCAGGGGGGAAGGTGTGAAGGGCAAACGTTTAGTTTTGTTGCTGTCAGGTTGTGGTGGTGCTGCTTGCTGCTGCTGGTGCTTGTTTCTGTCATGTTGCTGTTTTAATGTGTGATCTTACGCTGGTTTGTGGGGTATTGCAGCATCCAAACACTTAATCAGATCCTGATTTACACATGCTGCTCTCCAAGAAATTAAATAACCCCTTAAGCTGTTTCTTGCAGCTAAAGTTGCTAGTGCCTCTCCCTTTGCAGTTAGCTAAAGTTTATACAAGTACTAGTTCATTCACTTTTCATAATTAAAGGTATATACCATGTGAAGAGAAAAAAAATCACTGGCTCCATGATCTGAATAATTTTAGTTTAAAGAGTGTCTTACGAACTGGGAGTTCCCCTGTCTGATTTTTCTTTTGTGGCTGTATTTATTTTGAGAAGGAAACTTAAGTCTTGAATCTTTAATTGAGGGGATAGTAGGGAAGAATTAGAATTGATGGGCTGCATAATTCTAAATAATGGGCTGGATGAAAGGAGTGTGGCCAAGAGAGTTTGTTTAATGCAATGGCAGTTTTCTCTTCTTTCTCCACTCCTGCTGCAATCCTTACCTGACCCTGATGCTGCAGCAGAGAGCTGGCCTGCTGCTGCTCCTGCTGTCTCTGAACAGAGCAAGTAGGAAGGAGCTGAATGAAATGGTACTTTACAGGTCACCAGTAGGTTGCACAACTCGCTGTCTTTTCTGTTCTCTCTCTCTCCCCCCCCCCATCTATTCTGTTAAAATCATATTTTAAAAACTTTTATTTGTGCATAATATTGAAAGCAACTGAGGACAACTTTGAGCTCTTGTTTCCCCCAGATCTGTGTGAAAAGCTTGTTGTTTTTCTTATTAAAAAGAACAGCTAGATTAAAACTTCTTTCCATTTAAGCAAACAGTTTGTTTTCTGAATCTAGAATTGTTTCTGAATGATCCAGATACTAGTTTGGTCTAAAGGAAGATGTCATTCTTGAGTATAGTCACTAATCCTATAATCCTGTAATGACATGTTCAGTCAAGGTATACTTTAATTAGCTTTAGCCTTACAGTAGATTTGTTTTTCACAATTTAGCTTCATTCTAAAAATTAAGTTATGATTTTGCAACTATTTTGGATCTAGCTTAGCGTATGATTTAAACACAGGCCAACCATTGAACAGAGATATCTTTTCTTGTACTGCAAAGTAAGATACTGTGCTTTCCAGAGCTCCTGTATCTGCATGCTCAATATTAATGTCTGGCTACATTTTGTGAACATATAAAGGATTACAGACTCCTAACCACTTGGCTGCTAGAATACTGCATTTTAAAAGTAATCAAAGTTGCTATGACTTTCAAAACAAGGCATAATTGAGCATTTGAGAAACTGAAACCATAATACACAGTGTGAGGCAGCTAAACCCACTAAGTTAATGCCTGCCACCAAGAGACTTGGAACTGGTCCCTCCCAATTTAAGATTATGGTGGTGAAACTAATCCTTGCTTTGTTGGAGCTTATTAAAGTCTTAATAGAATATTATTTAATGATGAATTTTTTTTGGAAGATTAATGTGGACACCAAGAAGATTGGTGATTATATTATACATAACAAAATGAAGTTGCTAACAAACTTTTAGCCAAATAACAATTGCAGTTTTGAGTTTTAAATGTGTGTGACTTTGATCTAGATTTAGCAGTGCTAGAGAAGCATAGTTCACAAAATTATTAATTGTAGCTTTATTTTGAATCTTGCAGTATTCACTTGTTTTAACTTTGAAAAGACTCTTGGAGTCATATTTTTCTGAGTATGTACTGGGGAATAGAATCTGAAAGACTATATCTGATTTTTGGTTGTCTTAGACTTGGCTTAATAATTGCTACCAATATGTCCAATTTCTGAAATTTTTTTTTTAATTAAAAAAAAAAAAAGTTAGAACTTCTACAAAGTAAGGCAAGCCAGACACAAAAGCTCTGAACTGGGCTATGTTCTGGGGAGAATGTTTGCTATTAAGTATTTCATTTACAGTAGACCTTTTTGGTGCCCATTGTGAAGGCGTCTGTTTGCTTTGCCTAATTAAATACACTCCATGACAAACAAACAGAATAACACTCATTATTTGTTAACTTTTTAAACAAGTCATTCAAAAGCCTGACTGCACAAGTATTGCCTTGAAGCTTAACAAACTCAGGCTCTGCTGGACCTCTGGAGCAAGTAAACTTTAGAGGTCTTGCTTCTCCATTGAGAAAACCTTGTCATATGCAGTGGAAATTCTCCTGAACTTCTGGTGATACACTCCACCAGTGTTGATTTAGTAGGTGCTAGTATGCAGGAGGTTGTGTGACACAGAGGGAATTTATAGTAAACAGATAAAAATGTGACTCTGCTGCTCGCTGCAAGAGTTTCACAGCAGTGTAGTCAGAATTAGCAGTAGCCTATAGCTTGCACACACCTCTTCCACAGCCATTGGCTAATAAAAATTCCTGTAACCCACAGGTTACAGTATTTATATTGATATGCTTCATCAGTATCATCAGAGGTTAGAACAGAACCTACACTGTGTGGTTTGGAATTTAATGGAAATGATATGGTAGTTCATATGACATTAATGTAGTAGTATAAACTTGAGTAAATTTAAAATGTGGCAAATTTGTATGACTCAGCAATTATGGTTTTGAGGGCTTAATTAAGGCACTGACCTTTATCCCCCATGGAAAATCCATGGTAGAGCCACACAACTCTCCCTCTCTCCTTTTATTTTTAAAGAAATGTAGCCACTGCAAGGAATTCCCTCAAGATTTTATTCCAGGATATGGGCAAGCCCTATAAAATGGTGTTAGTGTGACTTCTAAGGTATATTTACTTGTGGGTTTTTTTTTTTTTAAGACAGTTTCCAGGGTTCAGAAATTATCAAAAATTAAAGCATGGGCTGTTTTCAGCCTAAAGCTCTCTCCCTATTTGAGCATTGCAGCTATGTCTGAAATGGTCTTCACCCACAGTTCTCATCCATGTGCTACTTGGTTCCAAAAAGAAACTGTATTAGAACCTTCCTTGTGTAATTAACCAGAGCATGGCTCCCATGAGTAGACTTTCTATCTTAAACTTAACCCTGTCCACAATGGAATATCCATTTATATTTAAACACTTCTAGCTACAGCAGTCTGAAAACTGTTCTCAAATGTGCAAAACAGTTTTCAAACAGTAATAGGTAAGTGGCTTGTGTACTAGTGTGGACTTGAATTAAACTTTGAATGGGTGGGGCTACCTTTTCACTAGCCAGTCTGTTTAGATCAACAAGCTTCAGTGTTGGAGTCAGTGCAATATCCAAATCCTATATATATAGGAGTGGGGTGAGAAGAGGGGGCAAGGGGAATTTGGGATGTGCAGGGCTGTAGCGGCCAGAGCAAGAGGTGACTTTCCCCAGCTCCAGGGCTGCGGCTGCCAAGGAAAGACAGCCCTCCTTCCCTGCCTCAGCTCTGTGGCAGGGGAGAGACCCCCCTGCTTCCCAGCCCCAGCTCGGGGGCAGCTGTGGTGGGGGAGAGAGGGGAGACGCCCAGCTTGTGGTCTGCCATGGCGGGGTAGAGAGGGCACATCCATTGCTTTAGAAAGGTAAGACTACTGATATTAAAATATGAGTTGTGTGCTTTTATTTGTAGGGAAAGAATTTTAATTATTATTAAAAAAAATTACATTTAGTGCTTTTATCCAAAGCACTTTACAATAGTTAACTAACGGTACAAACAACATTCGGAAAGATCATTAAGTGGCCCGCTGAGTCCCTCAGCAATTTTCAAGTGGTCCGTGGAAAAAAGTTTGAGAACCACAGCTTTAGACCCAAGCAAGAGATCAGTAACTCAGTTTTTATGAATGGGTCATCCTTTAGGTTTGGTTGGGGCTTAAGTAGTTTCGGGATTACAAACAAAGAAATTCAACAGACGGCCAGAATAAAAAGACATTCCGAATAAAAAAAAAAATTATATATAATATAATAATAAAAAAATTATATATATAATATATATAAAATAATATAATTATATATATATATATAATTTTTTTAATTATTATATTATATATAATTTTTTTTTTTATTCGGAATGTCTTTTTATTCTGGCCGTCTGTTGAATTTCTTTGTTTGTAATCCCGAAACTACTTAAGCCCCAACCAAACCTAAAGGATGACCCATTCATAAAAACTGAGTTACTGATCTCTTGCTTGGGTCTAAAGCTGTGGTTCTCAAACTTTTTTCCACGGACCACTTGAAAATTGCTGAGGGACTCAGCGGGCCACTTAATGATCTTTCCGAATGTTGTTTGTACCGTTAGTTAACTATTGTAAAGTGCTTTGGATAAAAGCACTAAATGTAATTTTTTTTAATAATAATTAAAATTCTTTCCCTACAAATAAAAGCACACAACTCATATTTTAATATCAGTAGTCTTACCTTTCTAATGCAATGGATGTGCCCTCTCTACCCCGCCATGGCAGACCACAAGCTGGGCGTCTCCCCTCTCTCCCCCACCACAGCTGCCCCCGAGCTGGGGCTGGGAAGCAGGGGGGTCTCTCCCCTGCCACAGAGCTGAGGCAGGGAAGGAGGGCTGTCTTTCCTTGGCAGCCGCAGCCCTGGAGCTGGGGAAAGTCACCTCTTTCTCTGGCCGCTACAGCCCTGCACATCCCAAATTCCCCTTGCCCCCTCTTCTCACCCCACTGCGCACTGCCCCCTCCCACCTACCCCCTATTTCTCCCAAGGCCACCACCACCTCACCTTACATGTGTCTTCTCCAGGGTCCAGGCACCTAATTTATGGAGCCATGCCTGCGTGGCTGCAAGAATTAGGTGGGTGGGCCTTTCATTGTCTCATCTTAGAGGGAACTATCCACGGACCACCTGAATGGAGCTCGCAGACCACTGGTGGTCCACGGACCATGGTTTGAGAACCTCTGGTTTAGAGCCATTTAAATTAATTAGTAACTAGCCACACTTCCACTATTTAATCCTGCTGGGCAGTACCACATGAGACCTGATCTGGAGTTGAAACTTAAAGAAAGAAGAAAAATGTAAGACCCAACACATGCCTATTTTGCTCCTCTTGAAAATTACTTACAACCTTGTAAGAAGATTAGAATAATTACAACTGCTAGATAAGTGTGACCTGTGGAATTGCAATTCGATTTTCTGGTAATACAGTATGCCATATACTCAATTTTCAGTTGTATTGTAGATCAAGAATATTTATATTTAAAAGAACAAGGTGAGCTTATTATTGGATAGACAGGCTTGATTGCAAAAGCCACTTTTTTTACATGAGATATTAATATTGGCTTTGCACTTTGCTGTTGAGTCATTGTGTGCTGCCTCAACTGCTGACACATGTATATTTGTTTAAATTTAGATTTTTCTGGAGAATTGGAGAATCTTCTACTTTTCAAAAGAACAATCAGTTTAAATGTTGAGTTCTGTTCCATGTGGTGGTATTTATTATTTTCTACTTTATCTCTTATCAAACTATTAATCCTATCAAGTGGTGTTTGTTGTTTAAAGCTGGCATATAATAGGGCATGACCTCAGACGTAGTTGGTTAACTTTTTTTTTTTTAAACACCTATTTTTAAGATTTGAAGATTACATCATGAGACAGAATAATCTTAACAATTAAGTATATTTTCATCTCCGTGTATGGGTATATTTATTTGCTTAACACCTTGACACAAAATGAGTCTACACCTTACCAAGAAACTATTTATGGTATTCTAAACTTCAGCTAACTTTGGAGGCCATGTAATCACTCACTTAATAGAAGAAACTGAGGCAATTTGTGTCTTGAGACAAATGCCACAGATAAATGGCACATAGAACACTTGACTTAAATGTACCATGTGCATTCATACTGAAAATAGGAATTATAAATGTAATTACATTATGCCTATCTGACTCGTCCTGTCACTCCATTGGCAAAGTTCCTCCTTGCTAAGAAGCTCTGGTATTGCTGGCACAGGTAGGCCCTTGTTTTCAGCCTCAGAGGTGATGGTAGCTCAGTGGTGTATGGTTATCCCTGTACATACTGTGACATTGATACTTGTTATGGGCACTATATCAGTCATATAGTATTTGTGTTCTGGTGGTGGTTGTGATTAAACTACATATAAACTAATCAAACAAAACAGGTAGTTTTTAATTTTTGTAGCCTGTTGAAAAGGAGGGAATGCTTGACAAAGGGCACTTTATCAACTAATTCCCTAACAGGTGCAGCTAATCCTTTCTTCATTAATTACAAGCCTATAGTGCATATGTATGGTGTTTACTTTTTTACAGTGGTGGGCTTCAAGAAGGTCTATTGACCACTAGTGTTCCACCAGGAAAGACTTCACTGAATTGAATCCTTTTAAAAACTAAGCAGTGAGTAATTGGTTGGGGAATTGGGACTCTTAAAAATTACAGTTACACTGGGTATGAGTAGAAATTTATGCAGTCTGTGGATCACTTTCTAAAAGGGGAGGGAAGTGTGGAATTCTCAAACACATTTTGCAAATAAAGTGCTGTTTTTAAAAAGTCACATGGAGGCTTCATTACTGGACCATCTCCAAGCTAAAAAAAATGACACTAGAATATTATTTTTATTGCTAATTTGTATCTATTTCAGCATTAACTGTTTGTTTCTTTTCTTCTCTCTCTAAAGCTTTTACCTTCCTTGATAAGGATGTACCCGTACCACCAGGAACAGTCTTTCTAGACTTCCAAGTTGGTAAAATGATAAGGAATTTCAGTCAGCACGTGTTTCTGTGTCTCTTCTGATTCCTGAAGGATGGATATTTATGAGAAGCTGCTAAACAGCATGTGGAACTCTCTGATTGTTTTAGAGTTGTGAATAACCTTTGAAAGATCTGTTAAAAGAATAAAGAGGAACCTCTATGGGTAACTTTTGGCTGGAAGATATTCTTGGTCAACCATGGTAAAACTTGCAAACCCACTTTATACAGAGTGGATTCTTGAGGCTATACAAAAGGTTAAAAAGCAAAAGCAAAGGCCATCTGAAGAAAGAATTTGTCATGCTGTGTGCGCTTCACATGGATTAGATAAGAAAACTGTTTCAGAACAGTTGGAACTAAGTGTTCAAGATGGCTCTATTCTTAAAGTTACCAACAAAGGCCTTGCATCCTACAAGGACCCAGATAATCCTGGGCGGTTTTCATCTGTTAAACCTGGCACTCTTCCTAAATCTGTTAAGGGATCTAGAGGAGCCTCTAATGAGCTTCGTAATGTGGATTGGAATAAACTATTGAGAAGAGCAATCGAAGGGCTTCAGGAACCAAATGGCTCCTCTCTGAAAAACATAGAGAAATATTTGAGAAGTCAAAATGACCTAGCAAGTATTTTCAACAACCCTGTCTTTCAGCAGAGATTACGGTTGGGGGCCAAGCGTGCTGTAAATAATGGGAGGTTACTGAAGGATGGACCTCAATATAGGGTGAATTATGGTAGTTTGGACAGTAAAGGAACTCCAAAATATTCCAGTGCTTTCCCAGCTTCTCTTCCACCTGTAAGCCTTCTACCCCATGAAAAAGACCAGGTAAGTGTGGAAAATGAAGGCAAATCTAGACGTGAAAACAAAATCCAAATAAATGACTATTCCAGTTTTCCTTTGGTTTTATATGAAGTTGCTTGTTATAATTTGGAATAGTTTTGGATTAATTTAACTGTTTGTGAATGAATCTTTGACTAACACATTCTGAAAGGTGATGCCTGCATTGCTGTATATGCTGTTGTGAAGTGTTTGGGTTGTTCCTGGTTTTGTTTTTTAAGATAGGGAAGAGGAGCTATGTGGAAATGGGGTGTGTGTGCCCTTGCGCTTGGGCACTTTTGGAGATGAAATGTCTTTTTGTCCCCTATTCCACCAGCTTGATAAAGTAATGTTATGATGTTGCTATAATCCTGGCATAAAAATCAGTAGAATTCAAGCAGTTCACTTCTTTGTGTGTGTAGTTTTGTACTATAATGCATGGATCAGACACAATTTGTTTTACAACTATAGTAACACTAATTAGTAGATCTATTGTTAATAAATTTCTAATGTAGTCTTAAGTCCTTTTAAAAAAAAAACAACAACAAAAAAATGTATTTTAGTTATACTCCGCCTTAGAACTGTGGTTATTGTGAGCTGAAGTTAATAATACATGCATCTAGGAACTGAACTACAGATGTCAGATCAATGTGTTGCTTCCTCTTCCTTCTACCATGGGATCTTTTGTGGCTCTCAGTGTCCTGAAGAATGTTCTCAGCCCATTTTAATTTTCTTGACCATCATACATCTGCTTTGTTACAAGGTGGGCCTTATACTTCCAGCAGAGGTGTTTAATGGCTCTGACTTCTTTCTCAAACTTATCCCTGTGTTTTCATCCCAAGATTTTAAAGGATGAGATGATGAGAGAGCATCAATGGCATAAAAAATACCTAAAGGGAACCCTTGGTCATTCCTCACTTGGAGGTTGTGGTGTGCTTTTGGAAACTTCACTAGAATTTTTCCGACTCTGCCATCTGGTATCTCACTCTGCTTGCATTATTCATCTCAGTGGCTTTTTTAATGGATTAATTGCAGAGTGGCTTTTGAACTTCAGATGCATTTTGTTAGTGCTCACTTCTGACTTTGCATAACATACACATTTCTTTTGACAATTATGGGGGCTGCAAACGGCATCTCTATCAATCCTCCTCTTAGCAGTTTTCACACTGATTTCTTTCATTCCTTTCTCCTCTCAGCCTAGCTTGTGTCTTATTCTACATTGTTGTACAGAAGCAATGCAGCTATGGAGCTGATGGCAAAGTGACACTGACTAGAAGCCTGAGCCTGCAGAATTATATGTAGATGGGGGTGCTCAAGCAAAGTTACCCATTTATTTCAGTGATATTGCTCATGTATGAAAAGTGCATGGTGCATCAGGCCCTAGAATTGGAATAGGAATTCAGGAGTATTGCTTACCATGTGATTTTTTTTTTTCTATATTCATACACTGTATAGATCTAATTATGCAAACCACTGAGAGCTTCATCATTACAAGTACCTTTAGGAATTCTTGCTGTAATTCCAGTATTCTACACTGAAGTGAATCATTTGAAGCAAACAAAAACACATTAATAATATGTCGGATCTTCATGATCCGTGTTCTCAGGAGGAAATCTCCACTGGTAGTGTAGGGATAGTGACTCGTTCAGGGCAAGCAAATGGTCACATAGGTCATAGTGCTGGAAAAGTTAGCCTTCATTGTACTACTAAGAAATGCTTATATAGATCTAACTTTGATTTTTGAACATATGTCCAACAAATCAGTCCTCTGATGTCAAGTGTTGTTACAAGAATTGAGCTTTCATTATATGAAGCAAATTCAGGTATAAAGATGTACTGCTAATTTATGCTGCTTAGATTTTACTCAAAGTTTTTACATCAGCTTCTGGAAACCTGTGTAGCTCCACTCAAATAACAGAGCTGGGCTGACATGTAGCAGCTGAGAATCTGCCACATTAAACTATATTGTAAGAATTCACCTATAAACTATTATGGGGCCAATGTCTTGTATGTAACTACCAGTTGCATGACTTTATTTTAAATTAACCATCTCTTTAATAAATTATTTAAATGTGTCTTATATTGTTCATCTTGCTGTTTTACTTACGTTCCATAAGTGTACAGGTTAGTACTGAAGGAAAAAATGTGGTGCAACTTTTTAACTGAAAGTAGGAATAGTTCACAGAATGGTTGTACAAGGTGTGTCCCAAGATTATCCCTTGAATTTGATTTACCAAAATGTAGCCAACTGGCCTTTCAGATTGAACGCTAGACTTTGACAGGGCTAGTATATTTTAAAGGCCCCTCTTTGATCTAAATCGGTGGTGGTATATACACTGTACTAAAGTACGATTTCTTATGCTGGAGAAAAAGAAAGTATGTCAGAAGATTGGTCATGACCATTCATGTTGCCCCTTCTGTAGAAATGATGATTAAAATAGCATCTTGAATTCAAAGATCTCAGTGTTTTTATGGACATTTAGTCTGATTTCGTAAACCCTTGCTTATACAAGTTGTACTTACTAATACAAGTAGTAGCACATCAGGGTGGGATAACTGAGAAGCTGTGTGTGTATATCATCGAACTCTATGAAGGTTGGTTGAAGTAAACTGAGCTTTCAGACTGGTGGGACCAAATGCAGACCTTGATATTCCCCTCTGTGGGGGGCTTGGAGGGAACCCAGTGTGAGGTAATGTTTCTTATTGTGTTTATATAGTGTCCCCCACAGTGGGGGCCTGATCTCAGTTGGGGCTTCTAGATGCTGCTGTAATAAACAAAATAATGCTGTGGGAACTCTGAAGTTTGCCTTGCAAAACAGGAGTTGCAAACTCCTTTTAAATGTTGGTGATGGAGGGGTGGGGTTGTGAACTCACAGATGAGGTGTGCTGCATGCAAATCCCAAGGGTCCAGAGAGATGTTAGAGCACTGGTGTGTGGATCCTGGGTTAGCCTTTTCCATGAAGCTGTCTGGATCCATTTTCTTCTGGCATCAGGGTTATGTTAGGAGTGGTATAGTCCATTGGTATTCCACCATAGCTGTGTATTACCTCCCTGCTCCACTGGGAATAGAAGCCACAGAGTAGAGTTAATGCAAGCTTTAACTACCATGTGTATTTCCGATAGAAAACTTGCATGAGTCCAGAGGAGAGCATGTGTTTAAATGTCAGCTCTGCTTCCTGTAGAGTTTCAGAGTAGTGGAAAAAGATGGTCAAGGGTATGGAACAGCTTCCATATGAAGACAGACTGAAAAGATTTAGGGCTGATAACTGAGTAAAGGGGGATATGATGGAGGTCTATAAAATCATGAATGGTGTGGAGAAAATGAATAGAGAAGTGATATAACCCTTTCACACAATACAAAAACCTGCCATTGCCAAACGAAATAGAGGCAGTAGATTTAATACAAACAGGAAGTACTTATTCACAAAATACACAGCTAACCTGTGGAACTCATTGCCATAGGATGTTGTGATGGCCAAAGTATAACTGGGTTCCCAAAAGAACTGGGTAAATTCATGGAGGATAGGCCTATAAATGGCTATTAGTTATGATGGTCAGGGATGTAGCCCCATGCTTGGGGTGACCCTAAACCTCTGACTACTGGAAGACAGGGCTGGATTGCTCCCGTAATTGCTGTGTTCTGTACATTCCTACTGAAGCTGTAGAACAGCCACTGTTGGAGACCGGATACTGGGCAAAATGGACCGTCGTCTGACCTAGTATGGCAGTTCTTATGTCTGTACTACATTTACATGGAGGGGCTTCAAAGGGCTCCCAGCAATATGGGAAGAGAAGTGTGCAATGGAGCCACTTATTTCTCAATATCCTTTTGCTCCTCTCCATCTGCATGAGGGGATGGAAGCACCTGGCCCATAGGTAAAACATATTCCATTAGGAATGTCCTCTAGGTTTTCAACAATAAGCTTTCTGGGCTGGACGGCAGAAAGTGTGGTTAGAGCTAAATGAATTGAACTTTTAAAGAGCATCACAGATAACTATTTTGGGACTAGTGTGGTGGCTTACACTTACCTTCTCTCCCCCACACACTCATGTACTAATAAAGAGGGGCTGTTTTAAAAACAAGGGATGTGGGTTGATCATTTGCAAGAGCTTACTCTGTGTAGACATGGATGTGCAGTGGTTTGTGACAGATAGTGGGTGTCTATAACACAGGTATAGCTATTGGGCTTTCCTATGTTATGGGTGAATCAGAAGAGACAATGTATGTCATTTGATATGTATTCATTTTTAATATTTTCTTAGGCCTCTTGAATGCCTTTTTTAAAAAACCCCACAGTTGAGTAATAGTTCTCTGCATTAGATTTTTATGCCAAGAGTCATTCTTTGTATGGTTTTTCTTTTTCACTTTCAATTTGTCCCTACAAATTGATCTTATTGCAAAAACAAGCTGTTTTATTAATTTTTCATACTTTGAACTCTTATTTAATGTTTTTACTGGCCTATGAAGACCTTACTTGCTTTTCGAATTATAACTTGGCATGGTTTGAATTTCAATTGTCTGGGATGCTGCTTCTGCCAGTGCAGACACTGGGTGTTCCTCCTTCTGTCTGTCAGGCAGGGAGCCAATGTATAGAGAAGATTCTGGCACCCAGCCCCCTCTTCCAGGCTCCTCCCCTCTCTGCTCCTTCCCTGTGGAAAGGCAGCTGGAGCCTGTTGGCTAAAGGTTTTGCTAATTGCTCCACCTTGCCCATCTGGCCTTCAGATATACTGGAGAGCAGAAGCAAAAAGCCAGGCAGAAAGGAAGTTGTCTCTCCTGCTTCTTCCCACTGTACTTGTTCCATAATTAGGGCAGTGTTCCACACCCATTGACGTCTGTTTGCCTACAGTGACCTACCATAGCTGACGTTAAATTATCCAGGACCACCTGCCCCACTCGCAGAGTTAGTCTGTAAGAAATTCTCCATATGTCTTCTGCTAGTGAAGAACCTAAGCCACATATTCCAGGACTCCATTCAACTAACAGACAACATCCTAGCTTCCTTAGTTCCAACCCCATCTGGGTGCATTTCTGAGGAAAGAATATATTCTCTTCCTTCAATGGCCCAAAAATATTCTGGGCTGGCCAAGACTTTTGTTTATAAAGATTTTTCAGACAGAAAAATCTCTTTACACCAGCAGTTTTTAAAAACAAGAGCAAATAATCCCCTCTCCATCTTCCTCATTCCAGAGGAATAAGCCTATTTTTCTCTCTCTGCTGGCCTGAAGTCGGGCACAAGTTGAACACTAACAAGTTCAAGCAACAAACTTCAAGCCTGAGCCTTAATTTAAAGAGGGTGTAATCAGCTTTATTTCTTTCCTTCTGATCCTCCTGAGTCAGAGGTGCCAAGAGGAAGCATTTCTTGTTGCCTGCATGGTTGTTCTAGAATCTCCTGAGTCCTCGAAGTAGCTCTTGCAAACTACTTAATGGAGTTTTACCCTTGCTTCTGCCCTTTGTCAGACCAGACTCGCTGTGGCCAAAACCCTCTCCCATCTGCTAGGAGCCATCTTGCCAGTTCCTTGGACCAAACAGGTATGGGTCTTCTCAAGGTACTTTCATGTCTGTGAATGATCTGGGGAATGATGCTGAGCCTAGTCCTGTCATAACTGACCCAATTATTAAATACAACAGTTAAAGATGGAGTTCCTGTTATACTCTGTCCCCAGGGGCAAATGACCAAGAGACTTCCTGTTGTCCATTGACCTCAGCAATTGTCTCTAAACCTGTCCATTATCCCAGCTTACCAGACGTTCATGAGGTTTTCAGCAGACTGACTATAAAGCGGTACACCACATTACCATTTGTGCTTGCTTCTGTCCCCTGGAGCATCCAACAAAATGGTGATGGTAATTAGCTGCTGCTCTCAGACGAACTGTCTGTTTAATGCCTTATATATCTGGCCTCTTTCAGGGATTTGTGTCCAAAGTCGCTAAATAGGCAGCATCCAGATGGATATCTCCTCACATTTGAAACTCTGGGCTTGTTGTGAACCAGGAGAAAAGCTCCCTCACCCCATTTTGGAGTCGTAGTAGATTAAAAAGGAGGAGGGGAGAGCTCTTGCTCTCTGTAATGCAATTCCAGGCCTGCAAGCAACTCCAGCTTTTGATCTTACAGAAGTATCCATCAGGAGCTGCATATCCTTACAGGTGACCCTGGTGGCCAGCCTGCCAACAACTGGTATGTTTTAGTCTTTCACTTACTGGGGATCTCCTGGAATTCAAATTGGAGGCCCTCCTTTCAGGGAAGCCCTCTCTGACCTGAATGGATGGGTCAGTTTCTCTTGAGCCAAGTCCTCATTGAAGGATTTCCTCCCCTCCCCATAGGTGCCAGTGGATATGATGCTCATTTCCCACTTGGTATGTTCAGAAGGTTTAGTTCAGGGGTCGGCAACGTTCGGCACGCGGCTCGCCAGGGTAAGCACCCTGGCGGGCCGGGCCAATTTTATTTACCTGCTGACGCGGCAGGTTCGGCCGATCGCGGCCCCCACTGGCCGCGGTTCGCCGTCCTGGGCCAATGGGGGGCGGCGAGAAGCCGCGGCCAGCACATCGCTCGCCCGCGCCGCTTCTTGCCGCCCCCATTGGCCCGGGACGGCGAACCGCGGCCAGTGGGGGCCGCGATCGGCCGAACCTGCCACGTCAGCAGGTAAATAAAACTGGCCCGGCCCGCCAGCGTGCTTACCTGGCGAGCCGCGTGCCAACATTGCCGACCCCTGGTTTAGTTCTTCCAGGCAGAGGCAGTGTATTAGAAGTTAGGGCTGTCAGGCTTGCTCTGGTTTCTCTGAAATACCATCCAGTGCAATAAATCATGATCAGGTTGGAGAACTCACCAGTGATAGCCTACTTGAACCAAGAACTGGTGCCTCATGAGTAAGTCTGTCCTGCTTTTGCATTAAGTAGAGAGAAGATCTGGATCTCTGAAGGCTCTTCATGTGTCCAGCCAATTTAATAGTTATGGCCATTAGCTCATCCATCCAGGCAAATGTAAACTCTACAGGGAAGTTTTCCAGTGGGTATCAGCAGACTAGGTCACTATCATGTAACCTATTTGCAATCTCCCCCAGAACTATCAGGGTCCCCAATCCCCGCAACAGATCCCAAACGGAATGCGTTCATTATCAGCTGGTTAAACAAGCGATTTTAGGCCTTCCTTTCAAACCCTTTTGCTCCTCCAGAAAATCTTAAAGAACTGTGAGACATGAGAAATAATTTTTCCACTCTACTCCACACTGGTTAGGCCACAACCGGAGTATTGTGTCCTGTTCTGGGTGCCACATTTCAGGAAAGATGTGGACAAATTGGAGAAAGTCCAGAGGAGAGCAACAAAAATGATTAAAAGTCTAGAAAACAAGACCTATGAGGGAAGATTGAAAAAATGTGTGTTTGTTTATTCTGAAGAAGAGAAGACTGAGAGGAACATGACAGTTTTCAAGTACTTAAAGGGTGTTACAAGGAGGAGGAGGAAGAAAAAATTGTTCTTAACCTCTGAGGATAGGATAAGAAGCAATGGGCTTCAATTGAAGTAAGGGAGGTTTAGGTTAGACATTAGGAAAAACTTCCTAACTGTCAGTGGTTAAGCATAGGAATAAATAGTCTAGTGGGGTTGTGGAATCTCCATCATTGGAGATTTTTAAGAGCAGGTTAGACAAACCCCTGTTAGTAATGGTCTAGATAATACTTAGTCCTGCCATGAGTGCAGGGGACTGGATAAGATGGCCTCTCGGGATCCCTTCCAGTCCTACGATTCTATGATTTTATGAAAAGAGGAGGGTGCCTCTTGGTGCTGGTAGGCCGAGTGACTCTACTTCATGGACCTGCTCCATTTTATTGGGGAGAGGTGATTGGAGATGGGGGCGGGGAGGGGATAATAGACAGCCTCCTGAATCCAGGTCCAGTACTGAACCCGTGTCTCTACGTTCTGCAAGCTCATGGCCTGACTCTTGACTAGTCCTTAAAATCCCAGGGAGTTTCCAAGATTATAAAAATTCCCACTCTACTGCCACAAGAAGTCTGTCTTCCACATATTGCTTGATCTTGTGCCGGTCCCAGGGATAAGGACAGAGAAACTTTTTTCTTTGCCCTTGATCTCTATCAGTATGGGCTCAAGAAGAGGACTGCTAGTTACCTCAAGGCCTTCATGCCAAGCATTCTGAGGGGTTCAGTAAATGGCCTCTCAAGAAATCTTGAGGCCACAAGGTGGAATTCTACCGAAAACCCCACTAAAATCCTTGTATCCCTCCATGAATCCTCTAATCTGGTTCCTGCAGTTCTTTTTTTCTAATCCTTTTCTAGACACTGAACCAGATCTTAATCTCTCTTCATGGAAAGTGGTGGTGGTTTTGGCATAAGCGCCGACTCTGTGGGTGCTCCAGCCCTGGGTTCTCCAGTCCTGCTTAGCACCCACTGGCAGTCAGCTGCCCCGCTGATCAGCACCTCCCCCCCCCCCCCCCCCCCCAGCATCTCCCGCCTGCTATGATCAGTTGTTTTGTGGCATGCAGGAGGCTCTGGGAGGGAGGGGGAAGAGTGAGAATGGGGCACGCTGGGAGGAGGGGGCTGAACTGGGTGGGAAGAGGCGTGGTGGGGTCTTGGGAGAAGGGGTGGGGTGGGAGAAGAAGGGGGTTGGGGCGGAGAAGGGGGTTGAGCATCTCCTGGGCCCATAGGAAGCCGGCACCTATGGGTTTTGGTGGCCATCACTTTGGTCTGATGAATTAGGGAGTTGGCAGCCTAGTTTAATCTTCCAAAAAAAGAAGGTAGTCCTCTGCACCTCCCACAGTTTTCTCCTCCAAGATAGTTTTTGTATATATATATGTGTGTTTTCTCCTCCCCCCCCCCCCCCCCGAGCTGCTACTCTTCTCTTCTCCTTGCTGACGGTGAAGACCCTAGTTCCCATACCACTAGAACCTAGCCAGTGTCTTTTCCCCTACCCTTGCCATTGCAGACTGGTTCTAGAGCTTCAAGAACTCTTCTCCTATACTGTCATGCTATTGCTAAGCAGAAATTGCATCCTGCAAAGCCAGGATTTTGTTCTCCTGCATTATACCCACCAACCACAAATGGATTGTCCTCTTTGTTGACTGGGGGGAAACTATAGAATTTCAGGCACTGGCGCTTAAATTTACAAGGAAGTCCTTTTACTTAATCTTCTGAAAACAGTGCTTCTTCAAAAAGAAAGAAGCCATTGTAATGTGCTTCTGTTTTAAAGGAAGTGTTTGTATTGTAGCTGACAGCAGAGCGTTAAACTTGGATAATTTTAATATTTTTTTTGTTCATATTCACTTCTCTCCAGCCTTTCTATAAGCTCTGATTTTTTGCAGGGCACCAGGCATCATCCCAGTTGCCCTACAAATTGAAAAATTTTAGGGATTTCCCTATTTTGCTCTCTGACAGCCTACATTTTGTTTCATTAGCAAATGTAACTAGTTTACAAATGTTTGTTCTGTCTAGATTATTTCTATGTTAAAAGCAACAGGTTCTACCTTAGTAACCAAAATTAATTTTCTCTTTTAGTCTTTTGTCTAGTTTGACAAAGTTGGTCCCGCCCCAAGAGCAGCCTTAATTTTATTAAGTAGTTCTTTTCAACTCCCCTGTTTGGCTAATGTTTGCTCATCGTAGTACAGTTGGGATTTGTTGATGCTTGAGATTCCAACTGTCTGTACATCCCACTGTTCCTTGATATTACAAGAGCACAGTTGTACAACATGTGGTGGAAAAACTAGGAACTGTTTTCTGCTTTTTTTTCTTTTCTGACTTCCTCCCTTTGTTTAAGATCCTTTGAGTATAAATTAACTGCTAATCAACCAAAGTTTCGTAATTTGATATCTCAAAATTGCAGTAGAGAATCTCTCTTCCTGAGAGAGGAGAGTTTGGAAGTCAAGTGGTTTAGAAAACCTTTTCTTGGCAACTTAAGTGCAATGCCAATTTTGAAGTCTTTGGCGCTGGGACTCTTCTTAGCATGAATAATGTGCTGGTGCTGTGTGCAAGGACTGCAAAATTGAGTACTAGCGTAACTGTGGGTGAGTGAGGCTAGGCCTACACTACGGGGAGGGGGGTCGACCTAAGATACGCAACTTCAGCTACGCGAATAGCATAGCTGAAGTTGCATATTTTAGGTCGACTTACCTGGCTGTGAGGACGGCGGCAAGTCGACCGCTGCCGCTCCCCCGCCAACGCCGCTTCCGCCTCTCGCTGCGGTGGAGTTCCGGAGTCGACGGCAGAGTGATCGGGGATCGATTTTATCATGTCTACACTAGACGCGATAAATCGATCCCCGATAGATCGATCGCTACCCGCCGATCCGGCAGGTAGTGAAGACGTGCCCTGAGATGGATTCTGTTCTTCCTTGTGCATTGTAAGAAGAATTCACAAGATTTCAGTTGTAGAATTTTGAGATTGGTGATGCTTTGAGTCAGAGCACGTTTACAAGATGCCAGGTTATTTCCAGGGCAGTAACCAGTTAGGGTGCAAAAAACACTTTACCTATAAACTGCTGGTAGCCAGAAGGAATCACTATGATTACCTAGTTTGACCTTTCTGCATAATAGGCCATAGAATGTCCTAGAGCAATTCTTTGATCTGGCTGTAGAGAGGTAGTAAACATGGAACCCCACCAGGGTAGAAGAATTTTAATGATTGGTTTAAATTGCTTGGTGTAGTTATTTTAAAATAATTTTATTTTAAATTGGGTTGAGATTTTATAAACTAACTTGAGAACCTGTACT
Source organism: Emys orbicularis (assembly GCF_028017835.1). Classification (NCBI taxonomy): domain Eukaryota; kingdom Metazoa; phylum Chordata; order Testudines; family Emydidae; genus Emys; species Emys orbicularis. Next base: position 66,477,389 of record NC_088689.1, on the reverse strand, counting down.
ACCAGTGTAATGCCTGGTGGCTGGAGTGGATATGGGGCAGTCTAGAGCTGAACTCAAGTGTGCACGGGTCGTCTGTTAATCAGGAGGTGAGTCAGAATCAGAGTCAGTCAGGGGCCAGGAGGGAGTTCTCGTACGGGTCACTAGCCAGGAGAGCCATTCCATGGGAGAGGGTCAGTGGATTAGGGAGGTGAGGGTGGGCAGGGCAGGGTCAGGCAAAGCACAAGGGTGGCAAGGTATAGTTATGCAAAGGTAAAAGGGCAAGGTGGTCTAGGCAGCAACCAGCAGGCAATGGCCTATTGTTTAGATGGCTGCTTCTTCCTGTTGGTTTCTGCATTAGGTATCCAAGGAGAATGCTGACTGCCCAGCCAGTCAGAGACCTGGGGAGTGGCTGCTGTGATACTGCAGGCCTTGAGCACTAAGGCTGTCGGGGACAATGTTGGGGTGCCATTGTGGTGTGGCAGCTAGGGACACCATCTAGGCAAATGACGGACCAGGGTACAATCTACAAATGTAGATTAAAAAAATCGCACAGCATTTAAAATTTACTATTCTAAATTTTAATGTCACTACTGGTGGGGTGTCTTACTCTTTTTCTTAATTTTTTTTGCCTAGAGTAGTTTTGTAAAAATTAAGATTCTGATCCTTCAATATTTAAGCAGTTATATAACTTTACTCGCATGAATAGTCCCATTTCATTCAATAGGAAAAACCCATATGTATACGTGTATGCAGCATCAAGAGCTAAAATTGCATTTTTATTAAAACCTTTTCTTAAATGCAAAGCCTTTATCACTTCAAAACAATATTGCTTCAGTGTTAACAAGGAAAAGTTATTTGGACTTTGAATACATTGAAGTTATAGTAACTTTTTGGCTGATATGTATAAAAAAATTTTTTTTTGAAAAGTAAAAGCCTAAAGCTAGTCTTTGAAGCCTATATTTTGGTGCCTAAGGGTTGGATTTTCAGAGGTGACTAAGTGACTTGGAGCACAAGTCCCATTGACTTCAGACTACAAATGTTGATGAGGTGTAGAGCCCAATCAAAGCATTTCACCTCTCTTGATTTGTGGAAGTTCAATATATTGGAAGGTAATGTTAACTGCAGATATACCTGGGGCTATTTGCTTGCTTTGTGGTTTTCCAGTGAAAATGTTGAGGTCCTGGACTTATCTTTTTCAGTATAGGTGACCAGTGTGAAAATTAATGGTAGGCAGTGTGTGTGTGTTTGGTTTTTTTGGGGTGGGGTGGGGGGAACAATTCCCCACCTGCAAAATAAACTCTGCCTATATGAATTCCCAGAATGAGAGACTGATCACAGTAGAATGTGCAGACATACAAATCTGAGGTGCTCTCTGACCTCTACTGGGCTCCTTGAGTTTTTGGCTGATACCGGAGTTGAGTGGTGGTGGCTTGAATATGCCCATGGGCCATGGTAGCCTCCTTGGGCTTCACTGTTAATAGTTTTTTGTTTTTTTTGGGGGGTGTGTGTGTGTGTGGAGGGGTGGAGAGGGAAATAAGTGGTTGTGGTATCTCTCAAACACCACCCACTTAGGCCACCCAAATGAGACCAGTTGTGCAAATCTGTGATCCTCCCTTTTTAAATGCTTAATAAAATGGTTAACAAAATTGACATTCAGATCATCATCTCTGGGTATCAGTTAACACCTCAGTGAGTTGGAAGGGGCCACTCATGCCTCTCAGAGTTACTGTTGTAGGCTTTCAGTGGACTTGGACATCTCTGCATTGGTTATACACCTTTTTCAACTCTTCAACTAGAGGTGAACTTAAAAAGAAAAAAAAAAAAAGATTTCTTGAGGACAAGATAGCAGTTTGAGAAAGGTGCAGCTGGGCCATACTAGCCCAATCTAAGCCTTGTATTGGTTTTATGACTTGGTTTGAATATGTTTATGATGACCTCCCTGCTGATGACAAAAAACCAAACAAACCCCCAGGTGTTTTGTGTTTTAGTCGGTGACACTGTGTAGCCACAGTTAGAAAAATCAATAACTCTCCCTGGTTGAGTAAGACTCTCTCATGGATGGATACTGTCAGCTTCTGCAGAATCTAAGGTTCTAGCTGTAAGTTTATGGTCCTCATAGTTGCAAAGGCTACCTTCCACTTGGGAATGGTGTAAACAGATGTCATGAGCTGTAGAGAGACTGTTAGGGTGGGTGGAGGGGAAGAGTTCAGGTGTTCTTGTTTGAGTGCTGTGGGAGCTGTATCCTCTGCAGAGGGAGGTTATGCTGGACTCAGTCACCCCAGAAGAGAGTCCTGTGTATGTGTAAGGTCTCTGCTGTTGTGTCCTGCCACCCAGCAAAAGGGGTGTGTTTGGGGTTGAGGGTTCTTGCCATCCCAGCAGGGCGTTCTTAGTTCTGGGGCCAGGGCCACCGCCACACTTATTTCCCTCTAAGGTGGCAGGCCTGCAGCCAACACCAGCAGTCCATCCGCTGGGTGGAGCCTAAGTGTTCCTTGTTGTTTGGGTGGGCTGAGATCTGGCCCAGGAGAGGGGAAACTTCACTACCCCACAAAGTGCTCCATTTTGGGCTGTGCCAGAGGGAGTGGCACTCCTGTCATGCAGCAGAGCCCTCTGTGGGAAGGGCCAGCATAAATGTAATGCAGTTGGCAACACTTACTGCCAACTATTAATTTCTTGTCCCCAGACAACGTCTTATTCAGGGGTGGCCTGGCATAATTGACTTTTTTAAAAATGTGGTGTCTGTGTGGTGGGAGGCAGCATTAATGGGGAGTGCAGTTTGGTCAGTGCAAATCCAAGGCTTTTGGTGGCATCAGTGTATTTCATCCTGGTGATTAGGCATAGTTAAGGCTACGTTTTAGTCACGGGTATTTTTAGTAAGTCACGGACCGGTCCTGGGCATAACCAAAAATTCACGGCCCGTGACTTGTCCGTAACCTTTATTATATACCTCTGACTAAAATTTGGGGGAGGGGGAGGTGCCTCAGTGGGATGGCTCAGGGGGCACCCCGGGTGCTGGGGGGGAGGGTTGGCGGGGCTGGGGCAAGCTCCCTACCCATTTCCTGAGCTCCACGTGCTCCCTCTGCTTCGCCCCAAGCCCCATTTCTGCAGCTCCCATTGGCTGGGAACCGCTGCCAATGGGAGCTGGGGGGGGGGGAGGGGATGCTGCTGGCAGAGGCAGCATGTGGAGCTGGGAGCTGAGGGAGGGAAGTTCCTGTAGCCCAGGGATTCTCAAACTGGGGGTTGGGACCCCTCGGGGTTGTGAGGTTATTACATGGAGGGGGGGTGTCGCGAGCTGTCAACCTCCATCCCCAATACCCGCTTGCCTCCAGCATTTATAATGGTGTTAAATATATTAAAAAGGGCCTTTAATTTATTAGAGGGGATCGCACTCACAGGCTTGCAATGTGAAAGGGGTTGTCAGTAAAAAAAAAAGTTTGAGACCCACTGCCCTTGCGGGGAGCCCGCCCTAGGTAAGCACCACCCCGCACCCCAGCCCTGAGCCCCCCCATACCCAAACTCCTGCTGCTGGGGGCGGGGAGGAAGGGTGCGAGACTGCCCCAGCAGCAGCCAGTGTAACTGGCCCAGCGGCTGCCTGAGCTGCTCAGGCAGCCCCCAGACCAGGCACACCAGCCACTGCAGAAGTCATGGAGGTCACGGAAAGTCACAAAATTCGTGACCTCCGTGACAAACACGGAGCCTTATGCATAGTACTTGAGTTAACAAAGGATACACTTTTTATTTTGGCCAGTCCACTTATAGGAGAGGATAGCCCTGTGTGTACAGTAGTCTTTTTTGTTTACTGTTGTAGAACAATTACTTTGAGGGATTTTATGTACAGCTACCTCATATAGTCAAAACATTAGCTGAAAAATTGTAAGCAGAGGAAACCCCGCTTCAAAAACCCTTGAAGAATTCATATAACACATAAAACAGAAAAAAATACTGTTAAGTGAATCGTGTGTGTTGTGTGGGAGGTTTAAAAACAGGACTGACCGATGATCTAGGTTCTCTTATTGGGTTTGCCACAGATTTCCTGTGCGACTTTGAAGTTATCCATAGGCCCTGATCCTGCAGCTGGCTCCAATAGCCGTCCACCTGCATAAAATCTGTCGGACTCCCTGTGAGCTTGCCATCCTCTCATCTGGAGCTTATTGTTGAATAGTGACTTTAATCATTCCCCCTCTCCATTTCTTCATCTGTAAAAATGTGGAGAACACCTAATTCACAAGCATGTTCTGAAGCTTAATTCATTGAAGTGGTAGAATGTGAAGGTAATTAAAGCAAGCTCCATAAAAATGGCTGTATAGAAATCAGTTCAACGTAATCCTTGTCTCTTTTTGTAATGCCTCTTTTTAAATAGTCAAAATAGCAATACTTTTATCAAAAACAATTTTGTTGTTTTATAAAAGCATTTTAATGTAACAATTATTTTCTTCTTTGCTTGGCTGACTTATTTAACAATGGCTAGTTAAGGAAGATCCACTTTATATAGATGGCCAGGTTCTCAAATTATAGGAGAAAAGATGTTTTGCTTTGATTTCCGACTTTATTCCTCTTGCTTTCATTTTGTGTGCTCCAGTAGACCTACTGCAGGAGCCAGTTAACGGGGATGTTCATCAGTGTTCATCAGTCAGTCTATAAACATACTTTTTAGAGCTGATAAACAGGAATAGAATCTTCTGATATGATTAGCTTTGACCAGTTATAAACCTTCTAACGTATCCAAATTTTTTCACTAGCTACTGAAATTTAGCACCACTGCCAATAACTTCTATTCCAAGAAACCATTCACACACATTTAGAAATCTTTATTTTTCTGATATTGGAAAATTGTGTAATAGGAATAATTCCAATTTAGTAGGGCATGTTGGTTGGCAATAAATCTTGCTGTCTTATGAATGCAAGCCTTCAGGCAGTTTTGGAAAATGATCAGGTGCAAATCATAGACATTTTCTGAACATCTACCATTTTTTTTATAAGAGAAATGATGACTGAAGAAAACAAGTTATTGGGGCAGATTCTAATCTGATGCATTGCTATATATCTTTCAAGAATCTGCTACAGCACTTGCATATGTGCATTGTATTTAGCTCTGCTGCACAGCATTAGAGCTGATGCAGTGTGATCTTAGAAACCAGTGATTTGCTTTTCTGTGGCCATTTTAAATTTAGTTTCCCATCAGTTCTGTGACATGCAGCAAAAAATTCCTTGTATCAATGCACTTGACATTTCTATATGCTGCACATCTTAAGGGAGGGGGGAAATCCTGCTAGTTGTATTTTTAACTCCTCATGGTAACTTAAATCTTTTTTTAAAAGGGCACTAAGACACAATCTTTTCCCCACCTCTCACAGCAGAGCTGTGGCTCCTGCTTATCTAACACTGATGTTTTTGCCTTTTATTTGTAGCTTCATTTCTATTGGTAATTTTTAACAATTAAAGATATTCTATCTTATAATTTAATAGCATAGCTACTGAGGAAAGTCATCTTCAGTTAGTCATTCAGCAGGAAATCTGTTGGAAACTGTTTTAAGGATTAGGAGTCTAGAAATATGGATTGTATTATTGGCTGTGTATCAGTATTAATGGGCAAGTTATTTTAATTTCTGCATAGCTCCTTCCACTCTCTTTGGAAGGGGACAGTTGTTGCCCACCTCACAGGAGCACTGTGTGTCTTTAATGGTTTAAAAAGCATGCTGAGATCCTGACATGTATGATGCTAAGGAATTATTATTAATAGGTTATTTTACCTAATAAACTAATACTATCTGAGGAAATGTTTGAGAACTCTGCCTAATTTGAAAATATCTTGGCAGCTGTTTTTTAGAAAAACCCCAATTAAATTCCAAGTTTGTAGAGATAAATTGGATGGAAAGCCATTTCTCTTTCAGGTCCAGAATTTATAGGAGGGAGAGGGTATTTGCACAGACCCTACCTGCACTAGTTGGATGTAGTTCATGATGTTAATCTTCTCTTATAATGTTAATCATCATACTTTAAAACTAAAGGGATACATGTGAAGAATTTAACAGCAATATATTTTCTTTTCATTTAACAACTATGAAAACCTTGAGCTCAATTAAAATTACACAGTAGCTAGAAGATTTCAGAAACAGGTTAAACTTTGTGTGTGTGTGTACGTGTACTAATGGAGTTGCACCTGCATGAAACCATAGGAACATAAGAATGGCCATACTGGGTCAGACCAAAGGTCCATCTAGCCCACTATCCTGTCTTCTGACAGTGGCCAGTGCCAGGTGCCCCAGAGGGAATGAACAGTGCAGGTAATCATCAAGTGATCCATCCCCTGTTGTCCATTCCCAGCTTCTGGCAAACAGAGGCTAGGGACACCATCCATGGCTAATAGCCATTGATGGATCTATCCTCCATGAATTTATGTAGTTCTTTCTTGATCCCTGTTATAGTCGTGGCCTTCACAACATCTTCCAGCAAGGAGTTCCACAAGTTGACTGTGTGTGTTGTGAAAAACCTTTTGTTTGTTTTAAACCTGCTGCCTTTTAATGTAATTTGGTGACCCCCAGTTCTTGTGTTATGGGAAGGAGTAAATAACACTTTCTTATTTACTTTCACCACACCAGTCATGATTTTATAGACCTCTATCACATCCCTCCTTGGTCATCTCTTTTCCAAGCTGAAAAGTCCCAATCTTATTAATCTCTCCTCATATGGAAGCCGTTCCATACCCCTAATAATTTTTGTTGCCCTTTTCTGAACCTTTTCCAATTCCAATATATCTTTTTTGAGATGGGGCGACCACATCTGCACGCAGTATTCAAGATGTGGGTGTACCATGGATTTATATAGCGGTAATATGATTTTTTCTGTCTTATTATCTATCCCTTTCTTAATGATTCCCAACAGTCTGTTTGTGTTTTTGACCGCCACTGCACATAGAGTGGATGTTTTCAGAGAACTATCCACAATGACTCCAAGATCTCTTTCTTGAGTGGTAACAACTAATTTAGACCCCATCATTTTATATGTACACATCTACCTCGATATAACGCTGTCCTCGGGAGCCAAAAAATCTTACCGCGTTATAGGTGAAACAGCGTTATATTGAACTTGCTTTGATCCGCCGGAGTGCGCAGCCCCGCCCCCCCCCCCCCCCCCAGAGCACTGCTTTACCGCGTTATATCAGAATTCGTGTTATATTGGGTCACGTTATATCTGGGTAGAGGTGTATAGTTGGGATTATGTTTTCCAGTGTGCATTACTTTGGATTTACCAACACTGAATTTCATCTGTCACTTTGTTGCCCAATCACCCAGTTTTGTGAGATCCCTTTGTAGCTCTTCACAGTCTGCTTGGGACTAAACTCTCTTCAGTAGTTTTGTTTCATCTGCAAACTTTGCCACCTCACTGTTTTACTCCTTTTTCCAGATCATTTATGAATAGGACTGGTCCCAGTACAGACCCCTGGGGGACACCACTATCTACCTCTCTCCATTCTGAAAACTGACCTGTTATTCCTAATCATTGTTTCCTATCTTTTTAACCAGTTACCAATCCATGAGAGGATCTTCCGTCTTATCCCATGACTGGTTACTTTGCTTAAGAGCCTTTGGTGAGGGACCTTGTCAAAGGCTTTCTGAAAATCTAAGTATACTATATCCACTAGATCCCCCTTTTCCACATGCTTGTTGACCCCCTCAAAGAATTCAAGTAGATTGGTGAGGCATGATTTCCCTTTACAAAAACCATGTGGACTCTTGCCCCAACAAATTATATTTTATCTATGTCTGACAATATTTGTTCTTTACTAGTTTCAACCAGTTTGCCTGGTACTGAAGTCCGGCTCACGAGCCTGTAATTGCTGGGATCACCTCTGGAGCCCTTTTTAAAAGATTGGCATCACATTAGCTATGCTCCAGTCATTTAGCACAAAAGCTGATTTAAATGATAGGTTACAGACTACAGTTAGTTCTGCAATTTTACATTTGAGTTCCTTCAAAACACTTGGGTGAAAACCATCTGGTCCTGGTGACTTATTTCTGTTTGTTTAATCAGTTCCAAACAGTGTTCCAAAATGTCCTCTGTCGCACCTCAATCTGGGGCAGTTCCTCAGATTTGTCACCTAAAAAGAATGGCTCAGGTTTGGGAATCCTCCTCACATCCTCAGCTGTGAAGACTGATGCGAAGAATTCATGTAGTTTCTCCGCAATGGCCTTACTGTCCTTGCGTACTCCTTTAGCATCTTGATCGTCCGTGGCCCCACTGGTTGTTTAGCAGGCTTCCTGCTTCTGATGGACTTAAAAACAATTTTTTCTATTACTTTTTGAGTCTTTGACTAGCTGTTCTTCAAATTCTTTTTTGGCCTTCCTGATTATATTTTTACACTTCATGTGACAGAATTTATGCTCCTTTCTTATTTTCCTCACTGGGATTTAACTTCCACTTTTTAAAGGATGCCTTTTTGTCTCTCACTGCTTTTTACTTTGTTGTTTAGCCCCAGTGGCACTTTTGGTTCTCTCACTATGTTTTTTTTAATTTGGGGTATATGTTTAGGACCTCATTGGTCAGTTTCTGTATGCAAGTCGCACTTTACTTTTGTTTTAGGTGTGAGTATTAGAGGGCTCATGTGAACAAAATTAGTATAATCTTCTCAAGTAACTGCACATGCTGGATTTCATTCCACCCCATTACATGGGTTACTCTATGTTTACACCTGCACAACAGAGCAGAATTTGGCCTGAAAAAGTTTGATTCTCTGTGATAAGTACTTTTTTCCAAACTTGAAATACATATAACTTAGACTCTGATCCTGCAGATCTCTCTTACACAAATAGTTCAGTTAAAAGCATTTGGACTATTCACACAAATAACCTTTATTCAAGGAAGTAAGAATTAGCAGGATCAGGGTTCTATCTGCTATGGATTAAATTTGTGTAACCTTCTTGTATAACCAAAGTGGGTTTCTTTAAGTCATTAAATATTGATCTCCGTAAACAGTTACCCTATTGAGAGGGTATTTGTATACTTAGACTGAGAAGTTAAGTAACTTAGTTTTACTCAACTTTAAATGTTCGCTCCAGCCATAAGTAAATTACCAGGAACAAAATTTGGCAGCAGACAGGCTAGTGCATCTAAACATTTCTCAGCGATTGACATACCAGAACTGGTATGTGACCGACATTTAATCTTTGCATCCATTTGTCTTATTGATTTGAACCCTCCATACTAGTAACTGATGTGTTAGTTACTGCTCAGCTGAACAACAGCTTAACAAATTTACAGTTGTACATAACATTTATCTTATGTTATCTTGTTTTCATGTTTGCCAACTGAAAGTTTTAAAACTTCAGTCACTCTTTATTATCACCTATATACACTCTGTGCCTTTTCAGATCCCATGTTTTGTACTATTCAGTTACAGTAGGGGCAGAAGGTGCTGTGCAGAAACGGATTTCTAATGTTAGAAAATGAAGTTTTTCTGATAACATTTCAGATATAATTCCAATCACTGCCTCTTCGCATACATGAGCATTCAAACAGAACAAGTCTCTACACTGAAATCCTAGCTATAACCAACAATTTTCATGTGAATTCCTGGAGTATGTATATTGCATAATGTTTTAAACAGGTAGAATTTAACATGGATATGAAAGACTAGCTTAACTAGCAAAACATGTTAAACTGCTTCAAAACTACATTTCTTTGATGCTTCACAAGAGAAGCATCTACACTGAAACAGAGGAAGAAAAGATCTATTTGGTCATCCGGCACACTTGCCAGGATTATTTCCTGCAGGATGCTCATTTGGTCAGATTTCGCCCTGGAATAAGGATTTAGCTCCCACTGAAGTCATTAACCTGTAGTGCTCTGTCCAGCCGAATTAAAAATGTTACCAGCAATTATACTTTTGTGTTTTTAAAAAAAAAAAAAAAAAAAATTCCTTTTGTAAAACTGCTCTGTAAACCAATTGGATTTTGGTGGTGAAATTTTTATTATTGGTTTCATACCACAGCTCCTGGTTACATCACTTGGTACTAATATAAATAATTCAGCTCACCTTTATGTTTATAGCCCTCCAAATACTTAAAATAAAATAAATTAATGCAGATATCCTATCTTCTAGAACTGGAAGGGACCTTGAAAGGTCATCGAGTCCAGCCCCCTGCCTTCACTAGCAGGACCAAGTACTGATTTTGCCCCAGATCCCTAAGTGGCCCCCTCAAGGATTGAGCTCACAACCCTGGGTTTAGCAGGCCAATGCTCAAACCACAGAGCTATCCCTCCCCCCTTGAGAATCCACCATCTGGGGGGAGTAGCTCAGTGGTTTGAGCACTGGCCTACTAAACCCAGGGTTGTGAGTTCAATCCTTGAGGGGGCCATTTAGGGATTTAGTTGGGGATTGGTCTTGCTTTGAGCAGGGGGTTGGACTAGATGACCTCCTGAGGTCCCTTCCAACCCTAATAATCTGATTCTATGATTTACACTAGTTTAAGCCTGCAAGTGACCCGTGCCCCATGCTGCAAAGTAAGGCGAAAACCCCCAGGGTCTCTGCCAATCTGAAAAATTCCTTCTTGACCCAAATATGGCAAGCAGTTAGACTCTGAGCATGTGGATGAGACCCACCAGCCAGACACATAGGAAAGAAATTTTGGTAATAACTCAGAATCCTCCCCATCTAGTGTCCTTTCAGCTGCCGTTGGAGATATTTACTGTGAGCAGTCGCAGATCAGCTACATGCCATTGTAGGCAGTCTCGTTATACCATCCCCTCCTTACAGCGGTGAGCTGGAGCCGGTTCGCAGGAACCGGTTGTTAAATTTAGACGCCCTTTTAGAACCTGTTGTCCTGCGCGGGACAACTGGTTCTAAAAGGGCTTTTAAATTTAACAACCGGTAAAGCTCTGGCAGCTCCCGGCCCCAGCTCACCTCCACTCCGCCTCTGCCTCCTCCCATGAACGCTTTGCCCCGCTTCTCCTCTCCCCCCCTCCCCCCGCTTCCCGCGAATCAGCTGTTCGCACGGGAAGCCTGGGAGGGCTGAGAAGCAGGCAGCGGCTTCGCGCTCAGGCCCAAGCAGACGGAGCAGAGGTGAGCTGGGGTGGGGGGCGCAAGGAGGGCCACGTGCCGCAGCAGGTAACCCCCTGCTCCCCCCCCAGCTACGCTACCCCGCCCCTAGGAGCCAGAGGGACCTGCCAGATACTTCCCGGGAGCTGCCCCAGGTAAGCACCGCCGGGACTCCCCACCTCGCCCCCTGGCAGGTCCCTCTGGCTCTTAGGGGCAGGGCGGGCTGGGCACCCAGTAGTACGGTGGCCCCACGAGACCCTCCTGCCTGGCCCCTGAGCTCCCGGCCGGGGAGACTAGTCCCCGGCCGTCCCGTCCCCCCCCACAGCTTCAGCTCGCCCTGCCGCCGGTGCATGCTCTGGGCTCCAGGCGCTGCGAGCTCGGCCCAGCCCGGCTCCAGGCGCTGCAAGCTCGGCCCAGCCTGGCCCAGCTCCAGGCAGCGCGGTCAGGGAACAGGGAGGGGGTGTTGGATAGAGGGCAGGGGAGTTTGGGGGGGTGGGGGAGGTGGATAGGGGTTGGGGCGGTCAGAGGGCAGGGAACAGGGGGATTGAATGGGGGCAAGGGCAGTCAGGAAGGAGCAGGGGTTGGATGGGGCAGTGGGAGGCAGTCAGGGGCAGGGGTTCCAGGGGTAGTCAGGGGACAGAGAGAAGGGGTGGTTGGATAGGGCAGGGGTCCCGGAGGGCCATCAGGAATGAGAGGAGGGGTTGGATGGGGCGGCGGGGGGCAGTCAGGGGACAGGGAAGGGGGGTGGATGTGGCAGGGGTTCTGGGGGGGGGCGTCAAGGAACACGGGGGGTTGGATGGGGGAGGAGTCCCGGGGGGCAGGCCACGACCCCCTCGTGGGGTAAGGAGGGAACCGGTTGTTAAGATTTTGGCAGCTCGTCACTGCCTCCATAAACGTATCAAGCTCAGTCTTGAAGCCAGTTAGGTTTTTTGCCTCCACTGCTCCCCTTGGAAGGCTGTTCCAGAACTTCACTCCTCTGATTGTTAAAAACCTTTGTCTGATTTCAAGCCTAAACTTGTTGGTGACCAGTTTATATTAATTTTTTCTTGTGTCCATATTGGTGCTTAACTTAACTCCTCTCCCTCCCTGGTATTTATCCCTCTGATGTATTTATAGAGAGCAATCATATCTCCCCTCGCCCTTGTTTAGCTTAGGCTTAACAAGCCAAGCTCTTTGAGTCTCCTCTCATAAGGTAGGTTTTCTTTTCTTTAGATTATCCTAGTAGCCCTTTTCTGCACCTGTTCCAGTTTGAATTCATCTTTCTTAATCATGGGAGACCAGAATTGCACAGCGTATTCCAGATGAGGTCTCACCAAGTGCCTTGTATAATGGTACGTATACTTCTCTGTCTTTATGGGAAATACCTTGCCTCATGCATACTAGGACTGCATTAGCTTTTTTCATGGCCACATCACATTGGTGGCTCATAGGAATCCTGTAATCAACCAATACACCCAGATCTTTCTCCTCCTCTGTAACTTCCACCTGATACATTCCCAGGTTATAGCAAAAATTCTTGTTAGTCTGTAAATGCATGACCTTGCACTTCGCACTATTAAATTTCATCCCATTTCTATTACTCTAGTTTACAAGGTCATGCAGATCTTGTATGATGTTCCGGTCTTCCTCTGTATTGGCAATACCTCCCAACTTCGTGTCGTCCGCAGATTTTATTAGCGCACACCCACTTCTTGTGCCATGGTCACAAATGAAACTGTTAAATGATTGGTCCCAAGACCAATCCCTGAGGAACTCCACTAGTAACCTCCCTTGAGCCTGACAGTTCACGTTTCAGTATGACCTGCTGTAGTCTCCTTATTAGCCAGTTCCTTATTCACCTTTTAGTTCTCATATTAATCCCCATCTTTTCCAATTTAACTAATAATTTTCCATGTGGAACTGTGTCAGATGCCTTACTGAAATCCAGGTAGATTAGATCTACAGCATTTCCTTTGTCTTAACTGATTTTTTTTGGTCTTCTCCGAGAAGGAGATAAAGTTGGTCTGGAATGATCTAACTTTTGTAAAACCATGTTGTATTTATCCCAATTACTGTTAATGTCTATGCCCTTAACTACTTTTTCTTTCAAAATCTGTTCCAAGACCTTGTATACAATTGAAGTCAAATTAACAGGCCTGTGGTTTCCTTGATCACTTTTACAATATATTAGCAATTCTCCAATCATAGGGTACGACCCATGAATTTACAGATTCATTAAAAATCCTTGCTATTGGTCTTACAACTTCATGTGCCAGTTCCTTTAATATTCTTGGATGGAGATTGTCCAGGCCCTCTGATTTAGTCCTATTAAGCTGTTTGAGTTTGATTTCCACCTTGGATGTGGTAATTTCTACGTCCATACCCTTGTTCTCATTAGCCACCCTATCACTAGCCCTAAGCTCTTAAGTAGCCTCATTTAAAAACTGTTTAGGTGTTGGGCCATGCCTAGATTGGGCAGGCCTGCGCTGGTTCCTTCAGCTCCTTTTGGCCAGGAACAGCGAACCATGGCCACTGGGAGCTGCAGGCGGCCATGCAAATATAAACAAACGGTCTGGCGGCCTGCCAGTGGCTTACCTTGATGGGCCGCAGGTTGCCCACCACTGCTCTAATATCTGGTTTCACTTCCTGCACCAGTAGTTGTAGTTCCTCCATTTTATTACCCTTGCATACCTGAAAGTCTTAGGGTACCTGATCATCTCTCATGAAGTTTGGATAATCAAGGTTGTTCCTTATTCCCTCCCTGGTTGCATAGCACCCACTTTAATATTAATTTCCAGCAGGGTGGATTTGATTTAAATCACTAGTCAGGAAGACTCGATTTAATCATAGAGAGTGCATTCTTGTTGGTTGTTACCAACCTGAAGATCCTTCATGTTCAGACATGTTCCTTTCTTCAACACAGCTTCCTCCTGAGAAGGAACACTTCCCATGATGTTGTTTCATTCAGGTGACCAGGCCTTGCATTTCTTTGTTGCACTGTTTGCATTTTGCACGCATGCCTGTCTTACCCACAGGTAGAGGAACTTCATTAAAATATTCTCAAACTGGGTCTCTTTTACAGCTTGCTGCCATTATAGGTTTTCCCTTCTAGTGAGAGAATGGTATGGTGGATGTCAAATCAGTGAAGGCTACATTCAAAGACCTCAAGACTTCTGGAATATACTGCTCAAACAGTTTCACTTTTGTTTCTACTGCCTGTCCCTCGCTTCTCACATTTATCTCCAGACTTCTTCTCCTTGTCCGGATCTATTCTGCCCCCAACAATCTTCTGTTCATTGAACTTTTTGAAACTTTGCACTTTTAGAGAGAGGTAAGGGATTGACACTCTGTCCACAAATTTGCAGAGGGACAATAGGGTTGAGGTCTGTTATTTCTCACCTCTATATATTATTTATTCATTTATTTTAAAAACATTATTGCTGTTAACAAGCATGTTATCTCTGGAGACACAAATCCACAGTTTGAGAACTGCAAAACTAAGCATCTCTGATGGTATCTCCTAGACTGAGCACTGAGTCCCATTGGGTAGATATTTAGGTTAATCTTTCTAATCTATACAGAAGCCTGTGGAACCCCATATGATTGGGTCCCTAATCCATGAACTATTGGAACTCATTTACAAAACTTTTCTTAAACATTATATGAATATATTGTCTCATACTATAGAATTAGAATTTATAATCCCTATTACATTATAACTCAAAGATCTCTCATCATGGATCTTAATTAAACTTATCTTTAGATTGCTTTTTTTCCTCAAAAAGCATTTTATCAAAAAAATCCATTTTAAATAAAACAGATTTTTTTTTAAATCATTGATTTTTATCCACCCTGATTTTCAGATTACTTTTTCAGATGAATTTTACCTTAAAGCATCTAGAACAGGGGTAGGTAACCTATGGCATGCATGCCAAAGGCGGCACGCGAGCTGATTTTCACGGGCACTCACACTGCCCGGGTCCTGGCCACCGGTCCGGGGGGGCTCTGCATTTTAATTTAATTTTAAATGAAGCTTCTTGAATATTTTGAAAACCTTATTTACTTTACATACAATAATAGTTTAGTTATATATTATAGACTTATAGAAGGAGACCTTCTAAAAATGTTAAAATGTATTACTGGCACTCGAAACTTTAAATTAGAGTGAATAAATGAAGACGCGGCACACCACTTCTGAAAGGTTGCCGACCCCTGATCTAGAATGAATTTTAACTCTGTTTTCTGTTCATCTTATAACCTACAGTCCTATATAATAAAATCATAGACATTAGGAATGGAAATAATTTCTTTTGAAAGACTACCATCATTGGTAAGTGAGTGTCACCCAAGATTTGGTTTACTAGGAAATTTGTGTGTGCTTGGGAAAGAATCCAGTCAGGGTACAACATATGTTCATGTATGGTATCACTGTTTCAAACAAGTGCTGTAAATAATCTTCAAATGTGACTACCTCCTAGAACAAAATTCTGAGGATATTGAAATAAATTTGACTTTTTAATAATAGAGAGACAGATTCTGGCCTCTCTCCCCCACTCATGGTGAATAATACCTTATTCTGTGTAATCAGTGGGGCTATTCAATATGAGTAAGGCTAGTAAAGTCTGGCTTTGAATCTCTTTTCAAAGAGACTTAACAATACCGTAATTACAAATACCATTTGATAAAGAGGAATGACCAAAAAGGGAAAAAACAATGTTCAGTGTGGCTGGTATGCAGCCACAGACCAGGATGATAAAAGTAGACTCGTGCAGATAATTTTTAAGATGAGGCTTTGAGTGCAAATCTGTTGGTAAACTTGCTCTAAACTTGTTTTATTTTAGAAAATGACACTGACAGCCTGGAGCTCTGTTATGTTATGGTAAAAATCACTGGATGCCCAGATTTCTTTGTGTGAACATGCCAGGTTTAACTTGTTTTATGCAGCTTCTAAAGGGAGAAAGAGTTTGCAGTCTGGTAAAAGAGGGGCATGTTTCTATACCTAACCTCTGAGGACCAGAATGTTTTCTCTCCCAATGCTGCACTTCAGTGTACTTAAATTTTAAAGGGAATTCTTAAGCAAAGATGAAACTCAGTACAGATACTGAAAAATGTCTCTCAAGGGAAAAAAATTGTATATCTTCTCTTGAGCCATGTTATCTGAACTTAGTATTATACGTGGTTCACCTTTTTAATTCACTGACTATTTTAATGGTGGTATCAAGACTTTAGCGATGGGCACAATGATTTTCAGAAGTTTCCTTTTTTAAAAAAGGAACCCTCAGACAGTTTTGGGCTCCAAATTTTATTTTATTTTTTGTTTTATGTGTCTTGCATCTAATAGAAAATCTTTTACTACTATATTTATAGGCAAAAGAGAACATCTTTTTTTTGGAAGGGACTAAATTTAAATTTAGTAACAAACTTGTTTCTTCTTAAAGTAGTTTTTAATCTACCAATTCCTCTTTAAAATATTTTGGAAGAAAAATCTTTTTGGGTATAAACGGCATAGTTTAAAAAAAAAAAAAAAAAGACTCCAGTGTATGTATTTTTAACATACTTGGCATTTCAGTTTGGGTCAGCACAAGCCTATGTTTTAGCTGAATGTAAGGCTGATGATAGAAATTAGAGCAGCAATCATTGATTTCTTGTTCAATAGGTCACATGCATTTTTGTTTGGCCTCATTGTTTCTGGTATGATTGAGAATGGGTAGCAGCTTTAAATAAGGTTGGCTGTGCCTTTATGTGTACCCCTTTGTTATCTCTTACGAAAAAGTTAAATAGTTTATGAATGTCTAATCTCATTGGTAAAAATATATTTAATACATCTGTTTAGGGATCCGTAGCAATCAACGTCCTGTGCTAAGAAGTCATTGGCTCATGATGCTTCTAAAATTTCTGTAAGTACAGCTTCTTTTTAGCTGTTGCTAAGAGATAAATTTTTATTGACATGAGGGACTTGAGGACATGTCAGCATGCTGCCAGTTGTTTTCTAGGCAGTTAGCTCTGCCGCCTTGCAGATGGTTAGAAAACTCTTGGTAGTGGGTAAATGTGTGCTGATTATCTCATTGAATTAAGGTAACCTTTTGTCATTCATTGAATTCTGCAGACCAGTCACTGAGCAGCTGCTCTTGTGTTGTTTAATTCTAGATTTGGAGTGGACAAAGACTATGCTAAAGGGTGTTCAGCCTGGTTCCAGGTACACAGCATAGCAACACGACAAGAATTCTTTTTATTTAGCCACCATGTTCAATATTTTCAATAAAAAAAGAAAAACAAGCTTCTCTAATATTCATGCAGTTAACTAAATCCATTGAAATAATGGTTTCTCAAATGTTTGACTAAATGCTACCCTTTTTTCAATCTTGTTTTAATTTTTTCTGTGAGCACTTACTTGCTAATAAAATGAAATTTGGGTAGAAATGGATTAGCAACCAGAGGTTTATTTTGGCTTATTTAGGAAGCTGAGTTTACTGCTCAGGCTTTTATTGTTTACTTAATTTTTAGAAAGACTTCCTCTGAAGTCAGAGCAGCCTAACTTAAGGTATAAATCACATGGCAAATGTCAGAGAAATCAAAATCCTTAGATGTTAATAGAGACAATGACAAAGTGGTGGTTCTGGCTATCTGTTGCTTACTTTTATGGGTTCTGATTAGGCTGTCTGTAGGTTTCTACCTTCTTTTGACAGTATTGGCAAGTGTACTTAGTAGTAATTTTGATTTGTTAGCTTACTTCACTATAATTATTTTACCTTCCATGTTTTACATTTTGGAATCCTGTGTATGTGTTCACTTGAGTTCAGATGGAATTAGACTTTCAGATAAGTTGTTCTTCTATGGGAAACTGGCGTTATTCAGATAATTAATTTTGAGATTTGGTTTCCAGAGTTCCCTAAAGATACTAATATGTGGGTGACGTCTTTAGTATTCACAGGCTCCCATCATAGACTTAGGGCTTCATTGTGCATATGTATGGTGACTGCCCCAAAGAGCTTATCGTGAAAATGATTCGCTCTGTTTCCAAACAGCATCTATTATGGACATTTGCCACAGTTGCCTAGTCTGTCTTGTAAAGAATATGGTTATATTAGGATTCGAGATTTGCCAAGGATGTTATGAGAGGGCACATTTAAAATATGAGAAATCAGCCATCCAGGCTCTAGAAGTAAGTGTGAGCCTAGTTCACCATATGGAATACATATGTAATGCCTCTTGGGTGGTGATTCGCCTCTCTGTAGGAAGGAAGGCCTTGTTTCCTGACACCACAGCATTGACAAATTAAACAAAATAAAAAAACCTAAATTTAAAACTTGCAAGCATTGATGTTATCAATTTGCAAGTCAAGGTAAATCAAGCTGTATAATGTTTGCTGCTCTTTACGATTTCATAAAGTTTTTAGAAATGTACAGGTTTTTTTTTTTTTTAGGGCTGTCAAGTGATTAAAAGAATTAATCGTGATTAAAAAATTCATTGCGATGTTATACAATAATAGAATACAATTTATTTGAAAATGTAAAATAATCAAAAAATATTTAAATATATTTCAGTTACAACGGAATACAAAGTGTACAGTGCTCACTTTATATTTTTATTACAAATATTTGCACTGTAAAAAACAAAAGAAATAGTATTTTTCAATTCCCCCATTAGAAGTGCAATCTCTTTATCATGAAAGTCGAACTTACAAATGTAGAATTATGTACAAAATAACCTGCATTCAAAAACAAAACCATGTAAAACCTACATGGTCCTACAAGTCCACTCAGTCCTATTTCTTGTTCAGCCAATCGCTCAGACAAACAAGTTTGTTTACATTTTCAGGAGATCATGCTGCCCGCTTCTTCTTTACAATGTCACCTGAAAGTGAGAACAGGCATTCACATGGCACTGTCGTAGCCAGCGTTGCAAGATATTTACATGCTAGATGCGCTAAAGATTCATATGTTCTTTCGTGCTTTAACCACCATACCAGAGGACATGCATCCATGCTGCTGATGGGTTTTGCTTGATAAAACAGTGGAGACCAATGCATGTTCATTTTCATCATCTGAGTCAGATCTCACCAGAAGAATGATTTTTTGTGATTTGGGTTTTGTAGTTTCTGCATGTGTTGCTCTTTTAAGATCTCTGAAAGTATGCTCCACACCTCGTCCCTCTCAGATTTTGGAAGGCACTTCAGATTCTTAAACCTTGGGTCGAGTGCTTTATCTCATATTGGTACCTTCTTTGTGTTTTGTCAAATCTGCAGTGAAAGTGTTCTTAAAATGAACAATATGTGCTGGGTCATCAGCCAAGACTGCTATAACATGCAATATATGGCAGAATGTGGGAAAACAGAGCAGGAGACCTACAATTCTCCCCCAAGGAGTTCAGTCACAAATTTAATTAATGCATTATTTTTTTAATGTTTATCATCAGCATGGAAGCATGTCCTCTGGAATGGTGGCTGAAGCACAAAGGGGCATACAAATGTTTAACAGAACTGGCACGTAAATGCCTTGCAATGCCGGCTACAAAAGTGCCATGCGAACACCTGTTCTCACTTTCAGGTGACATTGTAAATAAGAAGCTGCCAGCATTATCTCCCATAAATGTAAACGAACTTGTTTGTCTTAGCGGTTGACTGTACAAGAAGTAGGACTGAGTGGACTTATAGGCTCTAAAGTTTTTTACATTGTTTTGTTTTTGAGTGAAATTATCTGCATTTGTAAATTGCATTTTCAATATAAAGAGATTACATTATAGTACTTGTATTTTTCAGTTCACCTGATACTATTTCTTTTGTTTATCATTTTTACAGTGCAAATATTTGTAATAAAAAATAATATAAAGTGAGCAAAGTACACTTTGTATTCTGTGTTCTAATTGAAGTCAATATATTTGAAAATGTAGAAAAACATCCAAAAATATTTATTTTTTTAATCGCGATTAATTTTTTTGAGTTAACTGCGATTAATCGACAGCCCTAGTTTTTTTCAAAGATAAACTATATTCTGTAAAGATCAAGAGATCCTTTAAAACTTAATTCCAAAGAGACCTTTTTTAAACCCTAGTTGTCAAAACCTTTAAAGATGCATTTGAATTACATGAGTTGTGTAGTGATTTGAATATGTGAAGAGAGATATTCATACCAACTTGCTGTATACCATATGACTATCTTCTCCCTTTCATAACAGAAAATGAAGATTTTTGAAGTGTGTGTTCATAGAGAGTATGCATCATGGTCTACTCAAGAAGGATTTTCTTCATGTAGAAATGTGTAAAGTGTTGTCTGAAGTGTCACTATGTATTTTTAGGTGAAAGGTATATTTTAGAGCCCTGACCAGGTATAATTTAAGGAAGGAAAGTGTTTTGAGTGCTGAATAATTATTCAACCTACTTACTGTTGGTCTGGTTTTTCTCATGCCTCTTCAGACTTAAAATAGCACACCTCCCTAATGTCTTCATAAAAGTAGTTGTCTAATGGTAAATCTACAGTTTTGCTTACTCACGCCTTTTATACTGATCAGATTCCTTCTACTAACCATCCATCACCCTCCACCTCCGCTTAATTTGTGCCACAGCTTGCCAGGGCTGAGCCCTGGCACCTCTAGGCTTGGCAGTTCATAGCCCCGGCACCTCTGGGCTTGCCATGTCAGTTATGAAAGTAAAAAATGACTTGAGCACCTCTTTCATTACAAATTAAGTACTGATCTCCACCCCACACCAGAAAATTTCCTTATGCTATTCCTGTTAAAACTGGATTAGTGCAGAACTTGAAATGCCTATTTTTATATGAAGATTGCAATGAAATATCTGACTTCATATATTTTAAATGTATATAAAGGCGAACATAAGGTCTGCTTTTGGTACAGAAGGAATTGATAGACTTTACAACTGTGATTTACATTTTACATTATCCGTTTAAGGCCTGTGTGACAAATAATAATATACTTCAAATAGTTATAGTAAGTTTTTAATATGCTTCTCAGGGGAGACATTTACAGGAGACCTGGGCAGCAAGATGTTTTGCCAGATCTATCAAAGATGTCTTAGTCAAATAATAATTCTAAACTCTGAATAAAGAAGAAATAGGTTTCTACTTTGTTTGATTATCCCAATTGCCACATTTCATTATCTTGAATCAAATCAGCCTCCACTTCTAAGCAAAAGGTTACATTTAACCGTGGGTTGCATCTCATCATAAACTGATATTTGAAGCAGCTTCTTAGGCTTAACAAATGGATTTTTCTCTTGTTCCCAGTGGAATTTCTTGATAGTTTTTTCTTTTTCTTTCTTTCTTACTCCAGTGAAGTGTCTTATTCTAATTGCAAGTCCTTTCCCATGGGTATCGTTACTCTTCTCCATTTTATCAAATAAATATGTTACCTGAGATCTTTTCCGGTCTATGATCTAAGTTCTAGAACTTTTGTCAGTGTGTGGAATAAAGTCTAATACAGATGTCCCCTGACTTATGCAATCATTCCGTTCCGGAAAGCCTTGCGTAAGTTGGAAATGTATACCTGTACATTATGCCAAAATTTCCGCAACTCGAAAATCTTATCTCTGGCTTATGGAACTTTTTCTGAAAATGCTAATTTGCATAAGTCGGGTCTTGCGTAATCCGGGGAGTGTCCGTATATAAATGCCAGTTTGAAAACAAAGGATGTCTTATTCAGTCCTTAAAATCCCCTTCTTTGGGATGATTGTGTGTTTACATGGAGTGTACAGATTCGAATGTAACTATAGCGTAATTATACATATGGAAATTAGCACTTGAATTTACTATAACGAATCTTTCACTTTGGTAACCTTTGCTAGGTTATACAAAGACTCTTTTTTAGCAAAGGCAAAATTATGTAAATATTAGTGCTTTCTTTGGGCAAAACAGGCAGGAGCCTAATAGCTCATTGCAACAGTACCTGTAATTGCAAAGGACTGTAGGTTAATAAAATGCTCATACTTTTTGAAGTTAATTATCAGAGTTCTGGAGTTAATGTCTCATTTTGTCATGGATAAACTATAGTAGTAATGGGTTTTTCTCCTTTCACCTAAACGAGTGTAAATCAGGAGTGATTCCACTGAAGATAGTGGTGTTAAACCAGTGTAAAATTAGCATGTGAGGAGAATTGGACCCATAATTGGGACTAACTTCACAGAGGCAGACAATATGTAGCAGAAGTCTTTTTATGCAAGCAAGTGCCACAACAGCAGTGCAAAAATTGATTTCTAGCTTCACTGCACATTATCAATGCAGCATTTGGTTGTAAAGTGTGTATGTGTGTGTTTACACATGTTCTCTGTTCACTAGTAACATCAGATAAGTTTGTCTGTTGATATTTTGAAACTTGTAAGTATGTGCATAAACATCCTAATGTCCTGTGTATCTACTTTCTAAAATACTCTTTGTAGTTGTGCTTATACAGAATAGGCAACAAATTCTTGCCAGACACACGAAGGAAAGTTAAAGCTGCTTTGCTTTTCCTGCAAGTGGTTTCCCAAAGCTGGCTGTAATGCTCCTGAGACTGTTCATCAGGTGGAGCTGCAGAGATTTTTTCTGATGGTACTTATTCCTTTCTTGCTTGTTCTTGGTGAAGACTGTTTTAATGTCAATGCAGTGCCGCTGGCTTTTTGCTGTCTAGGCCTGGGATTCTGAATCTATTCCAAGCTATTTTTCCTTTAAAAAAAGCTTCCAAAGGGGAATTTGTTTTCAAGATAATAGAATTCAAGGTGAGGGTAAGTTTTGCTTTTATTCCCTCGCCCTCTATGCACGCTCTCCTCTGTTTTTATTAATTTCTGGTTTTATACTCAAATAGCTGATGGTCATTGTACCTACATATGCTGATATTTAAGGCTGCAGTGATATGGAGTCTGTCAAGTCAAAGCCTGCAATCTTTACAGTAAAAATATAGCATAGTGTGCACATTATTACTGGTCTCCAGTGGGTTTTGGAGTCATAACACTGCATTTAGATAAACAAAAACAAAACATTCACAGAGGAAGAAAATGGGTGAGGCTGTAGAGAACTTTTGATAACAGGCATAAATTCATACTTGGGGAATTTTTTCTCAATTGATGTTTGTTAAACACTCTTCTAGGCATGTTGACAACTTTTATAAATACAAGGTATTAATAGGAACAGAATAACAGAACTTTAGCTACTGTAGTAGTAGGAATGTTAATCTAAAAATAGGTTAGGTCTGTTTTTTTAATACATACATACATACATACATACATACATACATACATACATTCTCTCTTGTAGTTTCATAGGTGTCACAGCGAGAAGGGACCATTGTGATTTCCTGGTGTGACTCTGACCTCCTGTATAACAGGCCATAGAACTTCCCCAAAATAATTCCTAGAGCAGATCTTTTATATTAAAAAATCCAATCTTGATTTAAAGATGGTCAATGATGGGTAATCCACCAGGACCCTTGGTAAGTTGTTCCAGGGTTAATTACTCACTAATAAAAATGTATGCCTTATTTCCAATGTGGATTGTCTAGTTTCTATTTCCAGCCGTTGGATTGTGTTATACTTTTCTCTGCTAGATTGAAGAGCCCGTTATTACCGGTAAATATTCTTCATGTAGGTACTTAAAAACTGTCACCCCTTAGCCTTCTCTTTGTGAATCTAAATGAATCGAGCTCCTCTAGTCTATGACTGTGAGGTATGTTTTCTAGTCCTTTAATGATTCGCATGGTTCCTCTCTGAACCCTCCCCAATTTATCAGCATCCTTCCTGAATTGTGGACACCAGAACTGGACATAATATATGCCTGCAGTGGCTGCACCAGTGCCAAATACAGAGGAGGTAAAATAACCTCTCTATTTCTATTTGAGATTCCTGTTTATGCACCCCAGGATTGCATTAGCCCTTTAGGCCACAGCATTTTGCACTGGGAGTTTATGTTCAACTGATTATTTCCCCCCCCCCACCCCCTCCCCTCAAAAATCATCTTCAGAGTCACGGCTTGCCAGGATAGAGTCCCCCATCCTGTTAGTATGGCCTATGTTCATTGTTCCTAAATGTATACATTTATGTTTAGCCATATTAAAACACACACATGGTTTGATATCGCTCTGTACAGTGACATGACCTTTTCATTATTTACCACTCCCCCAATTTTTGTGTAATCTGCAAACGTTATCAGTGATGATTTTGTGTTTTCTTCCAGGTCATTGATAAAAATGTTAAATACAGTAGTGCCAAGAACTGACCCCTGTGGGACCCCACTGGTAGTACACAATGTTGATTCCCTATTTACAGTTATATTTTGAGACCTATCAGTTAGCCAGCTTTTCATCTATTTAATATATGCCATGTTCATTTTATATCTTTCTATTTTTTTTTTTAATTAAAATGTCATGTTGGTACTAAGTCAAATGCCTTACAGAAGTCAGTGTATTATGTCAACACTATTCCCTTTATCAACCGAAGTTGAAATCTCATAATAAAAAAAAAAAAAAAAAGTTAGACAGGTTCCATTTGCCATAAAACCATGTTAATCGGCATTAATTATATTACCCTTGTTTAATTCTTTATTAACCAAGTCCCATATCAGCCACTACATTATCTTGCTCAGGATCAATGTCAGACTGACAGGCCTATAGTTACCTGGGTCATCCCATTTACCCTCTTGAAAGATTGGCACAACATTAACTTTCTTTCAGACTTCTGTAACTTTCCCAGTGTTCCAAGACTTATTGAAAACCAACATTAACAGTCCAGCGAGTCTTCCCAGCCAGTTTCTTTAAAACTCTTCGTTCCAAGTTATCCAGACCTTCCGATTTTAGTAGCTGCTGTTTAACATCCTCCTGAGATACTACATACATGTAGAATGGAAAGAATATGACTGTCATCTGCTTTTCCCCCCAAATACAGAACAGAAATATTTAATAAACACTTCTGCCTTTTCTGCATTATTATTGATAATTCTACCATTCCCAGCTAGTAATGGACCAATACCATTAAGATTCTTTTTGTTCCTACTGTACTTAAAACTACTCCTTCTTATTGCCCATAACTCTGCTGGCCATAGATTTCTCCTTGTGACCCTTTGCTTCCATTATCAATTTTCTACAATTCCTAGCTTCTGATTTATATCCATTATTCTTGACTTCTTTTCTTCCGTTTGTTATATTTAGATTTTTATTTTTTATAGCTGCCTTCACTTCCCCTCCAAACCACATCTGTGTGTTTGTTTTTTGTTTTTGTTTTGTTTTTAACCTTCCTCGATTGTAGCTTTTTGGGTATCTAATAAAGTGTTCTTAAATTGTTCCAAATTATTCACATTTTTCTGATTTAAATTCTTCCTCCCAGTTGATTTGGCTCATAATTGTTTTCAGTTTTGTGAAATTGGCCCTTTAAAGCACCAAATGTATATATTGCTGGTTTGGACTTCATTCTGTTTGCACATTATTAATGTGATCATGATCACTCGTATCTAAGCTACCATTAATTTTTAGTTCTGTGATGAGTTCCTCTTTATCTGTTAAGAGAAGGTCTAATATAGAGTTCCGCTGTGTTGCATGCCACACTCTTTGAGTTAGGAAATTGTCATCTGTCATTGTGATGGTTCACGTGAGAGACAAACCAGGGCTGCTCCTCAATGGTATGAGCAGCAGTGGATGCCATCCCCTATACCCTGTGGTCTTCCTGAGTAGCCATATTGGAACCCTTGGGCTGCCTACTGACAACAGTTCTCATGAGCTCCTAGCCTTTCTCCTTGGAACCACCAGTGGAGGCAGTCCCCTACTCTATCTGTTTCTTCTCCACAACCTCAACTACAGGAGAAAACCTTTGAGGAGCAAGAGGCCAGAGCAGTCAAGGAGGCTACTCCACTAACTAATATCTCCTCATCTTCCCTGCATGAGGTTGTTATCTCTCCTCCACCTTCTCTGGCCAATGACTTCAAACAATTTCAGAAGCTAATAAAATGTGTAGCAGGCTCATTGGAAATTCCCCTCGAGGAGGTCCAAGCGTCGCAGCACAAGCTCTTGGACATTTTGCAAATGACACCTTTTGCTTGAGTAGCCATGGCCATTAATGAGGCCTTCCTAGATTCTGCCAGGACCATCTGGCAGACCCCAGCAACTGTACCATCGATAATAAGGAGTATTATGTCCCAGCCAAGAACTGAGTTTTTATTTTTGCATCTTTTGTCTAACTTGCTGGTTGTTGAAGTGGTAAATGGACGTGGCAGACAGCAACACTCTAAATCAACCACATATGACAAGGACCAAAAACACCTTGACCTTTTTGGCCGTAAGAGTTCTCTCTGTGACCTTTATAGTTTAGGAATGCAAATTGCACTATAAGAGCTTGGTAATACTAATCACATCAACCATTCCAAGTTCACCACATTAATTGAACACCTTTCAGCAGAACATTGCAAACCGTTCCATGGCATAATAGCTGAGGGTCAGGTACTGGCTAGAACATCATTACAGGCCTTCCTAGATGAGGCTGACACTGTAGCACACTCCATCTCCTTGGCAGTCATTATGTGTCAGGCATTCTGCCTCTGGTTTTCTGGGTTCCCTAGACAAGTCTAACATACTGCTGAGGACCTCCCTTTTGATGGTCTAAAACTCTTTGCTGAGATTACTGATGAATCATTGCACACCTAAAAGGATTGGAGGACCATTTTGCGATCACTTGGGATTTATAGACCTGCAGGTAAACAATTTAGTAGGTCCCAAACTGCACAGAGATTGCCCAGCCCACCCAATATTCTGAGACATCTAGAAAGAAACCAATGTTTCAAAGAAAGAAGGCACACACTACCTCCACTTCAACCACTCACCCATCCTCATAATCAAAACATCAATTTTGATGGTTTGGTTGAGAGTCTGAAAAAAAAACCCACTTCTCTGATCTCCAGCTGCGCCAGTATACCATCATCTCTCTCACCTTCAGTCTGCATGGGAGCAAATCACATCTGACAAATAGGTTTTGGAGATTATAAGGTCAGGTTATGCCATTCATTTTGCTTCCCTCTCCTACCTCCCATCCCTGTCCCTCTTCAGGGACCCCTCTCATGAACACTTGCTGAAACAGGAAATAGCTTCCCCTTTACATTTAGGAGCCATAGAAAGAGTTCCAGCTCGGCATAGGGAGAAGGGATTTTACTCCAAGTATTTTCTGGTCTCCCAAAAGATTCTAAATCTAAGACTCATAAACAATGTTTGAAGATACAGTAATTTAGGATGGTGATGCTTGCAGCTATAATTTCATCATTGGATCAAGGGGATTGGGTTTTTTGGCCCTCTACAGACAGGGACACGTACTTTCATGTTGTGCTTCATCCTGCTCACAAAGAGATTCCTTCAGTTTCTGGTTGATTTGAGATCACTTCCAGTATCACGTACTTCCTTTTTGCCTTTCCTTTGGTCTGAGGGTATTCTTTGACAGTTTTGGCAGTGGTCGCCACTTTGTCAACGGGATAGTTTTTCCATACCTAGATGATTGGCTCTCAAGGGCTGGAATTATCAGGTTCTCTCTACCATAAGCATAGCATTGTCCCTGTTCCACCGGTTAGATATCCAACTCAACATTGAAATGTCCACTTGGAATCATAGGGATCACCTTATACACAGTAACAGCTACAGCTTACCTTCACATGGACAGGTTCACTGCGGTTTCAAACTTGATTTCAAAAAATCAAGTAAGTCCACAGCCATCAACAAGAAATTGTC
The DNA here is from genome assembly GCF_028017835.1 of Emys orbicularis. Classification (NCBI taxonomy): domain Eukaryota; kingdom Metazoa; phylum Chordata; order Testudines; family Emydidae; genus Emys; species Emys orbicularis. Next base: position 66,449,720 of record NC_088689.1, on the reverse strand, counting down.
TTCAGCTACTGGGACACAGAGCAGCTTTGTAATGCGCCATGGTAACACGCCTTTGCTGCTTCCAGTGGTGGCTCAGGATGGTTTACATGCTGAACAGACATTCTGGACAGCCTGGTATCAGTCCCTCATCAAATACAAGATTCCCTCAATTGGTGGAAGAACCCTCACAATGTCTGTGCAGATGTTCCATTTATCCAACCCCCCTATCACCACCATAGTGACGGATGTGTCTCTTGTGGGGAGGGGGGTGCATTTAGGGACACACGCACACTGGTATTGAGATTGAATAGGGCAGGTGCTAAAACTGATCCTTTTGGAAAGCCTCTGTCCAATCTTCATGATTTGGTGGCAGATTCAACAATGAATTATTTTGGCTACATTCCACTCCTTCAGTATTATGCCAGAAGAGTGCATGATGTTGGTGAAAAAGTTTGCCACCCACCTTCTTGCCTTCGGACCAAGATCCTTCAGAAATTCTGGATATATTCCATCCATTGCTGCTCCTTTCCCACACTTAGTGTGGGAGAGACCTGTGTCCAGTTCATCTACTGTGTAGGGGGCAGAAAGGCGTGGCACTGGTTTAATGCACAGTAAAGTTGTTTGTGGACTTGCTGCCTGTTGGTTTTTCTTTCGGCACATGGGAGACTCCAACTAATACCCCACGTTGTGCTTTTTTTTTTTCTGGTAGGACATTGATCCATAAGCATTTGAGATCATTTTCTTCCAAGTTATCAGCAACTTGGAAACAGATATTTTTGTCATTTTTGACAGAGTACCACTCCCCCTCCCCTTTAGTTCACTCAGTTCTTCCTAAATAGGTTATAACCATTGATTATTTTATAGGTATTTGTGAATATAACTACACCTCTACCTCGATATAATGCTGTCCTCGGGAGCCAAAAAATCGTACCACGTTATAGGTTATTGCGGATGACACGAAGTTGGGAGGTATTGCCAATTCGGAGAAGGATAGGGATATTCTGCAGGGAGACTTGGATGACCTTGTAAATTGGAGTAAAAATAATAGGATGAGATTTAATAGTGAGAAGTGTAAGGTGATGCATTTAGGGATGACTAATAAGAATTTTAGTTATAAGTTAGGGACGCATAGGTTGGAAGTGACGGAGGAGGAGAAGGACCTCGGAGTCCTGGTTGATCGTAGGATGACTATGAGTCGGCAATGCGACGTGGCTGTGAAAAAAGCTAATGCTATTTTGGGATGCGTTAGGCGAGGTATTTCTAGTAGGGACAGGGAGGTGCTGCTTCCGTTATACAAGGCGCTGGTGAGACCTCATTTGGAGTACTGTGTGCAGTTCTGGTCTCCTATGTTTAAAAAGGATGAACTGAAACTGGAACGGGTACAGAGAAGGGCCACTAGGATGATCCGAGGAATGGAAAACCTTTCCTATGAAAGGAGACTCGAGGAGCTCGGTTTGTTTAGCCTAACCAAAAGAAGGCTGAGGGGGGATATGATTGCTCTCTTTAAATATATCAAAGGGATTAATACCAAGGAGGGAGAGGAATTATTTCAGCTGAGTAGTAATGTGGACACGAGAACGAATGGATATAAACTGGCCGTGGGGAAGTTTAGGCTTGAAATTAGAAGAAGGTTTCTAACCGTCAGAGGGGTGAAATTTTGGAACAGCCTTCCGAGGGAAACGGTGGGGGCGAAAGACCTTTCTGGCTTCAAGATTAGGCTTGATAAGTTTATGGAGGGAATGGTTTGAAGGGATTATGTGATTTTAGTCAATTAGTCATTAACGTGCCATCGCGGGTAAAATGAGGGTCCGGCTGTAGACTCTTGCCTGTATGCTCGGGGTACTGCTGATCGCCATATTTGGGGTCGGGAAGGAATTTTCCTCCAGGGTAGATTGGCAGAGGCCCTGGAGGTTTTTCGCCTTCCTCCGCAGCATAGGGCAGGAGTCGCAGGCTGGAAGATTCTGTTGTGGGTGGGTCAGCTTTTGTGGCCTGCATCATGCGGGAGGTCAGACTAGATGACCATATTGGTCCCTTCTGACCTTAAAGTCTATGAGTCTATGAGTCTATGAGTGTAACCGCATTATATTGAACTTGCTTTGATCTACCGGAGTGCGCAGCGCCCGCGCCCCCCCCCCCCCGGAGCACTGCTTTACCGCGTTATATCCGAATTAGTGTTATATCGGGTCGTGTTATATCGAGGTAGAGGTGTATTCATTTGTGGGATAAGAGTTTTTGGAGTTGTTTGTGTATTCAGTACAGTTTGGGGAAAAAACTCTTTTTGCACGTGCATCCATGACATTTTATCGAATTCTAGTTTCCCACAATGCCAACCATGACTATAGCATCAGAGGTTTCAGACTTGTAACACAAGAGAGCAGTTGCCTATCTGTCCACAAAGTAGGTAAGTCCATACAGCCTCGACAACATGCATCAAAACTGCACATCAGAAGACATAGCAGTGCTGTCTGAGTGCTTCGTTGCTTCTTTAAAAATGTGTGAACAATTCTCTATATCTGGTTATCTTAAAAGCTTATTACTGAAGCATCAGAAGCACTAATTGGGATAGTAAGTAAATAGTAGCACGAGTAATTCAGCAAGGCTTTAGGATTATTAGAGATATAGAGTACTTTAGATGAATAGATTTCACTTTCTCGCCTAAATTAATTACTAGTTCAGTGATTTCGAGCCGAACAGGGTTTACTGCTTTTGTAGTACCCTTCCCAATAAAATATTAACTTAGATTTTTGTGGTTCCATTGCTAACAGATAGTGGGAGGAAAAAGCCAACCACAATCGGAGTGCATTTCACATCCTAGTGTAGGATACCGCACAGTAGACTGTTTCCTGCCCTTTCCCAGATTTGTATTTCAATTCACTAGCAAGTTTAAAATAAAAAGAAATTAATTTTTGATATAAAATGCTACTGGAAAATGTGAAATTTGCATTGGGGAGTAGTAGCACAAAATCTAGAGTGTTTCAAATCCCGCTTATCTTCTGGGGGGGTGGAAAACTAATTCACTTTGCCATCCGCTTCACTTTTATTTCTTCCCCTCATCCCGATTAACATTACTTTTTTTCTTTTCATTCATTCAGGTCCAATGTGTACTAAAAAGATAGCTGGCTCAGGTTGGTTACAGCACAGTTTTTCTTCTGACCTGACACTACTAAAATTAGCAGAGTGGGCAGTACCTATCCATGATGTAAGTGGGATCAAGTGCAGTTGTGGTCCCATCCAAATTTTAACAAATGTTAATTATGTTGTAAGCGGGTGTCCTGCTACTGTTATAGTTACAGAAGAGCTTTAGCACAAGGCCTTTTCTTTTAGGTGGACTCTTAGCAAAATATCCCAGATTTCTACAGTTGGAGGAAAATGATAACTCTTCAGTGCACAAGTTACAACACTCATGCTTGAGTAGAGAGGCCCTTAATAGAAGGACCAAGCATCCAAATGAATAGCAGGAATTATCGAAGAGCATGGAAATTTTCTCTGCACTTAGAATCCTTTACTGAGGCAAAGAAGTCTCCAGGAAACTTGTATGGGAAAACAGGGCTTTGTTCTCCAAACTACAGTGTTAAAGGCATTTAAGTTAGCTCTTTCTCAGGCTAGGTCTAAACTGCAAAGTTAGGTTGATGTAAGCTGCTTTGCGTCAGCCTAGTTGTGCATGTGTCTACACTTAAATTTGCCTCCCATCAATGCAAGTGACCCATTACAGCGATGCAGTAACACCACCTCCCTGACAGGCGTTGCGCTGCCTCAACCTCAGGATATTAACCAGGGCTCAAGTGTAGGCACTGCGTTCTTTATGTTGACCTTAACAGTCCTCCAGAAGCTGTCCCACAATGCCTGACACTGACCGCTCTGAGCACAATTGTGAACTCCAGTGCCCAGGGGTCACAGAGGCCAGAAGGCCTACCTCCCCTTTAAAGCCCAGCAAATTTCTGAAATGTTTCCTGTTTGTCCATCTTGGCGAGCACACCTAGCAGCTCTCCATTGTTGACCATGCCCAGCTGACCATGCCAGTTACACACTCAAGCTTGGTGTAGTGAGGAAATGTTGGGACTCCTGGCACTGTGGGGACAAGAGGCTGTGCAGGCACAGCTAGGGATCAGCTGTAGAAATGTGGACATCTAGAGCAGATTGCATGGGGGTTGCAGTACAAGGGACTACAACAGGGACCAGCAGCAGTGCTGTGTGAAAGTGAAGGAACTGCATCAGGCATATCAGGAGGCAAACAGTCGATCCGGTGCCAAGCCCCAGACTTGCTGCTTTTACAAAGAGCTGCATGCTATACTTAGCAGAGACATCCCCCTCCCCCCCCACCACCACAGCACAGACCACCGTGGATACCTCTGAGGAACCAGAGTCACAGGTCCCTGGAATGAAAAACACAGAACAGGAGGAGGATGGGGGACACGTGACCGGGGAGGGTCAAGCTATTCTGCGAGCCAGGACCTGTTTGAGACCCCACTGCAGTCCAGTCAGTCCTGGCAGTCTAGCACAGGCAAGCCTGATGCAGGGGAAGGAACCTCAGGTAAGTGTGTTTCCCATTAAAATGATTTACTGATGGTGCTTCTAATTTAACAGGACACAGCTATCAACTTTTCATTAATCAGCTCATACTAAAAGATAGCAATACAACAGAGAGAGAGAATTATCTGTGTTTTGTTCCCTCATAGAGTTAAGCGGGAGAGGGCCATGCGGAGCAGTTTGTTTATGTACACAGGGATGTCCCTTGATTCATCTTGAGAGCTCAGTGAAACTTCCATGGAGGTACTTTGCTGTCCTCTCCTGCAAAGGTCTAGGTATGGTAGCAAGTATCCGAGGGGTAGCCATGTTAGTCTGGATCTGTAAAAAGCGACAAGGAGTCCTGTGGCACCTTATAGACTAACAGAAGTATTGGAGCATGGTGGTGACATGCGTCTGACGAAGTGGGTATTCACCTACGAAAGCTTATGCTCCAATACTTCTGTTAGTCTATAAGGTGCCACAGGACTCCTTGTCGCTAGGTATGGTAGGACGCTTTCCCATGCCAGTCAGCGATACATTTGGCAGGCACCATTGCAGTATAGGCAAGCAGCGTACGGGCCAGGCTGCTTTGGGACACCAGTAGCAGCTGTGGACTCTGTGCCTTTGTTATCCTCAGGAGTGAGCTATCAGCTAAAATCACCACTGCCTATGGAAAATGGTGCCAGTATTCAGTGCCATTGCACTATACTCATAGTTTCATGCAACCAAGCAATACCCCCCTCATTTCCCTCATCCTTAGTGGGCCATATTCACCGTGGTTGGTGCTGTGAGTGTTGACATGCACTCTAAAGCAGAAGTGTCAATAAGCATGTCTTGTATAAAACTTCAGGAAAGCAAGGGAAGGGAGTTCTGAATCTTAACTTTCACCTTCTGTTGTGACTGCATTGACAGTGGTACTTCTGTGTTTCTATCTGCAGCTGTCACTATTGAGACCTTGAGGGGTTCCTCTTCCACATGCACAGAACGCCAGAGAGAGGAGAGAAGAGGATTTGGGATGACACATTCAGTGAGAGATCCTGCAAGCGAGTGCAGCATCAGATCATGAGCAAAGATCCTGGAGGGTGACCATTGCAGATAGCCCGGAGAAGGAAAGAGCTGATAAGAGAGAGTTCCAGGAGGAAAAGGAGAGGGAGATGTACCGGGATACAACAGGGCTTCTCCAGCAGCAAACATAGATGCTGCATACTTTTGTGGACCTGAATGTTCAACAATCTTGGGCTCACCTCCCTTTTTGCAATCCATGGAAAACCTCATTACAGCATCTCCCTACACTCCTCCCCTCAACATTCCACATGGTGTCAGGGGCCGAATCCCTTACCCCTACCAGTCCACCCTGGGGGACATTAAGGACAACCACAGCTTCATATATGCTGACCTGTGAAATGCATGGTTGCTGTATGTGGAGATAAAATGGACATGAATGTTCTTTCCCTTAAGTTCAGTTTCATTAATTTTTCACGTTTTTAATGTATTTGCTTTTAATTGCACAGATTTTTCTCTGCACTGGTTTTGTTACTGAATAAAATTCTGTTATTTGGAAAATAATTTATCTTTATTAATTCACAACATATGCTTCAGAGTGCCTAGCAGTTCTGAAAGCACCCACTTACTTGTTACTGTACATTGACACACAACTCATAGGATCTGTGACACACCGTATAATAATCCATAAATGTACAGCAAGCACTACAAAATTAATAGGTGCAGTGATCGTGTTATATTCACAGATGTACGCCAAGCACCGCAGAATTCCTTTCGGTCCCAAAACAGGGCCAGATAGAGCACAGTACACCACAAAGTATTACTGTGGCTCAGTGTTAGTGCTCTTTCAAAGCCGCCCTGAGCTGTATAGCTCCACATTGAGCTCTTCTAATTGTCTTTGGCTGTTCAAACTCAACAGATACTACTCCACCTCCAACCCAGTGGCAACTTTTCCCCCTTTGCTTCATGGATATTATGGAGACACAGCAGGCAGCTATAACCATTGGGATTTCTTTTTAATGATATCCAATCTTGTGAGTAAATGTCATAGTCGCTTAAATCTACCAAAAGCACATTCAACTGTCGTGCACCTGCTGAGCCTATAGTTCAGTCTTTCCTTGGTGTACAGCTTCAGGGAAACAAAGGATAGGCTGGGTCCCCCAGTCTCACTGTTGGCGTTTCAGCATTGCCAATGGTAGGTAATCTGCCAGTCAGGAAAGAGAGTCCCTGCTTGTAGCTTTCTGAATAGTCCTTTGTTCTTAAAGATGCGAGCATCATGCCCCTTGCCTGACGAGTCAACACTGATGTCAGTGAAATGTCCCCGGTGAACTGTCTACGCTGGCGTAACAATAGAAAAATAGCCCTTTCTGTTGATGTACTCTATAGCAAGGTGGTCTGGTGCCAAAACAGGATATGCATGCCATCCGTTGCTGCACTGCAGTTTGGGAATGGCATTGCTGCAAAACCACCCACTATGTTCAGCACATTGCTGAGAATCACAGTCCCGCATAGCAGGAGACGATTAATGGCTGTGCACACTTGCATGACAATGGCTTCTGCAGTGGATTTTCCAACTGCAAAATGATTTCCCACTGACTGGTATCAGTCTGGTGTTGCAAGTTTCCATAGTGTGATCGCCACTCGCTTCTCCACTGTCAGTATAGCTCTCATTTTGGTGTCCCTGTGCTGGAGGGTTGGGGAGAGCTTAGCACACAGATCCAGGAATTCTGCTGCCACTGCTCATCATCCCAAACCTGCATTACAATCCCACCAGTCAGTGCTTATTTCTCAGGCCCAGAAGTGCGCTCCACCATCTGCAATTACTCTGGGAATGCCATCAACAAACTTGAATTAGTTCTTGCTGTGTCCCACAGCAATATTTTCTCCAAGAAATCATTATGTTCCCTGCTTAGTTGGTTCTTGCAGCTCTGCAAATACTGGCGGATCGTGTGTCCTGTGCTTGCAGCACTTATGACAGTAGTGAAGATATGTGCAAGTTTTATGCTTCTGTCAGAGATGGCAAACAGCTAGGAGGGATTTTTAAAAAAAGACAAGAATTATGGGATGGTAGATGACATAAGATGGAGATAGTTACACACTGGGAAGTTGACCCCTTGCTCCCGTCACCCTTGCATGACTTGTTTCTGCCCAACCATGCATTGCCAAAACTTCTCAAAAGAAAGTGTGCTGCATGGTGGCAGGTTGTGCACTGGGACACCTACTCTGGTGCATTACATTGTGCAGCAACACAAACACTCCTGGTGAGTACACACAACGCTGGCGCAAGAAGCCAAGTACTCTCACAAAGAAGCAATGTGCTAACTGCAGGGGCTTTATGCTGACATAACTTTCATTGAACAAAGTTTGTAGTGTAGACATGGCCTCAGACTCCTGAATCAAAAGCAGGAATGCATTCGATTTATAGAAGACTACTTTCAGGGCCAAATGGTACTGTTAATCCTACAAAGGTGTCTTTCATAAAATTTTCTTAACTTCTAAAGTCATTTTAACTGGAAAAATTTCTGATTTTTTTTTTAAAAAATTTATTTTCATTTAAAAAAAAAAAAGAGAATCTCAAGGTGTCACAGGTTATGCGGTGGTCCTACCTTAAAGATGATTCAGCTGTTATCCTCAGCTTATTGGTAGTCAAGTGAATGCACCTTGCAAACATGACCTGAAAACAATAGATGATCCTTTTTAAAAGAGTTTTTTGTTTGTTCTGTGCCGGTTCCCTTAGGCTTACTTGCTCCTTCTAGCAGGGCTCTTTGACTAGGAAGGGCAAGGGTCAACTGGATATCTGACCAAAGTCCAAACCTTCCTCTAAGTTATTACCAGGTGCCATCTTGTTGCCTCTTTATGCCCAACAACAATTAAGGATGTTATCAAAAGCTAGTAATGTGGCTTGATGTATTTCATTTATATCCCTGTTGCCAACAGAGCTGTCAGCCAAATCGTAAGATACTTACAGTCCAGTATTTTTGTTTATATAAACCAAACCATAGGTGTCCTGAAAGCAGTTATGTTTTTACTTGATTGTAAACTGAACTGATTTGGATTTCTAATTCAGTGACACAATGACTAGGGGCTTGTGTATAGTTTAAAGCACTTAAGCAGCGCTGCTGTAGAGTTTAGTGAAGACGCTGCCTACACCCAACGGGGAAGCTTCTCTCCTTGTTGACATACCACTGTCTACACGGGTTAGGTTGGTATAACTACGTCGCTCAGCTGAGTATGTTGCTGAGTGACTTTAGTTACACTGACATAAATTGGCAGCGTAGACCAAACTTAAGCCCTTACAGACATACCCATTTTCCCCATATACTTAAGTTTTTAATCCCCATTGGAGGATTAGGGAAATTCTAATAAATCTAGATCACAGCCCAGGGAGTCTGAACAAAGATGGCCTTTCACCAAGACCAGCTGTGGTAGGGGCTGTGCTCAGTCAAACTCCCAGTGTGGAGCTACAACTCAGTCTTACTAGATGGAAGTACACCTTGCCCTTTTTCCACAAGAATTTCGCTTCAGGTTTCCATCAGGTAGGCCAGAGCTACTTGAATAGCTCCAAAAAATATCAGATCAACTTCAACAGCCTGACTTTGGTCCCCAAGTTCACTTGATCCCTGCTAGCACACAGTCCCTTCAAAAAAAATAAATGGGATGGGCTTCTAGAAGATGCATTTCCATATGCTGTGGAGATGAACAGTTCTAATTGGAGGAACCCTCTGAATTTCCTTGGCTTCTGCAACAAAATCCACTACTTCCTCTAGAATCTAAGCTTTCATTATTAATCAAAAGAACTGAATGTTTTAGCCCTCATGGTCTCAGAGAAAAATCTGAACCAATGATGGGGGCGGGGGGGGGGTTGTGTGTGCGATCAGACATGCAGAAGGAAAAGCTCTGAGAGGTAGGAATGGCTTGAATCATCTCAGGGTGTGTGTTTAGTTGTCATCATTAGGCTTCAGAATTAATGTCACTGTTAACTATTTTGACTACTGATAATTTTAAGGCATGTCTAGCATATGGGCTGATTTATTTTGGGATAATGTTTGCTATGGAGGATTTCAGGGATCTGAATTACGAATTCATTTCACTTCTCACCTCTGTCTGCAAGAGGGGAGAGAAACTAGAGATGCGTTATGTCCAAGCCTTAACCAGAAGGTATGAAACCCTTGAACTAGCTCTTGGCCCTCTTGAGCACCTAAGACCTCAGACACCCTCTGCTTGGCTACCAAACTACTTCCTTTGCTGCTGATGTATTTAACAATACAGGTTTGCTGTATTCTGGTTCTGATGAAATTCTTTTACACTACTTGGAGGAAACTTGAATATTCTTCCAGTGCCCATAATCCTTAAACAGTAAGTTTGGGCTTTTTCTGTATGGGGGAATATAGGGTGTGTGGAGGGTGGGGAGAGACAGGGTAGCGGGCTAGATTTCTCACTGTCTATAAGGGTATATCTATCCTGCAATTAAAAACCCGCAGGTGGCCAATGTCAGGTGACTCAGGCTCGCAGGGCTTGGGCTAATGGGGTGTTTAATTGCAGTGGTGACAGGTTTGGAGTCAGGTTGCAGCCTGAGCTCTGGGACCCTCCCATGCTGGTTGTGCGTGTTGGCAGTCTACACTATCTTGATGCAGAAGCCAAAAGTGAGAAGCTGAAAAGCCCTGCAGAATAGAGACGCTTTCTATCAGTATTACCACCGCTACCACCACAAATGTAAATACTGGAGATGGTAAAATACTGGATCAGAAATTGCAATAGTAAGATCCTTGGTGACTCTATGAAACTAGAAGAATTAAATTAGTGATGTTTTCAATGTACATTTATGAATAAGTTACTTGATTGGGATATTACCATCAATTCCACCATAGAAAACTGCAACCAGCTAGAGAGAGCGCATGTGAGTGAGTGACACTGTGGAAGCAGAATGGATAAAAATCACTATTTAAAAAAAAAAAGTCTAAATTGGGTTCATTTACGTTTCTAGTTCATTTTTCATTTTATAGACAAATTACTAAACTGGGTGTTTCATACTTTTCTTTAGTTTGCTAATTGTTAGTAGAATTTTAGATTTTACGACGACTTTTTTCTGGTAAATTTTACACTTCAGCTGTTCATCTATGCTGAAAAAGACAAGTCCAGGCGCCCATTAACATCCTTCCTATTAGAACAAAAACTCAGACATAAAATTGCTGTACAAATAGTCCGCACTATGTTTTCAACCAACATCACCTCCAATATATTGAACTTCCACAGGTCAAGAGAGCTGAAATGCTTTGACCAGGCTATACTTCTCCATCAGAATTTGCAGTCTGAAATTAATGGGAGTTGTATTCCTAAGTCACTTTTGAAAAATCACCCCAATGGGCGCCTAAATACAGTCTTTGGATCACATGTACAATGTTAACAGTTGGGACATTTATAAAGTACAGCTCTAGCTTGATGAAATCTGCTATTTTCTTATTTCTGTCCTCTTACTCCTCTGCTCCAGTCAGGGGCAATCCTAAATTTAGACTACAGGCTGTTCAGAAAGAAAGGTTTGTTTCTCAGCTTTCATAGCGTATTTACTTTAGTGCCTGTTAAATAGTACACTTGTATTTCCCCAACCGTGTGTGTTTGCTCTTCGAATGAGAACAAAATATGTTGTGCACAAGAACATGCAGATATCTCAGTATTTTATGTTAAGCGATAAAAATATTACTAAAGAGTGCTATCAACTGTCTTGCATCTGGGTGCAATATAGGAGTTACCATTTTAGTTTTCTGGATAGAAGGGTTTCTAAGTGAGTGTATTCCAGGGTTTTCCAGAAGATTAGGTGTACTAAACAAGTTTGCCACTGCCTCAAGATTGAATCAGCGAAGACATTTCCTCTCTCCATCAGTCGAGGTCATTATCTGGCACTGGTGGACCTGCAGGACTCATATCTACATGTTCCAATCGACCGCTGTCATTGGAACTAAATGTGTAAATTTCTGGAATAGGAGGTAAATGAAGTTCCTGCCACTTTTCAGTCTCTTTAGGTAATGAGTCTAATCTATTACTGTAAAAGTTCTACCCGTCAATGAGTGTACTACTTTAAGTAATTCTGTTGCTTAAATCTAATTACTATACAGTGTGTTTTTAAATCAAACTTTTGTGGGCTGCAGGGTGAAGCATCTTAAGCCTTGTCAGAACATAAACTGAGTCCAGTGTACATTGTGGAATTGTTTTAAGAGTGGTAACTATGACCCTAGATCATTTAATGTACCATATTTATGGGGAAAGAATTATGGCTGTTGTAGTTGGTCAGTTATATAGAAACCTAATGGAATTGACTGCAGTTAGATGCAAGAATATAGGCTGTGCAAATGAATAGAAAGAAAGAAGCAAACTCATTAGTCTGTGACATTGTAGCAGTGAATTGCAAGGTTTTCATGATGATATAAGCACTATTTATAAAGCTCTTTTTACATTACAAATCATTTAATTTACAAACTGTCAGCACTTGAAGAAGAAAAATCTTTTAGGACCAGAAGTTTGTGTACTATAACATATTTGTTGGTCTGATAAAAGGTATATCTCATTCTATCTAATTTAACCAGTAAGTATTTCTGTTAGAATTTTAACTATAACTCTCAGCAGGGGAAAATTGTGGGATGTGCTATGATCTTGTGTTTAAGGCTGCTTAGCATCAGAGCTTCAGATATTTATGCAAATAATTGGGGTTTTTTCAGAATTTTCCTGTGGTGCTGTAAGCTGTTTATCTTCAAAACAATATTTTCTTTCTGTCTGCCCCCACGCATTTGCCAATTTCAATGCCCTCTCGATTGTGCACATTGGAACAGTGATTTACCACCCTGGCTGTCGTGTGAAGATTGTTGGTAAACAGAAAAAAAGGGTGCAAGACTCAATGAGGAAGGGTGGGGGGAATGTAAAGAGAAGCGTTATGAAAGCAGGATAGTGGAATGTGAAGCAGGAGGATGGGAATGTGACTGTCTGTACTCTTAATTGTGAAGTGGTGAATTTATGGTTGAGTCTCTTACTTTCTGAGAGGTTTTGGCAACCATTCTGCCAACTAGATATTCTTTGCTTGCCTTCAAGTTGGATAAATAGCTTATTTTGCAGTTGCTGGCCTTCCTGTGGTGTGGGGGCATTCTCAGGAGCTGTAAAGCTGATGTAACCAGCCCTATAGCATCATGCATACAGCATGAGCCAGCCTCCACTTTACTGGTATAGAGTTTGGGATCCTCTTGGGGTCGGTAGCAGAGCAATCATTGAACTAACACTGTCAGTCTGTTCCCCACAACGCCTGCAAGCAAGTCCAGGTAAGGGAAGGAAGACCCTGTAGGAGCCCCATGCAGATGATGACTAGAACAATTTTCTTTTTGTCTTAAGCGCTTGAGGGGAGGGCCTTACCATCACTTTTTCTCTGTGTCTGCATTCATTGTCTCTGCACTTAATAGATTCCAAGGCCAGAAGGGACCACTGTGATCCTAGTCTAACCTCCTGCATAACGCAAGCCATAGAACTTCCTCAAAATAATCTCCAGAGCATATCTAATTCAGGAAGCTAATTATTCTTTCATTGCATGCTCTCCTGCTACTGGATTGTCAGATAGCTCATCTGAGGAAAAAGGAAGAACTTCCTGGTGTATGCACACGACCACAGAACTCTTAAAGCCACAGGAATCTCCCAATCCAAAGCTGTCCTTAGGGACAAAGTTCATAAAGAACGCAGGGCCAGAAAATACCTGAGAATTAGCCCTCCCTTTCTTTCATCTTCACTCTTAGTGTAGCTCAGTACTCCTGAGGGAGATGATTTGCAAGGGTGTTTAGTGCATGGGACCCCACTGCTTGACATAATAGCTGGTTCTTGTTCTCTTATAAATACCACTGTCCTCTTCTCCTGTTGAGTGCCTCATCTGTCTTTAACAAACACTCAAAGTACTCTGTTCTGCCACAGCTCAGTATTGAAATGATGAATCAGTGTGATTTCTAACAGTTTGTTTCTCCCTTTGAGAGATCCTAGGTTGGCCTAGTTTCTGTTTTTTTTTTTTTTTTTTTTTTTTTTGCCACCAACCCAGGATGCTCCACTGACATGGGGGACAGTAATTCTGACCGCCAGCCTGCCAATGACACAGTTTCCTCTTTCCCCCAGATCATGATTTGGCAGTAAAGCTCAGGGTTGACTTAATTTCCCACCTCTGCAGCAAGGCTGACTGGCAGTCATTGTAGTTTAAAACAGAGAGAGGTCCCAAAATACACAGTGCTTATCTTTAGCCCAACTGATCTGCCACAAGGTCATTTTTCAGCTTGTTGGAGGACAAACTTCTTCAGTGCTTTCTAAATAATTGAAGTCCAGATAAGTAGACATTAGCAGCAGCAATGCCTACAGTCCTATCCCTGAAGTTGCATGAAACCTGCAATTCCCTTCTGCGCTGCAGTTGAGGTCCGAAGTGGATAATGAGGATTTACTTCCAAAGAACCAAGTATATTACGAGGCCACATCATACATTAAATCTACTCCAGCATTCATTATAGTTGATACAAAAGGAGCTCTTGAGTGTTAACGTGTGTGTGTGTTTTGCTTTAAAAGCTAGAATACCAGCAAACCCACTTTTGTTGAAGCACATTAAGCTATTGGTTGAAGTCCCCTGGAAGAAATCCTCAAGGCTTAGAACACATCCCTCGCTGAGGGGCTGTTTATGTTTTGACCCACAAAGGTAAAGAAATCCCAAGCCACGTACAGGGTTTTTTTTCCCCCTAGCAGACTGGTTAATTAATAAAATTCCATGCATTTGTTGGATTCCATCCTGGTGATTCTGTAACTAATCTCAACCAAATGGCTTCCTCTGCAATGGTACTAGTTAATTTTTTTGCTCCTTTTTCAGCATTCCCATGTTGCACTTTCCTTCCAGGTGTCTACAAAAATGATCTATAGAGGAGATCATATGCCTTTTTCATGGGGTTAGCAGTCATAAAAAGGGCATGTAATCCTCCACATTCTGCTGTGCCAGAAGGATCCGTGAATGCCTTTTTCCAGGCAGATAAATTGGTAGTCTGGAAACCTCCTTTGGCATTTTGGTGCTTATGCTACAGAAGAAAAGATATGTAGTATGTTGGGTGGAAAAATACCAACCCTGTTTGAAGGAAACCTGCAAGGCTAACTGGTCACCAGAAACTTCATTCTTTTTCTAAAGATTTCAAAATTGAATTGTTATACTCATCAAATTTAAAAAAAACAAAAAAACAAAACCTTTCAGCCAGTAGATGCTTTACTGTGCTATCCATGCATTTCAGGACCAAGAGATACCAGTATAATTTGTTTTCATATGTATATTAATACAGATTATATGTAAATATATGGAGATAATTATTGCTTCGGCAAGCTAGTTATTTTTGAATTCAAGACTAATTCAATAGGCTTCTAAATCTTCTAAATCTCAGGCTGATATTATCTTATAGAGGGTTTCTTATTAGTCTCGTTTCTGTTTGAACCACAGCCACTTTCTTTTACTTGTAGTGACATTTTGCATTTCCCCACTATTTTATTACCCTCTGCAGATGACTAGTTGATGGTCACTGATTGTTACTTCCCATTACCTATGACTTCTGTCCAGAGCCGTAAATCTGTTGTAGGAGAAGGACTGATTTTGCATTACCTGTTTGTTTTAGTGTCTCCTAGTACATTTATATGTAGTATTCTCTGTGGGCTTAGTTTTGCATAACCTTTTTTATGTCTAATTTCAATTCAGGACAAGATGGGCTATTAAGTGGAGCTAACATGTTGCAGTCATGACATAAACACATTACAACTTAAACTGAAGGAAAAGAAAATTAATGATTTAGTTTTGCCTCCCTGGCCTTGGAAGCATTTGTGTGGGGAGGGCATTATGGGTTCAGCTAACATACCAACAGGAGGCACTTTTAACTAATGGCTCTGCCTCACTTCTGCTAAATGGGACAGAAATACCCATGACCTATGACTGGTCCAGAGCAGTGGATCCATTTTAGGAAATACCAAAATTACAGGTAAGAGAACTAAATTTGGCTTTTCTCTGTTCTCTTCCAATGATCATATTAATCAGAGAGACACCCCACAATTGTGCAATGCCACATTTCTGCCAACACACCCTCCGTTTCTACCTTATGTCACTGATGATTAGGATGCAGTGGACAGATGCAGTCTGCTTGAAATGGAGGTGTACAGCCTGTCTCCAATGAAGACCAGCTTTAACATGAAAATTAGTGTCTCCGTGCTGAAAGAGATGATGGGTTTTTGCTGTGCTGCAACTGTCTGATGGAAACTGCTGCATCTGAGCCAGTTCCCCAGGGTGCAGGGATTAATTGTGCCCATCAATGTGTTCTCTGAACTGCCCATTCTACCACTTCTCTTCCTTGCCACCTGCACTGCCCTGCTGCTGGGTTCACTATACCAGGCACAGGAATTACATTATCCTGCTCTGAGCCCTGCTCCATGTCAACCAGGGTAGTAGGGATTGCGCAGAGGTAGCCTCGCTAGTGTATCCGGTCTGGCAATGGACTAGCTGTTTTCAGGGCTGGAGCCCCATTTATAAGGTGCCAATTCTGCTCTTTTAATGATGGAAACACCTTTTGCGTCCCAGATCCCTGAAACACACTTCTCAAACATACACAGAACTGCTGCAGAACGAAACCTAGTGTAGAAGCAGGTTTATATCTTATAGTGAGGGCCAGGATTCTGGGCTTATCTGCCTTTCCAAATGAGATGGGGGAAAAGAAGCACAAACTGGGGGGGACTTTTCTCTGAAAATAAAATGTAAACATGCTGGCTTCCATTTTAAATGGAAGCAAATTCCTCTTTGAAGGAGGAGGGGGAAATGGCGGGGATGTGGGGCACAGAGGGGTAGATCCTCAACGAGTATAAACTGACTGCAATGTAGCCGACAGCTATACCAACTGAAGGATCTGCCTCTGAGAGAGCAAGTCCTTCACAGCCTTCCCTTCTCAGACTAAAAAAGGGTAGAGACATGGTAGAGGTGGGATCCTGTGTTCTTAAGACCTGGTAAAATATGTTCAGCACGATTTAGTTTAGTCTGTAGTGTCTCTGCAAAGCATCCCAAATCCATGTTAAATGAACTAAGCTTTTAAAGAAAAGTTCAGGTAGCAGAGATTTTGTCATAGTATGTGGGTGCTGTACTTGGAAAAACTTGGGCTGCTGTGGATTTATTTGGTGAACATAAGAATTGATGACACCTATAATGCCTAAAGAAAATCTGTCTCTGCAGTAGGCAAATCTATCTCTGTAGACTCTTGATCAAATCAAATTTAAATGCTTTTATTCTATTACACTCTAGTGATGGTGGTTTGTTTGGGTTGTTATATAATGAACAATTGTACATGTTATAGGAAATGAATATTTTGATTTAGTTCAAATATACAGTGTTAATGGAAGACCGTTTTGAACTGGATCCAGTTTAATGAGGCCAGCTTCTTTAAAATTTACTGCTTTAAATAAAGTGGATTACAGACCAAATTATTTCAATGTAGAAGTGCATTGAGCCAAAGTGTTATAATGATTAATTTCCTCAAGTGTTAAATTCCCAGTAGGTTTTTGTGTCAACGGCCAAAAAAGAATTTATTGACTTTACATTTAAGCATAGTTTGGTCTCGTTGATTATATCCTTCAAGTGTAAATTAGTGGGTGGTGGAAGACTGTGTTGTATTGGAATTTTATTTTGTCTTAAGCAAATTGTCTCATGCCTTATTAACTAGAAGTGCTTAAAATATGTAGTTTTGACCCTCGGTATAGATGCCAAAACATTCTGAAAGTTTCTTTTAGGTTTCTCTTATTTGTTATGTAAGCCTGTTGGTATTCACAGAGTATTTTTCTTCTGTAGTGTTGGGCTGGTAAAACTGCATCGTAAGGTAAAATGTTTCGTGGCAAATTCACGTTTAAACTCCACTTCAGTAGGCAGTTGGCTTGTGGATCACAGTCACTCTCTTCCAAGATAAGTAGAGATCAGATACAAAGTCATTTTCTCCTGCATCTTTTCCCCATGTCCCACCCTGCCCATACATTTTGAAAGATAAGTCTTTAAATTGGCACGGTGTATTTTTATAGATTTTATTCAAAAGCATGGTATGATTCATTTCTAGGCTGTCTCACAAAAGTCATAGTGGAGGAGTATTCAATCATTTTGGTTGTTAGAGTACTACAGATATTTCACTGAGTACATTAATGCAGTGTGTATCATTGTCAAAGAAAACATATCTTCAAACGTCTTCTCTCCCTTATCTCGCATCAAAGTATCATTAGAAATGGAAGGTGCTTAAACAGATGATCCTGATGGACCTTTTTTATGTTCCAATTAAAAATTATGCTTTGTAAATTAAAAAAAAAAAAACTACCACAGATTTCTAGTTGGACATGACAGCCTTACAGTTTGAAAAATAATTACTGTTGGATCAAACTTTCTGTGGCAACGTCTGTTATCAAGTTATCTATCAAAGAAAATGAGATGAATGATTAAAAGGTTCAGCTCAAAAGTAACTGGTTTAGCTTCACTGGAGGTTTCCATCCTTTAATTTAAAATTAATCTATGTCTAACTGATTACCTCACATTTATAAAGAAATATTGACATCCTGCTAAAGTATAAAGTGACCTCACTTCTAGCTGTGTTGTGTAGGTTTCACTGCAGGCACTCCGAAAGCATTGATATTCCTGTAACCTTTGAGGCAAGATATGTGTACAGTGTATTAATGAGCTGTTTGAAGTGATGTACAGTAATTTCATCCTTGGGTAAAAACAGATGTGAAAGATTCTGTTTTAATATTTAATCAGGCTCAAAGCCTCTGTTGGCTTGTTTAAGTTGACCTGACAACATTATACCTGGAAACACTTTGAATTAAACCCCGAGTGCTTGACCTTGTTCAAACAGTTGTAATTTAATAAGGCTGCTGTCTTTGTGGAGATAGGGTGGCTAATGGGCAGATCCTGTTTTGGTCAGGATTGCTTTCTGTTGCAGAAAAAATACCCTTCTCATCTCCCTTTTAGAGGAGATTGTAATCTGATGAGGTAATAAAACTGAAATAAAAAGTGCAAGAGCCATGGAGTGGTGTTAGCCACTCCAAAGTTAAGACTAAAGCTAGCTTCGCACTGTAAGCCTAACGTTTCATCCTGTTCCTAACATCCCCCAAAGAAACCAAGTCCTCTGAAATTTCACGTGTCATAACTCATCTCTGGGTAGAATTTTTCGGGAGGGGGGTCTTTGGAAAAAATCAGTGGAAAAATTAAGTTATGAAGCCAGATTTTCAGCTGCCATAAATCAGTGTGGCTCCTACATCAGTTTAAGACAGGTGAGAATCTGACCCATAATGTTACAAAAACGTTATTGTTGACACTGAAAATTTTCCTAATTTTTTTTCTGACTTGTTTCTCCAAAGTGGCTTGGTCTGGGAAAATTCAAATTTAGTTGTTTGGTTTTGCTCACCTTGCAGGAAAGAAGTGCCTTATGGGTTTGGCTTTTGTAGGAGGAGGAGGGAGGTGGCTTAGTGGGGGAATTATTATAAAGAGATGGAATAAACGCCACAGTAAGAAAATCAGGGAAGTGGTAATTTAGGGGCTCATAAGGGCAGGGATATGTATAGAAGGCGAAGGAAAGCAAGAGGGAAGAGGATGTATTCTCAAGCTCAAGTATGAGCACCAAGAGGGGAGAGAAGGAAGAACTAGGAAACTAACCATCTTGCTCTGCTACGTAATACAGTTTTATAAGTTAAGGATGCTTTGCATTTTTGGTGTCAACTGTTTAGCCTCTTTTTTCCCGGGGAGGCTGATATAAGCTCTAGTCCTGACTCTGTGTACACACTGTCAAGGGTGGAGAAATTCTCTGTGGTGTACCTTATTTGCTTTCCCCTTGTTTTCCCACCATTTTCTGTTTACCTGCATCTGCACAAAGCTGTTTTCACATGTATACAGAGCAGTAGAACGCTAAGAAACCTTTTAAAAATAAAATGTGATAGTCTTTCTTCTAACTCCAGGCATGGGTGGGAGGGTCGGAGATAAGGGTGGTGGTGGGAGTTGTAAGGAGAAGAATTCAGGTTAGAGGGAGAAACAGTGGACAGAGAGGGAGGTGAATTTGTGGGTGGGGGACTGAGTGGTATGAGGCTGTGGAGGAGACAAAAGAAAAGTGGACAGGGAGAGCAGATGAAGGGGAGATGCTTGGGAGCAGGGGACATGGATAGGAGATGCTGAGGTTTGGGGGAGGTATAGAGGATGAGAATAGGGGCATCTAGGAGGACAGGGAAAGGCAAAGAATTATATTCATTTTTTTTAAAAAAGGTAAATGCTTACAATTTGTTGGATCAAAAATGTAACTAGATAAGGTCGTCCCCCTTCATTTATCTCTGTTCATCGCCTCATATCTTGTCTAGGTGTTACATTACCACCAATACCCCTCCCACTCGACATACACATCCTACAGACTTAATAAAGTGTGCATATGGCTTTTGGTGGGCTTCCTAAGATCAGCTGTGCTCCCCTCCTGTAGAAACTAGCTAGTTCCCCACTGCCATATAATACTTTATTGTTCCCTGTGCCCCACCTGAGTTACCCAACTTGTTGTTGTCCTATAACATTTGCAAAAATATACACCAAGATCAAAATAACAAATTGTGAAGTTAAAAACCCCATTTCCTATTTGAGATGCATTTTGCCCAAAATATTGGAACTCTTCATTATGCTACAGTGTTACAACAAAACATACATTGGTTTATAAACAATAGTGTTAATACAGTTTAAAAGTAAAGGTCTACCTACACTTACAGAAATCTACAACATGTTACAATAAACACACCTCATAATGCCAAACAATCCAATGAGTCATAAAAAGTATTCTTGCCATTCCACTAAAATATTAAACTAGGAGAACAACCGTAGAGATTTCTGGCATAACTTAATGTACTGTTCTGGGACTATATCACTTTTGAAATCATTGCTACACATTTAATAAACATCAAGTGTGTACATCCAATAGCATATTTCCCCTTTGCTTTGTTCTGCAATAGAAAATTAAGTTTGGTTGGCTGTGTAAACAGAGGAAGAGTAGTGAGTGACTGTTGCAATGGCAATTTACAGACATTCTAATATTTTGCTTTTTGAAGAGGTAAAAATGTAAACAAAGGGAAATATCAATTTTGGGTGCTAATGGAATGCCACTGAAGCAGACTTTCAGCTTTAGTTCTTTGATGAGGCTTATTGTTTACTTAGTCATTTCCTTTTTCACTTGTAGGTTATGGAAGAAAATGGCATTCTTCTGTCTGTCTTCCACAGCTATTTGGCTTATTTCTACCTTGCATTTGTTGGTCCCAGCTGTTGTAGTAGTGTGAGGTTTAATATCATAAATTTCAATCTCCTATGTGAACTTGCTTGATGCCCAATATATTTTAGACTGACACCCCCTTAGTTTTATGCAGTAGCTTGTTTCACATAAGGTTTGCAAATATACTAATCATCTTGTAGAAGATGTGCATGGAGACATGAGTGAAATTTCATTGGAAACTTATGTTAAAAGACATCAATTTAACACATTCTCAATGTTTACATGTACCATGTTCAGATAAGTTTTGTGGAGTTTCTGCAGACTTTGCTTTTAGTGTGAGAAGCCTATTGAAAGGGTTTTTGCAATCCATTAATATATTTTTCCATCAAGAGATTGGTAATGGGATATGAAGCCGTTCACCTCTAGGTGACTATTTATTTTAAATCTAGTTCAGGTCAGTAATTACTGGAGGTCAATACTCTCTCTTTGGCTGTTCAGTGGTTTATGTAAATGAGATGAAGTCCTAGTCTAGTTCCTAGGGAATAAGTTTGCACATTATACCTATCAATAAAATTTCATATCCTTAACTAGCATTTTCATCAGAGACTCCAACGATTTATAGATCATGGAGATTGTTTGATCCTCAGTTGGTGTAAGATAGTGTTATTACATTAAAGTAAATGAATCTACACTCATTCACACAATCTGAGTATCTTTAGAACACAGTTGAGGCATGTTGATAAGCAAACCTTCATTGATGTTTCCTATGCTAGGCCTGTTTTATGGATTTTAAAAATAGACTCTGTTTCTAGGGCTGTCAATATGACAGTATTACAGGTTGGTAGGTTTCTCTTGTTTCCTCACTTTGGTAGCAGGTGTTGAAACCTTGCAAGGGACTTCATGTTGATTACTGGTGCCTTATGGTCAGGTGTGGTTCATTCCACTTCATTGTGGATATGAGGGAGGTGGGCTTCGGCCTTTGGCAGAGGCACCTTTGGCCTGGTACATGGTTCCTGAATCAATCCGCCAGTCAACTCAGGGAGCAGCAAGGCCTTGGATGAAAGCTTGGACAGTGTGCTATATAGTATATTTTAGAATTACCCCTTTGTTAATAAAAGTAGATCCCAGGAAGTCTGGCTTTGATTCTACAACACATGTACAGCTTTTTTTTTTTTTTTTTTTTTTGGGTGGGGAGCTGGATCGGGACTCAACAGTTTACAGGTATCTTTCAACAGCACTGCTTTGACTTGAAACATATAGCGCCAACTATCAAGGAGTAGCTGTGTTAGTCTCTATCCACAAAAACAACAAGAAGTCTGATGGCACCTTAAAGACTAACATTTATTTGGGCATAAGCTTTCGTGGGTAAAAAATCTCACTTCTTCAGATGCCAACTGCTGTTGCAATCACCACAGGTGCTCAAGATGAAGGTGGTATAAAAAAGAATGAATTGCCAGTAAGTTGTTCTCTGTGAAAGTCTTTCTCTAGCTTTAGAATCTGTACACTCTCACTCTGTGCTTCACACGGATTAGCCAAATTTGGTGACCTTCAAGGCAGTGGTTCTCAACCAGGGGTCCGGGGCCTGCTGAGGGGCCGCGAGCAGGTTTCAGGGGTCCTCCAAGCATGGTCAGTGTTAGACTTGCTGGGGCCCAGGGCAGAAGGACGAAACCCCACTGCATGGGGCTGAAGCCCAGGACCCTGAGCCCCGTCACCTGGGGCTGAAGCCGAAGCCTGAGCAATGTAACTTCAGGGGGCCCCTGTGGCATGTGGCCCCAGGCAATTGCCCTGCTTGCTACCCCCTAACGGTGGCCCTGGCTTTTATATGCAGAAAACCAGTTATTGTGGCACAGGAGGCCGTGGAGTTTTTATAACATGTTGGGGGGGGGGAAGGCTCAGAAAGAAAAAGGTTGAGACCCCCTGCTTCAAGGTATTCTATGGGGCCCATCTAATTTACTCCAGTTTTTGAAGAGGGGGTATTTTGGGGATTATTTTTGATATGTGCTTATTTTTGATTTTAGGGGGGAGTGGTAGCTGCTAGCTTTATTTTTAATTGTGTTTTTTAAATTTTATATGTTCTGTTATAAATCTAAATAATTTAAGAGAACGCTAGTATGTAAGTGACATTTTGTTACCCAAAGTAGAGCAAAATATGTGCTTGCTCAGTAATTTCTGTAAACCCTTGCAAAGATGAAAGCTAATGCTAAATATAACTAAAGAATGTGAGTCTGCCAGTCAATTAAATGCACATGGTATGGATTCAGTTAGCTGGAATATCCCAAACACAGCATGTGAACAGACTTGTTTTTTCCAGGATACGGAAGCTAGTGCCTTCATGTTTGTGGAAGTTCTAGGCTGTAGCATAATGGGTACATTGGTACTAACCATTACTTTGCTGCATGATATAAAGGTAACACTGTGTTGGAACCGAACTATATTAGTATCACTGGGTTCTACAGAATCCACATACTTGGTTCTTTAGAAGGATCAGAACACACATTGGACAGACCAGCGAGTAAACCTAATGTGCACACTAAAGATTTCTCGGAATATATTTTAAACAAATACTTCTAAAGATTTAAACAGTGAAATCCTGTAACCATTTCCTATCTCTTTTTTTCCCCTTATCCACTTGCTATTCATGTGTTAAACTGAAAATGTGTTAAGTAATGTACAAAATATAAAACATGTTTTCTGTATGCCAAATATATAATGAAATTGTGATTGGTGTAATTTTTGAAGTCTTTATGACATTATGGGTTGAAAGGGCAACCTTGTTGATTCCAGGAGTTGGCATGAACAATTTGATTTTCATATTTGCAAATATATGTCAAATTTAAAAAAAAGCTTTTATCTATAGTCAACTCTGTTTTGTTTTAATTATACACCTCTACCTCAATATAACGCTGTCCTCGGGAGCCAAAAAATCTTACGGCGTTATAGGTGAAACCACGTTATATTGAACTGGCTTTGATCCACCGGACTGCGCAGCCCCGCCCCCCCGGAGCACCGCTTTACTGTGTTGTATCCGAATTCGTGTTATATCGGGCCGCGTTATATCGAGGTAGCAGTGTATAATATCTTATACTCAAGTGTATCATGTATATAGAAATGGGGGGTTGATTTTTTTTCTTCTTAGCAGTGCAAGATACAAATAGTTTTTCAACTCGTTTGCTTTGACAACTGTTTAATTTTCTTAAGGTGCAAATAATTATCTCTGTTGATTTAGCTGTATAGATGATATCAGTACCCTGTACTGTGCCTACAGAGTGATCAGTCTTCACATTGAGCACTGTGTGGTGGGATCTATCTAACATTGTTCTGTAACACCAAGCCCAGGGGGAACTAGCAGCATGAACAGCAGTTCGCTTTTTGTCCTTGTTGCTATTGATTGTGTTATTCAGTCAAGTGAAAAAACATTGATTCAGCCTTAAACTGGTAGTTATATGATAATCCTGGAGATGAATGAGTATCAAGTGAAGTATTGCTGGGGGGAAAAAATCAGATACACTGTTATTGTACATAGTTGTTAATATACTAATGATTCTTTAAAAATAGATGTTTTATTATATAGATTTGCTCTAAATTAGACACACAGCTAATACAATATGAAATAGATCCTTAACCACACTATAGCTGTTAACAGGGTTTAGAGAACATATGTTATCTCCTTCTCCTCACTCCAGAAAGTATACATGTATTTCAACATAGTTTTGTTCTCTATTACCCTGGTCTAAGGATACAATAATTGTCCGGTATCTTCAATTGGGGTAGGTGAATATTAACTTTCTAGTATTTAGGTTTTTTTAAAGTGATTTACAAACTTAATGTAATTGGGCTTCTAATTGACTTGCCGCACTGCTCTGCACTAATGAGGTATTCAGAAGCGACGTCTAGAACTTCTATGCTCTCTTGAGGCTGTTGATCCCAGCTTATACATATTCGAGTACAATTTATGAACGTGGGTGGTTGTCTGGTCTTCTTTTTTCTTTCTGTAAAGCCGCCTTCTCTTAGCAGTTGATAAAATGAAGGATCAGCAGGATATTGCTCAAGTACTCCTGTAGCAATGCTCTATTTAGGCTATTTCATTTTAAACTTGGACTTTCTCAAGATTTACTCTCTTGATTGTTTCAGAACTCACCAAGCTAAAACATGGAGTAAACAAATAGTCCTGATGTTGTTGCAGAAGTACATGTGGCTGTAAATTTAGTGTAGATTGGTGCTTTGCCATTGGTACCATTTTCCCCTGCAGAGTTAAAGGATCATCCACACAGCTCACTTAGTAGAAAGAATGGGGGTCTCTAATTAGAGACAGGCTTCATCATCCTTCAGTGGTCATTACATGACTGGAATTGGCCAAAGGGAGGGCTGAATACCAACACATTATGTGAGTTTAACATTATGTTTTGTGTAGTAATTTCAATAGTGTTGGTGAATAACTAAATCTTTGGTAATTTACATGTAGTAAAAGTGGACTACCGTGTACAGACAGACTATATCAGTGTATCAGAAACATGCTCAAAATACACCCATGTTACTAGCAAACTTTGTTCAATAGTTTGGCCATAAGACAAAAGGTCACCAGAGCAGGCATTACATGACCCACTTGGCATAGATTTCATAGTAACAATTCAGTAGATGTCCTATATAATTGTAAGGCAACTTACAGTGATACTTATCAGGTTTTTGATTCCATGTTATCACCTATTCATTTATGGGAATAGACAGGTTATGAGTGCAGCTATTTAAGTAGCTAATAGGCTAAATTTCAAAAGTGATTTTTACGTGTCTTCATATTTGGGAGCCCAGTTGGACATCTTAAAGGGGCC
Source organism: Emys orbicularis (assembly GCF_028017835.1). Lineage (NCBI taxonomy): Eukaryota > Metazoa > Chordata > Testudines > Emydidae > Emys > Emys orbicularis. The sequence continues at coordinate 66,424,132 of NC_088689.1, read as the reverse complement.
TGATTGTCAGAAAGTTTTGAGAACCTATCTTCATACTCCTATGATATCTTAAGTTGAGCACCCAAATCATTAGAGCCTATTGGGTGTCTGCCCGTATGATCTTTTTTGTCACCTGTTTGCTCCCAGAGAACTTCAGAATTTTTATTTTGCCTACAGAATCCTAGCCAAAGCAAAAGAGTAATCTCTGAAATTTCTGAATGGTTGAATCTAGTGCTTTTTGGAAAACTGAATTGTTTAAAATAGATTCAGTGGTTGTCTAGGCGATGTAATGAAGTTTCTCCAGTGTGAGAGCGCACTGGAGAGAGATTATACAGCATGGCCTGTTTTGATCTTTGATCAGATTGAGTATACATGTTCCCCAACTCTACTTGAATGCTATTAACTTGTTACTAAATTTAAAGCATTGAATGAAGACTGACAATCATTTCTAAATTGCTTTACATTATGCATGGCCTTGAAACACACTGCTTCCAAAGTTATGACAACCTTTTAAAAAAATATCTGGCACTTGCTTCCTATTTGCTGGTTGATTGGTTTATGTGATCCTATAGATTTGTAGTAATTGCAGTTATGATTCGTGACCCAATTAGTCAGTCTTAGAATTAAAATGTGCTTGTGCAAATAGCAAGTTGAATGTTATTCACTTACGGCAGCATGTAAATTCCCAATAGTTGATTTATTTTGGTTAAAACAGTGCTGCAAGCTTGCACATTCCTTAACTTCTATGGATCTCATTGCAGGGACCATTACCTCTTTCAGTCTGCTGGCTCATGACACCCATGCTATCAAATCTTGTGCGCATTGGGGAGTGTAGTCCTATTATGTATGTAGTTTCAATTCTGAGCATTAGTTAAAGCTTCTACTTGCTTGGTTCCATTGCAATTGCTGAGCCAGTCTTTGGAGGACTGATGGAGAAAGGGAAGAAAGTCTCCATCAATTCTTCACTACCACTGCCCCATTCCCACAATTTTCACTGCTGTTGGAGATCAGGGTTTTGAAGCATGCACAGAGAGTGTATTTTTGGTAGTTGATTGTCACCCAGAGTCAGGGTATTAGTTGGCTCTTTCACCGTGGATGGATCATGTCCTCCAACTTGGCCTCAGTGATGGAGTCGGTTACATTTCAGAGCACTTGTCTTCTGGTGTTTGGGTGAGACTCGTGTGTGCTTCCTTGTGGGGAGGTACTTTGCAGATAGGAGTGAGTGGACTTGGAGGGATGATAATACTAGAAGGTGGTTTGTGATTAGATGGCATAAAGTGACTATCTATAGGGGAGGAGGCTGTCTTTATTGAGAGGTTTTATTTTGGAGAGGTTGAGAAGGTAGACTTTTAAGTTGAGAGGTTATAGGGCATTGGGAGGGTCTTTTGATGGCAAGTGTGTGAGAATATGCTGCCAACTCTAGAAGCTCTTGACAGTTCTGGAGTAGGTTTTTATGGATATTAGTCTTCAGTGGTCTATGTCTTTCCAGACCTTTTTTGCGGGGGGAGGGGAGAAATGAGGCGGTTTGTCCTGCCCAGTCAATAGCGCCACTGCTTTCCACTGCTGCTACCAACCATAACTTGCCCAACCAGAAGGAGATGTGAAATTAACATGATTCTTATCATTTTTACTGTTTGTTTGCTTTCACAAATTGTAGCAGTGACATTACTGCTGTCTGCCCACATAACCTGCCATGCAAACTTATTTCACAACCCTGATAACTAAAATTCTGTGGAAATAGATGATATAACCCCATCCACACCTCATTTTCCAAAGAAAATTCCTTTTTCAGACTATGCTTTTCAGATCAAGGACATTATTTCTTATTGTTTAGCAAGCAGCACACTATGCATGTTATCACAGTATAAATTAAATGGTGTTGTTTATTGCCTTTGGCAAGTGAGTTTTCAAGCCCTCTGTTAGACTTAAAGGGAGCACCACTTAACAGTGATGCAAAGTAGTTAACACTGGCTCCTTACATACATTTTCATTGACGGGGCAACTAACATTTTTAATTTCCTGATTTTTATTGTTGTGCATATGAATTCTGGCAAACCTGGTATAATAGAGTTAGCAGATGATTTAAATATTCCAGACAACAGCAGAAATCATAGTGGCATCCGAATAGCAACTGATCTAGGACTCAGAAGTGGAAATCTAGACTTGTATGTTTCATTTCTTTGTCCTATCTATCTAGCCCATTCATGACCTTCATCTGCATAGTGTCAGAATGCTTCCCAAAGTTATGTTCATGAATGGATTTTATTCTCACAACACCTTTTGTGAGGTAAAAATCCTTTTACAGATAGAAAACGGAGATACAGAGTAGATTAAGTGATTTACCCAAGGTCATGTGGGAAGACTCTGGCTGAGCTGGGAAATGAATCCATGTCACTTGGAGTCTGGAGTCAGTCTAGTAGCCTACCATTAGACTATCTTTCCGACCCTCTCCTGATTGTAATAATGATTACAGCAATTTAAATGTCTTGTTAATTGTTTTTATTTCAATTTATATTGAAAGGGAATTTTAAAAAAAACTTAAACATGTTTTTTGATTAGTTTTGCATCTGTTTTGAACAGATCATGTTGATCATATATTGACTTATTGAAGACAGATGTTGACATGCTGTCAAACAGATAAAAGCTTTAGAGAATATTGCATCAATATAAAATATTAATAATTCAACTCTATTGGGTTTACAAGTAACAATTTATCCCAGATGATAAATTTAATGTATTTTATCATTGAGGGATATTAACTTCCCCAAACAGGAGTACCAGAGATTGAGAAACTGTGTTTTATGGCTTCCTTTTGTATCTAACTGTGGAGACCACAATTAGATAGGCTGATAGTGACTTTGTGTTGGATGTCATCGGGGAGAGAAATTATTTTTTTATACGTACATTTGAACTAATGTCTCACTTTTGTACTCTGGGTTTTACTGTGCTTTGAGCAGTAAAATTAAACAGATGAAGATTTTTTTTGCAGTATTAATGTTCATCTTTTCCCCCAACCCTTCCCTTTCTTTCCCTCCCTTTTTCTTGTTTTGTCACTGTCACTTCTTTTTAAGTATTGATTTATTTCTCATACAAATTGTTATTTTTTTTGGCAGGAGCTGGAAGCAAGTCTGTGTGAAATTATGTAATGTCTGAAAAGTTATGTTCATGATTAATTAGCCTATCAAAATGTTTTTGATGCGTGTGGAATAACTAGATCATGCTTTTTCTTTGGCAGTGGTCTAAGGCGCTCTGCTCAGATCAGGTTACTTTAGAGTGCTTTCTTACTAAGTCTTGTATGCCTTGCTTGATCGTTTTGCAAACATGAAACATACACTGGATTTAGTAGCAGCCAGTTTATTTGGCCCTGAAAGTAAGGTTCAAACAAACTTTAAAAGAAAATGGTTTGAATTGTAAGTACATTTTATCTTACCAATAGTAAAACACATAACTGCTTTTTGTAAAGCACAGGGCCTCTTAAATGACACATCCAAACCTGGTTCACTTAAACGATTTGCAGAAGATTTTTTTTAAACCATAAGTGTGAAATCCTAGTCCCTTAAAGTCAGTGGCAAAACTCCCATTGACTTAAGTGGGGCTAGGATTTTCCTGTAAGATTTTAACCTTGTCTCTTTACCTTGAAATAGCATTATGTAAAATACATTAATTATCGCTGTTTTAATCTTATAGACATTTAAGTTTATTGGGCTTTTTAAAATAAGATTTCTGTAATCAACCTAGTAAAGTTAAACAGAAGCAAACAAATACAGATTTCAGTACTGAAAGAGGTCTGCATTGTTTGGACACCAATTCAGATCAGCAATACCACCTATCAGGAAGGGGTTTTGTGTGGCATGTTGGGGGGATTTTTTGGGGTACCATCACAAGTAAATTGAGAGGAAGGAATCTCCAGTGGTTAGGACATAGCCTAGGCCAGGGAGCGGCAACCTTTGGCACGCGGCTCGCCAGGGTAAGCACCCCGGCGGGCCGGGCCAGTTTCTTTACCTCCCGCGTCCACAGGTTCGGCCGATCGCGGCTTCCACTGGCCGTGGTTCGCTGCTCCAGGCCAATGGGGGCTGTGAGAAGCGGCGGCCAGCACATCCCTCAGTCCGCGCCGCTTCCCGCAGCCCCCATTGGCCTGGAGCGGCGAACCGTGGCAGGTAAACAAACTGGCCCGGCCCGCCAGGGTGCTTACCCTGGCGGGCCACGTGCCAAAGGTTGCCGATCCCTGGCCTAGGATATGAGAAAGACCTGGAGTCAGTTCTCTGCTCCACCACAGACTTCCAGTATGACCTTGGGCAAGTTACTTAGCCTCTTTGTAGCTCAATTCCCCATCTGTAAAATGGGGATAATAGCACTGCCCTTTTTCATGGTTGTTGTGAGGATGAATACACAATTGCAAAGTGCTCGGATGCTGTGGTGATGGGGGCCAAATAAGCAGTTGAGATAGGCATAAGTAGACTGTTTCTCCAGACGTTCTTCTGCCTTTCTAGTTCGTTTCAACAGCTCCTAAGAGGAAAACTTTATTTTCTGTTTTGTGCAATTTTAATTATTTTAGTGGATTGTCTGCCCTTCAGACACAACTAAAGATCAAAATACAAGGCAGGGAAGGAAATACATAAATAGAGAAACCTCTTCAAAAGATAATTTACCTGATCATTCTGTACTATTTTTGCTGGAGAAGCTGCTCACTTCAAAGAGGACTAGTAGAGTTATTAAATTGAGGATCTCCTTGCCAGGATTCTCCTTCCAGGCCCTTCTTATAGTCGTTGCAACTAGACAGCAAATGCTTAGTCCACCAAAAGGTCTGAAATATAACCAGAGTAGTTAATTCTTAACAGGGCCTATGTCATAATCTCTAATTACATGCTGTGAGAACCATTGTGTGCACACCACACTTTTGTTTCTTGAGGAAATGATTCCCCTTCATAAATTAAATTAGTTGTAGAGAACGGAGAGGTACGTGGAGAGTGGAGCAAGTGCCTTTAGAGCCTACCAAATAGCATGATCTGTCTTGAAGGAAGACAGGGTCTCGACAGGCTCTGTTCTAGAAATACCAGAGCCCAGAGTCTGACTATAAAAACCTTGACGGAAGACTTGGACCTGTCTGTCTGTGCTAGTGGTCATTTAACCTATCACAAACAAAGTAATTTTCAAATTGGTTAGACTAGGGGTGTCCCTGTATGCCCTTTGGTAGTTTCCATCATGCTGTTTCTCTAGAACAGGGGTCGGCAACCTTTCAGAAGTGGTGTGCCGAGTCTTCATTTATTCATTCTAATGTAAGGTTTCGCGTGCCAGTAATACATTTTAACATTTTTAGAAGGTCTCTTTCTATAAGTCTATAATACATAACTAAACTATTGTTGCATGTAAAGTAAATAAGGTTTTTAAAATGTTTAAGAAGCTTCATTTAAAATTAAATTAAAATGCAGAGACCCCCAGACCGATGGCCAGGACCCGGGCAGTGAGAGTGCCACTGAAAATCAGCTCGTGTGCCGCCTACCCCTGCTCTAGAAGCACCCCCCCGCTTTTAATTTTTTTTTTTTTTTTACTTCCTGCTTGTGAGAAGGGAAAGTTGTATAATTCTGTAGAGGAAAAAAATTGGTTTTGGAGGTCATCCCTAAAAGTGGATCCCTGCAATAGCTCTTACTTCAGTGTGTCTGTTTACTGTTCCCTTAGAATATATGGGATTACACTGACAAAGATTATTGGATCTTTGGGCCTGGTCTACACTTGAAAGCTTTACCAGTATAACTATTTTGCCTAGAGAACAGGAGTATTTGTGGCACCTTAGAGTGTTTAAATTATTTATTCATTTTGTTACCTGATACATTTATACTGGTAAAAGCTCTAGTATCGATGCAGTTATACTGGTTTAAAGGTGCCTTATACTACTTATTCCCCTTCTTGTTTGGAAATAAAATATATAAGCAGTGTGTGTACAGCTTTAGGTTTAGTTATAGCAGTATACAACTTTCTATTGTAGACAAGGCCTAGAAATCCAATAATCTTTTTGTCATTCTAGTCTCTGTGTGTGATTAGTTTCCCAAATGGTAACTGTTTTTCACTCTCTTCGCTGCTAAAGCCTGGTTGTTTGGAGCAGGGTAGATTTGATTTAAATCAAATTGATTTAAGTCATGATTTAAACCAAATTGGTTTAAATCACTAGCCAGGAAGACTCGATTTAATCATGGATTTCTACATAAAAGTGCATTCTTGTTGGTTGTTATAACCTTAATACGTATTCTTCACAACTCAGAGATAGATGTAGGTTTCATTTTTAGAAGGTACACACTATACATTTTTAAAGTGATTTATTTTGAAAACTTTTCGGATTAGTTTTACAGCTATATCAGAAAATGAATGATTGTTTGGTTATTTCATATACCAAAGGTAATTGAAGCAGATATTTATGAAGTCATTGGGAGGTGAACAATCTCCAATTCAACAGGTTAATCGTTATTTGGAGGACTTTCTTGCCATGCTGTATTAGGAGGAGAACATCACCAGACAGACATTTAAATTGTTTTATTTAACTAAAACAACAACGTTATGTATTCTGGATTTTTTTCTTCAACAGCAAACATATAATATTTTAACAAAACAAGCATATGAATTTTTGAATTAGTTAAACATTCAAGTTTTTTAAAATCAGGTTTGTTTTTGTTAAAATTGTTTTTAACTAAAATAGTTAAATGAAATATTTAAAAAACAAAAAACAAAAATTAAATCGACTATGTCAGCCAGGTCAACGTGAGAAACTTAAAATATTGGTTTCTGCAGCTAAGTCAGTCGTCTTCACCTTCATTTTCCTGTTTGTTCATAATCCAGAAAAGAAAAACAAGCTTTCCTGCTTTATTTCAGGTCCCAAACAATTTCTCAGTTTGGAATGAATTAGTCCAAAGGAAGAAAATATTCTTTCTGCACCGGCAGAAGAAGCTACTGCTGTTAAAAGTGAGATTATCACTTCAACAGTCTCTGAATCCAAGTGCTTAAGTGACCTCCACCAGTTCAGTGGTGTGACTTTCTTTAAAACATCATCAGCAAACATATATTTCTTGAATGGTTCACCCTTAGCTCTGAAGTTTTATAGTTGTCATTATGGAGGGATGATTGCTGGATGTCCATGTCATAGCCAACTCCTCTTCTTCAGCAGTTAAGGTTTGACCCTGGTACCGAGTATTGATAATATTTGCAAGAAAAATGAGCTGGAGATAGTGCTTGTACCATTCATTTTTTTAATGCTTGTAATTTAACTCTGTCATTGCATATTTCTCTTTTTAAGATCTCACTCAGTTCCCTCCAAATTTCAACAGCATCAGCAATAAAACAGCTATTTCCCCGCATTTTGTTCAAGGCTACAGAAATAGACTTCAGGGTACTTAGCATGTGTTCACCATTTCTCTTAAGCCCAATGTTGAGAACTTTGGCTGTGACAGTGCCATCTATTTTTTCACGATTTTGTTCACAAACTGTCATCAGATTAGGCCAATTCTTGATATAGTGCTCAAAACAGTCCATTACTGAGTTCCATCGCGCGTCTTGTGGGAGAGTTAGCTTGGTTCCTCCCACTTTTTTCAGAGCAGCTGCTGCAAAGTGGTTGTTACGGAAGTGTGTTTTTGCAATTTCAACAACATTAGCCTTTGTTTTTGGAACACTGAAGTCTTTGGCTAAGAAGTGCATCAAATGAGCACCGCAACTGTATGTTATTAGCTTAGGACTCTCTTCACTCTCTTATAAATATTTTCGGCTCATCTTGGATACATTTGCAGCATTGTCTGTGACCAAGCTGCGTACTAGACATTTGAATTTTTTTTTCACAGTTTGTTATAGCTTTTACTGCTGCTACTTGTAAGTATTCTGCTGTGTGTGCATTTCCTGATGTATCAATTGTTTCTGTAAGGAAGACATTCCCTTCTTCTGTTGTCACACAAGCACATACAACAGGATCATTATGGACATTGCTCCACCCATCAAGACTCAGGTTAACAATTTCACCCTCTAGACCTTTTGCACACTGCTCAATTTCTCTTTCATACACTTTATCCAGCAATTTGCCTGTGACATCTGCTCTGTTGGGTGGACTGTATTTTGGTCTTAATGACTGAGCCATGTTAATGAAGTGTGGGTTCTCAATCATACGGAAAGGAGAGTTTGTTGCATAAACAAACCGGGCAATTTTTTCATCAATTACTTCTTTTTGTAATCTGCTGGTTCTTGTCACAGACTTATCTATGGTTGTTTCTGGATGATGGAGGTTTTTTCCCCCCCTTTTTGCTACAGGTGGCTATGTGACATACATAATGTGACTGAAACACTATCATTGGCAGATAACTCTGAAACTATAGAAAATGATGGTGATCTTGAAGGTGGATAGTCTTCAGAATCCTGTATGTTAAGGATGGATTCTCCTAAACAAAATAAGTCAATGCAGCTATTTAATTATTATTACCATACTGCTCATTTAGTATTACTCATTGCATTCACTGACACTCAGTACTACTTGAAAGGTGAAATTGTAAAAGGAAGATCTGCCTATTTCAGCTATTTATTTTTTATCACAACTGCATCTAAAATGATAGTACCATAGAGTAACAACTATATTTTTTGCTCAAACATGAGAATTCAAGAATAGTCCAGAAGGAAGACACTTCATTCTTAAGGACTGCCTATGAAATAAAAAAAGTTTACCAACCTGAAGATCCTGCATGTTCAGACATGTTCCCTTCATCATCTTCAACGCAGCTTCCTCCTGAGAAGGAACACTTCTCATGATGTTGTTTCATTCGGGCGACCAGGCCTTGCATTTCTTTGTTGCACTGTTTATATCTTGCACGCATGCCTGTCTTCCAACAGGTAGAGTAACTTCATTTAAATATTCCCAAACTGGGTCTCTTTTACAGCCTGCTGCCATTACAGTTTTTTCCTTCTAATGAGAGAATGGTATGGTAGATCTCAAGTAGGGTGACCAGATCACAACACTAAAATATCGGGACACATTGGAGTGCCGTCAGCCCTGCCCACAGTCCACCCCTGCTCCTCCCAGGCTCTGCCCCCACTGTGCCCCAGGTCCTGGTATTTTCTAGACTGAGCACTGAGTCCCATTGTGTAGATAGAAAGATTAACCTAACTAATCTATATAGAAGACTGTGGAACCCATAAAGTTGGGTCCCTAATCCATGAACTATTGGAACTCATTTACAAAACTTTTCTTAAACATTACATTAATATATTGTCTCATACTATAGAATTAGAATTTATAATCCATATTCCATGATGAGATATCTTCGAGTTATAATGTATCTTAATTAAAACTATGTTTAGATAGGTTTTTTCCTCAAAAAGCATTTTATCAAAAAAATCCTATTTTAAATAAAAAAATAATTTTTTTTTAATTTTTTTTTTTAAATAAATCATAGATTTTTATCCACCCTGCTTTGGAGGGAGTGAGCTTTCCCACCAGCGGCTACTAGCAATGCTATTGCCATGTTGTCTTCTCTCCTGATGCAGATCTGAACATGCTCAAGGTATTGTCAAAAGTTACATTAAGCAGAGTAATAGCCAGATGCACCCTGATACTGTGACTGTACTCTAAAGTCTTATCTATAAAGTACAGGCTGTCCAGTGGCGTAGCCAGGTGGAGGGAACAGGGGGAGTGATCAGAAAAAAAGGCGCCACCCGCTGCGGCGCTTGTACTCACCCAGGTCTTCGGCGGCACCTCAGCGGCGGGACCTTCACTTGCTCCGCGGGGCTTCAGCGGCATTTAGGCGACGGGTCTTTTTTGTGAGTGACTTAAAAAGGTGCCACCCCCTGCGGCGCTTTTACTCACCCGGCGGCGCTTTTACTGACGGGGTGGCGCTCCGGGTCTTCGGCAGTGGGACCTTCACTAGCTCTGGGTGTCTTCGGCGGCACTGAAGGACCCGCCCTCAAAGGTCCCATTGCTGAAGCCCACGCCACAGTGGGTGGTGCGTTTTTTTGTGATTGAGTTAAAAAGGCGCTACTTTTGGGTAATGTGCTCAGGGGGAGCGGCTGTTCCTCCTCCTTCCCCCTAGCTACGCCACTGAGGCTGTCTGCTCTGCTGTTCGGAAAATCCCTCAAAAAAATCATAGAATATCAGGGTTGGAAGGGACCTCAGGAGATCATCTAGTCCAACCCCCTGCTCAGAGCGGGACCAATCCCCAGACAGATTTTTGCCCCAGATTCCTAAATGGCCCCTTCAAGGATTGAACTCACAACCCTGGGTTTGGAAGGCCAATGCTCAAACCACTGAGCTATCCCTCTGTAAGCTAGCATGGTGGAGAGATCCTTACCTATTGGCCTCACAGAACCAGGCTTTAATTTCACTCTGTAGACAGCATGGTCTTACTGCAGTAGGAACTGCTAGGTACCCTGCACTTTTGAAAATCAGACAGCTTATTTGGGGTCAAAATCAGGATTTGGCAGCCTGACTACATTCCAATTTTTGAAAATGTGTGTCTAAATAATAAAAAGTGTATGTTAATCATATATATTACATTACTATCAATGATTTGGAATCCAATCTTTTAAAATTTCCTTTTTTAAAGCATTTCAGTTTCATCCTTATGTATATCAGTAATATATATATCTTAAAACTTTGCCAAAAACTGGTAGACTGCTGTAAACAGAACATTACTTTTGTTCTTTGCTACTTGTGGACTTGAGTATGTGGCATCAGTTGTTAAAATTACTTAGTCTAATTTTGCATGGAGACATTTCGCTTGTTTTAAAAATTAAGTGTGATGATATAGCGTCTCTTTAGTCAGAGTAATTATAAAATGGAATTACTTTTTCCCATGGAACTGTACTCGGAACCATTTAATAGGCACTATTATTTATGTATCTAAAGTAGCATGGATTAATGGAACAGGCAGCTTGCTCCATTTGGTAACTGTCTGGTTCCTATTGAAATACCAACAATTTAAGCATCTCCACATGGCTTAGGACTACTTGACTTATTCACCTTCATTACCTCTCTGCCATGGATTTCAGCACCTGATAAACTAAGACTGCTATTCACATAAGTCATAATTCCTTCAGAAGACTTGTATGAACTGCACTGGTATTTATCATAAATATTGGTGGATTTTCAATGGCATCATGTCTCATCTGTACTGGTTTGTAAAGCAAGGAGTCCATGAGTGACTTCAGTGTCTTAACTGTTAAATAATAATGCTCTTGAGAGTAGAGTTCAGTTTCTGTTGGATCAGAAGTTAAATGGCCTCACACTTGTTCCATCGGACATTTGTGCATTTTTTTCCCTTTTTCACCAGGGAGACCAGGAATCTGTTTTCATAGCTTTCAGGATGTGTGTTCATTATCTGTATTGTTGCATAATGTACAAGGCACTTATGTAAATACAGCATAGTGCACCTAAATGACACTCTTGTTAAATGGCATAGTACTTACTTGGGATATTTACCAGAGACAAATCAGCAACTCTCAACAACAGATAAATGGAATGCCTGATGTTTCCTGCAAGCCTCTTCACACTAGTTAACATGGTGAATTGGTATTAGGTAGTGTAAATTCGCTAATGTGCAGCCGTGTAAGTGAGCTGAATGCCCTTTTAATACAGCTGAAATATGATTTGTACTCTGCTTATTCTTAAACTAATTAAATGAAAGCACAATATGTCTATGATGAAGAAATAATCTGTTTCCATGAATGTGAATTCCACAATGTTTGACTTTCAATAAAACAATATTATACAGGTCCGTGTATAGGTAGTGGATGTGTTGAGGAATGAACGTTGTTTGATTAGAATTTCTGCATTGCATTTGACATTGTCTTGTTTCAGACTTCAAATCAATTCTCCTTGGCCTCCCTTTTCTAGCCCTTTTAAGTCTCAAAGGCAAACAGGCCAGTTGTTGGTTTTCTGTTTGAGGATGAGGGTATTTATTTCTTGTGTGATTTGCTTTGATGTGTGGAAATTAAACAATTTACTGCTGAAGCACAATGACTGGAGTTCTTCTTCTGATTAAGATGACATTTCAAGTGTCTGTTTGGTCCCATGAAGCCCATACTGCTCTGTTTATTCCAAGGCAATTCAAATCAGTATTGTAGTGATAGCAACCTTGCCCCAAAAGAGTATGTTAAATAAAACATATGTGATCAATTTAATATGCAGTTAAACATCTTCCCAAAACAATTAATTACCTTGTGCTACACTGCAAACATATTATCAACATTTATGTAGGATGACTTTGATAATAAGTTATGAATAGAAAATATGCAGTTATGTGAACATCTGGGCAAGCACAGCATTATAGTAATGAAGTAATTTAATACTAAAGAAATAAGTTGCTTCAGTCCCCTTAGAGGATATGCTTTCCCAAAGGCTTTGAAAACAATCATGCTTACTAGGCCCCTAGGCTCTGAAGTGTATCTCCGTCTGATCACTGGTATGGTCACATCTATGTCCCCGATATCCTGCTTTATCTTCGTATTTATAATTTGTATTGCAAGAGCAGTTAGAGACCCTGTTGTGCAAGGCACTGTACACATATATAACAAAAGGACAGGGCCCTGCCCCAGAGAGTTCCATACAATCAAAGTATAAGAGGAGAGACAACAGTAGGATTCAACTAACAGGGGTGTACAAGGAAACAGGAAGACTATTAAGAACTTCATAAGCAGTATCACAGCACACCAGCTGCCTGCCCCTTGTCAAATGTTTTGTAGGCATCGTGGCAGAGGCACGTTGTAAGGTGAGATTTGAAGACGGATAATATAGTGTCTCTTTGGATTTTAAAGGTGCCCTTCCCAAGGATAAGTGGTGGCATGTTAGTACAACAGAAGCGATAGTTGATGGTGTTTAAGGGATGATTGATAAGGCAGTGTTAAGCCTAAAAGTGAAGACAAGAATGTGACCCTAAGAACCCCCTCTTCTATAACTAACTCATGACAGGTCTGACAAACTCATCACACCTAGCGGACACTGCTTTCATAGTATGTATTCATAAAGAATAGCATGTGGGGTTTTCAATAAAAAACAGAGGCACACCAGTCATGAATATTGTTGTGAATGTTTGTACAAATACCGTGTTAGATGGGTGTGCATGCGTACACCCTGAAAATATGTTCCTAAAAAGTCTGAATCAAGGCAGGGTTGACAAACCTATTTCTGCCACATAAAGGATATATGCCTCAGTTGACATGTAAATTAAGCATTATAAACCAACACAGCAAACGCTCTATTTGCATACAAAGTCAGCATGAAGTCAGCACACCAGGGAATAATCACAGGGAGGAGAGGGGGTCATCCCGACTCGGGGGACAAACTGGATTTGGGGGATAAAAGGTGAAGGCAAATGGACACCTCTTTATCCTGCACCTGAGAAAGCAACAGGGCAGTACGATTGCATTCATGAAAAGGGGATCCCATCTTGCCTTGGTTGGAAGCACTGTAAAGGACATTTAGGTGAGATAAGACAGCTTTTAGACATATGATTAGCCCGTTAAAGTTAAGTTTGGTCTCTAGAAAGCATGTATTATCCTTGCTCACTATCTCTTAAGTCTTAACATAATAAACTTATGATTGTTATAATTATAAATGTATCTCAGTGCTGTGAGCTGATCCTCAGTTGAATCCGTATAGGAGCTGATCCTCAGTTGAATCAAACAGGCTGGTGTGTACACTGACTCTTTGGGGATAACAAACCTGGTATTTTTGTAAGTCGTGGAGGCTGGATTTTGAGGACCTTGCACAAGAAGCAGCAGTAAGATTTAGATGCAGTCTAGTTGTGTGGATCTCGAGAGAAGCTGGAGTCAAAGATGAGGCCCAGAGTACAGATCTGAGTTACAGGGAGGATAGTGGAGGTGTCCAGGGTGACTGAGGCTAGTGGGAGAACTTGGGAAGGAAAAGATCAATAATTTAATTTTGGCGGCATTGAACTTACTTTGGCAGCTGCACCTCAACAAAGATGCTAGAAAGAGGCTACAATATTAATTTAGACAGAAGGAGACAGATCCAGTTTAGAGAGGTAGATCTGCGAGTCTTTAGTGTAAAGCTGAAGTTGTCTTTGCCATAAGATCCCCTAGAGATAGGGGGACTTGAGCATGAAGCCCCACTGAAAGCTGGAGGGAACTGAGGGGGATCCTCCAAACAAAACACTGAAGGAGTGTTCTCTGCTCTCTTCCTTGGCAGCTGGTCCCTGAATGGATTTTGAGCTCTTTTTTGGCTGTTACTAGGTTTTCTTCAAGTTTGCCTACATCCCTGGCCTCCACCCATCTGTCATTACATTTAGTTAGCCTTTCCTTTTAAATAGAAAATCCTCTCCCACTCCCTTGTGATTATCTATAGCATTCCACTGGATTTGTTTGTTCTTTTACAGTAATGATACCTAGCTCTTTATGTAGCACTTTGCATCAGTAAATCTCAAAGGGCTTTACAAAGAGGTCAATATTTATTAGAAACAGAAGCACAGAGAGGTGAAATGACTTGCCCAAGTTCACGCAGCAGGCTAATGGCAAACGCTGTACTCTACCTTAAAAGTTTCAGGGTGTTGTTATCTGGCTGCAGGTGATGTAGTGGACAGTAGTTTCTATTGGAGGTCTAGGTGATATAAAGAGCCACAAGAATGATTAAAGGATTAGAAAACCTGCTTTATAGTGATAGACTCAAAGGACACAATCTATTTAGCTTAACAAAGAGAAAATTAAAGGGTGAGTTGATTGCAGTCTATAAATACCTACATAGGGAACATATATTTAATAATGGGCTCTTCATTCTAGCAGAGAAAGGTATAACGTGATCCAATGGCTGGAAGTTAAAGCTAGACAAATTCAGACTGGAAATAAGCTGTAAAAATTTAACCAGGAAAGTGATTAACCATTGGAACAATTTACCAGGGGCCGTGATGGATTCTCCATTACTCACCATTTTTAAAATCAAGATCGGATGTTTTTCTGGAAGATCTACTCTAGGCATTATTTTGGGACGTTCTATGGCCTATATTACATAGGAGGTCAGACTAGATCATCATGATGGTCCTTCTCACACTGGAATCTATGAAAAGTATTAAACTATAGCTTCCTCAGACTATAAACTTATAAGCTACATTGCTGTCTTCTTTTTTTCTTTTCTTGCACGTTTCTTCAGAAGGTCTATTTCAAATAACTTAAAAAAAAAATTAGCATAACCAAATGCTTCTGATGGAGGAACTATTTCTATAACTGATTCTGATCATAGGTTGCTTGAAGGTTAGACTGCAGATTGGAAGTGATTACTCCTGTGATGCAATTAAAATTGTAACACATTCAGAAATATTTTAGGCAGGTCCTTTTTGCTAGGCAAAATCTAATGCTATTATGATCCTTTATAAGATATAAAGTGGTGGTAGCATGTGTAGTGAACCTTGACAAACCTAGTCAGGAGTTTGAGGGACACCTTTTTCCATCTTCCTAGTTCCATAAGCCAGTGACTAGCAGATGAAAAAGAACTGCAATTTTGAAGAGTGAAAGCAGAAACAGAGCTTTGATGTGGAATCCTTTCTGCAATGGACCAGGATACCTAAACTACCCAATAGAAGGGCATTGGCCACTGATGACTGAGAGTTACAGCAAAGTTCCAGCTTGTATCAGGCAATTATAACATACTTGGGTGCCTCATGTGATGACAGAGATCTGACGGCATCTTGGATATAAATTAGATTTGTACTGAGATATTCTGATCAGGTGCTGATGGGGAAAATTTGCTTTTCTGGTTTGACAGCAAGTGATTGGTAGCAGTTCAGAACTACAAGGTGATCAAACTGGAAAGGAATATTATTTAGCTTAGAGTTAACTCTAAGTTTAAGGTGCTATATTACACAACGCTTTCAGTGATTTTTATGAGGAAAGAGAGAGGAGATTGTCCTCTTCATCCCCATTCTTATTTTGAATGGGATGGCTGAAAAGGATGGCAGAGTGAAATAGCCAACCTTCTCTTTGCTATGCAGGGAAAGGAGAAATTTTCTTCCTTCCTTTTTGTGATGCCACTGGAAAGGGAAGGTACCCTGCCTTCACATTGGGGGTTTGGTGGGAGTGGCCAGGACATGGCATTAGCTTGGCTTAGGCCTCTGCAAGATGGCAACTTCTAACTCTGAAACTTTCCCTGCTTGGTAAGTAATCAGGACTGACTAAAGTCAGCGTATCCAGCAGCACAATGGGATTAATGTACTTGCTCTTCACTTGAGGTTTAAATGGAAGCTTAGGTCATAAGTGAAGATGAGTTGATCCAGCTTTTAATTTGTTTATGTCACCAAACCATCATGTAACTTAGTACAATTTGGCACAATTGGTAGTTGGCTTTTCTTAGCATATGCGCAACATGCCTCAGGTGGCACCTGACCAGGATTCATCACTGAATTTGGGCCACTGGTTGGATTATTAGCTTCTCGGGTTTGGACCGGGTACTGATGGGGAGTTCGACATGAATGTTGATCCATGTTTCTACTCAAGATAGGTCAAGAGCTAGAAATTGCATGCCATCACTGGGGTATAACTGAAATTCGGTGAAGAGATGCTTGTACAGGGACTATAACTAATGCTACTTGTAGTTTTTTTTTTATGCCTACCAAACTTGAATGCACAATTTAAAGGGGCACTCTCAACTTCAAAATCCTTCTTTCTGTGAGGAAAATGTATGTGGTTAGAAAGAACACCTAAGATTACTGTAACTGAAAGAAGCTGCTTTCCTTAACTCAAATGATGCTTATAAACATATATTTTAAAAGTGAATATAAAAAAAATGGCACATTTGTTTAAAGGAAGTTGCTCTATTCAGGAACTGGAATTTTAAGAAGTTACTTAAATTTCAGTTTTATTGTATCATTTGAAAGGGCTGTGTGAGGAGAAGTTACTGAAGTTATGAAATTTTGAAAAATGAGTCCCTGTTCAAGAAATTAAAATCAATCAGACTCCGTTCAATGTTGCCATGCAGTGTTCTTCATAATATGCTAATTCTATGCTTTTTTTTTTTTTACATGTTCTGATGAACAGTGAAATAGTTATGTTGACACTTGAAGTATCATCCTTGGCATCCGAGTTGATGCCCATTGAAATGATTAAGGGAGTTGACATCGCAGAGCTACTGTTTCAGGCTCTCTGCAGACTCAGACAGACTTCTCTGCCTCCATTACACTCAGGTCGTGGTTTTCTCCACAACCATAACAGCTTGAGGTTGACTTTTTAAAAAATAAAAGCTGAGACACTGGAGAACAACTGAGAGATTTGTTTTCACCTCTCAGCTATTTCTTTGCATCTTCCTCAGGGTGGTGTGCCCCACACTTTGGGAAATACTGATTTACAGTGGCAGGAGATTATTGTTTAGGTTTCAGTCTATGTAGTTATAAAATGCAACCAGATAAAGAGTAAGATTCAAGAGACAGTGGACTTCGAGATAACATTGTAGGGAACCAACCCAAGGCCTTGGCATTACTTAAGTCTTATTTTGACTTAAATTGCTAAAATTGTATTTAATTGGTGCCTAGGTTTTGAGGAGGTCCCCTCCACATGGGGTGAATTTTAATCTTAAATGTTCTACATATATGTCTATTTTGTATAGTGCCGAGTGCAATGGGGCAGTCATCCTGATTGGGGCATTTGAATGTTACTGTGGCAGATGTAATACATCATTATAGAGATTAGTGTAGGGTTTTATTTTTAATCTCTTGAATCATGTGTAGAACATAGACAGTTTCATTTCAAATAGACTAGAATTTGACTTTTTATAGCATCTTTCATATTCTAGACCAGGGGTTCTCAAACTAGGGGTCAGGACCACCCCTCAGGGGGTCGCGAGGTTATTACATGGAGGGTCGCGAACTGTCAACCTCGACCCCAAACCCCACTTTGCCTCTAGCTTTTATAATGGTGTTAAATATATAAAAAAGTGGTTTTAATTTATAGGGGGGGGGGTCGCACTCAGAGACTTGCTATGTGAAAGGGGGCACCAGTACAAAAGTTTGAGAGCCACTGTTCTAGACATCCAAAGCTACAAATTGGATACTGTTGTCTAAGTAGTAGCTCTTGTGAGCTCACCTGTACTAGTGTAAATTGAAACATTCTCTTCCTGTTTGACAAAGCTAGTGCTGCCTCATGAGAATCTTGAAAAATATCCCATTTAGAAACCTATCTTTAGTGTATGCTGTTTTCTGCATTTCTTCCCCCACTAAAATGTTATGCATGTAAACCTAGGATTTTTTCATAAAGATGTACCTTTTATACAAAATTCCATCAACTGTAATTAGTGAATGTTGCTACTGAGCATTCTGTATTGCTTTGAAACATTAGGGGAAAATAGTGTGGCTGAGAACTGTGTTACTTCCAGAGTTGAGTGCACATCAGTGGTGGGTGAAGTGTTTGTACAGTAATTAATAAGGGCTTTGGATGGAAATTTGTTCTAAAAATGCAAGTGCTAGGTGAATACTTGTTAGCCTATCTACTTTGAGCTTAGGTGCATTCTGGCACTTTTAAGCTAAAAAAAAAAAAGTGATCTTGAGGGTAAGCACAGGACTAGGAGTCCGAGGACCTGGTTCTGTCATGACTGTGCTGTGTGACCTTGAGCAAGTCCTTTACTGCCTCCGATTCCCAATTGTAAAAAGTGTTATCCCCATTTTACTACTTCACAAGGGTGTTGGAGGCTCAGGCAGTTGAATGTTTAAAAGCACTTTGAGATCCTTGGATAAAAAGCTGGTAATGGTAGTATGAATATATATTTAAAGAGCTTTTAACAGAAGTATTTCCAAGCACCTGCTCCTCTTTGTTACGCACCTGAAACCTAAATCCTAACCGTGACATCATAATCATCCTTTCAATCAACTGTGATGTCAGAGGGACAGTTTGACTTTAGATGACAAACAAGCATGAGCAGAAACGGTGTGTGTGTGTGTGTGTGTGTGTGTGTGTGTGTGTGTGTATAAAAGTAAGGAGATGGGTTATCGGTTCTAGAGAATAGTCTACTTTTTATCAACACAACAGGTGCAGTTAGGGAAATGCAGTTTAAAGAACTCATCATACCATGCCAATGTGCCTCATCCGTGATCAACCATCAAAATAATATGGCCCTTGGTCCTTGGCCTGTCTTCTGAGTAGGGTGACCAGATGTCCCGATTTTATAGGGACAGTCCTGATTTTTGGGTCTTTTTCTTACATAGGCTCCTATTACTCCCCACCCCGTCCCGATTTTTCACACTTGCTGTCTGGTCACCCTACTTCTGAGGCAGTAAAAGGGTGCCAGTTAGCTTGGCTCTGGCAGTGGTCTATATATGCAGACCACTGTCTCAATAGGAACTTAAATTAAAAGCAGAATCTTCAGGGGCCATTTAATAACATTATGGAAATATAGAAAATGCCAGAGTAGATTTATGCTTCTAATTGGAATGTTTTTAGAAGTCTTTCATGAGGTTGTAAATAGAGTTTAACAGTCTGCAGAGGGATAAAGATTATGGGACCATGGCATGGGATCCACAGTTAAGGTTGTGGCAATTTCCATTTTAAACAGTTTTGACCCCAGCATCTAACTTGCTAAAAAAGCTCCTTTCAGCCTGAAATTACTCGCATGCTGTCTGTATCCACAGAATTTAGATGTATAATGTCTGTGTATATAATATATATAAAATACTTAACTCTTTTCTAGTAGAGGTGAAGTTTTGAGATAAGAGAGTTTGTGGGACAATAATGAGCTTAACTTTTCAAAAAGATTTGTAACTTTTCTTAAAAAAGCACAAATTTAAAAATCTGATTTCTTTAGTGCATATGTGTAATATGGACTCTCACTAAGAACATAAGTAACTTTGAGCATGGTAGGAGTCTGCCTAGCACAATGTGATCTTGACCCTTGATTGGAGATCTAGGTGCTGCCCCTGTACAAATAAGAATAGTCTAATAGAATTCAGTGGAACTACACAAAGGTATGAAGCTACTCACTGACATAGGAGTTTGCAGGATTGGGAACTTAGAACTTCTGGAAGATCTCTCATAGGTTTGACATATGACCTTTAAACACCAACACACTGCCCCAGTCTTAAGTAACATGGAGAGTGTCTGAAGAACATGCAACTTCCATAAGATCATTAGCAACCGATGAAAAGAAATACAAGCTCTGTTGCCCCCTTGAGCCAAATTTGTCCTAGTGTAAATTCATTAAAATCCAGTGGAGTTACACCAACTGTTAATTTGGCTCACTAGGAAAAGTTCATTAATTTCTTATGACAAATACCTGAGGTTCATGAAAGCTATAAGTACAGGTTGCATAGGGTAGATGGTGATGGTGGTACTTAAGCTCCGTGATGGTGGTACTTAAATCTTGTCTAAACACAACTTGCACTGGTTTAACTAACATAACATCATACTTTGAAATTGTCAGTGTTGAGAGTAGAACCCTTTTTGACATTAGTACTGTATTTGTAACATTAATGAAAAAGTACCTCTTAGCAAATAGTTCTTTTTATTAAACTTAAAATAACATAAACTGCTGAACATTGTAGATAAATTACTTCAGTGGTTATATAAAATATTTTTATTATTTTATAGCTCAGTCTTGTCTTTGGTATGTACTGTAGAAGAGCCAGCTTGGTGCCCTTGGGCAGCTCCAGGTCATGAAGTGTGCAGCTGGAGGGCACTTGCGTTCCCCATGGGCATGTCTCAGAACTATTGATGGCAGTGAAATTACTATCACTGTAGCATTCTAGTATTTTTGTGACATTCAAGGGGTTGATTGACTACAGTAGTCTGGTGTATACACAAATGGTAGTTTGATACCTAGTAAGATGTTAAAATACAAATGAATTACACATGTCCTGTCATGATACTCTCACATTAACGAATAGTAGAAAATGCTTCAAGAGTCCTAATTTTTTTTTTTTAACATATATCAGGAAAGTGTGTTGGAAGTCCCCTCCTCCCCTGTCTTAGCATCTGAAATCTTCGCAAACTTGCTTTTGCTGCAGTTATCAGTAGCACACAGGGTGGATTTGATTTAAATCATGATTTAAATCACTAGTCAGGAAGACTCGATTTAATCATGGATTTCTACATAAAAGTGCATTCTTGTTGGTTGTTATATTCTTAATACATATCCTTCACAACTCGGAGATAGATGTAGGTTTCATTTTTAGAAGGTACACACTATACATTTTTAAACAGTGATTTATTTTTAAAACTTTTCAGATTAGATTTACAGCTATATCAGAAAATGAATGATTGTTTGGTTATTTCATATACCAAAGGTAATTGAAGCAGATATTTATGAAGTCATTGGGAGGTTGAACTCCAGTTCAACAGGTTAATTGTTAATATTTGGAGGATTTTCTTGCCGTGCTGTATTAGGAGGAGAACATCACCAGACAGACATTTAAATTGTTTTATTTAATTAAAACAACAACATAAAGTATTCTGGATTTTTTCTTCAACAGCAAACATATAATATTTTAACAAAACAAGCATATGTCCCTCGCTTCTCACATTTATCTCCAGACTTCTTCTCCTTGTCCAGATCTATTCTGCCCCCAACAATCTTCTATTCATTTAACTTTTTGAAACTTTGCACTTTTAGAGAGAGGTAAGGGATTGACTCTGTGTACACAAATTTGCAGAGGAACAATAGAGTTGAGGTCTGTTATTTCTCACCTCTATATATTATCTATTTATTTAAAACGTTTTTGCTGTTAATAAGCATGTTACCTTTGGAGACACAAATCCACAGTTTGAGAACTGCGAAACTAAGCATCTCTGATGGTTTCTTCTAGAGCAGTGCTTCTCAAAGCTGGTCCGCCGCTTGTTCAGGGAAAGCCCCTGGCGGTCCGGGCCGGTTTGTTTACCTGCCACGTCCGTAGGTTTGGCCAATCACGGCTCCTGCTGGCTGCGGTTCACTGCTCCAGGCCAATGGGGGCCGCGGGAAGGGCGGCCAGCATATCCCTCGGCCCGCGCCGCTTCCAGGTAAACAAACTGGCCCGGACCGCCAGGGGCTTTCTCTGAGCAAGCAGCAGCCCGACTTTGAGAAGCACTGCTCTAGACTGAGCACCGAGTCCCATTGTGTAGATAGAAAGATTAACCTAAATAATCCTATACAGAAGCCTGTGGAACCCCATAAAATTGGGTCCCTAATCCATGAATGATTGGAACTCATTTACAAAACTTTTCTTAAACATTACATGAATATATTGTCTCATACTATAGAATTAGAATTTATAATCCCTAGTTCATGATGATATACATTATAGTTCAAAGATATCTTAATTAAAATTCTTTAGTTTTTTTTTCCTCAAAAAGCATTTTATCAAAAAAATCTGATTTAAATAGAAAAAAATCCGATTTTTTTAGATTTTTTTTTTTTTTAAAATAATTGATTTTTATCCAACCTGGTAGTGCACAAGTTCTCAAACTGAGGGAGAAACGGGAGGGGAGGCAATTTTTAACCTTGGAAATTTTACTAGTGGTGATCACTCTGCATGATCTGGTAAGCCAGAATCTCTTGAAGAGAAAATATAATTTAGAAATATTAAGTTAGTATATTTAAAAACAAAATGAAATCATCATATATATCACAATACACCTCTATCCCGATATAACTTGACCCGATATAACACGAATTCGGATATAACGCAGTAAAGCTGTGCTTCAGGAGGGCGGGGCTGCGCGCTCCGGTGGATCAAAGCAAGTTCGATATAATGCGGTTTCACCTATAACGCAGTAAGATTTTTTGGCTCCTGAGGACAGCGTTATATCAAGGTAGAGGTGTATTTTCACTGGCTCTCAAAGTAAATAGGTGGGGAAAAATGGCCCTTGATTAATTAGGTGTATTGAAGGAACAATGGCACATTGTTTGGACAGGTGGCATGCAGACTCTAATAGCTCATCTGACTAGACATGTTTTTTTTAACATAATTAGTAACTGCATTCTTTAAAAAAAATGAGCTTTTAAAATAATTTAAAGTTGGTAGCAAAATTATTAGTTGTGATTATCTTCTACAATCAGAAAACATGTTTTCTATCAAATCAGTTCAGTTTACAAGACACAATAAGATGAAAGTCATGCTGTGTCTTTTCTGCTTCCTGCAGTTATTGCCAACTACAAAGATTGTGGGATCTGAGCTTACCTGGCAATTCTTGCTCATATTAAGAGGCAGAGTGGAATTACTTTGTTCTCTTTACCTGTTACCTTTGTGGTGTTGACACTGGTATTTAATGACTTGGGTTGGGCAGTTAAACTAATGGATACGACTTGAAAACACAGGTATAGGTACGAGGTATGTACAGTACTTAATGTGCTATTTTTAGTTTGTGTTGGATCATATCCTGATCCAGTAAAAAATTATTTCTTGTACATGTCCTAGTTGAGACAACTGTGAGCCAAAATAATCCTACAGCCAGTTTGTATGCCATTTCATTTAAAATCCTAGGCACATAATTTTGGATAATTGAGTTAGTGTATTGGGAAAGAGTCTTAAAGTGTTTTGAATTTTCGGTGATAGATAGCACAGCAGACATTATTTTTGTCTTATAATGCACTGATGCGCTGAGATAGTTATCATTAATATAAATGGCTGAAGGCGAACATCAGCGCTGTAGGGTTCTAGAAAACGTAGCATGAAGTGATAGGATCTGTACGCTTTCTATTATTAGGTTTGTTATGGGGACATCAGTCTTTCTAGCCCTGAACTAACAACAACCTTTGTCCTTTATGTTACCTTTAGTTAAAAACAAAAAAGAGCATGAATGCTGGCCGATAGCCATGTCTCTCTTACAGCAAAAAATTCATCTGGGAAAGACAAATGAGATTGTAGACCTGGATTTGTTTCATTACATGAATGATATGTGACATTTTGTGAATTATTTATTGCAGTAAGCATGGCAGAAATAACTAAACCATTGTTAAATCAAATGAAGGAAAGAATACTAAGACTGCAAAGACAGGATTTTCACTGGCCTCTGTTGAGGGAATATTATTGCTTTTTAAATCAGATTGTTCTTTTAATTGTTATTTAAAGGGCCAAAAGCGTTCCCAAGATGCTGCATTTGAGCAGTTGCAGGTAATAACTGGATCCACCAATGGGTAGCACTGGTTGCCTGACATTTTTTTAAGGTGATGGCGGGGTCAGTAACAAATTTGTAGTTGTTTTTGCAAATTCTTTAAAGGTTTCTGTACTGGAGGAATGTTCCTAAAACTCTTAGAAAGTACATTTGCATAGGCAAAAATTGCAATGTGCTTGAAGTGGGAGGGAGGGGCTTACTGAATTCAAAAGGCCACTGTTGAGCAAGAACAATCACCACAGCTTTTTTTTTCTTCTCTCACTTCTTGCATTGTTTTTTAAACTTTGAAATGTAGAATGCTCCCACCAATAAGGTTAATGAAGCTATTGAAGGTCACCCCACAACAATTTAAAATAAATTATTGAAATTCATTTTCACTGTTTTAGAAACATGATTGAATTAGAAATGACACAATGCTATAATTTTCCTAATTATTTCTCTCAAGGTGGCGATTTGATTTTTCAGCAGTGAACATAATTTGTAACAATTTGTGGCATTAATAAAACTAATCAGTATGTGTTGTCTGCAGTTATATTTGACAGCATGAGATGATGTTTTAGTCTCCTTTAAATTAAGAAAATTAAGACCAATAAATCTATGATTCCTGATAGAATCAAAAATATTTTGCTAAGGGTGGATTTTGTGTGTGGTATGGTGTGAGGTGTTTGTGTCTGTCTGAGAGTATGTGTGAATATCAAAATCCTTTGAGTATCAGAGGGGTAGCCGTGTTAGTCTGAATCTGTAAAAAGCAACAGAGGGTCCTGTGGCACCTTTAAGACTAACAGAAGTATTGGGAGCATAAGCTTTCGTGGGTAAGAAACCAGACTCCAAAGAGAAACTGCTGAGCTCCAGTTCATTTGCAAATTTGACACCATCAGATCAGGATTAAACAAAGACTGTGAATGGCTATCCAACTACAGAAGCAGTTTCTCCTCCCTTGGTGTTCACACCTCAACTGCTAGCAGAGCACCTCACCCTCCCTGACTGAACTAACCTCGTTATCTCCATACTGATTTATACCTGCCTCTGGAGATTTCCATTACTTGCATCTGAAGAAGTGAGGTTCTTACTCACAAAAGCTTATGCTCCCAATACTTCTGTTAGTCTTAAAGGTGCCACAGGACCCTCTGTTGCTTTTTACAAAATCCTTTGAATTATATTTTAAAGGGACATACTAGCAAATAACAAAACTGTAGTTCTGAGACATAAATGTTTATTTAATGCAGTATGTTAACAGCTATGAAAACTACTACCTCTATGCATTCAGGAGTCTACACATAAACAGATGTATGAGGCCTTGGTATTGCTAGGTGTAGTAAAGAACCATTGGGAGAAGTAAATGTAGACTTGTATGTTCTTAAAAGGAATTTCTATGGTAACGTCATCTAATATCAGTGGTTGGTTAAGTGTTCTCTCGCCTCTTTTTCAATTTGGAAATGCAAAAATGTTGATTTGGAGCTTGTGTATCTTTTAAAATATCATTTTTTCAGTTTGGTATCTAAACTAATACTATAGTTCTGCTGCATTCCAGATCTTTCACGTGAATTTTTTAACTGTTTCGTTGTTATCTTCTAGTAATTATGACACTTAAAAATTCTGTTAGGACCTAATTGTGCAAACATTTAGTACTTCCTACTGTGAGTACTTCCATTTGAAAAAAGGGCTGTGCCTGGTTGTGTCTGCAGGATCAGGCCCATAAGCACCTTAAGTAAGCTAGCCTTTTCTGGGTAATGTGATTGTTTGTTTTTAACACATTGAAATCTATTACACAAATTATTTTGAAGTATTTTAATATGTTGATGTTAGCTTGTCATACAGCAAATGACGAACAGGAAGAACAGTGAGACCCCTCAAGTGAATTCCTGATCAGAAAAATGTGCTTTGTTGAAAAACTCAGACTTCCTAAATTAAAGTTTGTGTTTGTCTAATTTATTCCCATATAATATGTTGATTTAATAGGGACATAGAAATTGTCAAATTGGATCAGATCAGTGGGGTCCATTTAGTTCAGTATCCTTTCTTCAACAGAGGCCGGTACCAGCTGCTTCAGAGGAAGGTGCAAGAAACCCCTCTAGTGGACAGTTATGGGATAACGTGTCCTCAGAGAGAGTTTCCTCAACCTTTCAGAAGTGGTCGCTGAGTCTTCATTTATTCACTCTAATTTAAGGTTTCACGTGCCAGTAATACATTTTAACGTTTTTAGAAGGTCTCTTTCTAGAAGTCTATAATATATAACTAAACTATTGTTGTATGTAAAGTAAATAAGGTTTTAAAAATGTTTAAGAAGCTTCATTTAAAATTAAATGAAAATGCAGAGCCCCCCGGACCGGTGGCCAGGATCCAGGCAGTGTGAGTGCCACTGAAAATCAGCTTGCGTGCCACCTTTGGCACGCGTGCCATAGGTTTCCTACCCCTGATTTAGAGTTACCTTATGCCTTGAGGCTTGAGGGTCTTGGTCTCTTCCAAAGTTCTTATTTATTTTTGTAATAGTTATTATTATAGCTTGTGATATTCTTGTTTTCCCTACACATGCCCAATCTTTATTTGAATTTTGCTGAGCTCTTAGCCTCAGTTGTATATACTGGCAATGAGTTCCCACAATCTAGATGTCTCTGATGTGGAACAGTAATTTCCTTTTACCAGTTTTGAATTTGCCATCTTCAATTTTATTTAATATCCCCTTGCTCTTGTCTCATTAGAGATGGTGTTGTATTAAGTTGGAGTAAGCGTAGATGAGAGGTGTTTTGGTAGTTGGGCCTACCAATGTACTCTAATTGTAAGCCCCACTGTAAAAGGTATGTAAAAGTTCATAAGATGTCACAACAACCTATAACAACAAATGGTGGTGGGAACAGGTGCAAGAAAACCAAACAGGAAAAACTGAATTAGTCCAAAGAAAAAAGCCTGCTGAGATGGTTCAGGGACTATGCTGAAATCATGCTTGGTAAAAACAGAACATGTGGAATTGGAAATTAATGAATCAAAATTGTTGTGTTGGATATTAGGCCTAACTGGTGGACAAAATAATGAGGGAATGGGCTATTCCACTCATCACTCCCTTTTTGGGTCTTTAAAGAGACTTTGGGGGAAAATACAAAAAGAACAGATTGAGGCTAGTGGAACAAGCTTCACCATGATGGCTGCCACCCCCACCCTCTTCTGACACCCCGGACCTTGTTCGTCCTAATCCTGAGGGATGTCCTAACTAGATAGGACCAGAGAGCGGGATCCAGATGACATCACCACCTCTACCAGCTCCAGCTAAATCCCAAACACCACCTGAGATGAAATGAGATTGGACTTTAGCAACAGCTCCTGCCCGTCGCAACTAGCTTCTTCTCTTTTCCCATCTCGGATACTCCCATTGAAGAGACTGTCAAACAAGGGGTTTTTCCTTCTAAAAACTCTCTCCAGCTAATGGGAAAGGGAATAAGGGATGTTGCTAAAATGAAAGCCTCATTCAATGCTTTACATTTTAAATCAGGGTTGGGCAAACTACGGCCCACGGGCCGGATCCAGCCCATCAGGGATTGCCCCCCGTGGTGCCGTGGGCCCCGCGCAACTCTCAGAAGCGGCCAGCTCCACGTCCCTGCGGCTCCTGGATGGAGGGGCAGAGGGCTTCGTGCATTGCCCTTGCCTCCAGGCACCGCCCCCCGCAGGTCCCATTGGCTGGGAACGGGGAACCGCGGCCAATGGGAGCTTCGGGGGAGGTACCTGGACGTGCAGCAAGGGGCGCTTCCTGGAGCGGCGTGGGGCCGGGGACAGAGCAGGCATGCAGGGAGCCTGCCCCGGCCCCGGTGCGCGCCGCTGCCACCCCGGTGCCGCTTTAGGTAAGCGGCGCCGGGCCGGAGCCCGAACCCCGCCTGCACCCCCCCAACTCCCTGTCCTAAACCTCCTTCCTGCACCTCGCACCCCTCCTGCACCCCAATCCCCTGTCCTGAGCTCCTTGCTTCACCCTGTACCCCTGTACACTCCAACACCCTGCACCCCTCCTGCACACCAACCCCCTTCCCTGAGCCCCCTCATACACCCTGCACCCCTCCTCTGCCCCAATCCCTTGCCCTGAGCCCCTTCCTGCACACCCCACACTCCCTCACGCACCCCAACCCCCTGCCCCGGCCCTGCTTACAATTTCCCCACCCAGATGTGGCCCTGGGCCCAAAAAGTTTGCTCACCCCTGTTTTAAATGCTTTCACTGTTTTTCCTTCTCCGTATCTTTAATAAAAGGTTAAAAAGATTTTTAATGCTGTGTTTGCAATGGTACTAAGCAGGCTGAGGTCTGTGTATACCAAACCCCAGACCTTGTTTAACACTGTTTAATGTTAGAAGGTGACTGGGTTATGTTAACACCTTTGGCCCATTTATTCCAGCTAAATTGATACAACTGAGCACAGGATGGGTAGTTGCTCCTGGCTTTTCCACTGATGTGAAGCAACCTTGAGCAAGTCATTTCACCATTTATGCCACTGTTTTCCCCATCTGTAAAAGAAGATAAACGATCTTAACTGGATTGTGTTTGGGGCTAAATGAACATTTATAAAACACTTTGATACTACTATGATGAATGATACTATTGAGGCTCAAATGTTAGTTAATGTAAGGTGAGAGAGATGACTACAACATAATATCGATTAGGAAAAATTAACTTCATATACCAGAATAAGTGTCTGATAAACCAAGAAACTAACATTTAGAAAATAAAATGAAGGTAAATTGTCCTCTGATTTTGAGGAAAGAGGACTGGAATACCACTTTTTATGTAAGAAAAGTAACAACAATTTGTATTTATTTTTGCCTTAGCCACGAGCTGATCCCATTCCAATATGTAGTTTCTGTTTGGGGACTAAAGAATCAAATCGTGAAAAAAAACCAGAAGAACTGCTCTCCTGCGCAGACTGTGGCAGCAGCGGTAAGTTGGTTCTACTTGCAAATTGTACAAGAGCCATCTGTAAATCTATCTTTTTGGTCATTGTTCAGCATGTAAATTTCCTGTTACAGTCAAAAATAGTCTTAGGCCAAGCTTTTCAAACCCGGATAACTAAAGATTAGACTCTTAAATTCAGATTATTCATTTGGGCCTGAATTTCAAAGGAGCTGACTGACTTCAGCTCCACCTGAAGTCAATGGGGGCAGAAGGTTTTGAAAATTGGGGCAAAAGCTTTGATTTTAGAAACCTAACTCTGGCATCCATGTTTCAAAATCTTATCCATCATCTCCAAGGCTATCAGTTTGATGCATTTCATAAGCACTGAGTTACAGTATTTAAAAGAAGTTGGGGTAGAGGATAGAGGAATTCGATATTATCTATTCTGCTGTAGATTTTACATAAAATCCTATTAATTTTTACAAAAAATATATGGATGAAAATACAAATAATATTTTTTTGTAAATGACTTGAAATATTAGCTAAGTGCCAGTATACCAGTTTCCCCATGTTTATCCTGGGGGGCGGGGGGGGAGGTGGAAACAATTTGTGGACCGATAATGCATGAAGATTAAAACATTTTTTTTAACATTAATTATATAAATACTGTATAGTCATGCATCCCTGCAGATTGGAGGAAGACTTTCAAAAGCACAAGGCCAGTTAGGCATCCAACTTGCATGGAAAGTTGATGTCCTTTGCACCTTTGAAAATCGTCCCCAGATGTCATATCATTTTAAGAAAAGTTGCTTAAACTGCTCATTCTCTCTCTCCCTCCTCTCAGTGTACAGTAACCCATCTTCCTCTTCTGACGAGCTCCCTGACAGCTTTCTCCTGGTCACCACACTTTCCCGTGCTGCTGGCTCCATGGCAGTTACTCTTCTTCCAAAGTTTGCGGCAAACTTACATTTGCATTCTACCTCTTAGCATAGAATTCATAATCTTTGCTTTGTATATGTGAAATCCAGAGTACGAGTTTAAAAGTACTTTACCCTGAGTTAACTTAATCTTGTACGATATTGTGACAACTTAGTGTTTATAGCAAGTAATTTTGGAGCAGACCCATAAAGGACTTTTAGATAGCTGCTCATTTTCCCAAAGGACTTTTCCCATAGGGTTCTGTTCTGTCACCTCTTGGTCAACATGTATATGAGGTCATTAATAGAATTAATGAGGTTGGCTGGTCATTGGAGACATAAGTATGCAGATAATTCTCAGCTCTTACTCTTCCTTTTTGTCTGGATCATTCCTTGCTCTGCCGCAGACTTCCTATGTAACCTTGGGCAAGTCACATATGCCTGGTCTACACTAGAAAATTAGGTTGGTTTAACTAAGTTGGTCAGAGATCTGAAAAACCACACCCTGAGCGCTGTAATTAAGCCATCCTAAATTCCCCCATCGACCTAGCTACCATCTCTTGGGGAGATGGATTACCTACGCTGATGAGAGAATCCTGTCCGTTAGCGCAGATAATATCTACACTGAAGCACTACAGTGTAGACAAGCCCTTAATCTCTCTTTGACTTGGTTCCCCATCTGTAAAATGGGGATAATAGCACTTTCCTATCTTATAGGGTGTTGTGAGGATAAATGCATTAAAGATTGTGAGGCACTCAAATTACCACAGCGATGGCTCATATAAGTATCTGGATAAAACAGGACAGCATAGAATAGAATGTGGACTTCTATAACAAATGAAAATTTCCCTTTTCTTAATGCAGGATAAAGTTTTGCCATTATCCACTTCTGAATTGATTTGTGTCACCTTGCGACAGACTTCCATAAGCATGTATCCTTATGTATTTACACCATACAGTAAAGCAAATTGCTAGATTTTCTATATTAGAAAGTTCATGTTTCCTTTAACTGTTTTATTTGTGACTTACCAAATTCTCTGTGCTTTCTGTCAACCCCAAATCTAATATTCTTTAGAAATGAACTGGATTGGTACTTAGTTTGTTACACTGGCTTTTTTGCAAACATGGTTTGCATTAATCAGGATGTAATAAATATCAGCTATTCTTCCATTATAAAACAATCTCTGGCAGTTCTAAGGAGCATTAGAATTGGAAGCCTTGACTTTCATGGATCAGCTTCCATTTGAATTAACACTGATACATTCTCTCTGCCTCATTAAGACTAAATTATCTTTAATTAGTTCCTCAGATGTATTAGATATACAAAATGAAATGTTGAGACTGCCAATCAGATCACCAGATGGCTAAAGTTTAGTTACTGATGATTTATTAAAATAAAAACCAATCTCAGAGCACCATATAAACAGAAAAACTTGACTGTGTGGAGGTTCATTGTAATTGGACTTGTGATTTGCACATTGCAGCACGCCTACAAGCAGGTTCCTCTGTACAGGGGTTAAAGAAACTATTGGAATAATCTGCATTCTTGCTGGACCGAGCAAGTCTATCTGTGAAACTGGGATTCAGGGGTTAAACTGCAATGCCTATTATCAGTGTGTGTTTTTCTATGCTCCCCTGCATTCTTTGTTTCAGTCACGTGCTGTTTCATACGGGGGTTCTCTGACTCCAGCAAGAACTGAGGGAAACTTTAGGTATGCATGGGAGGGAGAAGACTCCTAAAAGGAAGGGGAACTGGCCCTGGGGTTTGTTGGGAACCAGGTTTCATCTCCATTTCCCAATCATGTAGGGCCTGGGTGCACTAAGGCGGCATATTCTCCCTCTGAAGTGACTGTAATCCTCCATCATCAGGAGGGTTCTTTCAAAGAGGCCATTCAGAGTTGAAATCTTGGGGGAGCTCTGTCCTGCTCACTGCTGGTCTTCTCCAACAGA
Source organism: Emys orbicularis (assembly GCF_028017835.1). Lineage (NCBI taxonomy): Eukaryota > Metazoa > Chordata > Testudines > Emydidae > Emys > Emys orbicularis. The sequence goes on along the minus strand of NC_088689.1, from coordinate 66,392,392 downwards.
GTACACATAGAACTAGCTAGGGCATCTGGTCACCCTGCTCCTGGCCTTGCTGATGCTCCTGTGTACTGTAGCAGGGATATTGTTCAGCTTTGGCAGTTTCCTAATAGCCCTTTGATCCTCATGCTGGCTGCCTCTCACCTGTGTAGAGGAAGGATCATATTGCTTTCGCTCCCCACTGCACAGCTGAGAAGTGAAAGGTGCCAAAGAGCTTTGGAGAGTGGAGCTAGTGTCATGCAGACTCATTTTTAATCAGTCAGTTTAGGACATGTTTGGAAAGAGGACAGAAGGAGATAGTTATGTTGGAGGTGGGGAAAAAAAGGGGAAGAGAAGACGGCTGGAGGTTGAGGAGGCAGGGATCTAGAAAATGTGTACAAATCTAAGTTAGACTGAAAAGGCAAAGTGCAAGGAGTCAGAGGCATGGGGGTCTGGGGAGGAGGACAGAAGAACAAATCAAGAACAGTAGGGGACAGGGCAGAGGGAGAAAGGGAATTAGGGTCTGCAGGGGATGGGACAGATAACTTCAGTTAAGAGAATGGGGATTGGAGCCAAAAGTAAGAGGATAGGGAGGGCTGCCTCCCACTCTCTGCTCATTTACTGGCCCATGTCCCATTTTTTATTCCAAAATACTGGGAAAGGGTGGTTGGTTTGGAAGGAGGAATGAACAACTAAGAAACCTCCAGCTATTAAAACATTTTTACTTGCATCCTGACTGTGACAGGTGTCCTGATCCTTTCTGCTTAAAAATAAGGGCACTCTAGTGAATAATTCTCTTCCACGTAGAAGACCATTGGAAGCAAGTGATATGTCTGAATTGCGCAGCATAACAGGAATGGTGGAAATAGAAGACCACAAAATCTTGGAAACTCAGGATATTAACATTTCTGGATTAGCAGGATAATAATTGCTTGTCTGTTACATAATGCTTATTTTCATAGTTCTTTAAAAATAACTGATTTGTCACAAAATCACTCAATGGTAAACATAAATCTTTCAGATGTACAGATGAGGAAACTGAGGCAGATAGGTTGAGACAATTGCCATAGATGATAAAGAGGCAGAGATAGAGCCTAAATTAGAATTTGAGAATCAATTAAAATAAAAACTTCTGTCTAATGAATCTTCTCCTCCAGCACCTGATAGTTTAAAACTGGGTTTCTCCAGCTGCATTGCTACTTTGGAGCAAAGCTGCTTGAAGGATTATGGAGTGGTGAGGTCGTCCCTGAGGTAGCCACGTCCCTGCCTGTTGGCGGGTTTTAGAGATTAGGACAAAGATAGGAAATTCTTTTATGCTTTATTCAATCTAGCTTTTTTGTGATGGTTTAGCTCATCTTCAGGTAAAGAGATTTACAGCAATCTAACTTGGAGGAGGAGACAGCCTGGATCACATGGCCAGTCTCTCCTCTGAGAGTGTACTAATAAATATGTACGAGAGCATTCCTTGTGACTATGACAATGCACCTGTCTAATAATAGTGATGAGTTAGTATGGCTCCAAAGCTTCTTACCATCCTGACAATTTGTAGTCTGATGGCCTTGTTCATCAATATGGGGGGAGGGATAGCTCAGTGGTTTGAGCGTTGGCCTGCTAAACCCAGGATTGTGAGTTCAATCCTTGAGGGGGCCACTTAGGGATCTGGGGCAAAATCAGTACTTGGTCCTGCTAGTGAAGGCAGGGGGCTGGACTCGATGACCTTTCAAGGTCCCTTCCAGTTCTAGGAGATAGGATATCTCCATTAATAATAAAAAAAAAAAATTAAAAAAAATGTGGGTACAGAATTGGCAAATTCTTCTTCCTTTAAAGATTTGCCTTGAAAGAATTAAGGGTGATTACTGGTGAGGTCATTGGCAATAATTGTTCAACCAATCCTGAAGAAGAATACCACTGCATTTGCTAAGGTGCCTGATCATTTGCATTCTTTGAAGGAGGAATTGACTATCTTAACCATGAGAACTGTGTCTCCTCACCAAATTTCACTCCCCATGAAGGAGAGGGGTCCATTTCATAGGAGGTCATGGGTCAGATACTCCTTATTTCTGTTTGAAGCCAAAGATTTTCTTACATATAAATATCTTATTCCATTTTTTATTTTACTGTTGCCATAACATGTGTGTGGTGTAGGACAGTTTAAGTAGTAATATAACTAAAATGAAAGGAATATATTTATATAGTTCATTAAATATATTTTATTAGGTTTTCCATTGTGCATACATTAAAAATACTGTAATCTAGTTCTAAAATTTAGAAATGTATTAATGCTATTATATTAAACTCTTCAATAAGTTATGGTTCACTGTGGCAACTATGAAAGGGATGCATTCAAGTGTATGAAAAGCATTTTTTTCAGAGTCAGTGATAGTTTAATATGCTGTGGAGACAGCCTGGACAAGACATCATTCAGTTTCAGGTGCTTATGGACTTATTGACACATTATGATTACAGTAAATGCAAACTTTCCATCTCTCCCCACATTAAAGCATTCTGAGCAGCTATTTCATATCCTCTTCAGAAGAGGAAAAATAAGTTGAGTAATATAAAGTTCTGAGAATAGTTGACATTGGCAGGGTTCTAGTGATGGAAACTGCAGTGGTGTCGTAGCTGTTGTAGAACACAGGAGTTGGAACTCTATTAAACCTCAACACATTTTAAATACTCTATTTTGCAGGGCATCCATCATGTTTGAAATTTTGTCCTGAGTTAACAGCAAATGTAAAGGCCTTAAGATGGCAGTGTATCGAATGCAAGACGTGCAGTGCATGTAGAATCCAAGGCAAAAATGCAGTAAGTTTAATATTTTAATAGCACAGTGTCTTTTGAGTTCAGTGTTTGCATATTCACCCATATTCTGTGGGCTAGTCCCTTCAGCTTTACAATTTCAGGCTACTTTTAAAAAGAGTAAAAATATAAGCCTCTATATAATGTAATAAGCTCTGTAATCACTGTTTTCAGTTTCTTTTTTTCTCTTACTGTCAGATTTAAAAATACAAAAAGTAGTGACGCAGAATCTCTAGTAACTTCGTATTAAGCCTTTTTTTCAATTTCAGGATAACATGCTCTTCTGTGATTCTTGCGATAGAGGGTTCCACATGGAATGCTGTGACCCACCACTTTCCCGAATGCCTAAAGGTGATACTGAAAACCTTTCTTGTACTAATGTATTAATTAGACCAGATGTTCAAGTGCCAGGTTAGACTTTCAGCATGTATAGATTGCTTAGCAGTATGGTCCTGAACATGAAAAGCAAAGCCTCTTGAGCTTGACTGTTCCTAAGATTCCTTCCTGCAAAGTGAATGACATTCCTATTGATCAATTTTATAACATGAGTTGAGTCACTGAACTATTTATTCAGAGTGAAGCTGTTGGGCAAGGCCATAGGTGACAACATATGGGATATACACACTAGAACATATCAGGGCACATGGAGAAAGCCTCCTTTGTGTCTTCCAGAGGATATCATTGTAAAAAGCCATTTGACAATCATGTGGTCAGAGTTCCTCTCTTCTCTCAAAGGATCTCTTTCTCCATCTAGGATTATATGTACCGTATTTAATATCTCATTTTTTGTATCACTGCTGATCACTGGTTTTTCTTATATTTCATTATTAAAATTGCTCCAGATATAAAGTTTTTGTTAAATAATCAATAACCTTTTTCTTCAATAATCAATATTTTTGTATTCATCTTGGCCAAGTAAGGTTAGGTTGTTGTTAGCATATCAAAAATTTCATATTTTTGAAATTACAGCTAGATGTAATCTGGCCTTTTTTTTCAAGAGCCATTGACGTAGATGGGTTTGTAGTGCCTCCTTATATTTTGTAAAATGTATAAGCTGGTTAACATTTTGGAAGGGAGTTTAGAGAAGCTGAAAATAGATGTGAACATGGCAAAATTATATTTTAAGCAGTGTTATAAAGTTTGGCCCCACCTACACTGGGAACAAAAGCATCCACTACTGTACAACCTTCTTTAACATAATTACTGTTGACAAGGTTCTAAAACAATTTGCCTTACCAAACAGTGCTAAAAGAAACCATGCTATAGTCTGCTGCCACTGTGTGTGACATGGTTTAGCCTCCTCCAGAAAATTTTTTGGGACAGTGGTTAGGAAAATCCTGCTACTGTTAATTGTTTCTAAGCTGTATCTCCTACCTAGGCTTCACCATCTACTAGTGCTTGCATCGTCTAGCAGAACCATGTTACCTGAAATGGCTTTCAAGAACTATCTTGAGAACTATTTCAGGATCTTGGAATTGAACGGTATGGAAAAGGTCTAACGGGCACATAGGAAATGAGAAGTGGGGAATTTTTAGCACTGCAGCCAGTATAAAGTACACTGAGCATGTCTAGAACCTGGAAGCTCCAACTGAACACAAATGTTCTGAAAAGAACGAAATACTTTCAGAGAAGGAAGCAGGACTGGTGGGAATCAGCGGGGAGGGGGAAGATGACAGGTGCTACGGGAAGAAACCCAAGAGGGCAAGCTACAAAGGGTCTTGAGTCAGCAGGTTTCAGAAGGATAGCCATGTTAGTCTGTATCAGCAAAAACAACGAGGAGTCCTTGTGGCACCTTAGGCCTGGTCTACACTAGGCTTTTATGTCGAATTTAGCGCCGTTACATCGAATTAACCCTGCACCCGTCCACACCACGAAGCTATTTAGTTCGACATAGAGCTCTCTTAAATTCGACTTCTGTACTCCTCCCCAACGAGAGGAGTAGCGCTAAATTCGAAATGGCCATATCGAATTAGGCTAGGTGTGGATGGAAATCGACACTAATAGCTCCGGGAGCTATCTCACAGTGCACCACTCTGTTGACGCTCTGGACAGCAGTCCGAGCTCGGATGCTCTGACCAGCCACACAGGAAAAGCCCCGGGAAAATTTGAATTCCTTTTCCTGTCTGGGCAGTTTGAATCTCATTTCCTGTTTGGACATCGTGGCGAGCTCAGCAGCACTGGCAACGATGCAGAGCTCTCCAGCAGAGATGGCCGTGCAATCCCAGAATAGAAAGAGGGCCCCAGCATGGACTGATCGGGAAGTCTTGGATCTCATCGCTGTGTGGGGCGATGAGTCCGTGCTTTCCGAGCTGCGCTCCAAAAGAAGGAATGCAAAGATCTACGAGAAGATCTCTAAAGCCATGGCAGAGAGAGGATACAGCCGGGATGCAACGCAGTGCCACGTGAAAATCAAGGAGCTGAGACAAGGCTACCAAAAAACCAAAGAGGCAAACGGACGCTCCGGATCCCAGCCCCACACATCCCGTTTCTACGAGGCACTGCATTCCATCCTAGGTGCGGCCGCCACCACTACCCCACCACTGACCGTGGACTCTGAGGATGGGATATTGTCCGCGGCCGGTTCCTCGTCGGAAATGTTAGCGGACGGGGAAGATGAGGAAGGAGATGAGGAGGACGAGGCAGTCGACAGCGCTTGCACCGCTGATTTCCCCGACAGCCAGGAGCTCTTCATCACCCTTACCGAGATCCCCTACCAACCGTCCCCATCCGTTACCCCGGACACCGAATCAGGGGAAGGATCAAGCAGTAAGTGCTTTAAACATCTAAACATTTATTTTTAACATAACTGGAATATTTATAATATTAACAATGGGGTTTTCATTAAGTCATCTAAACATATAAACTTTTATTTGTAACACAACAGGAATATTTATAATATCAACAATTGTTTGTTCATGATTTCTTTGCCTTAGGCGCTTAACTACTTAGTCCCAACTATTTAAAAAAAATCAAATAATGTCCGGATTTTCATGATTAGGCTGCCCAAGACGCTCCACTCTGTAGTCCCTTCCAGTACAGCTAGACCAAAATACGGTCTATATGTCCGGGAATTGAAACGAAATCCTCATGGGAGATCTCAGCATAGCTCTCCTGGAGGTAGTGCTCAAGCCTGTGCATCAGGTTCCTTGGCAAGGCGATCTTATTAGGTCCACCATGGTACGACACGTTTCCACGCCATGACTCTATCAAGTACTCTGGGATCATAGCACGGCAGAGCATGGCGGCATACGGCCCTGGTTTCTGCATGCTCTCCCGAAGCATCCGTTCCCTGTCGCTCTCCGAGATCCTCATCAGCGTGATGTCGCTCATGACGCCCTGCTTTGAATTAGGGAGGGGAATGTTAGTATTGGGACTGCTTTACAGCCACGCGGTGGAGGCGGCAGAGGGGCAGCATACAGGGATCTTTCCCTGGGACAGCCGCGAGGTGGTGGGACAGGGGCAGAGCTCATGCTTCCCTGATTGCTGCCAGCAGAGACTGGCATTGCTTTCAATGCGAAAGGAGCCCAGTGCTACTATTAAAGTTTTAAGCAGCCACAAGTCTACGGCTTACCATGTTTGCCTGCTACAAAAGTTCAGGTGTCCTGCCCTGCTTCTCAGACCGCAACTGCCAGACCCCAGGCACTGAAGGCGAGGGCCGAAAATTCGACCTTGTCCTGAGTGCGCATGTGAGAGGTGCAGTGCATGGTCTTGTTCACAGAGAAAGACTATGTTCTTTGTTCACAACTTCATTTATCTGTCTCAGGAATTCACTCCCTTTTTCCCATTCCCACAGACACATCTGCGACTGTCTCCCAACCCAGCCTGGCATCACACTCCCAGAGGCTAGCGCAGATTAGGCGGAGGAAGAAGAAGACGCGTGAGGACATGTTCTCAGAACTAATGGACTGCTCCAGAGCCCAGGCAGCCCAGCAGACACAGTGGAGGGAGAACATGTCCCAAATGCACCGAGCAATCATGGAACGGGAGGAGAGGTGGCGTCAGGAAGACCAGCAGGCGACTCAAACGCTGCTTGGACTAATGAGGGAGCAAACGGACACGCTCCGGCGCCTTGTGGATGTTCTGCAAGACCGGAGGCAGGAGGACAGAGCCCCGCTGCAGTCTATCTCTAACCGCCCTCCCCCGCCACAAAGTCCCACACCCCCCTCACCCAAAGTCCAAAGAAGGAGGGGCGGCAAGGGCCGTTAAAACTTTCAGTCAACCCCTGCAGACTGCTCTAGCACTAGAAGGCTCTCGTTCCCCAAAGTTTGAAAAGTCCTTTCCTACCCACCTCACACAAGCCCCCGTCCAAGTTTCACCCCCCCCCCCGTTTCATGTGTGGTTCATAATAAAATATTCGTTTCTGTTAATTACTGTTTCCATGATTTTCTTTTAGAGGAGACTCTGTCTGAAGGGGGGGGAAGGGGGTTGGTAATTGGACAGGACAGTCACCTTTAGCAGGGTACAGAGGCGGGGGCAGGTACAGCATCAGGACACATACACAGTGCAGTCACCAGTTACCCTGGTCAGTCTGGGAAGTGGTTTTCATGTTCTGGGGGTGGGGTGGGGGGGTTGATCTGTGACTTTGTGGCGGGGGAGGGCAGTTAGAGATGTTATGCCGCGGTCCTTATCCTGGATCTCAGAGCCACGCAGCAGGGGATCTGTAACCCTCCTCCCCCTGCCAGAAAGTCACTTGGCCGACACATACACGCAGTCCCGCCCAGGAGTGCTGGCAGGCTCCGTTGAAACAACCAGTCCACCACTGCGGAGCCTGTCATTCCCGGAGTTTAGAAGCATCATTTGCATCAGAACACTAAACCCGCCCCCCGCCACAGTCTGCGTCCCCGGTTTAAAACATTCCCGCGAAAACAGTAATAAAGACAACGGTGTTCAATAACAAAACGGAACAGATTTTATTTTTTGGGAAGGTGGTGAAGGGGGTATGTAACTTGGAAGGATAGTCAACAGTAACTGGGTAAAGAAACGGGGGCAGGTTCAGCTTCTATGTCCACAAACTTAACAGTCAGTGGTTACCCTGCTCAGTCTGGAACCTAGCTTTCAAAGCCTCCCGGATGCACAGCGTGTCCCGCTGGGATCTTCTAATCGCCCGGCTGTCTGGCTGGGCGTAATCAGCAGCCAGGCTATTTGCCTCAACCTCCCACCCCGCCATAAAGGTCTCCTCCTTGCTCTCACACAGATTGTGGAGCACACAGCAAGCTGCTATCACAATGGGGATATTGGTTTCGCTGAGATCACAGCGAGTCAGTAAGCTTCTCCATCTCCCCTTGAGACGGCCAAAAGCACACTCCACCACCATTCTGCACTTGCTCAAACGGTAGTTGAACAGTTCTTTTTCTGAGTCCAGGGCGCCAGTATAGGGCTTCATGAGCCAGGGCATTAGCGGGTATGCAGTGTCCCCGAGGATCACTGTAGGCATCTCCACATCCCCAAGACTTATTTTGTGGTCCGGGAAGTAAATACCTTCCTGCAGCCGTCTAAACAGACCAGAGTTCCTGAACACGCGAGCATCATGAACCTTGCCCGGCCACCCGACTTTGATGTTTGTAAAACGTCCCCTGTGGTCCACCAGTGCTTGCAGCACCATTGAAAAGTAGCCCTTTCTGTTTATGTACTGGCTGGCCTGGTGGTCCGGTCCCAGGATAGGGATGTGAGTCCCATCTATAGCCCCACCGCAGTTTGGGAATCCCATCGCGGCGAAGCCATCTATGATGACCTCCACGTTTCCCAGGGTCACTACCTTTGAGAGCAGTACCTTGAGGATTGCCTTGGCTACTTGCATGACAACAACCCCCACGGTAGACTTGCCCACACCAAAGTGGTTCGCGACTGACCGGTAGCTGTCCGGCGTTGCAAGCTTCCAGAGGGCTATGGCCACTCGCTTCTGGAGAGTCAGGGCTGCTCGCATCCGTGTGTCCTTGCGCTTCAGGGCAGGGGACAGCAACTCACAAAGTTCGAGGAAAGTCCCCTTCCGCATGCGAAAGTTTCGCAGCCACTGGGATTCATCCCAGACCTGAAGCACTATGCGGTCCCACCAGTCCGTGCTTGTTTCCAGGGCCCAGAATCGCCGTTCCACAATATCCACAAGACCCATTGCCACCGTGATGTCCTGGGCGCAGGGTCTCGTGGTTTCTGACAGCTCTGTGCTACTCTCCGACTTCAGGCCCTCACGGTGGTGCCGTAGCTTCCTCTCCTGATTTCTCTGCATCTGCCTCTGGTAAAGGTGGATGATAAGCTGCGAGGCGTTGAGAACGGCCACAACTGCAGCGATGGTCGCAGCGGGATCCATGCTCGCACTGCTGTGGCGTCCGCGCTGTCACTGATCAGAAAAGTGCGCGAACTGATTTCCCGCCGGCGCTTTCAGGGAGGGAGGGAGGGCGGGAGTGACGGACGGATGACGACAGGTACCCAAAAGCACCCTCGACACATTTTTTTACCCAGAAGGCATTTGGGGCTCGACCCAGAATTCCAATGGGCAGCGGGGACTGCGGGAACTGTGGGATAGCTGCCCATAGTGCACCGCTTCCAATGTCGACGCTTGCCCCGTTAGTGTGGACTCACAAAGTCTCACAAAGTCGAATTACTGTCCTTACTGTGGACACACATGTTCGACTTTGTAATATCGATTCCACATATTCGATTTAAGTGAAATCGAACTACTCTCGTAGTGTAGACATACCCTTAGAGACTAACAAATTTATTTGGGCATAAGCTTTCGTGGGCTATAATCCATTTCATCAGATGCATGGAATGAAAAATACAGTAGGCGGGTATATATATTACAGCACATGAAAAGATGGGAGTTGCCTTACCAAGTGAGGGGTCAGTGCTAACGAGGCCAATTCAAACAGGGTGGATGTAGCTTATTCCCAACAATTGACAAGAAGAGGTGAATATCAACAGAGGGAAAATTACTTTTTGTAGTGCTAATGAGGGTGGATGTGGCCCATTCCCTGCAGTTGACAAGAAGGTGTGAGTATCAACAGAGGGAAAATTACTTTTTGTAGTGACCCAGCCACTCCCAGTCTTTATTCAAGCCTAATTTGATGGTGACAAGTTTGCAAATTAATTCCAGTTCTATTGGAAATTTCAATTTCTCGTTGAAGTCTTGTTCAAGACTGTTTTTGAAGTTTTTTTGGTTGAAGAATGGCCACTTTTAAGTCTGTTATTGAGTGTCTCAAAGCAGATTGCAACATAAGCTTGATACGTGTTGAATTAAGGCATCTTGTTGTGCTCTCAGCAGAGGGGTTTGTATGATGAGAAGCCTAATGATTGCGTTCTCTAGTGTTCTTCTTCAGCCTCACATTGACTGATCCGGGAAACCTAAACGAGGGTAATTAACAATATGAAACTGGGGGTATGTCTACACCACCCAGGTTACTGCGCGGCCATGTGGGCAGTATAGACACGCTTTATCGCCGGGGGAGAGCTCTCCTGGCAATTTTAAAAAAAACCCACCGGGCCGGCGATAATGCTACCACCGCTCATTAGGGGGTGGGGTTTTTTTAATTGCTGGGAGAGCTCTCCCCAGCGATAAAGCGTGTCTATACTGATGCTTTTCAGTGCTAAAACTTTTGTCGCTCGTGGGGTGTTTTTTCACACCCCTGAACGACAAAAGTTTTAGCGCTGAAAGTGGCAGTGTAGACACAGCCTGAGAGAACATAGACACTGAAGCTACAGTAAAACTCTTCACATACATCACTTCATTTTCAATTGAAAGCTTGGTCTAGTACAGGGGTCGGCAACGTTTGGCATGAGTCTCGCCAGGGTAAGCACCCTGACGGGCCGGGCCAGTTTATTTACCTGTTGACGCGGCAGGTTCGGCCGATCGCGGCCCCCACTGGCCGCGGTTCACCGTCCCGGGCCAATGGGGGCGGCGGGAAGCCGCTGCCAGCACATCCCTCACCCGCGCCGCTTCTCGCCGCCCCCATTGGCCTGGGACAGCGAACTGCGGCCAGTGGGGGCCACGATCAGCCGAACCTGCCGCGTCAGCAGGTAAATAAACTGACCCGGCCCGCTAGGGTGCTTACCCTGGCGAGACGCATGCCAAACGTTGCCGACCCCTGGTCTAGTACTTCCTGGATGGGGAGAGGTCTGGCAGTAGAAAGAGGGGACATGTTAGAATCCTTCTGCTAGTGCCAGTCTCCCATGATCCTTGTTGCTATGGGAAGGGGAAAAGTGTCCTTCTGAATTATAGAGAGTTTCTCTTCCCTTCCCCCAACCATCCTTTTTGCTGGAGTAGAACTTGTTGGCATAATGCACCTGAGATGTAGCTTTCTATACCTTGGGTACAAACTGGACACACACCATATGCATGTACAGTTAAAACAATTATGTTTTTTCTTAATCAATGCAGGGATGTGGATTTGCCAGGTCTGCAGACCAAAGAAGAAGGGAAGAAAGCTACTTCACGAGAAAGCTGCGCAAATAAGACGACGATATGCAAAACCTATTGGACGACCGAAAAATAAACTAAAGCAACGAATGTTGTAGGTTCCCTTTTTCCAATTGACTATAGTGTTCTTGAAAATGTAATACAGTGAGATTTTAGGTGACAGTTTATTTAAAATTAAACTACTGCTTTTGCTGAGTACTACAGCCTGAAAAAAAAATCACATGCGTAATCTTCAATGTAATGGAAAATAATTAAGTACAGTTGGTATTTCTGAGTCTTCTGATGGGAGCAAAAAGTTATCCTAAAAGTTTGCATCACTTTAAAAAGAATCACTGTTGGATCCAGGGAAGGAATTAGACTTAAATTCATATGTGAACAGTGCCATTTCCCAAATACAAGTGGCGCCAACAATCCTCAATAACAAATAGCCATATGATCGATTATTTTAAAAAAAATAAAAATCTATCATACCTGGGTTATCTGCACAATCCATATCAAATGGATGATACACCGATAAAGTGAAAAATGTAATTCACCTCACTCCAAAAGATGTCTTGCAAAGTTTCCTCCAATTGATTTGTCACCTATTCAGGAGACTGTTCTGTGCTGAGTATTTATTTGCAAGAATATGCTATTTCAGAAATGCTGCTTGCCACCTCCTAATATTGGTACAAATTCCCTCTTAATAGGTATAAAATCCCTACCTACAACACAAGCTCCATAATGAGTCAGTGCTCAGTTCAAGCCCCAGAGGTATCCATGAGACCGAGCTATTGAGTCCAGAGTTACTTTGGAAAAATAACTTTTTTGACCTTTGCTGCTGCTAAGTAAACGCCAGTCAGGAGGGGAGCGGGCTGCAGTTCCTCATGCTTTTCTCCAGCCCATGGGATATTTAGTGTCTGAGAGAAGAGGAACCTGTAGCACCTTTGGCACCCACCTTCCCAGTGAATGTTTATGTAACTGAACACAGACTTGTTGGACATCTTAAAGCTGGAGGGAGGGCTGTTGTGGGTGGAGGAGATACGTCTCTTGTCCTTTTCACCATCTTTTCATGCTCACACACAAGAGAAAACAGAGCAAAGCAAGAAACATCCATAGCATGGACTAAAAAGACATCCTAAAAAAAAAGGCAAAATTTAAAGCCATCTCGTTGATTCATTTAATCAACTTTGCACTAAGAACATCTGTGGCAATCACTCATACATTTCTTGTTGCAAGAGTGAAGTTCAGTGATGTATGCACACATCGATTGCCACATCTTGACACTATAGCATCAGCTTGCAAGGTCTAGAGCACATGAATTACTTTTTGCTCATCTAATAATGACAGTTACTATTTAGGAATTAGGTGCGAATGTTAAAAAGTAGATTGATTTGTAGCATCCTTTATGGGAGCCCAGTGACCTTTTGTCCAACATTGTGGTGTTAGAAGGAGAAGATGATTGTGCAGACACTGCTGCATAGTTAGAGTGAATAGATCTCCTGGTTCTCCAGGATTGTTCTAATTTTTTGGCAACCGTATCAGTAGGTTTTAGGACCAAGTTCAGCAGATCTGGGATGATGATCACTCAGTTGACACCTCCATTTCACAATGAAGTTCCTCTGCCATCCCCTTTCTCCACTTCTTTATTGCTGTACTACCGTGCTTCAGGTTGTACCCTGGATATCCCCACTACTGTGGCAAAATCAAAGAGAGAGGTGACCATCAGAGAGGCAGGTTGATGAGTTGGTAGCACATTGGGCCTAGCAGAGAAGCTGAGTCAAACTTTTGCATTAATATTGAATGTGAGAAATGGGTTATTTGAATCTGCAAAGCAAGATGATAAGGATAGTAGCATGTCACTGTCCAACACATGTTCCTACCTTTGCCCCCGCATGTGCCCCTCAATGCTTTTCTCCAGTGCTATTCATTTGTACTTTTGTGGCTCTCATCACTGTACTGTAGGAGAGCTTCATAATCATTAATGAACTCTACTACTTGCCCCAGTCCTATGGCCCCTATCAAATGTTTCTCTGCACACCTAAGACCGTCCTAAGGTTTCTTCACTCCACATTGTCAAAAATCTACTATTCACTGCCTAAAAACTTGGTTAATGCAGAGTTAAGGTTGACTGGCAGCATCTTATACTTTTCCAGAATGTCATATGCACCTATACTTAAACCTCTGAATGACTAACAAATAAAGAGTTACGGTAAAACAAACCCAAACCTTTGACAACTGGGATATATATTGTTAGAGGAAGTGTTCCACAAAACCTTAACCCTGCCCCCTTACATCACTGTGAGAGAGTATAGGACTGTACCCTTCCTGAGCAGCTGGAGGACAGTGTGAAAAGTGCACAAGAGTAATGTGATGGAAACTATTAGGTCGAGTGTAGGTTAGGTTTAGTAAACACAAATTAGCTAGGCATGACCTATATTCAACCACTTCACTTACTCTCAACAAACCACCAGAGTTGCCAGATTCTAACACCCGTTCATCCTTGTCCTAGCCAATCACCTTTACCTAGCCCTGACTGAGACTGGCAGTGCACTGTTGTGTGCCACCAAGCTGCTAGACCTCCCTAGAGCAGTAGAGCAGGACAGAGAGGGCGCATGGTACTTGGTGAAAGCCAGTGCAGATAATGTGGAGTTCTAATGGGCACTGAGAATATGCAAGACAGTGTTAGAAATGGATGAAGCACTCTTATATTCCCCTGTCTTATTGCCACGCACAGTGGAATGCCAGTATTTGGAGGTGACAGTAGCAGTTGTTACAGCAGCCTTAAGAACTGAAGAAGAGCTCTGTGTAGCTCAAAAGCTTGTCTCTCTTACCAACAGAAGTTGGTCCAATAAAAGATATTACCTCACCCATCTTGTCTCTGTAATACCTGGGACTGACATGGATACAACAACATTGCAAACTAAAACTCTACAGACATTTTAACAACTGGTGTCTGCTCAGACCTCCTGTGTATCACAGAGAGAGAAAAAGAGAGAGAGATTCCTGATTCCTCTAGCATCAGCTGCATCTCTCCTCAAATGGCTGTGTGAGCTGTGGTGACTTGCTGCAACTAAGCTCTGGATCAGTGAGCTAGGAACCTAGCCCAGTGTCAGTAAGAACGTGTGAAGAGCAGTAACGATGTAGCATTGAGTTGGACAAAATTGAGCGCAGATTTTATTAGAGGTACGTCAGGTTTTGATTTGTTCCAGTGCCTATTGCTAATTGCAGGAGGGCAGCGGTACGGGAGTCATCACCTTAGATTTAAGTACAGGTGCATTTGATGTTCTGAAAGCGTATGAGGCACTACTGGCAACCTTAACTCTGCATTAACCAAGTTTTTGGCCCTTTGTTTTTGAAGAAGTGTTGGTAATGAAGGGGGCATTGAGGGGCACCTGTGTGGAGGAAAATGAGGGATTTTCCAGCTCTGCCCTCCCTCTGGCTTCTCCATGTCCCTGGTAGGGCTGGAGGAGCCCTGGGGAGAAATGAAGATATTAACCAGGGGACTGTGAGAAGCACACCAGCAAGGGAGTGGGGAGGGGAAACCCTAGACTCTCTACTTCACTTTGTGGATAAGTACAAGGGTAGGAGTTAAAAAAAAAAAAAGGAAGAGCTATCTCAGCCTCACTGTAGTAGTGCTGCTGCCCCATTATCCTCCTCACTACCTAGTCCCTAGTGAGAAATTTGGTCCAAGTTTGGGATGCTGAAATCTGATCACCCAAGCATGGTGCATGTTGCGGTTGGCACCTGAGGGCCTTGATTTCACTTCCGCTAAAACAAAGTGGAAACATTTAGAATGGCATGTGGTACCACTCTTACCTTTAGCTATTTGGGTCATTGCACCACTACCATATAATTAATACTACATTTAAAAATGGGCAAGTCCTCTGAAAGAGCTTGCATGATGGTTTTGACTATAAAAATCTCATTCCCCACTTGTGTCTGAGGATTCTTGGGTAATCCTGGTGACTGATTTGTAGGATTTGTCCAAGAATAAATTATTTCCCCGTTTTCTCAATTGTATGTATGTATGTATTTCTGTCATTAAAACTAAAAAGAGTGTATGGTTTCCCATTGAACAATATTCCTTAAAAATGGGATTATATCTTAATTTACAAGGATGGGTAAGAAGACTAGAGAAGAATAATTCCCTAGATGGAATCTACTGCAGAAATAATCCCACTTTAAAAGCAGCATGAGGATATGGGAGGTAGCGAATCTAGCCATCTTTCATATGGGGCTGGACCTTAATGTGCATAAAGTTGCTCAAGCTGCTTAGCCCTTTTGACATAATGTATGGAATCTTATCCGGTACTAGTGGAATAGCATTGCTTAAAAGGACCTCTGTATGGAAACCTGAACAGGCAAGTTACAGCAGGAGATTAAATAACACCAGATGCTTGTTAACCTCTGGGCACTGATGGTTATTGGCACATCTGGTACTGACAATAGGTGTTGTAGCTAGAAATATGAACTTCTGGCATCAACAGATTCAGAAGACTTTAGAAAAAAAGGCATTATTTTTAAACACGATTGGGAATTGTAAGAGCTCTTCAGCTACCCCAATTCAGTGATGTGTGGGAGTGAAGCAGGGCCCAGTTTTATGGCTGGTGGGCTCTTGGAGTTCAGGTACCAGATGGTAGCCCCAGGCTGTTCCATCTCTAACTAAAAGTAATCGGTTGGAATTAATTGTTTCAGCTTCACAATTAAGAAGGGAAAAATCTGTGGAAGGAAACCTTCCTCTGCAAAATACACACATGTTTTAAATAAATGTAAGGATGCATTTGGGGGAGAGAAGAGGGAGTGGAATAATTTGATGTAATTATGCAGCTTTGTTTGGGTTTGCAGTATAACACTTCCTGATTACATGTATTTCTTTACTATGAATAACCTCAGCTGTTCAGTTTGTATTTACTTCAACAAAATACCATTCTTCAATATTCCCTTCAGTGTTCTGTCTTCTCATTCAGTCATTAGCCATCAGCTAAATCAGCATTTTTTTAATGCAAGCTTTGGCCTGGAGCACGCCCTCTGCTCATTCTTAGTAAACTTCACCACTTCTCCTCAAGCTCTTCCATGTCATGCCTAACCCAGTTACGACTTTTCTTTGATCATTATTTTATTTATGCTTTTGCTGTTTCCCTCTATCTCTCTATTTTTTGCTTTAACTATACTTTTATTTTTTTAAATAGAGAGGTCGCTTTGTTAGCTGTATGGGTAGTGCTGTGCATAAAAACTACCTCATTCCGCCTTGAGTTTCATTTTTTTTAAAGGGATATTTTTATGGTCTTTTATTAAAAAAAATACTAATTTCATCAGTGTAATCTAATAAAATCATACAAAAATATCAGTTTCCTGAAGATTGGCTGTATTATTTCCCCATACTGGTGGAACACCTCTGCTGTCTTTTAGTGAACATTCTGCTGAAATCAATAACATGTTTTGATGTGCTGTGTATACTTTGTAGCACAGGACATGTGCATCTTCTGGATGTATGTTACAGATTTCACAGAAGTGAAGTGGTTGATGTGAACAAAACCAGTATATTAACAATTTTTCTCTCTCAAAAGAGAGAATATTTTTTCCTTAAAATATGTGTTGTATATACTGAAGACTTTTTCTATCCCACCCCCTTACTATTGGTACATGCTATGGACTACCCAGTGAAATCTGATCGGTATCAGCAGCTCACTTTCATTCAGGGAATCATGTGTCAGTAGTGCATAAGTATTTTTAAGGGTCACTGTTCCACTCTTGACTTTTAAGTGCAATGGCATATATGTTTTATGTAGAACTGTTTTGACAGCAGTTTTTGTAGTTTTTTTTAATACTGATTTTATTTTCCAAATTTTTGCATAGGTCTGTAACCAGTGATGAAGGATCCATGAATGCATTCACAGGAAGGGGGTCACCTGGTAGGGGTCAAAAGACTAAAGTCTGTACCACACCTTCATCTGGTCATGCTGCATCTGTGAAGGATTCAAGCAGCAGATTGCCTGTTACAGACCCCACTCGGCCTGGTGCCACCACCAAAATCACCACCACCTCCACCTACATATCTGCCTCTACACTTAAAGTTAACAAGAAAACCAAAGGGCTCATTGATGGCCTTACTAAGTTTTTTACACCATCACCCGATGGTCGCAGATCACGAGGTGAAATAATAGACTTTTCAAAGCACTATCGTCCAAGGAAAAAGGTCTCTCAGAAACAGTCATGCACTTCTCATGTGTTGGCTACAGGTACCACACAAAAGCTAAAACCTCCACCTTCTTCACTTCCACCCCAAACTCCCATCTCTGGTCAGAGCCCCAGTTCACAAAAATCCTGCACTTCCACCTCTTCTAACTCTCCCCAAAGTTCTTCCAGTCAGTCAAGTGCACCCTCCTTTAGCAGCCTTCCTAATAACAGTCAGCTAAAGGGACTCTTTGATGGACTTTCTCATATTTATACCACCCAGGGACAGTCTCGAAAAAAGGGACACCCGAGTTATGCACCACCCAAACGTATGCGTCGTAAACCAGAGTTATCTTCCACATCAAAATCTAATACCCATTTCTATGGAAAGAAAGAGATTAGAAGTAGGTTTATTTCTCATTCCTCCACCTCTGGATGGGGTGTGTCTAGAGGACGTGCTTTTAAAGCAATTGCTCACTTCAAGCGAACAACTTTCCTTAAAAAGCACAGGATTCTAGGCAGATTAAAGTATAAAGTGACCCCTCAGATGGGGACCCCCTCACCAGGGAAGGGGAGCTTGGCAGACGGAAGGATTAAACCTGATCAGGATGATGGTAAGCAAAGGTCAAAGCTCCAACCAAACCTGCGTCCCGTCCAAAACCAAAATTCTTATTTTGTCACATAGGTCTTAGCTATTTCTCTTATTCTTACTTCACTCTCATACAAAAGCAATGAAACTTTGACCTTTTACCTAATGCTGACTAAACCTCCAAAATGTTTTTTCTGACTAATACTATACCACCGTTTTATTATTATTTTTGCATCTGTAGTGGCACTAGGAGCCCCAAATGCCTTCATAACGTTGCTTATGGCTTTGTAGTACCGCATGAGTAGCCACTTTCATGCTACTTCCTTGTTCTTTCCCCTGCCCTTTCTCTGGCAGTAGTGCTGTCATTATGATTGTGTGCTGTCAGTGCTTATAATGATGGACATTTCAATTCTTCATTTCCCTCTGCTCCATTGCTTTTTCATGACCAATTCCATCCTGCTGCAGTTTCCACGACACTTGATCTGTACTGCTGTAAAATGTCCTTTTTCTGATTATTTTTATTTAAGTAAGAGGAAATATATTTATAATGTCTGAATGTACATTTAACATAGCACTGGTCTCCTAATTTTTTAAAAGGTTTTTTGTTTAAACTAGCACTGAAGGGGACACAGATTTTTTATTTTTATAGAGAGATAGCATTGGAGACTTAGTATACATTATACATATACTTAGTATCACCTTAACCGTTTCAGGAGGTTTGTGTTCAGAATTCATGTAGTACAGTTGAACTAGCCTATAAAGGCCTACAAGAGATACGCAAGAAAATACTGAAAATAGCTCCTGCAGCTGCAATTTTAAAAACTAGAGAGGGAGGTGGGGCATAGTTGCTATAACAGGTATAAAGGATTCCAAATCTAAACTATAATGGGAGTTTCTAAGAGCCGTCACTGCCTGCAGTGCTATTTAGGAGTACCACACAGGAACTGTAAGGCATGTGGTCTTCATGTCTGTGAATAAACCTTCTGCTGGTTTTAAATAACAGATACAGAAATCAAAATAAGCATCAAACAAGAAAATACAGATGTAATTCTGGTGGGGAGCAAGGAAATTGTTACAGAGGAGGATGTGGAAGTTTTTAAGCAGGCTCGGGAACTTTCTCTGGAGGTAAGACTGACTGAAAATCATTTCAGTAATGAAGCATGTTGTGGTCAATTCAATTACCTTTATAAATTAACATTGAATTATTTTTCCAATGTTCATTCGGCCTCATGGTATTTTTGATATGCTCCTTTGACCTAGTGTTTCATACTTGATGAATGTCTAGTGGAGATGTTCTGTATACAGTAGTATTCCCTTAGACTGGAGCCCTATCATCCCGGTGGAGTGAACCAGATGAGTGACACTTGTGGATTTTAGATATCTGGCTCCTGTTCGCTAGACAAGAAATCAAAGGCTAAAATCCTGATCAGCCCTTTGAAAATGTAGGTGTTGGTAACTAGGAGGTATGCATTTATACCCTTTTCCCCCCCTCTATGCAGAAAGCAGGCACTATGAAAAGCCACCAGATAATCTGTGTCCTGTCACTCTTCTATAAGAAATGCAAAACTGGATTTTATGATCAGTATATAACTTCACTGCTTTATGTTTGCCCAGTTATTTTAATAGTCTATAAGATTATTATGGTCATTGAAATGTTTGAGCTGGATCTGCCTAAAACTATTGCACCAGCTGGTGCTATAATGCTCTCTTTTTTAGTATGTGTTATAAATATATACCCTGCTGAGGCTGTATTTCTTCCCTTGCTCCTTGTACACTTGGCTGAGAGAGCCCCCGACGTACAAACTGGATTTCCCTCTAGCAAAAAGGGCTTTTACTTTCCTGTGCCAGTGTGAAAGGACAAGATTTTTTCTTTGAATCTCATTGTGGAAGGTGCTATTCACAGGTGGAGCTCAAGGAGACAGGCAAAAACTGCATCTCTGAGAGTATGGGATGGAGGGTGAACATAACAACACCCACTACTACCATTTTTTCCAGGGTTGTGTCTGAATCTAGACTTGTGATCTCCTGTGCAAGCCCTCGTCCAACCCCTCAGTCTTTTTTAAGGGCGTCTAGCTTGGCTCTTAGTAATAAACTTCCCCTTGTAGGCCAGAAGTGCAAATACCGAGAATATGTCTGGTATAGACACACAGTGTAAGTTAGGGACAATCTCAGCCCTAAGTGTTTCGGCCTAGTTTGAGATTGGCTATTGAGGATTTTACCTCTTAGTTTGCTGCTAGCTACTTCTCTTGATAAATAAATTCTCATCCCTCTCCCACAGGTCAGAGTATATTCTGTTGGCTTTATTTGATTAAGGTAACCTCCCCACACACACACAAAGTCCCCATTTAACCTCCTCTGTGGACACTAGAGGTCATTGTCCTAGCAAGTGGACTACTGTCATCTCAGCTAAAGTTAACTTATTTTAACATCCTGTTGGCACTGGAGGTTGCAAATTGAACCCTCGGTACCCACAGCGCCTGCTTGAAGGAGGGGTAAGCCCACTTCTGGGGTAAAGCAGGTGCTCCCAGTGTCACCATCCTTCTTCATTTGGTTCTGCTGGGAAGGGCCTCTTGGAATTTGAGCCAGGACTCCAGACAAGCTCTGCCAACTGCCTGTGAGATTTACTGAATCAGGAAACCTGTTTAGCTGGGCCCAGCCTCTGCCAGCCCTGCCTGTTTTGTGGGCAGCAGCATCCAGTGCCAAGCCCTCCAGTGGAATGGAGCTTACAGCCAGATTTTACTGCTGCACTCCAATCCTGCCAGGCTTTCTGCAGCCTGGGTTCTAGCCCCACATTTGACCATTTCCAGAGACTTCTAACAACTAATCATGTCAGAGAAACTTGAAGGTTTTCTAATCTTAACCAAATGAAAATGAAGATGTGAATTGACCCTCCTCTCATTCCTTATAACTGAAACATTTTGCTTTTGTTACACCTGACAGAAAATTGGATGTAAAAACAGCAGTGAAACAAATGGCCGGTACCCTTCAGTGATAGAATTCGGGAAGTATGAGATCCAGACCTGGTACTCTTCACCTTATCCGCAGGAATATGCAAGGTAATAGAGTGGTCAAGATTACTGTTTCTTTTTATGTGATGGTGAGGATGGGGGCTTCATCCTGTTCTTTTGTTTCACAGTATTTCAGCTGAGATTAAATTTGACTAACACATTGAGGCAGCACCCAAAACTATTACTTCTACAGCACTTCTTTTGCAGTCTTATTAATTTTGTACAAGTTCCTAGTTGTCCCTTTATTGCAAACATGCTGTAAATCCTGCCTTTATTCCCCCAAGCTGGTATTTCCCTCTTCCACTGAGAATGAGGTGTGTATTGTGAACAGAATATACTGAAATCAAGGGAACAGAAGTATACTGGATTAGACCAATTTCATGTTATTAACTAGAGGACTTTCCAGTGGCAACAGCCTACTTCACTTATTTGTATACTTTCCTCAATTCTGCCAAACTGGGGACTGAGCAACCAGCTACAGGGAGCAACAAGGAGGCTGAGGTGATAGCGGGTAGTACATTAGTATGAACCAACAGTGTGATATGGCATCTAAAATGGGCATTGTGATTCTTGGCTGCACTTGCAAAAGGCATTACATTATGGAATGGAGAATTGATAATGCCTCTTTATGGTGATGGAGGCAGTTCTCCCTAGAATAGGTGCAGTTTTAGGCACCAAATTACCAAAAAGATGCAGATATAGGGGAAAAAAATATACATGATTAAAAGTCTTCAGGGATGATTTTCCAGGAAAGATTAAGAAATAAATGTCTATAGGTTGGCGAAATGATGATGGAGATGTGGACATAAGTGCTTACAAATACTTGAAGGAAGTAAATCATTATAACCACCTATATACAGTCCCAGGACATGCTAGTTGCTTTTAGAGCACATGTAAATTGGCCTCTGCTCCAAAGATATTATAATATAATTAGTTTATGCAACAGTGTCCTTCTGTTTCTGTAGTTTCAAAATGAGGATAAACCTAGTGCTAGAAAATTTACTGCAGGGATTTACTGTTCTGGCAGTTTGAGTGCAGGGGACTGGACTAGATGACCTCTCGAGGCCCCTTCCAGTCCTAAGATTCTATGAAACTAGGTGATCTAGTTGGTCTTCTCTTTCTCTAATTTCTGTGATTTGGTGAGGCAGCTAATGACAGTCCAGGCCATGGATCAGCCAAGATGAGGCATTCTTCACTTCTGACTCAGCTGAATCAACTCTACTATGTAATAAAGCCTCTCATCTCATTTAGGAGAAAATCACTTACATGAATCTCTGTGCATTACTTTCAAATAATGCATGCCTGTTTTAATCTTCCCTCTGTGGTGCATATTTGGCACACACAGAAATACAGTTTAATTCAAGTCTGTTCAAATATTTTTAAGATGGGTGGAGAGGGAGAACGTGATTTTTGGTCACAGAGTTTATAACTGTAACAGCACTCTAAAACTCTTCATGATTTTTATACTTCAACAGACTATCAAAGCTTTACCTGTGTGAATTCTGTCTTAAATATATGAAAAGTAAAAACATTTTGCTAAGACACTCAAAGAAGTGTGGTTGGTTCCATCCTCCAGCCAATGAAATCTACAGAAGAAATGATCTTTCAGTATTTGAGGTAGGTATATTAAAATCCAGATTGTTTAAAAAAGAAAAACTTACATGTATTTGTTGATTATATACCAGTTGAAGGCCACAGTAGAAAAAGATAAAACTGTATTACAGTAGAACCTCAGAGTTACAAACTGACCGGTTAACCAGACCACCTCATTTGGAACTGGAAGTACACAATCAGGCAGCAGCAGAGACCCCCCCCCACCCAAAAAAGGCAAATACAGTACAGTGTTAAATGTATAAAATACTAAAAAATAAAATAAAGGGAAAGCAACATTTTTTTCCCTGTATAGTAAAGTTTCAAAGCTGTATTAAGTTAATGTTCAGCTGTAAACTTTTGAAAGAACAACCATACCTTTGAACTTTTGTTCAAAGTTACAAACATTTCAGAGTTACGAACAACCTCCATTCCCGAGGTGTTCGTAACTGTGAGGTTCTACTGTAAATATTTCCCCACTAATATTCATATTGTACTCAAAAAATAAGTCTCCTCTTTCACTTTTCCCCACCTTTTATATCCCGTGTACTCATAAGTTATGTAGAATTTAAGAGCTTTCTAGCCTTCTGGTGCAGCATGCTTTTAGATGTATATTGAAACTATATCTTCCAACTACATGTTCTTTTACTTCTGGTCAGATGATAAGGGCACCCTTCTTTTTTCCTTTCTACCCATTACATAAGAACAGTCATACTGGATCAGATCACTGGTCCATCTAGCCCAGCATCCTGTCTCTTGACAGTGGCCAATGCATGATGCTTTGGGGAATGAACAAGTGGGACAATTTTGATTGATTCATCCCTGGTCGTCCAGTCCCAACTTCTGACAGTCAGAGGTTTAGGGACATCCAGAGCATGGGATTGCTCCACAACCATCTTGGCTATTAGCCACTGATTAACCTATTCTCCATGAATTTATCTAATTCTTTTTTGGACCCAGTTATACTTTTGGCCTTCACAACTTCCCATGGCAATGAGTTCCACAGGTTGACCGTGTGTTGTGTAAAGAAATACTTCCTTATGTTAGTTTTAAACCCAGTGCCTATTAATTCCATTGGTTGTCCCCTAGTTCTTGTGTTATGTGAAGGGATAAATAACACTTCCCTGTTCACTTTCTCCACACCATTCATGGTTCATGATTTTATAGACTTTTTATAGACATTCAGTTGTGACACTCTGATTATTTGGAGAAGGAAGTGAACAATGAGCATGACCATTGACTGTATAGGAAATGCAAAGGTAAAAGTTTTCTGCATGGTTGATTTAGGACTCCAGGAGAGAGATCACGTGATCATTACCTGTTAGGTTCACTCCCTCTGGGACACCTGGCATTGGTCACTGTTGGCAGACAGGATACTGGACTGGATGGATCTTTGGTCTGACCCAGTATGGCCATTCTTATGTTCTTATGTTCAGAAGTTAAATTTTGAAACTAAAGTTATTCCCCCTACAGACAGCCTGAGAAATATCTCCTGAGGCATTCTGCCAGGGTGTGTTAGGTCCCAGGCTGAACCTGTTAGCTATCTGTATTACTTTCACAGCCTGTTACAAGTCGGGTCAAGGTAAACTGCCTTTAATTTAATTAGTTCAGAAATTAAACCAAATAGAATATAATTCTTTGGGACATTTTGGAGCTAATCTCTTAAGGACTTTTGACCACATTGCTCCGTTGTGAAAAGACCCTTGAGTTTAACTAATGAGTATTCTTTATCATGGCTTCAAGTGTCATTGCTGCACCCAATTACCCTAACCTACTTACTCATATTTCTTAAGCGCCAGTACTAATACTACTAGCAGAAAAGACTTCCAGGGTTTTAGGACCATCTTAATTCTCTCAGAAGAATGGCACAAGTATTTCTGACTATCAATACTGAAAAGTAATTCTGAATTTTAAAAAATTCCACTACCTAGCACTTTCATATTGTGTAAATATATTTGTTACCCCTGCAGGTATGCTTGTCTATTCCATGTCTTGAAATACTGATATGTAATCTGGTGGAGTCCCCATGCAACTGAACCAAACCTTAACACTTGTTCTAGTCATTCACAGATTTCATCTTCTTAACTAAAAGAAAATTCTGAATTAAAACTGCACCAACCCCAGCCAATGGCGACTCGTGGGGGGGGCCCAAAGGGTCACATGACCCTCCCCAAAATGCTGGGCGGGGAGGGGAGCAAGGCCAGCAGCCAGGAAGATGAAGGGGCACGGCCAGAACCAGAAGGGAAGAGGTGGGGCCAGAGCCTCTCCTCTTCCGGCCATGCTGCCTGGTGCAGCACGCAGCGGCTACACTCTCCCAGGCAGCCTTCAGCCATGCTGCCTACAGCCCAGGCAGGCAGCATGGCCAGAGGCTGCAGGGGAGAGTGCATTAGTGGCTCCACACATGCCAGGGGGACTGGAGCAGAGTGTGGGGCTCCCGGGCTGGGGTTGGGGATGAGTTACGTGGGGGGGGTCACGTGGGGAGTGGGGCAGGGAAGAGTCACGGGGGTCACATGCCCCCCTTTAGCTGGTGCCCCCTTTGTGTTCCTCCTACTAGTCGCTCATTTCCCCCAGCCTACATTTTTTTTCTCCCAGATATTTCTGCTCCTATGGTTTTCCCATGACACGGGTGAGCGACACCCTAGTTCTCTCATCCAGAGAGTTACTCCCACCTTCCTTAAACTTTTCCAGAGTATAAAAAGCCGCACTTTTCCCAGTGAGTCACCACTGAACATGATTAACCTGTTCCTCTCTACTGGATTCGTCTAATACCTGCTAATACAGAGTAGGGCAACAGGTGAATCTGCCACGATGTTAGTGTTATTCTGTGAGCTGCCATCAATCCGTACATCAAAACTTATTCAGTCCTTCATTTTTCTTTTTTTTAAGCATTCTTAAGGGTCTCTCAAAAAGAGCCATAGAAGAGAGAATATTCTGTGGAAGGAAAATCTGGATTCATCAGATGGCCCTTTTTTCCTTCTGTCCTTGAGACACTTGGATAGGATTACTGAGACTCTTGAAGACTAACTTTTTCAGTTTGGTTGAAGTGTTGGCTGGGGCCATTACTTCTAATTTTGATAGCTGCAGAAACTCAATGAGGAGTTGATAGAAATTCTGCAGACTTCCAACAAGATAAAGTGACTGCACCCATTCATTCCCTGCGTGACAGGACAGAGAAGGGGATAGGCTCTTATTCTCCTTCTGTTTCTCCAAGGAGCAGAAAATGCCCCAGGGCATCTTATGTTTATGTATGCCTTCCTTCCAGTGCAAAACTTTGACAGATCTAAGAGGAGACTTATTGTCATAATTTATTACTCCATTCTAGTCTAGCAAACATTGGTGTCTGAGATTGTAGTCCATTTTTCCCATTGAACTGCTGAACAAGCTGGTCTTATCAGAAAGTTACGGAATGCCTTTCCATCGTCACATGAATGCTCTTTCACAAAATAGCGTATAGAATGTTTTAAAGGATTGTCTGTTTCTAGGAATTTTTTTTAATATCAAGGAAGTCTTCCATTGAAACAACATAACAATTGGACACTTCCTCTTTTAGGAGAGTTGAAAAACAAAATCCAATATTAATTGCCAACATTTTTAGAGGAACTGAAATGTCTTTAGTTAACCATTACAAGTTTTTTAAAATCTAATTAAGGCTGACTTTATCATTTGTTTTTATTACTTGTTTGCATGTGTGTAAAAAAACAAAAAAAATCCCCAGTTTCGTACAAGGGAGTCAGTTGCATGAGTGTGCTTAAAATACTTCTGAAATTGTTAGGTACTATGTGTGAGATTATACATAAGTATTTCAGAGCAGTAGCCGTGTTAGTCTGTATCAGCAAAAAGAACAGGAGTACTTGTGGCACCTTAGAGACTAACAAATTTATTTGAGCATAAGCTTTCGTGGGCTAAAACCCACTTCATCGGATGCATGCAGTGGAAAATACAGTAGGAAGATATATATATATATATATATATATATACACAGAGAACATGAAAAAATGGGTGTTGTCATACTAACTATAATGAGAGTGATCAATTAAGGTGGGCTTATTATCAGCAGGAGAAAAAAACCTTTTGTAGTGATAATCAGGATGTCCCATTTCCAACAGTTGACAAGAAGGTGTGAGTAACAGTAGGGGAAAAAATAATTAACGTGGGGAAATAGTTTTTACTTCGTGTAAAAGCAGCAAAGAGTCCTGTGGCACCTTATAGACTAAGAGACGTACAGGAGCATGAGCTTTCGTGGGTGAATACCCACTTCTTCGGATGCATGTAGTGGAAATACCGAAGAAGTGGGTATTCACCCACGAAAGCTCATGCTCCTATACGTCTGTTAGTCTATAAGGTGCCACAGGACTCTTTGCTGCTTTTACAGATTCAGATTAACACGGCTACCCCTTTGATACTTTACTTTGTGTAATGACCCATCCACTCCCAGTCTTTATTCAAGCTTAATTTAATGGTGTCCAGTTTGCAAATTAATTCCAATTCTGCAGTTTCTCATTGGAGTCTGGTTTTGACGTTTTTTTGTTGGAGTATTGCGACTTCGAGGTCTGTAATTGAGTGACCATGGAGGTTGAAGTGTTCTTCGACTGGTTTTTGAATGCTATAATTCTTGGCATCTGATTTGTGTCCATTTATTCTTTTGCATAGAGAAGTAAAAACTATTTCCCCATGCTAATTTCCCCCCCTACTGTTACTCACACCTTCTTGTCAACTGTTGGAAATGGGACATCCTGATTATCATTACAAAAGGTTTTTTTCTCCTGCTGATAATAGCCCACCTTAATTGATCACTCTCGTTATAGTTAGTATGGCAACACCCATTTTTTCATGTTCTCTGTATATATATATATCTTCCTACTGTATTTTCCACTGCATGCATCCGATGAAGTGGGTTTTAGCCCATAAAAGCTTATGCTCAAATAAATTTGTTAGTCTCTAAGGTGCCACAAGTACTCCTCGTTCTTTTTGATAAAAGTATTTGTATCAGTAGTTCTTAACTCATAAGTAATGTTTTTTTATCTTAAGCTAACTTACAGATATTGTCTGATCTACCCCCAGATACCCGTATGAGGTTAGTGCTTACCCACTTTACAGCAGGTAAAGCAGAGACTTGTCCAAGCCACACCAGAAACTGACTCTGGTAATGGATTATAATACAGGAATTTCTTCCTGGTGCTGTGCCTAGACCAGAAGGCTCTCTGTGTAAATGAAATACAGATGGTCCCATCATCAGAGAACTCTAGTTGCAAGTAATCGTTTCCCTGAAGAAGAATCTTGGGGAAAGACTCGGCGGCTTACAATGACTATGCTCTTCATTTCAGGGAGAAACTGATTGTGATCAAAGAAATCTGCACTTGTGCCTAGCCTGTCTGCAACCATCAGTATCACAGCTTGATTCTTTATACTTATAACCGACATAGACTAATTATGATACTTAGCGTGAAAATTTACTTCTCTTGCTCAGTAGCATCTTCGCTCCAGTGTAGAATTTTTATCTTCTCTAATTATATCTAAAATACTGCAGTGTATAATACCAAACGGACATCCCATTTGCTGGCCCTACACTTCAGGGACTCAGAATAATGCAGTTCAATCTGTTCTACTTTTGGAGGGCAGCTCCTTCAGTAATGATCCAGAGCTTAAGATAGCTTTAATAATGTTTGCATTATCTGCTATTCATATCTGTTTGATTATAGGGCAATAAGTGAAAGAGATGTAACCAAGTCTGACTGGACCAATTATCAGATCAGAGAACCTTGATTGTTTGATAAATCCAGATCTTCTGAAGATTCTTGCTAATGCAAACAATTAGCACTAATAGAGAATTTCTATTCTGAAATTAACGTTTTTTTCCTTAATACTACATTTTTCAGGTTTTCTTAAAGGATACTGTAAGTACAAGATACCATTTTATGCAAAATAATATGTGAGAAATAATGGTTTTGTGGGGAAAAAATTTATCTGTGATTTTTTTTTTTTTTTTTTTTTTTTAGGTTGATGGAAATGTGAGCAAAATTTATTGCCAAAATCTTTGCTTGTTAGCCAAGCTCTTTCTGGACCACAAAACGTTGTATTATGATGTTGAGCCATTCCTTTTCTATGTTCTTACAAAAAATGATGAAAAAGGCTGTCACTTAGTTGGATATTTCTCTAAGGTAAAGCAATATCTCTATATGCTTTTTAATATTAACAATTCATAATTTTTCCACTGTTAAAATTATGCTTCTTATTCAAGTATTTTTGCATATGTAATTTCAATAGATGAAGACAATTTTTAAAATTTGAAATCCCATCTGCAAGTCTCATAAAATTGTTCACTGTCTGATAGACAATAACAATAACTTTATTCCCCTCCCCCAAAAACTTACGTTAACTGAGAAAAGTTCTATCTGTATTCAGTAGAGCTGTCAATTAATTGCAGTTAACTCACGCGATTAATAAAAAAATATTAATTGAGGTTAAAAAAATTAATCTCAGCTTTAATCGCACTGTTAAACAATAGATTGCCCATTGAAATTTATTCAATATTTTTGTATGTTTTTCTACATTTTTAAATATATTGATTTCAATTACAACACAGTATACAAAGTTGACAGTGCTCACTTTATATTATTTTTATTACAAATATTTGCACTGTAAAAATGGCAAACAATAGAAATAGTATTTTTCAATTCACCTCATCCAAGTACTGTAGTGCAATCTTTTTATTGTGTAAGTGCAACTTACAAATATAGATTTTTTTTTTTGTTACATAACTGCACTCAAAAACAACACAATGTAAAATTTTAGAGCCTACAAGTCCACTCAGTCCTGCTTCTTGTTCAGCCAATTGCTAAGACAAAGAAGTTTGTTTACATTTACGAGAGATAATGCTGGCAGCTTCTTATTTACAATGTCACCTGAAAGTGAGAACAGGTGTTCGCATGGCACTTTTATAGCCGGCATTGCAAGGCATTTACGTGCCAGTTTTGTTAAACATTTGTATGCCCCTTTGTGCTTCGGCCACCATTCCAAAGGACATGCTTCCATGCTGATGATGCTCATTTAAAAACAATAAATGCATTAATTAAATTTGTGACTGAACTCCTTGTGGGAGAATTGTATGTCTCCTGCTCTGTTTTAGCCGCATTCTGCCATATATTTCATGTTATAGCAGTCTCGGATCATGATCCAGCACATGTTGTTCATTTTAAGAACACTTTCACTGCAGATTTGACAAAACACAAAGAAGGTACCAATGTGAGATTTCTAAAGATAGCTACATCACTCAACCCAAGGTTTAAGAATCTGAAGTGCCTTCCAAAATCTGAGAGGGACGGGGTGTGGAGCATGCTTTCAGAAGTCTTAAAAGAGCAACACTCCGATGAGGAAACTGCAGAACCTGAACCACCAAAAAAGAAAATCAACCTTTCTGCTGGTGGCATTTGACTCAGATGATGAAAATGAACATGCGTCGGTCGGTACTGCTTTGGATGGTTATCGAGCAGAACCCGTTATCAACATGGATACATGTCCTCTGGAATGGTGGGTGAAGTATGAAGAGACATATGAATCTCTAGTGCATCTGGCACATAAATATCTTGCAACGCCGGTGTGACAGGTTGGATCACAGCAACCCCCTTGAGACTGCCACCTGATGTACTACCTCTGAGCCTGTTTTCCGTGCTAGCTTGGGACTTCAGTGCCCTGCCTGGTTTGAGCCAGACACACTAGCCTGCTACAAACACAGACCCAGATCTGAACTACGTCCCCCAAAAGCTGCAGGCTTAACTGAAAACAGCTTAAGAAGTGCTCCTGTCTCCAGCACTCAGATACCCAACTCCCAATGGGGTCCAAACCCCAAATAAATCCGTTTACCCTGTATAAAGCTTATACAGGGTAAACTCATAAATTGTTCGCCCTCTATAACACTGATAGAGAGCGATGCACAGCTGTTTGCCCCTCCAGGTATTAATACATACTCTGGGTTAATAAGCAAAAAGTGATTTTATTAAATACAAAAAGTAGGATTTAAGTGGTTCCAAGTAATAACAGACAGAACAAAGTGAATTACCAAGCATAGAGTGCATCTGAAGAAGTGAGGTTTTTATCCACGAAAGCTTATGCCCACATAAATCTGTTAGCCTTTAAGGTGCCACCAGACTCCTTGTTGTTTTTGTAGATACAGACTAACACGGCTACCCCCTGATACTTGACACCCCTCCTTCTAAATGGAAAAGCACCAGGTTAAAGATGGATTCCAGTTCAGGTGACATGCTCATGTCACTGTAAGACTTCATTACCCACTTGCCAGCACACAGGTATACAGGAAGATTTACAAGTAAACAGCCATCTACAATCAATTGTCCTAGTTGATGGGAGCCGTCAAGATTCTAAACCACCATTAATGGCCCACACTTTGCATAACTACAATAGCACCTCAGAGTTATATTTCATATTTCTAGTTTCAGATACAAGAATGATACATTTATACAAATAGGATGACCACACTCAGTAAATTATAAGCTTTGTAAGGATACCTTACAAGAGACCTTTTGCATGAAGCATATTCTAGTTACATTATATTCACACTCATTAGCATATTTTCATAAAATCATATAGAGTGCAGTGTCACAGCCAGCTATAACAGTGCCATGCAGATGCTTGTTCTCACTTTCAGGTGATATTGTGAACAAGAAGCGGGCAGCATTATGTCCTGCAAATGTAAAGAAACTTGTTTGTCTGAACAAGAAGTAGGACTGAGTGGGCTTCTAGGCTCTAAAGTTTTACATCGTTTTATTTTTGAATGCAGTTTTTTTGTACATAATTCTACATTTGTAAGTTCAACTTTCATGATAAAGAGATTGCACTACAGTATTTGTATTTGGTGAATTGAAAAATACTATTTCTTTTGTTTTTTACAATGCAAATATTTGTAATCAAAAATAAATATAAAGGGGGCACTGTACACTTTGTATTCTGTGTTGTAATTGAAATCAATATATTTGAAAATGTAGAAAATATCCAAAACTATTTAAATAAATGGTATTCTATTATTGTTTAACAGTGCAATTAATTGCGATTAATTTTTTTCGCTTGACAGTCCTAGTATTCAGTTAAATCTGTTTTTACTGGTTATCTGGTGATTTATAATTGTTCAATTTGACATGACATCTTTTTCTATATAATTCACTTAGTTACAGATTCTGCATAGATATACTACGCCTGATTTTCAAAAGTTTTAGATGTACAAAATGTGCACAATTTACATGTGTATTTACAGATGTATTTTGGTAAAACTTGCTATTTACACATATAACAAATGACCATTTCTGTTCATCTTTGGTCACTTGTGTGCATAAATACCTGAATTTTTTTGCAGTTTTTAATTGCACATTAAACTTCTGAAAATCAAGCCCTAAGTTACTAATTTTCATAGTGGATGTCTTTATGACTTGTGGTGATACTTTGAATTTTAAAACAACAATTCCAATTATTGCTAAGAGGGAATTTCTCTATATTGCTTTGACAGAGGCTATAGTAAAATTAATTGCAAGGTAAAAGTAGAATTTCCTGGAATAGGGAGAACCTATATTTGTTTCTGTCAACTGTCAAGTCAGAGGTTTGGTATATCAGTGGCTTCCAAACTAACATGTCATACAATTATTTTTATCTTTGGAAATTAGGTGATTTTTCTCATTTTCCTTCAGATTGCTCTTAATAACAAAAAAGATCTGAAAGAATTTTTTTTTTAAAGAGATCTGTTGAAAGTGATAAAGTTGGAGTAGCAGCATAGTCTACTGAGGTGTTTTTGGACTGATACATTTGTCCTCAAATATAAGGCTTGAAGAAAATCTAAGGCATGGTCTGCACCTAAAACGTAGGTAGACCTAACTACATTGCTCAGGGCAAAATTGAAAAATTTCATGTCCTGTGCAATGCAGTTAAGCCTACCTAAGCCCCACTGTAGATACCACTAGGTTGACAGAAGTCTTTGACTTAGTTACCACGTCTCAAGGGGGATGGATTTACGACAGCGATGGAAGAATACCACTGTAGTGTTTTTATTGTAGACATTCCCTAAGTAACAGCGAGATTGACAGACATAATTTGCACTGCCTCAGACTCTAGAATTTCATATGCCTTTGATCTATTTCCTTGTAGGCCAATTCATCGATCATAGTTTAGATGATTCTAAGTATGTAGATTAAAGATAAAATAGTACCACCACTTCTGAGATTGGCACATACCTTCTAGTACATTCATTGTCTGAGGTATCATTCCTAAACTTTACTAGGTATAAGGACTTGCAGGAGATGCATTAGCATTCAAAATGAAGACTGGAATTTTTTGCCCTCCCCAAAAATTGTTTTGGCCCTCTTCTTCTCAACAGCTCACCCAGCCTCTTATCTTTGTCATGTCCCTGGCACCAGTTCAGGAAAGCACTGAAACATGTTCTAGAATCCCATTGACTTCAATAGGACTTAGCACATGCTGGAGTGCTCTCCTGAATTGGGGCCCTTTCTTTTCAGTCTTCTGTACCTAGTATTCTTTTGTGGGCAAAAATTCCCCTGAATCCTTTGCAGTGGGCACAGTAATATTTCAAAGTACATATTATGGCAGTCAGTTCAAGGGGTTTGGGGCCATACTGGAGACTAAGCAGTACTGTCAGTATAAATCTGCACAGGAGCTGGGATACTTTTATGAAATGTGGCAAAGAGGCAATCAAATTTCATAAGTGAAGGAGCGTGATTTGAGACTGGCCTATTGCCACTTGTGACGGTGACAATTCCCGTATTATTCTGGCATCTCCTTACATGTGTTACCCTGAGTAGCTGCCTATCAAGTCTATGCTTGCTGCAGCTTTCTGTTGAATATGTCACCCTGGATTTGAATGGTCTGATTTAGGTCTTTGATGCTGTTAGTTTTATTTTAAAAAGTTACTTATATTTAATTGCATTACTCCTAAAGACAGGAAGAGGCCTGTCTCAGGACTGTTCTTCACTGGATTTTGACATTTTTTGGATACTACGGCTAAAACAATACTGCCCCTACATTGCATCCAAATTTTAAAAAACAAAAATCCTTCAGACTATATTACAAGGGTTGCTTCCTACTTTAGTTTCTGTGTCTGCTTTCCCCTTTGTCTTAAGCAGTCAGTGTAATCTTTGCCTCTATTATGTTCATAGTGATGTGATTTTGTCTTGTCTGAAATGCTGAGATCTGATGGCCCAAGCATTTTTTCTTCACTTTGTAATCAGAGGAGAATGCATTTGTCTGTGGGAAAAAAATGTATCGCTTCAGTCACACAATCGTACTAGCATTAAAGGTATTTGCTAAAAGGTAGAAGATGAAATGTGGGTGAAAGGCAGTAAGTTATTTAACATGGCAATTGCTGCAAACCTAACTTGCTCTCTTTGGTGAGTGTGTGTATATTATTTCCCCTTGTATATACCTGACAGAATAATCAATGTCACATGAAAAGAGTCCCCCCCCCCCCCATTCTGCACTTAACCTTCATTACAGTGTTTATGCAAGTCCTTGGGATTTTGTTTAATTTCTATGGTGCTGACTTTTTAAATAGTAAAAAGAAATATTTTAGAGGGTGCCTTTGATTGATACTTTCCCCCCTTATAATTAATGAATACCTTAGAATTATTCTGCTTTGGTATTGACCAGATACGTCTTTTCACCTTTCTGGAATATTTTACAAGGACAGTGGCAGGTGCAGGGAATTGCCCACTTCAGCAGTGCTTTGACATACTTGATCTGTTTCTCCTTCCCTCAGGAAAAGCTTTGCCAGCAGAAGTACAATGTCTCCTGCATAATGATCATGCCCCAATATCAAAGGCAAGGATTTGGAAGGTTTCTCATTGATTTCAGTAAGTGAAGTGCTTTATTTACATTCATGATCTACAGAGCTGATGGTTGTTATGGGAAACAGTAACATATAAAACTTTATTTAACCTGCTTTGTTGTTTTTATCAATAGATAATGGGATTTCTATTTATATTTACATAGGGCAGAAAAGCTCCCTGAAGTGAAAAACTTACTGCTGCTCTGTTGTTGTACTCTAGGAAATTGAGAATAGATCTCTCTGCAGTAATATTAGCTCACAAAGCTATTACACTGAATGAATGTCTAAATTACATTCCATTTTGCACTGCTCATTAGTACAAAAAAGAGGCAATTATTTGTGATTAAAGCTGAAGAAGGTGTTAGTCTAAGGCATTCTCCACTTTCTATATTTTTTTTAACTTGTAATATATTTTTAGCGGAACAATTCTTATGAAAAGAACATATTATTTCAATTTTTCTTAAAAAAAAAAAAAAAAAAAAAAAGCCGGGGAGAGGGAAAGAGGAATTTCATTACCTACCTTCTCTAGTGACAATTCTGCTCTTTGTAGCAAATATATAAACTGGCATTCATGGTTGTATCCTTGCTTGCAGCTTTATTATGCAAATCTGTGCATCTAACCTGTTTGAAAAGCCTTAGGATAATTTGTTTAAACGTACCCCTGTATCACCCCAAACCCCTCAATTTGAAATCACAATAAAATTCAAAACAAAATTCTGTAGGTAAATGTTTCAGTTAAATGCCTTCTGTGCTTTTGAATCTGACTTTGTAATGTCATTTAGGGAGAGGATAGAGAAGCTGGGTTAGCATATGTGGGGAAATGGGAAATTGAGATTTCATTATGATTTTAAAGCATTGTAAGAGTATATGGCACCATAGGCAGTTAAGATAATAGGTAGAGCCCCATGTTTTTAGCAAATACTCACTCAAATTTGGAGAGGCGGGTGGGCCAAAATTGAGTGGCAACGCAACCCCGTGTGCCGCAACGCCCAGAGTGGGGAGCTGGGCCCAGCCCTGCAGGAGAAGAGCTGCCGCTGCAATGTAAGTGTAGGGCTGATTCATTCTGCAGCACCCTCCTCCTTCCCCCAGAGCCTCCCACCCTAGGGGCAGGACCCAACCCCCTCTTACAATGGGCTTCTCACGAGAAAACAAACTTCCCAAAAAATAAAACGAAGAATTTATAAATAAAAAAATTCATAGGGTTCTAATAATATGATTCCTGCCTCAAAGGGGCATGCAAGTGGATTAACATGCAAATAAAACACATTATGGTATAACAGCAGGACTAAGACAATAGCTTATGACTATAGAGTTTTGATACTCTCAGTCTTGCAACATTCTACGCAGCATGACCACACTGCTTTTAAAAAAACATTAGGATTAATAAAAATACTATGTCTATAGTGCCTTTCATCCAATAGCTTTACAAACAATTAAGCTTCACAACACCCCAGTGAGATAGATACGGATCACTTCATCCACCATTGAAAGTCAGCCACCAGTGGAGTGGAACACAACAGCTGTCTAACTATGCGGTTAGATTACACCACATTTTAGGGCAGGAAGTGAAGAATACCATATACTATTAGAACAGCAGGGGGAATTTAGGAGGGTAGTTACTTGAGTTTGAATTTGGCCCAGGCATGAGGATTAACACCTCTGCTCTGATGAAAAGGGATGTTGAAATTTTAATGACCACAGGTGGTCAGAACCTCAGTTTTGTGCCTTATCTGAAAGACCACACACATAGTAAAAGACCCACATCCTCAAATAACACCATGCTAGATTTTTGATTTAGTACTGATACAAGGGGCAGAGTGAATTGCCAACACCACTTCAAAACTTAGGTGTTCCTTGGCACTACTGAATTGCCAACACCACTTCAAAACTTAGGTGTTCCTTGGCACTTTCTTAGGTGAGCCTTGACATGGCCCAGCCATGCTTAGCTTGGTGAGATCTAGCTGGATCACAGCACAAGGGAGTGTTGTCTCATTTAATTCAGTCCAGGAGGGAGTGACAGGCACAGGAACTCAATGCACTATATATCTTACTGGATCTCTCTTCCACCCGTCTCCTCCCCCATCCTTTTTACTTTCCTGCATTTGTTAATCTGAAGGTACCAGTGGGGCTTTGGAGGTAGCCCTGCTGAAGTTTGTGTTCCAATTCTCTTTCTGTAAAGAGCCTGCAGTACATCAGAGCCCTGGAATTGTCCTCATTCTCAGAGATGATTTAGGACAGTGGTTCCCAAACTTGTTCCGCCGCTTGTGCAGGGAAAGCCCCTGGCGGGCCGGGCCGGTTTGTTTACCTGCCGCATCCGCAGGTTCGGCCGATCGCGGCTCCCAGTGGCCGCGGTTCACTGGTCCAGGCCAATGGGAGCTGCTGGAAGCGGCGCAGGCTGAGGGACGTACTGGCTGCCGCTTCCAGCAGCTCCCATTGGCCTGGAGCAGCAAACCGCGGCCACTGGGAGCCGCGATCGGCTGAACCTGCGGACGCGGCAGGTAAACAAACCGGCCTGGCCCGCCAGGGGCTTTCCTTGCACAAGCGGCGGAACAAGTTTGGGAACTACTGATTTAGGGTATGACTTCACTGCAGAAATAACCCAGGTTCTTACCCTGGTGTTGCCCTTATCCCTCATCTTCCCCCGTCCACACACACAACCCTCTCACCTGAGTTAGGTGGTAACTTCTACCCAGGTGAACAAGCACAGTTGGGCATCTGGTTTAGAGCTGAGGTTCCACTTTCACTCAGGTTGGTAACCACCACCCACTTTCCAGTGAGGTTGCAGGCTAAATCGCTCTAGTGCCCTCCCACAATTGTCACCTCTCTCCATTTTCAGTTCTGCTTACTTGCCACATATTCTGGGAATAAGGGTTTTAATTATCACATACTCAGAGGAGAAACATACTGTTTCACAACTAGCCAGAGTGGAGTGGCCCAATTAACATTCTGCTGAGTAGGGTAAAATTAACCCCCACCTTCCTGGCCTATCAGCACAAAATGACAGTCAAAGTTTAGAATATTAAAAGAAGCACTTACCTGAAACATTGGTCTGCAGAATGTTTCATTCTAATGTGATTTTTGCAAAGTGGTTGTAAATTTGACATAGTGATTAATACTAAAAAGTCTTAATTTACCACATTGTCACACTGTAGTGTTTCCCTCTACTTGAAACAGGAAATAATTGTTGTATCTCAGTTTTTGTGAAGTGATAATTGATGATATCTGTTGATTTCATAAAGACAACCAGCAGAGTTTGTAGCCCAAAATAATCAAAATCGAGCTCACTGAATCATGCTGTTGAGAAACAGCTGCACCGCTTTGCAGGTTTGAGACATATCAGATACTTATCTCAAAACAATGAGCAGATTACTGCTTACAAATAGCAGAAGTGCCTCTTTTTCATGGCTCATGATTATCATTTTATAAAAATTAACATTGCACATATAACTTTCTGTTTATATTTGCCCAAGCTTCTGTTGAGGTGACCCTTTTTTTTCATTAAACTTTCTAAGGAGAAAGTCAATCACTGGACTACTTTCATTTTAGTAGCACTTTCTATAATTGGTTGATTGCATCCTATTAGTTTTTTTAAAATACATGATAATCATGTATAGTTTGAATTGTGCAGCATCTGATGTCCTTTTTACTTAGGCTGTGTCTACACTGCCCCGCAGTTCCGACTACAGGGGCATTACTAGCAGGGCGCTCCTAAGGGATGTGCTGTAACTCCCCCATGTAGACTCTAGAGGTGCGAAGTAAAAGGTTCCTAGTTCCCAGTAATGTAGTCCCGTTTGAAGAGGACTTCATTAACATGCATTAGGAACCTTTTGATTTGCGCCCACAGCACCCACCCGGGGGAGTTAGAGCATATCGCTTTGGTGCACACTGCTA
The DNA here is from genome assembly GCF_028017835.1 of Emys orbicularis. Taxonomy (NCBI): domain Eukaryota; kingdom Metazoa; phylum Chordata; order Testudines; family Emydidae; genus Emys; species Emys orbicularis. The sequence goes on along the minus strand of NC_088689.1, from coordinate 66,354,137 downwards.
GTCACACTTCTTTTGTCCAAACTGCAGGGTGGTATAGCCAAGCCCTTAGATTTCATGGAGCAAGTTTGTCTTTAGAGAAAGATCAGGTTGATTTTTGGCATGTGACGCCCAAGGGAAAATCTCTTGGGTTTTTACTACAAAAATAAATAACAAAATTATATAAAGGATCCATATTTATCTTTTTACCGTCTGTCCCTTTCTTCTCGACATCTGTTAACGTACAGCTGGCTATGTGTAAGTAACCTATTTGTATGGCTATTCCATGTTGTATTTTTCAGTTAGATTACCTGGAATAAACTGCTTCTGGAGTGAGGGAGAGGAGCTGAAATTACTGTTGTTTCTAAACCTGATTAGAACTATTAGTATAATACTATGTTCAAGCTCCTTGGTTCCCACAGACAAAAAGAATATTGTGAATTCTCTTGAGTGAAAAAGTATGTTTTGAAGAAGAGCAGACCAAATTATGAAGGAAGAAGTTTGTATATTAAGACAATTAAATGGCATGGATGAAAATTGATTGTCTTCAGCCAACGTCTCTTTTCACATGTCTTACTGAATGTGACAACTAAGTTCAATGGAAATGTTCTATAACACCACATTATGCACTTTGTCCATTCTGTTTTTTGAAAATCTGGTAAGATGTATGTTTATAGAATAATGGTCTGTTTCTTGACTGCAGTGGTTTTGGTGGGGCCCAGGAAATGCAATATCCAGTTCCAAATTATTTGTTGAGACTGAAGAACTGCTCACATATAAACCCAGATTTGGTTTGACTTTCTTTAATTCGCTTACTCTAAAATTAACTTGACTTATATTCTAAAAGTAAGAGTTTTGGACAATGTTATTAGCTATGAAGAAGATTCAGGTGACTGTTTATTGCACCCAGTATACTTTACTAAATATTCCTATATTACATTATATTACGTGTGTTAGTTTCCACACAGTGTTTTTTCACTTGTATTTGGAATAACTCTAACAACATTACTCATTATTCCAACTTGTGCCATTAGAAAAATATCAGTTTACAAATACAGTATTGTTACTCATTGTCAGATGCTATTTTGTCTTGGGAAAACCAATGACCAAAATTTTCAAAATAGGGTAGTTAAAGTTAGGCATCGAAATCCAAATTTAGAAAACTAATTTTTCAGAGGCGATGATCATGTTAACTCCCCATGATTTCTTTGAAAGCTGTTGGTGCTCAGTACTTATAAAAACCGGGCTACTTTTATTTAGGTGCCTAACTTTAAACACCAGTGTTTCAAAATTTGGCCCAATAAATATTGATTTTTGTGTCAACGTAGGTGTTGATTTTGTCCCTGGATTGTGATGGTGTCCTATTCTATTGGGGTAGTGTGATTTGTCTCTTTAGATCACATTGTGTGTTCTAGAGAATTGGAAGAGGTGTGTTGGTGTAGTAGTAAGTGAAGGCAGGTTAATTTGGTAGCTTTAAGCAGTTCCCGAAAGAAAGAGCAAATCCTGAATATGCCTGGGCAGGAGCTTCCTTCTTCCTTCCTTTCTTTATATATATATAAAGGCATATTCAGGATTTGCTCTTTCTTTCAGGAACTGCTTAAAGCTACCAAATTAACCTGCCTTCACTTACTTACATATATGAGAAAGAAAGGCGCTCCTGCCCCATAGACATTCAGGACTTAATCGTTCAGGAATTGTTTTTTTTGTTTGTTTGTTTTTTAAGCCTATAAAAGCGAAATTTGTGTGTGTGCACACGTGCTCCTTCAAGTTGGAGGGATGGTTATAGAGGTTTGCACCTCCACATAGGTATAAATGGGGTGATGGTAAATTAAGCTCTTGCACCAAGCCATCACATAAGCCAAAGGCATTATTTAACTTATGTGCTTCTAACAGTCTTTCTGATTCCTGTATGAATCAGTGTTCAGTGAGACTTCCTAGTCCTACACCCTTTTTGTTGGCTGTTCCCTGGTCATTTTCATTTCTGCTTTTCTAATCAGGTTGCGCTTCCTGCACCATATGCATTCTTTTCAATGTTCCTGTTATGATATAACTTGTGGCACCTTAGGCCTGGTCCACACTACCCCCCCACTTCGGACTAAGGTACGCAAATTCAGCTACGTTAATAACGTAGCTGAATTCGAAGTACCTTAGTCCGAACTTACCGCGGGTCCAGACGCGGCAGGCAGGCTCCCCCGTCGATGCCGCGTACTCCTCTCGCCGAGCTGGAGTACCGGTGTCGACGGCGAGCACTTCCAGGATCAATTTATCGCGTCTAGACAAGATGCGATAAATCGATCCCAGAACATCGATTGCCTGCCGTCGGACCCGGAGGTAAGTGTAGACGTACCCTTATTAGAGACTAACAAATGTATTTGAGCATAAGCTTTCATGGGCTACATCCCACTTCTTTGGATGCATAGAATGGAACATATCTTGAGGAGATATATATACACGCACATACAGAGAGCATGAACAGGTGGGAGTTGTCTTACCAACTCTGAGAGGCCAATTAAGTAAGGGGGGGGGAACAACAACAACTTTTGAAGTGATAATCAAGATAGCCCAGGTTGATAAGTGTGAGAGTACTTACATGGGGAGATAGATTCAATGTTTGTAATGGCTCAGCCATTCCCAGTCTTTATTCAAACCTAAATTGATTGTGTCTAATTTGCATATCAATTCGAGTTCAGCAGTTTCTCGTTGGAATCTGTTTTTGAAGCTTTTCTGTTGTAAAATAGCCACCCGCAGGTCTGTCATTGAATGTCCAGACAGGTTAAAGTGTTCTCCCACTGGTTTTTGAGTATTATGATTCCTGATGTCAGATTTGTGTCCATTAATTCTTTTGCGTAGAGACTGTCCGGTTTGGCCAATGTACATGGCAGAGGGGCATTGCTGGCACATGATGGCATATATCACATTGGTAGATGTGCAGGTGAATGAGCCCCTGATGGTATGGCTGATGTGATTAGGTCCTATGATGATGTCACTTGAATAGATATGTGACAGAGTTGGCATCGGGCTTTGTTGCAAGGATAGGTTCCTGGGTCAGTGTTTTTGTTCAGTGATGTGTGGTTGCTGGTGAGTATTTGCTTCAGGTTGGGGGGTTGTCTGTAAGCGAGGACAGGTCTGTCTCCCAAGATCTGTGAGAGTGAGGGATCGTCTTTCAGGATAGGTTGTAGATCTTTGATGATGCGCTGGAGAGGTTTTAGTTGGGGACTGAAGGTGACAGCTAGTGGTATTCTGTTATTTTCTTTGTTGGGCCTGTCTTGTAGGAGGTGACTTCTGGGTACTCGTCTGGCCAGTGACGACATCATAGGACCTAATCACATCAGCCATACCATCAGGGGCTCATTCACCTGCACATCTACCAATGTGATATATGTTCCATTCTTTGCATCCGAAGAAGTAGGATCTAGCCGACGAAAGCTTATGCTCAAATAAATTTTTTAGTCTCTAAGGTGCCACAAGTACTCCTGTTCTTTTTGCGGATACAGACTAACACGGCTGCTACTCTGAAACCTGTTATGATATAGTTATGTTCTGCAACCATACCACTTCTGTTGCAAAACCACGCTGCACAGTGGTTAGTCGATATTCGGGGCCTGACCAGGTTGTCTCTATTAGGAGGAGAAATGGACGATGCAAATCAAGTATTTCTTTTGTGCAGTCCTGTTTATATATGAAGAATGTACACAAAGACATGTTTCCCTGAATCTGCTAGAAACAAACAGCAGGCAGTTTCCTTGCTCGGAGATCCAAGTCTGCCTTTCCAGCAAGTATTGTGCCCATTAGAAGCTCTGTATCTTGGCATCCTCCCAGGGCTACACTCATCACTGCTCCTCTCAGTTTCTCCTGGCTTTCTGCAGCTTCCTGCTTTTTTCATACATAGACGCACATAGCTGCAACCATTCAGTCCACAAGCCCTCTGTGTTTTACAACTGGTCCCAGGAAAATTCATCAGCCCATGTGGCTTAGCTTGTGATCAGCCTTGCCATGCAGCCCATTGCATTGGGTTATTGCTTCATATTATTTCCAGATATCACTACATAAAAGTGCATTTAATTGTTCCTCCCCATCTATCCTGAAAAAGGTGCTTTACACACCCATCAGTTTTAACAAGGCAATTGTGTGTAGATCAGACCACTTGATGGCAGCCAATAACACCTTCCAGCAGAACAATAAATTAAGCAGGACTTGACTGAGTCAGTACCTGAATGGGAGACCTCCAGATAAAATCCCAGCTGGTTCATGAGGTGATAATGGTTTAGTAGGTGGTATTCTTCTGACTGAGTTAGAACTGAACCTTGTTCCACAATGCTGTGATGCTATCGATGAGACTTAGAGCAGAGGCTCTGTTTATGTACATTACAAATCCCATGCCATTTCCTGCACAATCTGGTTAAATTTTAACTTGATTTATTATTTGATTGCCTAAAAACAAAAAACCACAATTTTTCAGCTGATTACATTGAACTTGCTTCAAAGTGTTGTACAATGGTGTCCACTGTTAAACTATTACAAGGGTTGGGGATTAAAAAAACAGTTACTCATCTTTTGTAACTGTTGTTCTTGGAGATGTGTTGCTCGTATCCATTCCAATTAGGTGTGCGCGCCGCATGCACGGCCGTCGGAAAGTTTTCCCTTAGCAGCATCCGTCGGGTCGGCAGTGGAGCCCCCTGGAGTGGCGCCTCCATGGCGCTCAATATATGACCCTGCCAACCCGGCGCCCCCTCAGTACCTTCTTGCCGGCTACTCTGACAGAGGGGAAGGGGGGTGGGTTTGGAATGGATATGAGCAACGCATCTCGAAGAACAACAGTTACAAAAGGCAAGTAAGCGTTTTTTCTTCTTTGAGTGATTGCTCATATCGATTCCAATTAGATGACTCCCAAGCCTTACCTAGGCGGTGGGGTCGGAGTGAAAGAGTGCAGATTGTAGCACTCCTCTACCGAAAGCTGCGTTGTCTTTGGCATGACAGATGATGGATAGTGCCATGTGAAGGTATGGACCGAGTCGCTGCCCTGCATATGTCTTGGATAGGAACCTGGGCCAGGAATGCTGCTGACGAGGCCTGGGCCCTAGTGGAGTGTGCGGTGAGAGCTGGGGTCACCATCTGCTCATAGCAAGTGCAGATGCAGGACGTGATCCAGGAGGATATTCTCTGAGAGGAGACCGGGAGGCCTTTCATCCGGTCTGCCACCACAACGAAGAGCTGGGTCGATTTTCTGAATGGCTTAGCGCGTTCAGTGTAGAAAGCCAGGGCTCTGCGGACATCAAGGGAATGCAGCCACTGTTCCCGGGGACCAGCATGAGGTTTCGGGTAAAAGACAGGCAGGAAAATGTCCTGGCTGGTTTGAAAGTTCAACACCACCTTGGGGAGGAAGGCCGGGTGCGGTCTGAGTTACACCTTATCCCTGTGGAAGACAGTGTAAGGCGGCTCCGAGGTGAGGGCCTTCAGCTTTGAGACGCGTCTTGCAGACGTAATGGAAAACTGTCTTCCAGGAAAGATACAGGAGGAAGCATGTGGCCAGCGGTTCGAACGGGGACCCCATGAGCCTCAAAAGGACCAGGTTAAGATCCCAGGCAGGGATAGGCTGGCAGACCTGCGGGTATAGAATGTCTAAGCCTTTGAGAAAGCGACCAACCATAGGGTTGGTGAAGACAGTGGACAGACACGCCCAGGTGGAAGGCCGAGATGGCAGCGAGGTGAACCCCTATGGAAGACGCCACCAGGCCTTGCTGTTTCAGGTGCAGGAGATGCTCCAAAATGAGGGGTACCGGCAGCTGGAGAGGGAGTGTGCAGCGCTGGTCACACTAACACGAAAATCTCTTCCACTTCGCCAGATACGTGGCTCTAGTGGAGGGCTTCCTGCTGCCTAGCAGGACCTGTCTTACTTGGTCCGAACACAGAAGCTCCTTGGGGTTCAGCCATGCAGCTTCCAAGCTGTGAGGTGGAGGGACCAGAGGTCAGGATGGCAGAGGCGACCGTGGTCCTGAGTGAGTAGGTCAGGGAGGAAAGGCACTGTGACCAGTACGTCCACTGACAGCTCCAGCAGCCTGATGTACCAGTGCTGGCAAGGCCATGCTGGAGCTATCAGAATCACCTTTGCCCCCTCCCTGTGGATTTTGAGCAGGACTTTGTGCACGAGAGGGAACGGAGGAAAGGCGTAGAGCAGGCGACCTGTCCAGGGTAGCAGGAATGCGTCTGTGAGGGAGCCCGGGCTGCAACCCTGAAAGAAGCAGAACGCTGGGCACTTCCTGTTGCTTCGGGTGGCAAACAGGTCGACCTGGGGAAACCCCCACCTTTGGAAGATGTGGTGCACGACATCCAGCCGGAGAGATCACTTGTGCAAATGGAAGGACCTGCTGAGGTGGTCTGCCAGTGTGTTCTGGATCCCTGGAAGAAAGGACGCGACCAGGTGAATGGAGTGGGTTATGCAGAACTCCCACAGTCGAATGGCTTCTTGGCAGAGGGGGGAGGAATGGGCTCCCCCTTGCTTGTTGATGTAAAACATGGCTGTGGTATTGTCCATTAGAACTGCTACACAGCGACCTTGCAGTTGGGCCTGGAAGGTTTGGCAAGCAAGGCACACTGCCATCAGCTCCCAGATGTTGATATGGAGGGAGAGCTCGGACTGAGACCACAGGCCCTGAGTCTGAAGAGTTCCCAGATCTGCGCCCCACCCCAGAGCTGACGCGTCTGTGACCAGGGACAAGGAAGGCTGGGGGCAGTGGAAGAGGACTCTCCCGCACACCACTCAGGGGTTGAGCCACCAGCGGAGAGAGGCGAGGACCTGCCCCAATACAGTGACCACTGAATTTAAGTTGTTGCGCCCCGGGCGGTAGACCGAGGTGAGCCATGCTTGCAACGGCCTGAGTCGGAGCCTGGCGTGCCGGGTCACGTATGAGCACGAAGCCATGTGGCCGAGGAGACTCATGCACCCTCATGCTGTCAAGGTCGGGAATTGCTGAAGGCCTTGAATGATGTCCACGACCCAGCAGTCTGAGGTTATTTGGGACCACGCACAGTGGAAGTGGGATAAACGATTCAAAAAGGGCGGGGAAGGATCCGGGGGTAAGTCTGTACGCCGTCCTTGGGCGTCCCTTCAAAAGGCCTGCTTGGAACCCAACGATGGTTTGGTCAGGCCCTGGCCTTGTCCAGACAGGGGGTTGGAGGGCTTCCTTCTGCCATTCCGCCCCTGCCGCCTGTAAAAGTCCTGCCTCAGCCGAGGAGGGTAGGAGCGCTGTTGCGGCTGCTGGGGCTTGAAGTTTCTCCACTGGGTTGCTGGGGTATGCATACCTAGGGACTTCATGATCGCCCTTGAGTCCTTAAGGCTATGCAGCCTAGAGTCAGTCTGCTCCGCGAACAGGCCCTCCCCGTCAAAGAGCAGATCCTGGAGTGTCTGCTGAACCTCAGGAGGCAGGCCAGAGGCTTGCAACCAAGAGGTGCGCCTCATGGCAATCCCAGAGGACAAGGTACGCACGGTTGAGTCTGCAGCATCCAGTGAGGCATGCAAAGAGGTCCGTGCCACCATCTTGCCACCATCAATAAGGGCCCCAAACTCCTCCCTGGACTCAGGTGGCACAAGCTCCTTGAACTTCAGCATGGAGTTCCAGGAGTTAAAGTTGTAGCGGCTCAGGAGTGCCTGCTGATCAGCAATCTGAGCTGGAGCGTCTCCCCCACCCCCGGTGGAGTATACCTTGCGGCCAAACAAGTCCAGCCGCTTGGCATCCTTAGACTTGGGCGCTGGGGCCTGCTTCCCGTGCCTCTCCTTCTCATTCACGGCTGCAGCCACCAGTGAGCAGGACTGTGGGTGCGTGAATAGGTAGTCGTACCCCTTTGAGGGTGCAAAGTATTTGCGTTCGACCCCGTTGGCCATAGGGGAATGGAGACCGGGGTCTGCCAGATGGTTTTGGCATAGGCCTGAATGGTCTTGATGAGGGGCAAGGCCACCCTCGACAGACCTTCTGGGGCCAAATGTCCACCACCAAATGTCCCTTCCTCAGCCTGCAGACCCAAGTTGCGCGCCACCCTGTGCAGGAGGTCTTGGTGGGCGCAGATGTTTGGGGGGGCGACCTGGAGAAGGAGGTGCCTGCCACGGCCTCGTCAGGGGAGGAGGACGAAGAGGCCAAGGTGGGGAGAGGGTCATCTCAACCTCCCTGTTCCACAGGGGCTTGATGCCCTGCGTCGCTGACCATAGGTCCAGGCTCGGGGTCCCGAGCTGGGGAGGGGGCATGACGTCTCCTCCTCACCTTGCGGAGTGGGCTGACTGGCCGAGGCTTCTGGCACCCTTGTTTCAGAGGTGGCCGACCGGGAAGCTCCAGACTGTGCACCCTGGGCCTGGTGGTACTCCCACAGGGTCCAGAATGGCCACTTGATGGGCCCCTGCCCATGTGGTGGCCATGGTCCTGCCCCCACGTCAGGGCAGCTACAGTCTGACTGGTGGCAGTCCCGAGCCGAAAACCGTGACCCCGTCTCCAAACCCGAGGAATGAGATTGGGATTGCGAGGGCTAGGGCGATGCCGAGCGGATCTGCGCTGACAAGCAGTGCCGAGGAGGAGAGCGGTGCTGCGAGCCTGGGGAGCGGTGCCGGGACCTGGATCGGTACTGTGGCCGGGAACTGCGCAGAGACGGTGATCGGCGCCGGGACCTGCTCCGTGAAAGCGACCGGTGAGTGGAGCGGCGCCACAACCAGGAGCGCTGACATGATCCAGAACGGTGCCGCGAGTACGACCGGCGCCGCGATGAGGAGCAGTACCAGGACTCCAAGTGGTGCTGGGACCTCGAGCGGTGCCGAGCTTGCCCAACGTAGCCGACGGTGCCAACAGATGGATCAACACTGGCTTGCCTCGAGACAGTGCCATCCACTGAGGCCTGGAGACTTGATGTGGAGCAGGGCAGACCTGGTGCCGTCATGGCGATGAGATCCCTCGCAGCTGCAAAGGTGTCTGGGGTGAACAGCAGCTGAACTTCCACAATGCTGCGGGGCGGGGAGTCCAATGGCACCGGACTCAGTGGCTCCCCCAGCAGGGCCGAAGTCAACAGTGCCGCGTCCACGACCTTCGCCCCTGGGCGCTTCTCCACTGGACGTGCCACAGAGGCCGGCTCCAGGTGTGTGGGGGTCTCTGTGAAGGAGAGCCACCTTTCTCCGGCTTCCAGTGCCGCTTCAGTGCCGGGGAGTGGGAGCGGTGCTGGGTCAATATTGCTGGCTCCGGTGCCGGGGAGCGGTGGTGCTGCGGGTCTCGGCCAGAGTCCATCCGCAGTGCCGTTTCCACCATAGCCGCTGGGGCGCTGCGCACCGAAGAGCCTGGTGCCGGGTCCTGCCGCGCCGAAGGAGGCTGGGGTCTAAGGAGCTGTTTCAGGCAAAAGTCCCGCTCCTTCTTAGTCTGAGGATGAAATCTCTTGCAGATCCTGCACTTCTTGACTTGGTGAGCCTACCCCAGACCCTTCAGACAAGAGTCGTGGGGGTTTCCCATTGGCATGGGCTTGGAGCAGGACTTGCAGGGCTTAAATCCCAGGGACTTGGGCATGAGAGCCCAGAAGAAAGACAGTTGGGGTGGAGGGTAAACCCCCTCAACCCAACTGCCACTAACTACAACAAAACCAAAAGAAACTGTCAACAAAAATCAGAACAACTACTATCTAAATAAAGCTAGGGAAATGTGGAGAACTTGCTGAGCAAGACGCCACAGTTCCAATGACCATCACAGGCGGTAAGAAGGAACTGACGGTCGGCAGGGTCATATATTGAGCACCGTGGAGGCGCCGCTCCACTGCCAGCCTGACAGATGCTGCTAGGTGAAACTTTCTGACGGCTGTCCACGCGGCGCGCCCATACCTAATTGGAATCAATATGAGCAATCACTCGAAGAAGAACAGATTCTCCCCTCCTCCCTGGCTATCAAACCAAAAGCAGCACAGGGCCTTCCAGGTCCAGCCACTCACCTGAGATCCTAGGGTGGATCCAGAGGAGTCTGTTGTAGAACAAATTATGGTCCATGCTACAGGCAGCGAGCTCCATGGCTTCCAGGCTGTATACGATGACATCATCATCATGTGACCTCAGCTGGTGGGACGGGGTGGGCAGCCCTATGCATGAGCTGAGCATTTTGTGCCTAGTAGTTAATCAAATCCTGGGCAGCAAGCTGGCTGTAGCTCTCTAGGTTAAGCAGAAGTGGACTAGGGGCCAGGCAGATATTTTTCGAAGTTCTGTTTTTGTGGAACTCATTCCGACCTTCTCTACGCTAGAGAATTTTGCATTGCAAGTATCTTGCATCCATGCATGAGTGTTTGCAATAGTGCACTAGCACTGCTAGCACCATTGTGATTACACATGCTTTGGGCCCGACTCCACCGCCTTTGTATCCTGCATCGGGTCATCCTGCACCATTGCAGTCCTGGTGTAGACTGAAAAAGCTGGCACTACAGCTGCTCTTCCCCACACGGTCCCACATCCTTTTAGCAGCCTATACCTATATTGTGCAAAGCTTCCTGCCCTCCTGTTTATTTGCTTGGCTTGAGCTACTGCAGCTTCTGTAATTTTTATGCATCATTTTGTAAGGTGCAGTGCTGGAATCTCCAGGTTTTTCTTATCTCCATCTATAGAGAATATGATGCAGTACTGATACAATTTAATATTGTAGAATTCATGCTATTTTATGTTTGGAAAAATGCTGATCTGTTTTGGCTCATTTTGCTGAATCAAAATATTGTTTAAAACCTTTGTGTGTGGGCTGCAGTTTCCACAATCCTCTGGTTCAGAGAGAGGAACTTCTTCTAAAGGTGAATTTTGAAACAAGTTTGGTTGATTTATGATTATTCCAAGAAAATCAGCCTGTGGGGATCTCTCAGCATATTTTATGTAGCTTCGAGACACTGTGCATTTATCAGAATGGTAAAAGAAATCTGGCATGTCACTTCAGACATCATGAATACGACTGTTTTAACCCAAGAGCATCTGTATTTCAGTGATGACTTGCTAGCATTGAGAGCAACCAGAAGGAAGGCTAAAACATGGTAACAGTCAAGACAGGGCAGTTGATAGGCAAAGTAGACTGCGCGAGTAGGCAGGCTTGACCCAGAAAGGTTACAGATTTTAATAAAAAAGCATCTGCATTGACCAACATATTTGCTTCTATGGTCAACCACACAGTCCAATTATATTGCAGTGTGCTGATGAAAACAGCAGTGATTCGCCCGTGGCATATGTAGTCTAGCACTTTCCTTTCAACAAGACAGCGCCCTCACTAAGATAACCTCATTCTTCCCTTAACAGTCTGTTTTAGATATTACCAACATGTTACCTTTGGTATTTGATTGCCTCAGATGAAAACTTCAGTCCCTTCCTCTGTCAGCATGACTCTTGAAAGATCCCTAAGAAACTTATTGAAATTATAAGAATTCCATCCGAATGCAGGAAGTCTGCCATTTCCAGGTTTTAATAGAGGATTTAAGAATCTGGAAAATTGGCATAAAATGTTTGTGTTCCATACCTAATACCTGCTGTTTTTAGTTCCGATACCTTATCCACACGTCACTCCAAGCAAACTTCAAACTAAACTCCTTTATTTAATTGATTTAACTTTTTTAAGGTTTTTTTTTTGTTTATTTATTTAAATATCTTCAACAATTTTAGACTGAAAAACAGGCATGCATGTTGTACAGTGATGTATAAAAGTATTATTCCTAACAAAGAGGATTGGGTCAGATAGATGAAACTAGCCTGTTACATAAATGTTCCTAAATAGTATGTTTTGTGAGATTTGGTATTATAGACACTGTCCTCAGTTTGGGTTGCAGAGGGACCAAGGGATTGTTCCCATTCAACAATGTTCCATCCGATTTCCCCCCTCCCTGCTCTGTGTAGAATGCCTGACTGCATGCAGGTTTAAATCTTATCCTTCATGTAGCCACATATACATTCTCTTTTACTTACACACTCATCTAAATTCAATCTACCTGTCCCCATTAATTCACTCTCTCTCCTCTCCGATTATCCCTGAGTCACCCTTTCCTTTCTTAGTCCCTCAGTCTTCTCCCTCTGCTATTCCTGTTCCCCATTCTCCTTCCTCTCCTTAATCCCCATCACCCATTGCATTCTCCTCCCGCCCAGTCTCACACACTGTTCATGTTCTCCCCATTACTCCATTTTTCTCTTTCATCACACATCATATGCAGATGTATCCATTGATATATCAGGCACATTTAAAGGTCCTCCTCCTGCATTCCCTGCTCCAGTTAAGTCCTCCTAAGGCACTCAGCTCCTTCCCTTCCTCTCATATACAGTAGCTCCCCACTTAACGTCCTCTCGCTTAACGTTGTTTTGATCTTACGTCCCTGCTCAATTACAGAACATGCTCCATTTAAAGTTGTGCAATGCTTCGCTATAACGTCATTTGGCTGTCTGCTTTGTCCACAGCTGGCAGCCCTCCTATCAGCTCCCCTAACCCCCCTCCCCCCCAGCGCCTCCCACCCACCGGCAGACCCTGCGGATCAGCGCCTTTCCCCCGCCTCCTGCCCATGGCAATCAGCTGGCTTGCGGCGTTCAGGAGGGAGGGGGGAGAAGCGAGGACTCTGTGCACAGGCTCCCCCTCCCTCCCCTGCCTCCCGAACGCCGCAAACCAGCTGATTGCTGCGGGCAGGAGGGAGAGGGGAGGAGCGAGGATGCGGCGTGCGGAGTAAAGGGGTGGGGGAAGAAGAGGCGGGTTAAGGGTGGGGGTTTGAGGGAAGGGGTGGTGTGGGTGGGCCGAGGGTTGAGTCCCCCACCCCGGTGCTTGCAGAGTAGGGGACCCTGCCGCTGCTGCTGCGCGACATGCTTCTCCTAGCCTACAGCACCTTCAGCCTCCTTGCCTGCCTCATTGTCTCCAGTGCCAGTGGGCTGTGCCTGTGTGGGGAAAGGCAGGGGCACCTCCCAACTATAGTACTGTACTGTATGGCAAAAAAAATGTCCCTGGAACCTAACCCCCCCATTTACATTCATTCTTATGGGAAAATTGGTTTCGCTTAACATCGTTTCACTTAAAGTCACATTGTTCAGGAACATAACTACAACGTTAAGTGAGGAGTTACTGTATTGGCATCTAGGCCACCCTGCCCTCAATCTTCCCCTCCCTTCTTTTTAAAAGAACATAGGGTTGCTCTACTCCTAGCTTTGTTCCCTGATCTTAGGCCAGAACCCTCTAAGATGTGTGGCTGCGCAGCAGCCTATTAAATGTCATGCAGGCGCTCAGGAATGCAGCGGGGAGAGATACCTCTCCCCTGGACTTGCTGCGGCCAGGGGTGAGGCACCCCGCCCCTGGCCCCAACCCTCTGCCCCAGCCCTGAGCCCCCTCCCACACTGCTCCTAAAAGCGCAGCTAAATCTAAGACCTCAGCCCCACCCCCGCCACATGAATTTTGTTATGTGCATCAATATGGAGGTGATGTGTGACACATTACCCCCATATTGGTGCACATAACAAAATTCATTCCGCACATGCTTGGGAAAAATTAGAGGGAACACTTGCAAACCTTCTCTCCCTATACTCATGCAGGTCTGAGTGGGAAGGAGAAACCATGCTGGGATCGTCACATGTCCCCACTTCAGCCTCAGGGGAAGAAGCCATCAGGATCCAGATAGAACCTGGAGCTGCAAGCTGGGCTCTCATTTCTCTCCCGCCAACAGGGAGAGTGAGGGAAGCACAGCTTGTGCGCTGCAGGTGCATGAGCCATGAGCTCCTGCTCAGCCACACTATGTTCATTAGTCCAGTCAGCAAGGTGCACAGGAGCCCTGTATCAGAATCCATTTCTCTGTGTATGTTTCTGTAAAGGTGCATAAGAAATTCAAACACACATGTCTGTTGCTCTCCTCCCTTACTTCCTTAGACGGATTAAAGGCACTCAGGAAAGTTAAGATGAATCAGCTAAAGCTGTAAGGTTAATGCACATAAGTTAAAGTGCATTAAATTCCTGTGTGGATGATTTCATTCAGAAGTCAAATGGCCTTAGTTTGCTGTGAAGGAGGATTAAGCTACAGCAAACTAAGGCCACTTGACTTGTGAATGAGAACTTGAATGTCCCCATGTAGGTAAGCCCTTGGAGTCAGGCTTTCTGCCCTTAGGGGATGATAATTAGAAAAGAGAGGCTAATTTGGAAAACGGTTTTCCCTCTCTAGCTACTTCACTTTTCCTCCAGTATCCTAATCACTTTCATCAGGCAGGTCAGCTTTCCTCTGGAGTGTGTGATTTCCCCCCGCCCCCGCATGCTGCTGTTGAGGATCTCTATCCCTTTGGCAGGTCAGACTCACCACACCTTGAGACTAACCCCTCCAGAGTGTGTTTCATAGTTTGCTCTTTCTCTCCATGATGGTAGTTGGGTGGCAATATAACACACCTCTTTCATTGTATTGATTACAGTATTTGGTAGCTAACTGTTGCCACAGTGAGACTCCAGGGTGAAGTCTGAGCCCTCATCTCTTTGCTTTACACCTGCTTCTTACCTGGAGCTCATAATTATATGCTGCAGTTTGGTTTAATTTTTGTTTAGCCAGACTGGAGTGCAAGGATTTTGCATCTGACCTCAGGCAACCCTCTGTGGTTCCCAGTTCCAACTTTTTCTGATACAAAAGAAATGGGAAGTTTTATATAGGATTTGTGAGACCTGGAAGTTGCACCACATTACAGGTTATTTGCCCCTTTCTCCCCACTACAATGTGACTTTTGGTTACAGAACCGCCATGAGCCCCCTTCCCAGTTGTTTGAATGCCCTTTAGTAGTGCTAGAGACAATCTCTCTCTGTCTTGGAATGACAGACTTATCAGCTGAGATGATTATAAATAGCTTACCTGGAAATATGGGTTATCTCATAGTAAGTACCCTTTGATACCTTCTGCAGTCCTCAGAGTTTGTTAAAAATATGATCACCATCTTCAAATCAACCATCTGGTATATTTTGCAATCGAAGTTGTTGCTTAGCCTTCGACGTCAATGTAACGGTGATTCTTAATGACATTTATTCAACTGTTACAACTACATATGCTACTTATAAACATCTCAGTGTTTGAAGTCATTAATATATTTTTAAAATCAAGAGATCTGCACATAAAATCCAGGGCAAGAATCAAATCTCAGTAATGATCTTTTGAACTGCTTAACCTGCTGACAAATCTGTTCCTCCTGTTGGCACCATGCACCATGGTTTTGGTTTCAGAGGTGCTGTAATTCCTCTCCTCTCACTTATTCTCTCACTACAGTTCTAATTAGTCCACTTTGTGTAGACCAAAAAAAAAACCCAGTCAAGGATTTACTGGCAACCAGCACAGGTGAAGTGAGTGTTAGCCAATTAATTTTCAAAGGGAGCTTTTTGTTGTTTTGACTTTAATGCTGTCTGCATTACCCTTCCTTCCCTTAGTCAAGGGAATTTGTTTAGCCTCTTCTATGAAACTTTCTATAAAGGAACCAAAGGTTTCAGGCCCCCTGTGCTGCGTTTAGTTGAGAATGTAGAGGCGAGTGATAGCTACCATTCTTCCTCGTAACAATAATGAGAGAAACTTTGACTTGGCCCTGTTCAAAGTAAGTAAAGCTTTTTCTTTAACCGGACAAAGAAGAAAAGAGAATGTAGCAGGTTGTTCACTTACCTAAGGATCTCAAGTTACAGCTGACCTTTCTTTTTCTCAGCAGCAATGTTTACAAGGACCATGGCATTGTGGCCCCTTTGAAAGCATTCTTAAGGCAGCTTCAAAAAGGATATAAACTCCTATTCAAGGTCCTCGATCTTTGACAGTCCCCTCCCCCCGACCTGTATGGGAGGTGTGGATGCACACACATGGAAAATATTGCCATAAATAGGACAGACTATTTATGAAAAATAATAAGAAGTCATATTTTGGGAGGGTACGTTTATATTAATCTCACATTTTGGCCTTTCTGGGTTTTTTCTCTATTTTTTCTTTTCCTTGGTATTTTCTACTTGGAGCTTGAAATTCTGTGCTGAAACATCAACCATACTGTACATCTGCTTTCTCATTGTTTCTTTTTTTAATAATTTCTTGCATTGTTTCATTTTAAAAACAAACTGTTTGTTATGGCACAGGATTGAAAGCTGTCTCTTGGTATAATTTAAAATGCTGTGAAAATATCTTGCCTTTCCATTTAGGTGGTAGTATATCATAAAAATTGTTACCAGTTTTTGCTATTTTGCTTTCAAAGCTCTTGTTTGATACAGTATGTTGCACTAAACCCTTCCAATTCTTACTTTGCATATTAAGGATTTATTTTACCAGGTTGTATGATAAATAAAACTCAGGTTAATAAAAACCTGTGTGATCTGAACCCTTCTGAGTCTGGTTATTCACTCATTGGAAGCCTTTAAAGGGGATGTATAAAAACACAGAATATGCTTTTGAGAAAAGTTCACTCACCCTCTCTTCCTTTGCATTAGATGGATTCTTTTTAATACCTTCTGTTGCTATGGTGTAAGTTTTAAAAAAAATCAAATGTAGGAAAGAAAATAAGAGTTCAGCAGTGCAGATTATTTAAGAGCAATCTCTTGAACACGAAATAGTGCTGCTGACTTTTTCTTTTTCTGAAAGACCCCATTCTAGTCTGTGAGGGCCTCTGTGTGAGAAAGTTTCAGATCTCAAGCTGTTCCCAAGTTTTGGCAGCAGTTCGGTTTTGTTGCAGCTCTTTTGTGTGCTCGGGGTTTTCAGCAATGTGATGGCATCTGTAGTATATGTATCTGAAAAGCTTTCCTAAGTAATTTGAGTCCATCTTCATTGTGAGAACCATTCAGATGGTACAGGGGCTGCCTGTGATGCTGTGTGTGTAAGTGTACATATACTTGCATATGTGTATATAGTATGCAGGCACACTTGAAACTGGGATTGGCAGACTTGAGATGTCAAGGGTATTACAAAAGCTTGCTACATAATCTTTCTAGATCAGATCTAAGTGCAGTGTGTAATGGTGTGTTGTGAATTTATGATTTTACTAACATATTAGCACCTGAATGCTATTGTTATTTGTGCTGTGCGAATAGCAAAGTGAGACAAGTGAAATACAGAGTATGGCCTTTACAGCAGAAAGAAGTTTCAATATTAAAGCGATCTTTAATAACTTTCAATTTTTGAGAGGTTAATTTTTGCAGCTCTTAATAGGACTGAATACTCATTATGTGTCTCAAAGCTTCAGATTATTCTTCCAAATCCATTCTCCTTGCATAGTGCCTGATGCAGTTCACTGTCTGGATAGACATCGTGTCCCAATCACACTCCTATCAGTAGCGGAATTGTGATTTGTGATTTGTGACTTCAGTGGCAGATAGATTAAATACAGTGAACTTCAGAGCATAGTGCTTAACTACATAATCAGCTTAGGTGCATGAGAATGACATGGTCCTTGTTGCACTAATTAATTGCATATTGGCTAGCTGTACAAACTGACTAATTGCATACTAAATTGAAGTCCAAATGTTCCTCTTTATACTGTAATCACTCTGGACAAGTGATCAGACAGAATACTCATGAGACTTTTGTCCATTCATCAATTTTGTTTAAACAGCTGTTAATATGTTGTTCATTGTAAGCGGATATCAGATTTATGTATGAAACCTGTTTGTGGCATGAAAGCCAAAACAGCATGCAAGATGTTAGCAGGAAAAGCATAAAACTGGTTAGTTCTCCCAATGTCCAGTTTCCAATAATAGCATATTCAGGAGGTGATGTCTATGCATGAAAGCAGAGTGCCTGTTGGTGAAGTCTTTTCATTGGCTATTTTAGTGCTCTGACAAAGTGTGATGTTTAAAAGGATTTTTGATGTGATGCACAGACAGTAGTTGTTTTAAATGTTCATTACTCTAAACATAATAAGACTGAAAATAAATTCAGTAGAAAAAAATCCATTGACTACTTGTATTGAATGGTGCTTAGACTGAATATTGCTGAAGTGCAGTATGTTGTCACATCAGCAAATCTTTTTTCAAATTAAAATAGAGCTCTTGGAAATTCAGTGCAGTGGGTTAAGAGAAATTCAGTTATATGTGTAACTACTTTTGTTCATGTTGCAGCACGAGCAGTTAATGAAGTAAATTGATTTGAGACACCAATGAGCTACAAAAGATGATAGAAAGCTTTTGATTTTTATCTCAGGACAACAAAACAAGTTGTAAATTGCTGCAGGTTTTCAAAAGTCCTGTCTAATCTAGGATACTGCTGCTAAAATTTCCCACCATTGCTACCACCAGTTGAGCTCCACCAGCAGAAGCACTAGTATAGGTCAGGTGCCATCAGCAGGTTATGAGCAGGGTTAGATGACATCCAGCTTCAAACCTGGCAGCTACCTGAAGGCCTGCCTACATCCATGATTCCGCTATTGCTACCGCTGGTGGAACTGAACCAGTACTAACAATGCTGGGGAACTTTAGCAAAAATAGCTCCATGACACATTGCCTACAAAATGAAATAAATGACTAGTTTGGAGGGATCTCAGTGGTTTGAGCATTGGCCTGCTAAACCTAGGGTTGTGAGTTCAATCCTTGAGGGGGCCATTTAGGGATTTGGGGATTTAGTTGGGGATTGGTCCTGCTTTGAGTAGGCAGTTGGACTAGATGACCTCCTGAGGTCCCTTCCAACCCTGATATTCTAAGATTCTATGATGTGATTTACAACACCATAATTCCCTGGCAGAGTTTTAAACAGGGATTAGTTTTGTGAAAACAGTAGTTCTGTGTAATAGACAGGACTGGATCATACCACAGCCACAGAACTGTAATGTGGTGTGGTAACATAATTAAAACATGCTTTGGTCTTGTTTACGCAGGCAAGACTGAGCAATTCTTTAACCGTGGCAGGACTCTGCTGTGTTTTAACTTGGTCCCCCCCAATACAGTAGGATTTATAGTATTAGGATTTAGATGAACTAAAGAAGCTTTGTTAGGGGATACTGTCTGGGTTAATAGGCCCAAATCTGGATCTTCCTTAATGTATGAGTACCTTGTCCTAGGGTCTTCCCAGTTACTTAAATTTTCTTCTAATTTTTAAACATCATTGCAATCCTGATTTAATTGTTAAAGGGTTTTAAAATAGCTTTTTAAAAAACCTGGTGCACAGTTGCTGTGATCAGAAGCCTTTTGGAATGTGATGAGAGCTCTTGTTTAGCATGCCTTTCTGTTCTGTTTTTATATGCAAGCAGTAAATTGAAATTTACAAGAATCCTGCTCTTGAAATCCTGTTCCTTGGTGCCTGAGAGAGAGAGACTTGTAAATTTCACTTTATTGCTTATAGGGAAGAAGGCCAGAGACTTGCCTTTGAAAGATAAGCAACACCATGATGACTATGAGGCAGTTTGTGGAAGAAATGCTACAAAAGCAGAGGTGAGTAAGAAAAGAGCAATTCCCAGAGATAGGTCAGGAGGGGGGGGGGGGGAGTATTCAGAGCTATGTTGATGAGACTGTGCTGAAGGGAATAAAAGAAACATTAGGAGAAAATTATAAATCATTCTCATGGAAGGGCAGACCATCCTTCATGTAGTCTTCTCTGTTACAGACTTCCTTCTGCTTCACAAGCACCCTTTGGGTAATGGAGTAGCTCTGTGGTTCTCTCCACTACAGGTGATCTTGTCATAGTCAAGTCCAGGGAATCAATGGAGATGATAATTTATTTCCAGGGACATGATTCTAGTGAGCTACAAAGGTTCTTAGAAGCTAACCCTTCCTACCCCCACTTTCCCACTTCAATAAGAGATGCACATCCTCAAGCACCAGTCAGTAAGAGAGCATGTTCTTTTCCCAACTTCTAAGGAGTGAGTGCCCTTATGAATTTTTTAAAAGCTTTCTTCAGAACTTGAGTGCAACCGTCTGTTCTTGTTTTATAAAAGGACCTGTACGTTTGTGTGTCTGGCATCAGTCTGACCCAATTATGATGTATTTATAGGAAGCCATTTTAATGTTATCCCGTTATCCCAACAGTTCCTTTAACAAGCCCCCCAGTAGCTTGGTTGTTGGCATAATTTGAGATATGCGGAAGCAAGAAGAGGAGGTGGTTTTGTGTTGTCTTTGTCTTGTATTTAACAAAGTGCATAGCTGGTTTTGCATTGAGTTTGAGAAAGGCATGTGTAAATCAAGAAAAATACAATAACTGTGTATATGCAGAAAGGTGGTTCGTGCATACGGCTAGCCACAGTTGGATAGCCCAGGTTTGTTTAGGCAAGTTGCATAAGCTTCTTTTGGTATTTGTCGTCCTCCTTTTTTTATTTTTGTCAACCCAGAAAAGTACTCTTTGATTCAAACATGCTGTAATTGTGATATTCTCCCAAACCCTCAATCTGTGGCTGCTCTGTGAGCTAACAGGCTTCGCTTCATCCAGACACTGGACCTAGTTGCTAAGAGTGCAGTGCTCAGTGTTAGAGGTACTGCTAACTTGTGTCAGCATGAAGATTCTTCAGTGGACTCCTACCCCCAGTCCACTGGTCTCCACCAACAGATGCCTTGAACAGACCTGCACTGGTTAAATTTACCTTTTGAAATTCTCCCTCTTGGCAGACTTTCCAGTTCTTATCGGTTCAGGGAATTCCTTCTGCGACTCTCTCACTTCAGATCACAGTTGTCATGGACTGATTCAGTCTTGACAACTCAGATTCTGAGTTCCTATTCCAGTCAGTGATGTTATATAAATATGAGATCATTCTGAGAAATGCAGCTAAGCCTTCCCTGCCTCCTTTTGCCTCCTAGAGGAGGAAACATGTCTTCCTCCTAAGTGACAACTTCACCGTGACACTTTCTGTGAAATAGCCCACTAGCGAGAGTTCCTGATTCCTCTTCAGAGAAGTCAGCTAAAGTACATGGAAGCAGTGACATCTGTAGGTCTTACATTTGTTCAAAAATGTGCAAGTACACTTCAGTTGAGTTCTGTTCTTTTAATTTACCCTAGAAATTACCACTGTCTCCTGTAGGACCAATTCTTCTGGTTCTAGTGATTAATGGGTTAAATTTGAGCTACTGATTTGTGTACGAGTTCTCTAAATTACCGTCAGAAAGACACTGAAAAGCCTATTGGGAGTCTGAAAGCTTATATCTTTTCATCATATTTTCTTTCCTCTTGCAAAGGCGAATCCTGAAAATGTTTGAAATTTCCCCCTGATTTTTCTTTAAAAAAAAATAAAAAAAAAAAAATTTGAAAAATTTCAAATGGTGATATGCTTTAACTGTCATTCTCCAGCCTGGTAAGAAAAAAATCACATTAATTGGACCAGGCTTACATGCTGTATATCCATCAATTTTAGAACCATTTGCAGCAGAAAGTGGGTTGAGATCCAAACAGAAATGGCATCTGTGAGAGGAGTGTGTGAGTTTTTTGAACACTCAGAGTGGAAAGTGGGTGATGATCTTTGACAAACTGATTACATGCAGTGTAGTTGTAGCCGTGTTGGTCCCAGTATGTTAGAGAGACAAGATGGGTGAGGTAATATCTTTTATCTGACCAACTTTGTTGGTGAGAGAAACAGGCTTTCAAGCCACACAGAGCTCTTCTTTCCCAGACCTGAAGAGGAGTTCTGTGTGGCTTGAAAGCTGGTCTCCAATAAACTGATTACAGGCAGAAACATGGAGGAAGCAAAAAATTTCCCAGTGAAATACCAGTTTCTTTAAAACCGCTCTACTCGACCTTGCTATGAGACTCCTGTGCTCCTCTCCCAGAACTCCCACTCCTTCAACCTCCCTATTTAAAGAAGAAATAATTATTGCTCTCTATTGCTATTGCTCCATGAAATGTGAATTGTAACAGATTAGCAAGAGGCTTTTCCAGTGAGCAGTAGTAAAGTGTCCAGGCCATACAGAAGATGCCAAAAAGGATTTGTAAACACGCCACAAAAGGAATAAGGGTTCTGTTTCCTACTATTTCTAAGAACCCAAATAGAATTCTCTGGCTACACCCATTTGAAAAGCAAACTAGGATACAGATTAGATTCCCAGATAGGCAGCGCTATGAGAAGCAAAGTCTGAACACAGGGAGATGGGACTGTGTATGTAGTCATACAATTCCATCATCCATTACTTTCTTGATATAATATCTGGATGATTGACATCAGTGAAATTCCAAACTGATACTTGAGAGATTAAATATAAACTTTATTTGATGTAATCACACATGCCTCCATAAGTAATGGGCTTAGCTAAATAAGGTGAAGAGTTTAACTTTTAAATGGAGTGGATGTCAAACAATTATATCCTCTGTCTTTAACAGAGCTGTGCAGGAAACTATTTACCTTCAATCCACAAGTAATTAGCAGAGCAAAGTAAGGATTTAAGTTCAAAATATCTACTTATCCTTAGTCACACACTTCTACCTTGTTTTATTTTAAGGCCTTGACTACACTGGCTGAACTTCAGAATTTAAACTCATGTTTCAGTACAGTAAATCAGTGTGGATGAGCTAAAAACATGTGAGAAAGGTATTCTAACCTGGGAAATAGTTACTTTATTAGGGCCTCAAGCACAGTTGTTCCAGGTTTGTCACGCCTTTTAGCCAGGGCCATAGTAATCATCTGACTTCCTGTGTCAGGCTCCACTTGAAATACAGTAACTCCGCGCTTAACGTTGTAGCTACATTCCTGAAAAATGCTACTTTAATCAAATCCAATTTCCCCATAAGAATTAATGTAAATAGGGGGATTAGGTTCCAGGGAAACGTTTTTCACCAGACAAAAGACATTAAAACTTATACTGTATATGTATATAAATAATTTTAAACAATTTAATACTGTATTCACCAATGATGTTTGTGAAGCTTGGCTGAGGCAGGGGCGTAGTGGTGTCGGGGCGCAGGGGCTTGTCCCGTTCCACCCGCCCGGCGCTCCTGCCGGGGAGTGGGGTCGGGGGCTGGCCCGCTCCTTGGCTGGAATGCTGGGTGGGCGGAGTGGGGTAAGCTCCCACTCCCCGGCTGGAATACCAGGCGGAGTGGGGCAAGCCCCCGTGCCCTGACCCTTCACCCCAGCTGGAACACTGGGCAGGCGGGCGGAGCAGGGCAAGCCAAACCATCTTATAACGGAACATTACGTGACTTTAAACAAGTATGTTCTCTAATAGATCAGCAACCTAATAATGAAACAATGTTAACCGGACTTTAAGTGAGGAGTTACTGTACTTATTTGCAGCACAGGATGGTGTTTGCAATGTAACTGGTTTGTACTGAGTTATTTTCAAACCACTTTCGATCCATTTGTTGAGCCTGCGCAAGTCTAGAGAGGTAACCCTGTTTTTAAAAACACTTTAAAAACAAGTGTACAGGGTAATCTCAATATGGAGGCCAGCAATTCCTTCTCTCAAACTGCTTCTGATGGCCAGCTATTGCTGAGGACACTTCAGTTGTGAGCCTTAAGCTACTCAACCCCTTAGTTCCCAGAATTTTATTAGCTATTTATTTCTTTACTTGAAAGGATGGGAATGTTGTGGGGTTTTTTTATTATTCAGAGTAACATTAGGTTCTAGTTTCCCAGAAGAGGGCAATTAGTGTAATCTAAACATTACAAAAAGGCGAATATTTGCTCGGGGCTATTAATATATTTTGAGGCGGTTAATTTGTTTAATATATTAAATTGCTTCCCAGTGACAGAGGCAGAGTTAAGGTTGTGCTGACTTTTCCACTGTAAACTCTGGTTTCCAGGGTTTTATAGCTCTGACATGAGAATTCCATCCTCGCTGAAAGGCAGATCACACGAGTCTCAGCCTAAGGGGCTCATTTTTTAAATGTTTTTTTGTTGTTGTTGTTCTTGCATAACTGAAAAACAAATGTGTTTTATCAAAACAAAATGCTGCAAGCTATACGTTTCTGCCTGGGTTCAGACGGAGCTGGCATTGCCTATATACTATCCTAGCAAGGCTCTGGTGGCTCCATCAGCTTCTGCGGAATTTATCCTTTATTTAATTTTTTTTAAAGAATTTAGTTTCTAGCCCTTATGAGTGAATAGAGACTCTTCTGAATGTGAACCAATGTAGTGCAGTCAAGCAAAGTCTGCAGAAAGCCAGTCAGAAACAGTAGCTCTGAGAAATGGGAACTGGTCCCATTTATATCAGCAACTTTGATAACAATTTAGATATCAATATATTAATTTCATCACGGTGTACTGTTTTAGGAGTAACATCCAACTACAATTATTTAAAAATGAAAACAGGAGATAAGTATTCAGAAAAATCCAAAAGTCAGGAGAGGAAGTGTGTGTTAGTTTTCTATGGATTGCCTATATTTTGTCTCTTAACCTAGGTATTCCATGAAATATAGTTTATTGGTAGCTGGTTAAAATTGCATAATAAAGTACCTGAAGCATCTGATCTGTGATGTAGCATTCTTTCAAGAAGTGTCCTTCAATCCTTTTAACATGAGGATATGAATGGCAGATGTAAGGCAGTAGTCTTGGTGAACAGGCTATTCACCCTCTAGACTCAGATATGTAACATAACCAAATTTTCTCTTATCCAAGAGTCAGATGCTCCCATGTACTGCATGACATGCAGTGAAAGAGAATGTCAGAACAGATTTTAAAATGTCACACTTAAGGTCCTCCACAAGAATGAAGCAATTGTCTTCTATGATGTCATTCTCAAAGGAACAGCATAAATGTAAACATTCACATTATAGAAAGCTAGGAATGGCCATTCTGGATCAGATCCATATCCTTTGTTTACCACATAAAATTAATGGCCCACGGTCATGCTTTGGGCTGTGATACTGTCAGCTTCAGCAAACTAAGCAAGGCTGGGCTAGGTTAGTGTATGGTTGAGGAACATTCAGGGAACACATAGATGCCGCAGGAAGTGGTTTTAGTGATTCAATGGGGGATGCTCCCTAAGAATTTATTTTGAAACGGGGGCCCTGACTGGTTTTAGCATGCCTTATATATCTGGAAGTGCTCTTTTTCACATGAGGTACTGCCGAGGTCCTAACCACTTACGGAATCATAGAAGTACAGGGCTGGAAGGGACCTCTAGAGGTCCCCTGGTCCAGCCCCCTGCACTGAGCAGGAACAAGTAAACCCCAGACCATCCCTGACAAGTGTTTGTCTAACCTATTCTTAAAAACCTCCAGTGATGGGGATTCCACAACCTCCCTTCGAAGCCTATTCCAGAGCTTAACTATTTCTTATAGTTAGAAAGTTTTTCCTAATATCTAACCTAATCTCCCTTCCTGCAGGTTAAGCCCATTACTTCTTGTCCTACCTCCAGCTGACATAGAGAACAATTGATCACTGTCCTCTTTATAACAGCGCTTTAACATATTTGAAGACCCCCCTTCAGTCTTCTTTTCTCAAGACTAAACTTGCCAGTTATTTAACCTTTCTCAGAGGTCAGATTTTTTAAACCTTTTGTCATTTTTGTTGCTCTCTTGACTCTCTCCAATTAGTCTACTTCTTCCCTAAAGTGTGGGACCCAGAATTGGACACAGTACTCCAGCTGAGGCTTCAGCAGTGCCAAGTAGAGCAGGACACTTACCTCCCGTGTCTTACATGTGACACTCCTTTTAGTACACCACAGCCTTTTTCTCCACTGCATCACATTGTTGGCTTATATTCAATTTGTGATCCACTATAACTCTCAAATCTTTTTCTGCAGTACGACCACCTAGCCAGTTAGTCCCCATTTCATAATTGTCCATTTGATTGCTCCTTCCTAAGTGCAGTACTTTGCACTTGTCTTTACTGAACTTCATCTTGTTGATTTCAGACCAATTCTCCAATTTGTCAAAGTTGTTTTGAATTCCTCTCCTCTCCTCCAAAGTGTTTGCAACCCCTCCCAGCTTGGTGTCATTCACAAACTTTATAAGCATACTCCCCACTGTATCATTCAAGTCATTAAGGAAAATATTGAATAGTACTGGACTCAGGACAGACCCCTGTGGGACTCCATTAGGTACATCCTCCTCAGTTTGATAGCAAACCATTGATAACTACTCTTTGAGTATGGTCTTTGAACCAGTTTTGCACTCACCTCATAGTTATTTCATCTAGACCACATTTCCCTAGTTTGCTTATGAGAATGTCATGTGGAACTGTATGAAAAAACTTACTAAAATGAAGATATATCAAGTCTACAGCTTCCCCTCTCCAGGCCAGTAACCCTGTCAAAGAAGGAAATTAGGTTGGTTTGGCATGATTTGTTCATGACAAATCCTTGTTGGCTATTATTAATAACCCTGTTATTCTGTATGGGCTTATAAACTGATTGTTTAATAATTTGTTCCAACAATTTTGATTGTTAAATATCTCATGGCACTTTCATGGGAGAAGAACTGTTAAATCTGGTGGCCTGGCCAAATGCTGTCTTACGTTCTTCCTCCCTAAAACCAGCTGTATTGCAATTGGACATTATAGTCTTGCTCTAAACTTTTAATGTTGCTGTTAACCATCTGCCATGGGCCACTCCAGAAACAGGTTATTTCTGGGCCAGATAAAAGTGATTCATATGTTTAATATATTACTATAAGTCAAATACTTTAAGCATTTGTTGGGATTAAAAAGTGTCCTACAAGTAGAAATGGTTGTTTAATATATTATCTCCTCAAAAAAATCAGTTGAAGTTCAGTTAAGGTTGCTCAAGTGCATTTACCATCAGCACAACTACAAAAACAAACAGGAAACCACCAGTGAAGCCCTCACCCAACCCATGCAACCTACAAACTGTGATTTCACCTTTTCTACACTTACTCATCCAATCCAGTCCTCTCGCACTCCAAAACATGCACACCTCTGCCCTCCCCCTGCACCTGCAAAGTGCAGCCTTAACTGCAGTCCTAAGCATTGGGGGTTACACTTTTTGGATGCAGGTGTAGGGAAGAGGCATGGTTGTTTGTATTGAGTGTAAATGAGATAATATGGAGAAGGCAAAATCCTGCTTGCAGGTTGTGAAAGTTGGGTGGGGTTTTAACCTATCGGTTTCCTGTTTTTTTCTGAGTGTGTTTGGTGGTAAATGCACTCAAGGAACCGTAACTGTTGTTTCAGCCAAGACTCTTCTGTGGAGGAATTTAAATTCATATTTTGCTTGAAATGGCACCTTTCATCCCAAATGACCCTAAAGCAGTGGTTCTCAAACTCTTTTTTTCCACGGACCACTTGAAAATTGCTGAGGGTCATTAAGCACCACTTAATGATCTTTCCAAATATTGTTTGTACCGTTAGCTAACTATTGTAAAGCGCTTTGGATAAAAGCGCTCTATAAATTTTTTTTTCATAATAATTAACATTTTTGTTCTACAAATAAGAGCACACAACTCATATTTTAATATCAGTAGTCTTACCTTTCTAATGCGATGGATGTACCCTCTCTCCCCCGCCACGGCAGCCCCCAAGCTGGGGCTGGGAAGGAGAGGGATCTGTCCCCCGCCACAGCAGCCACAGAGCTGAGGCTGGGAAGGAGGGCTGTCTCTCCCTGGCAGCCACAGCCCTGGAGCTGGGGAAAGTCGCCTCTTTCTCTGGCTGCCGCAGCCCTGCACGTCCCAAATTCCCCCCACCCCCTCTTCTCACCCCACTGCCCCCTCCCACCTACCTCTTAATCCCCCCAAGGCCACCACCTTACCTTACATGTGCGTCTTCTCCAGGGTCCAGGCACCTAATTAGTGGAGCCATGCCTGCGCGGCTCCACTAATTAGGTGGGTGGCCCTTCATTCTCTCGTGTGTGGCCACCCAGGCGCGCACCTGAGAGGGAACTATTCGCGGACCACTGATGGTCCACAGACCACAATTTGAGAACCGCTGCCCTAAAGCATATATATATGGATCGTAGGGGAGCCCCCAAAGGTACCCCATCATGATATCAATAAATCTTTACCTGGCCACCTACATGTTATCTAAACCTTGCTCTCACCAGACTTCAATGCACAGCCTACCTCTGCTGCCCCCACTGCACAGCCTATGTCCTTGGCTCTTTTTGGCTATGTGAGGAATGCAGCTGGTGAGACAGCCTGGCAGTGTTGGAAAAGAGGAGAAGATGAGCAAATTTAACAGTTCCATCGGCTGATCTTAGTGAAGCTCAGTTAGACCCCTAATTCAGGGCAATCTGCCCTTTTTATATTTAATTTTAAAATTTAAAAAGCGACCTGTGTCCAAGATATTATCAGAAAGTTTGGGAATGCTTAGTTTGGAGAGGTGGTGACTGTGGTGGCACAGGTTATTTCATGAGTAGGGGGTCTTACATAAAACTCCATAAAATCCTCAAAATTTCAGCAGAACAAGATGCGAGCATTTGGAAGAGACCGCTTTCTCCACAAGACTGTGTCTGTATTTAACAAAGTGCAATGGATGCTGCTGCAAAGAGTGATAAGTTTAAAGTCTATTAAGAAATGAGGTATGAACCAATTCATGTAGTCCAGTTGAAGAAATGATGACAACCTTGTTGAAAATAACTGTTTTCCCTTGAGCACTGCAGCAAGTCTCTCAGTAGATGCCAATTTGTAAGTCTGCTGAGTCCAGAGGTATAGTATGTTCTAGGAAAACTTTCCAAAAATGTGCCTCTGTATAGTGTGCTGAATGCATCAGATGGCTAGTTAAAAATTCTGTGACTCTTAGGGACTGGCTTAGATGGTAACACTGGTCTACAATTTTTGAGAAGTCGTCTGCTTCAGAGATAAAATGTGCTATTTATTATGTATTTTGATGTGCTGAATTCAAATATGACAATTAAAACAACTGATTGGCTACTGTTTCTAAGATATTTAAGTTTTTACATTTTATGTCTATGTATATTGTGTAGATAGTAGAGTTTTAATCATAAATTGTAAACCTAGGTCTTTTCATGTGTTTATGGTTGCTTTACATGATAATATTTCACCTGTCCTTTATGTAACACTTTAAAAATCAGCAAAAGGGTTATATAAATAAAATGTATTATGAAACAAAAGGCAAAAAACTATTCTGTACATAGTTTAGTCCTATTCAGTGTCTACTCGGCATCTCTTGGCTTGTCTCTTGTATTCATTAAATGGAGCATCTCTTGTCACTGTCCAGCAATAGTCTGCAAGCATTGATGGGCTCCATTTGCCCTGATAGCGTTTCTCCATTGTTGCAATGTCCTGGTGAAATCGCTCGCCGTGCTCGTTGCTCACTGCTCCGCAGTTTGGTGGGAAAAAATCTAGATGAGAGTGCCAAAAATGTATCTTTAGTGACATGTTGCAACCAAGGCTTTTGTATGCCTTGAGGAGGTTTTCCACCAACAACCTGTAGTTGTCTGCCTTGTTGTTTCTGAGAAAATGTATTGCCACTAACTGGAAGGCTTTCCATGCCGTCTTTTCCTTGCCACGCAGTGCATGGTCAAATGCATCATCTCGAAGAAGTTCACGAATCTGAGGACCAACAAAGACACCTTCCTTTATCTTAGCTTCACATAACCTTGGAAATTTTCCATGGAGGTACTTGAAAGCTGCTTGTGTTTTGTCAATGGCCTTGACAAAGTTCTTCATCAGACCCAGCTTGATGTGTAAGGGTGGTAACAAAATCTTCCTTGATTCAACAAGTGGTGGATGCTGAACACTTTTCCTCCCAGGCTCCAATGACTGTCGGAGTGGCCAATCTTTCTTGATGTAGTGGGAATCTCTTGCACGACTATCCCATTCGCAGAGAAAACAGCAGTACTTTGTGTATCCAGTCTGCAGACCAAGCAAGAGAGCAACAACCTTCAAATCGCCACAAAGCTGCCACTGATGTTGGTCATAGTTTATGCACCTCAAAAGTTGTTTCATGTTGTCATAGGTTTCCTTCCTATGGACTGCAGGTCCAACTGGAATTGATGGCAAAACATTGCCATTATGCAGTAAAACAGCTTTAAGACTCGTCTTCGATGAATCAATGAACAGTCTCCACTCATCTGGATTGTGAACGATGTTGAGGGCTGCCATCACACCATCGATGTTGTTGCAGGCTACAAGATCACCTTCCATGAAGAAGAATGGGACAAGATCCTTTTGACGGTCACGGAACATGGAAACCCTAACATCACCTGCCAGGAGATTCCACTGCTGTAGTCTGGAGCCCAACAGCTCTGCCTTACTCTTGGGTAGTTCCAAATCCCTGACAAGGTCATTCAGTTCACCTTGTGTTATGAGGTGTGGTTCAGAGGAGGAGGATGGGAGAAAATGTGGGTCCTGTGACATTGATGGTTCAGGACCAGAAGTTTCATCCTCTTCCTCTTCCTCGTCTGACTCAAGTGAGAATGATTCTGGTGCATCAGGAACCGGCAGTCCTTCTCCGTGGGGTACTGGGCGTATAGCTGATGGAATGTTTGGATAATGCACAGTCCACTTTTTCTTCTTTGACACACCTTTCCCAACTGGAGGCACCATGCAGAAGTGACAATTGCTGGTATGATCTGTTGGCTCTCTCCAAATCATTGGCACTGCAAAAGGCATAGATTTCCTTTTTCTGTTCAACCACTGGCGAAGATTTGTTGCACAAGTGTTGCAGCATATGTGTGGGGCCCACCTCTTGTCCTGATCTCCAATTTTGCAGCCAAAATAAAGGTGATAGGCTTTCTTAACCATAGTGCTTATACTGCGCTTTTGTGATGCAAAAGTCACTTCACCACAAACATAGCAGAAGTTATCTGCACTGTTCACATACAAGTACGAGGCATCTCTGCTCACTTTGGCTAAACAGAAATGTGTCCCTTTGCAAAATCAAACACTGACAAATAAGAGAGCACGACACTGTATGATTTCTAGAGCTGATATAGGGCAATTTGTTCAGCAGAGTGATGTAAGCTTCATTATGATTGCATCATCCATGACTTCTAGGAATAACATGATGCAATTCATATCATGTATGACGCAATACCAGCTTCAGATTGCATCATTCATTGTTTTGCCTAAAAAGCAAGTACTGTCCAAACCCAGTCATAGATTTATTCATAGATCCAGTCAAAGACGTATTTTAGTCATTTCTGGTTTAAATTGAGATCCCTTCCCTTTATAACTCACTTATCCTCCGCCATTCCCAAATCAAGGGTCGTATATCCTGACCCAATAGCATATCTTGAAAACTAGAGCCAATCAACAATTTTAAGCATCATTTTCGTTCTCAGTGACCCAGAATTAGTAAAGTTTGACTACATTTATTTCAGAAGCATTTTGGCTGTAGAGCAGTGTTTAATCTAAAACATGCATTCTAGATTCTGGCCTCTTCCTGAAAGCAGCTTCTGTTATGCCTCTCACATACCAGCAGCATTTCAGACATGGGTTTAGGTTTTGGCCAAGTCCCTTCAGTCAACATGCCCACATTTTTTTGCCTCAGAGTGGAGTGATCAGCACTCTTGCCTAAGCCAATAGCACTCCAGCAGCAAATTTCTGGAGTTTTGCATCCCAAATTGGACTACCC
The DNA here is from genome assembly GCF_028017835.1 of Emys orbicularis. Taxonomy (NCBI): domain Eukaryota; kingdom Metazoa; phylum Chordata; order Testudines; family Emydidae; genus Emys; species Emys orbicularis. Next base: position 66,322,843 of record NC_088689.1, on the reverse strand, counting down.
TGAAGCTTTGTCTCCAATTTGTTCCTCCCTCCCCATGACAGCAGAGCTAGCAGAAAGATGAGAGGAATCCATCTGTGAGGAGATCTCAGGAGTTGCAGAAAGGAAGTCTGTCAGCCTACAGACTCATGCTCTGCCAGGAGAAGGCCTTTAGAGTGTGAATGAGTTGTTGGGGGAGAGGGGGCTCCACATTCCTCCCCCACAGCAGCCAAGGTTTCCCTAGAAACATCTCTTCTAGAGAAAGTCATTGCTTTTCCTTTCTTTGGGATGTAGCATGCCAGACCATTTTCACCACTCAGGAATTCCTCATGGGTAAATCCAAAAATCCACCCCCCCCCCAACTCTCTTCACTCCAGTCCACAACAGAAGGGGAAAACAGCTTCAGAATTCCCTGAATGTCTGTTCTTAGTTGAATAATAGTCACCTGGCAAGGAATCAGGCATCCATCCAGGCCTCCCTCCTTCCCAAGAAGAAGGTCTGGCCCTTTCAGGCATGGATTTCCTCTCTTACTCCATATTGGATGAGGAGCACACGGGCTCAAGATATCTAGGCCATCTTAGACCTCAAGAGGAACTGAACAAGTCAACAAAGAAGATGAAATTCAGGATGCAGACTCTACCTTTTGTAGACCTGGCTGGAGCCCTAGGCATAACTAACAGTTTAAACCAAAGGCTGTGAATCAGAGTTGGCCTGGCCTTGACAAAATAACAACACAGTAGGTATTAGCTAATACCACGTAAGCACATTCCTGACTGGAGAGGATGGTACAAAAACACACATCTCTTGAGTAACTACATGTACGCATTACTAAGAGATGGTACAAGAATATACCGACCCCTCGTAAGATAAGGATGGGATGACAGGATAATGGATAAGAATGTTTCGTTCGAACTAGCAGGTATAAGGATAAGGGTGGTAACTAACAACGTCTGGAGTGTATTATGTAACTTGTTTGTATCCATGTATAAAAGGAGAAGTCCTAGGAGGGGCAACTTTGTACTAGCCAGGGGAACAGCATCCTGGTGTACTGATTGAGCAGGTACCTTGTCGCAGGCATACATGTATTAGTGTACCTGTAGCTCCTATGAGGCTCTATGTGCTTTGTTGACAAATAAACCTGGCTGATCGCCTTTGCCACCGAACCGAGCCTGTGGTCTTTCTTGTGAATAACATTGAGGTCTGCTGAATTAACATTCTCCACTGTCTGCTAGTGCAGCTGACATTGGCGCCCCAAGAACAGCAACACTGGCAGCAGTAACAATGCCACAGCAGCAACAATATTCCACAGCACTGACAACATCTTTCACTGTCACTGCAGGAGACCTTCTTACTTCAGTGGATCTGGCAGAAGCTTATCTTTATATTCCAGTCATTCCCCATATAGCTCAGCTATGACTTTTCTTAGATGATTTTCCAATCAGATGCTCAAAGTCACTAGGAAGACAACTTCCATAAACCTAAAGAGCTATCTGATTCTTTCTGAGTGGATAGTCCACCTACGAGTTGGGATTGACACAAGGAGAGCCAAAGTCTTCCTGACACAGAAAAAGTTTGATAAGATCCAGACATTGGTTTCTGAAGTGTCATGGAATGATGTCATCAATCCATCTGTATCTGCAGCTTCTTGGTCTTCAGGTTACACATCCATGAGAGCTTCAGGGATTCCTTGAAGGCCTGCAGCTGTTCTTAACAAGAGATGAAAAGCAGAGTACAACATTCATCCACAGTGATCCAGTTCCTCATTTGATGGAAACAGGAGGACCATCGGGTTGTGGGCTCCTTCCTTCCTTCCTTCCTTCTCTTTCACAGCAGCTAGTTCTATCTTCTTGACATGAGATCTTTCTAAATTGCTACAACTCTTGTATCCCTTCAAGTCAGTCACCTCTATTTCCCTGTGTTTCCTCTACATAAAGACATGCTTCCTTTTTCCAAGAATTTTGAAACATCTGCATTTAGAAGACACAAATATTATTTCATCTTCCCCCCAGGACAAGGTTGTTGATCATACTCTCAATTAATTCATTGTTAACGTTAACTTTTCCATATATCAGAGGAGATCATTCTTCCCTCATTCTCTTAACATGATAGGAAAAACATGGCAAGTGCTAATGAGCAGTTAAAATTTATCTTAGTATAGCCAATCACGTCAGGAGAACAAGGAAAACATATTTATTCATTTCCTTTCACTGTAAATGCTTAAGAAACTAAATCCTCTATAGGTAGGTTGATTGGGTGCTGTATACTGAAATATCTATTCAGCGACAGATAAACTAATTCCTGAAGGGATCAGAGCCCACTGTCCATGTTCCACAACAGCCATATGGGCAGAAAGGGCATCAGCCCCCCACGGAGAAGATCCGCAAGACAGCTATCCAGTTGTGTCTCTCAGCAGTTGGACATCTTTATAAAGCCCGACTGGCTTAACTTCATTCCTCTGCAGACCTTTTGACAGGATAATGCTCATAGCAATGGTCTCCAAATAGATACTATTAATTTTTCTAGCGGGGAACTTTTTTCTGTCTGTTTTACTTCTTCCTCTGTGCAGTTTTCTTCCAGACCACTTGTCACTTGATTTGTTTTTTGGGACTGATCTCCCCCGTTCCAACCCAAACTAAGAAGTTGTTTGGGCATCTTCATGATAGTCTCGTCTTGAATCCACGGAGACAGCAATTGTAGTTTAATAAATCTTTGTGGTTTTTTTTAAACGATTAGTAAGACTTCATTATTTCAATACAGATTTGAATGGTAACTGGGTAGAAAAGACGTGGCCAGGTCCTGCAGCAAGTTAGAGCTTCATTTAGAGTTTGTAGGGAGAACGGCACAAAGCAAAATATCTCAATTCCAGGAAAAAAGAACTGATTTTCCAGTCAGATTAAACGGAAGTTTGCTTCAGTCTGCTGAGCTTGGTGTTTTGCTTCCCTCAGACTATACAGTCTCTGGAGGAAGCCGAATTGACCACACTTACATATATGTGATCTCAGATTTATGACCCTGTCAGCAGAGAGACTTGGTACAATTGGCTTGATACTTCCCTAGCATGGGATATTGAAAGATGCTGTGAAAAAACTTATATTAATGTGTGAATTTGATCAGAAAATGATGGCTCAGGGTTGCCTTTTTCATACTATGTTTGTAAGCCGCTGAGTCTCTTGCTTGGCGAGTCAGGATTAATTCAAATTGAACCCTAGATCCAGACAGCCCCAAACTTTGGAGTATTCAAAATCTAGATCACTGCAATATCGGCCCATCTCTCATTAGGAGTGTAACCATGGAGGCCAAAGAAGGGAGATTGTGTTCTTAAGTTACATAAAGGTGGCATAAATATTAAAAAGATTGCTTTTTGCAGAATTGTTCAATGTAGAATAAATTACTTACATATATAATTAATTGCTTTAAATAAGCATTCTGCAGAATCTTTCATAGATAAATTCTTATTCAGATGGATTCCAAGGGAATTAAGTATCAAACTGAGCATAGCAACAGTTCGAACGGGGACTTATTCCTGTTTGCTATAATTTCTTTAATGGGAATCCTAGGGGGCTACACTTCTCTGCTCTTAAATTTGTGGACTAGAGTTTTCCTAATTAAAAAGGATTATACAGTTCTTCCCCCCTCCCCATATATAATCTTAATCTCTTCTGTTGATGAAGTGTAGTAGTAATGAGGAGGTTCATACAACAAAACTAGGGGCCTGAATGTGCATGGACAAATTGTTTCTCAAAACTGGAGACAGGGCTAGGAGTGCTAAATGTTAATATTTTTCTGGATATTAATTTTATTGTGCATGGGTCTGGTATACTTTTTAGTTAGCACCATGCATCCCTGTGAAGAGAGCAAGGGGACTCTTTTCTTAACTAAGTTAGACCTAGTAGTACTTTTGCTTCACTTCTTATTCGTAACAAACAGTCTCCACTAATGGCTGTTTATTGTGCTTTTTCCTCCAAATGTTGCCAGCATTCCTAGTCTCAAGTCATGGGTTATATCCTTAGAAAATCTGTTAGGTCGTCATTTTGACAATATCCATTATTAAGACTAGATGGAGATACCAGCACTGGGGCTGTCTTTTTAACAGGGGCGTGTTGTACTCATTTCAGATGCTTCAGGATAAATACACGAGCTACCAAGATCAATGTTTTTTATTTACCCGCAACTTAGATCAATTATTTGGCATCTGTTTGGTAAGTTTAATGTAATAGATGTAATTTAAATCACAGAACCAATTAAATTGTGTACACTGTAAGTAAGAGGAACTTATTATTTAATCTGCACTATTTACACTGTGAGTGCAAATTATTTTTACGGTAATATGATACGAGCATCCTGGTAGGCCATAGAACCATAGAAATGTAGGTCTGGAAGGGACCTTGAGTGGTCATCTAATCCATCCCCCTGTGCTCAGGCACGACCTAGTATACCTAGACCATCCTTGGCAAGTCTAACTGGTTGTCTAACCAGTTCTTAAAAACTTACAGTGACGAGGATTCCACAACCTCCCTTATTCCAGTGCTTAACTACCCTTAGGCCTGGTCTACACTAACCTCCCAATTCGAACTAAGGTACGCAACTTCAGCTACGTGAATAACGTAGCTGAAGTCAACGTACCTTAGTTTGAACTTACTGCGGTCCAGACGCGGCAGGCAGGCTCCCCCGTCGACTCCGCGTCGACTCCGCGTACTCCTCGCGCCGAGCAGGATTACCGGAGTCGACGGCGAGCACTTCTCGGTTCGATTTATCGCGTCCAGACAAGACGCGATAAATCGAACCCAGAAGTTCGATTGCCTGCCGCCGAACCAGCGCGTAAGTATAGACAAGCCCTTATAGTTGGAAAGTTTCCTAATATCTACTCTAAATCTCCTTTGCTGCAGATTAAGTCACTTGCTTCTTTGTCCTACTTTCAGTGGACATGGAGAACAGTTGATCACCGTCCTCTTTTATAATAGTTCTTACCATATTTGAAGACTTATCAGTCCCTCTTCTTCTCGGTCTTCTTTTCTTAACACTAAATATATCCAGTTTTTTTAACCTTTCCTCATAGGTCAAGTTTTCTAAACTTTTTATCATTTTACTCTGTGCGTACTGCAGAATTTTAGGGGGAAAATTCACACCAGTGCTACCTCCTTGTTAGTTACACTGGAATGGGTGTAATTAACAAGCCCCTAATGTAGACAAAGTTTTATAGTAGGAGGTTCTGGGAGTATGAGTTTGTAGCAAACAGAAGGAGCCTGTGCTCCAGAGTATAAATTGGTGAAATTGTAAAGTTATTTATAGTGATCTAATAGTAATACCTCGCTCTTATGTAGTGCTTTGCATCAGTAGTTCTCAGAGTGCTTTATAAAGGAGATAATCATCCCCATTTTACAGATGGGGGGAAGTGGAGACACAGAGGTTAAGTAACTTACCCAAGGTCACCCAGCAACTGGGAATGGAAACAGAGTCTCCTGAATCCCAGTCTAGTGCTCTATTCACTAGGCTACACAACCATAATGATATGCAAAGATACTTTGGGAGAGTATACACTGAGCAGTAACACTATAATACATGGCATGATGTTAGAAAAAGCAAAACAACATAAAAGATTGTGTCTGAGTGTCTTTGCAAGTTATGGCATTAGCTGATGATTTCAAATAACTTGATAATTTAACCAGCTTCAATCTCTGCATTATGGGACACTTCATATCCTTGTACAAACCCAGATGCTCCTTCTGCCTGCATCTAAAACCATCCCACCATTTCTTGAACTGAAAGTTCACACTCTGTCTCATTAGCAGTGACATCTAGTATACATTAAATACAAAGTTTGTCTTACTTTACAGCATAAGTAAGCTGGTTTAGAATTCTTATCAGTTAAAACTAAAATTTTCCCCAAAATTGTACACAATGTACGGGTGTAAATAGGGGCTGTGGTATAGCAAAGTCTGAAGCAAGATATTTATTCTTGGCCTTCAGCCTACCCAGTACACAATGACCAAATACAATCAGTCTTAGAACATGAAGACCAGTGTCTTCTGTATGCACAGTGACTTAGCTTGTTAGAAAATGTATCTTAGTCAACAGACATTGTAAGGCACTACCGTATATAATGGGTATATTGTTATAGGCTACCTCACTGCAGTAAGCTTAAGTAGCACTATATAAGATGGCAGTTGTGTGGCAAATAGAACAGGTTGTACTGGCCCAGGTGTCTTCATGGTTTCCATATGTTTAAGCAGACTTTACATTTCCTGTGGGGCAACTTTCCTCCTAATGAACTAGAAGGCTTTATTAGTCATAAATCCTTTTATTAACAGACTAGTAGATATCTGAATAATATTTAACTGCACCCACGATGTTACTAATCATCTTGTGTGTAATGGCATGTCTGCCTTTCTGTATTATGGACATTTTGTGGTCCAGAGACAAGAGAGTGATCAGAGTAGATACACTTTCCAATTGTCAGCCCTGATGGGGCCCACAACAGAAGAAAAATAAAGACCATTGTTTCACACTATAAAATATTGATTTGGAGAATATAAAGTATGCAGAAAAGCGAGGAAATAAGTCCATAAGAACGACTGTCTTTCACTAACCAAAATGTTAACCACCTGGCTTTAATTTATAGTGAAAAATATTGATTTAAAATTGGGGGGGGGGGGAGAATCAGAAATGTAATGGGGAATATGCTGATTTTGTCTTGGGATACGCAAAGTTGGTTATGGTAAAGGCGCATTTGCAGTGAGCTTTGAGATTTAAAGAAATGAAATTCTGACTCGTTTTTGAAGTTTAATGCATCAAGCCATTTTAGAAAGTTATTTGTAAGAGAGAAAACTAGCGGTGCTGGTGGGCTCTAGTTTGACACTTTTTGAGCAATGTAATTTCATAAATATGGGCACCTGCTGTTTAAGGTCTGCATTTGAATAGTGTTCATAAAGATGAAGCTAAAGGAGTATTTAATCAGGGAAAGGTGGACATCATTAGTTGATGCCATTTCTTCTCCGTAAATAGATTTTAATTACAATAACAGCTTCCAGATTTTTTTTTCACTATCTTTAAGCAGGTTTGCTCTGTTTTATAATTTAAAGCTTCTTGAAATTGAGGCAGGCTAAAGGACTAGCCTAGATTATCCCATTGAGACCTACATGGTATATATCGAGGAAGACATTTTTGAACAGGATTATTGTATTATACTGCAAAATAGGGAATTACTGTGGAAGACCTAAAACTTGAGCTAGCTGAATGTTCTTACAGCTGACTTAAAGGAGATGGCATTTTAAAAAATATTTCTCACAAGTTCAGGTTAACCCACAAGTTATACTGTACATTGTTTATTGCATTTTAGTCAAGGTGACTCTTTGATAATACACAGCTGCCAATAGGAAAAGTGAATTGACTGTTACTCCCTGTGATGGTGCCATGTAAGAACTTCCATGTTATCTCCTGATTTCCAGTATTGGCAAGAAACCGTCTAAATGACAGTGTGTTTGTTCAAGTTATTGACCTAAAAAATTATTTTTTTCCATGATTAAAACATTTTGGATGCAGGTTTGAAATGCTGATACCACACAAATGAATCTGACGTTTGCTATAAGGAATTCAGAAAAATAAGGCCTACAAAACCTTCTTAGATACTACTGGAACGGGGAAAGACAGCCTTTTCTGCCTTTTTTTCAGCTGAATCTTTCTCTTGTTTTCATAGCATGTGGTCGCATTGACATGTCTGTTATATATAGTCTCTCTAATAGGACATGTCCTAAATTCTCAAGGTGAGTTGGTTCAATAAAATGTTCTTTCTCTTCCCTCTGTTAGGTTATTTACTTTCTAGAAGAGAGGGACAAGCAGGGTCCCCTGAAAAGCCGCTGTCTGATCTGGGTCGTCTCTCATACTTAGCCTACTGGAAAAGCGTCATATTAGAATACCTTTATTGCCACCATGAAAAACATATCAGCATCAAGGGAATGAGCCGAGCCACTGGAATGTGTCCACATGATATTGCTACAACCCTGCAGCAGCACAGCATGATAGACAGGAGGGAAGACAGGTCAGTAAAGCATATGCTATTTGGAGAGTACTTATGAAGACAAAAATATTCATTGTAGCAATACTCATTGAGAGTACACCTTTTATCATAGGAAAAAACTAGTGTACTTTGCATAGACTTTTATGAAGGCTTAATGGTGATAGTCACTGCCTTAGAAGGGACTGCCAACTTGAAAATCTAGCCAACACCTGTTTTGAAACTGAAGGTAGTTTCAGATAGCATACCCACGCCAGAGTCCCCTCACTAATTTTCATTGTTTTACAATCATGTTTTCCTCGTCCCTCCCTCCCCGCCCACCAAAAAAAAAAAAGATTTTCTCCTCTTATTACTGTGTGAAAGACACACAAACAAGGGAACCTAACTGACAATATACAAGTTCAGGCAGATGCACAGAGAAAGCAAAACAGTAGAATATTTTTCTTTATTTGCTTTCATTTATAGAAATTTTTAATAGCGCTTGTAACATTAGTAGATTTTTAAAGTTGACAGGGTCCTTTTTTACATGTCTCTTTTTATGAATATACTTTATTGAAAAAATTTAGATTTAGCATTTAGGGTGGAATTATCAAAAGGCCTAACTGATTTAAGACACAGGTCTTATTAATTTTCAGTGGAATCTGTGCTTCCATGTCTCATGAGCCTGGTCTCCATTTTAGATCGACTTAACTGCATCACTCAGGGATATAAAAAATCCAGAGCCTTGAGTGACATAACTATGCTGACCTGACCCCCCCCCGCCCCCCGGCGTAGACGCAGCTAGGTCAATGAAAGAATGCTTCTGTCAACTTAGCTACAGTCATTTGGAGAAGTGGTGTTCCTACACAGATAGAAAAAACCTTTCCATTGATGTAGGCTGTATCCACACTATGGGGTTGTGCCAGCATAGCTGTGACACTAGAGCCACGCTGGTATAGGCCTTATAGCGTAAGTAAGCCCTTAAACACTTTTGAAAATTTCATCTTCAGAAACGAAAAGTCTGCAAAATTAGTTGGTGAAGGGACAGTGATTGCTGGGAAAATGTATCATACAAAGCAAGGAAGAAGGCAGTAACTGTGGACTCGATAACACATGTACATTTTGCTGTAGGCATTATTACCAACCTCAGGCATTAAAAATAAAATCATGAGTCCATCACCAAAATATGAGATTAACTTAAAAATAAGTTTTGTTTTTTTTAAAAAAAAATATATATTTTTGAGGTTCTTTTTCTTTGCCTTCTGGTTTCTGAGCTGTTAGAGTGCACTCACTTTACAAGCTATTCTCTGCAACTATGATGGCTAGACATTTGATTCTCATGATTCCAGGAGCTGGAGCTTTAAAAATGACCCTAAAATTACAAGACTTGCAATAAAATCACAAAAGTCGGCAGCGCTACATAGGAATTAAGCAGGCGTTCTCCTTCATAGGAGGAGAGCCAATGGTAATATCCTTCATTTTAGCTATTCTCGATCTCTGCCCTTGATTTTGCCAATCTTGATAGGGCGTAATTTAGGATTATAATGTTCTACTTTGCAATGTCAGACACAGCATGTAAGTGCTTTGGAGAGAAGGTTTGTTAAAGGAAGTTAAGAGTTTGCTTGTGCTCGGGAAGGGAACCACGACAGTTCCCAAATATTCTGATGGTTTATATTTTGTCTTGAGAAATATTGTTTTGTATTTTAGGTCACACAATCTCCAACAGTCATGCAGCAAATTAAAATATAACTTACATGAGAACAAACCATGAGATAAAATTCCTTGATTGGGTGGAATGAGTAGGTTAAGGAGGGAGAGTCTCCATGTATATGGTGATGAGTTGGGAGGATCCTTCAGTGTATATTTTTCCATGTTTGGTTTTTGATGTGGTGCTAAAAATAATGGTATATGCCTCTAGTTTATAAACAGATGCTTCTCGATAAACAGAAATAATCTCACCAATGCCCGATCCTGCAAACACTTCAGCACATGAGTAACTTCAAGCATGTGAATAGTTATGTACTCAGGTGCATTAAGTTACTCACATGTGTATGTGTTTGCAGGATCAGTGTGTTGTGTTTTCTGTGTCAGGTTCCAGACTTTTGATTTTGAAACCATAGTTTTGTTGTCTGCACAGCACTGTGCCGTCCTTCCAGAATCCCCTGCACAATGAAAGCAGCATCCATGGGCGACAGTCACAATCAGAGCCCCATTGCACCTGGCACAAACAAATATGAAAGCATGAATCCAAATTCTCTGCTGGTATATGTGTGATGCAGCTCTGTTGCCTTCACCGGACCTGTGCAGAGAATTTGGCCCATGGTCCCTGCCCCAAACAGCATCCAAATTTTAAAAAGCAACCCACAAAGGGTGGGAGAAAGGGATTAAGTCAGATACACGTGGTTTTTATATACATCTACCCATGCAATTTCCCCCCTTCTCCAAATAACTATATATAACTAGATAGATATGAAAAAATACAAGGTGCCAACTATACCCATCTGCCCTTCAGTTCATTAAGTTTCTTACAGGTATCATGATAGAAGTGGTTCCCAAGGAAAACCAAAGGATTGCTTTGCTCTTTAAGTTATCTTAGAAAAGAGAGGATATGGGGAATATGACAGAGTTCTATAAATCATGGATGATATGGGGAAAGTGAACAGGGAAGTGTTATTTACTCCTTCACATAATACAAGAACTAGGGGTCACACAATGAAATTAAGAGGCAGCAGGTTTAAAACAAACATCAGGAAGTACTTCTTTCACATAAGGCACAGTCAACCTATGGAACTCATTGCCATGGGTTGTGGTGAAGGCCAAAGGTAAAACTAAGTTCAGAAAAGAATTAGATAAGATCATGGAAGATAGATCCATCAATGGCTGTTAGCCAGGATGGTCAGGGACGCAACCCCATACTCGTGGTGTCCCTAAACCGCCAAGTGCCAGACGCTGGGACTAGATGATTGGAGATGGATCACTCGAAATTGCCCTGCTCTGTTCATTCACTCTGAAGCATCTGGCATTGGCCACTGTTGGAAGCCAGGGTACTGGGCTAGATGGATCATTGGTCTGACCCAGTAGGGCCATTCTTATGTATTGTTTCTTCTATTAGAATACCTGTATTTGTAATTTGCTTTCCTGCCCAATCAGATCCTGTTTACAGGACTGATACTCTAGTCACTAACTTTCCCAGTTTTAAGCACCATGGTCCCATGTATATTCTGCTTTGTTCTAATATGTTCTGTATCACAACTGGAGAGAGTTATGGCAGGGATGGGCAAGGTGGCCCTGGGGTCCGTGCTCAGACATCTTCCACATGTCTGTAAACATCTACTGCTGCAGGAGCATTCTCTTTTCTCTCCTTTTCCCTATTTAATCCTGTTAATATCCCTCTTTTATCTTCTAAATTATTATACTCATTTTTGTTCTGATAAAAAACACCAGCATGAGTGATACTTCTCCTGCATGCATGTAAGATATAATAATGTGTATCTAGTGGTCTCCATCTCCCGCTCTATTTTTACCCAGACCTCTATTTTCCAAAGCAGTTATGCGAGATTTAAGATGTGAGATTGTTTTGTTTTATCTTGATGTTTTTCTAACATCAAAAATCCTTTTTGAATTCTAGATTTGTAATAATTAGAAGGGAAAAACTGATCTCAAGCCACATGGAGAAACTAAAAGCTAATCCACGCGTCAATGAAGTAGACCCAGAAAGTTTGAGATGGACTCCACTGCTTGTTTCTAATGCTGCGGTTTCTGAAGAAGAGAGGGAAGCTGAAAAAGAGGTAACAGCAGACATTGTCTGTCTGAATTCCTTTCCTTTGGATTTCTTCTCCAGTCTTTATCATTAAGTAGTAGGCTGTCTTAAATATAGCATTGTTTAACATTGTCAGATCTTAGTTATGGGGAAAACTGCTTGTGTGAAACACTTCAGCACTAATCAGTTATAACTCAGGGTTTTTGGAGATTGTACAGTAAGTTTTGGAAAATGAATATGAAAACTTAAACTCTGTTTCGCTTGTTATGAAGTTGTATTTACTGCTCCTGAAGTAGTCTAGGAGCATGGAATCAGATCAGATTTGGTGCAGAGCTCAAAGGCTGCAGTGTCAATTGATTCTTTGTGTTTATGAACTTGCTCAAAGTGATCCATGTCAGTGGGCATGTAATGTAGTGCTAAAGGACTTAAATCAATTCGCTGCATCATTAATAGTGCTAAATATCCCATGAAATGCAATCTTCTTTGGTTTGTTATCCTAACTGTTGTAAAGTAGCTACTAGATGATTCAGCTGAAATGTTGTTGCTTGGTTAGGCAGCAGTGCTAATCAGGATTGACTTATTGTAACTCTTTAGCTGAACTTGATATGGCTAATACCGTTTCAGTGACCCATTATTTTAACCCCAACCCTTCAGGCTGAGCGTCTGATGGAACAGGCTAGCTGCTGGGAAAAGGAAGAGCAAGAAATATTCTCCACAAGAACTAATAGTAGGCAATCACCTGCAAAAGTACAATCTAAAAATAAATACTTGCGATCTCCAGAGAGTGTGGCAGTGGTTGGAGAGCGAGGGCAATCCACGGAGCAATCTAAAGAAAGCAGTGAGGATGATGAGGGGGATGGGAATCATCAAAGTTCACCTCCACGGCTGACCAAACCACAATCACTGGCCATAAAAAGAAAGGTATGTTACTTTTAGCACTTTCAGTTAAAGTTGTTCAGTGTCCATTACAATCAAACCATGTTTGTCAAAAAGATGTAAAAAAAGGCAGGTTTTTTTTCTGTTTACGAGCTTTCCTTAGACTGTTCATTTTTTTTATCTAAATTGTTTGCACACTGAGCCCTTTCTAGTTCATAGCTGTTTCCTCGGAAGTTTGGTTTTCCTTTTGACTTTTTTGTATTGTTATGAAAAAATGGATGGCACTAAACATCAGAATTAGAATTTATTTTAAAACTAATGACTGCCCTCTGCTGTTTAGGGTTGGTACTGATTAAACATTTTAATTGGTTCTTCCATACCCTCACTTGGGTTTTTTTTTGTCCTTTTGGGATGGAGTCAAATCAATTATTTGTTTTCTCCTGTTACAAGATTAGCAGGATAAGAAGGTCTTTTGCAAGATATGTTAATAAAGCAAATGCATTTTTTTAAGAAAAATTTGTTTCTTGAAATATTACATTTCTATTTTCTTAAACAGAGCCTTCTTATTCCAAGAACTAAACCCTCTAAATTCTGCTTAAACTTGAGTATTGATTTTTTTTTGCTGAAAATTATGTAATCACATTGAATGTTTAGTAACTTAATTTAAGAACCCATAAATGTTAAGCTACTTGGCTTAATGCATGTATTTACATTGCTTTGGTAAGAATTTACAGATGAGTGTCCCATTGTGTATATTTTGGGTTAGAGAATTTTAAAGTAAATGTGAATCTTTGAGAAATGAATAGGTAACAGTGGAAATAAATCTCATTGAAATTTTAGTTGAACCTGTTCAAACCCTTCTTTTCTACAGCTGCTAAACTGTAACGTTCTTTAATATATTGCTATTATTTATACCAAGTTTGAGACTTGGACTGTTTGTCTTGGCACTGTGCTGTTTATCATTTTCTGCTTGTTTGTTTATAAGCAGCTTCATAATTTTAAGGAACCTGAAATCTAAAAGCGTAAGATGTACATTTGAGTCTTGCAAATGTTTTTAGTGGAATTATGAGATACTAAGTATACAACCAGGTATTTGTAAGCATAAATATTTTATATACTACTATTGTGAATTTTTAGTTATTTAACCAGAGTAAAGGCTGGAAGCCAACCATAAACTGTAGATCTTAATTTTCACCTTCATAGAACAAAGACTACAGTGTGCATTCTGTCTCAGATGGTACACACTCATTGCTTAACTGTATGGGTTTAATATATAGCAGTAAAAAATCGAATCTCGATTTAAAAGTGTAACATAAGCTAACTTCTAAATTGATAAATAGATTAGACCATCATAAACGCATTTCACAAAAATTAACTTGTTCTCTATGTACCAAGTCAGCTAACTCCTCCTGGACTCTAACAGTTCATTGTTATATTTTTTGGAATTATTTTTTTTAGAGACCTTTCATCTTGAAAAAGAAAAGGGGTCGTAAACGCAGAAGGGTTAATAGTAGTGTCACAACAGAGACAATTTCTGAAACCACAGAGGTGTTGAATGAGCCCTTTGATCACTCGGATGAAGAGCGGCCCATGCCACAGCTGGAACCTACTTGTGAGATAGATGGGGAAGATGATGACTTAAAGCCTGTGATCAGAAAAGTATTCCAGTATCAACCTGGTAGGCAGAACCAGGTGGAAGAGGAGGACAAAGAGGAGAAAGACAATCATTATAAAAATGATGTTCAGTGTGGAAGTAAGTTGAACATTATTTTTAAACTATGTTAAAGTTAACTTGTCACTTGGGATTCAAAGGTAACACTTGCTTTTGTAGTTAACTAGCCGGTTTGTGACCAGCTTTTCAGAGCTGTTGAAATTTTTACATTTCACGATCAAAATGACATGCATTTTTACTAATGCTCCGGCCCTCTGAGATATGCTTTATGCTATTAGTCCCACTTTATCTGCTTGCTTTGTGTAATAGCTTTAGGCATGTTGCTCTTTTTTCAGTATTTTTAGTGTTTAATTTTTCTGCTCTCTCTCTGTCCTGTTACAGCTTCTTCAGTATATTAACCTCAGTTCATTATTCCTGTTCAGGAGAAAATTAGCAGGTTTTGTTTCAGTTTGGGATATTCATGTATTTACCATTTGGGAAAGAACAAAAATGTAATCTTGTATATCTACAACAGGCCTCCTCATACTTTTCCAGGAAAAACCAGGGGATTTCTTTCTCTTTAGTTTGTTTCATGAAACCTTTATCTACAAAAAGCAGGAGGTAGTTGATACGGAAGACTTTTTTTTTTTTTTTTTTTTTTTTGCACTCAGCATTGACAGCAATTTAGTTATGAGAACTACTGAAATTTGCATAGTTCTCCAGGAACTATGTCCTCTTCACTTTAGTTTGGCAGTTCTGCAATGCTATATTAATAAACTCTGAGATCTCACATTCTTCCACCATGAGCATCCAGAGACTTCCCTTTCCATCTTTCAAAATAGCCTGGGGCTGTTTAAGCCCTGGCACAACTGCCAAAGTCCCGGATTCTTCTGTTGATTTGTAGGGAGATGTTTGGTTCTAGGATCCCAGGTCTTCCCTAAAAAGTGCACAACAATTTATGTAATGCACATTTTAACAGCTGCTCACCAAGTTAGATTTCAAGGATATTGCCCAGCTGGAAAGCTAAAGGATGTAAAGTGTATTCACCAATGAGCAGTTTTGGGAAAATCCTCATCTCTCTCCCTCTTGACTCTCAGATGAAAACATCAGTTTAATTCCAATTTTGGAATGAATTATGGATTCTTACATATAAACACTTTTTTCTCAAAAACTGCAGGTATCTCTTTGGTACTGGAGAACTAATAGTTCTCAGGACATGTCGGGAAGTTAAATTTTTGTGTTGCCCAACTGAGAGATCATCTGCTGATGCCTGGTTCGCACACAGCTTTTGTACTGGTATAACCATGTTGGTTAGGGGTGTGATAGTCTACCAATATAGTTACACCAGTACAACCCCTAGTGTAGATGCCGTTTTACCGGTGTAAAGGTGCCTTATACTGGTATAGTTTATCCCCCTTCCTGTACAGAAATAAATTGTACTGGTGTAAGCACACTTATATTGATAAAATTGCATCCACAGTAGTGGGGTTGTACTGCTTTAACTATACTGGTATTTGTGTATAGATGAGGCTTAAGAGTCTAGTTATCACATCAACCAACTGTTGCAATGCGTTTGGAGTAACCCTTTCAGTGGGAGGTCGTATTTAAGAGTGTAACACTTTTTCTGAAGCTGTGTCTTTCAAGGCAGTGGTATTCAACACCAAAATACATTTCTTCCTAATTGTTTTTAATTGAATTGTTTTTTTTAATTTCGTCTCTGCTTTCAATTTTATTTAGTTCTGTTTCAGAATGTGTTTTTGCATGGAATCTCCCCCCACATTTTGGTTTGTATTGCAAGACACTTCTTGTGAGGAGGAAAATTTATTTTCCTTTTTCAGCATTGGAGCAATAATTTATGTGCATCAAACTCAGCATAGTACTTCCTAGAGTTAAAGCACCTTTGTGTATCCAGCAGCTGTATCATTTCTGCAGTAACAAAAAGGGTGTAGTAATGCATTCCATATCTAGATAATGAGAATTGATATCCATCTTTTATAAAAGTACATATTACTGTATAAAGGGGTGCATGTATGTGAGCTCTTGTGTGTAAAAATCACTATGGGGTTGGTTTATCTCACTAGTGGGAGAGATTAACAATTGTAAACTTTGTAGCATTCTGTTTTATTCTGAAAACTAGCTCTGTATTCTATTTGTCCACCACATTTTATAAATACCACAAGGTGAGGAGATAGTTCATATTAAATAAAAGGTTTGTAGGGTACATTTTCTGTAGTTTAAAAATGTTTTTTGCTTAAAATTCTTTCAGGAAGTATCAGATGGCATTTTTAAATACATATATAGTTATGAGGCTAACTGTTATAGTGCTACAAATAAGGTATCTGTCTACATTTATTCAGCTAGTATGCTATAATGTTTAAAACTCTTGTGCAGTTTTACTGAGTGGGAAGCAGTGGGTGTATAGTAAATATTGCCCCTACTTACTGTCGTGTGTGGTTAGCTTAAGAGTATCTATTTATTGGCAGTATAACTTTTGTTTAATTATCCAAAGTTTTTTTAAAAAAGAATGTATAAGTTAATTTTGGATTAATGAGTTCTGTCTGTTGATGGAAATGGATTTGTTTATGCAAACTAAGACCTTTTTTTCTTTTCTCTATTCTCTGCTTCCCAAAGACAACACAGAGGATGTAGCTGTCTTGGAAGAAAGCACTAAAGACAATCCTGAACCTTTGAGGTGTAAACAGGGCTGGCCCAAAGGAGTGAAGCGTGGTCCATCTAAGTGGCGGCAGAACAAAGAAAGAAAGCCTGGTTTTAAACTTAATTTATACACCCCACCTGAGACTCCTATGGAGCCTGACTACCAGGTAATAGTAGAGGAACAGAAGCAAGTATCTGAAGACAAGCCCTGCCAAGTTCCTGCTATTGCAGAGGAGGAGATTAAAGAGCCTATTAAGAATTTGCAGCCTCAAGATGAGGTAAAAGAGCTGGAACCTGAGCTTCTAAACCCACCCAATGAACCCTTTGAAATCATAGAAAATGATCTAATGAAAGTAGAGGAAGAAGAAAAAAATGTAGAGGAAGATGTTGCCAGTGCAAAAAATCAAGATAAAGACCCACAGAAGGAAATGTGCGCTCAAAAAGATGAGCCTGAGCATTTGGATGATCATGAAGAGGAGGAAGAAGAGGAGGAAGAACCATCTCACAATGAGGATCATGATGCAGATGATGAAGATGATAGCCATATGGGTTCAACAGAAGTGGAGAAAGAGGAGTTACCAGGAGAAGCCTTCAAAGAAGTGCTAGACAACCAGGAGTCTTTTTTAGACTTAAATGTACAAACTGGTAATTCAAATCAGGAGGACTTAATGGACTGTGGTGTTGACCTTGCAGCTGAGTGTGAAGGTGACCATAAAGAGCTTACTGAAGATTCGGGGCCTGTACCTGAATCTGATGATGATCATACAGATAATAATCAGGACCAAAAGGAGAGTGAAGAGTTAAATTCTGATTTCAAGGAAGAAAGTACTGAAACCATGGAGATTGATTCAGAGACAGTACAAGCAGTCCAGTCTCTAACCCAGGAAACAAGTGAACAGGAAGATGCATTTCAGGACTGTTCAGAGACGCAAGAGGCATGTAGAAGCCTGCAGAATTATACTCATACTGATCAAAGTCCACAAATGACCACACTGGATGATTGCCAACAATCTGACCACAGTAGCCCAGTCTCATCTGTCCATTCTCATCCTAGCCAGTCAGTTCGTTCTGTTAATAGTCCAAACGTTCCTCCATTAGAGAACAGTTATGCTCAAATCAGCCCAGATCAAAGTGCCATCTCTGTGCCATCTTTACAGAACATGGAGACCAGCCCAATGATGGATGTCCCATCAGTTTCTGATCATTCACAACAAGTTGTGGATAGTGGGTTTAGTGATCTAGGAAGCATCGAGAGCACAACGGAAAACTATGAAAACCCAAGCAGTTATGATTCTACAATGGGAAGTAGCATCTGTGGAAACAACTCTTCCCAAAACAGTTGCTCGTATAGCAACCTTACATCTAGTAACCTAACACAGAGTAGCTGTGCAGTGACGCAGCAAATGTCTAATATTAATGGAAGCTGCAGTATGATGCAACAAACCAACATCAATTCTCCTCCTACCTGTAATGTAAAATCTCCTCAAGGCTGTGTTGTTGAAAGGCCACCGAGCAGCAACCAACAGTTATCTCAGTGCAGCATGGCTGCTAATTTTACACCACCTATGCAGTTAACTGAAATCCCAGAGACTGGCAATGCCAACATTGGCCTATATGAAAGAATGGGTCAGAGTGAATTTGGAGCAGGGCATTACCCACAGCCATCTGCTACCTTTAGCCTTGCCAAACTGCAACAGTTAACTAACACACTTATGGATCATTCATTGCCTTACAGCCATTCAGCTGCTGTAACTTCCTATGCAAACAGTGCCTCTTTGTCCACACCCTTAAGTAACACAGGGCTTGTTCAGCTTTCTCAGTCTCCACACACTGTTCCTGGAGGACCCCAAGCACAGGCTACTATGACCCCACCCCCTAATCTTACTCCACCTCCCATGAATTTGCCTCCTCCCCTTTTGCAGCGTAACATGGCAGCATCAAATATTGGAATATCCCATACCCAAAGACTGCAAACTCAGATGGCTGGCAAAGGCCATGTGTCTGTGAGAACCAAATCAGCCCCTCTGCCCCCAGCGGCAGCAGCCCATCAGTCACAAATCTATGGGCGTGCTTCACAGACTGTGGCTATGCAAGGACCCGCACGGACCTTAACGATGCAACGTGGTATGAATATGAGTGTAAATTTGATGCCAGCCCCCGCTTATAATGTCAATTCAGTGAACATGAATATGAACACCCTTAATGCTATGAATGGATATAGTATGTCCCAGCCCATGATGAACAGCGGATATCATAGTAACCACGGATATATGAATCAAACACCCCAGTACCCTATGCAGATGCAGATGGGAATGATGGGAACTCAGCCATATGCACAGCAACCAATGCAGACCACACCACACAGTAACATGATGTACACTCCTCCTGGGCATCATGGCTACATGAATACTGGCATGTCTAAACAGTCTCTTAATGGATCCTACATGAGAAGGTAGGCTCTTTGGAGAGTCAGATTACCAAACTGGCGTATTGGATTGATCTGCACAAATAGGAGAGTACGATTTCAAAACCAGCAATTGGTGTGAATGCAAAAACATTTGTTGTCACCATGTTAAAAGCTGTATGCAGCAGAAAGCCTTATACAAGTTTGTTTTTTCTTTTTTTTTTTTCTTTTCTTGTTTTGGGGGGGGGTACCTCTCTTTTTTGTTGATTTTGTTTTAGGGGGGTGGGATTGGGTTTTTTTTGTTTTGTTTTGTTTGTTTGTTTTTTAATTTTAACTGAAGTTCTCTGGAAAGGAAGAATTCTTTATACGAACTGCAATTACACAGCAGCCAATGGTTCAGAGCCATTTTATGTGCCTGCTCCCATTAAAAATGTGGATACATAGACTCCAAAACTTAGTACTGGACCCTGAGATTTCTCTCCACTTTCCCCCACATGTAAATGCCTTTTAGCATTTCATTTATTGTACATTTTGTTTCTTAAGGTGACACTTCCGCATGCCGCTAATGTCTTTGTTAGTGACAGTGCATTTTGTAGTACTGTACAAGTGTTGTGCTTAACAGTAAGCCATTTCTTAAGTTTTTTGCCTTGATTAGGTTACCCTAATTTGAGGGTAAAAAAACAAAACTATATTTTTGTTAATTATAAAACTTGTAAAAATAAAAAAAACTGTAAAAGCTATTCACATTTTTGTTAGTTCAAAGGGTTTTATTGCTAAATGTTTGGTGTAAAGTTGAGACTCTTTTCCATTTTTGGTGACCGATTTCTGGTTTTTTTGGGGGAGGGGGGAATAAAAAGGCAGCTTTCTGTTTTATAATTGCAGACTTTTTTTGACTGAATGAAGCATATCTCAGTGTTTATTTGTCATGTTTTGAAACATTTTCACATATGTCCAAATACTTGGCAGGATTTTAAAAAATAGTGAATTTGGTGTAAAGTTGCTATTTTATGGAAATGCCTCTAACTTTACATTTTCATTCCATCTGTAGATTTTTCTATCTTTATAAAATATTGAAGTTATTTTTTAAGGGGAAAAAAATAGAGCAGTAGCGTGTGAATAGTTCAAACTAAGCTTACAGATCGCATGTAAAAAGGCAAAAGTTATGTGTCTGTTTATATTGCTTCCTTTTTTGTAGCCTTTGTACCTGTACAGAGTGACTGTAAGGGCCGAGCAGAAGAGGCTTGATACATGTGTAAAATAGGACCCAGTGACACTCTTGTATTTATCTGTTATCTTTTTAGTCAGTCACTTAAAAAAAAGAAAAAAAACCAACAACCCCAAGCTGTACATTTTAACATAAAATAAATTATGATGAGCCATTTTTAGCCTCTTGTGTTTGTCATAGTCTGATGTTGCATGGGAAATTATCACTTTGCCTTACTGTGTTCTTTACAGATCTCTCTGACTAGGGGGCCTGATCCAAAGCCTCTTAAAGTCAATGGGTTTTGGATTAGGCCTTTAAAGGTTAAATGTAGATTACACTTCACAACTGCGTATACTTTGTGAAAATAAAAATATCTAGGATAATTTAAAAAAACTTGAATAAAACAAAATATTGAATAATTACGTATATAAAACATTACAAAAAAATTAATATGTAATTAATGTGAAGAGCTTTTCTTTCAAAAAAAAAAGTTGTTACTTTGTTAAAAGGCTCTTTTATTGTAGTGTACACAATGTTGGTGCTGAGCTGTCTCTCAATAGTAAAGCTGCGTTCCCTTTGTCCTTTTGACTATTATCTTCAATGCAGAGTTATCCAGATTCCAAGATGTTTTGTACATCCAGAATTTAACTTTCCGCACAGTTTTGCATATTTAAACAACTTTGTCCTGGCAATTGTAGATATATAAAAATTGAAATGTCTCATAAATGCAGTCATCATGAAATGTGTCTGTCAAATCTAGGTCAGGTCCATGTGAAACAAAACCACAAAAAGAAATATCCTTATGAGAATTTCTAAAAATGTTTCTACACTTAAAGCTGATATTGACTTTTTTTTCATAATTTCAGTTTTAAAACATGGTAGACGTAATAAAAGCATCAGCCATCTTAATTCATCCTTGAAAAACATATATAAAAGAAGCTTCATAGGTGGGCATCTAACTGCTCAAAAGTCAGAAATGTGTGTATTACTTAACAAAAACAACACACCTTAATACGTATGTCCAGTGTGGTCAGATTAAGGCCCTGGTCTTGCAGGCTCTTACACATGTGAGTATCTTTATATGTCTAAACCATCCCATTTGAATTTGATGGGGCTACTCGTGTGACGTAACTTCACACATGTAGGTGTGTGTATGAACAGGGGCTACAGTGGTTGTGAGAATCATAACTTTGAACCCCTGCCTCTTGGGAGTTTCAACTGTCAACCAGAATGCTGCATTAAGGGCATGATTCTGCAAAGACTTATGCACATGCTTAACTTTATACACTCTGAATAGTCCTGTTGAAACCAGTGGGACTATGAATAGTTCATAAAGCTAAACACCTGCCTACATCTTTGCAAGAGCAGCATCTGCCATAATGTTTTTGCCATAGCCTCTTTATTTTTAGGGAAATACAACAAAGAGAAAGAGAAATTAAGAAAACACTGCTTATTTCAATGTGTGATGGGAGATTAACACGTGCAGGATTTTGTGTGTGTGTGAATTTCTAAACTAGAGCTCTGCAGCTCTGTGTGGTAAATGTTTGCACATTGAAATAGAAGCAGCATATTATGTGACTTGTATTTGTATATTTATATGAAATCAAAAATAAAGACAACTGGGCCTTACCCACTTCTGTGGGACTCCAGTTTTACAGCACTGTAACTCATTGGCACGCCAGGTCCATCTATTGTTTTAGTGTGTGGTGCTCTGGCCCTGAGCATGCTGCGTCTCGAGTATTGCTAGAACTTAGCATTGTAATATATGATGGAAAGTTTCGTGGAAAATTGTGTACTGTGTGCACACAATAAATACTTTTCAAATACTTAATTTCAAAAACAAATTACTTTCAGAAGGACAAATGCTTTTGACATCTTTTGAGTTCTTCATTTGTGGCATTTATATGCTAACAACTCTGCTTTGTAAAACTCTCCTATCTTCCTAAACAGATCTGCTCCCTATGTAGATTAAGTATCACTCACCTCTGCTCACTTTAGTAACAAAGAAGTTTTCACTTTCTTTTACTCCTGTTATCCCTGCAGAACCAACATAGCAAAGAGAATATCGGCTGGATTCTCTTCCATTGAGTGGATCAACAGAATTATTTGCTGACTTGTAATCTGTGTTCCCTGTGGAGATCATGAGTTTTGCACAAATGCTACTGTAGGAATAATTGGAAGAACATGGGGTTGCTAGAGTGTGAAGAGGGCCTAGTTAGGATAGCAGAACCTTTTATTATGGCTGGTGGTGCGAAAGATGGAAAGAACCCGCCTGACTCTGAACCTCTGGCGAGTTTGCATGGCTGGCACTTAGGTCAGATCTACACTCTCAGCTTGCGCTAGAAAAGTTATGTTGGTCAGAAGTATAAGGTGTGATCCCTGATTGACATAGCGGTAAATAGTGTAGATGCAGTTATACTGGCAAAACTGCCTTTGCCGGTATAGCTTATTTTGCTGTGGGAGTGGGGGCTGGAATAAGCTATACAGCAAAACGCTCCTAGTGTGGCCAAATATTTCATTTGTAAACCGAGCCCACTTGACGTGCAAGCCATTAAATCCCAATGCACTGAAACACCACTCTCCCCAAGATGCCAGTTTTGCTCAGTTTTTTGTCAGTCAATCACTGGTAAGTGATTAGCACTGCACATTAAGTTTGGGTTAGTTTAACCAAATTAGGAAGACCCAACCTGCGAGCTAATCCTGTTGGAAGGATTGTAATATCAACAGAAAGCAGGTATTGTGTAATCACTCCCAGACACAAAAGCTTTTAATAATCCCACTGTCCCTAAATCTGCACATAATGAGTTTTTACCAGTAAATTAACTAGCTGTCAACCAGATTGGCTGATGCAAAACTCCATTTGGTATATTATGCATATATAGATAATGAGAATGGTGACAGTGGAATAATCCAGCAAACTGCCATATTAAGGGAGGGGTCACCCTGCTGCATTTACATATGAATTTACCTATGAATTTACATATTACTGATACAAAAACGGATAACTGATGCAGCAAAGGTCTTTTGATTGATTGTTTTTACACATAGGGAGCATATGTGTGTCTAGTAAATCCATTATTACAGTGATTATTGGGGACTGGATGGCTTGGGGGATTTGTAATGGCAGATGAAGACTTCCCCTCTCTCAGTGCAAATGAAGCCCAGATCAGTAATGATCAAGAAGGTCAGGAAGCAGGAGGGTTTTGTGGCTAATGTGCAGAATGAGGTTTTATTTCTGGCTGTGCCAGAACCTTTGTATGTAAATTTGGCATGTCACTTAGCCTCTTTGTGTCTCATTTCCCCCTCACTAAAATAGGGATAATGAGTGATAAGCTTGAATAACTCATGTTTGTAAAAGCACATTGAGATACTCTGATGGAAGGTGCTATAGAAAAAGTATTTTCTGTTGCCTGGTTGCCACTGCTGCAGACTATTGGCATAGTCCTTTTTCATTGTCAGGCAGGTGGCAACCAATCATGATACAGCAAAACACCTGTCCTGCATCAGGATACTGGATGTTTGTTTCTTTCTCAGCCAGTTTGCTTCCTACCTCTTATTATGATTATTTATATGTATTCTCACAGTGCCTTGGAGCCCCAGTCATCGCCCATTGTGCTAGGTGCTGTACAAACACAGAACAGAAAGATCCAACGAGCTTACAATCCAAGAATAAGACGAGATGGCCGATGGAGGGAGACAGATGGGGAGTACATGGAAACAATGAGACAATATTGTCTAACTGGACAAGACAGGTGGGGGAAGGGCAATAACACACCAGCAGCGTGACCAGTGTGATGGTGGCAAACATGATGTTAGTTCTGCAGGTGTTAGGGTGTTTTTTAAATGGGTGGCTTTACATAGGAGGGCTTGAGCTAAAGGGAAAGAAAAGAGAAAGGGAGTGGAGGGGCAGAGGGGAGAGTAAGGCAGGGTAGGTATGGAATAAAACTGGTGAAGAGGCTGTGAGGGTGGGAGTTGGAGCAAACAGCCAGTCAGCAGGGCAGAGACAACTTCTACAGGTTTGACTGGACTGTCCAGAGTACCTTGAGTTGGCTGTTCCTGCTCCTGCCAGCTGGAAACTCTGGCTGGCTACTCTCTGCACCATTTTTTATAATCCCTTCCCTTTCCCACACCCTTGTTAGGATGATGATGATTTTTCATTCTTTTTGTGCCGAACGTTGTATTGATTTTACTCACTGGACCAAGCACTAGTTTCCTAGGGAGCAGCATCCAGAAGAGTCCTCTAGCCTTAGACGGAGAACAACCAACTTGGCCCTTCCTGTGATATTTTTAGAGCCCTCAAGGTATTGGTCTCTAATCAGTTCCTTTCAGGAGAACTTGTTTTTATCTTTATGGTACGATGGCAACTTGCAGATTCCTAATAGGCAAATGGCTCAGATCCTGTGTTTTGTAAGCTGATGAGTTTGCTAATAGGGGAAAACAGAGAATTGGTCTGCAAGACTGCCATGTGGCAGTCCCTTCCCACTATTAACAACCACTGTAGCAGGGGGACTCAGCTATATTCCTAGCATGGGCCACATTTTAATACATGGACTCTTCTCCTCCCATTGACTATGGAAGAACATCCCTGAGGTAAGTACAGCAATTGCTTATATTGGAAAGTAATCTTATGGAAATATTTAAGTTTCTTAAGATGCAACAAGCTTCTGGAAATAAGGAAGAGCCAGTGTGTATTGCACAGACCAGTTGAGAATCTCTGCATAATAGGCTTGATCTAGTCCCTGGGTGCAGCTTGCAAGCAGTGGGCCTTCAGTCTTAGGAGCACATGATCCATTGTTGTGCCAGATGGATTCATTTAATTATTTCAGCATTTGCTTCCTATCCCTGGTGGGGAAATCACTACTCACAAACCCAATTGATCCCCATCAGTAGCAAACAGGTCACCGGAAATGGAATTTTTCATCTGCTCTCTCCTTCCAGTGAGACTTGTGCAGACACTCGCTTGTCCCTCAGACCCAAGAGAGCTTTGTTGTAATATAATTTCCAGTCTGTTTTTCACAATAAGGGACCTACTAACAAACCAGCTACAAATCCACTTCTAGCTAGGACAGCCACCAAACTGGCCAAGGACAGGAATTGAAACAGCTGGTACCCTGGCTAGGGGAGGATGAGTTTTGTTTGATCCTCACTGGCTGCCACCTACCAGAGCGAAGTGAGGACGATGATGCATTCCATTTGTCTGCATGGTCGACGCGAGGACCTATGAAAGTGTGATGGGATGTATAGGCCTTATTGGCAAGAAGAAGAGTGTAACTCTTCCTCAGAAGAGAGGAAAGTCTACAGCTGTGTGCTCTAAGTACAAAGATGGTCAGGATACTAGGTCTGGGTCAGCTGTTCCAAATTAATTCATTGCTCCAGTCGAAAAGGAGGTGCACACTGAGGGATTGGCCTGGAAGGTCTTTGTGAGGGAGGAAGGGTAAACTATCTCCTGCACAAAGCCTTTGTGAATGCTTTAGACCCAGAATTTTCTTTCTGAGGTGGTTTGGAGTGGCAAAATATGCACACTACATGATTGGTGGCACCAGCCTGTGTTGTGACATGGGTGTTGCAGGGGGGTGGATGATGGCTGCCCCAGGAGAATGAAGAAACAGGAATCCCTTTCTCACCATCTCGCGTTAGAGCTACTCAGGTCCCACAAAGAGCAGGTAAAAGGCATCCAAAAATACATCTTTGAAACACACTTAGCGACAGTCGGTTTGTAAAGTCCATGAGCGGTGCTTACATGAACTCAGTTCGAGACAAGGCTCCTCGGGAATGTGGTATAGCTCTGCCTCTCCCCTGAGACGTCCCCAAAAGAGCAGCTTCTCATTGCCTTCAAAGACAGAATCCACCCCATCTGCTTGAGATGCTTTGTCCCACTTTCAGCTCGCTCTCCCTGCTTCGATTCCACAGTCTCCCTGTAGTACCCTAATTTGTGGTTCACCTGGTACAGAAGAAGAAAGCGCTCTGGTTTCCTGTGAGGCAATAATTTCCCTGGGCCATGAAGATGAGCCTTTCTCTAATTGAGATCTTGAGTTAGACGAGCAAACTCCTGAGGAGAGAGTGTTGATTGTGTCCCTTTGAGGGTGTCAATAAGGTATGGAAGTAATGTGATTTGTTTTAGTCTTCTGTCTTGACTAGGCGGAAAAACATCAAGGCCTGGTCCATGCTGCAAACTTTCACCATGTCTGAATGTAGTTCCCAGTGCTAGTATTAGGTGACACAATGCTGAATAGGGTTTGGTGGGCAGAGTAGATCGGCACCTTTTGTGTCAGTTAACACAATTGTTGGCAGCCATGTTTGAGCATGGTAATGTTTTGTAGTGTGGCCCAAGTCCAGCTCCTTCTTCGTGATATAAACAGTTATAAATGAGAGCATAGCAACAGCTCCGTCTTGGATAATGAAAACAATATGGTGGTTTGTAAATGTTTTATTTTCCATCCTCAGGTTAACCTACACTGTCTTTCTTCAGTGTGTTTTTTCTCTTTAAAAAAGCAGACATGCAGAACCTCATTAAAACTGTTTTTATTTGAAGCATGGTTGTTTATAATGTTAAGCATAAACCACTCCTTAGCAGCCCAAAGGAAATAGCAGTTTGCTCAAGAGAGAGAACGTATATTGTTTGAGCAGTTAAATTTGTTTCAAGTGCTGCTCCAGGAGAACAAAGCCCTTAGCAATAAGGGGACATCTTTCTCTCCTAACTTCGTTCGTTGTCTTGTATCCCAGTCAATCATGTATGGTAGACAGAACCTTTAAACTCATTAGGAGCGAGCCTTCTGACATTTGGACGCTTCGAACATTTAGCAAAAGCCTGTTAAAACTAGATGGTGCAACCTACAAGAGATGTGCTATGTGTAATGTTGACAGTTGTGTATTTTGGCAGTATTTCTATTTCCTATTTTTTGCTGTGCTCCTGACCTGCTCAGGAGATGTCGTGCGGGGGGGGAGGGGGGGGGATAGGGGGTTGTTGCTGTTGGTTTTTATTTTGTTTTGTTTTTTGTGCCCTGTTCCAAAAGCTGCTGTGCAGAATGAGAGCGCGACTCTCTTCATCTGTGTGTTCTCTGCATGCTGCTCTGCTAGAGCTTGTCACATGAAGAGAGTAAAAACAGAGAAGCCAGGAGGTGGCACAAATGAGATGGTTGGCTGGCTAGCTAGCTGCCCAGCAGCTTCCAGGTCAGGAAACCCTCCAGCACTCACTTTCTGTGTGATTAAATTGATCTATTTGGTGGCGGTGTTGTGCTGTTGCCCATCACTGGAGCATCTGAACACCTTCCGTGTAAAATAGATTGGGAACAGTAACATCCCTGATGTACTTCATGAAGTCTCTGGCTCCTTCTTATAGAAAGTTCTGCTGGGGTAGGATTTTGGGTGGGAGTGGATGGTTGGAACAGGAGGTGGTTTGAAGTTGTGACCGTCAGTTATGGAGGAAAAGCGTTATTAAAGAGGAAGTGATTGCAACATTCCTAAAGGCTTTTAGACTCTGAAGTCATCTCCTGTCCTCCAGAAGTTCCTTCTACAGCCAAATCTGCTTGGGAATACTTTGTCCCTGGTTCTGGCATACTTCATGCTGGGCTTTATGAGCTGCATTGTTCCTGACTGTCCTGGTGGCAGATGGCTGGCAATGCAGAGTGTAACATAGGTGCGTGCGGATCCATTCCTGGCTTTGATGATTATGACCAAGGCTCCAAACTGGGAGCAGCAGTTGTCTGGGGGACCGAGGAGGAACTGGCGCAAAGGCTAGATACATCCACAGTGGCCTAAGCCATGAAGGTGATTACTGCCACATTTTATACCAGCTGGAGCCTGAGGGCTGTTCTCACCCTCACATCCTGATATAGTGAATGACAGGAATCCTGCAGGACCAGCCTGGCCAGGTCCTCATCCCGGAGGGAGAAGCAAAGGTTCCTAGCAAGCTGGTGGCGGAAGAGGGATTTTAGTTATTGGCGCTGGCATGGCATCCAGCCTCATTGGCGAGTCAGACAGGATCCCGAGGCTTCATGTCGCTCTGACACACGGGGCTGTGCGCTTTCCAGGGGCAGGCGGGACTGTCCCTACTAGTTCTCCAAAGCATCACCTTGCCGAACAGCTTTGCTTCAGCGGGAAATGGGAGGGTTACCTGGGGTATGGGGTCCGGAATATAGCATACCCTAGAGCTGCATTCCTGGGCTGGGGGGTTAATGGAGGGGTAAAGAGAGGTGCCCGGTGAGGGAGAAATGGGTGCCTCATACTGCAGTAGTTAAGAGGGAGGAGGGCTAGTTAATGGTACCCAAGGCAGTTCCCTGCCCCACGTTTAAAGTGCTGTGCAGACATTAATGTTCAAGCACCTTGTGAAGTAGGTGTTATCCCCCCGGGAATAAAAGGGGGAAACAAGCAGCCAAGTTAAGAGCTTGATTACACCTCTCAGAAAGCTGAGGGAGCTGGGGTTGGGGAGACCAGGTTCCCAGGCCTGCCCAGAAATGCCTCTTTTGGTGCCTCCTTCCTGGCTGGCATCATCCATGTCTCCTCTCCCCTACACAGCCAGCCCAGTGGCTACTGCAGTCTCCTGGCACCATCTCTTCTCCCCCAGCCCATCCGTGCACCCTGGCTGGTGATGTGTCCAAGAGCTCACAGTCTGTGCCAGTGGCAGAGCTAGGGATAGAACACAGTGGTTCCTGGCTCCTGCCTTGTGGTTATTTCGTCGGACAATGCAACTTCCCTATGGGCAGGGGAAACAGGTGTCCAGTGCTGGAGTAATGGAATGAGGGTTGGAGGAGAGCGAGGAGAGAATTGGGTGCTCTGTAATGCAGGAATTGGTGAGGAAGAGAGGTAATGGAGGGGACCTCAGGAACTGCTGAGCAACTTCTCTTCTCTGGCATGGTGGAACTTTCTACAATAAGGATAGAGAGACAGAGCTTCTTGGGGGCTGGGCTGAGACGGCAGAATAAGCTCCTACAGGAGCAAAGGGTCATCCCAAACCTCGCTGCCTTCCACTCTCAGCACGAAGTGTATTGCTTTGACTTTGCCTTCTCTACCCTAAACATATTATGAACTGTGTGTGTATATTGGAAAAAAAGAAAATCCAGAACACAACACTCCTCTGCCCACTCATCTCCCCCTGGGGAGAGAAAAAATGGGCCAGACATTAGTCATGTTACTTAATGCACCCCTGGAAGGGGCCCAGATACTGCGGTGATGAACTTGGTACGGGAACCTATATAGACTAGCATAGAGGTGGAGGAGAACCCAGAAATCCAAACAGAGGGAATGTGCCCCCAGCACTGCCATAACTGGGGGGATGCGGGGCTGGGGAGAAGAGATGGGGGAAAGGAAAAAGGACCTTGCAGTAACTGGTAAAGAAGTTGGAAGAGGGATGGCAGGGTGGCACTGATCATGCAGCAGTGGGGGGAGCTCGGGATGTTTCATTGGCTTCCCAAACTCAGTTACGACAAATTTTTTGCTCTTTGTGTTGTCATGTTTTCTACAGCAGGGGGCTGTAGCAATGGGCAATGGCCTCGGCCGCTGCTCACAGTAGCTACCTGTTGAGAAGTTTGCTAGGTCTGATGCCATCTTGAATGTTCCCATTTGTAATGCTGTTCTGGAATTTCGCTCCCCAATAGCGATTGGAAGAAAGTTGATGGTAAGAGGCCTTATGAGCGTCAAACAGCTGCCCAGAATCGGTTTACCAAACCAAATCGTATCCTGCTGGAG
Source organism: Emys orbicularis (assembly GCF_028017835.1). NCBI lineage: Eukaryota > Metazoa > Chordata > Testudines > Emydidae > Emys > Emys orbicularis. Next base: position 66,292,643 of record NC_088689.1, on the reverse strand, counting down.
TTCGGTACTGCATATTCAAATAATAGATTCAAGCTTTAGGATGCTGGAGCATAACTACGTTTTCCAGGTGACTTGCACCCCATCGCTGAGAGAGTGGTGCATGACACCCCCTCCGGACCAGCCCCCAAACTGTTCTTAGTGACTATCGTCAACTGTATTCTGGCAAATAAGACAGGGATGTGGTAGTAGCGGGGAAGGTGGGAACAGAGTAAAAACTGGCCATTCTTCAAAGACGCAGACTGAGAATGGCAAACACTTAAACAAAGTGCATTTTATTTTCCCCGGATTAGATACAAATCATATCTCTGACCCTTCCCATAAACGTCTGCTTTTGGCCTTGTCAAAGAATAATAGCCTCAATAGATGAAACTGCAGTGTTACAGCGCTGGTTCATTTCCAACAGGCCTGGCTTTAGGATTTTGGGGGTTTGAAGGGAGTCTGTGTTTGGGTACAGGGAGCTAAACCCAAAGTCTCTTTTTTCCACCCTGCCATGGGCGGTGGGAATAATATGCCAGGGAAGGCTAAGCCTCCCCTGGTGCAGCTGCCGGTGACCTGCCGCTGGACACCTGGGCCGTGGTGGCCTCACCTCTTCCCTGAGGCCCCCACTGCCTGCTGCTGCTCCCTGGTGAGTCTTCTTCCTCTCCTCTCCTTCCCTCCATTTCCCCCCGCCCTCCATCCCGGAGGTCCCCGCTGCTTGCTGCCTCCCTCCTCACTCCCCCTCCCCCACGGGAGTGGAGGGTGAGGAGGGATGTGGCAGGCTGGGTCTTGCGGTGGGTGGGGGAGTGAGGAGGTGGCGGGCAGGAGGGGTCTCATGGTGGGTGGTGAAATGAGGCAAGCAGCAGCAGGTCGGGGAGTGAGAAGGCAAGTGGCGGTGGGTGAGGAGGGACACAGCAGGCAGGGGGGTCTTGCAGTGGGTGGGGGAGTGAGGAGGTGAGCGGTGGCAGGCAGGGGGATGAGGAGGGATGCGATGGGTGGAGGGTGAGAAGGCGAACGATGGTTGGACAGGTGGGTCTCATGGCGGGCAGTGAAATGAGGCAAGTGGTGGCAGGTGGGCATGAGGAGGGATGCGGTGGAGTGAGGCGAGTGGCAGTAGGTGGGGGGTGAGGAGAGATGCGGCAGGTGGAAGGGATCTTGCGGTGGGTGGTGGAGTGGGGAGGTGAGCAGCGGTGGGTGGGGGGTATCATGGTGGGCAGGGATGAGCGGGGACATGGTGGACGGTGGAGTGAGGAGGTGACTGGCTGTGGGTGGCGGGATGAGGAGGCGAGAGGCGGTGAGGATGAGGAGGGATGCAGGGAGTGGTGTGTGGGGAAGTTCGTGGGGGTGTCTCGCAGCGGGCGGGGGAGTGAGTAGAGATGTGGCGGGCGGCAGCAGGGGGGGCCGAGCAGGGTGGAACAGGGGTGGAGTGTGAGTGGGGCTGCAGGTGGAAGAGGTGGGACAAGGAGCTAGCCTCCCCCAGGGGAAGCTTCATCCACTGCCCATGTATCCCACCCCAGTTAGTTTAAAGGAGGATTACAGCTCTGGGTTCTGGCTCAGGCTTTGCAAGGCTGTTTAGGACTCCTATCCCTCTCTCTAGATCCTACAGCATGGACTCACAAACTAGTGAGTGCTGAACTGGCAGTTATCATAGGGTGCGTCACTATGTGGAAAGGTTCTGCTAACCCAAGGCAACACAGGTGAAGCTGGGCTCATGCTTCCTTATTCAGCTAACACCTTTTGACATGTATAATAAATGTAGTTGTGCCATGGGGTGATTATATTTAAGTAAATGTGTCAGGCTTTACATGTGGGTTTGCGGTGGGATAAATTAGCCCCTCACAAATGGTATTAAAATAACAGCTGTTCAACATTTATTGTAATAGGGCAGCAGGAGCAGCTGGGCCTGAATCGCAGTTCATGGACTTGCACGCTTACCCGATCCTTTACGTACTGGGCACCACCCTTATAGCTCTTATAGAGCCACTGCCTTCCATCACAAGTCCCGCCTTTTTCTCTTCTGTACAGCAGAGCCCTGAAGAACAGCACTAAAATGAGGGGATTCTGTGTTACGCTCCCTAACGAGATTGCTTCCGCTCTCCATTTATCTTGTCTCCAACCTGAGATTCCCTTTAAGGCATTTCAGATGCTATTGATTCTTCCCTCTGGACTTATAACAAAGGACTTTTGACAGTATTGTTTTCCAACTCCAGTTTTCTCTTGCTAGGTGTTTTTCCAGTAACCCCAGGGCATGAGGAATGCTAGATCTCTGTGCCATGCTCCTCTCCATTGACTTGGATGCCGTTCTTGGCATTTGTCCTCTCCAGAGCCAGCTTTATGTCCAGTTCTCTCAGCTGTTTCAGGAAGCCACGGTTTGGGAGGATGCATCGGTGCTGCAGCACTTGCTCAATGGCATCAACCACTGTCATGTTCTTGTAAATCATCAGGTGAGCCAAGACCAAGGTGGCGGATCGGCTGCGTCCCATGGCACAATGAACCAAGATCTTGTCTGCACAAGTGAAGAGAGCAAATACAGAGAAGGCTTTCAGATTTACCAATAATAAACACTCTCCCCTTCTCTCGGGCCTTCCGCCCAGAGATCTTAGTGCTTCACAGCCATTAATATGCTTTACAGCCTCCTTGCAGGGCAGGTAAATACCATCCTCTTGTACAGGCAGGGACTGTGAAGCACAGAGAGGTCAAGTGACTTGCCCAAGGTCACCCAGTGAGTCCCATTATAGAATCTGGATCTCCTAACGCTTTAACTGGAGGATTGCCAATTTACAGCCAGGCAGGATGGGCTGCAATGCGACAGTAGGTAACCAGCTAAGCCAAGCTACAGCTTCCCCTTTATTGGGCTCCCACTGATCCATGATTTACTGTGCTTCACTCATTCTGCTGAATCAAGGAGTGTGTGCTCTCTGAGTGGAGGGCAGAATTAGGAGGCAGAGGTCCAGCGCCAGCGAGGTCCTGATGAACCAGATACTCATGCCCTCCAGGAGGATGAAAAGGATGTGTCCAGTTGCTCCCTACCAATACTTAGTAATATAATACTTCGTTCTGCCATGAGTGCAGGTAGATGATCGCTCAAGATTCCTTCCAGTCCTAGGAGTCTATGAATACCAGGGGCCAGAGAGGAAGGATGACTCAGTAGTTAGTTCCCTGCTCTGCCTCAGACTTTTGGTGTGACCTTGGACGAATCACTTAATCCCCCTGTGTCTCATCTGGGGATGACAATTCCTTTCATCCCACCCTGTTCGTCTTGTCTGGTTAGATTTTAGCTCTTGGGATCGGGGTTGTCTCTTACTGCGTATAGGCAGCTCTAGCACAATGAGGTGTCAGTCTCTGCCAGAGCCTCTCGGGGCTGCTGTAAGGCAAATGAATGAGAGTGGGATGTCCCCCACTGGCAGCAGCCAGGGGCCGGTGGAGGAGAGTGAGTGGTACTGGGCCCTTCCATGTGCTGCAGGAACTGATGCAAAGGCTTGTGGGCTACAAAACCTTGGAAGGAGAAAAGCTGGGGTGGAGTTTTGCAAGTCTCAGAGCCCGGGTCGACCGACTCGGGCTTGTGTATGGCAGGAGAGATCCTGCTCAGGCTCTGAAACCTGGCGAGGAGGGTGGGTCTCAGAGTCCGAGCTCCAGTCCTAGCAGGAACGTCTACGCTACTAGTTGCAGCACCGTAGTGTGAGCCCCAGGAGCCTAAGTCCATAGACCTGGGCTCTGAGACTAGCTGCCATGGAGTTTTTGGGTTTTTTTTTAAATCAGTGTACCCTGATAAAGGCAGCATCTGAAGTTCTGTCTACCACAACCTCCTATGGTCAAATAACACCACAAACACCATTGCAAGGCCAGAGGCATTTTTACTTTGTCGGCTACATCCGGTGGGGCCAGGCTTCGACTCCTAGCAATTCGTTCCTTGATGCTGGGAGTGGAGGGAATGATTTCCTGGCAGGAGCAGCACTGCTGTGTCATGGACACATCAAGAACTGCCAGCACAAGGGGATTAATGGTCACAGCTTGCATCCTAATCCCAGCAGATAGTTGTAGAGGCATCATGGCAGATTTCCAGCCTCACTGATAACAGAGAATGATAATCCCTTCTATTATTACTCTGAATATTTGAAACAGATGAAAACTCCCATTTGTTCAGCCCTTCACTCTTGCTCGAGCCTCCGGTTTTTAAATGGGCTGGGGCAGAATGGTGGAGTAAATAACTGACAGGAGGGGAAGGCTGAGGGATAAAGGCTTTGCTTGGGGAGCTGGGAAACCGAGAAGAACTTTCTGCGCATCAGTGGCAAGAGGAGAACCTGTATTTTATATCATGTAAAGGAGGGAGAAAAATGTGCATGTCTCTTTGGAAATAGCAAGGATGGAGAACTTGTCTGCTGTGCGTGAACATTAAAGATCCTGGAGGTCTTTCCATAAAGATGGGAACTTTCCCTGTCTTGCAGGGCCCAATTGTGCAGTGTGTGGGTGGGTGAAGTGATGCCTGTTTGTGTGTTGCTGTTCAAATGCTTTGGAGTGCTAATCTATCTTGCTAAGCTCCTTGTATGGCCATAGTATCTGGATGCCTCACAATCTTACTGTATTTATCCTCACAACCCCTCTGGGAGGTCAGGATCTCCATCATACAGATGGGGAACCAGGGCAAAGAAAGACTAAGTGATTTGCCTGGGGTCATACGGCAAGTCTGTGGCAGAGCAAAGAATCAAACCTAGGTTTCCCAAGCTAGTGCCCTGGCCCCTGAACCATCCTTTCTGTACTACTTACTCCAAAGTCTGGGTTAGGAACCTGAGGGGCATTAACAAGACAAACATGCTGGGTGGTTATACTCCTAGGATGCCTGGAATTAAGTTAAGCATATGAAAGAAGTGTCAGCTTGCTATGCTAGGTGGCTAAACAGAGACTGGTCTTTATCGAACAGGGTAGTTATGTACTCTTGTGTAAGCTTTCTTTAAGGCTGATCCCTTGAACTGATGGGAGTATGTGCTGCTTGGCTAACTGCCTCTTATCTCTTCACATGTCCTATGTCTGTAGCCCACTATTTGAATGGGGAAAATGCACACTTCAATACTTCTGAAACCGCTGTATCAGCAAAAAAAGGCCCTAAATCTATTGCAAGTGTATGTTTGACTGAATGCATTAAAATGACCATCCCCATCTGGACAAGAAGGTGAGGCTTAATGGTGCCATACTTGGCTGCAGTATGAGTAATATGTATTCAGTGCCCCTTGTTTCCCCAACATGAATTTATTTGCATTCTTGTCCTCTTTTCTCCAGGGCTACTACAGGCAATGGTTATCTTTATATATATCGCTAGTGTATGTAAGAACAAAACAACTCTCTGTCCTTGTTATTCAAACACCTTACCAATGCAGCAGCCAGAAGAACAGCTACATACAGAAGTGTCAGCGTTACACATTTAGTTACTCTTGAATTCAGAAGTATTTTTAATAAGTGAATCATTCCATTCTCTGAGTCGGGCTTCTGTTTCATTGCTGCACTGATGCTTGGTCGAGCCTCAAGACTTCATGAGTGTTTGATACAGCCTTTAAACTGGAAGCTTTGAAGCTTGAGCCTTGCAAACTGCTTTGAGTCTCTCCCCCTACCGTTTATCAGTACACAAGGCACACTAGACTTCTCAGGGCTTGTCTATATGGAGCAGCAATGCGCACGACAGGGCTTTGATTTCTAAAGTGCACTAGTGTGCTGTGCACTAACAGGTCCATGTAGACCCTGCTTGTGCACTTTAATGTAGTGCTGTTGAAACAGTCCTTCTCTCTTGACTTCTGTGTGTTTACCATGTTTTTCATGCTGTGATGCGGGAACAGGAAGGGAAGGCTGCGGGATGGGGAAGTGAAAGCTATTAAGGACTTGTCTGCACAAACATTTTGTTCGTGGCATGTTGGGGTGTGACTGTACCCCACACAAACCTGCTGTGGACTAGTTGTCCGGGTGCACCCTGCTGGCACATGCTCAAAGTGCTCTAAAGAACTGTTAACAAGTCCCTTTTTAAAGAAGACTGGAGCAAAGCATTCTAATGAACTCAACGCATGTCAGCAGGGAGCACGCAGATAGTTAATCTGTGGCAGGGTAGTGTGGGCTAGACTCACACCCCAGCTTGCCACAAACTACATGTTTGTGTAGATGAGCTCTTTAGGCCTAAGTCCCTCTCTAGGAATGTGATTAGAAGTGAGGCTAGAGATCAGACGCTTTCAGCCACCCAGAAAATCTAACTATTCCCCACCCTTTCCAGAAGCAGTACTTGGGTGGAGTCTTGTCAATTTTAAGTAGCTTCCTTCACCTATGGACCTCTCTTCCTTCTAAGAACATAAAATCTTAAAGCAACACATAATGCTACTGGCACTTCAGTTTTAAAATAGTGATGATTTATTGTCTTTCTGCCTTAACAGGGGCAAATTCTGTAGCTGAGGACTGTACTTGTTGAAAGCTTAAGACCTGGCTGGTTATTGGGGGTATGCCAGGTAACCAGCAGCTGCTGATCTAAACAGCCAAGAACACAAGTTGACAAGAGGTTGGAAACTTGATATGTGGCCCTCTGATATTAAAGGCTTTGTAGGTCAGCAGGAGGATCTTAAGTTTCTCTGCTGGCTCCTGGTAAAACACCCTGTTGAGATTTTTTTAAAAATAAGAACCGGAGTAAATGTTGAAAGACAGTGTGGGGTCGCGGCTGTGGTGCTTCACATCAGCTTAAACCCTTAGCTAGAACGCTGCTGGAGGTCAGCAAATAATGAAGTGTAGTAATCAAGCTGGGAAATTACAAAGGCTTTAACTAATGTTTCCAGATCTGTGCTGTCAAAGTGATTTCAGTCTCCTACGGCTTGGAAGTTGACAAAAATAAATCCCTGTTACAGCTTGGAGATGATCTGATGGCAAAAGTACTAAAGTGCTTTGATATGTCTCTATAGCAAACCTAATGCTTTAGTGTAAGAAATGTTGAAGTGACAGGCTTGGAGACTGGAGTCCTACATATGCAGGATAAGTACAGCCTGGGCAGATACCCTGCTAATAGGCCTCACAGCTAACTGGAAAGGGACCACCTCTAGGAATGGCAGACTAGCTCCATGGCCCATTGAGTTCACAACTTTCCTCCTGAGATTGTTTGCTTCATAGGAGTGTAAAATGAGTGCTGCTTGTGCTAGGGACACCTGTCTGCCAGGGAGATAGCTGCTTAACATTGGCCCATCAGGAGGTAAGGACTCTTGGATTGCTACCAAATCCCATTGATTTGAATGGCTGACCTGGCTGTGAGATGACCTGAACCCTATACCAGCATTGACTTTCCCGAAATGACCAGCTCCATTATTAGCCATTGCTTGTTTGTCCTCTGCCGGTGGTCCTTGACTGTCTCTGCCTGTTTCACCCCCTGGGAGTGGCTACTTTTGATGAATACTCGTGCACTGAGATCAACTGTAGCAAACAAGGTCTTTCTGACCGTACTCTGCCCCCTCCTTACTTCTCTGATCTTGGAGTGCAGTTTCAATGAATTCAGCAGCTGAATAAAAGAACTGGCTGAGGTTGAAGGTGGTGAGATCATCTGCTTCTACCCCATGGTACTCAATGGCCATGTCACTGTAGTAATCTGGTCCTGTGTCCACATTCCACCGGCCATGGGCTGCATTGAGGATGTGGGTGAAGCCGGCTTTCTCAAGGCTGTAGCGATCTAATGCAGTTTTCCTGTTAAACAAACGTCACTGTCAGGTGTGTGAATGGAGCTCTCTCATGCTGCATCCGCTCAGAAATATTTCTCTTATTTCGCAAGTGATAAACCACAACAACACTGATGATACTTCAAAAAAACAGTCTGATCCCCTGCCTTTACACAATACCTTTCATCCCAGGATGTCACAAACAAACTGAGCTGCCTAGCAGCCATATGCTGTGAGCTGTTATTGGTTCTACCCATTTTACAGTGGGGGAAACTTGAGCTACAGAGAGGTTAAGTTGACTTGTCCAAGGTCGCAAACTGAGTGAGCGGCAGAGCTAGAAATAGAACCCATTAATCCTTCCTCCCACTCCCTGGCTCTAACCATCTGACACATTCTCTCCCAGCATTTAATATGACAGGACTAATCAAAGAGTCAGTTACAAATGAGGATTAAATTCAGCTAGGGTTCACATGGCTCTTACTACCTCTGAAAGAAATGCAACCGCTAGGATTTTTCCCTTCTACACTTAGAGGAAAAAACTTGTTCATGCTCATGTGTCCAGAGGGTCTAGAAGCTCTGTCAGCCTCCTCCTTGCTGCCATGTACTAACGGATCACGTTAAGGTGTCTCAAGACAAAAGCACTATACCCGAAGGTCACATATCAGCCATTGATTTAGAGCTGTAACCTCTTTAGAGAAGTAAAAGGGGATACTTCCTACTTCTGGAGTGAAGAGGAATTGGCGCCTGGGATGAGGGGGAATCTATTGGGTGGGGGTGGGAATGAAACTGAAAATATTCAAGCTTCTTAAACTGGTCGGGATGTGCAAAGCTAATGCTTCCCTTTCCATGCTTGGGCACCCAGGCGTGCTGAGGACAGGACTAGTGGCAGTCCAACCTTCAGTAAACCTGTTGATAAGAACAACCTATTGTTATTTATTATTATTAATGTGGCCCTCGTGCTTAGGAGCCCTAGTCATGGATCAGGGCCCCACTGTGCTAGGCGCTGTACAAACACCCAGCAAACAGATGGGCCCTGTAAAGATTGTAAGGACCCAGTATGGCTGTTCTTATGTTTTTAATATGAATCCTTTATCCTTTCTTCCTAACCCTGTTGGCTAGCAGATACAAAAAGGAAATTCTAATTGTACTCCGCTGTACCCAAGCGCACACAAGTGTGGTTGAGAATTCCTTGAGGGATGCAGAAGAGCTGTTGCTGCATCAAGGCACATAGCTCTAATTGCTCCCACACAAGAGCATTGTTTGGCAGCAGTGTCTAATAAGCTGTGTGTTTTATACATGGTAAGACTGTACGGTCAGTTTCTACTGTTGTTACCGTGGGCTCTTTGTTTTGGTGGGTTAGCACAATCTAGCAGAGTCCCCAGAACAATTACACAGCCGCGAGCTCAGTGAACAATAGAGACACAGCATTGTTATTGGAGGAGAGCCCAGAGTCAGTGCAGTCTCCTGCTGCCGCTACTGCTCAAACACACTTTCATCTACTCCCCCAGGCAGGAAGTATGCTCACCCCCCTGAACTTCCTCTCAGAGCTACTTCCCGAGATGGTTAGGAGGAGCCACGGAACTGGGTGAAATTTTTCGACTGAAATTTTTTGGGAAAAAATGCGGATTTTGGTTGACTGAAACATTTTGTGGCTTTGTGTAGAATATGTCAAACTGATTCAGAGGAAAATAAAACTAAAAATAATTCCAAACAAATCTAAACATTTCATTTCTATACTAACTGTTTCACGTTTTTTGATTCAAAATGACTTTCAAAATTTACTTGTTTTATTTTTATAAATTTAAAAACATTTAAAACGCTCAGAATCAAAACATTTCAGCCGATGTTGAACAAAATGTTTCATTTGACCCAAAACCGTTTTTTTTCTGACTACTTGATTTGCTGAAAATTTCAAAAATAATTTGTTTTCAGATCAACCCAAGATGGTAATTTTTTTTTCAGAATTGCCAGTGAACTGAGAAATTATTTACAGTTCATACAACTTGAGTGCCCCGCTCGTTGGGGGCTCCGTGTAGATGTGCCCCACATAGAGACCTAGCGAGCACAGAGTAACTCCGTTACAATACTATCAAAAAGATTGATAGTTTAAACAGGGCTGGCTCCAGGTTTTTTGCCGCCCCAAGCAAAAAAAGAAAAAAAAAGGGGGGGGTGGAGTGCCGCCACCGAAGCAAAAACAAACAAACAAACCAAGTGCCGCCCCTTGAAAAGTACCGCCCCAAGCACATGCTTGGAACGGTGCCTAGAGTTCAGTTCTCAGTGGTACCAGATGACAGAACAAGGAGTAATGGTCTCAAGTTGCAGTGGGGGAGGTTTAGGTTGGATATTAGGAAAAACTTTTTCACTAGGAGGGTGGTGAAGCACTGGAATGGGTTACCTAGGGAGGTGGTGGAATCTCCTTCCTTAGAGGTTTTTAAGGTCAGGCTTGACAAAGCCCTGGCTGGGATGATTTAGTTGGGAATTGGTCCTGCTTTGAGCAGGGGGTTGGACTAGATGACCTCCTGAGGTCCCTTCCAACCCTGATAGTCTATGATTCTAAAGCTGACCCTGACTTTAAAAAGAAGATGAAATAGTTTTCTGGGGAGAAGGCCAGGGCAAGTGACTTAGCCTACTCTCTTGAGTCTGCCATGCCTGAGGTGAAACACAGATTCTGCTTTCAGGTTTCGTTTTGTCGTGGTTCCCAAACCCCCCCCCCCCCCCCCCCGCGCGCAATGAAATGATGCTTTCAGTTAAAAATTCTGTGCTCAGAACCCCTGCAAGTGGAATCCTTGCTGAATAGCAAGTAGGGCCACATTGTAGTCAGGGTCAATGGAAAAATAAAGATTTACTGTCCATGAGAGGTAAATTCAAATTTGGATTCTGCAAATGCAGCTCAATCTAATAAATAGCAGTTGAATTAAACAATGTACATTGTTATTGTTCTGAACAGAGACAATGCCAAACAATAGGTCACATGACAGACATATTAACATTTGACACTGCAACATTCATCTGGGATGTAATTTTCCTGTTTCCTTGACTGGGTTCTCAGGAGACTGTCAGAAATTAATGCCTTAAATGCAAATATTAGACAAGGTGGTGAGGTAATGGACCAACTTCTGCTGGTGAGAGAGGCAAGCTTTTGAGCTACAAAGGACCTGAAGAAGAGATCTGTGTAGCTCAAAAGCTTTTGCATCTGCTATCCTGGGACAAACACAGCTACAACAACACTGCAACCAACTTAGGCCTGGTCTACACTACGAGTTTAGGTCGACTTTAGCTGCGTTAAGTCGACTTAAGCCTGGACACGTTTACACGACGAAGCCCTTTCTTTCAACTTAAAGGGCCCTTTAAACCGGTTTCTTTACACCACCTCGACGAGGGGATTAGCGATAAAATCGGCCTTAGGGGGGTCGGAATTGGTTAGGGGGGACGGAATTCGACATTAGTGGCCTCCGGGAGCTATCCCACAGTGCTTCATTGTGACCGCTCTGGACAGCACTCTCATCTCAGATGCACTGGCCAGGTAGACAGGAAAAGCCCCGCGAACGTTTGAATTTCATTTCCTGTTTGCTCAGCGTGGAGAGCACAGGTGACCATGCAGAGCTCATCAGCACAGGTAACCGTGATGGAGTCCCAGTCCCAGTCCCAGTCTCAGGATCGCAAAAGAGCTCCAGCCTGGACCAAACGGGAGGTACGGGATCTGATCGCCATCTGGGGAGATGAAGCAGTGCTGGCCAAACTCCGAAACAGTAAAAGAAATGGCAAAACATTAGAAAAGATCTCCAAGGCCATGAAGGACAGAGGCCATAACAGGGACGCACAGCAGTGCCGCGTGAAAATTAAGGAGCTAAGGCAAGCCTACCACAAAGCCAGAGACGCAAACGGAAGGTCCGGGGCTGAGCCGCAAACATGCCGCTACTACGAGGAGCTGCATGCCATTCTAGGGGGTGCAGCCACCAGTAGCCCAAGCGTGTGCTATGAGTCCCTCACTGGAGACAGGGAAGCGGGTTCGGCGGACGAGGAAGATGAGGATGGAGAGAACATCATAGATAGCTCACAGCAGCAAGGAAGCGGAGAAACCAGTTTCCCCAACAGCCAGGATATGTTTGTCACCCTGGACCTGGAACCAGTAACCCCCGAACTCACCCAAGACCCTGTGGGCACACAGGGGACCTCTGGTGAGTGTACCTTTGTAAATATTACACATGGTTTAAAAACAAGCGTGTTTAATGATTAATGATTAATTTGCCCTGGCAATCGCGGCCAGTACAGCTACTGGAAAAGTCTGTTAACGTGTATGGGGATGGAGCGGAAATCCTCCAGGGACATCTCCAGAAAGCTCTCCTTCATGTACTCCCAAAGCCTTTGCAAAAGGTTTCTGGGGAGGGCTGCCTTATCCCGTCCGCCATGGTAGGACACTTTACCACGCCAGGCCAGTAGCACGTAGTCTGGAATCATTGCATAACAAAGCATGGCAGCGTATGGTCCCGGTGTTTGCTGGCATGCAGACAACATCCATTCCTTATCGCTCTTTGTTATCCTCAGGAGAGTGATATCATTCACGGTCACCTGGTTGAAATGGGGCGATTTTATTAAGGGGACATTCAGAGGTGCCCCTTCCTGCTCTGCTGAACAGAAATATTCCCCGCTGTTAGCCACGCGGTGGGGGGGAGGGGTGAAGTGATCATCCCAGAGAATTGGGTGTGTGGGGGAGGGGAGTTAGTTGGGTTTGTGCTGCATGTTAAACCTGAAACCGCAGGCCCTCCTTTTACATTGCAAACCCATTTTAAATGGCCAACCCAACGGGTGCTTGGTATGGTTAATGAGAGCAGTACTGTTTTAAACCATCCCCACTTGTTAACAAGGTTAAAAAAGCCAAAAGACTGTGTCTTACCATGGCTGCCTACAAGCTGAAATCTGTGGCCTGGCACTGCGTGAGTGATCTCTCACACCAAACCGGCAGGCCCTCAATATAAGAGTAAAAATGCGACCTTGTAACGAAAGCACATGTGCTGTGTGATGTGAACAGCAAAATCTAACGTGAAAGAGTGTACCCATTGTTCTCCAAAATGTATCTTTTAAACAACTCTCCCTTCTCCTCCACCAGCTGCAAATGTTTCACCTTCACAGAGGCTAGTGAATATTCGAAGAAGGAAGCGAAGGACGCGTGACGAAATGTTCACTGAACTACAGACTGCCTCCAACGCTGACAGAGCACAGCAGAATGCGTGGAGGCAGTCAATGACTGATTTTAAAAAAGCACAATATGAGCGAGAGGAGAGGTGGCGTGCTGAATCGCGGGCTGAAGAGGAGAAATCGCGTGCTCAAGAGGAGAAGTTGCGTGCTGAAACGCGGGCTGAAGAGCAGAAGTGGCGTCAACTTTTACTCATAAAGCAAGAGTCGATGCTCCGGCTGCTGGAGCATCAAAGTGATATGCTCCTGCGTATGGTTGAGCTGCAGGAAAGGCAGCAGGAGCAGAGACCGCCGCTACAGCCCCTCTGTAACCAACAGCATGAGCAGAGACCGCCGCTACAGCCCCTCTGTAACCAACAGCAGGAGCAGAGACCGCCGCTACAGCCCCTCTGTAACCAACAGCAGGAGCAGAGACCGCCGCTACAGCCCCTCTGTAACCACCAGCCCTCCTCCCCAAGTCCCATTGCCTCCTCACCCAGACGCCCAAGAACACGGTGGGGGGGCCTCCGGCCACCCAATCACTCCACCCTAGATGATTTCCACAGCAATAAGTTTTAAAGTTTTAAAGTGCAGTGTGTCCTTTTCCTTCCCTCCTCCCCCACCCATCCCGGGCTACCTTTGCAATTATCCCCCTAGTTGTGTGCTCAATTAATAAAGAATGCATGAATGTGAAGTAACAATGACTTTATTGCCTCTGCAAGTGGTGCTTGAAGAGGGGAGGGTAGGGGAGGTTGGGGTGCTTGGTTTACAGGGTAGTAGAGTTAACCGGGTGCGTGGGGGGGGGGCTGCGATTTCATCAAGGAGAAACAAACAGAAGTTTCACACCAAAGCCTGCCCAGTCACAAAACTAGTTTTCAAAGCCTCTCTGATGCGCACCGCGCCCTGCTGTGCTGCTCTAACCGACCTGGTGTCTGGCTGCGCGTAATCAGCGGCCAGGCGATTTGCCTCTACCTCCCACCCCGCCATAAATGTCTCCCCCTTACTCTCACAGATATTGTGGAGCGCACAGCAAGTAGCAATAACAATGGGGATATTCTTTTCGCTGAGGTCACAGCGAGTCAGTAAGCTGCGCCAGCGCGCTTTTAAGCGCCCAAATGCACATTCCACCACCATTCGGCACTTGCTCAGCCTGTAGTTGAACAGGTCCTGACTCCTGTCCAGGCTGCCTGTGTATGGCTTCATGAGCCATGGCATTAAGGGGTAGGCTGGGTCCCCAAGGATCACGATAGGCATTTCAACATCCCCAATGGTTATTTTCTGGTCCGGGAAGAAAGTCCCTTCCTCCAGCTTTCGAAACAGAAGAGAGTGCCTGAAGACGCGAGCATCATGTACCCTTCCCGGCCAGCCCACGTTGATGTCGGTGAAACGTCCCTTGTGATCCACCAGGGCTTGCAGCAGCATTGAAAAGTACCCCTTGCGGTTTATGTACTCGGTGGCTTGGTGCGCCGGTGCCAAGATAGGGATATGGGTTCCGTCTATCGCCCCACCACAGTTTGGGAATCCCATTGCAGCAAAGCCATCCACTATGTCCTGCACGTTTCCCAGAGTCACTACCCTTGATATCACCAGGCCTCTCATTGCCCTGGCAACTTGGATCACAGCAGCCCCCACAGTAGATTTGCCCACTCCAAATTGATTCCCGACTGACCGGTAGCTGTCTGGCGTTGCAAGCTTCCACAGGGCTATTGCCACTCGCTTCTCAACTGTGAGGGCTGCTCTCATCTTGGTATTCTGGCGCTTCAGGGCAGGGGAAAGCAAGTCACAAAGTTCCATGAAAGTGCCCTTACGCATGCGAAAGTTTCGCAGCCACTGGGAATCGTCCCAGACCTGCAACACGATGCGGTCCCACCAGTCTGTGCTTGTTTCCCGGGCCCAGAATCGGCGTTCCATGGCATGAACCTGCCCCAGTAACACCATGATTTCCACATTGCTGGGGCCTGTGCCTTGTGAGAGGTCCATGTCAATTTCCTCATCACTATCGTCGCCGCGCTGCAATCGCCTCCTCCTCCTCAGCTGGTCCTCCTGGTTTTGCTTTGGCATGTCCAGGCTCTGCATATACTCCAGGACAATGCGCGTGGTGTTCATAGTGCTCATAATTGCCGCGGTGATCTGAGCGGGCTCCATGATCCCAGTGCTAGCTATGGCGTCTGGTCTGAAAAAAGGCGCGAAACTAGTATCTAAAGACCAGGGGAAGAAGGGAGGGAGGGGCGGGCGACTGACGACATGGCGTACAGGTACAGGGAATTAAAATCAAGAAAGGTGGCTGTGCATCAGGGAGAAATACAAACAACTGTCACACAGAATGCCCCCCCCCCCCGAGATTGAACTCCTAAGCCTGGGTTTAGCGGGCCGTTGATTTGACGGAGGGAGGGGGGAAGGAAATGAATAAAACACAAATCTATTTTTTACATCTTAAGACGACAGTGCAGCATGACTGATAGCCCTCGGCATTTTCTGGGTGCTTGGCAGCCAATACTTGGCAGCAAATAGTATACTACGACTGGTAACCATCATTGTCCAACGAGGACGGTTAAAGGCAAGGGGTTGCTGCTGTACAGTAGCCAGAAGGCTCAGTAAAGGCGCTCAGGCTACAATAGTCTATGAGCATTTCAGGCAACCTCTAAATTTACTTGCTTTCAGACCTGAGGAAAGCTCTTCTTTCAGATCTGCTGAGCACCCAGATTGCCCTCGGCCTCTTCTGGATGCTCAGCAGACAATACTGACAGGACGGTTACCAGTCGAAATAAACTATCTACTGCCAAAAGGCAAGGGGCTGGTGCAATGCAGCCCTACGGCTGCCAGCCCCACAGCTACCAGCATCCCGAGCGCCGATGAAGGCTACTACTCATGCTGCACCGTCTACCGCCAAAAGGCAGTAATCTGCTGCTGCTGTTTAGCAATGCAGTCACACGTTTGCCGGCACCCGGAAGACATATGGTGACGGTGAGCTGAGCTGAGCGGGCTCCATGCTTGGCGTGGTATGTTGTCTGCACAGGTAACCCAGGTAAAAAGGCGCGAATCTATTGTCTGCCGTTGCTGTGACGGCGGGGGAGGTGCGTGACGCAATGTACCCAGAACCCCCCGCGGCACTGCTTTGCATCATTCGGGCATTGCGATCTCAACCCATAATTCCAATGGGCGCCGGAGACTCCGGGAACTGTGGGATAGGTACCCATAGGCACCCATAGTGCAATGCGCCGGAAGTCGACGCTAGCCTCGGTACTGTGGACGCGGTCCGCCGACTTCATGCACTTAGAGCATTTTATGTGGGGACACACACAGTCGGCTGCATAAAACCGGCTTCTATAAATCCGGCTTCTATAAATCCGACCTAATTTTGTAGTGTAGACAAGCCCTTAGATGCAGATACTATACCAGTAGAGAGCCTTAGTTATAGTGCGTTGCAGGGCTCTGAGATCTCGCATTTAAGTGTTCAGTGGCCGTAATGTTTAGTGAGCACACAGGAGTCTCATTTGTCAGAGTGAAGGCACAGTGCTTTTCTATTAACAGCATCAGTGCTCAGATAAGTCAGCGTCTGCTCAGGCTCCGGAAAACATTTAGTGTGTTCTGGGCAAGCCCAAGGGTTAACACAGGGTTTATCATAGCCACTCCCAGATTAGCATGGTATTTCTATATCTGCATAGTCACTTCCATTCTACTTCTCCTTACAGTACCTAAATGAAACCTCCCAGGGCTCTTTAGATTTACAGACATGGGGGTCTATGCTATTGGAGCTGCCCACTGGTATACGTACTGCAGTATCCTGGCAATAGACAATACCTGAAGTTTCAGTGGAAAGTACTCCTCTTTGCCCTTCCTTTTTCCCAAGGCGTCGTGGGCAAGCATATTTTGAGGCTGGGGCTAGAGGATGGAGTTCCTTCCTGATGCCTGCTGTTGACTATCTTATGTCCTGAAGCTTTAGTATAATTTTTCTTGATCAGTTTGGACTAACCCCTTATATTAGCAGAGGCATATTGGGTATGTATTTATTCATGTAGCCATTCTGTCAGTTGAGATTGGATGAAGAGGAGCAACTGATCCATCTTAAACATTACAAATGCTTACGGTGTGATAAACAAAATCTGTTATCATTGTGAGTCCCTCTTCTGCTCTGAATTAATCATAGATATAAGATACAGAAGAGACATTCTGAGGTCTGTCTAGACCATCATCCTGCCAATGAAGGATTATTCTCTATCGTGCTCTTTAGTGCTTTGTGCAGGCTGATGTTAAATTGTCTGTCATCCTCGCCTTCCTCTTAGCTTAGCCTCTCGGGTCAACTGCTTTAAACTCTGCTGTATTGAGTGCTCTTCTATGGACTTGCTCGAGTTCAGAACTGACCTTTTGCAGGCAAGGTTACCACAGAAAAGGCCATTTATTCCCACTGGTGCCTGTCCCATAACCAGTTGTTTAATATGGGCCCAGATCAAACCGTTCCTTCTTTAGCTGCTAAAACTAGAAAACTTTCAAACGTGAGTGCTCAAAGTTAAGCATTCAGATCCATTTCTGGGCATTAAGATGCCAGTTTAGCAAAGCACTTAAGCATGTGTTTAGATTGCACTTACTTCAGTGGAATTTAAGCATACGCTTTACTGAACTGGTGCCTTAATAAATGCCCGACTTTCAGTGGAATGCACACCTGCAGATCCAGTTGTGAGCTCTCTGCACCTCTGCAGGTAAGACTATGTATTTAGATGCCTCAATATGGGTTTGGCTGCCTCCGTCTGAAAGGGTTAGTTGTAATTTCTGTAGAAGGCTTATACCAGGAACTTTTCCTATGATTTCTAGTACGTTGCATATTCTGCAGGGCCAGGACTTTGTGCCTTTGTTCTGTACAGCATTGAGCACACTATCTTTGTGAAAAATATAAATGGTTAAATCACTCCACAGCCACTGCTTCCACCTCGTATGCTGTTTTGCTTTCTTCTTTAGAGAGCTCCAGCAAGCTTAAATGGTGTGATTTCCCTTTCCAGTAACTAAGCTGTGTTAGGTCCTTAACAGGACCTCTTCCCTCCGCTAGCAAGAGGTTCTGTATTTATAACCTGCTCCTATTGGCTTAAACTGAAGTTTTGCCATTCATAGTAACAAAGGATCAGGTCCTCAGGCCAAGATTTTTCAAAAGTGCCTAGTGATTTTGAGTGCCCAACTTGAGATATCGTAAAGAATTTTCAGAACGTGCTGCAGATTAGCCCTTTGATAATCGGTCCCTTTTAGGGTTGCCAATCCTCCAGGATTGCCCTGGAGTCTCCAGGAACTAAAGATCAATTTTTAACTAAAGATTGTCATGTGATGAAAGCTCCAGGAATGCGTCCAACCAAATTGGCAACCGTAGGCCCTTTACAACAGGTAGGCTGCTGGCAAGGTGAGACCACTGCCGATCATACTGACTAATAATGTCTCATTGTTTCCTTGCATGCCCCCATCTGTCTGTCTCCATCTGTGGTCTCTTTTCTTATATTTAGTTTCTAAGCTGTTTGGGGCAGAAACCATTTTTTTCCTGTTTATACAGCACCTAGTACAATGGGATCCTGGTCTGTACCTGGGGCTCCTAGGTTCTAAAATAATAAATAGTAGTGATAGGTTTTGGTCTTGCTTTAACTGAAGTGACTTGATTGCATCTGAGGAAGTGGGGATTCAGGCACGAAAGCTCATGCTCCAATATGTCTGTTAGTCTATAAGGTGCCACGGGACTCTTCGTCGCTTTGATTGCCAATGATCTTGAGATAACTAACATGATTGTAAATTCTGATGTAGAAGCTCATGCACATTTCTGAATGCAAATAGTGTTCCCAGTCGTAGCTCACACAACCATGACCAGGAACAAATATTTGTGCAGGGCACACACTAGAATGTACAAGCATCTCAATTAACTCAAGATAATCGGTAAGCAGGTGGGTTGATTTACAGCACAACCCAAACCTTTGGTGTAGATGTTCCTGTAGAAGCACCGACAACCATGAGTCACTTGTGAAAATCTCAGTTCATAGTTTAGTGCCTTTGTGTTTTAACATCATTAGAACTCTTGGGTAGATCACAAGGTGTGTGCGTTTCCTTTTGTTCCATCTTCTTCTTCCACTGCTACTGTAGTAATAGCATTTTAGATGAAAGAAAGGAGTATGTAAAACATGAATACCTCCCAACACCAATTGGGTAAGGCAGCTAGTGAGCTAGGGCCACACAAAGGCTGTTAGTGTGAATTATAAACCTTGTTCAAGGGTTTATAATTCAATCTTTAATTTGTTTTGAGCTAGCACATGATACAGAAGTTCTTCCTCTTGCAATTAGCTCTCCACCCGAGTTTAATAGTCCAGCTAAGAGTTTTCTGTCTTACTCCCTCCCTATGTGATGCTATTGCCTTGTAAATGTGATAGATATTTCTATTTCTCTGGTAATAATTGAACATAAAGCCACAATGCCAGGAAAAGTTCGCTCTAAATGCCCAGCGTAGGTGAAACTATCAGCATTTGACATCCTCCAATCGCTTTCATTTTACTCTTCTGGGCCATCTGGGTTTTAGCGCTTGATTTCTTTTTACATGGCATAAGCCATTATGATCTTCAATGTCTGCCTTGAATGCACTTCAGAGCAGGGAAGGTGAAGTACTGTATTGGGAGATAATTAGGAAAGTGACAATACATCTCAATCTAGGAAGGGAGGCATTGAGGAAAGTTTGGGTCCCTGAGTAAAAACCCACCAGGCCTTTTAATAACAAGAGATATACTGGGTACGGTGGCCTTGATTCAGCAAAGCACTTAAGTGTATGCTCAAAGTCAAGCGTGTGCTCAAGTCCATCCTTATGCAGCAAAACCTTTAAGCAGGGGCTCAGCTCTTTACAAAATCAGGGCCTCTATAGTGGAATATGAGGCAGATGGACCCATCAATGTGTTTGTAAAGTTCTGTGACAAAAGGGGGTGCTTGAGATGGGAATGACCCTCATATGGGGGAAATAGAAGATGAAATCCCTTTTTACTTTAGATTATATGCACACCTCAGAACATGTTGCCTAGTACTGAGTTGGGGGGAAATGGCCCAATCAAAAATATAATTCAATTGCAGCCATTTCTTCAAAGAATAGTACTTATTTCTTTAAGATTTATACAAGGACAAAAAGATGGTACCCATCCAAGCTTGTGATCTTCATTTAAAATAAAAGTTCATAGCAAAAAGACAAGTCCTGCTACAAATTCTATTTCATCCCAGCAACAGTTAGCTAACCCTTATTGCAAAATAAAATAATACTGCCCTTCCCTTTCTCTTGTTTACCCCAACCCACCATCGCCACCACTCTCATTGGCACTTCACTCATGAGCACCAACAACCCAGCCTTCATTCGTGCTTTAGTCTCAGCCAGACACTGGGGAAGATGCTCAACCGCGCCATCTGGTCAGAAGAGACAGAAACACAAGCCAGGTGTCATCCACATACTGAAGACACCACCATGATTCTCCATTCACCCTCCCAATGGCCTCACACACGTGTTAAATGGGGAGGGACAAGATGGAGCCCGGTGAAAACCTCTGAGTGCCCTGCAGGAAGCAAAGTCTACCCTCTGAGATCACTCAACAAGAAATGCACAGAGCAACACTATCTACTCCTCCTATAGCCCCCAGGTAAGTCAACAGCATTTCATAGTCAGTGCTATCTCACTAGGCAGCTGGTGTATCTAATAGCATTATGGACACTCATCTGTTATCCAGCACTTGAGGGAGATCATTGAGCAACACGAACAGCTGCTTTCTTAGTTTGTATCATACTCAAGTTAATACTCGGATTGACAAGGGTTAAGAAAATCTGAGGCAATGAGATACTGTGGAAGGAATTGTCTTTTCATAAATTTTCAAGTATTTTTAACCACCAAGGGAAGGCTAGGGGCAGGGCACTAATTTGCCAGATGTTCAGTGTCAAATGAGGAATTCCTGAATATAGACAGTACCTCTGTTTCCTTAAGAGTGGTCTGCAACCTGCCATTACTAAGGCAGCTGTTGACAATCTCCACTAATACTGGGAGATTTCCTCAACTTCTCCTGCATCTAGAGTAGCACTGCTGGCTGCAGATTAAGTAGAGATAATGTAGCATTTGTCCCCCACAAGGCATTGCCTTGTCTTCACAGATGCATGAATTGGAGCAATTTTTTCCCCTCTGCAAACTACCTAGCAAGTTCTTCACAACCAGAGGAACTCATCAGTTGCTGAGTGGGGAAAGCCAGGGTTCACTGAGCAATCCAGTGCCCAAAGCAAATCCACTGACTGAGGTTTTGTAGATGCTGTGATAGGCAAGGAAACTCCTCTTAACCTTCCCCACATCAAAAGCATGAGAGTTTTGAAACATTTTTGACATAGACAATTAATTTCAGACTTTGACACTCTTCCTTATTGCTTCAACTGTTGCAAATCAGCTGGAGACCAAAATGATTTGTGAGGAGGACTGTCAGGGTAAACTGCCAGTGCTGCTTGTATCTTGGCATTTAAAGCTCAAGTCCATATCATCACTTTTTGTCCCTGAGAGATTGTTTTGTATAGAGTTACATATTTACCTTCCAGCTCATAAAGCCTCCACTAAGACTGGCAGATGACTATACTAATATTACAATGAAACCTTCCAACATGTGTGTCTCTTTCTTTTTAAAATAAAATGATCCCACACCCTCTCCATTCTGTGTACATATTTCTACCTCCTGGGTCACTATCAATACGACCTGGAATGTTTCTATTTTTATGTGATTAATACCAGTGGATGTCCTAAGAGTTCATATGTTCTAAACAGTGTGAAGTACCTGTGCATTGCACTGAGCCAATTCCCATCTGATTTCCTCTGAACTAATCCAAATGGCATTTCTCTTGATACGTAGCCACATCACTTTGCCAGACAAAATCCTTCAGGAAGGGGAGGGAGTCAATCAATGGGTGGCTAAACACTCACTGTGTGCTTAATTAGCACAGTCTCCTATCTTCTAGATGATCTCTCCATGTGCGCTACCTGCACACTTAATTGCCTGAGTCAGTTCTCAGACCACACCCCTGGTAGCAAGCATGGTTGTCAGCTCTACCAGCTGAACTATAGAGAAGGCTCCCTTTCACCAAACCTACAGGAGTTTGACTCTGCTTTGCAGCTGGAAGTTAGTCTTAAAATGTATTATGTAAGGAGGGATCTCTTGATTAGTTTCTCTTTTTGGTAGAGACAGGCCAATGAGACAGTGTTCAGATATAGATTAGGTTCTGGCTAGGGTTCAGACCTTGAGGCCTAATCAGAGCTGGGGTCTGATGAGGTCAGATGAGGCCAAGATCTTAGGAGACCACCATCATCTTTAGCTGAAAGCTTGTGAATGGTACTCTGGAACCAGAAAATGGGCCTTTTTTAGTTTTGGATCTAACCCAGAATCACAGCCATAGTGATGGGCAATTTGGCAGCTACCATCTCTACTTTCTGGCTCTGCACTAGGAGCTGGGTTTCCCTCTGAGCACCAGTTTTGCTTGTGCTTTGGTTGTACCCTATGGCTGTGGATCAGCCAACCAGGCCACCTGAAGAAGACATGTGCCTCACATCAAACAGTGCTGTTAAAAGAAGGAAACAAAACAAAGCAGCTCCCTATCCTATTGAAGATGATCTACATGTTACTAATCCTGGTCATGGATGAACCAAAAGCCTATTTCTGTTCCTGTCACTGGGAGGCTCCTATCGTCTCCAAGGTCTGGTCTTAAAAGTCTTTAGAACTTGCTGGAGGAAAACTTCAATTGGAGCTGAACACAGGATGTTAAACTTGAGGCTTTGATTATTCTGGGCCTGACAGGCCTCATGAGGATTTCATTGCCTCTGGGAAACAGCTGCAGCGGAGTCCTGTAACAAAAGGAATGAGTGGCCTCACAGGGCTCCATGATAGCCTGTGTTGCATTAGAATAATGCTGTGGTTATGTAGTCAGGATAATTAATTGGCATTTCCATAAGCAGTGGCTGTTAACCTCATAAATGCAGAAGGCAGGAATGAGGCCCAGATGTGGAGGCTCTGAAGATAAACTCTGTATGTGTGTGTACACTTGATTTGTAATGAGCATGCCACTAAATTCTTCTAAGGGCAGCCCTTAATTTAGCCTGGTTGATAAGGATCCAAAATGAACCTGACATCTGTTGCCTTTTCCACAGTAGCTATTTGGTGACCAGTTCTTCAACCAGGCCCTAAAACGAGGCTCACTGATGAGTTGAGGGCGGAAGCTGTTGGTCACAAATAAGGTCATCTTGTCCCAAGGGGCTTATCTTGTGTTCAATGCTTAGGACAGGGGTGGCCAACCTGAGCCTGAGAAGGAGCCAGAATTTACCAATGTACATTGCCAAAGAGCCACAGTAATATGCCAGCATCCTCCCATCAGCTCCCCCCCGCTCCCAGTGCCTCTCACCCACCGGCAGCCCCGTCAATCAGCTGTTTCGTGGCATGCAGGAGGCTCGTGGGGGGGGAGGGAGAGAAGTGAGGGCATGGCAGGCTCAGGGGAAGGAGTGGAATGGGGGCAGGAGCAGTGGCAGAGCCAGGGGTTGAGCAGTGAGCACCCCCCAGCACACTGGAAAATTGGCGCCTGTAGCTCCAGTCCCGGAGCTGGTGCCTAAACAAGGAGCCGCATATTAACTTCTGAAGAGCCGCATGTGGCTCCGGAGCCACAGGTTGGCCACCCCTGGCGTAGGACATAAAAATAACTAAAAGGGAACATAAAGCTGGGTGAAGTGTCAAAGCAAATCAGTTCCACTCTAATAAAGACACTTTGGACACTGAGAGCAGCACTGCCAATGTGCCAGCATGTGGAGTTGTGTATACATGGATTATTATGGCCCCATTATCCTGGACTTCATCTGCTTAGAATTAAATGCCTAACTGCCACCTTGTCCCAGTAATGGGGCCAGAGTCCTGCCTGGTGATCAGTTCATGTCCCAAATCCTTGAGGACTGGAGGCTGGACCCTATGTGAACTGGAGCCCTAGCTAAAGAATTAATTTTTTGTGGGCCATCAGCCTAGTGAAGCTGGGCCTCATCTGTTTCCATTCCTCCTTTATTTCTTTCCTTTCCCCCTTGATCCTCAGTCATCTCTCCTTCTCATATGGCTTTCTTTCCCTGCCTCTAATAGTGTGGGGAAAATGTTTCATTGTGAAGCCCATGCTTCAGGGATGGGCTAGCAAGGTCTTCTGACACAATGGCTTTTACCTGCAGTGCTGCCATCATGTGACCCTTTCCCACCTATTCTTAAAAGCTTGCCCCATTTTCTTAGGAGTTAGTGTGCTCTGCCCCCCAAAAGATACTCTCTCAACAGCCAACCCCAGCTAAGTGAACAACGTATCTCTGAATATTCTCATGTAAAGTAGTGGGGCTTCTGTTTTGTTTCCCTGATTAATTGCTTTAGTGGACAAGTGCTTTATACTTAGCATTTATCTTATAGATGTTCAAATTCGAGGTGTAACAAGGCAGAATTACAGAAACAATTGTGGTTGGAAAAATAACCGTTGGTAGATGGTGGCCTGTGTCTAGGGACCCTGAATGTTCTGATTGGCCACTTGGGCCTCTCTGCACCAGCTCAAAGGGGCAGAGTTGAAGACTCATCACAAAGACAAGTGAAGAATACTTCCACCTATTACGTTAAAAATAATTCCGGAAGGGAAAAGAAAGTGCCAGGTGAATTTAACAGAGCCCATTTTGCTTTTGCTGAATCTTGGGTTAAAAAAATCTAGCATGAAACAAAAATCACTCCCCACTTCCCCCCCTTGTCCCTGAGCTTGTTGGCCAGACTATCGCCACACTTGGGGGGGGAAAAAATTCTTCTGTAAAGTGTTAGCCTCTGGATGCTTATAGCCCAGATCTCTCAGGTGGGTCTTTCTATTGCTTCTGGTGCCACAGAATTAATTGGTCAACAATATTGGGACTCAAATAACTTTTTTAAAAAGCTGTTTATCTTTCCACTTTTATAATCTGGCAGGAGATGAATTTAGGACCTTTTAAAAATATTATGAATACTTCGGAGTTGGTGGGGCTGCAGCTTTTGCCTTTTAGTAATGATGTAAAATAAATATCCCATTAGGGAAGGGAGTAGGGGGAAAATGGGAATTCGACCAATAGTGCCTAAGGGTTAAGAAAAGCTCTCCTGCTCTGCAGACAGGTTTGATTGTCTGTGTATGGAGCCAGTTCTGTATAACAGAATATTATAGCCATTTCCAGATTAATCCTGTGCTTTCACGTTCATTTGCTAAGAGCAGTGAGATGCACCCTGCAGCTGAGAACGAGTTCAAAGTAGCCTAGCCCTATGAATAAGGACAAATTTGTTTAATGCCTGGACAGTTTTAATGCACAAGAGCCCCCCTGTTCCTCCTTGACACACTCCCCTGCCCCCAGCCAGGCTGTGACTTACCAACACTGAAATGCTTCCAGCTTTTGGGAAGACTCTTCAATCACTTCCAACAATTCCATTTCAGGTTAAAGCCAGTCCCACCCATGGTTCTGTGCACTCAGCCTGTGCCCTTCACTCAACATGACAGAGGGACTGTCACTTGGTAATAAATGACAAATTACTCCTTGAAATTAACCATCTAAAAATAGTACATGACTACCCACAAATGCTGCAGCCTGTCCTGCTGTCACTATTGCACCATTACTGTAATCCTTGGTAAGGAGAGATGCCTACATGGCTATGAAAACCTTTTCTTTGGGCTGTGGTGCTTGAAAACTAGAAGGGGAAATCTTTGCTTTTGTGTATCCTGAAAAGGGCTGAGGCTGCCTTATTCCTATACTGAGCACTGGTTTGGGCTGCCAGCAACAGCTTATGTGCTGGCTAACAGAGTGTGGGGTAGGAACCCCTGTGGCTCCATTGGTGGGTTGCGTTTATCACTTACTCATCTCCGATGTAGAGATTAGGCCAGACTTCATTGACGTGAGTATACTTTGGGCTGCCTTTCCAGAAGAGCCGCTCCAGTTCAAATGTGCCGGGGGTATAATAGTCTCCGTCGGGGTCCACTTTCACTGCTGCATAGGCACTTTTCTTCATGATGTTCAAATCTGCTGAAGACATCTTGTCCCCAGGGGATAATATGGCGTTGTATACTTGGTTCGTGACAGTAACTAAAATGCAACCATAAAAAGAATAGAAAGCTGGGAGAAGTGTCAAAGCCAGCCGGGTCCACTCTGGTAAAGCCCCCCCACCCCCCTTTGTGACACTGAGAGCAACACAACCAACATGCCTGGATTTGGAGCTGTGTATAATGATAGACACCTCTCTGGCAGATGCAGCCCCCACAATCGGAATTCGTTTGTACTGCTGGCTCCCTTGAGAGAGGAATTAGAAGTAGCTCATTGGATAAACTTGCTTGCAGTGAAGACAAATAAAGGGTGGGACTTTCCAAAGCGCTCAGCGTTGGCCCAACTCTGCTCCCAGAGGTAGTTTGCTCCCAGGAAAGTCAGGGGTTACAGTTCAGCTGACCTCAGGTGCTTCTGAAACCCCCCCCCCCAGGCCTCCAAAGAGCCAGTGAAGGGAATTTTCACCATCAGTGGAAATTTTAAAATCAAGATGGGACATTTTTTCTAAACGATCTACCCTAGTTCGCACAGGAATCCATTCAGGGAAGTTCTATGGCCTCTCTGGAGGTCAGACTAAACAATCGCAATGGTCCCTTCTGGTAAGACTTGGACTCCAGGTTGTTAGTCATTAGTCTCCACAGGCTGCACCTTTATCTAACATACAGCAAATCAGAGAGTGGCTGAGTTTGTCCCTAAGGCTGGCCTTGGCGTGCCCTTGTTTTACTCTATTAAACTTTTCACACGGCTCTGCATACTGAACATTTAAGTGACTGTTTCCAGGCTTCCTAGTTTGCCCTGTTGCTGCAGGGCACTAATAGCAGGTGTGACCGACTGAACCTGCTCTCAGGAGTGCAAGCGTGACTGCCATCTGCACGCTCGGAAAGGCTGCATGCTAAACAAAGGGAGCAATCTTCAGCTAAAGAGGAGTTTTAATTCTCATCTGTGGTCATAGACCGCCATGTTGTGGGGTGCGACCCAGACCAGTGAGGGGTTGTGTCATTGCCTGCCCTGTAACCCTGGGTGCCCTAACTGCTCTGCTGCTGTGGCTAACAGCCCAGACACCAACAGCCAGCAGACGAACGTGTAGTTCCCCGAGTGTCTGTGGGCTGTGCAATCCCGATTCAGCGCTCCGATCCCAGCAGCCTGCCTACAACACAACAGCCCTGCTCCAGTTTCCACTGGGTTTGGTTATACCTAGCAAGATAACCCCAACTCCCCCCAGTCCCACATTTTCCCCAAACCATGTGCTCTGCAAAGTCCAGCCCTTTTCTGGACCATTCAGAGGGATAATCAGGTTGGTTTGCTCCTTTGAACAGACAATGCCCAGTCACTTTCCACATTAACTGGAGTTAACAATTACTTCCATTCAGCACTGGGTTGGTTTAGATTAAAGGTAAAGCAGGTTTATTAACAAAAGAGCATAGGTTAAAGGATGAAATAAAATTAGAGTTACAAACAAAAATAAAAAGATGGTTTCTAATGGCTAAGACTTAATGAGCTACAGCTTTGGTTCAAGATAGATTTCTTACCAATCTTTTGTCCCAGAGTCTCCAACCCCTTTTGTTGAAGGACCCATCTTTCTCAGCTTGCAAGAGCTCTGGCCCCTTGTGTCTGTCCAGTGATGGATGCCAAGATGGCTTCTTCTCTTTCCTTATCATCCCAATCTCCCCCTCCTTCCCTACTTTTCACTAAGCCGGTGTCTTCACTAGGAGAAAAGGTGTGTACTTGAAACATTTGTTAGTTAACTCAAGGTGAAATCCTAACGAGGACAAGGCAATGTGTAGGTTTCACACACGTTAAGGCCTAAGGTCTATGCTGCGATAAAAGACCAATGGCAGTGAGTCTCAGAGCCCCGAGCACTTGGCCTCGCAGGGCTATAAAATTGCAGTGTAGACATTGGACTCAGGCTGGAGCCCAGGGTATGAGAGTCTCGATCTCACAGCCTGAGCTTCAGCCCAAACCTGAATGTCCACATGGCAATTTTACAGTCCCTGCAGCCTGAGCCCCACAAGCCTGAAACAGCTGACTCTGGACAGCTGCTCTGTGCCACGGGTTTTCTTTAATGGAGTGTAGATGTACCCTATGAGCCTAGGCTTTAACTTGACCTGCTGACACACGTGAAAACTACAAACTGCTTTGTCATTAGGATTTTACCTTCTGGGAAGAACACACCTTTTTCCTGGTGGAGACACACCCATCACATATGTTAGCTAACGTGATCTAACTAAACACATTCAATCCTAACCTAGCCAAAGCCAAACAGAAACCTTTCTGTCTGTTGGAAAATTACCTTGAGCCAGCCTTCCAACACAACAGTGCTGGTCTGCACCAGCTGAGAATCTGGCTCTCAGATTCCCACTACTTTCAATCTAGTCTAGTCACATTAAGAAAAAAACAAAACATTTCAGGGGAAATTCCATGGCACGGTAATTTCAATCTGGACTATAGTGAGTTGGAGCTATTAATGTAGTTAGAACATGTTTTAAAGAGCAACCTCTTTATTGACCCAGTACATCCCCAGTAGAGGATCAGAGACAGCAGGGACGCAAATGGCAAGTGGTAAATGTATATTTGAGTCACGTTCAGTCCAAATTGACACAACTTTAGCTTCATACCCATGCTGCCTCCGAAACATTGCATACTACAAAAAGGATGCTCGTGCCATAGATCCAGGCAGCATATCATAGGAGGGTTCTTGCAAAGCACACAGAGATTGTAATGCCTCTCTTGTTCTTCTTTCATGGACAGTAAGGTTACCAAAGACAAAGAGAGCCTTTGTTCTGTGAGTTGCCTGTGGAATGTTACTCTATGCAGCTGATCTCCACGTCAAACCCTGTCTTTAGAAGCTAGAATTCTGGGTTCATCTCGAAGTTTGATCTGTTCTTTGTGCTTGAAGTCAGTTCCTCTGACAAGTGTTCCTCTCTATGGAGCCAAAATCCTTAGAATACGGGAGTGGGCAAAAGGCAATAGGTCTGCACTGATTCTATCCAAAGTGTTCTGAATACAGTTTAATTCTGTTGCCCTGTATGTGTTGGTTCTCCCAGTCTCACCTTGGAGCACTAAATTAAAATGGTGGTAGGGGGAGGGTTGTTTTGTTTTTGTCTTCAATGTTTCCTTCCTTTTTTCCCCTCCTTCCCAAACATCAACTGGAAACCAACTTTCCTTCCTCCATGTTGTCCACATGCCTTGCACAGCTGCTAGCCTTGCCCACTTGCTCTCCCCCGTTGTCTCTATTGTTTTTTCCATCTCCCTGCAGAAACCTGTACTCAAATTGTAGAGCTTTCCCTTTAATTACTCTGGAGTTTCCTGGTCTTGCTTGTAGATGAAGGGGGCTCTGTAGAGATGTGTGCAACCTGAGCCAATCTAGAGTATAGTGGGGTGAGTTGTGCCTCTGAATTTGGGAGCAGCCTGCTTAGTGTCTCTGTGTTTTTGGTTTTCTTGTTCTAAATTCTAAGAATTGTAGTAGTGTTACTTTTGCTGGAAGGTTGCAATGTATTTGTTCTTCTCTAACTTCTCTATGTGTATGCTGTGATCATAAAACCTGCCTGCTTTCCTCATACAACCAGCAGTCCCCACTGCTGGTCATGAGTCTAAGCAATAGGCAGCAGTGATGGGCAGTTCAGTTGGAAAAGGAGGTTCATAGCAGAGGGAGGTGACGGAATAGGACTCCATCCTCCCAAATATGTCAGTCTGCCTCCCAGTGGCTAGAAACCCACACTCCTTGCAGGCAAAGTACCCTGGACTGGCTCCCCCAAACTCGTCTAAATTAGCTACTGGATTTGTTCACTGATATTTGGAGGGGCGGAAATGGTGCCTATGAAATGTTGCTTTTCCACAAAATTCAACAAAAATGGCTATTTTCTATTGAACCACATGCAGGATTGTGAAGCTCCTTTTTGCTTGGGATGTGTGCACCTTTGTTCAGAAACTGGGCTCATTTTCACTAGCACTGGGATCCAGCTGTGACAGAGATTATGGACACATGGACTATCCAAAGACTATTGCATCAGCTTTATAGAAGTGATACGTATCTTTATGGGCTCAGGATTGTATTCTGGGTTCTTGGAGAGCTAAAGAGTTTCCTGCAGGGATTAAAATCGCTGTGGGGAGAGAGGGGAAATAATGAATGCAAACCCTTACATCCCTAGGCAGATAACAAGGCCCATCTCACTAGGGGAAATTGAATAGCTTGGTCTGACCTGGTTCCAGAGAACAGGAAACCATATAAAGTGCCCACTCTGATGTAGGGGAAAAGGTTACTCTCACCCAATCCAAGAACTGGCATGAAACTGACCAAGGAGGACAGGCCCTGTGAGAGGCTCTCCATATAGAAGATGGGGGACATCTGGTAAGCTAGACATGTACATAAGCTGTTTATTGTGTTTAAAGTTTTTGTTTTTGTTTTTTGTAATGCTTTTGTTTGATTAAATAGTACTTTGCTTTATGGAAGCTGGCTGGTCACCCCCTAAAGACCTGGGGTCAGCCAGCCCTGTGAAGGTGTTAGGTGATCCCTATTAAGGGGTGAGAGAGCTCAGCTGAGAGGAGTTCCAGGAGGGAGACTGGCTCCTGTGGTAGGCCCTGAAGGGAATGGTGTGTCCTCCTTTCAGCTGCGAGAGACGCCATGGGAGAAGTCTCTGGGAGCTGTAGCAGGAGAGGTGGGCAGAGGTATTGCTTTTTGTGTTTGATATTTTTGCCTGAGTTCTATGTTTGAAGAATAAAATGCTGCCTGGAAAGAGACTTGGACATGACAGTGAGCCCTTCCTGGGAAGGTGGGGAGATACAGCCGGAGAGACAGGAAAATGAGGCAGCAGCTAGCCTGAAGCAAGACCAGGTAGGTGGCTGCTGCCCAACAGAGAAGAATACCGCAGGGTGCTGAGCTAAGGTCAGACTGCTGAGGTGATCACAGTGACCTGCAAGACTCTGCAGCTTAATTTTCCCAGCTGGAGGGAGTGGATCATGGGATCTTGACCTGAGAAAGCTGATGGCTACAGGCCTGAGACTTAAGAGGGGTGCTCTCATGGAGGCCACAAAGGGGTCAAAGGTTCACAGTCCTTGGAAACTGTGACACCATCTTTCAGCCAAACTTCCTAAAATATATTATTGTTTGCAGGGCTGGTCCTAGGAGTTCCCTCCCTTCCCCCCTCTCCCCCCCCCCCCCCCCATGGAACACATTTTTGTCTCCTCCCCCACAACACCCAGGGGCAACCAGCTGAGAAGGAAAGGGATAGGGGGAAGGTTGAGCAATGTGCACCCCCCCCACCCCTGCCGATTTGGTCCCCAGGCCTTCTGCCCTGATTGCCCACCCACCTCTTAGACTGGCACTGGTTGTTTGGCTAAACGGGCTTCTGAGTTTTGCAAGGAAACGTGAGTGCTCACAGTTCTGGCATATCCACCTTGCACTGTATTTTGCAGAGCTTAGAAGCATTGAGTTCTATTTCTGCACCTTCAGCAATAATTCATGAGGAGAACTCTTTCTTCTAATGGCTAAAGCACACTCATGCCAGCAGTCTGTTTAACACTGGCTGTCTAACATTATTTACAGAGACACCAACGTAATGTGTTCTAACTGCGTGGGTGAGAGAGGAGTGTTGTGCCTTTCTAGTGGCAGACTCTGAGGATAAAGGACCTATTGCTGGTGCTAGCTGGGAGAATGCTCTCCTTAGCTCAAGTGGAAGAGGCCTGTAATTTTGATACTGAGGGACTGATGAAGGTTCTAGGCCTGGCTCCTTAAGTGAGTCTGTGTGTGAGAGAGAGAAAGATGTCCCTGGTAATTATATCTGGTGATCACAGAACATGGATTTGTAACATCGATAGTCTTGCACTTAAAGTGCAGACCTTAAAACTGGATAGTTACATCTGCAAATGATCATCTGTGGTACTGCAACATACTGTTTCAGTTTTAAGCTTTGTTAGCACTCTGAAAATGGAACCTCTTCTGAGACGCGCTCAGTTCTGCTGGTTGTCTTGGGAAGCCGTATTCCCCCCTGAACTCTCAAGCAAACTATGCACTTTCATCCCCTGCCAATGCTATCTGCTGCGGGGATATTTAAATTGAATTACAATACAAGGAAGCATTCGTTGATACTCCCCTAATAAAATATATATTTCAGATTTGATTCTAAACTTAAGTAGGAAATAATGTTGTTTCAGTTATAAAAAGCTGGCTTGCTGCACAAGCTCTGGAATTAATTACTGTCAAGTATTTATTTGGGAGGAAAGGTTAGTGTCAGTCAAAGAACCAAGTCACTCTAATCTGCCCTTTCATTGTCTTCTATGTGTATGACAGACAGAGCTAAGGGAGGATTGCTCCCCAAATCAACCCCCTGAATTTAGATTAGAGGTTAAAAACTGGTTGGATTTCTTTTCCTTCTCTTGCCCCTGGATACTGCCTCAAATATAAATATGATAAATTATGTCTAAGACAAATCAAGTTATGGCAGGGAAAGTCAGTTTTTTTTTTTTTTTTTTTTTTAAGAGGGCTCGGTCTATTTTATAGGACAGACTTAGAACGTGTGTCTCAGCTTTGCTTTTCTCTCCTGTTGACAGTGAATAACAATACTTACCACTTCTATGTCCGTTTTCTTCCATAGAGTTTTTGGGAAGCACTCTTATTAGATTGTAGGGTCTTTGGAGTGTGGGGCCATCATTTTTGGGTACAGTGTCTAGCACAATAGGACCCTAATCCATGACTGGAGTGTTGAGATGCCCCTTCAGTAGAAATATTAAATAATAGGAATCCCCACTTTACAGAGGAGAAACTAAGATATGCTCCAGAGAGAAGAAATTGCTATGCCACTGTACCAAGTCAGTTCCTTCACGCTGAGCAGTGTGCTTCGAGCCCCGCTGGCTATTTACTGGGTGGAGAGTGTACTGGACTGGGAGACAAGAGACTTGAGTTCTGTTCTCAGCTCTGTCACTGATTCACTGTGTGACTTTGGGCTAGTCATGTCATCTCCCTGTGCCTCTGTTTCTCTGATTGGAAAATGGGTGGGGAGATTGATATGCATTATCTTCCCTTGGAATCTATGGAGGAAAAGTGCCATGGAAGAGTCAAATATTATAACTTTCTTGGGCTACTCTCCGGCCCCTTGCCATGCAAGACTCAGACAGATGGCTGTACGTGAAGGGCCTGATCCTCAGAGATGCTGAGTGCTGTCTATTCCCTTAGGGCCAAGCCCTGAGTTTCTTAATTAGTAGTTAGTCTTTACTCAGTGCCAACTCTCAGTGGGAGCTGAGGCTGGTGCTCCTTGCATGATTTCCCCTATTCACCCTGAGTCATTTGCAGGGTTCACCCCTTCTGCAAACCAGGACATAACCATTAGGTTCAAAACCTGTTGCTTCTGAATGACAATGTGATGATCTTTAAACTTATCATCAGACACAGGCTGATAGAAATTCCGGCATCTGCAATTTTATACCCTAATCTTACTTTGCATAAATAAGAGCAAAGTGCACATTATCTAATGAATTTTATTTGTTAAGCATTTGGTTGGAAGGAATATTCCCCCCCACCCCCCGGGTTATATGTATATAAATGAAAATATTGTTAGTGATTTCACAAAATGGTAATTCAGAATAATGGAAACTTAATCCTCTTTTCATTAGCAAACCACTTCAGGACATACACTGTGGCAAATTACACTGCATTTTAAGTCTCTCTCAAGTGCTGTGCACTAGAAAAAACATTCAACTATTTTTGCATTGATAGAAGTAATTGTGCAGCTAATTTGGATAAGCAGCATGCATTAGGCTCTGCAAAGGAATCTCTTCTTTATGCTCACTATCCACTCCACAGTTGCCAAATGGAATTGTTTGTGGTTTATCTTTTGTTGTTGTTGTTGAAGGGAAGTCTGCAGTATTGTTAGAGCTGGGCTGTCTGGTGTTTGTTTCAGAGAAGGAGCGTTGTCCAGTGGGAGTCAGAAAATATAGTCTTGTGTCTGCACCTGACTCACTTGTGTGGCCTTGGGCTAGTCCCAAAGGCCAAAATTTCCACAAGTGTCCACTCTGGGTATTCACTTTGGGCATCCAATTTGAGACACCCGTGGGCTGATTTTCAGAGGTGCTGAGCAGGTGCAGCTCCAACTGAGTTGTGGGTGCTCAGCACTTCTGAAAATAGGTCATGGGTGTCCCAAAATTAGGGGCCTTTCTTGGAAATGATACCCTTAACCTCTGTGCGTGTCAGTTGTCCCATGTATAAAGGGGAGCAAAACATCCCCGAACTCTGGAGCTCAGATCTGCACGCGAAAGTTGTAGTTTTGTGATCTCCAGTAATGACGGGTAGATACCCCACCCTTGTTTTATGTGCCCTGCTGAACGTTTCTAAAGCACTGTGAGGTCCATGGATACAAGACATTCTGTAAAAACCAAAGTATTATTGTTTCTAAATATTTTGGCTTGACATGCTGTATAAATCTTACTGCTGCATGCCAAGCCACCAGACAACTTGCTCAGTGAGATTTATGTCCAGACGTCTATTGTAGAGAGAAAAGGACCGATGCAAGGAAAAAAGAGAATGTGTCCTCTACTCTCTGCAGGAACCTCAACCAACCCTGTCCCTGTGCAGCTGATTCCTCTTCTTTGCCCTTAGATAGCTACAAAGCCCTCTCAAGACTACCCAAGTCTGACACATCTCTTGTTGCCAGTTCTGCCTGTATTATCTGTGTGAAAGAGTCTAGAGGCCCCAGCTGAGACCAGGGACCCATTGTGCTAGGTGCTGTACAAACACACAGTGAGAGATGATCACTGCCCCAAAGAAATTAAAATCTAACAAGACAAAAGGCGGGAGGGAAACTGAGGCATGGAGAGGGGAAATAAGTTACTTATGATCACACAGCAGTTCAGTGGCAGAGCCAAAAATAGTACCAAATCTCCTGACTCATATTCCAATGCTTTATCTACTATCCCACACTGCCTCCCTAGCTGCAAAGAATTCTTCTTTCCCATCTGCCTGTCTATTCTGACTAGTTCCTTATTCTCTTTAAGGGTCCACAGGCATGCAGCCATTTCAGCTTCCCAGTCCATGGCTAAACAGCAAGAATTCCTGCCAATGTCCCCAATTAGGCAATGTCTATGCTACAGCGATTATAGCAGCATAGCTAAGGTGCTGTGACATAACCCTGTTGTGTAGACACAGCTCCAGTCTCTATTAGCAACAGTTTTCTAAAGGCTAAAGAGTCATTGGCTTAAAGCAGTAAAGGCAGGTGACTTTTACAGTCACATGTCATAGATGTAGTGGACACCAGAACCTCCCACATGATGCTTGTGGCCTATAAAGAAGAATGTTTCTTGGTCTAGTGGTCAGAGCACAGGACTGTGAACCAGACACCCCTGAGTTCTAATTCTGGTTTTGCTACTGGCAGCTGTGCTATCTGACTCTTTTCATAGCTGTAAAATGCAGTTACGTCTTGCCAACTTCACAAGGGTGTTAGGAGACTTGATTGTTTGTAAGGCACTTTGATTATTAGGATTGTCTTTTTGTTCTGTGTTTGTAGAACAGGTCCATGACTAGGGCTGCTAGGTGCTCCGGTGATATAAATAATGCATGCTAATAGTACATTATTTTATTTCCTCCACCTTGCTACAGGCTGAAGGAGGGGGAGCCTGGCACATTTTTAGGAAGAATTGATCGAGGAGGGAGTGTGGTGCAGAGATAAGATTAGAGCACCACTTCTTCAAGGTGTAATGGCTTATCCCACAAATATACTCCATGGGCTAAACTCAGCCCTCTTGGGGAGGTGTTAAGTGGTACCTAGCCCTTGTACCAGCCCTCTGCATAAGGTGAATTTCACCCTCTGTGACTAAATGTCAAGCTATAGAAACATGACAGGGGGTTAGGCCAGTAATGGTATCTGCCTAGTTCCAGCTGGTCCTTCTCTTTCTGAGACCAGGCCTGGCATGCTGACAGTTATTTTACAAAGTCTCCAAGTAGAAAGCAAGTGATTAGATATGTGACTTTTAGTTCATGTGCAGTGTAGGGGTGGGGAATAATCAGTCAGTGAAGCCAGGTTGGGGAAGGTCCACAGCGAACTAGTCAGGCTTTCCCCAAATGAGAGCCTGTTCACTTTCCTCACACAGATAGCCCCATTGACTTGCATGAGTGAAGACACTTAGGGCTTGTCTTCACTGCAGTGTTAGCTTGGGTTAAAACTTGTTTTGTTTCTAGTAAAAGCAGTTGTGCTTTAAGACGTTCCAAGCACCTGCAGGTTTCATTGATCAGCATCTCTGATAGCCAGGCCACTTTTATGTAGGGGCTTAAATATGGATACTGATGCCTAACTTACTTCACCCATGTGTGAAAGTGTTGGCTTGACTTCTTAGGATTCTGCAGCCTCAGTATTACTCCATTTTTTCTCCGGCAATGCCTAGTATGTATATATGTGTGAGTGTGTAAAGATCTTCAGAGCACTGTAGGAAGGAAAGAAAACAGCAAAACAATTCAGGAGAGCAGACTGGCACCATCTGTCCATTAAGATTTTATATTGCTGTCCATCACCATAGTGTCTGGGTGACTTCCATGTAAAATCAAATAGCAATTGCAAAGTCCCTAGTGGACTTCATGGCCAGGACAATGCCCATGGACTGTCCCCATTGAAATCAGTGGTAAAATTCCCATTGACTTCAATGGAATCAAGATTTCACTCCAAGACTCCAGGGTGTGAATTTATTTACTGCTGTTTGTACTTAAGCTGAATGATGAAAACAAAGTGAAAACCCAGGAGTTTTGTTGAAACATTTCCACGCATGAAATGAACATTACGAAAAATCATTCATGTCTGTACTTTCTTCTGTAGAGGGTTAGAATACTGATTTTTTCCCTGTTCATTGCATATCCTGCCCCACTAAAGACTACTGAAGTTTTGCCATTGACTTTGAGTGAAATCCTGGCCCTATCAAGCTCCATATATGTGCAACATGAGGTTTCTTATTTAACTCCACTTAACATAAGATCTACACAAAGAAAAAAAATATTGCTGCAAACACTGCATGTGAGAGAAAGGGAGGGGAGGGGGGTGGAGAGAGGGGGGTGGAGAGAGAGAGAGAAATATCTGAGATCAAGTTCTCGTGTACTCAAGAGTATGCAACAGATCTGGATCTAATTTAGCAGTATGACTGTCTACATACTAGTACCCTCTGAATGCTAACGGGAAACAAAAACATGGTCCTTGTCATAACTATAAAGGGAAGGGTAACAGCTCTCCTGTGTACAGTACTAAAATCCCTCCTGGCCAGAGACTCCAAAATCCTTTTACCTGT
Source organism: Emys orbicularis (assembly GCF_028017835.1). NCBI lineage: Eukaryota > Metazoa > Chordata > Testudines > Emydidae > Emys > Emys orbicularis. Next base: position 66,255,518 of record NC_088689.1, on the reverse strand, counting down.
AAAGGGTTAAGAAGCTCGGGTAACCTGGCTGACACCTGACCCAAAGGACCAATAAGGGGACAAGATACTTTCAAATCTTGGGGGGGGGAAAGGCTTTTGTGTGTGCTCTTTGTTTTAAGGGGTTGTTCGCTCTTGGGACTGAGAGGGACCAGACATCAACCCAGGTTCTCCCCATCTTTCTAAACAAGTCTCTCATATTTCAAACTTGTAAGTAAAAAAGCCAGGCAAGGCGTCTTAGTTTTACTTTGTTTTCTCAACTTGTAAATGTACCTTTTACTAGAGTGTTTATCTTTGTTTGCTGTACTTTGAACCTAAGACAGAGGGGGGTCCTCTGAGCTCTTTAAGTTTGATTACCCTGTAAAGTTATTTTCCATACTGATTTTACAGAGATGATTTTTACCTTTTTCTTTAATTAAAAGCCTTCTTTTTAAGAACCTGATTGATTTCTCCTTGTTTTAAGTTCCAAGGAGTTTGGATCTGTATTCACCAGGGAATTGGTGAGAGGTTTCTAAAAGCTTCCCAGGGTAGGGAATGGTGGCAGCGGACCAGAACTAAGCTGGTAGTTAAGCTTAGAAGTCCTCATGCAGGCCCACACACTTGTACCCTAAAGTTCAAAGTGGGGATACAGCCTTGACATGGTGGCACAGCGGTGGAGATCGTTTTAAACCCAAAAGCCAGTAAGATTTTTTTTTTCCTTCTAGCTGCTTGGAAAGCAGAGCTGAAGGTAGATGCATATCTTTCCCTCCTTGCCTGAAGGCAGAGGTGTTAAGTTTTTTTTAACAAGGTCCTTTGTTAAGAGAAGGGTTCAAAGCGAGCAAACTTTGACTGGTAAAGGCAATTTACAAGCTGAATTGTTTTTTTTTCTTTTTACATCCTCGTGAATAGCTAGTTAGAAAGTCTCTGTTAACTCAGCAGCAGCCAAAGCTGAGTACATCCCAGTTTCAGTCAACTGCAGAGGGGTGTGACCCAGCACAAGAAAACAGGAAAATGACTACCAAAGAAGAGAAAGCCAAAGAGGGGGCCCACAAGAGAGCTATGGAGCTGAAAGAAAGAGAGATGGAGCTGAAAGAAAAAGAGAGAGAGCTGGAAAAAGCCAAAGAGGAGGTGAGAGAAAAAGAAAGGAAGCATGAACTGGAAGTAGCAAGGGCTAGGCAGGATGCACCAGCCCATCCTAGCAACTCCTCTCCAGGTACCACTTCCCTGGTCTGGTGGAGAGGTTTAATGGAACTTTGGGGGCCATGATACGTAAATTCGTAAATGAACACTCCAATGATTGGGACCTAGTGTTGCAGCAGTTGCTTTTTGCCTACAGGGCTGTACCACATCCCAGTTTAGGGTTTTCACCATTTGAACTTGTGTATGGCCGCGAGGTTAAGGGGCCATTACAGTTGGTGAAGCAGCAATGGGAGGGGTTTACGCCTTCTCCAGGAACTAACATTCTAGACTTTGTAAGCAACCTACAAAACACCGTCCGACACTCTTTAGCCCTTGCTAAAGAAAACCTAAAGGATGCTCAGGAAGAGCAAAAGGCCTGGTATGATAAACATTCCAGAGAACGGTCCTTCAAAGTAGGAGACCAAGTCATGGTCTTAAAGGCGCTCCAGGCCCATAAAATGGAAGCGTCGTGGGAAGGACCATTCACGGTCCAGGAGCGCCTAGGAGCTGTTAACTATCTCATAGCCTCCCCCACCTCCAACATAAAGCCTAAGGTATACCATGTTAATTCTCTTAAGCCCTTTTATTCCAGAGAATTAAACGTTTGCCAGTTTACAGCCCAGGAAACAGATGACGCGGAGTGGCCTGCAGGTGTCTACTACGAAGGAAAAAGGAATGGTGGCGTGGAAGAGGTGAACCTCTCCACGACCCTGGGACGTCTGCAGCGACAGCAGATCAAGGAGCTGTGCACAAGCTTTGCACCGATTTTCTCAGCCACTCCAGGACGGACCAAACGGGCATACCACTCCATTGACACAGGTAATGCTCACCCAATTAGAACCCCACCCTACTGGGAGTCACCTCATGCCCAAGCTGCTATACAAAGGGAGATCCAGGACATGCTACAGATGGGTATAATCCGCCCCTCTACCAGTGCATGGGCATCTCCAGTGGTTCTAGTTCCCAAACCAGATGGGGAAATACGCTTTTGCGTGGACTACCGTAAGCTAAATGCTGTAACTCGTCCTGACAACTATCCAATGCCACGCACAGATGAGCTATTGGAAAAATTGGGACATGCCCAATTCATCTCTACTTTAGACTTAACCAAAGGTTGCTGTACTTTGAACCTAAGACAGAGGGGGGTCCTCTGAGCTCTTTAAGTTTGATTACCCTGTAAAGTTATTTTCCATACTGATTTTACAGAGATGATTTTTACCTTTTTCTTTAATTAAAAGCCTTCTTTTTTTTTATTTCTCCTTGTTTTAAGATCCAAGGGGGTTTGGATCTGTATTCACCAGGAGTTGGTGAAAGGAAGGAGGGGGGAAGGGTCAATTTCTGCTTGTTTTAAGATCCAAGGAGTTTGGATCTGTATTCACCAGGGAATTGGTGAGAGGTTTCTAAAAGCTTCCCAGGGTAGGGAATGGTGGCAGCGGACCAGAACTAAGCTGGTAGTTAAGCTTAGAAGTCCTCATGCAGGCCCCCACACTTGTACCCTAAAGTTCAAAGTGGGGATACAGCCTTGACAGTCCTAAATAAGCCAAGTTTCTCTCTTTAGAAATAGTGAATGGTTGTGTAGTATGTTCCCTGAATTCCTGGCTATTGTTCTGTACTTTCCTTTCCAGGCAGTACTAGTAGTTGAGATGTTACCACTCCATACTACTGATCTGGGCAGACAAGCACTTACCCTCTTTGATCAATGTCACTACATCTCATTTTGCTAATCAGAGGGTGGTTACATGGCAGAGAGCTGTCATTTCAGAATTCAGTGTACAGACTCTGTGAAGTGCACTGTCTACTTTTGGCTGAGAACGTAAGCAGCGCTTTGCTTTCTAGGTTCAAAGATTGTACTTGGCACAAAGAGCTAACAGTACGTAAATTACAAGAAGAAAAGCCCTTTGGGTTAGATTATTTCCCTAAATGTATTGAGGGCTGAAAAATGCTGCTCCTGGTTATATCGTCCTCATGACACTTTGCTTGAGCAACATCCTCAGTGCTTTATGCCGTCCTGTGTGAGTCTGGCACTTACCGAGCCCTGCAGCAGTTAGGCAAGGAACTGAGGGATGTGTTAGGGATTCTTTTTTTTACAGCTGATTAAAATATATTTGAGATTTAGAATTTAGTAAAAATCTATCCTGGGGGAGGGGGAAACCTTAACTTTTTTACCCCTCTGAATCCCCTATAAAAACTGGTTTCCTCTACTTCAGCTGGGAGCCCAGAAAGAATGCAGACAAGGGTTGTAAATACATAACTAATAATCCTAAAATACCCCCATTATATTAAATGAAGGAACTCCTGAGAATATGATCCATATTTATTATCCCCTCCAACCTTCACCAGAAATGGTCATTTCATTCAGCCTCTTTGTATCACCCAGATGTCCTTACGTTTAGAGGATTTGGGGGCTGTAAAATAGTTCATTTAATGCAGTTGTCTTTAAACAATTTCAAGCCAGACAGAGTTGTAGCCTCTGTGTAATTATTTCCCAAACCCTCCTGCTGTGTACATTCCGAACTAACCAGCTATTTCAATGAATCTCTAAACCTCTGATGCCTTTTTAAAAAAAATACATTTTGCCCTCATTCTTTGTTGGTTAATTTAAAACAGGTTAAGTTGGGGGCTCCATTGAATATCTTGCGAGTGCCCAAGAAATTTAAAACCACATTCTCATTTAAAAGAATCTGTAACTGAATTGGAAAAGTCAGATTTAAGCTGGTGGAGCAGGGATCATCAGAGAATGAACAACATTTTCAGGTGGGGGGATTTCTGATTTTAGGGGGATGTGTCAAAAAAATTAACCTGTAAAACTGAAGCTGGATTTTCTCTGCTATCTTTTTAATCTAATTTCAACCCAGGTTTAAAGGGGATTTGCTTCATAAACACATTTATTTTAGTTAATTTTCCTTTTATAAGTCTCTTCATACTGGGATTTATAAGAGAAACTGGCCCAATTTTCTTCCAAAATTTGATTCTAAACTTCTTCATGCCTTTGCTTTGTAACAATTTTATGAAGCCATCAGTTACCTTGGAAGATTTGCCAGCTCTCAATTCGTGCCATGACTTGCTGAGCTAGTTTTTGAAAGGAGGAGTGGTAGCATAAGAAACATAATTCAAAGTGGATATTGGTTAGGCTTACCTGTAAGTTTAGGCAGGCGCTGTAGGTAGCTTGGCTCTATGAAGTGTGGCAGGACGACACAGAAAATCTTACCAACTTTGAAACTAGAATCTATTTTTAGGGTAGGATTTGCTGACTCTGACCTTGTGTGCTACCCAGTCCCCGGGGAGAATCTTTATATCTGCTTGTAAAACTATTCCCTGATGTGACCCGAAACCTTAAACCTGCCATTTAGTCATAGTCTGTGATCAGTCACAGCATGAGTAAGGTAATGTGACGTCTGCACGTTGGCTGTAATAATAAACAAGAAGGCTTCTTTTACCTTCCCATTCCCCGCTTGGTCCTGATGCTGAGTTTACTCATGGCTTTGTTACAAGCAATTAACAGGTGTTTGTAGGCTTTATGCCTTCAAGATAATGGACCACAGGAGCAGAGGTGGCCTTAGACCCAGGCAGCCACACAGGGCTCCAGGCTCTCAAGTGTGTGCATGTGGTGAGGAGCTCCTGGCTTGTTAAACAGATTTTCCTCATCAGCTGTTCTGTCTCGCTCCAGCACTGATACCCACAGCAGCTATCCAATTCCTTAAGGACCATTCCCTGCTTGGAAAGATGAGCATCAGTTCCACTTGCTACCTTTCCAGTCCATGTGGACAGGAGTCAGAAAGTCTCCCAAACAACCTGAACGGGCAGGGGCAAAGGGAGAAGGGTGCTGTGGGGGCTATGGGACAAGCAGGAAATTATAATTAGAGATGGCATTGGACGTTACTTAGCACAAGACCAAGCCAGGGCCTGCCCATACTTCAGTGTCTTCTTATCACCCAGGTACAGAATAGTTACAAGTCAGTATTTCAGAGGGAGTGATGGGCAGGACTTGTGGACTTAACTTGGCTCATTGCCCAATCCCACACTTCAGCTCCTATCTTTTTCTTTCTGTCTGACAATTCCTTCTTACAATCAGCTTCCATGTCACACAGCCAAAGCCAAATTGTGTATCTTCCTTCTGAAACCCTTTTCATGTGCCATTCTCCTCTCAAGCACACACCCTGAGGGTGGGCAGGGGGAGTTCAAAAAACACATTTTACAAAAATCTCAGTGTTTTTTGAGGTCTGACACATGAGTTTTGAACGTTTGGGGTTGGCAATACTGAGGGTCGCATACACATACGGTGATCAGCAGAGGGGTGAGCCCAGGACCTGCAACTCTAAAAGCATAGACCTTTGTCTCTAGAGCAGGGGCGAGCAAACTTTTTGGCCCAAGGGCCACATCTGCGTATGGAAATTATATGGCAGGCCATGAATGCTCCTGAAATTGGGGGTTGAAGGGCAGGAGAGCTCCAGCTGGGGGTGCAGGCTCTGGGGTGAGGCTAGGGATGAGGGGTTGGGAGTGCAGGATGGTGCTCTGCGCTGGGACCAAGGGGTTCGGAGGGTGGGAGGGGGATCAGGGCTGGGGCATGGGAGAGGATCAGGGGGGTAGGCTCTGGGCGGCTCCTATGAAGACGTTCAGCCAGGTGGATCTGCGCACTGCCTTGTCTGCAGGCGCCGCCCCTGCAGCTCCCATTGGCTGTGGTTCCCGGCCAATGGGAGCTGTGGGGGCAGCACTTGGGGCAGGGGCAGTGTGCAGAGTCCCCTGGCTATCCCTATGCTTAGGAGCCAGAGGGGGGACATGCCCTTGCTTCTAGGAGCCGTGCGGAGTGGGGAAAGACCCCGACCCCGCTCCCCAGCTGGAGTGCCAGAGCAGGGCAAGACCCAGACCCCACTTCCTGGCGGGAGCTCAAGGGCCGGATTAAAACATCTGGAGGGCTGGATGCGGCCCCCGGGCTGTAGTTTGCCCATCACTGCTCTAGAACTAATGAAGTTCTCCAGGACAATAAATGGGGCTCCTGGGGAGTTCAGGCTCCAGGTTTTGCTGGGCTCTATGTAAATTAATAGCTATTCTTGCGTATTGCTTTGCTTCCAGCCACCTCTTCTTTATCAACTGTGCCAGCTCAGTCGCCCATTTGTCATCTTCCCTCACGAATGTTCTCATGTTACCTTGTATGCATGGAATGTCCTCCCTGAACTGCACCATAGATGAGTGCACGTCTATCCTCCCTGTCCCTCCTCAAGGCTCGCCTTTGCTACAGTGTCTGCAAGAAATCAGCCAGATAGTGGTAGTTCATGGCGGCAGGGAGATAAATATCAAGAGTGGACTCTTTATCCTTCTGAAGGAAAAAGCGCCCTTGCAAATTACATTAAAAACTGTATTGAATTGATTCAGGTACTTTTGGAAATTTTAGCCAAGTCCCATTTTCAAAAGCATTCAAGTCCCAAGTGAGGAGCTGTGATAAATGAAGCGGGGTGGGGATTAGCTCCCTTTTATGGAAACCCAGCCAGCCAGTAGCTATAAAATCCCTCTTAGTAGCTGTTCTCCAATTGCTCTACCTGTAAAGGGTTAAAAAGTCTCACTGCAATGCACAGGTAAAAGGAAGTGAGTGGGCACCTGGCCAAAAAGCCAATGAGAAGACTAGAACTTTTTAAAATTGAAACAAGACTCCCCCTTTGTCTGTCTGTGGTTGTTCTCCCAGAGAGAGGGGACAGGGCAGAGTTATGCTGTGAGAAGTTTGGGCCAGGTATGAAAAAACATCAGTATCATACCTAGAAACTACTCATCTAAAACCCCAGATATGTAAGTAGATCAGGAAATGTCTAGGAAGACGCAATTAGGTTTATCTCTTTTTATTTCTTTATGGCTTGTGGACTCGTCTGTGCTAACCCCGAGTGCTTTTGTTTTGCTTGTAACGTTTAAGCTGGACCTCAAGAAAGCTATTCTTGATGCTTAATCCTTGTAGTTGTTTTTTTTTAAATCTAGCAAAAGCCTATGTTCCCAGATGTATTTTCTTCTTTTTTTATTAATAAAATTTACCTTTTTTAAGAACCGAATTGGATTTTTGTGTCTTAAGAGGTTTGTGCACAAGTTGTTTAATTAGCTGGTGGCAACAGCTCTTCCCCGGAGGGGGGGGGGGTGAAAGGGCTTGAGGGTACCCCACAGGAAGGAATTCCCAAGTGCGCCTTCCTGAGTTATCAAAGGGGTTCTGCACTTGGGTGGTTGCAGCATCTACCAATCCAAGGTCAGAGAAAAGCTGTAATCTTGGAAGTTTAATACAAGCCTGGAGTGGCCAGTATTAATTTTTAGAATCCTTGCGGGCCCCCACCTTCTGCACTCGAAGTGCCAGAATAGGGAATCAGCCTTGACAGGAGCCTACGTCCCATTGATTTTTTTTTTCAGTGAGACTAAGGATATGTTTAGACTGCAGTTATGGAGTTTAACTGCAGCATGTGATGTAGCCATGCCTGAGCTAGCTTTAATCCTTAGCTTTAAGCTGCAGCAGCACGGAGTTCAGCACGGGCTAGCTGCCTACCCAGGGGTCCAGGTGGGTTTGTACGGCACTGCAGCCAGTGCTGCGGCAGCTTTGCTGCTCTTGGTAGCCTAGTTAGCGAGACTAAAGCTATCTTGGGTAAACCTATGCATACTACAGTCACATACCCCATGATTGCAGTGCAGACAGACCCTTAGATTCTGAAGTAATTTAGGTGCTTTCGAAAACATTCTCCCATATCCCTCTCCTCCACCTTCCTGGGCCTTCTTTCTAGATTACCAAAGCCCTCTGGGGAGGGAATGGGTCTTTGCATACTTTTATATAGCATCCTGCCTAGCACAATGGGACCTTGATCTTGACTCTCACCTTTGGGGTGCTATTGCAATAATAGATAGTTTCTGTTTGAGTTCTGGGCAATGGATCTGTTCCTGTTTTATCTAAACAGGTTATTCAAGCTTAGTTGTTATACAATAGAGCAATCAAAATTCCTGTCCAATTATTCAGATAGTTGGCTTTAAAATACAAAAGATTTTAGATGTTAGAATCCTGCCGGACCTTCCAAGTTACCTCAGAAGGTAGTAGAAAATATTAATTCCCTTCTGGGGAGAAGGCAATATATGTCATGTGACAGAAACTGCTGCTCTGGTCATTTTATTTTTATCCTGGTGACCAACCCAGCATGGGGGAATGGAGGTAAAGTGATATAGCAGTGCTCGTTAGAATAGGTTATGTAATGTGGGTACTGTATAATCTATGGGTAGTGGAATGTTTCCATTCTTAAACTGTCACTCAGAAAATTTGCCCTTTCGATGTCAGAGCGATGGTATGACAAAGTTTTGAGAGATAATTTTTTTTCTTTAGGGTCAAGAATATTAAACTGAAATAGATGTATTTATTTGTCTCCCTGGCTGTCGGAACAGTACAAGCTCTTGCTGCAATTCGCTAGAATTGAAATAAGTGCTTGGAAGTGGATTTTAACTTCCAGGAACCTAAGTTCTATTTTGGGGTCCAATTGTGTGTGTGCTTATTTTTATTTTTTATCAACAACTTTTGTGGAGAATATTTTCGGAAGTGACTAGTGATTTCAGACTGAAAGAGCATAAAGGGACAACCTGATTTTTTTTTTTTAAGTGCTGAGCACTCACTCTCTGAAAATCAGGTCATTTTAAAGTATCCCCAGTTAGGAACCCAGAAGCTGAGATACCCCAGGTCACTAGTTACTTTTGAACTAGTCTTTGCCAGACTCTCCAAGTGACGTTCTAAACCACACACCCTGCTTTATCATTACAGATTTAGCCCTGTACGTAGCCAATATTTCCTTGTGGTCACATGCAGGTATCTGAAGCCCAAAAAACTCAAACTGGAAATTAGGCACATTTTTATCAAGAAGGTGATTAACTAGGGTAACAAACTACCAAGAAAATGGTGGGATTCTGCATCTCTTGATGCCTTCAGATCAAGACTGGATGCCTTCCTGGAAGAGATGCTTTAGTCAACCACAAGTTATTGGGCTCAATACAGGGGTAACAGCCTGTGTAATATAGGAGGTCAGGCTAGATCTAATGCTCCGTTCTGGTCTTACCTAGTTTCATAGACTTTTTCTCTCCATGAAAAAGCTGGTACTTGGACACATTGACATTCCTAACCAGGTCAGCTCTAGTACCCCAAACACTAATAATAGGAAGTGTTGCATAATGTATTTATCATTTTTATTATGATAGTGTCTAGGAGCCACCCAAGAAATGATGCCCTATTATGCTAGATGCTGTACAGACTACTATAAAAGACCGTCCTTGCCTTGAAGAGCATACAGTCTAAATAGAGAAGACAGAAAAAGATATGGGGAAAGAGAGAGAACATACAAGCAGAGGGAACGGTGCAACAGCAGTAAACGTCCTGTTAGTTCTGCATTTTTTGTTTGTTTGTTTATTTTAAATTCTTTAAGTGAGGCGGGATTAGCTAGATGGAAAGACTAGGGAAGAGAGGGGGTTGGAGACTGGAAGGGAGATAAAAGGAGGAATTAGTGCAAACAGGCAATCAGCAAAGAGATCAAGTTCAGAGTGAAAACTGGAGAACACACTGATAGCATCCTCTGTCCATCAGTCCTAGCTTGAACTGCTTTCTACAGCTGCTGTGCTGGCTTCCTAACCTCCAAAGAGTAGACTGATGATATTCCCTTTTACAAGCCACATTGTACATCTACCTGTAGCGGGGTGGTTACCCCGCTCCTGCCCTGAAGGGCTTAAATCAGCCCTGGGGGAAGGTTGTGGCTGGTAGCAGCTAAGCTGGGCTGATTGGGAAGCAGCTGCAACTTGGCCACACCCCAATCAGGCCTCAGCTGGCCCTATATAAAAAGGCTGTGAGCCAGGAGCTCAAGAGTCTCTCTCTGTGTTCAGAGAGAGAAGGGCCTGGCTGCAGGGAGCTAGAAACAGGGTACCTGAGAGGAGCAGGGCTGGGGAAAGGCAGAGGAGCTGGGGAGCTCCAGCCTGGAAAGCCCCAGGCTGTGGCCTAGTATAAGGCCAACAGGTACTGGGGGTTGCAGAGGACAGCCCAGGGGTAGGCCAAGGCAGCAGGTCCAAACCCTCCTTGTCAGTGATGAGTAGGCTGATACTGCAGTCTGCCCCAGGCGTGGGGCTAGACGATGACTGGCAGTAGCCTTATACTGAGATGAGGTGGGGATAGTGGGTGAGGGTTCCCCAGGGAGGGGAGTCCCTAAGACTGAGGGGTTACTGCCAGGGGCCAGCACCCCAGGTAAAAGGGCACCAGGGTCCAGGGAGGGACACGGGGGCTAGAGGACAGGCGGCTCACTGGCCTGCAGAGGGCGCTCCGGAGCTGGAACGAGCTAATTCCCGGAAGTCACCAGCAGGAGGTGCCGCAGGGTTGAGTCCACTCCTCTACACTACCCAACGCCAATAATTTTTTTTCATGCTACCATCACTAATATCTGCTTCAGTTTACATTATGAACTCTCACTTGTCTTGGGTTCCTAACATCTGTGTAAATGTAATCTCTGGATCTGCTTAACATAGGGTCCATGGAAGGAAATTCTGTCCCCATTGAAGTCACTGGGAGTTTTGCCTCTTACTTCAGGCTTTACATCCCATGTGTCCAGGCTTTGAGATCTGGAAGAGGAAGAATGGAGCTGACATGGTCTGTATTGTTCTCCTCTGTGTCTTTACACATCTGGAAGTGAGTGTTGTATTGCCTAGTTCTGAGCTCAGAGGGCCTCACTGTTTGCTCCACTCTTTGGCCATAATCTCAGTCATGTCTTTGGAGAGGAGGCTCTTTTGAAATAGCAGCCAACAATGTAAAATTTTAGTGCATATTTTTTTAACTTAGTACCTTAGTAAAAGCTGAAATGTGACAAAATTCTTAGAAGCACTGAGTTTCCCCCCATAAATCAACTGGGCAAAGAAGGCAGGAGGGAGGGAAACCACCGTGATATTTTGGCCAGACCACACTGGAGGTATAGTTGGAAAAATCTGGCATTTTGAAAGTTTAATATTTAATTTTAAAATGAAAGCTCTGAATAAGGTTCCGGTTGAAATGATTTCTTTCCTCCTAACTGGAAGATTTCCCTTTTATTACAAAATATGCTGTTATTTGGAGAAGTAGGGTTTTGAACAATTGTATGGGAAGACGACATATATAATTATATAAGATTATCCTAATGAAAGTTTGCAGCTGCACTGCAATGCTAATAGCATGCAGGAACCACTACGCTTTGAGTTGTTTTGGCAAAAGTTAAGAAACTTTATATATACATACTTTTTTTTTTTTTAAGTTAACCATAAAGCAAATCCAGATGGTCTCCTTTTGCACAGACAAGCAGTCTTTAAACTAGACATATAGCTATGGCACAGCTACGGCTTTTTTGATTTTTGCAGATTGAGACAGTCACATTCAAAAACAAACGGCCCAGTTCTACAAAATGCTGAGTGCCTTTGACACTCATTGAAGTCATCTAAAGCAGGCACAGTGATGCCTAGAATTTGTATGACAATACTGTACATGTATAAGGACACGATTTGATTATTTGTATGGAGGTATTGCCAATCAGAGGTCATTATGCTACATGCTGTATATAGGTATAACAAAAAGACAGTCCCTGCTCTACATGACTTGCTGTCTAAATTGTCATTTGTTCCTTCTCTCCCCCATTGTAATCACTACCAAATAATTCATTTTTATTAAAAAAAATATTCAGCCCTTTAGTTGTCTTCTTTAATAGGTTACTACTTTCAAAGGTTGATGAGAGAGAAAGGATTAAGGTTGGCACCAAGAAGTCCTCGCTGCTGAAGTCCTACAGTGCTCGCCTGTGAGTTGCGGTATACCTGGCATGCTACTGGCACCCTAGGGGGTTGGAGTACAGAGCAATCTCAATAATTACAATAGTCTAACACAGTGATAGAAACTTGTACAAAGATCTTTCTCTAAGGAGGGTCAAGTCATTATCCCAATGAGAAATAGGTAGCATGAGAGACGATAGGTATATGCCTTTTATGAAGGTAGAAATCAAAATTGTGTTAAATCAGGAAAATGAAAATACTGACCAAGGCAAAGCAGGTGTGAATATCTTCCTTAAAAGACAATACATCTAGGTGTTTGTTGAAACATCATGTGTATATATACATCGTTAGATACTTGTTAAATGTTTTGATCGGATATTTATTGGAAAGTTCTTCATTATGATCATGCTTTTAAGTGTAAATTAAAAACAAAACAAACTCACTCATAATATTCTAAAGGGGACATGAAATGAAAGGTCCTGCAAAAAAAAAAAAAAAAATTCTGAGCCACGCAGGAGGTGCATGCAAATTTCTGTTAGTTGAATGGCTCCTCAGAGATAAATAATCTGCATTCATTTCTTACAGATGGGACCTGACTGGCAAACAGTGCTTATACTCTTCGTATTGTTGGAACCTTGGACAAAAGTACTCACTCCCTCTCTTGTTACATGAGATACAATGTGAGTGAGGTAATATCTTTTATTGGACAAGCTTCTCTTGTTACATTGCTTTTTTCAGCCAGTCATGAGCCAAATGTTCTTGTATATTTCTATAGGTATTGTTTATCCAAGTAACATAACAGACAGAAAGCTGATATAGTTTTATGAGCTTCTTGTCAACTTCTGATATTATCGTAAAGGTATTTTATCTGTCCCACTCTATTTGGCCCTGGTGAGGCCTCAGTTGGAGTATGGTGTCCAATTCTGAATGACATACTTTAAGAAAGATGTGGACAGATTGGAGAGAATCCAGAGGAGAGCAAGAAAAATGATAAAAGGGTTAGAAAACCTGACCTATGAGGAAATTTTTTTTAATGGGTATGTTTAATTTTGAGAAAAGAAGATTGGGGTGGGAGGTGGATACCTGATACCCCTTAATATATTTGAAGACCGTTGTTATAAAGAGAATGATGATCAGTTGTTCTTCATGTCCAGTGAAGGTAAGGCAAGAAGCAATGGGGTTAATCTGCAGCAAGGGAGATTTAGGTTAGATATTAGGAAAAACTTTCTAACTATAAGGGTAATTAAGCTGTGGAATAGCCTTCCAAGAGAGATTGTGGAATCACCATCATTGGAGGTTTTTAAGAACAGATTCAACAAACACCTGTCAGGGATGGTCCAGGTTTATTAGGTCATGCCTCAGCGCACAGGACTGGACTTGATGACTTCTTGAGGTCCCTTCCAGCCCTACATTTCTGTGATTCTATGATTGTGGCTAGAGTGTCTAGGCTGTACATTGCATCTGTCTACAGCATACAGCAAGTAACCTAGTAACGATGGTTGCATTTGTAAGGCAGTACCTGGGCTTTGAGACAGAACAAGCTGTTGCTGGGGATTAAGAAGGCATCTCAAGGAAGAAAAGACCTTGCCTTTTAATAAGCTGAATTTATGGTATTCTCCCCCATTTGTTTGGTGGGGCCCCAAGTCTAGAGCCCTGAGAGAAGGACCATTTAGGGCTCCTCTTTCCCTCGCCCTCCCTTCCCCCGGATGTTACCAGGCTTTGGGAGATTTGTCCTTACCTGGAGAATAGGGCATGGAATAGAGCAGACTGGCAAAAGAGGACTGCCTGTCACCTCCTCTTAACAAAGTATGCTAGGAACAGGAGGAGTGTGGTGGCCTTCATAATGCAGCCTTATCTATCTCTTAGTCAGTGTTCAGGAGGATAGCCCCAAAAGAGGAGCTGCTTTGAATGGACCCTGAAAGGGGGGGACATTGACGAATGAATAAACTACTTCTATCAGGGTGCCCTGCATACCACTGACTGCTGCAAGCAATGAAGGGACCATAACAGTTGTGTAGCACTGTAAGTACAATACATGTTGTCGCCATTAGGATGAATTGCACTGCAAGTACAATACATGTTGTCGCCATTAGGATGACCTTATCCTTAACATACTAGAGCATGACACATAACACTGTGCTTAATCAATCCGCTGGAGGAGAAATTGGGAGATTGCCACAGTCTGTTTCCTCTCATTGTGCATGAGGGCAGGGAGGTTTTCATTTCGGAAACACAGGCCAATCTATTCCCTCAGCACAACGTAAATAAAAATAAGTTGATATTTTGCATGTAACTCTAATTTAAAAGTTTTGTCCAGGCATGCTGAGTGCACATTTCATGTCAAAGTAACCTCATGTGATGCGCTGAATGCCAAAACTGAGTCTAACACAAAGTAAATAGCCAGGAATTATATTGCTGTCGGTTATCCCTTCGGTACAGATTTCAGGCTCCTTGCCAGTGCATTATAAGGGAATGTGGAAATTCCCATTCTGGTCTATATAGTCCTGGGTCCTGCCATCAAAAGTGGTCAGTCCTAGGTACTTGAGAGGAAGGTACAAGAAATCCTGAAGTGTGAGGTTATAGGATAATCTGTCCCCAGGGAAAATGTCTACCTAATCCCCAACAATTGCAGGTGGCTTAAGACCAAAGCAAGAGCAATTATATTCCTTCCAAAACTATTTTAAATCACTTACTTTTTGTCTCTGGTTGGTCTTGTTATCTCTATAAAATGTCCAATCCTTTCTTGGATACTGCTAAGCCTTAATGATATATTGTGACAGTGAGTTCCACAGGCTAACGGTGTGAAAAATAGATTCTCTTATCAGGTTTGAATTTGCCACCTTTGCACTGAATATTCTATGCCCCTCCCCTCAGCTACTGCTCATATTGTAACTGGTCTGTGGTTCCATAATCTGCAGAAACACTGTCAGGCTGGGTCCGCTAACCAGCTCAGAATTAACAAAATATATGTAATGTAATAAAAGAAAATAGCAAAACAATGCATCAAAATTTACCAGGGACACTTTTGCATCTCGACAGTGTAATAGCTGCACTACGCTTGGGTGAGATCGCTTCTTACTCTGAGGGCTTGGCTACACTATAGAGCCTTTGTTGGTATAGCTATGCTGGCAGAGCCCCCTAGTGGAGATGCATAAGCCAGTGGAAGGAATTCTTCTGCCAGCATAGCTATGCCTCCTCCCTGAATGATATTTGCTAAGCCAACACTCTTCTGTTGCCGTAGTTGTCTATACCACGGGGTTTGCTGGCATAGCTATGTCTGCTGGGATGGTATGTGTGTGTTTTTCCCCCCACACTCCTAGTCAACATAGCTATGCTGGCAAAACTCTGTAGTGTAGGCTAAGCCTGAGTATAGACAGTTTCCTAAGGCTCTAAGACGAGAACATTTTGAAGAGCTATATACCATAAATACTGGGTATAGAGTACAGCCTTGCATGGGGAAATACACAGTCCAGACTGAGCTGTTCCACTGTGAAGTAGAAATAGGATCTGTACTGTGAAAGATGGCACAGCTGTCTTAATAGTTAGCATCCAAATACATTTGGTTCTGAATTTTAGTGGTGGTGACCCACAACACACATACTCTCTAAAGAAATCAGGAAAAGCTAAAAAATGCCTCAGGGCTTTGAAGTAATAATTATCATCCTCCGACATAAGAACGGGAGATCCTCTCAACTCCATCCACTACTGAGGAATGAATGAGTTTGGTTGGCGCATACATCAAAGGTCTTTCCTAGTAATTTGCTTAAGAGATTAAAAATGAAATCTGAGGGAATTATTAAAGAAGAGCAAGCTGACTTTTTTTCTTGGAGGGAAATAAGAACAATTAAGCATCTATTCTGTCTGAAAGTGATTACTGAAAAGCTTTGTGACAACCTTCAGCAAACAGCAATTGCATCCTAGTTTCGGTGACATCAAATAAAGCATTTGAGTCATTGAGGCCTGACTAGATCTGTTTATTACCAGGGATGGGTGACTTTGGTTGAGATACAAATGAGCTAGATAATGCTTTTCCTTTGCAGAATGGAAATCTCTAAGACACTGCATTGCTAGACCATGAAATGCATCATGCATCTTAGCTTACAGAAATATTTTATGAAAAAAAACTAAAGACAAATAGTGTTAGGTTTGTTACTGCACTTCTTCCACTCAAATATGCTGTTACAGGGATTGATCAAGAGAGTGGGAAGCCATTTGGGTGGGAACTAGTGTGGCCTACTGATCATTGCATAGTCCAGTGTGTCAACTTCTAGATTCTGTTCTTATCTCTGCCACTCTCTCTCACTGATATTGTGGAAGTAATTTAATCTCTCTGCGTACCCATCTGATTGCCTCATTTTACCCATCTGTAATATTGGTATAATATTGAGTGATCTTACAGGAGCATTGTGAGTCTTAATATTTGTAATTTACATAGAGTTCTTTAAATGAAAGGCTTTCTACTTGTAAAATTATTACCACTATTACCATTTTATTGTTACCTTTATAAACGATGAGTTACCAGAGAGCAAGAAAGAAAACAATCAATATCAAAATTAGCATCATTATGTAGCAACTGAAATAAAATGTGCTGAATAGATTTTTGGAAAAATGCAGATGCTTTGTAGCATTAATGGAAGAGCAATGATACATCTGAAGGATATTCCTAAAATCCTTAAGTACTAATGTGTTCGTTTGGAAGGGTTGCAAAGGCTGCTTGAGAGACTGGCCTGCTTCACAAAGGTGAAGATTTTAACATTGCATAAGAATGATAGAGCATTGTACAGTGCATAAGTGTAGTTGATTGATTATACCTGGGAGGCAGACAGTCGCGTTCACCATTCTTGTACCTCTGTCTCTCAATGGTATATAATAATACTAAATGAACTATATCTGATCTCTCAGCTCTATTCTATAATGTATCCATAAAGAGACTTTACCAATTTGAACTTGAAAATGACAGCAGGATTATTTTTGTTCTGTATTTCAACAACGGTAAGGAGTTTGCTTATTTGGGGGAGGATTTGCAGAGTGAGGTGTGAGAATTATTTATGACATAACCAATTGTGCACTAGAAGGAACATGTATCAATTTGACTAGGGGGAGGTGGGCTGAGGGGGCAAAGAAGATTGTCCAGTTTGTGATTCATATTTAGAGGAAATCTCATAATATTTCATAGATTTTTAAGGCCAGAAGGGACCATTATCATCATCTAGACTAGTGATTGTCAACCAGGGTACGTGTACCACTGGGGGTACACAGAGGTCTTCCAGGGGGTACATCAGCTCACCCGGATATTTGCCTAATTTTACAACAGGCTACAGAAAAAGCACTAGTGAAGTCAATACAAACTAAAATTTCATACAGACAATCACTTTATATTGCTCTATATACTGTACACTGAAATGTAAGTACAATATCTATATTCCAGTTGGTTTATTTTATAATTATATGGTAAAAAGGATAGCAATATTTCAGTACTAGTGTGCTGTGACACTTTTTGTATTTTTAAGTCTGATTTTGTAAGCAAGTAGTTTTTAAGTGAGGTGAAACTTGGGGGTATGCAAGGCAAATCAGACTCCTGAAACGGGGACAGTAGTCTAGAAAGGTTGAGAACCAACCGATCTAGACTGATCTCTTATATAACACAGGCCAGAGAATGTCGCCCAGTCATTCCTGTTTCAAACCCAGTATTGTTTGGTTGAGCCAAAGGACATCTTTTCAAAAGACATCCAGTTTAAATTCTTATAATGTATTTCCTGGAGGCCCGCCCCTTATCCCCTGCCCAACATGCTATAAAAACTACAGGGGAGTTAAAAATATTTACTCCAGACAGCTCTGGCTGAATTTAAGGCCTGTTCCTTATCTACCTCTTACCTAAAGAATCTGATATATTCTCTCTCCTATTTAGATTCTTTGGAGAGGGGTTTCGTCGTTGAGGTTGAGCCTTCTTCTTGGGGGGCTCAAGACACCATAGTAATAATAGATACTATTTAAAATATGAGCTAGATGAATAATTAACAATTGTTTCATGAATTCTTCCAAAAGAACTGGTTATAGAATACATCCTTTATGGACTGACAAAGGGCCACAGAATACTCCACATTTTAAAGGCTACAACAGTTGCCATGTTTGGGGACAGTAAACCTGTCTCTTTTTTGGCTGTATATTTAGGAATAAGATTGTAAAGGGGACACCACATAATGAGTCTAGAGCATCATGTGCAAAGCTGACTTAGAGCTAATAAACATAAAAAAATCTTAATGCATTTTTCAGAGAGATTCCAGTGTTGATACTGATCTATTACTGATCTTGCAGTGACTGCTCTACAGCCAAAATGCTTCTGAAATAAATGTAGTCAAACTTTACTAATTCTGGGTCACTGAGAATGAAAATGATGCTTAAAATTGTTGATTGGCTCTAGTTTTCAAGATATGCTATTGGGTCAGTATATACGACCCTTGACTTGGGAATGGCGGAGGATAAGTGAGTTATAAAGGGAAGGGATCTCAATTTAAACCAGAAATGACTAAAATACATCTTTGATTGGATCTATGAATAAATCTATGGGTTTGGACAGTACTTGCTTTTTAGGCAAAACAATGAATGATGCAATCTAAAGCTGGTATTGCGTCATACATGATATGAATTGCATCATGTTATTCCTAGAAGTCATGGATGATGCAATCATAACAAAGCTTACATCACTCTGCTGAACAAATTGCCCTATATCAAATCTAGAAAGCATACAGTGTCGTGCTCTCTTATTTGTCAGTGTTTGATTTTGCAAAGGGACACATTTCTGTTTAGCCAAAGTGAGCAGAGATGCCTCGTACTTGTGTGAAGAGTGCAGATAACTTCTGCTATGTTTGTGGTGAAGTGACTTTTGCATCACAAAAGCGCAGTATAACCACTATGGTTAAGAAAGCCTATCACCTTTATTTTGGCTGCAAAATTGGAGATCAGGACAAGAGGTGGGCCCCACACATATGCTGCAACACTTGTGCAACAAATCTTCGCCAGTGGTTGAACAGGAAAAGGAAATCTATGCCTTTTGCAGTGCCAATGATTTGGAGAGAGCCAACAGATCATACCAGCAATTGTTACTTCTGTATGGTGCCTCCAGTTGGGAAAGGTATGTCAAAGAAGAAAAAGTGGACTGTGCATTATCCAAACATTCCATCAGCTATACGCCCAGTACCCCACGGAGAAGGACTGCCGGTTCCTGATGCACCAGAATCATTCTCACTTGAGTCAGACGAGGAAGAGGATGAAACTTCTGGTCCTGAACCATCAATGTCACAGGACCCACATTTTCTCCTCTCCTCCTCCTCTGAACCACACCTCATAACACAAGGTGAACTGAAGGACCTTGTCAGGGATTTGGAACTACCCAAGAGTAAGGCAGAGCTGTTGGGCTCCAGACTACAGCAGTGGAATCTCTCACGGAACATAGGGTTTCCATGTTCCGTGACCGTCAAAAGGATCTTGTCCCATTCTTCTTCATGGAAGGTGATCTTGTAGCCTGCAACAACATCGATGGTGTGATGGCAGCCCTCAACATCGTTCACGATCCAGATGAGTGGAGACTGTTCATTGAGTCATCGAAGACGAGTCTTAAAGCTGTTTTACTGCATAATGGCAGTGTTTTGCCATCAATTCCAGTTGGTCCTGCAGTCCATAGGAAGGAAACCTACGACAACATGAAACAACTTTTGAGGTGCATAAACTATGACCAACATCAGTGGCAGCTTTGTGGCGATTTGAAGGTTGTTGCTCTCTTGCTTGGTCTGCAGACTGGCTACACAAAGTACTGCTGTTTTCTCTGCGAATGGGATAGTCATGCAAGAGATTCCCACTACATCAAGAAAGATTGGCCACTCCGACAGTCATTGGAGCCTGGGAGGAAAAGTGTTCAGCATCCACCACTTGTTGAATCAAGGAAGATTTTGTTACCACCCTTACACATCAAGCTGGGTCTGATGAAGAACTTTGTCAAGGCCATTGACAAAACACAAGCAGCTTTCAAGTACCTCAGTGGAAAATTTCCAAGGTTAAGTGAAGCTAAGATAAAGGAAGGTGTCTTTGTTGGTCCTCAGATTCGTGAACTTCTTCGAGATGATGCATTTGACCATGCACTGCGTGGCAAGGAAAAGACTGCATGGAAAGCCTTCCAGTTAGTGGCAATAAATTTTCTCGGAAACAACAAGGCAGACAACTACAGGTTGTTGGTGGAAAATCTCCTCAAGGCATACAAAAGCCTTGGTTGCAACATGTCACTAAAGATACATTTTTTGCACTCTCATCTAGATTTTTTTCCACCAAACTGCGGAGCAGTGAGCGACGAGCACGGCGAGTGATTTCACCAGGACATTGCAACAATGGAGAAACGCTATCAGGGCAAATGGAGCCCATCAATGCTTGCAGACTATTGCTGGACAGTGACAAGAGATGCTCCATTTAATGAATACAAGAGACAAGCCAAGAAGTGCCGAGTAGACACTGAATAGGACTAAACTATGTACAGAATAGTTTTTTGCCTTTTGTTTCATAATAAATTTTATTTATATAACCCTTTTGCTGATTTTTAAAGTGTTACATAAACAGGACAGGTGAAATATTATCATGTAAAGCAACCATAAACACATGAAAAGACCTAGGTTTACAATTTATGATTAAAACTCTACTATCTGCACAATATACGTAGACATAAAATGTAAAAACTTAAATATCTTAGAAACAGTAGCCAATCAGTTGTTTTAATTGTCATATTTGAATTCAGCACATCAAAATACATAATAAATAGCACATTTTATCTCTGAAGCAGACGACTTCTCAAAAATTGTAGACCAGTGTAATCTATAGTGACCGTAAATGGCCCTCCAACGTGGGGCTCAGAATCTTAATGCCTCCACCTGGTCACTGCTAGACAATAAAGACCTTGGCAAAAGTCCACTATGGCTTGTGTAACAGTTAGAAACCTTTATGAAGACACTGCTGCGTTCTGGAGTAATGGTCTACAGGAGGAGTTTCACACTTTTTAATAGTGTGGATCGCATCCTAGTGCAGGCTGTCTCAGGGACTACTCTCCTCACATACATGACCACTGCCACAATTCGTCATATAGAACTTCCCTAAAATAAATATATATATGCTTTTAGCTGACTTTGAGATGGTGGGTGTTTTTGAAAAAACAAGTTGCTTACATTGATGACTCTTTCTGCTCTTCATTTCATCTCTTGTTGGCCCTCAAAGTCTTCTGTTTTTAAAGCCGGGAGATAGCTGGTGAGCCTCCAATTAGTTTGAGAACTTCAGGTCTAGCCCACCAAATCATACACCAGTGCTAATGTCAGAGCTGAGCAATACCAGTAAAGTAGTATGGTTTGAATATGTTTCAAATAAAAAATGGTAATGGTTAGAGGTGAAAGTGACTTGGCGCACCAGATCACATGCCCTTCCAACTTCCGGAAGGTCAGATCCAGCTGTGAAGTAAGTGGCTTGCAGTTTGTCTCTTGTATTCTACAGTTTTAACACTTTTTTTATTTCTCTGAATTTGATTTTTTTTTTGATGAAATAAAAAATTAATGACATTTACAAAAACAGTCAGTAGTTCAGTGTATAAAGCTAATGCACTGTATGTTTCAAAGGAATCCATTTGTTACAATCAAAACATAGTTCTAAGTGAAATGTCATTTTCTCCCAATTTTACAACTGAAGATACATTTATAAGTGTGTGTATGTTTCTGAGAAGATGACTTCAAGACCAGGCAATTCACACAAGATCTTATAAACTAAAGTATCAAAATCTCCCCAGTAAAGCCTTGTATAAATCTTCTTATTATATTATCTTTCCAGATGTCAAAAACTTGATTAGATATGGCTCTGTTTGTAAATTGACACAAAAATCTGTTCCATCCATTTATTTGCTGTGACATGGGGGCTGGTCAAATTTCCACTTTATGCTGGGAGTCATCTTGGATATAACTAGCAACCTCAACCTTACTGATATTCTATCAAAGGCTGTCCCATCGTGAAAGCTTGCAAGGCTCAAGGTAGCTAATTAAAGAATAGACTATAAATAAGGCTAAGATTTTGTCACGGATATTTTTAGTAAAAGTCATGGACAGGTCACGGGCAATAAAGAAAATACTAAAAATATACATGACAAAATGGGAAGCTGCTAGGCAGCTGTGGGGGCAGCTGGGAACTCTGGGGGCCCCCACCACTCATGGGGGCTCTGAGTTCCAGGGTCCCCCTCCACTCACAGCTTGGAGCTGCGGGGATCCCCCCGCTGCCCACCGGGCCCGGGGGCTGCGGGGATCCCCCGGCTGCCCATGGTGGCTCAGAGCTTTGGGGGTTCTGCTGCTCCCTGCCACCACGAGAGGCGGCAGGATCCTGAAGCTCCCAACTGCCACAGAGGTTTTTGGAAGTCACAGAATCGGTGACTTTCGCAACCTCCATGACAAAATCGTAGCCTTAACTATAAATGTCTCAGTGGTATAGATGTATTCCTTCCTGAGAGCTTCTAATTTTAGGGCATAGCCAAGTATATTCAACAGCCTGTACTCCTATTTGTGTTAGCACCAGTACATCTGCCTGACATGCCAGTCGGCAATGTTCCAACCTTTAAGTGAACCTTAAAGGCAAATAAAAAGAACCCCAAATATCATAACTTATAAACTGTACTCATGATTTCTAAACACTTGGGGCTGACAATATTGCAATTCTTGCTCGCAAAACTAAGTGGTGCATTATGTGTGCTTATCTAATTCCAAATTTGATTCCAGATCAATGTTTTCAATTTGCTGCTGTTACCAGAGTAGACTGAGGGTAGGTCTACACTTACCCGTTAGTTCGGCGGCAAGCAAATCGAACTTCTGGGTTCGACTTATCGCGTCTTGTCTGGACGCGATAAGTCGAACCCGGAAGTGCTCGCCGTCGACTGCGGTACTCCAGCTTGGCGAGAGGAGTACGCGAAGTCGACGGGGGAGCCTGCCTGCTGCGTCTGGACTGAGGTAAGTTCGAACTAAGGTACTTCGAACTTCAGCTACGTTATTCACGTAGCTGAAGTTGCGTACCTTAGTTCGAATTTGGGGGTTAGTGTAGACCTGCCCTGAATCAAAATCCCTGGGTCCAAAGAACCTCAGTGTTCAGGGTGTTTGAAATCTGGATTAGGATCTGAATTTTGTGGCTCACGCTCATCTTCAGTTAAAATGAAGTGTTAATACAAAGGCACAGCAAGGGATTCTGCCCATCTGCCTTGAGGTTTGTCTAGATGGGAATGTTTTTTTCAATATAGGTTTTCCCACTATAACTTTACCAGTATAACTACACTTAAACAGTGTGCCCACACCATGTTGTTTATGCTGGCTTAATCTAATTCTTTTGTGAGACACTGTGACTAGGCAGCCCTGTGTTTTTTGAAAATAACCACTCTGTGTTCTGGCCAGATATACCATGTTCTGCCGCTTGCTTGGTTTTTCTTGTGGTGGATCGTGGGATACCACCTGGAACCCTGGATGCCACCTGGAACAACTCCCATGATTCCTTTCCTGGTATCCTATAATTCTTCTGATTTTTAGCAGACCAGCACTTTCTCAAATTGCTGTCAGGCAGGATGGAGGAAGCACTGCTGAGCACCACAATCCTGATCATCATTATTATGAACAGGGGATCCAGATGTATGACTGCCAATACAGACAGGTAGCTTTAGATGAGTTGCCGTAGAGCCATAGCATTACCATCAGGTCATCCGGTCAAGATGATCCTGGAGCAGTTCAGAGTTCATTTACAGAGCAAAGCCTTTTGGAATTCTCCCTGTACTGTGATGTCAGCAGTGCTGGTGCCCCAACAATGCACAGCCAATAGCTGTTGAAATTGTTCAGTTGAAACTTTTTTCCCATCCTTCTCCAAGCTGACGGAAATGGAAGTCAACAAACAGCGTAAATAGTGAAAAGTAAATGAAAGAAAAATTTTAAAAATAATGTAGATAGTCTGTAGTGTTGGCTAGTCACTCTGGAAGGATAAACATTGCATTAAGAACAATTGGTGGCCGTTGGACTTCGCTAGGTAACTGTTGTGAGGGAATAATGGCCATTCAGCCACCTCGGTAATTTTTTCCTGAAGGTTGGGTGCAGTGGGAGAAAAGTGAACTTAAAATCCAAATCTTCCATGAGTGAAGCAGACTAAAAAGCATCTGGAAACCTCTGGGGGGAAATAAAGAGTTATGAATGGAGAATAAAATATTGGTAGCGCAAAAGGGCTGTGGTGTCTAAAGAGCAGATGGGAAAATGTTGAGTTTGAAGTTTAAAAGACATGAGTATGAATCTTATTCAGTTAAGTGGGGGGAAGTGGTTTGGGTTTCCTTTCCTTGGAGGTTGGCTCCATGAGATGAATTGTCAAGATGTGCTATAAAGGTTTAAGATTTATAGGAGAGGGCCCACAGAATGCTAATGAGCACCTAAAAATAGATACAAAAGGAAAATATAAACTGACAAACAGAACATCCAGCATAACAATAACTTCATAATCATGAGGCTGTTGCCAACTGGAGATGGAAGACATGGCATGACAATAAGCTTTTGTTATTCACATCTGAAAGTTAAAGGAGTCAGAGTGGAAACAGATGTTCTCTTGTACAGTGTATCAGAATAATTCTAGTAACAGTCAGTTGTCACTAGAGCTGAACAAATAATTTGTAGCTAGAACTGGTCGGGATTTTTTTTTTTTATTTATTTTTAAGAAAGGTGATTTTCGTCAAAAAATTGCTGTGGTTTTTTTAACAACTTTATGAAAAATTGTTGACTTTGACATTTTTCATTTAAAAATTCCAAGCCTCTTCTTCCTCTAAGGGTTTATTGCGAACATGACTGCTATCCAGGAAATATTCATAGAAAAGAATTTGGTCAATAATTTTGGTCTGTAGATTGTTCACTAGTGGCTTGTTGAAGATATTCGAATTCAACACATTGGAGATGTATTTTGGTTAGCTTTCATTGGATTGGACATGTAGGTCACATGGTACTGCCTCTGTTCTCTGACTGGATAGGTGTAGCTCTTATAATTAGTTTTCCAGTGAGAATACTCCTAAGTATGAGTTAAAAGAATGCTGCCTGCGAATGTTTACTTAAAACTGGCCGCATCAGTGAGCAGTCTTGGAATCAAGCTCATTTGCTCAAATATTAATGAGGAGCAAGTGCCAAAAGAGAGCAAACACAGCTGGAGCAAGTTCAGCTTTTTATTTGAGTAAACACTTATGTTGAATCTGAATATGTGTTAACTCCGCTCTAGCTTTTATCCACCGAAGTATTGATTTACATACGGTACAGCATGAATAGCTAAGAACCCCAGCAGGAATCAAGATTCTGTCTCTGTGGAGTCTTAGAACTTGTGTGCTCCCAACCCAGGGCTGATTCTCTATGGTGCTAAGTGCCTCCTGAGTGACCTGAAGATCCCTTGGTTTCAGTGGGTATGGAGAATGCTAAGCACCTTACAGGATCAGGACCTGTCAAAGGTGGGTAATGTGTGGCAGATTTTGTCCACTGGAGACTCGCACTTCTCTTACAGAGGCAGGCTACTTTGGGCACTAGCTAGGAAATATCTTTTAAATCAGCTGTGGAGAAATATGAATTGAATCTTGGTTGGATTTTTGCTTTGCAGATTTTCAATTTTTATTATTATGGGAATATTTATATTTTTCCTTGGGGGCTTGTATTGGAGAGAGGTGTTTCATCTCCCGAGTAATTTCTCTGAGAACAGATTTGAAATCTGTGAATGCATTTAATTTGTCATCTTTATATGCCAATTTGATTATAAATATTTAATCAATAGTTTTTATTTTCTTTCTGATAGTTCTGTCTTCCCTGCCTGAAACCACATCTTCCTAGTGCCTGAAAACTGAAGCAGAGCCTGGAAATGCAGGCAAGGATTTGGTAGGGGTAGTATGGACTCAAATATGAGCCCAGCAGTCAACTGAGAATACCTAAGCATAGCTGCATGCTGGGGTAACGTGGAAACTTTGTTGAAGCAGGCCCGTGTCTGTTGAAGCCACTAGTCCCTTCTGCCAATGGCCATCTTCTAAAAGAAGTGAGATTTGTAGGGGGAAAGGAAGAGAATGAGACTGCTTGGCAAACTGAAGGAATGTGACTGTTCTAGGTATAGATGGTAGCAGAAAAGTGTTGTGGTGTCACAAGCGAAAGGAGATGTAGGACCAGTTTCACAGTGAGTATAAATTAGCATTTTTACAGGAGAGCTCTATAAAATAGAGGTGTGTGTAAAATTAAAAATAGTTAATTAAATGAGAGTGTCAGTAGGTGGTACTCAAGAAAATGCATAATTGTTTCTGGGTTCTGTAGAACTAATAAAACTTCTTGTACATTGCAAATAGCAAATTCAGTGGAACTACACTCATTTATACCAGCTGAGGATCTGGTCCGTAAGGTGCAGTGAAACCGGAGAAGTTAGAAGGAAGTTTTACTGTCCAAAGCCTATTGGGACCAAGACTCCAGCTTGACATGATTCCAATAGATGTATGTACATTCCTAACTGTGAACAAATCTCAAGTGATCTTGCAAAGCATGAAAGTATCCTGCATATAAGCTCTTCATACCAAAGCATGGGGTAGCTAGGCATTCCTCAAAAGCAGAGCTATCTCTGGTACACATGGAATGAAAAGCAACAACAGGGGCAAATTAACAGTAGGGAAACGAGCTTTGTCATGCTTTAAAATCCTGGAAGGGCAGGTGGGAGCACAATGCAACTCAGATCTGGATACAGGCTGTTAGATCTGTCAAACAGAAGAAAAGTCACCCTGACTCCATATGGATAGCACTCTGATAGCAGGGTTCCCTTTGTTAAACCAGAGCAATAAGTTCGATACAGATGCGGAGGTGGGAGTTCTATTTGTTAAATGGATCTTAGTCCATCATTGCTCATGGGTGTTGTGTTTTTAGGGTACTATACTCAAAGAGCAAATGTATCTTTTTATTGCAAGTTGCATGCCAAAGAGTTACACTGGAAGTGCTCAAATTAAGCCTGCTCTGTGGGTCCTTCCCATGCTGAGGCATTACAGACCTTGGTCATGTTTAATGTTTTAGTAGTATGACATGTTCTGGTGCAAGGGCCCAGGCTGTTTGCACAAGAGAAACAGCAAAAGCAACCACACCATGTACAAAGAAAAACCCGATAGAGGGGTTCTTCTTCCCATAACTGCACTGAAACTATCCTAGAGAGATGAATGTTTGCCCTGTTCTTGTAGCCAGGTTGGTCCGAGGCTGTGAGAGAGACAAGGGAGGTCGGATAATATCTTTTATTGGACCAACTTCTGTTGGTAGAAGGCACAAGCTTTCGACCTTCACAGACCTCTTCCTCCAGTCTGGAGAAGGTTACTGGGGTCTCCAAGCTAATTACAAGGTGGGACATGTTAAGCATAAGGGGTTCACACATGTTGTAGGAAATCACTTAAAATCAAGTGGGCAGTTAAGCATTAGTAGGCAGTATGTACACTGAGTTATAAATTGTTGTAAATGAGCCAGAGAATCCATGTCTCTGTTAAGTCCTTTTTTTTTTTTTAAGTGTCCTGCAGAGTTATGAATTTAATTCCCAGGCGTGCCTTTTTGAAGGTGTTGTGCAGGTTTCCTTCGAGGAGGAGAACTGACAGGTCAGATATGGATATATCTTTTTTCTGTGTGAGTTCTTTCGAGAGCGTAGTGATTGCCTGGTTTCTCATAGTTGTTTGTTGGGGCATTTGATGCACTGGCTGAGATACACCACATGCTGTGATAGGCATGTGTAGGACCCCTGGATCTTGAAAGGTGTATGGGTGTGTATTTATCATTTTAGCAGTGGAGATATGTCTGCAAGTTTTGCATCTGTAGTTCTGGAGAGATGGTATAAATTAGTGCCCTGGGGTATGAAGAGACCAATATACATAGCTGTCATGGCTGTCTCGTTCACATATTCATCTCCCCAGATGGTGTACATCTGTGCAATGCCCTTAATTGTTCTTTGGGAAATCACCGCTGGTGCAAAAGCCACTATGCTTGCTCCTTTTGCTCCTTTCATGTTACTATTTGGAGTCAGTAGCCCCTCCTCCCTTAGCTCTTCACAGGACAGATTTATAGTCTCTCTTTTCTTTTACAAATAAAACCCCAAGTGCAAAAACAAAGAAGGAATAATGCAACACAGACATGTCTGCTGCAATGTTCTCTATAATTACGATCATTAACACATGTCTGGGAGGGAGAGCCAGAGAGATTGTTACTATATCTTCAGAAGGGGAGAAAAGACGGTCCAATGGTTGGGGAGCTGCTATAGGACTGGGGAGACTGGTGCTCAACTCCCTGCTCTACCCAAGACCCGTGTGACCTTGGACAAGTCACTTAGCCTCTCTGTGCCGCTGTTCCCCCTCTGTACAATGGGAATAATAGTACTTCCCTTTCTCAGAGGGATTTTGAGGATAAATACATTGCAGATTGCAAGGCTCATATACCGCAGTAACGGTAGTGGGGTCATATAAGCACCTAAGATGAATAGATGTTGATGAAATCATCCTTAGTGCTCATATAGTGCCATGTAAAATATGGGTGGGAAGAAGAGAATGCTTAGGAGGGAACATACATGTATCTGTTATGACTAGCTCTGCACTTGCCATTATGGACAGAAAAATGCTACCGCCTTACTCAGCCTATAGTATCTGCTGCCTGTGTTTCTCACAAGTCGTAATTAGTACACTTGCAGACAAGTTTTACTAGAACTGACACTGCAGAGTCAGTACACCTATGGCAGAGTGAGTGGGATTCTATTCTCCTGGTGCATGATCAGCAAAATTGCCAGCTAAGTTCCGGTATCAGACTCCTTGTTACTGGTGAGAATTGCAGTGGCAGAAATAACAGCTGGATTTCTCAGATTCCCAAGTTGGTTTTGCAGAGCTGGCAGCTTGAAAAGCCATCTCAGTGAGCAAGCTTTGCACATGGGATCTGGAAGCTATTGAGTGAGAATAAATATAGAACCACCCCCTAATGCCTCTTTGATTTTTGTCTGATGCTAAGTGCGCTTTAAGAGATTCCTACATGGTAACTAAGCTTGGTGGGAAGAAGCCACCAGTGTGTGTAACGCATGTGGGTCAAGGATTATGATTACTTAATCTTCATAAAATATTAATTCCAAGATGCACCTGTGCCAGAGCCTTTATTTTAGTAGATGCTCTCATAGCTACGGCATGTGTTCAATAGGCGGGCAAGCACCTATTTATATCCATAAAAATACCTGCAGGAGGGGAAGGTAAGGGGGAACTGCGAAGAGATGTAACCAAGTTCAAAGAAAGGATGGAGAGGGACTAGCTGCTCACCAGCACCTGGAAGTTATGGCAAAATGGGATGACTCAAGGGGAGTATCTGGGAGCCAGCCTGACCACTGTGGGAGGGGGAAAGCTTTCCTTATCTTTCTCTTCTCAATGAGGTGCTTTTGGTTCACTTTCAGCTCCTGCAGTTTGGCCTCTTTTAGTTCTCTGGGTCCCTCTCCCAAGAGAAGGGTGGATCAACCCTGTGTGTATGCTTTGAATGTTATCTAGTAATAATAAATTGTGCTGCTGCCCCTGATGTCACCTTTCAAGTGGTTGGAGATTTCTGAGACCTTGCTGGTCAGCTTCCCTACGGAGGCTAAATCAGTGACGCAGAGTCTGGTTATAGTCTGAGTGTAACTTGCTTTATTTACACACGTGCACCGGTACTGACTTGAGATGGTCAAACAGCATACAGGCAACCCCTTCTTCCAGATATCTTAGCCCAACTCCAATGCCTGCTCTGCTTCAGGAATTGACTCTAATCAGAGCCCCAGATTCAGTCTCCTGCTGCTCACACAGCTCCCTCTCACCCAAAGCTGCCTCTATGCAAAAACTCCGTACATAACCAGAACAGCTAACAGCACAGCACGCCTGCCCGTGAGTCAACACTTGCTTGCATGCTAAGAGAGAATCTAGAAGACTACATGGTATAGTGACACCTGGTGACACCTGCCCTAGCAGGACTTTTTGTGACACCTTTCATCCCAGCAACTCAGTGCTTTGCACACATTAACTTAGCCTCCCAACACCACCATGAAGAAGTTACATATTATTATCCTCATCAGCTAGTTCAATTAATGCTGCTGGGCCTGCAGTGACTTGGGGCTGTCATGGGAGTCCTGCCATTGCTATTGTGAGGTTTACTGCTTGTGTTGCATTGCTGTGTGCTGTTGAACATGAGCTGCTGTTGTTGGTGGAGAGCTGTCTGGGGATAAGAATTTGAGCCCCCTGAGGAATCTCATCATGTTTCCTTGTCACAGCACTGACTGGGTCGCAGTCCAAGTTCCCCTGTTATAATGCGAGGCACATGTCAATAACACATTTGATCATTGGCGGTTTTGTTTTAATTCCACTGTGTAATCATGGAGAGGCATTGAATTTATGGGGGTTATGACATTTCTGGACTGGATAAATGCATTGAGCCTTTGGACTCGTGCCTTTCTAACATCACCTGCACTCTGCTAGGATTGCCCAGTAATGCCCTACCGTACCGTACAGACCGAGTTAAAGTGAGTCCGGTGCTCAGGAAAGGTGTCCGGTTGACAGCTATGGAGAGTGAAGGCTTCTATCCACAAAACAGGTACAGGCCAGGCAGTGACAACCCAAGATTCCCCACACTGCCCCATCAATACGCCCTGCCCCTGACATGGAGGGGGACCACCTCCAACAGTGAGAGAGTAGTTCAGCTTCCATGCTTGTTGAAATGCTTGGCCTCTCTGCTGAGACTGCCAATAAGTGGGCCACTCAGACCTTAGAGTCATAGATTCCCAGGCTAGAAGGGACCACTGTGATCCTCTAGCCTGACCTCCTGTACAACACAGGTTACCAAACATCCCTAAAATGATCCCTAGAGCTTTTCCTTGAAAAGTTGTAATACAACAGTGATTTTCTCCCCCTCTCCCCATCATTAACTGTGACCTCCCTCCCAACCACTTTCTCCATTCCCCAATGGATCAGTCCTCTTCCAGCTGTCCTATCTTAACAGTGGAGACTAAATCAACCTTGCTATCACCTGACTCCTTTGAGGATACAAATAATTAGCATCGGTGGCAAGGGCTTACCAGTGCATATGAAAAGGAAAACATCACCTGAATTTAGCCACCAGCTCTGCCGGGAAGTCTCGTTTTCATATTACTCTGAGACACACACAGGAAGGGTGCTGCGCTCAGTAAAAACGTTACTGCGTGGCGGTTTAAAAACCCAGCAGTTCTGGGTGAGTGTATACAGCCCTCTATTCCTGCTCAGAATCCACAGTACTAAAAATACAAGCTGCATGACACTTTCACTACTGCAAGCCTTTAAGAACTCTCGAGGGAAAACATCACACCAAATTAATCTGCCGTCGAGTGGAAATTCTATATTATTTGCATTTGCCAATGCGCTGTATGGGGCTGTAATTGCATCGAAGTAAATATCTCCTTCCAGTTGTTCATGAGATAGAATGTGGTCAACTGGACGTAAAAGGGAAATCTGAATACAGAGCTGCTGCATTGGATTTGGTAGGTGCATTGTTCGATTTTGCTCTGACATGAGGTTAGCGTTCCTTTTTCAAAGGGAAAGATGGGGAATCTGAATAGAACATGGCACTAGACGCCAGGGGATCTGGATTCCTCTCCTGGCATTGTTACAGATTTGCAGTGCGTCAGTGGGGCAGTTTGCTTAACATCTTCGGGCCTCAATTTCCCCATATGTAAAATGGGGCTAACATTACTTACCTACCTCACTGAGGGGTTGTGAGGCTTGAACCAATTATTTGCCAAGTGTTTCGAGACACTGGGATTAAAAGCCAATGGAAATGGAAGCTATGATTGTTTCTATATAAAATAGCAGTGCTCAGAACATGGCTGTGGGCTCTAACTGTGTTGTGTTGTGTTAGTGATTTCACAGCTGTGCATCAGCTTCCAGCGCGTCACTGGGACCTCACATATCTGTTGATCATTATAAGGGTCTGAGAGTGTGGGGTAGTTGTGAGGGACCCCAACTAACCTACAAGGGCTTGTTGGGGTTCCAACGAGTCCACTAAGGCTTGCTGGGGAGGGAGGGGATCCAATGAAGGGGCCAGATGGTCAGCTGGTATGAATTGGCATAAGTCCAGTGGAACGACATTGACAGGCACCAGCTGAGGATCTGGCTTGTATTTCTGCAGGAGGTGAAATTTCAAACTCTCCCTGCTCGCTCCATATGGATTTCTCTAGGCAACTACAGCATAGTCCGGGTTCATCTATCTTGCCAGAGGTACAATCTTCCTGGAGGCAACCTGTATCTCTTGGTCTATAATCAGAAGATGTCCCCCCCATCTAAAGTCTGAGGGGATCTATTCCTCTTCCTTTCTCCCTCGCTAATCGCATGTCTAGTTCCTGAAGCTGCTTGAGGAAGCCAGAGTTGGGACAGACCCCTCGATGTTTACACACAGCCTGAATTGCATCAACAAGGGTCTTGTTTTCACAGATCATTAAGAAAGCAAGTACAAGCGTTGCTGATCGGCTGATCCCCATTGCACAGTGAACTAATACTCTGCCTGAAAATAAAAGAGAGAGAGCAGGTGTCACTATTTTATACCGTATCTGCTGATGGAGTTCATCCAGCCTGAGCTTGGCCGGGCTACTGCTGCAGACAGGAGCATCTAGACTTTCATAATCAGACCAGGCATGGTACATCATCTGTGAGGGAATGTAGTCTGATGGTTGAGGACAGACAAACTCAGGGTATGTCTACATTGAATCTGAGAGCAAACCTTCCAGCCCGGGTTCCCAGACTCATGCTAGTGCACTCAAAATACCTGAGTAGATGGCACTTTGACATTGAGGCTTGGGCTCTGAATGTCACCCCCAGCCGCCAAGGCTTCAGAGCCTGAGTTTCAACCTGAGCCACAACATGGTTATTTTTAGCAGGCTAGCACGAGCCCTGCAAGTGCAAGTCTGTGGTCCCAGGTGCAGTGTAGACATGTCCTCCGAGGTTCTATTTTGTGCCAGTGGTTTATTTTGGCAATTCATTCATCGCTCCAGATGCACATGCAGATAGGGGAGTAAGGAGGTGTAAGGACCTGTGCCTGACCCCACATTGTCAGACCCTACTCACCCTCCTGTGCAAGTGGGTACAGAGTGATGGTGGATCCTCCCCCAATGAACCAGCCAGTGGAGCTAAGCTAACATGAAGGGGGAAGGGACGCATGCCAGAAGAAGGGCTGGAACAGCTTACTTCTATCATGAAACGAGGGAGTAGGGACTGATCTGTGCCTGAGTTACCATTTGGTCCCTGCTCTCATGACGAACTGCAAGGTACCAATCCATCCCTTCGTCCCTCTGTGTTTGGGTTCCCTCATCCACAGCAGTGGGAATGATACTTATCCTTCTGCAAAGCTCTTTGGCTCACAGGTCTGCCTGTAAAATGTGGGCAGAGAGCCTTTCCATGAAAGCGGGTATAGAAAGGTGCAGCATTATCTAGTAGAGCTGGCTGAAAAACTCTGAATTTCAAAATTTCCAACAAAAAAGTGAACAAACTTTTGCAAAATGTCCCCATTGTTCTACCTGCTCTATTTATCTGCCTGCAACACAAAGGGGAAGACTTTTCAGAGGTGCTGACATCTCTTCAAGCTGAGAGTGAAAATTAAGTCCTAATTGGCATTTTTCTTTGAGGAAAGTAGCCTAACATTTGAATAGGCTGTCTGCACTCATTTGAATATGATTCACTTTGCTTTTTCCTTTTACAACAAGGTCTTAGCAATTGCTGCTATCCCTGTGACATCCAGTTTGTTCTTTACTAGCAGGTAACTTTAAAAATGTATAATTGACTATCTTGAGTATGCCAGTGATTTCAGTAATGTGCAAACTATGGGAAGAGCAGTATAGCAAATCCTGCAGTGTGTCACCATCCTGCCCTGGAGAGACCCTCTCTAGGTACGATTGGGTAGTTCACTTTCCACAGCTGTTCTGTACTTGAGTTCTCTTCTCCTCCATTCAAACTAGTGGGAGTACCACTCAGCATTCAGGATCCAGCCCAAATAGGGAATGTGAGTTTTATAGAAGCGGGTCTGAGACCAACTCATTTTTCAAAGGCCACTAATCCATCAAATTTCCTGCTTACCAAATGCTATTCATCCAGCTCAGCTAGATACTATTAGAATACGTTACAACTTATGTCCAGAAGAAAGTGAGAACAACTGATCCCAATGGGGCAGAAAATATCCCATTTTGTTGTCCCTTGGAGGCAGAATACAACCATTGTGGTTATTGTAAGCCTTTAAAATGCAGGGGTGTTTGATGATGTGGACATTGTAGAGCCTACAGCTTGTCAGGGTTTGTCCTTGGTTTGTTCATTCTAACAGCATGTTAGCTTCTCTATTATCAGGGATCAGGAAAAAAGGACTTGTCTACACTTGAAATGCGACAGCTGCGCCACTGAAGTGCTTCAGAGTAGACGCTACCTGTGCCGACGGGAGGCGTTTTCCCGTTGGCGTAGGTAATCCACCTCCCAGAGAGGTACTAGGTAGGTCGACCTGGCACTGTCTACGCTGAGGGTTAGGTTGGCTTAATTACAACGCTCAGGTGTGGATTTGTCACGTATCCAAGTGACCTATTTAAGTCAACTTAATTTTCTAGTGTAGAGCAGGCCAAAGATACCCCTGTGTGGATGAAATCTATCTGTCCAGCCAAATAAACTTGTTTGCTGTGCCTGTCTCCCTGGCTGTTAATACCTTGTACTCTGCATTGGTTTTCATCTCATATTTCATTGCTTTTGTGACACTGCTTTTATTTAAGGAGTTTATAGCAACAGTTGCAATTTTGACTAATGATGACCTTATAGTCACATGCTCAGAGAATGAGCGAGCATGTGGTTTAAAACCTGTTCTTGTCAGCAGGGTCAGAGAAGGTTTAATTCCACAATGGCCTGTATCTGATGAGACAGTCACCTTTCACTATCCTGGCATAAGAAACCTGAGCCCTGCCCCTAAATATAGACATGTCTTCAATAGAAAGCAAAGGACAAATATAGACTACAAGGAAGTAGTACAAACTCCCCTCTGTTGAGAGCAGATATTGACCAGGCTTTAAAACATTTTTTAAAATCTCTTATTATTGATCTTGCAATTAAAAAAAATCAGCTGCTGCTTGTGTTATCATTTTTCCTTTTCATATACAGATTTCAGAAATTATTGTGAGACAAATAAGGATCCCCTTTCTCATGTTGAATTGTATTTTACACCATGAGTAGTTCCATTGAAGTCAATGGGAGTATTTGCAAAATAGGCCAATATGTGCTGTGAGTAAGGGAAATGGCCTTTAAAAGATAATTCCTTGCACTTCAGAGTGCTTCATTTTCAAAGTTTTATGCAACCGTTAATCCTCACAATACCCCTGGTAAGTAGATAGGTTTTGCATTGCTCTCCTCGTT
Organism: Emys orbicularis; assembly: GCF_028017835.1. NCBI lineage: Eukaryota > Metazoa > Chordata > Testudines > Emydidae > Emys > Emys orbicularis. The sequence goes on along the minus strand of NC_088689.1, from coordinate 66,220,156 downwards.
TTACAGAGGAGACAGTTGAGACCCAGATAAGTTTGGACTGGGATTTTCAAAGGAGACTAAAGGAGTTAAGCACACAACTCCTGTTAAAATTAAATAGAATCAGGTGCCTATCTCCCACTGGTTTCTTTAAAATCCAAGCCTAAGTTGCTTGCACAAGGTCAAACATCAATTAGTGGCACTGGGAGACTCCAGAAGTTCTTAAATACCCCAGCCCTAAATAGTGGAAATCTTGGAAGAAAGGATGTTCTTGGAAGAAGCCAGGGACACTTTCTTTTATGTGTCTGAAAAACGCTGTACATATTTATGAAGCTCTAGAAATAATAATATTAAAAATGTCCAGGGTTTGAGCTACATCCAGAAAAGAAGGTCCTACTGATATGGGTCTGACCCAGCACTAGATCCATAGACTAGATTGGATCTGAATCCAAACTGTCCCTGGAATTCAGCATGGTTAAAATAGAAGACTGTTCTGAGTACTTGGTTCAGGTCAGACTTGTCAGTCAGAACTCCATTTGTTGGCTTTGGGCTTGTGTACATGGCAAATTAGTGAGCGGCAAGCCAGGTGTGTAAATCTACAGCGCACTAACTTGCTGCGTTGTGTGGATCCTGCCACCATGCACTGAAAGTGCCATAATGTGCTTTGACTTTGACTAAAATTTCCTGTATGGAACTTTTTGTGCATGATAGCAGGGTCCACATGGCGAATTAGCTTGCAGCAGTTGTAGATTCACCCCCTCGCTTGCCACACACTAGCTTGCTGTACAGACAAGCCCTTGGAGTGTGAGACTGCAATCAGCACAGCGACTATGGTTTTTTTTTAAATGTTGGGTTTCATATTTATTCTCACTCAATGACTCTTCCATCTCAAGTATGCCCAGTCTCCATAGGTGCTGGAACTAGGGATGTTTCCGCACCCCCTGGCTTGAAGTGGTTTCCATTATATACAAGGTTTACAGTTTGGTTCAATGGCTCTCAGCACCCCCACTATACAAATTGTTCCAGTACCCCTGTCAGTCTCCCCATTTAATCTGGGATCTGGAGACCAAGCTGTGTTTTTTCTTCCTTATGCACCCCCCAAAGATTCCACCATTGGAACTTACCTGACCCTTTTTTGTTAGGGATGCAGGATAAAGCCAGAGCTCCCTCGCCCATTCCTGCCTCTCCTCTGCAGGACTGGGAGCAGCAGACCTTTGATTTTATCAGTGAGTGAGTAGATATGTCTCCAATACAAAGAGAAGATGGAGGCAGTGAGAAGGTGCTGCCTTTTCATATTTGCTTCTCTGACTAGATCTTCACTTTAAATGACTCCTTTTCATATCAGCTATTAGTTTCTGAAGGTCTCCCACCAAGACACTAGACCAGCCTATGATTGGCTTTAGAGCTAATCTGCCTAGCTTTCTAAAGCACTTATCACCATGGCATGTAGATTAAGATAATTTACCTCCTTTATATTTTCAGTCTTTATTCCTGGCTGTTGTCCTTTGTTGCACAGAGATTCGGATGAATTCTGCGTGCTGACAATAAAGTGACTGTTTGATGCAGATAAATCATTCACGTGAAATGATTTCATTAGTGTGAAATTGCTCTAATGAAAGAAGATTTTAATTTACTATGTGATTGTTTTGCAGCAAACAAATGAATGTTAAACTTGAGTAGGGAAAAAAAAGCCATGTTGCTATTTAGCTCTTCTTACAGGCTGTGATCCTTGTCTGATAGCAGTTGATATAAAAGGGGCAAGTGCAATCTGAACTCACTGTGATGTATTGCACTTGTTTTACTGAATCGATCCTGAAATGGGTATGTTCTGGATGGCAGACCTGAGCACTCTTGATGGCAGAATATTACCTAGGCCTCTAGCAGGGAAGCAGCTAGCAAAGACACCTTGGCGTCTGGTATCCATGCTCCAGGTCCTCATTCCCAGAGTAGAGTCAGCAGAAAGCCAGACATGCCATGGATGGATGAAGATCTGTCATCTGGCTGGGATTTACATAGAACAATAACACTTTCTTTCTAACAACGGAATATGGCTATTATCTCAGATTCATCCCTGATGTAACTCCGCTGACTTCACAGAGTTTCCACCAGGGATGAATTTTGCAAATTCAACTTTGTTGGCCAAATTCTAGTTGGAAAATTGAATGTTGTTTAACAAATTAGACATTACAGCACATAAGATCTGATTGTCCTTTTTGTTACCCACCATTAACTGAGCTAAATGCCTTGAACTAGCCTTTGCTTCCTCATAGGACTGAGTTAATTTGGGTTAAAACTGTGAACCAGCTCTTCAGCCAGTGTAAATGGGCCTTGCCCCATTGACTTCAGTGGAATAACACCAATGTACAACAGCTGAGGATCTGGCCTATTCTGTGCATCTGTGAATCTTCTAGCTTACCCTTGTTTTTCTCATCACTTGTTTTATTTTACCCACTACCATAAAGCCATGGGCAGAACCAATTGTGTCTTTACTATCAGCTGAACAATAGCAAAGGCCTACTTCCAATGCAGGGCTAATCTACACGGCACAGCAATGCTCACTAGAGGGATGTGATTTCTATATTAATGCACCCAAGGGAACTTTTGGTTCATGCCAGCAGGGTGTACACAGGACAGTTAGTATGCAACACATTGATGCGCTTTAGAAATCACCCCCCTCTAGCGCACTTTGCTGCGCTGTGTAGACAAGCCCTTATCCTATATAGTACCTTTTATCTGAGGGTTTGAAAGTGCTCACAGATGTGGCCAAGAATTGTGATCAGGTGGGGAAAGTGGGAGGTTAAGTGACATGCCTAATGAGCCTGCCGCAGATTCAAGGAGGAAAATCCTTGTTAAGTCGCTGGGCCGCTCTGCCTCCCTTAAGGGGAGACCAACTTTTGCATTTGCACCAGCACAATGTTAGAAGAATGGTCTTTTCTGAACACCCATAATTTCAATGAGTTAATTGATGGTTTTCATCTGCTTGTTTAAAATATGTGCACAGATCAATAAAAAGAAAATCCTGTATTTGCAAACCTTTCTCTCCACATGTAGTTAGTCTAATAATTTTCCATGGACTTCTCTGATCTGTGTCCACAGATTATTTTTCTCCTTCTGCAGACTTTATCAAAAACTGCAGATTTGCATTCACATTTAGTTATAGTCTGAAAAAATGCAAATTGTACGCATTCCCATGCAAAGGAGCAAAATTGATATTCATGGTGTTGTTCTCTCCCCTAGCGCCTTCTCCTATCTGAAGCAAACAAGTTCAGTAAAGGATCGGCCGGAAACATTTCTGGCTGCATGGATTAGCTTGCTTGGAGGAGATTCATCTCACTTGCTGACCCATGAATGGGGATTCTCAAACTACTGTGGTAGTTACATTGTCAATTGAAACCAATGGTTGTACTGACTGTGTGCCATAGGGCCATGCAGGTATGGAGTGGCTGGTTTTCAAGCAGGGCACAAGCCAAAGAAGCTGGAATGGTGGCACCTCATTAAATAGTGCGCTCATGGCCTAGCTACAGCAGCAGCTTCTGGACACCTGCTCTCTATGACAGTCCAGACTTAAGAGGTTGCACATTGAGGGTGATGGGTGCTCCTTTACTTACCAATACTCCAGAATAGTGTTGGTGGAAAGGAGGTCAAGGGTGTCCAATAACTAAGACAACAGTTCCCCTTTAAGGATACAATAGAGCTCCCACTGAAATCAAACAAAACCAACCCTATCCCGCTGGGAATGTCTCCTGCTCAGTAACACTAGCATAAATCTGGAGTAACTCTGATTTCAGTGGCATTACTCTGGATTTACAGTGGTGTAACAGAACAGAATCTGGACTCAAGTGTAATTCTAAAGATAAAATATTTGATTCACAGCTTAAAAAAAACAGTATGTGTGTGTGCGTCATATATACTTAAATGTGACTCAGTATCCTCCTGGATGAACAAGTTAATAAAAATACCTTCTAAAAAGCTGTGTGGAACTAACTAGTCATAATTAAGTGGCAGTTCTACCAAACAGTTTCTCGATCAAACAAAAATACCATGGTATATCCTGACTTTCAAATGAATGGCCCTCGTGTTACCTGGTACATCTATGTTGCTGTGTATCACTACTTTTAAATAAATGCGGCTATTTGGATAACACACCCATCCCTCCTTTTTTTTTCCTGTGCAGGCCCTGGATATTGAGCTGCTGAGTTACTGTAGCTCAGGGAATTGTGCTTCCAGAACATCTTGTTCGTATACGTATCAAACTCTGTCACCCCTTTTAAAAAAAACTTAAAATGATGACTGTCAGCAGCAGCTGGATTGGTTTTTTTTTTGTTTTTTGTTTTTTTTTAATTTGGTCTTCTCTCCATTCCCAGCACTCTTGCTGGCATGTGGACTCGGGGAGTTCAGTAAAGTAATATCTATAGCCGTAACAGTAGGACTAAATATCAATTCTAGCTACGATTAGTTCAGCTGTGATTACCTTATACCCAAACTGTAGTTCCATGGGGCAGCAATATAGTCTATTTTCTTAACCGTTCCACTTTCAGTATTCTGGAATGTACCCAGAAAGGCTTTGTGGGCAAAGTTGTACTAACATCATCCGGGGGAAAGGGAGCCACTAAGTCAACTTGGTTCTCATGTTTTATTCCTTTGTACATTCTCTACGCTAGAATTTACAATGGATTTACAACGGATTCTACCTTTCTTCAGAGGGCTGACTTAATTCGTAAATAGCACACACTGTAGTAGAAGGGGGTCCAGATCCAAACTCCCTGAACTATGGTGGTGGTTTTGAATGCCAAACATAGACCTCAGTTTTTCAAAGCCCAAGTAAATCTTTATGATGGGCCAGATCAAGTCTTCCAAATAGCCTCTGAACTTCTGGTTGTTCACAATCCAGGTCCAAATTTTGCCGCTTAGGACTAACCCTAGAGTGTAGTAGCTATGGACCTTTGTGTCAGATACATCCTACCTTAGTAATTAGTGTTTAGGATCAATGTTGCTGTAAAAACTTGCAACTGTTGAAACAGAACAGGCCCTTAGGTGCATAATTACCATTTGTGCAAGTCTGTAATCACTTAACTTTGTGGTGCTATGGAAAACCCTCCCAATAAAGATTTGCACTTAACTATCTGGATTCACCACAGGGTCTATGCCTCCTGACCACAGAGAGAGCCCACTCACAAAGATTGTCCTGGCAGAAAGCAGATGCAACCTGCTCTCTCCTAGGGGGCCCAAAGGGGCCGACACAGCTCAAGAAGTGGCAACACCTTTCCCCCTCATTTGCCGTCATGCTAACTACTTTGAACACTGAGTGTACAACTGCAGACCTCATGTGTTTGAAAAATCTGGCCCTTAATTCTTCTGTGCCGTATAATATTTCAGACCACTGGCTTCCTGGCATTGAAATAGACTGCGGGTTTGAAAGCAAGTCTTCTCTCTCTTTTTCCTCATGAGAGGTTTGAGTTTTTCTTTCTGGTGCATAAGGGCTGGAGATGTTTATTCCCACCCATAGCGCCACATCTTTTAAATGTGCCTCTCTTTTTTCCAATGGCCAGATGTAAAGAAGCTGTGATCTGTAACCTGCAGAAAGTGCACTCGCACAGGGGTGTGTGATTGTGGTTTAAAGATATGCTAGTTTAATGGCTCTGCATGCTATATACTATACCCCAGTGACAGACCACTCTATAGGTGCTGGGAGCAATTATGAGTGCTGGTGAGCACTGAATTGTCACATGAATTGGCAGAGATGTTACTGTAATTGTGAGACCTGTGAAGATGGCTCTTAAAGATGCCCTTCTTCCTGTGTTGTGGTCTGGCGGTAACTGTGTGCAGCTTACTTTCCTCCAGCACACAGCCTGGCTGCTCCAGCTGAGTTCTGAGCATAGTGGGAGATATAGAAGTAGATTTCAGTTGTAGCAAGGCTTTGTGTCTCCTTCTCTTGGCAGGGCTAAGGTTTGAGTGAAAAACTACTCACCTTCCCTTTATGGCTAATGGGCTAACTGGCTTACCAGACTAGCTGTGGGATTATGGGTAGTGGCTGTGTGACCAGGTATTTCAATTCCCACCCATTTCTACTTGGAATCTGCTTGTGCTGAATGCTAGCTGATGACTTGCTCTGCTTGTTTTTATGCTGAAGCCACGTAACGTGCATAGCCAGTGTTGTTACCTCTTGGAGAATTCAGCGCTGCTCTTATATATCTGGCAGCTTGATAGAAGTAAATGCTGAGATCAAAATTTGGATCATCATCAGCTTCTATTCCATAATAATCTACAGGCAGGTCTCTGTAGAATTTAGCTCCAGTGTCAATGTGAAATCTGCCAGCAGCAGCATTCACAATGTGGGTGATACCCATTCGGCGCAGCTGCTCTTTGTCCCGAGCTGTATATCTGAAAGAAGGAACACCTTAGGTATGCAGGGGGTTGTGCAAGGATTTCTCTGCCCACTGCCCCACAAACCTCTGGGCCAAACTATAATGGAATTGTGCTGCTGTCGGTTACAGACGCTAGGTGCTTCGAAATACTAGCAAACTGGCGTGGCTCAATTTCCCCCCATCAATATTTTTTTTTCAGCACAAACTGGCTCTTGTGAATTTTTCATTTCCATCGTGTTTCTTTCAGGTTTTCATTGGAAAAAACAATTTTTTTCAAAGCAAACTTTAAAAAAGTATTGTTATTATTTAAGCACTGGTAGCATGCTTAGCTGCTGTACTGATGCAGTGCTTCTGTATGACCACAGAGGAGATGTGGTCCATGCTCACTTTACGCCTTAGGATTAGAGGAGGCGTAAAGATGGTGTAAAGCTGCCTTCTCCTCCCCTGCCCTAGGCATAGTTCAACCAGACCCAAGGATTGGGCCCCCATTAGCTGATGATTCCCAAACCTTCCATTCTCAAGTGATTTCATTTGACAGAGCCCCCATTTATCTCCTAGTTCTTGTCTCATTTTGAGGTCAGGTTCTTTAGGAGAATCTCACTTACAAGTCTCCCACGTAGAGGTTTGGCCAGACTTCATTCACGTGGCCAGTGGAAGGTTTATGTGTCCACAGCAGGCGTTGAAGCTCTGTCAGAGGTGGCGTTTGGTAACTGCTCTGGCTTCTGGGGGTCAGGCTCAAAGCGCTTCGTATCCTGGGGCGCAGCAAGTCGTCTTTGCATAACGAATTGAAAGCCATTCTGAAATACAGAATCGAGAAGACACCCCCCCTGTTTATATAGTTTCATTCTCCCTCCCATTCAAAAACTCACCTACAATTACAATAACAACTTACAAGATCCCTGCCCCAAAGAGCTTACTATCTATTTGTTCTGTGTTTTGTGTCCTGATCCATGACAAGGGCTCCTAGCTATTATTGCAATATAAATAGTAGTAGTAATAATAATAATAATATAAGCTGTAAGGGCCGTATTGTGATAGCACTGAACAGTTCAGTTCCAGTGGTTATACTCAATGTCCTGACGACAAACTGCCATAGTAGGAAGGAATTGTATGAGTAGGACAGAACAATTCTGACTAATGAACAACTTCACAGACATGTAGATGTTAGCGTTTTGGAGAGCATTAATTTTATTTCACTTACTTTCCTCCTTCATTCCTTTTCTCTCTCCTCTCTACACTTCTAGTCTTGAAATAAATGTTGGAATTGCAGATAGAAAACAAAACTGACCATAGATATGGAGCCTTTACAAAATTGCCCATCTCTGCTTACTTTAGGAAAGAGAAGGAACACAGGAATTTGCATATAAGAACAGACATGCTCCACCTATTCTGATATCCTCAGTTTGACATTGATGAGTCCCAGTATCAGCTACTTCAGAGGTACTTCCACCTCCAGTGCATAATGAACCTAATTGTGTCAATTCATGCCCTAACTCCAGCTGGTGATCTCAAACACCTACATGACTTGCCTGATGTGTCAAAGGAAATCTGCAGCAGATTTTCTGTGTCTTAACCACCAAACCATCTGTCATTCCATTAAAAAATAGCAGCTCCCTCAGTCCCTCCCATCTCATAATAGCTGCAGCTAACCTTCCCTTCCTTTGACATATCCCATCCCTTGCAGCGTGGCTGGTGACCACTCTAGTGTAGCTGATGACCTTATAAGCTTCCTTCAGCTGTTTTGGCCTCTGTTTATTTACTGCTTCCTGTCATCCCCTCCGCTTTCTTTCTCTACTGCATAAAATTCTCGGTTGACTTTAATTAATATTGCTGAGTCTTTGAGAGCCAAAGAAACCTATCAACCTTGCCTCTCTGAGCCATACAGTAGTAATGAATTATAGGCTGTCTTGTGAGCATTCCGGGTAGCTGTGTGTAGATTGTGTTGCTGAATGAGATCTGGGAAACAGGGTGGCTTAAAATTTATCATACTGCCCCTCCAGGAATTGGACTGTTAAATTATATTAGGAGAGGGCAGTTTATCAAAATACAAATAGAGAGAGTATTTTCTTGGATAACAGTGCAGAGGCACCTATATCACAAACACAGTTAGAATTTACTGAATGCCTCAGCAGAGAGACCAAGGATTGAATGGGCCATGGAGACTTTTCTGCCCCAGGGCCTCGTCTACACTAGCTTTTCTGCACTGTTGGTCAACCAGTGGTGTACTTCCCAGAGTTGCCAGTGGTGTAAGCACTAAAACAGAGCATGCATGAGCTTTTATTTATCACCCTGTTGTCAAACTGTGTTCAGAGTGTGACCTGATGGTGAAAACACCTGCACTCCTACATTCCCTAGCAGTTCCACCAATGCTATGACTGATGGAGCTGCATCAGTGGTAGGCAAATTTTGGGATTAGCGCTGATGTAGATGTATCCCTAGAGGTGGTCGTTCCAGGAGAGCAGAGGCATGTTGACGAGGTAGTACAGGGAAGCTTGTGCTGTACGTGCCCTATGGATAAAGAGAAGATATACTGAAAGTTTTGGAGACTGAAACTAAAATGGGCGAATCCCTCCAAAGTAAGTAATCCTCAAGTAAGCTCCAGCTGTAGTCTCACCCATTTTGTATTCCAGCAAACGAGTTTACAAGCAGGGATGTTCACTGAAAAAGTAAGCATTACAGTAAATTCATGGAAATCAAACCTTGAATTCTCACACACAAATATTCCCACTACAGCCTGATTCTAAGACTCACATTTATCCAGCTAGGGAATAGAATCGTGTCATGTGACTTCTGTGTCCAATCAAAGCTAGCTATCATTGCTCAAATGTCAAAAACAGAATACTCGTAGCAAGTTGATCACAAATGATCTATAGATAGAAAATTCCTTGTAGAAATCATTTAAATAATGAACCCATTCAAGAAAATAAGTAGCTTCCAACAGAAAATTTACAAACAGAAAAAGAAAAATATACTGAATAAACTATTCACTCCAAACTATTTTAGCTCTAGCTTTGTCTACCACTTTTTCACACACATGCAAATTAATTTTGTATCAATTTATTTAAATGCACACTTTAAAAAAAGTGATGAAATGCATAAAGTTATTTTGTCTAGCTGAAATAAGCTAGGCATGTTGCTTAAAATGAGGCTGTACATTAAAAACATCAAGCACACATGGAATATAAATAATGTGGTTATCCAAAGCTATTGTAAAATATTTATAAATATATATTTAATGACTAGCTTGTTTAACTTATCTTACATTGCTTATTTAAATCTTTTTACTCTATTTCTGTAGTGGGCTTGGTTTTATGGCTTACTTTACATGTATATTGTCTTAAAATGCCCATCCAGTTGGGATGCTCTTAATGATATGCATATGAGACATTTCTGGTCTTTGCCCTATTGAAACTGTATCACAGTAATTATTCAACCATGTAAGAGAAATTTTAGCACTATATTTAAATTAATTTTGAGTCACTTTATACTAGAGCTAGTAATTTTAGCTGAACTGTGTAATGTAATTTAATTAAATATATATATAATATATGTTAACTGGAGAATTGCAATCAGGCAAGCCTTTAATAGATCTGAAGGCTAGAAAGAAACATTATGATCATCTAGTCTGACCCCCTGCAGAACACAGGCCAGAGTGTCATCAGTGATTCCAGCACCTAGCCCAACAACTCCTGGAGAATTATTGATGTTATTTAGCATTGGTATTATGGTAGTGCCTAAAGGCCAACCAGTTCAGGGGCCCATTGTGCTAGATACTGTACAAATATGTAGTAAACAACAATCCCTGCCCCCAAATTGCTTACAGACAAACAAGGGAGCCTGGATGAAGGGGAGGAGGAAGACTGGGTAACAAAAGTAATATGCATAGGAAGACAGTTGATTTGTCTCATGCAGCCTTGAAGTCCTTTCATATGTTGTCCTTTACTCTCCTCATGGGAATGCTGAGGTAGAGTCTCTCTCTTCATCACCATTTGGGTGGGTGGGAAGGCCTTTTCTCTCTTCCCACCCAGACAAGCAACAAAGAATGCCATTTTCATTAATTCCGGCCTGCTCTACACTACTGAATTAGGTTGACGCAAGGCAGCTTATGTCGACCTAACTATGTAAGTGTCCACACTAAAATTTTGCTCTTGCCGACGTAACTGTCTTGCTACACCAACTTAATAACTCCACTCCAGGAGAGGCGTAGAGTCCATGTTGATGTGGTTAGGTTGACACAGTGTCAGAGTAGACACTGTGTTGCTTCCAATGACTGTTACTGGTTTTCAGAAGCTGTTCCACAATGCCCCACACTGGGCTTAAATTGCAGCAAAGGAGGTTTAGGTTGGATATTAGGAAAAACTTCCTAACTGTCAGGGTGATTAAGCACTGGAATAAATTGCCTAGGGAGGTTGTGGAATCTCCATCATTTTTAAGAGCACGTTAGACAAACACCTGTCAGGGATGGTCTTCTAGATAATACTTAGTCCTGCCATGAGTGCAGGGGACTGGACTAGATGACCTCTCAATGATTCAATGATAGTCCAGTTACTACAAGTGCTCCTGGTGAGGATGGGCACTGCCGACACAAGGCAAAAGTGATTTAATTACTGCGGCGGCTGTATGCTGACATAACTTGAGTCGACATAATTTTTTAGTGTAGACATACCCTCAGGGGTGCCCCGAAGCATGGTGGTGTAACTAGCACAGTTTCATGCCACAATATGGAGAGGACCTTTGAGGTAAGGTCCTCTAACATAAATCCCAGTCCTTTGAAACTCCATATTACTTTCCTCCCAATTTATCTGTAGACATACTTGGCTAAATAGGAAGGAAGGAAATAATAGGGCAGGGTGACTAGTGACTAAGTGACACTGTTCCTTTTGAGTCAGTACTGAACCAAACTGCCGCACCATATTAGCAGATGACACAGTGCTGCACAAAATAGTGTTGGCACTTCAGTAGGTGGTATTGTGTTCTTTGCATGGTTATGAAGCCAGTGCCCTAGCACAGCGTCATCTCATCACTTCACTATACTTTTTTTTTTCTGGTGTGATAGAGGAGAATTTTAGGAAAATTTCATGACATCATTATCCTTGCTTCAATAAGCTATTAAGTGTTTTAATCCCATCAGTAATTATCAGTCTGTGCATTTGTAGAATACCATCTTTTCCCCAACTGAATAAACACGCCTTTAATGTTCACCCTGCAGAGACATTACTCATGATTTGTTTTTGACTGGCTGGGACATGTTGTAACCCTATCATTTTAGTTAAAAAGTCAACCTGAATGCACTTCAATTGTATTATGTTTGACAGATGATTGTAAAAGACCAGACTGAAGCTCTGGGTTTGGCCAAGGTAGGGCATGTCAGGTCTGTGCCAGTTGTATCTTTAGAGAGACAAGGTGGGTGAGGTAATAGCTTTTATTGGACCAGGAGACAAGCTTTAGAGTTTATGCAAAGCTCTTCTTTAGGTCTTGGAAAGGTACTTAGTGTCACAGCTAAATACAAGGTGGAACAGATTGTTTAGCATAAGTAATTAGCATATGTTGCAAGAGACCATTCAAGGTGAAGTAGGTAGCCAATACCTCTGCAGTCATCAGGGCCGGCTCCAGGTTTTTTGCGCCCCAAGCAAAAAAAAAAAAAAAAAAAAAAGCTATCTTTCTCAGACCTGAAGAAGAGCTCTGGGTACCTTGAAAGCTTGTCTCTCTCACCAACAGAAATTGGTCCGTAAAAGGTATTACCTCACCCACCTTGTCTCTCTCATATCCTGGGACCAACACCGCCACAACACCACTGCTAACAGTTGTGCTTTAGAAAGTCACAAATGCTTTGCAGAAAACCTATCCATTGGAAAGATTACTCCATGATAACATATGTTTGAGGAAAGGTTTTGTACTTTATCTGTTACATCTCTACACAAATGGCAAATATTATAGTCATCATTCTTCCTTCTTGCTGTTTAACCCGATAGTCTCACTGGAGCCATAATTTATCGATCGCTGGGAGTGCTGTGGGAAATAGTATGAATCAACTACAGTGATGATTGAGGTAGGACTGGCTGGGTTTGAAAGCTGAGACATTGGCTGTTTCCAGGGATGCACAAGGTATTTGAGCAGCCAACTGTCTGTAAGAAAATCTCTTCAGCAGCTGGAGGATGTAATCCGAATAGCATTTCCAAATTTAGTAGGGACAAGTTTAGCACCAGCTGTGCATTTTGTGTAAGGTGATGACCACATGCCCTAGTCTGACTTTGCAGAATCCATTTCAGTGGCCTGCTCTTCTCTATACAATGTGGTGTCAATGTCTGGAGGAATGTGAGCTAGATCACTCTTCACACAACATAGAGCTGCACGGATGAGAATGAAACATCTGCCTGTCTTCTCCTTGGATACTATGCTGGTAGCAAGTGGCCTCTCCCAGTATAGGGCTAGATTGGGATGCCCTTACTCCACATGGAATAAGGTCTACTCAGTGTAAGTCCCACTGAATGCAGTGGAAGTATTCATGGAGTAAGGTGTACAACCCAAACATCAATAAGGGCATCACTATCTGGCCTGATTTTCAGAGGTGCTGAGCCTGCCCCAGCTCCCATGGACTTCAGCTGGAATTGTGGAGAGACAGCCCTTCTGTAAACCATGCCTCAGATATGTCTCCCTGATCTCTCTCTTTTCCTCTCTCAGTGATTCTGTGGGCTGGTCAGCTGGGATCATACCTGCTGATCTTGAATGCTGCAGGAAGTAAAACAGCACATGGTCCCTCCAGATGGGTCTATATTGCTCTATAGCGTATCAGATGTTCTTGTGACATCAGCTACTTGCTGTATCTCTGTTGATGAGTATTATGTGTATGCGTGTGGTCACTTAAGGGGAGAGCATGGAGAGGATTCTCTCTATTGTGCAGTAATATTGTGGTTAATTGCAAAGTCTGGTTACAGCTGCTGATGTCGCCGTTCTTTAAAGTGGAAAATGGGCTCACCAAAGAAGTTACCTACACTGCATTGAAGGTCACGGTCAGGGGTTAAAGTTCAGGGGAACACAGCCCTTGCTCCCCTGCTAAAAGTACATGGGAGTTCCCCCTCTTCCTCTTGGCTTGGGAGACCATTTTTCCAACTGTAAGCAGGGTCTGAATGAATTCTCCCCTGACAGCTAGCTGGGAGTGGGAGAGACTTCAGGAGCAAACTGTATTTACATGAACACACCTACTCTGCTTAGATATCCATCAGATAGAGTAGTGTGGTTCAAAATAATCAACTTTGGCTGGTGTTGGGTTACAAATCACTTGAGTACTGAATGCAGGGGTAGTGAAATGCTGTTACCAATGTTGTTGTCATTATTATATGAATAAAGGGGAGCAGAACTGTGCTTAACCTGTCACAAATGAGGGGGTCATCCTCAGCTGAAAGGACTTGGTTAAGCCAGGGGCTTGAATGCCAGACCCCTGTGAAACTAAGGGGGGGGGGGGACAGGTGTCCCAGCCAGGAGGTGTGGACTCTCTCTAAGGGTCCCTGGTCTGGTTTAACCTGTTCCTTCCCACTGTTCAAAGAAAGCGCTAAATAGGCTTCATTAGGAGCCTCTTTGTTATGTTAAAGTGCTCAAATGAGAGCTGAAATCACTTGAAATGGGGTCGTGTTTCTGCCCAGCCTGCAAAGAACTGAAAATTACTAAGAGACTGATGTGCAGAGGTTGCAACAGAAGGTGACTGACAGCTGGCGAATGAGTGGCAGGCAGGGCAGCGAGCAGAATGAGCGGCTGGTGGGGCGGCCAGGCAGCGAGGAAGCGCAAGCAAGGTGCCTTCATCCCCAGGTGGGAGGTGAACTCACACAGATACACCTCTGAATCCTGGGTCCTCACTGACCAAGGACAACCACTGTGAGTGGGGTATGGTGAGGGAGCAGAGAGGGACACAGAAAAGGAACTTTTGGTTGTAGAACTCAAGAACATGAGGTGGAAGGCACTGCCCCATGCACTCTGGGGTGAGTGTCCTGCTCACAGTTTTATGATTATGAATCCTGCTTCTGGCATTTCCCCTAATTAATGTTGGGTGACTTCCCTCCTTTCATTAAAAGTTTCTTTTCTACACTCAGACTCTGTGCTTGCGAGTGGGGAAGTATTGCCTCTCAGAGGTGCCCAGGGGTCGTGTGTAATTGTCCCAGGTTACTGGGTGGGGGCTCGAGCTGGTTCTGTGTGGTATTGTTGAAAAGGAACCCCTAGATATTGAACCCGGCCCTGGTTGCTGCCAGCTCCACCTGGCAGAAGGGTTACACAACTATAGCGCCCCTTCCTTCTTGGTTGCCATGGTGAGCACCCAGTCTACTGGCAGGGTTACAAAATGGCTGTTAAAACATGGCTTCGTCAGGTAATGTAGGTTGGATTGCAATGATGTCTCCAAACTGTGAAGGTTTGGTTACACTCCATACACACACACCCCTCCCCAGTATCAGCAGGGAGTCTGGCTATGGAATTCCTGTCCAGAAGAGGATGGGTGTCAGAGCCCTGAGAATGGGTGTGTATGTGTGCTGAGTGGGAAGATCTCACCACTTCCATGCTGGAAGAGGAAGATTTAAGGCCTGATCCGAAGCCAGCTCTGCCATTCCCCAGTAAGTAACCTGAGGGCATCTGTCATAACTATAAAGGGAAGGGTAACAGCTCTCCTGTGTACAGTACTAAAAAATCCCTCCTGGCCAGAGACTCCAAAATCCTTTTACCTGTAAAGGGTTAAGAAGCTCGGGTAACCTGGCTGACACCTGACCCAAAGGACCAATAAGGGGACAAGATACTTTCAAATCTTGGGGGGGGGGGGGGGGAAAGGCTTTTGTTTGTGCTCTTTGTTTAAGGGGTTGTTCGCTCTTGGGACTGAGAGGGACCAGACATCAATCCAGGTTCTCCACATCTTTCTAAACAAGTCTCTCCTATTTCAAACTTGTAAGTAAATAGCCAGGCAAGGCGTCTTAGTTTTACTTTGTTTTCTCAACTTGTAAATGTACCTTTTACTAGAGTGTTTATCTTTGTTTGCTGTACTTTGAACCTAAGACTAGAGGGGAGTCCTCTGAGCTCTTTAAGTTTGATTACCCTGTAAAGTTATTTTCCATACTGATTTTACAGAGATGATTTTTACCTTTTTCTTTAATTAAAAGCCTTCTTTTTAAGAACCTGATTGATTTTTCCTTGTTTTAGATCCAAGGGGGTTGGATTTGTATTCACCAGGAGTTGGTGGGAGAAAGGAGGGGGATGGTTAATTTCTCCTTGTCTTAAAATCCAAGGGGTTTGGATCTGTATTCACCAGGGAATTGGTGAAAGGTTTCTCAAGGCTTCCCAGGGAAGGGAATTAGTTTTGGGAATGGTGGCAGCGGACCAGATCTAAGCTGGTAGTTAAGCTTAGAAGTCTTCATGCAGGCCCCCACAGTTGTACCCTAAAGTTCAAAGTGGGGATACAGCCTTGACAGCACCTGTCTGAATGTAGCTGAAAGAGGATGTGAAAGACCAGAACAAAAGGAGCTGTAGCTTCTGTAAAGTACAGAAAGTAGCTGACCAAGAAAAGCAAGATACTGAAGTGGCTCTGCTTGGGCTTGTGTCCTGAGTGAGTTGGGTTAGAAAAGGACACCAGACCCTCTTTGCTAAGACATTGAATTAAGATAATTTATATGGCTATGGTGAGGTTAACAGGATTTGCAGGACTGGGCCCTTACTCTTGTGAGCATTCCCACTGACTTGTGCAAAGCTGACTCATGAGCAAGGGTTTGCAGAATCAGGAGTCTAATCTGTTACTCAACTGTGGGAGGAAAATTTCCCTTTATTGTATGAGTAGGTATTTTGGGCCCAATATGGACCGCAACATATAGCTATGGGGAGCATGGCAGACAGTGAACACACAGAAATCAATTTTCCATGGCTTCTGCACCCCTGCTGCCTGGAAATATTTTGTTGCTGAATTGGGCCCTTTATTTACTAGTTACGAATTTTATGTGCCACTTTAATAGCGTGCATTGTAACTATTTAAAGACCTGCATTAAACAGGCCCAGACATTGTGTTAACAGTCTGCACATTACGATGTATTTTTTGTAACTGCTTGTTATAGCATCAGCTATTAAGAATTTATTACTAGTGCATTTTAGACCGTGCTTTACAGTAACTTTAATTACAGCCATCTAGCTATCATTAAATAAATATTCATCAAGAGCAGGAACCCCAGGGTAAAGTGACCCGAAAGGCTTTTACCTGCCAAGACCGGAGGTCAGGCCCTTAGGTGTCAATGATGCCATTGGCATTTGCAAGGAAACACAAACATTTAAAGCTGTGCAGGGAGCTGTGTTCCTCCCCTGTGCTAGGTGTTCATGAGGTCATCAGCTGGAGCATGAGAGAAACAGAGCCCTGAGGGCCTGAACTTAGCTCTTGGCAGAGGAGTGAAGGAAGCAGCATGGGCCAAATCCTGCAATCAGTCCCCCTTCAG
Organism: Emys orbicularis; assembly: GCF_028017835.1. NCBI lineage: Eukaryota > Metazoa > Chordata > Testudines > Emydidae > Emys > Emys orbicularis. The sequence continues at coordinate 66,203,367 of NC_088689.1, read as the reverse complement.
CCCATTGAAGACGGTTGGATTTTTGGCAGAGCAAGTACAGGAGAATGGCTGCAGGATGGCGGCCTGGAACAGAAACTGTAATGACTGCACGTGCATCCCAACAGAGCCCTGCTTCTAGGAGCTGGCTGAGCTCCCTCCATTCCCATCAACCTGAGCAGCAAAGTGAAACACTTAGGCTCTGGTACAACTTCAGATACGGTGATTATGAATGTGAAACAATCCAAAGGCTCTAGCTGGTCCAAAATGCATCTGCCATTTCTTCTGTAATGAAACCCATGCCACAGACACTCCACAGGCTCCCAGTCAGCTTCTACTCCCAAGTTTAATGCCTTGGTCACAGTCTTCAAAGCCAGGGATGGATCAGCTGTGTTACACACTGCCTTTCTTTCCACCAACCACCAGGACAGTTGCACCCCTCCGGGACAATGCCCAGGTTGAAGCATGTGAGAACCAGGTGAAAATGCATTCTTGCTCCAGGGGATCTGGCTGAGGAACGAACGTCTGGAGGAGAGGAGATGAATCCAGTCTGCTCACCTTTAGGAAATGCTGCAATTGCTTCCTCTTTAATAAACCTTTCCCACCATAACCAGAACAACAGTCATAACTTCAAATCCTACCCCAGTGGAGCTTTCCATTACCTGAAAAAGGAGAGGAACCAGACACTCCTTGAAGTCTACTTTACATGGATGGTGATCAGATACTGTAGTCATGGGCAGCAGCACAAAACTGCAAGATAGAAACTGTTAGTGATTCAGGGATCTCAAACATTTTCTCTGTGAAGCACTTCAGTCTGCATTAAAAGTGTGACCATGAACAACAACTGCCCTGCCCAGCTCAGATGCTGGTATTTCAAATGAAGAAAAATGGAGAGGTGCTTTTCATAGGTTTGCTCACAGCTATAGTCTCTAGTTCATGCCCTTCACCCAAACTGGCCTTACAGACAAACTTTAAGTGGTATTTAGGAAGGCAGACTTCAGTGGGAGGTTTGGCTTGTGGGGTCAGGAGAGGTATATGCTGCCATTTTAAGTTTAAAACCCAGAGATTTGCTTGCTTTGCTGCTCTGCTCCAAGTTTTCTGTCGCTCTCTGTTTTGGATTGTGATAAAAATGATAATACGGCCCCTCTGTGGGCTGCCACATTGTTGCATTAGATCTTTAGACTACAACTAAGGTATGTCTACACTACCCCGTGAAGACACCGCGGTGAGTAGGTCTAAGTACGTTATTCACGTAGCTGAAGTTGCGTAACTTAGATCGACCCCTCCCTCCCCCCCCCCCAGTGTAGACCAGGCCTAAGTAATCTCTGAGAATTTCATAGGACTATTGACATCTCTTTCAGGAAAAATGCCTGGGTGCTGTGAGGATATGTGCACTGTTTCTTTAAATCTGTAGGAGGTCATGATGGTAAATGCCTGCCTGAGTCCTGCCTACCCTACAACTTCTTCTACCATTGGATTGATGTCAATGGTGAATTATGTGCAATAGCCTTATTGAGGTGAAGCCTGAGGAATACTCAAGCTCTGTTAGAAGTGGGGGGAGCCTCAGTTTTCACTGTTTGATAAGACAAATCATCCCTTGTCCCAGGTGACATTTTATGCATTGGGGCTAGAGTGGCTGGAGCCTGGAAAGGTTGAGAGTTTTGGTTTGGAATTCCAGCTCCAATTCCATCCCCTTGAACTTTGGGAAATTTGCATCCAGATCCAAATGTCATGGCTAGTACATCCTCCTAGTACGGACTCCAACCATCCAAACGTTCCCAAACTTGGAGAAGATTTGGATCTCAGTTCATTGAGGCTCACCTCTAATTTAGATAGTCCCCCAAACATAGGATGCTTATCTCATCGAGCCAAATTATTTGAGACTATACAATTAATTTAGAACATTTTCTCTTCCCACTTCAAGACTTCTACTTGAAGTGATGCTTGCATCAAATTTGGCTCTTCCTATAGATAGGGGTAAATTTTGGAAGTAGGATTCTGAACCTGCCTCCTGTATGCAGGTTTTACGCGGGTGTAACTACAGTGACTCTGGTGGCATTATTCCTGATTTGCACAAGCATTAATGATCTGGATGGTGGGATGGATTGCACCCTCAGCAAGTTTGCAATGACACTAAGCTGAGGGGAGAGGTAGATACGCTGGCGGACAGGGATAGGGTCCAGAGTGACCTGGACAAATTGGAGGATTGGGCCAAAGAAATCTGATGAGGTTCAACAAGGACAAGTGCAGAGTCCTGCACTTAGGAAGGAAGAATCCCATGCAGTGCTACAGGCTGGGGACTGACTGGCTAAGCGGCAGTTCAGCAGAAAAGGACCTGGGGATTACAGTGGATGAGAAGCTAGATATGAGTTAACAGTGTGCCCTTGTTGCCAAGAAGGCTAACGGCATATTGGGCTGTGTGACAGGGTGCAAAGCAGAAAGCTGCTTAGCCAACCCTCTGCCACTCCAGCTCCAATTAAGGGAGGTGAATTGGAGCTGGGTAGATCACCTGGCCCTGATTGGGGAAGCTGGAACAGCTGCTGCCTCATCAGGCTGGGGCTGGATAAAAGCCCCAGGGGAAGGAAGCCAGGGAGGAGCTGGGAAGAGGGGAAGCTGCACTAAGGGAAAGCAGGGAGGAGTAGCTTGTCCCCTCTCTCCTGCTGGTAGACAAGCAGAAAGGGATTGTGTGTATTGTGGTGAAAAGGTGGTGGGAACGCTACTTGTAAAATAAAGCACCAGGTGAGCACTGCAACAAAAGACTCTGAGTGACTTTCTCAGCCCAGCAGGGGCAGGAGCCAGGTGGGCCCAGCAGGGACCCCACTACAGGATGCATTAGTAGGAGCATTGCCAGCAGATCGAGTGAAGTGATAATTCCCCTCTATTCGGCACTGTGAGGCCACATCTGGAGTATTGCATCCAGTTTTGTGCCCCCACTACAGAAAGGATGTGGACAAATTGGAGAGAGTCCAGCAGAGGGCCACAAAAATGATTAGGGGGCTGGGGCACATGACTTACGAGGAGAGGCTGAGGGAACTGGGGTTATTTAGTCTGCAGAAGAGAAGAGTGAGGGGGGATTTGATAGCAGCCTTCAACTACCTGAAGGGAGGTTCCAAAGAGGATGGAGCTAGGCTGTTCTCAGTGGTGGCAGATGACAGAACGAGGAGCAATGGTCTCAAGTTGCAGTGGGGGAGGTCTAGGTTGGATATTAGAAAAAACTAGGAGGGTGGTGAAGCACTGGAATGGGTTACCTAGGGAGATGGTGGAATCTCCATCCTTAGATTTTTTTAAGGCCCAGCTTGACAAAGCCCTGGCTGGGATGATTTAGTTGGGGTTGGTCCTGCTTTGAACAGGGAGTTGGACTGGATGACCTCCTGCAGTCTCTTCCAAACTTAATCTTCTATGATTCTATGAGCAGGGGCAAAATCAGGCCCGTGCTACATTCCAAAGTGATTCTCTCATCCTGTGGGTTACAGTCTAATGAGCATGATGCCAGAATAAATCTCCATTGGCCTCCTATAGGGAATACAACTGCCCTTGCCTGGTAGAAGAAATATGTGTCACTTTGATTTTGTTTTGGACTGTAAGTGACCAGATGGCTTCATTTCACTTTTATCAATAGTTCTCTCAACCTTTTTAATATCAGGACTGCCCCTAGGTGTCTCACTCTCATCTAACTGGGACCTCCCACTGTCCCAGTTAGCAAGTGTTGTGACCACTGGTTGTTTGCTCACATGATGTTTATTTGCATCCCCGCTGGGGGTTGTGGCCCTCATTTGGAGAACCCATGATTTACACCATCTTATTAGCAGACAGTGTTTGTTTCGGGTACTCTTGCAGAGAAGCACAAATTTTGGATTATTCACAGCTGATTTGGGCTGATTTCTTCCAAGCAGGTACAGAAATGAAAAGGTAACTGATGGTGATGTGAGTTAAATGCCAGTGTGATGGCTGTGCAGGAAAGGGGTTTGTTAGGACCTTATCTCCACAAGGTAAATTCTCATAGCTAAAAAACATTCTCTCTTTAGCAGCCGCTGCTGGCGTTTGGGATGACTGTCGTACCCAAAGCAACTTCTAAAAGCATGTCATGCTGACTCACCAGGCATAAGCCTTCTGCTATTTAACATACAGGCTTCTTTTCGAGAGCTGTCAACCTGGACATCTTGTCACCACAGCGAGCAGGTCCGACTACAGTTAGCTAGATGACAGAAGGACTAAATGCGGCTGCTTCCTGTCCCTCATCCACTCCTCTCACCCATTGCTAGGTTTACACCCTTGTTCCTTTTCTCAGTCTACCCACTTTTCCAGATTGGCTCAGTTGATCTCTGTCCCAAATAGTCTGAAACAGAATGATGTTTATTACTTTTATTGCCAGAGCCTTATCGTGCTAGGCATTGTACAAAACCACAACTATAATCCACACCCACTCCGTGTGGGGCTCTGTTCCCCTCTAGTGGTGGCCGGGCCATATATAGAGGTTGATGAGCCTTACATCTTTTAGCTCAGGCTGTAAAGGTTTGTGGTTTAAGAGCCAGAGGTCCCAGGTTCAATCCCATTACTTGTAAAGAGACAACGCTTGCCCCAAAGAGTTTACTGACAAAGTACTTATTTAGCAGATATAAAGTGAGGCTCTTCTCTCCTGTATTAGCTCCAAAGTGCTTCCCCATTTAAACTGCCAAAAAAGAAGGGGTTAACTTTCCTGTCTATAAAGGTCATTGCTAGCAGGTTGCTTCCTGCCATGTCTGTTTCTTTAGGGCTAGCTGTAGTGTTACTGCCTCTGTTCCTGACCCATAGCCTTTGCTGTAAGTTGTGGTGTACCAGTAGCTCTGTGCTACGAGCTTCAGGAGAGCGATGACTTGGGTATCTCTATATTTACACAGAAGGGAGGCTTTTACATTTAGCGAAGGAGTAGGAGGAATGAAGGGAAATGGCAGGAGGTTGACAGTGAGTATATTAAGAACTGGCATTTTATGGCAGTCTGAGTCATTACTAAATTTAGCCTGTGACGCAAGCATTAGTATCCCCATTTTACAGATGGGAAAACTGAGGCAATGAGCAGTTATGTGACCGCAGGTTATTAGCTTAGCCAGGGGCAGAGCTATGCAAAATGTTGGTAGTGAAACCCGAATCCAGGCAAAGTCCAAAACTTGGGACAGATTTGCCCAAAGCTACATCTGTCTCCCAGGGAACCTGGGCCAGTCTAGGGTCTGAGGCACAAAGTGGGGAAAAATTAGTGTTTCTGCATGATCCCCACTCCAAAATGATGCTTTGGGCTGAGTGTTGCTTTGAGTTTTGGGGTTCACTTGACCTGAAGTTCAGAAAGAAATTCAGGATGTGCAAACCCAAACCAAGGAAGATGTGACCCCTTGAGTACTGAAACATCACAGCTCCAAATGCTGCTCTCCAGGACTCCTGGCTCCTTCCGAGACAAAACTGGGGAAACTTGTACATTCCCTGATGCTGCTGCTATGGGACCCCCATCATATAGCAGGCATGTGCCTGCATTAAATGCCGTGCCTGCCTCTGAATTTTGCTTTCTCAGTGGCTCTTCACCTCTTTACCCACTAATCCAAACAGCATGACTGCCCCTTGCAAAGGCCAAGATTCAGCATATCAGAGCCTTCAGAAGTGCGGCTTCAGCAGCATGTTCCTTCCACCAGTCTCTTTTGGCAAAGAGATGAGCCGTGCCACTTGTAACAACATCCTGTCTTTTAGGTTTCCGGCTGGATAATAGGCAAAGGTTGACACCTCCCTGCCCATTGCGAAGTAGACACAGAACAGGAGAGAGGAATGGAAATCCCCTCACGATGGGAGACTTACAACAGACAGAAGCAGTTCAGCTGTTTTGTTTTATTCCCACAGTAAGGCCACAAGCCACCTGTTAAATCAGGTTTGTGAGCTAAAGCTTATTGGAATTTGAGACGCTTCAGTCTTGGTGCTCGGGTATGGATCAATAAAGGCTTCTCCGATAACAGTGACAAAATGCATGTGCTACCCATGCAATCCCAGGTGCCCCTCATAAATCATTAAAATACTGGCCTGTTATAATCAGACCTCTGGGTACAGAGTAATGCACCATTTGAGAACTAAAAATAATAAAGTAAATTAGTACAAAGGTCAAACTGAGCTTGAACAGACTGGGATTTGCTGGCTCATCCTCTCACAGTCTAAAAAATACAGTGGAAATAAATGAAATCCCAATCACGTAAGCCATCATTGTAAAATCTCACTGTTAAGCCAGCTGTAGTGAAGACAAACAGGAACTGATCAGATTTTGCCTCGTGGGTGACTTTCATCCCAGCATTTGTGCTAGTTTTCTGGATTCAAAATATGTCTGCTGTTTTGGATCAGCCTGAGTATAGATTAATTCTTACCACATTTCTAAAATAACTAACCATTCAAGATAAAAACGATCCAAAACATAACACACGTTGCAAGCAAAAAAGAGAAAAGAACAAGATTTACCCTGGAAAGGAATGGTATCTATACAAAGAGCAGTATGAGGAACTAGTTAACCATTTAAAAAAAAAGAGAGGCACAATTAGAGGGCAATGTATTGGCTAATGTGATTGTGTTCCACTGTATTCTATTGGATGCAATGGCCAACTTTATGAAGGGCATGTCTCCCTCTAGTGGCTGGAGGCCTAAGGAGGCTATAATCACTAATGCTGCTTTAGCTGAAGGAGATGCTCCTTAAACTCAAATGGTAGGGACCTCTTTTTTTTGGAGCAAAAGGATCTGAATTCCATCTACACTTACAGCATTGTATGAGAGTGAATGTTATGGGATATAAATGGTCTAAGTGACCTTAGTGTGTGGTTTGACTGACAGCGAGGTTTATGTGGTTACAGAATGATCCCAAAGACTAACTTCTAACTGTTGTGCTCCCATCTGTCTATATCCACTTGTTGTTTTCTCTTGACTTTATATTTGGGTAATAAGTTCTTGGGGGCAAGGACCATTAAATACAGTGCCTAGCAATACGTATAATAAATAATAATAACTGGATCCCCTTCATCCCATGTGACACTCTAACATTTGGAGGAGGCAGGGTTTTAAAACTGTATTTAAAAAACAGTTGGGCACAGAGAATCCTCTCCTGTTTTTTTCCTCCCAGTGTTATCCTTTTAGTGGTGCTCTGCGTGGGTTCTCCTCAAGCTTCAGTTCTATTTGTGCCATCTATCCCTGTGGCTTCCTTTGCAACAACCGCCCTTCAGTCACAGAGGACTGGGTGCAACTCTGTTCTGAGCCTACTGAGACTGCTGTTGGAATGGCTACAGGCATTATAGCAAAGACATGTCAGCTGCTTATTGTGGTGTATTGAAAACTGTGTTGAAATGACACTACCACTTTAAGAGTCAGGGGCTTCCTGGTCCTGCTTACAGCCTAGGGGGCTCTATAGGGAAGTGTGTGATCTGGTTCTTCAGCAGGCAGTCTGCAAAGAGCCAGGCTAGAGCAAGGTGGCTTGAGTTGTGCCTTAGGGAGCAGCCTGCTTTATCTCTGACTGTTTGTTGGTTCTTGTGTGCTAGGGTTTTGCATTTTAAGAAATTAAGTAGTGTCATTGCAATCTTTCAGGGAGAGTATTTGAGTATTGTTTTTTGTTTCTAACTCTTTGGGTAAACCATGAATTTATCCAATCTTGGATCTCACCATTGTGCCTTCTCAAGGCTCCCAACTTGAGGCACCAGAGAGAGGTCCGAGGAATTGGCCCAGGATCTTTTTCACAGCAGAGCACAGCACTGAACAACAGGGTCACTAGACCAAGCCTATTGCTTCCATTGCAAAGCAGTGAAAAAAGTAATCATGAAATGTTAGCAATTAATAATAAATCAAGTAAGAACTAGGTTATTAATCTAGTGAGAAAGAGAAGGGCCTGGTGGGTCTGCCCACGTGGGGGCCAAAGAGTCTAAAGTCAGGACTGGACTTGTTCTAAACTCCTGGGACAATCAAGGTATGGTTCTGTATTGCTGGGAAAATCTGGCTCTCAGTGACACGAATGTAATCCTACTGAAGCCAATGGGGTTGCAGTGCTAAGGTGTAACAGCTATACATATGTATAAATAGATATATCAATATCTTAAATGGAACAAAGTTGATAAAAGATGTATTTAATTTCCAACTAAAGCATACAATCATCACTTGATTTGGATTGTTTTTAAACTGGGGAAAATATTGGAATGAGAAAGGAAAGTCAATTATCTCATTCGTCAATATATGCTAGAGGTAGAGTTGTAGCACAGCCTCGTTTGGGGACTTCATGTAGATCCATAGGTCAACAGTGATATTCAGACCAACTTAATTTGCTCACAGGACAAAGGATCGCCTTTTTTGGCTGTGTGGTTGTGTATCTTTGTGGTGAATAAAATAAGGAAGAATTTGAACCTCCCTGGTCAAATTGCCCTTGTCCCCCGGCTAGTACTCTGTAGTGTGAGCATTGGGGATGAACTGAAGTCTTGCAGAGAATCTACAGCCAGGATTAGAGTAGTGTGAATCTTTCATAATGAATCCCAAAGCCACATGAAATCTCCAGGAGACAGACAATGGAACATTAGGGATTTCCTTAACAGTCTGAATCTTGGACCTGATTTGCCCCCCCCCCTCCAAAAAAAAAAAAGCATTTTTAGACAAGCTTGGGTTAATGTTATGATATCTAGAACAAACTACTGCTGGATGGGAAACAACTTTCCTGACCCACAAGAGTTTTCAAGATATCAAAAAACTTTCCAGGACCAAATCAGAAGAAGTCAAAATCTTGAACATTTTTGTAAATGGATAATCCAAAAACTTAAGTGGGCCAACTGACACTTTTCATTTCAATAACCCGTAAAAATTACATTTTGATTGAGCCTTTTTTATTTTAACTTTTTTTTACTATAAATAATTAAAATTTCTGAACAAAAAGCTATTTTAAACTAGCAAATGAAAATTTTCTTTTAAAAAAATGTCAACACAGGATATTCTAACAGTTTCAAACTTCTCTTTTCAATTTTTTTTCCAAATCAGGAGATTCATTGAAACTGACCCTTTCTAAACAAAAACTGTTTGCCGGACAAATCAACGTTTTCTGATGAAAAAATGTTGTGTCTGAAAATTCTGGACTAGCTCTAGACCAACTCATAGGAAACTCAGTGGCTTAAGACCCCCGAACTACATGAAAATTGGCAGTTTTGGCTGTGTTTTGTTCTGAGTTTGGGGGCTACTTTTTTTTCTTTCGTATGGCTGGTGTAGAGCAGCAACTACAATTTCACCTGAAGTTGATCAAGCCAAATGGCTACATCAGGAGTAGCAGAATTTTTTGCAGTGACACCTCCTTCATATTTATAAATTGGGCAGTATGTTCGACGATCTGTCGTGGGGAACACACTCAGACACTGGGGAGTCCTTGATTTTCCATTTGAGCATTAGATATCTGAATCTACTATGGTTGGTTTGAATTCAGTTCAGAGTTGACCAAGATGACCGTGGAAGGTCAAACCCAGGAACCTTCTGTGTGGGATCTGGCACGAGGTGCTTATTTTTTAAGTCTTGCTTAGCCCAATCTGCTTTCCAAGCCTCCTTCTGATCATACCCTGATTGCATGAGGCTAAATGAATGTTCCCACAAAGGCTTGCAGGACTTAAGATGTTGCAGGGGGGCATTGTAAGGTCTTGGTGAATAGGAAGACATCTGTTTTCCTGGATTTGCTGAGCTTCGCGGAATGTTGCAGCAGTTCGGCATATTGGTGGGGGAGCAATGTTAGATAGGACAGGTAGCCATAGTGTTGGAGTCGACTTAAGGGTTCCCGTGATGCACCAGATCACTCTATTCAGCTCGGTATTCACAAATTGTGTGTGGCTGCATCTGCTCCATACTGGTTCACAGTGTTCAGCTACTGAATATACAAGTGCTTTTGCAGATGTTCTCAGAACTAATGCTGGTGCACCCCAGGTTGTACCTGCTAGTTTCTGGATTATGCTGGCTCTTGTTTTTATCTTTGCAGCTACCTTCTCAAAATGATCATGGAAGAAGAGGGTGCGGTCGAGTTTCACTCCAAGATATGTTGGAGTGTAATCGTGTTGCGCATTTTTACCACAGAAAGCTACTTTCAGTGTGTTTTTGGCACTCCTATTATCAAGATGAAATGTGCTTACTATTGTTTTTCCAGGATTTGGTTTGAGCCTCCATTTCCGGAAATATTGTTCCATATTTTGGAGGTCCTAAGTTAATGCTTTCTCAATGTCATGGAGGTTTGATGCTTGGATTGTCATGGCAAGATCATCTGCATATCCAAATTTTCGTGATTTAGTTGGAGGCATGTCACTTATGTAAATATTTAAAAGGGTTGGCGCAAGTACAGAGCCTTGTGGTAGCCCATTGTTTGATATGGGGTGAGCTGATCTTATTACCCAGGTACATCCATAGGCATCTGTTACTCAGCATGGTCCACAGCAGGTGAAGTGTTTGGTAGCAAGGTATAATTTTAGCAAGTTTCAGCATGGGGCCCTTAATCCATACAGTATCATATGCAGATGACAGGTCAAAAAATACTGCGCCAGTCTTTAGGTTTTTTTTATAGCCAGCCTCAATGTGAGTTGTGAGTGCCAGAACTTGGTCACAACAACTACGTTTTGGCTGGAAGCCTGCCTGTTCGACAGGGATAATTGGCTCAGTAAAAGGGCATATTCTTTTGAGGATGATACGTTCAAGAAGTTTATAGGTTGTACATAGTAGAGAAATTGGCCTATAGCTTGGGGCTACTAGGAAGATGAAACTCAGCAAATGTGGGTCTCTCACAAACTGACACCAGAAAACAAAATGATTGTATGGACCCCTGAGAACTAAACCACTGGGCATCAGACAAGCTCTGTGCACAGTCCTTTTGCCCGCAGGTGAGAGTGCTCATCAATGAAACTATAGAGATGCTTTAGAAAGACAGCATGACATATCTTGGTCTCAGATACAATTTGCCCTGAAGTTGATGAGAGTTGTGCATGTGTATCTGAGGGCAGAATATAGCCTGTAGAATGGAAAACAGATGTAATGTGAGCAACTTTCATGCTAGACTATGATGGTCTGAATTGTTTCCATTATTTCGGGTTAAGTAATTCCCCACTATCCAACTCTAAAGTGCAGGCACTGCTGCCTTTATAGGCCCCAGGGAGAGGAAGCAAACTAGTCTTTCATTCTTTCCCCAACCTTACTGCTCATATTTTGCTTTCAGTGAATAACTCTTCAAATCCTTAATAATATTTCATTCCGATAAAAGATATTTACTGGGGGGAAGGGGTGTTGTGGCAGTGGTAAGGCTGTGTTTATTATTGTAGAAACAGCACATGACTAGCTTCACAGTAAGGAGAGCACTGCAAATCTATCAGAGCAACAGCATGTTTTCCACCTGTTGAGGCAGAGATCACAATACAACAGATGCACATAATAATTACCTGCACCTCAAAGGCAGCTCCAGGTCCTGCAACTTCTGCTCCCTGCCTAGCAGACAGCAGGAGAATGGAATCACAAAACAGGGGCATTGAGTAAGTAGAGTGGATATTGCTCCTGAAAGAAAGGAGAGCAGCCACACACAAGAGAAACCTTAAGGTGGAAGATGTGAAAGAAAGATCAGAGACAGCATGAAGCTAAGAGAAGAGGGGAGGAGTGTAGCATTGGAGCCTCAGCAGCCAGCTCTATTTTTAAAGGGACAATCATGTTTTTTACACACACGTTTTAAAGACTGCCCTTTTTACTTTAATAACCTCATAGATTATTAAAAACAGAAACAAACATGCTCTACAAATCTGTTAGGACCCATTTTCCTCTCTGCGATTGCCCCATGATGACTGGTCAGGTTGGGTGTGTGGCCTCCATGGAAAAAGCCACAGGAGCAGAAGGTGAGGACTGAGGCCAAAGCTATCCACAACAAGACCCAGTTCCTCTTTGCCTGCTGTGGCCCCTGGCAGTCGGGCTGCATTGGACTGTGCTACCAGGCACTCCCTCATCTGTGGGTGCCCTGGGAAACCTGGTGGGGGTAAAGGGAGGGGTAACATAAAGGTAAAACAGCTTCAGGTTCTAAGAGTAAATTGCATGGAGCTAGAAGGGGAATGATTTGTATCGCCCTGGTTCTGCCCTTGGCTTAGTCTCCTCCTCCTACCCCTGTGTGGACTGCATGGAGAGAGCTCTGCAAGGCCTGAGTGGCGCAGGGTGGCCAATACCACAGACGTGATAGAGTTCCCTTCTACATGAAGGGGGTAGATTTCTATATAAAGGAGCCTGCCATGCACAGATTGGGAGCAAGAGGGATGATCTTCCCCCATGATTTTATCTTGACAGAAGCAGATGATGAGCCCTGTGTGCTGAGTTGGAGTTTTCCTTTAAATTCTTACATAGTGAGGACCATGCTATAAATACTTAGATAAACAGTGTCTCCTTAGCCCTGGGATAGCTCTGTGTATTATTTCCCATGCAGACAGTAATGTCTGCTGGTCCATATTTAGCAGGAATTAATTTAAATGAATTTCTTAGGTCTGTGCTCTTTGCTCTCAGAGATTGACCGATTGCACGTTCCTACTCATTGCCTTCCCAGCCCTATAGTATGCATTGCCTCAATAATTGCAATTTACACGGGATTGTCATTGCAAAAATCACATTTCTTACATTCTGCTTTGGTTTTAAGTAACCCCTAAGATCACTATAATTGAAAGGAGTTACCAAAAAAAAATCTTTCTCTATTTTTTCAGTTTGCTTCGTGCATTTGACAGCATTTGTGTATAATCAGTTTCATGTTTTCCCTGTATATTAGTCAATTATTGAAAAGACTCTTATAAACATCAACAGGGGATCAGGAAAACCTTACAAAATGTTGTGAAGTACGTTATTATAGAATATACTCTTTAAATTAGGAATGCCCTGTCTGGACTGGAATTAAAAGCAACATTGTTTTAATTGTCCTTTTCAATGCAAGTTGCTTCTCCTGATAGTCCAACTGGAGAAAGCAATCTAAAGCTTCACAAATGTTTCAGTTTTTGAGAACGACAATGCAGATCATAACATGGCGTAGAGCTGCAGTTGTTCCACCACTCACATAGTTGCCTATGATTAATTTCGTGCTGCCCAGTGCATGTATTAAGTTTAGTGTTATTGGTTTGTAAACAAGCTTAAAAGTACTTGCCTTTAAGTTGCAGCTCCTTCACTGTGCTGTTTTGGATTAATTTTGTTTAAATGATGCCGTTTAGCTTCTTCCTAAGATGTTAGTTACGCAGCAGATTTCCAGACTGCCTGCTACTTTCACGTGTATTCAACTTCTATTTTTAATGAGTTAATTATAAACCTAAAGCATCATCCAGTAAAGGGCAGCTGAGACAACAACAGACAGAAACTGAGATCTAAATGGGATCAGATTCTCGGCTGGTGCAAATTGGTGTAGCTCTGCTAATGTCAATGGAGCTACACTGATTTACACCACCTAAGAATCTGAGCTCCTTGTGCTGTTGAGTAAACCTATCAATTGAAAGCGCCATAAAATATCCCATCCACCTAGGATTTTTTCAAAGAATCCTAAATAAAAATAGCAATAAAGCGTTCAATGCAGGGAATTTCCTGAGGATTAATGACCAGATGGAATTAATAGCCAGAGGTGCAGACTGGGCCAATCTGTTCCTCCTAGCTGCTCATTAATCCTGGGACAGGACCTCTACCTCAACATGGAGTAAAACACATCTCGCATAGGGAATACAAGTTATTAATTTATTATTTTTCTCTGTGTTTGATGTGCAACAAATTTGTCCCAATCTGGTTGTATCATTGCTTGCTATATATATATATATATATATATATATATATATATATATATATATATATATATATATATATATATGAGAGAGAGAGAGAATAAGTGTTTACAGCTTATTACTGTACAAAGGAGGAGTTTATGTTAAGAATTTCAGGGTGGAGACAGAGAGCTTTCCTAATGATCTGAGATGTGGTAATTCTGGCTCTAATGGAACACATTCAGCATGGTGTGCTGATTTGCTTTCTTGAAAGGGTGATGGGAAAACTTGTGGATTGTATGTAGGATTTTAAATGTGCTGTGTACATATTACCCAGGGTTTAGTTTGCTGGGTTCCTCAGCTCAGCCTCAGGTTTATACTGCCATCTACTGGTGAGAGGGGATCATAGCTCCTAGCATGTTTTCTCATCCTGCTCCCACAGAGAATACTTATTGCAGAAACAGTCCGCAAATCCTTGGGTTGGAATTTGCTATTAGAGAGACGGTGCAAACACCATTCTAGTGATTCCCCCCCCCCCCCCCGAACCAATCAGCAATTCTGGGAAAATGCACTAGAGTTTCTTCCATGGAAACGAATGAACAGCACTATAGTAAACCATCACAGCTGTAGTATCAATGACACTTTAAAGTCCATATAGAATTTTTCCATCATAACAATGAATAACCACAGCAGCTCTGACACACCCATATGTCTGTCACGCCAACCAGCTCCTTTGGAATTGTGGGTTAATTTTAATGGTATTAAAATATTGGTTCTCTCCTCTTTACAATTCATCTGTTGTACTGTTGTGTAAACATGCAACAATAAAGATATTAAATGTTGTACACAAATTAATCTCCTTAGGTTTTGGTGCTTGGTCATGTCCTGTGCAAATGGCAAATATTGCTATTCAGCAAATTCCTTCAGGGTTCAATGGCAGTGTTCTCCTGGGCGGAAAACATTGCCTGAAGGGCTCAGTCCTCCCTCCACTGAAGTCAACGAGAGCTTTGCTGTAGACTTTAATGGTAACAGGATCATGCTTGAGTACTCAAAGATGTCTGGTCTACTTCAAAGTTCCATGTTCATTTGGTAGGCTAAGGCAGATGGGATCTGCTGGTAATTGGAGAAAATCCTGTAATTGTGGATAGTTCTGCACTTGACTGCCTGGGAGGCTGAAATCTGTCTTATGGACAGCACAGGGAGGGGCAATGCATGCTTTTTCATGCTGCCCTACTCATCTGCCTCTGCCCTGTTCCTGAGCAACCAGCTCAGGGTAGTCTGGTATCCATACCTATTCATTCCTGAAACTGGCAGCAAGGATGGGCACATCAGTGGCAGTTCTGAAGCTGGCTTTGTGATGGGGACACCTGTCTACTGGGGATGGGACTGGGACGGCAAGATTCATTTCACATAATTACAAGCCAGCATAGAGCCATCAGATGACAGTGACTGTGGGTCACTGCTACACTGGCCCAGACTTGCTCCAGTGACCTAGAGATAAAAGGTGCTGCACCTATTAGCACTCCCCTTAACAATCCAGTGCCCCACTGGCTTCTCTTTGTGTTTTCTCATTGCAGATGGGCAAATACTACAAAACATGATCTTTCTGTGAACGTAGTCTTGATTTTGAGAGGGGAAACTGTAAATAAATAAAAATTAAAGTTGCAAAGTTGGATCATCTTTTCAGATCTAATGAAAGACCCTTGATTCTCGATGGCTTTGAGTTTTGCCTTACACACACACACACACACACACACACACACACACACACACACACACACACACACACACACACACACACACACCTCTACCTCTGCTGCCAATGCAATAGTTTTAGACCCTCAGCTGTGAGACCATTTCCAAGCCGCCTCCTTCATGACAGCATAATCATTTTCTACAGCAACTGCTTGACTTTTGGTGGGGAGCAGCCAGAGCAGATGAAAATCCATTCAAGTTAAGATCTTTTCATGAAAATCCCCTACTGATGAAGACCCAGGGGGAGGAATATGGAAAACAGACGGGAATTGTTTCTTAAGAGAGTGGCTTCAACATTTCCCAGCTGTTCTATATTTAAAGAGCCTCCATGGCCCAGCCAAGGGGCTCAGACTGCTGCACAAATTGTTATAACCTATAACAAACAGATGCCAACATTAAAACCTCAAAACATTAACAATCTTAAACATATATTGCACCATGGGAGCCCTGATTGGGGCCTGTAGGCACACTGAAGTACAAATAATATAATAACAAAGCACTTTTCACCCCCAAAGAATCCTAACACTTCACAGACTAATATAAATGTCATGCATCACTGAAATGCAGCCACCTCTGGGGTGGAGCTTGGCAGCTGCTTAACAGTTTACAGCTATTTCTCACAACAGTTGAGGGCAGTGAGTGAAGAATACCAAAGCCAATTGAGCTGCAGGTAGAATTTAGATAGGCTTTATACAATGTAAAGATAATAAAGTCAAATAAGCATTTACATATAGAATATGTGTTACGCTGCATTTTCAGTTTACGCCCTTGGTTTGGAAAACATAATTCATTTTAAAAGAGATCCAGAAAATACTGATGGTGTTGCATCCACTTTCTGTGCAGTTCTGTATTATGGTTCTTTGCTGGCAGATTCTCTAACTCCTTTCCTCTTTTCATTTAATTTGATGTCCAGGTCTCGGAGCTGGCTCAGGAATCCTGTATTTGGGCAGATCTCTCTGTGAGAATTCACCATTTTTAAAGCCTCCACAAGCGTCATGTTTTCATGGATCATTAAAAAAGCGAGCACTAAAGATGCAGAGCGGCTTATCCCCATGGCACAGTAAACGAACACTTTACCTGCAAATAAATGAGACAACATGTGCCCAGTGGGCTTTAGAACTTGCAAGGTAAGAAAGACCCAGACGGGTCAAAACAGCCAGAATCAATAAATACAATAAATAGCCAGATTTTCCCTGATTGTTAACGCATCCTGAGGTGCTGTTGGTTTGGGACACTGAAGCTCTCTGATCATCCATATATGAGTAACAGCAATAGGTATACTACTAAACGTATGCCGGAAGGGAGTGGGATCTAGATCTTACAGCAAGAGCTTGGCCATCAGGAGTCCTTGATGATAATCTTGGTTCTGCTATGGACTCACTATGACTGGAGATAGTTGAAAAATGGTGTTTTTCTTCTATGATAAATTTTGGATAAAATTTGAATGCTGAAATGTTTTGGCCAGAAACAGAAATATTTTGCCCCCAAAATAAAATATTTCAATTTGGAAAGGCTACCAAAGCATCTCAGGGGGGTTGTAGTTTAAATGCCTTGTACTCCCATTTCTCCCTGGTTGGACTACATCTCCCATCATGGTCACCCATCTTGGAGAAGAGAGGTGGTGCATCATGGGAGTCCCTGGCCATGTTGCATCATGGGAGATATAGTCCAGCTGGAAGCATGACCTACAGAGGACAATGGGGACACGAAGAAACCAAATTACAACTTCCATTTCCAAATCAAAATATTTTGTTTTCAGGTATTTGTTTTTTTGACAAAAAATTGAAACTTTCTGCAGAAGGTGGATGCTTTTTGTGAAAAAAGTTGTTTTCCATGAAAACAATTTTATCAGAAAATTTTCAACCGGCCGTAATGGTGACCTTCAGCAAGTTACATTGATATGCAGAACAATTATATATCATCTGGCTGTAAAATGTGTATGTTACCTACTGTACATCAACAATTGTGAAGTGAGGCTTAACTACTGAATATTTTAAAAGCGTTCCAGTGAGAAGTGCAGTGTTATCACCGTTATTTTTTTCTGTAACCCAAGTGCTGAACTCTTCCCACATCTGTGGTTTCCACACTGGTCTTAAAGGAAGTATCCTCTTGATAGGTGATTTTGACCTCCATGTTATCCTTGCCTGGCACCTTGTTAGGCAAAACCATCAGGAGGTTGGTAATGGGATATGAAACTTTTAAACTTGGAAGTACCTCAAATCTCACAATAAAAGTCTCTGACTTCATTTTGTAGGCCAAGTGGTTCAGATGTTCCTCAAACCAAGGCAATTAGACATAGAAAAAAGATTTATAATCCAGCAGGTTTAGTCTATAGCTTTCTCCAGAATAGCTTTAATTATCTCAAATCAGGGGAGAGTCCATCAATTTCTGTGGGAGACTATTCCACAGACTAATAGCTCTCAGGACAAGAAGTTTTTCCTAATACTGCTTAACCTTTTTCTCTCTTACTGTCACCTCATTACTCCTAGGTTGTACTCTAAGGCAATTTCACTCCTCTTAGGGTTTGCAAGCTTCATGCACTTGTAGGATTCTATCATGTCCACTCTCCTAGCTATTGTTCAGCCAAACTATTTATTAATCTTTCCTCGCAAGTCAAACCCTCCTGTCCCTTTATGTATTTTGTTGCTCTGCTCTGAAACTCCTCTGATAATCTTCCTGGTATTGAGGTGCCTCAGAACTGAACACAGTAATCTAGGTATGACCTCACCAGAGGTATACAGAGGAGGACTTTCTTTTCCCATGGTGCTTTGGGGCCCTTAGCCAAGCTATTAAAGATCAGACCCCCTGGCTCATGATTGAAATTTGTGCCCCCAACGGTTGCTGCAAACAAAAACACTTTAACTCTTCCTCTCTTGAAATGGGGGAAAGATGAAAAATATTGCACTCCACAGAACATAAAATGTTAACACCTTAGTTGTTATTGGGATTATGAAATGTTATTTCCAAGCATCAGTCAGGCGCAAACCTCTATTTCCCCCTTTGTTGCTACACCAGGTGGTTTCTTTTTTCTAATTATACTTACACTTAGAGAGCACGTTACCTTTCCGAAGTACTGTATGAACATGAACCCTTGCAGCACCTTTGCAAGGGGGTAAATGACTATTCTCCCCATTTTACTTGTGGAGAATCTGAGATGCAAAGCAGTTGATGGCCCAGACCTGTGAGGCGCTGAGGAGGAAGTGGAGGGTGATCAGTACATCCTAGGATAAGATCCTCATTGACTAGTTGCCAAAGACCACACAGCCAGTCAGGATCAGAGGGAACAACTAGACCTAAAAGTTCCTAGCAACTAGGCCATGATGCTGATAGTGATTTGAAAGAATCCCAGTGACTTCAGTGGGCATTGGATCAAGCCCTCCATCCTTGGCTCAGTCCACTAGTTCATGTTGCCTCTCTGGCTTAATTGACTGAAATAGTCTGAATTAGAGCAATAGGTTCCATTCAGCAAAGCATTTACGCACATGCTCCCCATAATATCAAACACCTTTCTTACCTCCTGGTGTGTGTAAGGCTTTGTGTATGAAATTAGCCGCATCATAGAAAAAGATACTTAAATCAAAGGAAGGGTCATCGAACGCTTCTACTCCGTGGTACGCTACTTGCAGATCTTTGTAATATCTGGCTCCTGTGTTGATACTGTATGGCCCATCTGCTGCATTAAGGATGTGAGTAATATTGAGATTTTGAAGAGTTGCTTTACTTCTAGCAGCCCAGCTGTTGAAAGATGATGAAGGTTTCACTGAGATCATTGCTGACTTTCTGCATTCAAATAGCGCCGTTTAATGTGAGTGCCCACTCACCCTGGGGAAGAATGCAAGCACTGCAGCTCGCTTTACAGGGCAGTGAATGGCTAACAGACAACTGTGTTAGTCCATAGTGCCTTGGTCTTAGAGAGATGGCTACTGAAGAATGTGAGATGGTATTGTAACCACCACTTGGAGTTTGCCCGCTGCTGGATCACCGGACTGAGCCGCTAGGGCAGTGGGTCTTTAATTTGACTGCGCCCCCTTCTTTGTGTCTGTAGTAGTTTACACCCTCCTTCCCACCACACAAGTACATATATTGATTTAAAAAAAACCAACATGCAACTCTCACTGAATATTAAAAACAGTAAGGCATTGATTCAAACTGTAATGGTCGATGCTTACAATTAAATGCTTACAATTAAATGACAGCAAACCGATTAAGGTACAGGTGGCAACGACTTTGTATAATGCTATACAAGCTTAACAGAAATCCATCAAAATGCACAGCGCCATCTAGAGTCAAATGCACAGCGCCATCTGAGGACCTGATATGTCTGGAGGAAACAGCTTTTCTAGTTACACATTGCTGTGGATAAAATGTGTGCAGTAAGTTTTCTTTTTCCTAAAGCTTCTCACCCTCCCCCACAAATACATTCCATGCCCCCCCAGGGAGTCCCACCCCCCAGTTTGAGAGCCTCTCCCCTAGGGGGTGCTACCAAAAGGACTACAACTAAAGCAACTACCAGAGCCCTTTGACACCATTTCCCAGCACGCATGGAGTCAGGGGTGGGGACAGAAAGAACTAGAAATTACTGGTGAGGCTAATACGGAGGCAGTCCACTGGACCAGTGACAAGCCAGGGCTGCACGCCCCCAGCCGGGGACAGCCTGACTCCACACAGATAGGTTTAATTTCAGTTTTGAGTTTGGAAAGTGGGAAAGAAACAGCACAGCGCCCACTGCCCCCAAAGCAAGTGTTTGCTCTGCTGTGAGATCTAGCTGCATGGATTGGGCCGTTCCAGCACCCAGCCAGAGAGAGATACGACCTGGCGCCAGCTACTGAGAGCCAGCCAAGACCCCCCCCCCCCCGGATTCTAGACCATGGAAACAGCAAGCCTGGTATGAGTCCAGAGAAGATCCTGGCCCAGCCAGGCATGAAGAATTAAAGTAAGCTGACTTCTATCTAAACCTGCCCATATCACAGTGCTGCAACACTCCTTCTCAGGATTCAACCTCAGGATGCCATGTGCCTGGGAAGATGCCAGGATGGGAGCTGGAGGTTGGGATAAATTGTGAGTGTTGGGAGGTGAGGGATTTGTTTGTTTATTAATGTTTAGTACTTATTAGTTAACCTTAACCCTTTCCTTCCCTCAATTCTATTTTCCTGTTCCAGTAAAGCCCCCCTTTGTTATGCTGCTCTTTTAGGTGTGTTCTTCCTTTTCTGGGGTTTCTGTTTATGTACTTCATTGTCCCTCATGTACTGGGCTTCACAGTCCTTGCCAGCTAGTTGTATTGATTTTTCTCAAAGGGAAGCACCCCTGTGCATGGGGCAGTGAGGAGTCACCTCGGGTAGAGGCACCACACGCCAGAAAATACCCAGGACCCAACCTGTGCAAGGAGAAGGAAGAACCAGCTCCTAATATTGATGATGGCAAGCAGCATGGAGAGAGAAGGGAGAAGGTTTGAGCCACACTTCAGGGAAGGGGCTACATGAGTATAGACCAGCCTGTGAGATACCAGTTGTTCAGGTAACTCCTTCCTTGTAGTTAATCACTGGGAATGTTGTTCAGTGGTTAGAGCAAAGGATAGTAGTTAGGATTCTCCTTTGACTGTCCACACCGATCCCACTTCTGGTACGCATGTGCCCCATGAAGTGGGCTCCATGTGAACAAAACATCTCAAAGCCCTGCAGTTATTGAAAATAGCCATTCTTTCTTGGGTTCCATTCCTGTTTCTGACACTGACTCACTGTGTGACCTTGAACAAGTCATTTCCTCTCTGCAGGCCTCCCTGATTTCCCATCTGTAAAATGGGGATAAAGTTATTGCACAAGGAAGTGGTGATGTTTGTATGATGTTTTTAAAGCACTTTAAGATCCTCGGATGAAAAGCGATTTAGACAAATAGACAGAAGTGTCTGTCTGGTGATTGATACAGAGAGGCAAAGTAGCTCAGCAATGTGTCTTTTGCCACAAGTACAAAGTAATTGTGCAATATGTTTTGATATTTAGTTATAAGCTGGTAAAAGAAATTCTGTGTTTGCATCTGTGGGGCCCCCCTACCATATAATTATGGGTCTTTGTCCTCTCTTCATTCTGACTCCTGAGGCTGAACCTCTTGTACCTCAGTTACCTGTCTGTAAAATGGGCATAATAATACTTCCTTTCTCACCCATTGTCCGTCTTATTTAGAGAATAAGGTCTTAAGGGCAGGGACTCTCTCTTAGCATGTATATGTACAGTGCTTAGCACAATGAGATAGCGATCTCAGTTGGGGCCTTCTAGGTACTATTATATACAGAGGGGAATAGACACTTTTTTTTTATTTGGAGTACCTAGAGTTAAAAGATAATAAAATAAGAGCTGTTGAATATCACTTGGAGTAGCTTTGTGCCATAACTAAATGAGTCCACTTCTAATACAGTGAGATAAATGAGCTTGTGTTTTAAACTGTTTCCTTTATAAATGCAAACCCTAAATATTTGGAGGAGATAAAGCCCCCCAAGACCCAGTTGTCAATGTCCATGATAAAAATAATAAATAAGTTTATCTTGCTAAAATCCATTGTGATCCATGGAATGTAGAAAGCACAGCTCAGGCAGACTAGGAGTAAGTTATACGTGTACATGTCAAGCTTTTCATGACATCCAAACCACTTGAGGCTGACTGTCATGGTGTTTGGCTTTGGAACCCTGTGATGTGAGCATAGCTTTACATCTCACTGTTAACCACCTTTACACCCCTCCATCTCTCTCTAGTGTGCTAGTAACAACATAATATACAATATCCTCTTACACGTCTCCCAGGAATAGGTTTGGCCAGACTTGATCCAAATGATTGTCAGACCCTCCTCTGAACCAGAACAGCTTCTGAAGGTCAGATAGTGCTGGTGTTTCATATGGTGCCTGGCTGCTGGTTTCAGAGGAATAGCTCTTGGTGTGAAGCATGCCTGCTCTTCTGTTTCACGCACTCAGGTGGTATCGCAAAGAGCCTTTCTGAAATAAACCAAGAGAAGCTTTTCATACATAACTAACCTTCTCTGTAAATTAGTCCTGTTCTTTGCCCTCCAAATAATATTGCATTTTTATTAGACGTGTGTATAGTTGAGCCTGAAGGTGTTGCTAAAGGCAGCCAGCCATGAGGGTTGCCTCTGCACTGTCACTATACAGGTATGGAATTTGTCCCTCAGGAAAGCAGCATCATATAGTAATTTCTTGTCAAATCATGCTGCGGAGAAGAAAAGCCCAGCCCCTTCCAAATGCATTGGTGATTAACACCCCCCAGCCCCCTCCACATAATCCTCAGCAACAGCATCCTGCCTTAGTACATCATTCACTCTGACGAACACAGGTATAATGATAAAGCTGCCACCACCACCACACATGTCCAAAGGCTCCAAGTAAACTTCTAATTCCCTGCTTGATACTTTAGGGTATTGGCATTCCACTGCACTGCATTTTATAGTTTTGAAAATGAATTCAGCTGTGGTGAAAAGTGTCAACGTGGTGCATTGCCATGTGGAGTGAGAAAGGGGGGCTTGAAATGCATTTAATGAGAATGTATCCACAGAACAGGTACAGTATGGGCAGCAACAATGGTTCTCAACACTACACTGGAGATGCCATTTTTAGAAGCAAGGGAGTAGTTCAGTCTCCATGTCTATTCCGTCCCAGGTCCCTGAAATACTGTGGCCCAGGGACATCTCATTGTGTTCTGTACTAAGGAGAAACATCATCCATGCTGAGGGAAAGCTCTCCTCAAGTTGAAGAGGCTTGTGAACCTTGATGGCCCTGGTCCAGGCCCACTAGTCCTCCTGTTGAGGCTGTAGACGGGAACTCAGTCCTTCTCTGTACCCTGGATTCCAGCCCAGGGACCCTGTAGCAAGTGATTAAGATCTGTCTGGTCAGACTTCTTGATTTTTACCTGGGCTACTTCCTACAATGTCTCCATCTTCTCCTCAGGGGAGGTTGTATTCTCAGCAGGAGTCTGCCCTGGGGCCTGGCCCCTAGTCTCAGCCCTCAAGATAACAAAGAAAATAAGTTAACAGAGATAGATGGCTCCAACTTCTCTGTCCTGTCCGGATCCTCCAGCCATCTGTCCTGTGGCTCTGTGCTCACAGGCAACCAAAGGCCTCTATGAGCTGAGGGTGAGAGGTCTGTCCACCTTCCCAGTCTGAGGCCTTCTGAATTGACCTTCTCCCTTTTTAAGGCTCCTCCTCCAAGACTGGCATGCCTTGCAGGTGTGGGGGATGAGAGGATGGGGACGGGACTGCCTGAGCCCAAACCTGCTCTTTAACCCCTTCTTGCCTGGCATGGGGTTTGTACACCCTGTCACATCTTCCTTGATACACCTGGAAGAAGAAATTGAGTACACCTCTACCCCGATATAACACGGTCGTCGGGAGCCAAAAATCCCTACCCAGCGGTGATTTAAAGAGCCCAGGGCTCCAGCCGCGGGGAGCCCCAGGCCCTTTAAATCGCCGGCGCAGCCCCGCTGCCGCAGCCCCGGGGTAGTGGTGGCAGGGCTCCAGCGGTGATTTAAAGGGCCCGGGGCTCCCCACAGCAGCTGGAGCCCTGGACCCTTTAAAGCGCTGCCCGAGCCCCACTGCCACAGCCCCGGGGTAGCGGCGGCAAGGTTCCAGCGGTGATTTAAAGGGCCGGAGCTCCCCGCAGCAGCCAGAGCCCCGGACCCTGTAAAGCGCCGCCGGAGTCCCACTGCTACCGCGCTATATGCGAACCAGTGTTATATCGGGTCACGTTATAGCGGGGTAGCGTATCTACATCTCTTTTGCAATGACATTTGCTGCTGTGATAGTGCAAAAACCCATTTGTTGATTCCTCAGTAAATAAGCCTCTTCAATAGGTCTGGATGTCCCACCTACTGTGAGATTTCTCTTGCATGCTCAGCTGAAACCTTTATTAGTTAACACTGCACTAGACTGGAGTTTTATATCGACCATTAAGATTGAGCAAATTTCATTCCCAATTGCCTTTGCTACGTCTTAAATAATTTCTGGGATAATGAGGTCATCTTGGTCAGGGGTGATGATTCCATCAACCCAATGATGCTAGTGACAGGTTAAACTAACATTTCAGAACACATCCATCTGATGCCTTCAAGTCTGGAGTGCAGAAATGCATTCATTTAAATACATTCATTTTTGCCCACTGCAAAACTCATTCATTTCTATTACCCTTGATAAAGGTTGTGATAATTTGGTTGCTTAGATTGTGAGTTGTTCTGAACAGGGACCACGTCTTTCTCTCTGTTTGGAAAGCTCCTAGCATGTGGTGGGTGCCACAGCAATGCACATTATAAAGGAGGATCGGCGAGAAGGGGGAGAGATGGCAGAGGTGGCACCATGCTATTCAGCAACCTGTTGCCAGATCAGTAATGGCAAATGGACACTGGGGATCAAACCCCAGGCAGTGTGTGGCCCTACCATGGCTGGCTGTTACCTACCTCTGAAAGATACCTGAAAGGTCTGTCTCTTTTATTATATACTTTGGCAACAGTTGCATAGCTTGTCATGCCAATAAAATCTCTTTAAACGGAACTATTGCAATTCTCGCCTCCAAAGAACATTGCACTTTTACCAGTGATCAACTTGCCATTCTGATTCAGATCCAAACTTTTCCCAAAGCGCAGAGCAATTTGGATCGAGGAGTCTATGTGAATGAAGGTGGTTTAGATACACTAGAAAGCCAGAGCTAAATCTGGGAGTGCTTTGACTCTATTCTATTCTGCATAAATTCTTATACCTTGCTCATTTTTGTAGTATCGGGACACCTGAACCCAGGGTTCGGGTTTACACTCATCTCTATAATTTTCCCAGTTTAGCACCATGCTCTTTTCTTCAACAGCAGAGACAGCTTTGGGGCATACACAAAAAAATTATCAGAAAGGATTTATTTTGAAAAAAGCTCATTTTCACCTGTGGGGGGGAACAATGCAGACAATATATCAGGGTTTTGAATACTCCAGATATATTCCTTTGTGAGATTTTAGCCTACACACAATTTTTTTTTGTTTCTCATGCTAATTTCAAGAGCACTGACAACTGTCCTCAGGAAAGGATCTCTCATTGGG
Organism: Emys orbicularis; assembly: GCF_028017835.1. Taxonomy (NCBI): domain Eukaryota; kingdom Metazoa; phylum Chordata; order Testudines; family Emydidae; genus Emys; species Emys orbicularis. The sequence continues at coordinate 66,177,827 of NC_088689.1, read as the reverse complement.
GTGACCGTTTAATATGCAATAAGATGAAATTAAGCAAAGGGAAATGTAGGTTAGGAGAAATTCCCTAACAGTAAGGTCTGTTGATTCATTAGACTTTCCAAGGAAAGTGCTTGAACCTCAATTACTTTAGATATTTAAAAGTAGATTGGATTGACACTGAGGAACATACTGTAGGGAGGTGTCCAGCAGAGACAGGCACAAATGAGATGGGATCTAAAAGGGGTCTCTTTTTGTCCTATCTCTCTCGTATGATTTTAGACTTCTGCTATAGTCCGTGAGCCTTTTACATTTTTCTCCCCTCTCCCATGGTCGTGGTTCAGGGACTGATGTCAGAGGAGCTCTCTGCACCTTGCGGGATTGAGCCCTTGGTACTGAATGGTTGCTTCACCATTTCATGCCCTGTCATGCATTCTGTAACAAAGTGCCCTTTCATACAGCTCTTCTGTTCCCAGGAAGTGTGCAACATCATTTGCTCCACATGACTAATACCAAACAAACAAGTTCCTCATATCATCATGGAGTGTAACTCCTAACCATTCAACTCTGTTTTTGTGCTGCATTGACCTTGAGATGAATTCGTCTGTGCGGCCTTTAGGGTAAACTCCGAAATAATTACACCAGATGATTGGACTAATGAGGAAAATAATATGAAAATTTTAATTGAAGACCTGGGACTTTGTTGAGATGGTTTGGTTTTTTTTTTAAAGATACTTAAAGACCGAGCTGTAAAGCTGGCAAAAAGTGCTGCTGCTGATTGGGTTTTTGTAAACCATCCTGCATGGCTAATTGAAACGGATCCATTTTGGTGACAATCAGCAACTGTAGGAAGGTATGGTCCCTTGTAATTAGAAAATAAGTTCTGGAGAGAAAAATGTAGCTGCTCAGTGTTACAAGGACTTTAAATAGGAAACTTTTTTTGCAAAGATCTAGTCCACATACATTAGGGAGGATTATTTTTAATTCCAAAACTAGGCTGTAGCTTGGGAACATTTTAGGATTTTATTACTGCATGGATTTTTTTTTAAGAAGCTTGTACCCTCAAATATATATATATATATGATGTTATTAAGCATCAGTTTACAAATGCACAAAGCACTGAGTCCTAACTGGCCAGGCTTTGGCTGGGCCCTGTGTCTGCAGAGCAGTGATATTTGATTCCGGAAGCCTCGGGTTCCACTCTGCAGTCATTATGGAGCCACCCTATCCCCAAAGGCAAAGCCCCGCCCCCATGGTAGGTATCCTGCAAGTGGTTCAGCACCTCTAATTTTATTCCAGACTCCAACTGACTCAGTGCCTGTCGCTTGCTGAGGTGGGAAGTATCAAATTAGAGAGCCAGGCTCTAGTTCATTTCCCAAACAGTTAGTATGTACTATAGGGCCATGTCTACATAAGCATTTTGTCTGTCTATGGCAGCAGTTCTCAAACTGTGCATTTAGACTTGCTGGGATCCAGGGCCGAACCCCGAGCCCCACCACCCGGGGCCGAAGCCCGAGGGCTTCAGCCCTGGGTGGTGGGGCTCGGGTTACAGGCCCCCCACCTAGGGCTGAAGCCGTTGGGCTTTGGCCCCCACCCATGGCAGTGGGGCTTGGGCTTTGCCCCCCCCCCGGGGCGGTGGGGGCTCGGGCTTTGCCCCCCCCCCCGGGGCAGTGGGGGCTCGGGCTTCAGTCCCCCCTCCTGAAGTCGTGAAGTAATTTTCGTTGACTGAAGGGGGTCGCAGTGCAATGAAGTTTGAGAACCGCTAGTCTACAGTACCTCAGTGCCTCACAAACTTTTACTGTGTTTAGCCACAACTCTCTGGTGACACAGTAAGTAGTATTATTCCCATTGTATGGTTGGAGAACTGAGGCAGAGCGAGACTAAGTGACTTACCCAAGAGAGTGTGTGGTGGAGCAGGGAACTGAATCTGGCTAGGAACTGAGCAGGTCCCGGCTAACATCCTAACCACTGAAGCTTCCTTTACCTCTCCTTTTACCATCACTTTCCCCAGTGGTGCAGCTCCACTGGTGATAATGGAGGTGGAATAATTAACATAGACCAGCCACAGGTGACTTTAGATAACAAGGTCTTAAATTAGAATGTAAATTTATCTTAGGTGCTGTACAAAAGACAGACTAACACAGTGCAGCCCTTGATCAAAGAGTCTGGCTGCTGCTGTCATACAAATGTTAAATAATAATATAAAACAGAAGTTTGACAGTAAAACCAATACAAATGAAATAGCTAAACACTTGAAAGATTCAAACAGTAACACCAAGCATGAAATCATTACTCAATTAGCCTGGCTCTTTTTACTGCTTCTGCACTTGGACATCTGTCGGCTCCATCTCCTTCTTCCTCTTTTTCCATATGAGCATCTTTTCATTCTGCAGTCATCGTTCCATTGCCTGCCCTTCTCTCTCAGGTAATACATCCTGGGGCCCTTTGTCTTCGTTATGGAAGAACCCAGTCAGGGAAAGAACCAAGGAAATGACCATGTGAGTGGAATTACTCATTGACTGTAACCTGGAATCTGATCTCTTCTTCTCCACACACACACACCCGCCCCCCGAAAAGACTCAATCTCTTTCTCAAAATTTTGGCCAGAATATGGAGCTCAGGAAATCCAGAAGTCTCTTGAGGCAGGACACAGAGTCCCATGTGCAGAAACAAGCACATTTAAAAGTAATAGCCAAGTTAAAGCAGCCAGATGGGAACCTAGCAGGTGACTGAAGGGGGAACTCTGTATTTTCCATGCAAGCCTACAGGGACTTGTTTGCAGGAATTAGAATCTCTCACCAGCAGTTCACTGCAGCTCTAATACCAAGTGATATTGAAAGCAAGAAACGGGTTATGGCTGATGGTTAAATGAGGCACCTACAGGGATTTTGAAATGAGATCCTGCACTCACCCTTGTATAGCCCATGCACATGGCAGAGCAATATTGCTTTCTTGGCTGACTGCATCATATTTTATAGCCTTTTATTTCGCCAGTGCTCAAACAGCAGGGATTGTAGAAGTTCATTGCTCTCCCTGAATATTTAGGGCCTGATTCGCCTCTCTGTTACACCAGTGGAGTTGTTCCTGATTTGCACCAAAGTAACAGAGAGCAGAATCTGTCCCTCCGACTCTTTGGCGGTCTCTGTTTAATGCATTACTGTGCTAATGCTGTTTTAATTATTCTGGACTGAAGAGAAAAGCAGAATGAATGATTAAAGCACTGATTGCTTTTTAAAGCAAACTTAGTGCTTGGAAAAGGTATCTGATGCATCTGGAGAATACAGACCCCTCTTTAATCACAGTTTAGGGACAAAACAGGGAACAACACTGCAAGCTTCTCCTCATGACACTCACAACCCAATTGTCCTCCAAATGCACCTAAGCCCTGGACTGGAGAGGCCCTCTTTCTGGGTGGGAGAATATCAGAGTCTTCATCTCCATTCCTTCCTTGATGTCTCTGCTGAGACTTCCAATTAATGCCAGACCTGGGGCAGTTGTGATATGGACTTCTGTCCTTTATGAATTAGACTGAGAGATACCAACTTTTGGTCGTACTGGCCTGGCCTAGGTTTGAATCAGGACGTTAGAGGTGAATGACTCTTTGCCTCATTACTAGTCTTCATGGGCCATCTATTTCCCTTCACATTCCTCCTTACTCAGCCAGAAGGGTCGCTCTATGTGTTATATACACCCCTCCAACCCCCAGCAGGAGCTACTCAAGAGAGGATGAGATTGTGGGTATGTCTACACTGCAATTAGACACCAGTGGCTGGCCCGTGCCAGCTGACTCAGGCTCATGGGGCTCAGGCTGTGGGGCTGTTTAATTGCAGTGTAGACTTCCGGGCTCAGGCTGGCAGCCAGGCTGTAGGACCCTGCGAGGTGGGAGAGTCCCAGAGCTCGGGTGCAGCCTAAGCCCAAAAGTCTACATTGCAATTAAACAGCCCCATGGCCTGAGCCCCGTGAGCCTGAGTCAGCTGGCACAAGCCAGCCGCAGGTGTCTAATTGCAGTGTAGACATGTCCTAAGTGTCAGGAATCATGGCCTGCAGCAGTGTCAGTCTCCAGGCAACCTAATGAACACAGCTGACCTGGAGCAGGCTCCCTGATTGGCAACACCACTTGACTGATGAGAAGACTCAGCAGACTGGCTCTTAAGCCCAGCAGCTGCAGCATTTCAATGGCTGCTCAAGGCATTTTCCCAGGGCTGTGATCGCTCCTGTGCCTGCTTGTTCCCAGCTCTGCCCCTGCCTTGTTCCAGCCCTGTCCTGTCTTGTTTCACTCATGGTAACTTGGTACGAACCCTTGGTTCTGGTTCCTGACCTCTGACCCTTGGCTCTGACTCCTGACTACCAACACCTGCTCTGATGCTAGGCCTGACTCTCCTCTGATCACTAGGCATGACTGCCCATGGCCGGATCACTTGACACTAAGGGCTTGTCTCCATGAACAATGAGAGCGCAGCAAGCTGGGGTGTGACTCTACCCTGCGCTAGCCCACTGTGTTCTGACTGTCCATCCGCACCCTGCTGATGCACGTGAACAGTTTGAGTGTTTTGAGCTAGACCCCTTTCAAAGAGGACTCGCTGGGGTCTAATTGTTCATGTACCAAGCCCTTGGAATGAAATCCTGGCCCCACTGAAGCATCTCCTGTCTGGTGGAGAAGAGGCTGTACCTCTCACTGCTAGTGGGAATACTTGATAGTGGGTATGTTAACACATATGTTGTTCTCTCCTATCAGAATTATACACCCTTGAAGGCCCCTCTTCTCGCCCTTACTGATCTAAGCTCAATGAATGTGTGAGTGATGGTCACAAAGGATGGGTTACTGGGAAGAGGCTTCTGGAGAACAATTAGAAGGTTCTTGTGCTTCTTGCACACTTTAGTTGCTCCCAATGGGGTGGGTAGTGGAGCAGAATCGACTGACCTTCCCTACTCAGCAAACCAGCCCTTCCTGATTAAAACTACTATGGTGACATTTAAAGAAAGAAGTCTCTAAAGTCTGTAGGATTTAAGAATATTCCTCTAGAGCTCTATTGGGGTTCAGCTCAGAGGGATCTCTGGACATTTCTGACGAACATCGAGGTGGCAGACTCTGGTGAAAAAAGAAGTTTTGAAATACATCGTGGAAGACTTTGAAAAATGGGGACTCAGTGGCTTGCAATGCTTTTGCCAAATGCAAGGCTGCAAGTTTAACAGGAAGGCAGATTTTCAATCTGCAATTAACAGAAGAAAAAAATCATTATACCTTAGCAACTGGTACCTATGTGCTATTTAATATGCTGTCACTGGCACGTTACATGGGCTTTCCACAAGCCCTTGGTATCCCCTCTGAATCTGCTGTTGGCAACTCAGCATGTGTCCAGTCCAGAGTGGGTTCTTTTCCTCCCCTAGTTCTTTTCCTAGTCACTTATGTCCAATGGATAAACCCTACAGCTTCTCTGTGTACTGCTGGATTAAGGTGTTGATTCTCCCTGATTTAAAATAGCTGTGGTTTTAAGTCTTGCTACCAGCAGTCAGAACTGTGCTACACGCTGTAATTAGGAAAGCACAACAGCACCGTCCAGCTAATAGTTTATTTACTGTATGAACTTCATTCTGATCTTATAATAGCCACGGTAATGGAGCAAGGAGGCTGTGAATCACGAGATGCTCAAGAAGGAGGATTCCCTTAAGACAAAGTACTCCTCAGGCTGGAAGAATTAGAGCTAAAGCAAGAGAAATAAAGTGACCTTGACATTGCTAACAGTCCACCAAGTGCTGTCACAGTGTTCAGATTTCATCAGTGTCAAAAACTGTCAATAGGTATAAGGTACATCAATCCTGATACAAACGTCGATGGGGAGAAAAGATTGAAAGAAAAAAAGTCTTGCAAGGAGAAGGAAAGACAAATAAGCATGTTAATATCCTGCCATTCAAAAAGGTTCTAAAGCACTTACCCTTCTCCAGGCAGTGCAGATGTGTGTGATTGTGGATTAAAAGGTCTTTTACTTCTACTTGATTTACTCCTTGACCAATTTCATCTGGCTGATGCTGTCAATAAAAAGATGACAACGCTGTCAAGCTTGCAGGATTTCAGAATATCTGACGGCACGGGTAAAGGCTTTTGATATTCCTCAGCAGTACAGCGAATGGCGTTCTCTACTGCTTACTTTTAAAGGAGCTGGGAGAAACAGCTCAAAGTGCCTTCCCTCCTTGCAGCTTGCAAGATGAGCATGGGAAAGACACTCTTCATCAAGTGTGCATGGGTTTAACTCTCTGGGCTGGAATTTCAAATGAAAAGACTCCAAAAACCTCTAGGCTGAGGAATATCCTGGCAGTCAATTTGTTGGGACAAATAATGTGTCCTTCAGGGAACAATGTCAACTTGGATTTTACTTGGATATTTTTGAAATTGAGTAATTAAAAAACAATCAGGTTTCCGATAGCACATTCTTTAAATAGGATTACAGATTTTTTTTTTAAATCCTTCAAAATGTGTTTTAATAAGGGTGTTTCTGTTCTCTTGGTGATGTTTATAATGGAGGAAGCATTGTATACTAGTTAAGGCACTGAATTAGAAATCAGGAGACTTGCTTTCTATACCCTCCTCTGCCACTGACCTGCAGTGTGACCTTGGGCAAAACACACTACCTCTCTGTGCTTCTGTCATGTCTATTTAGGTTGCAAGCTCTCTGTCTCTCACTGTGTGTTTGTTTAGCAGCATAGCACCCAGTTCAGGGGGTCCTGATTTTAGGGCAGCTAGGTGCTACCAGAATATAAAGAATGAGAATAATTTTTCCAGCAAAGGAGAGTTAGCAACACCCCCAAACATGCATTGGTCCCCCCAATTCTGCTTCCTCTCTTTGCAGTTGCCTGCCTGCTGCCTTTTCAAGTTGCTTTCAGGTTTTTTGCTTTTCCTGGTAAACCCCCCCCCCTTTGTGTATGTGAATTCTGCCCAGAGCAGTCCATGCAAATGACAAGCAACAGAACCTGACTATAACAGAAGGGGCTTCCGAATGCATCAAGTACACAGGGAGGAAATATATTTGTTCCCCCAACTCTGCATCACTAATTTCTCCTCCATCACTCAGCAGAGGAGCAAAACTATTCTTCAGATCATTTTTAAATTTGCATTCTGCAATGATTCTGACACACTGAATACCACTTTCAAAGTGCTAAGTGCCGTCATCTCCTATAGACACCAATGGAACTGAGAGCACCCTGCATCTCTCAGAATTGGGCACTTATATTACAGACATTATATATTATTCACTATCTACTAATTGCATCTGTTGTCTATAACACATGAATATGGATTGATTCTTTCATATAATAGGCCGAACCCTAACACCTCTGAACTTCGGGGGAGTTCAGATTTTGATTTGGAAATCCCACTGGCAGGAATTCAACGTCCAAGGTTTTGGTTCAGTCCACTGTAAAGCTATGTACTCAAGGCCAAATTTTTAAAGGCATTTAATCATCTAACTCCCATTGGTGCCTAACTCCCTTTAAAATATCTGGCTTAGTTCTGCAACACACTCCGTGCTGGAAGGCTGAAGGTTCAGGGTACAAATGATGATGCTTATAATGTGACGGGAAGTTGTTGTACATAATAGACTTTGAGAGGAAGGGGTGGTCCAATGGTTAGTGATCTAGCCTGTGACTTGGGAAACCTGGTATCAATTCCTTGCTTGGCTGCAGCTTTTGTGTGACCTTGGCCAAGACACTTTCTCTGACTCTATTCCCCATCTGCAAAATGGGGGTTCTACTTCACATAGGTGTTCCGAGGATAAATACATTAAAGTTTGCAAGGTGGTCCGATACAACGGTAATGATGGGCCACCTGAGTACCATAGACAGAGGATGTTTGAGCTGATCTCAGTTTCTTACACTGCAAAATCTAGTGTTTTGCCAGTGCTAGTACTTTTCTCATCTAACACATGTAGCTTCAAATAGCTCTTTTACCGAAACTCCTTTTTACTTTCTTCTGCGTATTGGAGTTTCTCTTAGATTTTCCAGGCCAACTTGTTACTTGTTCTGTATTTAGTGTATTGTGAAGCTCACTTGACCATTTCCTACTATGTATTTGTACAGCGCCTGGCACAGTGAGGCTCTGCTCCTGTCTGAGCCCTTTGAGTAATATTGTAATGCAAATAATAAATAGACTTGGTCAAACGAGAAGCCTATTTTCATGGGGGCGAAATGTGAAATTTTGAAGCTGTCATCATTTCGGAGTATTTGAAACTGCTCCATTTTTCATCTTTTAAAAATTTTGCCTGAACTTTGTTTTTGATTTTACTCTCAACATTTATATCAAAAATGATATTGAAAACTTTATTGAAATTGTCCTTGAAATGTTTTATTTACCGAAACCTGGTTTTCAATAAATAAAAAATGTCAACCACCATTTCAGTAATGTTTTCAAGAACGCTTTTAATAAAATTGGGGAAAATATTTGGAAAAAGAAAATGATTTTTTTTTTTGCCAAAAATAAACATTTTCAGCAATGTCAATTTATTGTGAAATATTTCACTTTTGAAAAAAGACAATTTTTCAATGAAAGTCTTTGTTCAAATAATTTCCCTAACTCTAATAAATAATAATAGCCGCATAGTAATGCATTATATGTCTTTCAGACAGCTGATCATGAGTGTGGTTCTGTTTTGCCAATTTCTTACTACTCACATCTTAGAGCATCTAAGCAACAGTACAAAATTGTGCATTCAAGAGTGAGGGTTGGTATATTATCTATAACAGTATGTATTTGAAATATAGGTTTGTTGTGCTTTTTGATCTAAGCCAGCACCACAAGTCGTTTCATGGTTATATAGGGAGTTCCTAAACAGAGAAGTAGCTTCTATTTGTTCATAGTGCAAGATCCCCAGTATGATTCATAGCTCTGCATAAGGACAAGAATTATAACTACAAGTATCAAAGATGTTTTTTGCCGATGAGCTGTGTGTTCTTGAAAGCAGAAAACCTGAAATGTTAGCAAGAGGAGCTTTTATTCAAGGTGTTTATGTTGCATTGGAATGCAACCCATGTGTATTATATTGAAAATTCAGATTGCCAACATTTCACCTGGAGCTCTTTTGCCGTTAAAAACGTTTAAGAAATGCAAGGCCTGTAAAACAGAGGACGTTTTGCACCATTCTGAATAGTGGACAGTTGGCTGAAACGCTGTAATACTTCATTCGGCCAGGAGATGGCAGGAAGAAATTATTTTGAAAGATTTATAAAGGAGTGATAGAGTAAGATCATGATTGGATTTTTAAAAGAAATGCATTATTGACACACAAGACACAACATTGACTGGGTGGGAGAAACACATGGGATTAATTCTGATAATAAACTATGTAGTCACAAACTGAATATGGTAAGTAATAATCTACCCTGCATTTTCTGTTTTAGAAAAGTTCTGCAATGGCACCTACTTCTCTTAGATGAAGCAATGACCTGGTGCAATTCAAACTGGTTCTTGCTTTGGTGGCAAAAATCCTTGGTGAATGAAATCCATTGTACCAGAGCAGACTGTTGAGTAGTCCAGGATATAATGTAATTAGCCAAAGTAAAAAGGAATATGATTTTTTTCCTGTTTTTATTAATCCATTCCTCAAATGTATTCCCAACAAAGATATTTGTGTCTGATGACCAAGAAAGTTGCAATATTTCCCCTCTTGTTTTACAGACTGATTTCCAGAAAGATTAGATTTGTTTCTGGCAACTTTATTAAGTTGCATAAAATTGGAAATCGGTTGCTGAAATCTGTCTAATACATCTGTCATCTGGGCACTGAATACCTTATTAAGATTTGCATGAAATTTGTCTAGAATGGAAACTGCTCTTGGTTACTTCCAGGTGTCTGCTTTCACTTTGATAGTTGAAAGTTTATCCGTCAGCTTCTGCTACTGGGGGAAGGAAGACTTCTGCTCTAAAATCAGAGTAATCAATAGCTTCAGCATCCTTCTGTGATTGCAGTTGTTTTTGGGTCATAAGCAGAAAGACAGTCTATAAGATGTTTAGCAATCAGAATGTAAGCCTTTTGGAAGAAAGTTTAAGTGAAGGTGCTTTCATTCCCAGAGAAAGAGCAAAATAAGGGCAGTTATTGGAGATGACCCAACCAGGACTTTGTGTCTAAATCCGTTTGAATAGTCTGGATTCAAATCCTCCAATCAGAGCTCACATTTCTGGTTTTATTTCCAAGTCAGATCTAAAACCAAAAAGGTGTCCATTTTCTGATTCTGCCTTTGAGGTGGTAGGGTGCATACACCTTGGAGCACCACCTAATGTGATGTCACCAGTATCTTTGGCTCCAGCATCTCCTGCAGGCCGGGCCGTCTGCCTCAGGTTCCAGGTCTTCTGTGGCTCAGCCCTCTGCCCAAATCACGTGAAGTTCACACCCCTTCCGGGGTAACTAAAGGTCCAACTCAAAGTCCAAAATCAATATCCAAAATAGTAGTCTTTCTGCCCCTTTGGGGTTCCACTTTCTTGGCCCTTTCTAGCCCCTACAGAGCTTCTCTCGTCTTGCTTCTTCTCCAGCGGGATTCCCTTACTACTTCTCTTCCTCAGGGATTACGATAGCTTTCCTTAGGGGTCTCTCTGCTGCCGAGCTTCTTTTACAACTAAATAGTCTTTCTGCTTTTCCTGGGCTTCCTTGTAGGTCCTACCTCAGGGCTCCCCCCCAGAAGCGTATGATATTCTCAGCCTGACTTACTCAGGTTCTTCCCACAGGGGAACTCCCCTTGTTCTTTCCTCCAGGGCTTGGCTACACTTGCGAGTTACAGCGCAATAAAGGAGCCCCGGGCACCCTAGCTCACTCCCCGTCCACACTGGCAAGGCACATAGAGCGCTCTGTCTCCGCGGCTACAGTGCTGCTGGTACTCCACCTCGGCGAGAGGAATAATGTTTGCTGTGCCTTGGCTGCAACGCATGGGCATCAGTGTGAACGAGGTGTTGGGTTACTGCGCTCTGATCGGCCTCCGGAAACGTCCCATAATCCCCTTAAGTCAAGTGGCCACTCTTGTCATTGTTTTGAACTCCTGTAGGAATGCGGAAATGCCCTTTCAAAGCTCCGTTTCTGACAGCCGGCTTGCAAGCCATTAGTGTGGAATGCTGTGTGTGAGAGAGAGAGACGGGGGGGGAAGGGGGTCTGCTGCTGTCTGAACTTACAAGACAGCATGCTGACATGCTCTCCCTCAGCCCCCCAAAACCCCACTCTCTCTCTCCCCCACATACACACAACACACTCCCTGTCACACTCCACCCCCACCCATTTGAAAAGCACGTTGCAGTCACTTGCATGCTGGGATAGCTGCCCATAATGCACCGCTCACAATGCTGCTGCAAGTGCTGCAAATGTGGCCACTCCAGTGCGCAAGCAGCTGTCAGTGTGGACAGACTGCAGCGCTTTCCCTACTGTGCTCTCTGAAGGCGGGTTTAACTCACAGCGCTCTACATCTGCAAGTGTAGCCATGCCCAGGATCTTCCCCCATCTACTGAGTTCCCAGCTCTATTTAAGTCCTAACTCTGCCTCGTATGCCAGAAGGCAATTAATCAGTCGCCCCCCAGGTGTGCAGCCTGACTCATTGGGGTCAGTTTCTAATTAAGCCCCATTACACCCAGTGAGGTGGGGTGTCACTAATTAGCTATTATGTTGCTAGCTCATCAGAAAGGCCAAGTGATAGCTGCTAATGGGCAAGGCTGAGACCTGTTTGCCTCAGAGGGTTGACAGGCTGAAATCCGTTTCAATGGGACACTGTGGATGCAAGAATGAATAGCTGCATTTCCTCCTGTCGGAAATAGGGCAGTGACAGAAAAACATTGTTCTGTGTGGTGTTGGTACCAGGATCAGTGTTTCTTTTGTCCATGTAGCCCCATGTCCAGATGCCACCACGGGAATCCTATTTACCATGGTCTGGAAACCTAGACAGAGAGTTTAGGTGTAAACTTTTGGTGCACCAGACACAAGTAGTCAGTCTGACTTATCACATGATGCCATGAATGCAGGAGGCAGCAAGACTAAGTATAAAATATAGGGGTCTTCCTCAGCTCCTCATACAAAAAACACTTGTTTGGAGGATTCCTAGACACTAACAGTATCTCTACAGAGTCATGGTTGGTATTGCCAGGGAGATGGCAAAGTAAGTTATCTGTGATTTTTATGGTCTAGCGAAAGCCTCCTTCCCATCGAGGAGGCTCTAGATTTAAATAGGGTTCCCAAAAATGCATCTTTTCATGGGCATTTGAAATACATAGCAATATGAACAAAGTAACTGAGAACAGTGATTCATCTTCGTGCCAAAGTCCGCAGATCCATTACAATGGATACTTCAGTCCACTTGCAGCGTAGGGGCAGAACCAGACCTGTCAGTCACTGTCAGGAGGGGAATGCCCCACCTACTGAAGTTCCCTCCAGTTGAGATAACTTCCACAGCCAGGACTCTACTTTCTTAATTTACAGATTATTGAGGGTTTTTCCCTCAACGTATATTTAAAACAATTTATCCTACTGCAGAGCATGGTAAATTCCACCTAATGATGACAGACCCAATTACTTAGATGTCCATTTCCATCTCAGTTCTGGATAATCCGTTTGTCTTCTGGGAGAGCTGGATCTGTGGACCTGATTACTCAAAGAAAGGAAATATTCAGGTAAGCATAGCTAAACTTTCCTATACAGGTTTGATTGCATCATAAAATGTTTGTTTTTTTTCCACCCCATTAAGTCCCTATTTCTTGGAACTTTCTCTTGTGTATGTGGCTGAAAAGAAAATCCATTGGTCAGTTCTGGCATCTCAGAGCCACAGTTTCCCACTGAAGCTTTCTCCAGATGTTGGAAGAGACAGTCAAGCATATATACAGTAGCTCCCACACAAGTCTTCGCTATTTAATTTCTGCCTCTTGATGGCATTTCATCTCCTGCCTCTTTCTTGCTGTGCATGAGCTAGCATCAAATGCTAATTAGTTTTATCTAACCTACCAAGGATGGTGGATCAGCTAACATTGCCTCAAGCCAGCCCTGGACAATAGTTTTAACAGAAGCTTATGCACACACATTCCACTGCAGAAGTTTATGGGTGAGGTTCCAAAACTGTTTAGGGGATTTGGATGCCTAATCTTAATTATTTTTTATGGGAATTGGATGTCCAAATAATTTAGGCTGCTCTGAAAATCTCAGACTACAGTTTTATAGAATACTATAGAAGATGCTAATTGACAAAAGCGGAAGGGGAAGGACAAGTCAAGCATCAAATCTACTAATTTCCTATTCTAAGATCTCTACCACCCATTATAATGCCTGTGTGGTCTAGGGTGGAACTAAAAATTCGTATAGCTCCCTAATATCTTGTATGATTTGCCTCAGAATTTTTTCTGAATATAATGGAGTCAGGACAGCTTAAGGTCCTAGACCAGGGGTAGGCAACCTATGGCACGCGTGCCAAAGGCGGCACATGAGCTGATTTTCAGTGGCACTCACACTGCCCGGGTCCTGGCCACAGGTCCAGGGGGCTCTGCATTTTAATTTGATTTTAAATGAAGCTTCTTAAACATTTTAAAAACCTTATTTACTTTACATACAACAATAGTTTAGTTATATATTATAGACGTATAGAAAGACCTTCTAAAAATGTTAAAATGTATTACTGGCACACAAAACCTTAAATTAGCGTGAATAAATGAAGACTCGGCACACCACTTCTGAAAGGTTGCCGACCCCTGTCCTAGACTGAGGACAGGTCTACACTACAGCCGGGATCGATGCTCTGAGATCAATCCACCAGAGGTCGATTTAGTGGGTTTAGTAAAGACCCGCCAAATTGACTGCAGATCGCTCTCCAGTTGAACCCTGTACTCTACCCCCGACGAGAAGAGTAAGGTAAGTCGATGGGAGATTTTCTTCCGTCAACCCCCTGCGGTGTAGACCCCGCAGTAACTCGACTTGAGGTACATCGACTCAGCTATGTTTCACATAGCTGGAGTTGGGTAGTGTAGGTCAACTTACCGCGATAGAGTAGGCATAGCTTAAGGCTCGTGAGATCTGGGTTCATTTCCCAGCTCTGACACAAAGGTCCTATGTGACTTTGGCCATGTCACTTAGTCTCTCTGTGGCTCAGCTCCCCATCTGTACAATGGGGATACTAATCCTTTCCTACCTCCCATAGATATTTTGAAGATAAATTCATTGAATTCATGAGATGCTCAGATGCTATGGTGATAGTACCATATAATGACTAGATAGATAGAAGAGAGCAATTGTAGCATTTCAGGTAGGTTGCTTTAAATGTGGTGAAGTTAGGGGATGGTCAAAGTCAGGCTCAGAGCTGTATTCTTAACAACGGAGAGAATCTAAAATGTCCCCTTACTGTATGTGTTCTGAAGATAAATGTTCTGTAAATAACTTCCATGGTATCAGAAGCTATAGGTGAGGTTGAACTCCTATTTCCATTCTCCTTCTTTTCACTTCTTCAATTTCCCATAACATTCTTAAATGAAAAATTGCTGTTGAGGCTGAGATTTTCCACGTGAGACTCAGCCCAGGGGTGAAATTTGGTTTGGAAAGTTTAAGAACATAAGAATGGCCGTACTGGGTCAGACCAAAGGTCCGTCCAGCCCAGTATCCTGTTTACCGACAGTGACCAATGCCAGGTGTCCCAGAGGGAGTGAACCTGACAGGTAATGATCAAGTGATCTCTCTCCTGCCATCCATCTCCACCCTCTGACAAACAGAGACTAGGGACACCATTCCTCACTCATCCTGGCTAATAGCCATTAATGGACTTAACCTCCATGAATTTATCTAGTTCTCTTTTAAACCCTGTTATAGTCCTAGCCTTCACAACCTCCTCAGGCAAGGAGTTCCACCCACAGGTTGACTGTGCACTGTGTGAAGAACTTCCTTTTATTTGTTTTAAACCTGCTGCCCATTAATTTCATTTGGTGGCCCCTAGTTCTTGTATTATGGGAACAAGTAAATAACTTTTCCTTATTCACTTTCTCCACACCACTCATGATTTTATATACCTCTATCATATCCCCCTTTAGTCTCCTCTTTTTCAAGCTGAAAAGTCCTAGCCTCTTTAATCTCTCCTCATATGGGACCCATTCCAAACCCCTAATCATTTTAGTTGCCCTTCTCTGAACCTTTTCTAATGCCAGTATATCTTTTTTGAGATGAAGAGACCACATCTGTACGCAGTATTCAAGATGCGGGTGTACCATGGATTTATATAAGGGCAATAAGATATTTTCCGTCTTATTCTCTATCCCTTTTTTAATGATTCCTAACATCCTGTTTGCTTTTTTGACTGCCGCGGCACACTGCGTGGACATCTTCAGAGAACTATCCATGATGACTCCAAGATCTCTTTCCTGATTAGTTGTAGCTAAATTAGCCCCCATCATATTGTATGTATAGTTGGGGTTATTTTTTCCAATGTGCATTACTTTACATTTATCCACATTCAATTTCAATTGCCATTTTGTTGCCCAATCACTTAGTTTTGTGAGATCTTTTTGAAGTTCTTCACAGTCTGCTTTGATCTTAACTATCTTGAGCAGTTTAGTATCATCGGCAAACTTTGCCACCTCACTGTTTACCCCTTTCTCCAGATCATTTATGAATAAGTTGAATAGGATTGGTCCTAGGACTGACCTTTGGGGAACACCACTAGTTACCCCTCTCCATTCTGAAAATTTACCATTTATTCCTACCCTTTATTCCATGTCTTTTAATCAGTTCTCAGTCCATGAAAGGATCTTCCCTCTTATCCCATGACAACTTAATTTATGTAAGAGCCTTTGGTGAAGGACCTTGTCAAAGGCTTTTTGGAAATATAAGTACACTATGTCCACTGGATCCCCCTTGTCCACATGTTTGTTGACCCCTTCAAAGAACTCTAATAGATTAGTAAGACATGATTTCCCTTTACAGAAACCATGTTGATTTTTGCCCAACAATTTATGTTCTTCTATGTGTCTGACAATTTTATTCTTTACTATGACCGGTACTGATGTAATTGCTGGGATCACCTCTAGAGCCCTTTTTAAATATTGGTGTTACATTAGCTATCTTCCAGTCATTGGGTACAGAAGCTGATTTAAAGGACAGGTTACAAACCATAGTTAATAGTTCCGCAATTTCACATTTGAGTTCTTTCAGAACTCTTGGGTGAATGCCATCTGGTCCCGGTGACTTGTTACTGTTAAGTTTATCAATTAATTCCAAAACCTCCTCTAGTGACACTTGAATCTGTGACAATTCCTCAGATTTGTCACCTACAAAGGACGGCTCAGGTTTGGGAATCTCCCTAACATCCTCAGCTGTGAAGACTGAAGCAAAGAATTCATTTAGTTCTCCGCAATGACTTTATCATCTTTAAGTGCTCCTTTTGTATCTCGATCATCCAGGGGCCCCACCGGTTGTTTATCAGGCTTCCTGCTTCTGATGTACTTAAAAAAACATTTTGTTATTACCTTTTGAGTTTTTGGCTAGCTGTTCTTCAAACTCCTTTTTGGCTTTTCTTATTACGTTTTTACACTTGATTTGGCAGTGTTTTATGCTCCTTTCTATTTACCTCACTAGGATTTGACTTCCACTTTTTAAAAGATGCCTTTTTATCTCTCACTGCTTCTTTTACATGGTTGTAAAGCCACGGTGGCTCTTTTTTAGTTCTTTTACTGTGTTTTTTAATTTGGGGTATACATTTAAGTTGGGCCTCTATTATGGTGTCTTTGAAAAGTGTCCATGCAGCTTACAGGTATTTCATTCTAGTCCCTGTACCTTTTAATTTCTGTTTAACTAGCCTCCTCATTTTTGCATAGTTCCCCTTTCTGAAATTAAATGCCACAGTGTTGGGCTGTTGAGGTGTTCTTCCCACCACAGGAACGTTAATGTTGTTATATCATGGTCACTATTTCCAAGCAGTCCTGTTATAGTTACCTCTTGGACCAGATCCTGTGCTCCACGCAGGACTAAATCGAGAATTGCCTCTCCCCTTGTGGGTTCCTGTACCAGCTGCTCCAAGAAGCAGTCATTTAAAGTTTGAGCAAAATCAGGTCAGCTGCTTGGAGTTAAGTGAAGAAAATGCTTTCCTCAAATTTTCTGAGTGACTTGTTTGTATTCTCATCATTTACAACTTAAGGAAACCTCACACTTAGCTTGTGTATAGGCCTCCGTGTGGGAGAACGGATGGCCTAGGATGAAAGGGTAAATTAAAATCATCAAGACCAGGGATGGATTCTGACAAGCTCCATGGATCCACAAAGCTGGACCATTGCCTAGGAGTGAATTCTTGGTCCTATAAAGTTTGGCTCCAAGGTGTATGACCAGAGAGGATCATTCCACTGCTGACTACAAGAGCTAGGGTGGAACATTTTGCCAAGAGTTAACATTTCTGGAACACTTTGTGATTTCTGTCCACCCCTGCTGTCTTCTGACCAGCTCTTTTGATTATTTTGGCAGATGGAAGTGAAGCCTATGGGTGGTGGTGGAGACTATAAGTTGTTGCAGGGAGCGAAGAAAGGCGGAGACAAACAAATATAGGGAAGGAAAGGAAAGTGAGATGGGGTGGGGGGAAAGGGCAGTGATAGCTGGGGTCCTACAGGTGCAATGCTTTCCCACTGAGTGATTCCCAGTGCAACAATGAGGCACATAATAATGATAAAATCTAAGCTAAAAGTTCAGGTTCAAACTTTCCAGTGATGCCTCAATTTCCGGGTGCCCAATTTCAGAAACCTTAAAGGTGCCTGATTTTCAGACAGTGAGTGCTCAGCATTTTCTAAAAATCAGGCCCTGTTAAGCTGTGTCAAGTTGGGCATTGTAACAGGGTATACTGGCCCTTAAAGGAAAAGAGTAATTAGGAAGGAGGTGGCATCCACTGCCAGGCTATTCTGTTCAAAGTAGACTCCACTGAATGATGATGTTGGGGACAGCTGGGGTAGACATGGGGAGAGAGAAGATGGTTCTGGGGGAAGACTGAGTCTCAGGGAGAAGACATGACTTTCTTTAAGGGCCCCGGGCAAAGAAGCCTTGTAGCATAGGATGGGGCAAGACTCCCCTTTCTCCCAGTCAATCAGTCACCGAAGCAGTCAAGACAAAACCCTGGAAACAGCACAAAAAGCTCCCTGCTGTCACTGTGAGGAGGGGAAAATAGAGATGGACTGTTTGCCAGTGGACTCTACTCCTGGAGGGAAAGGGGTGACCTGGAGTCCCCTTCCCAGGCTGCACAGGTAACTCTAGTTTGCAGCCAGCCCAGGGGGAGCTGAACAAGAGAAACTTAAAGAACCTGCCACAAAAGAGAGGGAGAGAATGGCTTGAAAACGTGAGGCCTTCGTTACTACATAAAAGCTGCATTTCACCCTTAAAGATTGTGCAAACCTCCCATTTATGCCTTTGGGGGTTCTGCTGTGGAAGGAGGAGAGCACGGAGTCCTAAATGTACAGCCCAACCCATGGACCATTATTTAAAACAGAACTTGGACCTTTCCACTGAATGAAAGAGACATTGCTGTATTACAGTAACTTGCATGTCTATCTATACAAGGCAGGTGGTAATAAGTGCTAGAGATTCACCACCTCCACCATTAGGTGTCGCTGTGCGACCACACAAGGAAAAAGAGAAGTGAACAGGTTCTGCAGGAAGCACTTATAGGCCCTGATTCAGCCAAGGAGTCAAACTTGTGCTTAACTCCAAGTACATGAAAGGTCTCATGGAAGTCAGGGGAATACTTACAAGCTTCAAGTTGAGCATGTGCTTATATCAAGCTTTTGGTTGAGTTGCTGCCCTAATTGCTGCAGTTTTGCAGGCGACCCACACATATAGTTGCTTGTCACTAGGGGTTTGAAAAGGATTTGAGGTTTGGATTTTTTTTTCTTCTGGTCAGAGTCGGGGGTGTGTGAATTAAAATCTATAGCTGTCTTCAGCGCTGAATTTTTAAAAATTACTATGAGCCAGTAAAGGGCACATAAAGAAAGAGCTAGAGATGGGCCTGCACCCAAATCCCACCCCCTACACGCCCCTGAACTCTGACAGAGTTCAGCTCTAGTTCCAAGCTTTTCAGCTGGCCCCTCTAAAACCAGCTGAACCGACCCCCTAGATCTGAATGTGCCTGAACATTGGGGAATTTCATACCAGGATTGGAACTTCCAACCTCTGTCCCATCTCTAGTAACTAAAGGTCTGTAGAGCTCTTGTGAATAGGTAGTTCCAGAATAGCTGCCATTGAAGTGTATAACTCACGCACTGAACTACCAGTGTACGCTTTTCAGGCTTGCAGCAAATTAATTACTCTGGGTCTTTTCGTGATTCATTTCAGAGTGGTAGCAAGAAGGTGAAGGACAACCTCACACCAGAATCAAACAGGGAGAAGCAAGAAGAAAAGAACGTTTCTGCATACCATTGTGCTTTCTTTCTGTTGAATGAATCTACCGCCTGCCCCGCCCAAGGTCCGATAGCATTTTATAAGCTTGTGTCATATTTTGCTAATGACTCATCAAGCAGGAGTACACACTATATCTGACACCCTTTGTGTTCAGCAGCAGGAGCCAAGTTTGTCTTGTGGGGATGGGACTAATCTTGTATGGTTATTGCCCTCACTACTGTAGTCCACATTTTACAGCTTCCCTGTTCAGTCTCAGCCTCTCATTAAGGGAGCATATTGGTTCACTTTTGTGGATTCAGAATTAACCCACTCCTCCTTCATGCACAGCTCTGCACAATTAGAATCGGATCCAGCAGAGTACTTAAGCACATGCTTAACTTTAATTATATGATTAGTCCCATTGGCTTTAATGGTAATGCTCACATGCTAAAACTTAAGTACATACCTAAGTGCATTGCTGGATCAGAGACTGAGCTGGGTACGTATTCTCCCTGTTCCCTTCCTCTGACACCCTTGCAAGTGACCAGTGCCAGTGGACTGAATAGAAAGGCCAGTGGCTCCAATCCAGAAGGCCAAATCCACTCCAAAAGCAGGGAGTTCAGTGCTGGTTCTACTTAGTTACGTTCTTTGGTCTCTCTTTGGCAGCAGCAGCACCAAAATACTGTTGCCAAGCCTGCAGGATCGCTAGCCCACAATAAAGCCTGTGCTACCACGTCTACACTGCTGTTGTGACCATGCGTGTGATGTAGAATAAAGTCTACCCATGCTATAATCACACCTTCCTTTGCAGTGTAGACATATTCTGTGTTACATATTCTGGATTGTTATCTGGGGGCAGCTTATCTAGTAACTATAGATAGGCAGATACAGAGCACTCCTGTAACTCCTGGTGATCAAACCATTGGCACCATTTGGCCGAGGAGTAGAGTTTGCCTCCTCTGGAAAAAAAAAAATCAAGGGTTTGTCTATTTGAAAATTTGGTGCATAGCAAGCTGGGGCATAAGTCTACTTCAACCTAGCCTGCTGTGCACTAAGTGTTCACATGGACCCTGCTGCCGCTTTAAAACAGGAGTAGATTAAAGCACATTAGGGAACTTCTAGTGCACACCAGCAGGGTCAACATGGACCCTTACTTCACAACAATCTGAGGTGTAAATCTACCCCGCACTAGCCAGCTGTGCACTGTGTTCATCTAGACAAGCTCCAAAATGTCAGTGGCTGAGTAGAAGGATGGGTATAGAGAGAGTTATAGTCAAGGTATTAATTCTTATCTTAAATCTGTATTTCATTTCTAGATGCTATGGTGATTGGTGCCCTAAGCAAGATAAATATATCTAAGGGTGCAGGGGGAGAAATGGAAGGTGTTTCTGAGTTCCAACCTGGACATGAAAGACCACTCCATCCCCCCACCACTCATCACATTTGTAGCTGCGAGTTTCAGGGCAGGCTACATGTTCACATCATCATCATCATGTTCCTATTATGCCTCTGGCGTTTAGGGGAGTGACGAAGCTCCTCCACTCCTGTCTGTTTCTGGCAAGTCTTTCAATGGTTCCCCAGCTGTGCCCCAGGTTTTTCAGCTCCGCTTCCACAGCTCTTCGCCATGTTGTTTTCGGGCGGCCTCGTTTTCGCTTGCCTTCAGATGTCCATCTTATTGCTACTCTAGTGATGGAATCAGTTTCAATCCGAAGCACATGACCGACCCATCTCCAACGCCTCCTGGCAATGATGATGCTCAGATC
The DNA here is from genome assembly GCF_028017835.1 of Emys orbicularis. Lineage (NCBI taxonomy): Eukaryota > Metazoa > Chordata > Testudines > Emydidae > Emys > Emys orbicularis. The sequence goes on along the minus strand of NC_088689.1, from coordinate 66,156,755 downwards.
CTCTTGGCTGCACTGTGTCAGTAGATTTTGGTTTGAGATTGTTCTGGGCCTAAAGATACGGAGGATTTTTCTGAGGCAGGTTGTATGGAATGAAGACAGTTTGGACATGTCATACTTTCTCATTCCCCAGCATTCTGCACTATAATGTAATATTGAAAGTATGCAGCTCCGATAAATCTTGAGTTTGGTTTTGGTGTTGTATTTTGATGATTTCCAGACTGTATTTAAGCTCCTGAAGGTGTTCCTGGCTTTATTGATTTTGTTCCAGATGTCCTGGCTTGTTCCACCATCCGGACTGATGGTGCTGCCAAGTATGTGAATGTTTCTACATTGATGAGAACATAATCCTCTATCGGTACTGGTGATGGTGAGGCAATATTAAAGGTCATGATATCTGTCTTATTGCGGTTGATTTTCAATCCAATTTGCTGGCTGAATGCGTTGAGTTGAGTTGTTTTTTCTTGTATATGGTGTTGGGTATGTGATAGGAGAATGACATCATCTGCGAAGTCCAGGTCTTCAAGGGATGAGAAGAGTGTCCATTTAATGCCTCTTGGCATGTCTTCTGTTGTACGCTGCATTACCCAGTCGATGTCAATGTTGAAGAGGATTGCATACAACACACCCCGACGTACTCCTGTTTTGACTTCAAAACTGAGCTCACTGTGATCAACACTGCATGTAAAATTGAAATAGAAGCTTTTGATAACGTTGATTATACGGAAAGGAATTCCATATGCCCGCAGAATGCGCCATAGGCTGGACCTGTGAATGCTATCAAAAGCTTCTCAAAGTCTATGAAATTTATGTAGAGTTCCTGTTGCCATTCTAAGCACTGTTCTATTATGTTTCATAGAGTGAAGATCTGGTCTGTGCATCCACACCCTTTCTGAAAACCAGCTTGCTCTTTTCTGAGAACGCTATCAACTGCCTCTGAGATATGCCAGACTATGATCTTACACAATACTTTGCTTGGCACAGATAAAAGTGTGATACCACACCAGTTATTACAATCACTGAGAGTTCCTTTCTTTGGTATCTTCACTATAACATGTTCCCAGTTAGACTATAATCGCATAAAGACCATGCTTCCTAACTTTAAGTATAGCAGGCCATAATTTAACACCTTTTTTTTTAGCAACCAGACAACTCATTTTCTACCTTTCTCATTTTCTTGTACCTCTTTGATATCACTATATATAAATATTATATAGTAGTATAGAGAAGGTAGATGCAAAACTTTTATTCACTCATTTTCATATTAGGAACAAGGGGACATTCAATTAAAAAGAAAGATATCAATTTTAAAATTGATCAAAGGAATAGTTTTTCCAAACGGGAAGATTTTCAAAGGCACAAATGGGAATCTATGGAGGTTTGGCACCTAACTACTATTCATGCTTTTGAACCCCATCCCACACCCCACCCACACTGCTTAACTAGCCTGGGGAACTGATTGCTACCAGATATTATTTGTATTATCATAATCATAGGAGCCTGCACCATGGACAATGACCCCAATCTGCTAGGCGCTGTACAAATACAGAACAGAAAGACAGTCCCTGCTCTGAAGAGCTTACAATCTAAATATAAGACAACAGATGGATACAGACAGACCCATAAGGGAATACGAAGACGCACTGAGACAATATTGGTCCACATGGTGCAGTGGTCTGAACACATTAACAGCCCAACCAGTGTCAGGTTTTTGTGTAGCCTGGCAAAGGAGAGGTTTATGGTAGGATTTGAAGGAGAATAATGACATGGCTTTGCAGATCACTGAGGCCAAGCGTTTGACAGGCTCCCAGGAAGGATGGATAACAAGAGTACTCAGAGTTGTTTTTCTAAGGATTAAAGAAGCAAGAATTTTTGAAAGAATATGTTTCAGGGCATAAGTAAATCTCTCTTGTAACTATACAAGTCCAGCTGGTGAAAACAATCTCAGACACAATGAAATGAGTTACGTGTGAAGTGCTGAAATCTCAAATGTGAAATTATGCAGAAGGGAAAGAGGCTGCAGTAGATAAAAACAGCCCATTGTGTTATCAGGGGTGCACTTTGCTTTTGATGAATGCTAAAAGAACCTTTAGCCTTGGAAATAAAGAAGATAATTTCTCTCCAGGTAATGGCTGCTCATGCAAGTCATAAAACAACCGCACCGGAGCCCTAATTTTATAGTGCTTTTTAAATGATTTTGAAATGGTCCAGCTGCTTTGTGCCACAGTGACACAAGGCAGAGATATTCACACTGCCGATAACAAGCATGCATACGCCTGCCCAAGCTGCTCCCAGCAGGCAGTCTGCAGTAGCTGTAATACATATGGAAAACTGGTACCTGCCAAAGTTGATGGATCACAATAATCTCTTGGTTAGACCAGTCCTGTGAAGTTGCTTTTCCACCAGACACCTGGATATTGTGTCTTGTTTGAGGCAGATCTGTGAGCCACGGGTCATGCATTGCTTGCAATTTTTGTTCTATTTTAATTTGTGACAGGTTGCCAATTATGTGTGTCTCTGAGGCCACACTGTCCTTGAATAACGGAGCAATTTTTATACACTGGGCCTGATTTATCCCTGGGTAACTCCATTGGTTTTGTTGGGTTGACACCAGGAATGAATTTGACCCATGAGTTTAAATTCATACTTTAGCCAGTTTCCATCTGTATAGAGGTCCACACAATGCAGATGGGTGCTGCTAGATACAGCTCTGCTAAGGTACTACAATCCTGACCTATAACTCCTTCCTGCTATTCCAACATTGGTCTTCCAGGATTTCAGTTTAAGTCAGCAGAGGTAGAACAACAGCTTGGTAGCCCACTTACCCCACCTAACCATGATGGCCTAGATTTTTATAGGTGTCTAGGCGTTGCCGTGCTTGGTGTCACTTGGGAGTCTAAATTCCCTCAACAGTCAATGGGAGATAGACGCCTATGTGCCTAAATCCCTTTTGAAAATTAGATGTAGGCTCCTATGTCAGTTAGATGTCGCACCGCTGAGCACAGCAACACACAAATACCTTTACAAATCTGGGCCGGCGACTACATTTTTCCCATGCCAGTTCCAAGATGGGAACTGTGGGGTCAGGGGGTGGGGAGGGAGAATGGGGAATGTGGCTGATCCTGTGAATTTGGGGCATCATTTGTATTTTCTTTATCACTGCAGTTCTCTGTCTCTGTGCAAGGGGCTGACAAGGGAAATGAGAGATGCCTTTCTGCTGGGTAAGTAGCGGAGCTGGGTGGAGTGCCAGTCTTGCTTTGTGTGGTGTTTGTTTCCTTTAAAAAAATGCAAATTAATCTCCTCAGACCTCAGATTTTCTCGCATTGCTGGGTCCCATGCTACTTGTGTCAATATACTCAAGAGAGAATTTGGGGCTGAAATGGTGAACCTCTGGGATAAAAAGAAGAAGAATGTATGGCAATTCTAAGTAGGATGCTCAGTAGCTATACAACTGTAAAGTGTTGGATGGGATTTTCAAAGGGGCCAATGCCTAATTCCTATTGAATGTCACGGGAGCTGGACAACTAACTCTGCTTTGATCTGCCAACCATGATCTGTAGGGACATCGTATTTTGTAATTGTTACACTTGGTTTTTACTCGTTCTGTGGTCCCCAATTCAGCTTTTGTTCTCAGGCCCCTATGCAGCAGAGCAGTTCAGCATGATCTGTCCAAGCACTGGAGCAGGTACCTAATTTGGTGGAGCAGGTGCCCATTTCTCACTGAAGTCGATGTTTAAGTGCTGGGCTGACAGGGACTACTGACCTGGGGCCTCAGACCTTAACTTGCAGGCGTAGCTCATGCATGTTGAGAAGTGAGGATGGGCAAGTGGTTGGAGAAAGACCCAAACCAGACTCCTGTTTAACTGAGCTGAGTCAGAATATATTTTAAGGTTTGGTTTTGTTCAGGAAACCAATTACATTTCTCCCTGTTTATCTAATACAAGCTACTCTTTGTTCTGAATTTAGTTCAGACGAATGATGCAAAATTGGCAGTTCTGGAGACTGAAGTCTTTTGTTTCCCTGCAGAACAACTACAGCATGGGCAGTGGCAGTGCATTCTTCCTCATGTCGCCCGTCTGATGCTTCTCAGTTATTTTCTTCTGGGGTGAGAGGGGAGGTCAGTCTCCACAGATTGTGGGGTCTTTGGCCTCTCAGCTGGGAACACTAACAAGAGTGAAAATTTAAGCTCTAGCACTGGTGGTGGTTTCAGTAATATGGACATTTGCCCAGTAAGAACTGGAGCCTACCACCTTATTTTCCATAGGCTACCACACAGCCATTGGATGGTAACAGTCTCTGGTTACTACCACCTTGGCTCACCATTGATCACTACCACCTTGAAATGGCACCAGTGAGGACGATGGCTCTGTATCCCACCCCTAATTAAATGTTTAAAAATGCCCTTTACCCCCCACCCTCCTCTCCTTCCATCCTTATAGACAGATATTTGGCTCTTCTTCAAAAGGCAGCTGGCCCTTCATCCTCACCTAGTCCTTTCCTCTGTCTCCCCCACCCACTCACCTGCTTTTCCCATCCACAGATCCTCCCCACAGCTGCACTCTGCCTCTGCTGCTGTTGGAGCAGCATCATGCTCTCTAAACTAGGTGCCATTTCTTCAGAACGCCTGGTTGTGGTGTTTTGGGGATCACCCAAACCAGTAAGGTTCTGTTTCTGCCTGCCCTGTGATCTTGGGTGCCTTCGTGCTATGCTGCTGTGTCTTAGAGCCCTGACACCACTAGCCAGACCACGAGTCTAAAAGTCTCACCCTGGCTTCCACCAGCCTGGTTACTCTTTGCAGGGTGACCCCAACAGCCTTTCTGGTCGCGAGTCTCATCAAAGCCGTCTACCCCAAGTTAACTACCAGACACTCCGACTTTTTCCCTTTGGTTCATCACCCCTAAAGGCATGAAACGAGCCCCAGAGTAATCAGTTTCCTTTGGCCCACACAGTCTGCACACCAGAGGCTTGCTTGGGGTAAAAACAAAGAAAAGGTTTATTTAAGAGAAATATCACAGATTCAAAGCTGAAGTCTGAAAGAAAAGCAAACACATACAAGTTACACAGAAAATAAAAATAAATACACAACTTCAGGCTTTATGCCTCTACATTAGACAAATCCCCTTTTCCAATATGCTACCTATTGCCTCTGAAGAGTTTCCTGGCATGCCACTGGTCTTAGAGGAAATTTCATGGATAGCTTCCTGCACCTCAGTTTCTGGATAAAAACTTCAGATAAAGTTTAAGGGCTTCCACCCCCTTCCCCACCCTCCCTGTCTTTTTTCCCTTCCTCTCCTGGCATGGTGACTCATGGTTATTTAGGGTGGGGAAATTCTAGCTAGGATGTCTCCGTGTTTTCCTATTAACCCTAACGGCCCACCATTTGTCTGCTCCTGGATTGTACAATGCTAGGTGCTTGGAGCTAGTCTTGGTCTGGTTGGGGAGGCAGGCCATCCCTGCCTGCCTGCCCACTCCCTGTTGTGAGGTGGAGCTGAATGTTGCAGCACAGATTATGATCACCATTTCATATCTACACAAATACATAAATTCATAACCACAGTCCATATAGCTCATAATGACCAAGTTCTGAATGTTACAAGCTTTGGTAAAAGACCTTACTTGAAATATTTTTATACACAATAACACTGTGTGACTCAATCGTTTGCTCTTTTGGGTTCTGCTCTCCCCGTAGGGTGTCGGGACCCTGACTGTCACAATGATGTATTTTTGTGGTGCCTCTTAGCCAAGGCAGTTCCACAAAATATGGGATCACAAGGCAAAAATGGTCAAGGAAGTTGAGATGCGGCGGTAAAAGGGCTGGGATCAATGGAAGGTCTGAGGATTATAATTTGTTTATATAGAACCATCGGTGTGTCTGGTGCTTTATAGGTGAAAACAAAAAGAAGAAATCTCTGTCTTAAGGGGCTTATGTCTTATGAGATAGAACAGCAGGACAGCTGACAGTGACAAGGAGGGTTTGGGGAGCAAAAGGGTTGGGGCCAGGGAGAACACTCCTTGGAAGATATAGACTCCCACAGGCAGCAACCAGTGCTTGCTTTTTTGGTGTTTGTTTTTTAACATAATGACATGTATAGCTATTTTTATTATAGAGGGGAGGCTACCGACTGGGAAGGACAGCTGCATGGAGTGGGATTGGCTGGGGAGCAGTTGGCATCTGGGCAGTAGTGTCATCATCGCTGGTGAATCTGTAGTTGGTTTGCATGGCTGTCACGGCTTGCAGTGGATGGGAAATATAACCCATCTGAAAGCCTAGATGTGTAACTGACTCATCAATTCACTTCAGTTTTATGTGAATTAAAGCAGGAGTTTGAAAACTGATTACGGGGCAGAGAGGAAAGCAGGTTTTGCTGTACGCAGCTGTCAGGTCATTCTTCAAAGAAGCATTGATAAATGTCAGGAGCCAGTAACCCCCAGATCTCTGTTTTAAACATTGTTTTCTGCATCTGAGAAATTCTCCTGTAATAACCAGATGTATTTGCAGCAAGGCTGACACTGCCCTGATCCTCATCAAATGAGAATAGAGGCCCTTTCACCTGGTTTTTTTTTTTAAGAAACCTGATATTTGCTGAATGAAGAAAAAAAAAAAAGTGAGTCACTCAGATAAAACGGTCAAAAGCAAAGCTTTCCAAAGCACAGTGTAACTGTATACACATTCCAAATAAATGAAGTTTCTGCATTAAAGTGACACTGTATATATTTTTCATAGCACGCCTAACAACTGTACTTAGTTGCTCTATGAGGGTATTAAAACACACACAATGCAGAATTACACAAGAATGTCAGGTTCTTTGAAAAACAAGAACACCCTTCGTAACCAAATATATCCAACAAACCAAGAACCAGACACAGGGCTAGAGTAGTTGCACAATGCAGACTGCAGCAATCTCAGGATTTGATGGACAATCAGAAGGTGTGAGCTCCAGGCTATATGTGGGCCAACCCAGCCTCTTCCAGGGAGAAGTCCACAAGAGAAGAGAGAAAATTCCCTAAGGTTCCACTTGCAGAGTTTCCTGTCAGTTGTGCCTAATAGGGTGTGGGGGAGTCATCCCAACCTCATAGATCTTGGTGATTCATGGGAAAGAGACTCCCTTCCACCTCTGAATCCTTGTGTGGTTTTCTGTGACATCACAGCACTGGTACTGGCAGAGTCTCCCTGCAGCTGCTGAGCAGCAGGCACAGAAAGGAGACAGAGAAAGTGAATACAATTTAATGCAGAAATCTGGGCAGGCTGCTCTGGATGGTGCCAAGGAGCATGTGGCCACTCCCCAGCTCCACCCCTAAAACTCCATGAAGTCACAATGAAGGGGCTTCTATAAGGTGTTGGGGGCAGTGCCAAAGCAGAAACACTGCCAGCAAAAGAACTACCCATGGAAATACCCCCAGGTGATTACATGGAGGGTTGTTCCAGGCCCACGTTAACCAGGGATGAGTCAAGTTGTTTGACATTTCAAATCCACGAGAACCCTGTGAGTTTGCAAGTTTTGGTTCAAATATGAAGGAGAGGCTGGAAAAGGAGTGGAAAATGGGAGCGAGGAAAAATATCCCTAGGGGAAAATGGAACAGACAATGGACAGAGTACCAAGAAAATACAGCACAAGGGTAAAAAAAAATAAAAAATAAAAAAAAAAGAGGGGAGGAGAGAGTCTCTGATTTGTAAAAGATGTAAGTACAGTGCACTTGTAGCTTGCAAGGCGTCCACTCAGGCCAGCCTAGCATTTGATAGATTTTTCTCTCCTTAATATAGAGCATAAATGCTGTCATTTACAGAGAAGTTCATTCCCCCCTCCCTTTTTGAATTGACTCTTCCTTTGGGGGAGCGGGGGTGGGAAATGGGGAAGCCATGGGTTTAAATTGTAGAAAAACCAAACATTCACACATACACACAAAAGTGGCACATCCTCAAACTCCATGAGAGGAGAGCCACCCATCTCTAATATCAGCTAAAGCAAACTGCACCTGACCAAGAATTAGGGTTGTTGCAGGGTTCTCTTCAGCCAGGATTACTGCGAAATATGGGATCAATCCCAGAAGGGCAGCAGATACAAATGGAGACTCAATAGGTGACAATTATCCCAAAGATCAGGATTAGTCAGATCAAGGTTAGAGTTAAGCCACTTTGAGGGAGAGAGGAGATAAGATGTGCAATTCAGAGCCAGATCCAAGTTCAGATTATGAGATCCCCCGTCACAAAATTTTGGAGAGGGGTAGGCTTTGGTACTAGAATTTTGGTTCAGATTCATTTAATCTTTTTACTTCCTTTAACACTGTGGGGCACTTCATATTTTGTAGTCACTATTGATCTTTTTTCTTCCCCCCATATTATAAGAGCTCACACAGGTTTGTCCTGTCTTGCAATTCAACATCTAGGTCGTGTAGCTGTTTCAGGAACCCTCGGTTTGGTGAAATGGCTCGGTGCTGGATGACACGTTGGACAGCATCGGTCAGTGAGAAGTGATGGTAGATCATAAGGTAAGCCAGCACCAAGGTGGCGGATCTGCTTTTACCAACAACACAGTGAACTAAGATCTTTCCTGAAAAAGAGAAACAAAGATGAATTGTGCTGCTCCAGTCTGCTCAGAAGTGTCACAATGGGTCTTGGGCCGCTCAGCACGTTGATCATGGACTACCCTAGTTTTCATCTCTTGGACACTGCTTTGAATACATCCCGGGTCAATGACCAAAAACCATTCTAATGTGATCGTTATTCATCCTCCAGTATATGAAATAGGTTGCGGGTCTCAGGCAAGTTAATTCTGGACAAGTATCTCCTGCTCAAAATGCAGCGCTATTATGTGGCATTGTTGGCAGTCTTGGCAGAGAAGCCAAGTACTCATTGAAAGCATCGTCAATGCTTTCAAATCCAGAGGCATTCCCTCAATAAAGGCACTGAGGAATATTGTAGGGGTATTGTGGGAGAAGCTTGTAGTGCTACTGCTGCTGCCTGTGCCAAACATTTCCTGTGGATAACTAGAGGTCAGTGCTCACCATATGGTGCCTCTCATGGGTGTTTTAAAAAAAAGTATGGCACTCAAGATGAAACTGGGTCACACAGGTTCTTATACTGGCCTTACAGAGCCAGTGCCTATTGTGTTTCACCATAGCTAGTGCAATCTCGCAGCATGCAAGAGGACTCCTACTAAATAGAGGGGGTCAGACTTCAGAGTCCACGAGATATTAGGTATCTCTGAGGTAGATTCCCTCCTGATTCACATCATCTTCTACGGAGCATGGCCCCTGAGGCAGAAAATCCTCTCAGAGGGCAGGGGAGGCAGTGCCGGCAGAAAGTAGCCCCAACCTACCTTCCATTAACGGGCCTAAAAGGAGCTATCATGGCCCAAAACTAAGCTTGTGGTGGTTGGAGAATTGGGTGTGTCTAGGGTTGCAGGGAGGTGTGTTTATTCAGCACATCCCTACTGAAGCCTCTGTCAGAATCTACAACTGCCTTCCCTGGTGGATCCTTTTGAGGAAGGTCACGGGGGGCGGGGGGAAGGGGAGGGGAAACACTGTCTGCTTTCTCCTTTGGGATGAATCTGCTCTGAAGTACAGCTCCACCGTTGGCTCTTGGAGGTGCAGCTGATGTTAGCTGGGGTGAATCTAGCCCTCTAAATAGTACAGTGATCCATTCCATAAGTGAACAGAAATTACTGGTAATGTTGTCCTGTGTCCTGATGGATTTATAACAGAAGGAAACAGCATGACCCTGGACCTTGTCAATGGCTCATTGACACATCTCTCTGTGATAGCTGGTATCACAACATCACCTTATTGCAACATCTGCTCTTGGCTGTTTTGTAGTCAGAGAAGGAGTGATTCATGTGCATTTGCTTTCTGATGAATCAACGCAGAACACTGGTGCCATCATATCCCAGCTGTTATATATTAACCACTCTCTAAACTACATCATCATCCTCCGTAGGCCTTTTTCCTTCTGTTCAAAGAAAGGGAAGCTGGTCTAGTGATTACAAGGGGGCCATGTGGAGCCTGGATACCTAGCTTTGCCACTGACTTGCTGTGTAACTTTGTGTATGCTATTTAACCTCTTGGTGTCCCATTTCCCTCCCATCTCTAAAGGGAGACAGCCCATCAGGGCCCTGCTGGCCCAGATGAAAGGAGCTGCAGGTCTGTAGTAGGCCAGTTCCTGGCTGGGACCAGACGGATGAGGAAAGGTGCACCCCTCTGGACAAAGGAGGTTGAAGGATAACCAGAGTTTTTGGTTCTGGCTGCATTGTGCATAGCTGGGTTTCCAGGGGAGAGAGGACATGAGAACCTTAACCCTGAGCTAAGGGTGAAGCTCAAGAATACAGTTAGGAAGAGGCCCAGGGAACAAGTGGCAACTAATTGGATTGAGCAATACGTGGTGGCTCTTTACTGGGTTCCTGGGCTGGAAACCCAGAGTAATGGGCAGGCACGGGTTCCCCTACTGGCTACAGGTAAAGTGATATAAACCCCAAGAAAGGGATGGAGCTTATTTGGGAGCCTGAACAAAGGGCTGAATTTAAAGGGTCCAGAGCCGGGGCTGAAGACCCTAGTGAGGGCAAAATAGACCATTTATTTATTGGACTCTTTAATACCCTGGAAGGGGTTCATTCAGACTTTGTGACTTGGCCAGAGGGCCAAGCCATTGAAGACACAGCAAGGCTGGCCTGCGGGGGCCAAGAAAAGGACTGTGATACCACACTCTGCCACTTGGAGGCGCTCCAGAGGTGAGTGCGCTTTGGTAGTCTGTCTCCCAGTGGTGTTGGGTAATGTTTGTATGGCAGCTGATGATCCTGGGATAAAAGTACTACGTAAGCACAGAGTATTATCAAGAGAGGCACTTACCGTTCAGAGCACTCAGTGCTTTATTAATATACTCGGAGGCAGGGTAGAAATGCTCACGCAGGTTAAAATCAGTTGAATCTTCTGCAGCTATTCCACAATAATGGATTTCCTGGCCATAGAAGGCTTGGTCTCCTTTACTTTCCCATGTGGAATGTGCCGCATTCAGTACATGGGTGATGCCAAGTTTCCTCAGTTCTTCCTTGTCATGTGCAATCAAGCTACCAAGAATTAGGTATAAAAGGTCACAAGGAAAAGTATTAAATGAAAGAGTTTGATGTGGTCAAGTCCCTGATGCCTCTTATTCAGACTGAATGTCACTGAACAGTTCAGGACCTGTTACACTTGGAGATCTGTTGTTTGCATGCCATAACACCAAGCATGAGACAGAAAGTTGTGATTTCTAATCTGATGATCACATAGGAGCTGCACATAGAAAATATGCAATTGCATGTAAATATGAAAAGAGATTTCATGTCTACGAAAATAACCTCTTCTCTCTCTCTCTCTCTCTCTCTCTCTGTGTAAGTTCCTATGAGTTTTAATGAGAATTAAAAGCCCAATCCTGAGAGATGCAAAGCTGCCTTCATTCCCACTGAAGTCAAGGGGTTTTGTTGGCCCTGAGCTCTTGACAAGGTGGTTCACTTCACGAATGGGTTCAGATTGAAAGGACATAGTCAAGCTTTTAGCTTAGTCTGCAGCCATTTCGCCTCGATCTGTAATAATTTCCGAATGCATTTTTGCAGGACTAGGGGTGTTAGCCCATGGAACCTGGCTAAATTCCAATGGTTAATTACATTCTGCCTGCTTAAAATTCAGCAGCTAGATTCATTTGTGGAAGGCATTCTTCATGTTTTGCCCTGAACTGTTGTGCAGCATTCCTCTGCACTGTTCAAGGCCTTCAGCCTTCCACCCCAAAGGGCACTGCATTTCACTATGGGTGATGCATGTACATCAATGTAATAGTCAGTTTGTTGAGCACTTAGGATCCTCTGTGATGAACGGCAGCATATAGCAGGCAGCCATTAGTATTCTGCTTTAAAGGAGAGAGGTTCAGGTTGTTTGCACAGTATGAGATAAGAAATTTGGAAGCTAGCTTTCAAGATGAAAAAGGCTTTATTAGCAAAATATAGTCTTAACTCTAGATTGTTCTTTCATTTCCGCTTGCCAAGCAGCCTCCTGGGTGATTATACAGGGCTAATTCCCAGGAAACAGGCCATCAAAACTGTAAATCTATGATAGCGCTACGGACTACTGTACCGTATGGCACCGTTCAGATGCTAATTAATCTCCACTGACACAGGCTTGCTCAGAAAGGGCCTGATCCAAAGCCTATTGAACTCAGTGGAAAGACTTCTATTGACTCCAATGGACTTGGGCTCTAACTTCAAATTTCTTTCTCTTCCCCTCCTAAGAAGGTGCTTACTCCAGAGAATAGTTGATGCCTGTGCAAATGGTCCCACTGATTTCAATAGAGGGGAAAAATCCTGTCTGCAGTTCTTGATAAATTCCAGTTAAACTCTGTAGTTTTGCTTTTTACTCATTTCAATTTTTAAATAACTCTGTGTTCTTCTTCGATATTCAAGATCTGCTGCCTTGTTCAGCTGCTCAGCCCTTTCTGCTGTTGGATCTTTGCGGAGCACACACAGACACTGTTCTCAACTGTGAATGGAAACCAGGGATTTTTTAAAAATGCTCTTGAAAGAATAGAGATTTCCACTGACATTATTAAACCCTTCAACAAAATAAATGCATTTTAAAATAAAAATGCAATGAAGATGGCCACCAATTGTGGCATGTTGCCAGCATGACAAGGCCTCCATTATACCATTGCAGGATTACTGGCCTCAAATCCAACAGGTTTGGAAAGCAGATTAGAACTCATGATTTGCACTTGCAGAATTTGAAACATAAAGTATTGTTTCAATTTTTAAAACATATGGTCTTGTTTCCCCAGCACATGCTTGCTCATTATTTTATGCTCTGTTCGATTATTGCTAAGACTTCCAGTTTTCAAATATAATCACAGGGAAATGTGGCTAAAGAATCACTAGTAGCTCCTTCCTTCTCTTATGGTAATTATCATGATTATTATGTCCAAATATTTAAGCCCGCAGGGGGACCTGTTTGATATAAAAACAGGGTTCTAGACTTGCACAGTTGGCAAAATTAATGTTTCTTTATGCATCAGAAAGAAGCAAATACAGGGTGAAATCCTAGCGACCCTGCACAAAATTCATGTCAAAGGGCTTTGTGCAGGTGACCTCTGTAGGGCTGGAATGAAATCCTTCTCTCCCAGTTGTACCGCCCCTAATGACACTTCTCTATTACGATTCCAGATCAGGAAGCCCTCCGAGCATGGAATGTTTATCAACCCCAGTGGGAGTTCTGCATGCAAAGGGCTTTCAGGTTAGGGCCTAATTTATCCACCTTTGAAATTTAAATGCCTTGATCTAGCAAATATTAAGCATGGGAATAGGCCCACTGGGACTAAGCATGAAAAGCACATACTTAAATACTTCCTAAGCAGTAAACACTTATGTTTTCTTTTCTGGATTTCTGTGGCCAACAGTGCAGATTGTATAGTTGATTATTTTAAAGCTATAATGCAAAGAAGTCGGTGTGTGTATTTAAATAAGATAAGAAATTTTGCAGTTAGGGAAGAGTTGAGAAGCAGCATAGAAAGTGTTAGGAAGGTTAGAGTCTTCTGGGGGAGCTGTAGGAAAGGGTTAAATTGGGCTTATAAGAAAAATTTCATCTATCTTAAGGCCTTGATTCAGCAAAGCGGTAAAGCACATGTATAACTTTAAGCACATTCTTACATCTTATTGACTTCAATTGTATTTAAGAACATACCTAAAGTTAAGCATGTGCTTAAGTGCTTTGCTGAGTCAAGGTCTAAGAATGGGATAGCTACCACAGCTCCAAAATAGAGCAAAAATATTCCAAAAATAACTTTGTAACAGGGTGCTTGTAGGTCCGAGTGGCCTAATGATTGGTGTGCCCAACTTCCAACCCTTTGTTTCCTTGGTCAAGGTGCCTCAGTCTTTCAGACTGTGGGGGGTAGGGGTCCCGGACCCTCCCACTCCATCAGGTCCCAGCCCAGGGCCCTGTGTGAGTTGACTCCTGAACAGGGGGCATTCCAAGGAGGGAATCTAAATCCACTGCCCTGGGCTACGTTAGGGTTGCCGGAATGCCCAGTCAAAAAGGGACCCTAGTGTCTCCGGTCAGCACTGCCAACCGGGCTGTTAAAAGTTCGGACAGCGGTACTGCAGGTCTAAGGCAGGCTAGTTCCTACCTGTCCTGGCACTGTGTTGCACCCCGAAAGCGGCCAGCAGGTCCGGTTCCTAGCTGGGGGGGGGCCACAGGGCTCCTTGCACTGCCCCCACCCCGAGCACTGGCTCCGCACTCCCTTTGGCTATGAACCGTGGCCAATGGGAGCTGGGGGGGGCGGTGCCTCTGGGCAAGAGCAGCACACGGAGCCTCCTGGTCCCCCTGCCTAGGACCCGGACCTGCTGCTGGCTGCTTCTGGGATGCAGTGCTTAGCCAGGACAGGCAGGTAGCCTACCTTAGCTCCGCTGCACTGCTGACCAGGAGCTGCCCGAGGTAAGCCCATGCCCCAATCCCGAGCCCCTGCCCCAGCCCTGAGACCCCCAAACCTGGAGCCCCCTCCTGCATTCCAAACCCCTCATCTCCGGCCCCACCCCAGAGCCTGCACCTCCAGCTAGAGCCCTCACCCCCCTGGACCCCAACCCTCTGCCCCAGCCCTGCGCCCCTCCAAACCCAGAGCCCCCTCCTGCACTCCAAACCCTCCATCCCAGAGCCCCTACCCCTTCCTGCACCCCAATCCCCTGCCTCAACATGCAGCCCCCTCCTGCACCCCAAATCCCTCATCCCTGGCCCCAGCGCAGAGCCCGCACCCCCAGCCCAGATCCCATATCCCCTCCCACACCCCAGCCCCCTGCCTCAATCCACAGCCCCCTCCCAGATTCTGAATCCCTCGGCCCCAGCCTGGAGCCCCTTCCTGGACCCCAAACCCCTCATCCCCAGAGCCCACACCCTGAACCCCTCATTTCTGGCCCCACCCCCGGAGCCCTCACTTCCTCCTGCACCTCAACTCCCTGCCCCAGCCCAGTGAAAGTGAGTGAGGATGGGGGACAGCGAGCCACCAAGGAAGAGGGAATGTAGTGAACAGGGCCTCGGGGAAGGGGTGAGGCTAGGGTGTTCGGTTTGTGCGATTAGAAAGTTGGCAATCCTAGGCTACTTCCTACCAGTGTTCCTTCAGTTTGGGGCATGGCCCATATAGTCCAATTTGTTGGGATGGCTTGCCTCCCTTGGCGCCTTCTCGTGGATCTTGGGCTGCATCCTGCCATGTTCCCACACTCCTTCAGGTGGGGCGGCTGTAAGTTTGGTGAAGCCAAACCCCACAATGTCTCTGGGGTGCAGTCACCCAGTTACTGGAGGCGCCTAGCTCTTCTCTGCAATCTCCCTTGTCTGGGAGACAGAACATGCTCCATAGTGGCTGACTTGGCCTGTAGGCTAGTGATCCTTCCTTTCAGGTAGGGCTGTAGCTAGCTCCTGCCTCTTCACCAGTCAGGGCTGGTGCAACCACTAGGCGAACTAGGCGGTCGCCTAGGGCGCCAAGTGGTTGGGGGCGTCTGGGATTTTTCCTCCCCTCCCCTCCCTTCCCCTCACGCAGAGTGTGGCGTGGCTGATTGGGCGCCTGGGCCTGATTTAGCCGCTCCCATTGGCCTCCAGCAGGCAGATCCCCTCCCCTGCTCCCCCTGCCTCAGCGTCGCGTCACCAGCACTCTGCGGGGGAGGGGCTGTGTGCTCAGCAGCTTGTTTGGTTTGGCTCCACGTGGAGCCAGCGGCTCAAGTGGCATGGTGGTAAGGGAAGTCCCGGGGGGCTATCAGGGAGCAGGGGGAGGGTTGGATGGGTCGGGAGTTCTGGGGGGGCTGTCAGAGGGCAGGGAGTGATTGGATGGGGCGTGGGAGTCCTGGGGGTCTGTCTGGGGGCGAGGGTGTGGATAAAGGTTTGGGCAGTTAGGGGACAGGTAGGGGGTAGGGTCCTAGGGGGGCAGTTCGTGTGGGGGGGGTCTCAGGAGGGGGCAGTCAGGGGACAAGGAGCAGGAAGGCTTAGGTAGGGGGTGGGGTCCTGGGGGGCAGTTAAGAGCAGGGGTCCCAGGAGGGGGCAGTCAGGGGACAAGGAGCCGGGGGGGGGGGGGTTGGAGGTTCTGAGGGGGGCGTGAAGTGGGAGGGAGTGGATGGGGGTGGGGCTCGGGTGGGGCTTTCCCCCCCGTCCTCTCTTTTGATTATTGAAATATGGTAACCCTAAAAAAGTGGTGCCCTGGCTCGGCAGGGAGGAGCCACCTTCAGGAGGCACCAGAGAGCCAGAGCGTCGGCTTGCGGGGGTGGCGAGCCCCAGCCATGGAGGAGCCTGCGCGGCGCAGGGGGGCAGCAGCCCTGCAAAGGCTGTGGTGCTGCTAGTGGGGAGCAGCCGCACCTCCTGCCCAGGCTGTGGCCCGGCGCCCCCCCCCCCCAGGGGCTTCTGCAGGTTGCAGCGGATCCATGCGGGCACCGGCCCCCGTGTACCCCCTGGTTCCCCACTCGCCACGCTTGGGCTCTACGGCTCCAGGGCATGTGAGCCACCGCCAGGGCGCGGGGCCCTGAGCCTGCTCTGGGAGGGGCAGCGGCGGTGGCGGCTAACACTCCCGGGAGCCGCAGAGCCCGAGTGCAGCAAGGGAGGAGCCGGGGAGGGACACAGGGGTTGCCGCCCACATGCATCCACTGCAGGAGCCACCGGGGGGGGGGTGCCGGGCGGGTCATAGCCGGGGCAGGTGCACCCCCCCGGCTTCCCCCTCACTGCGCTCGGGTTCTGCAGCTCCCAGGCATGTGAGCCACTGCTGCACCTCCCGGAGCAGGCTCAGGGCCCTGCGCCCCGGCAGCGGCTCACATGCCCGGGAGCCGCAGAGCCCGAGCGCAGCGAGGGAGGAACCGGGGGGCACATGGTGGGGCTGGCGCCCGCATGCATCCACTGCAGCCTGCAGGAGCCCCCGGGGGGGGGGGGGTGCCGAGCCGCAGCCTGAGCAGGAGGGGCCTCTGAAGTCTATAAAGGCTAGTTGGGATTTGCCCCTCAATGAACCGATGTGGGGAGGGGGGAGGGGGCGCAATGTGGAAGTTTCGCCTAGGGCGCAAAATATCCTTGCACCGGCCCTGTCACCAGTCAGCCCTGAATTGAGCCTTTTCTACCCCCTCCAGGCCTGGCATTGGCGGCAGGCTTAGCTGGGCCCAAAGGCTGTCCTTAATCCCTGCCATGCTGGCAGGCAGTTTCTCTGCTTCATCACAAACTTATTAACCAAAAGTTATGGGTCCAGTTTAATTTAAAAAATGGTTATATTTGTGAGCAAAAAAATCCAGCTGAAGATCAGTTTGCTCTAAAAACAAATTTTAGAATGTTAATTTTTTTTAATGTGAAAATATCCATTTCATGGAAATCTGTTGAAAAACAAAACATGTCTCATGAAATGAGAAATATTCTATACCAAATTTAG
Source organism: Emys orbicularis (assembly GCF_028017835.1). Classification (NCBI taxonomy): domain Eukaryota; kingdom Metazoa; phylum Chordata; order Testudines; family Emydidae; genus Emys; species Emys orbicularis. The sequence continues at coordinate 66,139,369 of NC_088689.1, read as the reverse complement.
AGAGCTCTGTCACAGTTGTATGCACAACTTGAGAATGTACTGTTTGTAGTATTTGTAAAATCCATTAAAAATAATTGTAATAATTATATAAAATAATAGAGAAAAATATTGCATGTGGGAATTCTTTTCTAACTGTATTCTTTGGTATGGTAAGTACTTTCTTTAGTGTGTAATGCACACTCCAGTTCTAATCTAAAAGTCAATTTTAAAACTACTAGTTGTTTTACAGATATCACCAAGTAAAACAGTGAGACAGCTTACATTGACAATCATAAAGAATGGCTTAGTTTCAAATAACACTTACATATCACCTATATACAGGTTAGGCCACACTTCATCCACATGATTTAATTCCATCCTGCAGCTGTCCAAAACATGCTCCAGCTCTTTGACCGAAGGAGTGGCAGATGGGAAACGCTGATGGTTTGGAAGGTTCTGACCGTTTTCAGACATTGACCCTTTGGTTATGTATTGATTTAGCTTATCTGAGACCCGGTCAGATACGGTTGCTGAGGAATTGATAGTGGAGCTCCTGCTGAACTATGCTTTCCTTGCTGACACTTGATGTTTCCAAGCAGCTGTATCTCTTCAAATATGGCAGGCCTTATTCCAGCCCCTCTGATTCACTTGGCGCCATGTCAGGGCTGGAATGGAAACTTTAACTGACAACACAAAAGTATGCAATAAACAAGTGTTAATTACAATATTGCACTGCATGCCCGAAGTAAACAATGTTACTGGAGCTCAGAAGATCAGCCAGAGCTCTCTGCAAAAGAACTGTCATTCTACTCCAGCACTGTTCTAGTATTAGTGGTAGTCAACTAAAAACAGGGAGACAGTTCATTTCAGAGAAAGGTCCAAAATAAACAAACGTCAGTAAGTTTCCACTGGAGATTTACGTGACTCTATCTAAGCTAAATATAATTAAGAAGGACTAGTCACCACTTTGCTTACAAGTTTCTATATCTTTAACAACAAAATAATAATTAATGATCACAATGAGCTTTGCTGAGACTGAAGTAACCAGAAACAGGCATGACACCCACCCCATCAAATCACCCAAATGGAAATGCAGGAAACTCAGAGGAACGTCCAGCCCATCGCCTGTGTTTCTGACCCCGTCTCTCATGGTTGGTGAAGTTTAACAAAGCACAGCTTGCTCCCATAATCACAACTGAGATCAGCCATGCCTCCTTCCAGGAACTTCCAAAGTCCCTAAAGATCCTGAGTGTCTAGTCAGTCCTGAACTTAACCACTGTATACAATGGGAAAAATGTTTTGGCCAACACAAGAAAAGCAGCCTGCGTTTCACCAGCTCTTGTCTAATGTGGGAGCCAACCTAACCTCCTTCATTGTGGGATCCTATATAACTAGGGTCCCCATCAACAGGGCAACCATACGGGGACTGTTTATCAGAGTTTTGTGTGGGATGATGAGAATTTCCCTGTATATACTCTTTATAAAGGACCTGACTGTTCCCTCTGGCATAGCCCTACCTGTAGGTGGGGCTTAGTTGATAAATGTATGCTTTGGATTCTTCTCTCCAAGCACGCCCCAGGGCAGTAAGAAGTGGGTATTTAAATAAAAGAAAGGAAATAAGGAAAGAAAGAACAGATTGGGGCAGGGCTGGGCAGAGAACATATGAGTGGGATTGTATGACAGGATTGCTTTTGATGGTGGCAGCAGGGCTCAGCAGTTCTGGAGGTCCCTTATGGTTTAGGTCTTAAAGCTCATGCAGCAGGGTGTCATCTGGTCACCTGCAGGAGTCAGGAAGGGATTTTCTACACACACCCGATTCCCCATGTTGGATTTTTGTTTTTTGGTCTTCTTCCTCTGAAGCATCAGAGATGGCCATGGCTGGAGATGGGACACTGGACAGGGAGGGTCAGGGCTCGGAGATGGCACCAAGCATTATTTCTCTTAGCTGGCTATTTCTTGCTCATATGCTCAGGGTCTAACCAATCACTATATGTGGGGTTGGGAAGGAATTTCCCCCTGGGTCAGATTGATCCCTCCTATTTTTTGCCTGTGGCATATAACAGTTTAATCTCCGGTGGGCTGTAAAACTTTGGTCTCATTTTGGTTATTGGGTTTAGTGTACGGGTGCTGGGTGGCCTGTGATATACAAGAGCTCAGGCTAGATGATCTGGTGGGCCCTTCTGGCCTTAGACTCTGTGACTCTAAGTGCTGGGGCAGGGAGTGCCATGTGCCCATTAACGTTAGTGGCTGCGGAGTGGAGGTTGTCAGCACCTCATGGGATTTGGCCTTGTGTATAAAATTATCAGAAGTGCCTAAGGGTCACGTTTTTAGAGATATTTAGGCACCTAAAGATGCAAATAGGCACCTACTGAGATTTTCAAAAGCACCTGGGCACCTAACTCCCATTGAAATCGATGGAAGTTACGTGCTTTTGAAAACCCCACTAGGTACCTACATCTTTAGGTACCTAGGAACCTTTCAAAATGTTCCTAAGTGACTTAAGAGCTCCTCAGTCATTTATATGCTTTTAAAAATGGTACCCAGTATGAACAAAGTACAAGCTGTGGTGCAGTATACTTGGTATATATGGTCTTGTTCATTTGCCTGCTAATTTGCAAAATTCAGTCACTTGCAATAACAGCTCTTCCAGTTATTAGAGGGAAATGGTGAGTGTAGACTAGTAATGTAGTATCACCTCCTGGCCCTTGAGTAGTCATGAATGGTAGTGAGGACGTTTGTTTTCTTCCAGTAGGCTGCAGCAAGGTGTTTTCTCTCCTTAAAATAATATGGGTCTGATTCTATCACCCTTACTCATGTAGATTGGTGCCTTATTCCACAAGAAGTGCCATTACAATAAATAAAGCTACTCCTGGGGTAAGGCAATACTCAGTGTTAGTAAGTATGGGGCCCTTTATGAGCAAATAGTAAATGCATAAAATGCTGACTTTGCAAATAAAAAATAATGATTTCTCACTGACCAGCTCTTCTGACAGGAGAACATCATTGTGTTATTTCTGGTATGGATGCCAGTCCAGCTCAGCTTCACTTTGTACTTCTCTCATCTACACTACTCAGGAAACTACTCTTCAGGACAGTAAATATTAATTTATAACAGGAACAACTTCTGCAGCTGTGACTTCATGGGACAGATGTTAGGGAGCACGCAAAGCATTATTCTGACAGGGAATTCCATTAATCTCACTCATGTGAGTAATTCTGTCCAGCCGAAAGCCATTAAGATACACTATTTCCCTCACATATATTTTATATTTTTGATGCCTTCTCTTCCAAAGACGTAAAGCCTGAATTCTATTGTAATGTGAATGAGTGATAAATTATGATGAAACATTGACTCATACAAATCCCCATTAATCCAAATGGAGAACTTCAAAGCAAAGACATTTCCCCCCGCTCCTTTGTGATGTATAAAGGTTGGCTTAAGGCAGTTGCTGTTTTTCAAAACATTTTCCGCTTGTACTTTTTTTAACTTTGCAATGCCCCCCCTTCTATTCCATGGAGCTCCTTGGCAAGGTTTTGGAGAACCTGAATAGTCATGTCACAAAGCTGTGATCTGCACTCACACCCCGATTCAGCAAAGCAATTGAGCTCATGTTGAAACAAGGTATGGGTTTAAGCATATGCGTAGTGCTGAGTTGAATCAGGATCCAAGCCTCGGGCTTTGTCTACACTGCCCCACAGTTCGGACTATGGGGATCTGAATAACAGAGTGCACCAAAGTGCTGCGCTGTAATTGCCCATGTAGATGGTGAAGGCGCAAATGAAAAGGTGTCCAGTTTGCGTTAATGTAGTCCTGTTGGGAAAGGACTCAATTAACGTGCACTAGGAACCTTTTAGTTTTCACCTGCAGCATCTGCACAGGGGAGTTACAGTATAGCACTTTGGTGCGCATTGCTATTCACTCCCCTGCAGTCCGAACTGTGGGGCAGTTCCTTAGACTCTCCAGGAATCAAGTTTCACAAAGCTGTGGGATAGAAGAGAGGCAGCTGCTTAGTTACCACTATTCAAGTCCCCCAAAGATTTTGCAAATCACCTGCAACAAAGACAGGGAACTGATCAGTCCTGATATTTCAAGAGTAAAAAAACAAGGAGAAATGTGTTTACTTAATCTGGTGGGGGAAAGTTATTATAAGGTCATTTAGTCAATAAATCATTCTGAAGTAACGAAGGACAAAAGCAGATTTAGCTTTGTTTCAGAAGGTAACTGGCTAATTTCCAGATAGATTGGCGGTGCCAAATTTGAATACCTTTATATTAAAAATGGTATAGTTTGTAGCTAAAAGTGTGATTTATTTTTTTTTAAACCAATGGTACAGAATGTTATGTGGACACCCTTACTTTGATTTAAACCTGGTTTGTATCAGTTTATCTTAACTAATGATTTAAATGAACTTAGTGTCTTATTAGGCTACATTGTATGTAACCAGGTTTAAATCAAATTGAGTCTCAAATTGAGTCTCTTTGCTCCAGTTTAACTAAATTGGTTTTAAAACTGATTTAAAGTTGAACCAGTGAAACTTTGCACATAGACAAGGCACTAGGGTTAAGCATGGATGCTTGGGAGCACGCCCAGGAACAGTCTCAAGCAGCTGGGAAGCAAGACAATAACTCGTTTCAGCAAAGAGTCTTAACCTTACACACCTTCCCTGCTACCAGTTCCAGTCCTGACCCAGAACCAGAGAGAGGGAGGCGGCCTGTGCTTGGGGCTCAAGCTGGAGACCAGGAAAGAACTGAAGTGAAATTAGGTGTCAAATTGTAGGGAATGTGTTCTAGCAAGCGGGGAGAGGGTCTAGCGCTTGCCTGACTGGGCTGTGGTCTGGTTTTGTTGGTGGAGGGGAGCAGCAGCTAAGAGGGGCCTGGAAAGTGGTGGGGAGGAAGGGAAAAGGGAGATGCTAACATCAAGTATACTCATCAGTGCTTCTAGAGCAGTGTGGATTAATGGTATAACACGGGAGGGGGAGTTGGAAACTTCTGAGTTCTGGTTAAATTGAGCAAGTAGCTTAAACTCATGGGGTGCTCCACTCATTACTAGGCTGGCGCCTCTGCCTGGCCACCCTGTTGATTAGCTCGTGAGGTCTATGCTCCTTCCTGTCGTTGCATAACATCACTCTGTCTCTCTCTCTGGTCTGCAGCACCTCTCTTGCTCCAGGAACCACACCGTCCTCTTCGTGATTTGGCCTCCATTAAGCCTTTCAGAGTGAACACCCCATCACACTCACTACCTCCATTAACCCCTTCAGAGTGAACACCCCATCACACTCACTACCTCAGTTTTCCCATCTTTAAAATGGGTGTGAGGATTAATGAGTTAATGCTTGCAAAGCATTCTGAAGATATAACACCTATTATAATCATAGAATCTCAGGCCAGGTCTACACTACCGCGGTAGTTCGACGGCTGGCAATCGAAGTTCCGGGTTCGATTTATCGCGTCTGGTCTGGACGCGATAAATTGATCCCGGAAGCGCTCGCCGTCGACTGTGGTACTCCAGCTCGGCGAGAGGAGTACCGCGGAGTCGACGGGGAGCCTGCCTGCCGCGTGTGGACCGCGTCTGAACCGCGGTAAGTTCGAACTAAGGTATGTCGACTTCAGCTACGTTATTCACGTAGCTGAAGTTGCGTACCTTAGTTCGAATTTGGGGGTTAGTGTAGACCAGGCCTCAGAGTTGGAAGGGACCTCAGGAGGTCATCTAGTCCAACCCCCTGTTCAAATGTAATTTCCTACATCCTATTCTCTGCAAACTGTATACACAAGTAAGGGTTTGCTGGAAGAGCCACCAAATTGGCAATGCCCGAGTCATCACTCTGACAGCTATTTAGTTGCCCGCATGAGCTGGTAGTCTTAGGACAATTTCAGGAAGTTGCTGAGACAGAGTGGGGAAAGTTCTCACTAATGCTGTTTGCCTCAAGTGAACTATCAGCAGAACAATCAAGTACCTTGCAAGAGCAATAGTGAATGCTGAATGTTACTGAAATTTACATGAGTGTATTGGGTGGACTTCTGAGAAGCTTCCATCATCACTGAAAGTGGGAAGCATAATGAGAAACTGTAGCCATGGGCCCATATACACTACAGTTGTAGCCAAGTCAGGGGACCAGGTTACAACATGCTCCCAGTTTTTAATGTAGATGAGACCGCAGCTGTATTGCACAAGTAAATAAAATCCTTGGGCATGTCCAAGGCATTAGCACAGCTCAAGGACTGCCCAGACCATCTAGACTACACAATGGAACCATGTTGTAACCACACGGGACAGATATATAATGACGAATTTGTGCTCCTAGTGTAGATGAGGCATAAGCTAGAAAGAGCTGTGCTCTTCTTAGAGGGCCTGAGGTACCCCCCCAAAAAATCACTTAAATTACTATTTATTACAATCATTTGTTTGTTTTCTAGTATGTATTTTTATTTGTTGCCAATGTGTATTGCTAATAGATACATTTAATAAGTGCAATGATTCTGAAGACCAAATCTTCATGAACATTCCTAGACATTTAAAAAGTGACTTAAAGATATTTTGGATCTATTCACTGATCAACAGCCTCTTGTTTGCCGTAGCTGAATGTCCAAATTTCGCAGCTGTTTTAGAAACCCTCTATTGGGTGAAATCCATCGATGTTCCTTCACTGCTTTGATGGCTTTGATCAACGGGAGGTGATGATTTATCATGAGATATGCCAACACCAAAGAAGCTGACCTGCTTATTCCAACCGCACAGTGCACCAAAATTTTAGCTAGTAAGAGAAAATGAAAGCAAGTTATGGCTATGGAAGATCAGCAATATGTCAGATGAAGTTTAAATTAAAGGGGAGAAAAAATCCCAGAGACTCTGAACAAAGTAGTTAGGTTAACAAGTTTGATTTCTAACCCTGGTAGATACATCATATGAACTGCTAATAATCTGGAGTTCAATCCTGTTCACAAAAGTAATACTTATTCATACTTGATATCTCTTTTTGATAAGATTACAAATTTGGTTGATAAAGGTAATAGTGTTGATGTAATATACTTAGATTTCTGCAAGGTGTTTGACTAGGTATCACATGACATTTTGATTTAAAAAAAACAAGAATGATATCAAATTAACATGTCACCCATTAAATGGATTAAAACTGGCTACTGCTCGCTCTCAAAATGTAATAGAAGTGGGGAATTGTCACCAAGCGGGTGTGTTTCCAGTGGGGTCCCGCAGGCATTCGTTGTTTGCCCTGTTCTATTTAACATTTTTTATCCATGACCCAGATCATCTCTGATAAAGTTTGCAGATGACACAAAAATTGGAGTGGTAAATAATGAAGAGGACAGGTCACTGATTTAGAGCGATCTGGATCACTTGGTAAATTGGGGCTTAAGCAAACAGTATGCGTTTTAATATGGCTAAATGTAAATATATACATCTAGGAACAAAGAATGTAGACCATGCTTACTTGAAATCAATGGGGGCTACCCCTATAAATAAGGGTTGTAGGATTGGGCCTGGATGGATGGAGAAAACACAAGTTAAACTACAAGATAAATAAGAGGTATATTGCCACCAGATGAGGATCTGCTTTTTGTGGACTGTTGTTAATTGTTATTCTATTGCGGTAGTGCCTAGGGACCCAGCCCATTTATCCTAGGCACTGTACAAAGCGGTTATTCACTAGATTTTGTACAATGCATTGAAGGTTTCTGTAGTGCGGAGTGTTATCCTTCATGGCCCAATCCTGCAGCCCTTACTCACATTGGAAGAATTCCTTAGCAATGAATAAGACTCCTCACACGAGTAAGGGCTGTCGGATAAGGCTGTCTGTCTTTTTACACATTTGTGTTTATTTAAAAATGTATTTTTTACAATATATAATACATTGAAACAACAGACCAGCTAAGGCTGAATACAAGCATGACTAATAAAAATAAATAAACAAAACACAGGGGCGGCACACAATGCACAATCACCCTGTGGAACTTGTTGCCAGGGGATGTTGTGAAGGCCAAAACTATAACCAGGTTCAAAAAGAACTAGATAAGTTCATAGAGGATAAATCCATCAATGGCTATTAGCCAAGATAGTCAGGGATGCAACCCCATGCTCTCGGTGTCCCTAGCCTCTGACTGCCACAAGCGGGGAGTGGACAACAGGGAAAAGATCACTCGATGATCGCATGTTCTGTTCATTCCCTCTGAAGCACCTGGCATTTGCCACTGTCTGAAGCCAGGATACTGAGCTAGATGGACCATTGGTCTGACCCACTATGGCTGTTCTTATGTTCTTATCCATCTTGGACCATGTCTATGAGCTTTTCATACAGAAAATGAATACATCAGGCCAAAACACCTGTCAGAGATGGTCTAGAGAATACTCAGTCCTGCCATGAGTGCAGGGGACTGGACTAGATAACCTCTTGAGGTCCCTTCCAGTCCTAGGATTCTATGATTCTATGAAATCACGTTACAGAATAATAGGTTTAAAACAGGGCTACCTTTGTAAATGTCTTTTAGCTATGCATCCTTATTCTTTCCTCCTCCTTTCCTCTTTTTTGTCCTAGCCTCATACGTTCTTTCTATATATTTTAGTATTGTTTCTTTGCTCTCAGCAGGATTCATGGTGTCAGTAATTTGAATCCATTTTAAATGTTCATATTTCCTCTTCTAGATTCAGCCTCTCTTCCCAGCTATTTTCAACTTGATTTTTCTCTCCCTTATGTTCTACCCCAATCTCTCCTCATCCTTTCTACTGTGAGTTGGGTCTTTTTTCTCCCCTCCACTTCTCTGCATCCTCCCTTGGTTCTTTTGAGATACTGGGGCTGGGAAGGAAAAGGTGCTGAGCACAGGTTGCACTCACCCTCCAAAGAGTGGGTGGTGAGTGCTCCAGAGAGTGAGCAGGTGACCATGAGTTAGTGGGTATCACCCTCCAGATGTGGTTGTTGACCAAACTTGCGGGACCAACCTGTCAAAATAGCATGTAATCTAATACCAAACTGAACAGCAATGATTTCATACCTCCTGGTGTGTTCAAGGCTTTATGAATAAACTCTGCTGCAGAGAAAAAGTATTGGCTTATGTCGAAGTCTGGAAGGTCATAGGCTGGTATGCCATAGTAATCAATGGTAGTGCCATAAAAGTCTTGGCCTCCTTGACAAAACATTGTGCCATGGGCAGCATTTAAAACATGAGTAATGCCCATCTTCCATAAACCAAATCTGTTGTGAGCTGTAACTCTAAGGAAAAGACAAACATAAACAAATAGATTTGCAGAGATATTTACAGAGTAGGAAAACTTTTGTGGTTGCATTTTCTAGGGCAGAAATTAAGACATCGTTTCTCCAGACTACACAACAATTAACTACCCAATCATAATTTTATCCAAAATAGATTTTAAGGACTGCACTGTTCAAACCGTCATCAAATAACACAACCAAGAACTGCCTCAATGCAATATTCATAAGCCATGCTCACAATAAACAGGAGCACCAGAATTATAGCAGTCTGAAAGAGGCAAAAAGTACTGTGTTGCTCTTAAATTCTACTGAGCCATTCCATAAAGTTATACTTACAGGTCTCCTAAGAAGAGGTTAGGCCATACTTCATCAGTGTGGTTACAAGAAGATAATCCAGTATTCAAAAGCTGCTCTATATCTTTCACTGTAGGGACCTCAGCTGTACATGTCTCAGAACCTTCAGGGTCCTTTGTGAGCAACACATCCCCTTCAGCCATTGTCATTCAAACAGAAACTTTGCTCTCAGAAATCTGAGAAACTGAACCAATGCTGCCTTGTTTACTTGAATTTTGCCAACATTCCCAGCTGTCATTTTCATTCATGGAGACTAGTGGAAACAGGTGCTGATCAGCAGCATGGTAATATCCCGTTCAACATACTGTAAAAGAAATGCAGTAGCCGTATCTTCCAAGACAGCCATTAAATGATCAACAGCACTAGGGTGACCAGACGTCCTGATAAAATGTCCCGATATCTGCCGGCAGCACTGGGGTTTTTTTTTTTGCTCAGCCGGCAGGACTTGCCTTTTTCTGTTGTTGTTGTTCTGCCGGCAGGCACCCCCACCCCCATGTGTCCCGATATTTTCTTCCCCTCATCTGGTCACCCTAAACAGCACTAAAAAGCAAAGGCTAATCAGTGCAATTATCATTTAAAGTAGGGAAAATATTTTAAGCCACAGTGAGCTAAAGAAGAGTATATTTGTCGTTAGTGCTTCGTCTGATCTCCCCATCTGGAGCACCACTTCCCACCCTGGCTGTCTTGTTCTCCTTTCCCACAACATAATGAGGCCCCTGCCAAGTGCCAGAAATCCCCTCCTCCCAGTGGGCTGCTGGTCTCATTCTCCCCACCATCCCTAGCTTCTTGTACAGCCCCTCTCTGGACTCTGACATTTTCCCCCATACCAGAGTTCAACTTCTTATGCAACCCACCTTCCCCTGCTGGTTGTCAGCCTAAAGGACTTACTTGTCAGGCATTGCCAGCAGGGGGAAGTGGGTTGTACTGGGATGGCAGGTCAGAGGTCGAGGTCAGGTGAGTCTGGAAAATCACTGCAAGCATGATTCTTAACCTACTATGCTCTCAGCAGCCACAAACTCTCCCTCCCCCGCAATCCTAATAAGTTTACCAGGACCCAGGCACACCAACTCCCAGGAATTAGCCACTTAAGGATTAACATTAAAAAGACCAACCTTGAACAGTGCTCATCTCATTTAATTTTTTTCAACTAAAATTATTTAGTTGAAAAATGCATCCTAGATACAGCCAAAATTGCTCCGCCCCTTCCACAGAGGTAGCAATATCATAGTCTTGAGCCAGGGACTTCAAACTTGTGTGCACACGCTAGCTCCCTGCCTGCAATATTCCCATCTCCCAAGACAGACCTGTCATTACGCACTATGAAATCGCAAACTCAGCAGCTGCCATTAAAGACATGTAGCCCTATATTAAGTGAATAAAAGGCTTGGTGAAGAACAAACCTTCCAGTCACATTAATAATTGTCCCCAAGATGCACAGAGGCTATTACAAATGTAACTGTTACAAAGCCATACACTCAGCTCAAGAGGTTCCAGTGACATAGTAAGCATAAGGATGACTGTTGAGTAGATTATGATGTCACTAGCTATCACCCATGCTCTCGTGCTTTGGAGTGGCTCACTGAATGAACTACTGACTTTTCATCTTTGGGGGGAAAATCTGAGTCTAAATGTGTCATGTTTCATATTCTATTACTTATGAGTATAGTTTATCAGTAAATCATATCTGCCATAGGATTATATTGTTACCCAGGGTTCTTGCAACCCAAAGCTCTTGGTAACTTTTACTCTGTGCGAGGTGGTGTCAGGAAATAAATCAGGGGAGACACGGCCATCCAACCGATAGATGGCTGACACAAACAGGACAACACAAGAGTGCTTTCACTTAAAGCTAAACTTTACTTAGGCTCAAGCACTTACACACGTCCGCAACAGGTTAGTAACACACCCCCAATCCTCGATAATTACCGAAGCTGAGTGTGGCTCTCGAGTGACACAGAGGCAGCCTGTCTGCCAGTGGGGAACACAAGATGCATCCAGAGGGAGAGACCAGTCCCGAAGAGTCCCACTACCTCAAACTTTTCCCCCTTATTTATACATTAGTAATAGAATGACATGTCCCTTAAAGAAAACTTGTTAAGTAAGCAGTTCCAATCGTCAAGCAAGAGGATCCTTCTGATTATTGATTAACCAGGTGTGGGTTTTTCCAGAGTTTGTAGCCTTGAGACCCCAATAGACATTCCTGGGGCACATCCTGCTCTTCTAAAATGTATCAGCAACTTCAACACAATTCTTATCAGGAAGGATGCGGGGTCAAGCTGCCCTTTCTGTGGCAGCCAAAACTCCCTCCCCTCCTGCCTTGGTCAAGCTGAGTTTGCTGAATGGCCAATTTACAGCTTGCTGACTAGGCTGTCTTTAACAATAAGCCATAGTGGTTTCAGGCACCTTACTGGTTTGCCAAAATCTCCCTGTACAATATGACCAGCATTTTTGTTGAGAAAACCAGGGATAAACTGGGATACAAAGTTGCATAGGTGAAATTTACCACTCCTGGGGTATATTCTCATCAGGATGCATGGAGGGTCGCATGTGTAACTCCCACTGGGCTAGACTGTAATCTTACAATCTCCTCTGAATCAGGGGCAGTGATTGCACATAAACATGTGCAGTCCTTGGCATGTGGTCTTGCAAAAGTCAATGTGGCTCTAGAACAGAATTTTGTCTAAACATAATGGCCCAAAGCCTGAACTCCTTATTCAGCTATAAAACTTTCATTGATTTCCATGACAACTTTGCTTATGTAAGAACTGAAGGCCACACTGCTCCTTCCAGTGGAAAAACCTGTGGGTGGAAAACTGTGAACCTAAGCTGAATGATGGTGGGGTTTGATCTCCACACCCTAAAGACCCATGGGATCCACTCTAGGGCAGGGCCACCTGCACAGAAACTCTGTACCTCCACACTGTCTCCTGCTCCCCTACTGTTGTCTGTAAACATGGCTTTGATGGAGCTTCACCTGCCAACAACTTCCCTTGGAACTCTCTTAAAGGGGTAGGAGCATCTACAGTCTAAAGGAGTTCCTTCAAATACTGCTCCTAGGAGGAATCCAGCTAGTGCTGCCAACTCTCAAGAAGTAAGAAATAATGGTACGAAGTATTAAACTGAGTTTGTTTTAAAAGTTTGTTCTGGACTATTTTCAGACTTTAAGCTTTTGGAGCAGGAACCATGGGCTTGATTGTAAATTGCCTCCCCCTCCCCCCCCCCCCCCCCCCCCGCATACTCCTTTTAAATCTCTGCAGAGTAGGTGTAAAATGTTATCATTCTGAAATGGTGCCCTAATAAAGAGAGAGAGAGAGTAGTTTGCCATGAATTAGGAACATTATGGGATCCTAGATCAGTTCTGAATAAATGACGTTGCTCAGGAATTTGGGACAGTCCCTTAAAATTTGGGATGGATGGCAACTCTAAACCTGGCCCAATGTGATGAAACAAATAGAGCTAGAACAGTGGAAACTTACACTAATAGTAGAGTATGCAAAAGTTTAAGGGCAGCCTTTTTTTAAAATCTGAAAACAGCTTCATTTTCAGTTGGAACAGAGGAATGACTCATTTGGGAACACCTAATAAATCACATCTGTTTAATTCAATGGATTGTGCTCTTGTGATTACAGTGTAGGTGATACTATGGGCAATAATCTAAACCAAATACTGTGATAACACAAGGGGTGACACTGAAACTCCTGAGACCTTAGAATAGCCACTTATTACCAAATATTCAACTTGCTTTTTTCCCCATTTACTTTATTTTCCAAATATTTCAGTTCAGTACATATGCTATGACAAATGACCTACCATTTTTTTGCCATGACAAACAGCCATCGTATTCTCATTACCAATCCCTTTAGCCATCCAGCTCTTTTTCTTCTAGCCTGTAATTTCTGTTTATGGGAGTCAGAAAGAGGCAGTAGCTGGATGGTAGCAATAGCAGTGTTGTGCTTTGCAGTTAACTACGGTGATTTAAAAAACTAAAACTGGTCAGTACTTTGATGAAAGATCACCAAAATTATAATGGAATGTACAGAGCAAATGTATTCTTGTGCACCAGATTGTTGCTTACAGTTCTCACGTAGGACTACAGTGCTACTGGCAAAAAAAAAAGTAAGCAGATTCATTTTCAGTTAGTTAGCCCTGCTAGTTCTGGATGCATAGTTACCAGGTTTAGTTTCTTTGCTGGAACAGAGTCTTCACAAGCCAGGAGAATCCTTAATTTGTCCTTTATTCACCTGGATTGTTGTATATGTTCTTCTTCTTCTTCTTTTTTTTTTTTTGAGACATACACATTTCAAATGACTATACTGACTTTTAACAGTATTACTTATTTTATGAAAGTATTAAAAATACCCCTTAAGTTTACATATCCCATTTTGTATCACTGCATTTATATTGTGACCCTATTGTAAAATATAAGCAGGGAGCGTTAAGATTGCTATGGGAACCTTAACTCTGAATTTCCTGATTTAAAACCCTGAACCTTAACATTGGCCTAATATAACACTGCATATCAGTGATTTTGTTTTTAATGTAAAGCTCTACCCCATAATTAAAACTTGTAATTGTTTTAAACAGCTGTAGTATAGCATTTGGTTTAAATTCTTAGGCTGACACACCTACATTGCCACAACATGTCAAACTCAGTCATATCAATCAAGTCACTTCATGTGGCATGAAGTGACATAACATGAAGTGACTGAATGAGGTTTGTTGGAAATTGCTGTTAAATAAAGCCTGAAATGTTTAGCTCAATCTTTTAAAAATACACCAAATTTAAGCAGGCAGAGGTAGTTTCTAATTTTGAAATTTAATGACTAAATTACAGTTACATTTAGAAAAAAAAAGTATCGAATTGTGCTATTTGTCACTTTTCTATACAGTAATTTGGCAATTTATGAAAATAGCTGTTAAACAATGAAACAAGGGAGAATAACAACACCATTACCAGTGAAAACTCACAATAAAACCCAATGGCCTAGGTTCTTCCCAGTGGTTTGTGCCAGGCCAGCAGAGCAGAACAGCCCTAAAGCCAGCAGGGCCAGCATAGATGTTTCTCTGTTACCCCTATCTCTATGGCTGGTATAAGGCGCAGGGTCACAGTTCTGCCCCCTGAAAATCCACAGCTGCTGTAACAGCACCTTGGGGCCTGTAATCAGGTGCTGGTCCTGGGCCACATGCACACATCCCTGCATCTATTCCAAGATTTGACCCTTTAAATTAAGGGGACTAAGTTCAGGGAGCACATGACAGGAGTCATGTGACTGCAGGTTGCAAGAGATGCCAGCTATAACTAGAGACAGTTTGCCCATAGTAGAGAAAGACCTGGGAGGGTCTTTGGATACTCTCCATAGTATCTTGAAAGCATGTATTCTCTTCCCTTCATCGCTGGTAGAAAGTGGAAAAGGATCTAGGCCTTAGTGGTTTGTATTTTTTGAGCCTTTTAATCTTCTGTTTGATTAATAAGCTTGCCCTAAGGACAGGAGTATGTGGAGGGGTTTTCGATTGCCCCAGATGCTGAATCTGCCTCCTGGGATACAGGGTCACTAGCAGCCAACAGAATTTGGAACCACCTTCAGCCTGCTCTAACTTATTATGCTAGGAACTGGACCAGAACAGTGCACAGCTGAACCAGAATCTAGGAGGCACATGCGTGGCTTAGGTACACCTCCATCTCTGTGTTTTGTTCTTTGCTTCTTGTTGGGGCTTATTTGTTCTTCCTCTAATACACTGTTCTCTAAATTTCATCACAGAATCTTCAGCCCCATCCGCACAGGTATGTTCTTAAATTATATGGAAATTTGGGAGGTGGGCCCTCCTACTGCATTTAGGGGCTATCTCACTTCTGTCTTTTGACTTCTCACTGCTGTTTACATTAAAGCAAGCCACTTGACATTCAGGAGCCCCCTACGTTTTTTCTATGATTTCAGCACTGTTCCTGGTACCATATTATGAGCACACAACTAATGTGGTAACAAAGTGAGTCCTGCAAAAAATGGTTTCCCTTTATTGCTTACACTATACCCTTTGGGTCCTGTGGAAACCTCATACATTCAAATTAGTGAAAATGGCAAAGTCTTTCATAGGACCATCCTTACAAGCTTTTGTCCACAAGCTGTTAAAAAAATAGGCATGAAAACATGTAGTATTAGACAATATTACATAGTACCGGGAACATATGTATGAACAATCCCTTGCTGAGATACAAAAGTGCGGGGAGAGAACAGTGAATAGAATTAAGTCCTAAGTACCCAGGAGTGGCGCCAGGGTTTTTGGCGCCCTAGGCGGGGGTCCTTCTGCGCTCACGGTCGTCGTCAGCAATTCTGTGGCAGGGGGGTCCTTCCGCACTCCTGGTCTTTGGGGCACTTCGGCGGCGGGTCCCGGAGCGAGTGAAGGACCCACCGCAGAATTGCCGCCGAAGACCTGGAGCGTGGAAGGACCCCCCGCCGCCAAATTGCCGCCGAGAGTGGCAAAATGCCGCCCCCCAAATCCTGGTGCCCTAGGCGACCGCCTAGGTTGCCTAAATGGAAGCGCCGGCCCTGTAAGTACCCCTGGAAACCACATGAAATATCAACTTCACTGGAAAATAATCAGAAAGTACTTAAAATCTGTAGGGAACTGGAAGGCTCAGGGGATTGGCTATGGGAGATGGAATTTTTTGCTACCTATGTCACTAACTGAAAGGTGGTTGAGATGACTGAAATTAGTAGCTGAAGGCTGTTCAGTGGCCTTATGTGAATTAGTAGTTTCAGTCCAGTTTCCAAAAAAATCAGTTACAACTGGAACTAATGGGCCTCTTTAATGGGTTGGCAGTGTTACCAGAGAGGCCAAGGATCGATGCTTGCCAGTGTCCATGCACATTAGGAGAGTGATGAAAGGGGTTTGAAGTCAGAGGCCTTGGAATGGGATATGGAGCCTTTCAGTTCCAGGTTGCTGGTTTGCCTACAGGCCAGTTTTGGATTGTGAGTTTGGTGGTCTCCCTCCAGTGTCCATGTCATAAAAATGACCATCACGTTTAGAACTAATAGGCACCCTTGTTAGCATTCTCAGGGGAAGTTACTGGTCTGAACAGACTTGGAGGCTGAAGTAACCTCTCAGTTCTAGAGCTGGTTGCTCCAGAAAAGTTTTTGAGGCACGCTTAGCTTAAGAGTTTTCTTCAAGACAATGTCTGGCTTTGCTGGCTTGCCTGTAGGCCACCACCTGCTCAACTGTTCGGGGGAGACTGTGGCAAATTAAGGTCCCAGGGTGTACCACAGAGGGGGAAACATTATTACTACAATCAATCGGCTGAGAGGTGGTGGTGTCTGTAGATGGAAGTGAAAGAGAGAGAGAGCATGGCAAACGTCTCTCCCTTTTATCATGTCCTTTCTTCCCTCTTGGCTTTGTCCCCCCCCCCCCTTCAGAGTCAGGTGAGCATTACCTCCTCGTAGTCCCAAACTGACCAAGGGGGGGTGACTTACTGGAGAGTCCAACAGATCCTTTGTTGCTACCTTGGCCAGTGTCCTTTGTTCCTGTGAGGCTGGGCTGATGAGGTGTGAACTGCCCCTCTGCTCTTGGAGAGTTTTGCCTGGGCCTCTGCTCCTGGAGAGTTTTTGTTTGGGCTTGTTTTAAGCCATGAGGACACATTTTCAGCCTCATAACTATATACATGAAATTACAATCTATAACATTACTATAACAATAATGTTCAGTGCACCATGAGCATAGGCGCTGACGCCGTGGGTGCTCTGGGGTTGGAGCACCAATGGGGAAAAATTAGTGGGTGCTCTGCACCCACTAGCAGCCATGCTCCCCTCACCCCCACCTCCTCTTCCTTCTCCCCGAGCGTGTCCCGTCCCTGCTCCTCCACCTACCTCCCAGCGCTTCCCGCCCAGCCACCACCAAACAGCTGTTTGGCAGCGTTAGCTCACTCTGGGAGTGGGGGGAGGAGCGGGAATGTGGCGCGCTCAGGGCAGGAGGCGGGGAAAGGGCAGGGCCGGGGATTTGGGGAAGGAGTCGGAATAGGGGCAGCGAGGGGGCGCAGTTGGGGTGGGGCCTCATGGAAGGGGTGGAGTGGGGGCAGGGCTGGGAGCAGCGTGGGGGGGAGTTGAGCACCCACGGAAAAGAGGGGAAGTCAGTGCCTATGATCCTGAGCCTTCCGAAGACACCCGACATGACAAACTTTGCATTGGATACCACAGAATCATATTATAAGGATGAACATGGGGGTGCAGGGTGTTCCCCCAAGGTACAGAGCATCACACTTACCCAGTGGTGTAAGTTATGCACGGAACAATAAATGGGTCAGAATACCAAACTCCCTTTGATTTCACTGGGATTTGTGCACATGTAAGGATTGCAGAATCAGGTTCACTGTTATAAACGAGAGGTCTCAGAAAACAAAGGCTGCCAGGATACAGGCCAATTTGTCTGCTGGTGGCATTCCATTAACTTTGATGGATTTATATTAGCACCAAAGTTTGTTATTACTACTGAAGCTAGAATGTATTAAGCTTTTGTTAGGCATGGTGGTGGCTATATAACCAATAAAGGTAAGCTGTGCAAGTTCCTCAGAGCACATTATGATGTTGCAAAGGCACTGTATATTAACAAGAAGACTGGTGGGCAAAAGTAATTTCTTTTTTGGACACCTTCTGCTCCCCCAAAATTGGTCCCCTTATGTAATTCTGCCTCGTTGTCCCCTTTCTCAGATTATTTATAACTTTGGAGGCACCTAAAGTTCTGGTACTTCATTATGGTCTCACAGGTTACCTGAGCTGTACACCCCTGCTCTTTGAACCATTTCAAATAAACATCCGACTGAGAGCTTTTGGCTACCTGCCAGTTTACTCATTTTTTCTTATATAGGTACCAGGAAGAGCAATGAAGCTAAAATGGTACACTTCAAAGATAAAAGAATATTTTGTAGTAGTTCCATGATATGAAAATAGACATTAGTGTTAGATGAGACAGCAGGTGTTTTCAGCAAATGTATCCAGCAAGCATGTCCTTGGGTGAGGGGTGTTGCATTTATTGACCAGTTTATTGATAGTTCTTTTTGTTTTCAATGGGAAAAGAATTCTCCCTTTCTATGCATGTATTACAGAGTTTAATAGGATTATTCAGGTGCAGGTTTGTGGGACTGAAGAAAATTCTACTCAGCACTTTCATTGTGTTGTTTTTTTTAAATTGTAGATGATGTGTATAAGAGCCAAAAATATCAAACTGGATTATCAAAACTGATTTGTCAAAAGTAAGCTTGAGTGTCTGTATTTATTATAACTAAATGCTAAAACCTACTTTAACATAACTTAGTTATAACTGAAAATCTGAACAGCAAAAGAGGATGAAAACCCTTCACGTTTTCCTGCAGGCAGGGCCAGTGCTACCACTAGGCGAACTAGGCAGTAGCCTAGGGCGGCAAGTGGTTGGGGGCCCCCAGGACCATCCTCAGGCATAGGCAGCTGGGTAGAGCACCTGAAAATTTGGGGCACCACTGGGTCTTAGTGTCCACCCTACTGGTTTTCCTATCCCTGTTCTGACCCTTCCTGCAGGCTCTGAGTCTTCCTGGGAAGGGGATCTAGTAGTTAAAAGAGAAAAAGTCTCCAGCCTACCAGACCTATTAGCACAACACTGAAACTGTTAAAGAGCCATTTAACAGGCATTTGCCAACCCCCAGGTATCTACTGTCAGTTTCTGAATGTACTGACCAAAACAGTTGTGCATGACTGTAATATTTACTCAGAACATGTCAGTCTACAGGACCTTAGTTTAAAATTTGCTTTAAAAATATTTCATTAGTGAGTTGGTGAAGATTATAAAATCACATCTCTAAAAAATCCTTGCATAGATTTTTAGATGCACAATCATCTTTAGCCTTAAATGCTTGGATCTTCAGACATATGGTTTTTTAAATAACTTCTTCAAAAGACCACCCTTATCTAAAATACACATTTTAATTACTATAGTAAAAAAACTTACTTCCAAAGTCTTCCTGTCCTTTCTGTCCATCCATTTCTCCCTTCCCCCCCTTCCCCCCCCCTCCCCATTGAAGGAAGCAACAGCCCTTTGCTTCCAGATAGCTGGACATAGAGTTTCCCTTTCTTTACTTCTGACTATCTGATGAACTAGTTTTAAGCAAAATCAGTACCTTAGTAAGATATAAAATCCTTTGTTATGCCTAAAATCTTTGGAAACATATTTTTTTAAAGTTGGTGAAATTTCATAAACATGTGTATTGTTATGGAGATCACACACAGTAAATTAGTGTTCCCTTTTTCTAAAAGCAATGAACATTGTTATGAACACACTAAACCGCTGTGACTGATTAATTTAAAATAATGTCTGCTTCAGTGAGTTAAATATGTAGCAATCTGGAATGATTACTTTATGAAGGCTTAAGAGTACAATTAAAATATAAAATCAGCTTAGAAATACTGATTAAGAAAATGTAAAACAGAGAAGAGCTGCATCATGTATTCCATAATATTTAATGTTGTATTCAGCAAGACAGCGGACTCACCCTTACTACAAAGTTTTTGCAAATAAATGTCTGACAAACTTCAGGGCATATCAAAAAGCCTGTGACTGACATTTTTTATTCCCAAGTTTAGTGCTTTTAATTAGGTACCTTCTGCATGTCCATTCTGCATGAGGGAGAGGGTACAGGGGTCTCTGCGGGGAACTGTGACTCTCTGCCACCGTGAGGCGGGTTGGGCGTCTTGTTATTCTTTCTTCCTTGTCCCTCTGCCCACGCCCACACCGGGCTGCAAGCTCAGGCTGCTGACGGGCTTAGGGGCACCAGTTTAATAATACTGCATAGGGCCCCATAAATCCTAAGGATGCCCTGGGGATGCCAAAAAGCGGTGCCCTGGCTCGGCAGGGAGGAGCCGCCTTCCGGAGGCACCAGAGAGCCAGAGCTTCAGCTTGCAGGGGCGGCGAGCCCCAGCCATGGAGGAGCCGGCGCGGCGCAGGGGGGCAGGAGCCCTGCAAAGGGGGCGGTGCCGCTAGCGGGGAGCAGCTGCACCCCCCCGCCTCTCCTGCCCAGGCTGCAGCAGATGCATGTGGGCAGAGGCCCCCGTTTGCCCCCCAGCTCCCCCCTCGCCATGCTCGGGCTCTGTGGCTCCTGGGCATGTGAGCCGCCGCCAGGGCGCGGGGCCCTGAGCCTGCTCCAGGAGGGGCAGCGGCGGCGGCTCACACTCCCGGGAGCCGAAGAGCCTGAGCGTGGGGAGAGGGGAGCCGGGGGGGGGGGGCGCAAAGGGGCCTCTGCCCACATGCATCTGCTGCAGGAGCCCCCAGAAGGCAGCTCCTCCCTGCCGAGCTGCTGCAGCGGCCCAAGCCTGACAAAGCCAGTGAGTGGACTCGGGGCGGGGGCCACCAGGGTGGGGTGGGGAGGGCTCGCGGTGGGGCTGTGCACCCTCCAGGGGAGTTCAGGGGGCGGGGAGGGGGGAACCTGGTTTGGGGAGCAGCCCCTGGGCACGGCTGGCCCCTGGGGGCTATAAAGGCTCTTTGGGATTTGCCCCTCAATGAACTGATGTGCAGGGGGGCGGGGGCGCAAGGTGGAAGTTTTGCCTATGGCGCAAAATATCCTTGCACCGGCCCTGCCTGCAGGGCCTTTTCCTTTACTCCCTTATCCCTACTTACATACACTTTCTGTACAGGCCTGCTCTGCTGATGCTCCTCCACTTCACAAAAGGGAGAAACTAATCAGTGCTTCTCACCTAGCCCTTCCATTGAACTAGTTCAAGACTTGTAAGATCCCTTTCTCCTCAGACAACCTGCAGAAAAGATACTGCTACTGCATCTCTGGGGTTTGCATGCCCTTTCGCAGATCAAAGGGGTTGTGAAGAAGTCTGGGTTACTTGACAGCTCCAGTTCTACAATGAGTAGTGAACCACAGCCTTCTTGAACTACTGGACTCTAATTTCAAGGCTGTTTTGTTTAGCTAGACCTCTAGGGTAAGTTTAACGAAAGGGCCAATGGGGGTTACTTTAACTCCCGTCTGGCGCCCCAGCTTTGGTGCCATAGCATAAGGCAGCAGTTTCTCATGCAGGTTTATGTCGCTTCAAGTCATAATAAACATGTCCTTCTAGAGAGCACCTTTCGTACCAAACTGCTAGGCAGCTAAACCCCCCTCAGCAGAGGCAGCCACCTCTGGGGGAGAAGATGGTAGCTGCTCAGGGGTACAAAGGCATGTGACTGGGTGGTTTATTAGGACAGGAAGTGAAGAAGAATCCAGTACCCAGGGGGCATTGTGGGGAGTTGTTCGGCAGAGCGCAGGGACAGAGGTTGGCACTAGGTCAGGCCTTGCTTGCACAGAGTGGGGTGCGTAGGGATGGGGCATGGCTGTGCCTGGTTTGCCTTGTCCCAGGGGGTAAGTGCCAGTGATGGGGGTGCCTATGGGCTGGCTCATGAAGGGTCCTGGGCCTCAGGCTGCCATGGCTATCTGAGGGGGGCTGCCCAGGAGCCTCTGCGGGGTAACGAGCAATGGGGGGGCGGGGCAATGGGCCAGCTCGCTCCCGCCCCCTTGGTCTTGCAGGTGTGTTTCCCGGCACAGCCCCGCCCCCGCCGGGCTAACGGCCAGCACGGCCCCGCCCCCACCCCCGGCGCTGCTGATAGGGCGGGAACTACAGCTCCGCCCTGCCTCTCACAGGAACCCGTAGGAGCCCGAGCACCGCCCCTCTCTCCGGATCCCGCCCCTTCCGCTCGGGACGGGGGCGGGGCTGTCCGGTCTTCGCTGGCGGCACTTCCGCCCGTGTGATGGGGCAACCAGCCGCCCGGGAACGGGCCTCTCTACATCGCCGGGTAGCGCTCACGGTCCCGCGGGGAGGTAAGGTCCGGTCCGGGGCTACAAGGGGCGGCCCCGCTGGGAGGGGTGCTCCGCTCGAGGGAGGGACGAGCTGGGGAGGGGGCTTTGCTCGGGGGGAGGAATGGGCTGGGGTGGGGGTATCAGACCCCTTTCCCGAATCGGTTATCCCATCCCTTGGGGGCGGATCTCTCCCCTCCATCTCCTGCCTGGTGTATGGTAGATGCCAGCTGCTCAGCAGTGCTTCGTGCTGGGGGGAGGTTTCTCTGTATTTATTAATTTAATGTTAGGGTGACCAGACAGCAAGTGTGAAAAATCGGGATGGGGGTGGGGGGTAATAAGAGCCTATATAAGAAAAAGAACCAAAAATCAGGACTGTCCCTATAAAATCAGGACATCTGGTCACCCTATTTAATGTACAAGCCACATTCCCCACCAGCAGCGCAGCGCTTGGGCCCCTTAGTCTCTGTGAGCCCCACCTCTGGGGGCGATGTGGTCACTGCTCGCTGGCTGGGTGCTGTTCTGGCTGAGATTGTAGAGTATCCGTTTAACATCTGGTACTTCCCCTCTCTGCAGCGGAGCGATGATATAGACTTGGTGATGTAATATTATAGTTCTTATTGCCCAATACTATGACCCTGGGAACAAGACGCTTGGAAAATAATTACAAAATTCAAACAAAAAGAGTAATTTCTCTGTTGTTTACAATATATAGCCATACATGGTATATTTCTTAAAAATGGCACAATATTTTTATAGGAAACCTGTGTTTTGGAATGTGCCTATTTTAGGAAATGCTGTAAAATTGTGTTGAGGTTTGTTGCTGTTGAGCACTTTTTGTTGCTGCCTTTGCATGCAGATCCACATGGATAATTGCTCTATTGCAGGGCCGGCTCTGGCTTTTTTGCCGCCCCAGGCGAAAAAGCCTCCGGCCGCCCCCCCCACCCCCACCCCCCCAGCGGGGTCCGTAGGGATAGGGCATGGCTGTGCCTGGTTTGCCTTGTCCCAGGGGGTAAGTGCCAGTGACGGGGGCTCCGCTCTCCCCCCGGTGGCCGGGGGGAGGGCGCCGGGGGGGGAGGGCGGCGAGCCTGGCCGTGGCCCCGCTCTCCCCGGCGGCCGGAGCGCCGCGCCGCCCCCCTCCAGGTGCCGCCCCAAGCACAAGCTTGGTGGGCTGGTGCCTGGAGCCGGCCCTGCTCTATTGTGAATAAGGTACAGGAGATGCTATATACACACAAGATTTGGTTTCAAGGTCAGAACTTCATTGCATACTAATTGCAGCCAGTTTGTCCATTGGTGTAACACTGAAGTCTTGACACAAACTTTTTAAAAAAGTTTTTAATTTTTTTTTTAATTTTCTCTCTAGGAAATTGCACATTAGTTGCACAAGTTATTTGTAATGTATGCTTCCTTGGGTACAAGGGGAAGGTTGCCATGACAGTCTTAACTTTAAATGTTCCTAGGTTTTGGTGACTTGTCATGTTCATTTTATTTTAAATTATTTTGTGCAAGTTTTTTATATTAACCAAGGTAAGGAGGAAAAATCTTTCCTGGAAAATTTTGATACATACCACAGAAGTGGCAAAATATTTAATTAACTGGTCTATGTTCTACATACACGCAGTCAAACTTATGCTAATGTTTGACAGTTAAGATGCTCTGCTTAGTAGGACCCTTATAGACTAAAAGGAGAGCTGACCTAATTTGATTTTATTCTGTCACCAGACTTCTTTATATCAAATTATTTCTAAATAAAATAAAGTATAATTTTGGTAACATAAGGATGTCGCTATTTGCATGAGCATGAATAATTATTGTGACAGTGTGGTTTTCCAGTTTTTGCTCAAAACTCGATGGTAGTTGATACCAATTGGGGTTCTGTTTCATGTACTTAAGAGAAAATTCAAAAATTGAAACAGTTTGGTCATTCCACTTGAAGATCATATTTGAATAGCAAGGCACTGTGGAGAAGCTTGCACTAATGCTGCCTATGCTATTGTGGTTTGGTAATTAAATGGAGGATTTGGATTTCCTTTGAAGTAATGTACAAGCATCGTAATCTATTAACTTCTAACTCTTGAAATCATATTTTAAAAGTGGCTATTCCCCCCCCCCCCAACTTTGTAAACAAATGGAAGAAAAGGCAATGGTCAGAGGAAGCATTAATGTGTTCCATCTCCCTGTTATATGGTTTTACAAATAGTTATGTTAAGTCACTTTCTTAGGGTTTTCTGCATGACTCTTGCCTAGAAACTTCAGAAAAATAGCTGTTCAGTCTCACTCAGATTTATTTAAAGCTGTCAGCTAAAATCTCGGACGATTCTATCTGCACTGAGTGTACTCCATCCCCACAGAGCTCCTTCATGCTGCTGGATGGCACATGCACTACCCCACAGTGGATACCCCAGGGTGGCAAGAGCTGAGCAGAGCTTTTCCTAGCCTTGCTCCTCACAGTAGCCGGGGCCTGCTGTACTGCCAAGCACAAGAACTGAGAATAAGGAGCCTCCTGTGCTCTCATTAATACAACTCTTCCCCCCCCTCTTCCCCCCCCCCCCCCCGATCCCAGAAATGTAGAGGAGGAAGCAGCCGAACTCAAGGAGAAGAACATGGAAAGGAGGTGAGGATGGGAGTACTGGGGGCAGGAGCAAAGCAGGGAGAAGAGCATACAGAGCTGGAGGGAGGAACAAAGGATGGGAGGGGACAGAGGCAGGATCCAGGAGGAAGGGGGAATAGGAGCAGAGGAGAAATGGAGGCAGGAAGTGGGGAAATGATCTGGAGGCAGGAGCCAGGGTGAAAAGGGAGAATAGAAACAGAAGGTGGGGCTGGGGAAGGAGGATTCATGGCTATGTAACTAGAGCACACTCCCTTCCAGAACCTGGAATTAAACTCAAGATTCCGGAGTCTCAAAATTTCTTCTGCGGTCTGGTAAATAGCTGTGAAGCACACTGGCAAAGTCTCATTACCCTATAGATGCCGGTCCACATGGAGGATAACAGCCTGTTCCTGGTACCCATTACTCCATGAGCTCAAGTACTAGAAGTTTGTGCTCTGAATCTAAAGGTCCCAACCCTTCTGATAATCCTCATATGGTGCACTGTAGTTCTACATGATGGAATTCTGTGTTATCTTTTAAAAAGCATAGGAAATTAAACTGAAAAACATAATTTTCTGTTTTCTTATGTAGAGCCTGAATATATAGTGAACGGTCTTCTGACTTTCAGACAACTTCTTAAAACCTGTTCAAAAACAGGATGTAAACACTTCTGATCCTGTTTGTCCATAGGTTACAGGTAGATCTTTTATTTACCCTCATAAGTATATATAATCTCTTAGGCCTGTCCATTTAGGTCCTGGCAGAATGAATGGATGAATATTACATTTGCCTGTGCTTCTAATCAAATTCTTTCCTTTATATGCACTCAGTTCAGTTTACTTTTTTTCCAGCCTTTTAAAGGATCTTTTGCATTTGGGTGTGACAAACTCTTTATTTGATACAGACCAGTGTCTATTTGTTTACATGCCAACATTCATATCCGAGTTCCTTCATGTGCAGTCCTTTCTCAATTCATAATTTATTATTGACAGTACTATGTGACATTCATAAATCTTAATCTGATCCTAAAATTCTTTTACGTTTGTAGGCCATGACCCTGCAGTAAGGACTGCACGAGTGAACTCCATGCACCTGCATAGAGCCCCACCGAAGTCAGTGGATGCTGTAAGATAGTTCTTTGATTAGCTAGTGGAGCATCAGAGCCCTTGGACTTTCACCTACTATGATAATGCCATACAATCTGGGGTAGCACACATTTTCCATGACATAACATTTTGGAAGGTAGGAAGTGAAGAATACTTAAACTTCACAGGAGAGTTAAATAGACTAAAATGCGACTACTATAGCTAGAATTTTTCCCACATGTTGAGACTAATCACCTCTGTTCTTGCAAAAAGTGTCATGTGATCTTTGGCCATAAGTAAGGCTACAATTTTGTCACAGAGGTCGTGGAAGTCACGGCATCCATGACGTTCAAAAACCTCCGTGATTTCAGCCCACGGCGGCTGGGAGCTGCAGGGTCCTGCTGCCTTCCACAGTGCCTGGGAGCTGTGGCGGTGGGGATACCTGGCAGCTCCCGGCCACCATGAGGGGCGGAGGTCCCGGTAGCTCCCCGCAGCCACCAGCAGTGGCAGGGGGACCCCAGCAGCTCCCAGCCTGGGTGGAGGGGACCCAGGAGCTCCAACCACCTTTGGGTGGTGAGGGTCCTGGAGCTCCCAACCGGCCACGCAGGGCTTCCATGAATTTTTCTTTATTGCCCATGACCTATCCATGACTTTTACTAAAAATATCCATGACACAATCTTAGCCTTAGCGATAAGTGGTTAGGATCTCTGTTCTACTTCTCTGAAAGATGGTGGCACCTGCACCAGATAACCATGATACATAACAAAATAATTAGCCCCAGTGAAGCACCAAAGTTACGTTTACAGGAATAAATACAGTTATAACTGAGTCTTAAAAATCTGCACTTTGGATACACAAGTAGTTATGGTAGTCAATATATATTTTCCTACTAACAGGAATAACTCCAAAGGAATTGCTTCATTACGCTCAGTATAGAATTTTTTTTTTTTTTTTTAAACTGCCTTAACTGTTCTCTGTGTTTAATTAGCTTGGAGTCTTCATAGTCTCTCTGGGAACTAAATATAGTTGTCTATATCCATAAATTGTAACTCTAATCGTTTTTATTTTTCTGGGGATTTGACACAAACCAATGGAAGTGAGGAGTCAGTTAATACTGATGATCCTTAATATAAATTGTTGGGTCATTTTGTGGGGTTTGACTTAAGAGCAGCAAGTCCTTCTGTGTCACAATCTTGACACTTATTTAAATATAGCTTTGCTGTATTTAATTGTAGCTCCTGATAATTTAGGTCCCAGTCCAACATTGTGATGTGCATAAGCAGACCGTATTCCTATACAGTCCCCCTGGATCACTTTGCAAGATTAAGTCCTTAGTTTTTGTGGGTTCCCCCCCCCTTTTAACAAGGAATGACTCTTCCTATGGCATTCTCATCTTGAAGGTTACTCTGCCTTTTCCCATTCTGTTTTGTTGCAGTATGAGCAAAATTGTGAAATAAGTGATAAACTTTTCAGGTGATTGGGCCACCATGTTCTTTATTTTAAAAATATGTGAACTGTGAAAGTTTTTATTAGAAGGCACACTGTTGGTGGTGGTTAATGCTAATGTTTTTGTTGATGGTAGACCTATTTATCTCATGAGGGTATTAAGATTGATCATTAGGCCCCAGTTCTGCAAAGATTTACACACACGTTTGATTTTATGCACTTGAGTAGTTTCATGGATGTCAGTGGGACTCGGGTATGTAAACCTTTTCAAGATTGGGGCCACAACTGATAAAGGGCTTTGAAAACAAGGCATATTATAAATGCAAATAGTCTTACTCTTGACTACTGGTTTAGGTTTTTTTACGTTCTTAGTACCAAACAATTGATATGATGATGATGCAGTGCTCTGCTAGAAGTGATTTTTTTTCGTTTAGAAAAGGTGAAAATATTCAAATTGATCTGTTTAGGTGGTCCCTTGCATCCCTTAGAGCCCAACTGATGTTAACAGAGCTCTGCAAGCATACAAAAGTCTGTTCATACAGATCAGCTGGCAAGATTGGGGCCAAAGTTATTTTATCTACAATGGAAAGACACCCATGGGAAACTTGATAAACTAGTAGGATATGGAACTTAAAGGATACTTTATTTTGTACCTACATGTGGGAAAGGTTCCGTAAACCTGTTATCCTTGATAGCCTTTCAGTGGTTAATATAATAAAACAAATATGGAAGCCTAATACTTCTAATCCTTCTGGTACTTCTAATCCTTCTGGTATAATTTTAAAGTGTCAGTCGTGTGTGTGGTGTACAGCACCAGTGCAAGAGATTCCCAAGTCTCTGGGCACTTACACAATGTAAGTATTTAGTAATACACTACTTGTAAGTCATGTGCATAGTATCTCTTCCTTCTCCTTTTTATTTTAATAAGTATAATAAGCAGGGTGGATTTGAGTTAAATCAGGATTTAAATCACTAGTCAGGAAGACTCGATTTAATCATGGATTTCTACATGAAAGTGCATTCTTGTTGGTTGTTATAACCTTAATACATATTCTTCACAACTCAGAGATGGATGTAGGTTTCATTTTTAGAAGGTACACACTATACATTTTTAAAGTGATTTATTTTGAAAACTTTTCAGATTAGATTTACAACTATATCAGAAAATGAATGATTGTTTGGTTATTTCATTTACCAAAGGTAATTGAAGCAGATATTTATGAAGTCATTGGGAGGTGAACTATCTCCAATTCAACCGGTTAATCATTAATATTTGGAGGATTTTCTTGCCATGCTGTATTAGGAGGAGAACTCACCAGACAGACATTTTAATTGTTTTATTTAACTAAAACAACAACGTTACGTATTCTGGATTTTTTTCTTCAACAGCAAACGTATAATATTTTAACAAAACAACCATATGAATTTTTGAATTTAGTTAAAACATTCCAGTTTTTTAAAATCAGGTTTGTTTTTAAAATTGTTTTTAACTAAAATAGTTAAATCATAGAATATCCGGGTTGGAAGGGACCTCAGGAGGTCATCTAGTCCAACCCCCTGCTCAAAGCAGGACCAATCACCAACTAAATCATCCCAACCAAGGCTTTGTCAAGCCTGACCTTAAAAACCTCTAAGGAAGGAGATTCCACCACCTCCCTCGGTAACCCATTCCAGTGCTTCACCACCCTCCTAGTGAAAAAGTTTTTCCTAATATCCAACCTAAACCTCCCCCACTGCAACTTGAGACCATTACTCCTTGTTCTGTCATCTGGTACCACTGAGAACAGTCTAGATCCATCCTCTTTGGAACCCCCTTTCAGGTAGTTGAAAGCAGCTATCAAATCCCCCTCCTTCTTCTTTTCTGCAGACTAAACAATCCCAGTTCTCTCAGCCTCTCCTCATAAGTCATGTGCTCCAGCCCCCTAATCACTTTTGTTGCCCTCCGCTGGACTCTTTCCAATTTTCCACATCCTTCTTGTAGTGTGGGGCCCAAAACTGGACACAGTACTCCAGATGAGGCCTCACCAATGTCGAATAGAGGGGAATGATTACGTCTCTCGATCTGCTGGCAGTGCCCCTACTTATACAGCCCAAAATGCCGTTAGCCTTCTTGGCAACAAGGGCATACTGTTGACTCATATCCAGCTTCTCGTCCACTGTAACCCCTAGGTCCTTTTCTGCAGAACTGCTGCCTAGCCAATAAATAAAATATTTTAAAAAAAAAAAAATTAAATAGACTGTCAGGTTAACATGAGAAACTTAAAATATTGGCTTCTCCAGCTAATTCAGTTGTCTTCACCTTCATTTTCCTGTTCATAATCTGGAAAAGAAAAACAAGCTTTCGTGCTTTTTCAGGTCCCAAATGATTTCTCAATTTGGAATGAATTAGTCCAAAGGAAGAAAATATTCTTTCTACGCTGGCAGAAGAAGCTATTGCTGTTAAAAGTGAGATTATCACTTCAACAGTCTCTGAATCCAAGTGCTTAAGTGACCTCCACCAGTTCACTGGTGTGACTTTCTTTAAAACATCATCAGCAAACATATATTTCTTGAATGGTTCAGCCTTAGCTCTGAAGTTTTATAGTTGTCATTATGGAGGGATGATTGCTGGATGTCCATGTCATAGCCAACTCCTCTTCTTCAGCAGTTAAGGTTTGACCCTGGTACCGAGTATTGAGAATATTTGCAAGAAAATGAGCTGGAAATAGTGCTTGTCCCATTTGATTTTTTTAATGCTTGTAATTTAACTCTGTCATTGCATATTTCTCTTTTTAAGATTTCACTCAGTTCCTTCCAAATTTCAACAGCATCAGCAATAAAACAGCTAATTCCCTGTATTTTGTTCAAGGCTACAGAAATAGGCTTCAGGGTACTCAGCATGCGTTCAACATTTCTCTTAAGCCCAATGTTGAAAACTTTGGCTGTGACAGTGCCATCTATTTTTTCACGATTTTGTTCACAAACTCATCAGATTAGGCCAGTTCTTGATATAGTGCTCAAAACTATCCACTACTGAGTTCCAGCGCACATCTTGTGGGAGAGTTAGCTTGGTTCCTCCCACTTTTTTCAGAGCAGCTGCTGCAAAGTGATTGTTATGGAAGTATTTTGCAATTTCAACATTAGCCTTTATTCCTGGAACACTGAAGTCTTTCGCTATGAGGTGCATCAAATGAGCACTGCAACCGTGTGTCATTAGCTTGGGACTCTCTTCACTCTGTTCTAAATTTCTTCTCAACTTGGATACATTTGCAGCATTGTCTGTGACCAAGCTGAGTACTAGACATTTGAATTTTTTCACAGTTTGTTATAGCTTTTACTGCTACTTCTTGTAAGTAGTCTGCTGTGTGTTAAATACTTAAAATGTAGAATGCTCACAGCTGCTCACTGAACTAGAGAGATCAGATTTTAAATGACAAACATTTGAAAAATAACCTCAAAAGCAACCTCTCATTTTTGGTACTCTCTTCTATAGCTAACAAATTTAACAGGGGATGCTGATTCCTTCTTCCTGTTTCTCTTATTTTGATCACCATAGAAGAGGGAAGATGTAAACACAAACTGCCACTTTGATATAAGTGTATTTTGTTGAATATTGTGAAAATTGGCACATATTTCAAAATTAAATCAGCATATCAGTTCTTCAAATGATTGCATGTGTCCAGTCCTTTAAAAATTGGAAGTTAAATCCTGCTGAGGAAAATAGAAAGGAGCATAAGCTCTGGCAAGTCAGGGAGGTCAAAAAGAATATGAAGAGCAACTAGACGAAGACTGAAAAACTAACACTAATTTTTTTTAAGTACATCAGAAGAAGGAAGCCTGCTATAAATAATCATTGGCGTCATTGGACAATTGAGGTGCTACAGGAGCACACAAGGAAGATAAGACCATTGTGAAGAAGCTAAATGAGTTCTTTGCATCGGTCTTTACTGCAGAGTATGTGAGGGAGATTCCCACACCTGAGCCATTCTTTTTAGGTGACAAATCTGAGGAACTGTCCCAGATTGGGGTGTCAATAGAGGAGGTTTTGGAACAAATTGATAAATTAAACAGTAAGTCACCAGGACCAGATGGTATTCACCCAAGAGTTCTGAAGGAACTCGCATATGAAATTACGGAACTAACAACTGGGTTATTTAAACTATCATTTAAATCTTCTTCTATACCAGATGACTGGCGGATAGCTAAAATTACACCAACTTTTTAAAAAGGCTCCAGAGGTGATTCTGGCAATTACAGGCTGGTAAACCTAACTTCAGTACCAGGCAAATTTGCTGAAACTATAATAAAGAATAGAATTGTCAGACACATAGATGAATACGATTTGTTGCGGAAGAGCCAGCATGGCTTTTGTAAAGGGAAATTATACCTCCGCAATCTAATAGATTGCCTGCCCTCCTTCCCTCTCCCAGTAGGAAGGAACTGAGGGGGTTTGGGGCAGTATGGCCCTTTATACTTGTGTGCAGTGGCGTGACTCACCGGAGGGTGCCCATGCTGCCTCAACAGTACTGCTGAGGGGAAAATCTCCAACAATTGTGCATGAGGCAGTCAAACACCTACAGTGGAATGGACATGTGCAACACCTCTCAAAGAACAGCAGTTAGCTACCTTTCTGTAACTTTTTTTTCTCTGTTTGCTATGTAATATTTTTTGAAGTAAGAAAATAAATACTTGGCACTTACATAGTGCTTCAGATTTCTAAGTGTTGTACAAATATTAATAGAATGGTACAATAACATTCAAACATGTGTAAGTTACACTCTCTGGTATGGGAAGTAGGGTACTTAATAAGTTGGTTTCAAAATCCTTTGTCACTGCTTGTGCCTCAAGTTATAACTGTGAATGAAAAGTGTTTTTGTTTTTCGTTACTAGGCTAGAGGTCAAGCATTTCAGTGCTCAAATGAGCACTGGTAGCCCATGTGATTTAACAATGTGTAAGAATAAAGTAGCAGTTAGTGTGCTGTTCAGCTCACTGCAAAACATAATCACTTTCTGCTGGTTGCGAAGCCAACTTACATAGCTTTGAGTAATTTTTTAATACTTTCTCCATTTTATGTGCAGATATTACAAACTAAAGAGGCTCTCTTTAAACATAATTGAACTTTGGAATTAGCAGTATAAATCTTCTATAAAACATCATGTAGTTTAAGAAGTAAAATCTATTGAGAGCACTCATTTATTTTCATTACTGCAACTATTTGAAGAGGAGTGCAAGAAAGGCAATTTCTCCTTTCCAGTTCAAAATCTAGGGCACAGGTTGGGCTTCTATATTAAATACAAGATCGCTTAGCTTTTCTTCATAAAGTACTGCTTGCTTAGCATAACCTAAGATGCAGTGTTGCTGACCATGCCACTAGCTGTCAGATCAGCATTTTTGTAGTAACTGTATAAAAGCAAGGTTTTGTTAAGAAAATAAGGGTGTAACTTACAATATTGTTGTGTGTAAGAGTGTGTGCTTCAGGTAAACATTTTTCTCCCCCTTTCCAGTTTGTGTCCACCACCATATTCTTGATCATGCTCATACATACAATGGCACACATTGCTTGAAAAACTTAAAATCCGCTATTGACTGTGAAAGCACAGTAAGTTTGGATTTTGCAATATACTATATGTGGTGACATTTTGAAGGCAAAGTCAGGGTCAGCTCAATGCATTAATGAACATTCTTCAAAGACAAAATACTGCATTATCATGAGAGCTTTATTTGCTTTATATAGTTTGAGAACTTCACGGTACTATTCTGTTTAAAGAAAAGCTTGTAATAGCAACCTCTGTTGCAAGTTAGATGCAGAGCACCTTGGGGGAAAAGTCCTTTTAAAATAAAGGCAGTACTATGTAACTAGCTCTCCATGCTTCAAGCGTGGTACTACTAACTGGTGTATGAAGGTCGACTTCCTACTGCAGTCAGGATAGGTTCACGTTCCTATTGTTCCCTATTGTGTGTTCATGGCTTAGACACCATCACTTCTGTTGTTGTCTAAGGGTGTTTATCTACCAGTGTACTCAGACCCAAGTTCAAAGGGGGGAACCAAACATAGTTGTTTCACTTTTGAAGTGAGGGATGAAAAAAAAATGGATGCAAGCAGCATTTAAAACAGT
The DNA here is from genome assembly GCF_028017835.1 of Emys orbicularis. Taxonomy (NCBI): domain Eukaryota; kingdom Metazoa; phylum Chordata; order Testudines; family Emydidae; genus Emys; species Emys orbicularis. The sequence continues at coordinate 66,105,810 of NC_088689.1, read as the reverse complement.
AATGCCCATGCTGCTCCAGTCAGCAACAGTTTTTGATCCTATAATACCCATGCTGCTCATTACCTGGCACCAGTGATTTTATTGTTCACCTTTCCACAGAACCTTTAGTTTGAGAGTTATGAAGTCCTATGAATGCTTACATTTGGGAAGTTAGGAGCACAGGTCTGTTTACATGGCTGACTGCTGGTAATTCCAAAAGCACAGAGCTTCTGTCATTTTACTAACTTTGGATGATCAATGATAAGATACTGTAATTTTGTATATTTAAATATGCACTTATTTAGCAAAACAATTTGTTTAACACAGCTGGTTATGGTCTGTTTCATACAGAAACTTTGCTTTTTAAGTGAGCCATGGATATTTGTGGTTTGAGGGGTCAAAGTATTGGAGTGAAAGAGAACTGTGTATTTTTACAGAATGGTAACACTCAATAGATTCATTTTTTGTTTTGGGGGTGGTTTTTTTTTGTTTTTTTTTTTTTTTTTGCACATAGATCTTAAGCTTTAGTCACAGTTCAACAGTTGTACATGTCCTTAATTGAATAATTGTGAGGAAAGGGGGAAGTGGCATGCAAAAGGAGAGAATGACTGTTGATAATCTGACTCAATGGAAGGCCTCTGTAGCCCATAAGCACCTAAGAAGCTAGTTGCAGACGTTGCTGATGTCAGGGGAAAACATATTCCACCCGTTGACATTTAAGTTCTTTGCTTGCCAGGTATTACTCATAGTGGACTTAGATATTTGGCTTCAGCGATAAAACAGGCAATGTAGAAGGAAAGTAAATAGCTCTTTCTGTACCATTTCCTACAAAGTACAAGTCTAGTTATCTAGATGACTTCAGTCTTTCCAATTTGTCACTTTTATATGCCAATTTTCACTGTTAATATAAAATTTACTTTGATAAGTGAAATGTTTCACTCTTCTGAGTTAGAAGGATCAGAATAAAAGTTGCCAAGGAAATCCATATTCTGTGCAGTTAAACAATAGAAATTTCTTTAGATGCCTCCTATAGTCTAGCCAATCTGTTAAGGAGTTCCCTTGAAGGATTCCCCATTAATTAGAAAAGTACTATCCACTATAGTGGGGGAAAGAAGGGAGAATGAGAGAAGGAAAACCAACACGCACATGTATATTCCCAATCAGAGCTGTTTCCTACCAGTGAAGGGAGAAGAGTAAAAGACTCATTGATTCCTTCAGGAATTACATCATGCGGACCTTATTTTCTTGGTGAGCACACAAATAACATGGTGATGGGTAATACAGAAAATCCTAAAATTTTCAGTTTCAAACGTTTGCTTCCAACTGTTCCTGTAGACATAAGTTGAAAGTCTGCCTTACTTTAACTGCAGCTTAGTACTATGTCCATCAAATAGAGGGCAAGGAGCTTTTCCTGGGTTATTTTTTACACAATACTTATGTATACAAGTACAATCATTCCATATTTGCAATAACTTTAAAATGTTACTTGTTAATTTAACACTCAGATGGATCAGGATATGAAGAGAGGAATAAAACTATGAAAATTAATGGGAGTGGGTTAAAGTAGAGTTTGAGCTTTACAGGTTAGATTTAAATCAATTTTAATAATGATTTAAATCACCTAGTGGAAAACCTTGATTTAAATCATTGATATTAATCTTGTCTTGCATTTGTATTTTTTTAGTCTCATTGCTTGGTAGCCATTAAAATATGTTGATTTGCAACTAAAAAAGCCTTTACACTAAATTTGGTGGTACTTTTTGCTAACTAGGAGGATAGGCTATATCTCAACACATTTATTTAAGCAATATAGTTGCTTAACATAAATTTATTCAGATTTTTTTTTACATTTTGTTAGAAAATGGTGTATGATGCGTTTCTTATTTACTTGTGGTTTTTTACTCCTCATTTGTGTCAATCTGTGTTTGGAATTTGGAATTAAATTAAAAATCTACAGAAATAATTTATATAAAAGTTTTAAACTAAAAGTGCCCTATGCCTATGCTAGGCATATAAGAGTTTATCAAAACATGATTTGCATTTAAAATCAACTTGTGTTATACAGATGAAGTAGTTAATGAATTGAATAGATTTTTTTTTTTTCTGGTTGCCATTCCTTCAAGACTTTAGAACTAGTAGAGCTCATTCTCTTGCACCTAATTTTTATTCATAGATTGGAAGAGATTGCTTTTTAACATGCAATCGGCTTATTAACTTTCAGTGAATTACTTATTGAATTGAACTAGTTGAATTCATTAACTACACATAGTACTTAATTGATTTAATACACAGTAGGTTATATTACATTAGCAGAATTATTTTTATTGTGCACGTTAAAATGGCTTTATATGAATAATACATAAAAAGGGGGGAAGGAGCCTTTTTAGTTCAAACAGACTGGGGAAGATAACTGAACCAAAATTAACTCGCAACTATTGAAACTGGTAAAAGCTGTAGAGGGGGGGGGGAATTATTCCACACCATCACATAAGGGTTTGTTTCTCTTATAGTTTTTTTAATCTACCTATGCCCTACCTCAGTTTTCCCTCCTCTCCTATGCATTTGAAATTAGTAAGCAGCAACTATCAGTTGCATCGTACTTTAGATGTAGACCTTTCCGAAGTACAACCCTGCCAGTACTGACCTTTGATGTATTGGTATGTGCTTGCTCAGCATTATTAAATCACTCTTATTACATGGAGTTTGAGGGGTGATATTTGCCCTGCAATGTCAGAGGGAGAGATCTGTCTAGTGTTATAATTCTTGATTAAAAAATGTTAACTGAGTTCTCTGGGATTCCGCAACATTTTCTGAGTTCATCCTGAGGAATTGCTTTGTGATAAGGAAAATCAGTGGATTTTTGAGTGAATTCTTGGTGAGTCTAAGTTTACTGTTTCTCAAAGCCTTTGGCAGTGTACAGTATCCGTTACAAGAGGTATCGGAAGCAGCTACTTCAGTCTTCCCCCCCCCCCCCCCTTGTATTGCCTCTATTTCTGAGCAGGAAAAATCAGAAGCACATGTTACTGACTGATAGAAAAACAATTTGTAGGTGTTAACGCAAGATGCTTTGGTACAAAACAAAAAATCCTGTAATAGTTCATTTGGAATTAAGTATCAGAGGGGTAGCCGTGTTAGTCTGAATCTGTAAAAAGCAACAGAGGGTCCTGTGGCACCTTTAAGACTAACAGAAGTATTGGGAGCATAAGCTTTCGTGGGTAAGATCCTCACTTCTTCAGATGCAAGTAATGGAAATCTCTGCTAGCAGTTGAGGTGTGAACACCAAGGGAGGAGAAACTGCTTCTGTAGTTGGATAGCCATTCACAGTCTTTGTTTAATCCTGATCTGATGGTGTCAAATTTGCAAATGAACTGGAGCTCAGCAGTTTCTCTTTGGAGTCTGGTCCTGAAGTTTTTTTGCTGTAAGATGGCTACCTTTACATCTGCTATTGTGTGGCCAGGGAGGTTGAAGTGTTCTCCTACAGGTTTTTGTATATTGCCATTCCTGATATCTGACTTGTGTCCATTTATCCTCTTGCGTAGTGACTGTCCAGTTTGGCCAATGTACATAGCAGAGGGGCATTGCTGGCACATGATGGCATATATAACATTGGTGGACGTGCAGGTGAATGAGCCAGTGATGTTGTAGCTGATCTGGTTAGGTCCTGTGATGGTGTTGCTGGTGTAGATATGTGGGCAGAGTTGGCATCGAGGTTTGTTGCATGGGTTGGTTCCTGAGTTAGAGTTGTTATGGTGCGGTGCATGGTTGCTGGTGAGAATATGCTTAAGGTTGGCGGGTTGTCTGTGGGCGAGGACTGGCCTGCCTCCCAAGGTCTGTGAAAGTGAGGGATCATTGTCCAGGATGGGTTGTAGATCACTGATGATGCGTTGGAGAGGTTTAAGCTGAGGACTGTAGGTGATGGCCAGTGGAGTTCTGTTGGTTTCTTTTTTGGGCCTGTCTTGTAGCAGGAGGCTTCTGGGTACACGTCTGGCTCTGTTGATTTGTTTCTTTATTTCCTTGTGTGGGTATCGTAGTTTTGAGAATGCTTGGTGAAGATCTTGTAGGTGTTGGTCTCTGTCTGAGGGGTTGGAGCAGATGCGATTGTACCTCAGTGCTTGGCTGTAGACGATGGATCGTGTGGTGTGTCCGGGGTGGAAGCTGGAGGCATGAAGGTAGGCGTAGCGGTCGGTGGGTTTTCGGTATAGGGTGGTGTTAACGTGGCCATCGCTTATTTGTACGGTGGTGTCTAGGAAGTGGACCTCCCGTGTAGATTGATCCAGGCTGAGGTTGATGGTGGGGTGGAAGCTGTTGAAATCATGGTGGAATTCTTCCAGGGTCTCCTTCCCATGGGTCCAGATGATGAAGATGTGATCAATGTAGCGTAGGTAGAGAAGGGGCGTGAGTGGACGAGAGCTGAGGAAGCGTTGTTCCAGGTCAGCCATAAAAATGTTGGCATATTGTGGGGCCATGCGGGTGCCCATAGCGGTGCCACTGGTCTGGAGGTATATATTGTCACCAAATTTGAAATAATTGTGCGTGAGGATAAAGTCACAGAGCTCAGCAATAAGTTGTGCTGTGTCATCATCAGGGATACTGTTCCTGACAGCTTGTATTCCATCTGTGTGTGGGATGTTTGTGTAGAGAGCCTCTACATCCATGGTGGCTAGGATGGTGTTTTCTGGGAGGTCACCAATGCATTGTAGTTTTCTCAGGAAATCTGTGGTGTCACGGAGATAGCTGGGAGTGCTGGTGGCGTAGGGTCTGAGTAGGGAGTCCACATATCCAGACAGTCCTTCAGTGAGAGTGCCAATGCCCGAGAAGATGGGGCGTCCAGGATTTCCAGGTTTGTGGATCTTGGGTAGTAGATAGAATAACCCCGGTCGGGGCTCTAAGGGTATGTTGATTTGTTCCTCTGTTAGTGTAGGGAGTGTCCTGAGTAGATGGTGCAGTTTCTTAGTGTATTCCTCAGTGGGATCTGAGGAAAGTGGCCTGTAGAATTTGGTATTGGAGAGTTGTCTGGCAGCCTCCTTCTGGTAGTCAGACCTGTTCATGATGACAACAGCACCTCCTTTATCAGCCTCTTTGATGATAATGTCAGGGTGGTTTCTGAGGCTGTGGATGGCATTGCGTTCTGCATGACTTAGGTTATGAGGCAAGCGATGTTGTTTTTCCACAATTTCTGCCTGTGCACGTCGGCGGAAGCATTCTATGTATAGGTCCAGACTGTCATTTCGACCCTCAGGAGGAGTCCATGTGGAGTTCTTCTTCCTGTGTTGTTGGTGGGAGGGTATCTGTGTATCAGTGCGCTGTTCAGTGTTATCTTGAAAGTATTCTTTGAGTCGGAGGCGGCGAAAGTAGGCTTCCAGATCACCGCAGAACTGTATCATGTTCGTGGGGGTGCTGGGGCAAAAAGAGAGTCCCCGAGATAGGACAGACTCTTCTGCTGGGTTGAGTGTGTAGCTGGATAAATTGACGATATTGCTGGGTGAGTTAGGGGTACTCCTGTTGTGGCCCCATGTGGCAGGTAGGATTTTAGACAGCTTACGGTCCTTTTTCCTTTGTAGAGAGGTGAAGTGTGTAATGTAGATCTCCTGTCTTATTTTAGTAAATAAATTTCTTATTTGGAATTAGTGATCCGCATAATGCAGCCTGCTGCTAGTAGTTGTGTATTGAATAGAAAAAGTAAGGTTATTCTGAATGGAAAATATTACAACTTCTTTATATTGAACAGAGGCAGTAAGGGAGCTGTCAGCAACTGGAATGATTCCTTTTTACAATGACCTTTGTATATAACTTCACTCAAATAAGTTTAAATTTGAAAAAGTTATGTGTACATTAGGCTGTGTAAAGTTAGCTCTTACTGTAAAAAATTGTAGGTTTAGGAACATCAGATAAACTAACACATCTACCACTGATAAAGGAAAGCAGAATCATAGCTCACCTGTTTGAATTAATCAATATGCAGATCAGCCTCATTATTCGGTGATATCAGTCTTCAAAATGGTGTATAAAAGGTATACAGTGCATGAATCCCATTGTTCTACCCCTGCATATAGGGAGTCAAATTGCATGGCAAAAACACTCCCAGCAATGCATTATGGATGCCTTGGCCATCGTTTGAATCAATATATTTTTAATAAGGTTTGTGTAGGTATTAGCTCTATATACAGCGTTTTATTTGTGATATTAAACCTTTGCGTTAGAGATACTGTCAACTTGCAACCTAACACATGAGTAATTTCAGATGCTACACCTGGTCAAAGAATAGTCCTTCTGATCATATGGTTGTATTAATATATGTATTTATATAGCTTAATATATATCTCTTGGGTTTCTCCATGTTTGAGTTATTCAAATTAATTTCCCCACTTTTATAGATCTTGCTTACTCATTAATGGCACCTGTTATTTCTGTTTTGTTCAGCATTGGACTATGTAATATACAAACCCCTCAAATGCAAAGTGTACACATAAGTGTGTTCTGAGACGAAAAAGGCATGGTACTAATTCTGAGAGTTCTTAAGTCTTTGATAAGCTTTTTTTAAAATTTGTTAGCTTTTTCTGGGAGCATCTCTCTGAATTTCTTTTCCGTAACTTTTTATATTAGTTATGTGATTTACTATACTGGCCTTCAAAAATAAATATTTCAACTTCTGGGAGGGCTTTTACTATGTTATCCCATCATCTGTACTTTTATTAATATAACAGTTGCTCACCTAGTCAGCCAATACAGAATTATTCGTTACAGAAAACTTTTGTGGTGGTTGACAAATTAGTTCTACATGGCTGAAGTATTGGGACATCTACCTCTTCCTTGGAGTAATATTCCACAGTCCAAAAAGATGTCTGGGAATATTGGAAATTTTCCCAACAGCATAAATCTTATTTTCTTTTATGTAATATCATTGACACTAGTACTGCATCGTTTTTTAAAAGAAGATTTGGATTCTTTTGGAGCTAGATGTAATGCTTGTTTCAAAGTAAAATACAGGTTAAATGATTGTGGCAGCAATGTAAAACATTTTGAAGTATCTGTCACTTTGATGTTACTGTAGTTGAAATGGATAAATTAAAATATGCTTACACTTTGAACATGCAGAATATTAGCATGAGGTATCTTAGGCATTATAGGTATTTAGCCTTCTCCTTGTTGCTCTTATGCCCTATATAGTATATAATCACAGTACATATCTTGTCATGAAACAGTGAAATATGTTGATGCAGAAGCTCTCCTTATGTTGCAACAGGAGGCTCCAAGGATTGTGTGTTTCTTCTTGGAAATGACAGTTCATAGCTGGACAGAAAAAAGTTTTCTGAACAGGATGTTGTGTTGCCAACAGGGAAAAATACCCATTCCTGATCCATAAAATGTTGAAATGAGACTGCTATTTCAATCAGGTTTAAGGGAGAGGAGTAAATATCAAGAGCAATATTGTGGAATAGGAGTGATCTGGAATCTCTGTGGAGAAACTGAGCTGGAGTGGGTCTCAATCAGTGATGTCAGGCATTGGGGGGACTCTGAGTTATAGGGAGTAAGGTAGCAGACAATGAAAAAGAAAAGTAGCTTAGATAGTGCAGTGGGTTAACAGTAGTATATATTTTAGGATATCTATGTTCAACTCTAAAAAGGGCATAAATTAAAACCAGCTGATCTCATCCTATTTTCTATTTCTATACATCACAAGCGGAACATGACTAGACACAGCACTGTCTTAAGGAGAGAGATTAGGTCCTAAATAGCAGTGTATTATAGGTCAGGACTGAAGAGTCAATGGTAAAGTTGCATAGGGAAGTTTGCATGGCGTCTGCCTATATTTTTACCTGGCTTACAAATTGCACACTGCAGAAGAGTGTGGTGATGAAATCTGTATCTAAACAGAAAAGTTTTTGTCATTGAAGAACAAACCAAACATACTGATACCCTTATGTAAGAACTAAATTATGCTTTAGAAAACAGAATGGATAAAGGAATGTGATTAAAGAATAATTATGTTCTGGTTAGCAGTAGCTCAGTATAGTCTATTCTGTTTGTGATTTTTAGTTTTTTGAATAGCTAGAATTGTACAAAATACCTCAAGGATTCAGGAAATGAATCTAAAAAATCCTTAAGAATCCAAAATAGTAAATTGGATCAGTGAATATTATAAAGTAATTCTAAATAAGTGTTAGACCTTTACTATTCATTTAATAGTGGATCTACATCCTAATACTGAGGGGAAATAATTTTAATAGCATCTTTTCTTATTCAAGTAATTATGAGCACACAGTGCTCAATGTGTGTATATTAATTCTTTGGGAATATTTTTTGGACATTTGAGCCTTATCTCTCTGCAGAATATAATTAATGTATTTTATTGGCAGGTAGAGAGTAAGACAATGGCAGGCAACAACCAGCTTTGCATCCGACGTTGGACTACTAAGAACGTAGCCAAATGGCTAAAGGAAGAAGGCTTCTGCGAGTATGTGGACGTTTTGTGCAATAGACACAGACTGGATGGAATTACATTATTGACACTGACTGAATATGATTTGCGATCTCCTCCTTTGGAAATCAAAGTCCTGGGGGATATCAAAAGATTAATGTTGTCGATACGCAAATTGCAGAAACAGCATATTGAGGTTTTAGAAGAGTTGGGTTACAACAGCGATAGTCCCATTGGCACAATGTCTCCTACCGTTGGCTCCCTTCAAGATACGGATTGGTTTTGTAATGGTGAAGTACCACGGGACTGTGGACCAGTTACTGACCTGAATGCTGATCAGTATCAATACACAAATGGGAAAAACAAACATCCTATGCGAAGACTGGACCCTGAGTACTGGAAAACAGTCTTAAGTTGTATATATGTTTTCATAGTGTTTGGCTTTACATCATTTGTCATGGTTATAGTACATGAGCGCGTACCTGACATGCAGACATATCCACCGCTACCAGACATATTTCTAGACAGGTAAGTACTTGTTCAGAAACAGAATGATGGTGTTAAATCACAAAATTCTTACACCTTTATAGATGATATTTTGAATTTCAATATATTTCATAATAATCTTTCAATATCTAACACCTGGCATTGGGATATCACATTTCTGAATGTATTCGCCCACGGTCTAGATTGTAATGTACTCCAATTCTCAAGAGTTTAAAGAAATATAATTTTAAAAGGCTTTTGTGAAGAAAGAAATTGAGCAGTTGACTTAAAGTGCTGCTGTTACTACTATACAATTGGATTTTAAAGGAAAACTGCTGTGATTAGTTCTACTTCCTTAGCTAAATGGTTACTTAAAAGGTGTGTACACTACCTGACTTGACTGTCCCTTCCTCCCACACTCCAAGTAAATTGATTTTAAAGAATCATAACTCCCTTCTCACATGTTCATTGAAATCTCATAAGTGACACTAGTTGTTGTAATTTATCATATAGCAGATACCGCTTCCATTAACCTGAGGTATAAGTTCTCCTTCCACCTGAGTACTGCTTCAGTCATGTTTTAAAAATCTATTCCCTTTTGGATGCTTCACTTTCAGGTGACTTATTGTGTTGCTTTTTCCTGCTGTGCTGCCCTTTCTTCCATTCCATGTACTAGCTGTAAAGTTTGATTTAGTTTGTGCTGGTGCTTCACCAAACAGGACTGTAAATAAATTGCATTTGATGACAAATTCGTGTTGCAGAGTTGGGAGCAGAGCAAGAGTTCATAGAAGAAGCAAGGCACTGAACTGGGGTAGTAGAAGAGATTGTATTTTAGACTGTAAGTGCTTTGAGGTAGGAATTGTATATTCCTTTGTGTTTGAACAGTATCAGCACATTGTGGGTGTTACTGGAACACAGTGATATGGATTGTGGGCCTTTTTTAAAAATCTCTTTTAAAGAGGTTGGGCCAAACATTACCAGTGTTCTAGGGACACAGATAACAAGTTGATATCATTCAGTATATGTGCAACTCATTTTTCAGAATTGCAAAATTTGCTCTTTGAATCTCGTTCTTTGAGGCATGCAGCACTTTGGTGCACTAAAGTAAATGGCAAACTTTGCCTTTTAAAACATTTTCTTCCATTCAATCTTCTGTCACTTTTGATAATCTTTGAAGTAGCTATGCAATGTGTATAGTATGCTGAAAAATGATGTGACAGTCCTTGACAACTGATGAACTGGCATGCTGGAGAAATAAAGCAATCTAAGTGCTAATACCACGTTCAGTTTATTTGTATTTGATACTAAGAGCTCACTTTTTTTCTTCCTGGGTATGAAGAAACGGAACTGCTTCCTGCAAAACCAAGCAACTGTAGTGGAAAAAGCTTTATTGTAACCAAATAATAATCTTTTATTCTCAGTCATCCTTTGAACTGGATAAAGTTCGTAGTTAAAACTGCAGACTAAAGACTTAGACTCCTCCAACTTGTGTCTCTTCATCTGCTATCAGTAAAGACCAAATAGAGAGTTGTGATAGCTAAAGTGCTTAAACTGTGTTGCTAATATACAATTTATTTCTCCAACTTCCTATACCAGTTTAAACAAAATCACTAGGTAGAGACTGGGGTACTTCAGAATAATGAAGTATAATAATACAATTAGGCTTGGAATTTGAAAGGAGCTGAGGGAAATTTCAAAGAGATTGTTTACATTGGAAATTATTTTGTTTGTGGCTGACTGCTCAGCCAGATGTAATGAGGAATGTCAGGTCTGCTGATGTAGAAATCACTAACTGGAGTTCCATTAACATACTGTAGCAATCAGCTGTCACCTTTAGCCAAGAGATATAATTGCTCTATGCCTGGATGTGTCTTCATATTCTGATTCTGCATTTGGTAAATGGCTGTGGTAAGTGGCTGTTGTTAAACAGCCCACACATTTCCTAAACATGAGTACTACCATAAAGTCCCACTTGTTTTTAATAGTATAGGAAGTTTTTAGAGAAGGCTTATTTATTAGTTTTATTTCTCTCAATACTCCTACTAGCCCCAACATCCCCATGATGGCTGAATGTCTGGAGTAGATGCATAGAGGGGTTTGTTATACTTGATTATCTGTAATACTTGGTGGACTGAGTGGTAGTGAGAGAGCTATTAATTATAGGTAAGGCTACATTTTAGTCATAGGTATTTTTAGTAAAAGTTACAGACAAGTCACGGGCAGTACACACAAATTCACAACCCATGACCTGTGCATTTTACTAAAAATACCAGTGAATAAAATTGGGAGGGGGGAGCATTGCCTGGGGGCCTGCAGGTGCTGGCGGAGGGTGGCCTGGCTGCTTGGGGGAGGGGGCCGCAGCGCACTGCCCAGGTGTGGTGGTGCTTGGGGGGAGAGGGGGTTGGGGCACTGTGACAGGGTGAGGCAGGCTCTGGGCGGCACTTACCTGGGGGTCCTCCCTGGAAGCGGCGACACCCCCCCCCTTGCTCAGCTCTGCACGCTGCCTCTGCCTGTAGGCACTGCCCCCGCAGTGCCCATTGGCCGAGATTCCTGGCCAATGGGAGCTGCAAAGCCAGCGCTCTGGGCGGAGGCAGCCCACAGAGCTGCCTCGCCACGCCTCCGCCTAGCAGCTGAGTGAGGGGGGTGTCGCTGCTTCCGGGGAGCCCCTCCCAGGTAAGCACCGCCCAGAGCCTGCCTCACCCTGTCCAGTGGCCCAACCCCCTCCCACACCCAAATTCTGCTGCGGGGGGTAGGGGCGCGGTGGCCCGAGACTGCCCCAGCAGTGGCCGGTGCCCCTGGCACAAGGGCTCCCTGAGCTGCTCCTGAGCCAGGCGCACTGGCCGCTGCAGAAGTCACAGAGGTCACGGAAAGTCACAGAATCCGTGACTTCCATGACAAACTCGCAGCCTTAGTGATAGAGGAATGACATCCATGCTCTAAATGTTTCCTTTAAATCCAGAGAGAGCAACTGCTAGAGCTACTTAGTTTCTGCTCAACCATGTGAGTTTAATGTGGAATAAATGCTCCATTCCAAGTAATTCTCACACACTATACTACAGACTTATAAAGTGCACAGAAATAAGACATGACCTGTATCAGGAGGGGCTCAGTCCTGCAGCCTTTATTCATTAAAGTAGTCTCTACTTCACAGGTCGTCTCATCAAAGTCAATAGGACTAATCATGTGAATAAAGGCCGCACAGCCTGTCATTAATTTAGACATTACTCAGCAAGTGATGACCAAAGGAGTGATGGAAGAAGGGAGAATGACCGTCATGACAAGACTGGATACTAGAGTCTGCTCCTAGGACAGAAGCGCTGTAATCACAGTGTTGGGGGGGGGGGGGGGGCGCTACTGTGGAGAATGTTAGCAGAAACAACCAAAACATTGTCATAGGATTACAACAGAGCCAGTGTCTGAGTAATTACTTTTTTACCTTTTGTGTAGCAAAGGGGACATGTGACAGAGAAACAGCTTCAGCTGAAACCTGTAACAATTTCTGTTCTGATGATATTGCGAAGTGCAAATTACTGGCAGTACCAGCTTCCTGGGAAAGGAACTTCGACAAACAAGGCTAAAGAGATTAATACACAATCATTCTGTAGTTGAAATCTAATTTAAAAAAAAAAATGCTTTGTAGCTTCTCAACATTCATTGATATATACAACAGATGAGGCACTAAGAGGACAGAAACTGAATAAGTTTGAGTGGCCTCTCTTGGAGAGGTTTTACTCAGCAGCTAGCAATAGCTTACTGTTAGCTTTCTACATTTTTTTCTTTCTTTCTGATTCTCCAATCAGTACTCTTGGGGTATGTCTACATGACCCGCCGCCTCCTCTCCCCCCTTCCCTCCTCCCCCCGCCCCCAAACAAACCCCTAACAACGTGGCAGTGCATCTTAGAATCTGGGTCTGCAGATGTGGGCTCGCATTACGGTACTAAGAATAGCTGTGTAGATGTTTGGGCTCAGTCTCTGAAACCCACCCCTTTCCCTGCCCTTCAGAGCCTGAGCCTGAACATCTACATGGCTCTTTTTACGCCCGGGGTATTTTACTGTGGAGACATAAATGGGATTGTGGTAGGTGTTTACCAACTATGCAAACTGTTCTACCCTCCCCATTTTCCAGCACAATACTACAGCAAAGGACTGTGATCCTTTTATATTATATGGCATTAAGTACGTTTTAAGTGCTTGTAAAATGATAACAAGAAAATATCACATTTTAAAAGCTAACTAAAGCATATTTTCTACTGAAGCAGGTAACTGGTAGTATTCTTTGGTTTTATTTCATGCTCTGCTCACTGATTGTGACTTTGGAAAAGTTGCTTAACTTCTAAGCTTCAGTTTACCTACCTTGTTGTGGGGGGGAGCGGGAGGGTGATGTTTCATTAATGTAAATATGCAATGTATTATAAGGGCAAAGTAATGATATAGTAAATGTTAAATTAAAACTTATACCAAAAAGTTTGATCATGCAAGGACTCTGGAATAGCTTTGAGATTTCTAGGCATTTTAGGCTTCTCTACCCTTTCCAAGGGATTAAGTTTTTGCATGTAATAGGTGTGTCCCTCCTATTTCCTCTAGGTATATAAACATCGTACTCAAGACTGTGCCATCTGAGTGAGGACTTGTGTAAGAATGCATGAAGACAGAAATGAACTTTTTCTAGTACTTCTCTCCTGCTGCATACATCTTGACTGGGATTTTCAAAGGAGTTTAAGGATTTAGCTGCCTAATTCCTATTGAAATTCAGTGGGAATTGGACACCTAACTCACTTAAGCTTCTCTGAAAATCCTAGTATATATCTAAATTTTAAGTCTCAGAAAACTATACCAAATATATTCTATTAGTGCTATAAATGTGAACTTCCTAGCACTAGGAAGAGGTAAATTGAAGAGCAGAAAGAGCAGTGGTTCTAACTATGCGCCACACACCATGCTCCCCCCCCGACTAATAAATGTTGAATGCTTTGAAAATAATGAACTTCAACTAAACTGTTAAATTAATCAGAGCTATATTTAATCTACTATCTTTGAGCAAAACTCCCATTACCATCAATGAAGATCTTTTGTTACTCAAGTCAGGGCTTAAAAACCTAGTCACCCATACCCAGGGTGTATTTATATTTGCGGTCCAAGTGAATGATCCTCTCTGTGAAGCTGCTGCATCCTTTCTTGGGAGAGGAGGAAGCTGGGGAATTATTGCCCCAGGCACTGTTGATCCTCTCTTTAAAAAAGAATGGGGTTGCAAGGAGTGAGGAACACAAATGGTGCTGATGGGTTGAGTATATGGGGGTTGGAGGAGAGATCAAGCAGATATAACAGGAGAAATAGGAGATTGGGTGGATATTATGGGGAAGGGGAGGATGAGGCAGAAAACTGTGTGGGGAAATACCAAAAAGTCTGTCAGGGTGAAAGCAGGAATACACTGATGATACTGCAGATAAAAATGCCCTACAGTATTAGCACTGTTCTTTTTAAAAAAGAAAATGAGTGGCATGAAGTGAGGAAGGAAAAGGAGTTGTAAAGAAAGCTGTGAGACCTTGTAGTATGTATTAAATAAAAAGCTGACAGTGTGCTTAAATATAGTAGAGTGCACAATAAGCAGTACAAGGTCCTCTTTTATAAATTACAGAGGACATTGTTTTGAGAGAAAGGTAGCATGGGTATTTTTCCTCATGGTTAGTGTATTAAGACCTAATCTTACAGTTCTGGCATATGAACCCTAATTACAAATTTAATTTAGTCTTTATCACAGAATGAGTTTCATGGTCCTGTCCTCCTGCATTGAAGAGATTTATTATGCTTTAAACACTAAATTGAAATGGTAGTGTTTTAAGAACTTTGTGCTGACTAGTTTTTTATTGCAGTTACAATATGTGATACATGATGTAAGTTAATGTGTCAAGATGAGTGATATTGTTTTGGAAATTCATTATAAAGAAACTACTAAAACCTTAAGATCAGTAAAGAAATTCTGGTAGGAAATCCATGTAAAACATTGAGTTTTACAATAGGTTTTGGCCTTTGATCAGTTTCATTTTAAATGTCCTCTAAAACGTTTTTAAAATGGGTTGCGAGGGGAGTAAATAAATGAACTAGAGCTTAAGGCATTACTAAGTCTGTCAAAATAAAGTTCTTTGTGCTGTGGAAATCTTCAGTGTTAGTTTTTACCAGTTTCAGAGGAATGCAATACAAGATAGTAGTACCAAAGAAACTGTGGCCAAAACTTTCAAACTTGGGTGCCTGTAGATTCATATATTTAAGAGCGGAAGGAACCATTAGATTATCTAAGCAGACCTCCTATATGCTATAGAACTTTACCCAATTATGCCTGCATTGAGCCCAATAACTTGTTTGACTAAAGCATATCTTCCAGAAAGGTATCCAATCTTGATTTGAAGATTTTAAAAATGGAGAATTTACCACTTGCATTGGTATTTTCTTTCTGTGGTTAGTCACCCTCACTCACTATTATACATTTGGGCTGAATTTCTAATTTGAATTTCTGCCTTTTAATTTCCAGTGATCAGTTCTTGTTACACCTTTCTCTGCTAGGTTAAAGAGCGCTTTAGTACCTGGTATTTTCTCCCTGTGAAGGTACTTGTACACTGGTAGGCATCTAAATCTTTATTTTGTCACCTAAATACATGGCTTCATTTTCAAAAAGTGCAGAGCACCTGCAGCTTCCATATACCTCAGTGGGAGCTGCAGGTGCTCAACACCTTTTGAAAATTAGGCCATTAATTCAGGTGCCTAATTTAAAACACGCATATTCATAAAAGTTAACTCTATTATGTAGGTTAACTTTTTCCTTCTGCTTTAGTGTTCCTAGGATACCTTGGGCCTTTGCCATGACTGAAGTGTGTGGTGTGATTCTCTGCTACATTTGGCTCCTGGTTCTCCTCCTTCACAGACACAGGTATAGTACTTTCAATTAAAAGAACTCTTAATTCAGAAACATCTGTTGGCAACCTAATAAAGATTGAATGTGACAGAAATCCATCATAATAACTATAGCCAAGACTTGCCTTTAAACACAATTGTTATTTACCATCATTAAGATGGCACGATGAGGCCATGGTACAATTCTTCCTTCCACTTCCCATAAAGAATTCCTTTGTTTCCTTTATTTGTGCCTGGAGGATACCACTATTTTGTGCTACTTTACTTCCATTGGGGTGGTTGTTGCCACTTTGTTTTGCAGTGTTGGTTGAATTGGGAACCCATGAAAACCAATCTTGTATATCTCTCTCTGCCCCACCGTCTGAATGTCCACCATTTCTAAATAACCAGCCTGTTTATAGGAACTGGGTGTATATGTCCCCAGACTGGGAGATGAGTGACATGTGTCAGACATGACTAGCTCCACAACATTTCTTCCAACTGTTCTGTTCTCTTTAGTCCAGGGATTCCAGGGTGTCCTCTTGCAGGGCTTTCTCCAGAAGCTTGTAAACTTCTTCTCTGAATGACTAGCTAATAGCAACTTAGTTTTAATGAGAGAACCAAGAAAAATAGTTTTACATACCTTACACTTAGAATAAACAATATCTTTGTAGTTGGGTCAGAAGTGACAATTTGAGTTGACTTTTTTTTTTTCTCTCTTCTAGAGAAGCATAACATTAACTAGTGCCCAAGAGACAAGGTGGACAAAAACCACCTTTGCTCCTTTTTGTATCATGAGCAGGACAAAGGAATCATTTACTTGCCTGTCTTAAGATCAATATTAAATGATCGTAAATTTGGGAGGGTCTAATTAATTTTAGTATTGCTGCATTTTGTGTTAGTGCTTTGAAACATTTCATCTCAACACTAAAAAGTTCACTGGACAGCTTGTGTGTAAGACCTCATTTAAGATTGTAGTTCCAAAGGAGAAGAATTTGTTGTTCTAAGCGCTCTTGTATACAGCATCCATATTGTCCCTTTGCTGAATAGGAGATAGAGTATGTCACCTCAGTCGGAGGGGAAAACCCCAAGAGCATAGCAGACATGGTTGAAGAATCACATTTTTTATATGCTTGTGAAATGAGGGCTGGCATTCCTGAGACTTGGCTTTTGTCACTTTATTATGGACAAATTGTGGGTGTAAATACTGTATTCAGAGACATGTTGACTTCTGAACCCTTGTATGCAGTGATCTGAATATCTTTGTCAGTCACTTTCACCATGACACACAATTTCATTCAAAAATGTCAGTATTTCAGTAAGATGCCAGTACATAAAACAGCATTACTATTTGAAAGAAAGATTAAAAATAGAAATAAAACTTAATACCATGTTAGGCTAAATTGTTATAGTTCAAGAAATCCCTGTCCCATTAAAAATTATGTCATGGGGATAAGTTAGAGAAGAATGCTGTAAATCTCTCATAATTCTTTTAATTTTCATAACCAAATGTGCAAAAGTATTTGAAATCTTGTACGACTCTTGCGTCCCTTTTTATTTTCCCAGGTCTATACTCTTACGCAGATTGTGTAGCTTAATGGGGACAGTGTTCTTGTTGCGTTGCTTTACAATGTTTGTTACCTCACTCTCTGTGCCAGGCCAGCATCTGCAGTGTTCCGGAAAGGTAAAGGAATATTCTTAAATGTTTGTTTTTTCTGATTTTGGTTTAACCTTCTCAGATGAAAATTATTGTGATAAGGATAGTCATATTGTAAGCATATATGTAGTTAGCTGCAAACTTCTGCTTGTTAAATACTGACCCTCATGTGCAAATCAAGGATCATTAATTTGGTAGTCACTTCTATAGGGTTTTTGATAGAAAGCACTTAAAATATTGCATTCATTTTGGGGCTTTCAGGGTAGTACTCTATGCAAATGAGAGGATTCATCAGAGGAACACATTTGAGTGACTGAAGGGGATGATTTATGAGGAATGACTGAAAATTAAATATTTATACCTCATCTAGCCTGCTAAAATGACACACAGCTGCCAAGTATTTGAAGGATGGAAACACTAAGGAGAGAGAAGGCTTGTGTAGGGTGTAAGACTATAACTAAAAATAAAGGGATGAAATTATGAAAAATGTTTAGGCTGAATAGCAGGAAAATCTTTTTGACTGACTCACTAGGCTATGGAATAAATCCTCAAGAGAATGTGTGGAAGCTCCATTATGTGAATCATTTATAGCTATGGATTAAATAAACCACAGAATTTAGAGAAAGCACTTATCAGAGGTACTTTGTGTACCTCTATAATTATAGTTATAGATCCTAGTTATGCCAAAATAGAATCCATGGGCTGTTCTGATAATCTGTATTTGCAGTAAAAAGTTAAAAATGGAAACAGGGAATGTGAATTAAATATACATAGTGCTAGGCAGCAACTGAATTTCTATTAGACATGTTTGGACTATAGTAAAAAGTATTCTTAGCAATGGCTTTTAAATATTAATGTTGCTGTTTTAATTTTAGTTGTATGGCAACGTGTGGGCAAAACTTCAGCGAGCATTTGCAATATGGAGTGGTTTTGGAATGACACTCACTGGAGTACATACATGTGGAGACTACATGTTCAGTGGCCATACTGTTGTCCTGACTATGCTGAACTTCTTTGTCACTGAATGTAAGTACACAATGCCAGTGTCCAAACACGTACGAGTATTATGGAGACATGACAATGACTGTAATTAAGAGGCATACTCCTTCCCTATTTTTATTTCTTCCGTTCTCAAAATCTCCTCTTTTTTGACTGAAAGCTTGTCCTTTTATGACTGAAAGCTTTCATGATTAGTGTTGAGCTGGAGATGGAAGTTACTTAAAAAGAACTAAGTCCCTGAGTATTTTGACCAATCTTAGCTATTTCTAATGTGCCAATCACTGTAGAATCTAGGTGTCCTAAAAGATTAGCATGGAATGTGCTTGATAAGATTTGCTTAGACTATAACTGGAAAGTGAAGGGTAAGTGGTTTTCAGAATGCACCTAGCTACTTTTCAAGCCCCCAAACAGACTTCTTACCAGGCTTCCTGCCCTCCTTGTAAAAGTGCTTACGGGGAGAGCCTGAGCAGTTCTAGGACATACATTCCATATGGGAGCTTATGAAATGGATTTCCATAGCACCTTCAGGCTCAGAAGCATTTGGGTGGGGTTTTGGTAACCCCAGCCCCAAAGGCAACTTTCTAAAAAGATTTTAACAAGTGAAGATTGGGGGTGGAAAATGGAAGTGCCATATCAGTTTCAACTACAGTGTCACTGCCATGTTTTTAAAATCTTCTTAATTTAAGACTCTCTTAAATGAACTAAATAGAGATGTGATCTTGCTGTTCAAGTTGCTTTCTTGTACAGCAGTGGTCTTCCATTCTTCAACTGTCCATACCCGTGCTAATATTTTCCCTTTCTCTATTACTTTTCTCAGTTCTCAATTTTATTTTAGAAGTCGCCTTCACATTGCGTTATCCTTATCTGATCCCCACTCTTTTTGTGTTTCATCCCTCTTTCCTGCATACAATAAGCTTCTTATAGTGTTAACATGAGTCTAGTACTTAGAAAATAAAACTTTACAAAGATACAAGCTGGTATCTTCACACAGTACTTGATGCTGATATTAATTATCCGTCACTCTATAAGGTATTGTTAGTCATTCAAAATGTGACTTTTTTTTTAATGCATTAAACAGCAAATTAAGAGAGCTAGCTTGACTAGGAATTGTAGTTGAATTACTTCAAAATCAGTTATACATGCACACCTGGAAACTTCTTTCTCTTAAAGAAAAGTATGCGAGACCTACCTATATCTGTATAGCTGCCACTGGAGAAGGTGTTCAGTTTGTAGTCATGCCATATGTTACTGTGTAATGGAGCCCTGCAGCGGGACTGGGATCCTGCAGGATCCACTGCCATAATGACCGGAGCGGGAGTAAAGAATAGTCCTGCACAGGGCTCTACTGTGCAATATTTCTATGTACTGTTAAACAGGTGCTCCCTTTCGCCCCTGTGCTTGTTGCACTTCAATGATGGGTGAAGTGATTCATAGTCATAATTCTTAATGAAGTATTCTGAAGTAAATTAATTGGGCTGTGCATATGAGTACCGGATCAGGCCCCTAATTTGTTCAGTCCTTCGGATTGCTGTGTAAATGTAAGATCATGTCAGGTGTCTGATGGGAGTGGGTGTAGTAAACTTGCTAAGAACCTTGGTTTGTGAAACATTCTAGGTGAATCTTTTAACTTGATACTTTGTCCTTTGCTAGATACACCAAGAAGCTGGAACTTCTTACATACTTTATCCTGGGTCCTGAATCTCTTTGGAATCTTCTTCATTTTGGCTGCACATGAACATTACTCTATAGATGTCTTCATTGCCTTCTACATCACTACAAGACTCTTTTTGTACTACCACACATTGGCTAATACCAGAGCATATCAGCAGAGTAGGAGAGCGAGAATCTGGTTTCCAATGTTTTCTTTTTTTGAATGCAATGTTAATGGTACAGTTCCTAATGAGTATTGCTGGCCCTTTTCAAAACCTACAATAATGAGAAGGTTAATTGGATGAAGAGTACCTAGTTTAATCTAAGTTAGTATGAAGTATTCGTAACAAATCTCTACAGAACTAACTGAAAAAATAAGAAAATAACTGTTTGCATCCCTGTGGTCTCATGCCCCACTTCTTAGATTCTCAGTCACAAAGTTGGGATTTCCATACTTCACAAGGTAGTAATAGAAACTAAAGCTAGGAGGATAAGTAGAGGCTGCCCCATAGATCATTATGAATCTGAAATAGAGAAGTCGTCATTACCATTGGCATGATTCTACAAAAATGCTTTAGGGTAGAGAATAACTTACACTTTTAATGTATGCTTTACCGGACTTGCTGTTTTGAGGTCCAGATGATCTCTGGTACCTTGAATGTTTGCCTGTACAAATAATACTAAGTACTAATTTGTTAGCCACTGACTTTCTTTTAAAAATAATATTAAATATAACTTTTTCCGTTGAGGCGTGTACACTTACAAAATGAGATTCTGAAGAGTAGCTTGTCAGAATAAGGAAGGTAGTATAGCTCTTTACTAAATGGTTTCCCAGAAATCTTAAATAAGAATTCTGAAAAAGGTATAATGGACTGTGTGTGTGTGTGTGTGTACGTACACACACACAGAATGCCAAAAATGAAACCGCCTGCTTTTTTGATTTGGGGGTTGTCTGCTATTAAGATCATGTTTGAACAGGGCTTATTTGGTCAGAATAAACGGTTTATGCCATTGTCCTACTGCTTAGATAGTTCCTTGTTGGGTTAGAAATGAAAGCTACATCTCTTGAAAATGAAGTTGAGGTAGCTTTAGTGCTGTAGAGTCACATAGTTACTCTCTCTTCTGTATGGTTTATCAAATACTTCACCTAAACCTATGCATGCTTTATGAGCAACTCTTCAACCACTAGAAAAATAGAACAGTTAAATTTATCTTGAAGTAACGTAGTGCCTCGTAAATAGATGGGGAAATGCATGTAGTGCTTTTTTTTTTTCCCCTTCAGGAAAAGTTTAAAAGCAAGTTTCAAAAATAGTGCTAATGTTGATCTTTTTTTATTAATTTTTTTGTCCCAATCCATCTGGTATCAGCAAATGTTGAACATATTTGAATGCCTAAGGGTTTTTTGATGAACTGTATATACAGTAAAATGCTTTATACTTAGTCTTAGAAATTATGAAAATAGACTGGTTGTTAGAAATAAGCTGCTTGTTTATAACACTAGGAGTTACAGTATCTTAAGTGGTTTAACTTCTATCACTTTTTTGAGAGATCGTGATTTTGCTTGTGAAAGACTAGTGATTAGAACTGGAGCCTGAAGTAGTGCGTGCAAGCAAGGCCCATACTTGTTAGTGATCTTACAAACCGTTATCCATATATTTTTGTGTGCAAGAAGGTAGCTTTAACTGTAGTTACTCAGATTTAATGGGAAATAGTAGTGTCATTTGAGAGTTGCAAATTGCAACAAATATATAAATGTTGGTGATCATCACGTTAATTCACTATCCCATAATTTCAGAATAGCTAATGTGTGAGAAGAGGTAGTAAAATGTCAGCCTCAAAAAATTTCCATGACAGTTTGCCATCCCGATACAAACTGTTCACTCCCACTTTACAGTGAGTATAGGAAAACTGAAATACATACAGTACTTGCCTGTCTACAACAAATTTACCCAGTCAAGTAGAACTTTGCAAGACTTGGTTAGGTATTTGAAGCTCAACAATCTAGTATGGTCTCCCATCTCTACATTTATGGGCCTTAACAAAGATACTTTAAACTTGGAATTAGAAGCAGTAATTAAGGAGAGAATATATTACCGGCTCTTCATAATGTTTATTTTAAAAGTTTGCAAGTTTATTTAGTTCCTGTTCCTGGGACGAATTCCATATCCCAGAGTATCTGTACCAAATGCAGGAGCACACCTAGTGTAAGTTACATTGCTCTGCAGACTTTGATTTCTGTAACATTCCTGTTCTTTAACAAACCTGCTGCTAATGGTAAAGCATCCAAACCTGCTGAGTGCTCCCAGCACCTAAACTAGGGAAATGCACTGACACTTTGCAAAACAGACTCTTTAATCTCCAAGGATTTGTTTTTGTTAAACAATGTTTGTTTGCTGCCCTTGTCTTCCTGATAGGAAGAGGCAGTCTGAACATTCCTCTCTGGTACTCTGGAATAAAACATCCCCAGCTATGGGGACACACTTGCTTCTGCAGTGCCCAGTAATTCATTGGGCCATTGTTTAACAGTGTTATTTCTTTAACACTTTAATGTGTGTCCAAAATGTGTAAAGATTTATATTCTTTGAGGTTTTTGATACTTTAGGGAAAACAGGAATAAAAAATGCAACTAAATTTGCAAAGCTGTTGACTCTGACAGTAACTCCAGACTGCTGATCAGCTTTGCTGTCTGAATTGTAGAATTCTTTTTCAGTCTTTTATTTACTCATGTCTAGTAAAGCAAAAAGTTCTATAACTTATCACAAAAGTGTTTACATAAACTAAAATGACATCTCAAGATTTTTATGTGTAATACTTAAAGTTCAAATCTTTGTTTTTGAAGCATAAACATTCTTGGGTTTTTATTTTGCCTCCAGCTTTATTTATTTCTCAAGTGCTGTTTACATCTAAAGTATTGTCAAGTCAGTATTGCTGTTTGTTTTTTGAATATTTTTATGAAAATAGGATATTTGCTATCTACACCATTGCTTTATGTATTCACACACTGATCCTCTTGCTGCTAAGAATCGGTTTCGGATATTTGTAACATGCAGGATTGATTTCCTGGGAACTGGGCAGGGTGTTAAGACTGTCAATCCTTCTGTTTCTTGGAGGTTGGGCATCTCTGCCAATAGAGACAAATGCAGTAGTTCATAACGATTTTCTGACTATAAAGAGAAAACAAAATATTTCAGGTGCTTTTATTCAGAGTTTCAAAACAAGGGTTGGCCCTTAAAGCAATACTGACAACTTGATTAGACTTTTCCCCCCAATTCGTTTCAAAGTCAAGTGAGGTACAGAATTTTTAAAATGTTTTTATACAGGTTTTTTTGCCCCTGCTGTTAACAAGTCTTGGTGCTTGTTTTTGCAGCAGAAAGGGTGGGCCTGAATAATGCTAAACATGCTCAAGCTTGCTGTGCCTCCCCTTTTATGACCTCACACACCTGCATGCTGCCTCTTCTATTTCATCTTACCTGCAGCTCTTTCTGGCAGATGCCCTGTTGCAGAGCCTGGGGTAAAACCATACATGAGTTCCCCCTCAAAACAGGACATGTGTGAGGTCATCAGGTTAGTGCTTTATACAGGAAGTGCAAATGATGAGAAATGGACTTTCAAACACACAAAGTAAATAAACTGAATCAAATAGAGAAACATTTCTCTAATCTTTCAGTTACAAGGAATACCTGAGATTATTGGAACAGTAGGGTCAGATTTACAGATTTCCTCCCCCACCCCCACCCCTCCAAAAACAAAAAAACCCAAACTGATTATGTCCCTTTTAACTTTGCTGAAATAGTTGAGGTCTTGAGGGACCCTGGCTTAATACTTGAGGCAAAAGTGTAAATTCAGGCTAAGATTTTTGGCGTATATTGAAGGTGAAACGCAAAGGGGAAAGTGCCCTTTCTCGGTCTCGTGACATAAGAAGGCTGAAAGCTACATGCAAATTGTTTGTGTTCAAAATATCAGGTCTTGATTCTTTTTGCTGGAGGATTCCTCTGAGGACTGGAAAATTAGTGGGATTGTGACACTACCAGAGAATGAACCTGAATAAAAAAACAAGTACTTTTTAAAACCGTTTAATGCAAACTCCTGACAAAGACTTGGGAGAGAATCTTTTTATCAAAGATTCAACACCTCTGCTTTTCAACTGAGGACTCAGCTTCCACTCCACTTCTCTATTCCTTTTATGGAGTCCTCCAGCAAAAACAGGACAACTCGATAGTTCTGATATGTCTAAGAAAATCAAATAAGCAGAAACATTTCAATAGGCCCCCAAGTCCTCAGACTTTCAGACTGACTTAGAGCTAGATCTTGCAAGGTGTTAAGCACACAGCTTGATCTAGCAAAGCATACGCTTAACTTTAAGCACATGAGTAGACCCATTAACTTCAGTGAGATTACTCGTGCTTTAAGTGCTTCCCTGCATCTGGGCCAATGTGCTCAGCACCATGTAGAACCGAGCCTGTGTATTATAAATAAGTGGGCAAATGATTTTGTTTTCTATTTTAGGTCACATTAAATCTCCATGCACCATATGGAAAACATGTTCCAATAGAATATCTAAGATAAACAAATGTTCGAAGTAAAGTCACTTCTGTAGAGATGACATCAAATCTAGGACCATTGGTATTAGTGGTTTGATGTTATAAGAAGCAGAGCTCAGTGAATGAGCTGGAAATCCCAACTGCCAGTGCTAATATGGTAAATAAAACCTTTTCACAAGTTTCTAACCCCACAAGCCCCAAAACTTGGCTAATTTATAAATGTGTAGATTGTTCAGTGTAGCAATTCTTGATCTGTCTTCCCATATGGCTAACTGTATTTTTTTTCATATGGTGCAAAAAAGAATAACACTTGGGGGAATGGTATTAGTGGAATTTACTGTGGTGTTGAACAAAAATCAATATTTAAAACAGCATTCCTAAAGTCTGCATAACTTTTTATTAGCACAGCGGTATTAAGTACTTACACACTACAGTGCTACACTGTTTCATTACTAGTTACACAATTTCTTATTAGTACAACAAAAGCAAGTTACTTGGAATTGTCTGAGTTTAATGGAAGTTCTTTTGTAGACTTCAAGTACCACATAATAAAAATAATGAATTATTAGTCCTTTCCTTCCTGTATTTTTTTCTATTTGAGAAGATTAAGATATTTTTGTCAAGAAGGATTTTGCCATAATTTATGTTGCTTTATTCAAAGCAATTTAGGATTCTTTTTAAAAAAAAGTTCACCCATGGTAATTATAAAGCCAACATGGCTTTGTAGGGTTGGCAGTTTGTAATTAGTAGATACCCCAGCAATGATCTAACGTGAACTGTGAATTACCTCGCCTGCCTAAAGGCCTTTTTGTGTCAAGGATTAATTGGTAGACCACTAATAATCCATATATATGTATTTTTCTGGTGTTCCTTTGAGACATGGAGAGATTTTGAAAGATTGTCTGATTTTTATGATTTGACTGAAACAGTGTTTTGTTGTGGGCAAAGTTGACATGGAATTAACCTACAAAATAGTTCTCCTTCATTGTAAATGTCTTTCTGAACACTAAAAGGCACAGTACTATATTACATCTGTTTTCAGTTATCCATTTTGTAGTTTCTGGTAATGTTCATAGCTTGAGCCACAAGTGTGCTACAATGAATGGAATGTACATAGTTCTACGTGAAATATGTTTTCAGAACAGAGTTGTGGTAGTTGTATAAGAATTTAAAATAACTTTTAAAAAATGGAGCATATTGAATTCCTGTATTAACCCCACGATTTAAGTAGTGACTTTACTTTAAACTTAATGTAATGTCCTCTTTCAATTGTAAGTGACTTATTATACAGAGGAATTACAAACTACACTAATGTATAGTGCTTCGCATAACAAGGTGTATAAAAACTAGTACTTAAAGGTTTTTGGGGAAAATGTTTCTTTGCACTAAACACAGATCTTTTAGTTAAGTATTCACACACAAACACACACGCGCGCACACACACACACACACACACACACACACGTTACTTGAAGGTTTGAAAGTTCCTGTGGCAGTGAAGTTTGAAGCACAGTAATGTAAATAAGTAAATATTGTTTTGACTCTAAAATTAAACCCAGATTTAATTAATATATTATTTTTATCTTGTATTAAAACAAATATTTAAAAGCATTAAAAATAAAATCTTTGGAAGATGGCTGAAGACTGCTTTTTTAATTTTAAATTTAAGTGACTGGTCAAGTATCTATTTTACATTTGTAAACATGGAAAATAGTGGCTAGAACAGGGGCCTGGGTGTCAGGACTCAACACCTAGCCCCACTACGGTCAGACTTCCTTTATGACTTTTGGTGAGTCACTTGACCCCTCTGTCTACTTACTCACACGCACGCACGCACCTAACCCATCCTCCTCTGCTTACTCCCATCTCTGGCTCCTGCAATCTCCTCTTCCTCTCTTTTCCCCCATCGCCACCCCCAATTTCTAACTCCTTTGCATTCCAGTGTAGCTGCTTCCACCTAATACTTGCTGCCTGGATACAAGTGGGGATGGGTGGACACTGAGAGCACATGACAGACAGTCTGCCCTCACTTCCTGTGCCTGCTGCCACAGTGCCCCCCACCAGTAGCAGGGAGGAGCAATTGCCAGGTAATTCTTGGTCGGTTCCTGAAGCCCTAGGATGGACCATACTTGGTGCAGACAGCATCTTTGGAGAATTTACCTTCACAAGTTTCTACTGAGCATGAGCAGACTCAGATTTTACAGAGTTATGACTTGTCAAATTTGGGTGAATTTTCACAGGGTCAGGAAAAAGGCACATCTATGGCAGGTGACCCCCCTCCCCAGACACCAAATTTTAAGCCCATGTGCCAAAGCATGGTAGCATTGCACTAGAGCTTCTCAATGAGATGGTTGCTCTTAGCTCCCCCTGTAACTTGG
The DNA here is from genome assembly GCF_028017835.1 of Emys orbicularis. Taxonomy (NCBI): domain Eukaryota; kingdom Metazoa; phylum Chordata; order Testudines; family Emydidae; genus Emys; species Emys orbicularis. The sequence continues at coordinate 66,078,816 of NC_088689.1, read as the reverse complement.
CTCCATGTGTAGCACACTGCATAAGGTTTGGTCAAAAACAAGGGTGAGCAGGTACTGCTTGATCCAGCAAGTCAGCTGCAGAGCTGACTGGCCATGCCTCCGCCTAGCAGCGAGGGGGGTGTCGCCGCTTTTGGGGAGCCCCCCAGGTGAGCGCTGCTGAGAGCTCGCCTTGCCCTGTCCTGTGCCCCAACCCCCTGCCCCCTCCTACACCCAAACTCTGCTGCTGTGGGTGAGGGGGGCGGGAGCCAGGTAGGGAGAGCCGTCCCTGCCCCTCCCCACACACACACGCACCAGCGGGGGTCCCGGGCCATGCACTACCCCCAAGCAACTGGGCTGCCCTCCCCCAGCACCTGCGGGGCCCCTGGTTTTTATTCACTTTTTTTAGTAAGTCATGGACAGGTCACTGGCCATGAATTTTTGTTTACTGCCCGTGACTTTTACTAAAAATGCTGCGTTTTAGTCACGGGTAATCATCAGGCCCTTAGCAGGGGAACACATCTGCTCCAGTGCTGCCCACTCTCATGAACTTACCGCAAGTAAGGTGGATTTTGGCCACTGCTGAAAGGCTCTGGGTTTCCAGACTTCCCCTCTGCCTGTCCTGCTTCCCTGCCTCCTGGGGAAGAGAAGCCAATCAGAACTGCTGTAGGAAACAGCGGTGGGGGAGGGAAGAGCCAAAGCTGGATGAGAAGAGGGAGCAGAAAGAGAGCTCGGGGTGGCTCTGCTCCGCTCTCCCTGCTTTATGAATAATGGGCCGGTCTGCTTTCTACTTCTCCCCTCTGTCCCTACAACACCACCCCGGGAGCAGACAGCGATGATCTGCTGAAGCTGGCTTTCTCTCCCCAAGCCTGGGAGGGGATGAAGACCTTGCACAGCTACAGAAGGACCAGAGATGTGCTGGGCAGCAAGGGTCAGATGTGTGTGTGTGTGTGTGGGGGGGGGGAGATTGTTATGGGACCGGTGGGCAAAAAGCAGATGTGGAGGGGGGAGCTCAACATTAATTGTGTTTGGAGCACCTGGTGCAAAGTCAGTGTCTGGGTTGAGGCCCCAATTGAATTTCTCTGGTGGCCAAAGTTGGTATTTCTCACTATAAATTGCCAGTACTCATTGTCACATGCACATGTTGGGGGGAGGGGGAATAGAGGGGCAGAGAGTTTTTAAAAAATGAAAACTTAAAACACACATTTAAAAAAAAACGTGATTTGTTGGGGTCCGACTTGTGATTTGTTTATTTTTTTGTGTGTGCTGGTGGGGGTGCCAGTACTGCTACTGGAATGTGGCAGAGATACTCCAGCAGACTGAGTGAGAGACTGGCTGAAAGAATGGCTCAGTGCCTCCAGCTGTGAGAACAGCACCTCCCCCATCCTGAGTGTGAGCTTTTGTCCCCCCTGAGGAAGAGCACCAATACAGCCAGAGTAGCCCACTCAAGCTAATGAGACTGCTTGCAATTACAGGAGCCAACAGACCGGACACGTGGACAGTTAAAACGCAGGTGGTGGGCAGTTCTCTGTGAATGGCTTTATTCACTATGGGGGTAGGAAACTGAGAAGAGAAAACTAAAGAAGGCTGGTTAAGCAATCTGTCGCAGGGAGATGAATATAAAACCCCTACTCCAGACTTTGTCATGGGAGAGAGTCACTTTCCCTTTACACTGAACAAGGAAGCTTATAATAAGAAAATGGTGGTATCCCAACAGCTCCTCTCCATCTCTCCTCTTCACAGTGGAACTCTGCCTAGAACTTTCCCCAGTTCCTTTCTGCCTGGCTTCCTTCTATAGAGTTAAAGAAACAGTACGTGTTCCTTCCTAGAGACCTTAGCAAAGGCACAGAAATTATTATTTAGGTTCCAGAAGCATTGAGAAGCCCCAACCATGATCAAGGACTCCTTGTACTAGACTCTGCACAGGCACATGGTAAGAGAGAGTTCTTGCCCCAAAGTACTTCCAATCTTAATAGATTAAGCATGGGAGAAAGGAGGTAGTAGTGTTCCCATTTTACCGATGGGGTGCAAAGAAGGAATGAAACAACTAGCCTTACGTCACACATGAAGACTATGGCAGATCTGGGAATTGAACCCAAACTAGTTCCAGTCTAGAGAACCATCCTTTGTCTCTAAATGGTGTGCAGGAGCCATGATATGCTTGACTAGACGTTTCACCATGCAGCTAAATCAGCTAAGCACGTGAATAACGTGCCTTCTTTATTGGCGCACTTTATGAGCTTACCAAAAGAAATTTATTGTGATTCAATTTTCCCAGGATCAAAACAAGTCCAGATCTCACCACAGCATTCAAAGGCCTTTTCTCTGGGTGAGAGGTATTTCCATGGCAGGATCCTGCTTGCAAACCCTACCTGTTTCAGCTACAGAGCTGTTCAAAAAAGACTGGTAGAGATTTTTAATAATTGTGGGGGGAAAGTTCTCTTCCCCCACTCCCTTTCTCCTTATAACAAACAGCTGAACCATTTTGGCTCAGATCTTATGAAAAGAAAATCACCTTTGGGCAGAGATCAAGTCTGGAAAATTTCAGACCAGATGCAAAAAATACAGGAAGTTACGAGCAACTGAAAAATTTTATCTTAGACTGGAAATGCTTATGTCCTCTTACCTATACTGGTTGCTGTGGCTCTTCCTTTTATAAACTCAGTGCTAAAGTTTTCCACGTGAACCAGGAAAAGGCCTGGTGCCAGGAAAAAATACGTGAACTTAAGGTTTCACATGCAGCTTTAATGTCATTTCCTCACTATTCAGTGCCAAACCAGGCAAGTTTTGGGTTAGTTCTGTGTATGGACTGTTACAATAATCCATCGGGAGAAAACCTATCCACTTATTTGAAATACTATGTGTATATATGGTTTTAAATCTGCTTGTGGCTATCACTTTGAATAGTGTGTATCGATTGTGCATCAAATTTAATTTAATTTCCACTTTTTAAATTGCTTAATATCAGCAATATATTTGACTTGTCTGGGCTCTCAGATCACTTAGCTGTTGCTTTTATGGATTATTTAAACTCAATTGGCTATAAATGTAAAAAAAAAAAAAAAAAAAAACTGGTGAGATTATCCTGTCCAAACCTAACTACAATATTAGTTTACAGGCCGTGAAATCCAATCCCCCTAATTAGATTTAAGCCTCCAGGTCCATGCCTGCAGCTTTGCTTGATCAATATTTTTGTGTGGGTTATACATGTGTTTATGAATAGCAATGGCACTAGTGCATGGAAATCAGGTAATTGGAGGTGCAAATCTGGAGGTTTGTGTAGACTAAAATTGTGTGCCAACTGGAGATACAAATGCACAGGCTACTTCTGAAAACTTGAACCTAAAAATTACACATGCATATGAAACAAAACCTCTGATCCAAACACCTCTGAACTTAAATTCAGCTCTGAATCCAAACTTCAAAGCTGATTCCTATCACTGTAAGGGACTGAATTTAGCTCTGAACTTCAAAGATCCCGGGACCTTGTCTACTAAAAACATTTTTGAGCTAAAAGCAGTTACTGTAGACAGCCTTCTTCCTCTTGTCCCTTACACTGCTCACAGATGATGTTCAGACTCAATACACCCTCCTAAAATTATTTTTGCTAGTGCTTGACCTGTGCATTTCCATAACCCGAAAGTGATGTAGAAATAAACATATAGTTTTTATTTAGCAAAGAAGGTGATTTCTCAGATGTTTTCTTACTGGGTAGAACCTATAAGATTATTTATTCCGTTCCTCACTGTATCTATTCCCTAAACTCCTTTCAAACACTACAGTAGCAACTACGTCGGGGGTTTCCTGCTTCACCTTCCTTTTTGTCCCCCTTGCGGTGTAAGGCCTGGTCTACACTACGAGTTTAGTTCGAATTTAGCAGCGTTAAATTGAATTAACCCTGCACCCGTCCATACAATGAAGCCATTTACTTCGACATAAAGGGCTCTTAAAATCGATTTCTGTACTCCTCCCCGACGAGGGGAGTAGTGCCGAAATCGACATTGCCATTTCGAATTAGGGTTAGTGTGGCCGCAATTCGACGGTATTGGCCTCCGGGAGCAATCTCACAGTGCACCATTGTGACCGCTCTGGACAGCAATCTGGACAGCAATCTGAACTCGGATGCACTGGCCAGGTAGACAGGAAAATCCCCGCAAACTTTTGAATTTCATTTCCTGTTTGCCCAGCATGGAGAGCACAGGTGACCACGCAGAGCTCATCAGCACAGGTAACCATGCAGTACGAGAATCGAAAAAGAGCACCAGCATGGACTGTAGGGGAGGTACTGGATCTGATCGCTATATGGGGAGAGGATTCTGTGCTAGCAGAACTACGTTCCAAAAGACGAAATGCCAAAACATTTGAAAAAATCTCCAAGGGCATGATGGAGAGAGGCCACAATAGGGACTCACCACAGTGCCGCGTGAAAGTTAAGGAGCTCAACAAGCCTACCAGAAAACCAAAGAAGCAAAAGGAAGGTCCGGGTCAGAGCCGCAGACATGCCACTTCTACGCTGAGCTGCATGCAATTCTAGGGGGGGCCGCCACCACTACCCCACCTCTGACCGTGGATTCCGAGGCGGGGGTAATCTCAGTCATGCCTGAGGATTCTGCGGACGGGGAAGATGAGGAGGAGGACGAGCTTGTGGAGAGCACACAGCACTCCATTCTCCCCAACAGCCAGCATCTTTTTCTCAGCCTGACTGAAGTACCCTCCGAAGGCATTATCCCAGACAATGAGGCCATGGAAGGGACCTCTGGTGAGTGTACCTTTGTAAATATAAAACATGGTTTAAAAGTGAGTGTTTTTTAATGATTAATTTGCCCTGAGGACTTGGGATGCATTCGCGGCCAGTACAGCTACTGGAAAAGTCTGTTAACGTGTCTGGGGATGGAGTGGAAATCCTCCAGGGACATCTCCATGAAGCTCTCCTGGAGGTACTCCAAAAGCCTTTGCAGAAGGTTTCTGGGCAGTGCAGCCTTATTCCATCCTCCATGGTAGGACACTTGACCACGCCATGCTAGTAGCAAGTAATCTGGTATCATTGCATGACAAAGCCTGGCAGCGTATGGTCCCAGTGTTTGCTAGCATTCAAGCAACATCCGTTCTTTATCTCACTGTGTTAGCCTCAGGAGAGTGATATCGTTCATGGTAACCTGGTGGAAATATGGGAATTTACTGAAGGGGACAGAGGTGGGCGTTCCTACTGGGCTGTTTGCCTGTGACTGAAAAGAAATCCTTCCCTGCAGTTAGCCAAGCGGGATGGGGGGGGGGCATTGGTGCTGAGCTTTTCGCGTTTGGTTTCTGCAGGGATCTTCCCTGATACCAGCCACACGGCGGGGGGAGTGATAAAGAGATCATCCCAGAGAATTGGATGGGTGGTGGTGGGGTTTAGTTTGGTTTCTGCTGCTGCACGTTAACAGGAAAACCGCAGCACTAAATGGGCTTTGCTTGGTATGTGATCTCTAACACCAAAGCCGCAGGCACGCAATATAAGATGCAAAATGCGACCTTGTACCGAAATCACATGTGCTATGTAATGTGAATAGTGTTGTTCACCGTGAAAGAGTATAAGCATTGTTCTGTAAAATGTATTTTTTTAAAGACTTCTCTCCCTTTTTTCCCTCCCTCCCGCAGCTGCAAATTTTTCAAGCCTCTCTCCTCCGTCCCAAAGGCTATCTCAGATAAGGCAGCGAAAAAAACGCACGTGAGACGACATGTTTTCTGAAATCATGCAGTCAACCCGCGATGAAAGAGCTCATCTGAATGAGTGGAAGGACATGGTATCAAAGTACAGGAAAGATGCCAGTGAACGTGAGGCCATGAGGCACGCTCGAGATGAGAGGTAGCAGGCTGAAACGCTGGGGCTGCTGCGTGATCAAACGGACATGCTCTGGCATCTGGTGGAGCTTCAGGAACGGCAGCAGGATCACAGAGTGCCGCTGCAGCCCCTGTATAACTGCCCTCCCCCCTCACCATGTTCCATAGCCTCCTCACCCAGATGTGTAAGAACGCGGGGGGGGGGGGGGGAGAGGCTCTGTGCACCCGCCCACTCCACCCCAGTGGACAGCCCAAGCGAAAGGCTGTCATTATTTTGAACTTTTGAAGTAGCCTTTTCCTTCCCTCCTATCCTCCTCCCAAACCCCACCCGGGCTACCTTGTCAGTTCTCTCCCTATGTTTATAATCAATTAATAAAGAATACATGATTTTTAAACGATAGTGACTTTATTTCCTTTGAAAGCAAGCTGTGATCGACGGGGGAGGGTGGTTTGCTTACAGGGATTGAGTCAATCAAGGGGGTGGGTTTTCATCAAGGAGAAACAAACAGAACTTTCACACCGTAGCCTGGCCAGTCATGAAGCTGGTTTTCAAAGCTTCTCTGATGCGCAGTGCTTCCTGGTGTGCTCTTCTAATCGCCCTGGTGTCTGGCTGCACGTAATCATCAGCCAGGCGATTTGCCTCAGCCTCCCACCCCGCCATAAAGGTCTCCCCCTTACTCTCACAGAGATTGTGGAGCACACAGCAAGCAGCAATAACAATGGGAATATTGGTTTGGCTGAGGTCTGAGCGAGTCAGTAACGTGCACCAGCAACCCTTTAAACGTCCAAATGCACATTCTACCACCATTCTGCACTTGCTCAGCCTGTAGTTGAACAGCTCCTGACTACTGTCCAGGCTGCCTGTGTATGGCTTCATGAGCCATGGCATCAAGGGGTTGGCTGGGTCCCCAAGGATAACTATAGGCATTTCAACATCCCCAACGGTTATTTTCTGGTCTGGGAAGAAAGTCCCTTGCTGCAACTTTTGAAACCGACCAGAGTTCCTGAAGATGCGAGCGTCATAGACTCATAGATAGATAGACTCATAGATTTTAAGGTCAGAAGGGACCATTGTGGTCATCTAGTCTGACCTCCCGCATGATGCAGGCCACAAAAGCTGACCCACCCACTTTCCCTTAACTCAGCTGTTGAAGTCTCCAGATCGTGATTTAAAGACTTCAAGTCGCAGAGAATCCTCCAGCTTGCGACCCCTGCCCTATGCTGTCATGTACCTTTCCTGGCCATCCCACGTTGATGTTGGTGAAACGTCCCTTGTGATCCACCAGTGCTTGCAGCACCATTGAAAAGTACCCCTTGCAGTTTATGTACTGGCTGCCCTGGTGCTCTGGTGCCAAGATAGGGATATGTGTTCCATCTATCGCCCCACCACAGTTAGGGAATCCCATTGCAGCAAAGCCATCCACTATGGCCTGCACATTTCCCAGAGTCACTACCTTTGGTAGCAGCAGCTCAGTGATTGCTTTGGCTACTTGCATCACAGCAGCCCCCACAGTAGATTTGCCCAAATTGATTCCCGACTGACCGGTAGCTGTCTGGCGTTGCAAGCTTCCACAGGGCTATCGCCACTCACTTCTCAACTGTGAGGGCTGCTCTCATCTTGGTATTCTTGCGCTTCAGGGCAGGGGAAAGCAAGTCACAAAGTTCCATGAAAGTGCCCTTACGCATACGAAAGTTTCGCAGCCACTGGGAATCGTCCCACACCTGCAACACTATGCGGTCCCACCAGTCTGTGCTTGTTTCCTGGGCCCAGAATTGGCGTTCCACGGCATGAACCTGCCTCATTAACACCATGATCTCCAAAGCGCTGGGGCCCGCGGTTTGAGAGAATTCTGTGTCCATGTCCTCATCACGCTCGTCGCCGCGCTGCCATCGCCTCCTCCTCCTCGCCTGGTTTTGCAGGTTCTGGTTCAGCATAAACTGCATGATAATGCGTGAGGTGTTTACAATGTTCATGACTGCTGCGTTGAGCTGAGTGGGCTCCATGCTTGCCGTGGTATAGCATCTGCACAGGTAACCCAGGATAAAAGGCGCGAAACGGTTATCTGCCGTTGCTTTCCCGGAAGGAGGGGGAGGATGTACCCAGAACCACCCGCGACAATGTTTTTGGCCCCATCAGGCATTGGGATCTCAACCCAGAATTCTAATGGGCGGAGGAGACTGCGGGAACTATGGGATAGCTACCCACAGTGCAACGCTCTGGAAGTCGACGCCAGCCTCGGTACATGGACGCACACCGCCGAATTAATGTGCTTAGTGTGGCCGCATGCCACTCTACTTCATACAATCGGTTGCCAAAAATCGAATTCTGTAAATTCGGAGTAATCCCGTCGTGTAGACATACCCTAAGTCAATGTAACACTTGCTTACTAATGTGTAACACATTTACACTGCTACTTACCTCTGAATTTTGCCCAGTGAGCCAAATTCAGTATAAATGGGAGTACCTCCACTGAGCGTCACAGAGTTCCTTTGCTTTCACCAGCAGGAGTTTAGCTCGCTGATTAAAGAGATCTTGCAAGCTGTAGCAATTATGACAGAAGTGTTTCCACATTAGATGGGTAGTAATACGAGTCAGAGTGACCAGAACTGCAGGAAGTATTCAAAACGTGGGCATACCATGATTTTATAAAGTGGCATTATGATATTTTCTGTCTTATCTCTTTCCTAATGGTTCCTAACATTCTGTTACCTGTTTTGACTCCTGCTACACATGGAGCAGATGTTTTCAGAGAACTATCTGTGATGACTTCAAGATCTCTTTCTTGAGTGGTAACCGCTACTTTAGACCCCATCATTTTGTATATATTGTTGGGATTATGTTTCCCAATGTGCATTACTTTGCATTTATCAACATTGAATTTCATCTGCCATTTTGTTGCCCAGTCATCCAGTTTTGTGAGATCCCTTTGGAACTCTTCACAGTCTGCTTTGGATTTAACTGTCTTGAGTAATTTTGTATCATCTGCAGATTTTGCCACTTCACTCTTCACCCCCTTTTCCAGGCCATTTATTAATATGTTGAATAGCACAGATCCCAGTACAGATCCTTCCAGGACTGTGACAGAATGTACCTGTGTCCATACCCCAGACACAATTTTAATAATCTTTGTACGAAGTATGTTGTGTGCGGTATCATTTGAAAACTCATAATTTGTTGGTCATTATTGTCCTGATAAAATGTGTGTGGCAACATTGTGTATGAACATAAAGATTCCACTGTATGATGTTAACACATGTTCCAAACTGAGGTTCGCAAACAGGTCTGTCTCAAACAAAGGAATGGGTGCTCTGCTTAACTGCATTTAAGCTGTAAACAGTCATCAAGCAGGAGGGGAAACAAAGGACATGCAAACAGGTGATGAACAAGCAGCAGGGAACATCCTTCCATATAGATTCTTTGTTTCCTGAATCTCAGTGGGAAATGTTTTTCAACAGAGGGACTGACACAATAAAAAGGAGGAACAAGCACCCCAAGGCACACTCCCCCCACCTTTGCCCACAGCATTCATGGCACCAGAAGCAACAAAGGAACCATTTGTTGAACTCTGGGAGAAGGGGGCTTGACATAAGGGTTTGGTCAGTAAGACTGCTGAAAGCATATGGTAAGAAACTTTGCTTGAATCTGATGTAGTTTAAGTTAGGCACCAGTAGCACTTTAACTTCATTTTCTTGTAACCATTTCTGACTTCTATGCTTCATTACTTGTACTCATTTAAAATCTCTCTCTTTATAGTTAATCAACTTGTTTCATTGTTTTATCTAATCCAGTGTGTTTAAATTGAAGTGTTTGGGAAACTCCATTTGGGGTGGTAAGTTGTGTGCATATTATTTCTGTTAAAGAAATAACAGGCTTTAAATAAGCTTGAATTGTCCAGGAGAGGGCTGGGCAGTGCAGGACATACATTTCTGGGGGAAATCTAAGACTGGGAGTGTGTTGTGGTCACCCTGCACTATAACCGAGGCTGGTAAGAGCCAAAGGTGTGGCTGCCTGGCTGCAGCACACACACAGACATAGCTGGAAGTGGTGGAGGCTATTTGTGAGCAGTCCAGGCTGAAGCTACAGCAGCAAAGCAGGTTACAGGGCAGGGGTGACACAGCTTCTCATTGGTCTGGATTGTACCCTGGTATGTCTCAGGGAGCCTGTTATTTACCTCTCTCCATTGTGAGACTGATCATTTATTCCTACACTTTGTTTCTTTTAACCAGTTACTGATCCATGAAAGGGCCTTCCCTCTTATCCCATGACTGCTTACTTTGCTTAAGAGCTTTGGTGAGGGACCATGTCAAGGCTTTCTGAAAGTCCAAGTACACTATATCCACTGGATCACCCTTGTCCACATGCTTGTTGACTCCCTCCCTCACCCCTCCACTTTTCACACCCATTCATTCCTTTCACAAGAATCCTGGACTCTGTTCCTGGTTCTGGAGGGGAGTAATATTAGGAAAATGATAACCTGAGCCAGTGTGCATTACAGAATTTTAATATTTACTCTGAATTCAGTCTAAGGCCGCCAATCTGGCAGATGAGCTTCAACTGGGATCTGGAGGGATAATCGCTTTTGGTGACAAGGTTGTTAAATCTCTGTCATTTCTCTCTCTCGACATTTAAATTGAGTCTGCAAGCTATGATTGGGGGGGGGGGGGGGTTAATGTGGACCCCAAGCCACCATGAATGGGGTGAAACCACCAATTCCACATCTATTGCTAAATAACTATCAACAGCTAAATACCTCTAATCACTACCAAGGCTGGATTGGAAACAGCAACTCCTCTGGGATATTCAGTGGACAGTTTGTATTAAGCTTGACTTGTGTAAAATCTTCACCAATCAATCAGCTACCTCTAATTAGAGTGCCTATTTTATAAAAACAGAGGTGCTTAAAAATCATACTATTGAATGGCATGATTTTTACCAGCTTTTGCAGTCTCTTGTACATACATATTATCATATATAAAATCCTTATGAAATCTTTTGAAATGCAGTTACTGTGCATATGGAATAGACTCCTTTCAAAGAAGAATGCATTGGCCATTCATCTTGAATAAAAAAAGCAATAAAATATTACTTTGCATTGCTAGATATTTCATTAATTTGAATGTGGGCTGGCCCCTCTTGATCTCAGTTGCTAACTATAAAACAAACCTTTATATCTGTGTTTAGCTCCAATGTTGGATTAATGTTGGAACTGGAGTAGCTTGCTGCTATTTTTAGTGCATACGCTGCTATTTTTAGTGCACTAGCTGGATCAGGGCTACCGCAAGTATGTCTATTCAAGCTGGAAATTACACCTTCCCACTCCAGTGTAGGCATACTCTGCTTCTCTTAGGGCATGTCTTCACTGCAGAGTTAGCTTGTCTACAGAGGGAAATGACTGGCATAGTTACAGTGGATTAACTTTCCTCTACAGCTATACCAGTATAACTCCCATATGTAGACAGTCTATTCTGGAATAAAGATGAAGCAGAGTAATTTTTCCACAGTAAAGTTACTTTTATTCGAGAATAGAGTGTCCACGGGGGAGTTATGTTGGTGATTTTCCCTTTGTAGACACGCCCTTGCTTCTAACTCCCTTCCCAGCCACACACAAAAAATCTCACCCAAATTTAGCAGTGTTTTAAACAAGTGGCTCTCAACCTTTCCCAACTACTGTACCCTTTCAGAAGCCAGATTTGTCTTGTGCACCCCAAGTTTCTCCTCTCTTAAAAACTACTTGCTTACAAAATCAGACATAAAAATATAAAAGTGACACAGCACACTATTACTGAAAAATTGCTTAGTTTCTAATTTTTACCATATAGTTATAAAATAAATCAATTGGAATATAAATATTGTACTTACAGTTCAGTGCATAGTATATAGAGCAGTATAACCAAGTCATTGTCTGTATGAAATTTTAGTTTGTGCTGACTTTGGTAGTGCTTTTTATGTAGCCTGCTGTAAAACTAGGCAAATATCCAGATGAGTTTATATACCCTCTGGAAAACCTCTGCATACCACCAGGAGCACACATACCCCTGGTTGAGAGCCACTGTTTAAACCTGGGCTAACTGGCCCAATTGGGGGTATTAGTTAATGCTCATGTGCCACTTTGCAGTGAGGATGCAGGCTAGGTCACTTGAGTGTTGATAGTCCTCCACTGCTGTCCTACAATTACTCCTGTGTGCCCAGGACAGACAGATGACATAGGGCCTGTTATGCAGAAGGTAAGACTAGATGGTCATAATCATCCCTTCTGGCCTTTAAAATCTATGAGCATCTTAAGATCTGGAGGAGGTGTAGAATATGCATTACTCTTTGGTATTTTGCCTTTTACCCTGAATGAACCCTGGTCAAAATGTTGGATGTATGAAATGGTAGCTATGTGCAAAAATATAAGCCTGATGTTTTGCCATCATCCATTCGGATTCTTTAAAATAATGGTAAATGTAAGAACTAAAGTTTGAAAGACAGTTATTTTACTCTGCTATTAGAAGCTGATTAATGGATTCCTGCTAGACAACAGGTGGGCATTTTCGATGAATGATGACTAGAACTTCCAGAATCCTGCCAACAGAAATATTCTTGATAAATTAAAATTACTAGAGCATTAAGCTTGTTTGTGTGTCATAGCAGCACAACACTGCACTGCAAGTTTGTAACACAGATTTGAAATCCATCCTACTGGAAAATGAATTAAGGATGCACTTACCTATAGATATTCCAGAAGTGTCATTGGATTTAACCAAACAAAACTCTAAAACTCAGCAGGAGTTTTAGGGTTACAGTCTGTGCAATTGTCAAAAGGATGTAGCCCACTCCAACTATACTAGAGTTGTTCACTTGTGCCTACAACACAGTGAAAAGCTGAGTAAAGCTGCAGTTGAAAGAAAACTAGCAAGCAATGTTATTTGTTATAATCCTGTAATGACTAGAATAGCAGCCACCGAGACGAGAACAGCCATCACAAACTTAAGCCAGAGTTTATACTTGCTAGTTTCAGTATCTTTGTACTTCTTTGTACTTCCCAGCCATTACAACAACACACTTCTTACGCGAGAGGGAAAAGAATATCATTTTGAGTGGGTGGGTAGAAATTCTCCTTCCAAACCACATTTCAACCTAATCCCCGTTACCTGAGGCATTTGTTCTGGCCTTTTCTAGGAAGGCAGCCAATTCAACCTTTTTGCTACTTCTGAGATGAACGGACAGAACAAGCCACAACATGTAACTGCATTTGTTAAAGAAACAGTATTTTATCAATTCCTTCAATCAAGGAGTAACCATTTTAAATTACTGGATCTACATTTCTATATTGACCACCATCATAACAGTCTAGGGCTTGTCTACAGCGGTGGTTTTAAAACTTTTTTTCTGGGGATCCAGTTAAAGAAAATTGTTGATGCTCGCGACCCAACGGAGCCGGGGATGAGGTGTTTGGGCATAGGAGGGGCTCAGGGATGGGGCAGAGGGTTGGGATGCGGGGGTGAGGGCTGTGGGGTGGGGCCAGGAATGAGGGGTTCAGGGTGCAGGAGGGGGCTCTGGGCTGGGGTAGGGGGTTGGGGTGCAGGAGGGGGTCAGGGCTCTGGACTTGGGGTGCAGGCTCTGGGCTGGGGGCCAGGGATGAGATGTTTAGGGTGCAGGAAGGTGTTCTGGGTTTGGAGGGGGACTCAGGGCTGGGGCAGGGGGTTGGGGTGCGGGAGGGGGTCAGGACTCTGGGTTGGGGGTGTAGGCTCTGAGGTGGGGCTGGGGATGAGGGGTTTGGGGTGCAGGAAGGGGTTCCAGGTTTGGGAGGGCTCGAGGCTGGGGCAGGGGATTGGGGCGTGGGGTTGGGGCACAGACTTACCTCCAGCGGCTCCTGGTTAGCGGCGCAGCTGGGGTGCAGAGGCGGGCTTCCCGCCTGTCCTGGCACCGCGGACCATGCTGAGCCCCAGAAGCAGCCAGCAGCAGGCCTGGCTCCTAGGCAGAGGCGCGCGACTCTCGCCCGCAGGCACCGCCCCTTGCCCCCCAGTTTCCATTGGTCAGTTCCCAGTGCTCGGGGCGGAGCCCCATGCCCCCCCGCCTAGAAGCTGGACCCACTGCTGTCCGCTTCCGGGGCGCAGCGTGGTGTCGGAGCAGGTAGGCACTAGCCTGCCTTAGCTGGGCAGCACTGCTGACGGGACTTTTAACGTCCTGGTCGGCGGTGCTGACCAGAGCAACCCAGTGCCTGACATGCCACGACCCAGTACTGGGTTGCGACCCGAAGTTTGAAAAATGCTGGTCTACACTACACAGCCTTTGCTGGTATAGCTATGCTGGCAGAGCCCCCCAGTGGAGAGACAGAATTCAACAGGAGTTCTGCTGGAATAGTTATGCTGCCTTCTCGAATGACATTAGCTAAGCCAACAGATGCGCTTCTTTTGTCAGCATAGTTGCATCTACACAGGTGTTTGGCCAGCATACCTATGTTGGCTAGCGGATGTGGGTTTTTTTTACACTCCTAGTCAACATAGCTATGACAGCAAAACTTTGTAGTGTAAACTAAGCCTCAGTCAATAGTATGTGCATTAGAAGGTTTAAAAAACTCTTATTCCAGACCGCATGACATCTGTTACACTGACACAGCCCACTTCAAAACTGGAGTTAAATTGGATCAAGCCACACTCCATTGTGGAAATGTGCAGCTGCATATTAGCTGTAGGTGCTGATTGGTACAGCATAATTCTTAGCATCGGAACCTGGTGCAGATACCTAAAATTTTGATTGGGAGAAAGGGGACTGCTAGGTCCCAGTCCCATGTGGTAATAAGCACAGCCTGACCCCTGGGGTATGGAGATGGACTTTGCAGGAAGTCCTCCTGCTTGTATGTAGAAAGGCCCAGAGCAGACTCGGCAATCAGAGTGGGAGGGTTTCCCCTTCCAGAAGCCATGGCCCTGGTTGGCAGAACTGAAGGGTTTTTGAATTGCTAGCTCCAAGACTCTGCAGGGTGGGGGAAGGGAGCTAATGGTAGTTAGCGGTGGTAACCAGGAGGGAAAGGCTCTCGAGGAGGCTGGCCACAGGTTTTGGTAGAATCAGACGGCAGCTGTAACTGTGGGTAAGCAGCCTCTTTTCTGTTGTTGTGAAGCTGGTCCGAGGACCCTTCCAGAGGCATAAGACAGCTGTAAACAATAATAACTAGTTTGTTCTTCATCCTGGACATGATCTCCTCATGTCTGATTTCTCTAACACCGCTTCCAGTCATTGAACCCGGAACTCCCCTTGGTCAGCGTCCACGCTAACATCCGCGGTCCCTAACCTTACCCCGGGGCAAAAGCAAAGTAACAGCATCAGCCAGCTCATTGACCTCCACCTCCACTCTTCAGCTACGGCCTATGGGACACTCTGGGGACCATTCTTGTCATTCCTGAGTTGTGGGATTTTGAGTAATGAAAGGAGGAAGTGTTTAATTATTGCTGGGTTATTGGATAGTTACTCATTTAATTTGTTTCCCTGATTCCCCTGCTTTTTTCCTTTTGTCCCTGTTTCCTGCCATTTTCTTTCTCTCTCTCTTTCAGCCCTGCCTTTCTGGAAATAAAACATTATTTATTCTTATCTGTTGGTCCTTGATTTCTGTACTTATAAACTGTATTGTCCTAGTGGTCACTTTCTTGGAGTACCCAGGCCTGTGAGTCACTGTGTTACTTCCTGCCTCAGCAAGACCAAGACTTGCTGGTGCTAAACTGGGAGTCAACCCCCTGAAACTCCCAGTCTCTTAGCCACCCAAACAATCTCCTCAGCATTCTGCCTGCCTTTATTTTGCCTTGCAGGTTAACATTTGGTGTCCTGCAGTTCCTGAGCAACTCTGAACAGTCGTCCAGCCTCTGTCAATGCACACTCACAGTAACTACCAGGTTCGCTAATCCCAAGGGAACAGTATATACATAGCTTGACTGGTATAACTCAGAATCAGGTCCTTTATACCACCCCACCATGGAGTTATAGGAAAACAATCATAAGTTTACTGAAAAAGATTAAGATTTAAGAGATACTGAGTAAGGATAACAATGGAAACAAATTATTACATATAAATATAAGTATAACACGCTTCTTAGAGTCTAAACTTAACTTTAACAGGCTAAAATCCTTGGCTAAAGCAGTTTCCTCACATAAAGCTTTCTTGCAGCATTTCCAGCCATGACAAGCCCTGATGTAGGTCCGGGGAACCTTATCTTAGTTCCGCAAGGTGCTAAGCACCCTCAACATCTCCTGATTTCACTGGGAGTGTTTATCACAAGAACATACAACATCTTGCAGGACTGTGCATCTGGCAGGATCAAGCTCCAAGACAAAGGACTAGAAATCCATTTGGCAGAGGCAATCGTATTGTATGCTACTATGATGCAGATCACCTCAGTAAGTAAAACACGTGGAGGCTTATTCAGCTATGGTGAAATTTCATTGGAGTTGTATTACGGATTCATTTAGCTCATGGAGTTTGTCTGAGGCAGGTGATCCTCTTACAACTTCCTGGAAAAACTTCAGACAAGTGAAAAGTCTGAAACTTCTGAGACCAACTTTATGGCTTCTGCTTGACGAAGTAAATTCTATAATCATCTCCCTGGGTGGAGTGCTGTGATACACCATAATTTGTTCTGACACAATACTTGGTAGCCTGATTTAAGGGTGATGTACACCTCTACCCTGATATAACGCTGTCCTCAGGAGCCAAAAAATCTTACCGCGTTATAAGTGAAACCGTGTTATATCGAACTTGCTTTGATCCGCCAGAGCGCACAGCCCCGCCCCCCCGGAGCGCTGCTTTACCGCATTATATCCGAATTCATGTTATATCGGGTTGCATTATATCGGGGTAGAGGTGTATTTAAGGCACCCCCAGAAGCTTACAATCAACAGCACTCCTCTGGCAACACACAATTCAGTGAGGCCTCTCTCGTGTAACTCTGCATATGTAAGTGTTTTCAAGATCAGGACGTAAATCTTCAAAGGTCACATGTCTCCCTTCAATTTTTGTTATACACCCGCTATTTTTCACACAATGCCAGGGACTTAAACCTATTGATTAAAAGGAAATGTTTTGAACTGGAATCATAACCACCACCTTCTCTGATCTGTGTGCAGGTTTCATTAGAGTCTCTAGTCTAGGGCAGGGGTCTCAAACTCAAATGACCACGAGGGTCGCATGAGGACTGGTGCATTGGCCCGAGGGCCGCATCACTGACACCCACCCCTTGCTGCCCCTGGCCCCGCCCCCACTCCACTCCTTCCATGAGGCCCCTCCCCTGCCCCGACTCTTCCCGCCCCTTCCCTGCCCCCATTCCAACCCCTTCCCCGAAGTCCTCACCCCAACTCTGCCCCCAGAGGGTGCAGGAGGTGTGCAGGGTAGGGCAGGGGGCTCAGGGCAGGGAATTGGGGTGTGGGGTGCAGGAGGGGTGAGGGGTGTGGCAGGGGTTTGGGGTGCAGGGTGTGGCAGGGGGCTCAGGGCAGGGAGTTGGGGTGCAGGAGGGGTGTGGGGTGTGATGGGGGCTCAGGGCAGGGAGTTGAGGTGCAGGAGGTGTGCAGGGTACGGCATGGGGCTCAGGGCAGGGAATTGGGGTGTGGGGTGCAGGAGGGGTGAGGGGTGCGGCAGGGGGCCGGGGTGAAGGGTGCAGCAGGGGGCTCAGGGCAGAGAGTTGGGGTGTGGGGTGCAGGAGGGGTGAGGGGTGCAGCAGGGGGCTCAGGGCAGGGAGTTGGGGTGCAGGAGGGTGTGGGATGTGGCAGGGGGCTCCGGACAGGGGGTTGGGGTGCGGGCTCCGGCCTGGTGCCGCTTACCTAGAGCGGCTCCGGGGTGGCAGCACCACGCACTGTGGCCAGGGCAGGCTCCCTGCCTGCCCTGGCCCCTGGCCCCTGGCCCCGCTCCAGGAAGCAGCCGGAGTCCCGGGGGGGGGGGGGAACGGCGCCATGTGCTGCTCTTGCTCCTCCAGGTACCTCCCCCAAAGCTCCCATTGGCCGCGGTTCCCCGTTCCCGGCCAATGGGAGCTGCTGGGGGCAGTGCCTGGAAGTGAGAGCACGGAGCCCTCTACTCCCCGCCTCCGCCTGGGGCTGCAGGGACATAGTTCCAGCTGCTTCAGGGAGCGGTGTGGGGCTCGCGGCGCCACCAGGTAGACAGAGGGGCACGCGGGGAGCTTGGCGGGCCGCATGAAAGAACCCCGCGGACGGCGTGTTTGAGACCCCTGGTCTAGGGCTTGTGTATAGACTTCCCCCGATGTATAAGACATCCACAGCAACACAGCTGAATCAAATAAAAATGCGAGAGATGACCTGAAAAGCCTCATTTTTCTCCTCAGAATACCATGGGATTTGGGGAGAGCCCTTCCTAACTCCCTTAGATTCCAGTGCCTCAACCCTGCAAACACTGACGCACATATGTAACTCTACTCCTGGGAATAGTCTCATCAAAACCAATAGAATTCACATGAGTACAATTACATTCCTCGGTGTTTGTAGGGCTAGGGCCAAGGTGCCCTTTCAGGTGGAAACCACTAGCTAGTAGGAGAATAAGTGTAGTAACTGGGTGGGCGGCTGGGATGAATATAGTTAAGTGAAAGCCATTCATTCAAATACTATTCCATGTAGGGGAGCCGCCTCAAAATTAACCCTTTACAGGCCCTTAGCATAGTACAAAGTAGGGGCAAGGCTTGCTGAAGTTTCAACCCCTTTAAAGCAGCACCCTGCAGAGGCATGTAGTAGGGAAAAGGAAGTGTTAACCCTCCCATCATAATCAGTGATCCTACCAAACAGAAAATGCTGCCCTCCCCCATATGCTAGGAAGTTTATGAAGGCCTTGCCTCAGTAGGCTAGAAGACTATTTCTCCTTCTGTGGCCCATCTCTATATAGCCTTTCAGTGGTCTCAGTCCCAAAAGTGTACTCATGCCACATTTTTCCTCATTTGTTAACTGGGGACATATTCTATTCTAGTACCTTGCTCTTAAATGTTAGTTGCACCTCAATTAGAGGCCATTAGCAACTCTAACTGCTATCCCATGTGTACTTGGATCCATTGGCATTGAAAATAAATACCTTATAAATAGTATCCAAAAATATAATAGAAAAAATAGTAACAGATGATGAGATGTGGTCTAAACACAAGACTGGAAGTCTGGAAATCCTAAATTCCAGCCCTGCCTTTTATAACAATCCTCTCTGCGGCCTTGGGGAAGCTACTTAAGCTCTCTTCTTCAGTTTTCGCTGTCTGTAAAATGGGAATACTATTATCTCAAGAAGGTGATGTGAGGATTAATTAGTGAATGTTTGTAAAGCCCCGAGTATGATTAGTGCTGCATAGAATTCAAATAGAAATGAGAGACAGAAAAACACCAACAATACAGCAGGAGTTAATATTTTTATTCATGTTTACTGACTGCCATTTCAGGTGCAAACTGCTATACACATATTTTACATCACTCAGATTTCATTACTCCATTTCAGTGAATTTGGGAAACTGGGCTCTTTATCTGAACCAACTTTCCTATGAGCCTTAGATTTGCAAGGGCAGTTATATTTTTATTAACAGTCAGTATTTGAACAGTCTTAGATTGTGCTTTTATCAGAACCTCTTACTCCTTTTTAAAGCAGAAAACTCAAAATACCCCTCCCCGTAAAAGGCTCTACAATAGCTCCTCCTACAAGGGATAAAGTCCCACCAATTTTGCCACCCTAAAGCCTTAGTAAAACAGACTAGTGCAGGAGATAAAGCATAGCAGTGTTTACCTATGTTAGACCAGGACTTATTCCCTGAGGCACAGGGAAAAACCTCAAGGGAGATGGAAACCCCACCAAAAAGAAAAAAGAAAAAGAAGAGAAAGGATTCATCAAGCAAAGAAAAGCACAAAAGTAAAAGTAAGTACAAGCTCATTCATGTGTCCTAGGTTGGCTACCGTCCCCTTCCCTTAGGTTCCTAAGCTCTCTCTCGCAATGGAATTTTCCCCCGGCCCCTTTTATTTTCTTATTGTTTGTGAAAGACTAAGGAGCTTTGGGATTGACTTTATACGTGTGAATAATTGGGATCCTGCAGCCACCACCAGCAGTGATGCTGCCCTTTATAAAGCCTAGAATAAGCAGAGGGAGTCCAGCTTCCTTCGGCCCCAATGATCCTATAGTGCTAAGGGCACCTATGCTTCCTCCAGCTCAGGTTGCCTATACAATTTCAAAGTGCTTCAGGGCTCCCTTAGCACTGGTGACTCCTGCAGCCATTCTGGCTCCCCAGCTGGAATCCCTGAACCATCTTCCTCCTGGTCCCACGATTACCACCCACTGGCGCTATTGTGAGCACAGCCTTTCCCTACATGTGCATTGGTGCAAGTTTATTTAAAGTGGTGCAATGCCCTGTGTGGACATTCTGCTTTAGTTTTAGGAGTGACTTTTTTTGGTTTAATTTAATCCTGTTTCTAATTGATTTAAACAAAAATGAAAGAAGCCTAGATTAAACTGAAATAGGAATGGATACTTTTGCACCAGTTTCATGAAATTGGTTTAAAATCACAGTTAGTTAAACTGGGACAATTCAGCGTGTCCTTTGCAGAGTTCTGGCAGTTTGAGTACCCTAGCTGCAGTGTTATGCTTGGCTTTCTTTTTAGTTTGCCCTCAACTCTGCATTTCCTGGGTTTCTAACATTCAGTAAGTGGTATCTGCAAAGTTCTTACGTTTTTTAGCCTTAAATTATTGATATGTATGTTCAGCCCTATCTCCAGCTTAGCCAAGCTGTTTAGTGGAAATACATATGAATTCTACCTACTTGCTTTCTTTTTCTTTAATGGGCAAGTACCTTACTTTTTAATATTTTTCAAGATCATCATGGTATGGGTCAATAGAGTTTTTCCAAGAGCTGGTAAATTTACATGACAACTTTACAATCACTCTCAACCAACCCCATGCACTGACATCAGACACATGCATTCTGACAGAGACTGGTGCCTGGATCCATACAAAGTTGTGTTAGTTAAGAAATATGGACTGGAGGAGCTGGCTGAATGGTGCAGACAGTGGAGGAAAGCCAATTTAGAGAGAAGGGAATGGGGAGGGGTGGTTGTGACAACGGCTAAGATCTTGAGAAGACAGTGTTATGAAGGCATAGGAAGTTACCTACCAAAGTAACCTTTGTTTTCCAGATACATCATCTCTGCAGATCCACAGTGACCCTCCTTCCACAATACTTTGAAGGCTTAAGGCAGGGGTTCTCAAACTGGGGGTTGGGACCCCTCAGGGTGTTGCGAGGTTATTACATGGGGGGTCGCGAGCTGTCAGCCTCCACCCCAAACACCGCTTTTCCTCCAACATTTATAATGGTGTTAAATATATAAACAAGTGTTTTTAATTTATAAGGGGGGTTGCACTCAGAAGCTTGCTATGTGAAAGGGATCACCAGTACAATAGTTTGAGAACCACAGGCTTAAGGGATGTGTCTGTAGCTAGAGAGGAACTGAGGGATGGATGCATGGTTTTTATACCCTTAATAGAATGCTGACACAAAGGGGAAGCGGGTGCAGTCTGAAAGAGCAGTGATTCACCACCATTTCCTATGGGTGGGGCAGTTATTTCTTGCAGTCTCTAATTTCTAAAAATAAAACCAAATCATAACTAAAACTTTTTTTTTAAAAACCTGATTTCAGGTAGGTGGATTAGAGGTTTGTTCATAATGGCTGATTGTTTCTTTAAGTAGTGGACTTGTGGCTTTAAATAATGGACTATTATACAATTTATGCCACAATCCATTTTGTATTTAACAAGACATCTATTCATTTCTAATGACTATTCCAAAACATTGATTTCCTCCTCCCATCCCTCTATCTCTCTCTCCCCAATTGTTGTTCACTCCTTTGGTCTGTGTATTTGGTATTCACTCACTAATACATTGTCTCCTGTAACATGCTCATCTTCTTTATTTAAATGTATTAGCTTATTGGGTCCTCCAGCATGAATGTATTTATGCTGGACCTGAAAACTGTATTCAGCTGTTCAACTCTGCACATCGTTTATGGATACCAAACAAGAATATATCGGACCCGGCTCCTAAACGGCTTTCTTTTCCATAATCCAGAATATTACTTTAGTGCCATATATTCTGATAAATTATGAACCACTGTATCATATAATAGTGAATTCATTATACTCTCTTGTGGGACCTCATTTTGTGTCCCAAATAAATTAAAAAGGCAATACTATTAGAGGGGACTAAGAACCTTAGAACCAGCTGTGCCATACAGATTGTTCCTTGGCCCAGCACAAATATTGTACTGGTGACTAAGCAATTTCTGCTGTAGGGTTTGTCATAGGGCATGATTGACTGCTGCAGAACAGTCATGTGACACTCAGTCTAGCTTTGCTTTCCGTTCTTAGAAAGGGACCTCTTGTGTGGTCAGATGAGCACTGTAAAAAGAGAAGTTTTCTGGCTATTGGTGCCAGTGACCTGACTGATGCTTTTTAGCAGCTTAGACCACAGTATTCAGGAGCACTATTTGTAGGGGAGGAATCCTAGTCAATATGTATTCTAGAAACAATTAAAGGACAGTTGCTTTGTTATTTTTGTGTTCACACATTATGTATAGGGTGCCCACATTTTCAAAGTGGAAAAGCCAGGACCACAGTAGCAGGGAAGTAGGGCAGCACGGGATGGTTTTGGTGGGGTGTCAGGGCTAGGGAGGTGTGCACAAAAAGGCTTTGGAAACTGTGGTGGGGAGAATTTGTGCACCAAGGACAGGGGAAACGAAAGGGTGGCAATGACCAGGTGTGGGGTGACAGTAGTGCAATCCTTGAGGCACATGGCAGTTTCATTTGCTTAGCTGCCGGGTGGTACCTTTATGTTGCTACCACATGCAGGAATTAGGAAAACAGCATAAAATGCAGTGGCTTTTTTATATATGTAGTAAATTGGAAACAAGGACAGACCCTGAAACCAAGTGCAACTATTTCCTGTTTTTCAGAGACAAGTAGCCAATTTGATCATATACCCTTCCAATAATAGCACCAGAATGGCACAATTACCTTTATTCCCATCGCCCCAAACTGCACAGCGGGGGGCTGGATGCTGACTTCATTTGATTCTTTATTTAAATAGGAATACGTTTGTCACCATGAATGTCTTAAACTTACATCATATGGACCTATGGTCTGTAGCATGCCAGACATAGCAAAGGACTCTTGTTTTGGTTAGTTAAAACTGACTCTAGATTCCCTACTCAGGGCTGGTCTACACTACAAAGTTAGGTTGTTCTAGGTATGTAGCTCAGGGGAGTGAAAAAATTCACTCCAGAGAAACTTAGTTAAGTTGCCCTAAGCCCCAGTACAGACCTCACTAATTGACAGAAGAATTCTTCCATTGACCTAGCTACCGCTTCTCGGATATGAATTTACTACAGTGACAAAAGAACCCCTTCCATCTCCGTAGTGTCTATACTACAGCAGCACCATTTCTAGTGTATAACAGTATTTTGAATGGGGATTATTTCCCCAATATGGATATTTGCGGAGTGTGGGCAGGCATCTCTTGCATTTTTCATGCGCCCTCTGACGTTTTCTCCACCATGCATACAATCAACTCTGAACCAGGCTTTGTCTTCACTACCCGCCGATCCGGCGGGTAGCAATCGGTTTTTCGGGGATCGACTTACCGCGTCTAGTGAAGCCGCGGTAAAATCGATCCCTGATCGCTCTGCCGTCGACTCCGGAAATCCACCTCGGCAGGAGGCGGCAGCGGAGTCGGCGGCAGCGCGGCAGCGGTCGACTTTCCCGCATCCTCACCGCTAGGTAAGCCGACCTAAAATACGCAACTTCAGCTACGGTATTCACGTAGCTGAAGTTGCGTATCTTAGGTCGGACCCCCGCTGCAGTGTAGACCTAGCATGTTGAGTACAACCCCCACATCACACCCACACTTTCTTTCCACCAGATGATGAAGTCTTCTGCTATGTCTTTACAGCTGCATTACTGCAAATTGGCTTATCAGAAACAAAGGAGCTGGAGACTAAGGCTAGGTATACACTAGCTTACAGCGGCTCAGCTGTACCGATGCACCTGCGCCACTGTAAGATCTATGCTGATTGGAGAGAGCTGTCCAGTCGACATAATTAATCCACTCCCAATGAGCGGCAGTAGCTATATCAGTGGGAGAAGCGCTACGCACACACTAGCACTTATGTCGCTCGGGGGTGGAATATTCACACCCCTGAGCAACATAAGTGGTAGTGTAGACAGCCTTAGAAAACACTGTGGATTTAAAAAAAAAATGCATCCCCAACAGTACATCAAATATTGGGGACACAACAGGGCAGATGCATGCTTTCAAAGGCCTGTGTCTTATTTCTCCTGGCCCTTTTTCTGGGAAGCCTTGCAGCTGTGATGCACATTAGCAAGGGTTGTTCAATTACCCCCACCTCACCCCCAAATGATCATTTCTACCAAAAACGGTTTCCCCATCCCAAGAGCGTGAGAGAGGAGATGGGGATATGATCTCACAGTATTCAGTATCCATTCCCACCTACAGCCCCCCTCCTTCTCCTCCCTCAATCATCTCCTCCTGCAACCCTTCTGCGAGTATCCCCCCAGTGGCCCCCTTCTCTGCCCCAGCCTCTCCCCATCCCCTTCTCTGAGTATCTCCCATACAGCTTCCTCCTAGCACCTGCCCTCTAAAGCCCCCTCGTCTCGCCCCTCCCCCCTCAGAGTACCCCCCCAGCCTTCTCTCCTCTGCTCCTGCAGGCCCCTCCCTTCTCTCTCTCTCACTCACTCACTCACTCACTCAGGGCCCAGAGGACCCCTCTCTCGCCTGGGGTTGCCCTCCGCAGCGCCTGCTCGGCGGCGGTCTCCTCCTCTCTTAACCCTCCGCCGCCGGCCTCCCCGCTTTACCCCCGGGGTGCGGTCGGTGTGTGCCAGCTGAGGGCGAGGTGTTGCCCGCGGCGGGGCAGGCGGTTGGTGGGGCGGCCCCGGCTCGTTGGGGTCCTGCGCGGCGGCGGCGGCGGGCGGGTCGACTAGTCGGTGTCTCCTTCACTTCGTCCTCCAGTTCGAGCGGCCGCAGCCAGCGCGGTCTCCTCACGGCGAGACCCTCCCGGCTCCCCTCGGACAGCCCCGCCGGCCAGGTGACGGGGCCGGCCCCGCCTCGGGGCTGGGGTCGCGGGGCGGGGGGCTGTGTGAGTGGGGTGAGATGGGGGCAGCCCGCGCCCCTCCGGTCCCTCCCCGGGATCGAGCCCTGTCCCGCTTTGCCCTGCAGGGGAGTGGGCCACTTTCCTGGGAGCCCGGGCTGGGGCCGCGGCTGGGTACATGGGGGCGGCTGCGATGCCCGCTCAGAGCAGGGTGACGAGAGAGCCGGGCCGGCCGGCCGGCGTCCTAAGATGGCCGCGTTCACCTTGCAGCCGCGGCGTGTCTGGCTGGGCCTTTGCGCGGGGAGCCCGTTCCCTGCCAGGGCCTTTCCTCCCCGGGCCGTAGCGGGGCGGCCCTGGCCCCCGGTCCATGCTTAGAGAGACATCACTCACTCACCCTTGAATGTTGGTTTTTCCCCCCTCTTTGTAGATTCATTAGATTGGCCTAGCTATGACTTATCCTCCACCATGTTCCCCTCCGCCTCCGAGACGTAAGTAGGGAAAGAGTATAATTGTTGTAAGATTAGTAGCTGTATAAGGTTGGAAGGGGCGGATGAATACTGAACCCAGAGGGCTAACATCAGCCCAGCATTCTCCTCCAAAAGGCATCCATCCTCGACAAGTCCAACCTTTTAGAATAAAATTCAGGCTTCCTAAAGTTGGTGTCAAGACAGTTTTTATTTGCCTAAAAATGCGATCCACTTTCTGACGTTTTAAAATTTACATCAGTCTTCTAAGAATTCCTCAAGGTGTCTTTAATATGAGGGTGTGAAGGAGTTAGACAGAATACCTTGAGGGAAAGGTGTACTGTGGTAACACTGTACACTAATTGTATTTCTTTAGGGTAGGTTAATAGTATTTTCTTATCTGGTTGTTAAATCACCAATTATCTTCCTTCTTTGGTAAAGAGAAAAACGTAATTTGGCTTTCTTGGGAGCAACAATTGTGACCCCATGTTTCCAGGAATGCACAAGGAAAAAGGGATAGCTTGAAGCCACAGATAAGGGTGGAGCTGCCATTTGCATCAGTCACAATCTAGAACAAGATTGTTCAAATAGTTGATTTCTCTTCATAAATTTACAGTTTGTAAGTGTCTAGGATTTACAAGTATAATGTTTAAAATCTACTTGGTTAATATTAATTTTTAGTAAAAGAAACTGACAATTTGAGACTGGATTGAAAAAAACTGCTTCTGACTTCACTTGGGTTGGTTTTTTTGGTTAATTGGAATGGAGGGCGGTGAAATAAAGAGTTGATGACAGACAGGGCTTAGCATTATTCTTTCATTGAATGTAGCATTACAGTAGGGTGACCAGATGTCCCGATTTTATAGGGACAGTCCCGATATTTGGGGCTTTTTTTTTAATATGGGCTCCTATTACCGTTTGTCCCAATATTTCACACTTGCTATCTGGTCACCCTACATTACAGGAAAGATCGTTATAAAAGCATCAAGGACACATGTTAACCATTGGTCCCTCACTTGATCTGTACTAACATAAGATTAAAAATTACAGGCCTGCAGGTTAGATTGCATTTTAAGACAAGGGCAATATTTATGGTGGTATTCATGCAGTTAGTCACCTTTTATTTGCAGATAGGACCTGTAACAAATATTTAGCAACTTATATGTACCAACCCAAATGTTTGTTACTGTAATTGAATTAGCATAATTTTCATAGTATCTTTCTAATCTGCAATTTTATTATAAATTGTTTGCTACCTCCTCTAATAACTTCCCATGGCATCTGCATTGTTTAGCATAAATCTGATGCCATAGTATGAGACTGTCCTTTTGAATTTAAATTGTACTACACAAAAACAAAAGGCTTATTTACTTTATCACTGCCAGAATGTTTTGATGCTGAAGGTTACTATAAAAATGAAATCAGACATAGCTTTTTCTTGGGTGGTGGTGGTTTGGAAGAAAGCCCCAAAATATGTGGCTTAACACTTTCTAGCTTTATTTTAAAACGCTAACCATTAACAAGAATTGTTGTAAGTCTGGCTGCACAGTAGGCAGTAGGATGGAAAATAGCAACATTTCCTTTATTGTTTATATAGCTCAATCAGAACAACAGCTGTTCATTTCTAAACAATTGAAACATTTTCTAACTTTCTTTAAGGTGGTTACTAGTCTGCTATGGCAGCTTTTTAAAACTATATTTAAATTGGGTATTATAATTTGTAACTTGTTGTTCAAAGCAATTTCAAGCAAGCTGTTAAAACATTCTTCTGTATGTATATGATCTGCTGTTTAAACTATAAATATTAATCACTCTTTTTAAAAGGGCAGGTAGAAACTGCTTCATTGCAATGCCGAGGTTATTCCACTTTTTATTAAGGACATACAACTATTTTTCAGAATAATGAGCTGGCCTAGAACACTTACCTAAGGGATAGCTGGACTATAGGTGAACCTACTAAAATGAGATTTAGTTACACAGGTACACTTGACATAATAATAATAATAAATTGAGATATCCCATCTCCTAGAACTGGACGGGACCTTGAAAGGTCATCGAGTCCAGCCCCCTGCCTTCATTAGCAGGACCAAGTACTGATTTTGCCCCAGATCCCTAAGTGGCCCCCTCAAGGATTGAGCTCACAACCTTGGGTTTAGCAGGCCAATGCACAAACCACTGAGCTATCCCTCTGCTAGCATATATGCTAGCACCATAGAAAGGTAATGTTAAGTCCCAAAACAAAGTAGTATTGTGACTGTTATTTGTTCCTGAATATTGAATTTTCTCTTTACAATAGCAATTTCTGGTACTTAAAAATTACAAAAAGAACAGGAGTACTTGTGGCACCTTAGAGACTAACAAATTTATTAGAGCATAAGCTTTCGTGGGCTACAACCCACTTCTTCGGATGCATATAGAGTGAAACATATATTGAGGAGATATATATACACACATACTGAGAGCATGAACAGGTGGGAGTTGTCTTACCAACTCTGAGAGGCCAATTAAGTAAGAGAAAAAAAACTTTTGAAGTGATAATCAAGATAGCTCAGTACAGACAGTTTGATAAGAAGCAAGTGTGAAAATACTTACAAGGGGAGATAGATTCAATGTTTGTAATAGCTCAGCCATTCCCAATCTTTATTTAATCCTGAGTTGATTGTGTCTAGTTTGCATATCAATTCCAGCTCAGCAGTCTCTCCTTGGAGTCTGTTTTTGAAGTTTTTCTGTTTTAAGATAGCCACAAATTACAAAGAAACATTCTGAAAAAGTGTGAGTTCTTGAACCTTGCTTTGATCCCATGTGCTTTAAGGCTCGCAGAGATTTCCAAAAATCAACACTGTGGAATTCCCATTGTCTTCTGCAGGACTTGATTTACCCCTTTAAAAAAAATTAAGTGTGAGCTGCCCTGTTCATCTCAATAGGATGTTAGTCTTTGAAACCTAATGAATGACAATTTAGTGCCCTACTCTACAAAACAAAATGGAGGCATTGAATGTTCTGGCATACAGATTAGTAAAAATGTAAATTCCTTTGTACTCTTGCCTCAATAAGGAGGCAAACAGGTGGCATATTGGAGGCAGCTGTGTGTTAGTTCCTCATTAGAGACACTGTGAACTTAAATATTACATTTGTCTAAAATTTTATCTATTAACTTGTAACACAAGATCACTACAACTGAACGAGATTAGAGAACTTTTCTCTTTGTTTGCATACTTTGTGCTTTTGACAGCACTTCTTGTCTAGTCAGTTTCACTGTTTCCCCTTTGTAGTTTCCTTTTTTGTTTTTGGTGCTTTCGCATGGGAGATAGGGTTATACAAACACTTCACATGTGAAAATATGACAATGTGACTATAGATTTCAAATTGACAATGGCCCTTTTTAAGGCCCTTTCTAAGTCTTGCCAAAACTTTATTGTGCTTCTCCACCTATTTGACCTCACCTCAGTCTGTCCTCCATTGGCTTATAAAGGCTTAAGCTTTCTTACATTCCCCAAGAAAAGCCTTTATTTGACTCTTTCACTTTTCTGATAGCTCTCATTGGTTTGGGGGATCTCCACTTAGATCCCATCAACCTAACTTCTGTTACAGAAGTTGCTTCAGAGCAACATGGTGTGTTCTTCTTCAGCAAGATCTGATCACATTCCCTCTGCACTGCTCCCAACTCTTGCCAGCATGAGGAAGCGAGAGGTTGGACCACAGAATAGACCCAGCTCTCTCTTTTATAGTAAGGGGATGCATTAACTAGAGTAACTAGATTGGTCATTAAATACTTTTAAAAATATTAAAATAACAGCGATCTACAAATGTCACTAAAAATTGTGATAGAAGTGACATGGTGTTGTTAGCTTTAAAATATTTGGCTTCTTCACTGCAGAGTGTGGGATGTGTGGAGTTTCTATAAAGTTTATCAGAACAGTTGTTGAATTTAATAACCTTATTAGAGTTTTGGAATCTCTCTCCTTGAGTTAGATATCAGGTATTAAAACACAGGGCCAAGTATAGATGCAAACTAGATACACAATCCTTCATGTTTCCTTTCAAAAAAAGGGGAAAAAATCCTGTGGGGTCTTAACAAAAGTATCTCATGGGAATCCTGATGAGTCTAGAGAGTCTGTTGATTTCATCAGAATTTCCTACAACTTTCCAGGGCCCCAGTTTGGAATGGCATCTTTCTCCTCCGAAAGCTTTTGCAATTTCTGAAATATGGAGCATTTTACATTTTTAACTAAACATTGGGAAATCCATATTGGAATCTACATGGGGAGGAACTTCGGTAAACCCATGCCACTTTGAAATAGTCAGTATTCATTCTATGAAAATCTGTAGGTGTATCATGTACTGCTTTAGTTTGAGCCATCTGTTGTTAATTGTCCTGTATATGAGTTCTTGCTGGAAGACACAGTGGGTTTAGAACTAAAGATAGTTTATCTTTATGATATGTTTCAATATTAATATACCTGTTATTTCTATCTTTCCAGCTCCAATGGCAATCCCTCCATCATATGCAGATCTTGGCAAATCTGCCAGAGATATCTTCAACAAAGGCTATGGTAGGAATAATACTTTAAGTAAAATGCAATATAAAGAAATGTCACTTTGCTGAAGCACGTAAAGCTAATATTTTTAATTTGCACATGTTCTGGAATGTTAATTTGTGTGTGCCTGTATACACTGGGATAAACTAATGGATTTAATTAAATTGGAGGGAGTTCATACAAGGGCAGCAAAATGGTTAGAGACCTTGTGGGACTGACTTGAAGAAAAATTAGATAGACACACACACACATTGGCTAATTAAAAGTTAATAGATGGGAAACAAATATGTAAATATCTGTTGTAAACAACAAGGAAGGAATGGGTTTTATAGTAGTACTCTAGGGAGGAAGGTGTGGTCTTGTAGTTAAGACAGTTGACTAGCAATCAAGAACTGAGGTTCAAGTCCCAGCTCCTATGGCCTGGTCTACACTTGAAAGTTATCCTGGAATAATTGTTGGTTAGGTATGGGACTTTAATTATATCTGTTTTTTTAAAAAAAAAACCACATTGTATTGATGAACCCCCTAGAGTGGACACAGTTGTTATGACGTAAAGGTGCCATATACCGGTGGTTGTTTCCTGTGCTGTATTGGAATAGCTATACCAGTACAAAGCACTTTTTGTACTTGTATAACTGCATTCACACTTGTGGGGTTGTGCTGCTTTATAGTTAAAGCAACATGACTTTCTGTTATTAAAATGCCTGTGTGACCTTGGGGATCACATTGTAGGTCAGAATCTTGCAATGAGTTCCTGCTAGGCAGACCCCTGGAATCTCATGGACTTCATTGGTGCTCTGCAGAGCACAGAAGTCTGACAGAGTTTATTGCAGGATTGGGGCCATAATCTGTGTGTTTCAGTTCCCAATCTTCTGCTTATATCATCTTTCTCTCTTTCCTCACACTCTTATTTATTTAGACTGTAATCTCTTCAGGGCAGAGACTGTCTTTTACTGTGCATTTGGACAACATATAGCACTATGAGACCCCAGTCTTGGCTGGGGCTTCTAGGTGCTGCTGTAATATCAAATATAAAAACTTTGAGGTCTGTTAGACTGTAGCTTAGAAACCTGTTGCTTGGGACATGTAATTGGACTTGACTAGTTAACTATGATAGGAAGCAACCTTACAGTGGCAAAGTAGTAGAGGATATGACTGATTATTGTGTGTGTATAACTTCTGATTATTTTAAAGCTGAATAAATCAACTTGTGTGGTGTGGGCTCTTGTATTGAGCATCCTTCAGGAGGCTTCATGGGAGTGACTGTAAATCTCATCCTGTCAATATAAGAATGACATTTCTGAAAAAAACCCCATATATCTAATTATTTGCTTCGTATAATATAAAGTACAGCTAATTGTCAGAAGGGTGACAATATAAAAATGGCACCTTCTTAAATTTACTCCCTTTGTGTATTTGGAACTGTATTTCCTAGTTTGAGTCCTAACCTTTGTTAGCTCTGTTGACTCAGCAGTGCTATAGAATGAACTGTATTCTATTCTGGTTCACACATCAGCATAACATCAAGCTAAATTCTGACTGGAGAATCTTTTACTGGTGGCAGCATAAAAGCCAGAAAGGGCACAGCTTGTCTTTGAGAGGCAGAGTTGAATTTGTGGAGTAGACAGAAACAAACTTTCGTTTAGTTAACTGAGAGAATATCCCCTAGTAGTCATTGGTGTACAATAAACAGGCCTTCGCTATTCCTTTTTTTTCACTTTAAAGTTTGAGAGAACCCTACTCAATTCAACACTGACTACAGATGTTTCAACGTTCATAGGATTTATACCGCTCTCGTCAATGGCTGAAGTATTTTTTTTTTTAATTTTGTTGCTTAGACAAATGCACACACTTTAAAGTTATTACAGTGTACTTTTTATCTTCTTAAGGTTTTGGGCTGGTGAAACTGGACGTGAAAACAAAGTCTGCAAGCGGGGTGGTGAGTTTTAAATTCACAGTATTTTTGATTAATGTGCTCTAATTTTCCTGCTTATCAAAGGGAACTTTTATGGACTTAGCTAGTTGACAGAATCCTTTGATAAGTGTTTGCTGTACACTGCTGTACAGAGGGCCATAGAGATCTGCAGCTCCAAACATAAATCACATTGCCATGTATGCTGACACGCAGTAGTCAGAAGTAGTTGTTCTGTTGTCTTTGTAAAGTTGTTAAGCAGGGTTTATTTTGGGTGTCACTCATTTTGTGTGTAAAAATGAACGAATAGCAGAACCATTTTTAAAGGTAAAATTGATATCAGACCATATAGAAATTTAATTTAGTTTTCTTTGAATATTCTTTGTTTCTGTTTGTGCTCAATGTAAATCTCTCAAGACCCTGGTAGTACTGCTGAAAAGGATCTGGGAGTTGTAGTGGATCGCAAATTGAGTCAACAATGAGATGCAGCTGTGAAAAAGGCTAATACCATTCTGGGGTGTATTAACAGCAGTATTGTATGTAAAATATAGGAAGTAACTGTCCTGCTGTATTTGTCATTGGTAAGGCATCAGTGGAATATTGTTTCCAGTTCTGGGGGCCACATTTTAAGAAAGATATGGACAAATTGGAGAGAGTCCAGAAGAGAGCAACAAAAATGATTAAAGGTTAAGAGGACCTGACCTATGAGGAAAGTTTAAAAAAAACTGGACATGTTAAGTCTTGAAAAAGGAAGGCTGGGGTGGGATCGGGGAGACCTGATAAATCCTCAAATATGTTAATGGCTGTTGTAAAGAGGATGGTGATCAATTGTTCTCCATCTTCACTGAAGGTAGGACAAGAAGTAATGGGCTTAATCTGCAGCAAGGGAGATTTAGGTTAGATATTAGGAAGGGTAGTTGAGCTCTAGAATAGGCTTCCAAGGGAGATTGTGGAATCTCCATCATTGGAGGTTTTGAAAAACACTTATCAGGGATAGTCTGTAATTACTTGGTCCTGCCACAGTGCAGGTGGCTAGACTTGATGACTTCTTGAGGTCCCTTCCAGCCCTACATTTCTATAAATCTGATTCCATACAATTGAACATTGAAACAACAGTTTCACCAGTCACTTTGACCCCCGACACTGACCAATGCTGGATTCTTGAGCAGGAGACACATTGTTCAGTATTTTACCCTGGGGGATATTTCTTTCTGAATCAGCAGAATAGTTTACAAACTGAAGAATGAAGGTTGATGGCCATTGTGATGTCATACTAATTATATTTCATGAAAATGTCTAACCTTTTAAACATCTTACTAAAGCCTGGTCTACACCAAAAAGTTTTGCTGACATAGCTTTGTTGGTTAGGGGTGTGTGTGGGTGCGTGGGGAAATCACACTCTTGATTAACATGGCTATGCTGGCAAAAGCCTTAGGATAGATAGCTATATCGGCAGAAAAAGTCCTTTGGTACAGATTATTCCTTTTGGGGGAACAGGTTCAAGCTGTACCAGAAAAAGAAGCGCGCTCTCTCTCTCTCCCCCCACTAGTGCTCTCCTGGTATAGATATATTGGCAAACCCTCTTAAGTGTAGATAAGGCATAAGCTATTTATCACTAATAGTCTTCAGCCTTTAGTTGCTGTCTTGATTTATGGAATCACAGCCTGCCTTAAATAGTAGGTATTCCTTAAAGAAAAAGGTGACCGCTACAGACAAATGGGCTTCTGCGTAACTTGAATTCCAGTTTTTTCTTCCCTTGTTTACTAGGGACTGCTGCCATGTCTGGAATGCTGTGTTTTGCACAGACATCTAGTGGCTAAATAATATGCTGCAAGTAAACATCACTCAGTCAAAGTTAATTTTTCATATAAAGCTACCTCCATTTAATAAATTTTAAGTTTGTTGTCTTAACTAAGGTAAATCTTTAGCAACAAATTCTGGCATTTATATACATCCGTTATCTACAGGAAATCTAGATATTCCTTCAGTGTATGGTGAGATTGATACAATACTCCAGAAATGTTTGGTTTAAATATACTCTTCTCATAAAACGAATGCTCCCTCTAGTAGTAGTAGTAAATGCATATAGTACCTTAAGGAGTGGATAGCTAATTCTAGTGGGCGTAGGGGAAAACAGGGCTTGTCTAAATGGTGCATCAGTGCACATTAAAGGAGTGTGAATTCTAAAGCACACCAATGTGTTGCATATTAACTGGCCCAGATAGACCCTGCTGGTGTGAAATAAAAGTTCCCTAATACATATGCTCAAGCAGGGTCTACCTGGGCCAGTTAGTGTGCAACATGTTGGTGTGCTTTTGAATTCACACCCATCTAGTGTGCACTGCTGCACCATATAGACAAACCCACAGCCAGACATATCTTGGGTCAAAATTTTGACTTAGATTTTATTATTATTTTTTTTTTTTTTTTAAATTAAAGACCATCAGAAATTTTTCCATACAATTAACAAAATGGAGTGGAAAGACTGTTTAACAAATATTCCCTGCAGCAGTTGCTAGCCAAACACTTCAGCATTGTGCCCATGTTTATTTTTAGATTTTCAAAATTTGGTAGATATTGACTAGTCTTTCCATTCTCCAAGAAGAGAGATGCAAAAAGTAAAAAGGATAAGTAGCGAGAGGCAACTAGTGTTTATAACTTTCAGTTTTAATAACGAAGGTGCTGTTTGTAATATAAATAACTGCAATGTTTATTTTAAAATAACTTAGCGTAACAGTTACACATTGAGAGTCCTGAATCTAAAAAATATAATTCTGTGTAAGGAATGGAATTCTGTTGTTAAACTTACTATCAGTTAATGTCACAGTCTCCCTATATAATTATATTTTTACTTGGGAGTCCTGACTCACTCGTGTGGCTATTAAAATCCTTAGTTAAGAACCAATGGACTAGTGCTGCCCTTTTGTCTAGAGACTTATGTTCAAATCATTTCTTGATTGCAACTGTAAAATTTCTTCTTCTAGTCCCTGAATATTTATTTATTTATTTTAAAATGTATATGTAGAGCCATCTCACAATTGTAGCATGATAGTCTCTCTTTGGGCACTAAAGATTGGAATAGCAATAGTATTATATGAGGATTGCAGCATGTTGGCAGAGTTGTCTGGGATGCTGTCTGCATTGTGCCTGGCTCTGATCAGTGATATTAGTCCCTTCAATAATATGAGCACCAAACTTATCTCTGTACTTGTAATAAATTTTTTTCTGCTTTTTAAGGAAACAATGACTTGAAACAAATTGCTTCAGAAAGAAGGGTAAAGCATGAACTACACTGAATAGTATAGTTCAATTGCTTAGAGCACAATGGACTTCCTTGCTTGGAATTGGGTTTTACATTTCTGAACTGTGTCGTATCAGCGCACACACTGCCATTTCCTGGTTAAGTTTGAAAATCTGGAAGATCCTTTTTAGCAAATTGTTACAAAAGGGGGGTGGGTATAATTCAAACTGGTTGAACAGGACAATGCTACCTTACAGTTGTTTACATGGTTTAGTTTTTTAAGTTTAAAAAAAAAAAGATACCTTTACCATGTGAGACTTTCTGGGATGTGTGCAACTCAGGAATAACCTATACTCTGTTATTAGGAATTCACAACAGCTGGTTCATCAAACACAGACACAGGGAAAGTGAATGGGAGCTTGGAGACCAAATACAAATGGGCTGAGTATGGTCTGACTTTCACAGAAAAATGGAACACAGATAACACTCTGGGAACAGAAATTGCGATTGAAGATCAGGTAACAGATTGACGTACTACTTGTATTTAATTTTTTCACTTAACCAGTAGCTCTGAGCTAATAGCTTTTGTTCCCCTAATTAGATTGCCAAAGGTTTGAAGCTGACGTTTGACACAACCTTCTCACCAAACACGGGGTAAGAGTTTTGTTTTTGTTAGAACTTTTTGGCATGTTAAGGGGAATAACTTTGCATGTAAAGGTCAAATGAATATTTAAGAGGTTAATATAACTTTGTGAATGAAGAGTATGTATATGGCTTGAATTTGGTGGCTCAAAACTACTGCTGTTAATCCAGGCTGTTACATTTGAATGTGGCTCCTTGGGGCACTGATGCAAAATGTCTTACTCCTTAACAAGATAGTTGGCACCCTAATGAGAGAATTGGATTTGTTAGAATAGTACTCAGGGCTCTGCTTGCACAAATATAAGAGAATACTTTATTGGGAGATTGGGGTGGGATAAGGAAGTAAAGAAGTTTCTTCATTCTTTAGTCTTCAAATGTATAATCCTTGTGTTTTCTGAAACTTTCTCATGGGCTGTTGCATTTTGGTTCCATGACTGGTCAGTTATGTCTTGCCTAGGCTTGACACCTATTCTCTAATGGCCTTTGTGTGCCTACTGCAGGTTAAGTAGTAAAAATTAGACTGATAGTAGAGGATGAAGCCTTTTTAAAAAACAATTTCTTTGCTTCAGGAAGAAAAGTGGCAAAATTAAGTCATCTTATAAACGTGAATGCGTAAATCTTGGTTGTGATGTTGACTTTGATTTTGCTGGACCTGCGATCCATGGCTCCGCTGTCGTTGGTTACGAGGGCTGGCTTGCTGGTTATCAGATGACTTTTGATAGTGCCAAATCAAAGCTGACAAGGAATAACTTCTCTGTGGGTTACAAAACTGGAGACTTCCAACTGCACACTAACGTGTGAGTATTAAAATACTGTATTTGAGAAGCTTGTAGTAAGAGTATTCAGAAGCTTCAAATTCTGAATTAATAGCACTTGTTTGTGAAAGTGTCAAATATGCTCTGTGTGAGAGAATATCGTACAGAATTAACCAGGGTAACACATGAGATTTTCTTTACTTGATCAGTAATTACTTCTATACCTCTTTTCTAAGTTTAGTGTTTATAGCTTGTTTTCTAACTACTTTGTTACATGAAGTAATTTCTGTAATATATGCATTGTAGTTTGCAAAATATAGAAAGCAATACTGAAAGTGTTGTATTTACAAAGTAGACTGAAGTACTTGTCCCCTCCTTGCGATTGGGAAACTGCATTACAATAATACACTTGTTCCCTGTGATCTCTTACAGGAAATAGTTATTAGCAGTTACAGTTGGCATGATATTGTTACAATAAATATGCTTTGCCAGTGCTTTTAATTCTTAGGCCCTTTCCTTTAGCCCTGAAAGGGAACTTTAACATAGGACGCACTTAAATTTATGAAATCTAACCATACGTGGCAAAGCATATAGTTTTTGTGTGTTTTCTCACCTTCCTGCTGACTTCTCAGGCTGAATGATTGTGATAATGGTGCATTACTGGTGTCTCAGTGATGTTAACTTAAATCTGCATGGTGTTAAGGTAGGAAGCAACTTACTTGTATTCACTGGAGTCAAATCACACACTTGCGCACCCCCCCTCTTTCTAAAAAAAGGAGGGGAAGAGGGGGAATTAAGACAATATAAATACATTTTAACCAGGATTGTTCAGACTTGCAGTGAACTGCTTTCAAAGTTTATTAAAAGATTTGAAAATGGTATTGCTTTTCTAGAATAAAATGTCCTTTGACCTTTTTCTTAACCGTAATACTATAATGCTACTTAGAAACGTTGTTTCCAGTAACCACAAGATTATTCTGAATATTTGCCTCTGATTTATAACTTGCATGTCTGTATCAAACATTTCATACTCCATTAGTTTCAGAACTAAACAGAGGTTTTTGCCATGAACTCAATGGAGCCAGGATTTTTGGGGGGAGGGATAGCTCAGTGGTTTGAGCATTGTCCTGCTAAACCCATGGTTGTGAGTTCAATCCTTGAGGGGGCCATTTAGGGATCTGGAGCAAAAATCTGTCTGGGGATTGGTCCTGCTTTGAGCTGGGGGTTGGACTAGTTGACCTCCTGAGGTCCCTTCCAATCCTGATATTCTATGAAGGAGGAATTTACCTAGAGTATTTATGAGCTTAATTGTGCAAGTGAATATATTAGTATCACCCTTAGCAATATAATTATTGGAGTAAGCTTCTTTCATGGACTCTGCTAAAGTACCTCATTCTGCCTTTCAAACTACATTTATCTGCCCTCCTTTTTAATGTCTTATAATGGAAAAATAAATTAGTGTTATGTTTAAAATACAAAAAATATCCCCAGGTGAGTAAAACTTTAAACGCTAAATATAAGTGTAGGACTTTATATTTTATACACATAAACCTGTAATTTAATTTCACTTGCAAATATCTTGCAGCAATGATGGGTCAGAATTTGGTGGCTCAATTTACCAGAAAGTGAGCGACAGTCTTGATACTGCTGTAAATCTAGCTTGGACAGCAGGCAGCAACAGCACTCGTTTTGGCATTGCAGCTAAATACCAGTTGGATTCCACTGCTTCCATCTCTGTAAGTATGGCTTTAAGCTTCCTCTTGCTCTGTGTAAATATACAACTGGATATCTTTTATAGTAGTATACATATTCTGTATTGATATGGAAGGGTCAAGAAGTATGCCAGTTACTCTTCTGTATCACTAATGTAAAGGTCTGTGATAGCCCAGATGTTAACAACTAAATCTTGTAAAGTATGTGACTTTAGTTACATACAACAAAGTAACTGTGATTTACTTTTTCTACAGAAAGTCTTCTTACTATGCCTATAGTAACACAATTCAGTGCCTTACACATTAAATTAAATCACTCTAGAGAGGTAGTTCAGACACTTTTTCAGATTACTGCACTGGGTTCCCATGCTGAGAACTCTCCTGTAACAGTCAGCACCCTATTCACAATAGAGCTTGGCTTGCTCTAGTTTAACTTCAGTTTTGAAGTGGGTCGTGTCAGTGCAACAGATGTCATTGGGTCTAAAATAAGAGTCTTGCAAACCTGAACTTCTAGTGCTGGTGCACATACTATTGATTGAGAGCATTACAATGATGGTTAGTATAGAAATGTACCAGCCCAGTATAACTAAATGGCCATTCCTTGATTTGAGTGAATCAATGAAATTCTGTTTCTTCAACGAATACTATTAGATGTTGTGGCTTGTTCTGATAGAGTTAATCTCGGAAGCATCCCCCAAAAAAGGGTGAATTGGCTCTCTTCCTAGAAAAGTCCTAAACAAACATTTCATGTAACAGGGATTGTGTTGGAATGTGGTTTGAAAGGTAAATTTCTGCCTGCCCACTCAAACTATGTATTATTTTCCCTCTGGGATAAGAAGGGTGTATGTGTGTGGTTTTTTTTTGCGGGGGAGGGGAGTAGTGTATCCAGTAAATATAAAGATACTGCAAAATATAAACTGGCTTTAAATTTGTGATGTCTGTTCTTGTTGACACCTATTATAGTCACTACAGGATTATAAGAAAACTTTCTTTCATGGGTTTTCTTTGAATTGCTGTTTCTTACTCAGTTTTTCATTTTGTTGCAGGCAAAAGTGAACAACTCTAGTTTAGTTGGAGTGGGTTACACCCAGACCTTGAGGCCAGGTAAATGTTTTATAAACGAATCACTTCGCTGCAATCATGCATTCCTAGGTATTATGCATGGAACTGCTGTTGAAATATTATCTCTACACTCATATGCCAGTTAAAGTAGATGGCTTCTCTCTTCAGAAAGACTGCAGAGAGAGTCATTCTCCCTTTCAATCTATATTGGAGGCTAATTCGTCCTTGGACAGTTTCATATACCATAAACTAAAACTCCTACTGAGTTTGAGTTTTGCTTGGCTAAATCCAATGGCATTTCTGGAATATTTAGGGCTAAGTGTGTCCTCCATTTTGTTTTCCAGTAGGATGGATTTCAAATGTGTTCCTAACTTTCAATGCGGTGTTATGCTGCTATGACAACAAGCAAGCTCTAGTAATCTTAATTTAACCAAAACATTTTTGTTGGTAGTATCCTGGAAGGTCTAACCATCATTCATAGAAAATGTCCAGTTGTTATCTGGCTGGTATCCATTAATCAACTTCTTACAGCAGAGTGAAAGAACTATTTGGTTTTGTTTTTTGAAGACCTGATTCACATTAAAACTATTATGAAGATATTAAGCAAGTGCAGTAACTTACACATCCTTTGATCACCAGCTAACACAGTTTATCTGTGTTCAGTTAATACCTTGGTAACAATTTTCTCAGTGATTGTCCATTTGTGCTGTTTGTTTAAATCACTTTGGTTATAAAACATGATAGTGAATAACTAAACCATTAAGACACCAGACTTACATGAGAAAAACCTGACCTGTTTTTGGTCTTGGATTGAGCAGCTTCTGTCCAAATAGCATTAACACCATATACATGATGGGGCTGTCTTGTGGCGCGAACTCATTCAGCATAGTTTTGTTTCAGAAACGAAGCAACTTCTGGTTTAGAAAACAGTTAACTGCTAGTGTATTAAAACATATTGGGACTCATCTCTCTGACTAGGAAATAAGTCCTCTCCTAACTTTGCGGTTGGCAAGAAGAGATAATGCCTCTCAAAATTTCGGTTGCATACCTTGGATGATTGCAGCTGCTGCTTTTGTGGGGGGGGGGGGATGAAATCCTAGGACAAGCACACGGGCAGAAGGAGGAAGATGGCTCTTTCTGTTCTTAAAAACTAAGGAAATTCCCAGACAAAAGTCTGTTCGTATCCATAACTTAAAGATAAAAATCCTTTCAGGTTTTTTTTCTCCTTTTTCAGTTTGCAAAAACGCATAAGAAAATTTAGAGTTTGGAATTTCTCAGTTTTTAATCCTAACACTTCATGCATGCAGTTAAAGGTAGCTGAGCTGCTCTTAGTCTGCTCCATATCTGAGAAACTCAGACTGCTTTATCCATCCATTTACAAACACTGTGTTATCAGACACTACTAAAAATAGAATGCTTTATTCTTAATTGCCTCCGGGTTGTGCCTTCTTTACTCAGCAAACTATTTTACTATATTCGTACTGTTTTCCTAATCAGGAACTGGTAGTCACTCTTCCACTCCTTATTAAGGGCCTGATTCTGTCTAATACAGAGGATTCCTTATAGCTCTATGTGCAAGTGCATGATCCAGGTGACAGATAGAGCATGTGTACAATGGAGACATCAAACCAATTATAAATCAGGGCTGTGTAGGGCACACTTACAAATGGAAAGCTTTATAAGTACATTGGCTGTTCATATTGCATGCACAGGCTGGAGGATCTTTTTCTAAATCTGTGATCCAAAACACCACTATGTCGGGGGGGGAGGAAGGGGTACACCAGGGAAGTTGGAATTGTTAAGTGGGGGACAGAGTTGACATAACTTAGTATTTAATTGTTCTGTATTTCCAAATATTTGGGTTTCTTGTAGATTTTTAACCTTACAGGTGACTTGCAATCAATTGAAAAAAGGGCTTTTTCCTGTGTGCTGCTTTCTGATTCATTAAGAAGGCCTGAAAAGTTTTTGGTTTTTGAGTTGCTTCAAAATGCTTCCTGGATCTCAGATTAGAGAGAGTTATAAATCCACCCTTTTGTGTTAGCATTCCTTTGTTCTGATCAAGGTTTTGGGGCAGAGAGTGGAATCTAAATAACTTTCAGTATATGGGATCTTCATTCGATTTTATTAGGGTAGTCAGAAGGGACTCAGTAGCTTACTGAATCAGGTGTCTTTCCCTACTGAGACCCTTGTGGGCTCAGACAAAAGAATACTTGACTTCTAGATTCTTTCTCTCTGTTAGGGGGATAGTTTTAGTCGATGCAAATGAAAATAAGATAGTCTCTTTCATTCTTCACTGTC
Organism: Emys orbicularis; assembly: GCF_028017835.1. Classification (NCBI taxonomy): domain Eukaryota; kingdom Metazoa; phylum Chordata; order Testudines; family Emydidae; genus Emys; species Emys orbicularis. The sequence goes on along the minus strand of NC_088689.1, from coordinate 66,037,312 downwards.
TTCCTCCAAAGGTCTTATCTCTGATTTTACTGGTTGCTGATAGCTTTCTAAACAGCTAGGATTAAGGTAGCTTCATTCTCAAAATTGCACTTTTTTTTTTTCCCCTCATGTTTATGGAAGTTGTTGTTTTGTTTGGGCAAAAATACATCTTGTGCAGTATCTCTAATCCTACCTCTAAGAGGGGGGGAAAAAGCCATCATCGCACTTTTCCCAAATGGCTATCTCATGTACATAGCATATTTTTCTGTGTGCGAGCTATAATGCGTAAAAGGGCTCATTTCCATATTAGTTTGAGTAAATAAATGATCTCATAAGTCCAATATATAAAATGTGATACTTATATAGAATTTGCATGTTTTTTTTTTAGTTCTGTGTGAAACAGTTGCATTTTATGTGCCCCCAGATAGTCATTTGGTACCTACAATTGTTGTTCAGCTTAATTTTGTACAACTTTCTTTTAAAAGCTGAATGGAGTTGATGTACGTAAGTGGAAATTTCTTTAGAAACTTGCTTTACTATTGAATTATTACCTTGGAAAGTAATTACAATTTAACTTGGACTTGTGATGAAACAAAGAATTGCTGATTGACACAATAGTTAGCACTTTCAGATTACATGTTAACACAGGATTGTTTTAATCTTACAGGTGTGAAGCTTACACTCTCTGCCCTGGTAGATGGGAAGAGCATCAATTCTGGAGGTCATAAACTTGGTCTTGGTCTGGAGTTGGAAGCTTGAAACAGCCGAAGAAACTGCTGCAAGGAAGGGATATCAGAAGAATTTGGCCTTAAAAATGTATTTCCAGTGTGATCAGCAGGCTTTTTTTCCCAAGAGGGATGACCTAGAACAAGAGCTGTATTCAAAGTATTTTAGACAGTTACTTGTTAGCTGGTTTCTAGTTAAATTGGTTACCTATCTAGTTATCAATTCTGCATTAGTGCAGTCACTTATACATTATTTAAATGTATTTAACTGTTTAATGCGCTACCCACAAATAATGAAATAGACCTTTATGAAAACTGTACAATTGTGTGCATGTTTGTTTTTATGTTCCTTTTAACATTTTGATATTGCCATTGAATGAGAAATGGATCAGTGGATGTTTTGAAATGAGGTCAGCAATTTTGTTAAATCACCTTAATTAGAAATACTTTTGGTATCCCAAGACCACTCAAATTATGAATAAAACAAATACACACACATATTTGTGCCTCCAAATATTTTAAGAGTTTAGCTATTGATAGGGCTCAGTGAGCTTTAGTTTACTTATAAAATCATTGTAGTGCCACACACCTTAGTCATCAGTGATCGTGAGCTTCCGTTATGGGCCCAGTCCTTTTGGCCCATGTTGAAGCAAGCAGGTTTCTGCTGAGGACGATTGGATGGGAATTCCTTTAGGAGCCAGTGAACCTCACCCCTTGATCTATTGCTGTGGTACGACAAGGCCCTCTTTCCGTATTCTCCAGTTCTCCTGTCCCTCCATGGACCAAGTGCATTTTGTCCAGTACTCTGTGCCTACTGGTCTGGAGAGTACAATACACTCACTGCACCGTCTGACTTGAAAAATGCCCCCTACATCTCCCACTAGTGTCTGACTGCAGAGTGGAGGCCCACTCAGTACAATCAACTGGCCATGTGAGCAGGACTATGCTAAGCTTCGATTTAGAATGTGTGAAAGATACAGTGATTTACTTTAATCCTTAGAGTGAGAAATAGAAGATACAGTTTGCATTTTTCCTTTGATGTTACAGTTCTTTGCAAGTATCAGTGATTAAATATGGTAACTCCTGAAGTTGTTGCAGTAATGCAAGTGCTAAAAAGATTTCCTAGGTATTAGAATACAGCTCCAAGTAGAAGAGAACCTTTCTAGAAGGGATACTGGAAATGCATGTGCAGTGATCCTCCTAACGTGGAGATGCAAAGACTGACTTTAAGGTCACAATTCTAGTTCTGAATTTGGGGACTTATAAATAAGGTAAAATATATATACATATATTTAGAAAATGCAGTCACATGCTGCTAAAGAGACATCCCCCGTTCAGGGGGCTGTCTCAGGGAGATTCTTCCCCTGGCATACATTTTATGTGCTTTGCACTATATAGCCACATTGGTGTACATCTGAATTTACACTACTAGATGGGAGGAACAGCCTGGAAGACAGCATCTGTTCTGGGGTACTAAAGAGCAATGTGGTAGATTTAAGCTATTTAAATATTTACTAGCATTTCCTACTAGTCACCATAGTCAATAGGGTGGCTTCCTTTTTTTTTTTTTTTTTTTTTAATTTATGGCAAATTTACTCTTCTTGTGATAAGAGTATTTTACATTGAGTATTACCTGGTATGGAAGGGGAGATGATAAAACATCAGATTAGAGCTGAACTAAGGCATATAACTTGTTACTCTTCCCCTAATTACCTTGGTGACTTTAAGATGATACACGTAAGCCTTGTATTTTCATTAAACTGGTTTAAAGACTGACTTTTGCAGTAATTCTTTTAGCTATAGACCAGTGTACAGAGAGACCCTAAATGCCAAAATGAACCAAGCCCAAGTCTCTGAGGCACTTCTCAAAAAGCTAGCTTGAATATCTGGGAAGGGAAGAGTTGCCCCCGCAGTGTGGATTGGGTTCCCTGCTCCACACATGGGCTTAGGGAAAACAGACTAAGCTATTGGGAGTACAGTCCTCTGCTGGATAGTTCATTCTTATTTTTGTTTTAATATACAAAATCCACTGACACTCCAGGATAAATACTGCCCTCATGAATACCAGTGCAACTCATCATGGTGTCAATGGGATTTGTGCACATATATCTAGAGCAGGGATCGGCAACCTTTGGCACGCGGCTCGCCAGGGTAGGCACCCTGGCGGGCCAGGCCAGTTTGTTTACCTGCCGCGTCCGCAGGTTCGGCCAATCGCGGCTCCCATTGGCTGCGGTTCGCTGCTCCAGGTCAATGGAGGCTGCGGGAAGCGGCGCGGGCCCATTGGCCTGGAGCAGCGAACTACGGCCAGTGGGAGCCGCGATCGGCTGAACCTGCAGACGTGGCAGGTAAACAAACCGGCCCGGCCCACCAGGGTGCTTACCCTGGTGAGCTGTGTACCAAAGGTTGCGGATCTCTGATCTAGAGTGACCAGCGAGCATGTGTGAAAAATCAGGATGGGGGTGTGTGGCGGTAATAGGTACCTATATAAGAAAAAACCCTGAATATTGGGACTGTCCCTATAAAACTGGGACATCTGGTCACCCTACATATATCTATGGAACTTGCAGCATTTGGTCTCCACCTTTCAGAGCTGGAATAGAACCTGTTTGCACACCATACTCCAGTAAAGTAAGGATGTTCACACTGAAGGGTGAGATGGTAGGTCTTGCAGGACCTAGAGTTAGTTTCACCTGAAACTATTAGCCATCAGTTACTTTAAAATGTTCAGAACGAGACACTCCTGGTTATGGATGGGGGGGGGAGGGGCGGGGTTAGGTGTTAGGGCACAGGCCTCATCTCTGCTTTTGTTGCTGAGCATTCTTCACACAAGGCAGCTGCTGCAGAGTGAGCCTTGTGCCCCTGATGTTCTGTTGGTGACCATGTACTGCTTATGGCAAATAGTAGCCTATCAGGTACAGTGGTGGACTTAAATCTATTCTAAAGTGATCTTATTTTTGTAGTAATGAAAGCTGAGCAAATTACTACAAAATCATGCATACAAATAGGTGTTTGATTCAGCATGCTCATTCACTTTTTCAGGCCTGGTTATTCACAGAACAAGTTGGGGAAATAGGCATTTTTGCTTAGGCACAGGGGCATGAATACAGACAAAGGTTCTTGCCCTCCTATTTCTAATTCTTGCCACCTAAAGAGGAAGTGGAAGCAATACATCCCACTGAAGTGACCATCACATGTCACAAATATTGGGCCTCATCAAAGTGAATTAAGTCCCAATCAGACCATTGGCACCCATGTGTTTATGCCACTTATCTGAAAAATTACAGATATCAAATTGGCAAAAACCAGAGTCTGGATTCCTGAACAGGAACAAGTGTTAAATGTGTTGGATAAAGCATTTACTACACATTATTTTACCAGCTGTAGTAAAATGGTTCTTGGTTTTGATACCTTTGTTCTTTGTTTTAATTTTGGCCTCACACCTGGGCTCAGAGTAAAATTAAAAAAAAAAAATCTAAAAATTGAGTTAACTGACTTCTTTTGCTGTATGACTAAGTTCCTGTGATTGCAGGGCAGTAGTTAAAGCTCAATCCTCAGCTGCCTGTGTGTCAAAGTCAAACAAAAAGCAGTAAAAAGTTGGGAAGCTTTTGCTATTCTAAGCCTGTCCATATAGTTTTAGTTTCTCTGTCCGTAGACTGCTGGCTTTTTGCAATTTAATAGTGACCCTTGTGCACAGTTAAGCAACTGTTTACATGCTGTTGTCCTGTTTGAATTATTCCTAACTTTGTGGTCTTGCTTCTAAACACTAAATGTGCCAAACTGCAGGGAAATGTTTTTTTGGGAGGTGAGGGCATGGGGCGAGGAGGGGGAGGGGTGGAGTTCCCATATGAGCCAGTGGAGAGAAGAGCTGCTGCTAGCTGTGTTTGCAGGCGCAGCGGCTGTGGATTTGTGGAAAATCGGGCTAGTGTCATACTTAGTGTGCATTTAATTTTTGTGCACTATGGCATTCACCATTTCTGAGCAACCTGCTATGTTTGAAATGGACACAGGACTGCCTACATGCAACTCCTTTCATTCAGACATCTCTGAGCATTTTATGAATGCTGAGCCTCAAACACCCAGTGGGCTGGTAGACCTGGGAATGAAAGGAAGACTTCAAATGTCCAGCTTGCTACTCTAACTACTAAAGAACACTTCCTCCCCAAGAGTGTGCAGTCCATGGGTTAAAAATGTACCTGTTAGCAGCTGCAGTGGAACTGGTGAGTTGCACCTTAAAATATGATTTCAGGCTTGCTCAGCTTCCTTCCAGGACTAGCTGCTCAACAGAATGATTTTGGATTGAAAAGTAATAGCTAGGTTTTATGGTCTTGTCTGTATGACTATATCATGCTGAGCTAGAGATCTAGGATGTGCAGGGCTTCAGTCAATAGCCACTCAAGGAGCAGACACTGAAACTACTGGGAAGAGACTGCAGGTGTTTTACCTGCTCCTATGCCTGCGTGAACCAGCATTTGTGCTTGCTGCGAGGGGTGGAACAGGAATGCTGCTTCCGCTCAGAATATGGTAGCGACCCTCATTGTTTTCTCCATTGATCTACGGACCATAAAGAAGCAAACTGAATTATACAGCTGCAATTTCATCTTGGACGGGGGGGCAGTTCTAGAAATATTGACTTAGGTCCTACTTCTGCAAAGCCTTACTGCATGTGCTAGGGGTGGCCCTACTGAAGTCAGTAAGCTAACAATGGCACTAGTCGACAGGGCATGGAGTTGGGCACGCGTGTGTGACTTTCTTTGCATGATCTGGGAATTGCACTTTGGAGAATTGCTGTCATCCTGAAAAGTGCCAAAGTGCTTTCTAGAGGCTAAAGCAATTACTGCACCTGCTGTTTAAGACACTCTCATACTACTTACCGCTGAAATGCAGCCACCTCTGTGCTGGAAAGGAACTGCACACAGTAATGCTGTACCCAACACATCAAGAGATGAAGAATACAAGCCAATTAAAACTATATAGAAAAATTTAGGTAGAGTATAGTTATATAAATTAGAATTTGGCTACGCCTGTCCCCTTAGCTATTTGCCTTATGAAAAGTACAGAGGGATCTTTAAAGACCACAGGTGGTTAGGATTTGTCTCCCCATCAAACATTTGAGCATCACTGTTCTTTATGGGCCATATCTACCCATCCGTTTTTTTAAAAAGCAAAATTTTCCACTGATATCAACAGGGAATGTTGCTCTAAAAATCTGTGGGCTGATGATCCTAGCATAAATACTCAAAAGCCGCAGAATTCATCAGTTTTTAAAGGTGCACCCAGCCCTGGATCTGTGGGCAGGACCAACAGGCTCAGGTGGTGGTTCATTGCTGAGTTCCTGTGGTACTGTTTGCCATTGGGTGATTATTTTACAGCTAACGAGTATATTCAAGCATGTAAAACAGTCAAGTACTATACCACTTCTCTTATAAAAGCTCAGTGCCCTGACTGGGTGTGTTTCATGAAGGAATCTAGGCATGTGGCGTTCTGCTGGTTACAAACGTTGCATCTGCAGCCAAGACTGTTCACGTGAGTTGGGTGAAGGCAGCAACTTGCAAGTAGCTAATGAACTTTATCCCCATAGGTTTCCATAGTAGTGTTATTAAAAACCAGCCATAATCACATCTTTATTTGATACATGTATTTTTGCTGTCAGAATCATATTGAAGGCTACATGCCGTGCTTAAAGAATAGATATTACATTGGTGGGTGGTGGTTGTTTTTTGAATGCGTTAAGACACCTTTCATCTGCCCCCTGCTAAAGCAGCATTTTTTGAGTGGACTAGTCAGTGATTGCTGATGCCCCTATCTTGCAAGTTACTCCATGGCTGGGAGCCCCCTCCCCAATTGAGGTTGATAGGGGCATGAGTGGGCACTTGCACAGATCCGATTGCAGGATCTGGGCCAGGAGTGGCTCCAGGCACCAGCGCAGGAAGCGCGTGCCTGGGGAAGCAAGCCGCGGGGGGGCGGTGTGCCAGTCGCTGTGAGGGCGGCAGTCAGGCGGCCTTCGGTCACGTGCCTGTGGGAGGTCCGCCAGTCCCGCGGTTTCAGCGGCGGGTACGCCAAAGCCGCAGGACCGGCAGATCACCCGCAGAAATGCGGCTGAATCTGTGTGACTGCGGACCGCCCGCAGGCATGCCGCCAAAGGCCGCCTGACTGCCATGCTTGGGGTGGCAAAAAACATAGAACCGCCCCTGATCTGGGCGCAGCTGCACACTCCTGGGGTTGTGATACTGGAACGGTTGATACGTCTACACTGCAATTAGACATTCATGGCTGGCCCGTTCCAGCTGATTCGGGCTAAGGGGCTGTTTAATTTTAGTGTAAATTTCTGGGCTAGAGCTGGAGCCTGAGCTCTGGGACCCTTTCACCTCAGACATCTACACTGCAATTAAACAGTCCCTTAGCCAAGTCCCCTTTGCCAAGCCCAAGTCAGCTGGCATGGGCCAGCTGTGTGTTTTTAATTGCAGAGTAGCCATACCTGATGCGGGCATGAGCAGTCACTTGCACAGAGCCGATTGCAGGTGCAGGGCCTGGCTGTGCACTCCTGGGAATGTGACACACTTTCAAGGTTTGGGAACTGGTCCTTCTTTTTTTAGGAGTAAAGCTGGTTGCTACAAGGTGCACACAGCTTTCCAGCTTGGCTGTATGGAGCAATTGTGCCATCTGGTGGTCGTTCTGTTTTCCCTTTTGACTCTCCCTCAGGAATATTCTAAAATGCTGAAGCAGCTTCTTTCTTTCTGTGGCACTTTGCTGTTGCTCAGGCTCCACTGTCTTAGTACGTGAGCTTGTTGAGTTATTTTTAAACAAACGTTTTCAACACAGTTAAGCCAGATCTTGAGCCAGTGGCATCAGTTTTTAATACGTCAGGGGGAAAAATATTACCCTAGCGAACAAACTTCCTGCAGCTTTAGTCTGGGGAGGTTTTCTTTCAGTGCCCATTTCCCCAGGCTTTCACATTACCTCATATTCTTTCTTGGATAATGCAGGAGACCATGGAGCTCAGTGACACCATCCAACCCAATAGTTCTGGGCCTGATGCTGTTACCTCACCCTGCAAACGTAAGGTCTGGCTCTTGCGGGAAGCTCCATGTATGTGATTGGATCCCTGTGCGTGTAGGGACCCTGCCCACACAGAGCTCATTGAAGAACTGGGGTTCTGGTTTGGTGTATGCTAAAACATCTTGGGTACTGTGAAGACATCTCGTTGTGACACTGCATTGCAGGATGCGGCCTTGTTGCCGTCTCTCATTTAATTGCGAGCTCCGTGATACTTGGTGTTTTTCTTGACACTCCAGATGCTGAAATCAAGAGATTGCACGAGCATCTCAGCTTTCATTCAGAAAAAGCAAGTGCTAGCCCTCCGGGGTGCGGTGAAAAGCTTGCAAATGTGAAGCGAGTGCACCCTAAAGACTCAGAAACCAGAACACAACAACATTCATTGGTTTAAAAAGATTTTTAAGCCAATCTCCTGATGGGTGCAGCCTGACACCTAAGTTTTGAATGCTTGAGGTTGGCAATACTGCATGATGGAAAGCTCTCTCATGCTCTGATCTAAGTGCAGCCGGTGGTGGCATTACCTCAAAAGTGTGGCCTTGCATCACAACATGATGGCGTTGCAATGGTACTTTACTGTTGCATTACCCAGGTCCGGCATGGCATTGCAACATAGCAACTGACCCTCATCACAACACAGCTGTACCATTCTCAGCAGTGACCAATTTAGGTCCTAATCCAGCAATCAGCTCCTCGGGGGTGCAAGAGTCTGCCTGCATAAACTGGGATTTTTGATTAGGTAGCAGTGTGTGCTCACTCCTCCATCACTCAAATGTGTCTTGAGTTTAAATGTCATAGATTCATAGATTCTAGGACTGGAAGGGACCTCGAGAGGTCATCGAGTCCAGTCCCCTGCCGCATGGCAGGACCAAATACTGTCTAGACCATCCCTGATAGACATTTATCTAACCTACTCTTAAATATCTCCAGAGATGGAGATTCCACAACCTCCCTAGGCAATTTATTCCAGTGTTTAACCACCCTGACAGTTAGGAACTTTTTCCTAATGTCCAACCTAGACCTCCCTTGCTGCAGTTTAAACCCATTGCTTCTTGTTCTATCCTTAGAGGCTAAGGTGAACAAGTTTTCTCCCTCCTCCTTATGACACCCTTTTAAATACCTGAAAACTGCTATCATGTCCCCTCTCAGTCTTCTCTTTTCCAAACTAAACAAACCCAATTCTTTCAGCCTTCCTTCATAGGTCATGTTCTCAAGACCTTTAATCATTCTTGTTGCTCTTCTCTGGACCCTTTCCAATTTCTCCACATCTTTTTTGAAATGCGGTGCCCAGAACTGGACACAATACTCCAGCTGAGGCCTAACCAGAGCAGAGTAGAGCGGAAGAATGACTTCTCGTGTCTTGCTCACAACACACCTGTTAATACATCCCAGAATCATGTTTGCTTTTTTTGCAACAGCATCACACTGTTGACTCATATTTAGCTTGTGGTCCACTATAACCCCTAGATCCCTTTCTGCCGTACTCCTTCCTAGACGGTCTCTTCCCATTCTGTATGTGTGAAACTGATTTTTTCTTCCTAAGTGGAGCACTTTGCATTTGTCTTTGTTAAACTTCATCCTGTTTAACTCAGACCATTTCTCCAATTTGTCCAGATCATTTTGAATTATGACCCTGTCCTCCAAAGCAGTTGCAATCCCTCCCAGTTTGGTATCATCCGCAAACTTAATAAGCGTACTTTCTATGCCAATATCTAAGTCGTTGATGAAGATATTGAACAGAGCCGGTCCAAAAACAGACCCCTGCGGTACCCCACTCGTTATGCCTTTCCAGCAGGATTGGGAACCATTAATAACAACTCTCTGAGTACGGTTATCAAGCCAGTTATGCACCCACCTTATAGTAGCCCCATCTAAATTGTATTTGCCTAGTTTATCGATAAGAATATCATGCGAGACCGTATCAAATGTCTTACTAAAGTCTAGGTATACCACATCCACAGCTTCACCCTTATCCACAAAGCTATCAGATTGGTTTGACATGATTTGTTCTTTACAAATCCATGCTGGCTGTTCCCTATCACCTTACCACCTTCCAAGTGTTTGCAGATGATTTCCTTAATTACTTGCTCCATTATCTTCCCTGGCACAGAAGTTAAACTAACTGGTCTGTAGTTTCCTGGGTTGTTTTTATTTCCCTTTTTATAGATGGGCACTATATTTGCCCTTCAGTCTTCTGGAATCTCTCCCGTCTCCCATGATTTTCCAAAGATAATAGCTAGAGGCTCAGATACCTCCTCTATTAGCTCCTTGAGTATTCTAGGATGCATTTCATCAGGCCCTGGTGACTTGCAGGCATCTAACTTTTCTAAGTGATTTTTAACTTGTTCTTTTTTTATTTTATCTGCTAAACCTACCCCCTTCCCATTAGCATTCACTATGTTAGGCATTCCTTCAGACTTCTCGGTGAAGACCGAAACAAAGAAGTCATTAAGCATCTCTGCCATTTCCAAGTGTCCTGTTACTGTTTCTCCCTCTTCACTAAGCAGTGGGCCTACCCTGTCTTTGGTCTTCCTCTTGCTTCTAATGTATTGATAATGTCTAATGTCATGGGCCTACCTCTTTGGGAAATGGGCTATTAATAGCAACTAGCTCCACAGGCATAAATATTTTCATTAAAACCACTCTTTACATTCACAAAATGGAAGTGATTACACTAAGTTTTCAAAAATTTGCAACAAAATTTCCCATAGCTTATTTGGTGTTAAGGTCAAATTTGACCATTTTAGCATTGCTTTTTTTGAATTTTGAGCACATCAGGTGGGTTACAATTGGCCATGAAAATCATATGGTGTCATTTCTGGTTCTCTGGTTGGCTGAGATTACCCCAAGTGGTCAAGGGGTGGTTAGGGTTAGCAGAAGCCATTCTGACTTTCTTTCTCAGCAGGAGTGGTTGTTTTTTCTCTGTGTCAGACAAAAGCTGTCTGCAGCAGGGAATGGCTTGTGGCTGGTCATTGGGCCATTGATTGTGTGGGGACAATTTAACATTGCACCCCATGAAGGGCATTCAAGATTTTAGGGAGCAGTAGTTCTGCCTTATCACCATGAAAATAGTGAGCTGGACTGTTGGCTGTACATATAGGACATATGGAAGGAGGTGGCAAGTCACTGATCCTTCCATGGTAGAAGACAGCACCAGGTAAGGTTGACCGGGTGTCTGGATGGGTCATTAGTGTTTCCAGTGTGACTGAGGAAGCTTTTAGGAGAGTGTATTTAACTAACAACAAGCAATAAACACAGCACTGCTGTGGTTCTAGCTGGCTGTATTCTCTTGGCCTAGTATTTGCATCTGGGTCCTTTCTGTATGTTTGAGAGAGGCTAAGGGAAATCTGGTGGAGCATTTTGTCTTGCAAGAGGTGCAGTACCTTTCAGTTTGAGCTGAGGTTTAAGCTTTTGCAGCACAAGGTCCTCTCTAGTTTGGCATTCAAACTGGTTTGCAGTGGGCTTTTACGTATAGTTTGGCTGGAGTGTGTATGTTGTATCCTTACCTGTTTATTCTTCTTCCTAGTGCTAGTTCATAGGAGTGCTCAATGCGTGGGGTCTTGGGAACTAAGTTGGCGTATTTATTGCTACATCGCAGCCATAACTATTGCATCCTCTTCCTCAAACTCACGTCCCTCACTGGGGCAATTCCGGTTCAAAGTCAGATCTTCTCCTGATGCAACCTTCTTCTGCTAGGCCTTTACATAGGGAAACATTTCAGGCAGGAGTAAGCTCATCTCACATTCTCCCTTGGCAGGTAATTCTAAATGTGGTGCCGGTTTCAGCACTGGCATCACAGCCTGGCCTGATTGGCAGAATAACACGGGGAGTGCACTAAGGTGTTGATGGAGTCTTGTAATTTCTCTTCATACCCCAATGTATGTATCAAGATAAGTATCGTGTGCTGGCTAGCTGTAAGCAGTGCATGCTAGACGAGAAGTGAGCATGCTGCACTGAAAGAGAGTGAGGTTCACGCAGCTTCTCCTTACACTAACGCTAAGTTTGCCGTACGGGACAAGATCTTCAAATGAGCTCTGAACCCTCAGTGAGGGCTGAATTCTCAGAATTGCTCCACTCCAATGAGGCACCAAAACAGATGGCCAGGTTTTCTAAGAAGTCCAGGACATTGGGTGAAAATCTTGAAAGTCTGGCAAAAATGCCACGAGGGTGCTGAGTCCTAGCGAAAGTCTGGCCCATTAAAAACATACATGAAACGTGCTATTTAAGATCTTAGCCACCAGAGGGCAGCCAGTGTAATTTTTCTTCCAACACTCTTCCCTTCCACCCCACTTCCACAGTGGTCTCTGCTCATGCTGCCTGAATTTCTTCTTCAAGCACAGAATCCGAGTGAGATCATAAATACAGGACCTCACCCACCTTAGCCAGCTAGCAGATACAATACAACCGTCCTGGATGCCACACTGCTAATGTTTAAGATTTCCTTTCAAAATCACTGTCTCACATAGGCGTGCACAGCACATTTCATTAGGGTGTGCACCCAGGGATCCCTGCCCTAGCCCCGCCCCCGTCCTGCCCCCATCCACTCCCTCTTACTTCGCCCCCGGCTGCCCCCCTCAGAACCTCCAACCCCGCTCCTTGTCCCCTGACTACCCCCTCCTGGGACTCCTGCCCCTAACAGCCCCCCAGAACCCCACCCCCTATCTAAGCCTCCCTGCTCCTTGTCCCCTGACTGCCCCCCTAGGACCCTACCCCCTACCTGTCCCAACCCTTATCCACACCCCCGCCCCCAGCCAGACCCCCGGGACTCCCATGCCTATCCAAACGCTCCCCGCCCCCTGACAGGACCCCCGGAACTCCCGACCCATACAACCCCCCCCGCTCCCTGCCTGCCCCACCCCCTCTCCACACCCCTGCCTCCTGACAGGCCCCCCCCCAGAACTCCTGACTCATCCAACCCCCCCCAGCTCCTTGTCCCCTGACCACCCCCTCCAGAGACCCCCCACACTAACTGCCTCCCAGGACCCTCCTTGCTTCCTGTCCCCTGACTGCCCTGACCCCTATCCATCCCCCGCCCCCTGACAGACCCCGGGACTCCCATGCCCCATCCAACCCCCCCGCTCCCTGACTGCCCCCTCCAGAGATCCCCCAGGATCCCACCCCCTATCCAACCCACCCTGCTCCCCGTCCCCTGACTGCCCCCACCCCTTATCCAACCCCCCATGGCCCCGGCCCCCTTACCATGAGGCTCCTAGCAGCATGTTCTGCCCCGCGGGAGCAAGCAGCCCTGCCCCTCAGAATGCTGTGCGTGCGGCGGCATGGCTCCGGATGAGCGGGGAGCGTGTCTGCCTCCCCCCGGAGCCAAACACTACCCCGCAGGAGCGCGCAGCCCCGGCCCCCAGAGTGCTGCACATGTGGTGGCATGGCTCCAGGGAAGGGGGAAAGGCGGGGGAGGGGCCGGCGGCTTGCTGCGCTCGGCCAGGCACTCCGGTCCAGGAGCGCGGACCTCGTGGCTTGCGGCGCCGGGAGAGTGGGGCCATTTGCCCACCCCTACATTAGGGTGTGCCTGGGCACACCCAGCACACCCCGTGCGCACACCTGTGCTGTCACAGTATGTGCTGCCCAGGATCCACCCATGTCATCTGCTCTAGTAGAGCAGGGGGGAGTTTGGGATTTGATTTTTTTAAAACTCAAAGGATAAAATGAGCAAAGTGCGTAGTTCCGTACCTCACTTGTAGAGTGGAAGCTTTGATTTAAGGACCTGCAGGAAGCAGCCATATAAATCTTGGGTATATTAAGAAATGTTGTTCTTAGTCTGATGAAACTAACTGAGGTCATGTTTGTCAGAGTCATGGGTCTTCCTTCTGTTTCGAAAGTGCGAGAGAGAAAAATGCAATCGGAAACAGTGTTACAGCACTTAAAATATACATATCCACTCAATGCTTTTAGAAGATCCTCCTGGTTTTTAGACACTTGAGCCTCTGATTTGTATCTAAGGAAGAGATTTCTCTGTGTCTGGAATGTGGCTGGTTTTCTTCTTCCCCCTAGTGAAAGCCCAAGGTCTTCCTCTCCACAAACAAAGAAGAATTTAAAGTGGAATGGCTTAATTCCAAGAATTAATTAGTTACCAAGAAGTCAGCCAAATGGAATCCTGGAGCCGCTAAAATATCCATTTTCAATTCTTATTCCAGCACTTTGGACAGACCTTAATTCCTCCCACCCCCAATGTAATTCAAAAGTAGGGATGATAAAGCTGAGGTGAAAGCTAGGCAGGAGATCCATGACAAGCAGCAGCCCATGTTCGATCGTAAAGCCCTCTCACCAAAGCACAAAGCCTTCACCAGGCTTCATGTGAGTAGTTTGGGGGTTCAACTAGGGGCTATTCCTAGTTTATCTTTATAGTGAAGAGGTGGCCTGCTTGATTGTGCAAAGCCTGTCGTAAAGTGCCGTGGTAGGGACCTTACTTACTAGAGAACACCAGAGAGCAGATTTGTGCCCAGCCTTCGCTCCAGCTAACTGTTGATTCTCAACCAGCTAGAATGTTTCCTAGAGACAAGGACTCAGGGCAGTTCTCCCCCAGCTTCTCCAGACAACCTCCTGGGGGCATCACTGTTCTCTGATGCTAGAGAGTAAGGAATTAAAAGATGGCTTTGCAGAGGCAATCAGGTTCCAGGAGACAGCAGAAAAACAGTGGTCCTATTGTTTAAAGCCCACTGAAGTCACTAGGAGTCTTTAAATTGACTTCAATGGGCTTTTGATCAGGACCTTTGACCACTGGTTCCTAATGTCTGGTCCAATGCAGGTCCACAGCAAAGCCATGAATCACCACTGATCTGCAGAGCTGGGAGGCTGCATGGTGCTGGCTTCTTCTCCTTACACAGAGCTGCTAAATTGCATGAAAAGAAAACTTGGCATACGTTATGCACTTCCCTAATATAGGCAGTGGCTGTCCCTGCCACAGGGGATGCCATTGGATGGCAACTGGCAGGGGAGACAGTCCTTTTCCAATGCCTGAGCCAGAGGGAGAAAGTTAAGGCCGATGGTCCTGTCTGTATTTTCCAGGACAAGTGTTCAAAATCCATGTCCTCGGTGGAATTAATTATGGACAAAGTGGACATGGAGGGGAACATCCCACGGAAGGAGGCTCTCTGCTGGACGCCACTCCAGGATGGGGGACTCTGAAAAAGATCAGGGGTCATGGTGGATAATCAGCTGAACATGAGCTCCCAGTGCCACAGTGTGGCCAAAAGGGCTAATCTGATCCAATAATAATTGGATGCAGAAATGGGGGAATCCTGAATAGGAGCAGAGAGGTTATTTTACCTCTGTATTTGGCTGCTGGAATGCCGTGTCCAGCTGTGACGTCCACAGTTCAAGAGGGATATTGATAAATTGGAGAGAGTTCAGGGAAGAGCCCCAAGAATAATTAAAGGATTAGAAAACCTGCCTTATAGCAATAGACTCAAGGAGCTCAATCTATTTAGCTTAACAAAGAGGAAAACTAAGGGGTGACTCCATCAGAGTCCATACGTATCTATTCAGGGAACAAATATCAATATTTGATAATGGGCTCGTCAATCTAGCAGACAAGGATATAGCGTGATCCAATGGCTGGAAGCTGAAGCTAGACAAATTCAGACTGGAAGTGGTTAAATCAAAGGCCTGTAGAAAGATTCTAATTTTCTATTAAACTCTACTGGGCTTTTCCATAGGAGAGGAAGGCAGAGACCTCAAACTGGGGTCTCCTGCAGCTCAGTGGCCTTCCCTGGTTGGGGTCAGAGGAGTCTCGCCTCTAAACTTCTGAGAGTTTGGGAGAGGAGAATTTCAGCCAGACTGTAAATTCTATGGAGCAGGGATCACCAGCGCCTAACACTGTTTGGTCCTGATCTCTGCTGGGGCCTTTAGGTGCTATTGTAATACAAATGCTGCAGTATTATTATTACTATGTATTTATTTGCATTACAGTGGCACCTCGGCCAAGCTCCACCGAGATCAGGACGCTATGTGCTGTATAGAGACCTAGTAAGGGACAGTCACTATCCCCAAAAGCTTATAATCTAAATAAGACAGAAAAGAGTGGGAGAGGGAACAGTGGTGAAGTGACTTGCCCAAGGTTACCCAGCAAGTCAGTGGCAGAGCTGGGAACAGAACTGGGTCTCCTGATTCCCAATCCAGTGCCCTATCCATTGGAGCACACTGTCAGGCATGTACATACCTAACTCCAGATATTTGGGCCAGGGCCGGCTCCAGGGTTTTTGCCCCCCAAGCAGCCAAAAAAAAAAAAAAAAAAAAGCCGCGATCGCGACTCTACCACCACCACCACTTCATTCTTCAGTGGCAACTCAGCGGCAGGTCCTTCCCGCCGAGAGGGACCGAGGGACCCGCTGCCGAATTGCCACCGAAGAGCCGGATGTGCCGCCCCTGCGCTTCCATGTGCCGCCCTAAGCACCAGCTTGCTACGCTGGTGCCTGGAGCCGGCCCTGATTTGGGCTCAATCCTGTTCCTACTGATGTCACAGACAATGTGCCTGGCGATTTTAATGGCTAGAGCAGGGGTCTCAAACACGCGGCCCACGGGCCGCATACGGCCCGCGGGGTTCTTTCCTGCGGCCTGCCAAACTCCCCGCACCCCCCCACCCGTGGACCCCCCCACCCCTCTGCCTACCCCGTGTTGCCGCGAGCCCTGCACCGCTCCCTGAAGCAGCTGGAACTACCGTATGTCCCTGCAGCTCTGGGCAGAGGGGTGGGGGGCGTGTAGAGGGCTCCGTGCTCTCGCAGCTCCCATTGGCCGGGAACAGGGAACCGCAGCCAATGGGAGCTTTGGGGGAGGTACCTGGAGGAGCAGCACGTGGTGCCGTTTCTCCCCTTGGCCACGGTGCGTGGTGCTGCCACCTTGGATTCGCTCTAGGTAAGTGGCACCGGGCCAGAGCCCGCATCCCGCACGTCTCCTGCACCCCAACCCCCTACCCAGAGCCCCCTGCCGCATCTCACACCCTCCCGCACCCCAACTCCCTGCCCTGAGTCCCCTGCCACACCTTGCACCCCAACCCCCTGCCGCATCCCACACCCCTCCTGCACCCCGACTCCCTGCCTGGAGCCTCCTGCCACACACTGCACCCCAAGCCCCTGCTGCACCCCTCACCCCTCCTGCACCCCACATCCCAACTCCCTGCCCTGAGCCCCCTGCCGCACCCTGCACACCTTCTGCACTCCCTGCCCTGAGCCCCCTGCCGCACCACTCACCCCTTCTGCACCCCACACTCCAATTCCCTGTCCTGAGCCCCCTGCCGTACCCTGTACACCTCCTGCACCTCAACTCCCTGCCCTGAGCCCCCGCCACACCCCGCACCCCTCCTGCACCCCCTGGGGGCAGGGAGGGGGCAGAATTGGGGTGAGGACTTCGGGGAAGGGGTTGGAATGGGGGCAGGGAAAGGGCGGGAAGAGGCGGGGCAGGGGCAGCAAGTGGGGGGTGTCAGTGATGCGGCCCTTGGGCCAATGCACTAATCCTCATGCGGCCCTTGTGGTCATTTGAGTTTGAGACCCCTGGGCTAGAGACTCAGACCCAAGAGGTAGGATTGTGGTGTCCGGTAAAGGAGCTCCCATTTGAAAGCTGGGCTCCTCATGTGCGTATCTTTCTGCCTGTGGATTTTAGTCAAACTCTTAACACTTTTAACATGTTGCAGGTTGTTATTCTGGTTAACAAATGCCACATTATTGTAAGTATATGCTCCACTTAGACATACTATTTACTGGTAACATCGGTGAAAAGACACATTAACTGTCTTCTGCAAATCTAATGTTGCAATGTCAAAAAATGTTGCAAGTTTCTGATGGTCAAAAAATCCCTACCCAACATAACACCGCTGTAAGAAAAGCACTGGATTTCTTTGATTTTAGTAGGTAAGTAGAAATAAAATTATGAGCCTTTAAACTAAAACAATAAGTTTTTTCATTGAGACTCGCTCAATCAATAATCTTTCTGCTAACGCTGGGGAGAATTTTAGTTGTTTTCATAAAATGTTTTAATTATTTAAAATCATAAAATATAAGTAGGCACAATTTGCTTGGAACTCATTAGGGAAATAGATGAATAACAGGAAAAGATAATGTTTGCTTCTGCATTAATTTAAAGCAGTCTACAATATGAAATCTTAGCCTGGAAAGCAGTGACTTATCAGCAATGTTTACTTTTCATATAATCGGAATAAATATTAAAGTAGCTAGTTATGTGCTTTTCCCTACAGTATTGTGCTGAGGCAAAGAGGTAGATAAATAACTTGTTTGAAATCATACATTAATTTCCGTCTTTTACATGTTATATGTTTGTTCATTTCCTCTTTCAAAGTGGCACCTTTAAAATTATTATGATAAAACAGGTTACTTAGAACCCACGAGTAGCTGCAAATGCATGGGACCAATTTCTGTGTGATTGGAGTTATTCAGGGGGAATGCTTTGTATTTATACAGTAACTTTCATCCTGAGTCAAATCACAAAGAATGTAAAGTGCAGTACATACAGCACTAATAACACTGGTCTACAATTTTTGAGAAGTCGTCTGCTTCAGAGATAAAATGTGCTATTTATTATGTATTTTGATGTGCTGAATTCAGATATGACAATTAAAACAACTGATTCGCTACTGTTTCTAAGATATTTAAGTTTTTACATTTTATGTCTATGTATATTGTGTAGATAGTAGAGTTTTAATCATAAATTGTAAACCTAGGTCTTTTCATGTGTTTATGGTTGCTTTACATGATAATATTTCACCTGTCCTGTTTATGTAACACTTTAAAAATCAGCAAAAGGGTTATATAAATAAAATGTATTATGAAACAAAAGGCAAAAAACTATTCTGTACATAGTTTAGTCCTATTCAGTGTCTACTCGGCATCTCTTGGCTCGTCTCTTGTATTCATTAAATGGAGCATCTCTTGTCACTGTCCAGCAATAGTCTGCAAGCATTGATGGGCTCCATTTGCCCTGATAGCATTTCTCCATTGTTGCAATGTCCTGGTGAAATCGCTCGCCGTGCTCGTCGCTCACTGCTCCGCAGTTCGGTGGAAAAAAATCTAGATGAGAGTGCAAAAAATGTATCTTTAGTGACATGTTGCAACCAAGGCTTTTGTATGCCTTGAGGATGTTTTCCACCAACAACCTGTAGTTGTCTGCCTTTTTGTTTCCGAGAAAATTTATTGCCACTAACTGGAAGGCTTTCCATGCCGTCTTTTCCTTGCCATGCAGTGCATGGTCAAATGCATCATCTCGAAGAAGTTCACGAATCTGAGGACCAACAAAGACACCTTCCTTTATCTTAGCTTCACTTAACCTTGGAAATTTTCCATGGAGGTACTTGAAAGCTGCTTGTGTTTTGTCAATGGCCTTGACAAAGTTCTTCATCAGACCCAGCTTGATGTGTAAGGGTGGTAACAAAATCTTCCTTGATTCAACAAGTGGTGGATGCTGAACACTTTTCCTCCCAGGCTCCAATGACTGTCAGAGTGGCCAATCTTTCTTGATGTAGTGGGAATCTCTTGCACGACTATCCCATTCGCAGAGAAAACAGCAGTACTTTGTGTATCCAGTCTGCAGACCAAGCAAGAGAGCAACAACCTTCAAATCGCCACAAAGCTGCCACTGATGTTGGTCATAGTTTATGCACCTCAAAAGTTGTTTCATGTTGTCATAGGTTTCCTTCCTATGGACTGCATGACCAACTGGAATTGATGGCAAAACATTGCCATCATGCAGTAAAACAGCATTAAGACTCGTCTTCGATGAATCAATGAACAGTCTCCACTCATCTGGATCGTGAACGATGTTGAGGGCTGCCATCACACCATCGATGTTGTTGCAGGCTACAAGATCACCTTCCATGAAGAAGAATGGGACAAGATCCTTTTGACGGTCATGGAACATGGAAACCCTAACATCACCTGCCAGGAGATTCCACTGCTGTAGTCTGGAGCCCAACAGCTCTGCCTTACTCTTGGGTAGTTCCAAATCCCTGACAAGGTCATTCAGTTCACCTTGTGTTATGAGGTGTGGTTCAGAGGAGGAGGATGGGAGAAAATGTGGGTCCTGTGACATTGATGGTTCAGGACCAGAAGTTTCATCCTCTTCCTCTTCCTCGTCTGACTCAAGTGAGAATGATTCTGGTGCATCAGGAACCGGCAGTCCTTCTCCGTGGGGTACTGGGCGTATAGCTGATGGAATGTTTGGATAATGCACAGTCCACTTTTTCTTCTTTGACACACCTTTCACAACTGGAGGCACCATGCAGAAGTAACAATTGCTGGTATGATCTGTTGGCTCTCTCCAAATCATTGGCACTGCAAAAGGCATAGATTTCCTTTTCCTGTTCAACCACTGGCGAAGATTTGTTGCACAAGTGTTGCAGCATATGTGTGGGGCCCACCTCTTGTCCTGATCGCCAATTTTGCCGCCAAAATAAAGGTGATAGGCTTTCTTAACCATAGTGGTTATACTGCGCTTTTGTGATGCAAAAGTCACTTCACCACAAACATAGCAGAAGTTATCTGCACTGTTCACACAAGTACGAGGCATCTCTGCTCACTTTGGCTAAACAGAAATGTGTCCCTTTGCAAAATCAAACACTGACAAATAAGAGAGCATGACACTGTATGATTTCTAGAGCTGATATAGGGCAGTTTGTTCAGCAGAGTGATGTAAGCTTCGTTATGATTGCATCATCCATGACTTCTAGGAATAACATGATGCAATTCATATCATGTATGACGCAATACCAGCTTCAGATTGCATCATTCATTGTTTTGCCTAAAAAGCAAGTACTGTCCAAACCCAGTCATAGATTTATTCATAGATCCAGTCAAAGATGTATTTTAGTCATTTCTGGTTTAAATTGAGATCCCTTCCCTTTATAACTCACTTATCCTCCGCCATTCCCAAGTCAAGGGTCGTATATACTGACCCAATAGCATATCTTGAAAACTAGAGCCAATCAACAATTTTAAGCATCATTTTCGTTCTCAGTGACCCAGAATTAGTAAAGTTTGACTACATTTATTTCAGAAGCATTTTGGCTGTAGAGCAGTGTAAATGCAGCTACCTCTGGGGTGGCATGCAGTAGGCTAAGGAACAGCTGTGCACAACAAGAGAAGAAAGGGAATTTCCACCTTTAGTTCCTATACTGTTGTAGTGGAAATCAGCCAAACAGCTCTACAGAAGCGTGTGTTTTTACAGTGTCAGGGATGCACCTTCTTGTACTTATGACATAAGCAAGATACTGTGCCATGGATAATGTGAAAATGCAGCAGATAATATTTTACCCTAACTCCTGCATTTAACCTGCTGAGAATTAGATGATCTGGAACAAATCTAGCATAGCATTTGATGGAAGTGAATTCACTGCGTATTTGATGTTGTCTGATTGCTCAGAGACAAGACAGAATAAATCTTTCCACCAGTGCTTTGATTTATTCCCCATCTCCCTGTTTTATTAACATGGCCCAGGTTGCAATCTCAGATTTACGCCAGCATGACTAATTCCATCAAAGTCCACGGCCCCCTGATGGGAATCTCAGCCATGTCCACCGCTCTCGCGTCTGAAAATCCGGTGAGCACAGACTTTGTCAGCTACTGTCTGATCCTTCCTGCTTGTGATGGGGCTGGAAATCTCATGAAAAGCAGAGGAACTGGTAGCAGGTCAGTCCTCCCACAGTACAGCAGCCACAAAGAGAATGAAAAACAGTGAAAGCGAAGTCCACTGAATCTTTCTGAGACCGGGTTGGCGCTCTGGGGCGTGAGTTCTAACTTCATCTAATCTAACCTGGTTTGCCCATCCGTAGGTTGATGCTGCTGTTTATTTATGTAGCTAGAGTGTTGGGGTGAAGAGTGTGCAGGGTAGAGAAAAGCATTTATTTTGGGGCCTGCGCCTGGAGTTCTGAGCTTGGGACGTGTAGGGTTCTTCATATTAGTTGAGGTTTTTACTTCAGTCACGCTGAGGCTGCTTCCTTAAAATGTACAATAGTAAGGGTCCAGCCCTGCCCTCTTTGACTCAGGTGTTATGGAAGAGAACATGAGGAACCTAGAGCCAGATTCAATAGCCAGGGAAGTCAATGGGAGTTTTGGGCATTGGATGAGATTCTTACTGGGTTTGTCTAGATTAAGAAGGGAGTGGTGTTCTCCAATACACCCTGGACTACTCCACCTGCCCATTGCTGCTGCAGGCAATAGGGCTGGATTTCTTCCCAGCACTGGAGAGAATGCAAGAGGCACCCCCAGCTAGCAATGCACTGGCCTACGTGTCATATCCCCAAGCTGGAGCAAACTGCTGGTTAGATTGGCCGGGGCCATTAACTCATTCCTATGTATATTACGACCAGCAGTCAAGCTCCTTTTAGCCTAGCAGCAAAGACTACCCCCCTGTGTGTCTCCTCTCCCCCTGCCCTGGAGGATCCTGATGACTAGGGACTCCAGCAGCAGGTTTCCATTAGACAGTACTCCATTCACTGCATCATTAGGGGCTCTTTCATTATAAGCTTTCCCACTCTATCAGCTTCTATGAGCAGCAGCCCAAATACAACAAAGTGGAAAGTCACATGATAAACATGTGTAGCCATCAGAGGGGTGAAGAATGTGGCAGGGGTTAATTGAATAAAGAGAACACAGCAACCTAACCTAACCTAACCTAACCTAGCAATCTCAAACAAATGAGAACTATATTGCTTCTAAGATCTCTACCCAAAGAGCAAATTCCCCCTCTGATATGCACCATTATTCTCAGTCCTGTATGCTGCACTTGGTTCAGTGATATCAGTGCATGGGCTGGATTGTGACTGGCTTAGAAACGGGTCCTGAGAATGAGAGATGCCCTGCGTGGTCTGGAGAGGGGAGTTTCCCTCTATGGTTTGGAGCTGTTGGTTCAGTTCTTTGTCTTTTCCAGTCCTGTGTCTGTGCACTTCAGAGGGAGACATAGTGTCCCACAAAGGGGACCACAGCTGTGCTGGTGAGACAGATTACTTCACCTTGATTCATTAGCTCATTAGGTAAAATCTGTAAGACTTTGCCATTCCCTTTCCATTTGTACAGCACCTAGCACAGTGGGGCTCTGACCCTGCTTGGGCCCTCTGGGGGTTACTGCAATACAAGTAATAAAAAGCAGTAATATAGACATTGTGGCACTTCCTTTGGGCATATCCCGCCGCCCCAACTCAGCTGAGTAAGGATTGCAGACACAGCTCTGTTTTTGCATCACTTTTTACTCTTGGGTGCCAAACTGCTAAAACCACAGTCTGCTCTTGTGCCCATTGATGCCAAAGACATAACTCCCTCGACAGCACTGGGCTCTTTGCTTGTGCAATGATGCCCCTGGTCAAGTGAACTCCAGACCTTGTGACCCCAAAACGTGCTGAACTCCGGACCTTGTGACTCCAAAACGTGCTTCAACTGCCTGAGTTAAAGGATTGGGGTTGTTGCCTTACAGGCAGTAGCAGGCTCTATGCTCCCACTAGAGGGGGACAAAAGAACCATGATTTTTATCTCCTAATCAAAGTGTAAATCCCCATTGCTCCCACAAATTCCCCAAAGCTGATTTACCACTTGAATTAAACTATAATTATATGTTATCAGCAGTCACTTTATAGTAAGGTTGCAGGATTAAATGCAGTTAACTGTGATGAATTCCAGACACACAGGACAGAAGTCTGAAGAGAAGGCCAGGCTCTGAATAACTGGAAGATAGAGTGTAATGTATTCTAAATATTTGATTCAATTAAGCTTCCTTCTGCTCTTTGTTTCAGTTTACAGATGGCTCATCAATCTACAGTTCAGGGACACACCGCTGTTCTTTCTAATGGTAATTATGTGATCAGGATGGAGACAGGTTTGATTAAACACTTGCATGATGCTCTGCATATTTTAAATGGAGCAGCGTCCAGAGCAGAGGCAATACGCTGGCCTTGTGCATACAGATTTAGCCTCATTCACTCATTAGACCCCATCTGAGCAAAATGAGTGTCTAGCACTGGGAGGAGGGGCCTTTGTGGGTGAAATGAGGTGGTTCCTAGACTCTAAAGAGAAACTATGGGGACTGCTGAAAAGTAGAGCTAGTGAAAAAATTTCACTTGAAATTATTTTTTTAAATAGCTGGTTATCAAAAATTAATTTTTTCCACAAAATTTTTTCCACGGATGTTATGCAAATGTGTGAAGAGAACAGAAGGAAACATATAATCTCTGGGAGGAAAGCCAGCCCTGTGGCTAAGGAGTTAGACTGGGACTCCAAAGATCTGGGTTCAGTTACATGACAAAGGTTATTTGAGGATCTTGGCCTTAGTCTTTCGGTGCATTAGCTCCCCCTATCTGTAACACAAGGAGAATGATCCATCCTTTCTCTCAGGGTCTATCTAGCCCGTGGGACCATCCTGTCCAGCCCCTGAGCTCCTGGCCGGGGAGGCTAGCCCCCTGCCCCCCCCGCTGTTCCCCTCCCCCGCAGCCTCAGCTCGCCCCGCTGCCGGCTCAATGCTCTGGGCGGTGGGGCTGCGAGCTCTTGTCGGGCAGTGCGGCTCTGTGCTGCACGGTGGCATGGCTGGCTCCACCTGGGCGGCACGGCTGCCTGCCCTGGTGCTCTGGGCGGAGCGGCTGTAGCGCTGCCAGCCGCGGGTACTCCAGGCAGCGCGGTAAGGGGGCAGGGAGCAGGGGGGGTTGGATAGAGGGCAGGGAAGTTTGGGGTGGTGGGCAGGGGGTGTGGATAAGGGTCGGGCGGTCAGAGCGTGGGGAACAGGGGGGTTGAATGGGGGCGGGGTTCCGGGGGGGGCAGTCAGGAAGGAGAGGGGGTTGGATGGGGTGAGGAGGCAGTCAGGAGTGGAGGGTCCGGGGGCGGTCAGGGGACAGGGAGCAGGGGGGCGTGGATGGAGCAGGGGTCCCGGGGGGGCCATCAGGGAACAGGGGGGTTGGATGGGGCAGGAGTCCTGGGGGGGGCCGTCAGGGGGTGAGGGGTAGGGGCTGGCTGTTTGGGGAGGCACAGCCTCCCCTAACCGGCCCTCCATACAATTTCGGAAACCTGATGTGACCCTCAGGTCAAAAAGTTTGTCCGCCCTTGGTCTAGACTGTGAGCTCTTTGGGGCAGGGGTTGTCTCTCACTATGTTTGCACAATGCAGCCCAGAGCTCAGTTTGGGCTTTGAGATGCTACCCTAATGCAAGTGATTAACACACAATAATGTGCCTTCCAACTAGCACAGGCACCAATTCAGGTAGATTAAAAAAGCCCCAAATTATTTAGGCCCCCAGGAGGCTCATAGGGGAGTGCCTGCACCCATGCAGAGCCCAGCTGAAGTCAATGGGGCTTTATGTAGCTGCAGGGCTGCAGCCACACGGGCCCTATTGCATGTTTGGGACCTTAGGTTGCAAGATCCTTAAGGCAGGCAGTCTTCCATCCTTTGGATTTTCTACAGAGACAAGTATACTGACAGCGCTTACCATGCAATCATTACTATAATTATCATCCGTATTAGTAATACTAAGGCTATAGGTTATATCTGAGATCTTACTTCCAATCTGGGGAAATTGACCTGTCCGATGGCCGGTCAAGGCCATGTCGTGTAACTGTTTTGGGTCAAGATTTTCACAATTATTTAGTGTTTTGGGTGCCCAACTCATGACACCTTAAAAGTTCCTGATTTTCCGAGCGTGGGTGTTCTGCACTGACTGAAAACTGGGCCTCTTTAAGGTGTCTCAGGTTGGTCATTCAAAATCATTAGCTCCTTTAGAAAATCTTCATCTAAGAGTTTGTTTCTGACTGTTCACACTTCGAATCCCTACCTCACGAGCAACTGAAAAACAGAATTTATAGTTGAAGATCAAGTGTCAAGGGAGAGCACTGCAGAAGATGTGACGATGAATGTTATTGATCAGAGACAAGGACTTTACTGGCGAGTGAGGGAGCTGTGACAAGAGGAGCTGCAGTGAGCTGGAGGCTCCTGCTAGAGCTCCTGACTGAGGGAAGGGTTTGGCGATCTACAAGGCAGACGACTGAAGGAGGCTGAACTCCAGCCATGTACAGCCTTAGAGACTTTCACCTGGGACATAGCTCTGGCAGTGGGGCCTGGAGGGCCACTGTGTAAGGACTCAGTAAATAGGCCCCCAGGAGGGGAGTGGTTTAATTACCTGTGGACTGAGAGTCATTAAGGGACTGTGAAGGTGGGAGAAATTGGTAGCAATGGGCTCCACAGAGTGGCTTCTGGCTACCAGGCAGATGGCCCTGTTACGAGAGGGGTGGTACCCAGAAGCGAGCAAAGCCAGGGGCCAGAGCTCCCACACTGGGGGGCCCATGGCATTAATTGACCCTAGAGCTTGCAAATGCTGCCTGCCAGTCTGAGCTCTCTGAGGAAGAAGATGGGCCGGGCTGGTTTTCTTTGTTGAAATGCCCCTAGGATCAAGGCCAGACCTTCATTCACATTTGAGGAGTGGGAACTGAGACTGCTGCTTCCCTCTCCCTTCCATGGGCAGGGAAGACATTTCTTCTGGTTTGGACTGTTGTTTCCCTGTGAAAGGGGTGGACTTACTAAAAGGCACAGCTGGAGTGCTGTACCCCAGAACCAGACCACAGGGTTGCGACACCCCAGAGAGAGACATGGGAGGTAATCGGGGTGCCTGCTTCTCCCCCAAGAGGCTGACCTGGAGGCATTAACGTTGACAGTCCCACTGAAGAGGAATGGGTATTTTCACCAGACAAAGCAATATGACTCAGACGTGTCAAAACCTAAGAGCCGTCGTTCATTGAAATAAACTATACACGGAGTAATCAGCCTGTGAAGCATCATCAGCAAGAAAACAAGATAATTAATTTCTCCTTAAGCGCTTTTCCTTCAGTCACCTGCAGCAAGGCGATGTACTAGCATGTCCTGGCTCTCAGTCTCAGGTGGGGCGTCTGCAAACTCTCTTTTTAAATTTTTTTTGCTTCGATTAATTTTTTTAATACATAAAATCCATAATGCAGAGTATGGAGAGAACAGCATGCAGCTATATAATCATTGTTGGCATTCATTTAGCATCTTCCAGCTGAGGGTTTTAAAGGGCTTTACAGACAGTAAGGAGTTAATCCTCACAACACACCTGTGAGGAAAGTGGTATCAGTATTTCCTGGATGCAGATGGGGAATCTGAGGCATAGCATGGTGAAGGGACTTGTGTGGGGAACACATGTGGGAGAGGGCTAGGACTTAAGTCTATACCTAATTTACATCCCACTTAAGTTGCGTATACATCTTGTCACAGCTATCTTCCAGGCCTGAGTTTCACTCATAACAGTCCTCAGTTCAGCAAAGCACTTAAGTGAGTGCTTGGCTGAATCAGGGCTTTGAGAGCAGAGTCAGGTACAGAAGCCAGGCCTCCTGATTCATAGTCCCACGCGCCAACTACCAGACAATACTTCCTCTTCTTTAAACAGACTTACTATCCTGTGAGCAAACAGTAGGGACTGGGGAAACTGGCTAAGAGAAGACCCATGTTTTGAATAATTGTCCCTTTTCAAACCCCAACCCCATTATTGGTTCTAAAAGTTTGGCAATCAGAGCAGTGTTGTTGACTCTTGCACTCCTACCGTCAGTCTCTCAATAGTTGATTGTTTTTTTTTTTAAAGCTCTTATCGCCAGGATTCATTTGAGTGCATGGGAAAATTTCAGCAGCACACAGTAGAACTGAGATTCTGTTGCACTGATGTGGCCTCTCTGCTGAGGGTCTGCACATCTGGAATGACCTCCTCTCTCAATATACATCTTGGACACCCTTCCAACTGAGGGTCAAGTATTAGTGACCCTGGTAGTTCAGTTGGTGGATGCAGTATTGGGTTTACCGTGGCACCGGGCCCAGAGTCAGAAGGGGCCCCGGCCAGCCTGATCCCATGGCTGGCTGAGCCGGCCAGGAAAGCTGCCCCCGCCCCGCTTCTGCTCTGCCCCCACCCTGCCTTTTTCGAATCCCTTTAAACAGGAATAGAGAGCTCTATAAAGACGCTATTACTGTTGCTATTATTAGAAAAAAACTAAGACTCGTACTGCAAAATTACAAAATGCTCTTAAACATTATGTAAACTGTCTACAGCTGGATTCTAATTCCCACAATGTTTATTGCCCCAGCGCTTGAGCCCTCAGTTACAGGGAGTTCCTCACATCAGAGTTTCTCAGTCAGTAGGTCACAACCCCCAGGGGATCACAAAAGGCAGTCAGAAGGGTTGTGACACCTCAAACATGTTAGTGCAATCCAAAGCAAAGAAAATCTTGTCCCCCCCCCCCCACCACTTCCTGTACACCTTACTCCTCAAGGCCAGGCATTCTCTGTGAAC
Source organism: Emys orbicularis (assembly GCF_028017835.1). Lineage (NCBI taxonomy): Eukaryota > Metazoa > Chordata > Testudines > Emydidae > Emys > Emys orbicularis. Next base: position 66,009,281 of record NC_088689.1, on the reverse strand, counting down.
CTCTTGAGACGGGCCGGGAGCAGGGCTGCAGGTTGGGGGCTGGGCTGGAGTGGAGTTTGGAGGCAGAGCAGGGCTGGGTGGCACTCCCTCCCTGCCCCCCATGGGGGTGGGCCAAAGCCCTGCTGTGTCCCCTGGATGTTCCTCCACACCCTCCTAAGGGGGGCATCCCACAGTTTGGGGACCACTGAACTAGAGGGTATCAGGGTGACATGTAATAGCCAACATGGATTTGTCAAGAACAAATCATGCTGAACCAAACTAATTTCCTTCTTTGACAAGCTTACTGGCCTGGATAGGTGGGAAGCAGTAGATGTGAGATATCTTGATTTTCAGTGAGGTCTTTGACACAGTCCCATGTGACATTCTCATAAGCAAACGAGGGGAATGTGGCCTAGATGACTTTATTATTAGCTGGGTGCATAACTGGTTGAAAAAATGTACTAAAAGAGTAGTTATCAATTGTATGCTGTCAAACAGGGAGGATGTACGGTATTCTAGTGAGATCCTGCCAGGGTCTGTCCTTGGTCTGATACTATTCAATATTTTTATTAACGACTTGGCTAATGAAGTTGAGACTATGCTTATAAGGTTTATGGATGAAACCCAGCTGGGAAGTGTTGCAAGGACTTTGGAGGCCAGGATGAGAATTCACAACAATCTTGACAAATTGGAGAACTGGTCTGAATTCAGTGAGATGAAATTCAGTAAAAACAAGTGCAAAGTACTACACTTATGTGAAAATCAAATGTACAACTATAAATATGGTAAGGGCTGTTAGAGAGAGGATGGGGATCAATTGTTTTCTGTCTACTGAAGGTAGGACAAGAAGTAAACTGCAGCAAGGGAGATTTAGGTTAGATATTAGGAAAAGCTTTCTAACTCTAAGGTAGTAAAACTCTGGAATATGCGTCCATGGGGGGAGGCTGTTGAATCCCCATCTCTGGAGGTTTTCCAGAAAAGGTTAGCCCATCCCTGACAAGTGTTTGTCTACGTTTACTTGGTTCTGCCTCAGTGCAGGGGGTTGGACTAGATGACTTCTTGAGGCTCCTTCCAGCCCTACATTTCTATGATTCTATAGTAAAACCTATGAAACAGTCCCCCTTCACAAAATGTACATATTTGTAGGTTCAGATAGTAGGATCCTTGCCAACCGGGTCATCATTCACACTGAAAAGCAGAAAGAAACCTGGGCCAAGATTTTCAAGCGTGGTTAGTGATTTTCTGAGTGCCTTGGAGGATGTTTCTTAAAGGGGCCTGTTTTGTAGAGGGCAGGTGCTCCATGCTTTTTGAAAATCAGGCCCTGTTAAGGTTCTCAGGTCAGCATCTGGAATTTCTAACTCCCTTCTGAAAATCTTGTTGCTGGGAAGTTGTGCAGCTCCTTCTTGGTCCAAATACCTTGCTGAAAATCCAGTTTCCCCTCCCTTTTCTGGTCAGTAAAAGAACCTCCCCCCCCCCCCCCAACTTCTTACAAAGGTGGAATCGAGGGTTCCAATGACCAGTACACAAGCTATCTGATCAACAGCTGGGAAGAACCAGCCACAAAGTTGTGGGTTCTGAGAGCTCAGATTCCTAAACCTGTTGAATGCTGTGAATAAGCAGAGTGAGTTTCTATGTCACTTTCTAATTGCACTGGAAACTGTACAGTTTTCCTTACTGGACTGTCATTCATGGCTAGATCCAAAGCAGCTCTAAAGTGCTTCACACTGCCTGGCAATAATTGTAACAGCTTGTTAATGTCTTTTAGAGGACTTCAATTTCAACACCAAAAAACCCCAATACTTGTCAAGCAGCATTTGCTTTGAGTTTTCTGCTGGAATAGTAGACAGTCTCTTGAGGAAGGTTCATAATCCACAAGTCACACACAAGTCTCTTTTGACTAGTGTGACAAATCAAATGACAGATGCGAAAGCACAAGCTGTACAACAGTGGTCTCCAACCTTTTTATGCCCAAGCTCATTTTTTGAATTTAAGGGCAACCTAGGATCTACCCCACCCCTTCCGCAAAGCCCTGCCCCACTCTCTCCATCCCCCCAGCTCTCCCCCATCCTCACACACTTTCACCAGGCTGGGGTAGGGGTGCAGGAGGGGGTGTGGGTTCTGGGAGGGAGTTTGGGTGCAGGATGGGGCTCTGGGCTGGGGCAGGGGTCCAGGAGGGGGTATGGGGTGCTGACTCTGGGAGGGGGGTCAGGGTTGGGGCAGAATGTTTGAGTGCAGGAGGGGGTACAGGGTGCTGACTCTGGGAGGGGGGTCAGGGTTGGGGCAGAATGTTTGAGTGCAGGAGGGGGTACAGGGTGCTGGCTCTGGGAGGGGGATCAGGGCTAGGATTCAGGGTGCAGGAGGCAGTTCGGGGTGCAGGAGAGGGTTTGGGGTGCTGGCTCCAAGAGAGGGCTCAGAGCTGGTGTGTGGCCTCCCGCCGGGCAGCACTTACCTCTGGCAGCTCCTGGTCTGTGGTGTAGCGTGGCTGCCGCTAAGGCAGGCTCCCTGCCTACCCCGGCACCACGCCATTCCTGGAAGGGGCCAACGCGCCCCTGCGACCCCTGAGGGAGGGACGGGGGGCATGTGGCTCCGCACGCTGTCTCTCTCTGCAAGCACTGCCCCCGCAGCTCTCACTGGCCACAGCTCCTCATTCCTGGCCAATGGGAGCTGTGGGGGTGGTGCTTGCAGAGGAGGGCAGCACACGAAGGGAGATCCCTGCCCCCCCTGGGCCGCACTGGCCACTGGGGCTGGGGCAGGCAGGGAGCCTGTCTTAGTGGCAGCCCTGCTGCGCCAGGAGATGGCCATCGACTGGTTGGTGACAACTGCAGTGTACGAGGAGATACTGTACCAAGTACTGGGCATGAACAGCAATGCTACAGGCTCCATGCTGTTTGAGAAATTGATCTTACAGGGAGCTCACAGCCGGATTACACAGTGCTCATCTCTTGTTTTCTTAAGTCTTCACGACCTTAAATGTCAGTGGCAGCCATCATTTTGTACCCACTACATCCCCACCACTTGTTCAGTAACTAAGATAACAAGGAACAGCAGCATGCATCTTGCTGTGTCCTCTGCATGGATTAAATCAGCAATCATCTAACCAGAGTAGGTGTCCTCCTACCTCACCAGTCTCCTGGCAACGCTAATGTTATGCTACCTCCCATTCTCAGCTTTGTTGCGAGCATGACCCTTTTGCTCTTCTGTCAGTGGCGCATAGTTTCATTGTGCTGGGTTACAGCTGCTTTCCTCTCCTGGTTACTCATGCTGCTTTGTGGCTTCATTTCTAGAGCGATTTACAGGGCCACTCCTAAGAGATGGTGAGCACTGTTAAATCCCCTTCAAGGCAATGAAAGTCAAGGAAAGATGGTCTTTTGGTTAACATGCTGAACTGGGCCTGGAGCCGTCAGGGCTCCATTCCTGGCAATGGTACAGATTCCCTATGGGATCTTGGGTAAATCACTTAATCTTTCAGTGCTCACCCTTTGTCTGTCTTGCCTGTGTAAATGTAAGCTCTTTACAATAGGGAATGTCTGTATCTCATAATACAAATAATAATAAAGTCATTCAGTGTCTTGAAGGAGTGGGCCCTTAAGGAGATTCCTTCCCTCTATCACTGTCTCTTACAAAGACAACTTACTGTGGGTTTTTCTTTTTATTATGATATAAAATTATACTAAATTTTAATATAAATCTTTTTTCTACCATTATATTTAGATACCTGTAGTTTTTCTGGTCATTTCAAGGACTGTTTTTCCAGCTTTATGCTATTCTGCTGAGACACAGGTTCACATTACAGATGCTACTCATGTTCCACTTAGTTTTGCCTGATGATTTGGTGCTTCTCTGTCTCCCTTCCATTGCTCAGCATTTTTCTCACACTATAGCTTGAATGCTAGTGTCACTCCATCCCCCATTGGGAGCATGCTGATATTGACTCGTACATCTCGGAAGATCTTCTCATTGAGGTGATGGAGGCTTTGGGTTTCCATATCGTTTTTGCTTGGCTTCAATACTTTCCCGTGCCATAAAACCTAGTGTAAAAAAGAATCACGTGCACACAATCACCCTCATGTGCAAGGTGCACACAGCATCTGACCAGGCTGTTGATGGCACTGACAGTCCAAAGGAAAACGTGTGGTCAAGAGAGAACTTTATTAGAATTTACAAGACTATGGGCTTCTCTACATTTAGAGTTGTAAGTGTTTAACTAAAGGTGTTATTTTTAAACTGATTAAATTAGAATAGTGCTAAAGGTTGTGTGGACACACTGCAGTTTAATCCATATTTATTTCAGTTTATTTTAAACCCATTCAAAAGAGATTAAGCCTGGTTTAAACTCATGTAAGTCTGTCCACACAGCCTTTCACAAGCATGTGTTGACAACCCCTTTAACTGCCTTTTGTTAGGCCTTGTCTACACTACAAAGTTTTGCTAGCATAGTTATGTTGGCTAGGAGAGTGGGGGGAAAAGCACACCCCCAGCCAATATAGCTAGGCTGGCAAAACTTCTAGTGTAGACATAACTATGCCAATAGAAGAGTGCTTCTGTTGGCTTAACTTATGTCACACAGGAAGGTGGTATAGCTATGCTGGCAGAACTCCTTCTGTTGCTGTATACTGTGTCTCCCTTAAGAGGCTTGGCTGGCATAGCTATCCTAGGCCAGGCTGTGGTAGCGTAGAAAAGCCCTTGATCATCACAGTGTATCAGATCACAAAGTAGTTGGATAAATCAGGAGTTTGGTTGAAGAGCATTATAATATTTTGCATTTATACTAATAACACACCACACAGAGGCAGCATACTCCAGTGGGACTGGGAGTCCAGAGTCTATTCCCTGACTTTGTGACCTTTGGCAAGTCACTCAATCTTTCTGGTCCTGATTCAGCAATCCATCCCTATTCAGCCTATCACTTAAGCACAGGCTTAACTTTAGGCATGTGCTTGAATCTCATTAGCGTCAATGGAACTTAAGCTTAAGTGATAGGTTGAACAGGGACAATCTCCAGTACATATGTAAATGCTTTGCTTAATTTGGACCTCTCTGAGTTTTCACATCTATTTATTGGGGACAACTATACCCACCTACTTTCATAGTGTGCTTTGAGATCCTTGGGCAAAAGGCTCTATAGAAATGCAACATCTCAGAGCTGTTTGCAAATATTAAGCCTCAGACTAGCCCTTATAAATAAGTTAACCTAATAGAAATAGGTAGACATATGAAAATGTGTAGACATTCCTAAAACAACTAACACTGATCCCTCTCTTTCTTTTTGAGTAATACTGTTCAATAGTTTCTCTAAAGTATTTGGAAGTCACTTGTAACATGATGATGAATAAAACAAATGTAGTTTTAGGTATTATGAACAGTTTACAATTGTAGAAGATGCCCTGGAGGAGGCTATAACTGTTAAATAAAGCATTCTTTGTGTAATGCATGAATAGCTTGATAAGATATTGGTATTCTGCACTTTGTGTGTGTGTGGGCACAGTAGACGCTGAAGTGTACATATATACAGGTTAATGCAAGGTCGTTTTAGTTGCTGCAGATATTACCTGTGTATGTCATTAACAGGTAAATAAAACAATCATGTTGTCTTTTTTTAATCACCTTTATATAATTTGGAAACTGAATGCTGTGTTTGGAATCTATGTCCCCTGGGTCAGAATTAAGGTTGTTACTGGAACTATCTAATGTGACTTAAAGTGGGAGTGGAACAGTGGGTTAATACTTACATTATCAATAGCTATGATTCCCCCTTTCCTTACGAGACGTAAACATTTTTCATAGTACTCATTGTAACTCTGTTTATCTGCATCTATGAAAGCAAAGTCATAGGTCCCAGCTTCACCGTCTGCCAGTAGTTCATCTATACAGGAAACAAAGCGTGTTGTGATGCCCTGGTTTAACACTGAATAAAGGGATGAGACAATCCATGTGTGTCAAGGCTCAGAGTCTACAAGGGTCTGGAGAAGCTTATTATCCAATTTTAGAAGCAGCCAAAGCCATAGTGTAGACTGTAGACATGATACTCCTAAATTTGGTTCAGTAAGAGCAGGTCAGGATCCTTTAAACTGGGTTTACACTACTTCTCCATTAGTTTTAAAATCAGCTTAGCTGAACTGGTTTTAAAGCTGGTTAGAAATTTCCTCCCAGTAGAAAGGCCCTAGATGTTAAATGAATTTTCAGACTGATCAATCAACTGCTGACCACAGTGCTGTAATTTGGGTCATGCAGAATTCTTACCCAGAAAGCCCTTTGGTGGACTTTGCCTGAGCAAGTGCATCCTTTGTGTAATCACAGATGGCAGCAAATGGTTGTCACCCAGTGGGCTTTTCTCAGGAGTCTCTCATTCCATTGCCCCTTTTTGGGCCAAAACAAGCGGAACTGGGGTCTGTTAAAACTTTCTTACGCTGCACTCTGGCTGACAGCTCCAAACTGGAACTGTCAGCTGCAGAGACAATGGCTCTGGTCCTCCCCAGGGCACTAGAAGGTGAGAGAAGTACTTGGCTGTTTATAGCCCCCACCCACCACTACTCTGTGTGTTTTGGGAGGGGACCCCATTTGGGATCTCACTCCCCATTGCAGCATCTCAGTAGTGACCTCTACAGAGGAGAAGGGGAAGAGAGGTAGGGTTTTGAGAGGCCTACTATGAAGGAGCAAGGAGCTCATGCAAGTTATCTGCCCTTCTCTCTTGTATTGGAGAACAACTTGTGAGGCCTTTTCTGCATAGGGTTAGTCAGCAGACAGCCCTGTTGTTATCAGAGTTTGTATGAGTACACTGGAGGGAAGAACGTGGCCCAGACAAGGCTAATGTTTGTGACAGAAGAGAGTGGGTGACAGGCCGCATTAGTCTAGCTACCAGGCAGGACAGCAGCATCAGTCACACTAAGAAGACACTGCCCCATGTGTACTACAGTGACTGTGCTAGGCTGCTTCTGGACAGTTTTTTCTCTTAAAGACACTTCTTCTGAAAAGCTAAGTGTGGGCAAAGAAGCAGCATTGGCTGGTGGAATGGATCACTGGCATTCGCAGTGGGAATAAACAGTCTTTCTGACAGCAACTTTCCCTCCTTAATGCTGCTCCCCTGTGAGACAGTGCTTCCTATTATACAAACTTGTTCTGCATCTGCCTTTTCTGTGGTCTTGGAAGGCTTTGCTTCCTCCTGACTACGAATACCAAACTGCATTTCCCCAGATCAGAAATGTCCTGCCTCTGATGCTTGTACACTAGCTTCTCGACTCCCTCTGCATCTTTCACTCCTCGGAGAAGACTTTGCTTGCCTAGAATAAACAGATAATCACTTAGAATAGACATTTCATGGGAGAGAAATTGGGCTTTGTCCAATTTAAATCCATCTTAAGCAGCTTTCCCTGTGATAGAAGCAGCAAGACAATACTTCTTTTAATATTACCCATACGGCCCATTGCTGTGTTTAAGTGACCAATGTAACAATGGATAGTGGATGAACAGTTATCCACTTTCTCTCTCTCTCTCTCTCCCAGTATCTGGAAACAGCTGAACTCTTCCTAAATTTCCTTTATATAACTGAGAAGCCGCCCACTGTGACTGATGAAACTGCATGTTCATCTTTGCTATACAACTCCTAATCTCAGACTTCACATGAAGGACTCCTCCCCAGCCTAAGTCTTCAGCCTCTACTTTTCATATTTATTATGTTACCTACCAAGTGTTTGTATTGCTGGTTTAATCCGCAAGTCTATTTTATGCTCCACTCCTGCCTGAAACAAAAGAGGAAAGGGATTTGATGGAAGTAGTTGTGAAATATCTTAAAGTGGGATGCACTCAGAAAAGTCACCATAAAATTGGAGGATCCCATACCTACTCTCCCTGTTACTTCCAGAATTCATATAACATTTGGTCAAACAGGCCAAGTTTACCAAGTTGCCTCAACCTAGCCTATACTATAGTGCCTAAAATGAATGCTCACATTCCGTGACACTTGGATTTGGGTGGATAAGTTGTGTAACCCTCTAACTACCTGATTCTTTCCTGCAGCTGCCACACACGCACATCTGAGAATTGGAGGGAAACAGAGTTAAGCCCTCCTGGAACATACTCCTACAATTCTGAGCACTCCTATTCAGAGCATGGAGCATTTAGGGATGGGCAGAGACTATCTACCTCTTTCCATAGCGGCTTTCCAATACTGACGTAATCTTCATTTATATCGCAGGCAACGACTTTGCCATCGTCTGGCAAGACTAGTGCCATGTTTAAGGTATTATAGCCAGTAAAAACACCTAGAAAAGACACGAGAGAAAGAAGTAAGACTCATTTGACCATGAAAACTGATTTAACTGTGGACAAGAAGGATTTTTTTTTTGTTAAAGAATAAAGCCCCCCAAAAGAGCTGAGGATCCCAAATCACTAGTGAATTAATGCTATCTGTCCCATTACCAGGGTAGCATTTTGTAGCTGCTGAAGCCCGACAGAATAGTGGCTGTGAACTCTTGTTAGTTCTCTAGCTAAATTCACAGCTTATGTCTGTCAATGGTCTCCTGGCCTCAGAGTACCATCCTGTATGGCATGAATTTGACTTTAGCGGGTCTCTAAGGGAAAAAGGAAGAGGAGGGGACGGAGCCACGGCCAGCGTGGCACACTGAATCCTTGTGGGCTGCGCCTGTTGTTCTCCACCTGCAGTAGCTGGCAGCTGCTGTGGATTCCCTAGCCCTGAAAAACAGGGGGTTGAGAATCCTTCCCTTAGGTCCACCCAAGCCAGGCCCTTTCACTTGGGCTTTGCTCTCTTCTTCCGCTTTTGTCCCATGGTGCTTTCCACATAAGCCGCTCACACTGCTGTACCATCAGCCCTGAATTAGGCTTCACCACACCCCTGAGAGGTTGGTCTTATCCCCATTGTACAGGTGAGGAAACAGGCAGGGAGGTCAGGATCAACACTTTCCAGAATGGCCACTGATATTAAGTACCCAAACTGTGACCCCTGGGGCTTTATTTCCAGAAGTGCTGAGCGCTCACCACTGAAGTTGATGTCAGCGGGGGCTGGGGATTTGCAGCACCTTTAAGAATCAGGAACAGGTGTCTCAAGTTGGGCACCCAATATCAGTGGTCACTATTGAAAATTTGACTTGCCCAAGGTCAGAGGCAAGAAGCTAACTGAAGAGTCCTGCTCTGACCACCTCCCATCACCCTTGGTGCTCTTTGGTAGGCTTGGTGAAGCAGGGAACTATGTTGACATAGCTTTCAAATGATTGGTGTTGAGCCATGCCCTAGGAAATGTGCATTCTTACCTATTTCAATAGCTTTCTTGGCTTTGATGAGTTTGGCCAAGTTTGCCATAAGCTGAGCCTGGTCACAAGACACCATCATTCTACTCCAGGGATGGTCCAAGGTGAGCTAGAAAAGGAAATGGTACAAAATTGAAAGGAAACAGGAAAAGAAAAACTACCCTGAAGTTGCTCTTTCAGGCAGACCCCAAGAGCCCAACGTGATCCTCAGGATGAGGACAGCATTGGGGTTTATTATTACTGTTGATCTCAGAGAAGCAATTTCTGTTCATTTACCAAAGAAGATACATGTATAAGCAGCTACCATTGTTGTGGGCAAACTTAACAGTGAGGGTAAGTAACCACAGGAGCAACTTACTTAGGGACGGGGGGGGGGGGGGGGGATTCTCTGTCACTTGAAGTCTTGAAATCAAGATTGCTGTCTTTCTACAAGTCACGCTCTAGCTCAGCAAGAAGCTATGGGCTTGATGCAAGAATTGCTGGCTGGAATTCTATGGCCTTCTATGACTAGATCATAATGGTTCTTTCTGGCCTTAAAATCAACACATTTGTTTTCTATTTAAATATTTTATATAGGGAATAATGCAATGATTATGGAGGGGGTAGTTTGGCCCAGTGGATAAGGCACGGCACTGCCAAAGGAGAGCTGGATTTTAGTCTGGCATTCTGCCACTGGCCTTCTGGATGCCATGGGGCAACCACTTCAGTAGTGGGAATCAGGTACTTAAATAGCTTTGAGACTCTGGGCCTTAGATACCACTACAAATCTGCATACAGGTGGATAGAGAAAAGGCAGTTCTTTAGGGACTAGCAGATCTATGTACTGGGCACAGACAATATTGAAATGCCTTATAGGGATGGACTCAAGGAGCTCAATCTATTTAGCTTCACAAAGAAAAGGTTAAGGGGCGACTTGCTGACAGTCTGTAAATACGTACGTGGGGAACAAATATTTAATAATGGGCTCTTCAATCTAGCAGAGAAAGGTCTAACATGATCCAGTGGCTGAAAGTTGAAGCTAGACAAATTCAGACTGGAAATAAAACATGCATTTTTGACAGCGTAATTAACGTTCAGAACAATTTACCAAAGGTTGTGGTGGATTCTTTATCACTGATCATTTTTAAATTAAGATTGGATGTTTTTCTAAAAGAGCCACTCTAGGAATTATTTTGGGGAAGTTCTATGGCCTGTGTTATACAGGAGGTCAGACTAGGTGATCACAATGGTGCCTTCTGGCCATGGACTCCATGAATCATGGGACATTAATAGCAGTACTGTATACACACCACGCTCCACAAAACATATCTTGAGAAAAACACTGACCAGTCGCAGCTTCTTTAGGACTGGATGCTCCCGCAGAGAGTGATCCAATATGTATTGCCATAGTGGGCCCCCTTTTCCAAGTAGAGTCTTGGATGATCGGGGAATTCCAAAAGCTAAAAATGGATATTTTTTACCTATAAAAAAATTAAGATATTAAAAGGTTTTGTGTCTCAGTGGAAAAAGTTTGCAATGACCCGTTATGCCTTGAGCAAATAAAGACTAAGAAAACTGCCACTAAAGGCTAATGGAGCCTTGCTCTGCAAAACCCCAAATGAAGATGGTGAAGGGGTTAGACAGCTCAGGGGATTGGCAATGGGATTAGAGGTTTTTCACCTCTAAAGCATCTGTTCAAATCCAGTCCAGGCCTGCAGTGACTATAAATTGACACTGATGTCGTTCAGTGGCTGATTTTGCCATAAGACGGCACATTTAATTCAAGGATCTCAAAGCATTTTTTCTAATAATATCCCTGCATTACAGAGGAGCAACCTGAGGCACAGAGAGGTCTGGTGACTTGCCACAATCACCCAGCGAGTCAGTGACAGGGCGAGGAACAGAACGCGAGCATCCTAGTCCCTGCTCCTCTGCTCAGACCGTGCTTGCTCTCGCCCCAGCTAATGGGAGAAAACTAGCACCTGCTCCTTTTACCAGAAGAAAAAGCCATGACCAGAACACTAAGATGGCAATTTCCAATGTGCTTAGGAGGATACATGTCTGTCTGCAGTCACCTTGCAAGGGGAGGGCTGAGACAGCTCACAGCAGCTTTGCTAATACCTTGGCCTTTTAATCTTGAGCAGAAGAGCTATTGGTAGGTGTGCTTTCCAGCCTATTGCAGTACAGTGGCATAGTGGATTATACAGACAGATTGGGCCCTTAACAGCACTGTATATTTACTGCCAGAGCTCAGTCAAATCCTTGCCTATAACCCATTCCTTGTGTTCAGTTCTTGCTAGAAAAGGTCTTTTGGAGAGGATACTCTATCTTGCTATTCACTTGGAGTAGGTTCCTATGTATACATAAAAACAACGAGGAGTCCGGTGGCACCTTAAAGACTAACAGATTTATTTGGGCATAAGCTTTCGTGGGTAAAAAACCCCACTTCTTCATGCATCTGCAGTAGTGGGTTTTTTTACCCACGAAAGCTTATAACCAAATAAATCTGTTAGTCTTTAAGGAACCACCGGACTCCTCGTTGTTTTTGTGGATACAGACTAACATGGCTATCCCCTGATACTTGGCACCATGTATACATAACACAACCACAAAAAGGAACAGAATGGGGTAGACGTTTGCTTTTACTGTTCAGCTTATTGAGAACAGACAGAAGTACAAACGGCAAAGCTAAAGCTCAGATTCTGATTTTCCTATACTGGGTCTGTTTGGAGCCTGGACTTTGGCTCACGCTATTATGGAAATAGGCGGTAGTTGCAAATTGTTGACAACTCTTGTGAGTTTCACAATATTTGGTCTCTTTCCCAACTGCAGTCAGATGATTCCAAGAGAATCTGAACTTTCATTAAAAAAAAAAAAAAAAAAAAAAGTTTAGCCCTTATGTTTGTAGAGAAAAAAACTTGAACATGGAACTCCTAAAGGATCAGTACCCAGAAAGCAAATAGAACCCATTTTATTTTTCTACAAATCGCATGATTTGTAAGGCAAATCTCGCGATTTTGAATGCTTGGGGCTAGCTATACTGCAGGATGTGCAACATGCAATCTTGCCCAATGTGCATAGGGTTTGCCATGGATTCCTATAAGTGCTAATCCTACAATGAGATCTGCTAGTCCAAACCCATGCAGAGTCCTAAGACAGGCAAAGGAGTCCACAGGAGCCACTCTCATTGCAGGATCAGGATTTCATTTGGTCTCCTGCCTCAGGCAGTGGCCAGCTTCTGGCACAGGAAGGTGAACCAGCCAGCATGCCCCTGGCCAGTGCTTGGGGACAGGAGCAAGGGGAATTGCCTCCAGAGCCCATGCCTGACCTGGGAGCTGTCAGCCTGTGACCTGAAGCATAAGATTCCATTACCCTAATTAAAAAGGATATTGTTATTCTCCAGGCCTTTTGAAAAATGTAACCACAACCTTTAAGTCTATAGAAAGCTCTCTCTCTCTCTCTCCCCCTCGCTCGCTCCCTATACAATATTTTGCACCTTCACTTGGCTAACATTCTAGAAGCCAGCAGTTTTAATTCCAGCACCTTTGCCCCTTTTCCCTCTCCTCTTCCCCCAACATCTAGTAAATTACTTTCTAATCTACACACACGCTTTTTTTTTTTTAAAGGGGTGGTAAAGTGCAGCTGGATTGAGCACAGTTGGTGACTGTGCTTTGAATCGGACTGCTGCTTCCTTCTGCTCAAGGAGAGCTCACTTCTGGCCATGGGCTTGGGAACTGGGAGGGTGTGTTGGATTTTATAGATCAGAGAAGAAAGCAGCGCTTACCTGCTAAGACTCCAGTAGCAAAAGCAACCCCCAGGACTGCGGTTCCAATGGCCATTTCTTTAGTTATACTGAAAAAGGGCATTTTGGGAAACGGAGGAGAAGAAGGAAACAGCAGCAAGATTCAAAATGGATGTTGTTGGGTGCTGCAGCTTTAAGAACAATGACTAACTAGGGTTCCTTATCTAGTGAGCATCACGTGTTTGCAGGGCCTGAGCAAGCATTGCAGCCACGTGATGATCACAAACAACAGTGGGGAAAGAGCAACATCTACAGGCAAGAACAAACAGGGCTTGCTGTAATTCGTTTTATTTATGAGCATTGGCATCTTGGAGTGGAGAAGCCAGGCATTCTGAAAGAGGCATGAAATCATCATAAACTCAGGTTACAAGGCAGTGCTTGCAAAATTAGCATTTAAATGTTCTAAGGGAATCCAAAGCAATCTCTACTGCAATAGTGGAATCTAATTACTGGGAAATCTCTGTTTTGGGTTACAACAGCCTCAGGCTCTGGGAGGTGTAAAAATAGTTAGCAGCGGGTCTATAAAGGTCTGCAATATTTACTGTTTTATAGGCAGGGTGTTTGATTCTGTTAAGATGAATACATAACTTTGCACCTGGAGGTTCTCAAAATTAAAGAAGATGGTGTAAAATATTTTCAGGGTCTGCAAGATAGCGTGCAGCTATGAGGGGCACTGCGGTCGGGGCATTGGACTGGGAGATTTGGGTTTATTTCCAGCTCTACACTGACCTGCTTTGTGACCTTGCACAAGGAACATTTCTCTTTGTCTTTGCTTCCCCTTTGCTTTGATTGTAAGCTGTTTCGGGGCAGGGAGTCTCACACTACTTGCATCTAGTCCAGTGGGTGTCGGACAGAAGCTGCAGGTGCTACTGTTGTACGTATACAAATAATAAATAATGCAGCACCTTTCATCTGAACCCCAACTGCATCAAGAAGTACTCTGTAATACTCTGTGACCTGCTTTGTTAAGGCCAAAAGGCCAGGTTCTGGCCAGCCCTCTTCAGTCAGCCCGACCTGTGCCATTCTTAGTTTCCTGCCATTGTAAGGGGACTGGACTAATTGGGGCCAGGTGACAGCCTGAAATTCTGGGGCTTCATAAAAGGGCACAGAAAAGTCTGTAGCACTACAGGGAACAAGTTAGGCTCTTGCGGAACGCCTGGAAGTTGGGTCTGGGAGGACTCCAGGGAAGAAGCTTGCAAGTCAGGGCTTTGTCCCAGAGAGGACAGTGAAGGGGGAGAAGGCTCCAGGGAAGTAGCCTGGAAATTGGGCCTCCATCCTGGAGACTTAAAGGTAACCCAGGAAGGGCTGGGAACTGAATCTGAAAATGAGCTCAAGTAGGGTGGAAGAACCTTTTGTTTGTATGGGACGTCTGTTCTCCTGGAAGGGGATTGAACTCTGAAATGCCGCCTAATAGAGCTGCTGGAAGAAAAGATCCGAGGTTTGGAGATGCAGGTAGATACCTTGGTAGAGTTTAGAAGGGGGTTTGAGCAGCTAATGGAGCAAAGGCAAGGAGTGGCTGAAGGGGAATGCTCAGGGGTACAGGTGGAAGCAGGGGCTAAGGTCTGTGAGGGGGGAATGTCAGGGGGAGAACAAGGGCAGTGGAAGCATGTGACCGTGAGAAGCAGGCCAAGGAAAAGGAGGGCCAGTGAAGGAGAAATAGAGCTCAGGAACAGGTTTGGGTGTTTGGATAACGAGGAAGGGGTGCAGCAGGTGGTAACTGAAGGGGGAAGGGTGAGGAAGAAGAGAAGAGCAGCTAGTCCAATAGAAAGAGGGGAGGAGTTGATGGAGACAGCACCAAATCTGGGCCCCGGGAGGATACAGGATGGCATAAGGGGGACTATAAGGAAAAATAGGAACGGACAGGAGTTGCGACTAGAGGGAACAGGGGATAGATTAGTAGATCGTACTGTCACCAGGCAAAGGCAGGTTTATGTGATTGGGGACTCCTTACTGAGGAGGTTAGACAGGCCTGTGACCACGGCGGACCCAGAGAACAGAAGGGTGTGCTGTCTGCCGGGCGCTAAGATACGGGATGTGGACCTGCGGTTGAAAAGGATCCTAAAAGGAGCAGGTAAGAACCCCTTGATCATCCTTCACGTAGGAACGAATGACACGGCTAGGTTCTCGCTAGAGAGAATCAAGGGAGATTATGCCAGGCTGGGGAAGATGCTTAAGGAAATCGAGGCTCAGATCATTTTCAGTGGGATTCTGCCTGTTCCTAGAGAAGGGCAGCAAAGGGCTGACAGGATTGTGATGATAAATAGTTGGCTAAGGGAGTGGTGCTATAAGGAGGGCTTTGGGATGTATGGCCACTGGGAGGCTTTCGGGGACAGACAACTGTTCTCACGGGATGGACTTCACCTAAGTAGGGAAGGAAATAGACTTCTGGGAGGGAGGCTGGCTCATCTCATCAAAAGAGCTTTAAACTAGGAATTCGGGGGAGACGGTTGGGACATGTCCAGTTAATCTCCACGCCAAATTACAACATTGAGAAGGAGGGTGACAAGAACGGATATAGCCGGGGGGAAGAGATTGGACATAAGGAAGACAGGGGGGATGGATACTAGACTAATAGGTCATTCTGGCGGTACGGTGTCCGTACCAAATCGGATAACTAATGTGAGGGAGGCTAAACGGCATAAATTAAGATGTTTATACACCAATGCGAGAAGCCTAGGTAACAAAATGGAGGAATTGGAGCTCCTGGTCCGAGAAATGAGACCGGATATCGTAGGAATAACCGAAACGTGGTGGAACGGTAGTCATGACTGGAGTACAGGTATGGAAGGGTATGTGCTGTTTAGGAACGACTGGAACAAAGGTAAAGGTGGGGGAGTAGCATTGTATGTCAATAATGAGGTAAACTGTAAAGAAATAATAAGTGATGGAATGGATAAGACGGAGTCTGTCTGGGCAATACTCACATTGGGTAAAAAAACTACTAGAGCCTCCCCTGGGATAGTGCTTCGGGTGTGCTATAGACCGCCGGGATCTACCCTGGATATGGACAGAGAACTATTTAATGTTTTTAGGGAAGTAAATACTAATAGGAACTGTGTAATCATGGGAGACTTTAACTTCCCGGATATAGATTGGGGAACAAATGCTAGTAACAATAATAGGGCTCAGATTTTCCTAGACGTGATAGCTGATGAATTCCTTCATCAAGTAGTTGCTGAACCGACGAGGGGGGATGCCATTTTAGATTTGGTTTTGGTGAGTAGTGAGGACCTCGTTGAGGAAATGGTTGTAGGAGACAACCTTGGCTCGAGTGATCATGAGCTAATTCGGTTTAAACTAAATGGAAGGATTAACAGAATTAAATCAGAGACTAGGGTTTACAATTTCAAAAGGGCTAACTTTAATAAATTAAGGCGACTGATTAGGGAAGTGGATTGGACTAACATATTTATGGATCTAAAGGCGGAAGGCGCCTGGGATTCTTTCAAGTTGAAGTTGCAGGAGCTGTAGGAGGCCTGTATCCCGAGAAAGGGAAAACGGATCGTAGGCAGGAGATTTAGACCGAGCTGGATGAACGAGCGTCTCAGAGGGGTGATTAAGAAAAAACAGAAAGCGTACAAAGAGTGGAAGAGGGGAGGGATCGGCAAAGAAACCTACCTTATTGAGGTCAGAGCGTGTAGAGATGGAGTGAGAAAGGCCAAAAGCCGTGTAGAGTTGGACCTTGCGAGGGGAATTAAAACCAATAGTAAGAGGTTTTATAGCCATATAAATAGGAAGAAAACAAAGAAAGAAGAAGTGGGACCGCTAAAGACTGTAGATGGAGTGGAGATTAAGGATAATCTAGGCATGGCACAATGTCTAAACGAATATTTTGCATCGGTCTTTAATGAGGCTAATGAAGGGTTTAGGAATAGAGGCAGCGTAACGGAGGGGAATAAAGGAGGGGGGGTTGACATTACAGTATCCGAGGTAGAAGCCAAACTCGAACAGCTTAACGGGACTAAATCGGGCGGACCGGATGATCTTCATCCGAGAATATTAAAGGAACTGGCGCGAGAAATTGCAAGCCCATTAGCGATAATTTTTAATGAATCTGTAAACTCGGGGGTGGTACCGTTGGACTGGAGAATAGCTAATGTGGTTCCTATTTTCAAGAAGGGGGAAAAAAAGTGACCTGGGTAACTACAGGCCTGTTAGTTTAACATCTGTAATATGCAAGGTCTTGGAAAAAATTTTGAAGGAGAAAGTGGTTAAGGACCTTGAGGTCAATGGCAATTGGGACAAATTACAACATGGTTTTACGAAAGGCAGATCGTGCCAAACCAACCTGATCTCCTTCTTTGAGAAAGTAACAGATTTTTTAGATAAAGGAAATGCGGTGGATCTAATATACCTCAATTTCAGTAAAGCGTTTGATACGGTACCGCATGAGGAATTATTGGTTAAATTGGAAAAGATGGGGATCGATATGAAAATCCAGAGGTGGATAAAGAACTGGTTAAAGGGGAGATTGCAGCGGGTCGTACTGAAAGGTGAACTGTCAGGTTGGAGGGAGGTTACCAGTGGAGTTCCTCAAGGTTCGGTTTTGGGTACGATTTTATTTAATCTATTTATTACTGACCTCGGAACCAAATGTAGAAGTGGGCTGATAAAGTTTGCGGATGACACAAAGTTGGGAGGTATTGCCAATTCGGAGAAGGATCGGGATATCCTGCAGGGAGACTTGGATGACCTTGTAAACTGGAGTAATAGTAATAGGATGAAATTTAATAGTGAGAAGTGTAAGGTGATGCATTTAGGGATGACTAACAAGAATTTTAGTTATAAGCTGGGGACACATCGGTTGGAAGTGACGGAGGAGGAGAAGGACCTCGGAGTCCTGGTTGATCGCAGGATGACTATGAGTCGGCAATGTGACGTGGCCGTGAAAAAAGCTAATGCGGTCTTGGGATGCATTAGGTGAGGTATTTCTAGTAGGGATAAGGAGGTGCTGCTTCCGTTATACAAGGCACTGGTGAGACCTCATTTGGAGTACTGTGTGCAGTTCTGGTCTCCCATGTTTAAAAAGGATGAACTCAAACTGGAACGGGTACAGAGAAGGGCCACTAGGATGATCAGAGGAATGGAAAACCTGTCGTATGAAAGGAGACTCGAGGAGCTCGGTTTGTTTACCCTAACCAAAAGGAGGCTGAGGGGGGATATGATTGCTCTCTTTAAATATATCAGAGGGATAAATACCAGGGAGGGAGAGGAATTATTTCAGCTTAGTACTAATGTGGACACGAGAACAAATGGATATAAACTGGCCGTCGGGAAATTTAGGCTTGAAATTAGACAACGGTTTCTAACCGTCAGAGGGGTGAAGTTCTGGAATAGCCTTCAGAGGGAAACGGTGGGGGTGAAAGACCTCTCTGGCTTTAAGATTAAGCTTGATAAGTTTATGGAGGGGATGGTTTGATGGGATAACGTGATTTTAGTCAATAAGTCAATAACATGCCATCGCTGGTAATTAGTATCAATGGTCAATGTGGGTCTGGCTGGAGAATCTTGCCCGCATGCTCGGGGTTCTGCTGATCGCCATATTTGGGGTCGGGAAGGAATTTTCCTCCAGGGTAGATTGGCAGAGGCCCTGGAGGTTTTTCGCCTTCCTCCGCAGCATGGGGCAGGGGTCGCTTGCTGGAGGATTCTCTGCGACTTGAAGTCTTTAAATCATGATTTGGGGACTTCAACAGCTGAGTCAAGGGAGAGAATTATTCCAGGAGTGGGTGGGTCAGATTTTGTGGCCTGCATCATGCAGGAGGTCAGACTAGATGATCATAATGGTCCCTTCTGACCTTAAAGTCTATGAGTAACCCAGCCAGTGGGCTGAGCCATATGAATCCCCTGGAGAGACAGAAAACCCTGGTGAGGGGAAACTGAGGCAGGGAGTGCCATGATTGGCCAGTAGGGGGTGCTCCAGGGCAGGTATGCCCTATTACATATCCTTCTGATCCCATTTTACAGGTGGGGAAATTGACACACAGAGAAGTGGTGTGATTTGTCCAAAGTCACAGGATGAGTCAGCCTGAGTCAGGAACAGAAATTGGATCTGCTGATTTCCAGTCCCCTGGTCCCACCAATGTGATCTTAAAACCCCCAGTTCTATTAGGTTCTCTGTCTTCTGCCCTGCTGGGCATAGAGCTATAGGTGCCATCACCTGAAGGCAAATAATAATATATAAAGGGTTGGGGGAGGTGGAAGGGACCAACTGCTCTTATCCCTCATAGAAAGAGAGGGGAGGTGACTTTCTCTCTGAGGCATGCAGTGGAGGATAAAGGCTAGTCCCATCCAACCGTTTAACAAAGGTACTGCCCCTTATAAGCAAAAGCATAGGCCTGCATGCAGGGTTCTGCTCCTGGGAGCAGACATCAGCAGGAGCAGGGAAGGGGACCAAACCAGAAAGGGAAGGAAAAGGAGTCAGTGAGTGCCCAAGGGCCAGAGTCACTCCTGGTTTGTGCTAGCAGATGCTATGGTGTATGCCACTTGGGAGAGGTTACGATGGTATATGACAACCTCAACTTCCTTCCTCAGGGCAGGGCTGCCCACTGCCTGAGGAATGGCCAGGACTGGGGAGGCAGTAGGGTTGGCCAAGGTGCTAGAGGCATGCACTGATAATGTTCTAGTCAGGTTCTTAGCCCACCCACCTCACCATGCTACCTGAGCACTTGCCGCTAGTGCATGAAGTGTCATGAATTTCTTCTGTCACGTGTGGTTCATTCTCTCTCATCCCCTCCTCGGGGGAGGCCTGGGTGTGCAAGGGAATGGTTTGCTTTGACAGGGTTTGGGTGGTGGCTGTTTTCAAATGCACACTGATTCAGTGTAGCCAGGTGCTGGACTCTGTGGAGGGCTCCCAATGCACCCCTCCCCCTCCCAGTGGAAACTAAAGCCGTCCTCCCTGTTATAGCCCTTGAGAGAGCCACACGGGGAATGCTACCTACCCTTCCCTGTCAGGGGGAGTTGCTCCCACCAGGGTGCAGTAGGCCTCACTGGCACAAGAAAGAGCCTGCATGAATCTAATCCTATATTATGCCTTGCCCCCCAAGAGGAGAACAGAATTTTTCTTTAAAGGGGAAATCATTAAAAAACCTGAATGTGCTCCCATTTCATTGTAGGATGCACACGTAGGCTTCTGGCACACAGCAGTGCATGTTAGAGATGGGCCCGGGAGTCCAGTCTTTGGGATTTGGAAAACCCAAAGCAATGATGGCTCGGGTGTGTGATGTTATCCAGATAAGCACTGCAAAGGCTGAAGTCTGTGGCAAGTCAGGACAGGGGTTCGCTCACACAGAGCTTGCTGCGGTATGGGGCCCTACAATGTGGGGGAGGGATGGCATGGGATGGGACGGAAGTTGGTAAAAGGTTCCAGTTTTTGCACCTCCCTAACTCATGGGAACAAAACAACTCACAGTCAGTTCCTTAGTGTAGACCCGGCCTAGAAACTTTGGCAGTATAGTATCGGTTAAGGATGTGAGATTTTTTTTTTTTGAGAGATTTTTATACTGGCAAAAGAGTGCTTTTGCTAGTACAGCTCATTTCATTCAGGGATCTGGTATAAGCTATACCAGCAAAAGCACATTTTTTGCCAGTGGAAGCTGTCTTCACTAGGAGCGTTTGCTGGTATAGCTATGTGGATAGTAAATGTTTTCTAGCATAGACTAGACTTTACTTGACAAAGACTTTAGTTCAGAGCTCCGCGTTTCTCTTCCAACAGCTGATTGTTCAGGTGTTTGACATAATCTGCTCTGCTTCACCACTTGTAGGAGTAACACGAGAAATGTAATATAAGGTCCTGGCAAACAAAATATCTTTCAGCTCACTTTTAAAATGTATTTGATTTTCTAAGACTACACGAGTGCATATTTGATTTGGGATTCACCACTTTCTCTGTGTTCATTTGCTTTTGGAAGTGAAGGCATTTCAGTCCCTCTTTTAAGTAGCTGACTTATCAAGGAAGCAGCTGGAAGACATCCTTTTCAAGGCAAGCAAAAGGGTGTGAGGCAATCACAGTGCAACAAACTCCGCTAGGGGCTATAAATCAGATTTGTGACTGTGTAGCTCCATCTAGTGGTTATTCTGAATAACTCTGGGGAGAGATTTACTACCGGAAATACTTGTGTTTACATAGAACAGTCTGTAAATTTCAACACTTTCTGTATATGAGCACACTGGGTTGTGCTTTTAGGCCCCATTTCAGCAGGGTACTTAATCATGTGTCTAACTTTAAACTTGGTAGTAGTTTCATTGAAGTCAGAGGGACTATACATGGAAAGGGATTACTTATGTGCGTTAAGTTAGGCATGTGCTTCAGTACCTTGCTGAACTGGAGCCTGAATGTTCTTGCTAAGCAGTAATTACTCCCCCAGGTGGGAGAGTATTGTGATTTGCCAATCTACTGGGTATAGTAGTTTTTCCTTTGATTTAGGTATCTAACTTACATGCATCTAAACTATTTTTGGCTGTCACTGAAGTATAGAAATTTGAGGTATAGCTCAATTGCTAAAGAGTTAGAGTTTCTAAACTGAATAGAAGGCAGCCAGCCACTTTTCTGAGACATCATAATTTCCATTTTACGTAGCTCAGTGATATGCTAACTGAACAGGAAACGTTGGCTGTCCACCAAATTAGTTCAGATGCAGGCATGCAATGTGCCTGCAATTATCTGAGCACTCGAATGTTTTGGTAGAAGTCGAGCAGGAAAGGAGTGTAGGAAATAGGTACTGAACTAAGGTTGGCTGTTATGTTCAGATAAATACACTAGCCAGTCTGAACTAGACTTGAAAGCAAAATCTGCCCTCGTTTACATGCAATACTGCTGCAGTCAACTGACTGCCCCATGAGGGACATAGGGTTACGCAGGTTGTAAGCAAGTTGTTCTCCCATGTGTTTAGTTCAGTGGATATAGTGTTTCAATGCATGTAACAGCTGTCCAGGAAGGACCTTTTCCTGAAGGACCCAGTTCCTGAAGCACAAGGTAGTCTGGGGAGACTGGAAGCCACCAAGATTCCACATTCCTGGAGCATGGAGAGCAGGTGGGGTTTGAGTTCAAGGCTGGCCAATCATGGGACAGTAGTAGAGTTTGTACCTCTTTTTTTGCTTCTCTTGTTAATTAGCCATAGGGCTGCTTTGTCTGGGATATCTGATCATTTCTTTGTTAGCCATGAAATCCTGCACCTGTAGTGAATACAACAATCCATGTGTGTGGGAGAGTGGGCTGCTTGACCACTTCAGAGACCACCATCCACACACCCCTGCAGATAGGACTGGGGAAGCATATGCCCAGTGATAAAGATCAAGGGCATCACATCTGATCTTCTGGGTTTTCACACTCTTGAGCAATGGGATTCCTGTGGCTGCCCCTTAACCTGGATTTCCAGCATGGCACAATGTTACTTGGTCCCTGAGCCAGCAGCAGAGAATGTTAAGAGAAGTGCCACGGGGTTCGCTTCCAGCTCTTTTTCATTCTGTTATTCTTCCATGTATCAGTTGCATGAACTGAATCCCAGAGTGCAATCAGCCCTTTCCGAGACTCTTATACTGTTTTAGGTGTTGCTAATGGGTGAGATTGTCGCCTTCTCAGTTCTCTTATTGCTGTAGCTTAGAGATGCAAGACCTTAGTTGTCTGCTCAGTAAGGACCAGTCCATGACTGAAAGCATGCTGGCAGCAATCATATTTTAAATATAGTTGTTGCTAGCATGGTTTTCCCAGACCAGGGTGGGTATGGATGACTCTTCTGAGAATGGGATTGTTACTGTATTTCAATTTCATTACATACCATTGACATCCTTGAGGGGTCCTATGTAGCACAGCTCGGATAGCATGGCTCATAGAAAATAATCCTTATCCACACTCTTCGAGGCTAACTAGGGTCTTGATTCTGCAAAGACTCCAGTGGGACTACGTATGGTGTTTGATGCTAGCATGTGTGAAATTTGTTTTCATTCTGAATCAGAACAAAACCAAATATTTTCAAAATCTCCAATGAAATGGAAACTCTGAATTTTTGTTTTAAAAAGTCTGTCATTTTGGGAAAACACTGTTTGTTTCAAAACAAATTTGTTGTTTCAAACATTTTTTTTTTAATCTTTTAAAAAATATTTGTTGTTACATCCCGGTATGCCAGTAGTAGTAGGGCACAATGTCATACTATTTGCAGTGGTGTTGTAGCTGTGTTGGTCTCAGGATAGGAGAGAGACAAGGTGGGTGAGGTAACATCTTGATTGTACCAACTTTTGTTGGTGGAAGGGACAATCTTTTGAGCTCCACACAGCTTTAACACGCCATTGTCTTATGACTGTAGAAATGTAAATTACTCATTTCATTTTAAGTGGTTTCCTATCACATGTGTGAACCCCTTGTGCATAACAACCTATCCCACCTTCTATTTAGCATGGACACTCCAGTTTCCTTCTCCAGACCTGAAGAAAAGCTCTGTGATGCTTGCAAGCTTGTCCCTTCCACCAACAGAAGTTGGTCCAATAAAATATATTACCTCACCCACCTTGTCTCTCTCATGTCAAATTATGATAGAAGTGAAATATCCTATTAACTCATTTTATTTTAAAAATCACTAGTTAGTACTGATTGTAACATCTTCTCTTTTCTGAGGCTACGTCTCCACTACGGGGGCGCGGGGGGGAGTTGATTTAAGATACACAAATTCAGCTACGCGAATAGCGTAGCTGAATTCGATGTATCCGAGCCGACTTACCCCGCTGTGAGGACAGCGGCAAATCGACCTCCGTGGCTCCCCCGTCAATGGCGCTTACTCCTACCTGCGCTGGTGGAGTACAAGCGTCGATTCGGGGATCGATTGTCGCGTCCCCATTACAAACAGAAGACCTTCTGATCCAGAAAATAAGAGGTCTCAACCAGTACTATGTAGCAGCTGCCCTTAATGATTTTAAAAATAAAATAAACATAGAATATTTTGACCAGCATAATATGATATCAGTAGTGCATAACATGACTGGACTTGTCAGTTTATGTTGTATTATGCACCATTACTACTTCCATGTCATGAAACAATGGAAGAAATATAAAAATGACAAAAACACAAATTTCATCCTGAAACAAAACTTTGAATTTTTTCCAATAAAAATAAAAAATTGTTTTGAATTCCCCCCCCCAGGACATGTCATCACAATCAATAAGATTTTACAAACATCGTTGAAACATCATTTTCCAATAGAAACCTGCTTCTGCAAAAGTTTTCTGACTAACTCGGCTAAATATAAGGCTAGAGACAATAGGTGGATACAGACGGACTGATGGAGCACAAGGAGACAACGAGACAATACTTGTCAGCTTGATAGGCAGTGATCTCAACACACCAGCAGCCTAAGCGTGGTCCAGCTTTTCCATAGGCATGACGGAAGAGGAGAGTTGTAAGTGGGGATTTGTAGGAGGATAAGAAGGTAGCTTTGTGGATGTTTACAAGCTCCTCCCAGGCGTGAAAGGTGCTGGTTTGAAAATCAGTAGCCAGATGCCAGCTTCCAATTGGACATGAGAGCTGGCGTCGTGGTAGTGAATCAGAGATTATGGGGCGAGAGGGTGGGGGCAGGTCGTGAAAGACCTGGAAAGTGAAGGCTAATGGCTTATGTTTGGCGCAATAGAGAAGCAGGAGGGAGAGCTAGTGGAGGGGTTCATAGAGAAGGGTGATGTGGCCAAAACGATGAGTTAGGGAAGTGATCTTTGCAGCAGAATCCTAAATGGATCTGAGTGGGACAAAATTGCATTTTCCCTGGCCAGAGAGAAGGATGTTGCAGTAACTGAGACACAGGATGGTGAGAGCCTAGACAAGAATTTTAGCTGTGCGGCTGGATAGGAAAGGCCATATCCTAGATGTGTGCTGCAGAAAAAATGTACAGCAGTTGGACATAACCTGGATGTGAGAACCTAGAGAGAAGTCCCAGTCAAAGATGATGTCCAGTTTACAGGCCTTAGTGACAGATAGGGTAGCGGTGGTGTCCACAGTGATCGGACGGGGCGGTTAGGAGTCTATTTTAGCCATGTTGACCTTGAGCTGCTGGCTAGACATCCACAAGATATCAGAGAGACAGGACAAGATTTTAGTTTGGACAGAGGGAGACAGGCCTGGAGTAAAGAAGTAGATTCGTGAGTTGTCAGCATAGAAATAGTGGTTGAATTGTGTTTGTGGGTGCAGAGGAAAAAGAGAAGGAGATCAAGGATAGATACCTGTTCCCTTCAGAAAATTATAATAAATTCACACACAATCTAACGCATCAATAAAACTCAATATATATGCCAGAAGACTTTACCTGTTCTGTTATCTTTACCAAGATGGATTTTCATAGAAGAATCTGGTTGGTTGAATTTATTTATATATATATATATATATATTTATTTATTTATTGTTTTTTGTGTGTTTATCAGTATTCAAGTACTGTCGGTATACTACTATACATGTATAGTATAACATTTCTTACACTCCTCTGGAAAGCTTAGATAAGAGTTTAGGATAGCAGGGTATGTTAAAAGATAGTATATGAAGTCTATATTTTTTAATATAAAAATGACTTAAGATGAGAGAGTCTGTATTATATTTCCATTCCAGTTTGTGTTGTCATAGTATTTGACAGTTCCAGCTACACGATCATTTACCGCATGAAGTACACTCAACAGTTCTTCTGGATCAATGGTGGTTGCTGTGCACATGTATTTTACTTTGTGATGCAGTGTGTGCCACTTACTGGTGTACAATGGCCTTCCTCTTAAATACTCCACATTTTCTCTGTCATGTAAACTTTTAGCAATGGCTGTTCATTGGAGGGTCCATGTTTTGCCATCTGAATACTTAACAGTGGTAAGAGTGTTATGATCTTCCCAATCGGTACTGAATAGAATTAGTGAGAAAGTATTCATCTGATAGCTGAATTCACTAATTTGAATTAAGTCCTGATACCTTCCTCAAATGCTTATCATCACTCGCAAAGGCATCTGGAGTTATCAGACAAACTCTAAGTTTCAGCGCTTCCTTTAATATGTTTCCTGACCCAGACAAAGTGTCATTCCTAACACAGAACTTGGATGTGAACAATGACTTAAATTAAGCTGGTTCTGTTACTTCCACCTCGTCCAGCCACTTCCCTTGCATTCACACTTCTGGAGGAGCTTTTAAAGTATGTCTTTCCCTAACGACATGTAAAGGGTGTTGTGCTTTCACATCCATTTCAAGGCTAACGTATCAACGTTTCAAATGTTGCTTGCTAAGAAAGCTGGTGATTCATGAGCCCATACGCCTTAAGCCATTAAACTTGCAAACTGTGAATGCTTTAGAAATGGTTTTCAGCTAGAAGCATTTTGACATATTGGTAAATATTTCCAGGTATTACAGGTTTAGAGGCCAACATTTTGAATATATATGACTACTTTATACCATCTCATTACAAGACTTGGTTTCCACTTTGGATGTGCAGGTATAGGAGGGGGAAGAGAGCTACGGCCAACCAGAATAATTCCCAGTGCAAAATAAGCAAATGGATCCTCTGAAACCAACCTACAACTATCAAGGACTGAAACCCATACATTGAGTTTGACTGGGTAGACCCAGCCAAAAAAATTGTTTGATAGTTCAGCTTGACAGATTCATTGATAGATGCAGCTCTCCTGACAAAGAGGGTTTGTTGCTGAAGGATATGGGTAAAGAGCTTTTTATTTTAATTACTCAAAGCAGCTGATGAGATTCCCATGAATCGTCAGCATCCTGCGTGTGTTAGGGCTTTGGAGCAATTGCATATAGGTATGACTGCTGTCATGAGCACAATGCAGTGTTGGACCACTCATAGGGCCAAATCCATACCTGGCAGAATCAGGTGCAACTCCATGGAGTCTTATTTAGATTGCTACAAAGCTTTCTGTAATGTTCTAGATGTTCTAGTTTAAACCTAGAATGGACAGTGCGGAGGCAAAATGTGACAAATCCAGCCCCAAACAACTCTGATGCACATAATAAAACTAACCGCACAGCCAAGCAATCGCATATAAGAAGAACTCATCCTCACTAAAGACTGTACCCGGGCCATTGCGTCTCATCTCCATCCCAGAGCCTGAGAAAACACACTCGTGCTTTGCAATGAACCCTAAAGGCAGTGTCTGTTTCACATCAAATGAGGGAAGGAATTCCCAAGAGGGGGGCCACTCTTGGAAAATACCAGATAGTCTGCCTGCCTTCTTTCTGAGCTGAGGGGCAGGGGGGTTCCCACTACAGAGGCCCCACAGATCACAAATGCAGCAGCATCACAAGGGAGGAGGTCTTCTCGACTAATTAGGTCCCAGGCCAATAAGAGCTTTAAAGGTTTGGGGACACTCACATGAGAACACTTAGGTCTCTGCAGAGTTACAGGCTCAAATCAGTACTGAGGTCTGTGAAGTGTCTGTTTTAGGCATGTAAGTGTCGCTTTAAATTAGAGAAGTTTTTAGGCTGTGAAATTCAGGTATGAATTCTGAATATCCAAAGAATCAGGACAGTGTAGAAATCTAAAATGGGCGGGGGAAGGAGAAGGAGCAGATTTGTTTAGGCCCATCTCTCGCTTAAATGCTCAAACGTGGCCTTTGACGCTTATATTTGAAAACTGAGGTTCGATCTGGTGTAACCCTCCCTCTCCTTCTGGGGTTACTTGGGAGCAGGCAACGCTTGCCTGTGTGCCCGGGCGCCTGATGTCGTCAACAGAAAAGGAGATCCGAGAATCCTGGTGGTGATGCTTGATAGGTGGAAATCCTCTATCCACCCCTCTGCCGCAGTCCTTTTGAGTATAAGCAAATTAATCTTAGTGTTGCTTGCATCTGGCTAGGCCCTATACACACTCACCTTGGGAGCCTCCAGGAATAAACCTGAGATAATTTATGCAGTGGTTCTAACTCAAAAGTACCAATTATAAACCCTATACAAACAATATACTCTTATGTTAGAGTTAACACACTTTTACTTAACACAGAAAAATCTGATATAACAGATTGGCACAGCCACTTTAAGTCAGAAGGGACACTTGAATAAACCAATTAATAAACGCAATTTACAGTAGTAAATAAAATGTAACTAACTTACATTTACACTGGCCCCAATTACCACTCCCCTGAGTGTGCACACCTCTTAATTTCTGAGTTCTAGAGGCTTGCGTGGGCAGGCTTGAAGATCTTGAAGCTGGGGACAGCACTCTGTCGGCCTGGTAAAGTAGTCCAACCAAGTCAACCGGGGCAAAGCGATTCCAACTGGGGATGAATCCAAGCTGCACGACCTCTCTGAAGATGGGAGGTGCTATAAATGGAGGTCAATAATCCTGGATCCTGGTTAGTCAGTAAGACCACTCAGGGCCGGTGGAAGGATGTTTCGCGCCCTAGGCAAAACTTCCACCTTGCACCCCCCACGTCCCCGAGCCCCCGCGGCAGCTCCCCCCCCTCCGCCCTGAGGCACCCCCCTGCGGCAGTTCCCCACCCCCCACCCTGAGGCACCCCCCCCCCACCTCAGCTCACCTCTGCCCCGCCTCCTCCCCGAGCACGCCGTCGCTGCTTCACTTCTCCCGCCTCCCAGGCTTGCGGCGCCTAAGCTGATTGGTGCCGCAAGCCTGGGAAGCGGGAGAAGTGAAGCAGCTCACCCCTGCTCTGCCTCCTCCCCTTGCTGCAGGCGGCCCTCCCCACACTCCACTGCCCCAGCTCCCTCCGCCTAAATGCCGGCGGCGACCGGGGCGGCCGAAGATCCGGCCGCCGCGGTCGCTGCCGAAGAAAATGGCGCCCCCCAAATCCTAGCGCGCCTAAATGGTTGCACCGGCCCTGAGACCGCTTCTTCACTTCTCAGACGCAAGGAAACCACTTAAAGTATCTTTGCAATTCCCCTTCCCTCAAAAGCATTTTTCCAAACAAAATATTGTGATTACTTTCACTGCATGCCAACCTCAGTCAGTTCTGGTCACAGCCACAGTCTTTGGCGTGGTTCCCACGAA
This sequence comes from Emys orbicularis, assembly GCF_028017835.1. Taxonomy (NCBI): domain Eukaryota; kingdom Metazoa; phylum Chordata; order Testudines; family Emydidae; genus Emys; species Emys orbicularis. Next base: position 65,980,304 of record NC_088689.1, on the reverse strand, counting down.
GCCCAGCAATAGCCGCCTTGGCTCCCTGCTTGGTCGAAGCAGCACCAGTTTCTCAGCAGTGGGTACTGGCTTTCTAGCAGCAGCTTAGCAATAGCTCCTGGTGTGGACAGAGCTCCACAAAGCAATCTCCTGTCCCTTGACCTGGGGAGTGGTAACACAGCCTCAGCTCCCAAGTCAGACCACAGCAGCAGGCTGTCCCCCCCGCTTGGACGGAGCTCAGAGAAGACTCCTAGTCACTCAGCAGCTACACTTTCTTCACCCCCCCCAAAATGGAGTGCACCACATGTGCGCCTCCAAAATGAGGCTCCTCTCACCCCTGGCAGCGGCAGTCTCTCTCTTCCCATCACAGCACTTAGGATCCTGTTGGCCAGGGAGATTAAATTCAGAGGTCCCTCCAATAGAGAGTGCCTACATTGGTTAATATTACAGTAGAACCTCAGAGTTATGAACACCTCGGGAATGGCGGTTGTTCATAACTCTGAACAAAACATTATGGTGGTTCTTTCAAAAGTTTACAACTGAACATTGACTTAATACAGCTTTGAAACTTTACTATGCAGAAGAAAAATGCTGCTTTTAACCATCTTAATTTAAATGAAACAAGCACAGAAAGACTTTATTTACCTTGTCAAATGTTTTTAAACTTTCCCTTTATTTTTTAGTAGTTTACGATTTACATTGTACTGTACAGTATTTGCTTTTTTAAATCTCTGCTGCTTGAGGTGTGTAGTTGACTGGTCAGTTCGTAACTCTGGTGTTGATAACTCTGCAGTTCTACTGTAGCAACAATTTTAGTCATGCCTGGTGCTTCCTTTATTCTTTCAGTTTTACAGCTCTACTGTCAATTTAAAAACTGATCTCCGTAACAAAACACATTTTCTTCTTTATGTTACTCACATCCTTAAAATCCTCAGATAATTTTAGTCAGAGAAATGGTCTCTGCCTTGGAATGGAGCAAATAGCACTGATTTTCCAAAAAGTGTTTCATCAGGAAGGTGTACGGTGCACAATAATTACCTATGCCTTTTTAAAAGGCAGCTTTGATCTCTATTGTTTTTGTTTTTTGCGTTTCTCTCTGTTTGGCCAGTGAAAAGAAATTAAGCCAGTTTCAGCTTTTTGCTTATATCGATTTCACTTTCAGCTCCACAGTGCTGCAATCTTTGGGTTGCAAACAGGACAGGGGGATGTTTTTTGCTTTAAAACACCTCTTTTATTTTTGTATGAAACAATGGAAATATTTCTGTTGGTCTTAGGCTTGTTTTTTTTAAAAATCCAAATTTTGGGTGACCTCTGAATTTCTGAACTTTGAGTGTGCTGTTGATGAGCTAAGGATTTCTTAATGACTACCCATATAAGGAAACATTTATTTGAAAATAATGAATTTCATAATCATAGTTTAGCTTTTTAAAAAATAAATAGGTAGAAAGTTTGATTTAAAAGTCCTTTTCTCTCCATTCATTTATAGCCCTGGCCTGATTTCATAAGAATCTCTGAGCCATAAACTACCTTATAAATATCACTTTTCCTTGAAAGTCATATCTTACTGCAATGGCCAAAGTTTTGTCATGTGTTAGATTAAGATGTCTGCCTAAAATCAATAATGCTGGGGTAACAACATTGGTTTCTGCCAGGCTCTCAATTACTTTCTCAGTTATTTGTCATAGGAAGAATATATGATCAGTTGTTTCCCCTGCTGGCTATAAAACCAGCCTGTTCTCCTTTGATCACTTCTGCATACTTCACTTTTACTCTCCTAAGTGTAACACAGATTTTTAGAGCCTTGGACCCATGAAGTAGCAAAATGATTCTTCTATAGTCCATTCCAAAGGATAATAGTCTCTCTGTATAAAACATCATAAATATTCCCGGACAACATTCAGCTCTTTTAGGATACCTTGCACTGTCTGTGTGGACTCTTATCCTCAATTTGCCAAGCCCTATGCAGAAATGTATTGTCCTTTTCCTTCACATCCTCCTCTCCTAACCATTTTCCCCTTCAAGTATTCCTGTATGAAATGCCTTTTTAATATTCTCTAGACCAGTTTGACAAGTGTAATCTTTGGTATATGTTCTCTGACGTTCTTAGGATGTTTTCTGTTTATTGCACCTTAACATTTTTAGAGTTTGCAGGGGCAGCTGCCATTTTGTTCTCAGAGTTTCTGCAGCCTGCTACAGAGGAGAAATACACCGTGCTGTTCCGTGGGGACTTGCCTTTTGTTCTTCTTTCCATTAATCTGAAAAAAAATATTTGGAAAGTAACCTTATGATGGCTGGACTGTCAGTCTAGCAACTGAAGTTCTGCTGCGCACAGGAAAGCGTGAAATAAACCCTCCTGCATTTCTCACGTGATGACTATGCCATTTCAGTGTCTCCCACTGAGTCAGAAGCAGCCTGCTACAACAAAAGTTCTTCCATCCAGAAGAGATGAGTGTGTCTCAGAATGAGACTACAGAGAGCACATTACTCAAGGGAGATGACCACAGTGAGCAACAAAAACTGAAGCTGAGGTCCCATTAGCTCACTGAAGAGAAGCTGCTCCTGTCATCCCTGGATCCTCATGCCATGTCAGTGGGTAGATATTACTGTCCCCATTCCTTAGATGGGGAAACAGAGGCAGAAAGTCAGTGGTAGATCTGGGAATAGGACCCAGGTCTTCAGATTCTCCAAGCTCTAACCATTAGACCACAACTCACCATGCCAGGTTTGTATGTGGGAGGCCAGGGGGACTCAGTTTTGTGAATTTGTAGGACATAATATTTAATCTTTGCCCTGGCAAAACCCAATCACATATTTCATAGTGCTGTGTAAATTTTGTGGTTAAAAAGTCATTTTTCCTAATAGGATATTTGTAGCACATTATAAACAGCTATGGTTGTAACTGAAGCTTAGACTACTATTCTTATAACCCCAAATGATGCCCAGCTGGTGGAAACTTAGATGCGCTTTTCCTTTGTCTTCTGTCTGATTTATCTAGGCAACAGTGGAAAATGCCAGCAACCTTGGCAATGTGCCAGGAGGTGGGTGGGTGTACAGCTGGTCTTCTGTCTCACAGATTGAGGGAACATAGGTAATTATTGTGCACCGTACACCTTCCTGATGAAACACTTTTTGGAAAATCAGTGCTATTTGCTCCATTCCAAGGCAGAGACCATTTCTCTGACCAAATGAGGTTAGTAACTCTTTGAGCCTAGCGGCAGAGTCATTCATGGAATGTTTGCTTTTTTGATGGTTATGTGCACACAGAATTGTTGTATTTCTAAAGCAGGGCATGAAATGTGGAATCCATGTTTATTGCACAATTGGCTCAGCTGTAAAAGGGCAAGAGATTATATGGCCTTAACACCTGGTCCATTAGAATCCTAAGAAGTTGGCTACTCCTTTCATAGTCCTGCAAGCATTCCTTCTGAGAATGCACCCCCATGAAATTCATGGATGAATACACATTGGTGCTGAATCAAACCCTCAGATCCCCATATCCCTGAAAATGTAGGGAAGTTTTGATGTGGTTCCAGACACTGTATCAGACCTGGTTCTGGTCTTAACATGTATAGAAATTACTGTTCCTACTAGACAGGCAAAGTCATCAGGGAAAAGAGGAGGCATGATGAGACCTGAGAGGTTGAAAGAAGTTTCCTTTTTAGTTTGAAGCCAGATGGGCTGGATGAAAGGGAATTCTGGCTACAAGACAACAGGGGAGTGCGGCCATTACAGAACAGCTCTCTGTGCCACTGAGCAGAGTTTGAATGGAGCTTTGGAAACCCGATGGTAGTCGGAAGCCTTCTAGAACCTCAGAAACCCTGGTGCCACCCAATGAATGCCCAATGCTTTCTTTAAGCTGTTCAGAAGCACAAAAAGCTTGGTTATAAATCTCTGCAATTGAAAGGTGGCATTCTCCAACCTATTGGGAAGTTGCTTTCCCACACTACTGCTTGTGGATCTGTGATGGACACCACCAGGTTTTCTTAGAAGTACATCAAATGTGACCAATACTTTCTCGCACATTTCTCAGTGCCTAGCCAACATCAGTGGCTGAATGAAGAGCAGCTGGCTAAAGCTGAATCCAAGCAAGACAGAGAGGATGCTCGTAGGAAGAGGAAAGCCCTTGAAGAACTTGCCTTCTCTGTAGCATATAGTGTATGGCCATCAGATTGTCAGTCCACAGCTTCAGCATCCATCAACTCCTCTGTACCCATGGATGCCCAAACATCCATGGTAGCAAAAAATGCCCATTTCTATCTGGGTCTGGTCACAGTGATCCATGTATTTGTGACCTCCTGGCTTGATTATTGCAACTCGTGATAGCTAGGAAAGAAGCAAGACACCCTAAAAAAGCTCTAACTGATACATAGCTGAACTACTCATCCACTTAGCGTCTACAGTTGCTCTGCTCTCCCATTGAGCACAGAGTCCAGTTCAAGGTCACTGTCCTGATATTCGAAGTACTTCATGGGTTTGGGCCTACCTACCTGGGAGATTGCCTCTTCTTCTGCAACCATGGTCTCTCATGATAACTACATTCTGCTGAAACCATGAAACTGTTGACCAGTATGCGGAGGCTGGCAAGCACGTGAGCCAGAACTTTTAGAAGAGCTGGCCCAGGACTCTGGATCTTGCTCCTGCAAAAGATAAAAAGGGACCTCAGGATTCATGCTGTCAGAATTCAATGCAAAACTCCTCTCTCTGGCTTGGTTTTCTCTTGCTTTTGTAAGCAGAGTCAGGATGAGCTCTACCCTGAAATCTGGTGGTGAATTATGGCAAGTGTGGAAAAGAACTCCAGGGGCTGATCTTGTTTGCATAGGCACACCCACCCCACCTAGCATGAGCCCACGGCAGCCCAAAATGGTCACTTTGGCTGCTGTGGGATCCCCAGTTTCTCTGTTATTGGGGCAGGAGGAATAAAGTGTTGTTACCCTGATTATGTGAATCAAGGACAATGAAACTGTTTTATGACAGAGGGTCTCACCATCACCTAAGTAGCAATCGCTAGACAAGGGACATGGGTTCCAAAACACAGTGAATTGAGAGAGGATGGGAACAGGTATTTGTACCTGATGGTATGGGTACCCCTTTGAGGGCCTGAAACACCAATTACACCACCTTCTCTCTCCACTGTTGAATAGCAGAGCTAATTTTGATTCTATTGAGAGTCTAGTTACAGGCTGCTATGCGGAATTCACTTTGGGCCAATGGTGCATCAGCACTGGGGCTCCCCTACTACAAGCTGAAATCACTAAGAGCTGCTGCGTGGCTCTGTGATCCAGGATAAGGACCGCTGCATAAGATCTCTAACTGCCCTCCCCCGCCACAAAGTCACATAGCCCCCCCCCCCACAGAACATGAAAACCACCTCCCAGACTGACCAGGGTAACTAGTGAATGCAATGTGTGTGTGCCCTGCTGCTGAACCTGCCCCCGCGTCTGTACCCTGGTAAAGGTGACTGTCCTGTCCAATTACCAACCCCTTTCCCCCCCTTCAAACAGACTCTCCTCTAAAAGCACATGATGGAAACAGTAATTAACAGAAACGTATTTTTTATTAGCAACTACACATGAAACTGGGGGATGAAACTGGGACGGGAGCTTGGGTGAGGCGGGAAGGAAAGGACTTATCAAATTTTGGGGAATGAGAGCCTTCTGGTACTTGAGCAGTCTGCAGGGGTGGAGTGAGAGTTTTCATGGACTCTGCCGCCCCTCCTTCTTGGGACTTTGGGTGAGGGGGGTATGGGACTTTGTGGTGGGGGAGGGCGGTTAGAGATAGACTGCAGCGGGGCTCTGTCCTCCTGCCTCCGGTCCTGCAGAACATCCACAAGGCGCCGGAGTGTGTCCGTTTGCTCCCTCATTAGTCCAAGCAGCGTTTGAGTCGCCTGCTGGTCTTCCTGCCGCCACCTCTCCTCCCGTTCCATGTGTGATCGGTGGATTTGGGACAAGTTCTCCCTCCACTGGGTCTGCTGGGCTGCCTGGGCTCGGGAGCAGCCCATAAGTTCCGAGAACATGTCCTCCCGTGTCCTCTTCTTCCTACGCCTAATCTGCGCTAGCCTCTGGGAGTGTGATGCCAGGGTAGTTCGGGAGACAGTCGCAGCTGTGGGATGGGAAAAAGGGAGTGAATTCCTCAGAAAGATAAATTTTTGGGTGAACAAAGAACATAGTCTTTCTCTGTGAACAAGACCATGCACAGCACCTATCACATGCGCACTCAGGACAAGGTCGAATTTTCGGCCTTCGCATTCAGTGCCTGGGGTCTTGCAGTGCAGATCAGACAAGCGGGACAGGACAGCGGAATTTGGGTAACAGGCTGACATGGTAAGCCGTAGACTTGTGGCTGCTTAAAACTTTAATAATAGTACTGGCCTCCTTTCACGTTCAAAGCAATGCCAGTCCCTGCTGCCAGCAATCCGGCAAGCATGAACTCTGCCCCTGTCCCACCCCCTCGCGGCTGTCCCAGGGAAAGATCCCTGTATGCTGCTCCTCTCCCGCCTCCACCGCGTGGCTCTAACCCGCCGGTTACAGTTCTGTAAAGGAACAGGCAAGCAGTCCCAATACTAACATTCCCCTACCTAATTGAAAGCAGGTCACCATGAGCGACATCACTCTGATGAGGATTTCAGAGACGGAGAAAGAACGGATGCTTCGGGAAAACCTGCAAAGACCAGGGCCGTATGCCGCCATGCTCTGCAAGGCAATGATACCCGAGTACTTGATTGTCTCCTGGCGCGGAAAGGTTTCCTACCACGGAGGACCCAATAAGGCCGCTCTCCCCAGGAACCTGATGCAAAGGCTTTCCAATTACCTCCAGGAGAGCTTCGTGGAGATGTCCCAGGAGGATTTCTGCTCTATCCCCGGACATATAGACCGGATTTTACTGTAGCTGCACTGGCAGGGACTACACAGTAGAGCGCCTAGGGCAAAACAATCATGCTAAACCGGACATTGTTAGATTTTTTTTCAGTAGTTGCACTGCCGAGGACTGAAACGTGAAGCGCCTAGGGCAAAGTAATCATGCAAAACCCATTGTTAATATTGTTAATATTCCTGTTCTGTTAAAAATAAATGTTTACATGTTTAAAACACTTACCGACTGATCCTTCCCCTGATTCTGTGTCCGGGTTAACGCCTGGGGACGGTTGGTAGGGGATCTCTGTAAGGGTGATGAAGAGATCCTGGCTGTCGGGGAAATCAGCGTTGTAAGCGCTGTCGACTGCCTCGTCCTCCTCATCTCCTTCCTCATCTTCCCCATCCGCTAACATGTCCGAGGAACCGGCCGTCGACAATATCCCATCCTCAGAGTCCACGGTCAGTGGTGGGGTAGTGGTGGCGGCCGCACCTAGGATGGAATGCAGTGCCTCGTAGAAACGGGATGTCTGGGGCTGGGATCCGGAACGTCCGTTTGCCTCTTTGGTCTTCTGGTAGCCTTGTCTCAGCTCCTTGATTTTCACGCGGCACTGCGTTGCATCCCGGCTGTATCCTCTCTCTGCCATGGCTTTAGAGATCTTCTCGTAGATCTTTGCATTCCGTCTTTTCGATCGCAGCTCGGAAAGCACAGACTCATCGCCCCACACAGCGATCAGATCCAAGACTTCCCGATCAGTCCATGCTGGGGCCCCCTTTCTATTCTGAGATTGCATGGCCATCTCTGCTGGAGAGCTCTGCATCGTTGCCAGTGCTGCTGAGGTCGCCACGATGTCCAAACAGGAAATGAGATTCAAACTGCCCAGACAGGAAAAGGAATTCAAATTTTCCCGGGGCTTTTCCTGTGTGGCTGGTCAGAGCATCCGAGCTCGGACTGCTGTCCAGAGCGTCAACAGAGTGGTGCACTGTGGGATAGCTCCCGGAGCTATTACCGTCGATTTCCATCCACACCTAGCCTAATTCGACATGGCCATGTGGAATTTAGAGCTACTCCCCTCATTGGGGAGGAGTACAGAAGTCGAATTTAAGGGACCTCTATGTCGAACTAAATAGCTTCGTGGTGTGGACGGGTGCAGAGTTAATCCGATGTAACGGTGCTAAATTCGACATAAACTCCTAGTGTAGACCAGGCCTTAGTGTGTTTCTTGCTGCTATTGCACACATTAATTGCTCTCTCTTTATGGTTTAAAAATCTCCTAAACTCCCTACCTTTTCCTTAAAAAAAAAAAAAGGAAGATAAATACTAAAGGGACAAAATCTGCTTGGCAGATTTGGGTGGAAATTCTTGATCCTGAAACTAGTGCCAAGAAGCAAAACTTTTTCTACAAAATAAACAAAATCCGCTGTAACGTCCCTTGGTTTCTTCTCGGAAGCGGCTCTCGCTGTCCTTGAGGAGGTCAGAGCAGAGAAAGGATGGCCATTCCGCATCTGCTGCACTGACAAGCAACCAAATGTACCTTTTGGCCAATTTGAAGGGCATTTTGGCAGCAGAGAGCTTCCAGCTCCCCACCCTTCTGGGGTAAATTGCAGAGCTGTTCTATATTGCTTGTTGGCGTCCAGGTTAAGTACATGGGCTGCATCTGCGTCTATGCATCTGAAGTTATCCTTTCAGCTCACTGCCCAGTTTTCTAACATAACCTTCTTGGAACAGAGCTTGGCATGCGCTTCTCCCTTTCTCTTGGCACATGGGGCTATTTTTTTTTTAAGCTGTAATTTCCCAGTGTGCGTTAGTCATCTTGAACAGTGGCACCGGCATCTGAAAATGAATGGCCATATTGCAATCTGGAGGAAATGGCATGTCCCTGTGGAGTGGACTTTGATTGCTGCAAGTTCTAGAGGGGTGTGTGCACGGGGTGTGCCGATTATAAATTAAATTGGTCTTTGCTGTAAGCAGGCATGGAAAGCTGAAAAAGAGCTGTCCCTCTTGCCTTTTCCAGGCTTCTGAGAATTAAAGAAGCCAGTAGCATAAAGAGTGGAGCCAACTCCAGGCAGATAAGTGCCTTTGCCTGTTGTAAAATTCAGAGCCACCTCTCAATCCCTGCATCCCCTTATGCCCCCACTGCAGAGTCACTCTCCCACTGCTAAGAGCTGCCTCTTGCGAGGGCACTGTGGAGCATCTGAACTTCCTTAGATGGTGAGGGCTGTATTGCCATGCTCCTGCCCTCTCCTGGACCAAAAGCCTGCTTCATGGTTTCTGTACAACCCCTTTTTGTTGCTTGTAGGCAGCTGAGTGCAGTTTAGAGCAAGTGCAGTCCATGAAAACACCTTCTTCCTGTACCCTGCCTCTCCCCTGCTGTCTGTTTCATCCCCTAGCTACCTCTTGTTTTCAATGCAGGCTAATCTCTCTGGGGGCAGAAACTCTCATACTATATGTGTGTGCAGCACCTGGCACAATGGGGCCCAGTGCTGGTTTGGGCCTTTAAATGCTACAGTAATGCAAAGCTAGCCCTGAGCGGTTGTAACCAAACAAAGCACAGAAGAGGCTGAAAATCCCCTTCCTTTCGCTCCCTGTTATTTGGTGAAGGACCTGAAGCTCATCCAGATGCAAGAATTGGGACCTGGGATCCTGATGTGGGCATGGGGGACAGGGTCAAGGAGCCTGGAGAGGAGAGATTTGGAGGGATGCAGGGGGTGGAAGAGGGAAGTAGGGACCCTGATGGGATTGGGTATGATGGGAAAATAGCTCCCCAAAGCCTCCCTAACAGCTGACTCTTTTTCAGACTCCACGAGAAGCCCCAGTTGTAACCGGGATTAAGTGGGGAGAGGATGGCTGGTGCATTTTGTGTTTGACTTCTCGGCAAAGAAAAATGACAACGAATGAGGCAGCTTGGATTCTAGGATACAGAGCCTAAAAGTCCATGGTTCAAATCTTGCCCAGGACAGTGGCGACGGGAACGTCAGTGCTGTCTGACAGCTCTTTGGTCTTAATCCTGTTGGTAGCAGTCGCCACAGAGGAGGCAAGAAATGTATAGGCATGAAGAATTTGCCCTTGAAAGTGATAGCTCCACCGCAGGACATAGGTTCATCGTAGAAAGCGGGTGCTGCTGCCTGTGTGGTGTGCTTTCGGTTGATACAAAAGACTGCCTTGGAGTGTGAAGTTATCTGCCACCTTTCACCAGTTTCTGGTTCACCTAAAAATAAAGGGAAGGGAAAGAAATGTCTTGTTCTGAATATACTGCCTCACGAGGGCTTCCAGATGGGCTACAGGCCTTGCTGATGGGTGTTGCTTTGCAAGTGTCATATTGCTTGTAGTGAGAGTGCCATGGAATGTCACTGTTGCCTTTTACCAGGTTCCCCAGGAAGTTCTCTACCAATGAGAACTTGTGTGGTTCCACCTCCACAAAAGATACTGGTTCAAAAGACGCATAAAATGAAAACTCTGCTAACTGCAAGCAACAATGAAAGATGCTCACAGCCTGATTATTTCCTCCTGTGCCCCAGGGTGAGGATTGCCATTATGACCGGCTGCAGTTCTAGCTCATCCCACTCAGATGTGATGGAAGAATGGTCCTATGGTGAAGGCACTAAAGTGTGAGTTGAGAGTTTTGGGTTCAGTCTCTAGGTTCTGCCACTGACTACCTAGGTGACCTTGGACAAGTCACTTAGCTTCTCTCTGCCTCAGTTCCCCATCTGTGCAATGGAGATACTAATCCTTCCTCTGTCTCATATAATTAAATTGTAAGCTCTGGTGGGCAGGTATTTGTTGAGATTCCCTCTGAGACCTTTCCACTTGACTTATCCAGAACACCTTGTCCACCTCTGGAAGAACAGTTTGTCCAGTTGTCTGTGATCCAAAAAACTCAGTTTGGCTCCAGCTTGTTACTCAGGTAACTTTATTAGGCATGTGACAGCTCTTTGCCTATGCTGGCCAGAGCCAGACACAGCGGGTTTAGGTGCAGGGTGATACCACAGTTCCAATTCAAGTCTCACACTACACAGTTTATATACATCTTTCTAAGCTACTAAACTCTATACTTCTCACATGTAAGGACCAGTCATTTTGCAGGTTGTGTAAGGCAAGTTTATCAGTTCAGTGTGTTTCTGCCTACGTTGTTTAATATAAACATTCCCACAATGGTTAGTTTTTGCCTCCCCTATTTACTATAAACATATTCACAATAGTTAATTGTTTCAGTTTAACTTGGACCTGCTCAAGCTAAGTTATCTAAGCCAGAGAGGCAAGGTGAGTGAGGTAATATCTTTCATTGGACCAGCTTCTGTTGGTGAGAGAGACAAGCTGCAGAGCTTACACTAAGCTCTTCTTCAGGTCTAAGTCGGCTAAGTTATCCCTACACCCCTGTCTCTTATTGTGTGTATGTAGGGCATCTAGCACCAATCTTGGCTGGGGCCTCTGAGCTCTACTGTAATACAGTAAATAACAATGGAGAAGAAATAGAGGTACTGTATTGTCAGCCTTTTCCTCTGACCAATGGTGACAGCAGCTGCTGCAGCTGTTACTTTGGCTGTGGGCTCTTCCGCGTTGCTTTCGGGGGCTGACACAGATGTGGCAAAGTTGCTCAGTTGTTGTGGGACAGGTGGGGGGAGGAGGGAGCTGGTGACTTCTCAGTGAATGATGATGTGCAAGCTGGACTGACAGCTTTGATGTGCTTTCCTCTGGGAGAAATGCTGCCATGGAGGATGAAAGCCCAGTTTGCTTGGCATTTGGCTGAGAGCGGTGCTGCTTAAGGGTATTCAAAAGAGCAAGAGGAAAGATTGCAGCAGCGTTCTCCTTGGACTATTGTCTTGTTCCTGAAGCAGCAGGAAAGTGACGGCAGCATGTAAAATGTAACAGCCTGCATATTTCATACTGCTAGGGATTGCACCGGGTGCCCTTGGTGCAGAGCAAGGGTCCATCGTACTACAGTATTCATAGCATCTAATGACAAGGCATTAGAGGCAACAGGACTTTTTGTGTTATCTGGAGCCTCCCTCCTCCCCCTGCTTACTTAACCCCTCTTTAAAAGCCTCATTCCAACAATAATGGGTAGTTCCTTGGGTGGCCCCTGCAGGAAGCAGGGTCAGACTGGGTCAGTATCAGGTGTTGCAGGAAGTGATGTGGTTGTTTTGTAGGTGGCTTTCTTGCCCTGTGTATCAGTAGTGATCCAGTTGCCCCGGCATTGTGCTGCCAACTGTTCTGCTCTCTTTCCTGAGAGTTGCTACGCTGAGGACTCCATCAGTTGTGGCCATTAACACGTGGTGCTTTTTGGAAGTATGCATGTGGGGGTTCACCCCCGTGCGTAACCGTATTCCAGCTTGGCTTATTACATTCAGCCTCTCTAAGTTCTGCCTGCGTTTTCAGTTGGATGCAGCATCATTCTTCATTTGCTGGTTAAAACTGCAGTGTAGTGTTAAAGTGACCGTGCTTCACTCTGTGAGAGGCTGCTTTCCAGTGGTGAATGAAGTGCTGGCTGTATCTGGTTTGTATATCAATTCAATTTTGTGAGCTGCTTTGAGACATAAGGTGCCATACGTACATGTAGTAGGGTCCTCGGTGGCTAGGTGGCCTAGTGGTTATCGTCCACTCAGTGGGGGAGCCTGTGCCCACCCACTCCACCGGGCTCCAACCTAAGGGCCTAAGAGGGTCAGCAGCGTTGACCTCTGGGGAGCGGGGTGCACCCTACTGTGTTACCCTCCTTGGATCACTTCCTACCACAGCTCTCTCTGCTTCTGGTCCCCGATAAGGAACAAGAAAAAATAGAAAGGAAATCAATCAATCAGCCCCAACTGGGCTTGGCATCAGCGGCGTAGCTAGGAGTTGAAATTTGGGTGGGCCCCGACTTTTGAGTGGATAGGCAATGACAGACCATGCTAGTTCAGCTTCTCCCCTGACGCCATGCCCTCTTCCTAGCCCTGATGTCCCCAGACACAGGGCTTCACCTGCTGAGCTGGGAACGTGCATGGGACAGCTCAGAAAATGGCAAGGCAAAGCTGCCGGCGCGTAGCTTTCTGAAGGGCGAGCGCAGAGCTCCATCTTGGATTTCAGGTGCCCGAGTGATGCTCCGGGCCGCTGTGGCAGCACTACACCCCTGCTCAGATTTGTGTGGGCCTGGATGCTACCCAGGACCACCTGTGGCTACACCCCTGCTTGGCATCCAGCCCTAGTGTATCAGAGAGGCATGTCTAGCCACTTGCGCAGGAGCCTGCAGGGCAAGTCTGCTCTCCTTCCCCAGTCCGATCTGGGTTGCTCCCTTTTTAACCCTGTTTCCAGCTGAAGCATGCTCTGCAGGGGTGGAGAGGCGGGGCTAGCTGGGCACAGTATTGTCTTTTAACCCCTTCTGTCCTAGTGTGGGGTTTGTATACCCCTTCACAATATGTGATATATTATTATAGTGTGTTAGTGAGGCAGACTACACAGAGATGCTACTGTCTGCTGAGGAAACTAATTTTACTCTCTTTGCTCAGATGGAGTAAGCAGGTAACAGTCATTAACACTAGTGGCAACCTTAAGTCTCTACAGTTGCTGGGGGAAAACACCGTATGCCTTACTCCAACCTAGAGAAAGACCAAGGTTTTTGAAAGTTTTAACAAGCTGAAGAGGGAAATAATCATCCCAACTTGCTCTGAATTGCCTTATTATTTTTTTTCTAACATGGTTCCTATATAAAGTATAAAGAACACTGCTGGGCTGTACCTCTGCATTGATTAGGAAGCATTGCAAACTGTGGGTTTCAATTGGAGTTTTACAATTGACTTCAATGGGAGCGGAGTGCTTTGGAAAATCCTACCCTGCGTGTCTTATCTGCAGACTCCAAAGGGTTAATGGAGCAGAGCGAATATTCAGCAATACAGACTAAACAATCACATATTTAATAGTGATCTAAATGCATCTACAGAACTAATATCTCAAGCCTCTACTGGCAAAGGGCCATGTGGTGCAACATGAAAAGTGTCTCTCTGGCACCTCCTTATTTATAGAGTTACAGTATTAGCAGTTTGTACAATACGACATACAACGAGTGCATTAGGGCATGAGACGCTCGCCTGAATATGAAAGGTCTCCTATGTATAGTGTTTTTAAACACCAGCTACAGTATCTGAAAATCAATATATTACCTGCCAGCCAAGTGCTGCTGATTTCTGTACAAAGGGAGATGTTGCAGGTTGTTTGGCTTTAAACTGAAAACCAGGCCTCTGAGTTTGATAAACATTGCAATGTGTGAAGAGTGGCTTCGCTGCAATGAGGTGCAAAACTTTCCAGCCAGGGAAAGGCCCACCACAGCAAAGATTAATCTTGTAGGAGAAATGTACTGGTCTAGTGAGCTAAGAGTGGCATAGTGCTGTTTTGTGGATTCTGCATGAACTCTAACAGGATGTAGGCTAGAGAGAGACATGGAGACAGTTTAGACAGGTATTCTCTGAGCATGATACTGAGTATGCTACTAAGTAACAAACTGGAAAGCTGTGGCAAAGCCAAAGAACTCAAAGGCCATGACTCCCAAAATGTTCCCTCTCTCAAAGAATATAATATGAGTAAGGGAAGATGATAAAGGCACACTCCTTTATTAACACAGTGACCCCAGATTAGGAGTTCTGTCAAATACTAGAATAGGCAAAGATCAAATTTCTGGTGCCATATGAACATAAGTTATTGCTGATTTATTGGAACAGTGAGGCTCAACTTTTCTGGAGACATGCAGGCCACACCGAAATTCCCTATAGCTCCATATTAGTATAAAACAAATGAATGGATTAAACTTAATTTTTTCATAAAGTAGAACAAGGCTGAAACAGTCCCCATCCCTCATAGTGCAAAACTTTAGGATGACCTGTACCCCCAAGTGCCTCCCTGCAGAGGATCTCAAAACACAAACTAATTAAGCTTTGTAAAACCTCTGTGAAGAAGACAACGGCTGTTATCCCGGATTTACAGGTCAGTGACAGAGATACTGAGGGGTGAAATGAATTGCTTAACATCAAGCACAGACTATATGGAACCAAGGTCAGCGGAGACTCACTGTAGCTGTGAGGCCATCATTCCCCTCCTTTTGCAAGGGACTAGCAGGGAAGCACTTACTGCAATGCATGGGAGGGTTTATAGTCTATAAAACAGTGTAAGTGCTGTCACAACCAGGTTTAATAATCTGTCCAGAGTTTTCCCTATACTCATGGGCTTATTCCTAACTCAATGGTCAGGCTGTGCCTTTCTCGTCATACAGGTAGCTGGGACTTGGGTTAAGAATGAAGCAAGTTACTAAGAAGAAAGTGAATACTTTTTAAATACCAAAGCTACCAGCAGGCACGTTCCATCTAGGAAAGAGATGCTCACGCCTTGCCAGAAACATTCCAGCCTCTAACTGAGAGGCAGCTATACCACAGCCAAGCTGGCTCTGGAGAAAAGACACAACTGTTTGATCTCAGCTGTGTTACTACCTGTGTCACGCCAGAAAAGCTAAATGTACCGCTAGAGCTCCGCCTACCACTGATTTTATTTCTCTTACTGAAGAATGAGTTGGTAAATGGCTGATGAAATGAGGGCAGCGGTGAGCAAGCGGGCACCCTACCATAATCCCTTCTTCTGTTTGGAGTGACTAAGCCTGGCACCATTTAAAGAGATGCTGCTTTGTAATAATGGCAATGGAGTAAAAGTGAGTAATGGCCCAGTTCCTACCATTTGAAATAATAGGATGAAAATCTGAGCTGCAGCAAAGGCATTTAGAACCAAGAGCAAAATGCCATTGCCTGAGATCTCAGTGACTTGCTGTAATGTTCTTCACCTCTGCAGGGCTAGCCTTCAGTTCTGAAAGACCCGCCTTAAACATGGGGACTTAGAGGGATATTTTGGTTACAGTGGGGCAGAAATGCAATAGGAACCTATGTGTTACAAGCGACTGTGAAAGGGGAAGCACAGTGCTGGGCATTTCTAGGGGCAAATAGGAGTATGAAGTATCAAAACTGAAGTAAATATTCACACTACCCCAGACTTGCACCTCTGTTTTCTGCTGTCACTAAACTTGCAGGCAGACCCCAGATGTATCATTTAAACAGACTTTTACAATGTGTGGTGCCGGTTATCCATTGCTCAGGGTGCTTGGAATATATTGCACTGGATGTGTTCTCCTCTAGGCTGGTGTGCCTTGTGTTAAGGCGCTGGTTAAGTGGACTCTGCTTTACTCAAAATCTATTTGAAGACTGCAGTGATTTCTTGGGTTAATGCATGTGGCTTCTGACTGTGAGCAAATACAGTACATGGCAGCCTGGTCTATGAAAGGGGGTCCTGAAAACTGTGAAGTGAGATAAATAGCTAACAGCATGTGGCCGTTAAGAATGCCACATGGTAATGAATGAGTGGCACTAAATTAAAGGACTGTTTTAATTGAGTTTATCAGATCAGATTGTTCAATGGCATATTACAATCTACAGGAATCAATAACCTAGGGACTTTGCATACTGGCTCAGAAACCAATTCTTGGTTGAATTCTCTTTTAAATGCCCTCATTGCCTATGGTAGCTAATAGCATAGGTAAGAAGAATATTAATAGAGGCTTTAAATATTATTGAAAATGTACCTGACAACAAATCAGTTAAAAGTCAGCCATGTGGGCTTGCCCCGCAGTGTCTCCATGTAAGACAGCAAGCATAATGGGAGAGAGACCTCTTAGTCTTCTGAAATGACTTACTTGGCAGGTATAGGAGCAGTATTTATGAGCTTTGGGTGTGAGGGGAGATGTACGCAAGTAGAACAGGTGGAAAAATTTTCTGTTGAAATTGTTTTTCAACAGAAAATTGGGTTTTAATATATATGGAGATATCCTATCTCCTAGAACTGGAAGGGACCTCGAAAGGTCATCGATTCCAGCCCCCTGCCTTCACTAGCAGGACCAAGTACTGATTTTGCCCCAGATCCCTAAGTGGCCCCCTCAAGGATTGAACTCACAACCCTGGGTTTAGCAGGCCAATGCTCAAACCACTGAGCTATCCCTCCCCCTTTTCAACTAAAGAATCTTTTTGTGAATCTTTTTTTTTTTAAATGTAGACTTTTTTGGTCAAAAAGCTGAATGCCAGGGAAACTGAAATATTTTGTCTGAAAACCAAAATATTTTGATTCTGAAATGTGGCCACAGTGCCTTATGGGAATTGTAGTGTGAGCTCCTGTGGCTCCCATTCTTCTTTGTGGACTTCCCAGCAGGACTTCCTCTCCCAAGATGCACTAAACATTCCCTGGTCCAACTGTCATGATGCTTGCCTTTCCTCACCAAGAAGGGAGACCATGGTGCATGGTGGGAGAGTTAGTCCAACCAGGGAGCCTGGGCTGGAGAGGGGAATAGGAGCATGACCAACCAAAACTACAACTCTGATGAAGCACCCTGGTGTAGCACTTCCAAAATCAAAATACTTCTGTTTTCAGCCAAAATATTTTGGATTTTTGGGTTTTGATTTTTTCTCCTGAAAAGTTGTAATTTTCCATGGAAAACGTTAAAAATATTTTTGTCATTTCATTTGCATAAAATTTCCATGGGGGGGGGAAACCCATTTTCTGATCAGCTCTGCAGCAGCCCTTCTCAGGTAGGACAGGTGTCATGACAAAGGATCTGCAAGGCTGGGAGAAGTCACAGGATCTCAGAGGTCCCCAAGTCAGGATAAGTCATCTAAAGATATTTAAGCGAACACATAGGGCAGCATTTTGATTTCTGTGTCTCTTGGACCGGTGAGCAAAGGATCCAAAGCAGGGAAACTCTCCAGAGAGAAATGAGGCAGATTGGAATGGAGGAGGAGGCAAGGAATCCAGTTTTTTCCTCACTTCCTTTAAAATATATATTGCCAAATAGATTTCTGGTTGGTCACTTGGTTCCACTCTTTCTTACCAGAACTCTGCACAGGGCAAACATTCCCTGCTTACTGATTATGTACCACTGTCATAAGTGTGGAATTAGCAGGTAGTGTGGTGAGAAAACATAGCATTTCCAGATGTGCCTTAGAACAGGCAGTTCTCACCTACTTATGTGACCAACTCTAGCATATTTCTGCTCACAGGCACTTAGATGGTAAATGAATCATTTGACCGAATGACTGCTGGCAAATCGAATGGATCACTTCAGTCTGTTTATTGTGGGCCAAAATCACAATTTTTGCTTTTTGTGTATCGGCCGTAAAGTGCTAAACCTGTTCTTCCAAAGCTCCTTTTACATAAACCAAATACCATAACCAAAAACATGTCTCTCCCCTTCCTTCTCCACCTTAGAATTACACAGATCTGTGTTTTGGAGGTGAAGGAGCTGGTACTCATTGCAATGCTCCGGCTGTGGCCTAGGGGGAACAGTTGCTTAGTTTCTCCCTTTATTAAAGGGAAAAGTAAAAAGAAAAGTAAAAAAATAGAAATCCCCAAAAATTTGGCTTGTGGAGTTTCTGAGTTCCTTGAATCACAGCCGTGCTGTAGCTGACACTACTAAGCTAAGATTTCATGTTCACTGTTCCTGTCCATTAGGACTGGGATTCTCAAAGGGGCCTAAGGGAATTAAACACTCAACTTCCATTAAATTTAATTCCTCTGGAAATCCAAGTCTAAGCCTTCTATGGCTTGGTTAAACTTCCAGCTCCTGAGCACCTTGGGTGTGTTTTGAGTTATCTGAGTAAAGCATTCCTGGTCAGCACACTTGTAAAATGTTATGATTTTACTTGAATAATTCAAAACGGGCTGGCTAACTTTGGTCGTAACTTCAGTCTGAATGGAATTGGCTGGAGAAAGCAATGAGCAGCCACGGAACCCACTGCGCAAATTGTATTTCTTTGATAGCTATGTGAAACAAATAACTTGGGTGTTAGGAACAATCCAGGAACTGCTCTCCTCTCTGGTGATAAAAGGCTTGACTTGCTATGACCTATTCGTGTGGTGGCTGCCATGTAACAACCTGGATAGATAAAACAGTATCTAACCTCTGGGCTGGGATATTTTTGGTCACCAGCTTGTGGCTGGATCTTTGGCACATGTTGCTTTGCTTTTGTTCTGTATAGCTAATATCTGAATTTCCACATGCTACAGAAGTTGCTTTGCCTAGTTACTGTACAAATGAAATCATGACTTTTGTGATGTGCCACTTTGGCTTGGTATTTTACTCACATTCATTTTCCCCCTCTGAAGTTGCATATTTAGCATTCCCTAACTGCATTGCGGCTCAAATCCATCTCTGTGAAGATGAGCACTTGAACTTGATGGCGAGTGAATGATTGACGAGGTGCAAGTATTTTTGTGTCAAGGCTGTGCCGTATCATTTGTTGAAAAAGCTATTCAGCTGAATGCTGTACTTGTCTGAAACCTGTGACAGTGAAGAATATGCCAGATTCCTGAAAAAACTGCTTCTTGATGTCTAGTGGCACCATTAGTGACTCTTTGATGTTAATGAATAAGGGAGCATTTTCTGCTAGGGAAATTACACTTTTAAGGGTCAGAAGAGTATACTTTATGTCCATGCTACACAGTTGCCACTCTTAGAAACTTCCCGTTTTGCCTTAGATGATGTAGTGATTGTCTCATTGGTGGTCTGCAGAATATCATATGAAAAGACCACATAAAAGACGGCTACAATACATTAAATAATTCC
The DNA here is from genome assembly GCF_028017835.1 of Emys orbicularis. Taxonomy (NCBI): domain Eukaryota; kingdom Metazoa; phylum Chordata; order Testudines; family Emydidae; genus Emys; species Emys orbicularis. Next base: position 65,960,863 of record NC_088689.1, on the reverse strand, counting down.
CTGCTATGACTTTTCCATGTAAGCAATTGCTCTAGTTGTCACAGGAATTGTGAATGGGAGGCAGGAGTTGTCAGGGAGACAATCTCTATGTTAAGTTGTAGTTTGCAATATGAAAAAAATTAAGAATTGCTGAGATAAGTTGACTTCAATCTATAGTGAATACCTAGAATGTTGCAAATATTCAGTAAGATTATTAAGTTGTCTAAAGCATTATGGGCCTGAGCCAAAATCCACTGACTTCAGTGAGCTTTGAGTCAGGCCCTAACTGAAGTAATTGGCAACTTTTCAAGCATGACCATTGTATATGAATTTATTAACAGGAAACAAAATCTTAGTGTCTCCTCCTGAATATAATTGGTATTTATTCTCACTTGTCAGGTTATGACACTTCCTTTCACATTTGAGTGATCTCCAATGGTTACCTTTTAATAAGATGACTTTTACCCATAGTGGTATCTGAGATGTGAACATAAGAAACATGAGAACGGCCATACTGGTTCAGACCAAAGGTCCGTCTAGCCCAGTATCCTGTCTACTGACAGTGCCCAATGCCAGGTGCATTAGAGGGAATGAACAGAACAGGTAATCATCAAGTGATCCATCCCCTGCCCCGCATTCCCAGTGGCCAGAGTGAGATTCTGAAATCTATTTAGAATAAGAAATAATTGTGGTATCTGATTCCATTGTGTGGTGACTGTGGTTGAGTTTTGATTTGATAAGAGTGATTGCTGCAATCTGATACAAGCATCCTCGGGGCCATGTTTGTAGCTGGCGTAGATCAGTACTGATTTACACCAGCTGAGGGTCTAACACTGAACTATTAACAGTGATATGGTGAGGTCTTGTTCATCTGCTGCTAACATCTCAGTTTGTTGAAATGGAATTTTATGACCAGCTTTCTGACATCTCTGCATGTGGAGATGGGCTGTGAAGGAGCAAACCCTGTTTGAAAAGGACCATGTCCACCTCAAGTTACCTTTAAAAATACAGCTTTCATTACCTGCGTAGCATCTCCTAGATTATTACATCTGAATACGTTGTTTAGATCCAGTTCACACTTCACCATTATGCTGCTTATTGGACTGATAGAAGTTGGAGATGTAAAAGGTTTCTTGGGTCACCCTGTCCATCTCACAGGGCCCGGTTCAGGATTGTTCCCTAGTACGTTTTTACTAGTGCTTGTCTGCTCTTGTTTTAAGTGTGTCAAGCATTGGGGCTTCCGCCTCTTGCCTTGGGATTCTCTTCATAGACCTCACCAGTAGATCTCCTTGTCATGCTTTCATTTCATTATGTTGGGCCAGATTCCTCAGTCTCCACCGAAAAAACACAGGAGAGAGCAAATTGTGAAGTTTCCCCTGGATCGTTCTGCTGGGGACCAGGATTTGCTCTCTTGCAGAATGAGTGAAGGTTTAACCCCAGTCCTGATGGATTTCCTGAGAGCTTCAGTAGAGTCCAGGGTCATCTGTGCAGGATGATGGGCTTCCCTTCCCTTGAAAGCTCCCCTGCATTGCAGCTTCAGTAATAGACCTAATCAGTTATCTTCAGATATTTGTGTAGTGCCCCGCTCTGTAGTATCTAAGCACTGCAAGTAGTCTGGCTAACAAGAGCACGCAGAGAATGAAAGACCGGAGCACTGACTATGCATATCCAGTGCCATTCCATTTGAGGAATGCATAATATGCTGGTTGCTTTGCATTGGGTGCGTTAGAAACAAAATTCATTAAAATCTTTTCACTGCTTTCCCCCCCCCCCCTGAAAACAAACAAACAAATAAAACTCTTGTTCTGTCTCCCCAGATTTGCTGGTGGTAACAGTGGCTGGCAGTACCAGTGTCAAAAATGGCAACAATATAAGTGATTTTAAAAATAGACTTGTTTGAGTATGTTGGTTTGCCTAAAGGGACACTGTCCGTTTGGTTTTGGCCCAAGGTTTCTGTTTTGTTACCGTCGGCCATGCTGTCTCTTCCAAGTTATCCTCCAAATTGGCCACTCCTGCAATAGGTTCAATATTGGTTTACATATGGACAAACATTCTTTGAATATAGAGGCAATACGGTTTTATGAAACCTGTTAAATAGCTGATTTATTTGCCTGTGTCTGTTACCATGGAATTGCTGTGAAACTAGCTCTCTGTGTTGGTGTCGTAGTCCTAGTATTTAGTCCTCATGTTGTTAGGTTACCAGTCCTGAGTCGTGATAACTCTTTGAGAATATAGCCCTGCTCTCTCCTTCTCTCCTCCAAGCTGCCCCACTGACTAGGAGCTTGCTCCTCTCCACCTCCCCAAAATGGCTCACTCTCACTTGAAGCAGCACCGCAGAATGTGGTGGGGGAATTTAAGCAACACAGTCCCCATCCCCAAAATGGCTCTGCTCTCTGGGCACCCTTGAAACCTGTAGTAACTGACAGGGTTCAAGGGAATGGACTGAATTTTTAAAATGATAAAACTCTCCTCTCCCATTTCCCCCACCCAAAAGTCCCATGGACTTAACTCCTCCTCTGCTAATAATTAACTTGGCCTGTAGTCCTTGCGCCTAGGGTCACCACCCCTCCTCCACAGGCAATACCTTGAGCCTTGGAGCAAAGTGAATAAGGATCCTGCCACCAACCCTGGGAGTGGAGTAGCTGTCAGCCTATGCGCAATCTGCGCAGCCATCTGATGGCGTCATCATCAGCCAGGTGGAGACCTGCTAGCCCACCATTGAAATAAGTCAGTGGGCACTCGTCAAGGATATGTGACATCACCGATTACGTCAATACTCAGACGAGTGATCACAAGGCACTACTGATGCTGCGGTTGGCTGCTGACAGGCCAACATGAAGCTGAAGAATTTGAAGGGCCAGTCCAATGGCTTGAAAGTAGAAGGATGGTGATACATTGGGGTCACAGTCAGATGGCACTTGACCAGGATTTGTCACCGAATTTGGTCTGCTGGTTGGATCATTAGCTTCCCCAGCCTGGGCTGGGTACTGATGGGGAGCACGACATGTACACAGCTCCGTTGCGGAGAAGCTGTGGTCTAGTAGTTATTTCAGCAGGGGGCAGATCATCAGGAGGACTGGGTTCCATTCCCAACTGCCCATGACCTTGAGCAAGTCACTTAACTTCCTCTGTCTCACTGTCCCTGTACATCGTTCTCGCTGCCCTTTGGACAGGGCTTAAAGATCTGCAGATGCAAAGCACTAAGCAAGTGCATGTCATGGTAACAGGCAGCCTGAAGACTAGGCATTGTAGGACCATGACAGCTAGTCTCACACTGTAGTTTCTTCCCATTTCTCCCCCACCGCACACACACTAATTGCTTCCTTCTCCTCTTCTGCTTTATTGCCTTTCTGCAATGTCATTGCTGCTCTTCGACATATCCCATCTCTTACATCAATTATCACTTCCATCTAGGCCCTCTGGCCTCTCCTTGGCCTGATTTCCACTTGTCTAGGCTTTTTTTTATTAGTATTATTTTCTTGCTGCCATCAATTTCCCTCTGACTGAGAATTCTACATTGATTTTAATTAGGGCCACACCTGGCAAGCCTAGGTGTAATGAAGGCTTCCTCCAGCTCTAGCTAGATCTTGTCCACTTCTCCAGAAACCTGACGCCACATTGCTCTGTGCTGGAATCACATCGGATTTCACAATCAAAGTCAGTCCAAACCTGGTCAGTATTTAAATGAAAGATCTGCTAAGGGAACCCAAAGTACTGCCATATATAGTAGTGGAGATTCAGTAGGTAGCCCTCTTTTTCTCCTAATTCAGTGCTGTACCACCCCAGCAAGGGGCAAAAGGTCTTTGAACTGTGGCAAGTCCTGTCTTTTCAAAGGAGATATAAAACTCAAGTCCTGACTACTTGTGGATATTAAAATCCGTCCGTCCATCCCCACCATTGTCCTTCCAGAAATAGCTGTAGTGGTAACTGTGCTCTGTGCCTCACTGCAGTTTCAGCTGGGTATGGCATTCTTTCTGTTGTTGTGTAGTGTTAATGTGTGCCTTTCACCCCAGAGGTAGCTGCATTTCAGTGATGGGGGGAAAGGATTCCAGTGTTTTAGGATCTTTTAAGGTTAAAGTTGCAATATAAATATTTCATATGCAGGCAACATTTACCCTTCAGTGATCTGAATGAGCCATTGCATTGTCCCCACTCAGAACATAAACAAAAGAACGGCCATACTGGGTCAGACCAAAGGTCCATCTAGCCCAGCATCCTGCCTTCTGACAGTGGCAATTCCAGGTGCCCCAGAGGGAATGAACAGAACAGATAATCATCAAGTGATCAATCCCCTGTCGCCCATTCCCAGCTTCTGGCAAACAGAAGCTAGCGACGTCATCCCTGCCCATCCTGGCTAATAGCCACTGATGGCTCAGGATCCCCATGCTATGGTAAGATGTATGATGTGTTCCCTTATGCCCATTTAAGAGATCACTACAGCTCAGTGGTTCTCAACCCCTTTTCATTTGCGGATCCCTAAATGGAGGTAGACATAGTCTGCAGACCCCTAGAGGTCCATGAACCACTGCTATAGTTGACTTGCCCAGACACCCATAACACCTAGCCCTGGTCTACACTACAAGTTTAGGTCAAATTTAGCAGCGTTACATCGATTTAACCCTGCACTTGTCCACATGACGAAGCCGTTTTTTCTGACTTAAAGGGCTCTTAAAATTGATTTCTGTACTCCGCCCCCGATGAGGGGATTAGCGCTGAAATCGACCTTGCTGGGTCAAATTTGGGATAGTGTCGGGTAGTGTGGTCGCAATTCGAAGGTATTGGCCTCCGGGAGCTATCCCAGAGTGCTCCATTGTGACCGCTCTGGACAGCGCACTCAACTCCGATGCACTGGCCAGATAGACAGGAAAAGGCCCGTGAACTTTTGAATCTCATTCCCTGTTTGGCCAGCGTAGCAATCTGCAGGTGAGTGCAGATCTCATCAGCAAAAGTGACCATGATGGAGTCCCAGAATCGCAAAAGAGACCCAGCATGGACCGAACGGGAGGTACGGGATCTGATCACTGTATGGGGAGATGAATCTGTGCTATCAGAACTCCGTTCCAAAAGACGAAATGCCCAAACATTTGAAAAAATCTCCAAGGGCATGAAGGACAGAGGCTATAACAGGGACCCGCTGCAGTGCCGTGTGAAACTTAAGGAGCTGAGGCAAGCCTACCAAAAAACCAGAGAGACAAACGGCCGCTCCGGGTCAAGAACCCCAGACATGCCGCTTCTATGGTGAGCTGCATGCTATTCTAGGAGGTGCCCCTACAACTACCCCACCCCTGTGCTTTGACTCTGTCCATGGAGTAGCACGCAACGGGGATGCGGGTTTTGGGGACGAGGAAGATAGCTCACAGCAAGCAAGCGGAGAAACCGTTTTCCCCGACAGCCAGGAACTGTTTCTCACCCTGGACCTGGAGCCAGTACCCCCCGAACCCACCCAAGGCTGCCTCCCGGACCTGCCAGGCAGAGAAGGGACCTCTAGTGAGTGTACCTTTGTAAATATTATACATGGTTTAAAAGCAAGCATGTTTAATGATTAATTTGCACTGGCATTCGTGGCCAGTACAGCTACTGGAAAAGTCTGTTAACGTGTCTGGGGATGGAGTGGAAATCCTCCAGGGACATCTCCATAAAGCTCTCCTGGATGTACTCCCAAAGCCTTTGCAAAAAGTTTCTGGGGAGGGCAGCCTTATCCCGTCCTCCATGGTAGGACACTTTACCACGCCAGGCCAGTAGCACATAGTCTGGAATCATTGCATAACACAGCGTATGGTCCCGGTGTTTGCTGCATTCAAACAACATGCGCTCTTTATCTCTCTGTGTTATCCTCAGGAGAGTGATATCATTCATGGTCACCTGGTTGAAATAGGGTGATTTTATTAAGCGGACAGTCAGAGGTGCCCGTTCCTGCTGGGCTGTTTGCCTGTGCGAACAGAAATGTTCCCCGCTGTTAGCCATGCGGTGGGGGGAGGGGTGAAGCGATCATCCCAGAGAATTGGGGTGAGGGTGGGGGGGGGGAGGGGGGGTTAGTCGGGTTTGTGCTGCACGTTAACCTGAAAACCGCAGCCCCTCCTTTTAAATTGCCAACCCGTTTTAAATAAAGTCTACCCATTGTTCTCTAAAATGTGTCTTTTTAACTACCACTCTCCCTTTTTTTTCCTCCACCAGCTGCAAATGTTTCAACGCTCACACTGTCTTCTCCTTCCCAGAGGCTAGCGAAGATTAGAAGGCGAAAAAAACGCACTTGTGATGAAATGTTCTCTGAGCTCATGCAGTCCTCCCACACTGAAAGAGCCCAGCAAAATGCGTGGAGGCAGACAATGTCAGAGTCCAGGAAAGCACAATATGAACGCGAGGACAGGTGGCTGGCTGAAGATAATAAGTGGCGGGCTGAAGATAATAGGTGGCGTCAGCTTGGTGACAGAAGGCAAGAGACAATGCTGAGGCTACTGGAGGAACAAACTGATATGCTCCGGCGTATGGTTGAGGTTCAGGAAAGGCAGCATGAGCACAGACCGCCGCTACAGCCCCTGTGTAATCAACTGCCGTCCTCCCCAAGTTCCATAGCCTCCTCACCCAGACGCCCGAGAACATGGTGGGGGACCTCCGGGCACCCAACCACTCCACCCCAGAGGACTGCCCAAGCAACAGAAAGCTAGCATTCAGTAAGTTTTAAAGTGCAGTGAGGCCTTGTCCTTCCCTCCTCCCCCACCCCTCCCAGGCTACCTTGGCAGTTATCCCCCTATTTGTGTGATGAATTAATAAAGAATGCATGAATGTGAAGCAACAATGACTTTATTGCCTCTGCAAGCGGTGATCGAAGGGGGGAGGGGAGGGTGGTTAGCTTACAGGGAAGTAGAGTGAACCAAGTGGGGGGGGGGTTCATCAAGGAGAAACAAACAGAACTTTCACACCGTAGCCTGGCCAGTCATGAAACTGGTTTTCAAAGCTTCTCTGATGTGCACCGCACCCTCCTGTACTCTGTTAACCACCCTGGTGTCTGGCTGCGCGTAATCAGCGGCCAGGCGATCTGCCTCAACCTCCCACCCCGCCATAAACGTCTCCCCCTTACTCTCACAGATACTGTGGAGCGCACAGCAAGCAGTAATAATGATGGGAATATTGGTTTCGCTGAGGTCTATCTGAGTCAGTAAACTGTGCCAGCGCTCTTTTAAACGTCCAAATGCACATTCTACCACCATTCTGCACTTGCTCAGCCTATAGTTGAATGGCTCCTGACTACTGTCCAGGCTGCCTGTGTACGGCTTCATGAGCCATGGCATTAAGGGGTAGGCTGGGTCCCCAAGGATAACTATAGGCATTTCAACATCCCCAACGGTTATTTTCTGGTCTGGGAAGAAAGTCCCTTGCTACAACTTTTGAAACCGACCAGAGTTCCTGAAGATGCGAGCGTCATGTACCTTTCCTGGCCATCCCACGTTGATGTTGGTGAAACGTCCCTTGTGATCCACCAGTGCTTGCAGCACCATTGAAAAGTACCCCTTTCGGTTTATGTACTCGCTGCCTTGGTGCTCTGGTGCCAAGATAGGGATATGGGTTCCGTCTATCGCCCCACCACAGTTAGGGAATCCCATTGCAGCAAAGCCATCCACTATGACCTGCACATTTCCCAGAGTCACTACCCTTGATATCAGCAGCTCTTTGATTGCGTTGGCTACTTGGATCACAGCAGCCCCCACCGTAGATTTGCCCACTCCAGATTGATGCCCGACTGACTGGTAGCTGTCTGGCGTTGCAAGCTTCCACAGGGCTATCACTACTCGCTTGTGAACTGTGAGGGCTGCTCTCATCTTGGTATTCTTGCGCTTCAGGGCAGGGGAAAGCAAGTCACAAAGTTCCATGAAAGTGCCCTTACGCATGCAAAAGTTTCGCAGCCACTGGGAATTGTCCCAGACATGCAACACTGTGCGGTCCCACCAGTCTGTGCTTGTTTCCCGGGCCCAGAATCGGCGTTCCACGGCATGAACCTGCCCCATTAACACCATGATGTCCACATTGCCAGGGCCCGTACTTTGAGAGAAGTCTGTGTCCATGTCCTCATCACTCTCGTCACCGCGCTGCCGTCACCTCCTCGCCTGGTTTTGCTTTTGCAGGTTCTGGTTCTGCATATCCTGCAGGATAATGCACGTGGTGTTTACAGTGCTCATGATTGCGGCGGTGATCTGAGCGGGCTCCATGCTTGCCGTGCTATGGCGTCTGTGCTGAAAAAAGGCGCGAAACAATTGTCTGCCGTTGCTTTCACGGAGGGAGGTGGGGGGGCTGACGACATGTACCCAGAACCACCCGCGACAATGTTTTTGACCCATCAGGCATTGGGAGTTCAACCCAGAATTCCAATGGGCGGTGGAGACTGTGGGAACTGTGGGATAGCTACCACAGTGCAACGCTCCGGAAGTCGACGCTAGCCTCAGTACTGTGTGGACGCACTCCGCTGAGTTAATGGTCTTAATGGTCTTGGAGTGGGGACACACACAATCGACTGTATAAAATCAATTTCTAAAAAATTGACTTCTATAAATTCGACCTAATTTTGTAGCGTAGACATACCCCTAGAATGGATTAACTGGCAGCACTGGGTCCTTTGCACTATCCAGGATCGTTCCCTTTCATTAGTATTTCAGGCAGAGAATCTCTCTTGTTTTAACTCGTGGAAAATGGATGCAATTTAAGAAAATTAGACATTCGTTCACATAATGAATAACCCTCATTTTATCAATTTGCAGCTCTATTTTCTGCAATTTGACAAGTTTAAATGGCATTCAAGTAGCTTTTTATGTAAGGTGTCACTCTGTTTCCTTACTAATGCCTGAGCAAGTACCTCGCCTATTGTCAGATCGTTAATTCTCTGTTATTAAGTACTCAGGTGCTTCTTCATTGAAAGTACTGTCAGTTGCTGGTGTGGAGTAGTTTAGATTTAGAAGCCAACCTTTCAGATTGTCCTCTGCTTCTCCATACTCTCCACCTACTGGATGAGAATCTTAATTCCGAAAGTTGGATTTGCGGTGAGTTCCCCTCCTCCCATTTCTTCCACCATTCCCCCAGCCAACCTGTTTAAAAAAAATCCCTGTGGGGAAAAGGAGTCCACACGCTACCTAGCTTGTCCATACAAATCCTGTCCAACCTTCATTTGCGCGTCACTAGTCAGTAACTTACAGTTGGGAAGCTGCTCAGTTTCTCATCATTTCAAATATTTTCGTTCTGAACTACGATGAGATAAGGCTGCTTAGCTTACAGCTTAGTAGGGTTCAACTGCTTGACTGACTTGATCTAACGTGAGAGGAGGAATGGTCTCGTGGCTGAGGCAGTCAGCAGGTCTGAGTTAATTTCCTGGATATGCCAAAGACTTCCTGTGTGATCTTGGGCAAGTCGCTTCAGTGTCTGTGTGCTTCAGTTTTCCATTTGTAAAATGTGGATAATATTACTTCCTTTCTCCCGCCTTTTGTCTGTCTTTTCTATAGAGATTTCAGTGGAGCCATAGCGATTTTATACCAGCTGAAGATCCAGTTCTATCTCCACGAGTCCGTGTTGCCTCAGTGGAGGGCTGAGCTGTTTCTAGTTGGACTGTGGTTGCGGGGCATTATTCTGCTCTCCCTTGCCCAGCTGTTAATCAGGAATAACTCCAGTAAGGGAGTCAGACTGGTGTAGAACCAGCGTCTGTGTGAGGAGAATCAGGCCACGTGTTTCATACATGAAGCTTGACACTAAGCCGTAGCCTTGGCATAGTTGTTTTGTATTATAGGTGGGCCAAATTCACCATTGACGTGACTGCACAGAAGTCAGTGGAGTTACACCAGGGATGAATATGGCCTCAGGTGTTTAATTTCTTTGTGTCTCTCTATCACTCTGACAAAGCTCCTTCTCTGCTGGTGAAGGTTGCATGTCTCAGCTCCTGAGTGACAAGTACACTGCCAGAGCTGGGAGAAATGTCGAGCGCTCCATTTCCTCCCAGTACGGTTCCCCACCAGAGCTGGGATTACACACTCTTTGCTCCACTTGGTCTCACTTCCTACCATTTGTGTGACTGCAGCTCTAACAAAGGGACCCCCTGCCTGCGAAAATGGAATGAGAACAGGATGTGGGAATCGGCAGTCAGTTACCACAAGAGTTTCATTCTGTCACCCACATAATACATAAATACAGGGGACATGTGTTGTCTCTTAAAAAAAAAAAAAAAAAATCTTAAATTGAAAACCAGTCTGGTAAGGGTAGTAGTGACTAGAGCTGGTTGGGAATTTTTTTCAGTGAAACTTTTTTCCATCTAAAAATGCTGATTCGTTGAAAACAAAACAGTTTGCAAAACGGCCAATTTCAGTGAATCTCCCAACTTGAAATGTTTTTTGTGCGGGGAAAAGAATTCTGTTCTGAATGGCTTTTCACTTTGAAATTTAAGCTAATTACATTGGAAAAAAAGGTTAAAAAGAAAAAAGTTTGAAATCTAAACAAAATATTTGAAAATCATCAGAACAAAACATTGCAGTTGACCTGAACTGAAACATTTTTAGTTCACACACTATGTTGAGGTTTTGACTTTCTGCCCTGATTTGTGACAGTAAAAATTTGTGAACTCTTGAAAATATTAGCAAGTCAGGAAAATGGTTTTCCACCCAGCTCTAGTTGTGACTTCAGATCTGGGACTCTTTTTGGCTTTGCATTTTCCTTCCTTCATAAAACATAAGTAATCTTGCAATGGGAACATGTGCATGCAGATGTCAATACCATGAAAGTCCTCTAATGCCTGCATCTGCAGAGTGGCTTAAATGAGATGCCAAGTTTTGTATCTAAAAGCTGAATCTTAATTTCAGCTTGTGTTTGTTACAGTCCTATACAAGAGTCAGTTAAATTCCATTTCTTGCTCATTAGCTGCATAAGATTAAAGTTTCAGAAGGCAGATAAAACATTTAGGGGTATGTGCAGAGCATTTAATGGGGGAGCTGCTGTATCAGTCCTCAGTTAACCATCTATGTTTTTTTCCCTTTGCCCATAAAAACAGAGCAGGTGTATTAACATATTTCATCCTGAGAATCTCTGAAAATCAGTTGGTTCACATCCAGTTCTAAAGCTTTAGTACATCAGCTGGTCTCATTGGCTAGGAAAGACAGATGAGAGTGCAGTGCGGACTGTGATTTACTGATGGGGCATTTTAAGAGGTTACAGATTAAGCCCCTAAAAGATGACCGGCAAAGAGTAAAATTTGGAGAAGTGACAAATGAGAATTCCCTTTCTAGATGGACTGGACATAAAAGTCTGGATCCAAAGACTCCTGAAATTTGGATCTGGATCTGAATGGAATAGTTTTTTAGTTCAGAGTGATAAACATGCTTTCACTCCACTTTATTTAATAAACTTGACTATCTGTTCTCCATGGGAGCCTATCTGAGTGCCATTATATAGCAAGGTAACTGTTGTGATTATGTGCTACAGCCTCACATGTTAAGGCATCTGTCTGCTGGAGGCAACTGCCATTCCAAGTTTAGTTAAGATGCAGCTTGTTACAGAGGAGAGGCACTCTGCTTTCTTATCGGGGGCTTTACTTTTGTTCTTTCTTGTTTTGTTGTTTTCCCCTTAACATAAAATCTTTCAGACTGAATGCAGACAGTTGGAAACATAAATAAAAAAGAGAATTTGTATTTCTAGGTTGTTTACTTGTTTTTAAGGGTAGGGGGAACACCTGGCTGCTGTATTAATTTGGATGAGCTATTTCTCATTCGGGATCTTAGATACTGAGGATGGTGACTTAGGTAATGTCATGTGATATACGGTAAATTGGCAGTCTGATATACCAGGTAATGTATCAACAAGATACATGAAGCAAGATATTTGAAATTATTCAATTTACTGAATAGGTGATATTTCAGAGATGCAAAATACTTTTAAAGTATCTGGCTTTTGCACTTATTGTTAACGCCTCTTATGGTTTCATTTTTGAGCAAGCACTATAAAAATGACTTTGTCCTTTAGGGGAATTCTATCTTCCTTTTGCTTTTTTGGCACCAGCAAATAATTGAAAGCAGTGGAACAAAATCCTTAAGTACCAGCTTGAAACTGATGAGGAAACTGGCATATATAAAGAAGTAAAACAGAGGCTCAAAGCTGTTAGTAGGAGATCTGTATCTTTCAGGACTATGTGAGCCTCAAAGTACGTTGTTGAATTAGTCTGTTCAAAGAGGGGCCACATTCAGAAAACCCTGGGATGTTATGTGTACAATGTAACATGTGAACTTGAAAATGAAATGTTGGTTATTGGCTTGATTTTTTTCAGGAAAGTCCAGATCCATTTTTAAAGTTTGGTTACATGATCTTGTGAAGTGCAGGTTGCCTCTTGCAAGGAGCACTGTCTACCATTGATCGGAATGGGCATTTAAGTTCTCGGCAGCCCACAGGATCAAGCTCATAATCAATAAAGTTTCTCTCTAAAAATAGTTGCATATTCCTCAATAGATGCCATGTCCCTGGCCAACTCCCTTGCTCCGGGAGCCAACTCCCTCGTGCCATGCTCCATTGCTCCCATGGGGCTCCACAAACATGTTTGGCGCCGGGCCCACAAAAGGTTAATCCGACCCTGGTGCAGAGTCCTGGCAGCGCTTACCCCAGCTCCCAGGAAGCAGCCACCAGGTCCCTACAGCCCCTAGATGCATGGGCGGCCAGGGAGGCTCCATGCGCTGGAAAAATGTACTGTTCACTAAAGAAGTTAACACTAGATAATTTAGTGCTAATTGGATGGACACATTTATTTTTGGTGCTGAGGGAAATCTTAATGCTAGACATAAAAATTCCAGTGAAACAATTTGTAAAATCAAATTGCAACTGACAGCACAGCGTTTGCCTCTAACATTTACCCGCATAGCAAATGACTTTTCCCACATCTGCCCTCAGCTTGATCTTCTCCTATGATAGGAGATTGCAATGGGAGGAGATGGGCTAGGACTGGGATTCTGTTCTGCGGAAGCCCTTCTTCCAAAGGAATGGCTGTGGCATGAATTTGTTTAAACATCAGCGGATTTTGTGTCAGTGTCATGGAACGTATCCTGACCTACATTGTGCAGGCACTGCAATCTGATCCAATTAATGGATCTGTCAACACAGATTAATTATAAAATAGACAGCCACACTTGGATGTTAGGGTGCTGGTGACCTCTCATTCAGAGAGGAGTAAGCTGGGTTCTAACGTGGCTGGTGTCTGGGCTTGTGAGAGCACTGGGGCACAGGACTTTACCCCATTTAACTAACCAATTCCCTGTGTGCCTCTTGGAACAATTTTAATCACTTTTCATTTGTGAATACGTTGGAAATCTGTAATACCGAACTAATTGACGTCTCTGAAATCTGTTTCTAGTCCTAGATTTCACTCTATATCAAAAGAATTTGTCAGTCTAATCATCATCACATTATCTATCATTATCTTCATTAGTGAACCTTTCCTACCGTAACTTACTGAGCTGTAATAGCGTAGACAAAGTTACAATCTGCTAAGCCCTCCTCCGCAATGCCAAATTCTAGTCACTGGCAAAGCAGGGAAAGTTAGTCATCTCCCTCTTTTGCACTCCCCACCCCGCAATATTTACAACTGAACTTAACACTTGTGAAAGATGCCAAATTAATGGCAAAATTTGTCCACAGAAGAGGTCCATGGTACATTGCGTGGTGGATGAGGTGATACCTTAAGTTATTCTTCTGTAACTTTTATATTTGAAGACTGGGTCCCGTGTCTTAGGTGCTGTATAATCACAGAGTGAGAACCAGTCCCTGTCCCGAAGAGCTCACAATCTAAACAGGCGAGGTGTGGAGTGTAAACGGAAGCACAGGGAGTGAAGTGACTTGCCCAAGTCAGTGACTGAGCCAGAAGTAGGACCCAGGCTCCTGACTCCCAGTCTGGTGCCTTTTCCCCTAAACCATGTGACCATCCCATGTGTTATTACCTATATTGCAGAAATAGTTTCACTTCCTGGTGGCTGAAAAACAAGTTGTTACTTCTATTTGACAATCCCTATGTTGTAAATGACAACTGTATATTGTTTGTTTAGCCATCATTTCGAGACATTGCTACAGTATCGACACAATTCACTATTCTCCCAGGCATATCTGAGTCCTGCCCAGCACAAGCCTGAGTAGAACATTCATCTGTTCATTTAAATGTACCAATTTCTTTAAAGTTCATGTCATTGGTAGATTCGTGTCCTATAATAACCTGATATATAAATGCACACACCACATGGCTCTATAGGTATACTAGTAGTGACAGCTTCCCCAACACATCTGGCCTGCCTAATATTGAATATTCTCTTAAACTAAGTCCCCCCGAGGGCTCATTTGTGCCTTGGGGAAACACAAGGGAGAGAGCCAGCCCACGGTAGAGTCATGCTGGCTGCGCTACTTCAGGGGATGTTCTGCTAGCCAATGTGTAAAGGGGTGGGACTGTGGTCTTATCTCCTCCATGCCCCCCCCTCCGATTTCATTCCATGACCCCACATCTCCCCTGGCCCCTTTGGCAGTGACCAATGCCCGTTGCAAGAACTGTGATTGTGTTGCCCTCCGACCACGTAAGTGTGCAAGGGTGCTCAGGACGCTCTGTGCGATGGCTGGGAACAATCTGACTAGTTAGACTAAATATCATGACTGTCATCTCTGCTACCTTTCCTCACATGTAAATCCTACTGTCATTCTAATCCTCTCTTTGGGAGATCCCAGCCTCTGCTGGACGTGGTATTCTAGACGAAAGTTGATTACAGCTGCTTAAAATGCCTCTTATATGTATTTCATATTGTTTTCTATGCCTGGTTTGACAGCCGCAAGCATCCTATTTGCTTTTTTTTAATCGCTGTTACTGCACAGCAACTGAGCTAACCAAGATGGCTCCTAAGCCTTTGTCCCTCAGAGATCCCTGCTGGTCTGGAGCCCATCGGTGTACATGAGATGTTTAGACCATTTTGTCAATGTGTATTAACTTACATTTATGCAAGTTAAATTTCATCTGCCACCATGTTGCCTGGTCCCCCAGCGTGTTTCAATCCAACCGGAGTAACTCGCCAGCCACTGTAGGCTGAAACAATTTAGTGGTGGTGGCAAACTTTGCCAGCTCACTGTCCGTGTCCTCCTCCTCCTCCATGTTACACTGAGGCCACTGAGACACTGGGCTCTGCAAACCAGTCTGCACTTTCTCTGAGAACACAGAAGCCAGGCAGCGATGGGAAAGGAACCGAGTAAGAATGCACCATTAATATAGTGTCACTTTACTGTAGAACACTTCTGTATGGGAAAGGCATGTTCACAGTGACATGTTCCCTTTTGATGGCTGGTTTTTAATATTTTATTAAACCAGACTAGTTCAGAAACATAAATCAGCCTTTTACTAAAGTGATTTTCTAGAGCAGACTTGGCATAATACACATAGGCTGGGTCCAGCCAGTAAACTGTCAAATTCCCCCCCTCACCCCATTTTCACTTCTTTAATAAGCTAAGACACATCGCTCTTCTGCTTCAAGGCATCCCGGGAAACCAGAGTTCCCATGTTAGTGAGCTGGTACAGCGACAGACATTTCCCCTAAAATTAATCTCGTGAGTCTTTTAACTGGTCTAGGGGGGGGGGGAAAACCTGCCTTGCCTCAGTGCACAAAAGTGAAATTGTGCACAGCTGTTTACAAATATCTATGTATTAAAAACATTTTGGATAAGATGAAGATTGCATGATGACCCAGCATGAGTGCATTGCTTTGATTATAAAAACCCTAATGCAAGATATACAAGCCATCTCCAGTGGAATATAACAAGTCTTTTATTGCAAAATTAATTCCATCAGAATTTGAGTACCTTCCTAGTGCAATAATTTCCATAACAATATTGCACTCTTGGTACACAAACTGCCCTTCCCCAGTAGAGGGAGCATTGTTAGAAAAATGATGGTGAGATTCACCTAATGCACATGCTTTCTTTATTACCACTTGATTAGCTGTAGGGCATTTCTCTAACCCCCCAGGCAGTGCTTATGCTTGAATTAAGAATGCTGAGATTTTTACTTCTTCCTCAGAAAAGTTTCTAACTCATTCTTCCTCCACCACTGAACAAGAGCAAGCTAAAGGTGGCCCCAACTGACCCAGAATGTGGGGTACCAGTGGAATTCAGAGGACTAAAACCCAATCTCTTGCAATCACTTAAAAAACCCTTGATGTGGCCCCTTCGAAGCATGGACCCTGGATCAGCTGGTCTATTTGATCTTGCCTTAATTTGTCACCAAAAGAGACCTTAAATCCAGATTTCTCATTTTCAGTACCCATCCCGCAAGTATATTACATGTCAACATGCATTACATATGTTTTATATTGTATAAAATACAACACACCCTCCAGCAAGAAATTCACATACTGTAGCTTTCCTGCATGGGCAGAAGTAATCACAAATGATAATTACAGCACTGTTAAAACACCCTGTAAAACTTTGTTACACAAACAAATGCAGTGACATTAAGGTTTAGCGACAGCAAAATTATATCAAGAGGACTGGAATTCTCCTAATTGTGTATCTCCCACCACTTGAGTACATTTTATCAGTTCCTTATCCTGAAATGCTGTGGTGTCCGTGAAGGGGCTGGAGGTGGGCGAGGATCCATGACTGCTGGAGAAGCGGGAAAGAGTCTGGTTGGCTTTGTAAAGCCACAGTTTTCAGGCTATTGCTTGTTGCCCACAAAGAGTTTGCCAGCAGTTGGCTATGGAATTGTGAGCCTGTCCCAGGTCTTCTGCTGAAACAGATTCTCTTGGCTATTTAGAACCGAGTCCTCATTAGATGCCAGGAGCATCCTATAAAATATTGTCCTAGTTCCTTTAATGCCTTTCTTGAAGCACCACAGGAACAAGCAGAAAGGAGTCTGAGATGCATCAGGGTAGGATTGATGGCAAGTGGGTCACAATACAGAGTCACCGTCTGAGAAGCCATCTGTTGGGGTTCAGGCTCAAACCCGGGATCCCTATTTCAGTCTCTCTATGGGCACTTCTAAGTAAAAGACCTATACCTGCATGTCACTGAGCAGAGCCCTGCAGTCTGCCCCGCTTTTAGAGTGGACTGACCGGGCTACCACACCCCCTGTTTACCAACTGTATTTACTACCAGAAGGTCCATCTGGATTGGGTCTGTGCTGTAGAATCCTCTCTGGGAGCTGACCCCCAAGCTGGTAAAAAATAGTGACAGAAAACAGCTTCTTCGCAACAGTGTGTGATTTATTTATCCTAAAGAAACATCACAAATGGAGAGAAGTGGATTAAAATAACAAAAACCTACATGAATATTGTCTTACCTAAACTGGCAAGGACAGGCTAAGGTTAAGTAGGTTTCCACTTAAGCAAGAGACCTCCACTATCCCCCCTCCCCCCAACTATTGGGGCTGGGTGAGATGGGTTGCACCCTGGCTTTGCTGCCTCTGAAAATCTGACACTTCTCTCTCCTCCTACCTCCCCACTCCAATGTGATCCCATAACTCTCAGGCTATCAATGTTCAAAATTTCAGTTCCTTTGTCTAACTTGGGGTACTTAAAATCCACACACCAATTTTGTGGATTGGCCCCAGTTCTAACTCCAGCTATCCTCAGCTGGCATATAATACCTTGAGGATTGTTTCCAGCTGGTGCAAGTTCAGTAGAGCAGCAGTAGCCTAGGGCAGAGAATAAGGAAGTTGTAACTGGTGATTGGTTCACAGCTTTTTTTCCCTCGAGATCCTCCGGGGAAGAGAAGCCATCCTTTGCTACTTGCCCCTTGGGTTCAAGGAGAGCCAGTTAGGCTCCCATCCTGCTCTCCCTGGAGGTCACAGAGCCTGACAGGGAAGCAGGCAATGGAGTAGCCGGAGCTACTCTGTCCTTCCACCCCCATAATGAAGGAGGCAGCCAATGGTGGAGCTGCTGTAGGAAGGAAGGGAGCAGTGTTCAGTGATCCCAGCAGAGCTGCTTCTAGGACTGCAGAGGAAGCAGTGCCCTCCATCTCCTACTGGTAGCAATGGAGCGGATTCGAGCCCTTCATTTTAAAAGTCACAGGGCACAGTTCAAGATGCATATTTTCAATGTGTGAACAAATACAAATGTTTTGCCATCGAGGGTTTCAGTTGAGAGTCTTGAAGAATACAGTTGGCTCCTGGGCTACAAGTTGGACACCACTGATCTAAACAATATTCCTCAGAGCTCACATCTCACTAGACCAGGAGAGTGTACTGAGTATTTGTTCCTTATAGATTTTATAAAGTAAAATCGGGGTTTTTACTCCGAATGCAAGAATAGATTAAAAAAAAACCCTGTTGCTTCGAGTTGAGGATTTTGTGGCTCTGTGAGCTCGCTGCGGTATTTATAGTTGGGGTGCTGGAGGCTTTGGTAGCTTCACCATTTTATGGCTGCAGAAATAGTTAAAAGTAATCACCAGGATTGGGCTTTGCCAGGAGGTGACGTTAATGCAAACCTTTCATCTCCTTTGCTCACCCAGGTGTCTGAAAGGCCATAAGAAGCACTTCTCACCATGTATGAACTGTGAAGTTCATTTGCAAATGGCACAGTTGAGTGGGTCGAGGGTGTCCATCTTGATGAAACGTGACATTGTCATAACAGTGTTAGCTTTTCAGCAAGAGGGTGGCCGCCAAGAAGGTGGAAATGCCAGTTCTTATTAAACACAAAGCTACTATGCAGGACCTTCATAGAGACTAGAAAATGCACAGGAATCTTTTCTGGGGATCACATTCATCTAGATCCCCATAAGACCCCAAAAGTGTGAAAAGTCTCATCTTCCTCTCCCTGCCCCATGAAGATCCTGCCACCATGGGGAGCTCCAGCATGGTAGGAAGATACCATCTGTGTGAGGAGCCCCATATGGTATGATGATCCACCAATGTAAGGAGTGCTGGCCCCAAGGGAAGGAGCCCACCAGTATGGGGAGCCCTGGCATGACTGAAGGATCCTGCCAAGGTGGAGATCTCCTACACCCATGAAGATCTGGCCAGTGTAGAGAAGCGTAGTGCTGGGTTTCTCAGGATGGTCTCAAGAGTCTGATAACCTTCCAGTGTCCATGACTGACCTGGTATTCCAAGCCTATCCAAAAATCCAGAAGTGATCTTGTAGGAACACTTTCTTTTGAGATTTCCAGCCAGTTTTCCAGAGTAAAGGGATAAGTCTGGATACACTTTTAAATAAGCATCTAGAACCAGCCATATATTTATCATCTGAATGGAATATCTGGAGCGTTTGATGTTCATCCATTACTAACATAGATACAGTAAGGGCATTGTATCCACTGGCTTTCGCTATGAGAGCATTCCAGATCTTCCTATAATCCTTCTGTATCTCCCGCTTGATTTATTGTACAGGCCCAAAATCTGTCATAAGTACTCTTGAAAAATTCCTGTTGAAGCCAAAGGGATTTTTGCCTTTGTATGGACTGCAGAGAAGGCTCACAGGGGCCTGATTCTGCTGTAATTGAAGCCACAACAAAATTCCGTTCAATTTCAGTGGTGCAAGAGAGGGTCTGTGTAGAACATGAGTCATCCCTGTTGGTCTCAGTGTATTCACTAACTATGGGCCTGATCCAAAGCCCTCTGAAGTCCGTTTGAAGGCTGCAATGGTCTTTGGATCATGCCCTGCAAAAGGAGATGCCCTCTCTTTATTCGATCCAAGAATAAGGCACGACGACTAATGTGTATGCCTCAGAACAGGGGCTGATTGAGTATTGCACCTGTTGTAGCTTCAGAGCTGAAGTCACAAAGTACTGTCTGCCAGAGTGTTCTGATTCCAGTCTAGTAGGTAGAGTTTCTCCTATTTAAGAATTATTAAATTTAATCCCTGGACTGATCAGTCTGGGGATAGGAAACATGAGCATGGTGACATAGCTGTTGACAGATAGGAGTGATAATCTTGGTGGGATAGAAGAGGTCAAGGTGGAATGGAAATGGAGGGAAGTTATTTTAAGCAACCTTGCATTGATCATCCATTGCTGTATAAAGACACTAATGCGGCTCTTCTGATAGAGAAATGGGGTAGAGGTGGGGAAGGGTATCACAATGAAGACTTTATGGCTAGGCATTTGAGAGACATGTCTGCAAAAGACTGTGTTATGGAATCACTCAATAGCGTGCCTATAGTTAAGGTCACAATTACTACTGTAGGTCAACATCTCGCTTCCTTGCAGCTGAAAGTCATTTCTCATTTAGAAGAAACTGTCTCCCTCTTGCATTAAATACAACTTTTTAAAATACTGGAAACTGAAAATAAACTTCAGATCATTTTATGTCCTACACTTCATGAGGTTTTTATGTAAATATTCCCATCACATGCTTCATATCTAACCATTTAGTTAAAAAAATACATGAATGATTCATGGTGCTCCTATACATAATGCATAATTAAATCATGGACTGATGGAGTGGAATTTATTAATTGTGAAGACACATGTGTTACCATGATACTAATTTATTTCTTTCAATTTTATTGGCATATTGCTCACTCATCTGTGATTGCCTGCTTTGTTGCATTACCCTGGAACAGTAACGTGTTGTTAAAACAAATTATCTGGACATTTAGATAGGCTGTTTGTTCACTGATGGGAACAATATGTATTTAGCAAAAAGACTTAATGTAAATTATTATACATGCAGCATTATCTTAACATTGTACCATTGCATTAAAGCTGCTCTGATGAGCCATATTACCCCTATAAAGGCAAAAAATTATTTAAAAAATAAGTCTTTCAAAAGAGACACCAGAAATGTTGCAGCAATATCACAGAAAATGAACTTTGAAAAATCACATGATAGCTAGTTATATAAGTTTAAGATATAATAATGTAACTCAGGGATCTACAGTATTTGATTGTGCTAGGTATCTCCCACAACTTAGAAGATGCATCAAAAGTTGTCTCAAATGACTACTCAAAGTACCTGCAAAAATTGACTGAGATGGAATTTAACTAAGGGCTGTTGAACAAAATTGTATGAGAAATCTTAGAGGCATTTTAAAGTGTAGCACATTGACAAGGTATTTCAACCTTTTCCAAAACCCTACTCCTTCCTAAATGCTGTCCTTGTCTCTTCTCATGTCTCTCCCTGCCACCTTTGCTCTACCAGTAATACAGTCCTACCACTTCTTGCATGGAAGGAGGAAATGACTGTCCTGCACCATCTTTTATGCCTCTCTTTAGTAGGGACACGGTGGATTCTCCATCACTTGCAGGCTTTACATCAAAACTGGATTTCTTTCTAAAAGATAGCACAGAAGGTATGGGCTTGTTGCAGAAATTATTGGGTAAGGTTCTTTGATCTGAATTGTGCTGTATTAATCACCACAGTCTCTGTATGGTGGAGAGGGGCAGTGACAATAGAAGGGTATGCGCTAGAGCTGAGCAATTCTTTGAATCCAGACTGTGGAGGAGATGAGAAATCCGCATGTACCCACTTCTGCCATGGACCTCATAATCATTCGTGAGGGTGCATAGTCAACATACAAGGGCATATGGGGCTAGTAGATACCTATGAGCCCACACAGAAGAAGGTCAAGATTTAATCCAATGGGCTAATGGATTTGGGAGGAATCTTCACTACCTGACTAGTTGCTTTAATTAGCAACAAGTGCCATATACAAGAATGTAGGCTTATCCTCAGTTCAGCTTTGGTAGCTGTAGGCTAATACTGAATTAAACTGTGGTAGCCTATTTCCCCTTTGTACTTTTTTATCCTACCTTAGATTCATAGAGTTTGAAGGCAGAAGGGACCATTAGATTACCTAGTCTGATCTTGTATATATCACAGGCCATTACATTCCAACCACTCACCTCATGCTGAGTCCAATAATTTTGTGTTTTTGGCTAAAGAATATCTTCCAGAAAGGCATCCAGTCTTGATTGGAAAACCTCAAGAGGTGGAGAAACCATGGCTACTTATTTGTTTGCCTGGATCGCCCTTCTGTCTGTCCAGCTATTATACCTGCTGCAACTGGGATGGCAGATTTGTGATATGATTGGCGTACTCTCTTCTAGAAGCCCCACATCTGTCACCATCAAACTCATTCAAAATCCATGGTGCTGAAGATCCCAAAACCGTTTATCCACCTGGTTCTTCTGTACTGTACATATTTCTTCCTTTCATTATGGACCAAATTTTGCTCCCTCCTCTGAAATTGCAGAACATCTTGGCCCAGAAGAACCAGTGGAAAAAGGTGGGGTGAGATTTGATACCCATGCATGGAGTCTCTTCTCTCTACTTTCATGGGTGCTTCCCGCCTCTTATCACTCTGAGAGGCGTGGTGAGTGCCAGGAGAGGAGTGGCAGTGGGGCTGATGAGTTCACAACTATGTGGATTTGTTGGTCACAAGGAATAACTTCTCTGGGTTTGTAATTTTTAGCCTCCAAGATCAGGGCCCTTGTAGTACTAGGTACTGTACAGACTCATAGGAAGAGACAGTCCCTGCCCCCACAGAGTTTACAATCAAAACGGAGAAGACAATCAAAATACACGAGAAAAATACTACTGTCTCTCTTCTACATGTGGAGAACGGGGGCAGAGAAATGAAGCTGACAGGCCAGTAGTCATTAAGCTTCATTTTAGGAAAGCTTAAATGATTTGGTCACACAGGAAGCCTCTAGCAGAGCCTGGAATTGAACCAGATCTTCCGAGTCCTAAACCAGAGCCTTAACCATGATGCTGTCTTTTGAAGGAGGAGTGCCTGGGCTGCAGGAGGTAAAAGAGCTGGAAAAATATCACTGCCACTGTTGCTGAGATCCAAAACCTTCAATATAGTCCCAGATAAAGAAAACAGTCTGTGGCAGCTTTCTGAAGTATTGAATCATTGTTCTAATTCTGATTGTAACTTGCCTGATATGAAACCTGGTGTCAGCCAGTTGATTGCTAAAACTTCAGCTTATCATCAAAAACTCGTTGATTCATATTTACGCAATATACAATTATTTGAGTTACTTTCATGAGCAAGCTGATTTCTGATTTGCCTGAGCTTCAGAACACTACCATCTCCAAGCTTATCACCCTTTTCAATAACAGGATGATGAGTACCTTTCACTGTACTGAACCAGGACCCATCAGATAAAATGTACTGTCTACAGTATATTAGTCATTCAGAACAATAGAGAAAAAGTCACTGTAACCAAATTGCCAGAAGATAAATATTTTCTGCTTTAGAATTAATCAGCTCAATTTTTCATTAAGAATTATCTCTGCTTCTTGTTTTTCTTGCCCAGCAGATCATTAATCACCTTGTATCATATTATTATTAAACTGCTGTTAAATTAACCATGCAGATTTTTTAAAACTGAGGGCCAGATTCTCAGCTGCTGTAAATGGCCATAACTCCAGTAGGATCTGAGAATCTGACTTGTAGACTTTACTCCTCAGCAGTTTCAAAAAGTCTCTGGCCTTTCTCATGCATTTTAGATGCTGAGCTATGTTCCCCTGCATCATACTGTGTCATCAGACTACCCTTCTTGCTAGGACGAATACGAGTAAAACACCAGCTCTTATGGAGAACCACCAACTTGATTCTTTTAGGGAGCTATTGAAATAGTGACAGTTATTTCTAAAACCTTTTGAAAATTCGTTTCCATATATCTTGCAGTATGTCTGAGTATCTAAAATTTTAGGTATAAATATATGTATTTAGTTGAGTCATTGCACACTGCAGTTTCTGTTCTCCAGGACAGTTGATTCCTCCCTTTGATTGTAGTGCTGTCTTTAGTGGGGAGGCATGCCTGAAGAGAGGCCTTAGGCCCAGGTTCAACAAGTACTTCAGCACATGGCTAACTTTAAGCACATGAGTAGTCCTGTTGAATGCATTAAGACTGATGATGACGAAGATGGAGTCTCATGTCAGTGTCGATGTATGAGGATTCAGCAAACAGTATAGATGAACACACACATGAGGTCTGATCAACACAAGAACTGCAAACACAGTTACATGTGGGACAGACGAGATTGGTCACGACCATTGCAGGCTGTTGCATCCTTGCTTTGTGCTGTTCATGTTTTTCACATAGGGTGTTAACCTCTTTGAAGTGAGGCACATTAAGACAAATCTGCTGCCAGCTTGCTCAGTCATGGGCTATTGCTTCCCAATTTTTGGGGTCAACCTGACATGCTTTCAGGTTTGACTTCAGTGTGTCTTTGTCGTTTGTACTGGCCTCCATGAGAAACGGATGTGTTGCTTTAGTTGATGATAAAATATAGCCCTGGGAATTCTCAAGTTGGCCATACGAAGGAGATGCCTGGACTGAAGCAGGTGAGCTTTTATGAGCATACTTTGCCAGACATCCAACAGCTATTAATGATTTTGATATTAGGAATCTTGTCCCACCACTTGATGATGCAAACCAACCGAAGACAGCGCATATGGAACTGATCAAGTTTCCTAATGTGGTGGTGATATGTTGTCCATGCCTCACAACCATATAAAAGCATTGTAACCATGACTTCCCAACAGACATTTAGCATAGTGCATATTTTGATGCCCCTATTGTTCCATAGGTGGTGTAACAGCATTCCGAATGCAGAGCTGGCCTTGACTATGCAATGGATAATCTCAAAATCATTTGTGACAGCATATGCCCTTGGTAGCAAAACTTCTCCATGGACTTGAGAGGAGCATTGCTGATCTTAATAATTGGGTATACAGCACATCTCCCAGCACAGGTTGGTGCAGTATTTCAGTTTTCATTAGGCTGATTGTGAAACCAAAATGATTCACTGCATGAGTAAAGTGATTAGTTATAAATTGAATGTCATCAATTGAGTGAGCACGTTTATAGAGATGAAAAATTTGGCATCCTTGAAATCTCATGACACCAACTCTTGTCCCCAGATAATATGGAAGAGCCATGTGAGGTGCCTTGCAGTGTGGTAGCCGCCCTGCTTAGCAGTCTCTGTCAAAATGCCATCTAGTCTGGGTGCTTTCCCTTGTGACATTTGTTTGATTGTCGTAATGAAGACAATAGGAAAACTTGTGCTTAAACATAGGTATGTGCTTAAAGTTAAGCAGGTGTTTTGGTTGCCGAATCAGGCTTAGGAACTTTCAGTGTGTTCATGTATTTGTTTGGTGGCTTGTTCCCATGTATTTTGTAACAATTCTCTAAGTATTCTGCTTAGTCACAGTGAATGCTGATATCAATGTTTTCAAATGTGGGGGCAGAAGATTAGGTACCTCACTGTCTGATTTTTTTTTAAGGTGCTGAGCTCCCAGTAACCATACACGCCTAACTTCAGGCTCTCAGATTGAAAATGTTGGCCTCCCAGGTCTTAACTTTAACAAGACTTCATTATATCTCAGTTATTTCTCTTGTGAATTAGATGGAGGCCTAAACCCAATCCTGCCTCAGTCTTATAAATTTTGGGGTGCATTTGTGTATTCCAGAATCCAAACCCTGATCCAGATCCAAATTTCACAGCTGATATTTTTAAATATCTTCAGATTTGGCTGATCCAAACATCATCTATACTTTCTGGGGAGTGAAAGTCAGGACTGGACCCAAATCTAAACATTTGTGGTTCCATTTCTTTTATCTTTTATACTGTCCATCAGTCATGGCGGTTGGTTGGTACATTTGATTTAAACAAATTTTTAATAAAGGAGAAAACTCCTGCTTTGACTGCTTGTGCTGGAAATGGTTTAGCCTGAGGCAAGGCCACAGGCAAAGGTATTTCAGATGGCCAAATGCAATTTCAACGGTCACTTAAAGCCATGCTAGGCAACAGATATGTCTTTGAACAAATACTTGGATACTGTGTGCAACCCACTTAAATGAGTGCTAGGAAGAAGGGAGCCTAGTAATGCATTACATCCCTTTAAAATAATAATAATTAATAATAATCTAGAGGGTCACGGGATAAGTAGAAAAATATTTAAAGACCAGCCCCTCAGTGAGTATAGATGAAGTAAATGGAGCTAAACTGATACGCTAGCTGAGATACAGGCCCAGGGTGTATAATTTTAAAGATACAGTCATCGAACCTGGCAAGAAGTTGTCCCCAGTCCTGTAATGATGGCAGTTAGCACAATCAGGGGAGATGGAACAAATGGCAGTACACAAAACAGTGGCTCAGTGGGATACAAAAAGTGATGTTTTAGGCAGTTTGGCAGTGTTACTAATGATTCTGATTTAAATGCCTATAATGGCATTTTGGTCTCTGCTGGAGCCAGTCTGGTGATGTTGCGGGAATCTGAGCTGGGCAATTACCCAAATAATCAGAAAAAAATTGTTTGAATCGAACTGAAACAAAAAAAATTCAAATTTCTCAGTGAAAGAAAAAAGTAAAAATAAAAAAATTTGGATTGAGCTAAATGTTTTATTTTACTTGAAACATAACTGCTTATCTCATTTCTCTCTCTCTCTCTCTCTCTCTCTCTCTCTCTCAAGAAAAGAGTCCCACAAAAAGTGGAAACTAGGTCAAATTACAAAGGATGAATATAAACAAACACAAGCATGTTGGTTCAAAATTAGAAAGGCCAAGACACAAAACAAGCTAGAGACTTAAAGGTTCTCAAAATACATTATATATACATTAAAAGCAAGCAATATACATTAAAAGCAAGAGGATAGGCCCATTGCTCAATGAGGGGGTACAGGGAACAATAACAGAAAATATAGAAATAGCAGAAATGCGAAATGACTTTTTTGTTTGTTTTCACCAAAAAGGTTAGTAGCAATTGAATGTCTAACATAGTGAATGCCAGTGAAAACGAGTTAGGATCTGAGGCTAAAATAAGGAAAGAACAAGTTAAAAATTACTTAGACAAGTTAGATGTCTTCAAGTCAGCAGGGCCTGATGAAATACATTCTAGAATACTTAAGGAGCTGACTGAGGAGATATCTGAGCCATTAGTGATGATCTTTGACAACTCATGGAAGATGGGAGAGATTCCACGGAACTGAAAGAGGGCAAATATAGTGCCAATCTATAAAAAGGGGAATAAGGACAATCTGGGGAATTACAGACCATCACCTTTACTTCTGTACCTGGAAAGATAATGGAGAAAATAATCAAGCACTCAGTTTTCAAACACCTAGATAATAAGATGATAAGTAACAGTCAACATGACTTTGTCAAGAACAAATCATGTCAAACCAACCTAACAGCTTTCTTTGACAGGGTAACAAGCGTTGTGGGTGGGGGGAAGAGGTAGATGTGGTATATCTTGACTTTAGTAAGGCTTTTTATACTATCTTGCATGACCATCTCATAAACAAACTAGGGAAATACAACCTAGATGGAGCTACTATAAGGTGTGTGCAAAACTGGTTGGAAAACCATTCCCAGAGAGTAGTTATCAGTGGTTCACAGTCATACTGGAAGGACAAAACGAGTGGCATCCCGCAGGGATCAGTTCTGGGTCCAGTTCTGTTCAATATCTTCATTAATGATTTAGTTAATGGCATAGAGAATACATTTATAAAGTTTGTGGATGATACCAAGCTGAAAGGGGTTGCAAGTGCTTTGGAGGATAGGATTAAAATTCAAAATGATTTGGACAAACTGGAGAAATGATCTGAAATAAATAGGATGAAATTCAATAAGACAAATGCAAAGTACTCCACTTAGGAAATGCACACACACAAAAAATGGGAAATGACTGCCTAGGAAGGAGTGCTGCAGAAAGGGATCTGGGGGTCATAGCGGATCACAAGCTAAATATGAGTCAACAGTGTAACACTGTTGCAAAAAAAAACCCCAAACACTATTCTGAGATGTATTAGCAGGCGTATTGTAAGCAAGACACAAGAAGTAATTCTTTCGCTCTAATCTGAGCTGCTAAGGCCTCAACTGGAGTCTCGTGTCCAGCTCTTGGTACCACATTTCAGGAAAGATGTGGACAAATTGGAGAAAGTCCAGAGAAGAGCAACAAAAACAATTAAAGGTCTAGAAAACATGACCTCTGAGGAAAGATTGAAAAAGTTGGATTTGTTTAGTTTAGAGAAGAGAAGACCGAGGGGGGGACATGATAACAGTTTTCAAATACATAAAATGTTACAAGGAGGAGGATGAAAAATTGTGCTCCTTAACTCTGAGGATAGGACAAGAAACAATGAACTTAAATTGCAACAAGGGAGGTTTAGGTTGGACGTTAGAAAAAACTTCCTGTCAGGATGGTAAAGCACTCAAACAAATTGCCTAGGGAAGTTGTGGAATGGCCATTGTTGGAAGTTTTAAAGAACAGGTTAGACAAACACGTGTCAGGAATGGTCTAGTTATTTTGTAGTCCTGCCTTGAGTGCAGGGGACTGGACTAGATGTAAATTCTGGATCAAGACATTGATCCAAAATGAAAAGTGGAAAAGTTGACCCAAATTCTCAGATAGTTTTGTTTGTCCTGAATCTGCTTTATTTATTTATTTATTTATGACAAAACAAAACAAAAAAAACCCAACTCCTACTCACAGAAATTTTTGCCCAGCACTAGTGAAAAGCTCCAGCCATCATGCAATTTTCTGTTCTGAACAGGGGAAAGCTCCCTCTGATTGGCTATTCCTCTTCCCTGCCTCCTAGGGAACAGCAGCCAATCAAAGCTGCAGGAACCAAGAAAAGTTTTTGGATAGAGGATGGGGAGGAGGGAGCAGCTGACCCTATTTTCAAAGAAGGGAGCAGTGGAAGAAGGAGCAGAAAAAGTCCAGGAGCTCAGGGTGACTGCTCCCCTCTCCTCCTCCTGTGAAAAACAGGTCTATCTGCTCTCTGCTTCCCCTTTTCCTCTCCATCTCACTGCTGCACCAGCCTTGGGAATGGGAAGAACAGACCTTGTCACAGTTGCGGTTGACGGGGGCACAGAAACCCTGGAGCTGCAGGAGGAGTAGAGGGGCAAAAAAGGCAGATGTGGGGCTTTGGGGGCAGAATCAAAGTGTGGCTAGGAGGTGCATAATTGCTGAGCTGTAGGACAGGTGGATGTGGTGCTAGGGGCCTAACGAATTAGAATTTTGAGGTTTGGAAAGAAGACTGAAGCTTCACACTATCATGTAACCAGAAGACTGATCAAAAGAAGTTTAATATATATATAAACCAGTTGTTTGGTTGTATGAACATCCACTCTGGGAAGGAATATCCTTTGGGTTAGCAAGTGAAGCCTGGTTCTTTGCATCCTCACATAAGCAAATGACTACCCCCAAATCAGAATCAGTTAGTGTAGTTCCTTAAGGGAAACCTGCCGTTTAACCTTCAATGTCAAAATAGCCCTGTATTCATAGAGATTGTGCAATGTTGGAGAAGTGGTCTGGACCCTTTCTAGTGCAGAGTCCCTTTTTTTCATTGTTTTGGACTATTTCTTTGATCAGATTAGGATGGTGTTCTATGGCAGATGTTAGCAGCAGTAGTGGAAGAGACTGGATCC
The DNA here is from genome assembly GCF_028017835.1 of Emys orbicularis. Lineage (NCBI taxonomy): Eukaryota > Metazoa > Chordata > Testudines > Emydidae > Emys > Emys orbicularis. Next base: position 65,931,534 of record NC_088689.1, on the reverse strand, counting down.
TACTGAAGTGAAATTGTTTGGAAAGACAGATATTTAAGTCTGCTCATTTCTCCCTAGTTTATTTTTAGTTAGAGGCAATGACCCAGGCTGTGGGGCCAAAATTCTAACGAGCTTTCCGAATAGGAGGGGTGGCAGTAGGTTAAATCTCAGATGTATCCATGTGCAGCATGATTTCTCTTGAACTCTGAGGAGAGGATGTCATCTCACTTCCATGTGGGTAAAACACTAAGGAGGACTGTGACTCTGCAAATGGTTACATTAATCATGGGGAATAAAATGTTAGCTGCTAGGAGCAAAGGCTTTGGAATGCCTGCTGCTAATGCTAATACAAATGGCATTATTGTGTCATATTGGGAAACCAAGGCTCTTATGCCACACTGTAGGTTTAACTTGTTGAGCTGCTTCCAGGTTCACCTGATGGTGTGTGTGTGTGAGAGAGGTGTTAGACTGTGAATTCAGGACAGGGACCGTGTATTTCTCTGACTCCGGTACAATGTCAAACATACTGATGATACTTAATGATATTATCTGAAGGGGGTGCTCCAAAGAGGATGGAGCTAGGCTGTTCTCAGTGGTGGCAGATGACAGAACAAGGAGCAATGGTCTCAAGTTGCAGTGGGGAGGTCTAGGTTGGATATTAGGAAAAACTATTTAACTAGGAGGGTGGTGAAGCAATGGAATGAGTTACCTAGGGAAATGGTGGAATCTCCATCATTAGTGGTTTTTAAGGCCCAGCTTGACAAAGACCTGGTTGGGATGATTTAGTTGGGGTTGGTCCTGCTTTGAGCAGGGGATTGGGCTAGATGACCTCCTGAGGTCTCTTCCAACCCTAATCTTCTATGATTCTATTACTTTTATTTATCTGTATTGCAGTAGTCTCTAGGTGCACCACCAACACTGTCAAGGGCTACCATCTTCCCTGAGGGTAGCTTATCTTTGCTCCCACTGGGAACAATGGGATGTGATGGCCACTTTGAAACAGGACATCTTTGCTAAAGTTATCCAGCAGTTTCACTCCTGTTGAGAACAAGCATGAAGTCCTTTCATCAGACCTCCCAACTGTCCTGGGTTTCGTGGGACCGTCACTCTTTGACCCACAAAACTCTGTCCCGGTTGAAGTGGCTCCTGTCCTGCAGGCTGGCTGGGCTGAGCTTCCCGCTCCTGGCACTCTGACCTCTCATCACCCCATGAACAGGAGCCATACTGCATTTTCAACTTGAAATGATGGGAGGAGCTGTCTCATGTTATTACCCAGCACTTGGCACATGAAACATAGACTTCTTGAATCATCCTAGAATTCTGTACCAGGGATATAGTTTTCTATGAATTTCTGTAGGATTCTTCCCATAAGGATCTGCTACCTTCTTCATAGCTCACTTCCCACCTGGCTCCTAGTGGCTGCCAGCTTTTGTCAATTTCGCCACAACACCAGTCACCCATTGCAATCCAACTGGCATATAGCAGAGAGCAAAGTAGTAATGTATTGGTGAATTAGAAGGCTCAGGAAATTAATGGTAGGTGTTTCATGTACTGTGTGCTGAGTAATAACTCAAGAGGACTCCATGTTTCTAAAGCTAAAATGTCTCTTTATTAAGTGAACTATTTACAGAGATGTTGCAGCCATAGCTAGCATTCTAGCCATGTGCACATGGACAATAGGGTTGCCAACTTTCTAATTGCTGAAAACCGAACGCTCTTGCCCTGCCCCCTGCGCTGCCTCTTCCCCCGAGGCCCCTCCCCGGCTCACTCCTCTCCTCCCTCCCTCCATTGCTCGCTCTCCACCCACCCCTAACTCATTTCCCCCTCTCCCGGGATTCACCTGCTTCCTGCACAGTGGGGGTCGGTCCCCAGAGCAAGGGGCCAGGGCAGGGAGGGTTTGGTCCCTGTAGCGAGAGGCCAGGGCAATCGGGGCACAGCGGGGGTCGGTCCATGGTGCAAGGGGCCAAGGTGGGGAGAGATTAGTCCCCGTAGCAAGGGGCCAGTGCTGGGGCAATCGGGGCACGGCAGGGCAAAAGAGGGGGCGGACAGGATCCCCCCAATCCTGGGTGGTGGCACCTACCTCTTAAACCCTGGTCTGAAAGCCAGCCACTGCTCTCTGTTAGGGCAGCTCCTCCATGTGGCTCCAGACGCAGCTGCTGCTCTTCCCGCCCCCCCACAGTGGCGGAGGCCGGTTACTGTGGCCAACTGGACTTTTAGTGTCCAGTCAGTTGTGCTGACCAGACGCTGCCAGGTTCCCTTTTTGACTAGCTGTTCTGGATGAAAACCAGACACCTGACAACCCTAATAGGGGGGTTTGGAAGCCTGAGTTTTGATCCAGGCCCATTTCTACTCACATGACATTTACCATGAATTTTATAAGTAAGAGGGAAACAATAGCTTTCACCCTTGTAAGGTGAAAACTGACGTTCATGCGTTCTCATTGTGTTTCCTGTAGTAAATATCCCTGGCTATGCTGGGTGAAGTGAAAGCTGGTCTTGAGACTATGCTCAGAAAGGGGGGATAGTCATACTCTGTCTCCAGAATGCCTGCTGCTACTGCTAGTCTGCTGACAGCTAACGCTCCGATTTAATCTTGCCTTTCTGCACCTTCTGCTTCTGACATCATCAGGTACTGGTAAAGAGCCCAGTCCTGCCAAACTCCCATTGAAGGTGGGAGCAGGCCAAAATGTGGAGAATCCAGAGATGCATATACTCTGTGTTCCTTTGTAGGAACATTTACTGCCTCAACGGAAAGCATTTTCATAAGATTAAACACCTCAACCATATCCTGAGAAGAAGACCTAAGGAAAGCCTGATTTTCAGAGACTCCGAGTGCCCAAAAATTCCATTGAATTCCATGGAGCTGTGGGTGAGCAAGCCCAAGGTTTCAAAGCATGAGAGCAGAGGCGGCACAATACAGAAACATGTATTTGAGGGCAGGCCCACTTTTTGGCAACCGTAAACATAAAGGATGTATTATTAATGAATTATTGTTTATGTGTATTGTGATAGAGCCCCAATTAGATAAAGGCTTCACTGTGCAAGGTTCTGTACAAACACAAGAGGTCCTAGCCCCTGCCCCTGAAAAGTTTACTGTTGACCAGACTTAAATAACAGTCCTACTCTGCAGGTTACCTCATGTATGGAGGCAAAAATCAGTGAATATGAACTACAGGAATTCCCCAGAATGAGTTGCAATCTGCTGGTGGGTCATGACATCACAGAGCGCCAATGTACAATATACGCACATCTGAGTTTATCACTGCATTTCTGATCCAAAGAGCCATATTAATATGTGTAGCTCTAATGCAGCAGCTCTCACATAGAGAGGAGATCCCCAAGAGCCGGGAGATGGAAGCTGCAGGAATAGCACAGTGCTGAATAGGCAGCTGGAGAAGGAGCCACTCCCATTTGTCCTCATTTCAGGCAAGAGCCTGATTGCTTGGACAGTAGCTACTGAATAAGGTTGCCAACTTTCTAATCGCACAAAACCGAACACCCCTGCCCTGCCCCTTCCATGAGGCCCCGCCCATGTCCCGCCCCTTCTCCTAGGTCCCACCCCTGCTCGTTCCATCCCTCCGTCGCTCGCTCTCCCCCACCCTCACTCACTTTCACCGGGCTGGAGCAGGGGGTTGGGGTGCCGGAGAGGGCTGGGGCAGAGGGTTGAAGTGTGGGGGGGGTATGGGCTGTGGGTGTGGGCTGTGGGTGGGGCCAGAAATGAGGGGTTCAGGTTGTGGGAGAGGGCTCAAGCCTGGGGCGGGGGGTTGAGGTGTGTGTGTGCGTGGGGGTGAGGACTCTAGCTGGGGGGTGCAGGCTTTGGGGTGGGGCCAGGGATGAGAGGTTTGAGGTGCAAGAGGGGACTTTGGGCTGTGGCTGAGGGGCTCAGAGTGTCGGTGGGGGTGCAGGCTCCGGCTGGGGATGTGGGCTCTGGGGTGGGACCAGGGATGAGGGCTTTGGGGAGGAGGAGGAGGGGGCTGGGGCAGGGGGTTAGGGTGTGGGTGGGGTGCGGGCACCGGGAAGGAGTTTGGGAGTGGGAGGGGACTGCGGACTGGGGCAGGGGGTTGGGGTGTAGGAGGGGATGAGGGGTTTGGGGTCCCTGCGGCGCTTACTGCAGCTCCCAGGAAGCAGCTGCCAGGTCTCTACAGCCCCTAGGCGTATGGGTGGTTAGGGAGGCTCCACATGCTGCCCTCGTGGCCGCAGGCACCGTCCCCGCAGCTCCCATGGGTCGCGGTTCCTGGCTAATGGGAGCTGCGGGGCCGGCCCTCAGGGCAGGGGCAGCGCACCGAATCTCCCTGGCTGCCCATGCATCTAGGGGCTGCAGGGACCTGGCAGCCACTTTTAGCAGCTGCGCAGAGCTAGGGCAGGCAGGGAGCCCCCGCTGCACTGCCGACTGGACTTTTAACGGCCCGGTCAGCTGTGCCGAACGGAGCCACCAGGGTCCCTTTTCGACCCAGCGTTCCGGTTGAAAACCGGATGCCTGGCAATCCTAATGGACTGACTTCCTGGTGTCTCCTCCAAATGCTTCCCTCATGCAACCTGGGCCCCTCCCTGCAAGTTCCGTGCAGGTTGTAACAGAGGGATGTAGAGCTTTACACCTTTAGGTTACCAGTGCAAAGTCAAATCCAGCTCAGATCAGTGGTGACCAAAACACGTTACCTCCTGATGGCTGTTCTATGGTCTGTGTTAAGAGCTGGTGGTCTCAGAGCAGTTATCAATGTCCATGTCTTAAAAACCACTACTACCATTTAGCACTAGTAGACACTCTAAATAGAACAAGGGTTGTGTGACCCATAGAGACTTAACAAACTTCTTGCCTTAGATGTGATCCTTCCAGGTCAGAGTGGAGGCAGGTTGGCAAGTGAAGCTTGTGTAAAATATACCCAGGCTGTAAATAGATTGAGAACTTCATCATCGGTGGCTCTTGATCTGGCACCTGTATTGAGCACTGTAAATTCATAGTATAAATTGTAGTGGTGTTTCAGCACTATATAGCAATTCATTATATCCAACCATTCATTTTCTTGCTATCATATAGCAAGAAAATATGTGTTGAAAGGTACATTGTAGGTAGGCTCAAATGCCTTGATTCAGGAAAGTACTTAATCCTATCTCTGTTCAGAAAAGAACTTGTGTGTAGTTTTAAGCGTGTGCTTAAATCTCATTGACTTCAACTGGATTTCAGCTCATTCTTAAATTAAGCACCTGCTGAAGTGTTTTCATGAATCCGAGCTAGAGCCCTCTGGGCACATGCTGGCAGTTGGTGGGTTTTAATCACAAAACACCTATTAACCTGCGACGACCACTCAGACCAAGAAAATCACATTTTCCTATGTATTGGAGTTTTCTTGCGGTAATGATCAGAAAAGTTGTTTGTAGCAGAGTTAGGTTTAAGCTTGAAGTGAAACAAAACCCAGGGATGTTTTATGGAACTCAGAGATTCCAGTTTGTGGTGTATATCACAGGTGACTTTTCTTGGAGGATTGGGGGCTAGGAGCTGAGTAGCTGTCAGCAGTCGAGAATTCAGGAACAGACTAGTTGTGTCTCCAAACAATATTGATTTTCAAAGTGGAATATGTCTTCCTTAGGGAATTCTTCCCCAATTTAGGTTTCTATTGGTGTAATCTCACAAGAAAAGCCTGGCTTCCTTTGTAAACTGTTCTCACCAGATGTCTTGTAAATCTTTCCCTTTATTCCTTCTAAGTGACTGGGCTTTGACCTTCGCTTTCTTAATGTTATTTAGCCCACATGGAATATCTATAAAAATAAGAGCTGCAAACTCTATTAAGAAAAGCACATATGACCTCCGTTTGTAATACCAGAATGCAATTAATGTCAGGCCTGTTTTGATGATAAATTGGGGGTAACAAATGGCTTTTGCTTTTTCAAACAAACCAGAAGAAAAAAAAGGGAAAAATGAGTTTTAAACTACTTACTGAGATTTTGAGAGAGCTTTCCCCCTCCCCCCACCCTTGACCTGAAAAAGTAATCCATAAACCTGAGGTTTTTATCATGTTTAATTTGGTCTGTGTCTTAAAAGAAAACTTTTGTAGACAAACTAAAGAAAGTGGTGTAATTAAGAATAGGAACATTTTAACGTGACTATTGGGAAAAGGTTCCCAATGGTCAGACTTGTTAGTATGGTTATTTAGGAGATGTATAGCAGTAGCCCCAGGAGACCCCAGTCAGGACTCCACTGTGCTACTGGCACATAGGAAGATACTGTCCCTATCTCAAAGAGTTTACAAGCTAAGCCCCTGATCCTGCAGACACTTGTGCGTGGGAGTAACTTTAGTCCCATTGAATTAAGTAGGATTACTTGTGTTACAGTTGTGTGTTACAGGTTTCCTGCGGTGCCAATTGGGAGAGGAGATGACAGAGTTGCTACAGTCCCCAGCTGGGAAGTTTTAGTTCAGTTTGGAGCAGGTCAGACTTTTAGCTCGGAAGGTACCTGGTTCAATTTGTGGTGTATTGGCCAAGATGGCAGCTGTCCCAGTTGTTCACATGTATTAGTGTTTGCAGGATCAGGGGCCTAATTCAAGACAAAATGCAAGAAATGAGTGTAACAAACGGTAGGCAGGAAGGGGAAAGGAAGCAGAGGATAAAAGTAGCAATAATAAGGACATGCAATTGCATAGGCTCATCCCCTTTGAAGTCAATTGGAGCTTTCCATTTACTTCACTGGGTGTGAGATTAGGACATGTATGGACAACTTGATGGTTCCAAAATCATCTAAAAGTATGGGAGGGTTTTATTTGTTTTCAATATATATATTTTTAAAAAATCAGCTTTTTCCTGTTCCAGCAATCCCTGCTGGAATTATGGTGACTGATGTCCCGATTTTATAGGGACAGGCCTGATATTCAAAGCTTTGTCTTATATAGGCGCCTATTACCAGCCACCCCATTATCCCGATTTTTCATCTTAGCTGGAATAATGGTCGCCCACATCACTCCCTCTGCTCACCAGCCCCGCGTTCAGAGGATTGTAGATAAGAGACGGATGGCATGAATCGGAGAGGAGAGTTCTGCCCATGGCTTGGGTGTTGTGCATTCTACGTTACAGGAGCTGGGCTGGCATTCCCATACGTACCAAGCGGGAGGTTGCCTGGGGCAGAAAAATGTTTAGTGACTCTTTGGTGTGAGAGTGGCTGGGGTGGGAATGGTGCACACTTTCCAGTTTGCCTAGGGCAGCCAATTCCAAGAGCCAGCTCTTTACAAGAGAATGCAATTAAAGAAGCAAGGAAAAGATTAGTGTGCCTATACTAAACAAAGAGATATACATTTTAAAATCTCTTCTCCAGTGTAACTATTTATGAGGAAAGCTGGGCAAACTCAGGAAGATCCATTATCATGACCTTTCTCTCTACATTTAATTTCTAGTCATCTCTTTTCAGTTGTGCGCTCTCACACTTCAGGCTTCAAACAGTTCCATTAATATAGATTGTTTTTATAGTGATAATATTTAGAGGATAAACCCAGGTCCAGACTTTATTAAGCTAACGACGCTGCTGCCTGATGTCATTGCCTATTTTTTAATATGCTTTGTATCAAATAAAGACCTTCACAGTCTCTTACTTGTATACAGGCCATCTCCTTTAGAAAGGCTGGTTTCTGCAGAACCAGACCCTGTGGTCTGTGGAAGCAAGAACAAGGCAGAGGAACTGACAGTGGTGATCTGTTTCAATCTAAGCTTGGAGAAGCTGTCCAAGAAGACAACGGTGGGAGCTGTCTCTGAACTGAGCAGGTTGTTTTTGCTGAGTGGGAAGAGGATCCAGGGTGTTGCAGTGTGAATCACTAGAAAAAAACATGGTGTGTAGGGTGGACAGGGGCTTCAGAAGGCTGCATGGAACAGCTCTGTAGGTGCTCCACAGCTTAGGGTTCTACTTCCCCTGACTGCAGGGAGAATCTGTGTCCATCTCTTGTGTACCAAGGCTTTGTGCAGGGATCAGGCTTTGGTCTATTCTTTCCTTTAACACCAGGAGCTGTCTTCAAAGCACATAGGAGGATATAACCCCATATAACTCTCATTTCATTTGCCAGAGTGTTTCAGTGTAGCCACTACCTACATCGATGGGAGGGGTTCTCCTGTCAGCTGTGGGTAATCTACCTCCCAGAGAGGCAGTAGCTAGGTCGCCAGAAGAATTCTGGCCTAGCTATGTCTCTCAGGAGTGTGGATTTTTCACACCCCTATTACACATAACTATGCTGATGTAAATTCCCAGTGTAGAAAAGCCCTTAATCTTGTTGAGAGGGAGGTTGGGTTAGGGGATTGCTGTGTGGGGTGCTTTTGTCCCTGTCGTGCCCCTCTCAACATCTGCTAATAAAGTTGCTATTTCTAATGTTCTTCTTTGAGAGCTTGCTTATGTCGATTCCATTGCAGGTGTGCGCGCGCCCATGTGCGCGGCTGTCGGAGATTTTTGCCTTAGCGGTATCCGTAGGGCCGGCTATGCCGTCCCCTTGAGTGCCGTGCTCATGCGCTAGTATATTAGGCACTGCCAGCCCTAAGTCCTCTCAGTTCCTTCTTACTGCCGGTGGTAATCAGTTGGAGTGCCTTTCCTTGCTCATCAAGGACGTGCGGCTTTTCTTATCTTGAACTTTGTGCCTTTAGGTTTGTACATAGTTATCTTTAGTGTTAAGTACCTGTTAATTGTAGTAGTTAGTGTTAGGTCCCAGCGGGGACTTAGCCCCTGGCGGGGCATGCCCCGGTCTCTGGGCTTTAAGCCCTTCGATTCCTGTAACAGACCTATACCTGTTAGCGACCCCCATGGCAGCTGCCTCAAGTTCCTGGGGCAAGCACACGTTAAAGAGCGGTGCTGGATTTGTAAGAACTTTCGGCCTCGCATGCAGAAGGAAAGGGATATCCGGCTCAGAGCTCTTGTTATGGAATCTGCCCTCTGCCTGGCATCCGAGCTGTTCCAGCAGGAGTCGCCTAGTACTGGGAGCCCGCCCAGCACCATTCTACGTCGCCGGTACCTAAAAGGGCAAAGTAACCCGGCTCCCAGCACGACGAAAAAGGGCCAGTCGGCAGTGAGTAAGGAGCCTGCCCACACCGGAGCCCCACAGTCGGCCATCACCAGGTAGGGCTGTTAGCCTGGAAAAAGGTCTTCCTCCGACTCCTGCGAGCGAGACTGGACCGACCCCCCTGCCGGCATCGACTCCTCCAAGAGCTCAGGCGTTGAAGGACAGGCCTCCGTCTGCGCCGACAGCGCAACCAGTGCCGCAGGCTTTAGCTAAGGTTCCCCAAGAGGGCAAGCCAGTCAATAAGGCTCCCCAAGGAGCGGTGGAGTGCCGCCGATCCCTCGAGACAATGGCGCACTCTCCCCTCTGCGATTCCGGTACCATCGTCGAGATAGTCGCAGACTTATTGTCAGTCTCCAGCTCCGCGGTTGCCATCATCTTGACACGGTTCGCCGAGAGGAAGGTGCCGATCCCCCTATTATTGACGTTGATCGAAGTCCTGGTGGTTGTTGTCCCGACGCCGTTCCTGGTCGCTGATGCCATGGGAACGAGCTCCTTCCTGCCTCCAATCTCCTCGGCACTGCACCCACTTGCCGCACCATCGGTACCATTCCCCTTGGGCGGGGCACCGGTGTCGGTGGTCTCAAGACAAACTCAGGCCTCAACAGCCCCTCCGTGGTCCCCAGAAGGGGTCTCCTTCAGAACCGAGGGACGCTTCATCCCATCACCTCGACCTCAACGGTGAGATTGGGCATCCGAGCCAGCATTGGTGGCATCAGGACAGTGGCAGCCAGGGCAGTTGCCTGCTCAGTGGCCATGTTGGAACACCTGAGGTCTACTCATTGGCTGCTGCCATGGAGCAGTGACTGCCAGCACCGTCGGCACCGGGCCCGGTACCAGAGGCATACCTGGTGGCCGAGCCTCAGGAGGCTGCCCTACCCCCAAGCCATCCTCCTCAGCAGAGGAGGAGGAACAGGCACCCCCTCCACTGCTACTACCTTTCCTCAACTGCCTTTTCCCCTACCACTTGGCCTGGTTGCGGGTTATGTCGGACTGGTGGGTCCTGGACATAATATCTCGAGGCTATGCCCTGGAATTTTGGGCTGCCCCTCTCTCCTACCCCCTCACTTCCTGGTCCCTCTTCAGGAGGTCGAGAACCTCCTGCATCTGAGGGCCGTGGAGGAGGTTCCTCAGGACATGAAAGGGACAGGGTTCTACTCTCGGTACTTCCTAATCCCGAAAGCAAAAGGGGACCTCAGACCCATCCTGGATCTGCACCGCCTCAACAAGTCTCTCATGAAGTTGAAGTTTCGCATGGTCTTCATGGCCTCCATCATCCCCTCCCTCGATCTGGGAGACTAGTATGCCACTCTCAACTTAAAAGACGCTTACTTGCACATTTCTGTTTTCCCAGCCACAGGCGCTTCCTCCATTTCCAGTTCATGGCGCTACCCTTTGGCCTCTCTTTGGCCCCAAGGGTGTTCACAAAGTGCATGGCGCCAGTGGCCACTTAGCTCAGACGTCGGGGGGGTCCACCTCTTTTCCATACCTCGACGACTGGCTCATCAAGGGCAGGTCTCCCGATCAGGTACAAAGGAACCTCGACCTGGTGCACTCCACCTTCCGCGACCTGGGTCTGTTGATAAACACAGAAAAGTCTACATTAACACCAGTCCAATGCATAGAGTTCATCGGGGCTGTTCTCGACTCCATGCAGGCTAGGGCCTTCCTTCCGGAAGCGCGGGTTTCAGGCTACGGCAGACCTAATCTGCCATTTAAGAAGACATCCACTCACTACAGCCCACACCTGCCTACGTCTGGTGGGACACATGCCGTGTGCACGTACATGGTCAGCCATGTTCGACTTCATTTGCAGCTTCTACAGGCGTGGCTGTCCTCGGTCTGTTCCCAACAGACACTCCCTGGACCGAGTGGTTACAGTGCTGAGCCACATCCTTTCGTTCCTGAATTGGTGGCTGGACCCCAAATCAGTGTAGTAAGGGGTTCCCTTCGCGACCCCATCCCCATTGCTGACCCTGGTCTCTGATGCCTTGGATCTGGGCTGGGGAACCCACCTGGGCGAGCTCAGCACCCAGGGCCACTGGCTGCAGAACGATCTAGTCCTTCATATCAATATCAGGGAGATCAGAGCAGTTCGCCTGGCCTGCCAGGCGTTCTTGCCCCACCTGGGAGGCAAGGTGGTGCAGGTTCTGATGGACAATACTGCCGCAATGTACTACATCAACAGGCAGGGAGGGGCCAGTCCTCAGCCCTTTGTCAGGAGTCCCTCAGCCTTTTGGACTTCTGTGTGTGACATGCCATTCATCTGATCGCTGCCCATCTGCCCGGCTCCAGGAGCATCCTCGCAGATTCCCTCAGCAGGACCTTCTCGTCTCGCCACGAGTGGTCCCTCCATCCAGAGGTAGTCGAGGTAATTTTCCGAAGGTGGGGGACTCCCCAGGTGGACCTGTTCACATCCAGGCAGAACAGGAAGTGCCACCAGTTCTGCTCCATCCAGGATTTGGACAAAGGTTCCCTTTTGGACGCCTTCCTCATTCCATGGATGGGGGCGCTCATGTATGCCTTTCCGCCGGTGCCCTTGATCCACAGGGTCCTGGTGAAGCTCAAGCAGGACAGAGCGAGAGTCATCCTCGTGGCCCCTGCATGGCCCCATCAGCACAGGTTTGGCATGCTGTTGGACTTGTCGGCAGCCATTCCCCTTCTGCTGCCTCTTTGACCGGATCTGCTGTCACAGAACCATGGCAACCTGCTGCACCCGAAGCTGGCAGTGCTGCACCTGGTGGCTTGTCTGTTGCATGGCTGAGTGCAGATGAAAGAGCATGTTTGGCCTGTGTTCAGCAAATTTTGCTTAGCATCAGGAATCCCTCGACCAGGGCAACCTACCTGGCAAAGTGGAAAAGATTTGAATACTGGGCTTCAGAGCAGCGCCTTTGGGCCGAGCAAATCTCGCTGCAGGATATCCTGGATTACTTGCTGCATCTGAAGCTTCAAAGGTTGTCCCTTTCTTCTCTCAAGGTCCACCTGGTGGCCATCTCGGCGCAACATCCCGTGGTCCAGGGCAGGTCCCTCTTTGCCCATCCCATGATGGTGCATTTCTTGAAAGGGCTGGAGCGCATCTACCCACACGTCCAGGAGCCGGTCCCCCCTTGGGACCTGAATCTTGTGCTGTCCAGGCTCATGGGCTCTCCTTTCGAACCCTTGGCTTCCTGCTCCCTCCTCCTCCTTTCCTGGAAGGTTTCTTTCTTGGTTGTTATAACGTCGGCCTGTAGGGGTGGGAATCAGGGCGCTCACTTCGGAACCGCCTTATACGGTCTTCTTCGAGGACAAAGTTCAGCTGTGCCCGCACCCGGTGTTCCTACTCAAGGTTGTGTCCCAGTTTCATACTGGCCAGGATATATTTTACCTGTCCTCTGCCCAAAGCCCCATGCATCAGATGAGGAACGGAGGCGTCACACCCTGGATGTCAGGCGGGCGCTAGCTTTCTACATAGATAGAACAAAGCCATTCCATAAGTCAACGCAGCTGTTCATCGTACTGGCAGATAGGATGAAAGGTTACCCTGTGTTTGTGCAGAGGACCTCGTCCTGGATCACGGCCTCCATCCATTACTGCTATGAGCTGGCAAAGGTACCTCCACTGCAATTGTAATGGCTCACTCAACTAGAGCACAGGCATCATCGGCAGCCTTCCTGACACAGGTGCTGTCAGGGCTGATTCCCCACTCTGGCACTTCGAGTGCAGAAGGTGGGGTCCCGCAAGGACTCTAAAAATTAATAATTGCCACTCCAGGCTTGTATTACACTCCCAAGGACACAGCTTTTCTCTGACCTTGGATTGGTAGATGCTTCCACCACCCAAGTGCAGAACCCCTTTGAGAGACTGGGAAGGCTCACTTGGGAATTCCTTCATGTGGGGTACCCTCAAGCCCTTTCACACACACCCTCCAGGGAAGAGCTGAGAAAGAAAAAAGAAAAAAAAAAGGAAATTAGCTGTTGCCACCAACTAATTAAACAACGTGCACAAACCTCTGAAGACACAAAAATCCAGTTCTGTTCTTGAAAAAAGATAAATTTTATTTTTTAAACAAAGGAAAGAAAATACATCTGGGAGCTCAGTTATTGCTAGATTTTAAAAGAGCAATTACAAGGATTAAGCACCAAGAATAGTTTTCTTGAGGTCCAGCTTAAAGGTCACAAACAAAACAAAAGCACCGGGGTTAGCACTGAGGAATCCACAAGCCATAAAGAAATAAAGGGATAAACCTAATCGCATCTTCCTAGACATTTCCTGATCTACTCACATATCTGGAGTTTCAAATGAGTAGTTTCTAGGTATGATACTGATTATTTTTCATACCTGGCCCCAAGTTTTTTACAGCATTGCTGCTCTGTCCCCCTCTTCCCGGGAGAATAACCACAGACAGACAAAGGGGAAGTTTTTTCTCAATTTTTAAAAATTTCTAGCCTTCCCATTGGCTCTTTTGGTCAGGTGCCCACTCACTTCCTATTACCTATGCATAGCAGTGAGACTTTTTAACCCCTTACAGGTAAAGCAAGTAGAGAACAGCTACTAAGAGGGATTTTATAGCTAACTGGCTGTCTGGGTGTTCATAACAGGAAGCTACCCCCCCCCCCTTCATTTATCACAGGTGCCGATCCAGGAAATCTGTCGGGCTGCGACTTGGGTCGTCTGTCCACACATTTGCATCACATTATGTGCTGACCCAGCAAGCTCGAGAAGATGCTGGCTTCAGCAGAGCAGTGCTACAATCTGCATGGCTGTGAACTCCGAGCCCACCTACAAGGATTTTGCTTGTGAGTCACCCACAGTGGAATCGACACGAGCAAGCACTTGAAGAAGAAAAAACGGTTACCCACCTTTTCATAACTGTTGTTCTTCGAGATGTGGTGTTCAAATCCATTCCATTACCCGCCCTCCTGCTCCTCTGTCAGAGTTGTCAGCAAGAAGGAACTGAGAGGTTGTAGGGCAGGCAGTGCCTGATATACCAGCTCATAAGTACGGCACTCAAGGGGGTGACACAGCTGGCCCTACGGATACTGCTAAGGCAAAAATCTCCGATGACTGCGCACATGGGCGCATGCACACCTAGAATGGAATGGACATGAGCAACACATCTCGAAGAACAACAGTTACGAAAAGGTGGGTAACCGTTTTTTCCTCCTTTTTTAGAAAATGAGCAGCTGGCTAGACACCCCGGTAAAATCACAGCCCTCTTAGGAGGATCCCTTCGGGCTGTAAAGCCCCAGAGGTTCAGCATATCTTGTCTTTTCATAGACAGGTTTGTAAGATATTAAACAATGCTTCCCAGGTTTTAGAAGTTTCCCTGAAGTACGGGGTTGGGGAGTGTGACTACATTGTGACTGCTGACACTGAGGACATGGCCTGTTTTTGTTGTGGGAGTCTTGACGCTGTAGGTCAGTCAGTGCCCTAAGATGAGGCAGGCTGCCCTTGGGAATGGGGACCCTGTGCATGGGAATGTGGAGTTTTTGAGAGTAAAGCACAGAGTGGGATGGCTGTGGCAGAGATGTCTCTGGGGATGTTGGTTTGTGGGGGGATAGCACCCCCTTTACAACCTGGGGGAGATGGCATCCCGGGCTCCATGGCTCCTGACTTAGTGGCCTCTTGGCCTGAGCCTGACTGTGAAATGGACGCTGAGCCTGTTGCTATGGAATCTCTGGCCTTGGCTGTGGATTCTGACTTGCTGGCAAAGCCCCAAAGTGCAAAACATTCGTTGAAGGGGGAGGGGGCTATAATTTCTGAGGGTGCCACAAAGCAGGCTAATTTGGGCAGTGCAGTTGGGAAGCACACTCCTGAGGGTTGTTCTTTGGTTGGGGGTACAGAGAATTCTCAGGTATTAGTTTTTCCCCCTGGGTCCCCGCAGCCCCCTCCCTCTAGTCTCTCTGAGGTTCTCCTTCTCGAGATCAGTAGTGACTCTGGGTCTGAGTTTGGGGGATGATGAACCTGCAGATTGTTTGGGTCCTGAACTCCCTGATAGACTGGATGCTATTGGGATTAGACTAAGGGGAAACGTAGAGTAGAGGTGGCAGACTGGTTTCCTGAACTGAATCTGTTTTTGTTGTCTGCTCAGTGTACTATGAGACATGTCTCTGTGTCTGAGTTTGACAAACAGAAGCGGTACAGATTGAAAAAACTGCTGACCAAAGTGTGCCCCTCTTTGACCAATGGAAATGTTGGGGATTAATGGATATAAGAGAATTTGAGATTTCTTGGGTGGGGGGAGAGGGGAGGTTCTGTGTCTATCTTTTTCTTATTTTTTCTGATAAGTACTGGTCTGATGGATAATTTTATGTGCAAATGGGTGCAGGGACATTTAAAAAAAAAGTAAGGCTTTTTTTCTATCTCAGAGAAAGTTTGACATTTCATTTTTCTAAGAGACACACACGGATGCAGGCATCCAAACAGATTGTCTTGCTGATCGGAGGGGGGAGGTTTTCCTGAGTCATGGTTCCACTGCATGCACACGGGCAGGGCCGGATTAAGGCTATGAGGGGCCTAAGGCTAATGGGAGGGAAGGGCCTAAGTATGAATTACATATTGCACAAAAATTATGAAGTCCTCAAACATTTATCTACATACATATTTACATATTATTCATTTATGTAAAATTAACAAGTTTATTCTACTCTCACTACACTCAATTCTTCAAACAAAAACATTTTTTCCCCTAGCTTTAGCTGTGGCAAAGTCATGAATGATGTCATCGTAATTCAAAGACCTTACGATTTCATTCTCAATGCTCAAGTGGGACAAAGCACTGAGATGCTCTTGAGTCATGGTGGATCGGAGGACATTTTTGACCCTTGTTAGAAGAGAGAAGGAACATTCTCCACTACAGCTAGTGATCATTAGTGACAAACAGCCATAAGGCAGTTTCAACATTTGGGAAACATTCTATTACATTGGATTCAGTAATAACTCGGTACATCCAAATAGATTTGCTTTTGTTATCTTTTCTCTCTATATCTGAGAGTGATATGAATTCAACAAATTGAAGAAATTCTTTAGTAAAATTTACTGGGAGATTATTTGGGTACTTCTGACACAGATGTTTGATACCTTCACTTATTATGGAACTTGAAATGTTAGGTGAAAAATTTGTCAGTACACTAAAGTTTTAGTCAATATTTTCGTAAGCCTCGATCCAATGTTCTAATGCACTCTTCAGTTTGTCGATGATTGTGATGAAGGTATTATCTCTGACGGCCTCCTTGTCACTGAGTGAGTGAGCAGTTGCATCGTCGCATGTCTTCTGTCTTTTGCAGCGTTTGGCTGACTTATACTCATGGTTAGCAGTCCTAGCAGTCCCCTGAATTTCATACTCATCAAAACTATCCTGCATTTGTTGAAGAACAGTTTCAAGACTCCTCATTAGGTTTATAGCAGTGGAAAGGTTAATTTGAGCACTTTGCAAGCTTAGACTGCACCTGCTGAATGACTGAAGTATATCATTCCAGCCCTCACACAAAATACCAGTTTCCAAAGTGCGAACTGCATCATTCAGGATCTTCACATCTTTTCTTGTTGCTGATTATTGAGATTCATCATCTTTGATGCTCTCTAGCACTTCAAGGACATTGGGGCATCACAGAACAACTGCATTCACAGCTTCAAAGTTGGCACTCCACTGTGTCCCTGAGAGTGATTTGGGCACTGGGCATCCCTTTGGTAGTGAATCTCTAAGAAACATCCAACGACTGGTTGATGCAGAGAAAAAATTATAGAATTCTTGGACAAATCCAAAAAAAGAAACTGCTTCAACACAACAATCCACGGCAGACTGGCCAATAAGGTTGAGTGAATGTGCAGCACGTGGTATGTAATCAACGAAAGCATTGCACTCTTTTATCTTTGCCTGTATCCCTGAATATTTGCCACTCATGTTACTTGCATTGTCATAGTTTTGGCTATGACAAAAGCTGATGTCAGTCCCATTTTCGGTGAGGAAATTGAGTAGATACGAGGCAAGTTTCTCCCCAGTGTGGCTGGTGATGTTTATGAAGGTCATGAAATGCTAAACTTGTCTGCTGGGTAGCACATAACGCAAGATGACAGTCAGCTGATCTACATGTGACACATCTGGTGTTGAGTCGACGGACACTGAAAAATATCCCACATCTTTGATCTCCTCTACAATGGCTGACAGCATCTTCTTCACCAGCAGTGCAATGAATTCATCACAAATAGCCTTTGATAGATATGATGTATGATCTTTTCCACTATTCATGTGTTCATTGATGTGCTGAGCTAAGAAAGGATCGAATTTAGGGATTAGCCCTAGAAAACCAAGGTAATTGCCATTGTGTTTCAATCCAACAGTCTCATCTGAGCCATGGAATGGCAGACCACACTCAGCAAGAAAAACTATGGTTTCAACTACACATCTGAGAACATTCTTCCAATTAGCATGAGTTTTCAAAACTGAATCTCCATTTGGGTTTTCTATTTGGGTATCTATTCTACCTGACTAACTGCTAACTGACAATATATGCTGCTCACTCATTGCATAATTGGTAATGTACGTAGTATTCTTCCAATCATTGACTCCTTTGCAGAACATTCCCCACTTTTTGGTATAAGAAAATAGGTGGCAATAAAAACAGTACACTTTCTTCTTAGAAGGCGAATAGATGAGCCATTCTCGCTTGCCAATCTGTTTGTTAGGCTTCACATATTCAAACATTGATTTGGTCAGATAACGATTCTGATTAGTGTACTCTCGCTTTGTCAATGAAAAGTCAGCATCTAGATTCTGGCATTTCTGTGGGCCCTTCTCAGTCCAATATGCAATGAGATCTTGAGAAGTCCTGTCCCACTCACCTGGATCATTGGAGAAGGATATTTTTGTATTACTATCACTGGGAAAGTCTTCGAGGAGTGGGGTGAGACTGCACCTAGAGAAGTCACAGGAGGCTGCTCCTTTTCATCAGGTGCAGACGCAGCAGGTTCATTTGGGCTGGTATTCACCTGGACTTCCTCACCACCAGACTTAGTAGGAGGAAAAGACATTAGGAGAGACGGATTACCTTTCAGCACTACATCTTGTCTTTGCCCTCTTTCTTTGGCCTCCTTCAGTTTCTGCCATCCTCCTTTTTTCGACATGGTTTCTATTGTCCAGTGTAGGCCTACTGTGTACAACAAACACTTAGCCCATAACAACAAAATCACAACCACCATAAATTGAATTCACAATCTTGATGGAGTAATTTGTACAAAGCAATATCTAACGAGACAAAAAATTTCAGATGGCCACACTACCGTTGCTCAGCTGTTACTTCAATATGGAATGGAGGGCCTCCATTAGGGCCTAAAAATAGGAGGGCCTAAGGCTACAACCTTATTAGTCTATGGGTTAATCCAGCCCTGTGCATGGGTTGCCATTCTCTTTGTAGACATGGTAAAGCCTGATTCAGTGGTTGTGCAGGAAGTTATTCCAGGATGTATATTGATGAGCCAAGCTACTTTTGAGCAATATCATCCTTTTTAAACATTGAAGACTGTGCTCCTATGGTGGGGAAAGATGGGGTGTGTGTTTGTGGGGAGGGTGGAGGTTCCAGAGCCTAGGTGCTCTTTCAACAAATGGTTTGACAAGTGATATTTTAATTGGGGGGGCCCACAATTTTAATTGAACTCTTAATGAGAGATTGGATACAAATCATTTAGAACCACACCTGCTGTTTTTTTTATTAAGTGTTTTACAAGTATCTCTCTCTCTCTCTCTCTCTCTCTCTCTCTCTCTCTATATATATATATATATGTATTTATATTGCCTACCATTTTATATATATAGTATATATATATATATATATATAAAAGCTATACATCTTTAAATAAGACTTCACTACATGGAATGTTGCTGTATTCTAGAACACTGCTGCCACCAAGTGGAATAGTTTTCTCTAACTCTTTACAGAATCTTAGAAAATCTTGTGCTTACCCTCCAACAGACTGTGAGTCAGTGGGATGAGAGTTAGTTTGTTTTAATTGTTCAAACAGTACAACCTTTTTGCTGTACTTTAGAGTTTGGTGACTTTGGCCAAAGCTAGGACCATCAGGTAGTTAATGCTTCACTTGTCAAAAAGTATATTACCGTAAGTAATACACTGTGAATGTGTATGGGAGTGTTTCCTTCATGCATTGATGGGACTGGGGCACAAACAAAGACTGAGATGTTTGTCTGAGAAGCAGCAGCAATTCATAGACTTTGAATAGCTTTGGAATCTGAGCTAATACATATCTATATTTAGACACCTCAGTTCCTGTTCATTTCAATTACCTCTCCCTGTGTCTTTTTAAATCAAGGGTGACTCTAGTCCCTTTATATTCCGTTCTACCTTTAGTAAAGGTGCAGATGCTAAAAAACCCCAGGTGGTTGCTATATAAAGTCAACTGCTGTTAAAGCTTCATTGTACTGATGTGGCTGATAAATGAAAGTGTGCATTCATAGAAGACAGCTTCTCTAAAAAATGATACAATGTGGACTTTTAGGGAAATGCATTTGTTTATCCCCGTACAGGTGGATTTGTTATCTGTTTGACCATGAATCTCATGGGTTCCAGTGACACTTCTGCAGTCTCATACCGTGTGTGCCACAGTATTCCCACCAAGGTGATTCACAGACTTTTGGATCAAGGAAAGTATCATCAATTGAATTTCTGTTTTCATACAACATGCTTTGTCTCGCTACTGGACAATAGTTTTACTTACTCCAAGAATCTTCTGCAACTAGATCTGAATAATATTATATTTCCAAAAACAGGAGTGTCACTCAGTAGCAGTTTTGGTAAAGCTTGTTTTGTCTTTATTTCAAAGATGAATGCACGTCTAAAGTATCAGGTCATTCCTCACCCTCAGCACTTCCTTACCTGCCCTTTCTAAGGAGTCTTGGTTTTATGAGGCTGAGCAATTCCGTGTCCCCTGATGTTTCCTTATTTCATCTGCTTGACAAATGGTAGTAACAATATGTACAACCTCATCTCATTCAAATGCATTCTTGAGCTGTATTTCTGAGCCTTAAAGGAGGGCTAATGTTGTCAGGTTGAAGGCTGTCTTCACTGAAGGCTGGAATACAATACGCTGGGCTGGATTCCACAATAGCACAGAAAGAGTCTTGAATTTAATTTCCCCAGGTGACAGAATTGTAATGTGCAGTCTTGAAAGTGCCAGTGCCAACATGTTTTGCCTTCAAAAGCCATTTCTTTTCTAATTTTTTAAAGTGAATTTTAGTGTTGGTGAAAGGCGTTAGATGGAAACTCTTCGTGCAACTATGCATTTAGACCTCCTTTAAGGCAACTTCATGCTAACAGTGTGGTGTAAAAAAACCTTATTGAAAATGAGAACGTGTCCCATTGTGTCTCAGTGATAGAACTGAGAATAGAACTTGGGTCTTCCTTGCCCTGTTCTCAATTCAAGATAAGACCAACTAAATTTCATGTCTACATGGCCATTGCAACCACCTCCAGCTGATTTTGTAAGACTGTAAAATAATTGGAAAAAGTGGCTTGAACTTTTTGAGATATATTTGGTAGTCATTTTAAAGCTTGCACTGAATTTCATTTAACTTATTTTGAAATAATCTTAGGCAATTTTCACAAAGGTCCTGCAAATTTGTGGCCATTTCACAGACTCAAAACAGGCCAAATATTCTTGCACGTTACTCTTAGAAGTGCATGTGAATCCTATATTTGGAATATCTGATCCAACACTATTAATATTGCAGATTGCCTTGATTTTAATTTGAGGATGGGTCTTGTATCATTGGACTTGAATGTAATCTCCCAAAATCAGTAGAATGCTGCTCAGAACTTGGGAGAGGAGAAGATCTGAACCAACAAAGAAAACTGCTTCTCATGCTCTTTGTTTCTCATAATACCACGTTTTTTTAATTTTTGAAAAATTCCTGGCAGTTTTTAAAAGTCTCAAGAGAGCAACGTAACATAACAATGGCCATACTGAGTCAGACCAGTGGTCCAGCTAGCCCCGTATCCTGTCTTCTGACATTGGCCAATGCCAGGTGTTTAAGAGGGAATGAACAGAACATGCAGTCATCGAGTGATCCATCCCCTGTCATCCACTCCCAACTTCTGAAAACACTGGTCTACAATTTTTGAGAAGTCGTCTGCTTCAGAGATAAAATGTGCTATTTATTATGTATTTTGATGTGCTGAATTCAGATATGACAATTAAAACAACTGATTCGCTACTGTTTCTAAGATATTTAAGTTTTTACATTTTATGTCTATGTATATTGTGTAGATAGTAGAGTTTTAATCATAAATTGTAAACCTAGGTCTTTTCATGTGTTTATGGTTGCTTTACATGATAATATTTCACCTGTCCTGTTTATGTAACACTTTAAAAATCAGCAAAAGGGTTATATAAATAAAATTTATTATGAAACAAAAGGCAAAAAACTATTATGTACATAGTTTAGTCCTATTCAGTGTCTACTTGGCGCTTCTTGGCTTGTCTCTTGTATTCATTAAATGGAGCATCTCTTGTCACTGTCCAGCAATAGTCTGCAAGCATTGATGGGCTCCGTTTGCCCTGATAGCGTTTCTCCATTGTTGCAATGTCCTGGTGAAATCGCTCGCCGTGCTCGTCGCTCACTGCTCCGCAGTTCGGTGGAAAAAAATCTAGATGCGAGTGCAAAAAATGTATCTTTAGTGACATGTTGCAACCAAGGCTTTTGTATGCCTTGAGGAGGTTTTCCACCAACAACCTGTAGTTGTCTGCCTTGTTGTTTCCGAGAAAATTTATTGCCACTAACTGGAAGGCTTTCCATGCCGTCTTTTCCTTGCCACGCAGTGCATGGTCAAATGCATCATCTCGAAGAAGTTCACGAATCTGAGGACCAACAAAGACACCTTCCTTTATCTTAGCTTCACTTAACCTTGGAAATTTTCCACGGAGGTACTTGAAAGCTGTTTGTGTTTTGTCAATGGCCTTGACAAAGTTCTTCATCAGAACCAGCTTGATGTGTAAGGGTGGTAAGAAAATCTTCCTTGATTCAACAAGTGGTGGATGCTGAACACTTTTCCTCCCAGGCTCCAATGACTGTCGGAGTGGCCAATCTTTCTTGATGTAGTGGGAATCTCTTGCACGACTATCCCATTCGCAGAGAAAACAGCAGTACTTTGTGTATCCAGTCTGCAGACCAAGCAAGAGAGCAACAACCTTCAAATCGCCACAAAGCTGCCACTGATGTTGGTCATAGTTTATGCACCTCAAAAGTTGTTACATGTTGTCATAGGTTTCCTTCATATGGACTGCACGACCAACTGGAATTGATGGCAAAACATTGCCATTATGCAGTAAAACAGCTTTAAGACTCGTCTTCGATGAATCAATGAACAGTCTCCACTCATCTGGATCGTGAACGATGTTGAGGGCTGCCATCACACCATCGATGTTGTTGCAGGCTACAAGATCACTTTCCATGAAGAAGAATGGGACAAGATCCTTTTGACGGTCACGGAACATGGAAACCCTAACATCACCTGCCAGGAGATTCCACTGCTGTAGTCTGGAGCCCAACAGCTCTGCCTTACTCTTGGGTAGTTCCAAATCCCTGACAAGGTCATTCAGTTCACCTTGTGTTATGAGGTGTGGTTCAGAGGAGGAGGATGGGAGAAAATGTGGGTCCTGTGACATTGATGGTTCAGGACCAGAAGTTTCATCCTCTTCCTCTTCCTCGTCTGACTCAAGTGAGAATGATTCTGGTGCATCAGGAACCGGCAGTCCTTCTCCGTGGGGTACTGGGCGTATAGCTGATGGAATGTTTGGATAATGCACAGTCCACTTTTTCTTCTTTGACACACCTTTCCCAACTGGAGGCACCATGCAGAAGTAACAATTGCTGGTATGATCTGTTGGCTCTCTCCAAATCATTGGCACTGCAAAAGGCATAGATTTCCTTTTCCTGTTCAACCACTGGCGAAGATTTGTTGCACAAGTGTTGCAGCATATGTGTGGGGCCCACCTCTTGTCCTGATCTCCAATTTTGCAGCCAAAATAAAGGCGATAGGCTTTCTTAACCATAGTGGTTAGACTGCGCTTTTGTGATGCAAAAGTCACTTCACCACAAACATAGCAGAAGTTATCTGCACTGTTCACACAAGTACGAGGCATCTCTGCTCACTTTGGCTAAACAGAAATGTGTCCCTTTGCAAAATCAAACACTGACAAATAAGAGAGCACGACACTGTATGATTTCTAGAGCTGATATAGGGCAATTTGTTCAGCAGAGTGATGTAAGCTTCGTTATGATTGCATCATCCATGACTTCTAGGAATAACATGATGCAATTCATATCATGTATGACGCAATACCAGCTTCAGATTGCATCATTCATTATTTTGCCTAAAAAGCAAGTACTGTCCAAACCCAGTCATAGATTTATTCATAGATCCAGTCAAAGATGTATTTTAGTCATTTCTGGTTTAAATTGAGATTCCCTTCCCTTTATAACTCACTTATCCTCCGCCATTCCCAAGTCAAGGGTCGTATATACTGACCCAATAGCATATCTTGAAAACTAGAGCCAATCAACAATTTTAAGCATCATTTTCGTTCTCAGTGACCCAGAATTAGTAAAGTTTGACTACATTTATTTCAGAAGCATTTTGGCTGTAGAGCAGTGAAATCGGAGGTTAGGAACACTCACAGCACAAGGTTGCATCCCTGACCATCTTGGCTAATAGCCATTGATAAACTCAACCTCCATGAACTTATCTAGTTCTTTTTTGAACACTGTTATAGTTTTGGCCTTCACAACATCACCTGGCGATGAGGTCCACTAGGTGACTGTGTGTTGTGTGAAGAAGTACTTGCTTTTGTTTGTTTTAAAGCTGTTGCCTATTAATTTGATTGGGTGACTCCTGGTTCTTGTGTTATGAGAAGGAGTAAATAGCACATCTTTATTCAGTTTTTTCACACCAGTCATCATTTTATAGACCTCTATCTTATCCCCGCTAAGTCATCTCTTTTCCAAGCTGAAAAGTCCCAGTCTTTTTAATCTCTTCTCATACGGAAGCTGTTCCATACCCTTAATCATTTTTGTTGCCCTTCTCTGTACCTTTTCCAATCCTAATATATTTTTTGAGATGGGGTGACTAGAACTGCACACAGTATTGAAGATGTGGGCATACCAGGGATTTATATAGTGGCGTTATGATATTTTTTTGTCTTATTATCTATCCCTTTTCTAATGGTTCCTAACATTCTGATAGCTTTTTTGACTGCCGCTGCACACTGAGCAGATGTTTTCAGAGAACTATCCACAGTGGCTCCAAGATCTCTTTCTTGAGTGGTAACAGCTAAATTAGAACCCATCATTATGTATGTGTAGTCGGGATTATGTTTTCCAATATGATTACTTTGCATTTATCATCATTGATTTTCATCGGCCATTTTGTTGCCCAGTCACTCAGTTTTGTGAGATCCCTTTGGACCTCTTCAGTCTGCTTTGGGCTTAACTATCTTCACTAATTTTGTATCATCTGCAGATTTGGACCCCTCACTGTTGACCCCCTTTTCCAGATCATTTATGTTAAATTTTAAACCCCCCAAATGTGTATAAAAATAAAAAACAAAAATAGTACCAAGTTTTGCTTGTGCTCGTCAAAACGCTTTCTGATTAACAGAATTACTCAAGAATTTGGCACCTGGGAAAGAATCCTTTTTATTGAGCTGTGAAAAGTACATTGACTTTTTTTTTTTTTTAGTTTGTTTGTTTAGCTTCCCTTCATAAAAACTGTCCAATCAAAGCAATGTCCTTTATTATCCAGTATTGATCACAATGAGCTCTTGAACTCCTCTGGTATTAATGTGCATAATAAATAAAAAATTGTTGCTCCGTATAATTCTGAGCATATTATCAAACCAGGAGAGCTCAAACATTATAAACTGGTTTAAACATCTAATTGTTTAAGGGGCACGGCTTCAGAGGCAGAAAGGGAACTTAGATGTGCAACTCCTAACTGCCCATTGTGCCTTTGAAACTCTTCCCTAATATTGTCTGAATTAGCTTTCCTACTCTTTTCCACTTACTTGCATCACTGTAAACCATAAGGTTTGTTCCTGCACTTCTTATTCAGGGTAAACTCCTACTGAAATCAAATAAACCATTCTGTAGATGAATTTTTGGACATTATCTGCTATGTGTTAGTAAGAGCTTGTCTACACTTGAAACGCAACAGTGGCACAGATGCAGTGCTGCAGCTGCTCCTCTGTAGAGCTTCAGTGTAGATACTTCCTACGCTAATGGGAGGGGTTCTCCCATTGCTGTAGTAAATCCACCGCCCCAAGAGCGGTAGCTAGGTTGACAGAAGAATTCTTCCGGGACTGTAGTACTGTCTACATCAGGGTTAAGTTGGCTTAATTGCTTTGCTCAGGGATGTGGATTTTTCACACCCTTGAGTGGCGTAGCTGGGTCGACTTAACTTTTTAGTGTAGACCAGGCCTAAGTTTCTTGCAAAGACCATCTCCCAAAACTCCTGCTCCCTAGCTTAAGCTCCCAGATAAGACCTGTTTAACTAGACCATAGAAACCAGTATCAACTTTCCAGTGATTATGGCAGAGGTGATTATTTTGATACTTTTAAATTCCTTGGGTAGTGCCCAGTATCTTTCTTTCATCTCAATTTTGGTTAATTCGGTTGGAATGCCCAATGATGACATGGCTTGTAACCAAAAGGAATGATTTTTTGGGTGTCAGTTCTGAATCCTATCCATTTAAATGACTGGTCTCATTAGGATCTTCCAATGCAAACACTGTGTTTGGGTTTCGCTCAAAGTAGTAATATCCTAAAGCTGAATTTATTATAGGACCAGCCTTCTGTACAAAGTCAGCCCCAAGAATAAAAATATTTGCTTGGCAGGATGAACAAAGTTTGTTTGGATTACCTCGCCCTGTACCATTAGGTCAGTCACCATCTATTTTACAGTTTTGCACCAGCATGCATTGTTTAATGAAAGAAAATCATCAACCTCCCAGGAACACTGAGCAATATTGGCTGCATTGCTTTAATAAAATGAAAGACAATCCATTATTAATGAACACTTTTACTAAACCGTCTACTATAATGATAAGAAACTGTCCATGCAGGTTTTAAATACTACTTGAGATATTTTTGGTGGGTCCTGTATTTTTACCTATTTAAGAAGAATATAGTCCCAGATAATTTTTCTGCTGATTTCCAAATCAGATCATCTCTCAGGGAAATTCATAGACCTGTCTGCATGTTAGGATGTCTGGGGATTGTGTACGTAGGTCTTGATTACTGTATCTCGCTTCCAAATGTTTTGCATGAGCGTCAGTAATATTTGTCTGCTGTGGAACTTTCACACTCAGAAGCTAGATATGCATCTTGATGGTTCTTATTTAGAGCTTCCTGTTGCCATTTCTAGTCATCTCTCTTAACAGCAGAGATGCTGTGTAGTTGACATTGGCACAAATTATGCTGTACAAGTCACTGCTTGACTATGATTTGTCTACACAAAATACGCAAGGAGCTACTAGCAATGGTTACTATTTGGGTGAGGTGTGTCAAGGTAAATTCTATATGGGGTGGTCACTCTTAAGTATCCCTTCTGTTCAAACTGATGTGCTGTTTTATTCACTGATCAATGTCCATTATAATAGCAACCTGTTAGGAGGATGGCTCTGATGCCATAACAGCAGAGCTATCTGACCTTTGATCTCGTAATGTAAATGAAGTGCCATCCTAACAAGGGCTGTAAACTAACCAGTAGAGAGTCCTTAGTAGCTTTTGATTAATGAAAATGACCCCTTTCTGGCTACTCATACAGCTATGTTGTTCTTTAGAATTACGTATGCACTTTCCTACTTCTCCATGCCCCATCATTTTTGTGGGTTTTTTGGTTTTGTTTTTATATTACTGTCAATACTCTGAGAAAAGTTGGATGGTGTTGGAATATGATGATGAAATTGTTAAACTGTGCTACTTTACTACCCACTATTATCCTTACAGCTATAAACATACACATGCATAATTAAATCCTTTTAAGATATATTTCATTTGTTAATTGATTTATCAAAACAACCCCACAAAAATAATTTTGAAAAAAGCAATTAGTGTCTGAAGTTATTTCTTAATAACCCTTTGAAATGTTTTCTGGAATATACACATTTTCAGAGATTACAAATATAAATATTTGTGTCAACCTGAGCAATCACTTATAGCTTTTTACAGCCCTGCAGTTTATCTCCTAACTGAGCTCATAACTCCTGATCTTCAGAAATGATTATAAGTTTTCTGTCAAAGTCAAGTTACATTCATAACTTAACAGCATCATCACCAAAAGACCTTTTATTTAACATTAAGTGAGACTTTGTCCCAAGTTTCCTAGAAGAGGCTCTGTATGCATGTTATAAATTGCACTGCTCACGAAAATTATGTCAGAATTATTCAGATACCACAAAAATATAAATGAAAAAAATCAGGAGTAGAATATTGCTTTTTCCAGATTTATGCAGGAATATACAATTACTTGGCAGTAGAAAATATTACCCTCCATACATTTTCATCTGCAAATTCACTGTTACCTCTTCTCTGCCCAATTTGAGTCTCATCAATCCATACTGAAAACATTTTGAGAGGTTAGCCTGTTTTTCTACCCATTTGCAAGCAGGACGCTTGCTGGTCAATGACACATCTTAAAATGTACTAACATACAGGCCTTCATTCATCACTCTTTGTCTGTCTGAATGCCTTCTGCACAGCAGTCAAGAGAAGCCTTAAGTTTGTAAAGTATTCTGTGATCTTTGGCTGAAATGTGCTATAGAATTAAAAAAACAACGAGGAGTCCTTGTGGCACCTTAGAAACTTACAAATTTATTTGGGCATAAGCTTTCGTGAGCCAGAACCCACTTCATCAGATGCATGGAGTGGAAAATACAGTAGCAGGTACATATACATAGTACATGAAAAGATGGGAGTTGCCTTACCAAGTCGGGGGTCAGTCTAACGAGACAATTCAATTAACAGTAGGATACCAAGGGAGGAAAAATCACTTTTGTAGTGGTAATGAGGGTGGCCCATTTCAAACAGTTGACAAGAAGGTGTGAGTAAAAAATTAGGTTTTGTTATGACCCATCCACTCCCAGTCTTTATTCAGGCCTAATTTGATGGTGTCCAGTTTGCAAATTAATTCCAGTTCTGCAGTTTCACGTTGGAGTCTGTTTTTGAAATTTTTTTGTTGAAGAATTGCCACTTTTAAGTCTGTTATTGAGTGACCAAGGAGTGTAGAGGCAAAATAATCTGGTGGCCATATTGGATCCTCTTAAGGACAACTAGGCGTCCATCTTTGTGAGCCTTCTTGCTCCTTCCCCGCCCTAGTTGGCGCCCTTTTTCTGGTTTCGGCGGGAACGAGAGAGCTGTCAATCATATAATCTGCCCAGTAACTGGAAGTCTATATAAGGCGGTGTTCTGATCAGATCGGGGCTGCCTGTCTGAGTGGCAGAGTGCAGAGCAGACAATCAAGGGTAGGCCATTCACCCCACATGGGTTCTTCTGCTTAGGGGACTTCTCACTTGCATGCACTCACTACATCATCTAGGAGATTCGCATACTACACCCACGACGACGCAGGTAAAGGGTAGAGGGTGGGTAGGACTCGTCAGTTTTCCTGAAGAAGCTCGAGCATCCCTACTTCGGGTCTCCACTTCCATCCAGGGGATCCGGTGACCTGCTGTGCCGTGCCAGACTAAGAGGCAGAAGGCTGCTAGAGATGGTAATGTGATCTTGTGAGTCTACTTGTACTGTTCCCTATTGTTACAGCCTGTCTTGTTGGTTATTTTGCCCTGTTTATCTTGCCTTTGGGGTCCTTGCCATATTCCCCTTAAATAAAACCCTGTTGTACCTTGTTTTGTGAAGTCTTTTATACAAACCCCCGGTGATAGATACGGGTAGGGGGCGAACTTAGGACCGAAATATCTGGGCCACTTTTACTTTAGTTTCCTGTTTCGGTCAACAGGAGGTTGAAGTGTTCTCCTACTGGTTTTTGAATGTTGTAATTCCTGATGTCAGATTTGTGTCCGTTTATTCTTTTGCATAGAGACTGTCTGGTTTGTCCAATGTACATGGCAGAGGGGCATTGCTGGCACATGATGGCATATATCACATTGGTAGATGTGCAGGTGAACGAGCCCCTGATGGTGTGGCTGATGTGGTTAGATCCTATGATGGTGTCCCTTGAATAGATATCCGGACAGAGTTGGCACCGCGGTTTGTTGCAGGGTTTGGTTCCTGGGTTAGTGTTTTTGTTGTGTGGTGTGTAGTTGCTGGTGAGTATTTGCTTCAGGTTGGGAGGCTGTCTGTAAGTGAGGACTGTCCTGTCCTGAATAGAATTACAGTTAACTTTCCTCTCAGGGCCAAGCTCCAGATCCCCTTGTAGCTCCTTTGTGCCACTATAGCAGTGCAAAGCCAGCCTAGCTGGCCAGCTGAGGACTTCCTTGGTGGTGCAAAGTCTGCTGCATCCTCACAGCTCCTGATGGCTGGGTGAAAGAGGATGTTGTCAGAGCAAAGCGGGACTCTGGCCATCTCTGGCTGCTAGAATGGCCCACTTGAGTGGTTTGCAGCCGGGCACAAATGAGAGACTCCATGAGGATGCCCTAAATTGCGCCAGGACCTGAAAGATGGCACAAAGTCACCTTTGCCTTCTTGCCTTTTCCCTGCCTAGTAGAATCATGCTTTGTTCGGACCTGAGAACCTAAATACTTTGCACACTTCAGAACAACGAGTGATACTCCACCCAGGTGCTAGTGCCAAAGTATTGCTGCAATTGAGTGAGCTGAAGTGTAATTTAAATGTAGTCGTGGGATTATTAAAAAAATGACTCCTTCCTACTCTTCAAATTTCTTTCTTGCGTATTCTTCCCTGTGACTTTAGTGGAGAAAGTGTGTTTTTATTATTCCTGTAATTCCTGCAGAGTGTGAAACTGGATGCTATTTCTTCTTGTATAATCAACTAGATTATCTAGTTTGAGTGAAAGGGCTGGTGTGTAGCACCTTTGCAAACCCATTGAAGACTATGAGGTTGTGTACAAACTCAGGTTGATCTGAGGGACCTTAATCACTAGTGATATACTAAAAGGAAGGACCTCAGCTTGACTGCTGGAGCCAGGGGTGAGTTTTCAGGGCTGGCAGTTCAGGGGAAAAAAGGTTGTTTGTTTTTTAATTTGTAAACTCATTGTTTGATCTGGAGCGATTGAGAGACGTTGAATGTGGAACCTCACAATGGAATTTTTCCAGTTACTTATCAGGGTAGACTTGCACTCCAAGACATGAAAGGCAATGGAGGTAATGCTGCTAACATCCTGTGCACAAAATACACCTGTAGCCTTACGGACTTGTGCAGGGTTTCCTGAAGATAATTATTTTGCTGTTGAGGCAGATATATGCCTGCATATTCGCTATGTCGTAGATGCCAGCCTGAGATAACTGGTGTATATCCAGAGTAACCCTATGAAGCCACTGGATTTACACCCATATAACTGAGGGCTAGTCTACACTACCCGCCCGGATTGGCGGGTAGAAATCAATCTCTCGGGGATCGATTTATCGCGTCTCATCTAGACGGATAAATCGATCCCCGAATCGACGCGCTTACTCCCACCTCGTCAGGAGGAGTAAGCGCCGTCGACGGGGGAGCCGCGGCGGTCGATTTGCTGCCGTCCTCACAGCGGGGTAAGTCAAATAGGATACGCCAAATTCAGCTACGCTATTCGTGTAGCTGAATTTGCGTATCTTAACTCGACCCCCCCCTTAGTGTAGACCTAGCCTGAGAAACCAAATCTATCCATTATCCAACTTTTAAATTGCATTTTCTTATTGTCCTGAAAATTTTAAAGAATCCAATTGTTTTTCTAAATCTGTTCCTCTCTTCTTCTTCCCCACTCCAAATATTTGTACTAATATGTATTACTTTTGAGCTGGATGATCTTCATTTGTATCTGTGTTAGATTTAATTTTTCCATTGGATTTTTTTTACAAAGGGGATGCCATTCTTTTTTAACTTTACTTACTGTAGTATCTATATTCACTACACTCTCTAACACCCAATTCTGTATTATATTCCCACTAATTACATCATTTATATGGAATAAAACTCAACAACAACAAAAAGATGGTTTGAACAAAGTCCTGCTCATTGACCTTCCTAGGACCTCATTTTTCCCCTTTCAGTCACACGTATTTCCCCTCCCCGTGTATTTTTTTTAGCCAGCTCTCTCAATGATCCCCATGAGCTACCTTGGATCTTTTACTTCATTGTTTAAACAAGAGTCCATCATGTGGAACTTAATCTGAGGATTTCTGGGTATCCAAATAAATTATGTCATATTTAGTGCCATTATCAGCCTTATCTGTAATCCATAAGAAAAGATATTCAGGGGGGTTTGGTGGAATGAATTTTCATTTGCTAAATTCACGATGGTTATCTCTAATAAAAACTGTAACGATTCTGCTATTTCTCA
This sequence comes from Emys orbicularis, assembly GCF_028017835.1. Lineage (NCBI taxonomy): Eukaryota > Metazoa > Chordata > Testudines > Emydidae > Emys > Emys orbicularis. Next base: position 65,900,043 of record NC_088689.1, on the reverse strand, counting down.
AGTTAAAACATGTGAAGCTGATTTGTCTTTAGCTGCTTAGGTCAGTCGTCTTCCTCATACTGTTTTTGTTTCTTTAGAGGGAGTAGAAAGCATGGATAATCAGGCAAATGGAAAACTATGAGCTATTAATTGTTGAGGTCATAGCCACACACCTCTGTAAGGTTCAGAGCACTTGAGAGGAATGGAGATGGGGGAACTGAAACCATTAATTCCTGTGCCTTTCAGCGTTTTATACCAATATACTTTGGGATTTCCATTTCTATTTTAGTAGGTGTAGGCCAAATTTTTGGGGCAGATCCTCAGCTGATGTAAATTGGAGTAGTTCCATTGACTTCAGTGAAGCTATGTTGATTTACACCAGTTGAGGATCAACATTTTAATTAGCTGCTTTGAGTCTGCCTCCAGTATCTTGAATATAGGCGTATAATTGCATAAGAATTCTTTTACGAAGCTTCCAAAGACCAAAATCACAAGTGAGTAAAGCTATAAAACCCTGCATTAAAATCATCATATTGAAACCAAAGAGATACAATGGTAAGTGCCTGATCCCACAAGATGCTGAATGTCCTTATCTCTCTTTAGCTTGGTCGGAAGTTGAGCCTGCTCATCAGTTCCTAGGGGGCTTCCATCACCTTTCAGAATCGGGCCCTATCGCAGGACAGCGTCGGTGTGACTGGAAACCATACACTTTGATAAACAAGACTAGTTTTCTCATTTGGTTTTATTAATGTAGCAAAGCTAATCCAGAGCAGTATCTAGTATTCAGTGGAGTTTTTACTTTTTACCCAATGCTTTGTTGGAGAAACAAGAAGACCAAATGACTTTCCCAAGGTCACGCAGTAAGGGTCTATCGAGATTAGAATTTGTGGTTCTGCCAAATAACCTGAGTTCACTAATAAGATTGTAAATACTGCTGTAGCTACTAGCACTCCCCAAGCATTTGTTCCTGAATCAGCCCTAGGGTAAACCACAAAATTGTGTGTCATGGAACAAATATTTTTGGAGCGCCTAAATTACCATGTACATCCATATTAGCTAACTCCAATTAATTGGCAATCAGTTAACTCTTGCTAAAACAGGGCTACAACTTCTAGCATAGACAAACCCTACAGGGGTGTGGCTTAGGATCTCAGAGCACTCTTGCTCCAAATCCTGCACTCTTGACTCAGGCTTTCACACTAGCGTTGCCTTAATGAGGACTGCATAGTCTAACTACTGGAGTTCTTGGCTCATATAGGTAGTAAAGAGGTAAGTAAAACTGGTTTTCTGATGTAAAGACTTTGTCTTTGGTGGCTTCATGGAGATTTACCAACCTTAAGTTATTTCTGAAAAATAATATTTTAGGAAGGAAATTTCAGATTAAATTTTATGAGAAATCTCCTTCAGAGGTGGCATGTTCGCAGCATCATGGATACATTTTTGTATGGTAAAGAAGTGTTCAATCACTGGGTCTGATTGATCAATGCATCCATCTGTGCATGGATCCTAAACCTCCCATGTGCAAAGGGTGGGGACAAAGTCAGCTGCCTCCTCAACAGCTTTTGGACCCAGTTTTAAATGGATAGGCTGGGGAAGGAGTGGACAGGTCAGAGAGATGGCACATCATTCACCACTGATTATGTGGAAATTGGGGAAGGAAATTAGCCCAGCTTGGGACTAAGTTAACTTTCCATGGCACAGAGGGAATCCCTTCTTAAGGGAAAGGGGGAAGGCCTTGGATCAGCAGGGGACCACATTGCTGGCATGGGCCTGATGGATCCACTGCCGGCATGGAGAGCCTTTGTATGGATGGCTCTGGCTTCCCAAATTTGAAAGTTTGATTTATTTTTTTTTGGTTGGGTTTTGGATTAGACTCTACTTTGAACCACTTGAAAGGCTAGTGATGGCACACTAGAGGGGGAGGATTCTGAGTTACTACAGAGAATTCTTTCCCAGGTGTTTGGTTGTTGAATCTTGCCTAAATGCTCAGGGTCCAACTGACCACCATATTTGGGGTCAGGAAGGATTGGCAGAGACCCTGGTTTGTTTGTTTTTTGCCTTCCTCGCCAGCATGGGGCACGGGTCACTTGCAGGTTTAAACTAGTGTAAATGATGGATTCTCTGTATTTTGAAGTCTTTAAATCATGATTTGTGGACTTCAGTAGCTCAGCCAGACGTTATGGGTCTGTTACAGGAGTGGGTGACTAAGGTTCTGTAGCCTGCAATGTGCAGGAGGTCAGACTAGATTATCATGATGGTCCCTTCTGACCTTCAAGTCTATGAGACTATGAACTTTGAACAAGTGGTTGCTGTTAGTAGCACTTCTCCCCTCCCCCCACTCCTCTGCATACACAGCTTTATAGTATATTGGTGTCAATATATGGTCTAGTTACCATGGTAATGGTTGAACACTAAGGCCAATATTTTCCAAACTGACTAGTGACTTAGGGTGCATCAAATTTTTGGTGCCCAATTTACGGCAGCTCAAAGGGGTATGATTTTCAGAATGTGCTGAGCATCTACTCTTTGCAAAGTTAGACTCTCTTAAGGTGTTCCATTTTGGGCACCCAACACCTCTAATCACTTTTGAAAATCCTGTCCTATTTTTGTCTTTCACCATCCATTGTTTCTAATACAGTTGCTTAGTTTGAAGATAATGTTTCTTTCCCCATTGATTTCTATTTCTTTCCTAAAAAATTTTTTTTTAAACCAACCAAGGTGGTTCCTTCCTCATATGTTTTTATTTATTTATTTAAATTAACTTCTTGTTTATCAACAGCATCACTGAAGAATGACGTGTGTGTATAGTTATAGGAATGGGATCTAACAGTTAACATGAGCTCCCTTTGCTTGCTAACAACCCCTATCCCATTTCATACTATTGCTAAAGGTCAGCCAAAAGCTTGATCAACCAAAAAGATCTGACATTGTTGCTGAGTCATGGGGCTCCCCATGAGGTACTGAGGTCTAGTCAAAGAGAGGATGGGGACGGGTCCAAATTATAACTGTTGAGAAGTAGGACAACTTGGTGCCTGAATGATCAATTCCTGCCTCCTGCTAATGCTACTGATTTGGACAGTTCCTGCCGTCGTCCTGCTCACAGAACTTTGGGAGTTTAGTGTAAAAACAAAAATGGACAGCCCTCAACCTGCAGTAACTATAAACAGAACATAGTAGGCTTCAGAAAGTAGTCTGCTATACGGGTCTCTCTAGTTACATAGAGTCCTCTCTTCTTGGATTCCATATCAAACCTGCTGTGAGGCTTGTCACAGAGGATTAGGAAAAAGCCCTTCCCAGAGAGATTACATGCGTTCTTGAGCCAGAGTACGGTTGAGTTAATTGCAGAAGGGGAAAACCAATGAGGACAAAGACTTTATTAGCCATCTAATTTGGGAGAAAACTGTTGTATCTAATCATGATTATTACAGTCATTATAACTTTGATGAATATTTAGCAAAAAGCAGAGTGTTTATCATAGAATCACATAAATTAGGGAAGGAAAAGACCTCGGAGGTCATTTAATCCACACACACACCCCGGGCCAGTATTTTACAGTACATTTTCTAGTGCCTGTCCAGTCTGGTTTTAAATGTCCCAAGTAACGGGGGCTCTCTCTCCACTGATGGGTATCACATGACTAATATGGGAGTGGCTGTGCAAGTGAGATGCTGTAATGATGGTATAAGAGGGGCTGTGCCCATGCCTGTGTTAAGCTCCTGAGCATGTCCAGCATGGACTAGATCTTCCAAAAAGTCCTGAAAAAACTCTGTCTGAGCTAAGTGTTTTGCGTGGAGTCTGCTCTTCAACCAGTCTCACTCCTGAGAGCAAGACTAAATATTATGTCCACTAAAACCTCCCTTAGGAGGCCATTGCACAGCCTATTAGTTCTCGCTCTCCGGAAGCTCTTCCCTGATAGCCAGCCTAAATTTTCTCTCTTAATTTCATCTCATTACTCCTAGTTATACTCCCTTTTACTGAGCTAAATAATTCTTCTCCCTCCTTGGTGTTTACACCAGCCATATATTTATAGACTGTTATCATGTGCCTCACTTAATCTTCAGTTAGCCAAGCTATTTATATTTGCCTCTCTTAATCTTTCCACATAAATCAGTCCCTCTCACTCCTTAATCATTTTTTAGCTTGTATCTGAACTCCCTCCAATTTCTCAATATCATCCTCTTAATGAGATGCTTGGAAGCAAACACCGTGGTGCAGGTGAGCGCAGTTACAGTGGAGACATACAAAGACGGACTATTATCTCCTCGCTCCACAACGTAAATGTTGATGTTTGAATGGTGACCACTGTCCAAAAGGATTAATGGCAGAAGTGGAGAACAGAGAAAACAGTTTTCAGGGAGTAATTTGTTTTATGAACTTCTATTCAGTATAGGTTTTTATACTACACTCATCGTTGTCATATCTGAGCACCTTCCAGTAGTGCATTAAGCAACATGACTACACACCTGTCACATGCTTGTTCTCTCATTACTGCTCACAGAATATGACAAACACATTGTGGCTTCCCTGAATTTATTTATTATTCAAATTTGACTAATATTATTATTTTGCTCCATGGGTTAATTGCAAATATTCAAAAATTTTGAGTTGTATGGCTTAGATGTGATTTTTTCCATTAAGTCACATGGATACCTGACTGGATGAGCGTGCATGGATTTCCCTTGTTGTTGTAATTGTCATCTAGGCAAATCCCAAGGGGATGTAACCTCCTTGTAGATAGAGTGCCACCTGGATCTATCTCTAGCTAAGTCCTTAAGATGGTCTGGCTGGATGTTCAGTATATGTCCACCATCTTATCATGCCATGAAGCTTTTGGCAACCACACAATCATCGGCTATGTAGCAATGCCACTACATGACCAGGACTTCCACTGTGAATATTTTCAAGTGAAAATTATTCATAAATGCTTACGAAAACTAATAATAGAACTCTCCCTGTAAATAATTGTCCATACAACTTTGAGGTTTGATTTCTGTGACCATTTCTGCCAGTAAATCCCAAGTACAGGGAACAAACACGAGAAGGGTAGGAACATCACTGAATTGCATCCATAAAAGTGTGAACAAGTCATCTCATGATTTGCATGGTTCTAGGTCTACAGAGGCATTTGGAGGAGGAGTAGAAAAGATTGTTGGACAAGAGGAGGGAACCTGTTCCAGCTCTGGGGGTCTGCAAGATGGAGGAAAGAAAGACAAGAATGGGAGAATGAAGAGCAGGGAGATGGAGAGAGGATTGGGAAGTGTATAAGGAGGAAATGAGAGCAGGTAGGGTCTGCAAGGTGCAGATGAGAAGGTGGAATTTGATCTAGTAAGAGTAGCAGTGCTTTATTTCATTCATCCCTCTTTAACCCTTTTTTCCAGATAGTAACTAAGATTCTAAACAAGATAGGACTCAACACTGATCCCTGGCGATCTAGGATTTGGGAATGAGTCCATCTTTAGTTAATTCATTAACGTTTGTAAAATGCTTTCAGGTCCTTGGTTGGAAGGTGCTATGAAGCAATCTTCAGTGGGGAACATCTCTTCTTGTTGAAGTTATTCTAATGAGCTGTTCATGACTTCTGTATAAAACTATAATGTCCTTGAAAGTTTGCTCAACAGTTATTACGGTGTCTTCACTCACTAGTCTCTGATGGTGTGTGAGACCTTTAATAGACTTCAGGCTAACTTCTTATATGCTGTGTTTGATTTAACTCTGCTTTTAGTCTGAGAGCTCCATTAAAAAAAAATCAAAACATTAAAGGCACGCAACCAAGCTTCTTCCTGTTCTGTCTAAACACACATGGCCCTCCTCCCTGTAGCATCTCAGTATGTCACAATCATTAATGGATTCTTATAATACCCCTCCTGAGGGAGGGAAAACTCTATCCCCATTCTATAGATGGGAGGCAACCTGGCTTAGGGGCTTGAGAACTGGGCTAAAACTAAGGCACACTTACCCAAGGCCACACAGGAAGTCTGTGGCAGAGCTGGGTATTGGACCCTGTTCTCTTCAACCCTGGTGCAATTCTTTACACCACAGAGCAGTGTTTCAGGGTGGCCAAGCTGAGAAGGTTGAGAAACACTGCCCTAGGGAATGCTTCCTCCCCTATTGTGTCTCCCTCATTGTTCAATTGTTGTCACATATTTGAAAGGCCTGCATCACACACATTGTAGTTGGAGGTCTTAGAATTAGGAACCCCAACCCTGAATTGGTTGAAGTCAATGGGATTTCATGTCATGAACTTCACTGGGTGCGGGATCATAGGAGCACAAATACATTGTTCTGCTGATTGGGGGTTTGTCAGTCCAATTACTGTATCTCACTTCCCTGCATGCCTGATGAAACCAATCCAAGCCAAAATAAAGAGATAAAAAGACACATGAAGGAGTTTTTGTCACCCGGATCATAAATACTGACTAATGCAGCAAGCAGGGGTTTGAGTAGCTTCTATGCGTAACATTTAATTTATACCAGTGATATCACCTAATCCATACTCTCCCTCTGGTGCTCCCAGCAAAACCACAACAAGACCTATTCAGAAGGAGATTAGGACCCAAAGCTTTCACTCTGTACATGACATTATCATGCCTTTGCAGGTTGAGAATACTTTACCTCTGGCATGACTTTGCATTCTGGAGGTTGGTGTGATTCTCAGCAGCTTTCTGGCTGGCTTTTTACACTGAGCTTAATAAGTGGTGGAAGCAGAAAATGCAATGACTGAGATTGTGAATCTAGAATCTCCAGCAGGCTAGATTCTCTGAAGAATAGCTGCAAGCCACAGAAAAGAGCAATAGTAGTTGGATTAGTTACCAGTATTTTACTAAACCATTGAGTCTCTTGGATCATGCTACTGAAGTATAAATGTTGTAAGAATGATGCACTCATACCATCTCATCTCTCTCTCTCTCTAAATGCCAGTGGCAAGGCAGAGTCTGCTCTGCACTCAATTTTGGCTTTATCTTTCTATGCCATCTGTTGTTATGGTGTATTTTTGAAAGGTCAATCTTGTTATTACACATGAGAGAAAATAACAGATAGGGCATATTGTGGTGATACAGGATGCCAAAGCATATGATGCATTTTAAATTAATTTTTAATAGAACGAAGATAATGAGGGTACCAGATTTGAGTGAACTATTAAAACAACACCAAATGACTGCATTGTTGGGGATTATTGGCATCTCATAGTCATTCTGTGGCTCCCACAGTCTTTGGGGTTGAAGCACTTTCCCATCACCTCCAGTTTATGTTCGCTCTGTGCCTGCCCTTCCACGCTCCTACCTTGCTGTGGTGGCCGCATCTCACCTGGTCTCTGTCCCTCCTTTCTCTCTCTCTGCTGTCTACCTGTCACTTTGGGCCAAGATTTTCAAGTGTGACTAGTTATTTTGACTGGGTGCACAATTAGAAGTTCAGAGTGACCTGACTTTCAGAGTGTGGGTACTCAGTACTTTCTGAAAATCAGGTCCTCTAAGATGACTCAAGGTGGACACCCCAAAATCACTTGGGAAAAATCTCTGCTTTATGTACTTTTTGTGTGGTTTTGACCTTCCAGTTTGCATTAATGTTTTTGTTCTCATTGTTTTTCTCCTTTCTGGTTTTTCCCCCCTCTGCTTCTTTCTCCCTATCCCTGCCTTTCTTTCTGCCCAATTCTTAACCTCCCTTCCCTCCCACTTCTTCCTTCTCCGTCGCTAGTCCTTTCTCTGTTCTTTTGTCTGGTTTTCTCTCCTTGGTTATCTTTTCCACCCATTCACAATAATTCACCTTTTCTGTTTGGTCCTATTTAAAGGATTGTTTGCAGGTAGGTACATGATCTAGTGTACAATTGGGAACATAGGTGGATGTTTAATAAGCACACCTATTGCTGTAGAGGTGAATGTACCATATGAGGAGTAACCAGTCAGGTTCATGTGTGCAGGACAGGGTGCCCTGGTGAGCCAATTTACACATCTAGAATACGGAATGCAATTTTCAGATATCAGCATGTGCTGGGAATGCTGGGGTCGGATTTCTACAGTACATTTGACTCAGGAACTAAGGTGTTTGCTCTCAGTCCTCATGAGCAGTCAGCTGAGAATGCTGGAGAAGGATCTGTTGCTGCCTTTTTTTTTTTTGCACTCTTGTGGGAGCAAAAAACAGGTTCAGTGGGTAGGCAGCTGTTTAAGAGAAGCCAAGCAGGTGGCTTAAAAAGAGCTGTTCTCTTCACCCTCATCCCTGCTTCAACACTAGGGAATAGTTCTGCAGTGGGGCTGCTGCTCCGCTTCTTTATTCTCTGCTGACGTCTCCTGCTGTTCCAACCACTTTTCCTCCCTATCCCATAGTGGCCAGGCAGAGAAAGAGCAGGGGAAATAGCAGAGATTCCTGTTCCTGCTGAAGTTGGTGGGAGTGATGGCCATTGACTTCATTGAGTCCAGAATCAGGCCCATGTTTGTTTTCCCACCATTTGATTTCTTTAGTATTTGTATTACTGTCACATCTAGGAGCCCCAGTCTAGGACCAGGGCCCCAGTGTGCTAGGTGCTGTGCAAACTTGGATTGTTGCAGGCTCGCAGTGCGGTGCCCCCAAAGGGGAGGTCTCATGGCCCCCGGACTGGGAGCCACCATAATCATGTATTTGCCTATCGTCATTCTTCCTGCAAATCAAAAAAACCTCTAGATGCAACATCTGGAATGGCTGTGTTTGACTGGTTTAGAATAAAATAAAATTATAAACAAAGAGGGTGGTCTTGTGCCTACAGACTAGGGCTGAGGAGAGTCTGGTATTGACTTCTTGGATGACCCTTGGAAAGTCACTTAGGGCCAGATTTTTTAAAGGTTTTAGGTGCCTAAACTCCCTTTAAAACTCTGGCCCTTAATCTCTCTGTGCGTCAGTTCCCTATCTGTAAAATGGAGGAATATTTCCTCCCACCCTGTATCTGGTTGTCCATTTAGATTGTAAGCTTGCCAGGACAGGGACTATCTCTTACCAGAGTACATGGCTGGGGCCTCTGATTGCTGGCATAATGCAAATAATAACAACAATCTTTATGTGGAGATATTTGCCAACCATAACTCAGGATGTATTTAGATTGATAGTTCTAGATGTTCTTATAATACAAGTACCTCTGTGAATAGAGAGAGCATCATCATTAAATAGATAGTTGGGTTTGTGATGACTGGGAGAATTGCATGGTGAAATTACCTGCCAGGTGCGAAGGTAGTGGATCTCATGAGATTATCTAGATAGCCAGTAAAAGCTGCTCCACACTTCTCTGCCAATCACTGTATCTACACCAGACTTCTTCCTTAAAATTTCTCACTGGTACAACTCCCTCCGCAGCAGTCATGGAGGGAGTTCTAGCGTTGCAACTGCCATCTCGTCTAACCTTGCTCTGTACAGAGCTACGTGTCACGTGGTCTATCTATACTAGCAACCCAGCATCATTAGCGCCAGTGGAGTTGGACTGGTAGCAGCAATGGTTGGAAATTTTAAGGATACTTCTACTGTGGACAAGGCATAAGTGTCTCAACTAGAGCTGGGCAAATAATGTAAAAACTGTTCTTCAAATATTCATTCCAGTTTTAAAACAAGGTCACTTCTAATGGGTTCAGGCCCTGTCCATGTTAATTTTTCTCAATTTTTTTTAGAGATTGACTTGACTGGAAGAAGTTGTCACAGAAACAATGATTTTTAAGCAAATACTGAGGTATATTTGCAGAGAGTGATTATTAGAGAACATGGGTGCCTGCTGCTCACACTTTGATTTGATTTATAAAGGTCAAAGATGGTGTTACAAAGGACAAAAAGTGAAGTGACAGGACAGGATGAATGCAAACAGCATGAGGTGTTTTCCCTCTCCTCCTTACCTGGAATATGGCCCTTAAATGTAGCTGCTTATTTCTGTTCCTACACACCTGGTTCCCTAAAGTATAAGGAGTCTCTCTCTCTTGGTTTTTACATAGCATTTTCCTCTGAAGGATCCATGAGAAAGACTTGGCCATGCCCATTTGTCCTGCCTTCCAGGAAAAGGCAATGAATGCATAAATGATGTTACTCTACATGCTGGCACTGAACAAATATGATAAACTGCTTCTCAAGTGAGTGCACTGGAATTAGATTGAAAAATCTGTAAACTAAAAAGTAAATAAGCCAAAGGTGTTAAATCTTCATTCAAAACTGGGCTAAGCCATTTTAGGCTCATTTGGTGAATCTGTGGGGTTTTTAATATGCCCATACAGGATTGAAACTCAAAGGAAAGAAAATCCCCAGAACAGATAGGATGAACAAGCTGGCCTTTACACCGAGAGCTCCCAAAGCATGTCCAAGCTACATAAAACTCATCAATAATACAGCCCTATGAAATGTGGGGCCCATTTGAAGGTATGGGGGCACTGGGCTTCTGTGATACTAATGATATTGGTCACCAGAATATAAAATGGAGGGGCAGGATGTAGTTGAAGAGTCTTGATGGAAAAACTTAGAGGTGACCTGCAAAAAAGAAAAAAGGGGGTTGGGGGACTGTGTGCCTTTCTATTTCTCCTCTATGATGCATAAAAAAGGCTTGACAGATTCTTTGATAAACTAAATAAATAAATAAAAGAAGGTGAGGGTAGGGCGCCAGCGGGAGACAAAGGGGGACGTTCTGTTTGTTTAGAGGAGGGGTTACATAAAAGTTCACGTCTTGTCTACCCTGGCCACACTCGCTATGGAGACTGGAGAACTAGTGAAATTATAATCCCACAAAATTCGGTGACTTGAAGGTGATCAATTTAGAGGTAAAAGGGGGTTTTAGTCTGTTTAAACATATTAATAGTTTTTGTTAACACCAATACAATGCTAATGACCAATGAACATCTTGGAGAAGTGAAGTCTTTGTTAAATATTCAGTCCTCTCCTGCTTCTTTCATGAGCATATGAGAGCTCATGGTACACATTGGGAGTCTTCAAGAAGGACTGCAGCAAAACCAGGGAAGCTCAGATTTGATGTTACTGATATATGTCTTAATCTCAGCATTTTAATTCTTTTTTGTAAGCAGTATCTGGGATATGAACTTTGAACGTGTTTAGCCTGATTGCTGTAGGACAGGTGTATAGATAGGGTTGAATAAATGCAGTGAAAATCTTGTAGTCACAAAATGGCTATAGATGTCCTAATTCCAGACACTCAGCATTATATATTAGACAGCAGTTCTCCTCAAACAGTAAAAGAACACGTCACTATATATCCCCGTCAGATTAAAAAACTAATTTGAAAAGATTAATGTATTCCATTCCTGTTAGCCTGAATCAGATACCGCTGTGCCTACAGCAGCACTGCCTCCTGATTATTGAATTTTTATGGCCTTGTAATTAATTGCAGATTCCCTGTTTTGTTCTATTTCTTTTTCTCTGACATTTTAATTTCAACAAAAAGCAGCGGTCTCCATGCAGCCTCTCTCAGGAGATCCTAATGGCCTATAAAACAAAATGACTTATAGATATGGCACCCACTTCAGTTGGCTAGCGATTGTTCGAAACCTTGCTGATCACGCGGAATTTAATTTTTTCCCTTCCTCTACTGTACTTATTTCTTGTCTATTAAATTGCAGCTCCAGTGTCCTGACTAACAAATGGCTATAACAAAGTGCCACCCTTCTGTAATACATTACTGTTGCCACATGCAAATTTTTTTCTTAAAAAATTGCAGTTCATTTTATCTAATTATAAATGAATAAATGACTCTTGCACATGAATAGAATATTGTCCTTGAATCTGCATGTGAGAATTTTCCATTCTGGCAAATCACTTGGATTTATTATAAATGTAAAGGATCAAACATATTTTAGATTCATTTTGCATTTCCTTACCCCCTTCCCCATCACTCACCCCAAAATACTGGAATGTGCTAAATGATTTATTTCTTGCTATACAAAGGCATGTTTGCATGACTCACCATCTCCAAGTGAAACTCCTAGTTACTGAAGGTTAGTAATAATGAATTATTATTCATATCACAGTAATGCCTAGAGAGCCCCACAAAATCAGGAGGTAGTGTTACCGAGTAGATAAGGCACTGGATTGGGACTCTGAAGACCTGAGTTCTCTTCCCAGCTCAGCCACTGGTCTGCTGGGTGAGCTTGGCCAAGTCACTTCAGCTCTCTGTGCCTCAATTTTACCATCTGTAAAATGGGGATAAAGAAAGTGACCTCCTTTGTAAAGTGCTTTGAGATCTACTGATGAAAAGCATTAGAGAAGAGCTAGGTGCTGTTATTAATTATTATTATTATTTTGCTGGGTGCTGTACAAAACACATAGTAAAAGACCATCCCTACCCCAAAGAGCTTACAGTCTAAGGTCCTGATTCTGCAGAGACATAAACATGTGCTTAACTACGCGCTGTGAGTAGTTCCATTCACCTCCATGGAAATACTCAGAGCACATAAAGTTGAGCACATGCATAAGTCTTCATAAGATTGGAGGCTAAATAAACAAGACAGACAAAGGATCACTCCCATTGTGCCTCGATTTCCCCTTTCATGAAGAGAAATTAAAGTCCCGTTCCCCAGCACAGCATTTATTAACTTAAAGCACATGCTTATTTAGTTGTCTGCTATTTGTGGCAGGTACTGTCTCTTACTATGTGTTTATACAGTTCCTAGCACAGCTGGGGCCTCTAGGTGTTACCCTAATACAAAAGTGTTTGGCCGGATCAGGGCTTTCATCTCCTTTTGTCTCAGTTCCTCATCTGTAAAATGGGGACAATAACACTTCCTTAGTCACTTGCCCAAGGTCCCAGAGAGAGTCTGCCATGCCTATGTATGCCTCAATTTATCCATCTCTGAATGATGGTATAATAGTAATTAGCTCAGGACGGGTTCCATGAGTACAGCCAGTGTGATTACTGCAAAAAAGTATTCCTGAAAAATTCTTTCCAATCAACCCCCTGCATGTTTTCTTTGCCACTATTCAAAACTCCTATTATTGGCTTTCTGTGAACAACTGCCTGAGCAATTTATGGTGGAAGCATTTTGGATAGCCGTCTCCAGAGCTCTTTTGGGTTTTGGAGTCATCCAATCCAGGAGCAGAAACAACACTATGTGACTTAGGTGAACCATTACAGTGCGTCAAGTAAATTGCAGCGCAAACAGGTCAGTAGTTGCAGTGAATAATACATGAGCAAGCCACAGGCTGAGTTTTATTTTTTTATATAAATGGGAGGAGGGATCCTAAAATCAAAGTCACAAACAGAAAAGAGGGCTAAATTCAGTTGAATAAATTGTTCTCTGTAAACATTTTGCCAGCTCTAGATGTGAAGCTGAACTGATTAGTGTATGTAAAGTACTTTGCATTTGTATTGTGCCTTCCATCCATCAGTCTCAGCGTATTTTGATTATACTTGCTTCTGCTTGTGTAGATTTTTTTAAAAATCCTGTTTCCTACTTACCAAGTTTCAGGTCAGATACTTAGTACCCAAATATAATACTCACTGAGAGGACAACTCCTAAAAGTACATATAGAAAAAGTAAGATACAAGGCTATCTTGAGAATCCCTCTGACTGCAACTGCATGCACTTCTGACAAAAGCCCTAGGTAGGTACAGGCCACAGACCTGAGTAGATAAAAAATGGTGCTGGATCTATAAAGTATTCATACCAAGGCGCACTTAAACATCAATGATTTATTTGTGCAGTTTGCTGTAGAAGTTTTAGCAATCCTGTACTGTATTTAACCAGACAAATATCTACGTCTAAAGGATTATATCATAGGGGAGGAAGCATAGCTAGCAATTAGAGCAGTGGCTTCGGAGTCAGCAGACCAATGTTCTAGCCCCAGACTATCTGTACAGTAATGGCAAGTCACTTAAACTTCTTGGATGGGATTTTCAGATGTTCCTATTGATTTAGGAGCACAAATTCTATTGACTTGTGCTCCTGAGTCACTTAGGCAGTTTTGAAAATTCCATCCTTTGTGCCTTAGTTTTCCCAGCTGTATAATGGGGATAATAATACTTACTGATTTCTAGGAAGTGCATTTGGTTCTTATTTACCGAAGCAGTTTTCCTATCTCCATTGAAAATGTAATCTGAAACTGTTCTTCTGCCTATGGTTTGGTATATTCTATCCAGCTGTCGTATAGTTAATCAGATGTTTACTTACACATGGAAAAAATCCCTGTTAAGAGTCCCAGTTAAGAACAAAAATACTTAAAATCCCCAACTTCTTTCTCAAGGTTTTATTAATTTTATAATCTCTAGTACCCAAAAGTAAGCTAGGTGGTGAACAGAGGATACAGGAAGACTCCATCCATATCCCTAAACTTCTTACAATCTCAGTTTTAGTTTTGACACAACAAGTGAGAGTGAAAAGCCGTAGGAAAGAGCAGGGCCGGCTCCAGGCACCAGCCCACCAAGCTGGTGCTCGGGGCAGCACCTGGAGGGGGGCGGCGCGGTGCTCCGGCCCCAGAGCGGGGCCGCGACCGGGCTCGCCGCTGGGGAGAGCGGAGCCCCGGCGGGGCTCGCCACCCTCCCCCCGGCGCTGCCTCTGGCCGCCGCGGAGAGCGGAGCCCCGGCCGGGCTCGCCGCCCTCCCCCCGGCGCTCTGGCCCCCGGGGCTCCGCTCTCCCCAGCGGGGCTCGCCGGCCTCCCCTGCGGTGGGGGGGGGGGCGGGAGGCTTTTTTGCCTGGGGCGGCAAAAAAGCCAGAGCCAGCCCTGGGAAAGAGGTACAGCAAAGAAGGATGAGGCTTATGACAATATTCTTAGCTGGTAACGTCAATGGAGCTGATCCAAGGCTCACTGAAGTCAACTAGAGTTTGGGTTTGTCTACACCGGATCTTAGTGCTCAGCCAGCCAGAGTGCAAATCTACAGCGTTCTGGCTTGCCACGCTGTAACATCCGATGTGGTCACTGCTACAGTGCACTAAAAGATGCGCAATTCAACAAACTCCTGTTTCCATTGACTTCAGTGGCTTTTGGTTCAGGCTCAGTAACAACGTGCACATCTTAATGGGTCTGCTCAATTACTGAAGTAGAATATATTGAATGTTTCTGACTCACAAACTGCAGCCGTTGAGAAATTAGGGAGCTTTTAGGAGGGATTTAAATGAATTAAGGGCATGGGCTTGGCAGACCGGAATAGGAGAGGGCATTCCATCCACAGGTGGCGACTTGAAAAAAGGTGCAGAGATGCTTGTGAGTGAAACGGACAGTTGGAACAGACAATCTTCAGCTGGTGTAAATGGCTATAACTTCATTCAAGTCAATGGAGTTATGACAAATTATACCAGCTGAGGATCTGCCCTGGAGCATCTGGGCTGTAATAATTGAACAGAAGACACAACAGATTATGTGGTAAAGGACTGGGCAATATAAAGTGGGGAAGGGAAAATCTATCTATGTGAGGAAGGTCATGGAGTTTGACCTTCAGCTACCAAATTTCTCATTTTAACAAATAGTCAGATTTTGGTACAAAAAAGACTGAGGAGAAAGTTTAGAATATTTTTCTTCAAAATGTTTCAAAACAGAGGGTCTGAATCCCAGGACCTTACTTCCAAAGGTGAAATATACACAGTAGGTGATAGCAAACAAGCATATCATGTAAGGCAATTCCTTATGCGTAGAAAGGGTTACACATACAGGAGATTAGTTATGAAGATAGCAGAGGCACCTTCTCTAGGATTTACAGATCTCAAGGGTTGGAAACTATAAAGTTTTACAATTATGAGCATGTGTCAGTTTCTTCTGCTAGGTGAGATTCTGCTGTCATTTAGTGCAAAGCTCAAATAAATCCTTTGAAATCATTGCCTTTATACCAGTGTCAATGAGAGAAAAATTTGGTCCTCTATCCAAGATCAGCTCTTTGTTTTCAGCTAAATTGACTTCTGCTTTTTGGATCACGCCCTCCACATTTGGATTGTTAAATTGGGGGAAATTGTGTTGGTTATTCTGGGGGTTAATGAATAGGGAAGAAGTTGAATTACTTAATTTGAGTGTGTTACTATACCATCTTAATTTTCTGTAACACCTTTCATCCAACTCATTTTATTTCTGTGTAAATTCCACATGGTGGGTTTTTTTCCTAGTGTAAAGGATATGCAAGTAAATTTCAAAAGATAAATGAGCCTTTGCACTCCAATATAATTTCTCTACAATACTATGTCTTATTTATACATTCTGAAAATAGACAAAATGGTGATGTTTTGGCTCACAGAGCCTTCAGAGTGGATAAATAACATGTATTATTGCATATAAATTATATTGGAGTGCAGAGGCTCATTCATCTTTTGCAATTTATCTGCATAGTTTAGTGTTTCCATGCCCAACTGCTTGAAACAAATCTGGCACCCAGAGTAAGTAAAATGTTTGCATGCCAAACAAATGGCACTAGCACCAAGCAGAAAAAGTGCTACTAACCATAGGTGGAAGGGGTCATGCTGCCCCCTATCCACCACACATTCAAAAGCATGAATTGGTCCGAGCAAAGGCATTGCATGTTGATCCTAATATTATGGGGATAAACTCCTTCCCCAAGACCAGTGATTTTCAATTCTAGAGCCACTGATCAGTTTTCCAGCAGTACAATTAGCAGCTAAGACCACCCTAAATTAGATTCTATACAGTCAGTGTTTCCACTGAAGCACAAACATCCTCTCTCCCAACGCTATGGTCCCCTCTTCCTTTTGTACATTCATTAAATTTATGTATTATTTGTCCTGGGTTACTACAAAGTAACTACAGAACTAACTACAGAGTAACTGCAGAACTAAAGCCAGATTCACTCTGCCAGGTGCAAAGAGTGCAAATTGCCTTGATACCTGAATTAAATCTTGTGCCCGGCAGGAACTAAAGCACAGACACATCACCCTCATAGCAATGTTCCATTCCACACTGGAGGGGGCATGTCTTTCAGAGGGCGGTAGAAAACATGTAGGGACAAAGTGTTGCATTTAGCCACTGGTCTGAATAGTAGGTCAGGGATGAAGTAGAGCTTCATTACTTGCAACAGAGCTCTGAAAGGATCTGTGCATTAGGATGGTGGAGCCATCCGACTCTGTAGGGTTGGGAAGGGAACAGAACATGCCTCTGCCTCTGCCAGCCCCTCCATTCCTCACTGCCATTTGGACACTATGCAATCCCCAGAGGCACAGCCAGCAAAGAGTTCCTGTACTGCCCTGAGCACAGAGACACAGTTGCAATAATTCCTTATGGAGGTTGTGTGGGGCAGAGTCTGTTATGTTGAGCCACCCTGCTAGCAGGTATTTGAAGATCCCTGTATAAACCACTGCTTCTTCTAGCGTTTGCAGCACTTGCCAAGCCACCTGACAGCAGCTTCATCAGCACAATGAAAGGCCCTAAGGCCACCATGAAATCCAGTCAGTTGACACTTGTTGACAACATGCACCATTGACTGATGGAGGCCACAGTGACAAAATGGGTTGTCACGCAGACCCCATGTGTAGAGGTTGGCTGCGCATATTCCTTGGCTAGTTCGGAACCTGTTCAGCAGAGTCGAAAGGTGTCGTGGCAGGTCCAAATCCTGATGGCTGAACAGTCGGATCAGTGACAAGGAAACCAAATGTCTTTAGCCGACCACTCATTGCACCGTAGGGTTGCTGCTGACAGATTCTGATCTGGCAGTTGAGACCACAATGGACGCCTCAATATAAGTCATGCTTTGACTGAAAATGTCTGTGTACAGTGGGAGACCTGGATTGGCACATAGCTTCTCCGCCAGTGTGGCTGTAGACTCTTTGCAATGCATGTGTGGAGGCGCTGTGTTGCTTACAACTGGTAGCCATGTGATAGGAGTGGGGCGCAGGGTGCCTGTGATGGTACGTATGGTCAAGTTCAATTTGACCTTGACCAGTTTAGTGTGAAGCAAACAACACCACACAGGGGCACAGTATTTCGCTGAGGAATAGCGCAGCGCCAGAGTCACCGTGTGAAGTGTCTGTGCGCCTGCACGTATGGTGAACCAGCTATTTGCTGATTAGATTATTCCTGGTCCTGACTTTGGCAGCAGTGTTTTTAAGATGGTTGTGGAAAATCAAAGAGCAGTCCAGTGTGACAGCACGGTAGACCCTTTTTGCCTCATGTTTCAGTCGTTTTCTGTTGAGGAAGACGTCTAACTCATGTTTAGCACTTTGCGTTGCGGGGGTGGGATGGAAAATGCTCAAAACGGTCTCGGTCACACTTGGTTGGAGGCGCCAACTGTTATAGTAGGCTGCCCTCTTGGCCAGGTCAGTATTCGAGATGTTAGCTTTTATAAAGCACTGAGTGCTGCTGACTCGTTGTGACAGGTGCAGCTTATTAACCTCAGTAGAAGGTAGAAAGCAGTGGGTGTGAGTCCCTCCTCACAGGGAACCAGAGATAGAGACAGGGAGATTCTGCAGGAAATGGTAGAGACAGCCCAGCCTGGTGAGACAGCTCAGACTACATTTTAAGTTCTGTAATTGGTTGAGTTACTAAAAAAGCCAAACCCCAAGGAAGGGATAAGTTAGACCTTGTATAGTGTGTTCAGCATTTCCAGGGACAGGCTGAGAGTAACGGCATAACAGAATTCACTAACATGCACACATGGAGTCCTATATGCTCCATTATTGTACATTAGTAACTGTTCTATCAGACCAAGATTGTGCCCTGCTCTTAATGCAGCAAGGTGAAGGAGTGGGGGATACATGAAGAGCCTTCCCCCTCTTTGTAGATCAACACAAGGCAAAATTTAGGGCTAACCATGGTTCTAGATTCATTCTCCCACTCTCCACCCCAACCCCCCTTCTCTCCTCTGCCCAAGTTGATATGCATGGGAGCTATGTGTTGTATCCACTGAGGTATGATAATGTTACCTTCCTGTGACAATGTGCCTTTATCCATTTGTGGCTTAAACCCACAATTTAGCTTGTGGTGCATAGCACTTTTCATCTTATCTCAAGACCATAGAGAGGAAAAGGGACACTGAAATCAGTGGGAGTTAGGGACATTTGAAAATCCCCCCAGGTACCTCTCTGCATCTTTGGGTGCCTAAATGCCTTTAAAAATCTGGCCCCAAAGTGACTTTGCCAAGATCAAATAAGTGGCTCAGCTGGGACTAGAACCCCGAGCTCCATCCTCTCTATTTGCACGAGTTAATTCCTGTATTCACTGTAATAGACAATAAATCTCAGTTATGCAAAACCCTCGCCCAAAACAGGGAGGTGAAATAGCTTAGGAAACACATCTCCAAAAGTGAACCAAATGGACTAGCTATGTTATGTCTTATTTTTAAATACTCTAAATGCATAGATATGGGAAACTTTATTGATCTAATTCGCTATACATTACACTATCCCATTAATAAGAAATGTAACAAGATGTTATAAGTACTCAGAACACCAGTGCATTAACATAAAAACACCAATACGTTCCCAACCTTACCATAAAACTGAAAATCCCTAATACAGCACATTGCAATTTGCACATGCTAGGTCCAGTCACGATTCATGCATAATGTAATTGTGCTGTTGCGAATAGGCAGATCACACAAGATAATTTCTGTTTGCTTTTCAAGGAGCTGATCTTTGAAGAGGTCCCTAATGAAATTCTGCTTGGCTCTAATAGTAGCCTGAAAGACTGTTATAGTTTTAACATTGCAGTGTGAGTTTATTTATAATGTCACCCTCTTAATTAAAAACTGAAAGTTATCCTATAACAAAACTGCTGTTGAAGTGAGGACATCCCGGTTCCTGTAACCGAACTGCACCAAACCTGAATCCTTTTTTGAGGATGAAAAATTCAGTTTAACTTTGTAATCTCTGTAAGTATCTCATTTTGGACAGGACGAAGTGGGGACACTGAACGATACAGTAGTGTAATGCTGAAACTGCAAAGGGATATGGATAATCTGAATACATTTGCACATTTATCTGAGCCTTTTGGGTTTCACCGGCTAAAATGTTCAGCTAGCCAAACTCCTCCATTCAGTCCTAAGACTTCTTATATGTTGTGGGTTTGATACTACGCTCATTTACGTGCATGTTGCGCTTTATAACTCCATTGATTGCAGAGGAGTTACTCCTGACTGATGGCACGGCGAGAGCTGATCAAACGCTGACATTTCCACATAAAGTCCCACTTTTTTCCCTCTGTTTTTTTTCTTAAATCTTTCCTTAAAACTCTTTCTTGTCATGATACCGGCAAGAAATTTGACAATGCTTAGGCGTCTGGTTTGCTGAGACCTCTGTCTAGCACACTGACCAGTGTTGTGTCATTTTTTCCTTGTGTCCACCCATCAGTCTGTGTTCATGACGTCTCTGGTAGTTAGTTTGGAAGCTCTTTGGGGAAGGAACCCTCTGTTTGTTCTGTGTTTATACACAATGGCATCCTGGTCTATGATCAAGAAAGGCTCTTGGGCATTATCGCAATACAGATAATCGATAATAATATGGGGGGGTATAATATTTTGATTGCAACGTACACCTACCTAGACTCCTTTACACATTGGTAGAACAGGTGTTGAGAGGTCTATGGAATCTTACATGAATGTATGAGATTGTTAGTACAAGGGGTGTCTGATTTACTTCACTTCTGAATTCGGTCCACTCTCTCTATTAAGATGTGGTGCACACTAGTAAGAAGTTTGAGAAACACTGTGTTGTAGTCTGCAGTAGAAACACTTTTTTTTTAAAAAGGCGCTTAAATTCTTTTTCATGTACTTTATTTTATCTGCTTCCTGTAAGGCAGAAAACAATCTGTTGCCATTCAACAACCAGCCTGTAAGAGGATGGAAATGGTGTGGTCTTCTGAGCCACTATTATGTTGCTATTGCATTTAAAGATATACAGGAGATTTGGAGCCTGATTCTACTGTTGTTCACAATAGTGTAAATCATTAGGAGCCCCACTGAAGTCAGTGGAGTTATCCTGATGTAAGTGAGATCAGAATCAGGCCATGTCTGAGTTCCTCTAGATAGTTTTCTGCAAGCCAGAGCAAGGAACCAGTTAGTTGCATTTTCTGAGTTTACCAATTGGGTAGAACAGATAGACTCTGAGCTGTGCTTTAACCAATAAGAAACTGTACCAAATGAGTCAAGGAAGGAGCTTATTACTACTTCACTGGGAATAGCATTCTATCAGTTTAAAGCTATGTGAATGGAAAACTAACTCCCATGGGAAAATATGTAGCCTGAACTCTAAACTATAATATGTACCTGAATTGCAATGTCATAACAATGTTGCACAAGTGTTACATGAGCTAAAGATCCCCTGAGTCAGAAATGAAACCCAAGAGGAAATGGATAAATACAAATAATTCCAGTTGCAAGTATACTATTTAAATGGAAATCCAGTTTTGTTTTTATTTTATGTCTTACCAACTACAGCAATTACATTGGAGATCATGGTATAGAAACTGCAATTGAGATTCTTTACCAGTGTATTTTGGGTGTGACTTACACTAACTTTAGTTGTTGATGCAAGGTTCTTAAAGAGGCATACAAACTTTTTTTCTTTAAAAATGGGTTTTAGTGTAAAAGTGGGTTAATCTATCACTTAAATAAGGCCATTTTTTTAGCATTATCTGCCTTCCACTTTAGAGTACACAGGCATAACTGAAGTCACAGTTCATTAAGATGCACAGGTGTAACTGAAGGCAGCATTTGACCCTGCAGGATTATTACTGGTGGTTGTATGCGAGTCAGATAGAGATCATCTTGACTCCAAAATGCCAGGCTGAATGTGCAGGGCTGGCACTTAGGGGGGGGAAATCATCTTTTTACTTACTTTTGAAAACCGTGGCATAGATTTATAACTAGTAATTTTGGGTCCTTTGGTTTTTGGCTGCCCAATGTGAGATGTTTTTAAAGAGTCATGTTTTACAGAAAGTGGGGCGCACCCACCCTCTCTAATCACAGGTTTTCTAAGGTGTCCCAAGTTGGGCACAGAAAAATACTAGTCACTTGTGAAAATCTTGACCTTGACAAATTAGATCTAGATTCACTGAAACACCATAAACCTGGAACTCTATGAAGCAATTGTTAGTTGCTTTTCCAAGTGGAACTGTGCAGTATCTCAATGGCCTAACAACCTCCTATCATAAATCATTATGTAGAGTGTAGTCTATTAAGTCTCATAATGTACTTTTTATTTTTTACCCAAACCTTAAAAGGGCACTACCATATAATTTCGGGCCCAAACTTTTGTCTTTGTCTTTCAGAAATGATTACACTAGAAGGTGTTTAGATCAATCTCTAGTAAAAGTTTCAGACACTATTATTTTCCTTAAAGCTCTAATCCTGCAACCCTTCCTCATGGGAATAGTCCTTGCACAAATCATCCCATGGACTTCTAAGGAGTGACATACATAAGTAAGGGGTTCAGGGTTGGACCTTTAATTTCCTTATAGCCTTAGAAAACTACTTAGCAACTTAAAGATTCCGTTGCTTTTGAGCCTCTTGTGAAATGATACTTGCAACATAAAAAACAAAGCTCCACTGGGGTGAAACTTGTCACCTAATATAAAGCCACCTAGTTCTGCATTAAATGTTTCCTGCTCCTGGACACTTGGCTATGGGTAGTTGTACCGTAAATTGCTTATGTTCTGTTGGCATTCTCCGGGCGTAGGTGCTGGAACTAGGGTGCTGGGGGTGCTACCGCACCCCCTGGCTTGAAGTGGTTTCCATTATATACCAGGTTTACAGTTTGGTTCAACTGCTCTCAGCATCCCCACTATAAAAATTGGTCCAGCACCCTGGGCTGCAGGACATCCTCTGGTTAGTCCTCCCAGTCAGACAGGCCATCTAATGGCACAAGGGATCGGCAGTTCTGCTTCCAAAGAGAGTGAAAACCTTGCACGTGACGGAGGTAATAAAGGATTCTGTGTGTATTTACCATCCTACCCATACAGCATGAATAATAGACATCATAGTGATACTGTTTCATGTAGACAAGATGTTTTCCCATCCCAGTGTCAAATGCAATCCTCTTTCTTCAGGTCCTAAACTCTTTAGTCTGTTGATTTCAAACAGGAATGTAAATTAGCGGGATAGGATTTATGATGACTGAAGGCACCTTTTCTATTGGAGGACGTGAACTCAGACTAACATGATTGTAGGTGCCATTTTTAAAAGTGCTTACTCTGTCATTTTAAACCAGTGAGACTAAAGGTTTCATTGCACAGCCTGTTTCTCTGAGGCTCCTCTGCTCCTGTCCAGTGGGTTTCACCAACTGGAGAGACTGTCCCACCTCTGAATCCTGTAACGGACAGCTGTAAAACACAAGGCTATGTCCTCAGCTGATATAGATTGGTGTAGTACCATTGGCCAGTTTACCCAGCTGAGGATCTGGCCCTAACTCTACTGCAACTACTTTTAGCTGTTACTGTTTAGCTATTGCTGAAAATATTTGTTATTAGTGGAGGTCTGTGAACCCTTTGCAATGAAAAGTGAAGCTATAGCAGTCACAATACAAGCATATTCACCTTGAATTACATAATTGCTAATGAATCCATTTCCCTGGGAATTTCACCACATTGTGCTTGAAAACAGGTCCCTTAGTTAGTCCAAATGAGCCCATTTCTGAAAAAATTGAATGCCTTCCAAGAGAAAGGTGACTTGAAAATTGGAATTTGAAATGTGGCATGTTGGGAAAACTAAAATAAGTTTGGCAGCTTCACTAGGCTCTCTGCACCCCCACCCCCACCCCGAACTTATGGGTGATGGCTAAGGACAAGTCTTGTATCCCCTTGTCAAAACAGCTTTGTAAGTTGGTTCCATTCTTACATGTTTTGTAGGTGTGAGAGTAGAGAGAAGATGAGGAGCAACATGGCAGAATGATTAAAGATACTGGGCCAAATTCAGAAGTGGTGGTGTTAGTTTAACGCTAGTAATTTGAGCATGAGTGAGCGTAAGTTGGTCTGATTTACACACCAACGGGGCAGAAGTGTAGGATTGTAGCAGGAAATGCAGACCCCTGGCTTTAGCTGATATCTCCTTTTTAAGCTTTTCCGACTATAACATCACCTTCTATCTTTTACCAATCAGATCGATACCAGCTTACTAATGTGTAACTTGTGCCATTATTTAGGGCACCTCTAACTTTTATTTTCACAATAAAAACTTGGGGACATATCCCCATTTAAGTGGGAAATGGAGGTTTGACATGGACAGGCCCAGTGGTGACACAGAATCCCAGAATGGAAAGAGAAAGTGAGGTCATCTGTATAAAGTGGTGGGATGATGGTTATGGTATGGTGCTGTGATCTAGAAAGGATAACGTCTAGAACTCTAGTCCTATCCTGCTCCCTTTGATGTTCTGTTTCTGAATTTAGTGGGGGCAGGATTGGGCTACATTTTATTAATTCATCAGCCTGAACAGAAAGTAGGAGACAAGCCACCTTTTCAGATCTTTTCTAAGTCAAAAGATAGAATTCAGTGAGACTTAATTGGCCAGATAACTTGTATAAGTGTTACCAAAGTATAAGAAAGACAGGTCCCTTGGGTGTCTGTCAGAGGGAGATATTATCTGCCCAGAATTGGGCTACATTCTCTTCAGGGTTGTATCCCATGTCATTTGTACATGTTGGAATGTAGCACAATGCTCTTTCCACTGTGGATCTTCTTTCAATTATAATTCTTGATCATTTGAGGAGCTATCTTTCTAGCACATCCTCATCTTTCAAACAGTGTGGTAGAAAGCGACTCTCTGTCATATCGGTTGTGCAGTCTCTTGTCTCTGGGTTTGTGCTGTGCTTTGGGCCTCCAAATTTCCACCTCTAGTTTACAGCCACTGATGCTACATTTTTCAAGAGTCTGCTTTAGTTTTGCACGTCTCACTGCGATGACATAGTTTGCTGTGTCGGAGAAAAACACAGTTCTCACTCTTTGGTTGGGTGCAGCAAAGTCAGATACTTTATTATCTCTAGCAATTGCGTGGAGGGGGAGAACTATACAGGTCTCTCTACAGGTAAACAATTACAGCAAGCATTTATACCTTTTGTTACATACAATAATAAGCAACAGCTGCATTTTGTTTATACATAGGTCATCCTGATATCTTATTTTTCTCACTTATTTAGACTCTAGTCTACATTCCATATTATCTACAAAAGGTCGCAACAACTTCTCACACAGTTCTTTCCCTCTCGCCTCACACAATCCTTGCTTCTACAAGTCTCGTGTTATTAGGGTTACAGTTAGCCTGACTCTTGCTAACAGAGACTGTTTGCATTTGAAATCCCCTTTAAATCCCTGTCAGGCCTTGCTCTGCTTCCACAGCTGCTTCAGGTTAGGGATCCGTAGCAGGCTAGCTTGTTGCTATCTTGAATTTGTTCTTCTCAGCAACTCCTATACTAGTGATGATCTAGCATCTTGACTCAGTCTCCATAGACATTCAGAATGAGCTTATGGTATAGATTATCCAGCTCTAGGGGGGAAAAAATAGAAGTCATTATTTTACATTGCTTTCCCGAGATCAAATATCATTGCAAGGGGCTGATTGGAATGAAATTATTGAGACCATCATACATACCACTCATTGACATAGAGACATTCTCTGGATGAGCAGAAGAGATGGCAAAAAAATAAAATCCCATTGACAACATGTGACACTAGAAATGGTGACTTTACAATGTAAATATTTGCCCTCTGTAAGACCCCTAACATTTCATTGAGAGAGTTACTATAAAGTTACTTAGCTTCTCCTTTGTACTGTTCAGATTAAACAAACAAAAAACCCCCACAAGAATTAAAGCCAAAATCTTGTTGAAAAATTATCCTTCTAAATTTTGCCTGAGTCTATGTTCTATTAATTTAACCATCCTAAAATGTTTTCTGATAAGCGCCATGCTTCTAAACAGTGGAAAGGGAGATGCTCCCTGAGGCTTTCATGGAAATTATGTTTATAGTACAAGATCGTGCTTGCTTCTCATTCCCTTAAGCAGAAAGGTCTTCACTTGTACATTTTCACTGGCAAAAATGTATATATCATTTAAGTCATTACAGGTCTACTGCTCATTTGTTACAATAAACTATATCATCCTCGCCAGGAGGCCAAAAGGAGCCTGTAGCCATGAATATACATCTTCCTAGGGTAACTCAATTCAAAGCAGCTGCATGCCATGGTAAAGTATTACTTAATTTATACTACTAATGTTTAACATTGATTCTGTGTGGGGAAAATAAAGCCCAACACATTTTGAGAACCTACATCATTAAGGTTTAATAATTTAGACCTAGTTAATGTGATAATGAATTTACTGACAACTAAAGTGCAGTTTCAGTACTTACATTTCTAGAAATACTGACTCTGAAACTAGGTTTTCTAGGCAGAAAATGTATATTATAGGATTGTTTTTGTAATTTACCCGCCCTCTCCCTCTTTACCCCCACCATGAAAAATGGTTCTTTAACTATGTTCACTAACTGCTGGAATGCAATGGGTCTTTTACTCCATGCATCTGGTGAACTGAAGGACACTGATGTGCTTTAATGGGATATTTGTATTTCAAAAATTTCTTAATTGATGAGAGCTGCTTAACATTTCAAAAGTGTGCCCCCCCCCCAAAAAGCTAATCTGCAGCCTCAAATATTGTATTTGGCTGCTCTGCCCCAGTACAAAAATTGGATCTCTCTGTTATGTTTTTCTCTTTCTGCGTGGAGCGGCTGCTGCAACCATTCCTCTGGCCCCTCACCACAGAGCATGTTACACAAGTGATGTGTAGGTCACTTTAAAAGCCCTTGGAGGGGGAGGGGTTATTTATTTTTTAAATCTGACATAGCATGATTCTCTCCACCTCCCTCTGACCTTCCTGTGTCAGCGCTCGGGCTGCAGCCATTTCCACTGCCCCTGTGGGTGTCTTATATCAATCAGGCTTCCTTTCAGATGGCTGAAATAATGGGTGTCCTCCACATGTCCGAATGTGTCAAGGCTTCTGCGATATACCTTCAATTGGGAGTCAGGGGCTCTCAGTGTCTCACAGGAAGAATTTCCTCAGTAACTGGCTGGACTGGCCCTTATCGGAGCACATTTCTGAAGAGACCTTACGTGGGCCTGCAGCACCTTAGTGGACAGGCTAGTTTTTTGCAAGGCTGCTGTTTAAAACAACCACCACCAAGTGAAGGCTGTCCATTCTGTATTGGCAGGGACTGGTGGCTACTCCCCTAGACTAGACAGGCTGGTGATGCAATCTGGTATTAGAAACCTGGTACTGAAGGGGAATCCTGGCTCATCGAGGCTAGTCCTCTGCTGTCACAAGCAGCCCCATCATATAATGCTGTTCATAAACTTAACCAGCTCCATAAGAAAACAAGTTAGGCTGTTTGCTCCCACAATTCCTATTGGAAGGCTGTTCCAGAGCCTCACTCCTCTGACGGTTCTGGAAACACTCCTAGATTCCTCTATTGGTGCGAGCCAGCTAGCATTAATTCTTGGAAGTCCTAGAGAAAGCAGTTATTTTACAATTGAGACTATAGTACTGTGAGAAATCCATAGCTACCTAGGGCCTTCACACTTCTCCCTAAGCTACAGACAGTGCCCGCTTGGAACTTCTTGTATCAGCAAGTATAGGACTCAGATTCTCCCTCTCAAGGCCCCCTGCTGCTTCGGCCAAAGGAGAAACTACTTCAGCTCTTAGCAGAATACTGTAGCGTATAGTATTGGGGTGTGTGTGTGTGCATACGAACATGGTGTCTTCTAGTAGCTGGCCCACACAGAATATAAGAGATCTGCTGCTAGTTTCGGCCACAGGAGATCCCCTTTATCTCAAGGGAGAGAGGCCTGTAATTTTGGAGCTGAATCATCGGGGTTCTGTTCTCTGCTCCCTATGAATAGGTATGTACTTTATGTAGTAATTCTGTTTGTTATCTGTAGCGCACAGATTTGTGACAATAGGGCTTATCTGACAGTGGAGCAGATCTGATTCCGCCCAGTAGAAGGCAGTGGTACATAGATATATGCTACACTACCCAATGCTTCACAGTATCTTAAGTCGTGACTTAGAATCATGACTGGTTCACCTATCACTGGAACCAAAACGAAGCTTTTTAGAAGTTTAGAAAAGTTCAGCTATTTTTTTCACTCTTGCATACCTCTGTATTTCCTGATTCTGACCAGAACTAGAATCTAGTGTGCATGGTCTAGTGCAGCAGTTCTCAAACTGTGGGTTGGGACCCCAAAGTGGGTCACGACCCCATTTTAATGGGTTTGCCAGGGCTGTCTTAGACTTGCTGGGGCCCAGGGCTAAAGCTTGAGCCCTGCAGCCCTGGGCGGTGGGGCTCAGGTTACAGGCCCCCCCTGGCTGGGGCTGAAGTCCTTGGGCTTGGGCTTTGACCCCTTCCCCGCCCGGGGTGGTGAGGCTTAGGCTTTGCCCCCCACACCCAGGGCAGTGGAACTTGGGCTGATTCCTGGGGTCATGTAGTAATTTTTGTTGTCAGAGGGTGTCACAGTGCAATGAAGTTTGAGAACCCCTGGCCTAATGGACCGGGCATAGTACTGGCAGTTAGATGTGGTTCTATATCTGGCTCTGCTACTGATTTTCTTGACCTTGGGCAAGATCTCAGTGTCTCCTGTCTATTTCGATTGTAAGCTCTATGGGACATGGACTGTCTCTGACCCTGCATTTAGAATAATCTCAATCTCTGTTGCTACAGTGATACAAAATAAGAATAGCAATAGAAATTGAAGGGATGGGGCAGAAATTTTGTGAGAAAGCCTGATCTTAGAAGGCATCCAGACTCAAATTGCAGACCCAAAGAATGCAGACAAGCACGCTGACCATGGGGTGATTATCTGACCCAAAATGAAGACTCATTCCCTTTCAAGGTTTGCCCAGCAATTCAACTAAAAATCCCTACAAACTACATTTGTGCACCAGGAGCTCCGCTTTACCTTGCCATTTCTGGAAGTAGAGAAACAAGTTGGATAAGGTAATAGCTTTTATTGGACCAAATTCTGTTGGTGAGAGAGACAAGCTTTCAAGCTTACACAAAGCTCGAAAGTTTGTCTCTCTCACCAACAGAAGTTGGTCCAATAAAAGATATCACCTCACCCACCTTTTCTCTAATATCCTGGCACCAACGTGGCTAACCAACACTGCAAATGTTTCTGGAAGTAGAATCTTAATACTCCTAGGGATCAGCCAGTGAATTCATATTTCTGGCATGGAAACATAATTCATTGAATCCCAGTATCTGAGAGAGTAGTGCAGTCAATTCCTCTTAAGATGAATTGGAGTTGTCTGGAGAAAAGCCATTTCCCCAAACACAGAGGTTTCCTTTATGCCATATTCTACCACTTTCTTAGGCTTTCCTGAAAGTCACTTGTGCAATGTTATCTGGACCTTCCAGGCTCCCTCTCCTTATACGACCTGTGACCCCACTGCCTAAGGCAGGTCCGGCTCTGGCTTTTTTGCCGCCCCAGGCAAAAAAGCCTCCGGCCGGCCGCCCCACCCCCCCCTGCGGGGGGGAGGGAGGGCGGCCGGAGCCCCGGGGGGAGGGCGGCGAGCCCCAGCGGGGGCTCCGCTCTCCCCCCGGCGGCCGGGGGGGGAGGGCGGCAAGCCCCGGCGGGGGTCTCCGCTCTCCCCCCGGCGGACCGGGGGAGGGCGCCGGGGGGAGGGCGGCCGGAGCCCTGGGAGGAGGGCGGCGAGCCCCGGCGGGGGCTCGGCTCTCCCCCCGGCGGCCAGAGCACCGGGGGCAGGGCGGCGAGCCCCGGCCGGGGCTCCGCTCTCCCCCCGGCGGCCAGAGCGCTGGGGGCAGGGCGGCGAGAGGGCGGCGAGCCCCGGCTGGGGCAGGGGCTCGCCGCTCTCCCCCCGGCCGCCGGGGGGAGGGCAGCGAGAGCGCCGGGGGGAGGGCGGCGAGCCCGGCTGTGGCCCCGCTCTCCCCGGCGGCCGGAGCGCCGCGCCGCCCCCCTCCAGGTGCCGCCCCAAGCACAAGCTTGGTGGGCTGGTGCCTGGAGCCGGCCCTGGCCTAAGGGCTAGTCTACTGTAGTGCTTCTGGTGAAAATGCTTTATGCCAGTGGGAGAGAGCTCTCCCATCAGCATAATAAATCCACCTCTGCGAGAGGCGGTAGCTATGTCGGCGGGAGCTCTCCTACTGACATAGAATTGTGCACTCCAGCGCTTAGGTCACTGTCACTTGCATTGCTCGGGGGTGGTTAATTCACACCCCTGAGCTATGTGAGGGTGTGTCTTCACTAGCAACACGGCAGCGCTTTAACATGGCTGTGTAGTCGCAGCACCAGTGCTGGGAGAGAGCTCTCCCAGTGCTGTAAAAAACCCACCTCCACGAGGGGAGTAGCTACCAGCGCTGGGAGCGCGGCTCCCAGTGCTGGTATACTGTCTACACTGCCACTTTACAGCGCTGAAACTTGCAGCGCTCAGGGGCGTGTTTTTTCACACCCCTGAGCAAGAAAGTTGCAGCGCTGTAAAGTGGCACTGTAGACAAGGCCTCAGTTATACCGAAGTAAGTGGTAGTATAGACCTGGCCTAAAGCTTCCCTTTCTTCCTTGATCTGCTTTAGTTCTTATCCGACCCCCTCAACTCCCCACTCCAGACCCGCTCTTCAAGTTTTCCCTTCTATTTGGCTAAACTGCCTTTACTTCCTCCATTTACATCTACTCTTTCTTCCTTGGTATATCTCTGTCCCTGCTTCCTTTGCAATTTCCTGCTCTAGAAAAACTAATATTTACCTGAAACGGACATCACATAAGAGCAGCCATGTAACTTAAGCTGTCTACACTGTACTTCTAGAAATGGGTTCTGCTTGCTAGGAGGTAGTGACCTGGGTAACCAGTCCTTTCCCCATGTTAACTTCAAGCCGGAGGTACAAAAATCTTTGCAATGGGTTCAAGTGACATCTCTGACCTGTGCACTGATTCCCAGGTTCTTTTGTACTATGAAGCAGGTTCATTCACTTCCTCCTTGGCTTCATTTCCCAAACATTGCCCTGGTAATTTTTGGATGCATAAGGTCTTCAAAAAGCATTTTTCCTTCCATGTACTCTAAAGACATGTTGTTCCTGTTTGCAATCTAAGTTACCTGGGACGCTGACATTCAGGGCCAAATTTTAATCTTGCTTACAACAGTGTAAACTGGGAGCAACTCCACTGAAGTCAATGGAGTAGCACGTTGGTTTTAGATTGGCCTGAGCAGAGAATGGGGCCCTCAGGTTTCTTAGTATCTATCGCTGACTACACCAGATGTTACTGACATGGGGCTGATGGAGTTTTTCCTTTTTGTAGCATTTGCTTCCTAAACACAAGTGGCAGCTGCCTCATAAGTAGTTAAAAAATTGAGCTTCGGACACCTATCCAGCACCATTACCATGTACGGTATTTCAAATGGCAAAAAATCGTACATTCATTTCAGCTAATCTTATAGAGGAGATGAATGTGTGTTTCATAATGTTACACAATGTAACCATAATAGCGCAGCCAGGATGGTAAATTCATTTTAATTCCACAAAGTTCATAATTGGTGACATCGCCAGTGGGAGCAATTGATCTCTGCTTTCCATTTGTTCTTAACTGTTTCCACTTCAATGAATTACAAGAATTGGGCTGTAGGGACCCCACCCTCTGCATGTTCATATGGTATATTATGCAAGAGCAATAGGCTTCGGAAAATTGCTTGTTATAGACAATTCCTGCATTAAATAAAAAGGCAGTATTTTAACTCTTTTCAGGTTTCTTATTGCCTTTCT
Source organism: Emys orbicularis (assembly GCF_028017835.1). Taxonomy (NCBI): domain Eukaryota; kingdom Metazoa; phylum Chordata; order Testudines; family Emydidae; genus Emys; species Emys orbicularis. Next base: position 65,868,449 of record NC_088689.1, on the reverse strand, counting down.
GTTTTGTATTGGAGCTGAGGAACAGGTGTAATTCAGTGTAGCTAACCTGCATGATCTGAAATTAATGAGTTCTGTGTTTATCCTTGTAAATTAATACAGTTTCTAGTAAATCAGAAGAAAAGCTATGTGTGTTTGCCTGAATATTACCTCTATGGGATTAATTAACATCTTGTGACAGTGAAGTCATATGTCAAATCTGAGCACTTATTGTCAGTCTAATGAAAATAATGTTGCTAGTGACCTTTCTGATAGAGTACAAGTTCACTCATTCAAGATGCTCAAAATGCAGTCCTGGCCCTTAAAAAATTTACACACACACACTCACTCACTCACACTCTCTCTCTGTTACTCAGTGGGGTTGATCCTAGAGGACACAGTGAATTTTGAAGTGTCTTATTTTTAATGTTGTTGGTCTCTGTAAATCAGCCGTCTTTGATTGCCAAAACCATCTGGCTTCATAATGATTTTCTGCCTCAACTATAGTTATGGCTATGTTAACAATACCTAGATAGAAAGAAAAAAATCACAAGAGATGCAGCGCTTTCATGTTCAGGATATTTTTCTTAACTGTACTCATCCTCTAGCACATAACTGCTGTGCTTTGCTCCATGCTCCCTTAGGAGCATCTCCAATTTCTCTGGGGTCCTAAACACTAAGCTAACCATCTAAGCAACTAAAAGCAAAGGGTAGTGAGTGTATTTCATGTCATTGACCAAAGCAAAGGAAGTGCTCTAGTCTGGTTTACTCATTGTTCTCCTAATTTTATTAGAACTGGATGGGCTTTAACAGGTGAAGCATGCTGACTTTTTTGTTAGAAACAGATTGATGTAGCCTGTAAATTAAGAGAAGCTTGCTGTCATCCAGCTCATATCTGTCCCATTGTTAATTCTTTCTTTGATACAACATTCTGGATGGCTCAGGGAGGTGGTAACAGGATATGGAGTCCTTCACCTCCAGGTGAAATTAATTAATGAATACTTTTAAAGTGCTTTGAAATCCTCAGATAAAAGATGCTAGATAAGTGTGCAGTATAATTATTGGGTCACCAATTGGAACGTGAACTTGGAATTGTAGTGATCAAAAATTTCCATCTGATGGCTTTTCAGTGGCCTCATTAAAAGGAATCAATGGTCTCAAGTGCCCAGATCACAAAATCTACCATCATATTGGGAGTGAGCAGAGTAGCCAGAAGGTCAGTGGACATGGAAATTTGACTACTGTCATACCTCTCTAGGTAAGCATAATGGCCTCAATTCAGTTAGAGTGAAATACATGCTCAAGTGTCTTGCTGAATAAGGATGGTCTTAAGCAAGGTTCTGTTTGGGTTGGTACATGGCTGTACAATGTTGCATCTCTTCCAACAGATCTTCTTGCACAGTGAACTGAGTGTAACTGATGCCACAACGTTGGCTTGAGTTCGTAGAAAGCCTGAAACAATAACTCTAAGAATGAAGGCTGCAAACTGCGCCATTCATTTCAATGGGTGTTAACTCAGATGAACGAAATGATACTTCCAATGTCAAAATTGTTAACTGTTTCACTGATCATGAAAATGAGTAAAAATGGAGAAGTATCATGAGCTTACACAATCTACTCTTTATGATTGTTCATTTTGGTGCCAGGAGTGGGTAGGTCTAGAAGATGCTGGCATTTATTTTTTTTAACCAGCCAAGAAGCCATGCCCAAGGAGTTCAGTCGGGCATCTGAGCTTCCAGAAGGAAAGCAGAGCCCTAAATACCCAGCAGAGCCCAGGAGTGTACTTGAACTCCACAGAGGAGGAACCATGCACAAAGAGCCCAGTGGAGCATACAGAGCACGTATAATCATATTTGAACATCTGCACAATCTACTGAGAGCAGCATCTCATCCAGGTGTCAAGTGGCCAGACTCTATCTTGTGTGCGACGCTTGGACAAGTGCCATTGTCCTTGTCTTTTTTTCTCCCCAGTCCTTAAAAGAAGACACATGCTTAAGTGTTTTCCCAAATCAGGGCCAGTGACCTGTGGACTGAGAAGACTTTGCTTGCCAGTGCTATGCTTTGAGCTCTGGTGCTGTATTTCCATTTTAAAAAATAGTCACTTAAGTCTTCAAATGTTAGTAACTTCTTACTATCATTTTTCATGGCAGGTTCTGATCTCAGCCATACCAACATAAATTTAGAGCAACTCTATTGAACGCCATGGTGTTACTCTACATTTACAACTGTCACTGAGATTTAGGATACTTTTAATCTAATTTATTGGCTTTTCTATGACACCGATTGCCAGAGTTTCTGAGCACCTACCACCTGGCTCTATTTCTTCTTACTAAGGAAAAATATTGCTTGCAGTACCATTTGAAACCAGCTATTCTTTCTCTCTCTCCTTTTTAAAAAGATCTTCCTAAGAACAATATGGGGAAGCTTGCTGGAGATAAGGAGACCCATTGACCTCTGTGTCTGTGAAGACTTAATACATCTGTCTCAAATGGAGGAGATACGGCCTGTTGGAAATGTGCCAGCTATGCACTTCCCGCACCAGGCTGCACCTATGTTGTGGTCAAATATCCAAAAGCATTTGGATTGTGGGCTGGCTCCACATAACTAGCAGCCCACCACCCTTAGCTCTGCCTCTTTCCACCTACATTTGAAATGCAGAGATTATCTGTAAGGTACTTTTGAAATGCCTTTTGTAAATAACTTTCATTTACAGATGAACTGTCCTTTTGGAGACACCATTGCAAGGACCTCCAAAGATTGGCTTTAGTTACATACTCACTATTTACCTTGTATGTTGAGGCTGCCCTTGCACATCTAGTCTTTCCAGTGACTGGGTGTAGGGTGGTGGGGGCTTGGTCTTTTGGCTACAGGACTAAATGCCTTTCATCTCTGGCAGCATTTCCAGCAGTATCCATGCTACTTAGCATTTGGTTTCTAACAACAGAATTGTTGACAATAGAGTTCAATACATGAGCAGCCAGGACACAAGTGCACCTGCTACTGGAGTGGAATCAGTAGTGTCTGCAAATGAAAGGTGCCAGGATATTTTTTAGAGCTACACTAAGAACCTAAAAAGAGCTCAGATTTTGAGCTCAAATATAGAAAGAGTCACTAACTTGGGGAGATAATGGTAATATTTTTAAGATCCTGATCTTAGCTTAACCTTAACTTGGGTAAGTAGTTTACACACTCATGTGAATAAGCCAGTTGACTTTACTGGTTCTATTTGCCTGAGTAAGGGCTATTTGATTAATGTTTTCCAGGATCTGTCTAATCTAGCTACATATTTGTTTAGGAATTGTAGTGAGGTGAATTAAGCCATCAGATATGTGGTACTGGTCTTGGGATGGCTAAAGCTCCCATTTAGGAAAGTTTTTAAGCACATGCTTAAGTGCTGTCTGGAAGAGGGATGCTTCCTGAATTGGAGCCTAAGTGTTTTGCCCAAAGCTACAGAACCAGTCAGTGGCAAAGCACAAAATAGAACCCAGGAATTTTGAGTGCCAGTCTTATCCTCTAAGGACTAGACCAGTCCCTCCCCAGCTAAAATTTCCTTTATCCTCCAGTGTTTGTTGACTTCCTTTAGCTCAACTTCCCCACCTCCAGGAAAATCAGATAAAGGTAAAAATGCCTTTCTCCCTGAACACATTTCAGCAGCCTTTCTTTGCTTTTTAACATGGGAAGCCAAGAGAATCAGGTGTCTGCTCATCTCATGTGTGGTCAGGTTTAGTTGGATCCTTCCTCTCTATCTCTTTCCTATGGTCCCTTGAATGGAGCACTACCTCCCATTCATAGATAACAACACTATGACCAGTCCAGGGGAGAAGGAATAATTTTGCTTGTGCGCTGGTTCAGAAAAGGCAATGTTGTGGTTTTCAGTAGAAGGAATTACTGGGCTTAGCTAGACAAAGGCCTGCTTTGGAACTCAGTGTTAATGGTATTGATAAGGATCAAGTGATAACTTCAGGTTCCTCACTCTTTCCTATCTGACTGCCTCCCAGGCCCTGAGAGCACCCTGTTAGATTTGAGAACTGAAATATACACACATTTCTAGTGGCCGATCTACAGTCTTTTTCCCTGGTGACATGAAATTAATTTGATTAACCAGAGTCTAGGAATCCCATTCCTATTTGTGATCCTTTTCTGCAACTGCACACCATGGTTCTGGAATCCATTTGAGTTTTTAAATTAAATCGATTATTTTTAAAAGAGACTGTGTAAATTTAACATGGGGAAGCATTCTGAACACAAAGCCAAGGCAATTTAAGAAAAGACAAGCTTTTCCAATACCTGTGCTGCATACCACAGAGACACCTACTTTAACTCAGATTAGCAGAGGTGGTGATGTTATTCCACCATGTACTAGGTTAAAGATACTGTGTGTTTATTGGCTAATGCAGGGGGCTGGGACTAAGGACTCCTAAACCTGTCTTTATGAGGGATGATAGTTTACAAAAAAATAAAAAAATAAAAAAGGTCCCACTGTTGCAAACATCAGTTGAAATCCATGGGATTAGCAACATGGAAGCTCTAGTGCAGTTTCTTTCAGTTGCCTGTATCTTCAACACCATGCATTCGCAACCTCCTCCGAGCAAATCTACTCACCAGTGTGATTTTAAAAACACTGGAAGCTACAGGAGTCTTGTCTGCTGAAGGGTCCCAGCAGTGCTACTGCTGGTGGAACTGATCCAGCATTAGCAACAGTGGAGGATTTTTATAAAAGATCCCAAGGGCCAGAGTCTCCAGCCCACTTTGCATTAGTGTCGAAGATGGAAGCAGAAAGAGGAACAGGGAGCATAGCTGATGCCAATGTGTAAATTAGAGCTGCTCCTCACCAGCTCTGATTTGTGCTGGGGGCTGGATGCCGTAGGATCAGGAAGCAGCAACCAGCTCCTTGGTGTCGCGCTGTGCTCCCTTCCCCTGATCTGGCACTGTTGAGAATCCAGCACCTTGTCTATAAGCAGAGACATTTGTGTAAAGCTCTATGATATTAAAGCTCTGAGAGATTTGTAGAGAAGAACACAGAGCACCAAGCATTATCCTCAAACAATGACAAATATGAAATCCTGCCTCTGGAGCATCCACCAGCATGCCCACATTGGGGGTTAGGTCTGTGGGAGGGAGGGTAAAAAGTGTGAAAACAATTACTTTACTTAGCAGAAGATGATGATCACAGAATCTCCCTTCTCAACCCTTTTATCATGAAGCAGAGCCATAGAGAAGAGGACGACAAGCAGGCTCACCCTCAGACCTGCTGAGCCAACAGATTTAGTTATTAAGACTAATTACCCATACTAAAAATCACGTCTTACTCCCAGGGACAATTTTTTATGGAGCATTTTTGTAGAAGATGAAATGCATGATTTGTTAGCAGCTAGGAAAAAATAAAGCTTTCAGAAAAGTGGGAATGTATTTTATATTGTGGTAGCTATTCTTATTCCCTCACATAAGTGAACGGTAAAGGCACAAGACTAAAAAAAACCCTTTTATTTTCTATTAGCGACTTGAAAAGCCCCAGAACCTCTTAAACTGCAGGCTGATGGATCTTAACTTAGTGACACTAACATGACACTCCCTTGGAAATGTGTTGTGTAATGCTTTAATCATTAATTACCATCATTCATCATGCAGAGCTCCTTTTAATGTCCATTAGCATCATATGCCACTCATGCATGCATGTAAGTGTATAAATGTGCTGGTAATCCTGCTGAGTAGGTTTACATTAACCGTAAATTATCTTCTTGACCGGTTGGTTGGCCTTCCTGGCAGGTGGGGTTGTCTTATTTGTAGCTTTAGCAAAGAGTTTTAGAAATGAGATATGTAGAAAGCATGTGCTGGTCTCTCTTAAATGCCACGGCCAGTTGGTGTTTGGGGATATGTTGCAAAGTATTAGCTCAGTGCGCCAACGCACGTCAACTTCTTTGTGAGAGAAAACCTATCCACCATGATCCACATCATAGGGAATCACCTAACGCTTACAGAGTCACTTGCTATAAGCCCATCCATTTAATATTCCACAGTCATATGCAAATCCAAACAAATGTAACTGTAGACAAACTGATGCAAGATAAAAACCAGGAAATGAACGAAAATAATTAAATGTATGTGACCCAGAGAAGCGTTTGCTAGTAGTAACTGGAGAATCTCAAATGTAAGCATGCATGTACCTGCATTCTGTTTCTGTGGGTACAGAAGTGGATGAATGTTACCAATGCTGCACTGGTCCATGGCTTTTGTGGGAATGAAGTTAGGCTGCATATTGTTGCACTAATTTATAATATAGCACTCGACTGTACATGCAAGTGGGGGATAGATATATGTTAACTGTGACTAGAAATGGATCCAGACGTATCAATTTATATCCATTACAGTTGTGGAATATTTGCAGTGCTGAATGATGACTACTTTACTGCTGTGGACCCGATCCAACCCCCATTGCAGACAATGGGAGCAAGATCAGCCCCAGTATGTTTTGTAGCTGCAAGACAAATGTGGCTACCTTTAAAGATCACCTCCCTCCACATCCGAACTCATCCAGGATACTCTTGCTGAAAGTAGTCTGATTTGAAGACTGGCCAACTGGTAGCAGGACATTCTCTGTCTAGAGGTCTTAATGCTTTAATTCATTTCCCCTGCTGGTTAGAGGGAGCCTAAGTTGGTTGGCTTCAGAGCATGTTGCAATTCATCAAGGGCCCAATCCAGATCCTGAGTTCCTTACTCAGTTGAACTCTCTTTGCCTGCGGATAGGGGGGCTTGCAAAGCATCTTCAGGATCCACCTAGAAAGACAATAAACCAATAGAAAATAGTTCACATCGTATGAGACACTTTGTCTATGGACCACGGATCGACCAATGCTGGGAGTTCCTCTCCCCAAGAATAGAAACTAAAATGGCTAAAGAAAATTATTGCTAATCACCTAGGCAAAAATCTTTCATAATTTGCATATGGATAAAACCTCTTTCTCTCTCCCAGCCTACCTAAAAAGGAGGGTGACACCCTACTTTCTTATGCAAAGTGACCCATTGCATATTGTGAGTGGATCAAGAGATGGGTGGGGAAGATACAAATTAAGTAAAATAGAAATATGACTGTAAAATTGAAGGTCAAATTGGACAAACTACCTGTTACCCAAAGAGATCCAAGCCACATGTTTTCACCCCAATGTATAAACTATACTTTATTTTCCTTCTAAATCAAATATACCATAACTAATCTGTCGTTCATCCCAAATTAGAATCCGCACATTTGTTTGCCATGTGAGTCGGATCTAATCCTTTTATATGTGGAAAATGTGTCTCATTCTATTGTAAGTCCTAAATGGTGACCGGTTCATGTAGAATTAAAGAATGTATGCAACATGTCCTCCAAATTTAGAAGATTATAAGGATTTTGTTAGTTTTCCTTGTAAACAATTGTTGGACTGTAGAAGTAATATGAATTGTCTGGCACAAGAAAGAATAAATGTGAAGATATAAACCAAGGTATAACTTTGGGATATTAAGAGAAATTGCTTAAAAGGAGGAAATCCCAATTTATAGCAGGGGCAAATAATGAAATACAGTTCTTGAAATGAATCAAACTAAAACCTAAGCACTCACCTGGCATGTGTCCAATAGGAATAAGAGGGTGGTCCCCTACAAGCCCTGAAACTAGGGTACATAAACTGAAGTCACCATGTGATTGAACCGAACACAAGAAGCTGCAGAGAATCCTAAATGCGACTGATGCCTGGCCCAGCCATGTGGAAAGGACTCTTCCCTAGCCCAGGGTTAACAGGATAAGAAAGAATAGTGAGATTTCATTTCACAGATTGTATTTCCTCTTCTATGCTTTAATATAATGACTACAGGTTATCTTGCTGAGTCTACACTCTCTAGAGGACCCTTAAGTATAACTATATTTTAGATTTTAACTCCTTTATAAGTCCAAACAAAGTGGCCTAAGAAAGACTGAAAACAATAACTTTAAGCAATTGCTTTAAATAATCTAAACTTGTCCCTTTTGGACCAATCTAGTCAAGGAGAAGTAACCACACTCGTCAAAGTGCCTTCAAGACAAGTTTACCCTTGGAAGTGTGACAAATATGTTAGGTACTAAAGAATTGATAATTGATGATCATAAGTAAAAGTAATAAGAAATCTTGGTAATTTGCATTGTTCCTTGGTATAACTGCTGAGCCTCAATGCTAGTCTGTGATAATTGTTTGCAAGACTGTATTGTGTGTGTAGTACACACAACTGGTTGTGTCTACATTTGAGTGGTGAACAGTTGATTATATATTAAAGTGATTCTGGGTGAATTAATAAATTGTTGATTGGTTAAGGATAAGCAGGTGTCCTGATTTGAGAAACACTGTTCAAGTTGTTAAAAGTTGGCCTGAAAAGATTGTTAAAACTAGTAAGCTAATGAACCATGGACTAAAAAGGGGAAAAAATGAGGAGTCCTTGTGGCACCTTATAGACTAACAAATTTATTTGGGCATAAGCTTTCGTGGGCTATAACCCCACTCCATGCATCTGATGGAAGTAGGTTCTAGCCCACGAAAGCTTATGCCCAAATAAATTTGTTAGTCTATAAGGTGCCACAAGGACTCCTCGTTGTTTTTGCTGATATAGACTACTCCTCTGAAACCTGTCAATAAAAAGGGGTCTTCCTACAGGATTCTGTTATCTGTTGGCAAACCTAGTTTGTTAGGTTTCAGCTTTAAAATCTAACTGGCACCCTGACAAATTCATAAATTGACCCCCTTTTGTGCTTACACAATTTTTTTTTTAATGGTCAGTAAGTGCCAAATCCTCGTCCCACTGAAGCCAGTAGGACCAGAATTTGGGCTGAATTGAATGTCTTGTGCTTTTATTTGTGTGAAGTAATGAAAATTCATTTTTGCTAGAGTGGAGCTATATACGTTCTGGCTAGCAGAACCAACTTTTTCCCGTGCATGAAAACAGAAATAAGAATATCCATTTATGACCATCAGTGACCTGTTTGGCCATTCTGAAGTGAGTCTGTTGGCTCAGGACAGCTCCTAGTAGATAGATGCTCACATCATAAACCCCTCCACCATTGTTTGGCATCCTTGTTGACAACCCCAACAGAGAGGCCAAATGTGAAATGGGTTGTAGAGAACAGAACTACCCTTTTACCCTAGAGTGGAGGCACATGAGCAAAATGGGGTTGGTCAAGCTTGCAGTTCCATTGCTCATGCTGTATACCGGGGTAGGCAACCTATGGCACGTGTGCCAAAGGCGGCACGCGAGCTGATTTTCAGTGGCACTCACACTGCCCGGGTCCTGGTCACCGATCCGGGGGGCTCTGCATTTTAATTTAATTTTAAATGAAGCTTCTTAAACATTTAAAAAACCTTATTTACTTTACATACAACAATAGTTTAGTTATATATTATAGACTTATAGAAAGAGACTTTCTAAAAACGTTAAAATGTATTACTGGCACGCGAAACCTTAAATCAGAGTGAATAAATGAAGACTTGGCACACCACTTCTGAAAGGTTGCCGACCCCTGCTGTATACTAATCTATTAATTTAAAATAGGAAACTTAAGTCTCCTGGTATGTTGATGTGGCAGCTTTCACAGTGACTAAATTCACTAATAGGAGAGGGGCACAGATAGAATTCACCTGTTGGGGATGGGGGAGAAATATGAGGCAAAGCTGCAAGAGGTGCTGCTTTCTGCAACTGTGGGGGTGGGAGGACCGGGTTTCTACATCACTTAGCTTCATGGTCCAGTGCCTCCCCATCACTCTACATCCCCCACCTTACTGCAGCCTCCCTCTATTCAGGACACATGTACTGGAATCTTAGCAGGCAATGCCCACAGCGTTTCTAATTCTTTCTTACAACAGAACCGTACAGTCTGGTGACCCATGGTTTTTTGTCTTAATGATGCAAGTCTGCTCCCTTCTCCATAGCTAGTAGTCAAGCTGCATCCAGTCCAATAAGTGAATCCCTTCCATCCCAACAGGCTTTTCCTAGTATGTGGAGACTGCTAGTTCAATCCAGATCTATTGCTAAGGAGTCCAATCACAGTGTCCCAGGAGCAACATTAGTCAGTCTTCTAACCTACAGGTAAAAAGGTCCAGTGATGAATTATGATGCTCTCCTGATTCTAGTTTTCCAGTTGAAAGCCTAAGCAGGAACATGGGACCTGGTCAACAATTATCTGAGGAAAGGGGAAAAAATATTGGAGTGTTCAACAGATGACTCCTTTGGGGAGGGAGCAATCCTTCGCGTCTCTCTAACAAAGTCTGAATATTTGTTCTTGCTACTCTGGGGTTGTATTTAGGGGTTCTGGAAATATTTGAAAAGACATTTAAAGGAAGCTGACAAATGTTTGACCCACTTAAGTGTCCATCTGTCAAGTTAAATTATGTTCATATCTATTCCATGCAGCCTAGAGGCCTGGAGTTAAAAGTTGGGTAAATCGGAGGAATGTTAAACCCATTTCAGTGACAGTATCCAACATGTCTTCTCTCTGGTTAGAGCATAACTACAGGGGTTGGTGTCTGAATGTTATGGATGAACCTTTCCCCTCTAAGATTTCCAGGCACAAACAAGACATTATGTGCTTTAGTACATATCCATCCGTGTTACCTCTTTCCCAGATGCAGCAATATTGCAGAGTTTCCCTTATATCCTGCCCCTTATCATGAGAAAATTGTCTTCTCACATCTTTGACATTGGGGAAATGGACAGTGTCCTTGTGTATAGACAACATACAGAGTCTGAAGAGGACATCGTGTTCCCTCACTAAGTTCATTAAGTATCAGAGGCGTAGCCATGTTAGTCTGGATCTGTAAAAAGCAACAGAGAGTCCTGTGGCACTTTTAAGACTAACAGATGTATTGGAGCATAAGCTTTCGTGGGTGAATGCCCACTTCGTCGGATGCATGAAATGGCATCCGACGAAGTGGGCATTCACCCACGAAAGCTTATGCTCCAATACATCTGTTAGTCTTAAAAGTGCCACAGGACTCTCTGTTGCTAAGTTCATTAAGTTCCCCCACTCCTTGGAAAAACTGGTTATAACCATGCACAGTGAGCGTATTTATTATTCTCTGTTTTCTTGGCTCTGTCAGCTGGAAGTTTCTTTCCTTTTGGGGTCTTGTATTTACTTGATCCCAAATCCCAATTCCTCTTTGCTCTCAGGCCTCCTCCACTGCTGTTAGTCCTGGACCATCTCTCCTCTCCACTTCTTGTGTCAGGATCTCAACAGGGGCAGTCGGGGCCAAGGGTCAAATCAGGGGCAAACCTGAGGCTGAGAGTAGCAGAGGAGTTCGTAGTCAGGTTCCAGACCGGGGTCAGAGTCCAAGTCAGGTTTCAGGGTCCAAGTCAGGAGGTGAGGTCAAGCCAAGGTCAAAGCCAGGAATTCAAGAGCAAGGAGCAGGAACAGTCATGGCAGCTACACGAGATCCATGCTGTTGCCTGGACACTTCCTGGGGTGCCCCTAGGACAGGGAGCCAATCAGGAGCCATGAAGCAGGCTATCTGTGAAATCCTTGAGGTGGAACTTCCCATTGTCTGTGTCCACAGTGGGTCATGGGAAGCAGAGCACAAGCTAGTTACAGCTGCCACTGGGTGGCAGCCTGGAGTTGTCAGCTGTATTGCAGCTCTGCAGGACTGGTTTCCAGACCCTTGGGGTCTTATACCTTGCTCCTAAACCATATCTCCCTCTACTTCCAGACTTCCCGCTCCTACGCTTTTCTTCTTCTGCAGCCCCTGTCATTAGAGCTAGGCTCATTCCTCTACTCCAAGATTTCCCTTTGTGTTCTAGCCTTCTGTCTCTTTTCCAAAGTCCCATCCATCCTGTCCTGTCTTGCTCTCTTGTCTGCACTACCTCCTCAACCATTCAGCTACACTACTTTTATATGGCAGTTGTGTCTCACCTCCTTGTTGTTCTCCTCATGCCTCCTCTTTGGCCATATGATGCAACCAGTAGGAAAATCTGGAGCCTGACACTTAGCTATTCTTGGACAGTGTTTGTCCATTCAGTAGACTGAATTTCATCTGAAAATTTCAGCAGTTATCAACAGGTGTTCATTGTTTTCCAGGTTAAGTTCCTGCCAGCTCCAACATTTACTGAAGTTTTTAACTCAATCTAGTTTAATATCAGCCTAATCTATTTTGATCTATCAATCTACTCCATGTCCTGTTTTTTTAACCTAACACCCTGGTATCTAAACACCAACACGTATAATAAGTGCTGCTTTCAAAAACTTGTTGTGAGGTAATGTCTTGGCCAAATGTGAATGCCTAAGGTAGGCACCTAAATTCATATTAAGGCATCTAAATAAGTGTCGTGTTTTTCAGAGCATCTGAGTACTCATAGCTCCAGCTGAAGTGAATGGGAACAGGAACCATTCAGAATCTCTGGAAATCAAGCTGTTTTTATTAAGGAGACTAAATAAGAATTTAGATGCTTACACTTTGGGACCCCAAATTTTGAAAATGTTGGTCATTGTGTGTAGGATCTCAGTGGTTTTAGCAAAGTTTTAGAGATGTGAGAATGTTTGTGGGAAAATTAAACTGCCCATCCTACCGACCCCCAAGACAAAACAACCAAAAAAACCCACCATGACTTTTTTCCATTTCTAGATCTGAACCTTTTTGGAATGTTTGCTTAACATGTTCCCTGTTTGTTTTAATTCTTATTCACCTCCTAATGCCAGGCAGGACCATAACTGGAAATGATGGAATACTTCAAGAGAAACTTTTTGACAGTTAATCAGACTCAAGAGGTTCAGATAATTCAGAAGAGTATCGGAACTCGTGGATTATTATCTGAACGCCACCTAATCTGTAAACCTTTGGATGTGTTCTCAGAGCACATATTCAGCTTCCCTTTTCAGGGCCAGTAATGGGGCCTTCCCTGAGATGTTTCTCCTCCCATTTCCTGGACTGCATTCCCCCTCCTGCCCCCTGCTTCAGCTGTAATAACACTGGATATTTGCTTGGCTTGGGTGAAAAGGTGGAAAATTCTTCCAAAATTTAGAAATAGAGGAGCTTCCTGATGTGTGCAATCATTTTAAAGCTGTAACATTTTTTATTTGATTTTAAATGCATAATTTAGTACACAATATAAATATGTATCCAAAGGGGGAAATGGTTTTTTTTTTTTACACCAGGCATCCCAAGGCGAGTGGCATAGCATGTGTGTTGATGGGAAGGAGCAGGGATAGATTTATATCCTCAAGGCATGACTTGCAGTCTTGAATAAAATGAGGTTGGTGTTGCTTTTGGCTTTGTTTCTCGTCGACAAAGATGGGCTGTTGAGTTCACTGGGAATTCAAAGGCAGGCACATCGGGTTCACTTACAAAGCTTTTGATGTAGACATACCACAGAGCTCATACTACACAAGTTGGAATCTCTACTGCAGCCTGGAAAGTTAGGTCTGTAGGCCAAGAGTGACTATCCTCCTAACAAGAAGGCATGCTATGTCGGCCTCATCCTTCAACTCCTTAATCACATGAGCAGCTCTTACTCACATGGGTTATCCCGTAGGCTTTGATAAGACAACTTGCATAATTAAGGGTATATAGGAGCAGTCACACAGGAAAAAAAAAAAAAACTATCTGTAGCCAGCTATATTATGTTGGGTCTTCTAGGGCCCGAGCCCGTGACAATAATAAAGAATCATAGTCACTTTTCTCTAGCACTGAAAGAGGAATTTTGTTTAGAATAAGAAAAATAGTGTTATCCCTAGAGCTGCATGCGCTCTTTCTCTGCTTCACTGTAGAGCAGCTATATGAAACCTTTCCCCATCCCATCATGCCTGGCTTCTTGCTAGAGATTTTAAAGAAGTAGGGCACACATCCTCCTGCTTAGGCCTAGTCCACGCATAAAGTTGCAACTGTCATTTTGAATGAGGTGACTGGGAAAATATACCTGTTCTCCCCTCTAAACTTTAAAAAGAAAACCTTGTACAAATAAACTCATATACTTGAACTTTAAGAATTAGACTTTATTTGTGGCTGGAATTCAAAGAGGAAAAATGGCTTTTTAAAATAACTGAATCTGTCTAAACTAAAATCTGTGCAATTTTAAACCAGTGGAGCTGAGTGAATGCTTTTGCAGAGCCTTCTGGTTCTGCAGTGCCTGCTTCCATTGATTTCAACGGGAAAAGTTGTATTGACTTCCCCAGGAGCAGGGAGAGGCCTATAGAGTTGGAACCCATGGAACTGCACAGAATAGAATTGCACAACCTGGTTGTCCTTTCTAAAACACATTAATTAAGTCCAACCACCTCTGTTGTTGCATCCCTGAGGTTGCATGTTAAAAGCAAACAAACAAAAAACAAACAAACAGAAATCTTTGAAGTGTGGACATGACAAAGATAGGGGTCCAATTCTTGGGCTGCCTTGCAGCCCTATATTGGGGCCCGAAAGCTGGCAGAGCTGTCCACCACAGAACATCCCCTGATTCCCCAGGAGTGTGAGGCCAGCAGAATGGCTTGCAGCCCCTAGCACAGAGACAGGCAGGAGATGGATGGGAAGAGTTATGGTTGGCACACACTGCACTCTGGCTACTTTGGGCTGCTAAACAGCCTCATAGGAATCCATTACAGCCTGCATAAGTTTGTGGTAGTACTTGGGGCTGCTCTGGCTTATCTCAGGAAAAGTTCCAATCCACCGCTGAATCCAGGAGCTGCAAAGGTAGCACCCAGCCACCTTTCTCCCTCGATTCCTCGTACACAGCTGTGCTGCAGCCCAGAACCAGGGCCAGGCTTTCCATAGCAGCAGTTAATATGCACGTATTTAGCCTTTTAGATAGCAGGCCACTGAATGTGTGGTTTAAAGAGTGGGCTAGTCAATGGAATTGCACCGCTTACCTTAGGTGTGAAAATCAGATCCTTCATGTTTGCCTTAATACAGGTGCTGGCATTTAATGTGCTACACGCTACAGCATGTAGAACCTCAAGAAATATGGCAATTATTACACTTACACTATGAACCACTTAAAGTAGACAAGATGCTCTCATTTGTTGCATTGGTTTGTAAAGGGTTCTTTTGCAAACAGTTACTTCGTAATTTTGTGATGTGAAGTTAAAGTGAATATAAATCCAATCCTAAAGGGGTGGAGCATCCTCAGTTTCACCCCGTACTCAATGGGAACTGAGAGATCACAACCCTTGTAGGAGCAGACCACCAAAACTTATATTTAACTTAAACTATATTTCACCAAAATTTACCTTGGAATGTGCATTTGCCATCATCTTACATCAAATAGAACATTCAACTTTTGACTAGGAGTAATGGAACCTTCTTCTCTTTCCACTTTAAAAGCAAGCACTGGGTACCTGCTCAGATCAGACATGTTCTCTTGCTAATGCAGGGGTAGGCAACCTATGGCACGTGTGCCGAATGCAGCACGCAAGCTGATTTTCAGTGGCACTCACGCTGGCCACCACTCCGGGAGGCTCTGCATTTTAATTTAATTTTAAATGAAGCTTCTTAAACATTTTAAAAACCTTATTTACTTTACATACAACAATAGTTTAGTTATATATTATAGACTTATAGAAAGAGACCTTCTAAAAATGTTAAAATGTATTACTGGCACGCGAAACCTTAAATTAGAGTGAATAAATGAAGACTCGGCACACCACTTCTGAAAGGTTGCCGACACCTGTGCTAGTGTATTGTGGGAATCTCCGAAGATGCTACTATGTCCAACAGAGAGTGATATTTTACAGTGCGTTGTGAAGTGGCATAGCACAGTTAACTGCAGTCATTCCTTAGATTTTATCATTTTAATCCACATTTTAGTGCTATTCATTAAATAGGCTTGACATGGGGAGTGTAATTAGAATGTGCTGTTTCTGCCATTAATTTGTAACATATGATGGGCTTATAAATGTCATAAAAATCCTATGAATTCTGCTTAACCCTTGCTGTTTCAGAAGAGCTTGATTTCAAAGCCAAACTGTTCCGCTACTCCATCAAACTCTTGATGTCTTTAG